>NC_138578.1:63089429-65494603 GCF_964289735.1 Phaethon aethereus | reverse complement strand
ACAGAAGACTACACCATGAAAGTGTAAGAAAGGCATACCTTATGGTCAGAATAAATTAGTTCTACCCTTCATAATAATCAAGGCCATTCAGCAGAATATTTCCTATTATCCTTTGATTTCTGGAACTTGCCCAAGAAAATAACCACATATAATGGCTCCAAGTGCATTACGCAAGGTTCAGGGAAGTCTTATCAAAACCAATTTAAGATGTTCACATGAGGCTTAAAATCTTAGTGCTAGTCCCATTCATTTAAAATCTTGTAACAGCGTTGTCATTGCTTCATATTGGAAATTGAAGTGAGCTTTGGGGCATCTTCTTTACTCAGTGAATGCGGACAGATTCACAATACCTGAAAGGCTGAAAAATCAGTGTTACTGGTGTATTCCATGAGCATGACATAGTGGTGATTGACCTACTTCACTGCTCCTGTGAATATGAATGAAACATTCTCAAATCCTTAAAATGCTGCCAAACAAATCTGTGACAGGACATGTCCCTTTCATTCTGTGCCAGGATAGCAACCTTGATCCTCAGGTCTTGTCAAACAGCCTTCAAGATTTTTTATATGCAAGTTTTCCGCATCCTGGTGAGTCAATTTAATCTTGTCTCAACCATCGTGTTTTATCAATATTAATAATTTTTATTTTAAAATATTTAAATAATATCTGGAAATAAGAGTAATTATTTTTGAGAGGTTACAAGAAACGGAGGAATATTAGACAGGTTGCGGTGTTTACTTCTAAGTAAACATCCTTTAATAAATGAATGTTAATATTCTAAAACATGGCTATTCCAAAACAATTGATATGAAAACGTGTTAAAACCAGTAACTCTCTTACATCTATATCTTGGAGTTGCCCTTTGAAATCATTCCTCATGGGAAGCTATTATGCTGCAGAAACCTTCCTGAAAGCTGCTCCCACACAAGAGCAAAAGCTAAATAAGTTGTGTAATAGAACAGTGCAATTACAACAGCAAAAAAACCAGAGATTCCAGCACTCTCCATGTATCAGAGCCCAAGTGCTCGCTGTTCTGTGTCATGGTCAGTTCCTTGCTGCTGCCATTTCTTGACCCCTTCCTGTTCTCAAGAGGAATAACGCTTGCAAAACCAACAAACAACCCTACATGGGATAACCCTGTAGCAAGGGTTCACCACAGCTATAGCCAACATGTCATTCATGTGGGCTGCCCAGCAAACAGTGCCTGGGCTCTGCCTTTGAATGTACAACTTTATCCCAGAAGCAAAGGTATCTTTCTGAAGCCACCATCTCTGCCAATTTTGTTGGAAAGCCTCTGCATGTAGCTTGAGAGACAGTGGGAATGGGGTCTCGAGGTGGGGGGACTTTTCCCCGTCAGGATTCCTACACTAAAGTATACTAAAAACCTTTTCTAGTCAATGACTTCTACCAAGCTTCATTTTGGTTTGTTTTCTGCTGAAAATACAAAAAGTAGAAATATATATTTTTAGCCCCAAAAGGAACTAATTGGTTGCTTTAATGCAAAATCAAACACGTTTTATAATTGCTTTATGTACACATAAAAGTTCCCTGCTAGCTGTGCCAGTCAAGCCTGTGTTTTATCTGCATCATCTGCTTCTTTTGAGATCAGAGGGTTTCTGACTCAAACCACATACCCTCCTTCCCAGTATCTCTCTGCACGTATATTACTATTTCCTCTTTCATATAATCTAACAATCTTCTAAAGATGTTATAATTGTACCTTAAGCATCTACATTATCTGAGTGGAAAAACCCTGTAAAAAGATGGGGGAGGGTGGAAACGTTCTATTTCAAAACCATGTTTCACAAAGCTCAGTTAATTTATATCTCTGAAGGTTCCTTCTCTCTCGCCTTCATACATGGGCATCTCGGTCTATTTATCCCTTCTGAAATAACACAGTGTGCTTCCATTATTGTAGCTTGTAAGCACTTAAGATTCCTTATTTATTCTTGAACACCATTAGGAGGAAAGAAAGCCTTATTATGTATAATGCATTACTATGATTAACATCTGGAGAGTGAATGCTGTATGTTCTGCCAGTCTCATTCTGTATAATCCTAGCTGTAAATGTACTAGATGTACACCTTTATGCTTCCTTTCTTGGGAGTGCCAGCTTATCCATCTTACAATGGAAGAACTAAGTGTCATTTGACCCAAGCATCTGCAAAGAGCCGTTTGGAGAAAAGATCCGTTACTCACGCAGAGAAAACAAATATTTGTTCAGTACAGTTGTCCCTGTAAGCAATTATTTTCTAATTAGCCATTTTCTGTTTATCAGAAGGAAAACAACAACCTGGCTCCACCTCCTGGTTTCTAGGCCACCGTAAGAGGGTAAAATTTGTCATTCTGTAGAGGCTGGTCACAAGGTGGCAGTGATCACGAGATGGCAGCAACTAAACTGATTTACAGGGTGACCAGAGATGACTGGAGCTGATCCTAGCAAACGGTATTAGAAGGAAAAAGAGTTTTGCAGTGCACAGCATTAATTTTTGTTAGCTATATAAGTTCTAGGATCTATGTCACATGGAAGCTGGATTGAGCAAGATAGGTGGAGTGTCAAGGCATTGCCCAAGCCTGTAGGGATGCAATTAGGAAGGCCAAAGCTCAGCTGAAGTTGAAACTGGTAAGTGATCTGAAAGACAAGAAGAAAAGCTTCTAGAGCATATTATCAGAAAAAGTAAAGCAAAGGAAAACATGAGCACACTGTGGGACTGAGGCCTTAGGAACAGCAAAAAGGATGAGATACTCATTGCTTTCTCTGCCTCAACTTTTACTGATAAAGTCTGCACATACACCTCTTGACTTTTTAAGCTTTGTGAAAAACCACAGGAGGCATTACATGAAATTGAGAAAGGTAGACTTAGTGACCACTTTAGCAAATGGGATATTTATGGTATGGGATGCTGTGGGTGCCAATGGTGCCATGGGAGCTGGCCAATGTCACTGTAAGGTCACTCTCTACCATCTCCAAAAGATTGTGGCACTCCGAGGAAGTTCCTGATGTCTGAAATAAGGCAAACACCACATTTCTCTCTCATCAGGGCAAGAAGGAGGATCTGGAGAACAACAAAGCAGTCATCCTAACCTCAGTTACCAGGAAAGCATCGGGAGCAAAATCTCCTGGAAGCTATGTCCAAAGACAGAGGACCAGAAGGTGAGGGGGAACAGCCAGCATGGATTTACCAAGGGCGGCTCATGCCTGACCAACCACAAAAGGACTAAATGCCCTGTATGCAATGTTGTGCAAATGTGGTTGTACTGCTTTGTACTGAGTGTTGGAGCAGTTGAAACCATTTCAGGCAAATGGCCAGTGCTCCAGGGTACAGTGTCTATAAAGCAGTAAGTGCCTTAGAGTTCCTTGCCTTGTAGTCAACTGGGACTGTGAAGAACAGTGATTCTGGTCAGTGTTTATGGCTACTAGCCTGGCAAACTGCATGAAACATGGTTTAGAAAATGGTTTAAAATGGGGTTGGCACTTGTTTGTGCTTAGTTTAGCTTCTTCTATTTTGTTTTGAAAGGAATTGTAAAGTGATTCTGCATCTTTGGTAAATTTATTCCCATTTTTTGTGATGTGATGTGATGTGTCCAGGCAAAGAAGCCACATCTAAGCACTTCACATATATTTCTACACTCAATATGGTTTTCAGTTGTCACCCCATACATTTTCAAAAGTGTGCAATAGGCTTCATATCCACACCTGGATTAATAGTTCTGCAATGAAGATGGTTAATCCCAGCCTTGGCATCTGGTAGCGGTCCCCAAACAAAAGACGGAATTTTACACTTTTAAGCAAAATAAAAGGGAAAGGCTGAGCTGGTTGTTCCTTCCCCTGCAAAGACTTCCTTTGTAGGTCTTTTCAGCCTGGGTGACTCAGCTGAGTCATACGTCTTAGCAGGTACCTCTGGTTCCTCATTCATACCCTACTGGTATATCTGTGACTCTCCAGGCCTACTGTTGTGATTAAAAGCTCTGGGCAGACGTACAGCTGTAGAGTCGCTGGAAAGCCTGCAAACACATGGTTGTTTTCCACTAGTCTTTGGAAACTTTTTCTTTATTTACTGAAAATTAAGTACTTTGGCATTTTCAGGTTTTTGTTCAAGTGGACAAATTTGTGACTCTTCAGTTCTTAGCAACAGTCACTTTCCAAATCTATTAATGCAAATTTGTAGACTTTGGTTAATCTAAAATGCAGTTAGAAAAATGTTCAGTTCAGACAGATCTTAAACAATTCCCAAGTTATGAAAGGAATTAACTCTATTACATAGTATGCAATCTAACACTTTTCTGGCTCTGCAAATGATGGAACAAGGCTGTTATTTTTAGTATTTTCATGTGGCTGTGCCCAAAATATTCCTGTAGAAATTAGGGAACGATTTGCAATAATATCAATACTGTAAATGCAATAATACATTATAATCTTCCATTTTGAGATCTTCCTCCCTGCCCAGCATCCCACAGCAAATTACAATCAATACAAAGCTAAACTTAGCACTGTTACATCTGCCAAGTGATGGCCAGACGCAGGGGCAGACCTATCCCTATTTAGGGACTCTCCAATCTAGTGGCACAACTCTCTATGCATTCATCCTTTGCATTCCTGCAAGAGCAGCTCAAAACAGAGCTGTCAGCTGACTCAGCCCTGCTCTTGCTTGACACCAAGGAGAGTTTTGACACTGATTTCAGAGTGGACATATTTGAAGTTTAACATATGAGAAAAAAAAAATTCAAGGTTGGATTTTCTGAGAAACAACAAAGAATATTCTATTCTCAATCCAGATCCATTGTCTTCTTACGTGTTAGAAGTCCCAAGCCACAAAACTACACACAAACCACTTGAAATCATTACGTATGTAACCTCAAATTCCTAAGGAGATGAAAAACAGGTGGGATTGGCCACCTTAGAGTAGCTATAAGGAAGAAATATTTCACAATGAGGGTGGTGAAACACTGGCACAGGTTGCCCACTGATGCCCCGTCCCTGGAAACATTCCAGGTCAGGTTGGACGGGGCTCTGAACAACCTGATCTAGTTGAAGATGTCCCTGCTCATTGCAGGGGTTTTGGACTAGATGACCTTTAAAGGTCCCTTCTAACCTGAAGTACTATATGATTCTATGATTCTATGATCTTAGAAGCCAATAAGGTCTATAATGATTTACACTAGCTAAGGATTTGGGTTAGGATCAGTAGTACCTAAAAGACATTAATTTTAAAAACGCCAAAGAAAGATCTAATATTTTGAGTGACTGAAGTGGCTTTTCCATTCTTGCACAAGAAACTTTAGAACAGGGAGAGAGTAACTGAAACCCCCTTTACAATATCCCTTACATGAGATTACAGTGTCACCATCTATCAGAGGTGTTACTGCTACTCCACTGAAGAAACTCAGGATCTGTACACCTTCAAAAACAGCCCTTACACAGCAGGATGCTTACGCTGCACAATATGAAAGTGAGTTTAACTAATTGATTTGCTATACACAAGAAACCAATACAATGATTATAAAAAGGGGTCTTTTGTATACTGAGCAGAGCTAGCAAAGGTAGGAAAAATGACAGCAACATTCATAAATGTCTAAAGGTACTGAAGAGCTTGATCAGTGAATTCAGTTGGCAAACGACATCATAGTAAATAAATCCTGAAGATGTAAAGCATGCAGCTCACTTTCCAAGTCAGGCTAATAAAACATGGAACTGCTGAGTGATATTCCTCCACTGGTTAAAGGACAATGGCATGGCACCCTCCAGTCCCGAGAAGCAAAACAAGAAAAGATGTGAGTGTGGAAAAGAAAAGGTGGAAAGCAGCTCTCCTGAATAGTGAACCATGCCCCAAGCCTACTGAAACTACCAGAGGACTACCAAGCACCTGAGTTCCAGTGGGAAGGGCAGAAAGGAAAGGTCTATTCTCACTGTTTCCAGTGTTAAGATTTTAAATTCTGTGGAGTTGGGACTTATTTTTCTCTATCCTGACCTCACAGGTGCATTTATATGCAATGAGAGGGATGAATGAGGATAAAAGGCCTATATTCTGTTAGTAGTACTTCAAACCATTTTTTCACAACTAGCAGTAATTTTACAAAGTCCAATGCAATGACAGCAAACCACTAGAGTAAGACCATGATTTCTTTGATGGAAAGTGCTGGTTGCCTCCCCGTCAACAGATTCAGCACCTTGCAATGTCCGGGTCCAGTGTTAACATGAATTGTGAATGAAAACATTGACTTAGCTCCAAAAAGTTTCCAGTTGTATTGGAGAAGGATGTCTTACAGCTGCCAGAAGAAATCCTGGGAGAGCCAGGAGGCAGTTTTGATAAATTAGTGAAGTCAGTTTTCAGCATTTCTGTTTTAACTTGAAAAAGGTTTGCTGCCATATGCATTTGTACTTTGGCAATGCTTGCTGACAGAACAGAGGCTGTCTTGGCACATCACTTGTAGGACCAAAATAGATTTGGCTGTCATTTCCATAATAAGCATAATTCATATTACCGTGTCTAAAAACATATGGAAAGGGAGGATGTCAATATGAGACGAATATGCCTTAAATGAGCGTGTCGGAGACTCCCAGTTAAACAGGTACAGGGCCAGATGAAGTTATAATATAAACAACTCCTCCTCCCCTTGTAATGGCGTTTGTTTTGTGTTCAATTAATGAATGAGTTAACTAAGCATGCTACTTTGGACACATAGGGCCTAGTTTATCCATTCACACAGACCTCGTACCCGTGTAATGCAATTAACCTCAGCAATTCATATCAAAGAGAGACCTATGAAAAATTAATAGAGGAGGGTTCTGTGCAGATAAAGCACGACTTTTATTTACTCCTAGTGTGTGCATGCGGTATTTTGCCTGGAACTGTTAGTGGTTTCAGCTGGTCTGTCCAGTAGCTATCGTTAGGAAATCACCAAGCCCAAGTTTGTACAACCTGCTTCTGACTACAAGTAGGTAGCTGATTCTCCATATTGCACAAATCAAGTTTGCACTGCTCCCAGGTAGTTTGGAAGAAGAACGAAGTGAACAAAGTATGAAAGAGTTCTTACCTGCCTACAAAGTACCATGCAGACAAACTTTTGATATAAGTAAGTATATGGTCCCTTCATATATTTTAGGGGGGGTTTACAGATCTAAATCTCCTTTATATTTGTGTAAACAGCCGACATTAATTGTTACATTGATATAAGTAATTGCACTGATATAAAGAGCCTAAGACCATGATATCATGGCTGGTAGCAGCATGGAGCCAGGCTTGTACAAGTTTAAAGTGAAGCAGAACTTCTTGCAAAATCCACTTGCACCTAGTTGAGAACCATGTTTTTGTGCCAGTATAAACAGATCAGGGTACGAATGAGAATTGGGCCCACGCGTATAGATATATAATTTACAATTTCTTCATTGTTTTTTAACTGCTTCTACTCGTTAATCTAACTGGGTTTGCAATGTGCAAGTATTTATAATATAAAGAAATGGGCACAGATGACGTTTCATAGCACTGATGTTTGGCATACTAAGATTATGTATTTCAATAAAATGGAATAGCTGGTCTTCAAAAAGCACAGGTAGATAAATAAAATCTGATTGCCATATCCCAACCTCAAAATGTTAGAAATGTTACTCAGCTTTTACATGCAGGCTAGAAATCAAACAAGTTAGATTTGTGCTATAAATGTGCTATAAATTCTTTCATTTTTAAGTTTATACATAGAGCATGATAAGTACACGGAGCAGCTAGAAGGAAAGAAAAAATATCACATTTCAAAAGTGAGTGAATTAGGAAACTTGGGTCCACTTTCAGGATTGAATTAAGCTCTTGGACACAGACCACTTACCTGCTGTGCAAGCTAATTATATCTTTAAGGGTCTTCATGTTAGATTTAAAGATGTTTCCATTGCTAAAGATACAGAGGGGTACTTAGAAGAATTTGTAAAATGCCTTGGTATCAAAAGCCCTTGACCTTTTCAACATTTAAATCCCTTTAAAGATCTGACTGACGTTGCCCAAGTCACTTCAGAAGTTGTAACAACCTCCCAAAGTATGTAGGGCTTTTTCTATAACAGGTGTTATAACCTTCAGTTTTCAGCTGTAACCTCTAGGCTCCCTGTAAAATGTAAAGGAATAAATGTTAGACTGGCCTTTTCAGTGCCAACAAGCTGTCCAAACCATAGTTTATGTCAAAGAAAAAGTAAAAGTCAAGGTTTAGCTGCAAGAGTACTTCGGTGTTTTAATTCTGGGATGGTGGGAAGCGATGGTCTCTCCTTCCACCCTCAGATCCAGGCCCTTTCTTTGAATTATTTAATTCCTCTCTGCAAATTCAGAGCAATCATTTCACAACTCTGCCACTAGTGCAGAGGCAACCTTGCGGTTTCCTCTTTCTTTCTCTCACTCAACCAGCACATTGCAGGTGAATGAAAATGTAATTACGACAGTTGCAAACAGAAATTACGAACGTCAGGATAGTCTAGCCAAGCAGAGATGAATAACATGAAAAGTTTTTTCGAGGCAGCGTCACATCAGAAAAAACAATTTTGTCAAACTCAATTTTCAGTCTAAACTGGAACTAAAATACTGTTGAAATTGTTGCTGTTTCTATGCAGTGGAAACAGTGAGTTTTGACCAAGTCTATTAAGACCTTGTTTTGAAGGTCTGTCCTCTACAGGAACCAGTATATCTTGCAAAAGCATTGTGTAGAAGTTGAATAAGAACCACTCATTGATTCAAAAAAGCCACATTCTTCCTGCAACACCTTAATGGTATTTGAAGGTTTCCATGCAACCTGTGAAACAGCCCAATGCTCACTAATATGTAAGAATGTTGATCTCAGAGATATATTATTTTAGGTCAGAAAAAAACAAAGAACGAACTCAATCAAATAAGAAAAATAGGTAAATTATCACTGTAATAAAGACATAGAGAATTTATCTAAAAAAAATGAGTTCTGTAAATCTTTCCTTAAAAGAGAAGAAATGAACTGGAGAAATAAAAATAAAGGTTTGAGGATAATACTTTGCACTGTGTTAGACCAAATTAGCTTTCATTTTGCATAAATATATAATGCATAAGTTTTATAGTTGATTTTTACAATATTCAGCAAAGGGACTACTTCTCATAATCTTGACATAGAATAACAGTGGCAAGAAGAAATAGTAAAAACTATCTAAAAACTGCTGCAAGTGGATATTCGTTTCATAAGTACCACAGATATGAAAAACAGAAGTGCTTGGAGAACTTTCACACAGCCCTGAATCAAAAGCCTCTACAATGACAATCGATGCTCTGTTTACAGTTCTGCTTTTGTTTATCTACACTGTAAAGCAATGTGAACCAGAGTCCTTGGTGTACATACTCCTCAATGAGTGGAGAAAGAGTATTAATATGAGCTAGAGATACTACTAGTAGGAAGCTGGAAATTCACTGCTATCAAAATTTCAGCTTCACAAAAGATGTAACTCTCATGCCTGAGTGTGAAATTAAAATCTATTTCCAATTTTAGTCATTTAAAAATCATAGTGTCCTTTGTTGAATGCAAAGTAAATCAATATGATAGGAAATGTAATTCCAGCAGACCTGACTGAATACCACAATGATGGGTGTGAGAAAAAGCAGCCTTCATAGTCAATATATCTGATCTCAGCTATAAGATACTGGTAGGCGATGTCTAATGACTCTTGGTCTTAGAACTTCTTTAAAGCTTACAAAAGCCAGTTATCCACAACTACTCATCCAGTTCCCAGAGACCAGTGAGGGACTAAACCCAAGGTGCAAGTTCAGCTCTGCTTCAACTTGCTGTACATCAGATCCATACAAGTTTGCAGGCAGATATCCTATGATATCCTCTTTTTTAGTGCAAGGAGGAGGGACAAGCCCAGGAGGAAAGATGAGTTAACTGCAGGCCAGTTCTTGTTAGACCTCTGTATTGCAAATTAATTGTTTTGGTGCAGCCATACACTGTTATATAGAACAGAAGGGCAGCCTGAGGTCAATCTCCAAATCGAGGTCAATTGCCCTCCTGTGGGGCAACCTGAGGTCAGTCTCAAAAGTGCCTTTAAAATATTCATACTGGCTTACTCTTTGTACAATCAAAATTCTTCTTTGTTGCCAATGGGGGGATCTCCCAGCCATCCAGCTGATTTTCTGGAAAAAAAAAAATTAGATATTTGGTATTTCTTGGAGTGAGTAATATTGTTTCACTGTCATGACCAACACTAATGCTGAGAAAATAAGTTAGATCAGACACAAGTCAATTACAGAAGAGTAAGTTTTAATATTGCCAGTCACAGCAGCCTTCTGGGGTTTTTCGTTAGTAAATTAAAAGGCTTTCCTTTTCATCTCGAGCCATCTTATCACTCATTTCACTATCAGAAAAACACTCTGAAGATAATAACAAGATATTCTTTTAAAGGAAAATACATCTAGTTTAATTTCACTTCAGTTTTAGGAGGGAGGATTGTTCTATTTTATTAGTTATTTGGGTTCATTTTTTTTGTTGCATACAGTGGTGATAACAGCAAAATTTCTATAAGGTGAGTTCCCTGAGAATTGTGATTTCACTTGCTACACTCAACTAAAACTGTCCTGAAATAACAGCTGCCTCCTTTACAACTGTGCCTCTTTCTTACGCGGCTTGTGTTTTGTGTGATGTTTACTTGGAAACTAGCAAGCCACTCCTGCCCTGTCTCCTCACTCCTTACTCCCAGACTTGGCACTTCAGGATTCGTTATTCATTTTGATTATGTTACCCATTTGTTTGGCAAGTTTATTACCTTCCTTTAAGAATCAGGCTACCATTTCACGTTTAACTTCTAACGTTTAAGGCACTTAAGATGCCAGGTCCAATTTACTTACAGCTACTGATTGATGTCTACTTTCTCTCTTGACTTGAAACTCAGCTCTGGATTACTCCTTGTCGGTTCCCACGATGCCCTGTGTGCAGCGTGGATGTGAGCATTTCTCAAATGCAGTAGCATCCCTAAACAGATCCCCAGCTTTCATTGGTTTTGTTTCACACAGATAAATTGAAAATGTTCTCACCAGCCTCACCATCTCTAAAAGTGTGGGTTTCATTCCTTAGTTTCAGTTCATTTTCAAAACGCAACAAGGCATTGATTTTGCAAACCTCTTTTGTAGCAGTCCCAAGACGCTGCAATCAGACATTCTTCTACCCTATAATCAGAGGAGAGGATATGACCTAATTCAGCTTCTTTGCATTATGCATTATGATACCTGACCACCTGCCTGAGGCTGTTGCCTTCTTCACAGCAAGACAAGGCATCGGAGCAGTTGCGCAGCTCCGGCACGGGGTCCCGCCGGCTTGGCAGCGGTGCCGTGGATGGAGGGACCCCAGGGAGGCTGTCACGCAGGGCACCCACAGCCAGCCTCTCCCTCAGCAGCCTCTCCGCTCTGGTGCTTTTCAGCCGGGGGGAATCCTGCACCTGCTGTAGTTTCTCTATGTTGTCACCCACAACGTGTCCCTCTTCCAAGTGCTTCCCCAATCTTCTCTTGAAGCTTCTTAGACACACAACGTCCTTCAGTAAGGAGCTTTACAGGTCTATGACCTACGAGTGAAAACAGGTCATGGGTCCTTGATTCCTGTACTGGAAGAGGCAGTGCAATTCCCAGTTGCACCTTTCATACAACCTTCATGACTTCAAAGACGTCTCTTCCTCCACACTCAGGTCCTCTCTTTTCCAGTCGAAGAAATCCACTCCATTTCACCTTTCCTGGTACAGACGCTGCCATGTGACTCTGATCACTCCTGATTCCCTTCTTCAGATCTTTCTCTGTCCTACCATAGATTTCTGGAGCAAGGGGACAAAACTATACACTCTATTCAGGGTGCGGTTGGACCATAGCTACAGGGCTATAATGCTGTTTTCCTGGTTTGCTTTCCATTCCTCTCCTAATTTCCCCCTAAAATCCAATATGTTTTTCTGGAAGTTGCTGAGCACTGAGCTGGTGCTTCTCTGGAGCTCTCTGTGATAAGACCCAAGGACTCACTCTTGAGTTGTAATAGGCAGGTCAAAGGAAATTATGTACTATACAAATTTAGGAATATTATTTCCCATCTGCACCACTTTATGTACATTGAATTTTACCTGCCATTTCACTTCCTAGTCTCATAATCCCATTCTGCAATTTTTAATAGCCAGCCTAGGCCTGACCCCTCAGCTCAGCCAATTTTCTCACCTTGCTGTTTGCTGTGCTTTCCAGGTCACTTGGAGACACGTTGTGTAACACCAGTCCTAGAATTTAGTCCTACCTTCTGTTCCTGAATCTATTATGTATCCAAGCTAGGACCTTGTCTCTTAGGCCATGGCAGCTTCATTTCCTTAAAATCCTGTAGTGAGGGACTTTGTCAAATGTCTTCTGGCAATCCAGGCAGATTACAGCAACAGGGTTGTTCCCTCAAGAGTGTCGTGGTTTAACCTTTGTCCTGAAACCAGGACAAAGAGACTTCCATTTTGTTTGAAGACCAGGACAAACCTTCATAGAAACTATGTTTTATATTTCCATTAAGTCAGATTTATCCAGATTTCCACTAATTCTATCCTTTATCAAGGCTTCTATTAATTTACCAAGGGCAGACTTCAGGCTCACAGGCTTGGAGATCTTCCTTAGAAACCCCTTTAAAAATTTGTGCCACATTCACAACTCCCTCCTCCTCAGGAATGAGCGAAACCTTAAGAGAAAGGTTACACACCACCATCAATAATTGAACTATTTCATCTTTTAATTCTCTTAAGACTCTTGGGTGACTGTCATACAGTCTCTGTGATTCTAAGTGTTTATTCTATCTCTTTATTCAATTACTTCTTCCACAGTTTCTTCTGTTTCAGACAATCTCTTGCTGAGTCCTCTCAAAGGGATTGGGGCTCCTCCCAGTCTTCCTACAGTGAGCATCAGAGCAAAACACTTATTTACCATCTCCTGATTTTCTGAGTGACTGATTTGATACCTATGCAGGTAGTGCGGTGCAATTTTGAATATCTAAAGTAGTAGCACACCAAAAATTCAGACCTCATCACCTCAAATATGACATACTGGGATGGGTTTTTTTATTTCCAACTCTTTTTGTCTCAGTTCAGCATCTGCAAAACAGATTACTACTACTCCTCACCTCAGAGGGGTTTTGTGCATGTAAATTCATTAAAGATTGTAAAACGTTCAGGTACTATAGCAACAGGCACCATAGAAAAACCTGGAAGGGACGTAGTAATTATCTTCGTAGCAGGGTTTGGATACTGTGCAGTAAATAAGGCATGGGGGACATATTCAGCAATGGGAAGAGAACTAAAATTGAATATTTGCTTTTGAGCTAAGCTCCTTCTGTCCTGTGCACAGACTGAAGCACAAGTAGTTTAGAGCAAAATTCAAATGTGACCATGTAATTAGACAATGTCATAATGCTCACACCCACTGGGGCTCATTTAAGGCCATACAAGGCAATTCTTAAGGTTTGGCAAGGATAGCAGCAATTAAAAATAGGTTTTTACATTAGATAAAAGGTCAGGAAACTCTAATGAAAGGCAGTCTGATTCTCTTCTGCTACTCCACTGAATTGCAATTTGAAGGGGTAATAAATATTGCATACAATTTTCAAAAATACTTTAGAGATTTAAGAGCCTAAACTCTGTGAGTGCCATCACAACCTAAGCTGCTGTTACTCCAGCTAGAGGACACTCTGCTAGTTCCAGAAGTGGAAGCATTAGGACGCTATGTCTGCATGGCACTCCATGCAGAGAGGAAACACCATGAGAGCAAACCTTACTGAATTTGCCTTAGCCAATGTATCTGGGCTAGTGTCACTGCATACCATGCCATCTGAACATATAAAGGTAAGATATTGAGAAAAATCTGATTAATATGATTGAGTTTGACAGAATTTGGGGCTTTTGCTGACTTTGCTCAAACTGATTAGCACTCTACTTCAAAAGCTTTCCTGCTGAAATCAGTGGGGCTTCTAAAAGTAAATACACACAACGTAAGAGGTTCCGAATCTATTACAGAGAGAGGGAGAGAGCATATGGAGGAATTACAGGGAATTATATTCTTTAATTGTTCTTTTTTAATTGAGCCAGGCAAATTCTTTTTCTAAGACTGAGTAACTGTGGGAAACTTAATTTCCATACAGAAAAGTAAAAATTCTTTATTTTAAAGTTTTACATGAAATGCCTGTTTATAGGTATGATGCTGTGGTTGACAGTAAAGTTTCCATCGATTATGACCAGGCCTAACTTTCACCCACAATAAACAACTTAATCTACCTTGAAATGATGAAGAACTCAGCTGACCCCACCAGGATTTCATTCTGATGTCCAAAGATGGCAGGTATTTTAAGACTGTAGCATCCAGCAACTTTTGCCAGCAATCCGAACAACAGACTGGCTATAAATAATAGTTTTCTATTTGTCAGGATTTCCCCTGTGATTTACTTACTTTTGTTACTGTGTTGTAATGCATTTAACGTTTAAGACTTTAAAAACCTACAGCAAGTACAAAGTAACTGATCGTCACCATAACCATCGTTACAGTGATGGAATCCACAATTTTTTTTCTATAGGACTGCATTGATTCTACTAGTATGCACATATAGTTGTTTTTTATGGCAGAATCCGATTTGGGCATTCATTATTGACACACACAATCAGATTTTAAGCGCAGTTAAGTACACCATCTGGCTTTTCTTTCTATCTATGCCTGTGTAGCCATACACAGTTATCTGCTATTCCAGGAGTGTCTGGTGTCTGTTATAGCTGCACTGTAGTTGCACTACAATCAGCTGAGTAGGCATTTCCCTTATGAACCCTGATTTTCAACATTTAGCAACTAATTTGAAATTGCTTCAAGCTCAAACATGGCACACGTATTTGCAGACCAGATGTGGCTTTGTTTATCCTTTTATTTTTAAATTCCAAAAATGGCAGAGTTTAAAAAGTCCATCCAAATAACATAACATTTATGATCAGCAAAGTAGATCTGCTCTCATTTTGGGGATATGGTCACAGGATGTTTGAAAGTGGGTCTTAGCCTTTTGGTCATCATTTGTATCTTTCTCCCCTTAGCTAACTGCTACTAGTACACAGCACGTACAGCTAGCAACAGTTAATGATGAGCTTAAGCATGTCTATGACAAACCACTGGCATTTGGCATAGAGGGAAATTGTGCTGATTTACCCTGCAGCTAGACAGGCTGGATTCTATTAATCCCAGTGTAGAAGTAAAAATAGTCTTTATATTTCTCTCTAAATCTGAGGAACCTAAGGAGTGAGGTAGAGGAGCCCTCCAGAGAAAAATTCTGAGAAAGAGCTCAAATTCATAAGAGGACATAAAAAGGAAAGAAGGAGAAGAGGAGAGAATGAATTAAAAACATTTTCTTTTAAGTTTTTCATTTAAATACATTTTGTCAGTTTTTCTGACCATCAGAGCTTTATGTTGGGAAGATCCAGTCCAGCAACATCTTATGTCTAAGTTAGGGACCCTAAACCCACCAAAGGTCTATTGAAGGACCCAGAATTATCAGGCATATTCTTACTTGATCTGCAAGCTCTCCAGGCATTTATTTCCCCAGAT
Organism: Phaethon aethereus; assembly: GCF_964289735.1. Taxonomy (NCBI): domain Eukaryota; kingdom Metazoa; phylum Chordata; class Aves; order Phaethontiformes; family Phaethontidae; genus Phaethon; species Phaethon aethereus. Next base: position 65,479,043 of record NC_138578.1, on the reverse strand, counting down.
AAGCTTGTAAGTGCCTGTCCTGGGGCAATGAATGCTTATCTCGCAAACACCCCACCACAATCCAAAGCACCAGCTACACCCCACCGCTCCTTAGAAAGTCCCATTTGCTTAGCAGTCTGCTGCCCAGAGCATTCAGCCAGGTTCTTGTGCACAGCACCCACAGGGGACACGGTCCACGCTGCCGCTGCCTCCGGTAAGTGCACCTACGACTCTTTCACCCAAACCCTGAAGTTCTCAGAGAGTTTCAAGAGGCTTCTTTGCACATTCCCCACTAATTAGAGACAAGTATGTTTGAACCATTTCGTACTGCAGAAGGTATTGAGCCTGGGTGCCTCACTTCCTTAGCGAGTGCTCTGATCTCTAATAGGAATTGGGGAAACCACCTCTCCCTGCCTGAACGTTAAAAGAGAAGAGAGAGCTGGGATCAATTCTTTGAAGACATCATTACAGAAGACTGCTGTCAGGAGAGGATTCCAGGTTTATGATCCCCAGTGGAAGTAGGCACTTGCCCATCACTTGGAGTGAAGCAGTGGGGACCAGAGGAGAGAAGGGGTCATGCTCCCAGATGTCACCTCCTACCCGCTGCAGCTTGATGTGCTTGAGAACAACAAGGAATTTAGTTCCTTACGAGAGGGGGTTAGGTTCTACTTGGAAGTCAGGCACTTCGAAATTAGACTGCTAGCATCTATAGATATTTATATTATTGAAAATAAACAAATAAAACTTTACTAATTAAAGCAACAGAGTATTTTTTTCTGTGACAAAGGGTTCTGTGTTACCACACTGCACATTAGATGTTTGGTGTTTTAATGCAGTAGAAACAAATACAGCATGACTTCAATACTAAACTAGTACTAATTTTTGTCTATTGAAAAGGCTGATGTTAAATATAACATATACCTCTGCCTTGCTATATTTCTCCACTCATTCAAAGATCCCTGTCTCCCAGGAGCTCTTCTAAGAAACTTTCCTTTGCACTTTTTTCTGTTTTCACCTTCACCCTCTGCCATTCCCTGGCTCCAGTGTGTCCTATCTTCAGCCAAGGGCTGCAAAGCCCAGGTGTTGACCCAGTTCCCAAGAAGCAGGTCCAATGCTGGCTGGTTTGTGGTGTGATTTGTGGGTGACCAGTGTTTACACCAGTAAGCAAAACCCTAGGTCTCAGATCTGAGGCAGTACATTAACATAAGGTGAAAAATGTTCTAACAACAATTTTCCTGAAAATTTATCTTCAGCAGGGGAAAACATAAGCATGTGATTAATCTTAAACACTTAAGTAGTCCTAATGAAGTCAGTAGGGCTACTCATTGACATGAAATTAATGCATAAAGAAGTCTTCACAGGATGAGAGTATGTATATAAAGAAAATTACTTCCTTACCTCATTCCACAGGCATCCAGGACCTATACTTGCTCCTGTGATGGCTTCTTCTCACATCAGCTGTTCAGCCAACCACTCACTCTCCAGCTGGTCTGCTTAGATCACTCTATAAACTCTTGTGCTCTCCAAGGTGCCAAGAGGGTCCTTTTTCATTTCCACATTGGTCAGATACTTCTACCATAAAACGTGTTCTGAGAGATTATTAAGACTCCTTGACATTGACCTGAAAACAGATGATGAAAAAGCAGCAACCTAATTTATTCATGTTAACTGAGATTAGAAGTAAGAAAGGGGCAGGTGAGTTTAGACTCCAGCAAGCCACGCTCTATCCTTTGTGCTTGATGCACCTGGATTCTCTTAATTTTATTTATAGATTAACCTTTTTCAATATAATCAGTATAATACTTTAATAACTTTAATAATACTGTAATATCTCTTTCGATATAAGCAGTATTGGCTCCTCAAGGGCACAGCCATTATGTGAAATTTAAACAAGTATTAATCCTTTCTTTTTCTTTTAGTGTCATTTTATCTTGTTTATTGAAAAAGAATGTCACATTATGTTTTATAGAAGATATGCACTATATAATATATTTCACATCAATATGTTATTGTAGAAGATATAATGTGTATCAAAATATATGGTATGTATCGATATAGTGGCTAGAGCTTGCATGTCAGAATGGGAGCTACCTATAGCCTCCTTGGTAAACCCACTTCGACAGTATATGTCTGACTGCTATAGTCAACAAATGTTATTGTTATTGTGGTGATGATTCTATTCTTCATTTATTTAGCAATTCTTTGGGTGCCCAGAGGTGTACAGGTTAGAAGATCTATAGCCCATAGTTTAGGAGTGAGGATCTATTTTGCATCAAAAAGGTGTGAGCGCGTGATGAATTGGAGTAGACACTACAGTGGGCTTTGGAAAACCTGAATTAAAATCCTGGCACAGATGTCCTCAATGACTTGACAAATCAGTGAATCGCCTCTCTGCTTCCCTGGCCCAAAGAAATTGGGTGTTCATCCACTTATCTTTGGGTATTCCACCAGAAAGTGTGTGTTCATCCATTCATCCTTGGGTATTCCACCAGAGAAAGGGAAGATCTCTTCCAGCTCCTGCTTCCTTCAGCCATCTTTCCATTAAGCTCCATTTTCTTCTTCGTGCACGTCCTCAGAGGCTAGAATTTATTTCAAAGACAGAAGGGTTGCAGGTTATCAAGGGGTAGCAAGCACCCCAGCACAAACTCACTCCTGAATTTCTTTCTGATGCCTGCATAATTAACCTTAGTGATCCTGAAGGTAAGGAAATGCTAGGAGTTTCTCTTGCAGAACAAGCAGAAAAGATGGGTGAGAGAAATGTGGGCATCTGGAAAGAAGCACTTCTCATGAAGTCCATGAGATTGTTGACTTTTCACTCACATGAGACTTCACTGCTGTGTAATATAATGTGGGGTGCTTAGGAAAAGACTGGGAGATGTAGAGGAACAAAGTCTCCTCATGGTATTATTCAGCACTGAGTATTTAAAACAGAGGAGCTAGGGAAAACAAAAAGTGTGGAAATCAGGAAAAACTAAGAAAGTGAAAGCAAACTAAAATAATTGAGGCAAAGAAGAAGGCCCGGTATCATAAAAGATGGATGGAGAAATGGCTTATGCTGTTGCCTGGCTTAAATCTTCCCACTGCACCATGGTGGTTATAAATCCCACCCTTGGAGTCTGATTGCATCATTTAGTGTATAAGGAACATCGATGCCTATTACCATGAATTCTGTTCCTTCAGCCCATGCCCGACTTCTGGCTGTTGCACAGCTAAGCCTCGCACTTTGTAGACAGAGGCCCTCCTAATACAGAGAAAAAACCGTGGGAGAAACCACAGAACCACTGAAAAATTATCAGCATTTTTAGCAACGGTAGGACATTTCCTGCAATGAAAAATAAAATCTGTTTTTATATCCAGATCATATAAGTGAGTAGTTTCTGCCATTTTTGACTGAGCTTGCAGAGAGAATTTAATTCTGAGCTATATACAAAAAATATTTTCAGTGGCAAATAAATAAATTTTTAAGTCTACTTAGAAACAATTTTTAACATTTATTTTGGAAAAGCAGTATAAATATTGAACAATAGTGTGAAATCTATGTCTGAAAAGGGTACATTTGGGCTTTTAGTCACAATCTGGTAAGTGAGCCAATACATCCCAATTCCTTTGCCAACTATCAGCCATTCCTTTAGCTAATTTTCAAAAGACTTTGCAATACATGAAATTGTATGATAAAAGTTCACATTTCTGGGTTGCAGCAACATCTTCTCCTTGAAAATTGCATTACATATTCATGTCTATCTTTTTACAATACATAAGGAAAAAAGTATATGGCCATAACAATGTACTTTAGAGAATGGAATTATTTGTTCCTGATATGGAAACATCATTTTCTTTTGAATTAGTTTGAGCAAAAAGGCATAAATAAGACTACTTAGCATAGTAAAAAATCTTCTACCCATGTTTATTTTCTTTTGAAAACCCTTTATTTTTCAATTCCATGAACAATTTAAAACTATTTTAGACACATAGGTTAATGATTTAGGCAAATGAAATATTATTAGGATGTGCTCATCTACAAATCTCTCTCTATCCGCTTCTGCAATGGCCCACTTTCTGACCATTTCTTCATGACATTAGACTGCAAAATGGATACTGTTCAAATATACAAAGATCATAAATGATCTCAAGGAAAATACAGTTCTTGCTGCGGCAACGACTGCAATGTTTATACACTCCCTCAATTAATATGAATTATTTGGGCCCAGACTTCATAATTACTGGAACAATACAACAGACTAGATCTGAAGAGGAATCAAGCAGATAAAGAAAAAAACCGACTTTTGGAGAGGTAACAGACAGAGCCAAATGAGCTGTTAATGCTCCATACTATCCTGTGTAAAAAGTTTCCTGAAACACTGTTCATTTTGAAGAGCAATAGCAATTGCTGGAGCTTGCTGGAGGTTGTATCACTGCCTCCAGATTTCAGCACTGCTCCCCTGAAAAGAGTACTAGAGGTGAAAGTGCATAAATGGGCTAAAAAAATGAACCCAAATTCCAATGTCTTCAAATAAATAGGAAAATCTTCAGTAACTTATTACTGTTACAAATGTACGTATGAAATAAACAGGACCAAGATCCAGTTGTTCCATGTTCTACACCCATAACTAACAAGCCTCCAAACCTGATTTACCTGAACATCTAATTCCCCCCAAAAATGTTGTATTAATTTTCATTTTAGTTTCATTCAGATGAAAACATGTACATTTTCTGTGAACATCAATTCGGATTTCATCACGTTGGTTTCACACACGTGCATGGGTTTTCAACTGAGCTCACATGGACACAGTAGCAGATAAGCTTAGCACCGAGATCAAGAGAAAATTCATATCAAGTATTATAAGATAGCCAAAGGAAACAGCTGTCAGATTTGTTAATATAACACTTCATATCAGAAATGTGATTCAAAGGGTGCTGTGCGTCCAGTCCAGCCACTCCAGGCGCAGAACCACACACTCTGCCCTCTGCGTCCAATTAGGAAAGGCTCATTTATCAAATTAATTGCTCTTCCACACTCTACACGAGGACTGCGACAGAGGCAATGAAATATTCACACAAATGCAGACAACACTTGAAAAGTCCTCTTTTTTAAAAAAATTCTGCAGTCCCGTTTTGAAAAGGAGCAAGAACTGTAAACCTTGCTATTGTGTGACTCCTGTGCAAATTAGCTCTATGGGAATCCAAAATAGAAGAGATTTATGCTAACAACGGGCTGAGGGAGATTACTTGCAAACAACAAAGGCAGCCTGGCCAGCAGTTTAGGCCTTCTCTTGTTAAGAAAATTTTCCCATCTGTAACTAAATCAATTAGTTATACCAGTGCAAACCCCTGATAGAGACATGCTGCACCAGCATGAATTGGGGCTTAAAGCCATTTAGGTTAATTCAATAAATCCTTTTCAGCATTGCTTTGAAGCAAAGGATACCATAATAGTAAGAGTGTATTTGGGGTAAAGAGGCTGACTGACATGTAGGTAGGTATCAAGCTGTCATTCCGGCTACAAGCATGTGCAGCTGAGAGAATACAAGTGGCAGGTCTGATTTGGATCTCATCTCAAGCCAATGTAATGAAGAATGACGCTCTTTCCCTTGCAGCCCTTTCTATTCAATAACTGATCTTAAAGTAATTTTCAAGTGCTTTAATCTTGAGATGTAACAAGACAATTATACATGCTGACCCTGAACACACCACACCTCCTAGAATAACACCAGGCTGTCATCTTCCTCTCCATCTCTCTCTTCCCAGCCCTCCCGTTTGCTGTAGGGCGGCGTGGCCAAGAAGTCTACCACCTTCTTCCTCGCCAGCAGGAGCACCGCTGTTGGAGGGAAGGCACTATGCAATCCCCAGCATTGCTAACCCGAGGTGGGTTCTCCCATGCTAATAGCTTGCTTATTCAGAGATGTGCTCTGGGGAGGTCACCAGCGGTGCTACAAGAAGAAAGAGCAGCTAGAAGAGAGGCGCGCTGCCATCTCCCCCTCACTAACACTGACACTGGTCGCTAGCTGGGGCTCGGAGGTAGGCAGCGGGCGTCAGAATCGGCGTAAAGGTCTCATTTTCTCCTTGTAAGATCTTTTGTGCTGCCTTGCCAGTTGTAGAAGAGACTTTGTTTAAATTAACTGCTTTTCCAGATTCCTTAAACACCTGAAGTTCTAGGGAAAAAGAAAAAAATTAATAGAATACAGAAAATTATTGTGTCGTTATTTACTGATGTCACCTATAGTCAGCCATGTATTAAACATTTCAGATGGTTCTCATAGAATCAATTCTTGTTCCCTGGGCCTCATAAAACAATGTCTGCAGAAAAATATGTGTATATGAAAGAAAAAAATTGTTCTGAAATTTTACATTTTAAAGCACAAAATCTCTTGTCAGGTGCTCATTACAGATCAATCCTCTGCATCTTACCCACATCAAACGCTTTCTACTGCCCAAAAATATATGACTGGAAGCCTCCTGAGACACAGTTCATGCCCCTGCTATCACAGGCTCCATATCAAATAAATTTTCATAACAAATCAATCTCCAGTCCAACAATAATAGACTTATGTTCCACCAGACAGATGGTTCTAGACGAGCTCCCCCATTTACTGACCTGGTGGTTAGGAAGCTGATTCTGATTCACAGGGCAAAATAAATTTGTTAATAAATGTTAATAAGTGTTAAGTAAATTCTACGTTGGATGTATTTGTTGTCACAGTAACATTTTCCAACTGTTTAAACGGGTTTTTTCTCCCTTTTATCTACCCTTTCCCCTCTGCCCTCATACATTTATGGCAACTGAGGCTTTCTGGGACTCCTTTTTGCTAAACAAAACTAGCCAGGAAGTTTCCGTGTCTTTTAGTAAGACAAGAGCTCTATGCTCAAAAATATGCCTCCTAGTTTTCCCGCGTGCCTCTTCTACTTTGCATTAATCTTTCTTGCGCATGTTTGACCGGGGCTGCGTGCAACATTCTCCATGATGAGGTCTCCATATATTCATGGGACATTTTGCAATTACTTCACCTGAAACAGCTTCCAACTTCTTTTTTGCCCATCGTCTACTTTACAGAGTGATCCCGTTGCATTGGCACCGGCGAGGAGGCGGTAATCTGTGGCACAGGGACAGGAATGTGTGCCTTGTGAGACATGGCAAGAAAGGCACAGAAAATGGCTCTACTTCCAAACAAAACACAGACGGAATTTCGTTTTCCTACTCACCTATAACCAGACAGTAACCTCAAGTCTTTTCCTTCTTTTCAGTTGTTTCCAAAATACAGGCTGCCAGTTCTTGGCAGAAATTCCTGTTGGGCTATGACTGCATGACCTTGAACTTTGTACTATTAAATTTCACCCGTTTCTTTTGACTTCTGTCCTCAGTGATCCAGCTGTTCCTGCATGATATTTTGATCCTCCTCTGCAAAGGCAATGCCACCCAGCTTTGTGTCACTAGCATAATTTATCAGTTCACTCCCACTTTTGCTCCTCAGTTTTGAAATAAAAATACTAAACAAATACAGAGCCGTTTTTCATCCGCTGTAAACTCCAGCGTCAGCCTCACTCCTGCCTGCCACCACTTCTTCAACACTTACCAGGGTCATGTTCACTTTAGTCAACTTTTTACCCCCCTTTATGCAACTCGCCTCCCTCCCCTAGTTTGACTGATTATTAATCAGTGAGAATGCAGAAAACAATGAGTTGGATAGCTACCAGCTGTTAGATTGATCTTAATAATATACAATTTTTTTAATAACTTTTAAGGTAAAAAATAATTAAAGATAAGCAAATAAATATAAAGAACTTTGTAAAGACATTAAATGCAGCTTCAGCGAAGGGTGATTGTGCCAGATTCATTTGACACTACTCTTCAGTGGGGAATTTTTTTTTTTTCCCCAGAAAAAAAGCAAACAATGAATGTCATCTGCCTGGACTTCAGTAAAGGACTTCATGCTGTGTCACATAGCTAGTAAAGACTTGTTAGCATTTGAAGTTTAGGCAGGGGAAGGGAGGAGGGAGCATAACTTCATACCAGTTAAAAATAACTGTTGAGACTGAGAGTGACTGCTTGGTTGAGTGATGCCGTTTACCACAGCTTTAAATTACTGTGGAATTGTTTAAGCATTAGTTAACTGGCTGCCATGAATCCCATGATGGATCTCTTAAGTCAGAGTTAAGTAATGGTTTACCATAGCCTGGTTAATGGTTATAAGAGCTGTTCATGTCTGATTAGGTTTTTTCTTTCCATTACTGTAATTGTATGATAATTAACTTAATTCCTTTACTTCTCTTTTTTTTTTTTTTTTAATGCACGTATTTTGTGATTTTAGGATTAACAATTATTTTCCTGGGAAAAACTCTTTTATTACAGAGCATTCCACCATGTCAACCAGTTATCTGTTTCTACAGAGTTTATATTCTCCTTTTTTCAACTCAAAATAATGGGTACTTAAACTTTTCCACTGGTAGAAAGTATGACAGACTAGAGAGATGGTGCTTGATTGATTGGAATTGCCAAGCGCCAATGAACATTTAATACACTATAGCACTGAATATTAACTTAAAAGAGAGGACCATAACTCCTCGAAAGAAAATCATATTTACTGAGACATTAAGCATAAAAAAAGAATGTGTAACACAACTGGAAATATTGATAAACACACAAAAATAAACAAACACTTCAGTGTAAAAGGCAGGGCATTGAATATGCTACTGATTTTATTTGATATTTTGGTAAAATTTTGCACTGTCAAGCACATATTGAACATACAGAACCTTCAGCCACGCTAAGCGTATCTCACTCGGTCGTCTTAGGAAGGGACAGAACACGATACCCTTACGGAGCAATATGAACTCGGAGACAAAACAGTGAACTCTGGTGGAATAAACCAGCAGAAACCACAAACTACTACAGAGCAAAGCTTTACTCCATGAATGCATGCATAAACTCCAAGTTTGTCCTTTGGAAATAAAAGGAACAAAAAAAGAGAAGGAAAGGTTGTATTCATGTTGCTGAACATATATCTTTATGAGCTAACACGGAGACGTATTTCAGAACTTATGGCTAAAAAACAGGTTCCTATGACATAACCAAAGAAATACAGTCAGAAATAGGAAAGCTTTCATGCTTTAAAGTTGTTTCCTAACTTTATTTGAACTGTAATTCTGGGAAATTGTCATCCAGAAAGTTAGGTACATTTCTAGACATCCACGGCCAAGAAAAGGAAGTCTCATAAAAACAGGTGCAGAAAAGGGTCACGGGCATCATCATGGGAATGGGATAAGACTAGGAGGGTTGATCCTCATCAGCCTACAAAAGTGAGGGCTTTATTTGTTTGTGGTAAAGCAATGGCATAAACCAAAAAATAACATGGAGTTATTAATTAAAAATGTAAATGAAACTTTAAACCTGTGCATTCACAAATGGCTGCATCAATCCATCAAGAAAAGAGTTAAAGATTTTAAGCAGTCTCTTATTCCACGAAGAGCAGTTCCACCTGCCGTTAGTAGGAGTCAAATTTACTACCATGGGAAAGCATAAAGAGCAAGCCTGTGAACAGAGGCCGATATTCATATTCATCTGGGGATTTTTAGTGCAAAATTCAGATAAAAAATATGAATAAATGCAAATTTCACCTGGTGTGCATTCATCCAGGGGTGAAATTTCATGCGTAAGCCCCCTCCTCTTTTGCCCACTGAAAAAAAAAAAGATGAAGCTTTAGTCTAGCAGGTCTAATGTGCTCCTCCGGCTCAAGGATTTGAGCAGCCATTTAAGTTTTTTATAACAAGCTGCCTACAAGTGATCATAGCATGTGATGCTAAGCTGTGCAGGTCCAGGAGCAGCACCAGCCGTATCATCTGGGTTGCACAGCATGGTGATAATCCGACTGCCCCGGCGCTCCCCTGAGAGGCAGTTCCAACGAGCCACTTTCACAAGCAGGCTATAAACTTGAACAATGATGTTGAGCAAGAAAATATTTCAAATACTTGTTAGAGAAAGATCACTGAACCTCAATTCTGGCCCAGTGTGTAGGGGAAATGGCAGTAGTTACACATTTGCTATATTGCAGACTACATAGGGTGCAGCTCATTGAAATAGGGTGAGACAATCTCACAGTTCACCATCAGCAGAAAGGGGAGATCTCCCTCCTCCCTAAATACACCCCCCCGCCTTCTCTGTCCCAATGCTCCTGGCTGTGCGTTCCCACCATTTACCCCCAGAGCTTGCCTGAACTGACTCAGCTCACTGGCTCAAGAGAAAACTAAGTCAGCAAAAATGCAGTTAACTGCCTGTTTAGTTAGTGGATAAATCAGCCCACAGGAAAGGCCAAAACCCATCTGAACCAGGAAGAGAGCAGGACAAACGCAGATGGGGGAGAGAGAAAAGGAGACACAAGAGAGGACGGGGAGAACTCTTTTGTAGCACCGAGCTGTTAGGCTCACGTCCGTAGGCATCACTGTAAGCTAAAACCGTACTAATGATTTATCTTAGACTATTAATTTCAGCATTGAAAGAAATGACTGGTTCTGTGGAAATCTACCATTATATTAGGTGGAATTCAAGCAATCTTTTGGTCATTGGTTGAACTTTCAGGTTTATTTTAAGAGCCTGTGAGGTCTGCAAATGTCAAGAGCTCCGGACTTCAGAACTCAGCAGATCTGAAAGCTGGACAGCTGCAGTGCAGTTCATTGCCGTATACTACCAAGGGAGAAACAAATTCTATTTTTAGTTCACCTTGTGCAAGAAGTGAAGTCATTACAAAGATGAAAGAATTGGTCTCTACTAAAAATAGTATGCAAATGAGGCCATACTTTCTACAAGCTTATCTTTTCCCTTCACGCTCAGAGCTATGGTCAGTAGCAAACATTTTTCCTGAAAATAGGCATGACATGGACACAACTGTCATTTACGTTCTCTGCACTCATGAGGAGGAAAAAGGAAAAAAAAAAAAAACACAAAACCCAAAACCCTACATGGTGTGCAATGTAAAATACAAATTGCATACAAAATTATTTAAAAGGAGGATAAAATACATCTGCAGCTACAGATAGTCTCTTACTTTGTAGACCAAGATCATGCCTTTTTGAAGAAAAAAAATTCCTTCAGCGTGACAAGTTCCCTGGCCTCCAGTGTTTTGTAACAAGATACTCAAGTTAAATGTCTACATGGTCTCTTATGCTCTTTCTTGTCCCCTTCTACCTGAGAAGGAGTAGCCAGCAACATGGAGTTTTGCAACCTCAGTGCATTTTTAGCTTGTGATTGCCCATCTTTTAAAAGTGATTGAGAAAATAAAGCATATTTTTAGAGGAAATTAGTGTCAGCATGGAGAATAATTGTATTTAGCTTCATCTTGATTATACAAATTAGAATGGTCTTGTTACAAACAACTACTTATGAAACAGGATTTGGCATAGAAATATTGACACATGCTTGTCTATAGTTCTGCTAGCAGCATCATTATAATAAGAGACTAGGATACAATGCAAAAATGAAAAAGAACATTCAGCATAGAGAAATTCTGTTGTGTTGGTTGGCTGCTGAATAGCTGCTTCGAAGATTGACAGAACAAGTTGGGGCTTTTAAATGGGACAAAGACTTAATTCAATAGAGAAGCAATACAATACAAAAAAATGGAATTCTATTCATTTACATGTAAGCTATTAAGTGGGTGAAAAATTATTCTTTTTTCCTTTAATTTACAGCTTTACAGAGAAATTTTGATTTTGCAGTGTTTATGCAAGTTGCTACCATAATCTACTTTATCTCTGAGATTCAGAATTTTGCCTACTTCATTTAGAGAGCAAACAAACTGACTGAAATGGTGATCTATTTTGTGCCCTAGCTTTTTCTCTCCTCCTCCATTGTTCTTTCTGAACTCAGTTGACTCAAGAAATGAGTCATGGCTGTGTCATATCTCTCAGCTACTTCTGAGGACATCTCATTCCCAGAAAGAAACACAAACTGCCCTTGACATTCATGAGCCAAAGAGAATAATGAACTGTGGAGAAACCCTTCATCCCACCAATGTTTCACCGAGAACACTTCCTGAGAAATCAGTATATACCTACAGTGAGGAACCTCAGTTTTCTCCAGAGTTTTCTATTCTTCGTGGGATTTTCTTTTAAATTTGTGTTCAGGTATCTTGAACCATTTCTGCTGGTTGTTTGACCATTCCTATTCTCTGTATTCTGACATTAGTTACTTACAGCAGATTCTATCTACTAATGAAATACTTGAATTTTGTCTCTGATGTCAACAGCAAAGGAGTTGGGCCTTCAGTGAAGCGAGCCAGTCTAAATTCACTGCCTTGAATTGTCACCGGTGTTGATACATATAATGTTGAGCTAGATTAGAAGAAGGGATTGAAATAAGTAGAGGGAAAAAATATACAGGAAATTATGTATTTCTAGGACTAGGAAGCAGGCAGTTTTCATTTTCAATGAGAGCATCTGGAAAGAAATAGATGTTGTCACTGGAATAAATGCAGCACATAGTCCCTCGCGAAGTTTCAGGTCTTTGTGAGACAGATCTGCGTGATCAAATGGAGGATCTCGGTCATTTTCCAGGTATAAGCTTATGCCCTTCACAGTTACATTCAAGCTTACATCATTATCAAAAGAGATAAAGCAGCAGCAAAGGAAACAGGATTAACCATGAAAGTCATTAGATTTTAAATTACTGAAGTAAGTAAACTTCCCACGCAGTGACCCAGAATATCTAACTTTTCTTTAAAAATCGTTAGCACAGAAAACTTATCAGTGATTCTAATGCTTTCTTCTATCAAGCCCAGAGTAAACATGAAGTACAACAGGCTGACACCTACAGCTCTGATTCAGAGACTCATGTGCGTATATATTTTTTTTTTTATATATATATATATATATATATATATATATATATATATAAAAACAATCTGCATGGATGCCACCTGTCATTGCACTCAGTCAGGAGAAGACCAGCAGCCCCTTGCAGGGGAAAAAGGAGTAATAGCAGGTTGCCAGGTTGCCCCTGAGCCCGATGGAGCAGCAGTCACTGGCCGGCACGATCGCGGATGAACGTGCACCCTTGCAGCGGTGCATTTCTCACCACTTCTTACCCTGCCACCAATCCATCATTGTGTGGCACGAGGCACAGGGACCCACACCCAAGGCAGGACTCCCCCCACACACACCATATAGCCGGTTCGTGTGTTGCATTACCGAATAGGCAGCCCCATGTCCTGGGAGTCAGGTTCAGAGGTATAAGAAGGCGCACTGAGGGAGTCCGGCGTTTTCCTGCGTGTCCCGCTAGAACATGCAGGTAGTCTCTGCTTTCTGATTTCAGGCGAGTCAGTCTTTTTCTTCATGAGCATTCCCTGAGCTCAGGAGCGTAACATTCGTTCCCTCCCAGCCACTCCTATATTAGTAAAATGTTACTATATTTCCATTTTTATTTCTGTCCCCTGTGGACTTTCAGTTCCCCGCAAGCATATGAAAACATTAAGAATAATAAAGCTTAGTTCTTATATATCATTTTCCATGTTTAAGCATAGAAACTAATGATGCTCTAAGTCCCTACAACAGCGCTTTTTAGAGAGTAGTAAGGCAAGAACACCTTATTGGAGAACCAAAAAGGTGTGAAATGACATTTAGTTAAGAGACTGTATTGTAGATTAAAGGGATATAAAGCGCTGATTTTCAGCTAAGAGCAGAACCTCAATGAAAATCCCAAGTTTTGGGGGAGAAAATAACATTAATTTGATATAAATAAGTGTAACTATAAAATCATTCTACTAGCAACAGTGCAGTTAAGCTAGTAGTTGGAATATGGCAGAAGACACAAAAGACCTAACGTTTATATTGTGAACTTTGTTAAAAAATGAGCTCAAATGCTTTTTATGAAGCTCATCCAGTCACTTCATTGTATTCCACCAAGCTGCTGTGACGTACCTACAAGTAGGGCCTCTGGACCTGTAAGCTCTTCCTTGTTCCCAGGTTGCCTCCAGACATCATTTCTGGGTCTAACTCATTCAGTACTCTTGTTAAATACAACATTACGTGTTTCTTGTTTTACCTGTAAGTAGGAGAGAGTCTCTTCCAAAAAGAGAGCTCCTAAAAAGCTTAAAAACATCCTTTCCTGTACCTTTGTTCCTGAGGGCAATTTCACTGTTAGTCTAACATCTTCAAACTACTCAAAGCAAATAGACAGGACTCACTACATGATCTTCATTTATTTCACACATACCAAGAGATGTACAGTTTTACGTAAAACATACCACATCTCCATCTCCACCCTCTCCGTCAGAGTCCCAAAAATCTTACTGACTTTTCCTGCTGGACTGCATTACCCAGCTCAGAGCAAGTCCTTGAAATGCTGCATTTTCTTTATTCACTTTTCCCAGTGGTCCTGTTAGTTTGGCAGTCCTCAATGTCAGTGCGAAATCTATTCCTGTGTGACTCCCTGCTTGTCAAGACTTTCTTTACTTAGACCTGCCTTTATATATTCCTTGGTCTTTTTGTTTGTTTCAAGGCTTTTCTGGTCCTTAAAACTCTAGGTTTTCATCCACAGACAAGCTAAAGGAAACTTGTTTTCCTGTGATGAAGTCATTGCACGATTTTGGTTGGAGAAGAGCTAACTGTTTTTAATGGCAGTTTTAATGCTCTTCTTCAGACCAAGTATTCTGCTTCCTGAGCCCAAGGGGTAAGTAGACAGAATATCTTAAACAATGGTGTAAATATATAGCAAGACCACAGACCTGAGCAGAATTCGTAAGTAGTGCATAGACAAATTCTCAAATGAAAGCAACATTATTAATCAGTGTGGTCATTCAGAAACCTGAACTGTTCTGCAGTCCTAGGCATTCAATTGTTTTCTCTCACTGGATTTTTGTTCATTGACAGCAATGATGATTAATGACAGCCTGGCCAATAGTGTATTTACACTCCAGAAGACAAAGTGCTACAACATTTAACAAAAGAGAACAAAACAAAAACACAGACATATGGGTTGTTAAAACGCTATTTTATTCAACAATTTTGAAACTTTAACAAGTAGTACATCCTCTAATTGTAATGGATAGTCAGATGGTTGAAACAATTAATCTAGGTTTCCTGTACAAAAATGAAAGAGCATGGTGCAGCAGAAATCATTAGGATTTAAAATAAGTAGAACCTTCTCTGTTCCAGAATTCAAAAGATGAAGGTGTTTTTCAAGCTGCTAAAATAGCATGGGTTGTTAATACCTCTAAAGGCAGTCATCAGCCTTCCTACTACCTTCTAAGCGAAAACATGCATTTCCTGTTTAGTTTGAGACAAAGTTTCATGGGTTTCTATTTTTCTAGCAACTTAAGATAACTCTTTTGGAACTCAATTTAATTTTGACATCCTATTCATCTTCCTGCTTATTTCCCATCACTGACCCTGATCTTATTAAAAAAACTCTGAGAATGTCAGCAACTGCAGGGTCGGGTTTTTTGGACATGTTACTCTGGAATGTGTTTAATGCCTTAAAATTGTCATTGATTGAAACTAGCAATTCTAAATGAGCAATTGAAAACTAATTTCGCTCTATTTTTCATTTCTGTTTCTCCCCAGACACATGTTTGGCACTCCTGGGCTGATTTCAAGACAGACCGACCAATGGCCATTAGGAACGTATCTTTCTTTGTCCTAGTGCCTGATTTAGCCTCTTTCAGGTTATAAAAATCAGTGGAGGTTACTTCTGTGCGGGAATGGGGCAATTGTGACAACTGAAAAGACTAAGCATTACTCCTGTTGTACTGAATAAGGGCAAGGTGTGCAACATCTATGCACACAAGCATAGAGTTGATTGTACCCTCTGTGTGTGTTCTCCATATAATGTCTAGCATAAAATCTAGTGAGGAGTGTCTGGACAGGGTTAGCTAGATGGAAATACCTAGACAATGTTATTTCCCTTGGTGAAGTCTTCCACCTTCTAGTGATCTGCAGCTTGGACTTGTTGTGAGCATCCTTATGTTAATAATTCTGGATGATTTCTTCCCATGAATTTGACATGACCACATGCAAAATTTGGTATTACCACACTGACCTCCTGTGACAATGAAGTCCACAGTTTAACTATTCACAGCATACTGGAATTCCTCCTCTTTTTGTGTTTGAGACATCTTATAGTTAGATTTGATGTCCTTTACTTCTGATATTATGATACTCAGTGAATAATAATTTTCTATCTGCCTCCTCTTTCTATTCATGTTTTCGTCATGTCCATCACACCTGTCCTTCAGTTATGTCTTTTCCAGGCTGAAATGTTCTTGTCCATTCCAGTGATTTTTCATACAGAAGCTGGTTCTCTCATCATTCTTCCTCTTCTCAGCCTTTTTTAACGCCATAATATAATTTTAAGACTGAAGAGAGAGAACTGTATGTAATGTTGCAGCTGTGGTCACAAATGTTTAAATAATGATATAATGAAGTTTACTGCTGCTATCTTCTTCCTAGTGTTTCTTACCATTCATCTTATTTGCCTGACCAGTACAGAGCACTGAGCTAACATTATGAATATAATGTTTAGATCTTTTTTCCAAACACGTCACGTTTCATTTATGAACTTCAAATACATCTCCCATTTTCTTGCTTAGTAGCTTGGTTTTGTAGAAACCCTTGGCAATAGTCTGCTGTTGTTGTGGTATTCCTTAAACTGAGTAACTTAGCATCCTCAGCAAATACCAGATCATTTCTAGACCTTTTATACATTTCCGTGAATTAGAGGCTCTAACAATTTTCCCATTCTGACATAGATTCATTTGTAAACTCCCCTTCTTTCTTATTTCTCTCTGTTTCTCAGTCTATGGAAGGACATATGAACGGCCTATGCATGTAGGTATGGTGTTAGAAAAGTCAAAGCTCACCTGGAGCTGATGTTTACAAGGGATGTCAAGAACAACAAGAAGAGTTCCTACTGCTGCACTTGTTAAATTAGTAAAAGGCTAAATAAGACAAACGTGAAGTTTCTATGTTTTAAATATTCACTTTAAATTTTCACTTTCTGTTGGATTTTGTTGTTCAAGCAAGGTTTTTGAATATAGGTACATCATAGGCACTGTTATGCTGGTTTACTAATATCAAAATTTTGAACCAGATCATCTAGTTGTTTTTCTCCTTTGGGACTCCTGGCTGCCTCTCCATTAAACAATCATTCATTACATCAAAAAACTTAACCTTGGCATCATATTGTGTCTATAACATCTTAATTTACATCCTAATTTACAACTGAAATATCCTATCATAATAGTCTCTTTGATCATGCTGTTTGTCACAATGAGGTATTATAACCAACCTGAACAGGTGGCTGATGTCAACAGGCAGTGCTGTCATTTCTCCATGTAGGTACAGAATTACTGTCTGTACAGAATCCATACTATCTGTTGATATGCTTAAATTATTCACAAAATTTAACTCTCCAAATGCTGTTACATGTTGCACCACTACTTCCCTTCCAATAAATTATTTACCTTTCCAGCAGATTTTGCCCTCTGGTATTACATAGTTTAGAGCACAAGTCTTATGAGGAGCATCTGAGGGATCGGGGGTTGTTTAGCCTGGAGAAAAGGAGGCTCAGCGGAGACCTTTTCGCTCTCTACAACTATGTGAAAGGAGGTTGTAGCGAGGCAGCTGTCGGTCTCTTCTAAGTAACAAGTGATAAGACAGAGGAAATGGCTGCAAGTTACGCCAGGGGAGGTTTACATTGGATATTAGGAAAAAATTCTTCACCGAAAAGGTTGTCAAGCACTGGAACAGGCTGCCCGGGGAAGTGGTTGAGTCACCACCCCTGGAGGTATTTAAAAGACGTGTAGATCTGGTGCTTAGGGACATGGTTTAGGGGTGGACTTGTCAATGTTAGGTTTACGGATGGATTTGATGATCTTAAAGGTCTTTTCCAACCTAAATGATTCTGTGATACTATGGTTCTAGCTGATAATCATTCTTCCACCAAGTTTATGATATGCCAAATCTTTGTTTAAATCCCGTTCTCTTATTTTTTTAGGCTTCTAGAATTTTTAAGTAGTCCTGTTGCCACTTTTCTGGTTTCTGTTTAAATAGGAACTAATTTGCTCACTCTGCCCTTATTATTAGCTGTTTTAAGTTTTGTAAGCTTCTAATACATTCTGTCTTTGAGGATACAGCATCTCTATGATTTCAGCTGAAAGCACGTATCATCCAGAAACTTTTAGTATTTTTTCAGTCTTTATTTTAAGAACTCCCCTGTAATCCTTCTAATTTTAAATGCCATTTGTCTGTTTCCATTTTGTTTTTAATGAAGTCATTATTGCTTCCAAAATCCCAGTTATTCAGTGGATATATGTAGAATGACAATACGGCTTACCAAAGGTAAGCCCATATGCTAACGTGGTTCCCAATTAGAAAATAAACAGCGTCCAACTTAGAAACACAGCTGCAGAGGAGTAGCCATGGAGTCTCTGCTTTCCCTCATTCAAAGAATCATATGCTGCCAAAAGGATGCTGGGGAGAAGGAACATTGAAAATGGTGGAGACACATATTAAAAAAAATAGCAAATAGGCAACATTGACCTGTAAACTTCATACAAGTTTCTTGTAGTGTTCATATAGCCAAAACTTTTCTCTGTAAACAGCTCATGCGTTTTTTTTTGGCAGAGCAAGAGCATTTCATCCGAACTACTGGGAGAAACATGAGCTTTATGGTTCTCTTGCCTTATGGAAACCTAACCAAAACAGAAATGTGTCTAAATCACTCCTGAACTTCAGTAAAGGTTTGCTTCTATTTTGCTTCTTACAGCGTGCAAGAAATGCTTTTATCTAGACTGCTTTTTCTATCCCAGATATCCACCTTTGAACAGAGTATTTCAGATCTGCATGCATTCCTACATCCTCTTCATAATTTGTACAGACTTTTCTCATGGTATTAGGTAGCAAATGCAAAAACATCAGAGAGAAGATCTTATTAGGAGCTAAAGTTTAATCCTTTGTAAATAGTTAACTGCAGAGCCGTGTGTATTATTTTGACAGATACATTCACTATGCCTCAAAGCCACTGTTACTTGAAAAATAGCAACATAAATCCAGCTATCTGCATACTTCCCATGTTTACAGTTTAATACAATACCCAAATGCATTCTGTGAAGTATGCTGTAGCTAACGTTTATTACTACAGACACCCCACAGACATATCCTAGCTATCTTTCAGCTAGGGAAGCTTCAGCAGAAAATATGCGTGCAGGGGTTCAAGAAAACAGACAATCTAGGGATGTATTTTGGCAGTAAGCTGGCATTGATGCAACTAGACTGCGGTTAGACTGCTAGAGAGACTTTGCAGGTAAATGTAGGCTGGGTAGGTCTTGTCTTAGTGTCACTACAGATAAACACTAAGAAATGAAAGAAAAATGAGGAGAAAGCAAGATTAACTAGTGTGGTACCTCTTAATCTTTTTTTTTTTCCCCCATTGGAGATACTCTGATGTTCAGAAACACCTAAGGACTGGATTTCAGTCCACTAATGACATCTTCCAACAAGGACAAGAATTACTGGTATGGACCACCAACAGCTTATGGCCCAGTGGCAAAATAACAGTGTGTTAATGGCTTACTTGGAATTAGGAATTAGCCCAAGGTCTGGAGCCTCATCTTTAGCCAATGCTTTCCATTCTTAATGTTTGTATCTCCTTCAAAGCTGTTAAAGGCAGCTTTTCCGGTTCTTATATTTCCTCTTACTTTTTCCTCTTGCAGTGGAAGGACCAGTCCTTTCAGCATGGGCAGCAGCTTTCTGTGTCCTTACAGTGACTCATTGCATCAGAAACGTCCTTGGTAATGCCACAAGTTGCCAAAATGAAATCACTCTCAAAGGCAAACACAACGTATCACTGAATGGAGGAAAGGAGACGCTGTGAAGGGACATAATTTGAAATGCATTAAAGGATGCGCACACACACATCCTATCAACAAGCATTAAGAGGGGAAAGAGGGGCTTCCTCAGCTGTTGTATACCAGCCATTCCAATGACCCAGCGTTTGGACTTTTCCTTTTTATTTAGTATATTAACAGCTCAGTCCTTTGGTTGTTTTTGTGTGGGCAAATGTAGTAATTGTAGTAATGTTGCAGCTAAAAAAGTTGCATCATATGAAGACAGCTGAGGGCAAGGTAGAACAAAGCTGGAACTACTGGGAAGCTCAAAAGAAATAGTAAAATGGAATATTTCTCTTTTTACACTCATTTGGGGACAAATTAAATTATATTTTACACAAATAAATTCTTTGTTGAGTCAATGCCTTAATAAAACTAAACCATTTGATGCTTTTATTTCTTCCCAAGCTTGGTATATACTATACTGTCACTTGAAATGTTAACATCAAGGACTTTAAAGGTGGATGGATGGCCAAGGCAGGGACCTCTCTAAAGATTAGTGACCTTCCCTCCAAACCCTCCCTTTCCCAAAATGACCTAGAGCAATGATAAGAGCAGAACGTTGCTTTGTGCAAGAAAATTTTGTGAATCGTATCTAAAGCAAGTCCTACACTATTTGGAAGTAGTTATCTAGCCAGTGCTATATGGCCAACCCCAAGACTAAAATCCATGGGTAGGAAAGTGTGCTGGTCAACAGCAAAATTCTTCAAAGGTCAGCTGAAATGTTATTATGTGAAGTGGACTTGTGACAGAAGCTACTGCTCTGATTTTGCAAGATTTTTTCCAAATATGAATATTTATCCATAAAGGTTCTATTCTAAGCCCATAAGGTCTCTTAGGTCATAAACCATGGCTTTCCTTTTGGCAAGAGGCAGGAGAAAGGAGAAAAGAAATGCATGAAATGCATTATAGGAACTTTTAAAAATGTATTTATGAGCTATCATTAATAATTATTATTCTGAGTGTTGGGAGTAAACACTCTTTTAAATGCCACTAAACCCATCATTGCAGGATGTCATTCTGGTCTGACTTACACCTTTCAACTCCCGTTTACCAGAACGAAGTTACTGTTACTTACACCAGAGTGAGAGTGCAACTACCTCTTTACTCTTTAAAAAAAATCCTCCCTGTAGGGACTGTTTCTTTTCTCATACTTCCATAATAAAGAAAATTGGTATGTCCATTTGCGTATGTATCATGGGTGATCTGTTTATCAAGAAATGAAAGAAAATTTCCTTCCAATTTCTGTTTTCCTTGTGATTGATATTAATTGGGTTTTCTGCAAAGCACAGCTTATCTTGAACTGAACCCAAAGCAGATGAATATGTTGCTGTGCGGTAAGATTTTCTTTTCTTGAAATGAAGAATGGGATGAAGATGCTTATCTGAGATCAAACAGGCTTCAGGTAGAGTTTACATCAGCAGCACTTTGAAATTCATTGTTAGAGTGTAGTTGGTATCAATAAGGAATGAGAATGGTAGCCTGTATTGTGACTGCATTTATTAACTTATTTCCAGCAGCTAAAAAGGGAGAGCTGCCGTGTACCTCCAGTCGCAGTCTTTTCTTCCCGAGATGAAAGAGGCAAGTATAGTTCATAATGAAAATTAATGGAATCCCCGAGTACAGCTAAAAGAACCCACTGTTAAAACTAAAAGCTTGTGAATTTCCTCTGAGGTCTAATGTCCGTACATAGAATTGAACAAAAGCGTGCAGTGCAAGGGCCGATACCTTTCTCCAGCTACCCGCTAAGCCTCCCGTCTGTACGTGGCAGTGAAGCGCTACATGGGGATGCCCCGAGCAGCTGGAGCTCAGGAGGTAACCCCGACTGCACCAGCGCAGCCATGCCCGTGCATCCCGCTGCCAAGCTACCGTGACCCGTTTCTGAAAGCGGAGCACCACACGAGCAGTCTTCCAGTACTTGATAGAGCCTGTTTATGCCTAATAATATAGTAGAGACGTACCCTGATCCTTACGTTTTAGGAAGGCTCTAGGTACGGATGCTAAATCTCTCTTTTCCCCAGTACTAGCCAATATCCTCTGCTGGTTTATTGTGAAATAGATCCAGTGACTTAATTTAATTCTCTCTTTACACCACATTGATGTAGCCTCTTTTTTCCCTTCGGCTTCCCTATAATCCCCTGCTTAGCGGTGCTGCAGCTCCCTTCGCCCCTCACTGTGCTCTCTCTGCTGCTCTCGCAGCCGGTCCAGCTATCGCCCTCTCCTCCCCGTGCTCCAGCGCAAGCCTTGATGTTCACAAATCACCTCTCTGCCAGAGCTTCGCTACTCGTACCACTGGCAAAACAGTTTACACTACTCTGTTTTGTACAAGTGCAGCTTATCCCAGTGGCAACACGTTTAAATCCCAGGACAGCTAAACCCTTCAATACCGTGGTCATGTCTGACATGTAACTAGATAGATGTATTACCCAGCAAGCATTCTTCCTCCTCCAGCGTTCGGAGAGGAAAGCTTTTGCCAGCTTCCAGCATCATTGCTTTTCTTCTTCATCATCTTTTTTCCCCTTCTCTTTTAGCGGCGTCCATTTGTTCCCTGCACCAGTATTTCCACCACCACTCTGCCAGTTATGGTAGTTACTAGCTTCTTAATAAAAGAGAATAGCTGCAAATTAGGGCTGCCATCTGGCTTTTATTATAAGAGAAGGAGGCTTTTCCTATCCCTTATTTTTCTCGTGCTAAAGAAACGCTGAAATAAAGAAACAATATGGTTTGGGGTTTTTTGTCACAGAGTCCGAGAAAGGGCCACCCCACTTTACAGCTGAAAGAAGTGATTTAGTCTCCATGCTAAATCAGTCTTCGACTTCTCCGAAGCAGAGACAGCCAATTGTGCCTAATTGTGTGTGGTAGTTCAACGATATGGACTACTGTTCATAGGGGATTGAGCTGCTCATTTTAGTTAGGACCACAAATTGAACTCAAACCAAGGTCCCAAGGAATAAAGCATGGTGTTTTATACATTAAGCCATTCCTCCTTTCTTACTTGGCCCGTGAAATGAATCAGGGAAAGATTATTTTCTGGGTAAATTGGTAGTAAAACCCTGATGCAGACAGTTCCACGATTTGATTGCAGCCTGACTTCCACTTATTGAATATCACATCAAGCAGTGGTTCAAGGGTTTCATATGACAGCTTTAAAATCCGCAAAGTTTTCAAAGGTACTTACTACATTGTGATCAGGTCACAGATCTAAATGTCAGTATTGTATGCCTGATTTGCACATTTCAAAACGATTTAGTAATTTTTTCATTTTATCTGCATGCATGAAGTGATTTGGAATACAGAAACAATTTGGAATCATATTTAGTTTGTAACAGTTCAATTAACTTAAGTGCTGAAACATGCTTCTTTCTTCGTAACTAGTTTAATTGGTTACTATTGCAAGAACAGGTTTTGAAAGAATGCCTAAAAGGCCAGGGGCAAACAAAAGCCCACTCTAGAGATTCCATGCTCCTGCATAGGCATGTGTGAAAAAGAAATAGCAAACAGCCTTTGGGGTCACAGTGTAGTATATGATTGCCAGTGGGAAAAGGACACGTAGCCCGAGCAAGAAACGGACTGCGCAGCAACGGCTTTTCTCTGACATAGTTACTAGTACAACCTCCAGTTCCCTTTGACTAATTTTATTACTGTTCAATAAGCAAGAACAGGAGAGCACAAGAAGGTTAGGCAATCTTAATGGTTCAATATATATTTAAACCTTGATCCGAGTGATAAGTACAAAGATAAGGTAAAATTATATAGGAGTGTGATTTATAGCATAACATGTGCCCATGGTAGGAATTGTTTGTCTAATTAATATAAAGAAACATCTGCTTTTCTTTTGAAAGTCTGACTTTTATTTTGCTAGAGCCAGAAATCTTTTTTTTTTTAAAAGGATTTGCACTTTGAAGCTTTTTTGCTTAGGTTTAAAAATAAAAAGGACATGACTCTTCAGAGATAGTAAATCATCACGTACATTAATTCTGTTCTGTTACAGATGAATAAGGAAAAAAAATTGCATGGTTTTTTGCACCTCTATATGACTGCAAAAGTGCACCCAGGATTTTGGTGAGATTTTTAAAATTTTATTTAGTTTTTTTTCTGTGCCTATATTGCTGAATGCTGAAGGTGCAAGGAAGAAGCGATGTCATTCCCCTCCGAGATATTGGGAAGGAAATTTGAGGAGAAAGAGTAATGCCTTCACTGGGTCTCTGCTTATCAAAACTAAACTTCCTTTGCCGCTTTAAGAGTGAGCAAGCTATTGGGTGCAATTTATTCAGCACATAGAGGATGCACACATATACTTATGAAATAAATGAGCATGTGTTCTTCACTTCAGGTTATGACAAATGTGCCTGCTGCTAGGAGCTGAGGCGTGGCACACCCCAGGAGCAGGTCTCATTTCATCCATTCAACTTTTAGGTCTCTCAATCACCCTCTGTGATTCCTACGTGTGACACCACCTTGTGTTTCCTACATAGTTAATGAAGAGGAATCAGCACCTCAAGTGGCCAAGTGGCAACCATTCCCCTCCAACCACTGCACAAGCTGCATGGGCTACAAGGGTCAGGAAAGGGCACAAGAAGTCCACTCACTGGAGGCAAGTCTAGGTACCCAACTAGGCTGATTCTTGTACAGCTAAGGTCAGGTGAAATACAGCCAGCGTATAGGCCCTACACTCTGGAAACATATAGCCATTCATACCTTCAAATGAGACCGTATATTTTGATAAAAAAGGAACGAATATTGCCACCATGATCGAAAGTTCTGTATACCCTAGGGTTTCAGATAGTATGTTAAGAGATGACTGTGCTGCAATGTTGTAAAGATGTAATGTATAATAACAAATGATGCAGGATAAAGTCAAATTTCTAGAAAATAAACTTGGAAAATAAGGATTATATCATATATATCCTTAATTTACTGCCAAGGCAAATAAATTTGATACGTGGGGATTACAGTTGCTTTATTCAAGAAACTGAATTAAGCAACTTCATTGTGAATAAGTATTAGCTGCAGGTTGCACTTCGATGGACTTCACAGAAATAGCAGTAACATAACTTCAAATACTGCTTTAAAGATTATTTCCCGTTTCATTCATTAAAGAAAAATGTTTCATTGAGATAGTAGCTGGTTTTCAATTTACCTTCTCCAGGTTTCCAGTTTTACCACACCAAGAACTCAAAAACAATGGAAGAAAAGAGCTGTTTTTTAAAATAAGTTTCCATTTTTTTCCACTGGGAAGAGGCAGATTCAAGAAATCAGTTGATGGACTGCCTTTATGCATCTGTTTTGGCCACAAGACTTGAGAGAAGGGTCTTGCGGTAACGCTCACGACACATGCCAGCCTCTCCTGGGCCACTGGAGCTGCGGAGCTGGGGAGGAGCAGAGTCCGTCTCTGCTCTGGGTCCATCGGCAATGGAGGGGTCTTCTCCTGGGGAGACCTTTCTGTAACTGTCAACACAGGTATACCCAAATGCATAAGCTCGCAGTGAAATGTTTATCCATCGGTGGTATTAGTTCCTGGCTTAGGGCACAAAACAAGTCCAGGAATCTGATCCAGGAGCAATGTCCTAAGTTGGACCAGATTGTGAAATCTGCCCATTCTTCCAA
Source organism: Phaethon aethereus (assembly GCF_964289735.1). NCBI lineage: Eukaryota > Metazoa > Chordata > Aves > Phaethontiformes > Phaethontidae > Phaethon > Phaethon aethereus. The sequence goes on along the minus strand of NC_138578.1, from coordinate 65,453,589 downwards.
GAAAACTAACCCCACTTGCTCCATCAGGGGCTGCATTACAAGATGGGTCAACAGATAAGCATTAGATGAGAGTAGCAAAGTGCCTGTAGGCAGATTTAAGCCAATACCAGGGTGAAGAAGAAGCTGTTACGACCCCAGAGAAGAAGATGATTGTCATACAGGAAACAGCAGAACCAAGGAGAAAGCGAGGGAGAAACGAGCAGAAGGAGCACTGCAGGGTTTTTCAGCCTGTGGTCTAGGAATCCCTCAGGTTACTTTCAACAGATCTATGAAGGACAATTAAGGAAAGTAAGTATGCATGTACTGGGTTAAGTTTGATGACAGAGGTGTTCACACCTCCACTGGAAAATGCTTAGGGACTGAAAGTTGGCAAAAGCTGAAAAAGCTGGGTTTAGTGAATTGTGTTTCCAGCAGCCTGTTTTCCCCCATAACTGAACCCAAGTTTCGATTGTGCTCCTTGGCCTAATATTTGGCCTTTGTTTGCTTATGTAAATCAGGTTGTTTAGTGCAAATTAGCATTATTGAAAAACAATTGCCATCCAAATTAACATTCTGCCTTTCATTTTACACCAGACCTGCTGGGCTTTTTTAGATAAACCCTGAATCAACTTAGCTGCAGTGTTTATGACTAGATGGCATTTTACGGCAAAGTAGCCCTGTTTCTCCAATAGCACAATGCCAGTAGCAATTCATATCTATCAGACCGTCCTCGAGGGTCAGCTGGGGCTCTTCCTGCAAAAGATATTATGCAACTCCTTCCAGCATTTGTTCTCCCTATTGAAGCCTGGAATATTTTCAGTGTACAGATATATACACACACACATGCATGGGTTTTAATATATACATATATATATATATACACACCACTTGTATATACCACTAGACACCAGTAGTTTTATTTCTAATTACTTTGTTAGTTGCCTTGTGTGCATTTTATCTACATACTATCAGAAGGGAGCGCAGCATAGTAAGAAGTACAAAGAGAGGGAAAGTAAAACAACGTATGACTGCAAAGGGATGACAAAAGTTAATCCACAAGAGGTTTTTAATTTCAGATATCCAGCCGAAAGGGATGGTTGGAGACTCTGCTCTGCCCCATTACATGATTGCTACAAAAAGGCAGGAAAAGCCCTTTGTTACGTATGCCCTAGGAAAATAGGTTAAAATATATATATATATAAAAATTATGTCTTTTCAAAGTAATATGATGAATATTATGATATTGTAACTCTGAAGACTTCTGATGAACATGTTGTCCTCAATGAGCACTTAATTCACAAAGAAACATCTCTCTAGCAAAGTAACCCAAAACCTGGAGAAACAATACGAGCAATTGCAAAGACTTTGTAGTATCACCAGAAAGGTCTAAATATGAAGACTGTAAAGCACGAACATCTTTGGAACAAACTTGTCTGTGGGATCTCAGATAAAGCACTTTCCCACAGCCTGGTTTTCCAGTGATTTCATCAAGGAGGTGATTTCATCAAAAGCTAAAGGAAAGCTAGTGCATTGCTGAAGTGCTAAAAACACAAGGAAGAGATTGTAAAGCTATTGAAGGGTGCAGCAGGGGTATCTTCAAATCTTGAAATACTTTTTCCCTTAATAATAGACATTCAGTAGAACTGAGCAATTATTTCCCTTTACAGATCTGAATAGAAAGATTTTTTTAAGTGATAGATCTTATTAAATAAATAGAACAGTGTTGCATGTCATAAATGCAAAGTTAGATACAATAAAAAGAAATTACATTTGCTACTTACCCCTGAAGAGCCATGGTAGTAGCACTCAAAAATAGAGTGGGATTTTTGAATGCTGAGCCTGTATGAGACACAGTACAAAAGTCAGTCCTCAGAGTAACTGTTGGTGTGGGTGCCCTGGGCACTCCTGCAGAAGCCAGTGCTTTCCCATCATTTTCTGCAAAGCTGTAGTGACTTGAGGTGATTTGGGAAGGCTGTGCTGAGAAGCACCTGGTTTTGTTGCATCTAACATTAACTATTTCAGTTTAGAGATGCTATTGAAAAGTGTGCTGTAATAAATAAACAAACAAACAAATAAATACATTCTTAAGTATAGGAGCTGGAACAAATCATTACTGTGTCATCACTGTGAACTGAATGCCTTGAAGGAGCCTGTTTCCTGGTTTATGACCAGGGATTGGAAATGGTATTTAAAATACTGCAGCCAGCTATGAATTTAATCACAGCACGAATGTATGGAAATGGGGGGGGTGGGAGGGTGGAATCAAGCCCCTGCTCAGTTGCCAGATATGGCCCTGCATAAATGGAGGAAGGGGTTTGTAGTAGGTTATTAGCTATAAGTATCTATTACCAGTTCACGTATCTTAGGCTGGCTGATACAGCACCCCAGATTAAGGAAACGACAATTTCCTTCAAGCTGAAGTGGTCCCTGATTGTAGGTGCACGGTGCCAAGCCGGGGACCCTTTGGATCCCCAGGCTGGTTTGCACTCCCAGGAAGGAGCCGAGGTGGTGTGGAAGTGCCTTGGACCCTGCAGTCCTGGGCACACAGGGTACCTGCAGAGCAATTCAACAGATGCTAGTGCAGTGTGAGTGAAAAACGGGCACTCCTGCTTTCCGTCTTTTAACTGCTTGTGGCCTTCTTGGGTTAAACTCAGAGAGTCTGAGTCTGCCCATTACCAACGCTTGTAGAGCACACAAATCTGTTTCTAAATAACAGCTTAAGGAACAAATATTTCTTTTTTAGGCAGCCCTGTATTCTGTTGCTACGACTGAAAAAATACAGAAAACAGGTTTGAGACGAATGATTAGAAACGCTCACATTACCACGAGTTAAGCAGGTATTGCCTATCTCCTGGCCAGGTTACAAACAACGCCATGAACGCCTGCGAGCCGTCGTGCCCACAGAGCAGAAGGCATTCCCTTCGACGCCATGCGTGATGGTGACCCAGACAGGAAGGCTCTTTGCAATAATGTCAGCCAGGGTGCAAGCGGAATCAGAGTTTCCTTCTGGCCTGCGGAAGTAATTCTTCCACGACATAAGGATGTGGATGTAGCCTACAGCTGCCTTTGGAGAGAAAACTGTCATTGGAGTTTATGTTTTATCGTAACAGATGAGTTTCTCAGTGACAAATCCCAGATGAGGAAGTCTACATGCGCATACAGATTTTATATATTGGGGTACTGGTATGTATATATGCATATATACACACATATAAACATCTTTATCTGGTATATGTGCAGGTGTGTGCATATGTTGGTTGAAGAACAGGCATGCCAGCAGGTTACTGAAGATTAAACATACCTTAAAAGGTTAAATGTTAAACAAGTCTTACAGCCCTGGTAAAGGAACCAAAGATGCGTATGACTTTCCTTTTAGCAAGAGGAACAGTTTCCTTGGCATCACCTGAACCTGTGTGAGCAAAACGGAGCAATGAAAATATTGCGTAATATTTCTTTCTGCACACAAGAAATAAATAGTTCCAAGGGCCAGATACTGCCCTTGGCAGTATAAAGTAATAAAGGCAGACATAACCAGGAGAAAGAGAAAACACTTCCTATTCATCCAAGAAGAGCCACTCTTACAGACCTTGACAATCCACTTTCCCATATTCAGAGGTACTTGGCTTGACAACAGTAGTTCTGTACCCAAGGACATAGACTCTGGAGCTGATCGCACCACCACTTTGCTATGGTCTCATTACCACCGAAAGTTGTGACTGATTCTAGAGATTCACCACTAACCAGCATAATAACAGACAGATTTCCATGCTCTCTGTTACTCTGGGTTTTGTACAGATCTTCCAATTATTGCCCTGTCCAGTTAAACTTGATTTTCTATTTCTCTATCTTTAGCATTTTGGAGCGCTGAACATCCTCATTTCATGTCTTGTAGAATTGTCCCATGCACATTGTGGCACAGAAAAAAACAATCCTAAATCTAACTAAAAATAATGAAATCCTATAATTAACATTTCTATTAGAGAGTGAGAATAGCATCTGTGTGTTAGATGCAATAAACACAAATAAGTCAGAATAATCTCCAGTCTCGTATTAAGATGCGAATCATCTACTTATTACTTTGAGTATAAATGTTCCATTGCTATTTGCACAATGATTAAGAGTAGTTTTCTGAAAATAAATCTGTTTCTTAATAGTGCAAAGAATGAGAAGGATGGAGAATAAATGTGAGTTTAAGGGGATGCTAGAGTTCTCCCATGAGCTTAGATGAGATTTATGTGCAATGTGAATAAAAAATGTATACGACAGTGCAGGATTCACTTTGTTGTTGGTTCCTATTCCATTTGTCTAGCCTAACTGTATTCTTTGCCTCCCAGACATATAGTGAGTCTGGCATTGTTGAGCGAGCGAGGGAATAAACTGCCAGTCAGCAGCTATTCGTGACAGCTTAACCTCATCCGATCTCATCAGACCCAACATTTTAGAGCAAGACCAGTGCCATGAGATTCAGAGTAAAAGCATAAATAGCTGCCTGCAAAGCTTCCTCTGCAAGGAAGAGGCATCCTAGGAGGCTCACTACGGAGCAGTCTTACTATTGCTGTGTCTTTTCCACTGTTAAATTAATACGTAGGTTCTTCAATTTTATATCAGCTTTCATACAATGTCAACAGCTTAGTAGCAGCACAAGCAAGAGCTCGTGGGGTTGTGATATATGTCTGAGAAGCCTCTCTGTGCAGCTTCAGAGCTATGAGGCTTCATGCTCGATGCTTCATGTCCATGCCCTGTCCACTCTCATTAAGTTTTCCACAAAAATCTTACTACAGTCGCCCAGCTGCAAGTATGCAAAGGTCCGAATCTGAAACTACTGACACCTTATTAGTTAGATGACGACGTCTGGGTGGCTAGGAAATAATACCAATACTATTGAGCCACCGAAGTGCAGGACTCCACTGGGGTTTTTTCCCCCTCATTTCTTGAGGGGATGAGGCTCAGGCACTTCTGCCTCCCGCCCATGTGTTTTTCTACCGTTCTCCATTGCCCACATGCTCCTCCTGCCTCCGTTGTTTCCTCCTGGCTCCCATTCCCCGCTAACTCCTGATCATTTTGGTCAGCAAAATTTGGTAGCCGGCTAGAAGCCTCCAGCATACTACGATCTAGCATACCACGTCTTATTTCATGAGACCAGGAGGAGAGGCGGAGGTGGAGACACTCCGTTATCGCCGCTGTGGAGGGAAAGGTTGCAGAGTCGCCTCGGTGAGATTATTACAAATCAGAGAATCCACACAGGAGAGCGCTGCAGTAAATCAGCCTGTGCATGATCTACTGCTCAAGGAACTATTTGTGGAAGAAAAATTATATTTGTTAGCTGCAGAATTATGCCAGCTGTTGGCTCGGTGTACGACAGCCGTTACACAAACAGCATCCCCCCATAGTGTTATGGCCACTCGCCCGCCAGGGTGCCGGCGCGCTCCGCTGGGCCCCTGGCACCCCACAAAGTGTCTCATGGTCACCTTGTGCTCACTGAAAGGGCACATAGCACTCCATCGTGGTTGGCATAACTGTCATGTATCAGAGGGCAAAGTGGTAGCTGAGGCCATGACATTGCTAGCAGGCAAAGCTGAGGGCTCTGGGGAAATGTTAGGAGAAATATCTGCCACGCTGGTTGTAGTATGGTACCATATCCTGGTCTTATCCCCAACAACCTTCTCTAGCTCCATGTAAGTACATAATTGCATTAGAGACTGCTGATGACCTGGTCATATATGCAGTAGAAACTCATACCCCATAAGCAAAGCCGATGCCATTTATAGGAAAACAAGAAGTATTGTACCACAGCCATGCTGATGTATAAACAATACCATAACATTTTGTCCTTCTTGAGACAACAATGAAAAAATGAGAAGTTTGACTAAAAGATGCCAAGTAGTTCCTGAACACTGAGACATGGAACAGTAGTGTAGGAGTGTCCAAAGCGTGGTTCTCTAACCACACGTGTCCCCACCTGTTCAAATGCAGCTCCTGTGTCCAAACCACCCTACCTGACCAGATCAGGACAGTGCTTTTGTGGGGATGCTGGACATTCCAGGTCACTGCACAAGGAAAGAAGATGTCACGGGCTGCCGCAGCCAGCTTTGCCACGTTGTTGTGGGACAGAGATGCATGTCCAGGCCTTCCTGTCCTCTCTGAGGACAAGAGAAGGCCCAACGCCTACCATGCCCCATGACACATCTCTAGCAACTCAAACCTCTGCAGCTTGGTTGACAAGCTTGACCAACAGAGCCTTAGTGGCACACAAGCAACTTCGAAGTACCACACAGAACCTGCCTGGACAGTAAATGTCTCCTGCTGAGAATAGGCAGCACTAGACATCACTGCTCTGCCATCAGCGCTGCCAGCGGTGGTCCCAGCAACCCTGGGACAGCCATGGCCAAGCACTTCTTGTTTTCCAGAGAGCAGGAGCAGAGAACAACTAGATCTTTTTCCCCCTAGGCTTCAGAAAAGCTGTGGCTCTATGTTTTAGAATGGTACTTCTGAATGCCCTTCTTCCTTCTTTACATTGTAAAACTTGGATTCCCTGCTCACCCTTCCCAGGTCAGACGGGTGTGAGCAGGTATGATCACCCCATACTGCAGGTGAACTCCTCAAGTTCCAACCAAGACTTTGGACACACTTCAGCAAAGCATCCCACTCACATAGCTGTCACGCGGTGGGAGCTGAGTCCTTCCCAGAGTTTGCCAGCAGGCTGTCATGGGGTAATTCTGCAAAGCCATGGCTGGAGGTTCCCGAAGAAGCCATCACACTGTTTTCACCCAAAATGTCAGCATTGCAGGAGGAGCAATGGCAGCACTGCAGCAATGCAGTGCAGTTTCGTACCCTCTGGCAAGCAGGATACATAAATAAATGGGTTTCCATCTAAATTCCATTGTGTGCAGATTTGTACCAAAGAATTGTTGTGATGTGCATCATTATGTCTCATTATGTGATTGCAAGTAACCTTTTGTGTAGCAGACACAATCCACGTAACACGCTGTGTGACCAGTTTACAAAACCAGGCTCCTTCAGAAGGGCGAGTAATTAATCATTATTCAGCAACGGCACTCACCACTCCACTACTTGCTGGCAGGAGTGCGTAACTGAGGGCATGCCTTGCTACGACAATACATTATTCATGCAACAGAAAACTACAGTAAGACATGGTATTGTTCCAATAAATGGTTAAAAAAAGAAAGCACTCCGTTGAGTTTTCAAGTGTGTGGCTGATTTTACTTTATTTAAAAATTACTGCCAACACATTGCGTGAATAAGCATAGGCTCGAGTTGCAAATGCAGTAGGAAAGAATTAGTATAAGGCACCAATGTGCGTTTTTCATAATGCCAAAGTCAATAATCCGAGGACAACGAGAGGATCTCTCGAATGCCTTGCCTTGAAGGTATAGCGCAGCAGCTTTATGGCTGTAATAATTTTATTACTTTATCAAGCACTAATTTAATAGAGAATGGAATGCACATTGTCAAAAATAAATTGTAGAAAATAATTTTTTCGATTAAGAGTCCTAATAATAATTTACATACTGTGCTTTTTAGGACATGGTTTTCTTCATACTTAGCTTTGGATTTCATTTACACTACATCTGGCTGACAATCTATCATGATGCAAATGAGGCACATGAGGTTATTTACATTTGATCACTGTCCACTATTTACACAAGCCAGGGTTAATGAAAAAGGCTGATGAGGGTTGGAGTTTAGTCACTGATTTTGGAGAGGCTGGAATTGTACCTGTTTTCTGTTCAGCTGCCTTTGTCACAGAGCAGCTCAGTTCCTATCTACTAGCAAATACCGTAAGAAAATAATGAGTATGCAAACCCTTCAATCATCTTGTACTTCACCATGCACGCATTCCAAAAAGGTACGTGTCATCTCAGATCTCACCATTTACCACACCTGTATGTATAACTTTTCCAGCTGAGGCCATTAATGGATTTTATTTTAAATTGTTTTCCTTTACATGGGAGTCTTTATTCCTCCATTAATTCCATTTGAATTTGGAAGAACTTAATTCATCAGGTGCAGTCATGTCATTAAGGTCATAGATTTTTTTATAAAACAGAATCAGAAATGCTTTTGTAAAACTATTATTTCAGAAGCATGTTGAAAGGAAGCTGCAATAATTCAAAGGAACCTCAAAAGCTAAACATGTTTTGAGGAATATATTTCTAGCTACAGAAGAAATATTTGTAACTTTACCAAAATTTGTCACTGAAAAAAAAACAACCTTTCATTTTGCTTTGGATTCATAGACTGCTAAGATTTTGGGCTGAGGTTGTTCGACTAAAAAAGCATCAGTCAAGGAATAAACACCAATCAAGTGCAATATTTACAATTTATATATGTATTCCACCCAGCTGCATTTTCCATAATTGCATTGCACAGACACCAGCCATTCAGCAGAGCACATCATGTAGCAAAATGTGAGTTTGCTTTCTCTTTTTTTCAGCAGAGTGGTACACGGAGAGCGCAGCGATGGGAAGCGCAGAGGATATATTCACTTCCTCTCGTGGAGGATTTCATTTTCTTCTTTGCTGAGAAGACTAGTCTCCTTTGTCCCAAAGTATTAACAAATATACCAGCTCCCAATGAAGACAGGCTGCCCTGTGTCTATCAATAGAATCTATATAGAATCTTTTCCCTTAGGGATTAATTCAACTTTTGATTCAATCTTTCTGAGCTTTAAATTATGATGTTACAAACCTCCAAGGAACTACTGTACTATTTGTGACCTTCTTTATTACTTTCTGCTGTTTGATAAAGTAGAGAAAATTGATTTATAGTTTAGTTTGCTTGTGAACATGGAATATCAATGGTGAGAGTGTGATTCGCAGAAAAGCAGGGGAAGTTGGCATTGGTTGAAGTTTAATATAGCAGTTTATTAATTAATGGTGAAGGACAATAGATAATAATCTTGAATGACATTCTGGAAACGTAACGTGAAATAATACCGATGAAGCAAGGAATCTTGCTAGAGTTGGGTTTAAAGTTTTCAAAACATTTTCCGCAAGGAAGAATTTTGTCTGTCGCTTCCACTTCTCTTCCCTAAAGAAGAGAAAATAAAAAATTCGCCAATGCAGAGAGCAAAGAAACGTAAATTTATGAGACTGTAGAAAGAGTTTAAGGAAGGAGAGAGGAGATTCTTGTGGCTGAACAATAAATGAGTTGAGTCCCTCAAGAAAGGAGTAACACAGATGAGATCCATAAGCAAAAAGGAGTAGGAAAAGGAGCAGAGAATGCTAGAAATAATACAGATTTTATCAATGACTTCATGGGATCGGGGCTTCCCTTTCTCTGCTGTCCCTTAGCTCTTTTTTTTTTTTTGCACAGGGAATAAACTGGCATGATTCAATACATATTTTTAAAGTAAAGGTGCTGATACACTTTGGATAAAGGAGTTCATAGGATTTCATCTACCCCTCCTGCAGCTCTTACACAGGTGACTGGATTTTAAGTTTTTGCCATGTTATGTTTATGGATATTTATTTTTTAGTTCTGATTTACTTATGCTTATTTTGTCTGTCGCTTCCACTTCTCTTCCCTAAACCTCCCCCTCTTTCCCTTATGACCTGACGGGTGTTTTTGTGTTTTCTGTAAGCATTAAAGGTTAAAGGTGGTAGGCAAGGCTGAAGTTTTCCAAATGGAGCCTAAAATTAGGCATTGGTGTCTGTATTTGGATTCTTAGGCCCCAATCCAGGAGTCTATTTTTAGTCAAAGCAGCCGAGCGCTTGACTTCAATGGATCTAAAAACACTCATGCTTAAGTGCTTTGCTGAATCAGGACAGACTTAAGCACAAATGTAAATGCTGTGCTGAATTGGGGCTCTAAATATGTGGCTTGATTTTAAAAGTGCTGAGAGCCAGCAGGTCTAATTGAAGTCAATGGGAGCTGCGAGATGCTCAGCGTTTCCGAAAATCAGGCCACTCATTGAGGCGCCTGAATCTGATTTCAGGTGCTCAGCTTGCAGCATGCACCGTGGGAGAAAACGGTAACCCAGGAGAACAGGCAATGGAAGGGATGATTTCTTAATAAATGAGATCTTGATTTTAGGCAATAAACCTTAATAACGTAAAATGAGGGGACGGGAGGCAAAAAGCAATACTTTCCTGGAAATCTAATAGAATGCTTTTTTGCAAGCATCAGAGTGCTATGCAAAAATATGAAATAAATAAACAAATCAAATTAAAAAGCCTAGTAACTGCAGAAATACCGGGCTACATTCATGCCTCACGGAATAGCAGCAACACTGATGAAATACGTCAGGGACAGATTTGGCCCACTACGTTTTAAGCACTAATTTGATCAGGAGCAGTGAGTCAACAGCGCAAATCCCACGTGGCGAGGAACTTTGCTCTACCACCATTGTGAGCACTAAGCACAACAGTTTGGATTAGTAAATGGTAAAAATGCAAAAGTGAAATATTTTTTATAGAGTATAAAAAAACCAGCAATGTTAGGAACAGAGATGAGGTGGAGGCTAGTCATCTTGAGAAAAGCAATTCTTTCAAGCCAATTCAGTAGTCCTCTTTACTGAAAGACCACAACCAGGCTGCCCACCAGCGGCACGGGCTGCCCTGCGCTGCTCCTGGCATCACGCCTCGGGTGCCTTCCGAGACACGACGAGAAGACTTGGTGATGCAGTGTTGTGCTGTTAACCCCCCGAGAAGGCTGTTGACACAACGGGATAGGCCTACAGCGGTATGTTGGCTGCCTGTGAACGAACCCCGGGCAAACCCAAGAAAACCAATTCCTTCCCCTTGTTATGTGCACGTGAAAGAGAGGGCTGGGAATACCCTTTTGCTAGCCCCTCGCCTAGCTGTTGCCTGCCCAGTGGCAATGCCAGTGTGGAAGCCCACCATGCTGCGCCCTGTACTGTCCAGGAAGGATTCAGAAAACCCATGCTTGTCCACCTACCTTCCTGATCCTCCTCGAGATCCTTCTCCTCCTGAGACAGAAAGGCTGGTGAAGAACTCCCATGATGGTGCTTTTTCCTAGTGCCGGTATTTGTCATCTCAGGATGGAAGATACCAACCATTATGGACTTGTCACATGCTACCTGCACAACCTCGATCCAAGCATGGCCGTGTAGAAAAGCTCTTACATTCCCCACCCCCTCTGAACTTGAGCCAGCAACTCTTAAAATTCCACTGAGCATTTTTCAAAGTTTTCCTACAAGGTTTATGTCGGCCCTTCAACAGCCTTGGGTGCTCACAGCAGAAGGGCAGATAGCGCCTTTCTACCATTAAATATATTAAAACCAGTAGTTCTGTCCCCTGCCCGAAGTGCAGTAATGCAGGTGTGATCTGGACTACTATCTGAAATCAGTTACAACCACTAGAAAAAGTAATAGAAAACCCAGTACACGACCAGTTGGGGGGGGAAACCTGTCACTTGTGATAAAAAAGAGAAACAGAAATGGATTTGAAACATTCGTTTCCCTTTATTTGCTCAGTGAGGCTGATGTGTACTGCACATTAAAAAAAAAAAAAAAATCACAGGAGTTTTCATACAATGAATTAAACCACAAAAGTACATGTAGAATTGTCAGGTGGAAAATAGCCCAGCTTGGGCTTAACTAATAACTCACTTTCCCTGTTCAGCATAGTCCAACCAATAGCTTTACATGTTCACCTACTGTACAAATCTTACAGTAGCTCCATCAGGTCAGTGGTTCACATTATTGAAAATGTCTGTCACATAGGTACAAATTTAGAACCATCACATTATATTACATGGCTATTCTAGGTCATTTATAGATCAGATCTTATACTACAGTGATTGACGTTCTCATTACAGCCATCAAAAAGGACGCACAATCATTACCTACTGTAAGCTCACATCCAAAGGGATGTGAAGAAGGTGTGGTTGTTTTTTTTTTTTTTTCAGCTGACCCAAGTATTATACCCCAGAGGCACAAACTTTCCTCTCAGTGCTGCTCCTGGTGATGGCAGCCCAACTGCTTTTCAGCGTAGTTTAGCACAGGTATTTTTCTTCAATTTTAGGCTCCCTCTGTTTGGATTTGGATTATTTTACATTGTATAGGAATTACTTTGTTACAGCTCTAGGAAAGACCGTATTTTCTAAGTACCAGTTCTGTTACCTGTATTGCGGATGTGGTACTTACCACAGCATGAAAGCAACAGTACAATCTTCATCTAAAAGCCACACAGAGCTATGCTGCAATTTGCCTCTGGTGACAATGTGGTACATGTGCTAATCTGAAATGTTCTTGGGGGAGAAAAAAGAGAAGGAAACACCGAGTTTATATTTTCATGGGTTACCTACTACCGTGTCTACAAAGGATACAAATAGCTTTATTCAGCGATCCTAGCTCTACATTAGTTTCATATGTAATTTGTAATTTCCACAGAGGAAAGCCATCTTCAAGATGAGAATGTTTGCCAGGCCAGTGAGAAAAAAAAAAAAAAAAAAAAAAAAGACTCGTGTCATTATGCCTGCTTGGTGAAAAATAAATAATCCCCCCCCAAGCCCCACACCAATTTATTCATGTCAGCAATCTAGGGCAAAAGAGAATGTATTTAAAATTTTATCACAGAAATTTAAAGGCAAAATAGGTAATGCATCTGGTCCTTGAACACATAATATGATGTACTAAATATTGATTTCTTAAAAATAATTTATTGCTTTTAATATTTTTCTTTACAACAGAAGATACTCAAAATCCAGAAAGGAAAATTGTAAACTTTTAGTTTGGCATTCACACAAAGTTAAAATACCTGCATTTTTAACCTACAGAGCAACAACAAGAATTATGCAGATTAAAGAATGTTACAGTTGTAACACAGAACCTCCGAAAAAGTTCTTTTCTTTTTTTTTTTTTTATTGCTATCTATCTACTGAGAAAGAAGAAGCCTAAAAATCAAGCAAGCATCCGACAGGACAGACAGTGGAATCTCTCAGAACACAATATGCTGGTGATAAAATGAATGCAGCCATCAAAATCAACTGCACTGGCATGGGTGTGGAATTGGTTTTCTAAGATTGGGAGTCGGAAAGGAGATTAAATAGTTAGGTGTGCCATACCTTTAAGAGGAGTCATGAATGCCAAACAGTAATAGAATACCAAATCTATACATTCGCAAGCAAATTCCAAACTTTGCTGATTCAGTCTAGAGACTCCGAGTTCAGATGAAACTCTGATGCTCAGAATAGCAGTAGTTTACTCTTGTGGTTTTTTTCCTTCCTGAAGTTTCTATTTAATTTAGCAGAAGCAATGTCATCAGCAACAATGTCATGGGCACATCTGAGGCCATGCTAGTGCATAGTAAAAAAAGAAAAAAAAACCAAACAACCCACTGCTTCTGCAAAAGCTGAATTTCCAAACGAAGCACTTACTCCAAACTGACAACCGTCATGCATCCTAGGTATAAAATTTCCACTGGCCTTTTTACTATTTTAGTCATCTCATCATTTATAATAAATAGGATAATTGTAACTGATAAATATGTCTCTTTAGTAAACAAAGGAATGAAGGATTGGTATTTATACAGGATGCATAACTGTAAAAAATATAGATAAATACCATCATTAAACTCTGCCAATGAAAAGATTACTGGCTTCAAGAACAGCGTTTAGACACAGAATTACTGTAAAAATCATACTGCACTTAGTACCTCGGCATATTTTTATCAAATTAAAATCACAAAAATTAAAACAAAATAGCATTTTAAAAAGATTTTTGACCTCTAGTTCCAAAACTACTGTTGATACATAAAATAAAAACATTTCTTAATGATTACCCATTTGAGAGACTTTACATAAAATTATGATATCTCCTAGAAAAATTTAGATGAGAAAATTTCATTTCCCTAACAAATTCAGTGTATAAAACTGCAAAAGAAAATCAAGCAATGAGAAAAATGTGGAAAAATACTGCAGAAGTTGTTAATACCTTTTGGGCTAGGATAATTCTTGACAAAATTCTTATATAAGCTCACCAAAGAATGGATGAATGAGTGTAAAGCATTTTTGCACTCGGACACACGCGCACACACATATACACACACACCCCCTCACCCACACGCTTTTCTCTCTTTTTTTTACAATCAAATATATATAAGCGTAAGTTCAGCTTTCTACATATGTTAGTGTACAATAATTGTTTCACCTCATATAATTACATTTGAGTATTCTTGATTAAGAAAAATTCAGCAGTTTTTGAAAAGAAGGCTGCATTTACAGTGCATAGCTGTAACAAAAAAGAACATCGTCATACAGTATGTACATAAATAAAAATACTCCATTTAACATTTGTAAATACTCAACTACTTTAGAGAATTGTAGCAAATAAACTATCTGTGCACACACCCAGATAGTTACATCCAACTCTCATTAATAATGTAACACCACGTCCGCTCATTAGAATATATCGCTGAACAAGCTGCACATTTGACCATTAACAAGGCTTTGAAAATTTTGCTGTGGAAGATCAACGTTGTAGACATTTACATGGGTGTCAGAATTAAAAGATGAAACTTCAAAATGTTAGGGAAGCTTGAGCCTTTCATTTTCTCTTTGCAAGGACTGAAAAAAAATCCTACCAAAAAAAAAAACCCTCAAAGAAAAGAAACATCTTAAAACAAAGCTAAAACAGATTGTAGGCTTCTGGGACCTGTGGTTTCTTCTGGATTGTCATATTATCGCTGTGTTGTGAGAAGAAGCTTCATTAAAAAAAAAAATAATGCAGTGCCTGATTCCCAGACATCAGCAGCCGTAGTTCTCAGGTTTGGTTTTTTTTGTTTGTTTGTTTTCGTTCTTATTTTTTTGTTAAAATGCATTATGTACAGATTTTGCAGTTCATCGTTGTACAGGTATCTCTGTGGAACTGCTGCCATGTCTTGTGGTTTGCATCGAACTCGCGAGGAACGCCCGGCTCCCCCGCCACCGATCACCCACGAAAGCAAAGCTGACACCCACGGACACGCGTGTGCTTACTGGACAGCCATCCTGTCTCTCCACTTGTCGAGCAGCTGTGTTCATGTAAACCATGGTTTTGAACAGAGAGTGTAAAGTAGGAGAAAATCCTAAGCATGACTTTTTAATTGTCCGTTATTGAAGGACGTGATGTCCGTGAGGTATTCGCCATCCCTCCGTTTTCCTTAGGTGTGATGCATGTTACCTACGCAGGCTCCGCTGTGCCTCTTTAAGTAAACTATCAAAATCCATGGAGTCGTACTTGCTTTTAGTGGAAGCAGGATCAAAATCATCTGAGTTTGAATCTGAAACCCAAAGAGAAGCAAGTTCAGGTCAGAGGCAAGAACGACTGGTGAGTACTTACTTTATTTTCTTTGTGCAATGGTCCAAACAAAGCACTACAGAAACAATCCACTTGTGACCGCAGCTTTAGAGGAATGAGATGACAAAAGCCCACAAATGGTCATCAAAGAAGCTTTAAGGATGCACAGAGCTTTCTGGTAAGAAGCAGGACTTAACAAAAGCAGTACATATCATCGCGGGGTGCATACCACAAATTGCACGTACACCTAGAGCAGGTAAACTCAAAACAGTTTCTCCAAGGACTTGAGCACCAACACACTGCTATGTATAGGTCTCAAAGTAGTCCGGATAATCTTGATAGATATTTTACCCAAAACTCCACCATTGTTTTGCAACTGCTGTTTTGGAACATGCAATATCCAAGACTGACTTTTCCTGAGAAAGGTAATGGAGGGTGGTTCTGCAGAAAGCCAGGGCAGCCCATGGGCAGCACGCAGGGGACACTGCTGCTTCTGCCCGGCCTCGGGGTCACTGCACCTCCCTGAATCTCTGGTTTTGCTCCCACACTGATTTTTTGGGGCATTTGCTTGTGTAGAGTGCGAGCAGTTCATGGCAGGGCCTCCGCACCGCCGCACCAGCAATCTCAGGTGGGCTCCTCAGCTTTTTGCAGCTGAGGAGCTTACCACATCGTGGTAAGCCACGGCAGCACCGATGGCCCAGCTCCTGTGACCTGCGACACCCGCGCCAGCTCTGCCAGCTGCTCAGACGCAGACGTCCGTCTGTTCCGAGCGCGGAGGAGGGATTGTACGTCTGTGGCCGAACGGCTCCAGTACGGCAATTACTGACATGGCTGCGAGCACCGAATTTCCTTTTGGAGTCATCCCTGCTTAACACTGACTCTCCCCGGTTCCTGTGTCACAGCTCCTTTATGAGAGTGCCCTTTTCTTGCCATTTCTTGTGTTGAATTAATCAGAACTCCCCATCTACCACTATAAGACACGCTGTGCATTAAATGTTCATTACAAGTTCCGTTAAGACAATATCTTCTCACAGAGGAGAGGTGTTAAACTTCTGACTAGTATTTTCAAGTGTTTTCTTTCTTCTGTACTCAACCCAAGGCTGATTAATTCTCTCTGTCCTTGTACTAGCTCATGAATTTTAAAGTTCATCCTGCCATTTCCTTATGTAGCTCTATCAGACGCTCTGCAAAATACAGGGAAAGCAGTCTGAAGTAGGGAAGCTCAAGCTGTCAGCAGGACAAAGCGAAAATACTCTGCTCACAGATATTCTGGGAATCCCACTCAGTGTGGAGAGACCTGCCAGGGAATACTCCCAGTGATGAATAATGTTCAAGAGGGTTCCCTTCAGACAACTTATTTTAAACCCCAGATTTTCTGAGATACAGAGACGACCCTGGCTCCCACTGCTGAAGATAAGTCAAATCAAGTCAAGACTTCAATCTGTTTTTACTGTTTTTATCAGCCTACATTTCGACAAATGCCTTGCTACCTTTTATATTTTCAACATCAACCCTCTATCTCTTCAGCAGTCAATTGCCTTTTCTTAGCTTTACATTATCTGTTTAGCCACTGAAGTGAATTATAGCATATTCATTGTGAACAATGCATATCATCTTTATCATTTATTCTGAAAAGACATCAATTGGTTAGAAAAAATATATCTGTATTCACTTCCTGCATTGTACAAAGCCGAGGGCAGCACATACAAGATTTCATTAGCACTGTGTTACAGGGTTATGAGAGATTTTAATGACTGTGGTCATTTATTCATAAAAACCCACAATATCTGATTAATATAGATTCAATGGCAAAATGTCCCTTGCTATTTTATTCAAAAAAGAGTATCTCCCATACCTTTGGTCTATTTATACAGGTATCAGGAAAGGTTTAACAATTAACTAATACTTTACATTTTAAAAGGTTAATTAAATAAGAGCTGAGTTTATAATATAATATTACAGAGGATGTTTTGGTAGTCTGCATGGTCTCTTTATGCATATACTTAACATCAGCATTTCTGCTGTAAGGATTTGAACATCTCCAAACATCCTTGCAAGGGGAAGCATCACATCCTGACCCAGAGCATAGGACAGAACCATACATTTTTGCCCAGACAGGACTAGGACAGACCCAGATGTGTTATCACAGCCAGTATGCACACTTGGGACTGGAGTTACCACAGCATACTGGGGTCTGGAGACTGATATACATTCTGTACATGCATCAGTGGGACAGCAAACACCAAGAGATTTGCTAAGCTCTCCACAGGCTGGAGCCTCTTACATCATGACTGGCAGGCTCCGCAAGGAGACACCTTCATACATAGATGCTTATGCATGATACAGGAAGTTCCACCTCAACATGAGGAAAAACTTCTTTACTGTGAGGGTGACAGAGCACTGGAACAGGCTGTCCAGAGAGGCTGTGGAATCTCCTTCTCTGGAAACCTTCAAAACCCGACTGGATGCGTTCCTGTGCAACCTGCCCTAGGTGATCCTGCCTTGGCAGGGAAGTTGGACCAGATGATCTTTAGAGGTCCCTTCCAACCCCTACCGTTCTGTGATTCTGTGATACAGGAATCACCAGTTGAGATCCATGGCCTTTGCTGTACTGAGTCAGCTTTGATCACAAGCCTTTCTAGCTTTCAAACCTGGGAAGCTATGACTTGTGTTTAAGGAGTGTCTCTGGCAGGTTCTACACATCTACAACACAACCCAGGGCAAAGCAAGAATCACAATGAATTTTTTTGGGTGAGGCCTCTACTTTGTTCTCTGTTTATCGCTTATATAAATAAATCAGGTATTAGAATCAAGCAGTCATAGCATAGCAATGAACAGTAAAGCGTGAAGGAGGTTTCTGCAGTGCTATCATTTCAATATGGAAATGTATTATTTAATATTGCGCACTTATTATTGATAATGAAGAAAATGGGCTTTAAAAGAAATTTCACAGTCTGAAATATCTGAAAGAAGACAGCTCAGATTAGAGCTCAGATTAGCAGAGTTTTAAACTTCTTGCAGCAAGTGAAAACCACTTCCTTTAATCTCCTCCAATCATTTCAATAATATAAGCAGCAAACAAAGAAGAAGCAAACACTAAATTATTCTCCTGAGTTACAAGGTTCTAGTTAGGTACTTTAATTCACATAGAGAAAAAATACCTACCTAGGTCTGCATAGTTAGACTTGCAAAATTGCTTGCGTCCACAAAAGTACAGCTCAAAGTCAGGTTCATTTGACCTGCGTAAAGTGTATCCATTTTCAAGAGCAGCAAAGGCGTCACAAGTATAGCGGTAGGTGATGAAACCGTAGCTGTCTCTGCAATTGAAAAACACAGTTGTGAACAAAAGCTAAAAAGAGTTAACGCACATTAGTGTAACCCCTTCCTGAAAGCAAGAACTTGCAGAAGATCCAGCACTGGAAATGCCAGAAGTACTACATCCATTTATCAGCATGATTGTCCTGTCATGCAGCTAAATACTTATTTCTGGGACAGGAAATCTCAACTAGCAAGATTAATAAATAAGGATGAAAGAAAATAAATAAGGTTTTGAACTCAGCATGTCATCTGTCACAGCACTTACGTTGGTAACTCCCATACCAGTAATCTTACTGCCATAATTTTTTCCATATGGCAGCTCCCAAACAAGAAGTAATCTCAAAAGTTCTTACCCATCATCCCGCAAATTTACTGTGCACTCCTCAATTTCACCAAAAACTTCAAACCGGTCCCTCAGTTCTGCTCGGGTTGTGTCAGGTCTGATTTTACCCAGATAAATCACACGACGTTCTTCCTGTTGAGAAACAGCAGCACGGAAGGCATATTTTTAACAAACGTGCAATAGAGATGTACGTCTACATATAGCCATGCAAATACACACACGTGGATGTGCAGAGGATGCATGATTATAGTAATAGTCTCTTGTGGAAGACCTACTGCATCCTGCTAGTTAGTGAAATAGTTCTCTCCTGGAAAGGATCTAAGGTATTTCAATGACACTACATTTGTCAGGTGGTGTGCTCCTGGAAGGTTTCACTCCTTGCTGTCACTGTCCTGCTATACACTGGCAGACAACTCCCTTTGCATCCTATGGCACCTTCTTCCCTTCCACCCTTTCTACCACTTCCCTCTAAGATTTCCACATCGGGAGCTCCTTTTCTCTTGCCATCTGTACAATACTGGGCAAAACCCATCTCAGTTGTGGAGTAGTGTAAAGTAACATGATAATTGCATAAATGTACCATAGACATAACAACATGTATTATAAACATAACATTATAAAGGCAGATAACTCATTAGCTGACTCATCCTGCAATCAGCTATTGTACCACAGTCTATACCTTAAAACAGAGGGAAAACTGTTAGGGGTCCAGAAGATTACTTTTATGAAAGTAAATATTTTTTGGGGAAGGCAGCAGAATAAAATATGCCCTGTGGTCATCATTACCTTTTGGTTTCTTAGGAAAAAGAACCTGACTGTATTCCCCGATTTTTATACATTAGGGTGTCATTTGCATGTTCCTTCGACACTTGGAGCAAAGCATCAGATACTTTTAAAACAATTGAGTCACAGTCATATCTCTCCTTCCTGGATGGAAATGCTCAGCAGAAAGACAGAAGGGCCAGGAAACCCTGTGAGAGTCAATTTAAGAATTTTCGGATGACCCAGTTTACTGAGGATAGAGCCATTTAGCGAGCTGCAAGTAAAGCAAAAGGCAAAAAGATCTTCAAAACACTGACCTTAAGGTAATCAGGGCACAGAAGCACCAGCTACACATGGCATGGGTGCTCAGCCTTCCTGTCTTGGATTGCCCCTGGCCTGAAGAACCCTGGCCCTACTGGCCCTACTGCTCATCCCCTACACACCCGCACATTTGTCCCATAAATGGAACCACCACCACCACATTCTCAGCTGGCGTAAATCTGTCAGTCAGTGGAGCAATGTCAGTTTAAACCATCAGCTTTGGCAACTGAGACTTGTGCAGAATTTAGGTGCCAAATGCCGAAGGAGCTGTACTGACGGCTGAGAATTCATGACTATCGTAACCTGGAGGTGCCTAAAGGCTAATGGCACCTCAACTGTGAGATGCAAAAGGTTCTAGGGACCTAAATATAGACTTGCATTCCTGCTCAGAAACATCCCAGCCTGAAGAGACAGGTAGCTTATAGTGTTACAACTCAGAGCACGAAATACATCTTTTCCATGAGTTCCCACAGAAGCAGAAGGCAACAGTCATGCTTGGATCACGGACAATAGGATTGAGAACAGACCAAAACATGTGTAGAAACAGAAATGATCCTGATGCCTCTTCTTTACTTGTTTGAGCACTCATTTGATATAAAGGGACCATCAGAACTCTTAGTTACGGGGGCCCAAAATCTTGGCTCCCTGCTCCCAGGAGAGCACTCTGCTCCCAGGAACTGTTTAATGCAAAATAAAACAATTCCTGCAGCAGGAAGCTGAAACTAATATACCTAGTTCCCAACAGAAACTCCTTCTCACTAGCACACTCAGTCAACTATTTTTGCTGACTCTTCTCCTGATCTCACAAATCTCAGGGGCTCAGATCCAGTTAATCTAAGCTCCTGAGAAATTAAAGTGAGTTTAAAGCTCCAGAAAACAAAGATCCAAGAACCAAACTCTCCTACCCAAAAGCCCTACCCACTAAGGTATGGCACAAGAAGCAACCACTGGAACTACTTGGGTCCTTTATAGCTCCCCGGCCAGCCCAGTGGAGTCCCTGGTTGCTCTACCAAAGTATGATGCTTAATGATCCTTAATCAATGGGATCAGGTAAGTATCTCATTTAGATGTTTGAAACTATTGCCTCTTTTAATTATATACGGAACCAAGGTGACTGCCTTGGTAGTCCTCTATAACCCTGCGGGGACAGACAGCTTCATTTTTAAATGTTGTGCCTTCCACAGTGTGCGGTCCAAAAGCTGCCCTTGCTCTCTGCCATAGCAGGGCAGTTTGGAGAAGCTAGCACGCCTAAAAGAAGGACAAGTGTGCTCATGGGTGGCCATACATTTAGGGAAGAGGGTACTTTACAGACAGCTGCTGCTTTTTATTTCTGTCTCTACTGTGTCCCAGTCCAGAGCCCTGACCCTCTTGACAGAGGAATTGGGTAGGGCTTCTGTGAACTAGGGACTGTAGAGTGCAAGTGAGAGAAATCTGCATTTCTTCCATCTTCCCCATACCAATTCTGCTTACTTTCAGTATGGTTGGGTGCCATAAACTTCAAAACCAGGAAAATCTGCATATGCACAGTAATTACATTTTCAGACTGTTTTACCAAATCAAGGATTTAACCGCACTGAAACACTTGATAAGAAACAATTCCACTCATACTTGCTATTGAACCTAAATGACTGACCAGATGGAGCAGAACATAACATAGCAGACTGTCTAATATACTTTAGCTGAGATAATACATCTCGACTGAAAAAACATAATGTTTCACTCACTGACATGGAGATTGTTATATTACAGTGTGATGGAAATAACTATTGCATGCTCTTCCATAAGTCTGTGTGCATGCCTGCGCAATTTTTCTTCTAGCCCTCTAATAACCTTCATATCTCTAATATCCCTTTAAGACAACTGTAATAAAACAAAACTGAACAATTAAAAAAAAAGCCTGTTAATCTATCATTAAGGGAATAAGTTAAACCTGTAAAATTAAGGAAATTCAAATTTAAAGCTGAAATGCACCATATGTCCTCCAGTGTACACACGAGGAGATGTGTTCAAGGATTTTTTTAAGCAGAGTGCCATGATGGTATAAGATACTGGAGAACACAGGATTCATACAGCATTGTCTTTGTCTTGGTTAACTTTGGTTTATTTAAAGCAACTATGAAGAATGTATTTGTACTCACAGAGACACCTGCCTTTTATTCTCTTTAATAATAAGAGGTATACAAGCCTAACAAGATTACAACATACCTCTAAATGTCAAAGACCTTTATTTTATAGTAAGTTACATGCGTAAGTCCATATGTGCATATTAAGTACGCTTTTTACTGCACTTGTTAGAGGAGATGATATATGACTTGGAAACCTAGAGAATGGCAGAGAAAAGCTTTTGTTTTCAATTTAACATGGGCGTAGGGAACCTGCAGGAAACTCCAGAAGATACTGTTCATACTTCCCTCCCAAAAGTGCAGCTGATTTATGTTGCATCATAAGCTTTAAGTGTATTTCATTGCTTTGCCAGGTAAAAAAAGGAAGAAAGAAGAGTCCAGCCAATTCCCTCAGGCCCAACATGGCTGTTTTCTTTCCGTTTATCTAAAGCTCCTTCTTCATAACCTTGCTCTTTCTTCCTTGCAGTAAAAACATTTGAATAGGCAGATGTGGCAGAAAATGTCAGACTGAAAAGCAGTATTTCAAGTCTGAAATGAGAATACTAAAGCATTAGAATGCCAAAACTTGAGAAGACATGACTAGGATATACCTTACACATCTAAGGGTCAATAAAGGGACCACTCCTCCTGCAAAACATTCACTGATGCTAAGGATCTTTTTGTCTTACAAATGCTTCCTCTAAAACTTAATTTTGTTTTCCTTTCCTCATTCTTAATCCTTTATTTCACAAGAAACTAAAGCACAGACCACTATCTGTATTAGTTTTTGCATGCTTTTTGTACCAGGCTTCTTCACCCAAGATTTTTTTGCTTTGTCTGTCCACGGTGGGAACTGAAGGCAGCCACTCCAGAGGTAACCATATAGCGCTGCTGTCCCCGTTTTCCCTACTGCTTTTTGTCTGCAGATCTGTGGTGCACACCTAGTTCTCCAAGAGCCAGGTAATACTTTATGTGAAGCTGAGAGAAGAAATCCAGGGGCATTTTAAAGCTGGGTCTGCCATGGGCTTCTCAAAGGCTCTGCTGCTTCCTCCAGCACGGGCAGCTGGCTGGGTGCAAGACCCGTGCCTGAGCTGCCTTCCATGCTGAGTGACTTCTCTCCTCTTCCAGTAGAAAGCCATGAAGACTTTTATCCTCAGAGCTGGAGACCAAATGCCATTTTGAAAGTGCAACAGGAATGGTTGGACAGAGTTTAAGAAATAGAAATGCTATGAATGGAAAAAGCCATTAAAGCTTAAGAGTCTGACGTAATAATAACATTTTTCTTTAGATTCTGTATTAAAGAAGAGTAAGTATGACCTGTGGGTAAGTATGAATGGCAAATGGAAGAATCACAAAAACGGGAAAAAGAAGAAAGAATATTACACAAAATTGTCAACTGAGGACTGAAACAGTTCAGCCACACTCCATGGTGACTGCTAGAAAAATAATGATGGACCAGTAAACCTCAAGATTTAGGTAATCCGTCTGATACATTTTCAGTAACTCACAGAGCAAAGTTAGAGCGCCTGGGATCAAGGCCATCAAGATGAGCAACGACAAAAAAATCCAAACTAAATATACAACGTACATTGGATCCTTCATTAGGGGAAATGCACTCTATTATAGGCTAAGTCTGGTTTTAGACTTTAGAGAAGTCAAGCACTCATTTATGAAACCACTCTTCTCCTGCCTTCCTGTTGTAGAGCAATTTATTTTCTTTGAAACCATGTGTTTCTTTCTGCTGCAGTGGCCTCACAGCGCATTTAAGTCTGTAAGTTCTCTGGGACAGGGACTCTTGATACTTGCCTCACAGAGGCTGTCAGCAGTTAGAAATGAAAGTAGTGATGTTAATAATAATTTTCTACTCAGGTGTGAAAGCTGATTTTGTTATACCTCCTGGCAGCAGCCAGCACACGCGGTAAATGAGCTGCAGGGCAGATGTGACCGTAAGTCAGCATTGTGGCCAGAGAAGCAGAATCACAGAATCGTTAAGGTTGGAAAAGACCTTCAAGATCATCAAGTCCAACCATCAACCTAAAACCACCACGCCCACTAAAACGTATCCTGAAGTGCCATGTCTACATGTTTTTTGAACACTTCCAGAGATGGCGACTCCACCACTTCCCTGGGCAGCCTGTTCCAATGCTTGACCACTCCCTCAATAAAGACATTTTTCCTAATATCTAGTCTAAACCTCCCCTGGTGCAACTTGAGGCCATTTCCTCTCGTTCTATCACTAGTTATCTGGGAGAAGAGACCAACACCCTCGTCACCACAACCCCCTTTCAGGTAGTTGTAGAGAGCGATAAGGTCTCCCCTCAGCCTCCTCTTCTCCAGACTAAACAACCCCAGTTCCCTCAGACGCTCCTTATAAGACTTGTGCTCCAGACCCCTCACCAGCTTCATTGCCCTTCTCTGGACACGCTCCAGCACCTCAGCATCCTTCTTGTAGTGAGGGGCCCAAAACTGAACACAGTAGTCGAGGTGCGGCCTCACCAGTGCCGAGTACAGGGGCACGATCACTTCCTTACTCCTGCTGGCCACACTATTTCTGATACAGGCCAGGACGCTGTTGGCCTTCTTGGCCACCTGGGCACACTGCTGGCTCATGTTCAGCCGGCTGTCAACCAGCACCCACAGGTCCCTTTTCTGCCAGGCAGCTCTCCAGCCACTCCTCCACAAGCCTGTAGCATTGCATGGGGTTGTTGTGGCCAAAGTGCAGGACCTGGCACTTGGCCTTATTAAACCTCATACAGCTGACGTCAGCCCATCGATCCAGCCTGTCCAGATCCCTCTGCAGAGCCCTCCCACCCTCCAGCAAATCAACACTCCCACCCAAGTTGGTGTCATCTGCAAACGTACTGAGGGAGCACTCGATCCCCTCATCCAGACCACCAATAAATATATTAAACAAGACCAGATAAAGATACTGAACAAGACCTGCAGAGTAGCAGGGATCCAGAACACCAGGCTGCTCATCAGACAGTTTAACTTCCCAGCCCTGGTGCACCATGTCAATGGAGAATCACGAACTGGTGACTCCAGAATTGAAATATCCTAACTATTTCTGATGCCATGTCTTGGAAAGTATTTGCTGCATGGTGTAATGAGCTGCTGGAGTAAAAGCCCATGTAACTCAGAAATTTCATGGGGTATATCAGAAGAAAAAAGAGGTCTTCAGTCTTCTTGGCAAATTACTGTGTTCTGCCTTGGTTGAGGGTTGGATCCCAGTTTCTACAAAGCCCTAAGCAGACTGTCCTCTCCTATAGTTGCTCCTCAAGTTTCATGATGAATGTGTCTCCACTATGATCTAGTTAGCATTATAAAGTTAAGTAATTCTTGGTGGCAGACCATCATTATGCTCAATGAGAACCCATTCTAAAACAAAATGGGGACCATGTGAAATAAATCAAGTCAAACTAAACTATGCTAACATTTGCTCAGTTAGCAAAGGCATCACAATCAAAAGTATAAATAAATGAGAAAGATTGAATGACAAAAATATTTTTCGTACTCTCTAACTGGAAAATATCTTGTAGGCTCAGCCCAAGTTTTTCAAGTGTGACTGCTCAAAATTAAGACCCCAGTCCACAAAAAAAGTCACTGAATCTCCAGTAACTGGAGAGGGGAGAAGAAGAAAAGGAAGAGGAGAAGAATATGACAGTATTTTTTGAAGTCAAGCCACCTGTAAGTCTAGATAGGAATTCAGGAATCCATACAGGGAAATACTAGCCCAGGCTTATAGCTGGTCTGAAGCTACTGAAGCTACTGCAGCAAAGATGTTGTGCGCAAGACTGACGGGGCAGCCATTTAAACATAAGCCTCCACCACATAGCATGAGCACAGGCTTCTAGAACAAGCCTCCTCAGCATTCTGCCAATATGCTTTCACGTCTGCCAAAATACAAGCTGCCTGCGCAATCAGAGGGCATTGCTGCCCATATGGTTTTGACAGATTAAAATATGCGAATTTTTTTCTCATTTCTTTTTCCTAGGTTTCCCACTCTTGTTGTCACACGGAGACTGATTCTAGATATTCAACCAATAATACTTTATGACGTTTAGCTCAGTCATAACTTCTGTTCCCTTTCCACTGTGCATCCTTTCTACAACTAATTCCTGAGATCATAGCACAGTGCTTCTCATGAAGAAAAGCCACCTGCCCTGTGTAACACCTGAGGCATTAGTACTGCCCAATCTGTGGGCCACTCTTTTAACAGTATCTGGAGGTATGTGACCATGAATCAGTTCTGGTAGCACGAGAATGGGCTAGAAAGAAAATAAAAAATTCGCCAATGCAGAGAGCAAAGAAACGTAAATTTATGAGACTGTAGAAAGAGTTTAAGGAAGGAGAGAGGAGATTCTTGTGGCTGAACAATAAATGAGTTGAGTCCCTCAAGAAAGGAGTAACACAGATGAGATCCATAAGCAAAAAGGAGTAAGAAAAGGAGCAGAGAATGCTAGAAATAATACAGATTTTATCAATGACTTCATGGGATCGGGGCTTCCCTTTCTCTGCTGTCCCCTAGCTCTTTTTTTTTTTTGCACAGGGAATAAACTGGCATGATTCAATACATATTTTTAAAGTAAAGGTGCTGATACACTTTGGATAAAGGAGTTCATAGGATTTCATCTACCCCTCCTGCAGCTCTTACACAGGTGACTGGATTTTAAGTTTTTGCCATGTTATGTTTATTGATATTTATTTTTTAGTTCTGATTTACTTATGCTTATTAATAAATAATTTAATTAATGAAGTTAATTATCATGACAATGCTCACTTTAGAAAGAAAATAAATTCAACCTTGGCTTTGAAACATCTAAAATTTTTAACATAGGAAGTTATGATACAGCATATCTGGAGCTTTTAAAGTTTCTTTTCTTTCCTTTTTCCTTTTCTCTTGATTAGCTACTTGCCAAATATTTGTTTGTTTTAAACTAAATCAAATTTTCTACCTCCTCAGCAGGATTCACGTTTATTTATACCAGTAAGGTACAGTAATGGAGAAATAACAAGAACACCTATGACAGAGGTCTACTTGAATCTCTAATTTGTGCTAAATCTAAGAGAGAACAGCCAGTGTAAGTTACGATTGATGGAAGGTAGCGTTCATCTCTAAGCAGATGGAAGCCAGATATTTTAAAATTAACTGCAACAATTGACTTAAATATAGCCCTGTCTGAAGCCAAGCAAAATCGTTCCATTGCCTTCACTGAGTTTCAGATCAGCACAGCAAAGCATGTTATAGCTCTAAATCTTACGCTTTACAAAATACACTTATCACCCACACTTTGTCGATAGGGCACCTGAAGCAGAGAAAAATGAAATGATTTGATGAAGCTCACTAAGAACAACAGCAGCAGAGACAAAAACCAGAAAATAAAGGTGTCTGTTTCCTCCCAGAACTTCTTGTTGCTGAAGACTACACCAGCCTCTGTCAATCTCTACACACTCCCGGTTCTGTAGGTGTAAGTATTAGGAGAAGTGCTAACAAGTGTGTGACAAGTCACCTTTTACTACTAAGTCCACTAAAGGTACTGGAAAAAAGACCCATTCATTTTGGTGAGCCCTGGACAGAGAACTAAGGGAAAATATGGAAATGAAGATAAAGTGTCCCAGTCTGCACCAGTTCATGCAAGAGTCACAACACAGCCAGAACAGCAGTGAAGGTACAACTGAAGAGAAAGAGCAGGACACAGAAAACCAAGCGGAAAATGTTAAGGTAAGCCACCAAATGGGCTTAGCAACTACAACAGGAATCCAGATTTACAGCAGCTCCCAATTTAATTTATCAAAACCATCAAGCGATTGCCAATGGGGAACTAAAAAGGGGCAAAAGCCACCTGTCCATTTAATAGCCATTCTTCTGTCCTACTGCTATAACAGCCAAGAGAGTTGCTCATCCCCACATGGCTATTTCCTTTGCCTCAGGTATTTCAGTTGTTTCACACAGAACATTGACGAACAAAATAATTAAATAATACATACTCATTATGAAAGGGCCAGTGTTAAGTGACATTTTTAAATTGCATCATGTCTTCAGACTATTTATTTTGTTAAAAATAACTTAAAAATTAACCAAGTCATAGACAGGAAAAAAAAAATTAAACTCATGGATTTGGATCTCAGTTTTTGATTCTGTTTATCTGCACCCTCTGTGTAGACAATTACAGCTACTATGAAAGTCCAGAGACCAGTGTGCAAGCTGACTCCTTATTTTGTTTATGTAAAAAACCAGAAATATAGAAAACAGACATTGATTACTGGCACTCTGGTAGGTTATATATAGCATAAAATGCAGGTTCACTGATAGATCTGTATAGGAAATAGACTAGTTCACTTTTAACTGGCTGTTGTCCAGGATTAAACTTTTTTCTAGTAAGCCTTTTGTATCCGTTGACTGTGAAAAGCTTGGAGAGTTGCAATTTATAGAACCTGAAAAAATTAGTATTGTAACATCAAAACACAAATTGTTACGAAAGCACATATTTGCCTACAATTCAAAATACTAAGAAATACGCGTAAGCAGATTTTTTTTTCTTTTATAAAAAAGAAAGAAAATAAAGTCTGAGTTCTAGCTTTAGAAATCTATGAAAAGAAACAGAAGTCTATTTCAAAATGAAAGTTATCTTCACAGTGCTTACAATTGCTTTCTGCCTCTGTCTCTCCCTTTGTTTGGCCCTTTCAGATTCCCGTTTTTCATACTCTTTGCGGTATTCTTCCCTCTTCAGCCTTTCATGCTGATATTCCTCATAGCTGTCATATCTAGGAAACATAACTTAGTCATTAAATCAAACACCTGCATTTGTGAATGTAAAATTAGTAATACAATTTCTGGAATGGAATGCTTCATTATCTCTTGAGAACCAGCTGCAAAGCAAACCAAATGCAGGCAAAATGCACTACCTGGGTCTGCGACTGTACGGTGATCTGGATCGCGATCTTGCGTGTAAGGGAGAACTTCTGTGTGCTCGGTGTCTACAGTGGCTGGACTCATAGCAACAAGATCTGCAAGAAGAAACATGTTCACTTCTGTCATTCAGTTTGAATCTATTGAAACCAATTTCTACCTCTTCCCCGAACTTACAACTTCTTCTAAGCTACCAGTGAGATTTTCCAGTGACAGTTTGTGATCTCCTAGTCAACTAAAGCCCCCCCTCCCCCCCCTTCTGTAATGTTCCTTATTGAGGCTAACACAGAGCACAGAGTTAGCCACTGACAACTTCATCTGATAGGGACTGCACCTAGGTTGGCATCGGGCAGCTCACAGATAATGGGAAAGGTTAGTTGTGTACACCTCTCACCAACTGCTCTGCCGCTGACCTGGCTTGGCTCCACTCAGAAAGCGTAAACTTGGCAAATTTAAAGGATAAGGGTAACAAGTGTTTCTGTAGCAAACCCATAACCTTCAGAGTTAATCAGCTCAGGAGCAATAAAACGAGGTGCACTGGATTAAGTTATTTCTTGTTCTTTTCATTCTTTCCTTTAAGTTGCTTTATGTTTTTGCTGTTTTCTTTCTTATTAAGTACAACGATGATACATGAATTTGCTGTACCGTACCTTGAAGAGGATCTACTACAGGGCGACCTTGATCTCGACCGGGAATATGGAGAACGGGAACAAGACCTGTGTTGAGGAAAGGACCTTGATCTAGAGCGTGTCCTTTGGGATCTTTGAGAAAATAAGGATTTGGGTGGAGACACTGAATCTCTGCATGGAGAGTTAAAAGAAGAGCAAGAAGGCGATACATCAAATAATGAATAGGCTTGTGTCCCATCCCAAGGGTAGCATAGTTTATCACTTTCATCTTCACTGTCATCAAAGAGACCATCCATTGCTAGTCCTGAATTTATAAACATAGGTAGTTTGGAGAATTGTTCATTACTATAATCACTGTCCCTTAGTTCTCTGGTCTTATCTGCTTCTTCATCAAAAACAGCTTGGCTGGGGTGACCAAAATGCTTATTCAGTTCAGCCCGAATTTCCTGGTCTTGGAGCTGTTTTCTGTTATTACCGTGGGATCCCTGTGTACTTGTCTGTAAAGTCTCTTTCTTGAAATACTGGTCTTGTTCTAAAGAAGAACAAATCTCACACTGCCACCCAGGTGAAGAATCCTTAAATTCTAGTTGTCTGGAGTCCTGAAGTTCCTGGGATATTTTAATGTGTATTTCCGATTTTGAATTCACAGATTGACAATAGTCATGGTCACCAAACAGCCGCAAACTGGGCCGTTTTGTCTTTCTCTCCTCATGTCCACTGGACAGTACTGTAGTCTTGCTAAGCTGTGCGTACAGCTCAGACTGTTCTGGACCCTTCGTGGTTGGGTTATTTCCTTGAGAACTGGAAGACTCACTATAGCGGGGCTTTTTTGAAGGTGGTACAACAGTCTTGCATGATGACTTCGGCTTAGGTGAAGTCCTAAAAGGATTATCCTGGTTGGCTTTATGAGGAGGGGTCGTAGGTGGAGTTAGGCCTAAGGGAAAAGCAAGGAGGAACAGGGTATTTTTAAGCACACATACAATGTTTATAAAGGCGGCACATGTGCTTCTTTAAAACAGATACAAAGCAAGACCCATTCTATGTCACTTTAACACTACTAATACTGGGAATAGGAGTATTTAGGGTGTGAGACACCAAAGGTCTGGTAACAACAATAGCACCAGTACTAATGCATTGCTATTAATCTTCAGCATCATTTCTGCCCCCCGCTTCCTCCATGACATCCACCTCTCTCTCTCTGTAGATTTTGATAGAAAAGAGCAAGGGATAAAAAACAAGGCTTTTTAGTTAAAAATCAAAAATATTTTGATATAAAAATTGAAAGTCAGAAAACTGGTACTGTCAAAAACATAAAGAAATTAGCAGACAAAAACCTGAATAAAATCAAGCCCAAGAAACATAAGCAACATAAGTGCTACCAAAGGAACCTTGGTAGGATGTAGAACTTAAATGCAAGGAGGTACAGCAACTCTACAACTCAACTGCAATGACTCTTTGTCTCCACAGTTCATTAACTTAGTAAACCATTGCTAATGTATGTATAATACATTCTTGTAGGCATAACTAATACATTTTGCCTGAAATGTGGTTCTGCAGCTGAAACCCAAGTGAACAATAGGACAACTGCAACAGTAATGAACCACTGCATTTAGAACTAAATGTTATTGCAAGTCATGAAGTAGGGAGTCAGAATGAAACACAAAAGTATTCAAAGACTAAAGATACCACTATCAGGATTGTTCACGTAATTGTAACAGAATATATAATTTCAGTGAGACAAAATGGCAGGAAGGACTACAGCCCATTCCAGTAAATCCTGGGAGCTGAAGCAACATCTTCCAATTATTTTTATCACATTTTTATATAAATATTATATATTCGTATATAAAATATGTAATATTTTCTGTAGAAATCATAGAATTTCTTCAGACTTTACAAAGGAATAACCCAGGACACCAGGGCAGAGTAACAGCAAACTGCAGCCACTGTTCAGGAAATAACTGCTCTACAGGAAGGTACTTAGTATGTTATGTTTGAAAAAAATTGCTTCCGTCCAATTGACCCTAATGTAATTTAGCAGTATATATGCTTAAAATTAAACAAATTAGACTGAGATTAGTGAGTTCTCCTATATAATCCAGACCGTCCTTACACACTTCAGAGGCTGATGCTGCCCAAGATTTCTTCTTCTAGCCCAAGCAATAGGCTTTCCATTACTTCTTTAGCATGAGTGAAAAGAGAAGGCAGACACACTTACAGGAAATGTGTATTTCAAACGTGGCTACAGAGTTCTGTTTTGTATTTTTAACCATGCAACTGAGCTCAGCAGATCAATGCAAATGGAACATATTTTATAGTGTTTCGCTGTAAAGAAGGAAAAGCGTCCATCAATGCATAGTGCTCCCTAAGGAGCATAAATGGAGACTGGGAGTCCCATTGCATTAGCTGCAATGAATTTGCTCCAGAAAAAAAGACGACAGGAATATCAAGGCATGAATACTTGATGAGAGAGAGATGCTTGATTTTGTCTGAATGTTTGGAAAAAATTAGGGGTTATAAACTGTGCATGGCTATGTGAAGACTTTGCCTAATGCCACAAAAGTCAGGGAAACAGGCAAATTTAATGATACCTAAAACTCTAGTTACTTCAAAATAGAATTTAATAGCGAAAAAGTTTTGTGCAAAGTCATCACTGTTAAACTATTTCCTTTAATTTCAGTCCTGAAGTTTTTCTTCCTTCCCAAAAATTCACTTGAGTCAGCAGTATGTATTTCACACCATATCCACTCCTCACTAACAAATATTTTTGACTACCAAATGAATTTTTGGTAAAATGAAGAAAACAGTCCTCTTCAAAATTCTGCAGTCATAATTTCCAGGTTAAAACTTCAGGCTCAGATTCAACGAAGATTTGAGCAAGCGAAGACTGTTTTCTACATAAAAAAATTCATAACTGTCACTTTTACTCATGAAATTATACAGCCTATGAGAAGCTCTGGGGTCAGTTACTTTTTGGATGTAGTTTTAAAGAAAGAGTGAAGCAAAAACACAACGACTCCACAATGAACATGCATATTTAAGAATTTCAGGCAAAGAAACCCTAGGGATAAACCAATATTAAAAATAAAATATTGTTTCCATTTCCACTTCTTTAACGCCTAGCCATCGCAGGAAGCAAGCTAAACACACAGCACAACTATTTCCAGAAGCCTGACAAGGAGTCCAATGATCTCTAGAGGAGGGGAAAAAAACCCTACTAAAAAAACCTTCACAAAAGTACAGACTGTGCTAAATTTACTGGCACTTCTTTTGCTGGCAGAACTGTGCTGGGGACAGCCTAAGAAAGGGCTTCCTCGTGGCATTTTGGCTTTTTTCCTGGTTTTCAGCAGAAGCAGGAAGTGCACAGGCAAGGAGAAACAGCTAAGAGTTGGAAAATGTTCATTCAACTTTTGAACAAACCTCCATCGGGGGACAGAGGAGGGAGTGAAGTTTTGAATTCATGTCACTGCTACGGAGTCCACCTTCAGCGTGTCTCATGACCAATCTCCAAACCGTGAACTTTAAGAAAACCAGTTGGCTGCACACTTGTTCATCTTCACGCTAATCCCCAGTAATCTTCACCAAGAGCCGTCATCCCACATCAACGGCGTTACAATATTCTATAACCCTTGGATTATTTCATACGCGCCGATTTCTCCGCCAACATGTACATTTTAGCGTTGACAGTACAAGGTATATTCTGTGCTCTCTCTTGAACTTAGCAGGTTTTGACAGATTTATGGAAGGACAGATGGCCATTACGGGCTGAAGGCTGACAAGAGGCAGTTCAGAGCATTGTTAACACACTTGCACAAACTCTCAGCAGTGCAGCGCTGTGCAGAATGTAATTCAGACTATAGCTTTTTTATTGCTGCCTATTTTCTTTTGTCAAAAGAGCCTGCTGTGCACAGCAACAAATGGCTGCCATTACCCAGAATGTAATGGGTGTCAGACAAATCACGTAACACAAACAATCAAGAGTATGTAGGTCATATTTCAACAGAGCACAACCTTAGCAATATTTATGATTACTGCATTGAAATGTGCTCTATAATAAACAAGTACCTCTACATCACTCACACTTATGTACTTCTGCACAGCAAATCTGTTAGAAGTGGTACATACTCTACAATCATCCCCTTTAAACAGTCTTTTTTCTTTTTAAAGTAAAAGGCAAGTATTTTTTCATGACATGCTATAAAGCCATTTTCTTTCTAGGGACTTTTCTTTAATTGAATAGCTTTGGTAAATGGTATGTTTGCACTTTGCCTTGCTCTGTCTATGTACTACGAGCTCACTCGGTGATCTTGTGCTTGAAAAAAGCGTAGATCAATTTGCCAGCACTGCTGCCAAAGCAGCACTGTCCTCCCCGTGTCTGTGCAACAAAAGGTGTTTGCACGTGTGCCGACTGCCACCTTGGCCAAGCGACTTCTTTCAAGAAAGTCTCTGGGAGAGTGAAAATACTTTTGATACATTCCAAAACTCCACTGAAAAAAACCCCTTAGTAACTCATTTAGCCCAGCTAGGCTGATAAGCAGAAATTAGGGGAGTGCCTTTGCATAAAATGTGACCATCTTCACTTTTTAGGACTGATTTGCAATGCTGTTTTACACAGACACTGATCTTTCTAAAACTCTACTGTAACTGTTAGCATTTAAATGTTTGATGACGTTTGTTGTGCTTTGAGGGCGCTGAGAATTACTGTCTTTTGGGGAATGCAGCCCTGGAACCTTTCTACACATGCACTGGGCTTTTGAGAGGCATCGAAAATGAATTCTTTTATACCTTTTAAGTTTGAAAACAGATTGTCAAGGGGAACATTATTTAAGGCCACTTAAAACACTGAACACAAGAAAACAGCCCAATTCAGTAAAAGAATCAGAAGAGCTTTTGTGTGGTACAAGATTGCAGAAGCCAGGAAAATATAATAAAATTAAATAGCCATCATATAATAAAAAGCTACATGCTTGTTGAGTATTCAGTCTAATCCTGTTGTCAGTGCTGCAGAGAATAAAAACAGATGCCTGAAAATATCAGATAATTTACTAGATTTTATTCCCTCTAGACAACTCTCTACATCTCACATCTCTTTTTATCAGAAATCATTCTGAGGTCAAACAAATTCTTATATGATAGATTTTAAGTGTTTGTTCTGACAACTAAGAGGTAACACAGATCTAAAGGTGGGCAAATAGCAGGATGTAAGTATCCTCAAGGATGCTCATGAATTCCAAGTCACTCTTCAAGCTGACTGTGTTCATACCGCCTTTTCTGTCATGTTTTCGGAGAAATCAAATTTTGTACCCAAGAAAGACCGGTGAGGGGTTTTATACTTAGGCAAATTACAGGGATCTGTGTGCAAATGAGAGACTCTTCACCAGTTACTGATTGAGTCTTAAGCGTGTAAACTCACTTCACGCACTTACATGATGGGTTTGAGTATTTAGGAGTGAAGGTTTAAAAAAAACACTGAGAGAACGGAGCGCACTGAATTTCAAACATTTAGGAGCCATGCCATCTAACTTCTGGCATTTAGAAGTTCAGCAGAAAGTCTAAGACAGTCATTGAGGAGCCCTCGATCACCAAGAGAAACACAGCCACCTCCAGAGGGTGAGTCAGCCTCCTAGTCCCTGTGCCTGCAGGTGCTCCCTCAACCTGACTGTTAACAGAGGAACGAGGTCTTCCAGTGACACAGAAACGTCCCACGTTCCTGGAAGACATTAGAGAGGTTAAAGCCCACGGCCTCTTAGCATGGCGTTGGCAATGCAGCTAGCTGTGGAAACAAAGGGAGAAGGAACTCTTGTGAGCCTCTTATTCAGAATGGGACTCGCCTTTACACAGAAATGTCATGCACTACATTATCATCACCTAGGACTCCCTCCATATCGTGATGTTCTGATCTTAGAACATCTTCCTTAGACCAGCACTAGAAATCAGCTGCAGGAGTTGGGATTTTAGACAGCAATGGACTTATTCCTCTATCACAGGCCGCTTATTTAAAGTGCATTCAAAAAATTCTTATGTGTGGCTTGAAAACACTTTAAAAAATATT
This sequence comes from Phaethon aethereus, assembly GCF_964289735.1. NCBI lineage: Eukaryota > Metazoa > Chordata > Aves > Phaethontiformes > Phaethontidae > Phaethon > Phaethon aethereus. The sequence continues at coordinate 65,417,911 of NC_138578.1, read as the reverse complement.
TATTCCCTGTAATTTGACAAATCAATGTTTTGACAGTTTTAGGGAGGACAAAGTTACATTCACAACTACTAACAAATCTGTTGTAAATCAAGATATAGCATCAGCAAGAGAACAGTTTCAGTTTGACTTTAGATACATGAATCCAAAACATGTGTGTGACGAAGATTGATGGCTCATGTGGGAAATGCTTTTATTTATTTATTTTTCTACTCTATAGTTAATTCATCAGTGAGGGAACCAATGTTGTTTTCAGCAGAGAGATCAAGGGAGCTGCTATTTATATTAAAATACTTTGTGCTTCGATAGTGCGAGCAGCACTGCTAATGGTCTTTTCAATTCAGCAGCGAGATCAAGGCAACTCCTATTTAAATCATAATAAATAGTGCTTGTACAGTGCAAGCTGCCCTGTATAAGGACAATGAGCAATGCGGTTATCTGGGTATAATTTGGAGTTGCCAGGGTCCCACTAAAGAACTCCAAGGTATTATTAATCACTACTGCCACTATTTTTTTCCTTTTTTTTTTTTTTGATTGTTTTTTTTACTGAAGTGGGTCCCAATTCTGCCATGATTTATTCACATACGCTGTAAGTTCTTCAGTACTCGAGGTTGTTTCTGTTATGTACTTGTCTGCTTCCAGCACAAGCAGACTCATGACACAAGACACCACTGCAATACAAATTACTTCAAAAGTAAGACATGCATAATCACTCATCTTTTTATAGATTTATATACATCCATGAATATAAAAATAAAATCTATGTGTATGTGAAGGCAGAGATTAATACAGCTACCAAGTGATGAAATACAATCTTCTGAAGTCTCCTCACCAGGCCTTGTGAAGACTAGAGCAAGTGCAACATGAATTCCAAGAGCCACCATCATGTTCACTGGTTGGTAACACTGCCCCAACTCCCTGGACACACACGCTTCACCAACTCTTATTTTTCCTGAATATCATCAGTTTATTATCTAGCTAGATTCTGTTTACTTCCAGAGGGGAAAAAAAAAATCATGCTTTCATATTACAACATTCCTGTTCATATATTTGTCCAGTTGTGCTGTTTCACAGTTTCTGATGCATTTTTAATGCACTAGTTCTGGTTATATCATCAAACACAACTACAGAGCTGTTCTGTTTCCTCCTCTCTGCACAGCTGATGGAGCAGAATGAATTTGGTAATACCAAGACCATTCGTGTTGCCATTATGGAGGCAATACTAGAGGACTATCCAGGGGTCGGACTGACTCACAGTTTCTGTCTAGTCAGCTGATGGGAAGAGCAGGCTGCTGACTTTTGGTCTGGGAGAAAACGCTGCTCCCATCAGTGATTTCAATGGCTGCTTGTACCACTCTGCTGTAGTCATCTCATCCGCCCTTCCCGTTGGCAGCACTAAGCACTGACCTACCAGTGTGCTTACAAATGGGCATCCTCGTGCAGATTTGCTCTCCAGCAATGATAAAAAAGGCCTCTCCATGCTTCAGGCCTACTGGCACCGAAGGGGATCATCCTGCTGCATACAGTGAATTTTGCCATGTTTGTGACGGTTTTGCAAAAAGAAGGTGCATTGGAAGGATGCTTCCTTTTGTCACAAGAGGAATGACTAAGACTGCAGGTTTTCAGGACACGGGAGAGGAAAGTGTGCATGTTTTAATGCTGAACTAATGAAGAAGTTTCTGAAAAAGTGAAATGATGGTTGTAGGAAGGTGAAAGCTCAAAGTACATGCACAAACCTACTGCTTGGGCCCGCTCTTGTGTGAAGCTGCCACTGAATTTAGGGGCACCAAGCTGATTTCTGGTACCTAAAGACATATTTTTCAATGCCCCCCAAAATGCTAGAGATCACATAATTTACAATCCACTGTTACCCTAAGAGAAACACATGCTAAGTTTCAATATTACACATCAGAGAAAGAATGTGGGATCGAGTGCACCCTCAGCAAGTTTGCAGATGACACCCAGTTGAGTGGTGCAGTTGACACTCCTGAGGGATGGGATGCCATCCAGAGGGACCTGGACAAGCTCAAGGACTGGGCCCGTGTGAACCTCGTGAAGTTCAACAAAGCCAAGTGCAGAGTCCTGCACCTGGGTCAGGGCCACCCCCTGTATCAGTACAGGCTGAGGGATGAAGGGATGGAAAGCAGCCCTGCTGAGAAGGACCTGGGGGTACTGGTGGATGAAAAGCTGGACATGAGCTGGCAATGTGCGCTCACAGCCCAGAAGGCCAACCGTATCCTGGGCTGCATCCAAAGCAGTGTGGCCAGCAGGTTGACAGAGGGGATTCTGCCCCTCTGTTCTGGTGAGACCCCACCTGCAGTGATGCATCCAGCTCTGGAGCCCTCAGCACAGGAAAGACATGGACCTGTTGGAGCGGGTCCAGAGGAGGCCACAAAAATGATCAGAGGGATGGAACACCTCTCCTGTGAGGACAGGCTGAGAGAGTTGGGGTTGTTCAGTCTGGAGAAGAGAAGACTCTGGGGAGACCTTATTGCAGCCTTCCAGTACTTAAAGGAGGGTTATGAGAAAGATGGGAACAGACTTTTTAGCAGGGCCTGTTGCGATAGGACAAGGGGTAATGGTTTTAAACTAAAAGAGGGCAGATTTTGACTAGATATAAGGAAGAAACTTTTTTACAATGAGGGTGGTGAAACCCTGGCACAGGTTGCCTAGAGAGGTGGTAGATGCTCCATCCCTGGAAACATTGAAGGTCAGGTTGGATGGAGCTCTGAGCACCCTGACCTAGCTGAAGATGTCCCTGCTCATTGCAGGGGGGGTTGGACTAGATGATCTTCAAAGGTGCCTTCTGATGTAAACTATTCTGTGATTCTATGATTCTATAAAACAGTCTTGGCAATAACTCAGGTGGAGCTCAAGGTGTGCTCTTGTGCTCAGTTCTGGACACTTCATAAAACGGAGGCAAAACAGAGTTCGGAGGAAAGCAATAAAACAGATTTGAGTCTGAAGGAATCGACTTCAGCAGAAAGAAGAGCAGATGAATTAAATGAGTGCAATGGGTGATGCATGAACTAAACCAGCACACAATAAAAAAATCTACAAATCTTCAAAGGTACAAACACCAGGGATCTGAAAGGAGGAGGAGCATAAAGGGAGGTTGTATGAAGTGTGCTAACAGAAGAAATAAAGAGCAAGCAACAATATAAAATGAATACCAATTTAAAAAATTACCTCCAAGCTATGGAATAGTTTTTCAGTGGTAGAGGAGAAAGCTGTTATTTGTGACATATTAATCTAAAATTGACAAAGGACTGAAACATGCAGTCACGTACAGCCCTAGACCGGCCTGGAGACAGACTGGATGACATAACTTTTCCATCTGTAACATCTATTACACTGTGCTGTGGGGTTTGTCTTTGAAAGATGGTGCTCAGCAGTACACAAATCTATGGGGAAATGGGGAAGTATAACAGATAAATGGTTTCATTCATATTTTCCCAGAAATTATGATCTCTTGTGTAGGTTTGGAGCCATATTTTCAAATGTATTCCTTCTCAGGTAACTGGATAAAAAGTCAATGCTAAACTGCACTCAAGTTAATCTACTGGAGACCTCTGTGAGATCTCGGTGCACATGTGGTATATTAAAATGAACAAACACACACAAGCCATGCTTAAAGGAAGAGCCAGCACTCCCCATTTCTCACCTGCAGTTCCAGAGAGTTCCACACTTAAGGTTTGTTCAATAGTCTTGTTCTCAAATGGGGAACCCTTGGGATCACTGGAAGACAGGGCACATTTATAAAAACAAGCTGAAATGGAGTTGCTGTAGCCAAAATCTATTGAACCCCCCTCCCTTTTATAAATGTTTGCACTTTTTAGTACTTACTTTGGTGACTCGGGCGTCAATGGAAGTGATAAACTTGTTGGTTTGGCTAAAGGGAAAGAGAAAACGATTATGGAATATTTAAACGCTCCACAATATATATTAAAAAGATTTCTTTTTATTTTGGTGCTGGAATCCCACGTTAGTCAGTTAGGGCTGAGCTCTGATACTTCAGTAGCCATTTCAGTGTGTCTTAGATAAATAAGGAGACTCATGCTGATTCCCTTACTTCTGGTACCAGAAGGGCACCTAAATTTCAACAATGATTTACATCAATTACCGCCCCTCTGAAATACAGTACACAACCCAAATGCCAAGAAACTTACAGAAGAGTGGTACATGTTAAAAGCAATGAAGAACTCTACGGGATACACTGTGAAAATGTTACTTCTCTTAGAGGTAATTTAGACTACAGTTCACGTTTTATTTGGAAACAGGAGCAGCAGAATAACTACAAAGTAACAGAACATTATGAATATTCAGTTAATTTTACTTCTACAATAGACAATTTTATATATAGCACTGAGAATAGGTTGTTTCTATGAGGCCTGAGTCCAACCAGTTATAGACCAAATTTCTGCAAATTATCCTGCAAACTATGACAAGCCACTGGCATAGTCACAGATGGTTAAAACTGAGGTTGAAGCTCGCAGCACTACAATCCCAACATACACAAAAAACAAAGCTCTGGCTATAAAAACACGAGTCTTTGTAGCAAGCAAACTTTATTTTCTCAAAGCAAGCCAAGAACTAGGATACTGTAATACAACTAAGATTCCTTTGATTGCCAGTAAAATGTTTAAAAATTAAAAATATTATTACTTGCAAATTTTAATTTTCAGAAGTTAGATTCATGTTTCAATGCAGAGATCATTGTACCAAGCACAATAGCAGGGGATCTCTTCTGCAAATGAATTACTTAAGACAAAAAGTTCCCCTTGAACACTCCTGCACTGCAGATCTTTTGTCCAGAGTGTCACTACTGTGAATTTCGTATTCGTTCCAGGCGTGGAGCTCCCATCAACATTAAAGGATTTTATATGCAAATTGATTACTTTTATAAAGTCTAGAGCGTTCCTGAAGTAATATTACTTTTTTTTTTTTTTAAATTAACTCAATTCTCAAGAGCTGCATATTGTTTCTCCTCCTCCCCATATGAAAGTTAGAAATGGAAGCTCAGGTGTTCACCTCGGGTTCACCTTCCTCAGAAGTCACCGCCGGAGTGAGGAGATGCACCTCAACGAGTTATTTGTCTGATCCAGCACTGCCATTGATTTGTGCGTTAAACCAGGTGCAATAAGACTGACTGTAACCTGACACATCTTTGTGTGTTTTTTATATACATCTAGGGATCCTAATGTTTGCCAGTGGCTACCTAGAGGTAATACTGGCTTAGAAAAACCCAGACCTTACAGTAAGATTCTGGAATAAAGTTTTACACAAAGGCTTCCACTTTTTTTTAGAGGATAAAAATCTACATACTCTTACCCAATTTAAGCTTTCTAAGGAAGTTGAATGTGTAAGAGCTAGTTAAGCCTCTAAAATGTCTCATTCTAGCTCTCATTAGTCCCACAGAATAGTGTCACATCAGAATATATATATAAAATTCTGAAGCACTGAGGCACAGTGCATATCTGCCAGAGATGGGCACAGAACCAAAGCATTATCTCACATTCGTATGTACTCATTTCAGGCAGATATCACTGAGCTCTCCCACTGAGAAATTCGCATACCAAAACACCCATCAGTTTTCTTATTGCTAGGCAAGGGCTTGACCAAACAGTATTCCTGCAAAGGATTCGTCCTCACATAGAGTTATTGATAGTGTAAATATTTAGTGAAGACACTATCATTTTCCATGGTGCCTGTTTATTAGAGTTTCAAGGTCTACTGTGGTGTGTTTTTTTCTTATTAAAAAGGGTTCACATGAAGCTTCTCGTCCCTGTAAATTGAAAACATTCAGGTTCAAAAGAACTAAGTTTCCTCATGGGCAAATTTCAATGCAAAACCACAGATGATCTTTGGCATGAATGGGTTTGTGGAGATTCCCGTGGGTTTGCAATATGTTTGCAACAGTAACCCTAAAGGAAAACACCGTTTGACTTATCCTTTGTAAGCTTTCTCTAACATTGAAAGATAACATCAGACCCTGATTATTTTTAAAACAGGAGGAGCCAATTTTCTCGTACTTTTGATTAAATGTATGAGCAAATGACTGCAGGTCTGCAAATATCAGTTAAATTTGCAAGGTCGATTTTGTATGAATTGACTGTCCAAGCTGAAAACATTATACTCTTGTATTTGTATTATATGCAAATCCATTGATACTGAAGTCATATACTGGTGTATGAGGCAAATTTGATGAAAAAACAACATTTCAGAAGTCTGTAAATTAAACTGCAGGAATTAAAGAAGAGCGTAATTTCTCTCTGCCTGCAATTTCACTTGCAATACCACCAAAGTCACAGTCATCTGTTGAATGCTGCTAAGTTACTATATGTCCCTTTGGACTTTCCTAACCTCTCCTTACACGCTGTTTCCACAACCCAATGTGCCCTGCTTCTTTGCACTGAATCTACACAATTGCCTCAGCTGGGGAAAAAATGCAGCTCTGGTCTGAATAGGAAGATTTTATAACCTGTGTTTGTGTGTGTATACGCATACATTTATGTATAACATACACGTGCATATAACTTGTTATACATGATATACCTTATCACCTTAACATCCAGCAGTGTTAATAAAGCCCCTATAACTTCTGGCAGGTCTATGTTTCAGTACCATTGCAGTAAGACACCCAGGTTTTACACACACAATTCAGTCTGGATTTTTCTGTGAAGCAGACTGCTGAAGCCATCCAGAAGGAGTGGCAGTTGGCATCCAAGAAGCTCTAGGGGCAGTTGGACTTTGTTCTTACAAGAAACATTGTTCAGAGAATTTGAGACCATAATGGGGAAAACTATACTGAGGATGTCAGAATGTACAGCTGCAAGAAGGGTATTTAGTGGCAGGAAGGGAAGATTATTTTATTAAGTTTGCTTATAGTTCCTAGTAAAGAGTGAAAAATTAGATTTGATGGGGGCTGAAAATGTAGGAAGCAGGAAGGGGAAAAGAAGAAAAAACATATACAGTTTACAGTTGTTGCTTTAAAAATACCAGAACAACATTTAGGGTGTTCATTACATTTAGGGTCATATCCTGATCCCTGTTGCAGACAGATAACTTCCATTGACTTTAGTGGAGTCATCCAGGATTTGCACAGAGATAGGCAACTGGCCTTCTAGATGCCAGGCCAATATATATACATAGATGTATTTTAAAGTAACAGTAACTTTAAAAAAGCTCCCTTTGGGCTCGTAAGCTTTTACAGCTTTCCTTTATCTTGGGAAAACAGGCAGCGAGAGAGGGGGCTTTAAGTTCTTGCATCTCTGTCTTAGAAGCTACTTGTAATATAGACCAGTTCTTTATGCATCGGGGGATACTAAAAGTCACCACAAGTGTTTAGTTTTGGCCATAAAGAATCTAAAATAGAGAGAAAAAGATCAGGATGGCAGCTAAATTTTCGACTATTTACAAAATAAAATTATAAACCGGCATTCCAGCTTTAACAGGAATGACACATTTATTGCTTTCTGTGTAGCAGGGAGAGCACTATTTATTGTCTCTTAAGGACTATGTGGCAGGTTAACAATGCCTTCAGTTTTACGCTAGCAAAAAGGAAAGCAGCTCACTAATGAACTGGCCTGCCCAGCTTGTTTAGGGGTATAATGATTTCTTAGCGGTACAGTACTCTGTGAGTAAGTGTCTCCAGCTAGCTTGGTATACTAACATGTGGTATTTGTTAAACCTTTTTTACCCCAAGATTCTTCTTCTGAGGCTGGGGGCAATAGCGACAGGCTTAAAATTGTTTAAAACCTAAATCTAGCTAACTAATTCTAACTTCATTATACTGTTTTAAAATTCTCCCTACACGGAAGAGAAGCCAGATTTACAATACTAATCTAAAGAACAGAAGAGGTATTGAGGGTATTCACAACCGTGGTATTTCAGCTTCCCTGCGTTACTGCTGGTACCAAAGCTGTGTTCTGCGGTCCTACACCTACCTTGCAGATGATTTGCCTGAGACTGCAGATGGAGCTTCCTTTTGGAGGTGCATTTCTCTTTGCTGCTGTTCCTGTTCTCTGCTGGTTTGGTCTGAGGAGGGTCATCATTCGTAGTCAGATATTTGAGAAGTTCAGAGCAGGGACGTCTTTGAGGCTTTTGCTGTTGACAAATGCTCTTTGCTTTATTACTCCATGAATTCTCAGTCTTAAAAACAGGGCATAATAAAATAAAATGGAAAAAAAGAAAGCTAAAATTAGTGAGCTGAACCTTATCAGAATGGATATAGGTTTTCTGAAGAGATGAGATTTTCAATGAAGTGTTCAGTCTAAGTGTACTAGATCTATGAGCTGTGAATAATTGTTTGCAGAACAAGGAAAGAAAATTACATTTAAAATTCCTAAATGACATTTATGCAGTTTTTTATTTCATTTCTCCTACATTTCAATGTTCCTACTCAGCAACATGTAACTAACAAGACCCTACAGCGCCTTTACTGTGAACAAAAAAATAAGCTGGTTTAAACCTTAATTTGCTGCTGATTGCTTGAGCCCAGTATTCACAACTCTCTTAAGTACCCCTAAATGCTCTGTTTTCAGTTACAGTGAACGGCAAGACAAACATTGTTTAATACTGCCTGCTAACAGAATTATGTCAGAGCCCCCATTCTATCCAATTAATGGCTGATATACATCTTTTGCCAAGAATCCAGTGTCATTTTTCTTAGCTCAGACAGCTAGTAAAATGGCAGTCCCGCATCCTGGAGTCACTCATAAACAACACCAGCCCATCAGCAAATTTTATTGTACCCCCTACTACTCTGTGTATCAATAAAGTAGGCGAGAGTAACAGACGGTGGGACTACAACTGAACTCTGCCAAGAGAAAAAGCATAAATGAAATATTCAGATCATAAAGGAGCTCAGGTGATTTTCTGGAACCCAGTTTATAATCTGTTCACTTTTTTTTTTTTTAAAAACAGTTGCAAGATAGTAGGCAGATTATTACAATACATATATATCTACTGCTTGCTTGGTTGCTGAAAGCATAAAAGACCTTGTTACACTTTCTCTTTCCTTTTTTTTTTTTCTTTTGTCCTTATTACAAAGATTAAGTTTGTACCTTAACAACCACAGGGCTTGTTCTGATCCTGTGATTAGTGTTTGCATGGTTTTGTGTGCTGAGACCACTGCATTCATTGTAATTTAGCTGAGTGTTGGCTGGAGCCAGCAAGAGCTTCTTAAGCTACAAACACATCAGGGAAAGGGAGGTGGAAGGAAAAGAGTAAAGTTATGCATCTTTATGGATTAAAATTACTTATCTACATTTTTGCATAGTTACTTGAAGTTAGCTATATCAATTTTCAGCAAGCAAAGTACAGTAAAACAGAAAGAAGGGCTTGATATTCCCCAGAGCAAACAGATTTCATTTTCTTCTGGCTTGGCAGCATATTTCTGCTCCCTTTACTGCAGTATACTGCAGGGCAAGCAGAAATGACAGGGGCCCTGGATTTCTGAATCCATGGAAAAATTAAATTCTCGGTGATCTGTTTGACAGAAGAGGCCTCTGATCTAAACAGACATTAACTTTAACAGACTAATGGATACAGCATCACGATGCAGGTATCTGGCTCTGCTTCTGCAGAAGCCAGTGATAAGGGGCTTCCAGCAGAAACAGAATCACATCTCAAACTGGTTTTACTGAGGAAAATGCAGATAAGGTTTCACCCACATCCTCACCCAAGGTTCAGTTTTGCCCTGATTAGCACTAAGCTGGTGGTTAATGGTCAAATCAATGTTAAATGCACAAAATTAGCCCCACATCCTGCCAGACTCAATTGGCCTTTCTTTAGAGATCATCAAAAGTGACGTCTAAACATACATACAAAAAGAGCCCTGAGAAATTAAATATGAATTAAAAACCATTACCCCGACTTATTTGAACAGAATGATAAGCAAAAGTGTCAGCCATTAGCACAAGAATCTCAAAAACAATCTTTTCAACACACTTTTTAATAGATTGCCTTATTAGTCATCCTATGGCTATTTGGTGGGGTTTTTTTCCCCCGCATAATTTTCAGTTCTTTACTTGATTTTCCTTTCCAGGCTAAATGAAAAGTCCAGACCTTACTGTGACTACATCATACCCATGCAGCGGGTAGCCAGAGGCACATCCAATTCCTGTTAAACAGTAGGAAGGGTTCTTACTAGAGACGGCTCTTCTGCCTCCTGAGTTGGAGGGGTGCCGTCGGGCATTGGGGAAGGGCTAGCGGCATTTTCGTTGGTCACATCTCCATCTGTCAGTGCATCAAATGAAGGCAATCCATCCTCATCCACAGGGATGCTGTCCAGTGTTTCAGTGAGAACAGCTAGCAAGTTTGCCTCGCTCTCTTCATCTATCTTCTGTGGGAGGGGACAAAACAAAAAGAGCAGCCAGGTGAGAAGAGAAAAGGAACAAAATGATGCCTCTGCATGTGCAAAAACAGTCAAAACACAGTTAAACCAGCCTTTGAAACAGTAACCTGCAACAGCGTCTCAGAAGATGTAATTAAGCGCAATAAAATTATCCACCTCTGTGTTCAAGAGAAACCTCTTTGCACTCACACTGTATTGCTCCAGTTTACTTTTCTTCCACAACTCTTTTTTTTAATCTGGTGTTAACAACGAGAAGTAATCACCCAGGGATTGTATTACAGGATGTGCCTAAGCTGCTGACACCATGGTGTCAGCCCAGGCTGTCTCTTTCTTTCTCTTTTCAACGCTGAATATCAGCTAATTGACCTGACAAAATTACAAGAACCAGAGAGTAAGAAAGACAGCTAATCACAAGACCAAAATGAATCACCAGTGAAATTTGGAAAACCTTGTTCATATACGCGGCCTGGTGTAAGAGAGAAAGGTTCTCCCTTCCATACTTCTGGAAATCCTTGCTCCAAAACCAAGTAAAAACCTTCTCATTTCTGAGCATTTTGGCATAAGACCAGCCATCAGGACTTGTATTGTAAATGGCAGGCTCTTTGGGTTTCTTTTAAAGAAATGTATTAAAGCAGGTTGCCTTTGAAGTTGTCCTTTCGAGTTACGTTGTTTGAGTGCTCAATGCGACTATTGTATGTGTTTATCTAATTCAGACTTCAATTATAAAAAGCAGATTAATTCCTAATCAGATGTGGCTGTAATGCTAATTTATATTAGATATCTTATTTCAGCAACAAGACTTCTTTTTGTCGAACTGAGTAAATTTAAATGCCTTCTGATTTTTTAATGAAAGTCCTACAGTCCCTACTGTATATTACAGTACAGGTTTTTGGAGTACTGAGAGTTCTGAAGAGTAGAATTGTGTAAAAATCATTATATTTATTTTTCAGGAAGATTGGAAATTGATCTTGACAGATCAATTATCTAGGATTTCTAGGCTGATCCTAGTGCTATTAAAATAAATGAAAAGCCTTTCACTGATTCCAGGGATATCAAATTGGGAGTTTTTCCACCAGCTTCAGAGTGGTTCATCATGCTCCAGGTTCACACTGTGAAGAGATTTCAGCTGAGTTCACATCTCATCATTTAAAAGTGAACTAGCATGGAATACATCAGTAAGACAAGCAAAAGCTCACCCTTTGAAAAAAAGAGTATAAAGTTAAAAAAGTCAACAACAAAACACTGACAGTAACAGCTCAGAAAAGAAAAAAAATTCAACTGAAATTGGGTATCCCTTAGCATGACTTTTTTCAGTAGGACTGTACCTACCAGACTCCGAACAGAGATGCTCGTAAACCACACAGATAATTGCTCCTGCCAGGCTTCCCTGCCAAATCACACCTCACGGCTTCTTACAGAAAAGCTCTGTCCTCGAGCTAGAAAGCTATGGCAGAGCACAGACTGTTCTGGTGCTTATAGCATCATCCCCAAGAAACAAATAAACACTCAGGCAGAGCTAATGCTAAGGAGAAGCATTTACTTAAAAGGCCAAAAGGGGCCTGACCACTGAGAAGAAGAGTCTAAGTCCTGGTATCTGGTGTTTTCCACCATACCAAGCAGACAGACGCACAGTGCTGTGACAGTTCAGTGTGCAGAGGATGGAAATAAGCAGAAGGAAGACAATTTGCGAATAAAAACATGCTCTAAATGCAGCTTTTCACAGCCACTTTTTGAGAGGCAAAGAGGAAAATTACCGTGTCACTTCTAGAAAGTACGAAAAGGTGTTATCAGGCGAAAAAGCGTTTCAAACTCCTTGCAGGCAGTGGGGATGAACGGTGGCGAGAGCCAGCCCTCAGTCCTGGGGTGGCCACAGGGGGGTCTGGCTGCCTGCCCTCCCGCCCCACACCAGGAACTTCTCCAGCAAGTCTAGCTGGTGGGGTGTACCACTTCCCCCCCTTACTGAGCCTTGCAGCTTACAAAACGGACTACAAAGCTGGAAGTGTTACTATTTCTAACGGGGAATGCCTTCTTTAATAATAGCATGCCAGAAGAAACCCTGATATTTGCTGTTAGCTGCTCAGCCCTCGTGCTTTAAACAGACATTCAAGTGTGCTGACATTCAAGAACAGAAAGTTGAGTGGACACCGATCCTCATCACAGCAATTTCAATTAGTTTTGTACAAGTTTCAACATTCAAACACCCCAGAGAAAGCACAGGATGTGACAAAGGGGACTCTGTTAAACAATTAATGTCACTTTCCATTATTGCTTCAGTCCCAATTTACAGAGCAAATAAATCAAAGTCACCACAGATGAAGCACACTAGCTGGCTAACACATGTCTATTCATAAACGACATGGCAGCAGAAACACATTAGTCAAGAAAATGACATTGCGAGATAACCTTTTAAAGGTTTAACTATGCTATTGCTCCTAATTGTCCTAAATTACTGTTTATAAAGAAACACAATTATTAGATACAGCAGAAATGGTGCTGAGGGGAGATGCGGAGGGAGAGATGGTTGGGTACATCAACGTCTGAGCAATAATCACTGAAGCAGCAGCTTTCTGCTTTGCTACCGCAACCGGAGTCTTGGTGTTGACAGCACTGGGGAGAAGCAACGCTATGGCCAAAGGCTGGCTCTTTCACAGTTCCAGCACTGTCGCCGGAGAAGTTCATGTTTCAGACCGGCATCCAACCTGTGCATCACACAGGCTTGGTGAGTCAGGAGGAGCTGAGCACCCTCCATCTCCACCGAGGTCACAGGAAGCGCTGTGTGGTCTCCGGAACTTGCTCCGCCGTTTTCTTAACTTCCAAGCAGTGTGACCCTGAAAGGGTTTCTGTCTAAAGGAGGAGATCCTAAGTACTTAAACCACCTAAATGAACTACAGTGTGTAAGAAAAAAGGTGGAGGATAATCTCAAACATAAAGTCGCATGGCAAATACATGCAATTATTAAAAAGTTATGAAAACAATTCAGAATGACTGCATCTTGCTAACTAATGGGACTTTTTAATGCTGGAGCAGTTACGCATCGCTTCCCAGCCACACCGCATGAACTTCTTAACATCTCTGGTTGTTAGTTTAACATAAAGACGCCGGGGCCAGACATTTTTTGACCCCTGTAAATTTTCACCCAGCTGAAGGAGGCAAGAAACCAGAGTACTGAACACACCCACTTCCTTGCTTCTGACAGCAAAAGTTTCTAGCATATCCAGAATGCCGTCAGCTCTGAAAAGAAGTAAGATTTGGCATTGGTGTCACTGTGCATGGGCGAATGCAACATGGAAACCAGCTAGTGTTCTAAATTGCCAGAACACCAACCGATCCTCAAAAATGAGTGATCTAGGAGCCTAAAGACCATGAAAAGTTTCTAACTGTGCTCTTCTCTGCTCCTACATGGTTTGCTCTAATGCTTTAAAATTTCTACAGCACTAAAAATAATTCTCTGTCTGAAAACACTTTATTAGTTGTGTAACAATCTTGTTCTAATTGGGTTTCTGCCTTCAGTAAAATGTCTCCAGAGATATTCTCTCTTTGGCCAGTGAAAAGCTATAAGAAATGAGTTGATAATTTACCCACACAAAGGTATTTAAATCCTCTACCCCTGATAATTCTTTCTCCTTTGCTTATTCTGCCTATTGATGGAGCCGGGTTCACCTCGTGGTTACCGTGTTATGTCTATGATACATGTTACTTGTCGGGAATCCCGCTGCAGATGCCTAAGACTGAGCTGCAATGGAGGCTCAACCACCTTGTCTTTCCCATGCCCCAACCCCTTTTTGAAAACCTTGAAGCCTGTGCCCAGAGGTGCAGAGACAGGACTCTGCTGCAGCTCGCTCGCAGTCAGCTTGGGTATGCTGATTCACTCCGGAAAAGGGTCAAGCCCACCATTTAGAAAATCTTTTCTAAATGTTAACAGTATCTTCCAACACCTTCCCTCTGGTTGATTCCTTCTGCCTTTCGTTTCTGATTATTGCATGAACAGCTTTTGCTTACCACCTCTCAAGGAGTGAAGTCAGCTAATGAATGCTGCTGCTGCTCTAAAGTTTCTTTACTGATAATTTGAATGGTGCAGGGGCCCGCCTTGATTCTTACTGAAAGATCAGGGTCTAAACTGTAGTATTAATCCACAGCCCTGAGGAGCTGGGAGCAGTGGCAGCTTGCCACGTCTTCGTAAAAAGCCCAGCAAACTTTGGGACAGACCCACAGCTGGTGGAAGCTGTCACCGCTCCAGCAGCCCAGCTCGGTATGCAATTCACAGCAGCCAGGTGTACACCTGAACTCATGAGGGACCACCATTTCAACATATCGACTCACTTCTCTTCAGTAGCCTAAGATCTATTCATAGCACAATTAACAAAGAAAAGAAAAGATTTTCCTCCAGCTGAAAATATCCGAGTGATCTAAAAATACTAATACATTATGGCACTACTTTCAAAGGCACAAAAATGACTTGTGAGCACATCTGGGACTTCCAGCAGGATTTAATTCCTTAATGACACATTTTGGAATAAAAGCATCCTTAAGATTTGTGAATCTCCGCTAGGAGAAATGAGGGGTACAGTTTAGGCCCTTTTTGCACATAGGGATGCAGAGGCACCAAAAAGCTCACCAATACCACCAAGCAGGAGTAGGGGCAGATGGTGTCTCAGCCCTGGCCCCAAAAACCAAGCTTCGCCACCTAAAGATAAGGAGTCGCAGGCTGGGCAGAAGCACAAGGAAGGTTAGGAAGAGGGAAGGGATTAGGATGCAGGCTGGTCTTCCTGCTCCTGCCAGCGAAAAATGAGAGCTGAGATCAAGGACAATGAAAGGGAAGAATTACAGCCCAAGTTTTCCCTCTTCTGGAGCAGCAGGAGCCAACCTGCCAGGGCACTGGCGCAGACAGTGCTGTCACGGTGATTTTGCTCCCTTCTCAGTGGGCTGTCCAAGGCAAGTGCCCCCTTCTCCTCGACTGAGAGCTGGCCGTACCTGGCAGTATTTTCTCCCAGGGCTGAAGAGGAATCAGTGGTCCAAGTGGAGAACCACTTGTTCCACCCTACCTGCTCACAACGAGTCCCATGGCATTATACATTGAGAAGTGTTTCAGCTTTTCTTTTACTGTTCAACTGCTTTGCAAATCCTTAGGCATCCTGTGCTGTCTTACAGTAAAAATCCACATGATGCATTTGCATTAGAACATTTTTCCAAGGTCTGTTAGTCCGGTCCCCAAGAGACACTCCCATAATTGAAATGCTTAAGTCCAGAGCTATCAATTATCTTTAAAAACAAAATGGAGTCCCACTAGGAGAAAATTACAGCCAGGTTTCTTTATATGTAGTAGAAATGTGGGGATTAATTATCACCACCCCTGTGCAAATGCCTTTAGGGTAGGGGAAGGAAACAAGCGATCTTCTCTTCTTGAAGGAGACAGCTGCACTCCTATTCCCCACGTGTACCCGTAGGCAAAGACCACTTGAATCCAGAGCTTGCCTTCCTATTTCAGCAGTCCCATTGCCCAACATATGGACTGCGTATACACCTCATCCGTTGGAGCGACCACATCCCCATATTTATGTAAAAACTTCACTCCAGCTGGATTTCTGGAGACATCGTAGAGACCTGAAGCAATATGCTCTGCCATCCCACCCTCCCCCAAAACGATGTTAAATAACTAGTGTAATTACACACAATGCAGGTACTGCAATGCTTAACTTCCAGAGGTAGGTCAGTGCAGTGGAACGAACTACCGGCATCGCTCCCAGGGACATTATGGCACCACAAGAAGGACCTGCACAAGCTCCACAGGCTGAAGGAGATGCGAGCACCTGCAGCATCTATTTCCTCCCTCCCTTCTCCAGGACATAACAACATAAAAGCAACAGTATTTATTATTATTAATATACTCAACATGGCGTATATTTCTAGTCTCAAAAAGTTCTCGTGTTTAATCCTGGTAACTGAAACTCAGGTTACTTTCTTTCTGAAAGACAGACACGCTCACCTGACATCCTGAAACTTCTGTCAAGTATCTGGGATTAAAGCATCACAACGCAAAACGACGGCACAGTCCATTTGCAAATAGGGTTTTCTTTAAGGTCGTGTCTTTGATCACGTGAAGTAATGCTGCCATAGCTCCTGTGAGATGGGCTATCATCTTTTCAGGTGAAAAAACTAACCTTTCTGCTCAAAGCTAACCATGTCAGTTTGAAAGAGCCTGCTAAATATTCTTCTACCACAAAGTCACTTTTTTTATTGCTTCTAACAAGTTGTTGCAGTTCAGAAGCTTCCATTACAGCTTGGCAATTAAGTTTCTAATAAACTGAAGAGCTACTAATTGACTTATTCATCTCACAAACCTGACGATCCAGCTAGCAACCTGTAACCCGTTTCACATCGTCTGACCAAAATCCATTCACGTTTTGCTATCCGTTCCAATTTCATCTGTGTAAACTGCACCCCTCCCCTCTATGATAGCAATCTTTGATTCTGGGGAAAAGGCAAAACAAAAAAATCATCTGAGATCAAGCTATCGTGCTGTTGACTGTGTTAAGGGAACTAATGATAAGGCACTGCTGTGCTGGAATCGGTGCACCGGTGGTAGACCCAATATCAAAAATTTATGGTAATTGAAACCAAAACCACAGAATCTTTAGAAATGCAGTCCATTTGACTAAGTAGCAAAAGGTCACTCTATTCAATTTATACTTGATGCTGAGCACAATATTGAGAAAACACCTGAAAGCAAATCATCTACTCGGCAGTCTGGGCCTCAGTGTTTACTGACTACATAGGCTAATTTGCTGATTACTAAATAAATGCATTACCTATGTTTTGGACCAGGTTAGCTCACTAGAGGGGCTTTATAACTTGTACAGGACTTGACACTGTAAAAGCATTACCAAACCTCTTATCGGGAACCATATGTCCGTAACGCGGAGCCACGCCGTGGACATCGTGCTGCCTTGCCCAGTGCCAGAGAAGAACACCTGGTCTTCACAGGTGAGGTACTGCAGCAGGAGAAGACCTGGCACGTCTTGTCCAGCCCACGGTGGGCTAGATTGGGGCAGAGCTCCACATCGAAGCACAAAACTCTAGCCTGGGGAAAAACAAGAGCGGGGAAAGGGCAGAAGTGCAAAGGGGAGGAAGAGCCTGACGAAGGGCTACAGAAAAAAGAAAGGCCAGGAGTTTTCCTGGACGGCTGGAGAAGCGAAGGGGGAGGTGACGTTCTCCTGCCACGGGCACCGGGGGGGAAGCAGGGCGAGCAGAGGAGGAGGCGAGCTGCCGCGGGGGAGCGGGGATGCGGCCCACGTCACCCGCGAGAGGGTGGGCAGGCTGCCCGCAGCCCAGCAGCCAGCAGCGTCCCCCGGGGCCGCGCGCGGCGCCTCTGACCCACCCTCCCTTCCCCTTCCTCATGCAGGGGATACGGTCCCGAGCAACCACCCGGGCGAGGTGTTTAATTATCATTAGGCACCTAAAATATACAGGAGGGTGGAGAGTCACAGTTCCTGACCAAGGGTGCCAATCCGGACAAGATCTAACAGGGGATGAGTACCGCAAAAAGAGGGAGGTACTGCTGGGGGAGGAAGGCTACGGGCCACAGCATCGGGTAGGGAAGATCTTTGGGACTCTCCCCGTTGCAGAGCTTTCAGTGACGGCGTCAGCAGTATTTCAGTCCAAATATTCAAACACCGCTTGCTCAGATTTATTTATTTACTTGATTTATGGTACATGCCCACACTAATCTCTCTATGCACCAACACAAAATTTGTCAACATTCATATATACCTTTGTTAGGCAGCATGGCATGTTCTGGGAAAAAAAGAGCTACATATATTTTGCAGTGATTATTTCACACATGTAATTGATGCAAAAACTTCTTTTTCCTCTTGATAATGACACACATCTCAAAAAAACGCACTTGAGTGGTAGTACAGACCCTTCCTTTGCAAACTATGAAGCATAATCTTGTCTCTTTTGTTCATTCTCTATTTCAGTGTTGCATTTGCTTTAGTTTTAATTATATTCAATGTGTCAGGGTATCTATCATAATCCCTACTTCTTTCTGGAGATTTATGACTCTACACAAATATAAATTTCAGAGCAGAATTATATACAATATAGCAGAGAACAGTTTACATATATTTTTAAATTTTGTTCAATTATGTGGAGACTGTTTTTTGTGTGAACAGAACACATACTCACAAAGTCCTTTTTAAACAGCAAAATAAAACACTTCTATCTGGTGCTTTTACTGTTAGAAAATTGGAATTTAATTTGACCAGGAAATTAGCATTTGTAAAGTATCAACTTCATTAAATGCTTTTTACGATGTTTTAATTTTTCAGCGTGTTCAGCTTAATCAAACCTACCACCATGCCTGCTGAACAGGTATGACAAACACAAGTCATGTCTCACAGGAAGAAAAAAAGAAAAACACTGGTTTTCGTTAGACCTGCAGCATGAATGGACCAGTACATCATCAATATAGCTGGGCTTCCCATCAATTTTTATTGCGATCTAACTGGAAAGCTGCCATCTGGTCTGAGCTGGCTGAAAGAGTTTATTCAGACACAACACAAAAATTTGTTTACAAGGCTAAAGATGCATTTACTCTCCATGTTATATCTATGTAGCTATACTCTTGTTTTTAAGTGTCTCAGCTCCAACATCCTCCTGCTATGCATCAGCAGACATGCTGAGTGACACACCATTTAGAGAGGTGGTTTAGCTAGATAAAATAAAAAAAGATAGTAGACATTAGCCCTAAAAAAACCTGCAGAAATCACCACAAAGAGGAAAAAAATGTATCTTTAAATATGTGCGCTCTATTCTTACCAGGCTAAAAAAATTTCAAAAAACCTCAGTGGTGCTCCCATATGTAAGGAGATGCTCAGCTGAGAGAACACCTCAGGTACCCGTTCTGTGAGCGTCCCAGGCTGAAAGCAATAAAATGCTCCTTTACAACAAAGCACCAAGTCAGATTGTGGAGATGCCATAGTAAGGAAGGTGCTAACGGGTATAGGGTTTAACATAGCACAGATCACAGCTGCGTTTTACCAGGCTTTTCAGTTTGCTTTTACAGTCCCATGAAAACAAAATGTAAGCTTGTCCCAGCAGATAAATAAGCCCTCGTCTCAAAAAAACAGTGACTGAACAGTGCATCCAGGTAAACACCTTACAACCACCTAGGAAACTCTTCAGGATGAGATGTGTCCGAATCTTCTGCCGGCTAAGCATTTGGATTCGTATAGATGTCTCATAATATCCTTAACTATGTATTTCCTTGATTTGTCACTAGGTGCTAAGATTTTAATGTTCTTTCAATGCAATTTTGTGTATGCGAATAAAATCGTAAACTACAGACGGTGATTTTAAAACAGAAAAGATTAAAAAAAATAAAGATCACAGAAGAGCCGCCAGTTGCAAAGCCTCCTCTAGAGCACATCCACTGTTGGCTTATTTCTAATTTTCCTGGAACTCACTAGTCTTCACAGACAACGTTGATAAAGTGGGCTTGACACTAAAATGTGAAACTAATTTGGTAGTTTACACTACGGCTACCTTGTGCATTTACCCTCAGCCAGCCTAGCAGAGTTATGTAGCACATGCATACTGTGGTGCAGGATACAGTTCCCGATCTTCTATTTATTTCTTAGTCAAAACTGAGTACGTTGCCCATTCTCTACTAGTCTTTTAAAAGTGTGTGTTCCTGATCACACGCCCTCCATCTGTACTATGTAAAAGACTGTATTTTAATTTGTGAGGCACTGATGTTTAGCAGTCCCTTTTTCGTCAGAAGTGGTGAAAATCAACCTGGGCATTTTTAAAATGACCCATAACAGGCAGTCAAGTCCAGCTGTATTTATCAATGCACTAAATATCATTATTAATTAGGCCATAAATTCCTTTAGGCAGGGACTGTCTTTTTGTTATGTGTTCACACAACCCCTTTCACAACGGTGTCCTGATTTACAAATTGGCTTTAAGATCCTGCCACAGCACCTACAATAAATAATTTGGGGTACTTCTATTTAATCCTGCTAGTAACCAAAAGAAAGAGAACTTGGGCCCAGATGTTCAGCTGCTGTAAATTAGGGCCTCTCCACAGGTTTTAACGGAGCTATGCAGATTTACACTAGCTGGGGACCTGGTCCTCTGCTCTTCGGGTATGTTGACGCTGAAGCTGAGAGCAGCAGCTCCTGTGTACTCTGTCTGTACCAACCTGTCCCAGGACTAATGGCAGACCAGCCAGGGGCCAGCAAGGGCTAATTCTTCCTCCTTATCAAATGAGTTTTGCAGCTGAGCAGTACTAAATTCAGATGAGTTTAAAGGTGACTTAAGTTCATCTTGCCTGCAACGTAGTAGACGCTGTGCTCGCATTCCCTACTGGAATTGCACTGACATATTTGTTCATGTCAAGTGCATCTTCAATTTAAAAGTTATCCCCACTGAAGTTAACACAAGTTATAATTTGAGCCTATGTAGCTGCACAGCCAAAACCCCACGGGATGTGCTTAACCCCAGGAATAATAAGTAAATTGCAGCCATTTGAATACTAAACCAGAGCTGGGACCCTGCAGATCACTGGCTTCAACACAGCCTACGTTTTCCTGGCTCAGATGGCCTCCCGAGATATTTTGCCAGGCTCCGTCAGCACCCAAAATGAGGGGGAAGAAAGAGGGGAAGGGAGGTGTGGGCTGGAAACAGCCCAAGACGAAAGAGCCGCTCCTAATACCCAGTGTCCTGGGAAGGGAAAACCTGTTTAAGTGACACTTCTTAGGGGCAGAAGGCTGGAGCTACTACCATCGACCCAGGCAGTATGACCTCTGCTTCCACCCATTTCTGACCGAGGACAGGATACCGCGCCCAAGGCTTGCTCAGAGAGGAGCGGGTGCGACTACTCCTGTTTAGGTAGCAATAAAATCCTGTTTTGTAAACGTACGCAAGGATTACACACACGCCACCAGAGAGAAAGGGGGGGAGGAAGGGGAAGGGGGGAGAGAGAAGAAAGTAAACACGGTTGCACTTCGTTCTGTACATTACGGGGGGGAACCATACAGTATTTCCAGTACAAAAGAGGCATCTGTAAGCGAACGATACTGCGAAGTTTTATCCACCTGAAGCACCAAAGCTCCAGCGCGCAATGGGCGCCGCGGCGTTTCTCGCCCGCTGTTCCGACAGCAAAGGGTGCCCAGAGCCGAGTGCCAGCGGCGCGGGGAGCTAACGCCGACCCCAGCTTGACTCCCCTCGGATTAGAGCAGCGCAAACCAAGCGTCACCCGGCTAAATCAATGGAGTTAAACCAGGACAGATTAAGTGTAAGTGAGAAGCAAATCAGACCCTTTATGTCTGCCCTTCCCTCCCCGAGAAAAACGAAATACGTTCCTTTTTCCTCAGACGCATCAATAGCGATGGCCTGAACTGCCCCGATTGGGTTTCAGCGGTGGCAGTGCAGAAATGTTTATTTCCATCAGACTGGGTCTATAAAATCCTCCTTTCATTCCTGCGCTTCTACGATTTCCAAGCAGCAAAGCCAGACATTATGGTCTCTGACAAGCAACGCTTAATAATGGGACGTTTAGGGAAAAAAAAAATCTATACGAAGAAAGCTCTTAAGACAAGATAGGCTGAGCGTTTTCCCCACAAATGGTTTGTTTTAGCTATCTCTCTGCCTCCTGTAAGACGGAAATCAAACAGCTTACGGGCTTAGCTTGTTAGGCCAGGTTAAAGGGATGCAACACTGAAAGGCTCTTACAGAAGCTTACCCTTGGACTAAAAATAGCAGGCACTAGAGAATTATCTTAAATACTACCAAACTTGTTCTGCACTGTGAATGCAGATAACTGTAATATGTTTCCATTTTTGGTAGTTTTAGAGCTTTTTAAAGTTATGCTCGCTTTAGCTGACTATTTAATTAGTTTCTGATTCTATTTGCCACTTTTTTCTCTCAGAGATATAGCCTGAGGGGTACTTTGCCTATGAATGCTTTGTATTTAGCAGTGTTGCTATTGTTAACATCTAATGAGCTGTTGGATTTGCCAAACACTCGGTATAGGTACAAACGCTTCTTTGAAATATAAATGTTTAACACATAGCAAATAGCAAATCAAAAGATACTCTAACGCGGCACCCTCACTCTCTCATTGCATGTCTCATCAAAAGAGAATAAAAATTAAAATCTGCTTTATTACATTTAATCTTGAAGTTCCAAAATATGTCTCCGAGTGAGACATTTTTAGCTCACTGTCCAGGACTTCAGAAGAAAACAAAATGATTTTTGGTACCGTAAGGGGACTCGCACATATGGGCAAGGCTCTGTCCCCTCAGACACAATTTTTCTTTGCCTCTCTTTTCAGGGTGAGAAATGTTTTCACTGTTAAATAGTGGTGGAATTCACAGATTCCCTCACCAGATATATACCCATTGCCTTTATAAGCTCACGCATAGTGGCATAACCTAGCCACATGTCTTGCAACTGCCATTAAACCCCTCCATATGTCTTCATTTGGGAAGCAAGTTTTCTTTTTGAGTCAGGAGTTAAGTTCATAGCCTCTCTGTCAAATAAACAACATGTCTGTTGTCACCTGGCTGCTGAGCAAGCCCTGTCTTTGAAAATACGCACTCAGTGATGTTAGCCATCTATTTCTCAGCCTTTCCTTCCACAGTCACACAGCAAAAATAATGCTCCATCTTCCTTATGACGATTAACATCACTATCCACCTCCTGCAATTTAAATTTCTCCTGGTTAAGTGTTACTCTAGCACTACAAAGACAACAGCCCTATTGCACTGAATGATCTCCAGTCGCATCGTAAGGGAAAGTACCTGCAGAAAGTACTCACAGTTCAAACAGACGAGACCAAGAAAGGAGGATTATAATCCTCGCTTTATAGCAGGGGATTTGATGCTCAGAGATTAATCAACTTCCCCAGGCCAGACAGCACCCATGGGCACGGTGGAGGGCAGGGATCCAACCGGCAACACCAGTCTCCCCTTCCAAGTAGAGGACAGCATTTCACGGATGCCAACAGTGCACACAGCCCCTGTCCCGAAGCACTTGCAGCTGAGCTCCCAGTTGGCAGAAGAGGGCTGAAAAATGGTTGTCAAGAGCGTTGGGGTGACAGCAACACAACTAAGGGAAGGCTCATTTTGTGCATTCATGAAACTTGGTGATTTTGCCATTTTTTGTACAGAAAAAGTCCCCATCATATTTGCTTACTTATTACTGGCATTCCAGAATGGAGTTTTCCAGAGAAAGTTAACACTGAGACATTAGTGAATGGCCACAACAGAACAAGGGTGGTGTGTCAGGTGAACCTCCATGCCAGAAAGCCACAGGGTGCCTGTACGACATAATGCATGTTAGGGAGAACATCACCATGCTACAGCAAGAGACAAGTTTGCACCAGTGGGAAGGGAAGGGGCACAATCATGACTGAGTTCAAAAGTGAGCATGGAGACCATCTAGCTTAACATGAAAAGCTGGACCAATCCCCCAAAACACAGGAGGAAGAGGCTATAATATAACAGCAACTCAGCAAGCACCTTGGAAAAACAAAGGGTCCACAAAACTTATTGTTTGAGTGGGGCCTCCTCTTTGCATAACTTACTTTGGGAAGATAAAAAACAGAAAATATCCAAAGCTGGTTGGATAGGTCATTACCTGTACAAATAGTTGCACAGACAGATTTGCCCCAAGGGAAGATACGCAGGAGAAAGTGAACTGAAGGTTCAGCAGAGCTTCTTCCCAAAGATTACCAAATTACTATAAACCAAGTAGGAAAATATTTTACTTTAGAATTTGGATGGTACTTAGAAACAAAAATATTTACAAAAGCAACCCGTTTCATCCCCATCAGCCGTGACAGCAGCTTTATGGCACATGGGGCCCCAAGGAGCAGAGCCCATGGGAGGGCAATGCATGGGGTGTCTGCAATGTCCGACCACCTGCCAGATAGAAAAAAGTGAGAAAAAAAGCTGTTGTGCTGCTGCCCTCACTCCTTTTTACTGTATACTTTCTCCATCCTTTTCTTTGCTAGTGAAGAGACTACACTTTCTGGCTATAGTAATAGCTCAAGATCAGGGATCTGCTGTTCGGCACCTTCTGAGCTGAAGCGACAGCCTGAGATGCGGCACGTGTTCCCAGACCTTTGTATGTAAGACCGCGCCATCCACCACAGCCTGCAAAGGTCGTTACCAAGTCCATAGGAAGTCAGACAGCAGTAACGGAGGAAGAAAAGTGTCTTTGGCACAGGATCAGGGATAAAATACTTTCTCAAAGGCATTTGTGGGATATGAGGGAGAGTGAATTGGAATTAGGATGAGGAATCGTGCCATTAACGCCAGCAACAGATTAAGTTCTGATTATTTTCTTGTGTATAAGGTGGGAGAAGACAGGCTAGATATTGTGTGTTTATTGAAGCAAGAAGGTTAGAGATAAGATATAATCTAACCAAATCATAGAATGCAATTTGGGAAGATATTCAAGAGATGATACAGAATCTGAATTAGCAGGTTTGTCTAATACCTATAGGTACAATCATGCTCTGATGCAAAACAATTATTGGATTCCAGAGAGGGAGAACATCAGGCGAAGTGGCCCTGATCCTTCATTAGCTGAGTCGCGTTCAGGACCAGAAAGGACATCTGCCTATATCCAAAAGCACAAGTATTCAAGAATTGGGAGGTAGACATCTCCAGGAATTTTGGAGTGTACAAGTTTGGCACCAGGAGACGCATTTTCTTTGCAGAGAAACAACTCAGATGGATTCAAACATTTAAATAGCAGTCAGCAATATTTTGGAGGTTTTCATACCAAGTCTATGAGCGTTTTGACTCCTTTGTTATTGACGACAAGCACGTTATTACACCACACTGTTGTCCTGCCATCTTCTGCACACACACAGTTATTTTGCTACGGCTTCTCCCAAGAGAAAGGGCTGGCTTACCAGTTAGCAGTTTCAAAGTTAAAAAATATATTGTTTTAGAACTGAAGAGAGCATTTGCCATGCAAAATTTGACTGATTTCTTGTCCTTAAAGCCTCTCTAGAACCTCGGCTAACTGTGCATGGTTCCTCTGTGAAATACAGAAGTTTGCAATGGAATCTGCTTTTCTTTTTTGAGTTCAGCCACACTCAACTATTAGATTTGACTCTCTAGGGGCAACAGTGATGAGGGCTAATGTGGACGATCTCCAAATCCCGGTAACTTTGACTTTCACAGAGATTTTAATTCTTTTTTTTTAATTGGGAATATGCCAATATGGTTAGGGAGGGATTCTAAAGAAATAACAGCACGTGATGGATCTCGATTGGAGATGACTAGAGAATACAAAGCAGTTCTGGACAATCCATCTGAGGGATGTCTTTATAAGAGCTGTTTTAAAGACTGATTTTGGGGACGAATTGGGAAAACCTAGCCGCTCTGTTAAAAGGGATAGAAGGGCAATGAGTTCTACTGTAGGATCTCTTCTTCTGCTGACTCAGTGAAGACACATTTGTCATTCAAAGAGAAATTAGAAAAGGGCATGGATCGTGCTACGTAGATGCTCAGTCTCAGTTATCAGCCAGGTACAGACAGCTTCCAACGCATCCACCTCCAAGTGCATCTGAAAAAAAGGCAATCTCTTTTGGTGGATGTGGACAGAACATCTTTGTCAAAATTTCAGTTTGAGCAAATACTGCAAAGCCGTTTAGCGCAGGGAGGATTTGTCCCCGCAGAAATTGACACAAATTCCTTTAGGACAGGGGCAGCCACCCCAACTGCATAGCTGGGATTGCCAGCAGATAGAATTAGGAAAACTGGAAGATAACACTGTGGCCTAAAGTAAACTCTTAAATCTGCTGTAAACAGAGTGGTAACATTGGCACACAAAAAGACTGGTATCTGTCATTGCACTCCCAGAAACAGGTGTAGGGAAGGACAAGAGACATGAGTGGATTTTTGTTCATCCCTATGAATTTTGGTCGGGGAAAAAGCAACCTGACAGAAGCTGTGGCAAATAGTTAACATTAGAGTGATGGAGGGCAAGCTGGAGTGATGGTGTACGAGGGAAAAATGGGAGATCAAGTGGAAGGTTCCTGCTACGTGTGTGGTGCAACCTGGAGTAACAGGCTTGAGAAGGCAGCGTTCCTGGATGTTTCAAGCTGGACTGACAGAAAAGCCCAGTACCCACAAAATCCATTTTCTAAAAAGTTTCTTTTTTTTAGCTTTGAGTCTAAAAATTGAAGTTTCTCAAGTCTAATCTTGTGAGACATCCAGAAAGAGAACACCAGCATGGGGCTGCCCCTAACAAGCCCTCTTGGGTCCAGACAGGGTCCACAGAGAGGCAGTTCCAGTGCATCTGGACTGTGTTCACAGAGCTGCAAGTGCCAGGAGCAGGGTGTAAGGCGATGCTGATGGTCCAGCAAAGAATTAAGCCTCCGTGGCCTATTACCTCTGACCATACTGGACTTGAACTGACTCAGTGAGGAGACCCCGACATTAATTCCTGCTCCCTGGTACTCTGGGGAAGCTGCTTGGGCAGTTGCAGCAGAGTGCAGATGTTTGGACACCATTTGGGTCAGTACAGGACACAGCCAAATAATCCTTCCCAACCCACTTCGGAAAACACAACACAGAGATGCCGACTAACTCTGCAGAAACCTGCTTGGTCCATTATGGTCACCTCTAGCCAGAGCTCATAGTCTGGTAGGATCCCAGCTGACTCTTCTAGATTTACTCCAGTGTCCTTCCATCACTTTCCCTGTGCTTCTGCAGGAGAGGTTTGCTCTCTCTCAGAACAGAGCCTAGGAGAATCATCAATATTAAGCGAAAGCTAATAAATCCCCCCACAGCACCCGTCAGCACTATACGGAGGCATACTTATGGTCTTGCAACAGCTAGTCCTGATCTGGCTGTAAGAGCACTGTATCAGAGCTAACAAGCCCTGTCTGACTAGTTAAAAAGGGAGCAGAGCATCTTCCAAATGACAGTATTTCTTGGCTTCCTAGTCTTTTGGGGTTTTTTGTTTGGTTGTTTTTTTAATTTTTTAAATTTAAGTCATCTTCTTCTTCTTAGGTCTGGAGATAAACAAGTCTCCATGTTGGGATGTACTACTTAAGGCAGCTTCACCCCAGGTTTCGTAGTCCCAAATCATGCTGACACAACTGCAGCTTCAAACTAGCATCTCCTCGCTGTGTTGCAGGTTAGAATTTTATTCCCTTGGCTGGGGCAAGCTCAACTGTGTCTAGCTGGCTGGGAGGAAGAGGAGCCCACTTGGACAGCAGTGCTCCCAGGCCTCTGAGGGAAGAGTAACTTATCTTCACTCACAAGCCCCAAGGACCAGCTCTTTTCTTCTTTTACTACCTTTGCTCCTTCCAAGGACTTCAAAGCACACACCATAAAACAGGGAGGGGCTGGTCACTAGTACGTACAAAGAAACTATCTTCCTACTACAGGGTTTTTAGGCATTACCATGAGACAAGTAAATAAAGACTGTGTTTAGTAACTAAAAAAGAAGAAAAAAAAGGAGTATGGCCTGGTGTCACAGCCAAGGAACCTGGTATGCCAGCTACTGAAAGGCCACATGGAAGTACTGCAATTAATCTTAATTTATGCCATGTGATTTTCAGGAGGGTTAGGTATCCAGTGACAATGTTTGAAAAGTAAATGCACAAAGAAGTAATGTGCCGCCAGAACTGTAACAAAAAGATTGCATAGAATGTTATGCCTTATGGATGATTTAGCAATATCATAGATAGCACAGGCTCCAGCAAAACGAGTGAAATCATCCCTATCTTCCCATTTGTCGGCAGAATTTTAACAAGGGACTCCTGGGAGCTCTTGGGGGCTCCTCCATGGCTCAACAGACAAATTAACTCATCAAAGGGAAGGTAGGGATGATTAACTAACAAGAGCCCCCTCCAGCCCATCACTGGCACATGGTTATTTCACCCAGATGGTGTTCACCTACCTGAAACTGGTAATGACAGTCTTGGATCAGATTTACAGAAAAACATAGATAATAAGGTGCTGCAAGAGTGACATGATAGGAGTTATTGGTCTGTGATGCTCTAGACTGTGCCTGAGGCAGCAGAGCTGTTTTGTAACGTTAGCCTCTGTTTTGTAATGTTATCCTCTCCACCCGAGAGATTTCCTGCTGTAAATGGGAGACTTGGTCTCCAGAGAGGCATTTGACCTGACCCTTCCTATACGAGAGCGGGATCAACAGCAAAGAAAATGACAAGAGATGGCAACACTCCCATCACATACAAGCAGGAGCAGTTTGACACCCTTTCACTGGAAATGGATGAATGTCTCTGTAGTGTTAAGGACCGTGTGATATTTTCTTATGCCTTAGGAAAAAAACCCACAAGTTTTTCTGGCTTTTCTCCAGATGCAATTGAGGTGACTGGTAATGTTTTGCCTGATATCTTCATGCTTGTGTGAAGTGCACTTGTTGGGCTTCTAAGGACATCAATACAGCCGAAAAATACACACCAGTTCTGGGGCGGGGTGGGGGAAGAAACACAAACACAAAACCAGAAAAAGAATTTAAAAAATGCATAACCTTCCCCCAGATAGGTAGAAATGAAAGCCTATTGCTCGTTTTGTGCATGCCTGGAGGGTCAAATGCCTTACAGGGCACATCCAACCAGATGTCAATAAGCATGCACTTAGGTTTTTGTTTGTCAAAAAAATTGCATATGGATCCTTATTTACCTGACAACTTTAAGATTTCACTAGTCTGACAACAAGCCTGTGAAAATGGACAAGCTAAGGACCTGTGGAAACTAAGACTTAGCCCAAGAGGTAGGTTTCCTTATATGAAAATTTGACATGAAAACCAAGGCCAGACTGAGATCACTCTTGACTGCCACCCACCTTCCTCTGAAAACCAGGATTTGGCCATGATGGGCTTCTTGCTATATACAGACATGCCTCCTGGACACTCCATAGTTGCTGAAGACTATCGTGTAAGATTTTCCAAATGGGATCAGGAACTCATTACTAGTTCTAATACTGTGTCATTTTAAGGGAGGAGAAGCAGCAGCAGAGGAGCACAGAAATAATTCCTCAACTTCCTGCTCTAGGTGGCCCTGCCTGAGCAGGTGGGGTTGCACCAAATGACCTCCTGCAGTCCCTTCCCACTTCAAGCACTCTGTGATTCTGCAAAGTCCTCCCCTGCTCCAAATTAATTCCTCACTCTTCACCAGTGTCACTGCCATCTGCACCACCTGACTGCCCACAGCTCACCAACAAGCCCTCCTGAAGCAGAGACAATAGACTTAAGGTCCTCTTCACTCAGTTTCAACCCACAGGGCCTGGCAGAGTGGAGCACATTATAACCAGATGCAGCTAGTCCACAGATACACATTTAAAAAAAAAATCCTGAATATGAGAAGACTTTTAAAACTCTCATCATCCCTGCTTTTCACTTAGGGTCACTGACTACTCTGTGGAAACATGCAAGCTCATAATGTTCTCACACCAAAGGCAAAATCCCAGTAAGAAGTCTCACTTCCATAATGTTTATTATCTGCACTCTCCAGTGCAGTTCCTGAATCATTATGCCACTGCTTAAACAACAAGATGGGAGAACAACAGTTGTGTGTGTTTGGGGTTTTTTTCCCCCACAAAGGTTTAGGAGTACTTTCAGAAACAATTTTGAGTTCCCTCCAGGAGAAACTACTATTCCAGGAGAAAACTCCCATTGTTTCTTCTAGCAGCTCACAGGGAAGCAGAACGATCCTCTGACCAAACCAATCCTCCAGAAAACTGTTATCACCACCTCATTGCAAGTAATCTCTTGGGTGAGAAACAAGTTTTCCACCCAATTTCTCTATTTTCAGGCAAGCATATCTCCTGTAGTAGAGATTTGCAGTCCATCAGACCACTTGATGGACTGCCCCTCCAAATCTGTAAAGATTTAATATCGCTGAGCCCTCAAAGAGCAGATGTGGCAGCAGACAGAAGTGTAGAGGTGTAGGAAGTTGTCTCTGCCCGGCTGACACCTCTAACCCTGTAACGTGCTTGGAAGGGCTGATCCTCCTGAACTTCACGTGATGAGCTAGATGGCTGTTCAGGCAGCATCAGTTCAGGCAACTCGAAGCTGTCATAAATCAACAAGTCAACAACACTTGCCCAAGGCTGCCACCGTGGCTCCTCACAGAAAAACACTACCTTCTTCTGATTATCATCTTAGTGATTAGAAGTACCCATTACGGACCAGCACCCCATCGTGTTAGTCACAGTAAAGCACAAAAACACAGATGTATGTGAGGAAATGGAAGTCTTACTCCAGTATATCACAGAGCTCAGGCTTCACAACACCACCAAAATCTCAATAGGTTTTGGTTTTGTGCTTTCATAAACAAAACCCAGTGATTACTGCATGTGGTAAAAAGCAAACTCCAATCATGGCCCTTCAGACTCACCACCACCACAAAGTGCTAATTAATTTCTCAGTCATTACAAAGCGAGGCTGGTGCTCCGTGTGTCAGAACGGAAAACTCAGCCAAAGCCACCAACCACACGTTGCAAAGGGGCTGATGTCCACCGAGACCTGAAAGCAGCCGGCATGGCTGAGCGCGCGTGTGCACAGCCGGATGTCCCTGCGTGCCGATGCTGCTGTCTCTCACTTGCACACATAGGCAGTAGGATCCTGTGAGCACTTGCAGAAAGCTGTGGAAATAAAAACCAGACACCGGAGAAAAAAAGGCCCAGAAAGCTGGCAGGGGGTACTCCTCCAGAAAGGCTGCAAATTTCTGGTGCATCTGAGTATTAACTCAGTAGTACAGCAAGAGCTACAAGTGGGTAAGTTTTCACCGGAACATACACACATGCTCTTCCTTGTATTTTTTTTTCTGCTCATGGGGAAAAAATAGTTTGATGTGATTCAATACCAAAACTTTCTCCCTGCAACAAATTTGCTTTACGCAATTTCCTCGTCCTGACCTACACATGCAGAATAGGTTAGTGGCACTAAGAAAAAAAAAAAATCCTAAATCAAGCCTCACTGTGATTTTATCCTTCTGTAATGGCATGAGCCTGAGTTAATGTTAAGTGGGATGGGGCAGCAGGGAAAGAGCATGCCAGGGTTAAAAGGGAGTATTTAGTAGCAATTAGCAATGATGCACAGTGCAAAAATAGCAACAATAAAAAAAAGAAAAGAGGTTACACTAGAAATAAAACCATTAAGGGAAATAAATTTAACAGTTTAGCCAATTAGCATTTGTCTAAGAAAGGCAAATTTTCTGTTGCTGTTGTTAAGCAAACGGGGAAGAAAAAAACAGAAAAAATCTTATCAGAAGTATTTACTTCCCACTAGCAATGACTCCGGGAGTGTTTTTCTAACAAAAGACAGAGCCACTGTCCCACTTATTTGCGACCCTCTCTGCAGTTCTAGGGAGAAAATATTTAGTTCAACGTTATCGTAAGCTAGAATATGGCTCTATTTATGTGACAAGTTGACAACATACAATTTCATGCTTGTTGAACTGATCTGTGTTATATATTCACTGCGAATATTATGAAGCCTACCATTATAAATATGAAACAGTATACACTTATTCAAAATAACTCCAGCAGTAGCAATTTATAGCTTGGTTGTTTGTGTGCTTATGAAGTCCAAATGCCACCTTAAGAAGCTGCATCTCACTAAAACAGATGTGGAGTGTGACTGTGACCAAAGTGGATTTAAGATGACCTCTGTGAAAGGAGGCTCTTACATTCTTGTCTGTGTGGCAGCTGACACCAGTTTGTATTTAGATACGTAGCCAGTGGGAACACAGTGTAACACGGTGTCCTCAAGGGCTGGTTTTAACATGGGCCAAGACATTCGTTTAATGACCTAATTAGCTTACTACTGTTCTGGTGAGTGTTAAGTCTTCCCTCTTGCAAAAAGGACAGGTGCTCAGCAGAGCAGGGACACGGTGAGTACCTCAAGCCACGGCTGCTCCAGGTGACATAACTCCTCAATGGGACCATGAAGGGGATCAGTCCCATTTTCTTCATCGTGCACCTGGGGAATGGTCTTGGTGGCCTCATACATCAAACAATAAGCTCTCAAAGCAATTGTTTTTTGTTCATTTGGGACTTCTTTCCTGCCTGAAGGTTTCAACCAACATGCAAGGTTCTTGCATCAAAAGAGAGACGTGTTTAGACAGTTTGTAGCTTGTCCAAGAGGGAAAGGAAAGGGAGCAGCAGCACACCTTGCTCACACTAGATACGGAGCATTTGCATAAACTCTTCCCAATTACATAGCAGCTGGTTTGAGTAAAATACATTCCACGTACTGCTTGAGCCCTATTAAATGTCAGCATATCTAGTCACAGATTATAGTTTACACACACTATCCCCACAGATGTAGCGTTACTGTGCCGGACTCCTGCTTAGCAGATGCAGAAGCCCGAGTCAGGCCAGGGACACTGGAGGAGGTGACGCACCCAACACCCAAGAAACGTGACGTTGCGCCATCAGGAATATAAAAATTCTGGCACTTTCGCCCAGCCTCCGCTGTTTTCTTCCCCGGGAACGGAGGGTCCTTCTCCTCGTCTCACAAGTGGTTTTTATGATACATTGTTACCTTTTATTGTTCTTGTAAAGCTTCCTATCCCAAATCTGCATCTTTTGCCTTTTACGTTTATTGTTGTATTAAACCGGCAATGTTGTCTGTTTCCCTACTAAATCTATCCCGTAACCACACACTGTACATTCATTTCTCTAGGACCTCAGTAGCGCTGATCTGTTTGCTTTTATGATCTCTTAGGAACTGCCAGGAATAGCAATTTGCAGCGCTGTTTGTAAAGTCACCTCGGCCTGAGCTCAGCCCCCTCCTTTTTTGCCATGCAGCGATACTCTCCGCAATGAAATCTCGTTTGCCACAGAAGCATTTCGGTACAGGATGCATTTCAGAGGGACGCGAGTTCCCAAGTACCCTACGTGTGCTCATCACGTAAAATATTCAATGTGTATGAATCTGAATTTCAAAAAACCTACTTATCAGGGCAGAAAACGACATGTTGATAGGCGATGGTCCTGTCCTACCTTCAGGTTCACCAGAACCGGCCGCTCTACGTTACTGCCCAGAGCTATTCAGTTTGTGCTCTCTGAGGCCCCAGACGTGCTGCTATGCCGTTCACACAATCTCAGCTCCTTTAAGCACTTTGATAAGCTTTATTCTGCCATTACACCATCTAGAACATTAAACACAATGTTTAAGTTCTATGTTAAATCACAATCAGGTCCTATTAACTGTTCCAAGCTCCTCATTTTTATCAACAGTTACTTTATTAAATCCTTAATAATATAGATGGAATAGTTAGTTAATTTGTGTGTTGAGCCATGGATGTTAATTTGTAAACATAATAACATACTGCAATCATTTGCATAATAGCATTTTAATCTTTTTAGTAAAAGCTGTAATTCCCTACAAAGTACGCTGCAGTAGAAACTAAGTGACTATTGGTAATAATAAAAAAGGCCTTAAAATTCTGATCCTATTATAGTGTTGGAACATACCCAAACTGCTACCATAATCTCTGAAATGTTACTGTTCTCTGATTTAGGTGTCTGTGTCAAGAATAAAAATGAAGTATAACTGGTAGCAGTAGACTATTTCCTAAATGTAATTTAGTATTCACTAAGCACCAGCACTTTGCAAATAGCTCTGAGGCTTTCCTTCAAAGTTCAGAGCTCTAGTTATGCATATTGTGTGAGGTACGCCATGCAGCTCACCTCCAGCCTCTGTTGTGCTGAATAGATGGCTATGATAAATCATGCTGATTTGGCACTGAAGGGCATCAGCCATCAAGGATTTGACTACTATGTCTTTTTTTTCCCTGAGATTATATCTCCTTGAACTACCTGCCCTGGGCTACTAGTTTTGGAGAAAATTAAAAAGTGGAAAAAAATGCTAAGGGAGGCCAGTACAGAAAGCCTGTATAGGCTTAGCTCTCTTGAAACCCATTAACACCAGTCACAAGACTGGCAAAGAAAACATTGGTGGTTGTTTAAAAGTCAGGCCAAGTCATTTTACGCAAGATCTGGTAATTCATTAATCAATCTGTCTGCAAACCTTGAATGAATAACCTGAAATAGTGAAAGAGACTGGCAGCACCACAGAACATGAGGGAGTTTATAATCTGAACCAATGCAAATTACGCTGGTGATGTTTGAGGCTCCCCTCTATCCTCATCATCTCCCTCATGCAAACCCTTCCCAAATAAGTAAGAAATCATTTATCTCCATGAATTTCCTTGCTGCCAGGGGCAAGACAGTATGCGTTTCATTGGTCCTCTCTTTCTCTCCCCACATTCTCATTGCTTCTAATACAGCATTTTTTGGCAACCTAGAGTAGAACATAGTAACCTATTTAGGCTTTCCAAATACACGGTACGTAGCATGGTCTTGAAAAGTAATCTGGGCTACACCTATTAAAAATAAAGTCATCAAATATAGTGGGCATCTCTCTGGAATACAAAATTATGTAAATAAATGAAATTCACAGAAGGGCAAGCAATGTGGGTCTCCTGACATCTTTTTAAAGGCTTAAAAAGTTTTGCCAAGTATGGGAATACCACACTTACAAATCTTTGTGATTTTAAAGAAGTTCATTATACTTTATACAGGTTATTGCCGATCTATGGGCTGCATTTTCTCTTAACATCACTTGAATTACTTGTAAGCAATGCCAACAAAGAGATATATCCACCACAGGTATCTTCTTTCTCCTTAATGCTAGGCATGGGTCATAAATAATTTTAAATATGACTAAACTTACATGATAGCGTAGGGTAAATTTGAAGAAGCCGCAGGGGACAACAGTTTTTGTGAACAAAAAGTCTTCTCACTCATGCCACATTAAGTTATATGGTTGTTCATTTTTTCACAGAGCATTGGCTTTGAGAACAAAAAACTAATCATTTTGATTTTCTAAAAGTAGCCCAATCAATTTTTTACAAATACAATTTTTTAAAGTCTAGTTCTCCACAAAAGCAAATCATGAAAATGAATGATGCAGTGAACCACCTAAATAACTGGTCTTGGGTGACTTGTTAACTATTTACTTGCATGAACTTGTGTCAATAGACAGTGCCCTGAGTGGCAAGAACTCCTTCATTTTATCTTTCCAGTAGTCAGAACAACAGGCAAAGAAAATTAGGTGAAAACCAGAAGTGATCAAGCTGTGAACAGAAATAAATCAACTAATTCATAATATGCATATGTACACACATTGATAAAAGACCCTCCACTCCGGGGCAGATGATAAGGTCTTGATTTGGGACTAGCATTGGTTACATTGGCATGTGAGTAGAACAATGCAGTGATGAATTAGGTGCGTCCACAAAATACTGGTGTGTTTTAATACTAGGGTGAATGCCAGTATCTCACTACACCTCAGCAGATGAGAGCAGGGATTTATACTCAACAGTTACTTACTATCTAGACTAATTGGACTTTTATCTCACTTGGCTCCTGGATGCTACCATAACTATTAATAATTTCTAGTCCATGAGACTCCCCCAGTGCTACTGGAAGTGTCTAAGCTTGCGAGTGCTCAGCTCAAGCAAGCTTCCCAGAACATGAGTTGCAGAAAGACTGAAAATTCACTTGCTGAAATACAAGCCTTTCTTAAAAAAAAGTGCACCAGCTTGAGACATCTAGGAACTTTGTAGAGGTCTTTTGAACATCGGCCCTCACTTAGACAATGCCACATGTACTGCATTAATACCTCAGTGGAGAGTGTGCTTCATTCAAGGTTTGGCAATTAACACTGTACAGCTTGTGCAGTTAATGCTGCTCTTGTACTTCCCAACATTTGTTTGCCATTCTGGTCTTTCCCCTCCACACCAGACTGTATTTCTATTTTTGCATGACAAGGCCTCCTCTGGAAGTTTAAGTTAGATAAAACATGCTACTCCCATGATGCATTTCCCAGAGAAAAAAAGTAAAAAAAAAAGTAAAAAAAGAAGTTATTTTCTTTAAAAAGACAAGCCAATGCAGATCAATATGGAAAAATCTAGAGATTACCAAATGGGAAACTGCACAAAACTTCCATTCTTTCAGCTAAAACAAATAGTTCCTCACGGACTATGTGAGAGAGTCTCTGGAGGATGAAGACATCTTCTTCTGTTCTTGAGCACCCCCAGTTGTCACATTACAGAGCAGCAGAGGCGAGAAATAGTGCAAGGTATCCAGCTGCACGATGGAGAATGGGGACAGGGTTAATGTATGGGAGGAGAAAATAACTGTTTCTTTCCCATCTTCCTAGGCCAAGCAAACAAGAAATGTAAATATAACACACTACAAAGCTGAAAATAGTCTATTAGAGCACAATTTGTCCCTACAGGTAAGTGTGGGCTAAACGGTGCTGTCGGAGACAGCGATGCAGCCTGCAACTGAAGCTGGTGAGCGCGAGGAAATCCAGGCGTTTGCGAAGAGGACAACAGAATTTGCCCATTAGGAAAGCAGCAGCGTATTTCATCTCCCAATTATTATTTCTGACCTATTAGTTGCTGCCTAGATGTATTCACCCTAGTTGCACACACCTATTTCTTCACACTGGGGCGGCTCATCCTCAGACGCACCCGAACGGGCCCGTGAGAGGTTACGCGCAATGACCAGTACCTCGTGTCACCATCTCCCAACAAGGTTACATACACGCTTATCTCTTTGCTTCGCTGTTTGCAATGTGTTTTGATGTTCAGGGTGGGAATTGTCCCAGATAGGAAGTGACAGTTCCTATACTGTAGATATAAGGCGTATAGGGGAACCATCACTATCTGTACGGGACAATTTTGTACTCGGCAGCTGTGGCCACCAGCGCAGCCAGGCAGTTATGCACAGGGCAAGCAATGAGCTGTGGTCAAGTTCCACTGGTTCTACTGGAAGGATCTGTGTGCTTAAAGTTGGTAGTTGCTTAATTATATTACTTATCGGGAACTTACATTTTGAAAGTCCGTATCTTCAACCGATTCTTCCAAAAGAAAAATGCCTCTGCATTTGGCTTTCGATGAATGAGGAAAAATAGATCTCGGTTCTATGAAACGCAAAGCCACGCTCTCTCACGCCAGCTGCAGCCCTCTCCCCTGCCCCCCTGCTACCAACCACCCAAACCTGCACACCAACACGCCGTACCCTGCCCGAGGCGGTACAACCGCAATTCAAGAACAAGACGGGGTTTGGAAACTTTGTAAAACAAGGCACGGAACATTATACAACGGATGAAAAAAGAGGGCCTAAGCACCGGGTTTTGCAGGGATAATTTCATTTTGATTTGCATAAAATTAATTCCACGTTACTTGGGTATAAATGACAGAAACTGAATAGAGAGGACCAGTTTCTGCTATCAGTTACAGTAGTATAAATCCAGAGTAACTTCATCTGCATCAGGGAGATCACTGTGGGTTTAGAGCTGTATACAAAAAGGAAGATTTCATTCAGGACATCTTAGGTAAGTATTTTACTATACTGTTTCAGTTGATCTTTTCTAGCTTTTAAACTCCACCGTGATAATTTGGGGCTTCCCCGAGCCAGCGGGCCAGCTGTACTTCCTGGAGCTGCAGTACCTGCCGTGTGAGAGGCAGCACCCGTGGTTTGCAGTTGCACAGGGTCTTCCTGCCAGCTAATCAATTTATTGTCCAATTTCCCAGCCAGTGGACGATCTATGGCATCAAGAAGGAAAGGAGATTAGGGTTCAGGAGGCTGTCCCGTAACCACGGGGCAGAGAATCATGGAGGCTTTACACAACAACTGGAGACAGAGATGAAGACTCTCCTCGCGTACACCTCAAGGCAGAATTGTAAAGGAAACATATAAATCTCTCCTATCACCCTTCAACTTTTACTTTAAGAGTGCTCTCCAACCAGATCTGTGAAACATCCCAAACGATGTGCTGGTTCCTGAGCTACTGACAGCCCTCACTGCCTCCTTTGCCACATCCACCCTTTTTCTCTCCTATACATCAACTATGAGGACCTCTCAATTTGTGCTCAAGTGTCTTGCACAGTAATGATCTGAGTGTAAAAACCTCTACCAGAAACGCTCCAGCTACTCATCAGCTAGCTGCCTTGCTACACTCCGCTCCTTGCCAGGGAGTGCAAGTGGAAGACAACAAACACGTTTTGACTTTTGTTCTTCTTTCTATCTGACAACTGCGCAACTCCTTGCCGTGACGTCACAGGGCAGTGCGCTCTAGGCACTCTTTAGCCATTTCCTTTCAAAAATCAAAAGTTCCAATTAATTCATTTCAAGGCTTTTTTCCCCACTCTCTCCAGATCACAGGCGTCATTTTGATCATGAGGATTAAGGGCACCAGTCAGAACCCGCAACACACTTCACCATGTTTGTTGCCTCTTAATGGGGGAAAAAGAGTAAGCCTGGGGTCCACCAGGCTAAAAAAAAAAACAGAAAAAAAGCACGCAGGGACTTTGCAACATGCACTTGCATCGCCTTGCCTTACCTCGAATATATTGGCGGGTTCATTGCTGTACTGATTGGAGATGATCTCTGACTGGTCGCTGTACCACTTGAGTCCCCCCAGAAAGCTGTCCGCGTCCAGGTCGTTCACATCTAGTTCGGAGAGGTCAAGTTCTGGGAGATCTGGGCAAAGAGGCTGGTCTTCGCCAACCAGAGCAGCACACTGCAGGAAACAGCAACACAGAAATAGTTTCATTAATTACCAGGAATCTATTAACTTTAATATCATGTGATAAGAATTAAGCCTCGATTAAGCTACGGCACAGGGTCACCAGAATTGACTTTGTCTTCTGGAAAAAAAACCTGCTAATTATTAGATCATTGTTAGCTCTATACAGGTATGCAAAGGGGAGGGGGAAACAGGAGGGCATAAGCTGCCTTCTCTGTCACATCTCTGTCCAGGGGCAACAGCTTTTTTTCTCCCTGTAATCTTTGATAACAATCGTCTTCAAAGCTTTATTAAATCCAACAGCAGAGGCCAAAGCATGGCCTTATTCTCCTGCTTCAGAGAGAACCAGTGCAGGTAGAAGTTACAGATGAATACCTCTGGGCAAGGTCTGTCACGCATTTCCTGATGCATTCAGGTTAAAGAGGCACAGCCTGTTACAGCCTTCAGCCCTGGAGGCTAGCTCAAGCTGGAGATAGTCACACTTTTACTTCTACAGATCCTCACTGTAATCCTTGAGGTGAGTCATGATGGTGGCTACCATATGGGCATAAAAAAGTACAGGTCAGTGATGCTGCTGTGCTCTTTCCCCGATGCACTCGATGACCACTCGATGACCACTGCCACCCAGTTACACCCCGGGGTCCTGGCAACCAAAGTGCGTTCTGAAATATCTCTATATTCACCATTGGGTGACAGGCATAGTTTACGCAGCCTCTCACCTGCTTGGTGTGAACACATATATTGTCCCAGTCAGCTTCCTAAGTGTCCCCAGGCAGCGGCTGCAGTGAGGGAACCAAATGGGTTTTCCCCTTCTGGCAGCCCCCGATTCAGTAATCCTAATGTAGAGGGTCTGTGAAACATTTTGGTTGAGGTAGTAAACAAAGTCCAGTCTGCATGGATCATCTTCAGCAGTACAAAGTGTTTTAGTCTCCATGACTTACGAGGAGAGTAGTGATAAATACACGTGAACCTGGAATAAGTGTCCTTTTACATGCAAGTATGAAGCTAGATAGGGTATTGACTGACCTACTAAGCAAGAAAAAATTAGTAACACACATCTGCTTCAGCATGGCAATTGAAATGTTAAGAGTATCCACCAAAACTATTTCCTAATTATGGAAAACCCGTAGCAACAGTTTGGCAAATAGCAGTCCCACACGTCAATGCTGCTTGATGAAGCAATTCCTCCTGTGCTGTACCACGTACCCTGGTAACTCATCTCCGAACATCTTCGTCGATACGGGTATACTGCAAAACACATGTAAAGCTGCAAAGGCACCAGGTGCTGAATGGTTAAAAGCCGTTTAGAGTCAGCTGAGTCTAAGGGGTTCCACCCTGAGTATTTGTAGAGTTGTGTTATGGATGGCCAACAGCAGGTCCTTCTCGACTCCCATCAGTTGACTGGGTGATTTGAATGATTTCCCAACTTCTATTTGGATTGAAGTCAACCCAGAAAGTGCCACTTTCTGAAGAGGGATGTCTGTAGGGCACTAACAGAACGTCCATGGATGTGAATTGCTCAATACCGGTTATGCCCCTCTCGCAAGAACCGCCTTTTACAATAATGCAAGCGGGAGCTGCTGAAGGTGCGTTTCATTGAGATTTCGTCCCTGGGAATCTCGGTGTGTCTGCAGTGCGCGGGCTGGATGCAGCAGTGCAGCCACGAGCACAGATTTTGTCTGTTGGCACAAAGACTCAGTGCAGCTGGTGCGAGCTATAATTTACCAGACAACTTCTACGTCTACCAGGACACTACGAGATAATCACGGAACAGGCCAAGGGGCAAGGGAGCTGAGAGGCTGCAGAATGAGGCTCTGAAAGAGCAGTTGCTTTCCTTCCTGTTATGTAAGGGGCTGCAGAACTTTAAGAAGTCAAAACCCCACTTAAGTAATTTTCACTGCACACAATTTTTTATCATTATTTTGGTCACAGAAAAAAGAAAAAAAATTAGAGAGTTCCCTCTTCTTTAGTGCGAGACACAACCTTCTGGCAGCAATCTTATAATGCAGAGATGACCTTTTTTGATGCTTGGCCGAAATCTCTGATCTCATTAAGGGATAATCTAGTTTTTGACTGAAAAGGTAGGTTCTCAGCATCATCCTCAGGTTTGTGTTGTGGAGGTCAGTAGCTTATAACTGATGCCGTAGACTTCTCAAGTATCCTGCTGATCTGTTACTGCTTTCGTTTGTAAAAATAGCTTCACTCTGTGAACCACCTACTTAAACATGTTTACTCTTGGTGATCTGCATTTTTAAGTTCCTACAGTGGGCTTTTGAAGCAACCTAAACAATTGCACTAAAAAAAAATCCTGCTCATCGCAGCTTTCATTCGCCTATAGTGACTGCAATGTCACCTAAAAAAATGTAATTGCTGAAATGAAGTATATATGCTCTTGCCAATGTTGACATGAAAATAAAATCAATGTTTCTGAATATGACATTATGCTTCTAATCTGAGACACATTAGTAGCAAGTGTTCCTGTTATTAATTTATATTTGGCCTTTGGATGATGCCAGATTTAACACTCCAAGTCCTAAAACTGTCCTCATCTGACACGCTGATATTTACTGTTTGCCTATACATCTGTAACAGGTGCACCTGCATTGCTAGCATACATTTTACTGTCTTCCCCCGTTATTTGATATGATAGTTATTCCATAACTATAGCCTTAATTTTATAGTAACATTTAGGAGGATAAAGCAGTGGCTAAACACAAAAGGCTAATTACTGTGCGTTATTTCACTCCAACAGACTTTTTTTCTCTTAGTTCAGGCGCAAACAATAAATTAGCTTAACTGCACTGACGATAATGAATCATTATAATTAAGTATAACTCTCCATTAACCTTTTGGACGTTTTTGTGCCTTTGAAGGTAAATTAAAAAAAAAAAAAAAAAAAGACTGGACTTGTGCCATATTAATTATATTAATGAAAATATAATCTGTGTTTTATTTTTAACAAGTTTTTCAAACAGCCAAGGGGGTGAACTCAGGAAAGAAAGAGAGACTTGACGGAATGTGTGTCATGTGGATTCTCTCTATCAATCTTTGCAACCTTACTGTACATCACCTTCATTAAGCTGTGAAGCACTGGGGACGCTGATCAGCTACAGTGATGCAGGCCTTTATTAAGCGACACGCCGTCCTGTCATTATGGGAGCGAGAATATAATACATTTTACGTTGACAGCAAGCATTAATGATTCAAAAAATGAAAGCTGCCTCCAGTACCTGCCTCCTGCGATATTTTAGATTGGTAAAGGTGATCCCCCGAGCCACAGCAGCACGCAGACGCTTGTATTGCTACAGGAAGTGCAATGCAGGAGCACATTGGTAAAATCCTACCCACTGTTAATCCATCCACCACATCATAATTAATATTAAGATCAAACCCCCTTTTTTTCCCCTTTTTTTCTCTCTGCACTATGAAAAAGTCATTGACATAAATTATCTATTCTGTTACTAGCTTGAAATTACTGCAGGAACTCTAGTGATTAAAATAAATCTTCAGTATTTCCATATAAGCTGTTTCCTCAATCAGCTCCTAGCAGCATTAGGAATAATACATGATGGAAAAACGAAGCTACGGCAGCTGAGACCCATGCTACAAGCCAGACAACAACCCACAGGATACTCCAGCTACTCAGAAACAATTAGGACTTTGGAGCCAGAAAGTCATCCACTTACAGCCTTGACTCATAATAGCTACAGGACATATGAATTATCCATATCTATTCCACTTTACCAAGAAATCAAAACAAGATAAGAGCAATTACAATATGCAAACAGAAATCAGCGGATACAATGGCAAACTGCAAATATTTAAAACACAACAAAAAGACTTGAGAATCCACATGCATGCTCTGCCAGATAGGAAAAATATACTGGAGAACACGGTAACGTTTTTACTTTAGATGGGTAGCTCTCTACGGCATGTACATCTTATTTAAAAAGCATCGCCTGTAACCTGTTTTTCCCTCTCCCGTTGCCTGAGGGGAGCATTTTAAGCACTTATTCCAAGCTCGAAGCCAGAGGGTTAGTTCCTTTGAGCAGGTCTGTATTTGGGATTCCTCTCCATGGGGTCCAGAGAAAGTTTGTCTCGCTTCGCAAGTTGCCCGAACTTTCAGGTAACACTCCATTTTGCCGAATGCAAACATGCAGAAATCCTCAAACCTCACTTTATACTCCAGAGATTACCAGGGAGCTGCTTGCCTTTTTTTTTTTTTTTTTTTTTTTTCCCCTTTATGAATTGTAGCCAGCAGAAGCTGTGGATTTGATGTATTGCCGTCTATTTTTACACAAGCAGCAGCGGCGGCGGCAGCAGCAGCAGCAGCAGCAGCAGCAGTTCACACAGTCCTGCATAAACTCTATTCTCATGGTTCATCCTGTTGTCTCTGCTGTACAGTGGGATTTAACCATTTGTTGGACCACTTGGATTGACTGTGAGCCCTGCTCTACGGGACATTAGCTACAGCGTCATTATTCCAATACCACAAGAAGCAGGGAAACGTCTCCTTCCAGAAATCTCTTTTAAAAGCATCTAAAGCCAGACAACAGGGTATTCACTCTTGTGTGCATGTTTGAATTCTGCAGCTGATAAACACGGAAAAAACCTTTGACAGAGCACAGTGAAACAAGCAATTAAAATGTGAAGCCCTTGGTTAATTTTAACGTCGTCTCTTTTTTTCTTTCTTTTTCTTTTTCTTTTTTTTTTTTAAATAAATGTTAATCTTATTCTAAATAAACATGGCATTTTTCCAACCAGGCCACTAAACGCCACTGGAAAGACTTCAGACACCGATTCGTATCAATATCTTAGAGCATAAATATTGCATATGACGGGAAAGCGAGCCAGAGGCACATGAAAATAGTTTCCAACTGCAGGAGATACCGATGACAGGAGCTCAGCTTTGATTTGCTCAAGGCATCGCAGAGTAACCTTAAAATAGCAAACTTACTGGAGTTAAGATAAGATTTGGACTTGTTTGCAAAGTACGCCGGCTCGGCCGTCCCGCCGGCTCCCCGAGGAGCCCACCGCCCCCGCCGGCCGCCTGCGCCCCACGCGCCGCCCGCGCCGCGCGCCCCTCACCTCGAGATCACTCCATACAGAGTCCTGGTTGCACATGTCCCACGCCATCCAGCTGCGGAGCGACGGCAGGAAAGCTGGCAAACCGCGGTCCGGAGGCAGGCAGGCAGGCAGCAGACACTCATGCAGGCAACGAGACCCTCTCTGAGAGTGAACCGAAGGCACCTGTCTTACTACTGTTCCCCGTCACATGACAAAGCTATTAAAAAGTAGGCTGGGCTGTCACTCATCCAGCCTTCTGGTGCCGCTGCTCCAGCCCGTGACGTCACCCAGGGGCAGACCCAGCCTGAAGTGAAGTAAATCTTTGCAAAACCCGCTCAGACCTCGGCGGCCGCGGCACCACGCTGTGATTCAAAGCAGATTTCCACGCCACACCCCCGACGCTCTGCTCCTGCCGTGGACTAGCTCGCGTCGCTCCCCATCTTTTTTAATTTCTTGGCTTGCTCGCTTGCTTTCCTCCCCCCCCCGCCAAGCAAACAACAGGCAGGGCCGTGTTTATTATAAAGAAAAAGTGAAGTAACTCCCAG
This sequence comes from Phaethon aethereus, assembly GCF_964289735.1. NCBI lineage: Eukaryota > Metazoa > Chordata > Aves > Phaethontiformes > Phaethontidae > Phaethon > Phaethon aethereus. Next base: position 65,373,334 of record NC_138578.1, on the reverse strand, counting down.
CCAGGCTAGAGCCTGCGTGCTTTGAATATCCCGAGCCTAACCTTCGCAGCGCCCGTGCCGGCTGCCCGGCGCGGTTTCCTTTGGGGAGCTATCCCAGAGTTTGGCAAAAGTTAGGCCACCTTCGAACGTTTTTTTTTTCACTCGGGGATTTTGCACCTCGCCAAGTATTTTGGTCAGCTTAACGGTTTCTTGTCGATAACTGCAACTCAAGTTAGTTTTTCCACACTAAAGGCATCAGCAACCCCCGCCCCCAGCATTTCCCAGGCGTGGAGTAAGCATCTATAAAAAACATTCGTACAGTTATCTCACCTGCTAGGAGGAGGGAGCCTGATCCTGTTCCCAGCTTGATTACAGTATTTCTCATCTGCTCTTTAATCACCTCTCTGCCCCAGTGTACCCCCCGACACCAGGGTTGTGACAAGCAACTGCCACAATCCTGCCCGTAACTGCTCAGACCCCCCGACCGCTTTTTCCTATGAGCACCGCGGCCCCAGGGCGCGTTTCTGTACGAACGCCGTGCACCAACCCCTCTGGCCTGGGCCCAGCGTTTTCTCATTGAAAATTAAAAAAAACCCACAAAACCCAGCCTCTCTCGTCGTGTGAAACCCCAGACACCCTTTTAACAGAAGCGTCTCCTCGTTGAAGCCTTTCCCCCGAAAACAGGGACTGCAACTGGTTTACGATGCCCCTTTGCACTGCATACACAACAAACTCCAGGGCCCCAACTGAACGGCAAAACATTGCCCGCAACGGGAAAAAAACCCCAAACAAATAAAGGTCTTGTTTAACTATGCCCACCTGCCTGCTTCTTGTCTGAAGTTGCAGTTTTTTTAATTAGCTGGGAGCAAAAAGTCTCTTGAAATGTAAGCGCTGGCTCCATCGCGCTGGGCTACCAGTCAAAGTCACAAAACTATAATTGATCATCCTCCTTGTCATGAAATATTCATTTTCATTGTTATTTGCAAACTTGAGTATTCTAAAGGCTAAATGAATTCAATTATTATACCAGGCTACGGCGATTTTGCTGAGAGAAAAATAAATAAAAAGAAGTACAATTCTTGAAATAGCCTTTTTCCCACAGACACTGGAAACTTCAGAAATGGTAGGAGGTCTCAGATATATTCTTAGCTTATTTGTGTTCCCTTGTAATACATTATTGCCAGTCCTGATAAAATGTACAGTTTTCCCAGCTTGTGCTTAAGTTGCAAATCACATCACACTGTCATATTTTCACCAAGCACAGATGACAAAAATGGCATTGTTTTTACTTTGCTTAATTAAAAAAACCCACAGCAAAATACCGAATGACTACAGAAAGCCTCTCCTACGAATGATGAAATTAACAGTATTGCTTATTGCTTTGCTCTCACGATGAAAAAAAACTCATTTCCTTCCCAATTATATGCTGATTTAATGATAAAACTGCAGTAAATTATTAAGATCTGGGGCAAAGGTGAGTCCTTCTACCCCCCGAACAGTCAACTGTGAAATAATGCTGGGCACCTGCCTGCCTGGAGTGGAGTCGGTTCTTATTAATTATTATCTGTGGATCCATGGTTGGTGGAATATTCTCCTTCAATACCTACTTATAATTGTGTTCATTGACTGTGCCGAATCCATCATCTGTTTTTTTTGAAGTTTCATTCACACCTTTTATAGAAATGTATTTACACTGGAACATTTCATATTGCTGTTTTGGATATTTTGACCTGCTCATGTTGTTTCTATTTTCTACACTTCCACTTCACTGCTTTCCCTTCAAATTAGCAAGTTAACTGATAAATATAAACTGTGACCTTAGTGGTGCTCTCACCATACCAGCTTTAGGGACGGGAGAACTTTCTTAGTGCACTGTAGATGGTGCAAGCAATAGGCCACAGTCACAGAGTCCCCCAGAGTTTTTCTACGGCCCGGTCCACATTATGGCTTGAACTTTGCTGGCAGTTCTGGCGTTACCTGGAAGGGATGCCAAGCACGATTCCAACTACAAAAGACTGCGAGGTTTCAACAAGGGTTCCCCATTGCTTGGGAAGAATTTTATCTTTAAAAATCGAAGCGTCTAACCCCAGCCATAGTACAAATTTACGCACTAGGATCTTTTTCCGCACGTTTTAATGTGGTTTTTTGAGTGGAGTGCCCGTCAGAGGAGAAAAGCAAGGAAGGCAGTCGCAGTGGTGGTGTAGTTTGGAAACGGCGCAGCCTCTGCTTATGTAAATGAAGCCTGTGAAACCCAGCCAGCACCTAAGCTGCTCTCCTCAAAGGAAACCTTGTCTTCTGAACGTTCCCTTGTAGCTTTAGCAATGCTTTAGCTTTAGCCCTTGTGTTTTGACAACAGAAAAGAATTGCACAAACATCTTTCCTGGGGCAATATCTGAGCACGCACACGCATGTTACTTGGTTCCATAACAAACACACACAAAGAAAACCCTCTTTCAGCTGGTAGAGTCTGCGGGTCAGTTTTACCCAATCTGCCCTGTTGAAATGTCCGTCATCAGACCACCTCCTCAGTCCCTGCGCTTCCCCTGTTTTCAGGTTACGCTGTACCTAGTCTCAGCGATTCCCACATTTTGCCTTTTCTTCTTTTTCATAATTCAAGAAAGTTCTGGCAAGCCTTCCAACAGCATTCAGGCAAAAATTCCCAAATCCTGATAACAGTTTTTAACAGGACTGGAAGGTACGGCTGCTGGCAACAACAGGGAACAGAATGCAAAGACCGAAGCCTTCAAGCCCTCTGTCCTTCACTGTTTCCTAGATTCAGCATTCATTTTATCTCCTCCTCTTCTTTCATCCACATTTTCTAACTATGACCATGGTTTTATTCCCTGTATTTTGAAATCCAAAACTTAGTCACTTCATCATGGCACTGATGAAGAAAGAATTTCTTTCCTTGCTATGACTAAGACTAAGCCTAAGACTATGGCACTTGCTGATCTTCAGCAAAATTTGCTCCTTTTCCAGTGGAGTAAGGACAATGAAACTTTCATATAAAAATAGTGCTGGAGTTTCAGCAAGCTGAGGTTTGCAAACCATTTCTCACACCAGTTCAACCCCTTCTGCTCGACCCTCCAAGAGTGAATGGACTTAAAGCAGAAGATCAGCCAATGCTGTATATAAAAGAGCAAACTGCGCTCCAAAGGTGTGTTAGCGTGAATGGTGTTCTATATAAAGTATATGTACCCTATTAATTTTTTATTAGAAATTTTCCTTCTGTGCATCTTTACTCTTATATTTTGCACAGTCCTGTATTTGTTTTCCAGTCTATTCTCTCTGTTCCACCTCTATCCTTTTTGTTTGCTTATTTTTTTTTTTCCTTCTCAGCTTCTTTTCCTTATTTATCCAGTTCATCCTACCCAGAATACACCCCCAATAGCATAAACCAGCGAGTCAAACTCCTTGAACTTCTGGGTTCATTGGTGCAGTAATTCTACAGTGGAGTAAAGCAGTGTGCCCTCTCCAATTTTGCTAGGGCAGTTATGAACTGAGATTCTGTTGGCTTTTTTTTAACAGAGGAAAACCACGATGGTGCTCTGTACCAGCTCTCTGAAAAACTCAAGAGATCTGGGCCAAATTAATCCCTGGCCCAGCTCTGGGCCACAGGCTGCTGTCTGAGGAGCTGTATATTAGAGAGTCCAAAATAACTTTCTCCGAACAGCGACGCATTACTGACATTACTGACACCAGGCTGAATTTTGCCACATCTGCCTCCACAGACTGAGGGCTCAAATAAATAGCACTGAATGCCAGGGGAAATCACTTGCTTGTTCACATGCAAATGGACCTGACTGTGAATATTCACTATTAGTCCAGATTAGCTGATTATCAGTGTTAATCAGGCTTGCAGACATGCAACTCTCTGTAACTCGGTGCTTGTAGTAAAACCTTCCAGGAGTGCCTAAGTGAAGCAGGAGCACAGGTACGCACTACAAGAAATCTTCCTAAATTTTCTCATACCCCCCTGAACATCTCCCTCTTCACAAGCATATTTCACTTACTCATTATTAAAACAAGAAAAGCAAAGCCACTCGGACTGATTACATAAAAAATACATTTGTCACTTGTTTCCCCCCAACATTTGGAGCATATGTTCTCCAGGACCCGCATTTGCTATGATTTGCAGGAAAATCCAGCTTGTCAGGCCTGTTAAAAGCAGCATGAACAATGGCTTACATTCGGGTATTACTGTTTTGCAGAGAGACTAACCGGTAAAAGAGCATCTACATTTAAATTTATTGCCCCTATATGTTTGAGAAACGGAGCTGTGTAAACACATCAGTTTCCTGGGGAGGCTTTGGTGCTGTGTGAGGGCAGACACCCAGGCAAGCCAAGGAGACAGATTCCTGTTTTGCAACTTCTTACACATTGGCAGAGCAGGCAGGACCACATCAAAATCGCAGACCGTTGCAGATCATCATCTCTCCTTTACTCACCTCATTGCTGATATTTCCTTGGAACAAAAGAAATCATAAAGTTCTTTTTTCCCCCTTATCCTTCCACACGTTCAAGTCCCTGGGAAGAGACAAAAACCTGCTCACATCTATTATCAGACCCAGGGAACTGGCTTCTGGCATTCCTGTTCAGCAGCTGGGGGATGCTCGCAAGCTGTGCCCTTCCTCTCCCCATCCCAGCCTTGCTGGGATGCTCGTATCCCTTCTGGGGGTGGGCAATTGTCTTCTCCAGCTTCAGTCGCAAAGGGCAGGACCTGGGGAAGCTTCAGGGATACACCTTGTGTTTGTGACTCTCTGCAGGACCCTGGAAAATCCCACCCAGATCCTTCTTGTTGCCCCTACTACCACCCACCTTGCACCATCTTCCCTGGGGCACCTAGAGTATTACCCGGGAGCCCTTGTTTCCCGACCTGTTCATCGTTAATACCAACCTAGTTTTTACTGACGACTTCTGAGAGGGATCTGAAGAGGATGATCCCAGTAACAACCACCATGGATTCGGTAACTTAGGGTACAGAGAAGATTCCCTGATGCCACCGTAAGCAATGTGGTGGGAGCCGAGGCTGTTCCAAAAGCCACCGTCCCTCGCTGAGGCTGCCACCCGGCTGCCACACTGCGTTTGGGGCTTGCCTTGCCACCTGGCCATTTAGCCACCGGGCCATTTAGCCACCAGGCCAGGACCTCCCAGCTCGGAGGGAAGCTGTGGTGGCCGGGCTGCCACAGCAGTGCAGGAGAGCACGCTGCCTGCCAGAGCCGCGCCAAGGCTCGCCATAGCTAGTGGAAGAAAAAAATCCTGTATTTCCGTAACGTAGCTTATCTGCTCTCTAAAATGGCTGGGAAGGCAATTGCAGTGGAGCACATGCAAGTCTGCAGCGCAGCACTGGGGAGAACAGTAACCTTTAAATACTCTAAAATCAAATCTTGTTTTACACAAAACCACTACGGTAAAGTCGATGTGAATGAAGCACCTTTGAGTGAAGGAACAGAGGGAAAGGCAGTGGACAGCTTTAGTGCCTCGTAGCAATTTTTTTTAATAAACTAGAGATGACAGACAGCCTTACCAACACATCTCTCATCTTCAAATAAGACTTTCTTCAGACAGAGCTCAGTGGAACTGAGTCAGCCTTTTTTCTTGGGCCTAGCTCTTGGCATTTTTCATATTAAAACAAAATATAATGTGGAAATAATTCTGAACTGTAGTCATCTGATCGGATTTTAGTAACGCGGGCCACAGATTTGCTCTGCTACAATTTTAGGCAAACAAAATAAAATGAAGATATCACACAAAAGAACTGGAGTTGTTAGTTGTTTGTTTTTTTCTTTTTAAACCTGCTTATGCACCAAGTCACCCATTACAGGGTTCTGCCTGGCTGTGGAGGAGGGCGAGCTCCTGCGCAGACCGCTGTCGGTGCGGCAGCCAGCACTCGCTGCTTGGCCGCTGGCAGTCCTGGACCGCAGCAAACGTCCCCTTCCCCGGCTGCCCACAGCCCCTGCACCCTGTTTTCCCCATGTCAGCCAAGGACAGGCCAAGAGGAGATCGGGTCAGCTCACCGCAACAGCCAATGCAGTCTCCCACAGACAAGGCTCCTGAAGGATCAGCTTCCCCTGACCTCTTAACTAGTAGTTCCTGCCAGCCAAAATTGAGCCCAGAAGTTATTTTTAGCCAGAACTCCTCATGAATTGCAGTTAACTTGCAATATGCAAACTAGTGACTAGTGCTAGAGGAATCCCTATGGGTTTCATGGTTCCACTCTCTGCTCGAAAGTCCAATTATTCATTTTTCTTGGAGCTGCAATATTAATCTAAAAAAGTTGCACAAATGGCAAGAGATGTCATCCTCCCTCCATCCCCAATTCAGATAACTGAAATAAAGGAAGATAAGCATTTAGCCCAGGGGTTATTAGCTGTACCAAGTGCTGTAAACCTTTGGAGGCTGACCCTCCTCCAGCAATGCTTTTTGATGAGAAATTTGTCAGTACTTCCACCTTTGACTCAGGGCCAAACAAACCAGCACAGAGATGGAATAGGAGAACTGTTAGCCATAGAAAGGTTTGGGCTGAGTTACTATTTTATTTTCATTTTATTTTATTCTATCTAAATCACTTGCCTGCATACCTTGTACAAGAAAACGCAGAAAAATAAAAGGGAGGTTAAAATGGCTGGAAGCGGTGACTACCTTAAACCCTTTGGAAGGGAATGGGAATTTTTAAATGGATTTAGCCAGTCTTTGAGTCAGGCCTTATCACAGAAGATGGGACCAAGACAGTTCAAAGCAGAAACTCCTCCACAAACTTCCAACTTTTTTTTAAATTTTCATACTACTCAGGCTTCCCTAGCTTTCCTCTGTGACTGGAACAGGGATAAAGCGCTGAGATGGCATCAGCTATCGCCATTTTGGATACCTTTGTTCCTGAGAAATTTAGTATTTGCTGAACATCCTTTGCCCTGGGGTACTGGTTATTCTCATAAGTGGGTATGAGCGAAGATTCATACCTCTTCCCAAAAAGAGCTACGACTGTACTTTCATTACTCTATGCCAACCAACAGATTCCATGTTTGTCCCTAATGGATCTCTACTGTCGTAAAATTCCCTAACAATCTGACACAATTATACACTATTTGTTGTCTCTGCTCTGTTGAACTCCACATGCAGAACAGCAAACCAGGGCAATGCATTTAACCAAAAGCATTGAAAGGACCGTGTAGGATTCCCAATGAAATAGAGACTTCGCCGGTGCGCACCTCTCCCTTTTGCCCGTTGCAGGCTCCCCCTTCCTCTCTCAGGAACAAAGAACCAAGTAAAAAAAGGGAACTGTCTGAACGGAAGATTATTTTAATTTATGTTGCAAGTTGCAATGCAAAAAAACCCTCTGAAAAAACAGCAAACCAACACCAAAGAGCAGTTCATCATAATATTATTACCAATTTATTAAACCGAGATTGCATAGACTGGAGAAATGAGTGTGACACATCCCCAGGGGTTTTCTGGAGGTAGACCTCCAGCTGTTTAATTCGCACATGCACTCCTGTTTACAAAGACAGGAAAAATGTTTGCGCTTCAGTTCAACGCAAGACAATTTTACGTTGTTTCGGGTTTTCTTTAAGGCAGGGTAGGAGCGTGCACAGCAAGCTGGAGACACACTCTTTGGGGAGACAGGGCTACCGTCTTCCAGGGAGAGTGGGGGAAACACACGGTGGTTGTTAATTTGTATCCTGGACAAATGCTATAAATCCAAGCATCGCTGACAATTCCTGCCCAGTAAACATGCTCAATTTCATCTCCCGTAAAAAGGCGAGCAGGCACTAAATAGCAACACATTTTGATTTTCATTTAGCCACTTTAATGATAGGTGGTGTTAGCGGAAAAGATCATTTATCTTCAGATTTATTTTATACGAGATAAAAGGCCTTGCCAATTTTTTAAAATTCATTTACACAAGTGAATAAATCTTCTGAAACAATAAGTGGGAAAGTAATATTTCTTTAACTTTGCTAAAATCTGAAAATGCTGATCTTGGAGTGAAATAGATGGCACTGGCATTTTAATCAAGAATATAAAGACTCCTCTTCTAAATAAGAGGCACAGCTTTACTTCAGAAAAAAATCTCTCCGATTCAGAGAACAGTCTTTTTTATGCATTTCGTCAAAAATCTCTGACAAATCGGGAGAGACACGTGCAATTTTTATATCACCTTCATTTTTAGATCAGTCCCAATGTGAAGGCTACCTAAAAATAGACTGAACCTAACCTTTCAAATATCTATACTGCTGCATACCAGAAACGCAAGCTTTCAGTGCCTCTCATGGCTTTCAGAGCCTTGTGCTGTGCCTGCCTTCTCCTCTAGCACATTATCCCATGTTGCATATCGCGCCCAGGCACGAGAGGAGCTGCAAGTTGCAATGTGCAGCGTGTTGCGATATGTGATACGTGTTCATTCAGGACAGGCAGCAAGATCATCAAAACCAGCCTTCCCTTTCGGCTGTTTGAGTTTGCCACAAAAAGGACGCTGGCAATATTGAACCTAGTATGTGAGGATGTGAAAATGAAGCTGTGCCGGCTGACCCAGCAGCTCTGCTCGGAAAAAGCAAGCTGTCTGGTTTGCAACATACCACTCTTAAAAATATGAAGGGGAACAATAAGCTCTTTTGTCTTATTGTTTGCTACAGTGCTTGCAGACACACTTCTACCCGTTCAAAGATGAGACTTTCCAACAGTGCACTGAACTCTGAGTGACTGGTGTAGAATTACAAGACAGCAGAATACGCGGTAACTATTTCTTTGCATTGCACTTTCTAAACTGTGATTCTGCTTGGCCTTAACAGTACAGGTCAAATTCATCCCAAGCACAATCCCAGCAACTTCAGGACAGTGGTACCTGAAAAATCAATAGCATTTAAGTTGATGAAGTTATAACAAGGGTGATTTTGGCCCAGGCTGTACAAACACTTACTTTTATTGTATAAATTCTTCAGTGGGTATTATGCTTCAGTGAATATATTTTCATGTTCTCTACTGCTAAACACTCTGCGTAGCAGGTCCTGAAGACACATCAGCAGCTGGAACAGGAGAAATCTGTACTAAACCAGGTTATGGGGCTGCCCTGGAGGCTTTGAGTGACTGTGACTTTTGCTTACACGAAATAGAAAATCACCTTTGTACCAGTTGTTAGCTAGCTACTCCTAGCAGGAATAAGCTCGAAAGGACTTGCTTTTCTTTGTTTACTGTCATGCTCGGCTCCGACAGAGTCAAAAGTTTATCAAGGCATGTTACTCTGTCAAAAAATGAACAAAATAAGTTACACTGATCAAACAATGAAACAAAGCAGCAACAGACCAAATGAGTTCTTTCAAAGAATTTTGGATGGAAAATGTCTTACCTGCTGACAGGAAGGCAAGAATAGCAAACAAAGGCATAGGAATAAAAACTATTCAATAAAACATCGATTTCATTATCACCACCTATTCAACTTAATTTTCTTGGCATCCATATCCCTAATGCAGGTTTGTGATAGATCGTACAATCACTTTTTAATTAAGCCCTACTGTGCTTTGTATTAAGAACAAGGCAGTAGACATTATGGCACAATATATCTACCAAAATATTTAATGCTTATCCTTTTCATTTTGGTATTTAAAAGTTGTTCTCTTAGGAGGTGGTATCAGTATTTAACAACATTCTTGACAGCAAGTGTAAAAAAAAAAGCTTCATACTTAATCTAGCCATGTCAAAACTGAAACCCCTTAAAATAATTGCTTTCTGAATATATGGTATTTCCATTGCATTATTTTATTATTACCCAGCTTTCAACATCGTAAGATGCAAAACTTGCTCCCTTCTCCTACATACTGAGGAGATATGAAGTGGCAGAAGGATAGAAAACTGACATTTGACCAATACAGTTGAATGGTACATGAAACAGATGTTATCGTGTTTTGAGAGATATTTAATGAGAAGCTGTAGAAGACTGGAAGCTTCCTGGGGTGGTAGTATTTTCTCTGGTTTTTAGGCCTCTCTGGGTATATCGCATCTCTACTGCCTGAGATGGGGCAGATCCTGTAAAAGAATAGTAGTTCTTTTTCCAGTAGAGTACTGGCACTTCTCAGAGGGCAACATTCACTTCAATTACTAAAATGTACCCACCACCTTCTTCCAAGGAAGAAAAGACTGTTGTTGCATATATAATGTGGGTTTAGTTTTTAATGCCAGAAATGAATCAGTAAACACAGTTATATTATGGTATACTATTTCTTATTCTGTACCCATAGTAACCAAATTAATCTCAAGGCGCTGCTGGCATTAATTCAATCTGAAGCTCATACTTTGGATTTCACATAGGTGCCTTCATCCTATTCTTCTTCTCAACTCATAAAACGTTATAAAATGTTAATATATGGCAATATATTTATTTCTGGTTCAGTTCAAGTTGAGAAGTGCAGTACCTTGCAGAAACCTAATTAGTATCAATCATATATTACAACACTGTGTGGTTTAGTATACAAAAAAAATGGTGCTAGTACATGAGGATGAAACAGATGACCCAAGAATTCATTTCTAGCTGTAACTTCTCTGTCTCTAGGATAGTGGCCAGTTTTTCCTTACCCTTCAATCTCTGATTTAAAAAAATGCATAACATACGGCCAAGAACTACACTAAATATATCACATATCCTAAAAAAATGAGAGAAAGGAGATCTTGGAGCGTGAGATACTGGTAGCTCCCTCTGTACCACTGTGAGCTGGGCGCACACTGACAATAAGCTAGATCTTACGGTGACCCAGTAGTGCTGTCTTCAGCAACACCCACTGGTATGATTTTTCCACTGGGACCTACCAGCCCCCAGCCAACAAAACCCCCAGTTGTTAGTGAAAATGCATCTCCACGGCCCAGAAATTGTGCTTGAACTGCTCAGGAGACATGAGCAGCTCAACAGCTGTGGTGTGGCCATCCTACTCTAGACCATGGCGAAAAGACATGCAGTTCTTTTATCAGGGCTTAACTTGGGCAACCTGAGACCCCAAGCACACTACTAACCCAAAGTCTCAAAATCTGCTCTACTCCCCATAGTTAGAGAGGTTTTGCAGCAAGGTTCAGGGGCACTTCACATTTCTTGGAGCCTTTTTTTCCCAGCTGCGTGCAGTCCCATTGATTCCCAGGAGCACTAGCGTCCACAAGTATTTTGGTGCTTTCAAAAGGCATACCTATGACAAATTATTGCATTGAACCATGCCCAGCTTGATCCAACCACTGCCAGAGCAATAGGGCCAGATTCTGTCATCCTTATTCACCACATGCAACAAGCAGTCCCATCAAAAGAGTAAGTGGGCACGAGGAGTTAGTTGTGGACAAGCAGAGGGAGTGTGGGTGAGCTGTGGCTCACCAGGTAAAGATCCCCCTCCAAAAAGAAGCACGGTTATGCCAGCGCTGCTCTGCATAGAAGCTCAGGCCTCAAGCCACACATGCGTCATATAGCTGTAGCAAAGCTTGACTTTGGCTTACAAAGATCCCATGTTCTGGCAAAAGTCACAGGGACGTTTGAGCAAGCCCACTGCCTGGTTGCACTGGGAGCCCCATGCCCACCACTGCAGGACACGGAAGACTCAGCGGGTCCCTCCAGCAGGCACATTGCTCAAGGCTGTATGAATTGATGCACAAGCCCAGGACTTTGCAAAAGGACCCTGACCCATCTCAAACAAGCCTGCACATCCCAGGACAGCAGCGAACAGCTGGGGTCCACAGAGCCCTCCTGATCGTTCCAGGTTCTGCCTTGGTAACAGAACAGTAAAGCTCTCAAGGGCCCTAGTGTGCCTCTGGGCATTCACACAGGGCTCCCACTGGCCTTGGCACTGCCAGTGTATGCTGCATCCAAGGGCATAATATAGTCCTTCACTTTTTACCAACTGCTACAGAGTAAGAATTCCTAGAATGGCTCAAACATATACCAGTTGAAATCTGGGTACTTTCAGACTTCTTCTTTTCTATTCCAAATTATGTGCTTTGCCAGCTTCAAAAAAACAGATGGAAAAAACGTCCCTAAATGTGCACCCTTGTGATCACTCCAAAAGGAAAGCAGCACCAAGTAGCTTAAAACATTTGCTAGAAAAAGTCTTTTCCATATCATGCAAATAGCAGACAAAAATAACTGCTAGGCAATTGATATACACACAAATATTGGTTATTTTAAACAGTAATTTGTTACTGAGGACATCTCAGTGAAATATTATAATATTCAATTTCCTTTGCATTTGCATGGAAAAGGAGCTGGAGAGCGCATGATCATTCATTTAACTATTACATAAATACGTCTATCATAAGATCACACGGCTTTCAAGCCAGAGTTCAAACACATGTTTAATGCATGAGAGTATGATGAAGAAACTTGTGAACTCACGGGTCTCGTAGCCCAATCTCAATCAGATACGGGCTTGGTGTAAATATGTACAGTATCATGTGCTTTCTAATAGCACCGTGTCTCCAGGGAGCTGTCTGACATCAGCAAAGACGACAAGTGGTTCCCTTTCCAATCCAGGAGGGGAAAAATGGAGTTAAGACACTGTGTAAATATAGCGATATTTTTTCCTCGGTGTTTTGCTACGGTTTTCATCCCTTAATGAAACTTCAGTGCATGAACAATTCTCATAACATCTTTGCTACAAATCAGTCCATGGATGTCACGTCCTAAGATACTTATAACGCTAAAGGTAGTGGTAAGCGATACTGTTTGGCAACCTTGGTTTAGAAGTGCTGAAGATTTTTGCCTTTTGGTTTGCTGAGAAAGGAGTTCCAAGAAGCCACAAAACCCAGTTTCCTTACTCTAAATGTATCCCTTTGCTACAGCAGGTTGCCGTTACAAATAATGCCTGTAAGAATGACAAACAACAGTCAATCACAGGCACAAAGCAGGTCACAACTGCTTTTACCTAGCTCCACTTTGCAAGCTCCAACAGTGTGAGATACGCTAAACCCTGCACATTCCACAGTCATTTGATTTTGAATCTCACATTACAAGAATTCACACATACACTAACCTACGCATAGAATAACCCAAGTTGGCCTTTCTTTCCTATCTGTACATAGATACTTTTTTTACACAGTGACAGCCACTGCCTCTTAAAACATTTTCTTTTGTTGCATTTCCTTAGAAACACAAATCTTGTTCCTTGGCAGCAGTTGCTGTAAGTGCTGTACCACATGCCCAAACTAGTTCTCACTCACAGCTTTAATTCACAGTAAGTGGCACGAAAGGAGGTCAACACTTCTCAGAAACCACTTTCAGTTCTTTGCTGCTTCAGTATCTATTCTATAAAGCCATCCACCCTAACAGAAAGTTGTTTCTCATATTGTGTCCCTTGCTTTTTTATTATTGTCATCTTTATGGAATGGGCTGCAGAATATACGGTAGAATAAAAGAAGATTATTCCTGGAATCACACTCCTGGTCCCCCTTTTGTAATATTCTAAAAATATCAGTTAAAAAAAAAAAACTCTCCAACAAAAATTAAATGCTTTTTTTCCCCCATGCAAATAGACTGTATATAAATGGCATCTTGCAACTCAGTGTCAATCACTATGTCTTACTTTCAGTTCAATTTGCTTGCTTACAGAAAGATTATTTTTTTTATCAACCCGATCAACACATCATGGAGGTTGAAAATCAAACAGCCTTCTTTTTGCCATGATGCATCACTGGCAAGAGGAATGGCCTTGCTGACAATATTTTGCTGTCACATTTGCCTCCACAGCTTCACTGCCTTCCTCTGTGATCAATGAAAACAGATTTTGACCTCATCTATATCATTTCAGACCATATTCTGCCCTGAGACACATGAGTACAACCTATCATAGTTATAGTGGCAATTGGGGCAGAATTTGTTCCTTTCCTGACAATTCAATATGTGATTCATGAACCAGAATTGAATCGAGCTCTCCTTTCCTAGAGCTCCTCTGGTTCTCTGGCACTAGCATTGGTAAAAAAGCAGCAAAGATGAATTTATGTTGGTTGTATCAGCAGAACTGGCTGGGTAGTCAATAATCAGGCTGCTCAGCAAGATGCTACCAGCCCCCAAGTTAGTTATTGTATTTTATTTACACAGCTTATTCTATAGTCTGTTTTCTTTCTTCACTTATCCCTCTGTTGTTTAACTAATGGGATCATAAGACCTGGAAAAACACCTCCTAGTTTTGAACATTTCTAATTGGCTTAATAAAGAAAACAGGAAAAAAAAGATAATCCTCTTCACAACCACCACCTTAAAAAACACAGACCCATACCACTAGATGTGGAATACTCGGTGTATTCACAGGGTATGCAGTCGGAGACAATAACCGGATGATCAAGTTTCCCATTAATCCCCAAGACAATGGACCACTTTTGAAAATACAGACTCCATTTATATTCACACATCCCTCCGTGGGCCAACACCTGCGTGCATTCTTTCATACAACTCACTGCACAGCAGAGGCGACAACACTTCAGCATACAAGGCACGAAACGCACACATACGAACGCCACCCGAGACGTGCAGCGATCTGCTGAACAACGCATGTCGTGGGGCACTCCCTAAGCGCGACCTGCAGAAGGGGGCGAGTCTGTTCGAGACCACCCAGGGAGCTTTGGCACTTCAGAGCCAACACCAGGAGCTCATGCTTTGAACTCTGGAGGTCCCCGCTGTTTCACTCGAGATGACAGGCATTGCATGCATATATTGTGATTTTCTGCAGGACTGAGCTCCCAAGTAGAGGCCAGGTTGACATCACTTTGGAAACCTTATCCAAGACATCTAATGAACTGCATACAGGAGACTTATCTACGGTAGATTTGGCGTATGGTAAAAATAAACTCCTTAATATAACAAAAGCACTAATCAACGTATCACATATTAGGCCTGCAAAGCGCCAATTCTCTGATGAAGAGGAGTAATACTAGATGGTTCCAGTTCCCTCATTTAACTGTTTACATCAATGGAAGTCAAGGAAAACAAATGCTTACAGAACCACACATGAAAACACACACAAAGGATTTGAGCCAAGGTTTGAGTTCAAATTTGAAGGTAAGAGGAGAAAACTATTCAACAATAAAACAACAACAATACAGCTCAAAACCTCCGGATCCTGCTGCATATTGCTATTGTACTGGTTATGCAAAAACTCTTTTTGGAAGCAAATTATTTTCATTTCCCTTACCATTTAATAAAAATGCATTCAAAGCAAAACACAGAGCCTGATCCTGCCCTTCTGCAACCCCATCAACAACAGCCTTGCCACAGATTCCAGCCAAGCAGGATTTATACTTTCCTGCGGGCCGTGCTCTGAGCCTTTAATTCAATAACACCTTATTCACCAGCTAGCTCAGTGAGATTAGCTGTGGTTTCAAGTATTATTCATTCCAAGCAAAGGGTCTACAAACACTCTCTTGCACTGTATTGCCAGCCCAAAGACAATGTGAATAATTTGGGGAACATTTCCAAAGGCCCAGAGAGAAGCTGAGTATCCCTCTGGAGTAAGATACCTTCCTGGATTTGAAAATCTTCCTTGTAATGAAATAAATACAAGAACTCCATTCTCTTCCTTTCTTTTGTAGATAGCATGACCTAAAAAAGTATTTGCAAACAAGCTTGGAGAAGGGAGAGAGCTCATGTGTTTATTGGATTTTTGTTTATTTTCTGCAGTTATTTCAGAGAGTTTCTCAAAATTTTCAAAGGTCTGTGAATCTTACAAGGCCCATCTTTTCCAAGTGCAATGTCTTTAGTTTCAATTTCTTTTCTTTCTTAGTATATTTATTACACTTATCACAAACTATCTGAATGCCCACACAGTGCTTTAAATGAGGCTGCAAATATCCCCTGGATCACCATCAGTAAAAATCTTCTGCTCCTAAAATAAAGTAAAAGCCAGTGTGACTTTTTGATCTACTATTTGCTATTTTGTAAAACTGCAAGAAAACTTCTGCCTTAAGGACCGAGCCTTGCTCCTTCGGCGGCGAAAGAGACCAAGAGGGGTCTGTGCGCCGCACCGGCGTCGTGCTTGGAGGCAGCGCGCAGGAGGGGCGAGCCTGCCAGAAGTGCTGATTCACTGCAGCGACCAAAGAGGTTGCTCAGTAGCTAGGCTGGTGGGGAGAGAGACAGCACAGAGAGGGATCATCTGGATCGGTGCAAATAAATACATGGGAGGGAATGCCAAAGTTGTTGCAGAGACTGGGTCCCTGAGATGTCAGCCTAATACACGCCTGTAAGTTCATTTATTGGAACAAAACCTGTTAATACAGTTCTAGCCATAGGGGGAAAAAATACTTGCAAATGCACAGAAGTCATGTAAATCAGAACTGCTGCTCTATTTTACAAGAAATTTTCTCCATTAATTAATTTCATGACTTAGAGCAAATGTGCATGGTTGGAAACAGGGGACCCTGCTGATACCAATCTCACGGCATAGGATACTTTCGTTTTCCTCTCTGAGATATATAGCAGATGTACTCCCTGGCTCAAATCCAGGTGCGGACTAGGTGCTTTTGTGGCTAAAGCACTGCCTTCTAACCTGGTTAAGTCTACTAGGAACTTTTCTGGTTTGAGGCTGCAACATACCACATTAAAAAAACAGGATTTTAAAATCCAAATTCTCAGACCTGTCACATTTATAATTAGAACTATCTGATAGTGATCTGGCATTAGTGTGAGGTAGGCACATATCACAGAGGGCCAAGCAGACAAACTAAACTATTTCTCACCCTTAAAAAGGGGATTCTTCCAAGTAGAAATGTCAGTACAGTCACAAGGGCTCAGTGCAAAAGTAGCACCTCTTCATCCTCATACCTACTCTTAGAAAGTCCCGCGCTGCTGCTAACTTAAGCCCAGTAGACCACACCACCCACCAAAGCCCTGACAACAGCTCTGGCTCCCCATGCTAAACCCAGAACCTCTTTTGAGCAGAGAATGATTTTTCTGGAGGTGCAGGTTGTTTGGGAGCTACCTGTAACACCCCAAAACCGTTCATAAAGAGAGAATCTCTGTTAATATTACACGTGAAAAGAGATGCCCCCACACTGAAAAAAATGAGGTTTGATAAAACAGTTTGTCACAGAACCACTAGATGCAGAGCTGGTTGCAAGCGTAACCTTTTTATGTGCTGATTAAAGTTTTTTTTAGGTTGTCTGCCCCCATATTGGAGAAAAAGAAAAAGGGAGAAGGAAGAGAAAAAAGGAGGGAGGGAAAAAAGAAGGGAGGGTACACTATTGTAGCTACAAACCAGCAGCAGACAAAATGAGAACGGCTGTAAGGAACCTGGCAGCACCAACTTGTTCAGTGAAACAACAAAAAAGAGCCTGGAAGACAAGAGAAACCCAGAATGCAGATACTAAGATACCTTTTTTTTTTCCCCTGGAGGAGGAATTATGATGCCAGATTCTGGTTGTCTCTTAATACCCACACCTGGCTAAATACAAATGAAATTAATTTTACAGCTGCAGTCTTTCCACATTTTGCACATGGTGATTTGCTGAAAGAAACCCTACCACAAGGTGTCAAAAAGGAACATAAAACATAACGTGCCGTATTTTTTGAGAGACATCAACCGTAATTATATGAAACCTAACAAAGCTGCTCGAGGGAGAGGTGGATGGAGCTGCACAGCAGAGTGCCTGGCCCCCCCATGCAGAAGGCGAAGCTCGATCCAAGCGAGTACAGTGGGAAGGCCACAGGGGCTCACACATATCAAACAATAATAGTAATATGCCTCCTCCTTCTGCCATCCGGTCACTGAAATCAGTGTGAAAGCAGCACGGAGATGAAAATGCTATGGTCATGGATTAAGCTAGAGCTTCCTACATGACCCGAAATGACAGCCATCGTCCCTCATCCCTCTTACTTCCACATGACAACCCTCATCCCTCTTATGTCGCAAACTGCATCACTGGTCTTGATTTACTAGCATAGTATGGCCAGTCCTCATTCCAATGTATTTAGTTTTTCTCGAAAATCAGTAGAAACTGTGCATAACGCAGACCTGATATTAATGCACACCTGTGGCTAGCACTGTGTCAGTGCTGTGTGAAGAGATGGTGATATTCCTCCAATAAAATAGGAAAATTTTCAGAAGACTACATCTGAGAAACAAGGTGTGATACTTATTTCAGAGTTAGGGTAAGAGTAGTTTAACCGGTCAGTCATTACCTTCCTCACCCCATGCTCAGACTCTGTCAAAGTTTCCTGTTTTAGTGCTTAGGAGAATGAAAAATGGCTCTGTCCTTTAGTCTCTGTACTACACCTACAAAAATACATCTCCAAGAAGTAATATTTTCCCCATTGCTTTCTGCTGGTGAGGCTCATATTATTAATGTACTTGGCTTTCCCTCCTGGAGCCAGGCATGCTCATACCTGAAGGGGGCCCTCCAAACTGGTCACAGTTGTGCATCAGATCCTTTACAACACAAAATCCACAATTTCATAACACAGACCAGTGCTAAAGAAAAATCCCTTTTCTTGATATTAAAAGGGCAGCTTGCTTTCTGGTACTTTACTTGGCCCCATATTAGCACAAGCATGATAAATTAATGGCTATAACTACGTTCTAGCACCAAAACGCCCCAATCTTTTAGATTTTGCCCTTCTTTGAAACTACAGGGCTGTACACTGCTGTTAACGTTTGGAAAGATATTACCCCTTTGAGAAAGCAAACTATTATAGAAGCTTTCCTGGATAAACTAGGGGTAAACTATGAAATGTGAACAGATGTCTTTCAAAGTATGAAGAATGACAACCAATCTTTACAAATACGCTGAAGAAAACTCTTTGTAAGGTTGGTTGGGTTTTTTTTTGCTTTGGTGTTCATTATTAACACTTGGGCTTGCACCTGATATTAATGCCTCCCATATTTCTCAGCTCTTGTGTAGAAAACACAGCACAGTCCTATGGCTGCGGCATTTTGAAGTCTGCACAACATGCTGTACATGCCATTGCTTGACATTTTATTGACAACAAAGGCCCGCAGCACAGCAGCATTTTTAGAGACAGGATTAACATAATGAACTCCATCTCCATGGGTTTTTCATGGCATTTCTTTATATGTAAGAGCGAAAAAAGATCCAAACCAGAAACAAACATTTTTTCTACTCTTTTAGGACACAGTCCCGTCAGAAATAATGGGATTGTACAGTCCTAAAGGAGAGGAAAGTCTGTAAGTAAAGGAGCGCATTTGTACTTGGAAGGACACTGTAACTGCTGAAGAACTAGGGAAAAAAAAAAATACTGACGTTTCTACAAGGCAAGAAGAGTCCAAGTGTGGGGCTAGTACGGCATTATAGCTGATAGCATAACCTCCATCCTGAGACAGCAACATGAACACCACTGAGACTTCTACATGGGATCTCCTGCTGCCCAGGGACAGGCTGAAACAGCCCATTTGCAGCAATGCAAAACATCAAGGTTTCAAAACTCCTAAAACTACATGAACAAAATCCAGCAGAGTTTGCCTAATCTCAGTCCCAAATCAAATGGTCCTAGTGCCTGGGCAGCACTCACAAACACAGCCACTGAACTCAGCCTAGGTTTGCCAGATGCCCAGCCCACGTTTGCAGGACGGTCCTAAGCGCAGGGAAGAGAGTAATGTCCTGAGCAAGTCATCAGCAATTTTGTCTGCAGTGCTCTGATCTTCCCCTTTTAAAGCTTCAAGAAAACTCTTCAATGAAAAAGGGTTTGGCAGAGTTTCCACCTCTTCTCGGCTGGACACGCTAGCCAAGTCTGAAGCATACAGAGCTCTGCCTTACTTTTTTTTCCTGGTACGTAAGTAAAACTCCACAATATTAATGGTTTTTACTCCGTGAAATGGAGCAATCATACAGCCATCAGCCCAGCCTCACTGTAGCTACTAAAAAATTAAGTTTAGACAATTAGAAATTACAGTTACTGCTTTGTGTGAATTTTCTCTCTTCTGGTCTGTCCCTTTCTGAAGTCCTGCATCCCAGACTGCCTTTTTGTAGCCTACTACTTAGGTATCTACATCAGTAACTTATTCAGACCCTTTTGAGGATGACAATGGAAGAAAATGGCAATTTGTTATGACCTCAAACAACAATTTAATGAAATTAATGTTGCAAAGGTGGCTTAGTAAGAGATCAAAGAAGAACCAAGCAGTAAAAAAATCGCAATGGCCACCAATTGCAGCAATAACCTGTCTGCAGATGAGTTGTTGGCTTTAAGTTAACACATTATATCCACTTGGAAATTGAAGGTGCAAACTCAACATGCCAACCGCTTACAAAAATGGGGGAAATGTCCCTGGTCACTGTGAAAGTAGAGGATATTCAACACCTTTCCTAAAATTCTTGGCAACTTGCAGAATTTCTCTGGGAAGTTCTGAGGTACTTTCTGTAAATCAAACGCATTTGTAGCCCATGCCCAATCCCTCCACCCTGGTTCACAACCTTTGCTTAAGGAACAGAAGTAATCTACATTGTGGAAGGAGGCTGCACTCATTTTCCTAACGGACTTCTCCGTGACCTGACCCGCAGTTATATAAGAGAGGGAAGCATGGACAATTCATTCTTAATGCTAGCTCAGTCCTGGCCTCTCCTGGGCACTGGCTGAAAATAATACTAAACCATGCTGAATCATTTACAGTAGCTTTATGATGTGGATTATAACTCAGAGAGGACTGACCTGACCCCATCACACTCGTTTCATGCGGCAACACAAACTGGACTCCAACCAGAGTCTAATGAATGCCACCCACATTGGCACCAACAGAAATCATGCATTCACGTGGGAGGCTCACACGTAGAATAAAGTTGCTTTAAATTTATACTTGTATTAAACCTACAGTAATTGCCATGTCCTTGCCTCTTCTGTCGGCATAGGCAGTCTTTAAAACTATAAGCTGCCCAGACGTATATGCAGTTTTTTATTTCAAGCAGCTTCCCCACTCTTACTTTCAGAATGATGCTAGCCATTAGGAGAAAATATTTTGTTAATTAATGTTTCCAGCAGTCACACAGATTTTTAATGCCTTTGCTAAAATAATAGTCCTTTATTTTGCATCTTCCTCCAGACAGATTCTGGTCACAAGGCACGGGAACAATTCACCTCCTCTCAGACACATGAGATCCTGTGCCACAGTGCAATGCAAAAATGTGAGCTTCTCAGTCATGCAGGACCTGGTCATATGGCTGCCCACTGAATTCCTTCTCTTTCCACCATCATAAAAGGGAGTACAAGATGCTGTTGCCATTTATATTCCACTGATTACACAAGCTATTTTCATGGCAGGACTCTGCTGCTGCATTCCATCTCACAGGCTGAACAGATTGAGCTTTTTTAGTGGATTCTGTTAAAATGGATGTAGGTTCCGATTGGACAAATTCATCAGGTAGGGAGCTTTTACAATGAGCCATTTTAAGGTAATCTTTGTACACATCCTTTTCAAACAGCTTGAACTCTTTGAACGATACAAGAGTGCAAAAACAATAGTGGCTGTGAGTGGAGAAGAAATGTATAAAAAGCTGGTTTTGTTAAATGTTAACCTAGAAAACTAAACCCTGTCTGATTTTAGATTAGATTTTTCTACATGTATTCCCATCCTTCCTGATTTCTTTCTACAGATGTGCTTTTAAACTAAGGGAAACAAAGGTTTTAGTTGCGGGACACTTTCATTTTTACTCATGAACTGTCATTATCAATCATTTATGTTTTCTAGTGAACTCCCACACTAAATAAAAAGCGAATTTAAGAATAAATCTTTTAAAAGGAATCAATTTGCTGCACATCAATCCCTGCAGGCCATGTGCTCATAAGTCAATAGTTTAAAATGAAAACATCTGATCAAGGTAATACACCTGTTAAAGGAGCATAAAATTCCAAACCCAGTGGTAAAATATAAAGATTATAAGCCTCTTAAAGGAGCCATCAAAGTAAACTATTACACAGATACATCTGCTTCACACCAGCACCCGTTCCATCAGTGCCACTCACGATAAATGAGCATTAGGACAAACATTTCATAGAGCCTCTGCAGAAAATAGTTTTTTCTGAACATGAGTAATTCAGCTTAAGAAAAGAAGAAAGTAATGGTTTAGCCTTCCATGCACTTTCTAATTAAGGGTCTCCAAGCAATGCAAAATATTAATGATCTGAGCTCATCAAAAATCTGCGCGTTAGCAATTTATCAGTCCTGTTTTACAGACGGAGCAACTATGATACATGTAGGCAGGGTGAACTGACCAGCATGCCCGAGCGCGTTCAGAGCTGGCCTCGAGCAGCGACCAAAGCTGACAGGGAGTTAGTACTATTGCTGTTACTATGCCTATTACTATTACGCAGTTCAATCAGTTGTTCTCATTTCTTACCCCGGTGGCTCTACTTTTCACAGTTTTGCTGGAGGAGGAAGCAAAGCCCCACGCCAGCATGGACATCCTTGTGTTTTTGCAGTCATCCCACCGCGAAGCAATACAAATACCACATGGATGCTCTCTGCCAACAGACTCACTCGTGCATGTGCTGGCCGTAGAACTAGGGGTTTTTTTGTTTCTCTTTTGTTTCCTGCTTTTTTTTCTTTTTTTTTTCCAATTTAAACAAAGAGTGCTCAGGGCCCCATCTGAGGGATTTTTGAGACCCTTCCCAAAAGCTGCCGGGCCTTTCGAGTCTCACTTGTAATTAGTCTCAATCATGTTTTGTTGTCCTTAATCTTTGTGATCGCAGTTGGGTTTGGCCCAGAGTTTAAAATGGAGGCAAGGGTTGGTGCCAACTGCGTGTCCCTGCTCCAGACTTTCTCAACCTTTCTCCCTCATCTTTTTTTTCCTGAGGCTGAGGTTTTGCAGACATGAGAGGAAGAGAAATATGGTCATGCTGACAGGGCCAGGGACGGGCATGACTTCTCCTTCACACAACACCTTTCTGTTGGGCTTCCTCCCGGTTCCCAACCGAGCCAGCGGCCAAACCTCCCCTGGCTTCACAGCCAGGGGAAAGGCTTTCACACCCCCGCTAACGCCGATTTCACTCTCCCGCGTCTTCCCTTCGCGCAAAGCGAAGTCGATCCCAATGCCTAAACTTTCTGCGGCCCTGCTGCCTGCCCACGGACGCCGGTGGGGCAGGGCACAGGGCGGGCTGCAGGCAGTCCCCGAGGGGGGACAGCGAGCCCGCGGACGGGTGGGCCCGCCTGAGGAGGGAAGCCACGGCCCCCACCCCACCAGCCTTTCACTTTTTGCTCCAGAGGTCGCTGGTGTAACGTTACCCCCGGGGTTACCACACGAGTAACGCTACTCATGTGACCAGAGTCTCCAGGCGTGGAATTTAAATTCTTCACACCTTTAACATTACCCTGCGAGGGAGAGACGCCATGGCCCCGGCCCCCTCACCCTGCCTGAGACCGCAGCCCCGGGGCCAGCACGCCGCGCTTCACCGGGAGCTCAAGCTTTTTGGCCCCGGTCCCCTCACGCACGGCATTTAACACAACTGTCACAGTGGTTTAACAGTCAGGGCCACTGTCACGCTTTATATAATGCCACATTTTTGGCATTGTTTTCGAAATGCCCCACGCAGGTGTCAGCCTGTTTAAAGGGTACAATATGTGTGCTCGCCTCGCCTTCCCCGTCAGCGCGCAAATCGTTACCTCTCGGAAAGTATCGCCTTGGCGCTGCTGACATTTATGTAGAACAGTGAGGTCTATTTTGCCAGCTATGACTTCAGCGCCGTTCTCAATAACTTTAAAGATCAACCATAACAAAACAAAAAGTCTTCTGAATTTTATTGGCGCTTGCTGCCACAAGAAATACGAAATACAGGCACCTGTCACAACTGATCCTTTTTTTTTTTTTAAAAAAAAAAGCAACCATAGCTTGCAGAACTCCTCCTGTAAAGCCACATTAAAACAGAGGAATAATTAAAAGTCTGGTGCAAAATGTGGCACCCCAGGCAAGCTCGGTGACAGAGGTGACTCCCGGGCAGCGCAGGGTGCCCGCTGCGGGTGTCGCTCCGAGGCAGAGCTGCCCTGGAAAGAATGGGTTAATATCAGCCACGTGTTATACTCAGCGATGCCTTAAATAATCATCACATGGCTCCTGTAATCTGTTCCATGCTGTCAGCACCGGGTTAGTCATAATAATATCAGATAAGAGCTGTTCAAAGTGACATACTAACCAACATGAGAGCCACATGACTTTCTGGCTACATGGCTGCCCTTCACCTGAACTTCGGCTTAGATAGTTTTACCCCAGCACAAGGCGCGCGGGCGTTACAGGCCGCTTCCCTGCGCCGGCGGTGGAAAACCTCCTGCCCCCGTAAGCACTCCGCGGCCCGTCCTCTGCGGAGGGGAGGTTCGGCTGCTGGGGGCACCCTCTGGACACCCCCCTCCATTTTTTATAAGCTGGCTCCGGGGTGAGGGAAGCACTTCTGGCGGGGGGCACGCGGGGTGACTTTTCCTTTTTTGACCAGTGCTTCCTGCCTCTCCCCTGCCTCCGGTGCTGCAGGGAGGCGTGAGCTACCCTGGGCCAAACGGAGGAGCAGAGAGGCAGGGGAGAGGCAAGGCAGGAGGAGGGACCCTGGCTGGGGAGCAGGAGGGGGGCAAGGGCAGGAGAGAGGTACGCAGAGGGGAGCGGGTGCCACGGGGAAAGGCGGCAAGGCGGGGAGGATCTGCGGCAGGGCAGGGGCAATTTGTGGTGGTCAAAAGAAGGCAAGGAAATGCTAGAAACGGAGAAACTGGTGTGAGAAATCGAGCTAAAAAAAAAAATAAAGGGTTGTTGCAGGCCTTGGGGGACACCAAAAAAAATGACAAGGTAAGAAAAGTCAAGAGCTCCGGCTACAAATCCCTAGGCTACTCTGAACCCACTCACAAGGTGCCCATGGCCAGCCCCAGAGACAAGGAACAACCTCTTTTGTACCCTGTGAACCACAACTCGTACCCACCATGTAAGAGGCTAGGTCAGCTCAGGGGGAGTTAATGTGATCTTCCCATACAGCTGTCTACTGTTTTATACTTTTTCTTTTAGGTGAGGGAGCTGCCTTTTTTGTTTGTGGGTGTAAAGTTTCCTGCAAAATGGTGCTTTGGCGTTCCATGTTGCTAAATAAATACAAATAATTCATAACACCATGCCCAATCCAGCAGCAGGTTATGAGCTGGTGCTGAGCAAACCAGGGAAATGGTACAAATATCCCGTTTAAACAAGAGGTGAAGGGAAATGCTACAAGAGACGTGAAGACATCCTTCGTGACAAGGATCATGTTACCCTGCCAGAGCTCCAGCGGTACCAGACTGCTCACGTCCTACGCTCCGCTCTCGCACTCTACTAGCGCACACCTCCGCAATACGGCGAAGCTCTGGCAGCTGCCAGCCTGGCTGCGCGGTGCGGAGCAGCTCTCCGGAGGAGGCAAAGGGGACAGCTGGATGGCCAAGAAAGGAGAAGAGCTGTGCAAGGCTGGTGCAGAGTATCCGCTTGGGGAGAGGGCAAGGGGAG
The DNA here is from genome assembly GCF_964289735.1 of Phaethon aethereus. Classification (NCBI taxonomy): domain Eukaryota; kingdom Metazoa; phylum Chordata; class Aves; order Phaethontiformes; family Phaethontidae; genus Phaethon; species Phaethon aethereus. The sequence continues at coordinate 65,347,960 of NC_138578.1, read as the reverse complement.
GGAGCGGAAATGTAGAAAGGGACTGCTGTGTGAAGGAAGGGAATTCAAAGGGAAAAAAGGAAAATGAGTGCAACGAAGGCAAAAAATATGAAAGGGAAACGTAGCGTTAGAAAGAAGTTAAAAGAAAATGGACAAATAGCGACAAAATTTATTTTGCTTTATTTTCCGGAACTACCTCTGTCCTTGTAAACTGCAGCACACTCCATCTGTACCTCCTAAAACAGCAAGTTTTGCCCCCTGAAGAGGCAGTCCTGATTTTGAATCTTACTGCTAAGTGTCCGGTGAACGTTAAATCTCTGTAACATTAAACTGCTGCTGGGCACCTAACATATCTTGGATATTATATATATTATATGGGTATATACATACCCATACCTTGGGTATTACACTGAAGGAAGAGAGGAAAGGGGTGCTCACATTAAGGCTTACATAGAGAGGCTGGGCTACCTACTGTCAGTGGAGGTAAAGAGGCACCTCTTGGCTCAGTTAAAACCTGAATCACTTTATGGACATATCTGTCTCATTCTCTTCACTGCACAGCGAACCGAAAGCAACCATGCTCTTAAGCCCTTAAATTAAGTGGGATAAATCTAGGTGCATAAATTTGTTTCCTAAAATGAGGTGGCCCCAGTTCCTGCATTGTTCTTGTGAAGAATCCCCTCTAGGATATAGTCCAGATACTGTGGGGAGACTGGTGTCATCTCAGGACCCAGCACCCTTTTTTCCTACCTAACTGCAGCCTGAGTGTGTTTTCTCTTCTACTGACACATGTCAAAACCGGTGTTACACAACAGTGAAGTGGCTTGAAACTGTTCCATGCTTTTTTAAGACCTCTAGCCCTAGGCAGGGCTCTGTGATGCACTCACATCTCCCTCCATGAGAGGTGGAAGGTATGTTAGCCCTCTCCTCTCACTGAGATGTGCAGAATTTTGTTCCAAACTACGCCATTTATTATTCATTATTATTTAATGGGACCAAAGAATGCAATATGTGTAACCAAGATATATGCCAAGTAATGTTCTTTCCTTTAATGGCTGGATCAGAAGGAAGTTTATGAGGCTGGTGCTGGCTCAGTCAGTAGTGGCATTTGCCCCAGATCCTCTGCAGCACACCTTGCTCAAGCACGCTGTTTTAAAATCTTGAAAATTACAGACCAAAAGGTGTGCTAGGCATCTTACATTTTGCCTTCATGAGCTTTTTTCCCCTTCTCAAATAAATGTTTTTGGAAGACATTTCTCTAAGCCAACTTGCTGTAAGTGCTTAACGTAGCATCTCAGGTACTCAAAAAGCAAACAGTCCTTGGAGAACACTCTTCCTGCTCTGCTGTAAATGCATGCAGTGGGTGATGGAAAGGCTCTTAGACCTGCCAGAAAAGGGATGATTTCCTGATTATTCTCCTTTAGTCACCAACTGCTTCATCAACAACCAGATATCCCCTCCCTCCCCGCTTCCCTCCCCGCCTCAGCCCCCATAAGATTTGTAAATGTCTCTGGAAAAGTTGTAAAACTAGCTCTAGTAGGATACGCATTCCCACTAACGCTGAAGACTCTCGACTGTGATAATTTAGCAGATCATTAATCCCACTCTCTAAAGGAGGCTGTAAAGCAGAACTAAATATGCAAATCCTCTTGTGCTTTAAACTTGCATCTGTCTGTCTGTCCATCCAACTATCTATCTATTGTACTGGAAATCTCCTAAGATCACGCTGTATTCTAATCCATTAATGTAGCTCAACAGGAGCATACAAGATTAAGTAAGAAAAAAAAAAAAAGATGTAAAAATAATGTGGAGGCCTCAGTACAGTGGGCAATCTTGCAGACTTTATGATCTCCACCACACGTGCAGAAAGGGGGTGCGCGCAGCAACGGGGGTTAGTAAATTAGCCTTTTATCACCACCCACTGACATTCAAGCACTGATTACTGTCAGGCACAAGTGCAAATGAGGTGGGTGGCCTCTTTCTAGTCCACTTCACTGCGCTGCAACGCAATCTGGCATGACCTCCAATTCCTATTCAGGACAGGGAACGCTGCGGTGTCAGGGGGTTTGGGTATTCTGGCATGGCTGCAGGTGGTATGCTTGCACAGTAACTACCCGCACAGTGCCTGGGGCTAGACGTTTTGCTCACAGGAGCAATAAACTCTCAATCAAATGTAACTAAGGGTATGATTTATCCATTTGCAGCTATTCTAGCATGGAACTATTCCTGCTTTAACTTAGATTCTTTTAGGTTTTTCTTCTGGCTTTAAATCAGAATCCTAAATGAACATTTAAAAATGTAATGATCTTTGCTCCTTAAAAATTGCAGTATCAACGTCTATGGGGCACCTTCACAGCGAGCACTGCAGTGATTTTTAAGATGCAGCACAAATGATAGAGTGCTAACAAATGCGAAGTAACATTGCGGGTGAAAACTCAACAAGCAGCCCTGGACCCTACAATACGTACGCAAAGTGCAGGTGGAAGGAATGTCCCCCATCTCCTGAGCAGTTCTGCAGAGCAAAATACGATAAAAAGAATACGCAAATCTCACAGACCCTAACCCAGTGGAAAATACCAGTTCCTGCTCGAACCATCGGAGCTCTGGAAGGCAAGAGATGCCTTATTTCTGTTCAGGGGAAAAAGGGGCTCTGTGCAGATGGGGAAGACCCAGCTTCAGCAGTTTGTGTCAGGGAATAACAGATTTATTCTGGGTTGGAAAGCCCTGTGGGGAGTTTCAGCAATCTTAAGGCTGGAACTAACACTATCTCTCCAGCAGCCACAGGACTCCGCTCCTGTCTGGAAGTGCAGCTGATGCTCCCATATGGGATTTAGCTGCTGGCAGAGAAACTCTCTGATTTGCTGCAGAAATCTCCACTCTCCTCTTGTGTGTACTGTGAAGAGAGCTACTCATCTAGGGAGACCTAATGGGCTGTATCTGCCTCTTACGCCTTTAAAATCTTCCTATTCCCTCACTGAAAAGCTCATGCCCAGAATATTCCTCTGAGAGGCCTGTGGTCTAAGGGACTACTTGGGCTTACAGAAGGTTCCTTTCTAAGGACCACTTCTGGCTTCCCATTGTCCCAGTAGAAACTGGCACGGTCCTATATGGAGCTAGCCACTGGACTTTGCACATCAGAATGCAACAGGATGATGGCTGAGACCTGTGGATATGCCCTGGTGTCTTGAACACGGCAGAAATTACCTACACATGCCATGGGGCATTTGTGTGCACGTGTAGGCACACAGGAACTTGTGTATTTTCTTTATGTACTCAGAAACTTGCGAGCACTCCAGAAACCAAGCAACATCATCTGAACCCTCAGCTAGACTTTTTCCTTCTCTCCAGCCTGCTACAGGCAATTTCCTCTTCTCACTGTCCACGCCAAGATCTCCCAGGCCCAGCTCAGCTATCTGGGCTAGCCCAGGAGCACGATCTGCGGTGCCCACTGGATGGTCCAGTAACCACTGGGTGATGGGAGTAGAGCAATACTTCAATCATTTCATGTCAGATACATAAGACAACACAAGCAACTGCTTTACCTTGGCCTAGAAAGGTACACAAACAAACGTGGAGAGCTATTGTTTCTGCTACTGAAACCAGAGATGAAAGTAAGTAAGTACACAAGCATTGGCCTTTGGCATATTGGCACTTCCATCTAGTGCAGGGGGACTTGGCTTTTGGTGAAGATGTTTGATGAGACAGGAGAAAAAAAAATGCATATATAGATTTATACGTATCTATAAACACACGCAAGAGAGGCAGCTAGATCCACGAGTAAGAAAAGGAATAGTAGAAGCAAGCACTATAATTAGTTTTGAAATTAATTTCAAGATAGAGCACGACAATAATGCTAAACCAGCTCCTTAATCTCTGCTCCTAACAATGTGGCAATTCTCTTCCGGTAACCCCGTGTCTCGCAGGTCAGGAAGCACTGGGTTTTGTCATCAGCATCGAGGTGTTAACTCACATGGAGCTACAGACCTTTACACCTTGTATCTACATATACACCAAGAAAAAAATAGCATTTGTTTACTAAATAACTTGGACCTCAAACACTTCAAACCCAAGGCGGGGGGGAGGGAAGGGAAGGGAAGGGAAGGGAAGGGAAGGGAAGGGAAGGGAAGGGAAGGGAAGGGAAGGGAAGGGAAGGGAAGGGAAGGGAAGGGAAGGGAGGAGAGGAATATCTGATACGTAGGTATGCATATCTTTTCTTCTGCCAACTGAAATGAACTGGCAATAGAAATTAAACCAAAGCTGCAAATATTCAATGCCTAAATATTATTATAGTGTCTTATATGCCTGGGTCTATTCCAATATGAAACCGCTCCAAAATTAAAAATAGGAACAATAGGGGCTTTAAAAAATGAATTCCTCACTCACAATGCATACAGACACATTAAGCTATTTATTTTTATGATATGTGTCAGTTCTGCATCGAGAGACTTTCACAAATACTCTGAATGTGTCCCATGCTCTATTACATGCACTGGGTATTCAGAAGAACAGGAGTTTGCTAACCAGACACCATTATAACCACAAGAAATTATAGGGGGGGGGGGGGTTTCTGCAATAGTTTAACATGATTTTAATTATATATGAAGAAAAATTTGAATAAATAGCTTTATAAAAAACCGCCATTTGCTTCAGTAAGTGTTTAGCTCTTTTCCTCAGTAAATGAATCACATCCATCCAAATTTCAGGCTCACAACAATGAGCTGCTCAAGAATACAACTCAACCTATTCTGCAAGCATCTTCTCATCACTGAAGACCAGGACTTTACAAAGGGGACAGCAGAAGTAGCCAAGCAGTCTTACTCTGTCTGCTATCTACAGGATCATCCCCAAATTCAGCTTCTTGCTGTTTGTGAGCCACAAGCATTGTTTTGAGGAGGCATTGTACAGACTACTACAACATACTGCAGAATGCTGCATGCTGTATGGCTGAAAGTGAAGCAGAAGAGCTAATAATTCTGCTCTTACAACACCAGCATAAAATGTACCCCTGCAAAGGGAAAGATTAGCATTAATTGCCTGTTGTCAAATTCATCATTTTCCCCAATTTATTAGAAGTTTTGTGCATTGCAGCACCACCAGAATAAGTTTGTGAGTACTGCAATACACCAATCTTTATTCTCCCTTTGGCAAATTAATGCAGATATTTTGCCTTATGATAATTCCTAATTAATAAGAGGTTTAGGAAAAAGTGCTACTCGTTTGGAACTCCAGTGCTACTATTATTCATTTGAAATTCAACTCTTAAGTTAAAAAAAAAAAAAAAAAAGAGATTAAAAAAAAGATATGCAGCTCTCTCTTTACTACATCCCATTTATTGCAAGAATACTTAATATTAGTAAATTGGTCCCTTTGGGAATCTAAATGTAGGCACATATAATAATGCATGTTGAAAACCGTAATTCTATCATAATCACTTCTCATTTCAGGTTGTTGGGTTTAGTTGTTCTTTTTTTGGGGGGGGTGTTAATTCAAAAAGGAGGCTTCCTCACTGAAGATTTACAGTGAGATTTGGGTATTTACATAAACAATTTATGTTTGGAGTGAAAACTCATTCATGCAGAAATAACCCTTTCATATATGAAATTCTTACGTGTAAAGCTAGAGAGTTAAACAAACTTCTGCGCTACAGATTCACTTCAGGTAATCTGTACAATTTTCTGCATAAAAGATGAGCAGGTCAGCCCAAAAACCACTTATGAATGATTTAAAATACAGGAAAAATAATACAAGCCTGCACATCAAAGCCGAAGGCTATATTTTCAAAGGGTACTTAGTGTAGGTGACTCGTGCACAGTGTGTTCTTACATCTTCCAGGTTTTTTGAACAGTGGTGGGGACAGGCAATTTTAAATCATTCTGAGTCTGTAACTTTAATAAGTGGAAAAAAATTACGAGGCGGACTCCACAGTCAGCAAAAGCCTCCCATGTAGCGCACTCCAGCGAGCAGGAAGAAGAGTATGCGCAGGGGAACGACAACCGAGAAGAGGCTTAACCTCATTTCCCCGTTCGTATTTCCAGCCCTGCTGACGCACGCCCAAGAAGGTCGCCCGCGTGCGATCTGCCGAGGCGTCGCTGCAGGCACCTCGGTGCCGGCAGTCCCCCGTCGCCCCGCTCCCTGCCCGGCGGGGGGGAGCGTCTCAATGCCCTGGCCCTCAACGGGGTCCGCAAAGCACGGCTGAAGCAAGAGCGGAGGGGCAGCATCTGGCCTGCTGCGACTCTTCAGAGGCACTTGGCACCCACATTTTAAGAGAGGCAGGTTTTCCACAAGAGAGGAGGAGGCGAGGGGAGAGTATTGTCTGTCTGTAAAAGGATAGTACATTAGTGACGATATTTTTTTGTTAGATCCCGGTTTGTCTAGTTGGGGAATTTATGGACTTTTAAAAATAGATTTTGCCAAACAATTGTGCGGGCAACTGCTGACTTGCAGTCTGCAAGATATCTTTCCGTCAGCCTCGGGAAGATTAAAGCAGGTTCTATTTTCATCACGAGGGAGCTAAGGATGTAGGCACAAAGGAGAAATTCACTTTTTGTCCACATCAAGCTGTGCCTCTTGCCAGACGATGCAGCGTTCACTGCAACAATTGCCAACATAATGTGTTGCCTTCTATAGCCCCTTCACATTGAAGAACAGCCTTGTACTGCTACACGCAGAGAGCAGGAGTATTTCCCAGTCCCTGGGTCTCTAGTTTAACGCTAGGACAATTTCTTTCCTAATACTGGATGCCAAAAAGCTGACAGAAAAATAACATTGGTGTACAAAGGAGCAAAATCTCCCTGCATCATACACATGTGAGGAAGGAAAACAGAAATGAAAATAAAACATCCTTTGAAAGATCACAGCGTTGCTTATTCTTGTATCTTCTTTTAAGTTCTGATTCTAATCCTAGCTTCATGATGCTCAGGGAGAAAAGCACGTCCCAGACTGGTATCTACCCCTCTTAGATGGAAGCGGCGGAAAGGAGCCCTGCCAGCATATCTGTACAAGACAAACCTTGCACTAAATAGGGCTACAGGGACTCGGGAATGGAAACGATCTTCTCAGTTGTCAAATCCAGGCCCCTGGTGTCACAGGCTACAACGTGGTGCAGTCACCAGCCCCCGCCACCCTCAACAGCAGGCTCTTCCAGAACCTCACCCTGTTCATGGTCTGAACTTTTTCCTCCAATTTTCAGCCTACTTTTACTCACATACCCATTTATTCTTCTGGCAACATTGTCTTGTAGCTTGAACAGTCTTCTCCCTCTCGGGTGTTTATCCCTCTGAAGTATTTACAGTAAGCAATCAGATCCTCTCTCTGCCTTTGTTGTGCTAGGCTACCCAAGCCAAGCTCTTTAAGTCTCCTCTCACAAGACAGGCTCTCCATTCCTCTGATCTTCTTGGTACCCATTCTAAACTGAATTTATCATTTGTGCACACAGACACCCTGAATTGCACGTAGTATCTTTGATGGGGTCACATCACTAAATACACCACGGAAATAGCATAAGCAGAAGAGATATGGGACGTAATCTATAGGGTGCTTTGTTATTCTTGGACACATAGAATCATACGTGTACTTGGCACCTACTGACTCAAAGACATAAATATATTAAAATGTAGGTATTTAGACAAAGACAGGAAGCTTTTCCTTCGCTTAGCAAGGAAGAAAATCATTCTACCATGAACCTAAATGTACCTTCGGAGCAAAGAGTTTACTGTGCCAACTTACTGAGCTTACACCACAGCTGTGCTCCCATGAAATACCATCCTCCTGTTTGTAGCAACGGAAGGGCCCTGTGCCGCAGTTCCGCTTTCAAGCCATGATAAACACCTGCACGAAGTGCACGATGTGGAGAAGCAGACACAGAGCCCAGAAGCAGAGCAGCTCACTAACCTTCTGGTGAGGCAAGGGGACCTCCCCGCTTGCAAGCAGACGCAGTGACCCACAGGAAATGGGTAAATATAAGAGCCCATTCCCAAGGGCCCCCAGCACAAAACTAAACTAATCCAGGCAGGTAGTGATTGCATCGAGGTAAGCCAACAGTCAGCAGGTGTTCAGCAACATCCCACATGGGGCTGCAAAAACTCGTGCCAGTTCATTAGCAGTGGCATTAAACAAGAAAAGGGACGCTGACCAGGACACTGGGGTTAACCTTAGCCTATGCGAGCTGTGCCATGTGATCTTCTATTCCATCTGTTACCAACATACTTGAAGAGATTAATCCAATACTCACTATTTTGAAGGAGCAGATACCATTTTGTTACTCCATATCATACTTCACAAGTCTCAAATGTTCAGCGTCTGATTGACAGCTTGAAGAGGTGCCACAAGGTTAAATGACAGGCTATCAATTTTTCAAGGGCAAGAAATCCTTTACGAGACATTCAGAGGTTTTTCCTTTTAGCATTTTTCCATTGTTTGCCTAATCCAAACCTCAAGCATACACCGGAGTTTAAGGACATGCTGCTGTTAACAGGAACCATCAGTCATCGTTCCAAACTATGAAAAAAATCTGAGAGATGTACCATATGCCCATGCTGAAAACACACACAAATTACGGTACACATACGAGATACCATCGCAGGGTCTGTTTCTATGGCAGAGCCACTGCTGTTAGTTACACCACGCGCTGCGTTTGCACCCGCTGACGACCTCCGGCAACAGCCCTCCCGTCAGAACGAGAAGGCACTTACTTCGGCGGGTGCCAGCTGCCACAAAGGCACCTTGCTTCTCGAACCCCGACACAAAGCTTGACACCAGAGCAAGGACAGCACGAGAAAACCGATAGCTTTACTAGCCGCAGCTCCGCGAAGGGAAGATGAAGCTGTGAAAGCCCCCGCGCTCGAGGCAGGGCAGCCCGGCAGCAACACACCGCCAGGCACGGGCAGCGCTCCTTCTCTTTACAGGAGAGCAGCGATCTCCTGGCGCCTGTGCGAACGCCGGGGAAGGTGCCGGTAGGAACGTACGGACGTTGCCCGGTGGCTGGCAAAGCATGTGAGTGCAGGACCCGCGCTGGAAGGGAAGCTGGATGGTGCCCCTTGTCCACCGAAGCCCGGCCAGCACGCTGAGCGCTGCCCCGCGCCTCGTCCTGCCAGGCACCCGGGCTGCAGGCGCAGGAGCCGGACAAACACCACCAGCAGCTTTTTATCGGCCACTGGAAAGAGGGCCGGTTAGTGTCAGCTCGTCCTTAATCTGGTGTTATGCTGTAGGTCACAACGTCCTTCTGTTTAGACCTTATTGTCAATGACTTCTGCTTCCTCAGTGTCATGATTTACTGTTTGGAGCGACGTAACTTCGTGTCACTGTCACTTTCGCTGCATGTGTTCTGCTCTTTGCCTCTGAGACATCTTGACACCTTGATATACAAACCAGAGGCTCAAAGATGGTTGTAAATACTGCACTAGGATCCATTCCCACGAAGTTGAAGAGACTCTAACACAACTAATTGCATACATACAAGGAAGAGATTGACTTGAGAAATTCATAAAGAAAAAATAATGCATTAATAAATTAAGAGCTGCAACCTGTCTAAAGTTCAGCTATATCGACTGCTAGAACATCTGAATGATTGCTATAATTACTGTGGATACCAGCACCAGTTTACAATAAGGCCTCTTGTGCTCGTATTGTCTTTCCCATCTTTGCAGCAGTATTATCGCTCCAAACGCAACTGTTGCTGAATTTAAGCCGGAGTGCCTGGAAGGCAAGCGCCGTGTTTTATACCTCTACGCTTTTGGTGCTTAATTGGGTCCTAAACTAAATATGCTGAATATATACTTAATTAAATGTGCTAAAGAAATATTCTAGGTGCATTTAGAAAAGATTTGTTTGGTCAACTAAGATGTTTTGCAGCTGTAATTGCATTATTGTTATTGGCATTTCTAAATCACTCTCTGCATTTCCTTTGGAATAAATGTCTCAGTAGCTCACCAGTATAATGTATTACTATGCTACAAAACTGGAGGAACACATTATATATTCATGTACACTTGGCTTTAACCACTTACAGTATAACAATGAAGTAAGGATTATTATGCAGTAAGTTTGCTGAATCATCATTCTTTCAAACCATAAATATACTCGGCATATACCACAACATCCACCCAGTAAAAAATTGGGTAACAGAACTCACTTATATGTTGAAATTGAATGGACAGTTAAAACTGCATTAACCAGTCAAATAACAGCATTTCAAAAATATAAACTATAGTTCACAAACTGAGGTATAACACAGCCTATTTCTTTTGCAGTACAGGGAAGAGAGAGGAGTTAGTATCATGCATGTTCCTAACACATATATTCATTCAAAACCAGGTTTTGATAGCAGTCTTAAATACCTAAAATTATAAAAAGATAGAAAATCCTTTGCTATTACATTTTCTGAAGCATCATCAACGCTGTAGCAGAGCACAGGAAATCCAAATCCATTTTATCAGCTTCTAAATGTGACGTGTATTATCTATGTGATAGTATCTTCTGTCAAACTGTATCCAAGACATTCACTGTCTCAAAAATCATAATCAAAAACAAAACCAAGGAACATCAGACACTAGAACATGAGAAGGATGGTCTTTAGAACAAACTGACTATACTGAATGTGGACAGGAAAAAAAAAAGCGTGTTTAATTTTTCCACTCTAGCAATTTAGTAATGTACAGGGATTTTCACAGTTTCTGTGTATTGCAGTTTTGTTAATAGGCAAGTCCCAAGCATATGCTTGTACAACACAAAATATATTTGGTTTTAGCATTAATAATTTGTTTAATTACTTTTTTAGCAATTGTGTCACATTTGCAATTTTCACTTACTATGTCACATTTTACATTTTTTAACCTCTTGAGAACCTTCTCTTCAATAATTTGGGGAATTTCATGTAGCAGGAAATACCAGTAGCTACAGTATAAATTAGCTGGTGAAATTCCAGTTCAGAAGACATGGGAGGCAATCCTGCTTGATGCTGTAGACCTCTTGGCCACAGGTCTGATTTTGTGTGCTGTTTGAAGGAGGGGGGCTGGCCATGCCCCAGCCTAGCAAAGCTTTTAAGCACACACTTAACTTTAAGCATATGATTACTTTAAATTACTTCAATAGGATTATTCACACACTTGAATTAAACGCTCTTCTGGATTTGAGCCTTTATGCATGGCACAGAGTTGATCTCCACAGGGGCTCCCAAACTGCAGAGGGGATGTGGGAGAGGAGGGCGAGGCACCTGTAGGTGTTTCCAGGACCTCATACAGCACCCAGGTGAGATAAAGAAAAGATCTCTTTTAACTTCAGTTGGAAACCACAGCTGCTTTCCAATGCTGAGATGGGTGCCTCTCAGAGAACCAGGGTGGGGTTTTTTTAAAGCCTATTAAATAATGTATTGAAAGTCATCCTTTTTTAGAAATAGACTCACTGATCAGAAATCTCTCTTTTCAACTCACATTTTCTCTCGACAAAAAACAATTCTTCTCCAAAAGCTCCTCACATCATTGTTTAGTACCTGATGCTTTTCAAATAATTTTGGGATGAGGAGGCAGTACTTTGCCAAGGAAAGACAAAAAAGTCCATCTGCTGTTCAGAGGAAAACCTTACCCATGCCCTGATTTTCATGGCTTGGGAATATTAAAAAGAAAAAACACAAAAGCCGTTACACAGCTCCACTTGTGCAGACCTCGGCAGCCCAGGCAGGCTGGATGGAGCTGGGGAGAGGAGCTGCCCTTTAAATAGACAGCACAGCTGCATGTAGCTTCTTTGGGGATTTAAGTGTCACCCCCTCAAACTATATTAATGGGAATTTAAGGTGTAAGGAGATACCACTGATAAAGAGGAAAAAAACCACAACAGTTTTGATCTGACATTTCTTCAGCATAGAACCAATACATAACAACAGCATGTACTTTGTAGCTTTCACAAGTATAATGCAATGTAAAAACCCTTTATCTTAATATACTTCATTTTTCATAATGAGAATTATTATCTTGAAAATGGTCTTGAAAAACGAAGACAGACATGACACCAATGCTACTCCAGGTAGTTTAAAATCAGGCCTTATTTATCTGTGTCAACATTTTAAAGCAGAGGGTACAAAGGGCTTTGTTATCTTTGTACTAATAAAGATCCCAGAAGCCTGCAAGGATCTGTACGCCACTTCAGCACTGAGGGAGTGTGCCGAAGGACCATGCGTTGTATTCCCAACAACGAGACAGAAGCATATAGTTTTGCTGCAGTCTTGGTACTTTCACTGTGTGTCACTGTGCATCAGCGTTAGCTGAAGAACCGAGAGCATGGCTAACGAAGGAGAGAGAAAAGTAAAAGCAGTGACATACGATTTTTCCTGAAACATCACATCTCTCTTTTCCATGTATTAGGAAAAGGTTATGCTCCTTTTGCTCATAATTATGAAACAAGAATGTTAATACCACAAAGGTTCAACATAAATCAATTTCCAACTACTAAATTTATTAAGGGAGTGCTTGGAATATATTATCTGAAATGGGGAACAAATCCAAGGCTAGGGTTTTTTGCTGATACTTTCTAATTGTATTGAAAACACTAGATAACATTTATGTTTCTATTAAGAACTGCTGATTTTTTTACACCTGAAAACCTTTGGAAATACATTTTCTTATTTGCAGTGAATACTAAACAGAACTGATTTATACAACTAGAAATGTGTTTACAATGAATGAAAATTACTTATGATGGCATAAAAATATGAAACTAAATTATACTTAGCATTTTTTAATGTCCACAGGGGCTATTTTAAAGCATATCCTAGATTGACAGTTGTTATTACTACTGTTGTTATAATTGTTGTTATCGTTGCTGTTGTTGTTATTATTATTGTATAAAAAATGGTGCAAAAAAAGCAGAAATCCATGAAGTTGCCTTGTTTAGGGTCTGAACCAATGCCTACTAAAGTTAAAGGGGTCTCAACAAATATTTTGGGTACACTATTAAGAATGAACCAAAAGATCAAGGTGATTTAGCTTCAATTCTATAATGGTATTTTTAAGACTACTGATATATTTATATCACATGAAAATATATATGGTATTTCTAGTTTAGAGTTAAATCTTGAACACAGCAGTCTGAACATAATCTAGATCTATAATTAACAGATAGTCCAGCATGCTGGCTAGGCATTCCCCTCTGAAGCTGATAAAGTCATTTATAAGAAAGAGAGAAAGAGGGAGAAAATACATTTTTCTATCTGATGTAATGTTTTTTACTGAGACACTTCATTCATACGTGGATATTTAAAAATACGTTTTAAAAGACAGCTGATATTTCTTTTGCAAACCTAAAGGTATTTTTATCTCGACACACCGGCGCTGTGCAGAAATCTCAGGAGCTCTAATGAGAAGGTACCTAACCAGTCTGTTGCAGGGATTTGTCCAAAACCCAAAATTGCTGTACCACATGGCCCAACGTTGGCAGTATCTGTCGGGCAGAGTGACTGGAAGAAAAAAAACAGGACCCTTTGCAATATAGTCTTCCTTCACTGTCTGATCAGAGAGGAAATGTGAATGCCATGGCATTGACTGAAGGGGAGGTAGCACGCACCGTGCGGTCACTCAGAATGAACTCCGCAGCAAGCGAGAAGCTCCTTTTTTTGACAACAAATGAGGCAGGCAAGTGAGTGGACACCTGGTCATTTCAAATGCACCAGCGTTTGAATGGCGGGCCCGTTCGCCAAATTGCTGCTGCTGTTCTGAGCCAGAAGTAAAATGTGTTTCCCTTACACATTTCAGCTGTTGTGCTGTATCAGGAGGCACCCTGGGCTGGAATGTGAAAACAAGCCCAAATCATAGTCTGGATTGTTTTCCCACAGTTCCTACCACCTTTCACACTGCAGAAACCCATCTGACAAATACTGCCATTAGCACGTTACCTTCAAATTAGGAATAATAAAGTCCTGTCCCAGTCTGATATAAAATAACAAGGGGTTTTTTTTGTAATTGCTTAAAGCACAGTGTTAATTCCAGCAATTGCATGGTCAGCGCCATGGGCAGATGACAGACTTTGAGGGTAAGATAGGACTTCCAACCTGTAACTAAAGCCCAGCGTATATCGATATTGGAGGAAAGCTTGCAGTTTTTCTTTGTCTGCCCCAACTCACATCAACAGTACACATCACCCATACAAGCCGCTTCCTGCCTTTTTTCAGGAATTCTGTGGATTATTCCTAAAGCTGACTACACAAGGAGTGCCTGACAGTGATCTCCCCATTGCCACTGCACATACAATCCTCTCATTACTCTCTCCTTATCCTCCCACTCAGAACCACAGCATGACATTTTGGTGCCCTTGGCATCTTCCACCCAACACTTGATCTCTCTGGGCAGCTCCCATCTCCTGCAGCACCTCTCACCAGGCCCTACGGCATCGCCTTGTGCGCTCTTGGTGCCCCAGTCAACCTACGTTTGATGTGGCTCTGCCTCTGCTCGCCAGCAGTCGGTCTCATGAAAGCTCAGAAAGTCCCAGTCAAGCCTTTTTCCATTCACAGACGCTGCTCACACACTCTGTGTAGAGAAAACCTCTTTGTTATTCAGCGTCATGTCCTACAAGTGAATATCCAAATGCAGTGGCATTCATCAGAGGGAGTTACTGGAAACATTTACGCTGATTATGCTCCTGTCTAAATTGGTTACTAATCTTATATTACAGTTAAACTACCAGAAGGATTTCTAAAACAATAGGATTTTTTTTTTGCTAGTTAGTGGTTTTTATCAGACAGATAATGGGAGAAAAAAAATAAATAAACTCAGGGAGGTACAATTACATCATCTTACTATTTCAGCATGATAAACAAAATGGTATTCACTTCCCTCCCCAGAGTGCTATGAGGCTTATTCCATTAAGGTTTGTCAAGTGCTTGGATGGAAGGCCCTCTAAGTGCATGGTGTTATTAGTAAATATTAAATAGAAAACTAGATTCTAATTATCAGGATAAACAGGCTAAGTTCTGCTTGGCTAAATGCACTTGGGAGAGGAACCCAGGACCACCAGCATGCCGTGGAGTTGCGCCTCCTTATCAGATCAGACACCTCTTCGCCTCCAAAAGATCAGGTTTGCTCAGGTTCAAACCTACCAGAGCTAAAATTCATCATCCTTCCCCAACTCCAAATAAAAATTTTACTCCCACTTTAGTGCGTATTATGCATAGTAGACTGACACAATTTATTTTCCAGGCATCTCCAAGCCTGCTCATCATCCTGTACAGCCGGGACAAGCACAGCACACAGGTACAGCGCACAGAGCCTCTGGTCCTGCGCCCGGCAAGGGTCCCTGCCCCTCCATGCACTGCGCGCACCATCCCCTCTGTCACTGGGCTTGTGACTGCCTTGCCCCTACATCCCGCACCAGAAGGAAAGACCTGTTTCGTGGTCTTTCTGCCTTTCTCCACAACGGAGAGAGAAAAAAACGAAATCACCCTATAAATGTTTCGCCAGAGATGAAAGAAAGAGACATATAAAGCATTTGTGTAACACTGCGCTGATCAATCAGAATTAGAGATAAAACTGCCCTTAATATCATGCGTGAGCAAAGGTCTAAAATATTTTTGCATTGATCATTCATGATTAAAACTAATGTCATCTGGTAGCGTTGGTGTTTTTTCTTTTTACCTTTGCTGTCAAGTCAAGCCTGCGCCGGGCACAGCCATCTGGGGCTTTACATCTTCCCAAGCATGCTGTGCAGTCTGATGGCATCTCTTGCGTAAAAGGCAGAGACTGACAGGGATTCAAAGGAGACGCAATTGCTGCAGTGAAGAAGCTCCTTTCACATCAGGGAAAAAGGTGGGGATGGATAAAGCTGTGGAAAATAGCATTTCTGGTGGCTAGAACAGGAACCCTAACAAAGACAGAAGGCTCTTCCCAAACAGGGTCTTCTATTTTGGGGGAGTGATCATTTTGCCAGCTGTAAATGTCCTTTAAATGGGGGCAAGGAACCTGTGCCTACAGAACTGCTCCCAAAGACCACGCACAACGCGTAGCCCCCGGCGTGTAGCTAAGGTGCATTAGCTAGTTCCTAGTCATGTATTTTGTTTGAAAGGAAAACTACCTTCACTGCGCTTAGCGTTAACAACCCGACCGCTGCAAAGGTAACAAGCTTTTCGCAGCAGGGCTAAGCTCAGAGATGTTTTAAAAATGAAAATTTTGAATTACAGCGGCCTCACTAGTGGGGACTACTTACTGAAAAGCAACATTTGCAAGACTGATGGTTTGGGCTTTCATACAAAAATCCCCCACTAGAAAACAGGTCTTGAAACACCAGCAAAACAACTGGAAGCAAGAACATTAAGCATGACCATTTGCAACCTTCCTACCTCTCTCTCCCCTACCCGTAACAACAGGCTGGATTAAAACAAACCCACCGGCCAACCAACCAACAGAAGAGAGTCTATGGAGACTTAACATCCGTCTCCTTCAATAATCCCCATCAAGTGAGTCTCAGAATGGATGGCTTTCAGCCACACCGCTTCCCGACCGAGGTCGAGAGAGGCTGGGCTGCGGCAGCCTTAGCAGGGAAGCCCGCCTCAGGAACACCCCGGCTGGGCTGCTGGCAACTCACTACGACGCGCGCTTCCCCTTAGGTTTATGCATGGACCAGCACTGACCTTACCAGCATGCCAAGCTACTTGGACAGCTTGGTTTTAGGAGAGAAATCACCACGTACGCCCATTTATTCTATTATCTATCCATAGAATAGCTATGGATTCACTGCAGGCTGCAAGCAAACCCTTGTTCTGCAGCTACGACATGGTTAGGCTTGTGCTGAGGACGGGCTGAGGCATCCTGCAACGGTAGCACCATCTCCTGCTTCTCCCAAACCGCTTTCCAGCACCAACCAGCCTGAAATGGGCGTATGGACTGAATTGGAACCATGCAATTTTTAATGCGTCTACTTATTGAATTTTTAATTTGCAGATTATTGACTGTATGGACCGTAATGGCTTTGAACAACAGGGTGAGTGTGTATGCCAGACATCTGAAGTAATTCTATGTGAAAAGAGATGGCAAATTGCTGGAGCCTTTAATTACACTATTATTTAATAGTATTAAGGAAGGGCCTGAAAAAACAGAATACTTTCCCCCTGCACATTTATCTACATCTCAATAAAATGAAATGCCATTTGTGTGAGGGGAAGGGAGGGGTGGCTCTGCATGTATATATATTTGTGTATAACGTCTCTGATGGGGTTGGTAGGAAAGGGCAGGCCATAAAGAAACAATGGTTTCAGTCCACGGGATTTTAACACTTTTTGCTTCTATGATCCTATAAGCCCCCAACATCAAGAAGCCATTAAATGAAAAGCAATTAGTTTTCTGCCCTGCCTTTTTCTATGCATATGAAGACTGTAAAAACTATGATGCTGTCACCGATCCCCACATCTGTCTGCATGCTGAATGCTTTACAGATATAGGGCCTGCTGACACAGAAATGGGGACTCACAGGTATTTTTCGGCAGGCTCTCGACAGCATGTTCAGCACAAAAACCCATTCTCAGCAAAGCAGCAGCAGCCATGGGCTGGCCTCGTACCACTCTGCTTTTCTTTCCTTGTGATTTTATTTGGAAACAAAAAGAAACAACATCCTGCCATCAAACATCAGTAAGGCATGATTATCATAGCTACGTTTTACCTACCACAGGGAATGTTATTACTATGTGAAGATCACAAATATCAAGCCTCCAGGAATGTCACACGAGAATGTCATAACTAAGCCTACGTCTAAAATAAACGCTCGGGAAAACCCTTCTCAAAGTCACTCCGTTTACCTACATGCAAATGCACGTTATCGAGGGCTGTTCTTTATAAGATGTGAGAAATAATTTGTGCAAGAACAAGGCTGGATTGTTATTCCAGGGGAAAACCCAGCAACTATGCAGAGAAATAATATTTTGCCGTGACTTCTCTCGGACTGGTGCTGTTGGAAGGAGCCCTGAATACCGGCAGGCCACAGCTCGGCTGAAACGCACTGCAGCTGCTCAGGACGTGCTGCCATCAGAAACAAATCCGAGCCCCAACTCTTCTCTCTTTCATGCCACCGACTATGTGCCTGACTTGTATTTCTGCTGCCCCTTGCCAACAGACACATCTCAGGCAGGGAACTCAAAAGCTCTGTGATAAAAAGCACCTTTGCTAAAATTTAAATACACTGTGCCCAACAAATGAATTTAAGATGAGTAGGTGTCACTGGCTGCTTTATATAGATATATTTTTACTCACCGCTGACCAGCTCGTGCATTGAGGTCTAGCAGCGTTGAAGAACAAGAGACAGCAGATACATACCCACTGGAAACTGAAATGGCACGCAGCAGGACGGAGCTTGTCAGTGGAGAGATGAGCCAGGGAAGGGAATTTTACAAATTCCTGTCAATGTCAGGTCCTTAACTTTGCAGTAGCAGTTCTGTATACCAAAGTTTTGTTTCATGTCCTATATATATTCCCCTTTCATGAAGAGAAGGCTGGGGACTGTGCTTACTATTCTTGGAGTGCTGTCATGGATGGGTGGAATATTGAGAGAACCGCATCTGAAAATGTACACTCACAACGTCTTATCAGTATTGGACATACGTGATTTTCTTCTTGCAAAGTTTTTGCTATGAAATTGGTTGTCACACAAATTTGCGGGCTTCTCCTTGCCGGTTTGTTTTTTTTTTTTATACCCGCTACATTACTATGTTTTTTGATGTCCATTTTAATGTTCCTTAAAGATAAAGCCAACAGTCTATACTAAAATTTCATGCACCCTTTTCTTTGGTTGAACAGAACTGCATTCTCACTACACAGTACAATTTCACATACATTTTAATAACTCAGTAAACTCCACCCAGATGAAAATATCCACCTGTAAGCATGAAATATTTCTGCCTTAATTGAATGTAAACGCAACCTTCCCCAGCAGACATTCTCTCAGGCAAAAGAAAGTGCGTGCTCCATTGATGTGAAGCACTGCCACTTCATTTGCTACTGTGGGAAGTAAGCATGGTTTAGCTGCAATAACTGGAACACAGGCCCTCACTTTGGTCTCACTTGAAATCTAAAGTTGAAGAAGGCTTCTCTCAGCCAAAGTTTTTGATAAATTATAATTTATCAAAATTATAATACCGGCACTTATCTACTTGATACAGAGACTTCAGGGAATGCTTTACCGGAACAGAATACATGGAAGTTTGAGGCGTTCATGGCTAAACACAAGCTGATGACAAGCACTGGTAGGCCACCAAGAATACTGTTCTTTTAACAATCTCTGTTGTTCAGCTGAAGCGTAATTCACTATAAATTTTCCACAGCCCACTATACATGAGACAATGGCAGCATTACTTTGCAGTTTTGTTTGAAAACAAGAGCTATTATTGATTGCATGTGGAAATGCTGAGCAATGAACCAATAATTTCCATCGATAGCATTTTAATCTCTTGAGCAAGGTGCTCAACCAAGCCTTTACCTGCTCTTCACAAGGCTTACGTTGAAGCAATTGCAGCAAAGCACAGAGAACTGCAGCAGTCAGAGCAGAGATGTGGAAGAAGCAACGCAGAAGAAACCACCAAAGAATTCCCTATGTGGAGTACTGAGGGTCTGAAAATGAGGATTGTTTCAAACAATCATATGAAAGCTCTGTGTGGAGGCTGGCAGGGATTATGCCAGCTTTGATAGAGGTGAGGCAGATGTACATCTTAGAAAAGATGTACAGGCTTCAGAAGAGCAAAACACAGACGTCTTCCAGAAAAGTTCCATGGTAAAGGACTTGCAGTACAGGTGGCCACCATCAGGTTCCAGGATGATGATGATGATGATGATGATGATAATACCAAATTAATTCTTTAATACAGCCAAATTAATTCTTTAATACAGAATAGGGTCTAAAGAAACCGAAGCCACCTAATGTGTAAGTGGGAGAGTTGTTTTCTTTTTAAAGTGAAGAAAGGGAGAGCTACTTCTGCATCGAGAGACAGCTACTCTGGTTTCAGGAAATAGGTACATTGGACACAGCAGTCAGCAAAGTAACTGAGAGAAACCAAAGAATTAAGACAGCTGAAGCACAATGGAAAGACACAGCGCTCTATTAATAATGCTCACCTTTAAAGGAGCATGATAGGACCATGGCATTTAATATCAGTGCTTAAATAGAAGCATCTCAAGAGATTTCAGCTCTTTTAATGTATGTCTCACAAAAGAAACACCACTAGAGTGCTGACTTCAATGTTTTCCTACCGCTAACAGCTGCCTTTCAGGGGAGATCCCGTGAAGCTTTCCTCTTCCACATTTAACTGACTGTGGATTTCCACATTTAATTGAATGGGATTCAATAGTAGGAGCAGAGAGAGTTCAAATTGTCCCTTTGGGGATTCACTTGACAGAAATTACTCATTCATGCCATGACATTTTGAGGGAATATCATAATGTCATTTTGGACACAATGTCATAACTTAGAGGAACAGAAGAATAAGATGGAAACATCAATTATGATAAAAGAAAGGGTGTAAAAATCACCGTTTGCCCTATGTCCTTCCTTTCACAGGGAAGTCTGAGTTCGGAAAAGGCTGCTCTGTATCTGCAGTCACTATGTACATTCATGAACGGGTCAGTACCATCACCTGTGACAGGGTCACCTGCAGGCTGTATCCCACTGACCCAGTTCATTTCAGCCAGTCCAAAATCCTCCATGGCAGGACGGAGGAGAGTGGTGCTATGGAGAGCCGTGGAGTAGGAGAGTGCTATTGGCAGGAACTGGCCCTTTCTCACAGCACAACATGGCAAAAAGGGACTGACGTGGGTCTGGTGGCTACGCTTATCTGATGGTACTACTGGGCGGGAGCAGAATGCAAAACCTTTATATTCATATGTATGACAATGAATGCATATATGTACATGTGTACGCATATACGAATATATATAAAGAGTCCAGACAGTTATTTTGGTGATTCTACTGACACTGAATTACATTAGCAATACCACTCCACAGCATAACGTTATTTTTTAAAAAATGGAAAAATAAGTGTGAAAAATAAGGTAGATGCAGAACTACCGTGGGAAGGCTGGGTATTTGAGGCATTTAATATAGGTATACAGCATCTCACAGACAACTCACCAGGTCATGTATGTCCTATATAAGAGCATGGGCTCAAAACTCCTTCCAAAAATACCCCTTGCATGACCCATGAGAGATGAGCGGGGAGGTAAAAGGGAGGGGAAATGTCCTAGTGGGTTATGGTTTGAAGAGAAAGTTGACCTGACCCTAGCCTGCATGCATTAAAAGCCTGTATGGTAATCGTCTCTGTCTTCAACCTTCTATCTGACTTATATTAATTAAATATAAATGCAATTAAGAATGAGTTATTTTCATCACGATTAAATACGCTAAAATGAATCCATCTGTTTTTGTGGTAATCAAACTTCAAGGAACAAGACTCTAAGTTTGTAAAAATATAAACCAGCTAAATGACACCTTTATGTTCAATGCCTGATTTTAAATTACTTATTATTCTTTATATATTATTACACCTACCGTGTAAATTTTCACTTTTCATGTATTACAGCTGCTACGCCAACATTAAAAAGGCACTAAACATTTTACAACAGTGCACTGAATGGCATCAGAGTTGCCATATTTTCCATAAATATTTGTAGAAAGGCTCTTTCCAGGTCGGATGCGCTGCTTGGACCTACTGCCACCCATCCCGCCTGCCCCTCCAGCAAGCTTAGTGATGAGGATGGCCAGAGGAAAACACGCCCCTGACCTCTGTGGGAAGCTCTTGTGGGAAAGTAAACTTCTACATTAGGGTTACATCACTGTGATATTATAATTATTCAATTTTCAGTTACTGCTGCAACTTCAATTCATTTAGCAGTAGGCTTTTTTAGATTACAGTCCATTTGTTATCAACATTTTTTTTGCACAGAAGGTTACAACGGTTTATTAATCCATCAACGGACTCCCTAAAAATATGATCAATGATTCTTCACAAAATGTCATTCTTTATATACTTTAGGAGGTTTGGCAATTAACACTTCAAAACATTATGACTGTATTGAAGGTTTAAAAAATACTGTAAAAAAAAATACAGAACCATATCCCTGAAGAGTTTTGCTGAATTAGAAGAAAACGCTGTAGATCTTACCACTTGACAACAGTACTTTTATGAAATTATTAAAAAAGTGTGTTATTTGCAAAAGTAAAAAAAAAGAAAGTATTTGAGCCAGCATTTGATTAATGAAACCATGCCTAGAGCAACTCCACTGCTCCGGTTCCTCAGAGTCGCGTTTCAGATGTACCTTAAAGCCTGGGAAGGGCTGCTATTTTCCAAGGCATCCTATTAAAAGACAACAACCTGACAGCACTGCTTGCTCAATACAGTGTGGCTACGAACCGGGAGAAGCTATGAAACGCATTATAGTTCGCTTTTCTTGGCTGAAGAGAGGCTCTTCAATTATAAAAGTGTAAACGGCTGACGACTGAATCCCGGCGGTGAAAGTACAACAGATACACGTCTCGTCACTCACCGCGCGGAGCGTGCAGATACAGCAGCAAGCAACACCTCGCTACAAGCTGAGAGAGAGTTAATGCTACCCACCCTCTTGCACGGCGTTCATGTTACGTTCAAAGGATGACACACCTCTCTGAGCCTTGTTTTAAGAATACCACTTACGGTAGCAGTGTGCCAAATATTTTGGTTGATATTTAAATAATTCATGAACGGTAAACTCATCTCTTTTTTTTAATAGAAGAATAAACCCATCATACTCAGAAGCTGACCTTTTTACTCTGCTATATAAACCCATTAACAATACGGAAAAACGTATCTCAAACATAAAAAGCTTTGAAATATCAATTTAAAGGCTACTTTCTGCTATATTCTTTATTGTAAATGTTACCAAGAAAAAGGCAGAAACCAAAAATCAATTTTTAATATATTTCTTCCTACCACAGGGCATCGGAAACTTTAACGATTTCTACATCTACATGGCTACTTTTATAAGCTTTGCTCTTCCCACATTTGCCTTTAAAACATGATTAATGTATGTTTGCATATACGTTTAAAGTACTTCTGGATGTAAATTAATTAACAATAATGCAGTACACACAAACAACTTTCCCATTGTTTGATTACCCAGGATAACAGTTTGATATTTACATTGCTGCTGCAACTTAAGCAAGGGAAAATGTTGCACATTCTTCATTTGCTAACTGGCTTCCCAGCAAACTGGGAATCCAGGCAAGAACCAGACTTTTGGAGTTAAGTTTTGAAGCCACTGCTGTTCTGCAGAACTCCGTTAGCTTTAGTGTAGAAAATTTCAGGGGAAAGTTTTTTGCCTTTAAACTTTCAATGGCCCAAGAACTCACTGATTAGGTCTTAAAAGTTCCACTGAAAATAGGCATTGCAATAAAATTACCAAGCAGTAGCTCCACTCAAATGAGTGCCATAGGAGTGAAGGTTATGAACAGTCCTGTGCTCCCTTTCTTCTTTCTGCTGCTTCCGAAAAAGTCTGCTTTTTCCCTCATAAATCCATACACATGCACTTCTGCATAGATTGCCATGCTCCATTTTTATAATCCTATTTCATCCTATTGCTCCCAGTTACTCCAGTTTCCAGGCTTTCCTCACCACTATTGCTCAACCTACTCCGTCATGTTTATGGAGATGAGGATGGAAATTTCCTCTGTAATCAACAAAGAGAAGTAGGTGCCTTTGAAAGCCTACAGAGAGGGAGATCTGGATTAGGAATCTAATTAATTAGGGATTAAGAACCTAAATTACGTGGACCTCTCTCTATTCACAATGTAGCTATTTACTTCAGGAGGACTGGTTCACTATGTGCCTAAATCAGGAAGGTGAGATATAATTTAGATGTATTCCTTAGGTTCACATAACATACCCATAGGTTTCATGATGAATTTTTCTTCCTTTCTTTCCAGATCAGTGTCCTGCTCAGTAGTATAATATATACATGTATATTATTATTCTGCTAATAAAATGATACCACGTGCAAATCAGTAACATCTACTTCAGCCTAGAAGTAGCACACTAGACTAGAAAGCAGAAAAATGACAACTGGAGAACATTGAGAGACTGTGAAGCCATTGCAGAAAATCATTAAACTATGTCTGCTTGGGCTTCAGGTTTTTCTTACACTCTTTTATTTATTTTTGAATACCACCAACCTTTTCAGATTGTCCCACACTTAGAAGTGTTAGTCAGTCTACTGGATTGCTTGTGGGGAAGACTGACTCCAGTATTATTGGAAGAATCTACGTGAAAATATCAGTATTTCAGAAACATACAGTCGTATTGTTACAGTAATACTGCAGTATTACAGAAGTATTACAGAAAATTCCCCCTCTGCCTGTAAATACATCATTTAAACTCCACAGTGCTGCACATCCAGTGCCTCTCCTCCAATCAACTAGAACAGACTTGGCTCCACAAATGCAAACTGGATAAATATTACTCCTAACATATTAAAAGGAATCAACGCTAAAACCAACTTTTCCTATCACACAAAAGCCGTCAATGCATGTCATGTCATTTTAAAGTGATCTTTCAAGTTTTAAAATAAACAGCAGAAACCTAAAAGGCCATGAAAAGTTTTTTTGCTCCCTTTTAGAGAAAGAAGGGAGTAATCCAAGGGATTTACAATTAATTGTACAGTTTCAGTACCGAATAACTGCAGTAAGTAAAAGTCTATTGAAATTATCTTAACCAGGAGCTTTATGTCTGTCAGGTCAGTGCTGTCAGCTGCAAACTCCACTCGTAGGGTATCACAGCCACACTAATGAATGAGCACGAGTACGACGGCCTGACTCGGTGATGGAGACGATACGCGCTTCTTTAATGCCTCTGCATACCATAAATATTTCTGCAATGCCCTGGTGCATCAGGATGAGTTAAGAATAGTCTTGTCCCCATTTTTAATGATAACCATGATGTCATTAAAATATAGATTTTGTTTTGAGTATGTCCACTCTCTAGCTACAGGCATGGTAATACTACTGTGGGAAACCCTGTTGAAGCCCCGTAAGAGAGATGTCTCTCTCTGACAGTAAGGAAGGAGTACAGCCTTCCTAAAACAACATGGAAAATGTGAAGTCTCTCGAGAGAAAAAGATTGAATTCACTTTTTCATGTTAGTTGTTGCTACCTATTGATGTCCTAAACCTGCTGCTGAATACTAGAGAATTCAGAGTAAACAACCATAAGGTAAGCTCTTACCAGCAGGTATCTGAGCATTAATTGAAATGCCTTAAGGCACAGTAAAAAAGCTTCTGGAACATTTACATGAGATGAATAGAGCTTGGATAAGACAAAAAAAAGGGGGATTCACAATGGTTTTCTTTATAGCTATCCACATCAATTAGACTTTACATACAATGACTTTTTGAGTTAAGTTCTCAGAATTAAAGCCCTTTGCAAAGAACCCCAAGGTCTGAGAAAACATGGCTCGATGAAATAACCCAGCACTACTTTTGACAAAAGAGCACTTATAGGATTGGTCTTTTAATGGCAGGCTTAGAAGACAGTGAGTTTTGGGAGTTTTTTCTTCTCTTGGAGGCTTTCACAGCGTGTTTGTCAGGGAGACTGTGGGGACATCATCCTTCTGTGTACAGTACACACAACACCAAACATGCAACTATGACCGAATCTTAATCCTGCTTCCATAATACCTTCTGAAGAATAACCTGTGGCATTACAGAAAGTAATTTTCTACTGCAAATGAGGACATATGCCAGGATAACTTCCCCTCATCGATTCCTGCTGCAGTCCTGGTGAGCCACACTGAGTCCCAGGTAACACGGGAAGAAAGAGTGTGGGGAGCCCACCCTCATGTCCCCTGTGGGGGGCACAGGGCAGAGAGCATGTTTCTCAGCAGGGAAGGATGGTGAGGGATGGATTCCCCTCATCCAGATGGTTGATAAAGATATTGAAGGGAACTGGCCCCAGAACCGAGCCCTGGGGAACACCGCTTGCGACCGGCCGCCAGCCGGATTTAACGCCATTCACCAGAACTCTTTGGGCTCGGCCGTCCAGCCAGTTCCTCACCCAGCGAAGAGTAAACCTGTCTAAGCCACGAGCCACCAGCTTCTCAAGGAGAATGCTGTGGGAGAGGGTGTCAAAGGCTTTACTAAAGTCCAGGTAGACAACATCCACAGCCTTTCCCTCATCCACTAGGCGGGTCACCTGGTCATAGAAGGAGATCAGGTTGGTCAAGCAGGACCTGCCTTTCATAAACCCGTGCTGGCTGGGCCTGATCCTTTGCTTGTCCTGTATGTGTCACATGGTGACACTCAAGATGAACTGCTCCATAACCTTCCCTGGCACTGAGGTCAGGCTGACAGGCCTGTAGTTCCCCAGATCCTCCTTCCAGTCCTCCTTGTAGGTGGGCGTCACATTTGCTAACCTCCAGTCAACTGGGACCTCCCCAGTTAGCCAGGACTGCTGATAAATGATGGGAAATGGGAAACAGGGCTCTGAAGTTGTAATCTGACTTACAAGTTCCCAGTGGGGAATGCATCCCACTCCCAAGCAACTCACTACAGAAGCTAGTGACCCAGCTCCTGAGGAAGTGTGGCCAATTTCTTCTCTGAATGTGTTGGGATCATCTTTTAACCCTGGCATCTCAGCTCACCTTTTTCGCCTAGATTAAAGAGCTACCTGCTGTCGAAGGTATTGTCTTCAGTTAATACTTTGTAGACTATCATCCCATCATCTCACATCCTCCTCTTGGACAAAGTAAGTAGATTGAGCTTCTTAAGTCTGTAATTGTAGGGCCTATTTTCCAGAAATTGAGTGAATTTGCTACTGGCTTTAATGCTCCCAGGATTTACTCTCAGAGCCTCAGCTGGGGTAACTTCAGAGCTCAAAGGTCAGAAGAAAATATAACTAAACCATCTCTGCGATGTTATGATTCCAAATATCTCCTGCAAGTCTCTCACTGTACACTTAATATTTTGCAATCTGCTTTAATTAAGGCTGAGCCATCAGGAGAAAAAATCTTTGAAGTTTAACATTTCAGTAGCATGTGAAAATGTTAAATGCTAAGTCCTTTTGTATACGCCTTATTCTGTTTGTTAACAAATTTCCAATATATAAAACAGTTTGTTCAAAGCAGATAAAGAAAAAAAGATTGGTGTGGATAATACCTTGTGGCTAGCACACTCCTTAAATTCAGTTATTTACCAAATGTTATGCTGGTGACAGTGGAGTGCTTGGCAAAAGCCAGACAGTAAATTATGTAAAATTATACTCCCATGCAACCTTAAATGTTGCATTTTAATTGTCTTTAAACAGACCCCACCAGTGTTATAGCCTAAAATATGCAATATAGTTCTAAATAACAGAAAAATAAATGGAGAGATCAGAAAATAGCAATAAGAGTTATGGATGGATTTGTTTCCTCCCAGTGCAGTTCATTTTATGCCTCTGAAATTGTGAGTAAGCAAAATGGAGGCATTCCCGTATCTCAGGCTGGACCGTTACTTCAGTACCACTCGTATCCGGAGTGGTTGCTAGCAGGGAAGGACTCACGGGAGTCTGTGTAATGAGTATCTTCACAGCTGAAGAACTGGAAGTCAAAGACTTGCAGGCACATGACAAATCAAGCCAAAGATCCTAATATTCAAGAGGCCTGGGACTGCTTTATTTTCCCAATAATTGGGCAGAGAGCTGTAACAACATACTATGCCTATAGTATGTGGAAGCACAACGCTGTCCTGGTTTCAGCCATAGTCCTCAGCTGACTATGGATTGTATTTATAACAGTATTTTTGGACAAAACTTAAAAGGGCTATTTTCTTTCATGTTTTGGTCTGGTTTTGTTGGCAAGAAGGTACTTCTTCAATCCTGACCGGGTCCTCGTGAAGTGTATGCTGCCCGGTCCGGCTTTGAGCATCTCAGCACTCTCACAACTGGCTGAACGCGATATCTAGGAACAAGTAAGTGGTCAGAGGCCACGGTACAAATGCTATAATATGTATCCTAATAGCTTTACTGTTGAAAGACTGGTGGTTGTTTTTGTTGTTCATAAAATTTGTATTGATATCTAGTTAAGCTATATAAATGATTCCCTCATATGACTTCCCTAATAATCTATAACAAGTCACAAAATTTACTCTTTGTGGTAGGATCCACCCATGAAACAGGCAACTTTGTCCATAATTTCAAAAGTAAAACTATTGTAAATACTGCAGTAAAGTACATGATATAAATGCAAGTGTACCGTAATATCCACAGCATATGTATTAATGCAACCATTAAACCGAATAGTACTGCCACAATATGAATACATTTTAGATTATAGTAAGCAGAACTAATACACATTAGGTTACATAATTTCCCTACAGTAATTACTGGAATACTACATTATCCATAAGAAACTGCCATCTGCCTTCAAGAACCCCATTTGTCTGCCATTTCGGAACAGCAGGAGCACAGCTGGCCTCTCTGGGAGACAGAGCTCCTGCTGAGGAGCAGCACTAGGCATTTCAGGAACAGCAGAGGTTCGCGGGACAGTGTTTTGGTGATGTTGACTCTTTGGAGCTGCGTAGGTACCACTGACATGGGAAGCTCTTTGGGAAACGTTTTCTGCGGGAGCAGTCTCACCTGGGAGGTACGGATGCTGGGCACTTCTGGGTTCTCTAACTTTTGTTCTCAGCCAGAAAAAATCTAATAAAAATGCTGGGGGACAGAACAGGAGGACCTTTGCTTTGTGATGGTGAGAGGCAAAGGCATTTTCTGATTAATTTTCCTGATTAATGCTGATCCTCATCAATGAAGATGATGAAAGGCCATAAACTCCTCCTGAGATACTCAGGGCTTTTAAGCTTACAGAAAAACCCATAAATATTCATTTGGCTTATAATGTAAACTGAAAATCCTCATTTGACCAGTTTTGAGGGCTGCCCAAACTCCTGGCCAGAAGCAATCCTTATTCCCTCAGAATTCCTGTTCTCAGGAAAAATGCAACGGCAGACTGTCGTCTGATGGACCAGCCCTTGCGGGACTGAACTGAGAGTCTTCAGGCACCAAACGGAGGGCCTTCGTTTCTCACTGCATGAAATGGAGAGTCTCGATCCCGCAAAGAGTACATTCACAATGCTCTCAGCCCGCTAATTAAATCTATTTCTGAAGTTTCCCCGATTGTAAAAGTAACAACTGTTTTTCATGGAATTTTACAGGAAGAATATTCTGCTCAATACAAAAGATTTTCTCCTCATAGAAAATGTGCAGAACGTGGAAAGACACTGGGATGAACCATACAAAGATCTAGGAAGGTAGTACTGGTAAGAAACGTGCTTCTTGATCTGGAGAGCCAGGTTCTCTATCCCGGTATCTCACATTCCCAGGTGTGATTCCTCTGATTTTTATGTCCCTCATTTGCAAGACATCCAACTCAGTAGCGCAGGACTTTCCGGTGCATGCAAAACCTTGCATGAGATTAAAACACTAGACATGTGCAAATACCATTAATTACTAACTAAAGTAATTTTTCTTCTGAGTCTCCCAGAAATACTTTCTACTTCCATTTTCTAGATGAGCACTTCTGAAATGGGCACTGCATCCCCCAGCAGGAACACGCTGGGGCTGAGGCCAGCTCAGCTGTGGGCTGGGCTGTGGAGAAAGGCTTATGATGGAGGACAAAGCTTTGCTACATCCATGATTTGCTCCCTACACTGACAAGCCCTTCACTTCCAGCAGGACCCTGAACTGCATCTCATTCCTTCCTCCTCCAAAGAGGCAGCTGGCAAAAGCAGCAGAGTTGAGGACAGGGCTGAACATGTCATGAAGCTAGTTTGTCCACTTCTTCTCCTCTCAGTGGTCCTTGCTAACTACTGTTGAGTGCTCACTGCATCCCAGCCACGTCCTAAGGATGCCACCTGGCAGGGAAACTGCTGGGAGAAAGTGCAAGGAGTCGATAGCGAGGAAGTGACTGGGTTATGAATGAAGTAGCGCAGGCAAGTAAGTGCCTCTGGACTCGGGCAGCATCTCTCCACTCCATCCCTGCTTTACCTCCCACTGTAAAGCTGGTTCTCAAAGCAAAGTGGAGAGTAGCGGAGACAGACAGTATAGCAGGAGAGAAAAAGACAGTCAAGAAAAGCAACTCTGAACAGCATCTGCTCCAATAGAGTTTTGCCCCTATAACACTGGCCAGCCCATGAAGCATAGGTAAGCCCCAGGATGCAAATTGTGTCCTTTACACCAAGGAACAACTCACTGGCTGGTTCTTAGTTGATGGCAACGCACCCCGATACCCAGGGACAGCCGATGTCCCCAAATAAAAGGTGTGCTTGAACTAGAGTAGCTCCCTACCAAGGCACAGGAAGGCTCGGGACAATAAAAACCGTACCGGACACATACCACTCCCTGTTCCAGGCGGCTGGCGGGGAAAACCCGCATCCCTCACGCCGTGGAGCGCTGCAGGGATGCCCGCGGGGAGTGCCCCTGCGCTGACCGAGCCTGCGCCTGCTGCCGCTGCCCCCGGCACGCAGGGCGAGGCACACGACCGTACCCTGTTTAGCAGGCTCCGACTCACCCTCTCTTCTCTCAACCGCGTGCAAGTGCTTGTTTGAGGATGAGAAACCCCCAGGCGACCTATGCCACACCACCATCCACAGCACACAAAGACCCCACTTCTTCAGGTCCCCCTGAAGAGAGAAAAAATCAGAGGAGAGAGAAGGTGTGCTCCTTTAGCAGACAGATAGAATTAACCATTCAAACAATTTATCAAGGTTTCTTCAGGCATTTCGAAATCATGGCAACTTTAGATCAAGGCTGGATGCGTTATTTCTGAAAGAAATGCTCTTGTTCAAACAAGAATTATTTCAGGGAAGTTTGATAGTATATGTTATAAGACGAGGTCAGACTAGATTATCACAGTGCTCCCTTCTGGCATTATAATCTATGAATCTATAAAAGAGAAAGGATTTAATTGATGAAGTTTAGCCCCATTAGCCCCTCATTACCAGATGATATTGTCATCGTTAATCTTTGACTCCGCATGACTGTAGATCCAAATTCAACCTTTTCTCTCTAATTTTATATACATTTTATACCTATGATATACACACATGGTTTCAAGGGATTATAAAATCCACCCTTTACTTTACCCTGCATTAAATACATGGAAAACATTACGGATTTCAGAATTATCCTATTTGCAGGGCACTGACAGTTCTTTTTTTTTCCTCAAAAGGATTTTTTTTCAGTAGATTTTCAATGCAAAGGAAGGGAAAATTGATTCAGACTGGACAAAGATGTCCAAGGATTGCTATGATGAAGATTTAGGGCTGCATGGAAAATGATGTGCAAAAGCCATACCCAGGTAGATGACATAAATGTACTTTCTTTTTAGCTCAGTGACAAGCTAAAACAGATACCCTCATCTGGATACAGAGACAATCGTAACACAGCTACCAGGGAATAATGGTTTACGAAAACTCTTGTTGAAGCCTGGTTTTGGATATCAAGTAAATTCTGAGCAGCAATTTGCTTATACCCCTTTATAACCCTCCCAAAAGTTTGCAAAAGAAAACAAGAATAATTGAAAGCCTTCAGTCAGTCTACTAATTTTATACCCCTTTGTATCAAGTCATTCCAATTCATTCCTCAGGAATTTACTTCACTTTTTAACAATCTTTTCCAAGTTTCTTTAACCTCCTTCCCAAACCTCATCCTCAGACAAGAAACAGTACTCAAGAAACTGGACTGCAGCGAAGCGGGTATCTCATCTAGCTTCATTACAGGCAACGAAGGAAAACAATCTGTTGAGTTCAACTCTGTTTGGATTGGCCTGCCACTGAAGAACAACTGCGATT
Source organism: Phaethon aethereus (assembly GCF_964289735.1). Lineage (NCBI taxonomy): Eukaryota > Metazoa > Chordata > Aves > Phaethontiformes > Phaethontidae > Phaethon > Phaethon aethereus. Next base: position 65,316,179 of record NC_138578.1, on the reverse strand, counting down.
TAAGGATATCTTGAGACACAGGGAGGACATAAATAGAGAAAATGCAGATGAAATATTGAGTTGACAGAAGTCGATGGCAAAACTGTTAATTTTATTTCATTCCAAGCACACAGCCTCTCCCCCACCCCATCGCTCCATTTCATAGTGCGATTTTTATTTTTAGCATATAAGAATGAATAAGTGTGAAAGCGATGACATATTTTTTAAATGCTAAACCCAAGGCTTTTGGAGTCTATTCCTTCAGGTACAGATGGACCTGCCTTCAACCCTTGAAAAAGGAGGTTGAACCTTCTTGATGCACGACAGCACCCAGCGCTGGGCGCCCGTGTCCAGGGCTGCCCGGAGGTTAATAAGGCAACAAGGCAGCTCTGCAACATGGTTTGCTCCCAAGTGCATTCACCAAAGGGAAGACACTCACCAAAAGCCTCGTCTCTATTTTTCCCTTTTCCAAATTAGAAATGGCCTTTCTCTCTTTCTCAAACGGGCAGCAGAAGAATGAATCTGTGCCCCATTTTCAACAGTTTGCTTCTCAGAAGAACAAAGTAAAGGAAGATATTTATAGCTCAAATCTAAAATAAACCACACCTGAGAAGCCGGATTAGACAAAAGTCCTTTTTTATCTCAGGTTTTTGCTACAGATTAGGGAGGATTAAGAAAGCATCCTGCTCTCACTGTTGTGTGAACGACTGCGGCAAAGTAGAAGTTTTAGTAGGCTCCCCATTTACATGAAAGGCCAGCAATGTTTAAAGGTAGGCACAAAAGAAGTTTTTCTACCAGCCTGTGTCACTTCCCAAGAGCTGACAGCAGAAAGAGTTCAAAACAAGTAGTTTGGGTTAATAGTGTACTTGCATGTAAATACATAAAAGCTTCAGTGCCGTAAAGCTAATTTAAAAAAGGACATTTCTCTTTATAGTTCCCCTGAGTATAATAGAAGCTATGATATTCTTTCTACCATAATGTACGTTTCATTAAAGAGCTGGAGCTGTAATTGTCTACATCAGTACGTAGCAGCAGACTGGATAAGCTGTCCACATAAATTGCTTAATACAACTCCAAGCCCTGTTCCAGAGCGCTGGTGACTCCTACAACTACATCAGTGAGTCCCACCTGAGGTTATGCAGGTAGCTATGGGCGGACACAGAACGACCCCAAACCCCACAAAACCACCCGGTGCTGAACTCCACAAACAACACCGCATTAAACGTTTAAACCTGTTCACTACGTTCCACAGTGGACACGATTACGTGCCAGTAATATTGAAGATTTATGTGACAATTATGTATATGAAGCGATATCCTGGCTATTATCATTCTTAATAAATCAATAAAGTCAACTGAAAAATTAAACTGAGCATGTATGGAACATTTGACAGCAAATATATTTCGGTCTCTTAAGCGCTGTCATTTTCATTGCGATTTACTGCCTACCCTACAAGAGGCTTAAATCAGAAAAGTGAGTAAAGCAAGAGAAGAGGTCTCAGAAAAGGAACTACAGTGCACTGAATTGCAATTTACCAGTAAATCAGCATAGCAGAAGGAAATTTTTGTCATAACAGGGCTGTAAGATTTTTTTTACAGCCAGTTTTGTCTTGAACTTGAAGCTAACATTCATTAATGGCAACTTTAGGACTGTACTAAAATATAAAATATACTACAAATGTAAAGACGCAATTTCATTGGTTTAAGGTTTCTGAGCATTATTCCTCATAAAATATGAATGCTGTTATCGACTTAGTAGGTAGGATGCAAAGTATCTCCTTTTTAAAGACGAAGAGGAAAGGGGGAAATCTCTGAGATAACAGCCATTTTCCTACCTAATGTGTAGACTCAGCACTCTCCCGACCGAGTTTTTTGATCTTAATCACATTTTGACTTTCGACAAGATACATTTGCATGAAGGGTTTAAGTTTGCCCGTTTTTCATCCTGTGGCAAAATACAGAGTAGTTTCATTTAGAACATACGGTCTCCTCCGAAATCACACACAAATGCAGCAGTATACGGTGTGCACTTACACAGGGTACTTATATAAAAATATATATATAAGAATATTATCTTAAAGAACTATCTCTAACGAGCACGTGGAAGTTTGCAGTTGTTAGTCCGCGGTGGCGTAAGCCAGACAGCAATAACAGAGTAAGCAGCATATGTAGCACATCCATGTGTACCAAGATATTAAACGCTGCTTCGTGAGCGCCTTTACGAGCCTCCATATTCCCTGCCCTCTTTTGTGGAAGTTATCGCTGTATTAGATGTTGTTGAACATATTTGATATGAAAGCATTGTCTGTTTGCTACCAGTATCTAACGAGTATCTCCCCTAGAGTTGCCAGCAAGGTGCTGATTAATTAACTGAAGTAGTGAAGCTGAATCGTACAACAGCTGTTTAGAGAATTGTCATTAAGGCGGTCTCTTTCCCCATCTATTCGTTCCCTTGCAGTGCTACCACTAAACTGTACATTTGGGAAACTTTACGCTGCGCCTACCTTTGCTCGTCCACGCTCCATACGGAAGGAAGGGGTGGCTGGTCAAGGCTTATTTATAAAAAGAGTAGGGAAGCGCAGGAAGGAGGGAGAAGAAGAAAATAAACTTCCTGGAAGTCACAGCTCTGCTGTCACTTGTCAATGGCAGCTGACAATGGATGGTCCTCCAGGCAGAATGTCAAAACGGGAATCACATATATTGGCTGACTGAGAAGCTCCGCAGCCCGACAGCCTTTCCCCGGGACCGCTGGGCGTCCCAGGGCGGCGGCTCGGCTCTCCCGGCCGTCGGCGGCACAGATAAAGGGCAGCCAAGCAGCGGCAGCCCACTCCCACGGTGCAGTGACACTTGGCAGAGCATCCCAGCCTGTGGACCTCAGCTGCCCCGCTGAATAAAGACGATTATTCAGGAGAGCATAATCTGTATTAAGTGGCAGACAGAGGGGTGGGGGGAAATGTTGATAGGACACGCGTTTCTCGTTAAAACATGCTGGATAGGCTTTCTGCACTTGGAGGAGCTGCAGATTTCAAAGGTGAAGGTGCGACAACTTTTTTTTCATTACAACCTGGGCGAAATTAATGCGAGACAAAGTTTGGCACGCTCTCCTCGGGCTGATCGCCTGATCACCTGAGTAAGCTCAGCTTATTCCACTTGATGTGCTCTGCCGTGACACGCTGGAGATCGAAACATTAACACCAGCTGCATCTCTAACTGCTACTCTCTGCAATCTAATTTAATATTGTGCTTCTTCACATGGGCCTCGCTTTATTATGCTTGAGAATTATGAAAACTGGAAATTACACATGTGATTAAACACCATCTAATCACTCCGTGTACTAAATAAGCCAAAATGCATTGGAAAATAGATCAGATACAATTTTGGTGTGAAACAAATGAATGCAGGAATGTATTGCATTGATATAGATGGAGCATCTGCCTCGTGATAAAATTAAGTCTTGTGACAGAAATAAATCACTGTAGGGGAGAAAGCAAACCATTATCCAATAGGATTTCCTCTTTTCTTCTTATGTGACGGGACTTATTGGATTCCCTGATGCTAGACAGCCAAGTGCATCCATGATATGATGATAAATCAGGAAGACTACACAATTTGAAATTTAACAGCTACTTATTTTTGAGATGTTAAGATAAAGGAAAAAAACCCCTTGATTTCTGCAAGTAACTATTGAATTGGGAATCTCCTTTTCTGATAATCTGATACTCTGTTACTGTGTCAGTAACAGATGCCAGCAACCAGCAGTGGGTAAAATAGATTTTGGACTAAGATGAATACGGGAACCACTTAACTTTCTTTTTTCTTTTCCAATATTCACAGTTTTATCTAAAGAACACCATATAAAGGTTACTGTTGACATAAAAATGTACTGCTCTTATTACATTTTCGTTTTTGCATGAATATATACTTAAATGAAGGCAAAAAATGTTTTTTGTTGCTACTTTCTACATTTGAATGAAAAAATCCATACGCTACATTAAAAATACAGACTAAATAATGGAACTTCAGCATGTATAGTGGTTGATAAATGTGATTCAAGAAACATACCTTCATGTTTTAATAGCTTTCCATTGTTAGAAGTATGCTATTAATTAGTGGAAAAATGGATTCATCTATCCAGGTTGTACCTGTATTTCTTGTTTTTAACCCTCATTTAACTATTGTGACTTTTGGCTACCACCTCAAAACGTTAGCCAGTGCTGGAAGGAATGTAACTGAGGGAAGACTGCTAAGTAAGATTTCTGTAGGTGCATTCTTAAGAAATCCTATGGGGAATGTCACTTAAACAAAGCAAGAATCACAATTACGTAAATGATGAGCTCATGATTAAAATACGAACGGATGAAGGCAACAATAACAGCACTGCTAAGCACAGTGCCGATCCGGTTGCCTTTGGTGGAAACAGAGCGGCACCCGAAACTTGATGGTCTCGTGGGTAGGCAGGGACGTCACCCTTTGGGCACGGTGTCCATACGTGACTGTCACCATAAAGCCACTTTCTCCGAGCTGCCTCTCTGCAGCCTGCCCCGCGATAAGCTGTGCCAGGGAACGGCTGAGCGGCGAGGGAAAGCACGGAACGTTGATCACTTGTAATTATGGTAATCTCCTTCAAAAGCTTTAACTGCTCTAAACCCTGGCTGTCTTCAGACAGACCTAACTCCATGCGACACCACCATAAAAGCCGTTAAAGCAATGTAAACTACTCCGGCTGGGTGTCAGCCTTTAACGCACGCGCGGCGCACAAACCTGGGGCGCGCCACGCAAGGGGAGGAGATACCATAACTCTGTGACAGCCATCGGTAAAGCCGGGCTCTGCCACAGCGGAGCAAGCTTAAAATCAGGGGCTGACCGCAGGCGTTTCCTCACAGCTGAAGCAAGGAAAAGCCAAGTTGTTTCTAATTACTTGTCCCACGCTGTTTGGGAAGCACCGTGCTGCATGGGTGAAAGCTAGTTAGTATTTGACATCCTCTGGCTGACAAGGACATGATAACTGGCACTTGCCGAGGTACCTCTGGGATGGGAACGGCGTCAGAGCAGGCAGTTAAGCATCCCGCCACGCTGCATGTTGAGAAGCCCCGATACGCAGAGTTTTCCGCAAAAGAGACATGAAGGAGGGAGGGAAGAGAGAAGATAACACTTTGCGGGCCAAATCAAAAAGACAGTGGTCTGGAGCCACCTGTCACAGGGGGGATACCCATGGGGGCTGAGATAAATGAGACCGCAAAGCAAACCAAGGAGCGCGGGACTGGGAGGGGTGAGATGCCTCCGCCAGGAGCACACTAGCCATGCAGCACTGGTTTAGGCTGGGTAGGAGGAGGATGCATCCAGCAGGAAAGTTTTGCCCAATTTTCCAGTGTTGGGGTAAATTCAGAGTAAGGTGTCAGGTGGGCTGTAAGGCTGCCCGGCATCCAGCCTGCCAGAAGACAAATCCTGCTTCCCGGTCAACAACCCGGTATGATACGTGGTCCCCGACACCCACTGTTGCCAAAAGCAGGCTGTTTAGACCAAGTACTATAGCTAAATGCCATGATTATTATTTTGAGGAAGAAGTGGACTTTGTCTAGCTGTGTCTGGTGTTTGCAACCTTTTCTCTTACCTTTTCAGCGATATTTTAGCAGGCAAGTTTGGCAGACGTGTTTAGAATGAGAAAGCTTTGACTAGAGTGCAGCAGTCTATCCCATTCGTACCACTACAGAGGTAAACCTTACAATAATCTCATCAGGCAACTGTTATTTCTAGCCCAAAATAGTGGCCTACCCCAAAAAGACGAGACACTTAGCATTGCACCACCAAAGCCAACAAGAGTTTTGGACCTGAGGGAGCAAGAACAACACCTGATGTATCTGTAATTATGTGTCAAAAACACATGCAACTCCCAAAAACACTGTTCGTGTTATTGTAACAGCAATGTTGAAACAAGAGCACAAAAAGGCAGGAAACACAGAGCTTGAATAGATACTTCAACCTTACTTTTGTGTCTGTGCTTACGCCTTTAAAGAAATTCTCTTTCTTTAATTAAATTAATAAACACCATGAAGAAATCTCAACAGGCACTACCACAGGTTGACACAAGAACCTTATTATCATCCAGCGTTTCACACAGAAAAAACACAACAGTGTACCAGAAAACACTGAGATTTTAACCAATGTTTAAAATTATTCCATCTTGAGGGGGGTTGTGTGTGTTTTGATGGCGATTCTTCAGCTCTCTCCATCGACACCAGCTCTGCTGCCATGTCCCGTGGCTGCATGACAGTGAGCCCTGGTGAAAGCCCCGACCCAGGCAGCTGTGGGGCGGTGGACTGTCTGTGGGGCAGGGCTGCCATGGCATTTGGTCCCTGGGGTCCCATCCCACTCTGCCTCCCCTTACCATGGGGAAATTTCCATGAATGCAAAGCCAGCTGACTTAGAGTCACCTCAGAGCCAGACCATCAAAGAGTTTGGACTTCCACGTCACTTTGAGACCTGGGCTAGCAGGACATTATAGACGTAGGCAGCCTACAAGCCCTATGCTGCCAGAGTAACCTGGTTCCAAGACCACTCTTACCTACACCAAGTTTAGGCTCCTAGCTCAGGAGCAAAGATGTGTTTTCTTGCAGACTCTTCATTTAGATAGCTTAGAGTAAGCTTAGCTGGAAGACCAGATGGTGAGATGGGCCGTGGTGGAAAACTATGTGAGATAACCTTTTTTATCCACTGTGATCAATATATCAGTGGAAAAATCTGAAGAGCAAGAGAAGAGAAGATGAATACATGCATAGAAAATTGCATTTCAAATTATTTCCACAGAAATTTTAAGACTAAATTTGTTTTAACACCCATCTATAAAATCAGGGCATAAAGCAACCAGTATTTTATCACCAAGACCATTCAAGTTTGGTTGCCCTTCAGAAATGAGGAAGATCAAGCTATAATAGCTTTATATGTGAAAACAGTCTTTGATTGACAGAATCTAATCATTTGAAGGGCAGCAAACCCACATTAGGAAAGCAGAATTCTCTGTTCAAGTTCTGGCTTGCAACATCTATTAGCATCTTAACATTCATTTGTACGAGTTTCGGCTAACTGAACATATTATTATTCTGTTACTGCGGTAGAAAAATAGCGACCTTTGTTTCCAATGATGAAAATATGTGGGTACTTTTCCTGTAGTTTATATATCTTACACAAGTAATTTTTAAAGGGTTTTCTTTTTTTAGGTCTCACCATTTATTTTTTCATTCTGAGAGAAAGCTAGTTTATTTAGCACCATCAGACCTTCATGTAACTTTCCGGTATCAATTATTACAGCGACACAGCAACTCCCGTGTGAAAGGTTTCCTGTAATGTGTCTTGTGCAGACAAATAAACACCAGGGGGGGAAGACAAAGTACACATAGCCTTCTTGTTGTCTATCTTACAAAAATACCTACAAGCAAAGAGAAATAATTGGAAGTTTGATTGTAGAAAGCAAGCCTTGTGCTGGCAACCCAACATTAACATCATAAAATTGCAAACCAAAAAACTCTGAAGCAAAACCCATGATGAAGCATGTTTTTCAAAAAGGATTTGGGGGAGGCTGCAGGGGGGCACAAAATACTATAAATGAGTTTTTTGCTAAAAGCACAATACTAAAAACATTTGACTGGCATTGAGTTAATATGATTCTCCATAAAAATAATGAGTAGCTCTGAATAGCTAATCAGGCCGTTAGCAGGACAAACACCAAAACTCCGCCTAGTACGGTACTCTTGGTGTATTACTTCTTCACCTGAATACCATAGTAAGACCAGAAAGAGCCTAGGTGTACACAGAATCTTCTGTACATGAAGAGGTGTTGAGACTGGGGAGAGGATGTTTCTTGTGGTGTGTATTGGTTTTGTCCTGATGTCCCCTTCAGAGCACAACTGAGTACAAGTGGCCTGTCCTGGGAGAACGAAGGATTTAGTCTGACTGCACAGAAATGAGACTCTGTTTTAAATCCAGCAATTACCTCAGGATATCAGCCCTTCCAGGATGACATGTGGTATATACATCAGGATTCATCAAGAAAAAATCAAGCAAAGGTGAGGGCATCTGCCATACCCCAAGCTGGAGGAAGCACGGGGACCCCTGCCGCAGGGGAACGCAAGAAGTCAACACATACCGATTTTGTGAAATCGTTCCATACCGGGACACTGCAGGTTTGGGGCGACAACCTGAAGCTTGTACTTCACTACAACCAGTACTGCCAAGCACACAGGTTATCCAGGAACCTGGAGCCCGAGCAGCTGAGCTGGCATACATTTCATGTGAAACACGCTGCAAACTGTACCTTTTAGAACAATTATTGCCTTTTTAAGGACAATTATGTATTATGTATGATGTATAATTTATTCCGGAGGTTACTGGTTTATAAAAGAGTCGTGGGCAAACTGCCAAGTTATCGTCTGAACTGTAGTTATGAGTAATAACAAGGGTTATAATTTACATTCGTACTCTGTTTTTAAGTTAATGAGCTATCCAGTATGAAACCCAGCACTTGGTTTTTTGTTTCTGTGCTTTCTTATATTTGGGAATACAGCTTGATTTTATAATTTGCCTCTCAGATATGTGGCACCCTAAATACCTTTTCCTAAACTGTCAGCGTAGCGACTGTTTGCCTGAACAGAGAAGCCACTGTGTGCTTACCTGTGGCTCTTACACACAGACCTCGACATTTGTACTTGCTCTGGTGAAAGAGGAAATACTACAAGGACAATAGGATTATACCGTCTTAAAAAACAAAACCCCAAAAAATTCTCTGGGTTATTTCCATTTCCACCTGGCCGCCAGTCGCCAGGACAAGGTGCTTCAGTGCAGCGTTTCCTCCAGAGTGCAGCTCCTCAAGTAGCACGACGCCCAGCTGCAGCACTGGGGGTGAGCCACGTCCTGGTACGGGACCTGTGAAAGTGCAACCTTCTGGCTGAGGGGCGAGAACGCCAGCGACTGAGCCACGCTGTCACACGCACTCACTTTTCCCCAGCTGGCCAGGTAGCTCATTTATATTAAAAACCTGGATTAAATTTAAGAGTGGTGAGAGATTGGGATAACCCACCTGGTGAGCAGTCGTCTTCATTTTGGTAACGGAGCAATAAAGTAGAGTTGAACACCAAAGACAAGACTGAAATTAAGGAAGTAATGGACTCAGTGAGTTCAACTGAGAAGGAGCTACCAGGATCTCCTGGCAAAAACATTAAGAGACAGAACTGACATGAAGGACAAGGACAAAAGGGCAGAAAATACAGACAGGCTAAGAGAGTCACTTATGTCTGTCACCAGAGAACAATATTTATAAATCCTGAGCTTAGCTTCGGTGAACGAAAGCCTGGCAGGATCGCCAAGCTTAAATTTGCCTTTCATACCCATGGCACTGCTAATGTTAGCCCAGTGGTACCTCTGCTTCCCATAAGAAACTTGTAATCGCTTCCCCTTCCCCTAGAAAAAGTAACAAATTATTAAGTCCTTGGCACATACAAAAGAACCATTAATTAGATGATGCCATGCCTGGACTTTTCGTCAGTCATCTTCCAGTCATGGTTGTTAAGTGCTACTCTGGTGCCAAGTACTAATTATCTGAAAATTAGAGCTTGGTGATGGACCAAGTCTTTTCTCATCATAACTCAGCACCACCAGCGTTAGCGGTACAGAAGAAATAAGCCTGAACATAAGTCAAGAAAAAGAGAGTGAAGTAAGCATGGCAGAATTTTCACTCAAAATTTTGCTGATTCACTTGCTTTTTACCCTAGTGTCTCGCTGCTGTCTCTTGAGGCCTTATTTCACCCTCTCAACCCAAGGACTCGACCAACCTACCTGAGTCAGGACGAGGGCAGCTGGGGGCTCCCACTAAGCCAAGGAGAGACAACTGCAGAGTGTGAGTCTTTCCAACCGAAGACCTAAAGTCAGCTCTGCAAGTACCACCTTCTGTCCATTGACTACTCAGGGAGCCAAAGGCTGTTCCGTGGTGGGATGGACCCAGGTTTGCCAACTTCCCTTTCAAACCTGGTGAAGTCATCTCCTCTAAGCTGGAGGCAAGAGCTGTGCCTCAGTCATCGCTCATATTAAAGCAAGAAAATAATTATTTTAGTAACTACCTCAGGAGAAGAGACAGATGAATACCGGAGGTGGGATTCACCTCTCCACCGCAATAGGCTTTCTCCTCCAGCTTTCATAGCGCTGTGGCAGCCCTGTGAGGCCGTGGCAAGCCCAAGAGTAATGCTCAGGCAGCAAGAATGGACACCCTGGGCTCAATCCTTCCTTTGTTTTCCATTTTCACAACTCAAGGTGGATGGAGGAAGCTGGTTTAGGGGACATGGTGGTTCTGGATTAATGGTTGGACTTGATGATCTTAAAGGTCCTTTCCAACCTAGTGATTCTGTGATTCTGTGATTCTGTGATTCTGCAATGTGAGTTAGTTCCAGAGTAAATCTCTTTCACACAGTTACTGGATTACCCACTGTCCTTATTGTCTAGCAAAAGCCTTAGGAGATTTGCTTGTCACTGTTGCTATATTTCCACAGGACAAAATCTTCTCTTTCTAAGCAGCCTTCTACAAGCAAAGCAGTTATTTTAGAGTCCTACAACGCAGGCACAAGAAAAGGGGAAAAAAGGATTGTCCTGAGGAACTGAAGGGTCACAAAATTTCCAGTAGATTATGAGGTCAAGGGCTTAAGGTTTAAAGAACTCAGTAAAAAGGTGTGAGATTCAGAACATATGTTTTGAACACAGACTTTAAGGCTTTGTAGGTTTCTTGTTCTCAAGACTCTTACTAACACTGTCTGACATGGTCAAACATCATTAAATACTCACTAGAAACCTGGAAAACACTTCCAGACTGGAATCCCAACTCTTATGCTATGCTTGAAAAATGGCACAGAGATGAGAGAGATCTACCACAGAGCTACCACATACTCTGGCTTCATCACTGCCCTGGGAGATGCAGGAGCCAACCAGATGATGCACCCCGAGGCCACCCGCCTCACAGCTCAGTCTTGTTGTGTCAGTACTTACCTCTGCTCACTGTGGTGCTGCTATGAGCATCCTCCCTGGAGTTATTTACAAGAGGAAGTAACATGCGTGACAATAAGCACATGAAAGGCATAGTGGACAGAGTCAACGTTAGGCTAACACGTGTCTCTTTCTAAATGAACCTCAGCTGCTTCAAAGAAAAGGAGGAAACTTCTACATGATGGAAAGATGAATGAAATCTGGGAGCAGCAAGGAGAGGGAAATCATGGGGGTGAGGGAGGGGAAGGGTGACCCTGGATTTTGCAGACTGACGGTCTCCACTAGGACTGCAGCTGGCTGCCCTTACATGAGAGAAATCCTAAAGCTACTACTATTTATTTGGTGCCCTGAGCAGTAATCACTTGAGGAGCAGGGAGTCATAAGCAGCTCCCTGATGGTCCATGCTGGCTAATGCTGGAGCAGCAGAAAATCTTGCCCTGTATTTCTGGTATTTATTTTTAAAAGGTAATAGCAACAGAAATACAGAAACCATTTGTGTTGGTGAAAAAAAAGGCTTACTAAGTTGTTAACAGGTCCTTTTTAAACATAAATGTAGAAAGATTTCTAGATTAGAAAGAGATAAGTACACACAATTAATATTAAACTGAATTGCTTATCTTTTGATCCTCAGCACACAAGAAGCCAGTATTCACACACACACGTGTGCAATATATGATACTGCAAATGAAATACAAAAAGTGATATAAATTCCTCCCATGATAATTGTGTAGTGGGGATGTATTAGAACTGATCTTATCCTCAGTCTGTTTAGCCATAAAAGCAACACAGTTCATTAGTCACTCTTCTATGCTACTCAAATTACAATATGGGGATTTTTATGTCACTTATATCACTCCTCTTTAGATAGTTTTAGCAGGAGCCCACCTAAATATTAATGTCCTCCACTGATGCTCTTTATTACCCTTTATGAAACAATTGTCCTAAACCAGTGCCTGACTGCAACATCTGGCCGACATCGTCCACAAAAGCAGGACCAGCTGCAGAGCAACACTGCTCTCCCAGAAACCGATCTCAAATCACCGCACAACATTTTGCCCACTCCAGCCTAAGCAACTCCACAGGACCTTGCTGTCGATTACCCAGGATGGCCAGATCAAGCCCTTTGTTAAGTTCTTACATGACTACTTTAACTTGGCTTGGTGGTCAACGAAAGAAGGTACTTGGAGAATGGCTTTAAAACCTCACAAGGAAGCAGGTTTGGTTTCTACAATTAAGAGTGCCCTGAAACTGCAGCTTAGACTTTGCTGGAAGGAAGGAACGCATCTGAGCGGTCAGTGCAGCCTTTACATCAAGTCTGTTGGAGCCACTTAAGCTTTTTGCGACTGATGCTCAGTCTCAGCAAAGACGCTAGGAAATAGGGGTACCTTTATAAATTACCCCGTGGTATTGCCCTTCCACGGGAAGTGTCCCGAGCCTCTTAGAGCAGAGCTGAGATGTTACGTGAAGAAAAACACAGGAAGGTGCATGTTTTCCAAGCCATGGTACTGGCTCAGTGATCGAAGGAAGGCACTTGGTCTCTGAACCTCAGAGGTACCCACCGAGCGCCCTTTGCTGGTATTGCCCAACCACGCCAGCAACTGCAGCCGTACCTAAGCCCGTCCCTGGTGCGAGCCTGGCTACCTGCTTGCGTTTGGGACAAAGATAAAGCCTGTCGCCCTGGTGTTACAGAGTAGCCCCTCCTTCAGCAGTCTTTTAGACCACCTCGAATTTCCCTGATTTTGATAATTCTGTGCAATTGCATTTGAGGTGCTGTGATAAATACCTGAAATTAAACCATTTTCAGGTTCTCTCCCTCCCTGTTGCGGTGCAGCTCTGTATCCATGACTCTATAGATGTAGAACCAAACAACACTCAGCAAAGTGTTTAAAATGTCATGGGTTACTTTTTTCATATTTCTACACAGATCTTAATGCTTTGCAAGATGTAACCAGGCCTCTCCCTCACTCTGATTTCTGAAAACTTCAATTTAAAAAGAGGGGAAGGAAATCATGCCTTATGCTGCCCTTAAATGCCAGTCAACCTTAAGACTAGGGAACAGGTCCCTACTTTTCAAATGTCAGTAAGACTTCTCATAAAAAAAACATGGGCGAGCTGTCTGTATAGTTCACATGCCGTATGATCTCATTTTCAAATGTTTCTGATCTTGCCTTTCTTTGCCGGTTTGGCTGGCAGAATAAACCAATTCGCCGTGCCCTTCCATATGCAGCTCCATCATAAAAACAGTCGAGTGCCCCCTGATATGTCGATCTTTTAACACTGGCTTTTTTTCCCCTTTCTCTTCCCGCCCTCGCCTCCATTTTAAACAATACATTCAAGTTAGGTTTAACACCTCAGAAAACAGTTCCATAAAAATAAACAAAAGACCCAGGACTAAAATTGAACACAAAAGTTGTTGCAGATATTGTTTCTTTACAAATAGCCTCTCCAAACATCATAAATTGTCCAAAACCTCTTAAACCTTAGCTCTACATCACTCACGTAGGACTGCAAAGGGAATACAGCCAAGGAACTGCAGGCTAATTGAAAAATCATTCACTTGAGATACGGTAAGTATCGTGCTCCAGTTCTATGAAAGTATACAGAAACTTGACACAAGTGGCATCCTCCATGAACTAAGCAATTGACTAATCAGCAAACTCAAAAGGAAAATAATCTGTTTTTTCCTCCCTTGCATTGCTGAATTTGCATTTAATAATTCATCTGAGATGGAAGAAAAAAAAAAATCCTTCACGATACATTGGGTGGCACCGATTTCTTCCCAGCCTCCAGGACTGCTGCCTCTCGAGAAGAAAACTACAGCATTGACTGGTAAAGCTGGTATAAGGACCCAGAAACTGCTATTTCTAAACCCCTATTATTCAAAAATAGTTATCACAGTTTTCCATTAGCAGAAGTAAGTAAAAGCTTTGCTGTATAACTGACAATGTTATTTTGGGGGAAGGGGAAAGAAGGCTCGATATTGTACTGCAAGAGGTATCCCATTGACCCTGACTTTTTGTAAGATTTTTGTGTCTTTTTTCTTGAGGCCATTTAGCATTGACTTTGCCTATTATTAATTTTACAGTCAGTAGGAGCTTCTGGATTTTACAGGTACAGTACAAATGCAGGTGTTACCTGTGGAAGCTGTTATTTACCTGGTATTTTAATATTCTCCGCTCTCTGTCCCCCAAAATCCCATTTAGCAAGTTTAGCATATCCCTCTCCACTACAAAAACATGTCAGACACTCATATTTCAAGCCCTGTCCTTCCACTGGTTCATGATGCAGTGAAAATAGGCCGTGATGTCATGATTCCCGAAAGTCTGCTCTGTGCACTAACAGCATTTACCTTCAGACTCTCCGTTCATGCCTCAGTAACTGAATTTTTCACTGTTACTAGTTGCCTCATCCTTCTACTCCCTCTGAAGCAGTAGGTGAGCACACATATGCGTGGACTCGTATTCCTCTGCCTCGTATTGGGATGGTATATGCATAATTGTATTCAGAGAAATACATCACACTGTCCGTTTTGGAATCCCTATGAAAATAACATCAGGGATATTGACACCATTTTCAGAAGATCCTTCCATTATCTCTTTTGGATGATCACAGCATGGGTCATCCTCCCTATCTACAGTGACAAGCTGCTAACATGACAAGACAAAATATCCCATTTCCGAAGGTTCCGAATCAACTATTGACGAGGTAATCCCAGTTAAAGCTCTGTATGATTCGTGTCTTGCACTTTAAAATGTATCTAAAAATGTACAGCAAAACTCTAATAAATAGCCAGGAAAAAAATCTACTTGGACTGTCTCCAGAGAAAGAACAGGCTCAATACAGACACAGTGCGAGTAAACAAATAAAAGAAGCCTCAACAGGGAAACGATATTAAAAGCACTGATTTACATCATGGAACATCATACCACTTTTTTCTCATTGTACAGTTATTAGGTATAGTGAGAGTCAGGAAAGGAAACAAATGAAAAAGGGAAGCAGAGGGAGGAACTGGATGGATGAGGTGTAAGTAACACATGGTCCGGGCAAGGGAGGACAACCAGCCAGACGATGGCCACATCCAGACTGCAGGATCTAGGAGGAGATTTCACTCCAGCTTCAGATCAGGTCTCTTTCCAGATAAATGAATAAAAAGCCACTGAGGATTCCATAGTACACGGCAACAAGGATAGTCCCCCAGCTTCCCATAAGAAAACCCTTATGCAGCTCAGATGTATTTATTTTTTGTTTAGGCAATCTGAAGTTTCCCAATTAGAAATACTTCCAGAGATTCAGTAGTTGCCAGCTCTGTTAATTAGCCAGAGCGCCTGAAACAGTGCTTTCCAATCTGTGGCCCACAGTTCCCTCTCAATCTCCATTTCTAAGGAGTTTAGGAATGATTACTACCAAAGTGAGACTACTAGTTGTGGTCTTAAGCTTTCTATACAGAGGTTAATACATCCAGCGGAAACATTTCACAGGTCTTCATATCAAGGATGGCTGAAGACTATCAAGGTCTAAAATTCACAAATTTGTTTACTCTTGCATTTTGACTTGCAATTACTCAAACAAGTCTGTCCAAATACAGCACCTGAAGTTATTTTCTCAGTTCTCTGGAATATTATTTTCTCAATAATTTCTTGCTTTTCTTTCTTCATAAGGTATATTTCCCCCCTTCTCCAGGCCATCACCCTGCAACTGTGCCTGTGAAGCTGGTGCTCCCAGACCCCAAAGATTCAGATCACGGGGGTTTTCATGGCACTGGCTCTGAGAGCCCGGGATTCATTTGCTGCGCCAGACCCCAGATGAAGTATTGGGCTAATGAAGTAGCATTTATTATTGTAAGAGTTGAATGTTGAAACGATAGCAGCTGGGGCACGTTTGGGACTCTGAAAAAGCTGCAACAGATGTCTACAACTGGACAGCCAAAAATACAGGCCATTTTTTAAATAACAAAGTCTAGCTTTCTGTGCACTACTTTGCATGAGCTAATAATACATAAACTTATGTAACCCATTTTGAAATCTATGGATGGAAAAACAGACACACGCCAAATTTTAAACCGTGTATTTCGTGATGAGCAATCATCGCCACCTCACAGGGTAGAAACCTTGAGAAACAAAGAAAAAAACCCGAAAAGATGCCCTGACCTCCTAGCCCTGTTCTAGCTTACCCGTGCCTTACTGCACCAGCGCAGGAGACACCCGGCTCCCAGGGAGAGACAGAAGAATCTGTCCCTGCTGTCTCCAGCTCTCATACTCAGCCACTGAGACAAACATACTCTGTATTTCTACACATTTGTTTTTACTTCTGACGTTATTAAAAAAGAAGAAAAATCAATACAATTAAATACAAAAATACAGAGAAGGAAATTACAAAATATAATGCTAAATATTTAAATAGGCAGTGCTGACCACTAAGATCTTTAAGGTTTTATTATTCCCAGTCCACAGTGTAAATGGATCAGTTACTTGCAAAAGACAAGTAACAGAATGGTCTTAACTTGGCAATGCAAACTGGTAACTACAAATAAAACAACAGCAATAACGGAATAATATCCTGATAATGCTTCCTCCTGATGCATAGTTTTTAAGCTGCAGCAGTTTCCATCCTGAATATTCAGATGGAAATACTGCACCAAAAATACTTACTAAGAAATCGTTTTGCTCGGGCAGTCTCTTACCCCAAGTGACCCGAAGGAGTTAAACACCTCTGTGTCCCCAGCCTTCTCAGGCAAGTACTGTAATGGGCTACGTGGAGCATAATGCAAGGACAAAGAAACACTGCCAAATATTTGTTATGCCTAACATTTATGTACATTTATCTAATCTCCAATATAATACAGACTGACAGTATAAACAGGCCAGCTGAAGCTAATCTGTGCATGTTCCTAGTGTATGTAAATAGTCTTTTCCTCAGTTTGTTTCCTTAAAATATGGAGCCTGCAATTATCTCTCACAGCTACAAAGACAATGACATGTTACTTAGTACTTTTAATAATGATAAATTCAGTCCTGGTGACAAGGGAGTTTAAACGTGCCAGGCTATAAGCTGTAGCATAAGATTTTCCAATAGATCCCAACAGAGATCTTTTGTCCCACAGGCTCACGCATTTTTAACCTCTCCGCTTGTTCTGTCCTGGCCCCTCTTCAACACCGGACTCCTACTGCAGTCAGTCATGAAATCACTTTCTGAAGATTGTTGTTCTTCAGGTGCTCAGTGGGAGAAATTAATTCCAGTATTAGAAAGACCAAATGTGAAAACTGAGACTTGAGGAGATAAAAAAAAAAAAAAAATGTACAAGGCACATCTCTGCATTTCATTAACATTAAACTTCAAATAAACATCTGCGAAACTGTTGATACAGTCGATTGCACATCATCATCTTCATGTCATGGTTAGATCATCACATTTTGGGAGTACAACAGAAATCTAACTAGAATGGGAGACGCTCAGATTAAACAGCCTTTTCCTTCCACCCCTCTTCTGATCATTTTTCATGTTTTGATGAGAATAAAATGCCACCCAGATTTTCCTGGGACATTTTTTGTCTAATCTTCTCTGTTTTAACTTAGTTTGACGTGCCTGTAATACCTATTTAAAACCGTCTCTCCCTCTGTCTAATATCTCAGCCTTTAACAGATGGATATTTTCTCCTGCTCGTAGTTACAGGCAGAGCAACTAAGAAAAATACAGTGCAGATGGTACAGGATGAAGTAGTGGTTGAAGCAGTGGTTCAGCAAAAATGAAAGAGCGCAAAACTAACTAGTTCTAAAAATGCTTAAAAAAAAAAAAAGGAGGAAAGCAAGAAAGGCCTGGGATTAGGAGGCTTAAGGTGACATAATTCACGCTGTTGGTCCGAGCAGAGATTCGGCTAGGCATAGCTATTTGGGCTATGAATATACATCGAAGGTCAACCTGGGTCGTTGGGAACTAGGTCTGAGCTTCATGGCACAACTCTGGTGTGAGCTCTCCAGCTGCAAGCTCGCAGCAATTCTGCTGTGCCTTGATGCTCCAAACCTCTGCTCATGGCTGTATGGAAACACATCTCATTGGTTTTTGTGCCGAGACACAGTAAGACTCCTTCCCAGACGATTGTGCCAACCGCAAAACAACTTGCATGTCCCCCAGAAAACCGGTGCCAGTAGAGCTGGGGGCGGGCAGCTTCTGCTCTGAACCTAACACCCAGGCAGGTATTTACCCCACGTTTGCACCTGGGCAGACCTCACCTCCTGTGAGGGTGGAAAGACAGTAGGTTTAAAAGCAGAATAGGAGTGAGGATGAACAGAGCAGGGTGTTAATAAACCAGAGTGAAGAAACCAACGGCTGTGTAGTATTTGCACACAACTGATCTAACACCACTAATTTGACTTACAAGTGTGGCTACTGGTTCCGTTGCAGTATTTCTATGGAAATTTTGTGATACATGCCAATACGTCTTAGACTGTCAGCCTCCTGAAGGCTTCTCATCTGTGGTCTGTTCTTTCAAATATTCATGGCCTGCTTGCTCCAAACATGCATGCTAGTCCAAATAACATTCATGTGATTGATGTAATCTCCAAAATTAAAAGGCATCCATTCACTGTGGCGTGTGCTACATCTAACTTTTACCCAGGATGTGTCTATTTGCTCTCTCTCACATGAATTTCAGCAGGAGATAAAACTGAAAGCAATAAATAGCTAGAGATGGAGCCCTGAAGAGCCCAAGACTGGTAATGTAATGTCCTGCCAGGACACTGACCTTTTATTTTTCTAATGAAAACACAATAAAATGGCAATAAAAAATGTGAAATGGTCCTTTTTAAAGCATTTAATATCTTCGATCTCAATCACTAGCCGTACCACCCAGTGTTTTGAAAATTCACAGGTAATCATCCCCAGTGCCATTTCAACCCTTCCCACATGGGCTCACAGCTTTCTGGCTCCCTGTGCGAATGGCAACCCCAGGTCTCACATCCCAGATGTACCCAGGGAACCTATGCAGCGCCGATCAGAAGTCTCTCCCTGTGGCTGGGAACAACACCCCTGCAGCAAGGAGGGGGAAGTTCAGCCCCATCCCCGTTCCATGCTAAACCTCCCTTCGGAGGCTGCCGCTGAAGGCTGCCTCGCTGGTGCTACGGGTACAGCAGGAAACGGCCTTAAGACCATCACTGCATTTTATCCAGGCTGCTGCAAAGCCCTCAGATCGTGCTGACTGATTCAGCTCCAGTTCAGATGAGGAAACTCAAGGTGAAAGTTTGTGCAGCTCGTGGCTGATCCCTGTACCGACTCCAGCACTAGCTTTCGAGACCCGTATTTCTTGCACAGACGTGGGTTGGGAACGTGTTATTTGAATTTATTTCTTTGTTAAATCAGCTGCTTTGTGCTTGCATAATCACAATAGCAGCACTATCATTATCAAACTGAATTTCATGTGGTATGCAGGGAATTTTATGGCTGTTTTAATAAACATTACGCTGGTTGGAACTTCTATAAAATAAACCATTTTTCAAGTTAAATATCCACTTCTTAAGTGCCAGACTGCTAAGAGAGGCAGGCAGACATAAGCCTCACTACAAATCTGATTGCCATGAAGGGTCCACCACCGCCTGCTGGAAAGGCAGGTGAGAATTAATTCAAGCCGCCAAGGAAACGCGAGCATCCAGAGCTGTGCCACCGAGGAGCTCTGGGCCACTCCTGGTCACTCCTGGGACTAGACCCTCTCCACACGGTGTCCTTCTGTCCTTCTGTCCCTGGCCGGCTTCCTGCATGGAACAAGTGGCTCGTCACCTCACTAACCATTCCAGCAACAAGGCCAACTGGAAAGGGTCAATCCTGATGGAAATGCTGAAGCCATATTGCCTCCAAATCACACTGGCTAAATTCAGTTTGAATATTTACTCTAATACAAAGGTAGAGCAGCAAAGAATGTGACACCGTTCTGTCGTGAAGCTTCCCAGGCATCCCTCATCATTAATTTCTGACAGTATTTAAATGTCCTTTCTTCTCCTGCTAAGTGATATTATATATAAAGCTCACTTGATACTTACAGATTTATAGGTTCATGCATAATGACATTTTTTTCAACGTTTTACTAAACCTTCATTATCTCTAGACTTAACCAGGCCCTTCCCAATAGAGCAGATTCACCCCAACTGCCTAATTCATTCTTCGTGTTCTAGTCCAAAACTGACAAATGGAAAACAGAAGAAAGAATGGTGCAAAAAAGCCCTTCTGGACATCACTGGGAGCACTCCCTCCTGTAGCAGAAGAAAGAATGTAAGACAAGGCAAGCAGATTTTATCTACTCTTGCAGAAAAATCTCAGCCCACAAGCAGACTGCAATTTAGTACTAGAAGAGTTGTTTTCTACTGAACAATTACTGGAGACAGAGTCGCCATGTATGATATTTCCAAAAAGATACTTAACCCGTAAAATAGAACTGGAAGCCAAAAAAAAAAAAATATACCAGGTTCTGATTCTCCTCCTGAGATACAA
Organism: Phaethon aethereus; assembly: GCF_964289735.1. Lineage (NCBI taxonomy): Eukaryota > Metazoa > Chordata > Aves > Phaethontiformes > Phaethontidae > Phaethon > Phaethon aethereus. Next base: position 65,295,707 of record NC_138578.1, on the reverse strand, counting down.
ATAATTCTTATTTACTTTAATAGAAAGTGAAATTAAAAATTGAGAGAGAGGTATTCATGTCATGCGGGAAGTGAATCAGATCATCAGATTATCCCATTAAACGCAAAATCCCAGTAAAATGCTGTAAGAGAACAGTATAATAGAAGACTTAAGTATAGCATGTTGGGCTTGCTTGAAAGGGAGGCTTGTAAAATAAAACCAGCATTGCACAAAGATCTGATTAGCTTCCCAGCTTCTATTCTTTAGACAATCAAGGCACAGGAATGGCCAAGGCAACGTTTTCCCACCTCTTGCGGTCTGAAGACACTGTCTGTTAAATATTGGACTTTGCTATCATCATTCACTGAGATGACTTTTTATGAATGGTGGTGGTGAGGCACTGGAACAGGTTGCCCAGAGAAGTTGTGGATGCCCCATCCCTGGAAGTGTTCAAGGCCAGGTTGGATGGGGCTTTGAGCAACCTGGTCTGGTGGAAGGTGTCCCTGCCCATGGCAGGGAGCTTGGAACTAGATGATCTTTAAGGTCCCTTCCAACCCAAACCATTCTGTGATTCTATGAATGACTGAAAAAAAGCAGATCATATGCAAGTGGGTAATTTGCATATGCTAACGTACTGAATTTAGAGGTCATGCGGGGAAATTTCAAAGAAGGGTCTATGTGCTGGTCAGGGTACAAGTGGCTGGGCTATAGCTGCGGATGTGGCATCGTTATTAAGAGTCACAACGTTTCTCCTTGTAGAGGAGTTAGTTAATATAGTTTACCTGCACAAAGCACTTTGCGCTGGATGAAGCCTCGGCCTGCCTGAGAGAGCTGATGCCATGGGCACACCATGGCACACCAGCACGAGCACCAAACCTACCGCTACCGATAGAGGAAGGGGGCTACAGTCCCCATAAGGCTCCGTGCTAAATCCCTCCTTCATCCCTTCACCGTGTAGCACACAGAGATCAAAATTCAGTTTTTTCTAAATTAGGGGTTTAAATTAGACGGAGCCAGTTCCCGCGAGTCCTGGCGTGCGGCGCTGCGTGCGGCAAAGCCTCCACCGCCAAGACTAACCGCCTCCTCCGTGCCGCCCCCGGGGCCATGCTCCTCAAGTGCAACCGGGGGAAAACTCGGTTTAACAGAGATGAACCTTCTCACTGCTGTCGGTGCGGAGCTTGCCCACCTCTTACACACAGCAAGTCAAACAGGAGAGTCCAGCCACTTTTCGTTAACGCCCCGCAGAACTCCGTCTCTTTTCCAAAAAGCTGATGCAGTATGCAGGGTCACATCTGGATATACCAACCAGATGTTTTGCCGCCTTGGCATGTGAGCAGCTCAGCAGGAAAGCACAGCCTTTCTCTGATACCGAATCCTAATATTACCGATGGAAAATTTCTAGTAAATATTGTTAAAAGAAGGGTGTTGCCTTAACAAAAAAAAAAGCAAGCAACTACCAGTTGTGTAGAATTATTCTATCTTTCCATCAAGCAATGAGCAGTTAACTGTCCGTTTTCCTGCTTTGTCTCCTATTTTTCTATTTTCTTCAGTATTTTTTTGTGATGAGAGGGGAAGAGAAGGCAAATCCACAAAAATACAAGCTGAAATACTTTCTTTGGGGTTGGCAAGTCAGAAGACTTAACCTTTTAATATTTTCACAAAACCGAAATTTTGTTATGAGGCATTACAAATTTATTTTTCAGAACTATCTATCCATTTTCAGGCAGCTGTAGACTCGAAATATAACCTGTGGTTTTCAACCTATATAGTCGTGACTCAGGGATTATCAGAGGAAGATGTTGTGTTGAATCAGTGAGATTTAAGTACAATTAACAATAAATGACCAAAGTCTAACTGAAAATAACGCCCTGTATATTCTCTTTGCAATGGCACCAGCATTACAACGTCAGTTTAGCATAGCCAACGATTCCGGTGGGTCTTTTTATCCCATGGTCCCTCAATAAAATGCATTCCTCACTTTACTGCATACCAGGCAAAATCTGTTTGCTGATCTTCAGGGTATTATGCAAAGCATTTGGGGAGAATGACAGGAGAGAGAGAATTGAATTTTGAGGCATTTGTTTGATCTATCGCTTTGATGATTTAGGCTGATTTATATGATGGGTTTGGGTTGTGTGTGTTATGGTTTGCATTTTATGCAGTATTTTTCTATGGCTGGATTCTCAGTGATGTTCAGTGTCCTGCATCTCTTAGTACGACACACAGATTTCAAAAAAATAAAAAACACCAGCATTCAGCACCTGCTCTCTGGCAACCCCTACTAGTATTTAAATATGAATGGTGCCGTTAGAAAATCTGGCTGCATTTGAGGGCACTGACCACTTCAAAATCTGGTCTTAAGCTTGGGTTTATGTGATTTTAAACATCAAAACAACATTCTGAATCCCATCCAAGGAATCCAAAAGAAGACAGAGTAGTTTTCCACACATGCCTGCTATGTGGTCTCAGGAATTGCTTTCCTATGAATAGAAAATGAAAAGTCTTGGCCTATCTATTTTAAACAGCTGATAAATAAAAAAGGGGCATAACAAAATAAAAAAAAAAAATAAATGCTTTCAGTATTGGTTCTCTGAGTATCTTGCAAAGAACCCTTGCATCTTATTTTTCACATTTATTTTTATAGCTTTTTCTTCTTTTCTTCTTTTGTATTTTGCTCCTTAAAATAAGTAGGAAGCAAAATGTTCTTTTGTTCCTTAAAAATAAGTAGGAATCACAATGTTCTTTTGTTCAAAAGCTATTGTTAGCATGTATTTTACCAATCTAAACAGATGGGATGGAGGAGTCTGTTGTTCTGAGAACTGATTTAGCGCAGGATCACGGAGAAGGAGCATCTCCATTCAAAGAGCAGCACTTCTAAGTCAACACCAGGCTTCGTTACTAAATTCCACGTTTATCTTAAGAGGTTCCCACACAGTCATATCCCAGCAGCAGCACAACCCTCAAGCTGCTAAAAGCAGCAAAATAGAGAAAAAACTGCTAATCACCTGAAAATGAGAAGCATCAGTCTCTGCAACCTAGTTCTACAAGGCTTTTTGCAAAAGAACGCAGTCACCAGAGTAAACATCTGTGATCAAACACTAATTTAGCACCAACAGAAAATTGACTTCAAATCATCTCTTTGTCACTGTAATTGATTAAAAGTCAAATGAAAATTGATAACATGATTTTCTGTGTGTGAATGTGTATGTGGCACAAACTCTCAAGAGCTCTATTGGCTTCATATATTGACTTTTTTCCAAATAAAGCTTTTTAAGAGTACATTAGTCAGTCCACTAATAAACTTAAAATGCAGACTAATTACTCCAACACAAGGCATTAATATCGATGCTGCCGAATTTTGGTGAAAAAAAAAGACTCTGAAGAGAACTTCGAACCCAAGTAAAACAGCAAAATGCACGAACTATTTCCTTATCATTGGGTTTTTTAATCATGAAGGAAGCTGACTGCTTTTCTCTTATTTTATTTTTATTTAAAACTTTCTCAACATTTTATTAACTCTTCTCCAGTTTCAATGTCACATCCATACTACTGTTCCTTGCTAGTCAAAGGCTTTTTTTTAAGTGTAGGTTACAGATGTACATACCTTTTTTCTTTAACAGATTATTTTCTGCATCACAGAGCAAATGCCACTCTGTATCGACCCCCAAAGAGAATGTAGCCAACGGAGTACTAAAATGTTATTTCATCTACTCTATGGACACTAGGTTTTTTAATATCACATGTAAATCCAACAAAAAAAGATATTCTGCCACAGAATGTCTGTTGCTTTATTATTGCATATTCCAAACTGGCCTGGAACTAGGAGAAAAAACATCTTGCAAACAACATTAATTCCACTAATACAAATTTTTACCTTCTTTATTGATGGGAATATTCAGAGGTATGAGAAACGGAGACAAAAGCATATTAGAGATGTTTCATTTATAAAGTAAAAAAAACCAAACTTCATCCCCAATTCATTCCTAATGCTAAAAGCAGAATCTTTGCAAATAATCAATTTCAAAGAACATTTTCAAGACTTTACAAATGCCGTCAAATTACAGTAAAGTTCTGTCTGTTACACCACTACAGCCATGACACTAGCCAAGGATCTACATGTAAGTCAAGAAACAGAATTCTGCCATACCTATCCATTATATACCATATACCATTCCTCTTTGTCTCAGAAGAGGAGGGAGGACAGCAGGAAGAAAAAAATCTCCAACTGCAGATTTGAATTTTGGCTGCTAGAGTGGACCAGGAGAGAGACGGGGAATCCACAGATGAAAGGGGTCCCATACCAGATGGCAGCAGTAAATAAATGAACAGCTAGGAAGGAGCAGAACGGGGAGAAGGAGACATTCGCAGCTTTTGAGGTGGACTGCCCAAACTTAGAGAAATGGAGATGCAAAGGGAGAGCTAACGTGGTGCTGCTGAGTGCAATGGTCAGCTACAGTCTTTGAATAACGCTGTCTTTGCAGCAAGACATATTCTTACTTTAATCCTAAAAATATGGCAAGAAATATGACCGTTTGACACCAGGAAAAAAGAAAATTAAAAATTGTTCATCATCAACATTGTGGGGGTCTTGCAAAGTGGAGGTTCCAGCAAAGGCACTCTGGGTTGATGCAGTGTACAGCATTGGCAGACAGTCAGTCTGTGACAAGTGCCAGCACAACATTATGACTTAAAACTCTCCTTTACTATGATGCCTACAAAAAAACCTGGCAAGAGTTAAGCTGCTAGTGAACTGACACCGCCATCCATCATGCTTCCCAACATGCTTATTGCTTCCCCACATGTTTACAGCTTCATCATACTTCCACATCCTTCTCTCCACTTCTTGTCTCCTCTTGCTACCCGGTGCAAAGGCTGCCTGCAGGGTCCACGGGCACGCAGCAAGGACCACAGAGGCATTCAGTCCCTGATGTGCCTCGGTATGACCGCAGCCCAAATCTCCAGCAAGCGCTTAATGAGGACCCTGAGAAGAGTGAGCGGGTGGGCAGATCTCCCCCAGCCCCTCTGCCCAGCGCTGAACCCCACGTAGCCCTGCTGCCTACTCAATGAGACTCCTCAACAGCTACACCACAGCAATTGCAAAACCTGCAGCATTTCCACATTTCAGGAGTGTCCTTAGGGAGAAATTCAGTCTGGAGAAAAGGAGGCTGAGGGGAGACCTTATCGCTCTCTACAACTACCTGAAAGGGGGTTGTGGTGAGGTGGGTGTTGGTCTCCTCTCCTAAGTAACCAGCAATAGGACGAGAGGAAACGGCCTCAAGTTGCAGCAGGGGAGGTTTAGATTGGATATTAGGAAAAATTTCTTTACGGAGAGAGTGGTCAAGCATCGGAACAGGCTGCCCAGGGGGGTGGTGGAGTCACCATCACTGGCAGTGTTCAAAAAACGTGTAGACATAGCACTTCAGGATATGGTTTAGTTAGTTTGGTGGTGTTGGGTTGATGGAGCTGACGATCTTAAAAGTCTTTTCCAACCTTAAAGATCCTGTGATTCTGTGAAATTAGATGCAGAGGTTTTAGTGAAGTATCCACAAATATAAAAAAAAGCACGAGGAGGGGAGTGGTCACAGTGTGATTTAACTTGATGTTGAATTCAATGCTGATTTTCCCACCAAAGATGTGCTGTCCCGCAACTGTAATGTGCCACCAGAACCTACAGAAGGCTTATGAAGGCTGCCCAGAAGAAACTGTTGTCAGGAGGAGAGAGGCAGCCCATACAGGTATAGCTTGAGGCAACCAAAAAGTAGTAAGATTTTATTGCCTTAAAGGTTGGAGCATCCATGGCTACAAAGCATATTCCTTTATTTGTCACTTCCAAGCAGGGCCAGCAGGAATTTGAGTTTATCGTATGGCCTGGACACTTCATTCCCCACCTCTGCAGCCAGCTGCCCTACCCTACACAGCCCGCTCAGGCAAATAAGCACATTATTTGATCGTTTCAGTAGTAAAGCAGAGTTTGCACATGCAAATTTTATCACCTGTCTGTACAAGTGGTGAAATCCACACAGACTATAATTCCTGTGTCCTCCTTTACATTTGCACCATCGTTTACCTTGGCTCTTAACAATTATTATTCAGCATTTCAAGTGCCATCTGTGCTGCTGCTAAGTAAATGCCTTCAAGTATATTGGAAACAGATTTTCTGAACTTTTACCTTGTACCGAGCACAGTCAGCATCAGAAAGACATTCTCTACAGAAGCTGACATGTATTTAGCTGTTTTTTCATAGGGATTGTGTGTATTTAAATTTAAAATGTGTGTATCTAAGTTACTAAACAGAAAACAGGCACAGATAATGAAGGAAAATCACTGCATCCCAAAAAGCTCTTGCTCTCTATGGGTCAAATTCAAATCCACACACACGGGAAACACTCACTCACACCAGGAGTGAATTTAGTCTTATAATAGTTAACTGTATCTTGAGACAAAACCCTATTAAATAAGAAGAAATATCCTCAACACTTTTTGACATCTACATCAGTCGCCATTAAAATTAAAATGTGAAATGACTGATATCCGCAAGACACATGAAGCTGACTATTCTAAGATGCTCGGTGACAGTTTAAACTAGTTGAAGTGACACATGGGAACAGATCCAGACTAGCACATCTCTGCCCACCGTCTTAGTGTAAATGTCAGCATGGAAGTAGAGTCTTTGAAAAAATATCTTAAGCAGATTTTTTTTTCCCCTTTAAAAAATCAATCATTAACAACTGTTTGCTAATAAGTCATGTTTTCTTTTCAAATGAATTCATAGTTGGTCATAGCCAGCAATTCACTCATTCCTACAGGGATAAAGCCACACAAGCACATAATAAAGAAAACACAAACCACCAAGTTGCAGACTTAGGTAAATACCGTGCAGTGTTTTGTTTTGGTTTTTAATCAAAAAAATAAACTGTAGGGAAACCACAAACATATGGACAGCTTTCAAGTATTTCAAGTCACCAAACAGATAGACCATGGTAAAAGAACAAAGTGGGAATTTCCTTTGGTTTCCTCTCCTGATGCTGAGTGGCATTACTGACTGCAACGGCATTATTTCTATGCCGGTCATGCCTGACTATGCTAGGCACGGCCAAAGTCACTCGGACAAACCCAGCGATGCATGGATTAGGCACCTTAAAAGTTTAGCGGCTGAGAAGGGTGGGTTAATGTAGCCCCAACACCAGAGCCAACGACGTCCAATCTGAGGCATGGACAGATCTGATGTTCTCAGGAGCCTGTGAAGGCTTGAAATAAGAAGCAAAGCAAGGGTGAAATATTCCAGCCTGCCTCGTGTACCAGGATGCCTCTCCCAGCCCGGACGGGAGGCAGAGAAGATCCATCACCTCCAACATGTCCCAGCAGCCACCTCCACCCCAGGATGGAGGAGAGGAGCAGAGAGGCTGCAGAGAGGCCCCCGGCATGTCCTCCATCGTCCTTCTTCTCCCCGCTCACCTCGAGTCAGAGCTCTGCACAGTTTAATTACAAACCACAGACATGTGCAATTCTATTAGCCAGCCTAAAGCGCTGGCATTAGATAAGCTTGTGCTCTGAATCCAGTTACTAAGACACTGCCAACAAGCTCAAGAGATTCGGAGCCTCTTTTCTATGCAGGTCCGTTTGGCCTGGAAATAGCATACATATACACTGACTTGAGTTTAACAAAGAATGTTAATTTGGGTCAGTGAACTACCACTAATTGAATTCTAATAGATGTCACCATAACTCAAGTGCTCCAGCTCTCTCAAGCAAAATGGCAGCAGACTGAAGCAGGCGCTTCTACAGCACTGGGGGAGAGAAAGTCTGTCCTTCAACTGCCTGGTTTCTTCCCCTTCCAGTTTTAACTACTGCTCAGACATAATAAAAAGCAAATGAGATGCTGGCTTGACAGCTCCCTCAAAAGATCTGCAAGAGCATGTTTTAGTTTTTAAGGGCGGCGCTTGCTCTCTCCAAAACCGAACAAACCTTTAGCTACTCCATACACAGACACAGCCGCAAGCATTTTGAACACAGAGATAATATACTTTGAAAGCATAACAGACTAGTACTCAGCTCCTTCTTCCTGAGATCGCACCATTTTGAATTCTTTTGGCCCGAAGCCAGCATCCCTGTGCTGGCTGGGAGCAGTAATCCCAAAGCGCAATTTTCCCAAGAGCCCAGCGGCACGGGGATGCCGTGAAACTGCACACAGCCACACGTCCAGCCCCACGGAAGGACAAGGGCTGTCGTCAGAAGGAAAAAGGGAGTTTATGTTAGCTGAGGTAAGCTTAGTGTGATTCACACTAGCTTAGCCATGGGAAGGCTCCTTAGCTCATCTAAAAGTAGGAGATTTACAATCAACAGACCACGAGGGTGCTCGTTCTTGCCTCCGTTAAGATGGAGCACAGAACATAAGGTGAATTTTCCACCGGCTTGCATCCTCTATAGTCACTAATCCCTGTGCAAAACGGACATGAAACTGCTGCCGAAGAACAATGGTGGCATTTTGCACAGCTGTTGCGCAGACACACAAGGGGCAGGCTGATGGACAATCAGGCCCACGGAGTTCCACCCTCTAGGTAAGCCTGTGGTAGCGGTTGGCCCTATGTAACAGGTCACACTAGTGATGCTCACCGCAAAATATGAAGCAACTACTGGAATCCAAATGTAAAAAACTCCAAAATTGAGATGTCAACCTAAATTCACTCTCCATGGTGACATGGGACAGACAGTTACACATCCAAGCACTTAGCTGGACCTCGAAGTAGTCAAATGAGTGTAGGACCTTCCCCTCATCCACTGAGCACAGAAAATATTAAGGGGGTGGGAGATAAGGAAGAGAACAAATTCTACTTCTTTTTTGTTTGTGACCAGAGAAGAAAAACCCAAACCAGCAGATTCAGGACGCCCAGATTCAAACAGGTACTGCAAAATATTCTCAGAAGATTTCCCTTTCTAAGTTCTCTAGATTTTAGCCACATGTTACCATGTGCCATTGCAGAGAGCAATAAAGCAGAGAGGCAAATCTGATAAATGAACTCTCAGTTTGGCCCAGCGGGTAAAAGCACTAAACCCATATTCAGAGGGACACGCACAAAGCACACACCGACCGTTGCTAACAGAAAAGCCCTCCAGGTAGGGCAAATGATGCTTTAAAGTGATGCCTGGAATGGCTCTGAGTCATTGTTAATTAGACACCCATACGTTTGGTAAGACACATGTGACCCGTTCACACCTGGGGAATGACCTGGGTTTATGGAGTTTGCATCAGGGGTATCAAACCTGGATATTGCAAAAACTTCTGGTTCCCCAGAGAGCAGGATGAGCACGCTGCACGCACCAGCCACCTCCAGGTCGCACGCTCCTACGCATCCGTCCCCCTGGGCATCCCCTTAGCACAAAGTCTGAGGGCTGGCAAGCACGGAGAGTGCAGACCCCTCCATCACATCGGGTACACCGTGCCGCTGGCCACACCGTGATGAAGCAGGACCTTCAGAAAATAACATTGCATCGGCTTCTAAAGAGGCACCTTAGATGCCGCTATACACAACCTGTGATGTGCCTCCATCATGAGACACATATACATCTATAGATGAGTAAATTCAAACCCTGTGTCCACCCTCATAATACTGCCTAGACTTAGCAGGACAGGGAAAACAAATAAAGACCCGTATCCTCCCCCAATTCTGCTGTGCCCTTCTGAAATACCACCATTTAAAGTATATTCACCAAAGAATGTAGACATGGTGGGCAACATCAGAGGTGTTATGGAAACTGACCCTAGCTTTTTCCATGCCATTGCCTTTCCAGTGTTACTTATCCTGTCCCATCTTGTCCTTCCACATGGTCCTCATTTAGGCCTTCTATTTTCTTTCTCTCTCCCTTTTGGTCAGCCCCACAACCATCGATTCAGCATGGCATGTCTTCCTTTCCCATCATCGATTTTATACACCTTCCAGTTAAATTTCCCTGTCCATGCAAAAGTTAATAGCCCTCAAATAACTACAGATATTGTTACCTATAATTTTTAATAGATAGTTCATATATATTTGTCTATTCCATTAAAAAAAAAACCAAAAAAAACCACAGCTCTTTTCCTGACTGTCTCAAACAATGAGCTCCCATGCAGTCAGTGTCTACCGTGAGTCAGTGGGCTCATCTCTGCATTACTGCAGTAAAGGTAAAGACAGATGTAGAACTGAGATCTTGATCATCTGCACCTTAAAAAAAAAAAAAGTGTTCTGGCAGTTTTCATCAGAGGATCAGTTTTAAGCAGTGCCCTGCTGCACAAATGCTGGCTTCCGTTAACTTTTACTGCCATTTCAAGGGGACCTGTAATATTTTGTCCTGAACTGTTGCACACCACTGCAGAGTTCAGTTGAATAGCTGTCATATTCTGCACCAACGCAGGAGGTGTCTCCGTGGAGAATAAAATAATCCTTATGTGTAGTTTCTATATTAATTTATTTAATTTGTAAAGCTCTTCGGGACTCTGTAAGATGAAAGAAGCTACATAAATGTAAAATATATCACCATTATTGCTGTTTTCTAAGCAGCATCTTCCATTTTGTAGTTGGTATTTTTCTCCCATAGTGTATGACCTTGTATTTTATCTAAATTAAATCTCATCTTGTTAATTTTTGCACAGTTCTTTAAACTCTCAATATCCTTTTGTTATCTCTCTCTCTCTGCCTTCCACTGTGTTTATGATCCCTCTTAATATGGCATCATCTGCAAATTGTATTGCTCTGTATATATTGTTTAGGAAAGTATTAAACAATATTGTGATCAGCACTGACCCTTGTGAAACCTCCCCTGATATTTTTCCTAAATTGATGTTGTAACATTTATAATTAGGTACAAGAGGACACAAAAAGAAGTAACAGGCAGCAATTAAGGAAGGGAAAATATAAGCTATCAGTAAAAACTCTGACAGTGAAATCTGTGAGAATATACAATAGCTTCCCAAAGGAAGGGTTGAAAGTCCCAATGCTTACTAAAAAATACATTAACAGTAAATAAAACACTAAATAATAATAATGCTTAGCACATAGTGTATATACTGCTTGACATGTTCAAACCTACTCACCAGAAATAGCTAATTTGGGGAAACAGTGAAAATTCTAGAAGATAAAGCACCCAAGTATATTTTCTTTTTCTTTTTGCATATGTAACAGCCTCTCCCCAACCAGCGTGACTCAGGGACAAAGCATTCCTGCAAATAAACCTGCGCTACCAAGGGGATATGCATATGTCTGTGAAGAGGACAGGATGACCTAGCACTTCTCATTTTTTCTGCTGCTGTACCCTACACATCCCACTATACGCTCTCTATGGGATAAGCTCTCAGTCACCAAAACCCACCTTTACAAATCCCTGTTCTCCTGATTTTTTTTTTTTTGTTCTTTTTCCTTCTCTTTTTTTGATACAATAAACACAGTGGGTAATTTCAACCTGCTGGCAAAAGATAGTCCTAACTCCCTTGTGATGACAGCCTTGAGAATCAACATTTTGAGACTCAACAACTGCCAGGAAGACTTCTCTCAAAAGTGTTAGTTAATCCATTTATTCTCTCCAGCCAAAGAGGAAAGAATGAAAGCAGGGCAAGTCTCAAACTTGTGCTGGTATTCAGGAGAGAGATCTCAGGACCAAATCCATTGGGATGAGCAGACCTCTCTCTGAGCCTGCTAATGGATACACTACAGCAACGCTTCCTAGCCTTTGACTAAAGCAATTAAGGGAGATCTTGGACAAAACGTAACAATTAGGAGCTTGGGAGCATAAAAAGTCTGCTACAGGATCTTCCAGAGGTGGAGGAGGACTCTTACATCTCAGCCTTTTCACCTGAGATGATCATCTTGTTCATGAGCAGCACCAACCCTGGAAAACACAGCCGTCACCCACATGATCCACCGTATGCACTCCAAAGAGACAACCACCCCTTTGAATGAAATTCTCACTTCCATATTCTGCAGCTGGAAACAGCTGAAAAGTCTTTCATTTAGTTAGTCAATAGTTCAGTTATCCTGCTTCCTACTCTATCACAGCTTTTGCGTTGGGAGTGCCAGCAACTCCGATGCTCCACCAACCTATGGGTAGTTACAAATGTGATGAAGATTAAGTGTATTACTAGTCCAACCCATCTCCAGTGGATTGCTTACGTGCTTAAAATTAAGCATATGGTCCAGCGTTTGCCAGTGCTCTCAGATGCCTGAAACCTCATAACCCAAGCATTTACTCTCTCCGTAGGTTTTGGCAACCGCTTGATGACTTGATACCTACGTTGCACCACGTGATGTCAACAAAGTTAATTTCTGGCTCGTACTAGAAAAACCTCAGTTTCACAAATAAGTAATACTGTAGCAGTAAGTGTTGTGTACTCCCAGTTCTTTCAATGATCTAGAAGTAAACATCTGTAAAGCAGGATTTATACTCTAGGTGTGGTTATGCAGAGAGAGAAATAAGCAGAATACAGGGGGGAACAGCGAGACCTAGAGCCACAGCAAGTGAAGACGGAAAGGGAGAAAGAAAGGACAGCCTAGCATGGGAGACAGCTACATACCAGTATTGGTCTGGAGAATTAAAGAACAGAAAGGACACTGAATACTCAAAAAACTACCAATCTCACATGGAAAAAGAAAAAAAAATAAGGTCTGGAGCCATGTTTTCACTCCGACAGCCAGGGAGAATATGCATGAAGCTCTCCAAAACTGGGCAAAAGAGGGAATGTAAAGGTGGCTGGTCCAGGCATCCCGGTGGAAGGAGACAGCTAGAAAGTGGTAGAACTAGAAGGCGGAGAAAAAAAGCTGAAAAGCTGAATAGCTGAAAAAAGGAATATCTTGAGGAATGCCACTGACTACCACATTGCTCAGCACTCCTCAGAAACTCCATCTTTGCTAAAACAGGGTTAGCATAAACATATGCCTTTTAACCCTAGAAACTACAGGCCCACAAGTGACACCAGATGACCACTTTCAAACACAGGTGTCTCCTATAGCACCAGGGGTGCTTTCAGAAGCCATGTTACATTTTGATTTCCAGAAAATGAGCTGAGAGATGGAAGATTTCAGTGCTCTGGAAGACTGATATGAACACCCGCAGCTGTCCAACCTCACTGACCTCTGCTCTTGGAGTTCACGTGGGGTGAGAAATAGGTGCCAGTCATTGAAGAAAGAGGACAGTTGTCATGATACCTTGAAATCTTGCTGTCCTTGCAAGCCTGTAAGGCTAGGCGTAACGACTGGGTGTAATGCTTTGTCCGCGATAGAAATCAAGCCAGCAAATTCCAGGTGGTGGTTACACTTCCAGATCTTTTGCGGTGCTTCCAGTGCTGCCATCTTGTGTTTCCACCTGCGCCTCCCCACTTAAAATCCTGCTTTATTTAATTCTGAATAGCTCTTACCCGGTCATGTAACTGGCTTTGCTAATGTTTCAGAAGTCACTTACTACACACATCTTTTAAAAATAAGATATTTTTTCACCTCCATATATTACATGATGTTCCCTTGAAGTATGTGTGATAAATTTGCTGAATTTAAGAATTAAGGCCACATTAGAAGGCATTGATTTTCTTTACAGCAAGATGAGCCTCTTCAGGAGCTGGATGGAGGTAGCGAACTGAGCAGACACAGCATGATTCTGGCGAGGCGAGCATTTGGGGAATTACTCCCGCAATAGGAAAAATTTGTTTTAATTAGGTTGGTTGGTGGTTCCCAGAGCAGCGTGCTGTGAGTGGGAAGGAGAAATGAGGATGGGACTGTAAACAGCTTGTTGTGCTCTCAGCCTCTGAGTCACAGCACGGAGAGGGAACTTGCGCTCCTGGCTCTGCTGCCAGAAGAGTCTTAAGAGTGCGAGGAGGGGCGAGGGAGGTGATGCGAAGACGTCCTTTCCCTTTTACTTTACTCCTGAATCGCTTATAAAAACAGTTGAGGTTTTGTTGTCCTGGACAAGGGAAAAGATTCGAGGAAGAAGATAATAACAAGCAATTAGGGCAGCAAAAATATCCAAGAACAAAACTGACCGAAAATAATAAAATTAAAAAGTGAGCGTGAGAGATTTTGTCATTCTGTCTTAGATTATGTTGAGGAGGCTGAACTCAATTTTATTGAGAAATCAATTCTAATTTGGCACTCCGCACGCTATCTGGCAGAGGACACCGGTAACAGTCTCCATTGAAATCTGCCAGCTAATTTACTTCTGCTGACTTTACACTAGCAAACAGAAGCAGGAAAAAGTCGTGTCGTAGGGATGACATTTCCCACTAAATATCTTGTACTAATATGCATCTGAGTCCTCCTGTGTTTGTCTTAGAAACCCATCACCTTGCAAAGGGAGACAAAAAATAAAAATAAAACACTCTCTCGGACAAAATGGTCCGAGCACGAGGCTAAAGGTTCAGCACGTATCCTGTGGACCAGGCTTGCATGTTGTGAGTTTAGCTGGAAGGGTGGGCTTGGGGACAGGTCAGCTGCCATGGGAGTTTAACATCATCTGTCCTCCAGTTAAACTGATCATGGAAGTCCAGTACCAGTTATAGACACTACGTCCTATTATTGATTGCCAAAAGGGGAAAAAAAAGCACTTTTAAAGGATTTTGAATTATTGAAGAAAATGTGTCTGTAGATATTTCAGAAATGTACAGCATAAAATTTATCATGGGTTACGTGTCTGGGAGCACAAAATGTGCCGTTTAATGCTATGCTTTACTGACCTTTAAGCAGTGGCAGCTATCCTAACTGTATTCACAGCTTATGTGTATTCACTCAGCATTTATATAAAATATCGTTTATTTTTATGAGATTTGTGCCACTGAACATTTTACTTGCACTGAGAAAACTATTGTTGAGTGGGTTGTTCATCGCATTGTTTCCAAACATTAATGTAAGGAAGAAGTGTGAGTTCTCAACCCGCATGCTTACTAGTATGTCCTTGCTTTATTTCATGAAGTAATTCTTACATGTGGACCGGATTAAAAAGAAAGGGGGAAAAAAAAAGAAAATGTTTTCCTTCTTTTGATTACTTCTTGCCTTCACCTTCGTGTCTAACGAAACCCATGCGATCCTACCTGCCTGGCACAATTGCGTTTTCTTTTTCAGGGAAGGTTTCTGTCTTCAGTTAAGTAAGTAATATCCATACAAAAGCCCCAAATTTAGAAGTGCACAATGACTTACATTTCCTCACTCCATTTATAAACCAGGTTCAGTGCTCCATAAGGACCTGATTTCACCCCCTCCCTCTCAGCAACATTCTTTAAGTCTTTACAAAGATCCATTTTCCCTTTTTTATTCCCAGAAGCCTGCTAAAACTAGGGCAAGATGGCCTAAAATTACTATTTTCCTCAAAGTCCCAGAAAACCTAAGGCCACTGGCACCTCTCCCATAGAGCAGAGCTATAGCTGCACGAGCTGTGCGAGAGCGATGCTGGGAGGGCTCAGGCACCTCTTTGCCTCCACTTTTGGAGAACCTCCGCCTCATCCACTCAAGGACACGCTCCCACTTAGTCTCAAGACCTGGTTCATCAGAAAGCTACGGACTTTTGACCCATGCAGGCATTTCGTGGCTTCAGAAACCTGACGCTGGAAAGACTGAACTTTATCTCTGAGAAAAGAAATAGGGTAAAAAATGAATATAACGATGTTGTTCTAAATAATTGATGTTGCAATCTAATGCTATTTCCTTTTGTATTACTGCAATCTTCTTAAAAAGATATTCTCAAGCTGTTTATTATAGCAATAACTATAATTTTTCCTTCTCTTTTAGCAACAGTGCTTCACCCATAATGTCTCCTACAGATAACGTATTAAAGATATAAATAAAATAACACAGTATAGGTGGTACAGCAACATATATGTTGTTAATCAGCCAAACAAAATGTGTTTTAGAGTTGGATTAGCTACAACTCGTTATTTGACTGTCTGCTGTCTTTCGCTTTCTCCATCCTTGGCTTCCTGTCTGTCTCTATTTGTATTTGCTTTGACATTACAACAATGCTGTGAAAAAAAACTAAACTCATTCACACTTTTCTTTTATTCACCTCACTGGGAGGAAGAAAGGAGACAAAACAAACAGCTTTGAATGACCAGAATATAGAAATCCAGCCCCCAAATTTAAACACCCTCTTGCCTCTCTTTTTTTTTTTCCTCAGAGCTCTGAAGTTTTTCCAGAAAGCTGTAATTTCCTTAAATATAAAAATCTATTTTAAAAAATTCTGTGTCTCTTCTAGAATGGACTAAAAACAGCCATGAGTGCAATTACTAGCCTCTAACCTCTAACTTTGGTTCAACTGCATATGCCATCCCCAGGAAAATCTCCAGCAGCCATCAGCACTGTTATTTGTATTACAGCAACATCTCTTAAACCCTTACCAAGAGTACATCCAAGTGAGGTAATTTCTTACACAAGTCTAACATAACAGATAGTCCCCGTCTCTAAGATTTTAAATGGAAAAGAGATCGTCCTAAATATATCAGACAGACAAGTAAGGGGTGGGAAGGGGGGAGCTCCATTTGGCATGGAGGGACTTGAGGCACAGCGAAAACCCAGGTTAGACTGTGCAGAAATCACGCTGGATGTCACGGCAGCAGCCCTGTGAAAGCAGGATGCTCTGCACAGCTGAAGGAAGCAGGTCTGACAAAACTAACGTAGTTAAATTAGAAGAGGGTAGATTTAGGTTGAACAGAAGGAAGAAATTTTTTATGAGGAGAGTGGTGAGACACCGGAACACGTTGCCCAGAGAAGTTGTGGATGCCCCATCATTGGAAGTGTTCAAAGCCAGGTTGGATGGAGCTTCAAGCAACCTAGTCTAGTGGAGGGTGTCCCTGACCACAGCAGGGGGTTGGACTGGATGTTCTTTAAAGGTCCCTTCCAACCCAAACCATTCTGGGATTCTCAGCAGTGCATCAGCACTTTCATTAGAGACCACCTCTCTCCCACAGGCTGCTGCTCGCCCCACGCGCCGTGATGTGCCCTCTGAGGGAGCCCAGGCTGCGAGGACGGAGGCGAGACGGTGAGATGTTGCTGTGCTGTCGGAGAGGAAGAGTCTGCAGAACAGCCATCACAGGCTCTGTGAAATCAGGAGAAAAGCGATGACTCTTCTTGAATGTGGCAAAGAATAAACCAAATCTTTCATGAGGATAGGCATGAAACAGGCCAAAATGCTGAAAACTGCCTCCTGTATTTTCAGGAAAAACAGACCTTCAGAGTGCCCCTTCCAACCTGCTTCAGCACGGCCCAGGGGCGTGCAGCCCTGCACCACGAACAACTTCCAACAAAGTGCCTGTCTTCCCATTGCTACAGTCCTCCCCCCAAAAATAAGAAGTTACATCTCTCTTGAAATCTGCCACAACCATCCCCAGGTCTCAGTTGATCTCCTTGAACTGTCCTAAATAACCACTGAGGTTTACCACTGCCAAGGGCTTTCTTCATCAAGACAGTTCTGGATTTAAGCCACATTTTCACATGTTTATGCCCATGCTTCAACCGAAGCAGGAAAGTGCTCCCAGCTGATCAGGGTGAGACCATTCACAAGCCCTCCACTTAGCACACATGACCGGTATTTGTACCTTCACAAGGCAGCCCAGCAACGCTCCCCACCTGGAGACACCATCCCCATTAAATTTTTGTATCTGCAATACTGAAGCGTATTTTAAGACAAATGCTGTTCTAATTTGCTGTGGGCACTGAAGACCAACACGCATTTCAGTGGAGGAAGTTATGTGTTTTAATTGGTTTATGAAGACAAAGCATATGCCATGACACAGTTAAATGATTAACAGATTCCTACGAATGCCTTTGGCATAGAATATCTATACATTCATTAGCTGGAACAATTCATCTTCTCGATAAAACTAAAATTAGTTATACAGCAGGTTTACTTTTTATGATTAATAAATGATAAAAGTCTAAATTATCCATCTGAAATGACTGCTTTCTTAGCTATTAATCTCACATTTATCAGCTCCTATAATTCACGTTATTAGTTGAAAAATCAGTTTCCCAAATATTTTTAATTTCCTATTAAAAAATCAAAACATGGAGTATGAAGTATCACCTCCTTCACTACATTACTTTGGAGTGAATTCTAAATCAAGATAGAAAAAGATGTACTATTTGCTGACTTTACCATAAAGAGCAAACAGATACAATATACAACTGTGCCTACATTATAACCATTAAAAAAAAAAAAAATTGCTCAGTAATAAAAAGCTCTAACAAAAGATGTATCAGCTCATTTGGATTTTCCAGCTCTCTATAGTTATTTTGCCAAGAAGCAAAATCTCGCTCATTTTGCAGAAAACCAGGTTAGGACAAAGCAGAGCAGATCATATGGTAAAAGGTCAGAAGTACAGCACTGTTTGTGTCCTGGAGATGGGGTTGACACATCCCAGGTTTAGCTAGAGGGAAGGGTTTGAGAATAGATCCTTCTGTCAGCTATTTAAAAGGTTGAAGGCCTTCTGTCCTCCAATTAAAGCCATCAAGGAACTCTACAACAGCTCATGTACAACCACTGTGCAGCATTCCTGTTGAAGACCAAGGGCTGAGTAGGACACGATTGCTTAGTCATGTCATTTCTGGTGTCAGTCGATGACTACCCCTAATTCCAGTAGCACTGGAAAAGAGGATTCTTCTGAGAACCAGAAAAGCCAAGTTTACAGTTTTCTAGTATCTGACAAAAGGTGGGTGGGGAGAAGGAAGGATGAAGTGGAGGCCTCTGGAGGGGTCCCTAGCTACTTCTCACTTTGGTGGTGGCTGAGCCGTGCTGGGTGGCATTGGCCTCCCGGAGCCCCAGCCCCAGGGGTGGATGGGGGCTGGGGAGTGCAGCCAACGGTGGCACACTGGCATCTGCTGGAAGGATGACATGTCCAGCGGTGCCTTGCTGACCAACTCCTCTCCTTCCCAGCTCAGAGTGAGATTCGGGGCATGTGACAATTCCCCAGCAAAACAGAAAGGATGAGCCAACAGCCATAGCAAGACTAATGCTGAATTCCATGCCATACACGGATGGGAGATAGGATCGAGAGAGACATATGATTCATCAGTCAGAACTATTAAAAAAACAAACAAACAAACAGCACTTTTTTGTAAGAACATGCATGAATTCCAGAAGTTTCATGAACTCTGAGCTGTGTGCTGGCCACATATCCCCACCTGAAATATGCTGGAACATATTTTAAAGACCAGTCACACAACTAAAAATTTTTTTTTCTTTTGAAAATGATTTGTCCACCTCTTTCAAGCATGGCCGGCACTAATTTTCTATGCAAGTAAGGGGCTAAATTAGCAAAGAGACATAAACAGGCTAAACTCTGCCTGGGATAACCTGGGAAGAGGGAGGTGAACATTTCTTTTAAGGCAACAACTACCTACCTCCAAAGCTGGAATATAATTGCCCTGAGTTTGACACAAAGCACACCAGTCTTAGTGCAAAGCCTTCAGGGAACATTTAAACTGTGATAACACCAGAGAGGTGAGTACATGATGGCAACCAGCACTTTCATATGAATTAGTAAATATGGTTTAAATGTAAAATGTTTATGTCTGAGAAATACGTTCTTTATACAGATGTTTCCTTAAAGATTTTGAGAGAATAATAAATAGAAGAGGAGAAGTAATTCAAACAGCACAGTCAAAAACGTTACTTGATTTTTTCCAGGGGAGGGTTAGACTGGGTATTAGGAAGCATTTCTTTACCAAGAGGGTGGTCAAACACTGTAACAGGCTTCCTAGAGAGGCGGGCAATGCCCCAAGCTTGTCAATGTTTGAGAGGCATTTGGACAGTGTCCTTGACAACATGCTTTAGCTTTTGGTCGGCCCTGAAGTGGTCAGGCAATTGGACTAGATGATCGTTGTAGGTCCCTTCCAACTGAAATAGTCTAGCCTACTCTGCTCTGCTCTGCCCTGCCCTGCTTTACTCTATTTTTATCAGGCCAGATAGTTAACACAGGCTTCTCTTAGGCACAGGCTTAGGTGGTTCATCACACAGGGATGAACTTACTCCTGCCTCCCCAGGCTTTGCAGAAACAGAGCCACCCATCTATAGATAGTGCCAGAACAGTACTGGTATTGAAGTATGAAAGCATTAAAGGTGGCTTTGGGTGCTCGTCCTAGTAGTGTAGTGGACAAACACAAAGCCTGAATGACCATAAGACCAAACCAAATTACCTGGTCAGGTGGCTAGTTAAATAACGTTATTCTCAGACCCAGACATCCACACATCAGTACACTTCACATACGTAACTCTGGATAGCACAACATTCACTTATCAGGTTAAAAAGAAGCTAAGAGGTGTCCTGGGAAAATCAAAAGATAGGGTTTATATCATTTATATGAATACACACATGCACATTTTTAAATAGAAATATGTCACAGAACAAGTAATCTTCAAATGATATGCCCTTTTTTACTATCAAATCTCTTTAATGTTAGAAAAGCATAAACCCAGCTTATAAATAAAACAGCATAAACACTTTGGTACTAGCAATAAATTGAGAATAATTGACCTTGTCCTATCAAAGGATGAGTGTACCCTTAGATCTTAAGTGCTGTGAACGGTTATGAACAGGCTGAAAGTACTGAGCGGCAGCAAGCTAAGCACAGCATGCACAGTGCATTTCACAGGGTACTAAACAGCCGAGGCTGGTAGAACTTCTCCCTCGGTTTAGTCTTAAGGCGTTTGATTTCTAGAACTACAGCCCATACAATATCACACGTCGGTCCTATTTCACTTTACACTAATTAGGTATTTTATTATCAAAAAGACACCTCGTACTATCCCAGTGCATCTATGTCTCTTTTCTCACTGCTATGTGCCTGATCCCGGCTTTCAGAAGGACTGACACCGTCTTGTCTCCACTGCACTTGATGAGGAGTATCAAGGAGAGATCATTTCCTCGGGTGTGATGAAAATAAGGTAAATCATTTGGCCCTCGGGGCACATGGCCTACCCCACAAACCTGAGGATGGACTAATCATTGCCAGCACTCGGAATAGGGACCAACACATCCGTCCCTCCCAAACGCCAGTGCCAAATGGCGCTCCGTCTAACGTGGCAAGTTGAGCAAAGGTCAGAAAGTGCCCAGATAACATCACAGATGGCCAAACTCCAGTGCCGGAGTCTAACAACCCCATGACATAACTGCACTGCATTAACAGTCTCGACTCTACGAATAAGCTGCATTTTCTCCTGAATACTCCTAGATAACAGCTTCCTATGTTAGTATGACACTTTGAAGCACTATGCATATGTGTCAAATATACAAAATCAAATAAAACAATGATCAAAACAGCAACTGTAGGCAGAACCAATAAAGAATTTCCAGGTCCGACATGCCCCTGCTCAGTTGCCGATCATTTTGTGAAGCCTCCAGGATTTGCTTTGAGGGCACCCATAGTACCCCAGGGGCTGGAGGTCCAGCCAGCCAACTCATGCCTGGGAAACTTGCTACATGGCCATCGGGTCCTGCAGCCATGGACCTTGCACCGTACCATAAATATTGAAATTGGCAACAAAATATGTTTGTAACGTTAAAAATGAATCCAGCAATAGATATTTTATGATGATTGTCTTGAAAATACAATACTCGGGGGAACAATAAAAAATAAAGAGTTTCAGAAGTTATCAGTCTAGGATAACTGAATTGTGACTGTTCCTCCCCTATTAAAAAAAAAAGAGAAAAGAATAAAACTTCATCAACTTCACTATTTGAAGGAAATGAGTGTTCACAGCAAACACCGAGCAAGGGTGCTATTGGATATACTACACCTGAATCATGCACACTTTGGGCAACAAAGTAAAATTTTCTGGTATTTTCACATCCAGTATCGTGGAGGAACACAAGCAAGACTGGTGGAATAATACAAGAAGTAGTAGATTATATGCCATGCCTGGATCACAATGTGTTTAATAGCCCTGTTTTGCCTATCACCAACATAGAACAACAGTGCCATCAGCACTCTAATCACTGAAAAACTTAACATAAAAAATGTGAGTCTTCAGGTTTTTTCGCTCATGTTTCCATCATCATAGAATGGTATTCATGTCCTTGTGAAAAGAGGAAAGAACAAAACCCCAAAATTTTGAGCTTAAAATTTTGCATTGTTTTAGTAGATATGAGAAAGCTAAATACTTACTAAATTAGGAACTGGAAATTTTACAAGGTTTAAGAATGGCTACTCTAGACAGAAAAGGAAATAGCATGAAAATTTTACATACTATTTCAGGCAGGCATTTCTAAATCTCCTTTTCCAAAACATCTGATTTTCAGCACTGTAATACCTTGAAGATCTGAAAACACGCTGACATGCACGTGCCCACACATATAATTCACATACATATAGTGACTACCCAGTGTTCTCTTCCGATTTGTATTAATTCATCAGGACCATACTGTAAAAGGAGAAGATAGATTATTGTGTTTCTTGCACTTTACACCAGGTATGGTGTAAAGGCTGTGGACGTTGTCTACCTGGACTTTAGTAAAGCCTTTGACAGCGTCTCCCACAGCATTCTCCTGGAGAAACTGGCGGCTCGAGGCTTAGACGGGTTTACTCTTCGCTGGGTGAGGAACTGGCTGGATGGCCGAGCCCAGAGAGTTGTGGTGAATGGCGTTAAATCCGGCTGGCGGCCGGTCACGAGTGGTGTTCCCCAGGGCTCGGTTCTGGGACCAGTCTTGTTCAATATCTTTATAGATGATCTGGATGAGGGAATCGAGTGCTCCCTCAGTAAGTTTGCAGATGACACCAAGCTGAGTGGGAGTGTTGATCTGCTGGAGGGTAGGAGGGCTCTGCAGAGGGATCTGGACAGGCTGGATCGATGGGCAGAGGCCAACTGTATGAGGTTTAATAAGGCCAAGTGCAGGGTCCTGCACTTTGGCCACAACAACCCCATGCAATGCTACAGGCTTGGGGAGGAGTGGCTGGAGAGCAGCCCGGCGGAAAGGGACCTGGGGGTGCTGGTTGACAGCCGGCTGAATATGAGCCGGCAGTGTGCCCAGGTGGCCAAGAAGGCCAACAGCGTCCTGGCCTGTATCAGGAATAGTGTGGCCAGCAGGAGCAGGGAAGTGATTGTGCCCCTGTACTCGGCACTGGTGAGGCCGCACCTTGAATACTGTGTTCAGTTTTGGGCCCCTCACTACAAGAAGGATGTTGAGGTGCTGGAGCGTGTCCAGAGAAGGGCAACGAAGCTGGTGAGGGGTCTGGAGCACATGTCTTATGAGGAGCGGCTGAGGGAACTGGGGTTGTTTAGTCTGGAGAAGAGGAGGCTGAGGGGAGACCTTATCGCTCTCTACAACTACCTGAAAGGGGGTTGTGGCGATGAGGGTGTTGGTCTCTTCTCCCAAGTAACTAGTGATAGGACAAGAGGAAATGGCCTCAAGTTGCGCCAGGGGAGGTTTAGATTGGATATTAGGAAAAATTTCTTCACTGAGAGGGTGGTCAGGCATTGGAACAGGCTGCCCAGGGAGGTGGTGGAGTCGCCATCCCTGGAAGTGTTCAAAAAACGTGTGGATGTGGCGCTTCAGGACATGGTTTAGGGGACATGGTGGTTCTGGATTAATGGTTGGACTCGATGATCTTAAAGGTCCTTTCCAACCTAGTGATTCTGTGATTCTGTGATTCTGTGATTCTGTATTGCTGTGTTCCCAGCTTTACTGAATCCTGATAAGCTCTCATTTCAGCCAAATTACTCCCACTCTCCACAAATGTATATGAGAACTAAAAATTAAATGAAAATGGCAAGATATGTCTGCTTGTATTATTCTGTAGGAAGATCATCAAACTGCTGAAGGCTCTGACAAAATGCCTATTCTTCATCAACTGCATGCCTATCTTGATGAAAGATCCCAAATGATTCTGGAATGACTTAAACATTTCTTGTTCCATACCACTCCCTCTGCAATACAGGCAGTGTATTTTAGGCTATACAGTAACACAGTACATCAAGGACAAAGCTTAAAGTAAGCTTGAGACTGGGGCCGTAGTCTGACTGAGCCATCAGTTAGGAAGAAAATTGTGGCTTTCAGGATCTCAGTATGTCAGCAGAGGGATTCACGGCTCCGATCAGTTGCTGGGATCAGTGCGCTGCTCCTTTCTCAGGACATTTAGGATTACCATTTGCTCCCATTTGCAGAAGAAAAATTCCCTTTTAAATCAAGCTGAGATACTCTGGCATCTCTGAGAGCACAAATTTCCCTGGATGTGTGAATGCGAAGGAAAATCCATTTGTCTCTATAAATATGCAGGACTTTTTTCTTTAAATATTGACATCCACACCCTTACAGATTTCTTAACCTTTAGTCTATCCGCACAGTTGCGGTCACCCAAATATGCGCCTGGCCTATGGTAAAAGTGCACCAGCTCTGTGACAGCTATAGATCTGTTGGATGTCAGAAGCTGTTCCCAAGGAAACATCAGGAAAAGGGATTATAGGAGGTTTTGAAAACCTATTCTGAAGGTCTGCTAACACAAGCAGGAAAGCCCACCTTTCTCCATGAAAAATCAAAAATAGATATAGACCACTACTGCAAAGTCTGAGATGAGGTGAACAATAAAAGATAAAAAGTTAAAAGCTAAGTGATAAAAGCCAGGATTATAATTTTAGCACTGCCTTTTTTTTTTACTTAATAGAAAACTGACTCCTTTTGGAGACAGGATGCAATCAGTTTTCCAAACTGTATATCCCCTTGAAAGAAATACTGTAAGCTTCTTTCTTCTTTTACTTGCAAGCTGATGTTTATTCATGTGCACGGGGCTACCGCGCAGACCTCTCACAGCATGACAAGCGCGCTGGCTGAAAGGCAGGATAGGAGATGACTATCGCCAGAATTTTTAAAGCAGGATGCTCAAGCTCGGCTGCTTAACCTGTATTTAGCCTGCTAAATAAGCGACCTGATTTTTTGAAGTGCGAAGTCAGAATTGCCACGTCTCTCGCTAGGAGAGGGAGGCTCGGTGACTGGCCGCTCCGCCGCCTTTGCCACACGGCACCGCTCTCCTGCTCTGTGCGTGCCCCCACGGGTCAGCAGGTCCCTCAGCCCGCCGACCGCACGCAGCTGAGTCTGTGACCGCGTGGCAGCTCCCAGGTGCATTAATTGCTTCCTAAAGGCAATTCCCAGCCGTCACAACCTCCAGCTGCAGCCGAGCACCACAGCCTGCATCCTCCCCCGGGGACCACAGGAGAGGTACCCACCGCCATGCAGCCTGAAGCACAAGTCTTGCACTTTGGAGCCCAAGAAAACTGAAACGACTGTTGGCTTCCCAGGATACTCAGCACTTCGGAAAATCAGGACACTTATTTAGGAGACTAAATATGGATATAAGGGCCTAGCGCTAAAAAAACTTGGCCCACTTAAGAAGAAAGGATGTACACCATCACCTTGGAGCTCCCCAGCAGACAGAACCGAAGAGGAGCTCTGGCTCTGCAGCGCTCACTCTAAATCAGCTCCTTTCAAGACTGAGGCTCTGCCCTACCCTGGGACTTCTGAAGACCTTGCAGAGTGAAGAAATATGGGATGAGTTACAATCCCAGTGAGAACTGGATAACCCCTTCCCAGGGGCTTCTCTGAAAATCTCACTCACTTGTAACAGGGTTGCAGTCCCACAGCAAAACATCTACAACTGCCATCCCCGTTTTCCATTTGATCGAGATCGCATTTCTGCCTGGGAAGGAGCAGAACAGTAGCGGACACACGCAGAGGTACCAGGGCACACCGTCTCCTCAGAGATAAGGTCCCACCTTCATCCACCTCAGGGCTGTAGGTATGGTACCTACAGCACGTGAGACTTCTCCCCTCACCGTGCCACCACCACTAACTTCACGCAAAAAGAAGACAGAAGCTGCTGATTGGAAATTAATTCTTGCCACGGCATGCTTGTTTTCCAGCCAGGTACTACAGGAAAATTGCTTCTATGTTTTCCCAACTCAGTTCTTCACTCATCTGACCTGGCAGAAACAGCACAAACCAGGGAAGCAGAAGATCAGATTTCCAGGTCACTTAGTGGGTGTACAGAATGGCTGCACTAGCACTAGGTGCTCTCCTCCTGCCTTTCCCTCATCTCCTCCAGGTCTTCCACTCCTTCACCCACTTGTGGAGCCCAGTTCTTTGGGGCAGGGGTGGTCTCCCAGGCTGTGTCTGCACAGCGACCATCTCCTCTCCACACACCTGCTTCCACAGCGACATGGAGAGGAGGCATCATTTGGCTTCTACATTCACGACATCCCGTTTCATATTTCATTTCATCAGTGATACAGACATGATCAGAAAGGCACTACAACAAAAGCCTCGAGCAGTATTACACTGAGTATCACGCTCCTCTAAAGAGAGACTTGTATTTCCTTCTCTAGAGCAAAGTTATGGGGAGGGGACCAAACTAAACCAGCTATTCTTCTGGGAGAAGGGAGCATGCCTTGTAGCATTTGAACTGCTGCAGTAACTCCTACCAAGCTGGGACTCTTGTGCAGCTTCACCTGATAGGAACAAATCAAATTGCCACTTTATCTGAATTTTGTATAATGGCATCACCAAAATAATAATAATACTAATAATACTAATAATAATCTTTTTAAATCCCTTGTAAGAAGCAGCAAGGGGAAAGAAAGAAATAACTTGGTGACACATCTCTTGAATATTGTTGATTGACTAATTAAAATGCAATAGAGCAGAAAAAAGTGCATAGACAGTGCTTAGGATGTAATGTAAAGAGCAATCACAACCACTCAGTGGGGCTTAGCAGGTCTGAAACGGTATCTAATTCTGCAAACTCCAGAAAGGTACTGCATAATGTAAACATTATTGCTCTGCACACTTTAATGAAAACTGCCTGCCTTTGGATTGAATTGCGCACATATATATCTATTGTGAGTCCGGCATAATAAAGAAAACAAGCACTGTGCGTTTAAAGATGTTGCCTCATTAAAAGAAGGTAGAAGAAACCCCTTGTTACACTTACTATGACACAATTAAGTAACAGGGTGACAGGTGGTGTATTATATTTAATGGTATAAACTTGCATATATGCAGACACGAGCCACGTATTTCCTTTGATATTACAGCATGCACCTGCAACTTGTTATTGCAAGGACCTTTATTAAGCAAGTGTACATTTAGTAATGCCTGCAGATTTATAAAACTACTTACTCGTCCTACAATTTGGAATAGATGGCTTTGGAATCTCACAACTATTCTTTCCAAGAAAATAAGACAATGATAGCTGCTCTCACAGGAATATTCTCTCAGGCATTGCTACAAATAAATCTACATGTTTCACCTATGCTTAGGTTAAAAAGTTCAGAGATTTTTAGCGCTGAGATTTAATCCGCTTGCAAGCACACGTCTTTGTATCACTAACCTGCCAGCTAGCTTCCCGTCGCAGCCCTTTTATCCAGTTTTCTTCTAAGTCCTTATTCTCTCTCGTGGATGTTTCATCCATAGCTGATGGAGCTTGCACAAACTCGATTGGCCACCGGCTGTTACACTCTCTTTCTAAGCCTTTACCCAGGCAGCAGCAAGTGCAGTTCGGAGACAGACTGTCATGAAGAAAATGTCACACCACGGGTGGGGGGGAGGCGAGGGGGGAGAGGGGAAGGCGGGGGAAGGAAAGGGTCGACACGAAGGATCCACGCGTGAAAAGGTTTGGGGAAGTGTGACTGCGGTCTGACACACTCCCGCTGGTCCAGCAAATGCATCGCTGCAGCCAGGGAGTTCGCAGGGTAATGACAGAGGGTTGGTGACACTGTGGAACAGCCCTAGTTAGATGTAAAGTATAGCAGAACTGCTCATACTACCCAAAGTATTCTCATACGCCTTTCCCAAAAGTGTTTTTTTCACATATTACAATAATTGTCTCAGTTGCTGTCATTATAATTAAGACTGCATCGGGGGTATGGATTCAAGTGAAGGAAACACAAATAGCTGCTGGGTCTGTTTAAAAGAAAATATTTCAGCCTATCTGTTTGAAAAGTGCTTCCTGAACCGCTCTGCAGCCAATAAACATGAATAATAATACAGGCCATTTTGATAGAAATGGGCTCATTACCATACTCGCTGCTGAGCTCTTCCAGAGCTCAGGTTCAGCAATGCAGAAATGGGTTCAGCAGGACACAAGTATTGCAACCCCAAACCAGAAAAAATTAGTCCCCATGTAAGACATTTAAAAAAAAAAAAATTGCTTGAGCTTGCTCTCCATACATCGTACCTAGAGCTGCCAGCCGCATACCCTAAGCACGGCCAGGCTTTCTTTATGATGTTCTTCATCACTCCTTAACCTAGCAGCACCACCTTTCATCCCACGGAGAGACAGATGAGTCTCCCCATCAGCTCTTTAAAACATCATCTGGCTTTTTTTCCCAAACTAAAAAAAAAAACCCCAAAACAACCAAAACAGAGTCTGTCCTGCTACTTCGTTATAGCATTTATCACAGATGAGCTGAGAATGCTGAACTCATTGCATTTAGAAAATCAAGGTTTCAGGTGGTGACAAGGAACAAAAAAATCAAACGCTGTTTCCTTGGAAGTACTCCTTACGCAGAGAAACAAAAGATTAATTTTTAAGCATGCTTCCAGCTGAAACAACTCAAAATGATACTGTGATATCTTCAAAATTCATAAAGTTTATGATTATTAGGATGAAATTTTTTTTAAGTGTTGACTGTTTGCCATTCACCATGTTTATTTACTAAGCAAATAAAAAAAAAGTATTAATTTTTAGGTTCATTTTTTCTCCTGGGGATTTTCATTTGCAGACCTCCAGCCATCCTCCCTGGGCTGAGTCAGACCTCTGCACAGGACTGCTGAAATGCAAACAAAAGCCCCTTCCTTTGCACCTTTCTTCTGGATTGCTAGAAAACATTTCCAGTTTCCTCAGGTTTCACAAACATCTGTTGTCACAAATTTTTGGGCCTTCCACAGCTTGACAATGTCCTCGCCATAAAACTAAACGTGCCACGCAGTATTCAGCGTAAGCCTCCACATCGTGGCTACATCCTGAGCCTCCCTCCTGCAGCCCCGCATTTCTCCTCCATGGTTTTTTCCCCCCTCCTCTTTCTCCTTTTAGTTAAACAGTCGGAGCAGCTCGGGCGGGTCTCTGGTGCGGTCAGTGTGACTTTAGGACTTGTGTTACATACTGGGAGCGAGCGTGAACACCGTCTCCTCTTACACATACGGATATTTTATTTTTAGACCCAGGGAGCCCAAGGTAAAGCAGTGCAAACGCTGGACGGAGCCAGATGCTTGCACAGACACAGAGGGGTGCATCAGGCTGGCAACAAAAGAGATGCAAAGAGACTTTTCATTCAGAAATTATTCACTAGAATTCCCTTTCTGGGTGACAAAAAAATTAACTGCTACTTAAATTAAGCAGAGGCACCAGGAAAAGGTAACCCACAGCCACTGACCTGGCCTCGGTGGAACGCACCCCGTCTCTAACACTACCCATCCACTGGCTGGCAGCAAAGGAGCGCCTGAACCACGTTAGCAGGGTGACAAAAGGCCACCAGTACTGCCAGTACTGAATCCTACCTCCCAGATGACAACAAAATATAATGAAGCCGATGACAAATCCTTGAGATGAGATAAGCTCGCTTTATAAGAGCGCTGTCATTTGCGAAAGGCAGCATCTAGGCAACAGCTGGTCTGATTTTGGAGGGGTACAATAAAAAAAAAATTAAAGCAGGAGGAATTCTCGTCTTTCTCTGCATATGGCAAAGACAGATGTAAGATACCAACATACTCGTACCGGGCCAGAAGCATAATTCTAAATCTAAGACGGAAAGCGCACGGAAAGAGCTTGGCGATAATTGTAAATATTAGCAATGCTTCCAATCTAAGCTGCTCTGGATTGTAATGAATTATTTCGTGACTTTCCCTTGTCTTTTTCGCCACCATGAAATAGCCCAAATTGTGTATGAGCTGCAAGAATTTGAAGACATTTATTGATGGAAATCAAACTACTTTCTTCACCCACAGTGTCTTTGATATGTTAGAGCCTGAAGCAAAGAAAACATAATAAAAACAATATATAGATGAGAACTTCAATTTTCCCCTACATATGAATCTGTCACTTATTTGCTAAGAATCAAATCTAACTCCACACAGTTAAAGAAGCTCCATACATCATTCTTCGTAATCCAGTACTCAGCTCAAATGTGCCTTGCTTGAAGTTCATACAACACACTTGATTTTACACTACTCTAAACAAAACATCTCTGGATATTACAGCTCTGAGTCTAAAAGGCTTTCACTGCAATTCCGTCTCCAATAGTGAGAAAAGTGCTACTGTGAGAACAGATTTACCAGCACAAGGTAAAAAGAATACTTCAGAAGTCCGATCCTGAGGATCACATTCGACTGTAACCACAGGCTAATTTTTTTTTAATATAACCAGAATTTATTACTGTGATACCACCATACAGCTGCCAGCAGCGTGAAGAAACAAAGTGATAAAAACACGAGGTTTTTTTGAACACTGAATAGCTGCCCGAGCACATCCTGATTTTTCAAAACACTTGACCTGTGAAATGGGTGCTGCTGCTGGGTAAGGACTGGCTGCTCACACTCACACAGCCCTTATGTACCTATCCATCCAAGCACAGTAGCGTTATCTATGTTGGATATGTCCAGGAGGATACATCTCCACCTCAGAGTCCTGCCAGTTGCCTGGAGCTCCTGGTCAGCCATCTGCTCTCCAGTGGCATGAACAGGAATGATGATGAAGCAGGAAAGGGTTCGAGTGCCTCCCGGTGACCGCAGTGCTACAAAGAGTCTTTAGCAAAGCACTCAACTCCATTCTGAGGAGGCTCAGCATCATGCTGGATACCAGTAGACTAAGTGATATGGTTGTTGGAGGGATACAAGGATAAATGTAAGCAATTTGCACCATCTCCTTCAAAAGCTATGGTGAGGTCAGCTCGGACACAGCACAGCACGGGCCCATCACATTTCAACATATTTCTTTCAAAGCTTTGTGTTCTTGTAAGAGTCCTAGATATGCTCACCTTTCATTTCCTTCTCCCATACCAACCACTGTACTCTGATCTGTTATCAGTTCCACATGAATTAACCACTGAAGTCTAGTACCTGGTGTGCATCAAATTCCTGCTACGGTTTTGTCCATCACCCATCACAGGGTGGACAGGGGTCTGAGCAACCTGGCCTAGTTGAAGATGTCCATGCTCGCTGCAGGGGGGTTGGACTAGATAATCTCTAAAGTCCCTTCCAACCCAAAGATTCTATGATTCTATGATCTGACATTAGCCCAGGCTTAGGCTGAAACAAACTACCACCCTATGGACATGCCTTTGCTGACAGTGGGAGGAACTGAGGGCAACTCTCAGACTTACACACCTAATGCCCAAGTGGCCAAGGCAGCACAGAGAACTCTTCCTCCCCTGGCTCCCTGAAAAGACAACATTTTTCTGGACAGCACTTCGAGCCACCTTATCTCTCTAAACACCATGCCCATATATTGCTCAATGCAGTACATATGGCCAAGACCAAACCATCCACAGTGCAACTAAGAGTGTATTTGGGCACCTCCTTAAGCACTCGGAGCTCCACAGATCCTGCTTCCCCCCACTCCTTGCTCCAAAGGAATCCAGCATCTTCTCCCATATATCAGAGATCACACAAAGTTCATACCTCATTCCCAAACCCAAACTTAAAAGATAGTTTAGAAGGTACCAGTGATGAAGGTCCCATTGACCTTCAGTGAAACTTGGGCTCATGAAATCCCCTGACCACTGCTGGAAGTACAGTTTAGATTATCGGCCCCTGTGGAGATTTCTGTCACCGTTTGCTGAAGGCACCACCCTCCTAATGGAGTCCCTGCAACCTGTGGAACTAACGACAGCACTTGGCAAGCTGACAGCGTGGCAGATCAGTGCAGTTTAGACATACCTGCTCTCGTATGTATTGCTGCATAAATTGCTGCTTAAATTGATTACCTGTTGACCAGCTATAAATAAAGTTGCCATTAGAGCATCACAGCGTGTGATATATTCCACAGGCTGAAGCAGAACTGCATTTTCTCTACCTTAACCTAAGTGTCCTTCCAGTAGAGGAGCTTGCTTTGTCTTGGTAACCAGTCAAGGAGGAGCTTGTTTCTCTGTCTTGCCTATCTTGCAACTTCTAAGCTCCTGCCTGAAAGAATTACTCATTTGTTAGTGCCAGTCTGTCATCTCTTTGAAAGTAGAGCCATGAGATCTTAACAGAGTGGATGTACATGGCTGTTAAATTTATTAGTTAAGAAAAACAGCAAATGACAAGTGAATAAAGCACTCCTTGGGACGTTCGGACTACGAATTTTGTATAAATCAATAGCAAGTGCTATAAAATGTCAGAAAATACCAAATGAGGAGAAAGGAATCAATAGATACCTTCTGAATTAAATGAGTGATGAATATTCTTTACCAACCAAAATAAACTAAACTAAAAAAAACCCTACGTTAAAGCAATATCCAGCCACTTACTTGAAGCCCCAAAGGAAGGTAATTCAGGGTTAAGGCTAGAATCTCTGTCCCTAAACAGCACCACTGAGGAAGAGGGAGGTGGAAAGGAGGAGCAAGAAGAGGACAACTAAATTGCTTTGACACAGTTAAGAATGAAATATTAACTCAAATGTATTCCTCTTCATTCTGAATTCCCTTCATTTTCTGTGCTTGAGTCAAAAAGGCACTGGCCATCTTTCTATAACATGCTTGTACCGTGCTCTGATTCTGATCTGGATCCCTAGATAATAATATAATATAATATAATATAATATAATATAATATAATATAATATAATATAATATAATATAATATAATATAATATAATATAATATAATATAATATAATATAATACCAAACCCAAGAATTGTTAAAAGTATACCAAATCCCTTATCACCAACTGAGGATGCACTCTGTGCATTCTGAGGGTCCTTCGACCTCCTTGTTAGAAGCCAGCATGGAGTAGTGGCCTGAATAGTTTAACAAGTTTAGAGAGATTTTGCCTTTATGGTTCTGGATCCCACCTTCCATAGCATGCATGGCCAGGCACCCGGCAGGAACACAGCTGTACAGCCACGATGACAGAACAGAAATAGAAGACTTGAGTTCATGCTCAAAGTTTTTTAACAGCCATGGATCTGCCCTTAATGTAGTGTATCACTTCATTAAGATACATATTGCTGCTTTTAATGGGCCCCTGTTTATAAAAGCACCTGTGTAGCACACAGCCACACACCATGTACACATTTTCTGTTCTTTTTAATGATGAAAGCAAGCCATACAAGCTAAGATGCACACAGAAGAAATCAGAGATCACATATAATGGAAATACACCAATATATATGTCTTCCAGCCTTCTGTTGAAGACTGTATACAGTACTCCTCACTCCCCTTTGAAGAAGTAGGCCAAAGAAGGGCAATGAAAATAGAGCATGGAAAATCCCTCCTATGAAGAGTGACAGAAAAAAAAAAAGGTGTGGTTTTTTTTTAATTTAAGGAAGAAAATCATTAGCACAGGACATGATACAATTTTCTAAAGCTGGGAATGGTAAAAAGGCAGTGGGTCCAATTCTTTCTGCCTCTCAAAACAACACGGAAAGGGCATACAACGAAAGCCAAAGGTGGCAGATTCAAACCAACAAAACCAAATGCTTTTTTGCAGAATATGTAATTAGAGTGGAACCCAGTGCTGATAGAAGTGCCTGAGGAAAAGAACGTATCAACTTTCTGTAAGTGTTAGTGCAGCTGTAATAGTAAGAAATTCAAGCTTAAAGCAGAGAGCACTAACAAAGAGCTGTGCTTCGCAGTACACGCCAGCCTGCAAAGCTGGGGATTCACGTCGGACGTAACGCAGGACTGGCATGTCTGACTGCTCTGACACTCACCAAACCCTTCTCTGCCCTTTGCTGGAAACGTCTGGTGCCAGTCACTTTCAGAGACCAGGCTACATCCAGTCTAGACATATTAGAGAGCTGAAAAGGTGTAGCAATTCCCATGGCCTTACAGATCATCGCTGGACCCTACTGCTTTACCTGGGTAGGCAGCTATCGTTCTTGATGTTAGCTATATCGGAGAAAAGATGTCAGCTCAGAGACAGAGCATTCTCAGGGTTTACAACAGTTACAGCTTTATTGCATTTTTAATCCTCAGTGCATACAGACCAAAAGACAAACATTAGAAAAGAATCTTACTTCTTTCTTTGTATCTTTTTCACTTAAACACCATCTCCATTTATTATCTGCCAGTTACATCTTTCCAATCTGCAAGCAAGACAGATCCCAAAATCTCAGGTACTGCCAAAAGAAGCTGAACAGAAGCCCGTGCAATTGCTTTCAGGTCCACGATCCTGCTCTGGCAGGACTTGGAGGACTTCTGTTAGAGACAGCACAGCTTATGGGATCAACTCTCCCACTCCGGAGAGCAGAAGGTATCACTTTCTGTTTGTGAAGGGAAGCACTCCATGCATCAGAGGGTGGTGGGAATACGTGTCACCCATCATGCTGGGGTGGACTCAGGGGACGTCTGTCATTCCTTCCTGTGGACAGGATGGATCAAGCCAAAGACACTGCCTCATTTCTCAGTAAAACAGAACCAGTACGGGGAATGCAAAAGAGGATACTGGCACCCACTGCTACACTGAGAATGCTCATCAGTATTTCTCATAGGACTGTAGCAAAGCACATCTGTCATAAAGATTTCAGAGAGGCTGACCAAATGCAGGAGCAGTCTACTTCCCACTCCTGCCACCCCAGCACAGCCACAGTTTCCAGCTAATGCAGCGAGATGGCCTTAATCTCACTCTGCCCTCTCCTGACCTCTCTCAGGAGATTTGTCCTGCCACTGATACCATTTCTGGGCAATGCTAATACTTCCCACCAAGATTAGAGTTGGCTTCACGCACTTGCTCAGTTAATCCCTTGTGACATCTATTCCAGTGCTGGACATAAACTAGCCAGAATCCTTTGCTGAAGCCTCCTTACTCATCCTTAAAGCACCTAGAGGGAGACTTTTGAGGATGATCCCTGAGCAGCTCAAATAAGAGATCTATTTCATTAAAGCCCTACCTGTTGTTTGTTATTGTAATAAGCCCTCTCAGTGGAAACCGAACTGAAAGCGTGCCAGTTCACTGGTGCTGCTTGCTCTTTCAGATGGTGTCACGAGCCATACTGCCTGCTGGTATTTGTGCTTCGGTTTCACTGCGTGACTCCAACCATTCATGATCCTTATGAAAGTAATACATTCCAACCTAATCTACAACTAAATTAATGTCAGAAATAAGACAGTGCCCAAGTGATCAATAAGTGGGTTTTTCCCTATAGAAATATTAGAAGCAACTCACATCAATAAGTCTCAAATTTATGGGGCAATTCAGCTCTTCCATTTGCAGCTTGAATAACTGGTCTTTGTATAAGGATATTACATTACTAAATAACATGTGCTAAAAGGAGCTTCTCTGTTGCAGTCCCTGACCTGCAACAGTCACAGCTTTCAGGACCATCAGCAGAGTGAGGGATCCGAGATCTCCATCTCAACTAAGTCCCTTTCAAAACCAGCACAAAATTCCTTCTAAACGCATTATAGGCAAATAAATGCATTATACTCAGACCCACTTTGGGATTTAAATGAAGGGTGCTGGTACTGGGACCTTTGGATGACAAATAAATGACACTGATTTCGTGACCAACTATATGCCCACCTTTAAAATTATGTATCAGAAACAATATCTTATTCAATATTCTTGGTCTTATCAGCTGAGTAGTATGAAACTAGGCTACAAAGAATGATGTCTATAAAGAAAGAACAATCCTTCACTAGAAGGAGACGGATTAGATGGACCAATAGGTCTCTCTCATTTCTAATTTTTATGATTCTGTACAAATTAGAAGACCTGAGTGCAAGGATCTGCTTAGCTAACAGGAAGAGAGTAAAGGAAAAACCCATTTGTTGGGGTTTTTTTTCCACAATGTAATTTCAGCTCATACAGCTACTAAAATTGGAGAAAATAAGCTGAAAATGCTATGGTGAACCAAGAAAACCTCCTTAAAACCTTCTTATATAGTCACTGCTCATCCTTGCAGAGCTAACAAGCATGCTGCCTGGATTTAACAATGAAATAATTACTGGCTGTGGTGAAGAGCAGCACAGGTTGGTGTGCTTGGTGCTCAGTGGAGAAGGTCAGTGCTGGCCCACTGGGACCTGCAGACTGCTTGGTTTGTGCTGGCACTGACAGCCCAAGGGCAACAAGTAAACCCAACCCTTTCGAAGGAAGACAATCCCTCCTCAACCACACTGCTGCAACTGCCATGGGATCCACAGTGAAAACAGCTAGGAATTTTCCAAAAAATGGTCTTCAGTCCGTAAGAGTTATCTTTTACTGGGGGCAAATATCAATTTAGGATCACTGGCCAAATACTCAAGTTTTATTTTGATCAGATCAGCCTATCCTGCTTCGTTCTCTGAGTAGGTTCACCATTCACCTTCATCCTCCCTGGAGAGCATGGTGCTTCACAGGCATCACACTATGGCTATTTTACTGCTCTCTTCTTTCCCCCAAATTCTTGGCTGAGCTTAGACTGCTCTTAAATTCTTCAAAAATTATTTTTCAAAATAAAAATTACAGTAGGGAAGAATGGTGTTTGACTCCAACACAACCACTAGCAAACAAGTGCAAACAAGCTTGCAGAGCTCAGTAAGGTCACCAATGGCTATTTTTCGTTTCCTATTCATAAAAGGGCACCGACTGCTGTGCCGTGTTCAAGGCAGAGCCTTCCCTTTCACACATTCTCTTCCTCTCTCTCATTTACTATGCTGCTTTTATTTAGGCATTATGATAAAAAGCAGGCATTCCTGCAAACTAATAATCTTCAGTTTCTCCACCCGATCAATGCTGACATGGTAGAGAACTTCCAAGTGTCTTCAGATTAATTTCTCACATATCATCACGGACACTTGAGCAACAAATAGCCTGCTCTATTCCTGATAGTAGAAGATTAGTAACACTAACAATGTACAGAACAGACAAAGGGAAAATGGTATAAATCTTTCAAATAATATATTGCATCAAATCTTGAGGCAGGTTTCCTAGTGACAGATGCAAGTTCTTGCAGCCTTTGTGTACTGCTGTAGGAGACACCCTCATTTTGTGACAAGCGAAGAAAGCAAAAATCAAATTCATTGTCATTTTCCTCTCATGTCCTCTTTTGAGAGGAACTGGAATGAATTTTGCCTGCTTTTCTTCCCGAAGTAGGCCTCTGCACAAGTACTGCCAGTAAATTTCCATGTGACACCAGCCCTCAACACGATGGTTACTGTGGAAGTGTCACGGTCTGGCAGGAATTTGGCTGCACTTGAAAATTACTCCTTTTTTACTTAGTTGAGGATGCAAATGCTCCAAAAACGAACAGAAGAGGAATCCTGGCTTGTCCCTTTTCCCCAAAAAGGGAAATCTAGCTAGCAGCAAAAGCACTCTGACCGTCCTACGTGGTTTCTTTGCTTACCCCTTTCACAGTAATATATGCAAATATAAGGGGCCATAACAGAAGATTTTCTCTTAATCACACAAAGCTTTCCTAGGCTTATCACAAACACATCTTGAGTTTTCTACCTGTAGCACGCACTACCCTTATATTGTAGTGTTATTAAGGGCTATTATTAAAGGCATATTTTCAAATGATGATTATAATGGTAACTCCACATATCATAAACATGAAAGAAGGACTAACATTCCCCATTTCAAGGAAGTTACCAGTATCATCCCAAATGACAGAGGATAAATAGGACTCTCAAAAATTATGAAGTCAAACCCCCAAGATCCACATGGACTTGAGGAAGATTACTTAGATTTCTTAAGTAATTTGTCTAAATCACACATGCGGCTTGCTTACAGCTAGAACTAGCACTGAGGTGCTTGCCACCCTCTCCTCTTCCATAGCCATCAGGCCTCCTCTTTCACCTTGCAAGGGGATGCCACAAACATCCACAAACAAGAAACTGTCTTCCAGCTCAGACATCAGGGTGGCTCAGATCCCCTGCCTAACACACAGCTCTGCTCTACGAAGGTGCTTCCCGAAAGGAAGCCCGCATGCTGCAATCATTCTCAGGGCTGTGCCTGGATTTGTTATACAGGAATACTGTCAGCGCTTTCTAACCAGTTTGTGCATCTTCTGGACATGCTCACCACCCTGTGTGGCTTCAGGAGTGCTGGGAATCCATCAGAACAAGGGTGTGAAGATAATGAATTATTTTGGGAAAGTTACACCTCAAAGCATAGTATTTTGTTATGTGTATGTGTTGATGATCTTCTGATTAGTATGAGTCTTAACTTCAGAAACAAATCAGTTCTCCTTTATCACCCAGTTTGGTGTTTGGTTGCTATTCTGACAGACTTTGCTTATATGGGTGCTTTAGACTAGATATTAGGAAAAATTTCTTTAATGAAAGAGTGGTCAAACATCAGAACAGGCTGCCCAGGGAGGTGGTAGAGTCACCATCACTGGAAGTGTTCAAAAAAGTGGACATGGCACTTCAGGACATGGTTTAGTGGGCATAGTGGTGTTGTGTTGATGGTTGGACTTGATGATCTTAAAGGTCTTTCCCAACATTAATGATTCTGTGATTCTGTGATAAGCACATCTTGAATGTAGGGTACTAGTGTCTTTAGTAAGGTTCTTCATTTTGTTCTGTCACAGAAGAGGCAGCACTGGTCAATCTACACGGTAAGCTAGAGCTCAGCACTGGCTGGCAAAGGAGAAAAGGTAAGTATTTGTCACCACCACTGCAATACGGAGAGAGTGTGCAAGGTAGGGATGGAGGAGGGAGGATGAGACTTTGTCATAGCTTCCTCTTCACACAGCACAAGATAGCTGCATTACAGATGGAAGAAGAAAGACTGAGATTGTTTATTCCACACGTTCCAGCAACTTGAAGACCCACAGCTTCGGCCTCCCTAAGGCATAAGTACAACACCATCTTCCTTGTTCTTCTTCATCTATGTGAATCTGGGCAAAAAGATATTCCTGAAAAAAGCCAGGAGATACTCATCAGTTCCTCACTTTTCTCTCCTCCTCTCATTTCTTCCTTTATTTGAAATACTGTTTTGGTTCTCCTGGGTGAATTCAACTGGTCATTACCTTCTACACCTGTTCCTTCTGTCCTCTTTTTTTGTACCTTTTCCTCCAAAGGCAGCAGACTTACAACAAGGACCCAGAGAGAGCTGAGATCACACACACACGTATGCTGACAGCAAAGTGACCTCATTTTGATGGGCAGCACTTTCTGTGCTACTCTAGGAAAAGCACGTCAGCTGTAGCTGGGCCCTCAGCGCAGTGACAGTATCAGACGTACCCAGACACGTCCTATGGCCTTACTGCAAACATCCTCTGCTACTGACCACCAAGCTGCTGAACCACTCCCCAAAGTGCATTTTCTCCACAGTTCCTTTTACTTCTTCCAGAGTCTCTCCCTGCCTCCTTATCTCTCTTTATCCTTATATCAAGATACCCTCCCTCATCTTCTCCCCAAAACCTTTTAAAAGAAGAAAGCTGACAGAAAAACAGTGTAGTTTTCTTCTACTTTCTA
The DNA here is from genome assembly GCF_964289735.1 of Phaethon aethereus. NCBI lineage: Eukaryota > Metazoa > Chordata > Aves > Phaethontiformes > Phaethontidae > Phaethon > Phaethon aethereus. The sequence continues at coordinate 65,256,200 of NC_138578.1, read as the reverse complement.
AAAAACATCACTTTGTTTTGCCTGCATGCTTTCCTTCCACCCCCTCCAAATCTGCTTTGTCTATATAAATAGATCATTTCTAAGCAGAGGCTGCTTATGACTTCCTACTACTACAGGGAATAATTCAACAGGGTCGTAATTTCAGATGTAGGTGCTGCAGTACCGTGATACTATGTCCACTGCGACCACAAGGAGGAAACAAGAAGGCACGGCTACAGTGACTAGGTGGAGAAAGGATGGGGAACAGGGACAGCATCTAGTTCAACTACTAGGTCTTCATAAATCCTTTGAAAATAAGGATTTGGCCAGCAGAAGAACCCTCGCGTTAGTCATCTGTCAACTGGTAAGTAACTATGCTTATAATTATGTGACTCTATCACAAAGTTATCCCTTGAGACCTAAGGGGCTCTGAGGAACCCTAAGGAGGATCCTAGGGAAAAAATCTAGGATAGGTGATGTGCCGCATTTTGGGGTTCACTGAGCTGATCCAGCGTTGGTGGTAAGCTAGCAGGTATTCCCAACTTCTATCGCAAACCACATAAACCACACTCATAAATGTTACGGATGCCACACGTGGGGTGGCTGCAAAAAGAACTATTACTAGAAGAATAGATGTTTTATTATTAAAGGGGCCCTCAGGTACTCACATTTTAGCAACAGGCGCCGCACAGGGAGCCTGAATACCCACGGCCCTCAGAGCGGTTGCGTGCAGCGTTAGCACTAAGTGGATTCGGCGCGGAACGTCAAAACAATGCGCGTTGCTAGCAGGTAACGCAGCTGCCAAGGGGCAGCCCAGCGAAGCGCCGGCGTAAGGGAGCTTGTCAGCGGCGCAGCAGCGGTGACAGTGACCAGCTAACTGCTAGCCAACTGCTCGCAGCTGGCCCGCGCCAGCAGGGATGGGGGCCTGCGGGAACAGAGGGGTTTCATTTCGGGGCTGCTCAAGCCCCTGGGACCCAACAGCGGCGTTCCGGGGAAGCATACTGCCGGCGCAGAATGACTTTCCCGTCCAAGACTGACAATTCAGAGACTCTCTTGTTCTCATTTACTTGCAAATAATGGTTGCCTTGTATGCCTACCAAACAATATTTACGCAGGACTGGATAAATAGCTCTCATTAGAGCAAATACTACTACCTAAATTGGGCTATTTGTGACTCTGCACCTCGAGTTTCACTCATCCCTGGTCTGAAGTGCACTAAAAGCACATTATTACTGCTTAAGATGCAAACTACTGTGCTGAAAAATACCACTTTTTACCTCCAGTGAAAGAAGTTAAAAATTAATGGTTAGTTGAAACTAAGGTGAACAGTAAACAGAAACTCCTTGTGACCATGTGCAGGCTATTCCCAATCTGTAATGAGGTTATACTTACTACTTAGATTAATTACTCTTTTTCTTCTATCTTAATTTATTTTACGCTTTAGGAAACCAACATGTCCACTAACCACTCTGTATGTGATAAAGAAACACAATAAAAGCAGTTTCTCTCCTAACCCCCTCAAAAACCCATTCTCAGTAATGCATTTTTGAATCCAGCATACCTTTTCCTAATGAGGTTTCAGCATGCCATAAATAACACTAATGAGACTTTGTCTTGCCCATGTAATATATTTCCTTAATACAGCTTTAGATTTTCTTATGTTGCGTGGAAAACTAACAGTCGCAGAAAGAAATGTCCTCCAATAGCACATTAAAACCAAAAGTACAATTAAATATAAATGAATTCAGTAATTTAATTGCACCATTGTAATTTTTAAAAATTCAGAAGAAAAGTAATGGTGTCATTTTTTCTATTGGTAAATAATAAAAGTGCTGAGGGAATCAGATAATATTTAAATAAACATTATTGTGACTACACATGATACAAAGCTACCTTTTATTGCCAGGTAAATTCTGTGTTTGCTAACGAAGAGGGAGTTCGAAGCATGTACCTTTGCAAGCTGAGGGAACAGTCCTGCAAGTGTTATACAAGCAGTCCCAGGTAAAGGATGTAAGATTTGACTCTCTCCTTTTGTAGTCTAAATGCACACTTCCAGCCTCAAAATGCAGATACTTTAAATATCATCTGCAAAATGCAGCCATTTAAAGCAGAGGTTTACAGTGAAACAATCTTTAGGTTGACATTTATGCAATCTGCAGCTCCTATCGTTCTATAAGCAGGCCAGTACTTTCTGGCTGGAATTTTTTTTCCTCTAAAAATACCGGCTAATGCTTTTTCCCCCCTAAAAAAAAAAAAAAAAAAAAAAAAAAAAAAGAAAGAAAAAAGATGACAAAATGTCTTTTTGCAGAAAAATTGAATTATTATTTGGGGCAGTATAAATTTCAAGCGTACTCTATTTTTAAAGATCAATTGAAATGTTATGCTTACCACCTCTGTCACCTTTTTTCCCTCAGAAAGCAATGAAAGGCTTATGCAAAATTTCAGTGGGAGCACATGGAGAATTTTACCATTGATTTTCATTAAAATGGGTTAACTAGTAACTCTTTTTTAGGATTTGACCTTTAATGGTAAAATTCAGTAAACGTCTTGGACTAGCCTGGGCAACAATGCAGTGACAACAGGGGGAGATGAAAGAGTAGCAAACTCCACCATGGAAGTTCAATTACAATAAAGATGTTGGTGCTGATGGAGATACAGGCAAAAGCAGTTATGGGTATAAAAATGGAAATAATCAAATCCAAAGTGGAAGCAAAACTCCATTTCCGTAATTCCTTCAAGTCAGGAGAACAAGATGATCACAGCTTCCGAAAGAAGCTGGCACACCAAATTATAGGTTGGGCATCTGAACAAATGATTAAGCAAGGGTGGAACTATATGCCCAAAGATTAGCAGATAAAATGACTTATGTACTTCAGAAAGGGGAAAGTGATTCATGCAAATAGAGCCTATTTATCTGATCATACTAGTGTGTAAGGCTTGAGAACAACTCTTCCATGAGGGAATACCTAAAAAAGGTGTACACAAATGGAAAATGGCATGAAAATCAACATGGATTTATCAAGCACAGACTAAACCAAGCTAATAGCTTCCTTTGGTATGATAACTAGTTTTCAAGACAAAATAGCGACCTCATCTCTCTGGACTTTGGCAAAGTATTTATCTAGATGGAAAAAGCTTAGTTTTTAGTTAAAACAGAGGAGATAGGTTCAAGAGAATAACCATAAGGGAAGAAAGAAGCCAACCAAAGGGAAGTGCAAGAAGGCTCGTATGTGGCTCTGGTGAGACCTCGTCTGGCATCCCGAGCGTGGCTCTGCCTCCTGAGACAGCCACAAACCTCTGTGGGTGCAGGAGAGGATTGCTAGGATGAGGATGGGAATGGGAAACACATTCTACCACGAAGACTTGAAGAGTTTGATTTACTTGGTTTAGCAAACGAAAAGCTGGCTTTGTGTTAGAGTGCAAGCATCAAAAAGGAGACGACCTACTCTTGGTCACAACCTCAATACACAGAAAATGAATACAGTATAAAGTAGTGAACTGTTATTTAGACTGGAAACAAGAAGGTTTGTAAACATGAGAATATAGCATTCTAGAATGGACTTCCAACAAAAATAACATGGGTGAAAACTGTAACTGGTTTTAACACTGATTTTGATCAGCATTATAGAAAAAATTATATTAAGACAGTTCTAGAAATAGCGGTGTACTGGATTCAACGTTCATCTCTATGTCCCTATTTTCAGGTGGGCAAACGACCTTATTACTTTTCTATCACCTATATCCTCTTTTGTACAAATTGTGCATTTTTCTCAAAGTAAGTGAATTTTCCGAAGTTAAACTGAGACACATTTCATGTGTGCTGACTCTTCTTTGCACCCAAGAGAGCATTTCTGGTTTTTTCCTAGCTAAATCAGTTGATCTAATGAAAGAATACTAGCTCTCCATGCAAACATTGCCTAATTTTTTTTTTGTTTTTCCTAGTTTTTCAGTAAAAAACAAATTTAAAAATTAACAGTTTATAGCAAACCCACGCAGCCTATTTTCATTAAAAAAACCCCACACAAACCCTGTTTTTTTCCATACCTCCTCAAAATTCAGAAGGTTTTGTGAAATCACAACAAAATGTGGAGACCTCAAGCCCTGAAGGGGTTGTTTTATGTTTCTTTTTAAACTTCTCCAGTGACTACGCTCAGATTGAACAGTTATTGCCAGATAAGCGTGCAAGTCCCATGTGTTATTTCTGAAGAAGGAAAATGACTCCTGACAAAATCAGATCCTCATGAACGCTTGCTCAACATCGCATTTTAATCCTACAGGTATAGGCATGAGTCAGGCCACTTGAAAAATCCCATAAAATTGCAAAACGTGGGTCAAAATAAATCCATGTTTTTCTTAACTTTTTTCCCTCTAAAAAAAATAGACCAACAGCAGACAAAATTACACAAGTGATGTTGACTGCATTTTTTCAAGACTCCGTAGCCTGGCGCCTGTGATTGCTTCCAGCATAGTAAGGGAGACTCTGTGATCATAAACCCATAGTAAAATGCTAAATTTAACATGTAAGATCAAATAGCAACCTATGAAATCAAGTATGAGGGAGAAGTAAACTCTAAGGGCAGCTAACAAAGACAAGGGGAGCAAGGATGATCAATATCAGGATTTCGATTCTAGCTCTAGACAGATAGAGAGATCATTCCCCAGTGTCCCTTTCTGGCAGGCAGTATTAGCAGAAGTGATGTCAAATATTGTCATTTCATATCCAGACAACTGGCATTACTATCTCATTCTCAAAGTATCATCTTGGAGAGGCATGCCTAGACATACATTGGGCCACAAATCTGACAGGAACATCTCTGAACTTTCCTGTTTAGAGATGCAGCTGCACTTTGTCAAGCTGTTTTGACTCACTTCCAGATGGAATCTGACTCAGGTAATGGTCCTTATATTTTACTGCGGTTATTTATGATGCATCTCTTTTTTTTCCCCATAAGATATGCCTTTGAGCTATTTTTCATTCTTGCACCACTGCTGTCTCTCACATACCCAGTAACTGCTGAGAAGAGATTAATGAATCTTGCTGTTCACTTTGCTGGAACTGGGTTGCTACTGCTTAGCTACGGCCAGACACAGGGCATCCAACTAACACCAGCAGCCTAGGAGAAATTAGCCTCCATGTGGTATATGTGCACTCAACATTAAAGATGTTAATGACACAAACCAGGTTGCGCTCACAATCTCTGCCTCTGTACCTCTACACCGAGCCAGCTCCAGCACCATGCCGCTCCAGTGGTCCAGGTCGAACTCCCAACAGCAGAGCAACGCACACTACTGGTACCTGACATCCACAACACTGCAGGGTGTTCACCTTGTCTAAGCCATGGCAGTCTGGTAAACCTGCACCTCCCAGGTGAAGTGCCTTGGGGTTTGACCTGTCTTGCACACCACCCCTAGACATACCACTTTTATAAAAGCCAAGAAAATCTCTTTTTTAATTTAGAGGTTGATACTGCTTCAGCAACGACCAACAAATACAAGGTGGGTAACCAACAGAACTCTGCCCCCACAAACACACACCACTTTCATGTGGCAGATTAAATGGAAGTCATGCCAACATAGTATGCTTTCACTCAATTCTGTTTCTTAACATGCCAGGAATACTGGCTCCTAACATAGAAAATGGCCACTTGGGGTAAAAATATCCAAGATGAACAAGAAAGTCATCCTTACCCTGCTCTTGCTAGAAGACGTATCTCATGTAGCAGCAGTGATGACCTATCAGGAGTGCAACCCTCTACAGGCAAGGTATGCCTTTATGAGGTATTCATTTATAAAGGGTTTCACTGCATGCTGCTTTAACATCAGCAGGTGCATACAGTATATATTTTAATTTAATATGGCTGTAACTTTGTCATAAAATCATTCAGGTTGTTTTTAATTTAATAACAGGATCATTAGATACCACTTTCTTCAGGAAAGATTACAGTAGATTTATTCCTGTAGCAGTATTTGTGAACATGTCCTCCCTATGACTTTGGCCACCAGATACTCCCTTTCTTGGAGGGAAAAATCTGTAACAAAATGTTTTCAGAAACTGAGAAGTTCACCACACTCCTTAGCACTGAAATATGTCCTCATATTTTCATTACAAATAAGACATTATCTATGGCACTGAACTTAATGTATAGACAAATGGATAACATAGCAAGTTTCTCGTGCCAGACTCTGGGTAAATTTAGGAGGAGTCCTGTGGATTCACTGAAGAAAGAACAGACAGTGGTGCGCTTCCAGAATTTTAACAACGGGTTTATTCTTCTGCTTTGCACTCAACCGTCTGCTATTTCAGACAAGCATGCAGATCTAAAATTATTTGCATCCTTAAAATGCTTTAGGAAGTTGGAAGAGAAACAACTACATTGAGAAAAGTAAGAGTTGAGGACAGAAGAGCAGCTCCAGAGCTCTCCACTAAGCTTTGGCTTGATCACCAGTCACCAAAGAATGCAAATGCCACCCGAGCAAATGAAATCCTTTGAATCCATACAGACTTAAGGGAAATATTGTGAGAATGGGATTTCTTGTGATACTTTTTCAGCTTTCTGCTTCCACTTTTTTTTTTTTTAAATATCACAAATAAGTTGCTTTCAAGGTATGCAGTAATTCAAAGCAACAACAGAAACCCTGACAAATAAAGATGGGGGGGGGGGGAACCAAAACCGAGTATTTTAGGACTTTGCAAGAAAATCTTAGAAAGGTCCTAGCATCAAGTGTTTATATCAAAGTATTCATATTTTTTCACTCATAGAATTTCTTCCCCTCTGCCAATGGTTCCAGATAAGGCATTATAAAGTGAAGGTACCAATACAGTCTTTAGCTGTTCCTCAAGACTCTCACAGCATTACCATTTCAGAGGTGAAAAATTTAAGTGTCAATCTCTCATTTCAGCTGTTTCATGCAAGTATAACATATATATATAACCCACCAAATTGAGAGCAGAATTTTCAAGAATCAGTCCAGTTTTTAAGCCACATCTGGTATCCACATCTTTAAGAAAATTTACATCAGTGCAACTCTAGTATTTCTGTTATTTGTGCTTGTGACACATCGCAAGCTCGCCCTTATCTGAATGTGAAATGCCTGTTATCTGGTAGACAACATGTATTTTATCATGTTGGATCAGAGCCTGCTCTGTGAAGTAGAACCCCCATTTTGTAAGAGTGCATTTCTGTTTGCTACAGATAACGACAGAGAAATCATGAATTCTGGGGTTTTTTTCTGTGCTCCAGCAAGTAGCTCCATTACCTCTTAATGGTTCTCCATACAGAAAGCAACAGGCAGGGCTGATGCTTGGGATTTTTCATACCGCAGGCAAAAGAAGACGGAAAAACTGTAGAAGAGAATCAGGCTGAGGGGCCAAGAAAGGCTTCTAACCAGCGGACATGAACTCTGCATTCTCAAAAGGAAAGAAAAGGAAGTCATGGGTCTGAGGCCAGCGTTGACTGGTGTCTTTCTAGGATCTTGTAACACTTGAACATGCCAGGTAAGAAATTACCTGCCCAAATCTCTTTTCCTTTCCTTTTTGCTCACGCATGAAGAGAACCATCACTCTGCGGCTGAAGAGGGCAGAGCTAGGACAATGGGGCGCTGGGCACACAGATTACAAGAGCTCTTTTGCATAAGAAAGGCACCAGCAATCTCAGTCTAGAATATACCCAAGAGACCTTGTGCTAGACACCACAATGATAAAAAAGTTCTGGAAACGGCAAACTTATTAAAACTTTCTTATTTCTTACAATTACCTTAAGGAAATTCTTTACATTCCTACCCTGAAAGTAAGAAATCCATCCTCTGATTTTACTGACTCATTAAATTTTCCTTTGTAATTGATGACACCAAATTTCTTTATTCCTTTATGACAACAGTTGTTATCTTAACAGAGAAGAACTTCCAGATCTCTAAATACCTGTCTGTTCAGTGCCAATCAATCAACTAGACATCCACAGGTCTCTAAAACTAACATTTTACAAATTCTAGTTATTAATACTTGCATTTAGCTTTCATCTACTTAGAAATAATTAATCTTTTCAACAACACTTTGATTTAAGCATGTTGTATTATTCACCCTATTTTGCAGACTGGAAATGAAAATGCCATAGTCTCCAAAGACGCCATAGGCAAAGCTGGGGATGAAGCTCGAGTAGGTACTCCTCACCCACCCCACCATCTCACTTTTAAAAACCAGAAAAATCTGACTGCCCACTCTGTTGAATCTTAAGTTTTGCATCTATCCTGCAAGCGACCATACATTATGCAAAGCAGGCAAGAACTGAGCTCCGGACTTTTAATTTCCCTCCACCTGGGGACCAGTCCCGCTTTTCCACAATCTCAATGCAAATCAGAAGTATATCCATTGGAGGCATTAGCATTGCATCAGTCAAATCACTGCCAGCAATATCAAAACTGCAATGTTTTCTTGTAATAATGATGAAACATGAGCATTTTGGAATAGTGTTTCATTGTATGTGGACAACCAGAGGAAGACTTCCAAGGATTTTTAGTGGAGAAATTTGATCATCATCTAGCCTTTTTCTTAAAAAAAAAACCAAACAAAACCCCATAAGGGTATAGTAATGCAGAATTAAGTTAGACATTTAAAAAACTGTAAATCACTGTTGTTCAGTAAGAATCAGCACCATACGTTACATGGCAATAGATAGAAACATTGATAGATTGGAGATGAAGAAATGTGCCTCCAGAAAGTTGGGTATGGCACTCCCAGTGAACCCGAGTTCTTGTCCTGCATTCGAAGTAAAAGGATAGAAGAAGAAAGCAATGTCTAAGCCAAAACAGACTCCTTCTTATAGTCTTCTCTCAACAAAACTAGAAATATATCAACAATCAATTATAAAATGCAGACAAACTCCCAAGAGGTCAGGCAAAGTACTGTGTATTTATATCAGCTTAATTGAGATCAGAATTTTGCATCATCTCTATGATGCACTCTTAAAGGAGTCCCAAGGGAAAGGTAGGTAACAATGTCCAATTGGAAAATGGTGGTATAGAGGTGTAAATCGGCAAACTCTATACAGGGCTACACAGCCTGCCAGTTACTAGGCCAAAAAGTAAAACACAGGTAACTAACTCTGAGACACTTATTTTCAAGACGATGATGTCTCACATATTCAGAGAAGGCCTCTTACCATGCCTATTCTAGAGGATTGCAATTATTTTCATTGTTACACTTCTTACGTGCCTCTGTGAATGTCTGTTTGAAACTCCTGTTCACTTCCTTTTAAAAATTTATGTTGAGAAATACCACTTATAGCCAGTTCTTGTGACGTCGTATCATGCTGTACAAAGCCTGGGTCAAATACTGGAGGTGATTTAAGCGTTCCTCTTGGAACCTTGGGAGACAGTCCTGAAGGACAAAGGGGTCCAGGAAGGCTGGACAGTCTTCAAGAAGGAAATCTTAAAGGCGCAGGAGCAGGCGGTCCCCATGTGCTGTAAGAAGAGCTGGCGGGGAAGGCGACCGGCCTGGCTGAACAGGGAGATTTTGCTGGGACTCAGGGAAAAGAGGAGAGTTTATCACCTCTGGAAGAAGGGGCAGGCAACTCATGAAGAGTACAAAGATCTCGTTAGGTCAAGCAGGGACAAAATTAGAAAGGCAAAAGCCCAGCTAGAGCTCAGTCTGGCCACAGTCGTAAAGGATAATAAAAAATGTTTTTACAAATATATTAACAACAAAAAGAGAGGCAAGGAGAATCTCCATCCCCTACTGGATATGGCGGGGAACATTGTCTCCAAGGACGAGGACAAGGCTGAGGTACTTAATGCCTTCTTTGCCTCAGTCTTTAATAGCCAGTCCAGGTATCCACAGGATATTCGGCCCCCTGAGCTGGAAGATGGGGATGGAGAGCACAATGTACTCCTCACAATCCAGGAGGAAGCAGTCAAGGACATGCTAAGCCACCTGGACACCCACAAGTCTATGGGGCCTGATGGGATCCACCCAAGAGTACTGAGAGAGCTGGCGGAGGAGCTTGCCAAGCCACTCTCCGTTTATCAGCAGTCCTGGTTAACAGGGGAGGTCCCAGAAGACTGGAGGCTTGCCAATGTGACAATCTACAAGAAAGGCCGGAAGGAGGATCCTGGGAACTACAGGCCTGTCAGCCTGACCTCTGTTCCAGGGAAGATTATGGAGCGGTTGGTTTTGAGAGTGCTCACAGGGCATCTGCAGAACAGCCAAAGGATCAGGCCCAGCCAGCATGGGTTCATGAAAGGCAGGTCCTGCTTGACCAACCTGATCTCCTTCTATGACCAGGTGACCCGCCTAGTGGATGAGGGAAAGGCTGTGGATGTTGTCTACCTGGACTTTAGTAAAGCCTTTGACAGCGTCTCCCACAGCATTCTCCTGGAGAAACTGGCGGCTCGAGGCTTAGACGGGTTTACTCTTCGCTGGGTGAGGAACTGGCTGGATGGCCGAGCCCAGAGAGTTGTGGTGAATGGCGTTAAATCCGGCTGGCGGCCGGTCACGAGTGGTGTTCCCCAGGGCTCGGTTCTGGGGCCGGTCTTGTTCAATATCTTTATAGATGATCTGGATGAGGGAATTGAGTGCTCCCTCAGTAAGTTTGCAGATGACACCAAGCTGAGTGGGAGTGTTGATCTGCTGGAGGGTAGGAGGGCTCTGCAGAGGGATCTGGACAGGCTGGATCGATGGGCAGAGGCCAACTGTATGAGGTTTAATAAGGCCAAGTGCAGGGTCCTGCACTTTGGCCACAACAACCCCATGCAATGCTACAGGCTTGGGGAGGAGTGGCTGGAGAGCAGCCCGGCGGAAAGGGACCTGGGGGTGCTGGTTGACAGCCGGCTGAATATGAGCCGGCAGTGTGCCCAGGTGGCCAAGAAGGCCAACAGCGTCCTGGCCTGTATCAGGAATAGTGTGGCCAGCAGGAGCAGGGAAGTGATTGTGCCCCTGTACTCGGCACTGGTGAGGCCGCACCTTGAATACTGTGTTCAGTTTTGGGCCCCTCACTACAAGAAGGATGTTGAGGTGCTGGAGCGTGTCCAGAGAAGGGCAACGAAGCTGGTGAGGGGTCTGGAGCACATGTCTTATGAGGAGCGGCTGAGGGAACTGGGGTTGTTTAGTCTGGAGAAGAGGAGGCTGAGGGGAGACCTTATCGCTCTCTACAACTACCTGAAAGGGGGTTGTGGCGATGAGGGTGTTGGTCTCTTCTCCCAAGTAACTAGTGATAGGACAAGAGGAAATGGCCTCAAGTTGCGCCAGGGGAGGTTTAGATTGGATATTAGGAAAAATTTCTTCACTGAGAGGGTGGTCAGGCATTGGAACAGGCTGCCCAGGGAGGTGGTGGAGTCGCCATCCCTGGAAGTGTTCAAAAAATGTGTGGATGTGGCGCTTCAGGACATGGTTTAGGGGACATGGTGGTTCTGGATTAATGGTTGGACTTGATGATCTTAAAGGTCCTTTCCAACCTAGTGATTCTGTGATTCTGTGATTCTGTGAAGTGTCTGCTTTTGTAGGAGAGGAATAAGAAAATCAGTCTTTTGTTTGAAGCATGCAACCGGGAATCATGAAACAGAGGTGCTAAGTGTGTTCCCAGTAGTTAGATAATCCAGAGCTAGGTGCTACATTTTCCATAGAAAAAATACTCCGTATTTACAGTGACTGTGGGAAACTCATACAGGACAATATTTTCAGGAGCACCCGAGGAATGCACTCTCAGTTTCCAAGACACATCCAATTTTCAGCAAGTGTTTTGTTTACTTTTGGGCTAAAATATGGGGAAAAACTTTTGTCATTGCCTGCGTGACTTAGCTTCTTCTGCCCCAGTCTTCCTATCCCTGTACAAAAGCGAGATACCATCATATGGCCATTGAGATGTTTACTTAATTTCTGTCTGAAAAGGACCTTGGATGGAGGACGTTGGAGAACTACACAGAAGCCTCATAAAGTGTAGGTGAAGCAATGGAGCTGCTTGTGCATTCGTTTCACTGCCTGAAAACTAAGGCTAAGGGACAACAGTTCTGTCAAACACACATCAGGAGTTGTTACAAAACATCAGGAGGCAAAACCAAGCACTAACTGTGGGGATTACTGTATGTCCCAAAGTCCAGACCAATGACAGTATCTGCAATCCCAGGCTGCATCAGAGATTCTTCCCATTTCATGAACTCATATGGTATGTATGTATACATATGTGTTTACGCATACGAATTATATATATAGTCTTGTATTCGGTAAAAAAATTAGAAGAGGACAATTTGCAGGGGACACACCACCCTTTCCCTGCTCCTCTCACGCAGACTCTCACAGAGCAGGTAAGCGCTAGGGAAATTGGCACAAAATCCTTTTTCCCTCTGAGCATTTGGCTACTCTCATCTCTTTCTGGAATTAGAGTTATGACCATCTCAAATATCCAGATGAGAGGCCAACGAAAATGTTTTAAAGTAACATAAAGAGTTATCACTACTTACACATTCCAGACTTCTGTTCAGCTGCAAATACATTAATGCAAGCAAGTAAGAAGAGCGTGATGTGGGAAAGGAGGCTGTCTACAATTTATCGCTGCTGTGCAGACATGCCCTGAGAAGAGAGCTGTGCTGAAAACCCAAATATAGGAACATCTATATTAGTGGCACTTATTTCTGATTTGGTCTGAGGGACTTTCCAGACTCAAGGGGCTCACAACGAAGGACTGGCCAGCCATGAAGAGCCTGCAGTAAAGCTGAAAGGACACGTAAATTGCTCTGATACCCCAACAGACTTCTGCTGTTTCAGGGATGTTATTCTAATCCCAAGAAGCAAGGAGGAGCCCCTTTTCTGCTTTGCTCACTGACGCACCTACTTGGGCTTTATCAGGGCCTTTTTATCTGCCAAATACAAACATCTCCCCTATTCTGAAATTATAGTTGAGAATTCAAATTCAGAACTACTACACAAATGACACAATTGCTTAAAAAAGCCGAGTCTGAACTGGATCAGATCCTCAGCTGGGGAAAAATCAGTGTAAGATTCAAGCATAGGAGGGTTAAAATCCATATAAAAACAGAAGTATTTTCTGTGTTTTATTAGGGCATTAATAAAGAAAGGCATACAAAAATTATAGTTTTCTAAAAGGTCAAAAGACAGCTCCCTGTTCCTGAGAATATATTTTGCACAATATTAAAAAATGATGCATAATTTGGGGAAATAACCATAATTTTGCAGTGGTATCTTCTTTGATGCCTAAGAAGAGTACCTTTGAGCCGGTTGTGAATTAAACATTTAACAGTAAAAAATGAAAAACCCTGTCAATACTTTCTGAACCAGCTACATGAACAAAAGTTGCAGAAATTGGCCCTCTGAAATTGCTGTTTACTCCCAGTATTAAGTGTTTCACAGTTCTCCTTCAAGGTCTGCTTGCGCACAAGTAGTTAATTTAAAGTGTTTTTTCTGATATTGGGTTCTTCTGTCTTGCAATATTCTAACTTCAAGTCCTTACTCTTAAGTGTCTGTATTATGAAACAATTTTATACATATACATATATAAAAAATAAGGCAGGCAAGGAAACTTGCAGAGTTTTTCAAACCAAGTTTTTCACTGTGTGTTCAGCTTTGGGTCTCTCCTATCTGCTTTACAGGACTTTTCTCCATCTCTAAAACCAACGCATTTTCTTCTGTCTAGTTTTACAACCTTTTTCCAACCATGGAGTGTCTCTTCTCAGCTGATGACAGGAGTGACTCTAGCCAACTGCTCCAAGGGCCAACATGCAGCCTTAGAAATAGAAAAAAGAAAGACATACACTTACCAGAAGTGAAAAAAATTCCAAAAGCAAGCTCTAATCTCACTATCTCCAGTTGTTCCCAGACTGTGGTTTAATTTACTGCTGGGTTAGCAGGGTGTTCCACAATGCCTCTCATAATTACTTTCTCGAGGCTCTAATTCAACTGCAATTACCCACTGCGGAAGTTAGAGAATTGGACCGCGGCTCTGCTAAGATCCAACTAAACCACCCGACCGAGAAGCTGGCCAGCCCCCAGAGCCGCTTCCCTCGGTAAAGTGAATCAGGACCTTGCTGATCCATGAGGTGAGACTATCTCCTAACGGACTCTTCCGCCTGCCCATCCCAGATATCTTGTCTCCAAGACTAAGGAATCATTTTTGCAGTGAAGGAAATATTTATGTTTAGTTTTTAATATGGACTAAAGAGTTACACTAACAAAGCAACCCGGCGGACCTCCCTTTCACACCCACGGCTGACCAGCTGGGTTCATGGCTCACAGCTGGCCAAATGATCTAGATAATTAAAGAAGAAAAAAACCTCTCTTTGTTGTTCAGGGATTTCAGTCTGTTTCATCAAGAACATTATGTCCTTGATCTATCTCTGCTCTTTTTTGGCTTTTTTTTTTTAACTGCCCGATTTAAAGGCCACTATGACTCTATGGAAACTGCCTATCAGCCATCACGGACCCTACCTACATAAAGGAAATGTCAGGACAGGAGACTCTCTAACGAATGCTCAGTGGAGTTCCCTTCGCTCATGAAAGCCTATATACTGTATAGGGCATACATTTATGGGCAGCTCCAAAATGCCCACTATGGGACAGGGGAGTAGCAAAGCGGCAAGTGCGCTCTGCACTCAAATAGCCCATCGCTCTGGCCCGCTCCCCCTCGTTACCCTTCAGCACGTGGATCGTTGTATCCACAGTCCACACCCTAACGGGCTTCACATGCTGCGTGTGGGGGGCTGCCCCTGCAATCAGACCCACCACATCTCCACGGGTCCTCACTGAACTTGGCAGTGCACCTGTGTCAACACCAGTGTCTGCTGAACCAGCTACTTGTCGGGGAGGGACTAAAAAAGGCAGTGGTATGAATTAATTTTGGGAGGACACAAGCTTATGGCACAAAAATACATTTGCTTGATCATTTAGCAAAACCTTTTTCTCGCATTTTGACTGCAGAACCAATGTTCAACAACTTACTCTCTTAGGGGCAAACAAGGAAAAAAAACTCCACATATGAAAAAGAAAAGAAAGATTTCTATTAGGGAGTAGCGGGGGAAAAAACCTTTTTTACGAGTTTCAGTGTCAGAAGTGGCTTGTAGCACCATGCCTTTGCCAGGGCAACATACCCTGTAGCGTACCTCCGTAGTTAAGTAGTGCAGAATTGTCAAGTAACACAGCGCTGCTAACAACGCTGTCACACAAGCGCTGTTTAGTCAGCACCTGCACCTATATGACACTCCACACTTGATGAATGCTTAGGTTCCCAAACGGAATGTGATACCTTGCTAATGCAAAAGACAGCCTAAACCACGTTAGCCCCCACGCACATCCTACCGACCTTAAATTCGGTGCCTTTCACGACTAACCTTCTTGCAATTGAAAGATTTACCATAATCCCACTTAGCTATTTTCAAAGTGTACAAACTCCGTACGTTGGCACTGTTAACTGCAGCTGACTGCACAATTTCTTCCAGTTTTCAGAAGGCAAACAATATGTTTTCAAACACACTCAGCTTCTATCTCCGCCACTTGACCTCCCTAATTTAGAGCGCGAGCCCCCAGTGTGGCAGCGATGCTGTCTTTGTTGAGCTGTTGCTCTGTGATAGCTAATACATGCATACATTACTGCTGACATTTAAAAACATTCCTAACAGTTTGTGTGAGTACATGGTAAACAGATGCTATGGGATTTTTTACCCATTATCAGTCATCTCTGAAGACTGCAGTGAAGTGACAGGTTGTTTGAGACTCTTCGGTCTAACAGTGAGAGATTTATTTTTAATAGAATATTGATATTATGGCACAAAATGCCATTTGGTGTTTACTTTTTTTTTCCTCCTAGAGCTGCAGTTTAGCTTTTTTAAGCTTTTGCAACCCTCTGTTATATCTACTACTCTATTTTTTATGAAAAAAGTTAGAGACTTTTATGAACTCTCTGATTAAAGTACCTCCATCTGAATGCAGATTAAAAGTTCCAACACCTGAGAGCACTAAACCAATGAATATTTATATAGAAAAACAGCAGATGAATGCACTTTAAATCTTCAATGCAAGTCTAGTCATGGGGTTTATCTTATTTTAGGGCTTACTTTTTATTAAAATGAACTCTTGCATATTTAGACTACAGAAATAAATGTTATTTGCAAGCACAATACAGTAAGAATCTTACAAATGGATGGCCTTGGTGAAAAGTAAATTTACTCCTCAAGCTGATTTACTTCTTTATCAAGTATATATTTGAGAGGATTTTCCTTGTATGCTGCTGGCATAGTTTGGTGCAGAGTGGGTGTGTTCATTTTAGCTGGTTCTGATTTCACACTCGTGTAAGTCAGGCAGTGCCTGTGGTGTTACACTAACCACACCGGTGTAAGTCACGGGAAAATCAACAGTGCTCTTTTGGCGAGAAGGACCATTGCATATGGCTTCCCAGGTCATACACAGTATCCTGCACAGTATCCCTGGACTTCAATATTTGTGTTACCTTGCAGTCACCCGCTGCACTTGCTTGCTACAACTACAACCAACTCACACTCCAAGGTAGAGTTGCCACCTGTCCTGCCAGAAGACAGCCAAAGTGAGCAAAAACCAGCCCCTGAACCAGTTCATCCCTCAGCGCTGACTCCAAACTTGCCTCACTCAACACCTGTAGTAAAAGTCAACATCGTCATTGACCCGAGTCCCATGGCAAGCCAACGATGCCTAGAGAAAGGCTGTAGTAGTGCAAATGAAGGTGAACTGTGACTTCTGTTCTGCACAGGAAAGATCTCCAGGTCTCTCTGCGTCCTTCTAGGGGAAAAAAACCCTCTCCCTTACTCAAAGATGTGCTCGTTGTTTGAACAGCAAGAAATATATGGTTTCAGGGAGCTGCAGCACCACTGGGAATGAAATCTTGATGCAGCCCAAGTATCTTTTAGCCAGTAAACCTCTCTTCTCTCCAGATCTTGTGTTTTGTAAGATTTGTTGCACTGTCTCCAAACCTACACTGTTCTGTTTTGGTTTTAGATGTAACCTTAGAAATAAATGTTTACAAATCAGCTCATTGTGTCTTTGTTTTGAAGCTTAAAGCCTCACTTTGATTGCTGCCTTTTTGACATTTTGCATAGGAAATATGTTTGCATGTTCACAGTGCTATTGAAACAGCAATTAGATCACCATATTCCAGCTGTTACAAGGTTTTGTAATGCATTTTCCAATAAACATTTTCAAGAAAACAAAACTATTTTAGTATGTCAAGCAGATACGTTGAGGTTTTTTGTTCAGCTTTTTTTAGTCTTATGTTTTTCTGTGTGATACCATACTTTTTTATGTTCCTCTATTTCACTTCTTTTAATGCCACCTATATAAAAAGGGTCAGGTTTTCAAAAGCAGTGAGTGGTTTGAGGAGTTCTGATTTGGGGGACCTGGGGAGAGCCAATTTTCAGAAGATGGAACTTTTACCAAGGACCACAACTGCGACGGCTTTTAAAACACTTGCTATTATTTCTCTCATCTTCTTTAAACAACAACATTTACCATTTCCAGGAACTACCTAGCTACCTACCTAGTTTCCTTCCTTCCTCCCTCCCTCGACAGTTTTCCCACTTCAAACAAGAGAAAACACATTTTTCTTCCCCTGCCTGCTAATGTCCAACTCCCCTGACGCTGAAATGATTCCCAGCTGTGCAATGGAACAAGTGCGTTCCACGCAAAGGCAAACATAGCAGCCAGGCACGAGGGGGAAAGGCAGCGGCTCCTGCAGCTCAGCGCCCGAATAGATCAGACAGAGCCTCAGCTGCGAAAACCTTGGTCCTTGTCTCCGAAGGAACTCAGTTCACACCAGTCAATAACCAGGCTCATGTTATACATCAGGCACCAGAAGTTGCCTTGGCTGAAGAGGAAGATCTGCAACCTTATGCTTTATCTTCAGTATCAGATAACAATTAAGGATTTTTTTTTTTTTCTTCTTGCTTGTTGGTTAATCTTTCCTGGTATATATGATTAAAACCAAGAAATTCTGCTTTGAATTTATTTTATTTTTGCTGCTTCTTGAACTCATGTGTCACATTTTTTGCTTTCTCACTTTCTTACACAAGAATTGTTATGAAGATTTTTCCTGTTGCCTCATGCAATAAAAAGAAAAGCAAAATCTCCCATTATAAGACTGCAAAATATCTAGCTCTGTCTAAAGCCAATGAATTGCAACTGAGCTGTCTGATTTATCCTGTGTATTTTGATTGATCACTTTGAATTTAGTATATGCTAAGGAGATCGATACATTGACTTATTTTTTTGGGTGTTGTATATCATTATCAGGGTGTAACTGGATTCTTTTTCCAGGTGGTAAAAATACAGAGGAGAACTACTGATAGGAGGAACGAGATTTTCCTAGGGACCAGGGAGCTAGGGTGGGAAACAGTCCTCCTCAACTGATTACATTATTTCAGAGCTAGTTGTCAACTATTTGTTTGATGGCAGTTGTAGACAACTGTGCCCTGGTGGATTCGCGATTTCTTCTAGTAATTTTAATAATAAAAACAATGGCAGGACAATAAAGACTTATAAACTTCGTAGGAGGCTTCCCCTTACCTCCAGGTAACTCCCACGCTTGCACAGATGCTCGCTGTGATTCCACCAGGCAGGAGGCTGGTACATACAACCCAAGGAAGAGCAAAACCTGGGTACGCATGGGCCAGAGTTAGTGCCTGCCCACTGCTTCGAAGGGTTTGCCATTGCTTCATCCCATTCAATGTCTCTCAATTAGAAATGCAAACGTATGCTGCAGCAGAATAGGTTATTTTAAGTTTCCTTCTCATCTTCTAGGAAAATGAGCCATTATAAATTCTACAGCTGCCTGTCTATCACTGACGGGACATCACCATGTTGGGGCCATTTCAACCTCCCTCGGGTTTCAAAATAATTATGCATGATTTTGTCACATCAAGATGAGTTTATTTGCAATTCCCAGGCGTCGTGCATGTCCAACACAACCTTGCATAGTACTCCAGCGCAGATAACCTGAAAACATTCCTTGTGAAAATGGTTTGCTCTTCACATATTTCACCCCGTCCAAAACTGCTACCTTGGTTGCCAGTTAAACAAAAGTATTGATTTTAAAATTGCTCTTTTAACCTACAAGGTACTACATGGCCTCTGTCCAGCATCTCTTAGCTTTTTTTATGTTCTTGGATGTACACTTGAATCTGCTGAGGGGAATCTGTCACTTGTCCTAAGTTTCACTGGCAACTGTTAGGGAGTAACAGCTTTTTCTCAGAGATTTTCCTGGAAAAGCAGCAGGTAACAGTAAAAAAAAAAGTTAAAGCAGGCTAACAGTACATTTTTTACATGAGATTACAGGGCTCTCTTTATTGCTCTGTCTTACTGTCTAATGAACTCTGTGACAATTTCTACATTCCAATATTGTTTTATTACCAATTAGTTAGGTTATGTAAAATACCCAAAGACATGCTGTGTGAATGATAATATAACCTAGCAAAAGCATGGTGGTGGGGAGACTTTAACTATTACATCCTAACTCTCTGTATGATGAAAGGAATCAAAATGGTTTCTGTAGCTGGTGGGTACTCCAGGTCATTTTGTCAATACCCTGATTATCAGAGGAAAAGCGGGAAAAATTTGGGGGGGGGACGACACACCCACAATCCAAAGGTAACCCATGTGCCATTTTAACTTCATAGGCACTCATATCTTTCAGCCTTATTAACAAAAGGACTAGGTATGAAAACATTTAGACCCCCTGCTGCCTTTACCTATCTTATTCCCTTACATTATTTAACTCATTTTCTTCAACAGGATTAGTTTAGATCTACTGAGACAATATTTTGTGTCATTTCAACAACAGTCCATGAATGCTGGAAGCAGAATACAGCATTCTCTCTGTTAGAAAGGGATGAGAAACCTGGACTTGCTTATGAAACCCAGGCAAAGGAGAGCCACGTGAAATTCAACTGAGAGAGTACAGTTCAATTCCTTCCCTCCCGTGGCCCGCACCTGTACATACTCTTGCAATTTTACTTTTCTGAGCAGTATTATTTAATTAAAAAGAATTGGAGAGGAGATGGAAAGCTATTGGGAAGCCACCCATAGAGAAGCTTAACAAACCCAAAAAAGGACCTTAAACTCCAGAAGAAATTCCCAGGACCAGGCTCTAGCAAAAAGTTGTATCGTAAGCCAGGACACTCTATATAACTGGCTGATTAATAGTATATTTTACCCATTTTATGTTATGCAAGTATCGAGAATGAAAAGGTGACCCATGGAATTTGCACATCCCTGGTCACTGATGCATTGATTCTTGGAACAACAGTGACAAGACAGCATCACCTGGTGACTAATGCAATCTGCTGGAAAGCAAGCAAGCTGCTGCTGCTTAACACTACTTTCTGTAATATGTCCGGAGCAAGATAGGCTGTTGGTTTTTCTTTGGATGTACCATTACAGGCACTAGAAGATGCTGAGCCAGGAAGCTGTTAGACAGTTCAAGAGGGAAAAGACATTAGAGGACCAGAGAAATTTGACAGAAAATATGTCCCTTGTTCTTGTGGGCTGCTACATCAACATTACACCAGCCAGACAGCCTCTTCTGGGGACACCTTATAGCAGCCTTCCAGTACTGAAAGGGAGCTTATAAGAAAGATGGGGACAGGCTTTTTAGCAGGGTCTGTAACAATAGGACATGGGGCAATGGTTTAAAACTAATATAAGGAAAACATGTTTCACAATGAAGGTGGTGAAACACTGGCACAGGTTGCCCAGGGAGGTGGTAGATGCCCCATCCCTGGAAACTTTCCAGGTTAGGTTGGACGGGGCTCTGAGCGCCCTGATCTAGTTGAAGCTGTCCCTGCTCATTGCAGGGGGGTTGGACAAGACGGCCTTTAAAGGTCCCTTCCAACCCAAACTGTTTTATGATTCTATGATAAAAGGTGACTGTTTCCTTTCAAAATATTTAAAATGGATACAAGCCTTGTGTAGAGGGATAAGTAGTGCAGGTGGATGCCGCCCAGGAAGCACCAGGGAAAGACCTGATGGACAGATGGGTACGACAGAGGAGCAGATAGACTGATGTGAATACTGAGCTCCTATTTCAACAAAGCCAGTTATAAGCAAATACAAAACGAAGTATGTGAACTTTTCCAAAGCCTTGAAATGGAAGAGGTGAACCACATAGGCCTCACAGCTGTCCTAACAAATTTGACTGTCCCAAAATCAAGGAGATCATTTGATAGTCAATTACCTGAAACAATGAAAAAATTATAAAAAGTGAAGTCACCTAGGGGAATAAAACAAACCCCATTTCTAATATCCCCGACACTCCTCTTACTGACATCTCCTCTTGTCTCCCTTCCACATTAAGATCAAGCAATTCACCTTTGCTTCAAAAGCTGTGCAGTTTTGACCCTGCCTGTGTGCTGATGTCCTGGTTGCTGGTACATCTTCCCGCTGCCTTGCCCACAAGTCCCTTCACATCTCCCCACTGCACCTTCTCCTCCTCCTTCATGAGCAGCACACCCTCCCTCCTCGTGTGCAACGTTCCTTCTCAAAGTCCTTCAACAAAACACAGTATGAAGTTTTTCTAAAACATCCCAGAAAAACGACAAAAATCCAGAAAGAAAACTGAACCACCCTTAGACTGAATCTTTATCTAATCAGCTATCACCTTGTAAAGATACAGGATGACCTCCTGCTGCGGGGTATTGAGCTCAGTGTCTGCCAGGATTAGGTCCTTTAACTGAAACTCATCATGTACTAGGGATGGGAAAAGGTAGTTTTGAGCTCTGAGGGATTTAAGAATTCAAACGTTTCACAATTAATTAATCAGTACACTATCTTCCAAAACAATATATGAAAAAGCAAATGCTCCAGACAGATCTGAAACACTTCAAAGAAATAAATGATTCAGTTTAGTACTTTCCTGAAATGACCATTGTACAGAACGAAAAATTCCAACAGAAGACTGTTACAAGAAGGCATTTGCTAATAATGCTTCTTACTCACTCGTTTAGAGAAAAAATCGGCTGTTATTAGGAGAGTTTTAAAGAGACATGTGAAACTGAAGTCATATGAATGCAGAGGCTGGAACCTGCCATTAATTTCAGTTTGCTGGTTTACCGCACCTTATAAGCATCTACAAGAAAGCTGTATTTCTGCACTCACGATTAGAAAACCCATTACAGCAAAGTCATTTAGGATGAACACCCCGCACTCATAGCCATAGGTGTCTTCTTCAGCTAAATTAAAAACCATAGTCTTGTCAGGCCATAAAAATCATCAAAATTTTGTTACAAATTACACCACAGTAAGTGTCAGCATCTTTTCCACAGATTTAGCATTGTTTGACGATAAACTGAAACAGCTCGGTGCAACACTTAATTGAGCTCTCAATAGCATCATTGATAAAAGAGCATTAGTAGACTTTGGCATAGACTTTAACTATGGCTACTAAGATGCTGTACAGCATCACTTCCAAATAGAGTGGATGAAATTTTCCCTGGAGCCCTAAGGCCTTTCTGTTGCTCTTGTAGCATAAAGAGGCTTAAAGACAGCAGACCTCAACCTCAGGGATATTTCCTGCATAACGAGATTTCTCAGGCAATAAATAGCTGCAACTACCTCTGTTCCCCAGCATAGTAAGTACACGAAGGTAAGGATCATGCTTGACACTGCATTTCCTACCAACAGCTCTTAAGATCAGGGCTCAAGCAAAATTCAGATCATCTGAAGAGCTTAGTCTCTGGCCAAGCACAGGAACTACCCAAATTACAACAAAATTAGAAACAGCTTAGGGGCACATTTGTTGCTGCTTCTCTTTGCATACAAAGGGATGGATAAACTAAGTAGTGAAGCTGCAGTCACAACCTAGAGCCCTGCTGTGTCAAAACTCTGGACAGATCATGTTGCCAGACACTACTTTGATCCCAGGCCCTCCTGAACAGAGTAGGACCATCGAGAACTGTTCAAGCTCCTCACAGAGGGTGGAAATGACCCCAGTGATGTTACTGCTTTCAACGGCACAAGGGCTAAACCGAACAATGAATGCCCCATTTTTGTCCCGTAAGATCTGGTATTTGGATTTGATAGAAACTTACCCGCATCTAAATCTATTCCTGCATGTTTTACAGAAAATCTTATGGTACAATATTAGTGCTCAGTTGCAATTCATTGATTCCTAGCAGAATGAATGAATATCTTTCAAGAAAGTCCTTGCAAATGCTGATGACTAGCAACTATTGGTACAAACCAGTTTTACAGATCATAGAAAATCCGTTACTCATAGAAAGCATGACAGATACAGACTATTCTTACTGTAGATGGGAAAAAAATTGTGCATTATGATCCGTAAATCGATAAACATCCAACAAATCAGCAACACAAACAAGATGAGAGAACTTTATTTCATCTTCAATCAGAGAGTAAGAAATATACTGGGCAAGGTAGTTTTCGCAGTAAAATAGTTACCATGCTAATTTTCTACTCATCTAGTAATACTGATCCGTTGCATTTCAATACTTTTTTTTTCCTCCTTCGTGATCATATTTGTATCTGCAGGGCTTTCAAGCCCAGGATGCAAGCTGTGAAATATGTTAAGCTGCTGCTGTTTGTTGGGTTTTTTTAATAAAACAGAAAAATGACAATATAATACTTTAAAAATCAATACATTCTTTTGCATTTAAAATTACCTAGGAAAATATTTTAAAACCACAATGTCAGCAAAAATGGGCTGGATTCAGGTGATAGAAAGCAAATGTAGAGGTGTAGTGAGGACTTTAGCCATTGCACAGAAAAAGGAAAAATTTCCCACTTGCAAAGCAACAGGATGATGGATCTTGACACAGAATATTACTCAGGCAATTGCACAGCCGTCATTTTTCCAGTATCCAAAAGCATTTTATAGAAAGAACCCCTTTTTTTTTTCTATATGCAATGCTACAGGATGAGTGATGGCAGAGAACTTACATAGAATATTTTTGTCCCTAATATTTATACATCACAACTCTACGAGCCCTGATTGCCTTTGACATTGCCAGACTGTCGAATACCGTACAACCCCGGCTTTTGTACGGCATTCTTTACAGAAGGATCTCAGAAGTGTTACTTTTGCCCACATGGAGCCCCTAGAAACCCGCAGTGAGCCGAAATTTTCTGTTCTGTGTTCGTTACTGGTATTGGACAGTGGGAACAGAGCGGGGGGGAAAGCAGGCTGGGGCGGTAGGGTCCTTCAGATTGCCAGCCTCACACTATTATGCTGTGATCACCAGTACCTCTCTCCTGTCTCAATGTTAGTATTTTTCAAGTGTATGCATAAAAGTGCTGTGTAAGTCCCCAGACCCACACAGGAACATTGACCGAACGGATGAGTACGTGTATCCTTTTTTTGGAGAACCTTTTGGGTACGGGCTATAGGAAATGTCATAGCAAACATGAAGTGTAGAAGGGGTAAGAAATGTCAGTTTTCATGCGTACATCACCTCCCCCTCCAAAAAGCACATGGGCAGATTTTTATGCAGTGGGGATTTAAGTAGCACTTCTGCAAGCACTGGGATTTTTTTTTTTTCCTCAAATCATACAATTTAACCTTCATCTATGGCCGCCGTATGTCTCAGCTTCCCCGGCAAGACCTCTTCTTCCACCTGAAAGTTTATTTCCAGGTGAAGAAAGAAGAATTTGGCCAGATGCCTCAGATGTACAAATCTCTACAGCCACAGACACAGATGTCAGGAAGTCCCAAGCGAATGGTTTTGGAGCATGTGCAGGCCACCTGTGTAGTCCCTGTGCCCATATCTCTATCCAAGAAATGAAACACAAAACTAGGGCAAACCCAGCTCCCTGTCCTTTTCCCATAGGAAAAAAAATACACAAAAGGAAAGCCTATTTGTAGCTGAATCCGTAACAGCAAAATTCAGAACCTTTGTTACGCGATACACACATAAAAATGTAGGTTTGAGGGGAAGACATAGAAATGCATGCTTGGTTTGCAGATCTGAAGGGACGGTATCGGCACCCTTAGCAGGCAGATACAGGACACCATGTTTCTAGTCCTCCCCTGTGACAGCAGACAGCACTGCTTTACTATACGTGGGAATCCCAGCCTCCTGTTTCAATCATTCTTCTGGACTATGCAGTACACACTTTTGGAGACTCAGAACCCCCCCCCCTCCAATGCAGGCAGCAAACATCTCCCGGCACTGGGGTGGAGATGGACCAGCTATTCCAGTGGCAGGAACTATGACAGCATTACTACCTTTAGTACTTATTTTAAAATTACTATATTATCTTGTCTAGACCATGCTTTTGCCACGAAAAGTTGGACCAGATGATGCCTGAGGTCCCTTCCAACATGGTATTCTGTGATTCTATGATGAGTACACACAGGCTACAGTTCTGTAATCTGCACAGAATCCTAAAAGTAGAGAAAATCTCAAACTCTTTAAAATTTGGAGCAATATAAAATGACTGATATGCTTATCAAAACAATCAAATCAAGATTTTACATTTGCTTTCCAGTTGCCCAAATATTTCTATCACACACTAGTTAGGAGCCAGCATATGTTTTGAGAAAGAGTCATTTTCCCACTGTATGTTAGCTTGCATGCATTACGGTTTATACTTTTCTTTAAAAAGAAATGAGAGACCACTGAGATATTATTGTACTCCACATTACCCAATTACCCTTTTTAAACCAGACGCATTTGTCATTCTGTTGGAAAAATAAGTGTTTGATACTTATCATATTCTCACAGACTTCAGCCACTATTACTTCTTAAAAATGCAGGGTAGCTAAGAGCCCTTTTATTATTTATTTGCTGTGTCTCTAAGTGTCTATACTCGTGCTCTGCCTCTTGCGAAAGGAATAAGACCAGTGGCCATAAGTGCCAAACTCTAGTCTGATAAATGTGGTGTTTCACAAGTATCTTAGGTAGTTGATTACTGTCTAAGCATGGCGGCTGTGAACCTTGGTTTGTGAGCTTCAGGGAGAGAAGTAAATTCCTGCTGGGACCCCGGAGCAGATCTCCCTCTGATATTCTGGTTCCTCTGTGCATTCATCCTACACAGGTAGGATGTACCCAGATGGTGGTGGAGGTACCTGCTCATGTGGGAAAAGCCTGACCCTGTCGCAACAGCCTGCGAGGAGCATCGCTTCACCTGGCGCAGAGCAAACAAGCATGGTGGTGGTCGCCTACAACCATGCTGAAGCCGACTGATGCCCTCCCTCCCAACGAGGCATGCGGCAGGCAGGGGAAGAGGGGGCTACTTGTGGGATAAAGCGTTTTTCAGTGGAAGGTTCTGATTTGGACTATTCATTAGCACGTACAGAACAACAGACAAACTGAAAAGAAAGATTATCTATTTCTGTATTTCATGCATTGGGCTAGGGTTTTGGTTATAAATTTACATCAGAGGAAAGAAAAATGGCAGGAGGCTATGTGGACAGATTTTAAAAACATTAGTACACAAAATAGGTCTAATTCCAGGATTGGTAGAAAGCAGGAAAGAATTTTCATGTATGCATATAGGAAAAAGATACATCCATCAGGTGTCTACAAACAGTGCTCAACATAAGAGCCTGGACCCCAGGGCTCAGCCAGAGCTGCCTGGTCCACAAGAGCCCCTTCAACTCTTACAGCCTGATTCAAGAAGACTAAAATAGAAGTCCAGAGGACATAATCTAAAATCGCTTCATTATTTTTCAGGTAAAAGCAGAAACGCTGGGGATTTAGATCTTCTGCCGTCAGCCAGCAATAGCATGGGCTGGAATTTATAAGCAGATGAAGTTCTTCCTTCAGGTGGTCTCCCAGCCACTGACACCCCACACTGGCAGAGGTGAAGGGCCCCTGACTCACTTGTTTCCAGTTCTTCCAAATACCCATTTGTTAAAAAGTGGCATATTAATCACCACACTCCTTGCCGAAGGCAAACCCTGGATTCCTTGTCCTCCAAAGTCTCTTCCCACCCCCACTGTCCAAGTGGTCTCCCAGTGATTAAGTAGGGAAGGCTCTCCATCACAAACCCACCGGCAGTCAGCAGGTGACTTCTCAGCACGTCCTGGCACTCCATGCTCCATACCGACCGCCGCACCGCTGTGCAGGCGCAGCACCAGGCCAGGCTTGCACTTACAGTGTTGGAGCTTCCAGCTGGTGGCACCGATGGTGCTACCAAACTTGCAATTGCTGCAGGTAGAGCCACGGGGAGTTAAAACTTCCCTGAGGAAGCATGACACCCCTGAAGCCCACCCTCCCCCATGCCTCCACCTCCAGCCTGCCCCAGACATCCTGAACACCCGGTTCCTCTTCCTACTCCAGAGCAGGCAGCACCTCTGCCCCATCCAGGCACCGCTGCCTGCATCTCTGCCTTCTGACAAGGGCAGCCCGACCACACGCGCTGCTCCCTACCAGGAGGAAATGAGATATTCCTTGGAAGTCCTTGATGGCACCTGCCTGTCCTCTGCCGGCTGGGGAGCTAGCTTGGCAACAAAGCTGTTGAAGAGTCTAGAGCACAAGTCTTCTGAGAAGCAACTGAGAGAACTGGGGATGTTTAGCCTGGAGAATAGGAGGCTGAGGGGAGACCTTATCACTCTCTGTAACTACCTGAAAGGGGATTGTAGTGAGGTGGGTGTCGGTCTCTTCTCCCAAGTAACCAGTGATGGGACAAGAGGAAATGGCCTCAAGTTGTGCCAGGGAAGGTTTAGATGGGATATTTGGAAATATTTCTTCACTGAAAGGCTTATCAAGCACTTGGAACAGGCTGCCCAGGGAATTAGTTGAGTCACCACCCTAGAGGTACTTAAAAGACATGTCGATGTAGCACTTAGGGACATGGTTTAGTGGTGGACTTAGCAGTGCTAGGTTAAACGTTGGACTCTATGATCTTAAAGGTCTTTTCCAACATAAATGATTCTGTGATTCTATGATTCTATTACTTTACCTGGAGCACACTATGAGTTCCTTAGGCTTAGCAAGGAACTCTCACTGCTCTTTGTCACTCCCTACAGCCCTTCAGTTGTCTTCCAATTAGAGACTAATCACTCCTTGCCCCGTTTTGCCCCCCAGGGGCATGCCATCTTCTTCTGTGGTTATGTCCGAGGAATTTCCAGCAAGGAAGGGTCACAAAAACGCTGCCTACCTCGACTTGCGAGCTCCTAACTGAACAGCTTTTCAGGGGGCACTGCTAACGACCATCACCGGTTTTGTTGTGGCTGGCCTTGAATCAGCTCAGCAGAAAGGACTCATGAAAAACAGCATCCATCACTCCTGAAAACTGCCTGGCACATTATTGTAGTGTGATAAGTTCAATTGCAGACCACATGCATTTTCTGGCTTTGAACAAATAGCACGAGTCAATTCTCTATAAATTCAAAATGCATATTAGAACATGGAAACATATTTTAAGTGGGTTTCACATCCTGCCTCTCTTTTTCACCCTAACTGCTGGAGATTAAGCCTGCCACTTCTCTATTTCAGTCTTTTGCCATGTAACAAGACATGAAGAGAGTTCATTACCCTTTGTCACCCCCGAGTCACCTGGATGAGAAAGGAGGAAACAACCTGTGCCCGAGCGGGACTTTGAGGGGGAAGGGAAGGGATGGAGGCAGGAGCAGGGCGTATCAGGACACAGCTTTTTAATTGCGCTTCCTGAAAAATGCTGCTGTAGAGAAAATGACTGACGGAGAGAGCAAGACAGTCTGAAAGCATCTACTGTGCTGCAACCCACTCAGGGAGCTGAAGAAATAAGTGGCATTTTTGCACTCCGAGTGGCCTAAACAAATAAATTACAGTCTTGATAACCTTTTATTTGAGTGCTGTGCCATTTGTGCTACTCCAGTTGGATTGTGTCATTCCCAGGATAAATCCTCAATTGCAAGGGCTTTAAAATTGAGCTATAAAAATTTCCTCTGGGCAGAAATCTGGCAAAATGTAGCACAATGAAAAAAAGCAAAGGGAATCAGACTAAAAATAGAAGTGAGTAGAAGAACTTCGGAACTTTTGGGTGGACAACAACTTGTCAAACTTATCTCCCTTGCACTCTGGTAGGCAAAAGAGAGGGTGGGGGGCAGGCTGGAAGGACACACTGACAGCTGGCCTGCAGTTTCTGAGAGATGCACCTTCGCTGCCAAGGGTTGCCGAAACGTGACTGTGGCCAAACTCACTATGAGTGTGGGAGGTCTCAAAGAGGGAAGGATGAGGCAGGATGAAATATGTGATGTGTTGCTCGGCCTCAGGCAATTGCCCTATCTGAAGGCCATCCCAGAACCTGAGTTACCCCAAAGCTTAAACTCAGCCTGCCTAAATCCCACCTATGTCCCTACTCCTACTGTTTCCTACTGGCTGGCCCCCCAAATTTGAACCTTACTGTGGTCCTCTCTATCCCTGCTGAGATGCCTTCAGAGACACCCTGCTTGGAAGCAGTAGGCACGAGGTTGAGTCTGTGCTTCATTACCTGCTAAAAGCCTGCTTTCTCTCCAATAGCTTAGCATCTATATGCAAATTAAAATAACAGCAGCAAGTTTGCTGCTACCGGAACAACATAAGCGTGGCCAGGAGAGCAGACTAGTGGGGAGTTAGTCCACTGAGTGCTCACCACGTGACAGCATCCCAGGCAATCCCTTACTTGCCTATATTTACAGGAATATAGGCAATATTGAGGAAATGATGCCTCAAATATATTAAAATGTGCTGCAGCACTGAAGAATGATGGAAATTACACTGAAAAACCAAACCAAAAAAAGCCAACCCTGTAAAAGCCTGTTCCCCCTGCAAAGTTCGGCAGACAGTCCTCAAAATGGGAGCGCTGCTTGGAAAACACCACGCAGCCCCGCAGTGTCACAGGTACCGCAGTGCCGCACAGCCATGAAGGGGATGAAGGTGACACTGTCAAGCCTTGCTGATATCTCTCCTATTTTTAAAACTGCCAACATAGCTTGTGTTGGCTTCTGATCTCTGGTCCTCCCGAACTCCCTGAGAACCGTCCACGCAGCAGGGACGGACATGCCAGCACCAGCTCTGCCTATATGACAAGGCAGCAAGGCACAGGCCAAACTCAGTGCCACAACCATCTAGACATCTTATCACAGACTATTTTTCAGGATTGCTTCTTAGTGTGGCTGTAACCCGATGGTAATGCCGCTCCAGAACAACAAGCAGCGCTGCAGCAGGAGGAGGTGGCCGGACAGTGCGTACCACCTTCTGCGCAGCTTTTCAGATTGTTTAGGGGTATTGCATGAAAAAACTAAGCAGCCAAGCTACAGCCAGCATTTGAAAATAAACCAATTTTCAACATCAAAGTCTCTGTAATACTGCAAGCCCAAGGTAACGCTTTTTATACAAGGCAAAGTAACATTCGAATTCAAACTATGTTTCATTCCTAATAACTTAAGGTGTCATTATTAGCACATGCAAAGGATACGAAACAAACAAACGTATTTTCTTATCTTCCAAGTATTCTTCTAATAATATAGTGTTTCATACACGTGAGGAGCAAAACGTTTAGGTGGTGGCCGCCAGAGTTAATGACATCAGGTACTGATGAAACGTCTCGACATGCCCCAAAGTTATGCAAAATAAAGAACTACTGATTTGAATTGCATCCAACTCTGCAACTCTCTATCTTCAGGGCAATCCAAGAGTATATTTGTTTGAATGTTTTTCATTAAATGCCATCGTGCCATACTAGATAAGAGATTCTATTTGGACTAGCAGCCACTTCCAATTTTTCGCCCCAAAATAAAAGAGGGTTTATCAATTCCAATCAGTCTTATCCAGAATTAGTTGTCACGTTTCAATAGCTGGCATGGATGTGACAACATAAGTTCAGCACCAGTGTCAAATGACTAATACAACCTTGTAGAAGAGGCCTGAATGTATAGTCCTGCTGGGATTGACCAACTACATTTAAAATATCAGCACTTTTATGTTATAATAGCTCCTATTAACAACAGTTGGCTGACATTAGATATATTCAGGCTAAGCATCAATTAAAAAATTGCTTATCTGTTTGAAAATCTGGAAAGCAGGTATGGGTTATCACACCGGCAGACAGTAATACAAATGAAATAATTGCTCTGGTGTCCTGGGACTGCATCACTTTGACTAATAGACACTGCTATTTTTCTGTCTTCTTTAAGACAAGACCATACATATATATGCGTGTCCCTGTCATGCTATGCTGCATTTCTTAACGATCATCTTTCATTTTTAAAATAGCATCATTTAGAGGCCCTATGGAAAGCCAGGTGCCCATTATACTGGGTATTACACAAACAAAATGTAATAAAATAATTGTCCCATATAGTTCTCAGTGCAAGCAGCCATGAAAGGTATCTCGCAACATCCTATTTATGGGAAACTGAGGCACTACTACATTCAGGGCATTGCCCAAGGTCACAAAACCAGCCACTCACATCTCCTGAATCCAAGGCCATAAAGCTACACTAGTAGTAAATGCTGACATCCAAGAGAACTCATTAAACTCATTAAGGACCCATAAACGAGCTGAAATAAGTGCCAACCAGTTTAAATGTTAAATAGGTCATCGCTAACTTTGATCAAAATGCTTTATTCTTCATTGTATCCAAGAGTGATTTAAATTAGAAATACAGACATATTCCTGGGAGCAAGAACACATGGTTCCCTACCCAGCTGCTCTAATCGCTGCCTGTCTTTATGCCCCACTGGCTGGCTGCCCAGCTCTGGAGAAGTTTTGGGCAGCCCTTCAGCTCGGTGGGGGTGAGAAGGGTGTGCAAGATCTCCTGTTCACTGCCCACCTGCCCCCCAAGACCAGCCTGCAGCCCACCGCTGCAGTCACACACACAGTGGGCACACTGGTGGGAAACCCCACAAGTGAAAAAAGACAACCCAAACTCTCAAACACCTCACCATGGTCAAACCTTCTGACCACTCAGCTACACTTCAGAAGGGGAGATGTTTTTTTCAGCTGTCCTCTAAAGGAAAAAAGATAGTCCAGGTCAATTTGTCCAAGGAAAGGTGCAAGTGCCCTCCTTGAGGAGACAGTAAAAGGCTGCACATCTTGAGTGGGTCAAGACCCTTCCCTGCAGCTATCAGTAAATACTCTGTAAGGCAAAACTAAGGAAAAAATTATTTTCCTCTGCATTCCTTGTTACAGTAAGCAGCATACTCATGCAGATGTGTTTATTCTCAGGAGCCTGGCAAGTTTTGGTTCCCACTGTCAAGCCACCAGCCCTTCACAAGCAATGCCAAGGAAGCCTGCATGCCTGATAGACAACTTTGGGTTCAACTCCAGAGGCCTCAGAGATGTCCACGCCACCTTCTTATCCACCATCAGCTCCACTGCAGTCAATGGGAGTTAAGAGCATTAAGGACCTGCCACCCCCGTCACTTACCGGGGTCTCTGGAAATTCTTCAGGCCAGTTAACTCAGAACAAAATCCTCTCTCAACCAGCCAGGACAGGCTGTCCAAAAATAGCAGTCAACCACTAGCCTCAGTCGCACCATCGCCTGTATGAGGAGCTTAGTTTCTGGTTGTCTGGTCAGATCTCTCGTTGTTCACTTCATCGTACATATTTTTCATTCATTAATATAACAACAATAAGCTCCCAGTAATAGGATCTTGCCACTAGAAGATGATTTCTTGCTTTCAAAAATAAACATCTCAGTTTCACCTTCACATTGTTTTTGTAATACAGTAGGAGATCTTCATCCTGTCAGGTTTTATTTTCATCCCACTGACATTATTTCTTAATTAAAAGAAAAGATAAATAGACAGATTCAACCAGGTGCTATGGCTGATACGAAGCACAGTTCCTGGGGAAAATAAAAAGAATCAAGTCAGAGAAGAAGGGAGTGTGCCTGGCAGTCATTTCATGTAGCCAGCCATGGGCAGTGGTAGGTGGCCTTAACTGGCTCTCCTGTTTGTTTGTTCTGCAGTTCTGCAATGTCTTCCAGATGTCATTTCTTTTTCTTTATCGTTGTATTTATTTTTTAATGATTCTCCACTGAGGAGTCTCAGCTAAGAGAACAGAGAACCAGCAGCAGCAAAGCGTCGTCTCCCTCCTCCCCACATGCGGGTCAAGTGAGGATTTTGCATTCCATACATCATTTACTGCTTGAGGATGTGAGGCTGCCACCAAGCCCACCCCAGCTCAGGCAGCATCCCACCACCAGAAACCGCAGTTGGCAGCCAGGATTCAGAATTTCACTGAAAAAAATTGTGGGGAGAAGTTCTTTATAAAGAAAGAACCACCACTTTTGGAAAGTCTCAGTCACAGTAGAAATTGAACCTTTTTGTTTGGTATGAATATTCTCTTTCAAACCAAGTAGTCCAGCATATGCCAAAATGTTCTGTGTATTAAAGGAGAGGTAAAATGCATAATGCTTTACTCTACCAGAAATAACTTATTTTTTGACTGTCTGAGCTGCACCTCTACACCCTGAGGACCAATAAAAGCACTGAAGAGTACAGTATCCTTTCAAGACGACTGAAGAAGTATTAGAAAAGTGCTGCTCAGCTGGAGAGACAGGCCAGCAACAAAACCAACCAAAGAAAAATAAATGATGAAAGCCAAAAAGTTCTAGATTTACAGAGTTTGTTCTAAAAGAGAGATGTTAATGTGTACCCAAAGAATATGAACAGCACAAGGTGAAATTAACTGGTTTTCTTACTTGAATAAAATAAAGAGGTTCTCCAGTTTCTGGGAGACAGGGTTTGGGAAATGGATGCCTGGGCGTTCAGGACAGGAGGCAGTGGAACAGGCAACTGAAACTCTTTCTTTGACTTGGCTGAGTTGCTTCACTAGGGAACCAGATTGAAGATGCACTCCAGGAAGAAAAAAACATGTCAGATAAAGAGGGTTTAGGAAGAAGAATCTGCTTAGGGACAAGAAGGTAAGGAAAGAAAAAAGCCTGTCCAGGAAACCACAAAGTTTTGTGGAGCTGGTGATTATTTTGCTTTAATTCAGGCCACAGAAATGTTTGATCCTCTGTATAGTCGTAAAGCCTTGAAATGATCTGTCCTGCAAGGCAAATCTACTAAATAATGCAGAGTTCCCAATGGAAAAGAAACCTCCTTCCATCTACAGAGGGATTATTAAAGTGCCGCATCAGAGATCTGAGCTTTTAATTGTATCTTGCATTTAAACTTAACAATAGGCCTATTGTTTTCTTTCAGTAGGTTAAGCAAAAAGCCACAATGATTTAAGAGCATTCAAAGTGAAAGCAGGATAACAAGAAAGACAGAATTAGAGGCAACAGCTTTTCCAAATTGCATATCCTTAACTCTAGCATCATACAGCTGTGTAGGCAGGATCTCACCCTTGGATGCTGGGTCACATCTGGTCTTAGAAAGAGCAGGATCTCTTAGGTTTATAGCTGAAAATTGAGCAGATCAGTGACTCTGTGGGAAACACGTTGCTGGTTAAAGCCAAGGAGCATGCTAAGCACCCTTCCTTCAGTACAACATGGAAGACACAAGTAATACCGTTTCTTGGTGGTAGCTGGAAACAAGCAATGCCATCATTCAGTGACACCACCACTTAGGATGGGAGGCAAGGCCGGGTCGGATGCTAACTGGCATTTCTAGGATGCAGAGAGACTGGATGCAAGCAAACACCCACGGGGCGTACCCTGAGCAGGGGCAGAGAGGGGGACACAGAGCTGGGGAGAGAGGTAGAGGAGGTAGAGCTGCCCTGTGATAATCCCCCCGTGCCCCAGGACACTGAAAGCAGGCGGGCAAGACCCCCGAGTCTGCCGTGTCTCTTGGGGACCCCCGGAGCGCACATCAGCAAGGCTGGTGGTCGTGGCAGCCCGGTGGTATCCACCACTGCTCTTAGTCACCCGCTGTGTCCTACCAGGTGATGTCCAAGCAAACCAGATCAGCAACTCCAGCAGCTGGGAGCAGTGCAGACCTCTCCTGGCCAAGCAATCCACCGCTCCACCATGCTGCCTCATTGTTGCCTCCTCTAACATCCGCTCGGGGAAAGGAGAGAGGGAATAAGCAGAATGAAATTCTTTCAGTTTCTTTCTGCTGTTTGCTTCTATATGAACAGAAGCAAGGCCATGGTTTGCAAATTGTACATTATTTTCTCTTCTGCTAAACCTATAAACCAGTAAGCAAAAGAAATCCATAAGCAGGAATAAAAAGGGGCATTAAAGAGTTTAAAGAAATAAATTAAGGAATTAAAAACCAGTGTTCAAGCATGTTTCCCCACCCAGAGTTTGTGTTAATATCTAACAAAATTTAATATATCCTTAAATTTAAGCATAGAAGACTTTGCAGGATGGAAGGAACATACCCCTCAAATTAATCAATTTCTTCTGTTACTCATAACCTTTTGATTAACACCACTTCAACTGGAAGAAAAAAGCCCATCTTCCTTTTCCTTCTTATCTTTCTATGATATTTTGCATTTTTTTTCATGCAGTGAAGTCAGCTACCCTTTTGTTTACAACCAGATCCACTTCCCTGTTCAAGATCCCACCGTGTCTGAAATTGGGGGTCATTTAAGAGACAGAGAGGTGTATTTAGAGAGGAGAAGCAGGCAGCAGGGAGGAGGGACAGCTCTGTCACTGCTTCTCCAAAACATACATAGAAGGATGTATCTGGCAGTCAGAAAAAGAGCTGTGGGAGAAATCTGTGCTGGGAGATGAGGAGCAAAAGGGGAAACAAAGGCACTGGGGGCACTGCTGGGTTATTATTCCCAAGGAAGAAGCCCTGGACGGAGCCAGAGCCTGGTACAAATTGACAGTGGGAGCACCACTGACCGCTATTGCTGGGGATCCCCATGGGCTGGGGCTGTGTTTTCTGTAGGGCTGTACAGAGAGTCGCTGTCCTGGCGCTTGACCAATTTTATTTGGGATCTCAACAATTAATTATGAGGCACAAAATGAAGCGAGAAGATCATTTGTCAAGGTTTCTGTTTGCTAAGTGCAGCACAGGCACTGGACACAACAGGCTTCCCAACATCGCTTCTTTCACACGGTTTTCTTCAAGCTGCTTACACTGGACTCAGGCTCCCCATCAGAGACGTGCCAGCTCAGCCCCTTCCTTCCCCAAAGGCTTGGGAAGAGCTGTGTCCCCAGCCTCTGCCCACAGAGGAAGGTCACAGCAGATGCTGCATGGGGACGGCCGCCAGGATTCGAGCGAGCCCCTCAGGGCTGTGAGTTATATCAGGGTATTTTTGACTCCGGGACCCAGAGGGCCCAAGAGATGACTCAGTGCCACCTTCCCCTCCGAATCACACACAAGAGATGGAGCGCAAAAGGAACATCTTTTAACAAGCCTGTAATAAACTGGCTGTAATCAGAAGAGCAGCTTTGTTTGAGATTGTATCTACATATATCTGCCGAGAAACCCTTAATAAGATCAATACTCTTATTGAGCACATTTTCCTCAGTATGTGCTTAGCCTTTCCAATAAAATGATTCATATAAAGCATATTGAGTGAAGCATGGACTTTGTGCACTCAATATATATTTTGGATATTCAGTATCCCTGCAGATATCTTCCTCCTTCCTGGTGGGTCAGGCTATGGCATATCTCTCCATTCCCACATCTGAGTCACCCAACGAGAATCACCTCCTGTGTGAGGAGATGTACATTTACATTTTGTCGTCCTCCAGCTTACACAAAATGGCACCATAAATGTAGCTGGCACAAGGCAATCTGTCATGAAACGCTCACGTATTTGCCTTGCTCCATTTTGTCCGCAGAGGTGATCAAATGCAAACTAAACTTCCTTCGGTAAATCTCATCCCTCCCTAGGAACAGTGCTCCTTTTCTTGGTTGTTCTTAGATTCAACCTAGGAAATATCTGGGGTGTTTGTTTATATAATTTTGCTCCTGTCAGGAGAGGCCAGCCTGCTTCTGATGCCGGAGCTCCTGTCTGCCTGTCAGTCTCACTTCTCTTTCGCAGACACTTCACCCCACTGGAATCAATAGGTAAGAATCAATAAAATGCAAACGCTGCACTTTATCCTGGCTGCTTCAGACTGCCTTCCTCCATCCCTGGAAATCCTGCAGCTCTCCCTTCACAGCCTACGTAAAGCAGTTCAAGGGAAGAGGAAAGAAAGGTCTTGGGTGACCGGTGGGCAGGAAAAGCAGGGGGGCTTGCTCAGTTCCCAGCCAGTGGCAACGGACGCACGGCTACCTTTTTTTTTGCTGGTACTCCACTGCTTCAGGAACCGGCAGTGCACCGCGATAGCCTCCCAGGGAGTAGGCTTTGCAAAACGTCAGCAAGAGCAAGGGCAGTCTTGGTGTACTTTCAGAAAAGCAAAGCCTGGAAGCTGCTTCTCTGAGCTCAGTAGACTTCGACCGCTGTCCAAGCCAGATGGTTTTAACCAGTCACCGTTCCACCACTGCCAGGAGGCCAAAAGACATACTCATTCATTAACACATTTTTAACCCCAGCTCCTCCCGTAGTGCCTTTTTGACAGACTGCTGCCACTAGCAGCTTTGCCTTCCGCAATTCCCAGACCCCATGAACTCTGCTACTGGAAGAGCAGGAGCTCAGTAAAAAAACCCAGTTGAACAACTCCCTCTCTAATCTGGACATCAGGCTAAATAAGCCAGTCTTTCCATTTGGGATTTCCAGACAAATCGTCACCCACATACCACCCCAGGCATGCAGGGGGTGAAAGACCGTGGCAGTGGGCCATAGCAAGGCTGTGGGTAGCATTTCTTGCCTAAGTTGCCACAAGGCTTATCAATTTGAATGCTACTATTATTTCAGTACTTGTTTAGCTCTAACTTATTCTGGTTTATTTCAAACAATAATATAATTTGTATGGGCATGATGCATTTCACTTCACTGAGAAGTTAGGGTCTCCAGAGACTCACACTAAAATCATACTGATATTGTCAGCAATGTAATTGCCACGCGGTCTCCATAGACTTCTATTGAAATTGCTTTCCTCTCCTAATCTCAAGTAGTAGGAACAACATCCCAGCAGAGACTCCAAAGACTTGTGATGGAGTCATGTTCCCATCATAAATGGTCTCATAATGATCCTCTTTAGACATTCTTTGAAACTGCCAAGAGATTGGTGCTGTACAGTATTTATTCTCAATGATGTTCTGAAAAGGACATTAATGTTCTCTCCCTTGAATCCTGGAGCTCACGTCCTATTAAAAAACTTTATGAGAAGTAACTACTGCTACACTGCAGTCCCCCACAGAGCCTTCAGTATATGTATTATTATTTCACAAGCTTCACTACTGAGTTGCAACAAAATTAGGAAACATACCCTTCACCCAACAGACTGGAGTAGATCCCAAGGATCTGTTTTGCTCTCTGAAGTAATGATGAGACGAGGGGAGAAAGGAAATGTATTCTTTCACCCAGAAAACAGACTATCTCCTTGGGAGCCATGCTGGTCCATGCACGACAACCTAGCAAAAGCGTTAAAAGCCTCTGGATCTGTACAGTGGAGGCTATAAAGGTTATTTTCCTCCTTTTTTTCCCTGGTTATATATTATAGCCAGCAGGCCAAGTTCACCTGAAGCACTGACATGCTGAGAATGGGGATTTAAACCCACCTGGGAGTAGGAGGAGGCTTAAACTGCAGGATGGAGGACAGATCCTGAATCTGGTCCACCTCTCTCTTTGACACCTCTTCAACTCAGCGAATAAGTAATCAAAGTTTCAGAATTTCTGGAGAAAGTTCTTTCCCAACAGACAAGCTGAACATATGCTCAGGTTGCAGCACAAAGCAAATTTTGCAAGAAGCTTTTGAAGTCCTTGGTCTCAATGGGTTTTGAGTGGGAGTATCAGCAAGGTTTTCAGTCCTCTACTGGGGCATTTTGTATTTTAGAGAGAGAGACACGGTTCATGGAGAAAGGAGCTCAGAGGTGAGCAGAGGCTTAAGGGCCAGAACTCCTAAACTCCTCTCTCTCTCCTGGTCCCAGTATTCACGTGGTGCTAGCACTTGATGGCTTTCAGAAAGTCGTCTTAGGTGCCCCAGACTCCCCATCTGCAAAAGGAGGGTAATACTGCTTACCAGTTTCCAGGATAACCATCTGCCACATACGACACAGGAGATTAAGCTTTAATTGCATAAGGAAGGAAACTAAGAACACAGAACAAATTATTCTACCTTCTGGGATATCCAACTATTCCTATGCAGCAGAAAACAGAAGAAAACCCCTTTAGTCAGTTTATACTTACCCCAGCTATTTTACTCTGGCACTCATGTGCTGGAAATCTCATACAAATGTCATCTCTAGCCTTTGGCTGCATTTGCCTTGATATTAGATGGTACAGAAACATTTCATACTGAATCAAAGATTTCTCTGAGTTTAAAATAAAGGCTGATCAGCTCCTTGTAAAAAAAAGACCGGCATAAAAATCTATGACATATATGTCACAGACATGAGATGCCCCCTGAGTCAAAGGATCTACTTGGAGAGTAGGAAGGACAGGATTTTTTTTTTTTTTGCTTGCTACACAATTTAGGAAACTTAATAATATACAACTGCATGTAAAAGTAAGATATAATTACTATTAATAACAATTATTTGAGCACTAGGGAAAAATGGATCAATGGTCTCATCTTGGTACTCATCAGTACGTGATCTTTACCATGAAAACTTATGAGCCAATCTACCCAGTGAATTAACTGAGTCCCAGTTTATACACATATTCACTAGAAAAAGAGCCCTGATCTGCTGCCATTTCACAGTGCAGGCCTTAAAATCAGCAAGCGTTTTAGTTTTATGACTAAATAAGATCTACTGTTCAGCACTGTATGCTTGTATAATATTGAATATTGTAAAGTATACTCTGGCTTACACTGGTCCACAGTAGGGTAAAAATAATATTAGCTGCATCTAAAATTTAACAATCTTAAGGGTTTGGTACAAGCCAGTTTGAAATATTAGATTATGTTTATGTCATGAAATAGTTCATTGTTTTATTTTTCATTCCTAGTCAAAATTGCATCTTTTCTACCTGTTAATGAATGCTGCCTAAAGTAGACATTTACATTCAGACTATTTACCTGGTGCGTAATGCTTTATGAAAAAATCAGCTCTAAACGATACCACTAGAATTTTATTACAGACTTTTGGTGCAAATAATAAAATCTTTCTATAGTTAATGAACTGCCCAACAATGCAAGTTTGTTAGTTAATAAAAAAATGCTTTTAAAAACAATAGAGAGATTAGAAAAATATGGTTTTCAATAAAGACCTGTTTGTACATTTTATATTAATTGACACATATTACTTTCAGATTTTCTGCAATTCTAATAGTATGGAAATAAGCATCAGGAATATTGGCTTTCAGGATAACTAATTTATATTGCATTTTTTATATGTATGAGAATAAACAAAGACTTCATTATTTCAGCCAGTAGGACAGACAGAACATTTGTTAGCAACTCAAAAGATAGATAAGCACCTAGTGATGGACCTACCCTGGTAGCAAACGCTTTCCTCTTAGTCTTTACGATTTGACCTTTATTTTTTAACCTTTGAAAGACAACATTAAAAACATAGTTGGAGGGCTCAAAAGAAGGCAGTGTTTGCCTTCATGGGGGTCTCCACTGGCCATTCACATTTGCAAATATAGCGCAGTACCAGCAGGTACTGCCAGTTTCTTCTCCTGTTGTCTCCTGCGCTCATTTGAGAAGCTCTCCTGCTCTTTCCACTTACTCCTCTGTTCACAAGGATCATGCCAAATGGTGTGCTCATATGCGTGTGCATGTATGTATGATATACAAGATGAGGCTTTTGGGGGTCACGGCCTTTCTGAAAATACTTTACGGGACTTATGCTTATAGACCAGTATCTATAACACATACTTAATGCCTGAAGCGCATGAAGGTTTAACTTTCATTCTAGTTCTCTAGACTGAAACCTGTTCATAAAAGTATCTGGACAACAAAAATGGAGATAGTTTTCACAGTTTCTAGACAGAACAGACCATGAGATTATGCCATGCGATCTCCGTTACCCCACAGGCTATCGCATTTCACACAGATGCTCTACATTCACTCCAAAATTTCAGTTAAATTACAATAGTTCAGCTCTCAGATGACCAGAGTTAAACACTCAATAAACAGAAACTAAAGCTCCATCAAATACCAAAGACCCTGCATATAGCAGGCAACCGGGGAAGATCCTGGCAGCAGAAAAACAACCCAGGAAAGGTGACCACACATTCACATCTGTCTGAGCTGCCAGACTTCTTCCCATCTCCACATGATGATTTAAACAAGACTATGTCCATGTCAGTCAAACACAAATAATGTGGCTCAGGAATGAGCATTGGTACCACCCTGTTTCAGAGCCCCATGCCCAAGTGTGGAATGCGTCAGGCTTTAGAGGTAAACAGTTATTAAACAAAGAATAAATCCAGTTAATTGTGGGAGGGGAAAAAAAAAATCCTGCTCTTTGCAGGGGACTTGCTGGAGTCCTGACACACCAGACTTTATTATAATCACTTTCCTGAGGTGGATGATGGATGTGCTGAAAGCAGCGAAGGCAACCCAGTTCTGCATACAGCATGCCAAGGAAAAAGGGTAAGAGGTGCCCTGAGCGCAGAGCTGAAGGAAAACACACCCATACCTCACCGTGACCCTAAAGGGCCATAGAAACTCTTCCACAGGTGAAAGTAACTTCTTCCAAAAGGACATTCAACTTCATCTCAAAAAGCACAAGCCATGGCAAGTCCCACCCTGGACCTCATAGCAAACATAGCGTTCAACTGCCCTCATCACTCACGATAAATGTGTGTTATTTCAGGGCTGAACCTGTCAAACTTCAAATTCCAGCCACTGGATTTCTTTGTGCTTTTGCCAGCCAGACCAAAAAGCTGCCACCCCTCATTTCCAGCTAGCATTACTTTCTAGTGCATGTTTCCCCATCCTTTTTCTGGATATACGGGAGCAGTTCCTCATCCTTACTTGGAGATCAATTACGTGCACATACCTCAAATTTATACAGAGCTCACCCTGAAGACACCAGCAGCTTTGCACAGTCAAGGATTGCAAGTCCAGACGTGACTTAGATGAGGCTGAAGGTGATTCGCAGGGCAAAATCCAGGGGACAACTACCACTGACTTCTCAAGGGCCAGGATTTATCCAGGATAGTAGTTTTAATAGAAAACTCTCAAGAGTGAGAATTTCAACCTGTGCCTTGGCAAATTTTCAGCTCAGGTAATTATGTTCTGCCCTCTTAAAATTCCTTTGAAGTTTCACTTGTAGAAGTTAACCTCCACGTCCCTTCCTGATGGACCTGCAAAGGCGTGAAGCTACAAGGGACCATCCCAGAAGCAGCAGCACCTCAGCGATGCGCAAAGGGTCTCTCCCTGGGCAGGTTACGAGGCACTCTGGTCTCGGAGGGAGGAAACGTTAGCTCAGAGATAGAGGAACTTGCAGCAATGCTCTTGAAGAGGAAATGCAACAAAGTTAACAAGAGATCCGTGAACAAAAATTTTTCCAAAATCTGGAAAAGCAAAATGTAAGTTCTTTCCAGGAAAGACAAGTGTTAACAGGTTTCCCTTCCCATTAACAAAGCAAAAGCCTACAGGTTGTTAGTATTTTCACAGTAACCTTCAGAAATCTTCCCAGAGAACAGGAGATTAGCACCACTCACACACGCATTGCTCAGCTGTAACACAGCAGCACCTTATGTACTCGTCTATGAAATTACAGCGCTCTGTATGTACACAATCGATGCGTAAATGCAGTTCTTTTTCAAGGGCAGTAAAACCTGAGAGTTGCACAACCAGCAAAGTGAGAAACGCAGCGATGTAGAAACATCTAAAGACTTCACATTACTTCTTAAGAATTAATGGTTTATAGTATAAATTTATTGATGCTTAGAACTGTTTTGAACTGATAAAATATTTCTTTAAGTGCTGCATATTTTCATTTTAA
Source organism: Phaethon aethereus (assembly GCF_964289735.1). Lineage (NCBI taxonomy): Eukaryota > Metazoa > Chordata > Aves > Phaethontiformes > Phaethontidae > Phaethon > Phaethon aethereus. The sequence goes on along the minus strand of NC_138578.1, from coordinate 65,213,419 downwards.
ACATCTTTTCTCGGGGTAGTTAAAAGTATCCTGTAAGGACAGATGCTCTCCAGTGCAAAATCAATCACCTCATTTACTACAATCATCAAGGAATGTCTTTATTAATTATTATTAATCATACAAAGGAGATTATATTTTAATATTCATAAACGCTACACTTCTTTGCTGGACTGCTACTAAAAACTTCAAGCAAAAAATGGGACCATTTTAAAAGAGGCAGAAATAAAAATTGAAAATATTGCATATTTTTATTTTATTCTTGGTGTTAAATTTATCTTTAACAATCACTTCTAACTATCCTATGTTCAGACCATCCTGAAACTGCATCTTCAGAGAAAGCTTATTCTTGCAGCACAGCAAAATCTCCTGAATTCCTTTTCTGATTTTCTCACATATATCATTTGTCACATTCTCAGTCTAGCATCAAAGACTGGTAGCAGATATGTCCTGGACATGCCCCTCTCTATCCATCCCCAATGACATAGTGCCTAAACAGTTGGCTTATCATGAACAGCCGTCTCATCGATGCTTAAAGGCATGTGAAGTTAATGCTATCCTAAAAAACCTAAACCTTCTTGCCATGCTAGGATTCTGCAAGAATAAAGGCTTGTTACTATTTAATGTTTATTACCTGAAGAAGTCCACCATAGCATGTTTAAATTAAAAAAGCAAACCACACACTATGCCAAATGAACATTCCCTCAATTTCAACAACTTTGGTTTCCACAGTTCCCTAAAGGTGTTTTTCTCATGGAGCAATAAAACATGCCCTTATGACAGAAGAACGGTCCACCTCCCATCTGGGGGGAGAGAGAGTTCAGGCAGGTTTGGGGCTGCAGCAAAATCACATCCAAATGAAATGCTAACATGGGCAGAGCCCTCCATATACATTTCTGAGCTGCTGCGCTACCATCATTTTCATCTTCTGCAGCTGCCTGAGTGTTCTGCTCTGAGATGAGAGTAGGAACCCCAAATTCAGAGGGAAAGACAGGACTCATTTTCGGCTTATTTCCCCTTTCCTCACCTCTTCTGTTGGGGGGAAAAAAAAGCAAGTTGATATGAGAGTGAATTCACTTTCATAGCCAGGATTCAGAACTCTTATTTGTCCCCGGAGCTTGATTCAACAGAAGTATCTTGAAGTGAGAAGCCTCTAGTGTACAAGCATTTTAAAAGATGTGCTCTGTGGTTTTATATTTATTTTTTATTGCTGCCTTAGAAGAAACTCCTGCCAAGATATCACACTTTGTAAGAAAATGCAATAGCTCCCCTTAGTAACTCTCGCTCCAGTGACATCATCTGCTCTCACACCCAATCTTACCCTCCCAAAACAGTAAAGAGAAAAAGAGCGTGAAAGACATTCCTTAAATCACAAAGCTCATAAGCAACTAACAGAGCAAGCCCCATAGGGCAAAATCCAGGTGGGCACAAGTCATACGTTTTGGGCATCACATACATTGTGGGGCCAGGAAGAAAAGCAGTTCACCTGAGGGACAGGCAAGCGTGCAGGAACACACCACATCCACTCCATGAACCTGCACCATCCTGCTCCTTGCTGCACCTTCAGACACTGTCTGAAGACAAAATACTCAGAGCCCCACCCTCAGGAGATGATCTAGGGAAACGTCAGCATCGCTCCTGATCTGCACTCGTGACCCGACCCATTACAACCCAGTTCTCCCCATGTCTCCCCTGCTGTTCACCTTCGCCTGCAGTAATACAGCCCGTCTTCTTTACACAGCAAGGAGCAGAATCCTGTCTTCTTAGTCCCCATTCACGCTTACTGCTGTGTAAGTGATGGTCAATATTAATAATAAATCCACTAGAGATGAGGATGCCATTGCCAATGAGCCATACCTCTGACTAGAGCCCTGGAAAAATAAACTTCAGTCCTTTTTACATGACTGACCCACCTTCTTGGTTAGCAAATAAAGACCAAAAGCATTCTGTTCTGTGGGGGTATGCACCAGGAGAAATAAATATGTTGCCACTACAGAAACTCTGCCCCTTATTGAATACTGGAGCACTATTAGGCACATTGCTAGCATCCATGATAAATATAGTGCTCCTAAATTTAAAAGACCCATTTAAAATATTCCTAGACACAGTGAACATGTAACAAGTTTATACGGAATAGCGTAAAAGAAAACAGAACAATTTGGTTTTCAAACACCCAGCACTGATACTATTGACATTTAGCTCCCCCCCCAGCCTTAACCTTATCTTCTTTGTCCTTGTCTCTCCCATTATTCTGCCTTTCTTTGTTTACTTGCTCTTACTTTTCTCGTCCTGTCATTTACACAGTAACATTATTTTAACAAGTACATTTGAACAGGAACTACACCAATTACTACATCATCCATTTCTGCTTAGCCTTTATAAAGAAAGGGTGAGGAAGGAAAGGAAAAGATTCAACCGAACGCAATAGTTTCGAGCCCTTTGCAAAGTGCCACTGCATCAAGTTAAGCCTGCTCTGCAGTGAATGTGTAAAATATATTCAGTGCCGTATAAGTAATGACATATCAATTAACTATGTCACAAGGTCTAAAAATATGCAAATTACTGTACTTCAATTAGAAAAATCTACATCCTTGGAGAATATTGTAAATCAGGAAATTTGGGAGACATTAAGAGTAATCAGTGAAGGAAAGCATGCACTTTTCCCCGTATCCTATTTTTATACATACATAATGAAATAATTATAGCTACACTGTATTTATGCCTCTGCAAAAATATTAAAATCTTAAGATCTTTACAATGATAAATTTAATCCATGTTACGTTTGCAGACAACATTAATTATATGAAAAAGAAATCTATTATCATTCAATATAACTAAGTTGAAACTAATTTGGACATGTAAATTAGACATACGACTTTTCCATAGTACCAGTATATTAGAAAACAGAAATTCAGGAGAGATATATAGATTAATTAAAGGGGTTGCGTATGTGAAAAAGGCAAGTACGTTTCATTTGATTCTATAACCAAAAACACACATTGACAAAAGAATGTATATACACATTTTGAGAAAGAGAAAAAGTCGGTTTTTACGTTTTAACAGCAGCTCTTCAATGACTGTGTTTCTGCTAGGAGTTCTACATCGTACCCAAAGCCTATCAGTGCAGGGTGTACACCTGCAAATGTGTATGGCAGTGTCAGTTTTCAAAGACTAGGTCATTCACCACTGTAGCAGCCGTGGCAATACCTTTTGTTGGAAATTCAATTTGCATCTGTTTCAGAGATGCCATAAGAATGCATATAAGGAGCAGGCACATGACTCGGATCTGCAGTGGCTCCGTTCCCCACAAGCTAGTGTAGCCTTCAAAGGACTGTACGGTCCAGAAGGAGACATTTCGCAGTGCTGCTCCAGAAGAGGAGGAAGGGGCTGCCCTTGCCTACCCTGGGTTTCTACGTGCTGGAGAGCCTATGCAGAAGCACTTCTTCACCAGAGAGTTCCTCCACCTCCTGAAAGTGCTGCTGATGACTATCAGGTGATCAGGACCCTCTGAGGTGTTTGGTGTCTTTTGGGGAGATGCCCAACTCCACCGTGTCTGGGTCACCTCCCAGAGAAGCCACCATAGTTCGTTTGCTAGCCAGCGGCTGTTAGGCTAGCAGGCTGGGAGTCCTCAGGAGATGGCTGCGACACATGGGGAAGGTGCAATTACTCAAGCACACAGGTTCCCTTGCAGCCACGAGCATACAGGGAACACACACAAAGGCAGCCAAATTCACGCATGTATGAACTGCAGAGGTGAAGCGGTCCAATATTCCATCTTTCAAAGTGCAATTTTTTAAGTACCAGAATTATGGTCTTGTAAATGCATTTATCTGAGGAATCAGGGGCACCCAGTGGCCAGTGCAATTAATCACAAGTAACCAGAAAGGATAGCAGCATGAAAGACATAAAAACAGGACTGAGCCCACCTTTGACCTGGGAGCTGAGGCCACCAAACCCTGACAAAAGGTGCTCAGAGTACTGCAGAAGGGGTTTTCCCTACCAGTTTGTAAGCATTAGAGGACTACCAAGCTCTAGAAGGCTCAAGGCCATGCAGGCTTCTTCCTGGGGTTCTCCAGAAGTCACTTAGGACTCATCCTGCTCTTAAGGAAGTTGACACGTTTCCCTGTTGACTTTGGGGAAAGCAGGGACCAGCCCTTCATGGAGGCCATCTTAAACAGCTGCTGTTGACCTATGCACACTGCCACTATTAAAACAGTATCGTACACATGCATCTGTCTAACTGGATCGGGCTCCTCCATTTAACAAATTCAGAGCTATACATGGATTTTAAAAATGTATATAGGCCAGTTTTACTTAAGCAAAGGAGATTTCCGATAAACATGCAAATAGGAATTTAAACAGCAATTTAAAAACCACGAATTCAATTCTCATTACTTATGCAAACTATCATGGTCTTGTCATGCTTTATTTCTCTGCCTTATCATTTTATCTACGGTATTTCCCCTCAGTCGCTGTATTTTCTTTTTTTCTTGTCATCTACATTTTCTGGACGCGTTTTTAATGTCCTCACCTCCATATTTTAACCTTTCAGGTAATACAGGATTTACAGCAGCAAGCACGGAACAGGCATTCACATGTAACTAAAGGCACCTCCTGTAATTCCTGGTACATAATTCCAGGGAACAGAAAGCTTAAAGATACTATCAGACAAGTAGTTTATCATATGAACCTAAGGGCATTTATAGGCTACCACCAGAAAACAGACAGACAGACAGATTTGCCATTTTATTTATACGTCTTAAAACTTTAAAAAGCTAGTAGTGATTATTTGTAAGGAATAGGTATATCTCCTTTTTTTAAAAAAAGGACAACTTCTTTTATTTAGTTCAATCTGTGTTAGATTTATTTGCCATATTTCTGTTTGTCATTGTACTTGAGGAAAATACCAGAATATCCATCCTTTCTGAACTGTAGGACAGCTATCAGATAAGGATCAGAACAAATTCTAAAAAAAAAACCCTCAAGAGTTATGATTAACTCTATGTAAAAAGAGGACAGGCAAGGGGAAAAAATACAAGCAAAAGAAAACCATAATCACTATCTACCATTTGGGGGGGCAGGAGGGGAACCAAAGGAAAAAAAGCAAAGCAGGATGAACAAGAGAGACAGAAGTATATGCTGTAAATATAGCACACATTTTATTACTGCCTATGTGCTTCTACATCCCAAGACCTTGCAATTTAGTTCCCTATTATTCGCCTTTAAACATTAGCAAAAGAGATCTACCATTTTTGAAAGGTAATTATACTGTAATGCAGATGGCAGTAAAACAATTACACAAGATAAGCCCTTGCAATGATCTTTACAAAGCAAACCAAAAGTAGTACTGAATCATAAAAGACCCAACGTGGAGAAGGCTGCATTGCAGCACTACCGCTCTGCTACTAGTTCCCCTGCAAAAGTGGCAGAGCAATATTGCAAACAACGTAAGAAGCAGACACAGTGAAGGTTAAGCACTTCGTAAGTTTAAAGGATTCTTAATCCCAGACTAATCCTTTACAGTCTTTATTTGGTGTAGATCCCAAAATACTCCAAGTACTACAGAAACGCTCATTGGGGTTTTTTTTCCTCCCGTATAGAGTTTAACTTTTACACCCCCCTGCTATGCACAAACTCCGCTGGCACGCTGTCTTTGTAACAGGATTTTTCCTGCCTCCTGAAAGTTGTTGAGACACGGTGAATGCAACTGCTGAGGAATCATTAATTACTATTAATAGACAGCATTGGAGATGAAATGAACTATAACAAGTAGTTTGCTTGACTGTCACATCAATGCACTTGGTATTTTTATGACTTGTTAGTGACTCAGTGGAGATTTCAGATGGCAAAAGGTGCCTCGTCAACCCACGCTGATTGAGATTGCCAGTTCCAAACAGATCGTTCTTGTTTTAAACCTTGACCAGCCATCCAACAAATCAGGGCACTCGCTGGTGATACATTACGGATAGGAGCTAGCATCAGACATGCAGGGAAAAGAGTACAGGCAGGAGATAGGATCTGATCTTTGCTATTTTCCAGTGCATAAAATAACAGCCTGTCATCTACCTTTTGCAGGTCATTTTTATCAAGTTGCAGGCCAAAATGAAATTTGACCTCCATTTTCCAGCTAGCCTGGAGATGATAAATTTAATGCAGACAGTGTAAATGAATGGTATGCTACTAGGGAAAAGTCGAATTGGTGAGAATTATTAGTGGTGAAGATTTTGCCCCTATATTTTTCATTCTATTTTTCCCCTACGTTTTTTTGTCATCCTTTTTCTCTATTTTTCTTCCTCTTTCACCGCAGGCTGACCCCTTTTCCACCTAGAAGGATATCATTTACTGCAGCCATGCCCTGGTCACTGCAAGCACTTTTCTCCTTCAGGGCAATTAAGAGTGTAGGGCAGCAGGGGCCCAATTCTGCAAACTCACCCAAAGGAGTCAAAAGGACTACTTTTATGTAGCAAGAGAAGGTAAGCCAGGGTACAGCCAGCAGATACTTATGAAGGGCTTTATAGCACCACACTCATATTATTTCCATATTCCTCAAGCAAAAACATGAAAACAAAAAGTATGCAAAGTTATGCCCACCAACGATAATCTCATAAACCCACACCTGTCTTTGCTCACATCACAGAACCACAGAATCATTAAGGTTGGAAAAGACCTTTAAGATCATCAAGTCCAACCATCAACCCAACACCACCATGCCCACTAAACCATATCCTGAAGTGATAACATGCTGCATCAGGGCTTGGGCTATAACCTCTTCCGAGCAATCTGCTTTCCATTACAAGTTAGTAGAGGAAAGGTCCCTGGCCAGAACCTTTGGCTATAACCATGGCTGGAAAATAAAAAACTTCACCAGTTTGCAACAGATCATTTTAAACCTTGACTATCCTTCCAACAAAGGCAGCTCCTCCTTGGCAGCAGACAGAGAGCCTTTAGGTAGACAGTCCTCTTCCATTAATTGATCTGATGAAGGAAACAAATGAAGACTAATAGTGGACCTGGTGGACCACTCCACCTGGCTGCAGCTTCCATGCACAGTCAGCTGTCCTGGAGAGTCTTGCAGTTATCTTGGATATCTCTCTCAATGCTGTTTGAAAATAGCAACTTAGTGCCAATGTAAATCTGATAGTCCCTTGTTTAAGAAAACGTGGTTTTATTATTAAAGCAAGATGCCTCACTGGAGAAAATTTAGTACTGCAGAGAACAGCAATGGATATATTTCATTATTATTATTGTATACAGGGTGCACTAGTTGTAAGAGGAACATCTGTGCTCCTAATTTTATTATAACTTCCAGTATTTACGATATCCAGTGAGGCAAGCAGCATGTACCATGTGTGCATCTGAAAGACAGGGACAAGAATGGGTGCATGACAAACTCATGAAACCCAGATGAAACTCTTACAGAGCTCCACTTATTTCTCTGCACAGGAGAAGGAGCAGCTACATACAACTGGGCCATAAAGACCCAATGGAAACCACAGCTGAACCCACTGGGCCAGAGACCTTACATTTCCAGTGGTCTCCCCCCTGGAATCCACTCTCAGTGAGGAGATGAAGTTGAGCACAAATACTAAAACTATCAGACTGCAATTCAAAGCTGGCAGTGGATCTTCTACATTACTAAGTGCTGAACAGTGGAATGGCCCCAGGAGTGTAATCCTGAATTAAACTACACGAATTCAAGTACCCATAAGCAAAAGATGTATAACTGAAGCAGAGGGAATTAGAACTAGTTCCTTCTCTTGAAGGAACCAGATGCTTTACAGGCATATTGTAGTACCTCTCTACCATGGTGACAGATGCCTTAGTGAGTCCTATAATTGGTGATGATGACGGTGATAAAGGTATGCTACTTTTATCCCACTGGACTGCCAAACGTTATCTTTGAATCTCAGAATCTGGAGAAAGAGAGAAAGCTGTATGCCAGTTCTGTGACAAGCAAACATATCAAGGGAAAAGTCTGACCTGCCATCCATGGAAAAAGAACAACATAAAAAAAAATCCTTTCCTGGTACTGCAGAGAAATGAGGAGTTATTCTGAGAGGGAGGAAAGAAATCCTGTAAATACTGTTTTAACAAGTCCTTGCGGTTGGCCTATTCCTCCATGTGCTGTCGGAGCAATGTATCATTCAGCTGTTTACACACCCACTGATCTGAAGTAATTCCTCTCCTCTCACACCCCAAGGAGGGTCAGAAAATTTTACATTTTAGACAGCAGTTAGAAAACTTTCTCCCACGAGTACACATACTGCCCTCCATTTATTTGCCAACAGATCCCGCAGCCTGTGTGCTTCTCAAGCATGCTCCGGGCTCCCGTCTAACACCCCTTGTCCAAAGGATGCCCCGGAGCTGGGGCAGATGAGGGGAATGGTCAGCCATGCTGCTATCCAAATCCTTGCAGCATCTCCTTTCACCACTGTCAGAGGCAGACTACTGGGCTATATGACCCACAAATCTGACCTCCTATCCAGAGTGCAAACCTCCCCAGGGAAACACCCATTGGGTCTTCTAACCCAAACACTACTCTCATGGGAATATCTTGCAGTCATATATCCAGCCTGCAATCTGATTTTCAAAATGTAATTGTTTGCTAGAGAGACAAACTGACCCTGCAGTCATTCAGCTAAAATACCAGCCAAAGACAAAAAAGAGCCGTATTAAAATAGAAGATGAACTAAGCAAGTGGAGTAAACCCCGCCTAGGTGAAGGCATCCAGACTGGTGGAAAGAAGGAGGAGAGCATCCAGGCAAGGACCAGGGCTGAGCCCTTGTCTGCTGCTCCGCTGACACTTCTATGGTGAGGTCCGCTGGTTTACCCTCGCTGCAGTAAGAGGGCAACACTGACAGCGAATGCTCATTCCTTAGGAAATAAAAAGGGAAGGAACATCGTACGCTGGAAAAGAAAGAGGGGAAACTCAAGAAATTAGGAGGCAACGAATAGGAAAGGAGACGAGTCAATCTGTAATGAAGTTGAGTGGCTCGGACAGGGTGCTGACCGTGCCTCTGCTGCTGGCGACCGTCCCATGGTGCCGAGGTTGAAGCGGGAACAAGGTTCCCCCCCCAGGCACAAAGGGTCTCGCCCCGCGTCTACAAGGCGAAGGATCCCCAACCGGCACGGCCGCGCAAGGTAAGGGCAGCGGCGCGAAGGCAGCCGCGCTGCCAGAGCTGTGCTTTTGCTGCTGGTGCTGCTTTTGCAGGGGAAGGGCGGGGGCTGCTGTAATAAGCTATCTTGTCAAAAAGCACGGTTTTGCCAGGACAAGCTATTTCCAGCAGCCCACCCAGGACTGCTTTGCTGTTGCAGTGTGTGGATATAGCTGCATCAGCAGCGTGCTCCTAATGGAGACAGAGCTCCAAGGCTGCTTTCCACATGGAAAAAGGTGGAACAGAGGGCGGCCGGCTTGCCGCTTCACCTCCGCCTACTCCCAGACCCAGTAATGGAAAGGAGCCAGCTTCCTAGTCTTTTTCTGATGTTGCTGGCAGAGCCAGGTCATACTAGTGAGGCCATATGGCTGCGCAGACATATGGATCAGGATTTCAGGCATTGTCTGACACAGAAAGAGATAGCAAAAAGTGTCTGTACAACATCGAATTCATCTGTGGAACTGGATACTGCAGGATATTGCTCAGGAAAAAAAAAAAAGATGGAGAACTGATGTGTTTCAGTACAGATCGATTTGAGGAGAATCACAGAGGGCACATCACAATTGCAAAGAGTTGTTTTGTCGCTGAAAGGAAGAAAGACCGAAGAATTACAAAGCTGCTGGCCTTGACCATCACTGGTTAAAACCTGCCATCACAGAGAAGGCAAGAGGCTGTTCCACTGTAACTGTTCCTATTTGCCTGTATATTTTGAGATCTTTTTTAAAAAATGCATTCTAGATATGTGCTGTACTGCAAGCTTTACTACTAGTGACTCCGCAGATCTAAAAAGCTTCCACAACAGGTGGAAGTACAGTATGTCCAACACCCTTTCCCATGCAGACTCACCCCTGTCATCTGCCTCATACAGCCCTACAGTCCAACCACAATGAACCACATGAAGATAAAATTAGCCATGATCTCCATACTGTATGATCCATCAGAAGTCTGCTATCAATACGGAACAGCTGGAACAATTTGTGGCTAAGCACTTCAGCAACAGACTACAGCCTTGCTTGTATCAGGATTTTCCAAATACAGACTAGATCAAAACCTCCCAATACAGATATTAAAAAAATATTTCTGAACAGAGAGGTTGCAAATTTAGCTTCCTGCACCTGTGAAAAAGAAGTAAATAGATACTTTATTCCATGTCCGTTAACTTCTATGGTCTTTATGGAGAATTCTTCTCAAGAAATGAGATGTTCACCTACAGAAAATGAGTATTTTGAGGTAGAAAAGGAAAGGAGGGCACCTCCCTTCAAATTTCTATGAATCTTTCTAATGATAAGCACTGAAATTTTAGACAAAGACGGCAGCACCCACAAGGATAGTAATACCGCACTTGCAAATCTCAAGTATTTCTTGTATAACAAAAAATAGCAATTTTTTCACCTGACAGTATTTTGCAGCTAACAAAAGGCTAAACCACTGCAAAACACTGCTCTGGCATCGCCCCAGAGCAGCCGTGGCACCAAGGCTTCTGCTCGCCTCCCTGACAGACCCCCACAGATGTTTGCTTTCTGGAACTTGCGAGCGTTAAGAACGAGTCACGGGGTCAGGCAAAATCCCTGGGAAATTGTGAGGTTGGCTCCTAGAATGGCACTAGGACAACTTTACAATGTAAAAGCAAGTAAGAGGAAGACTCAGATACAGCAGGAAACAGGAGACTGATCCCGCTGAGGGCTAAGTGCCCTCTAAACTTAACAACTTCCAGAGGATCAGCACCTTGCGAGAAGGGCATCACTTCACAAGATCAACCTCCTCGGGAGGATTTGTGGGTGCTACTATTCTTGGCTCTCTCATGGCTTCACATATAAATTTCTGCAAGTACATTAACCTTGTTGTGGCTGAATTCACCCTCTGTGCTTTTCCCTCCCTCTGCCACAAAGAGCTTTCTGATCTTTGGAAAAGTCAATATGAGTTGTAAGATATCTCCTTATAACTGCATGAAAAATGGAGGGCACAATTCTGCCATCCTCCCTCATTCAAGCGTCCCCAGTGCTTTCAGCTGTGTTACTATGTGTTACTAAATGCTACTGGCCATGAAAAAATGCTACAAGGTAGGACCTTTAGCAGAAGAGGAAAAAGGATACTAAACATCAATGCTAGAAATTCCCCATATCTTGAAGAAGAGAGAAACATTTAAAAATTGAATTATGCATTGAGTAAAACAATTCTTAAAAATATCTAAAAGTCACATTCCCATTAAAATACTGCATCACACACACAAAAATCGCTCTCTGTTGAAAAGAACACTCTTCAGGCTATAAAACCAAGCCTCCAACATTAGGCAATGGAAGAGTTATGGTTGCTCATGCAAACTTAATTTGGTATCCTTTGTGTATACATTATCATACAGTCTAATTTTTTTAACATTTTTTTAAGTGCAGTTCTCCTCCACAGCACAGGATGGATGGCATTGAATTAATAAAGCAACTATTCAATATTTTGTCTTATCATTGTTCAGGGTACAGCCTTATGGCTTGTTTCCTGCTAACTATTCAAATAGTGCTCTGAAGACAAAATTATTAATTTCCTTATGGGTTTTTCTATAGCACTCATCACTAAAATAAGTGAGGGCTTCACAGACATCTCACTAATCTTCACCAAATCCCTGCGAGTTGAGGGAACTATTATTCTGTTTTACACATGGCGAGCTTAGGCACAGATAAATTAAAGCCAAAAGTACCCACTAATTTAGGAAAGCCTGCCTTAAGATGTCCAGGCCTTGCTTTTTCAGAATCTTTAACATTATGCGATGCTTTGTATCTTCAAAGCCTGAGTCTCACTATTTCAGTCACAGCTATGCTCTTTTGCAAAACAGGCCCTAGGGCTGAGGTTGGGCTTCCAGAAAAATGTGAAACACGCAATTAGCGATCGTCTTTAAAAGAGTCTGATTTAAGGGGCTTAGCGTCACGGAGAAATCTGTGACAGAGCAAGAGACAGAACCCAATTTCAGGGGCCCGGTAACTAAGCGGAAGGCTGGCCAGCTCCCTACCGTCACTGCCGTTCACCACCAACCTCTTCCACCTCTTCCAAGGAACAACACAGTCCCCTTGACAACAATCCCGGCTTCTCCACCTACCATCATCTGCCCTGCACAACTGGTGAGGCTTAAATCCCAGGGGACAATGCGGCATAATGGGTGCAAGGCTATTACAATGTGTAAGGAGTAAATTAGTATTGCATGAATAACCTCAATATCCTTGTTCCTTAAAATTCAAAAGCTTATCATTTTACTGAAGATTTTTACATGAATTTTCCTTTTTTTTTTCCCCCAAAAAAAGGCAGAAAACACCAGAACTACAGCATCTGTGGCTATCCTCCCACTTAACAATAGTTTTAAGTGTTAAGTTACACCACGTAGACTTTTGCAGCTTGTAGGCTAACTGACAGCAATAATATATTATCCTCACTGATGTGGACAAACATTTGAAACTGGATGACAAATACTCTTACCAGGAGAATTTAGAGGTATTTGGGAACAGTGGAAGACAGATGAGTATGACCTTCCCTGTTTACATTCCTTACTATTCTCAAAGCAATCCCAGTCTCCTTGCTAGGACTAACCACCCTCTTTGTCCTCGCACTCCAACCTCCAATCTTTTCACAGCCAGTTATCCATCTTTTCCCTTCTCCATTCCCAGACTCATCTGTTTTACCTGACCAGATCCTCTTATGTCCTCCACTGTGTGATTTCTTTCCTCTCTCCCTTTTAATGCTGTCCCCAGTCCCAGAATCTCCCCGTTCCAGGCTCTCACACATCCCTCTCCAGCACTTTTTAAGATGTTTGGAGAAATCTCTTCCCCTTCCCCGCTATCCCTTCCCAGCCAGTTCCAGTGTTACCGGTACCCAACGTTCCTCTCAGAGAAAAGGTAGTTCCCCATTCATCTGCATGACCCTACTAGGCTCCCAGTTCCAGGCTCATGTGAAACTCTTTGAATACAGGATTCCCCTTTCTCACCCAACACCCCCAACTCCTAGTCTTACCCCTCCAGATTTTTTTCAGGCTCTTCATCACATTACTCCCAGCATCATCCTCCAACTCCCTATTACGCTTCTCTCTTTTTCATTCCAGTCCCACTCTGCCAAAGTCCTGGGCAATTATTCTATCTTCCCACCTCTTCCTCCACCCATTTACTGAGGTCTAGCTTTTTCCCCTTTCTGCACTTCCATCAGTTTTATTTTCTGCACTACCTCACACAGCCAACATGTCTCTTCTCAGCTCTGAAACCCAGGGCCAGCCAGGCTTGGTGCAGCCCAAATAGATAAGGTCCACCTGAGACTCACTTGCCCTCCACCAGTTATTCACTTGTGACTCTTCATGCAGACACTATGGCTTCTACCAAGCCCATGCATAGGCAGGGAGATTAATTGTAACATTAAAAAAAAAAAAAAAACTTTTAAAGGACACATCCTAGCCTTTTTGTCTTTTAAGATTCACAAACTGCACAGAAATGGGGCTTGTTTTCATGAGCACAAAAGGAGTATCCTTGACGAAGGAGACTACCTCCCTGCCAGTTATCAAACCACTGCTCTGAAGCACAAGCTGTTCAAGAAGTCTGAAGTGTTTCTTCAAAAGAGCAGAACAGCATGTTTTTGAGCACTTCCTTTTCAGAAAGTTGCTAACTTTACATGGTATTTGCAAGGAAATTCTGCTAGAAGGGTTTTTGGTAAAATGGGCTGAAGTTTTAAGCAGGGGAAGAGGGGCTCCTTTGGAAGGACATGCTACATAGCCTTAAAAACAACCCATCATGTCCCACCCTTGCCCTTCTTATAATAAATCCAGTAACTTCTCATTTCAACCAAGAGAAGCAAAGCCAGGAAAGAAGCCAGAGGTAAACATTGATGGAAACTGGGGAAAGAGTATTCCAAGGTCAGGAGACCTTATTGGACAAAGTCCTCTTTCCCCCATTTTCCTGAAGATGCCCCAAAAGTCAGCAATGCTAATTCTGCTCATTTTACCTACAGACGCAGGATGGCAGACAGCAGCATTTGCTGTTTTGACTGAAGCAATTAACTAATATTCAGGATTCGTCTGCAGTTTCCATTCAAAAATGTATTGCTTAGGGAATCAGGTACAGCTTGGAGGCAATCCTGTTTCATCAAGGGTAGTGTACAAGATACTTCCTAGTAACAACGAACAAGAATGAAACCTTTTCCTCCTTCTGTAGCCTGAGACCTTCCTTTGGGCCTTCGATCACACTAAAAACTGTTTCATTTCTGTGGGTTGGTTTTTTTTTTTTTTAAGCTTTCCCTCAGGATTACATTTCAAATGCCGCTCCGGCTGCCCTGCCTCTCCACCACTGCCTTTCGTTATGCATGAGCTGCTTCTGCTCATGTCGACTCCTGCACTTGTGAGCACGCACACGCATGCACACTTCCGTCATGCCAGGCCAGCAAAACGACACGCAGCCATTTCAATTTGCCGTTGGCTGCAAAAAACAGTATGTTTTTAAGGAGGTTCTGACTCAGACTATGCTGAAAGGACCTTCTGATAGATTTCTTTTCCTTGGCGGAAGGAAGGGGGCACCACATCTGCCAGCTCCCTCCAGGTTTCATCACAAGCCCGGGATAAAGTAACGCCAGTCTGGCCCTGTTCAGCCATACAGAACCCAGGTATTTCCAACCAGGCGACAGGCAACGTGACTCACGCGAAGTGTCACGAGTTTCTTGTCTGATCCTCTACCTACGTTGTACACAGATACACTTACACCACAGACATACTGCTATGTCGGGGGGAAGAAAATGAAGAGAAACTGGTTAGTAACTATTTCCAGTGTTTTTAAACAGTCTTTTTAAAAAAAAAAGCAAAGCGCTCAGTCCTCTTTAAACATGTAGATGACAAATAGATTAAATAAAGAAACAAGACCGTGCTCTAAGCAGGCTCCCGGCCATTTGGCTGCAGCAAACTGTCGGTGGACGCTGGCGGCGCGCAGCCGGCCCCGGGCAGGAGCCTCAACTTCGCTGCAGCCTCCAGCCCCAGCGCGTTCTGCCATCGCTTGCATAACTCCAGCCTGCTTAAAACCACGGGTTAGAGGTGCAGGAGGAACTGCAGTGATGTTATGGCCTTTTTCTTGATCGCCAGAAGCATAAAAAGGGTCGCATTTTATGAGGCAGCACGACGAAGTCAGGAGGTTAACGAAAGAAGCTCGGGAGAGGGAGAGCGCGGGCAGGCGTGTAAAATGGCGCTGGCTTGCTTCTGAGCTTCCTTAACTTAGCACCTCACGGGGAATTTTGGTTTGAAAAATTTAGTAAAATAAAAGTCCCGCTTTGTACAGAGTTAACCTGTGCTTCTGAGTAGCTAGTAGCAGGGTGGAGAAAACACTGACATACAGCCTAGAAACTTCATTTTAGTGGGTTTAATACCAAGAAAATACAAAATACAGACGTGGAGAGTTATGTGACTGAACATAAAAAGGAGCAGCTCACTGAGCACTGTAGCTATCTAGAAAACACACATAAAAATTCAGAGAAGAACCGAATGTGAAGCAATAGCACAATTTACTTACAATCTGGAATATCAGCAGGATTTTAGTTTGTTGTTTGTGGGTTGCTGGGGTATATGGTACATTACAGTAGAGCATCAGCACTAATTCTACATGGCAGCTCCTCAGAATACCATCTGCTTCCCCGGTAACTGTTAATATAGTTGTAATTATCTACTTCTAAGCACTTTATTGGGAATATCATTTGCAAATTAATCAACTACAGACCGGTAAAACAAATGACATGCTTGTCTGAAAACAACAGCATTATTTCAAATTATTTTCCTAAGGGTTGGGAAATATCAGCCACAGCCAAAGCTGGGAACAGGGCAAGGAAAGATCTACGTCCAGCTTAAAAACGTTGATCCTACCTACACCCACCGTGAATTTGCGGGTACATGAACAGATGACTGGTCTTCAGGAGCAGGAAATTAGCACTGTTAAGTTGCACCCCCATTTCTGAGTCCACTTCTCATTGCTCCGTACAATCCAAGTTCCTCCAGGATGTTGCTCTCTCCGCCTTGGCATCTTGATTTGATCCAGGCTACTCCAGCCTCTCTGTCCTTGGTCTCTTCCCTTTCTACAGTACTTTTGCCACTTTTGCACAGCTCGTACCCATTACTACCGTCTTCTATCTCATTGCTTGCTTTCTTCAGCACTGGGTACCCCAGTGTAAGTTTACACAACCCAGGAGCAGACATCATCTTATGATGTCCAATCTGAGACCTATGACACAAGGCCAGCACAAGATTTACTCCTCCGAATCCCAGATAAATACTCGTCATATTGCAAAACTGAAGGCTGCCTAATGACTGTAAAACATCAGGTTGAGCTGCACCTTCTGATAGAATGAAGTAGCTTTAATGATTTGAAAGATGGTTGTATGAGGAATGATGAGACACCACACAAAAGCACTGTCCCCACTGAAGTTTCCGATAAGCTATTAGGAAAATTAATTTGGAGAACCACAATAAGCAACCATGCTGCTATCAGTTTACTCATGCAGATACCATAAATAGCCCTTCCATGATAATGCTGTTGAGTGAGAGATTTTTAAAATCACTTAACTTGTAATTCTTGAAATATTAGAAGCCTTGCAAAGTTAATACAATATTCTAGCTCAGTGAGCAAGCAATACGTAAGGCATGTTTTCCGTGGCGTCTGTTTGCAATGTCCTTTGTTTGGCAGTAGGTCTAAGTGAAGCACTGTCTAATGGCAGACAGTGGGGTAAGCTGATCGATAATCGTGGAGTGCCATTTCTACATTCATGGTTGAAAGCTCACAAATAAAAGCAAACAGGTTATCTTCTCTGTGATGTAAGTGTCCTCAGATCACTGTATTCCAGCATCTCAGCACTTTTCTTATGCTTTTCCCATCAGTGCCTCTATCATCTATTAATGCAACGATCAAGGTTAAAAGCAAAAAGAAAGTACATTGTTTGGGGAGAAAAATTAAATTAATTTCTTCAGAGTGATAACTTCTGTGTATTGCTTCAGTATGCGTAGAGCCAGCTCCTCAACCAAAAATCCTGCTTTTTGACTTTAGAAATATGGATTTATTTCATGTTCCTTTGGCTGTACACTATTCAAGGACCCACATGTAACTTTATTAAGTAACAGTTCATAGTAATAAGAGTTTATGTTCTTTAAAAAATTGAAGTCCTTGAACAAGAATCCAAGCAGCAGACAACTCGGTAAAACTCGGTGACTAAAATATAGTTTCTCCTCCTTCTCATTGCTGTTCAAGTGGGCAACAGAGCTGTCACTGAACAGCTACTACCAGCTGCTTTTTTTGGGCATGGCGAACCTTTTCTTAAGGGTTACAAACACATAACTCCAAACTTAACTGTACTTAACAAATACTTAACTGTAATAAAATGGTATTCTACCTGTGCCAGTCCATTAATAATGAACTGGAACTTTGTGTATGATTCATCACCTCTGCTTTTAATATTTCATTAAACTTCATAAAATAGCCTGGAAAATTGGCATGAATCTCCATTCAAACCTTACAATTTTTTTACATTATTTTCCAGAAATACTTACAAAATATAAGCATTTGATATTCTTCATAGAAGGATATGCTCTTCCAACAGTATGATAAACAACTTCAGGGAGAAAACTAATTGTCTCTTAACAAATTATGTAGCCTCTCTGTAGATAGCAGGTTTCTGTGAACATTAGCTAAAGCAAAATTTTTGCCAGAGTGGTGAATAAATGGCTCAAAAGTTACTATCTGCAAAGAACATGCAGGGAAGATTTTTTTCTTTAGCAAAAAAAGGTATTTAGAGTATACGTTCATTATAGCATATAAAATTTGGCTGGTTTGCGGGACCGCATTGCACTCTATAGGATAAAACAGCAAGGAGTTATATCTTCGTTGGACTCAAGGGCTTATGTCAGTAGACATCAATTAGTATCTGGCCCATGAACTGTTTTTCACGTATTTCTGAGGCTGAAGCTGTACGGACTGCCAGATAGTAACATTTGTAAGATAAAGACCTCTGAGCAGAAGTCTAAATCACAGCTTATGTCTCAGTTAATATGAAAACTTCAGCTCATTACATGAGAATCAGCAACTTCAGTGATATCTCTATTTCTTGCATTAAATATGTTTTTCCAACTATTGTGTACCACAACCTTCTATTCTCTCATCCTATATAAACTTACTGCTTATTACATCCTCATTTATTCTCTCTTTAGTGCTGCACTCAGGCATTAAACAGCACTGTATGCCAGGGACCAATTCTTGACCTCCTTTCTCCTACCCAGAGTAGCACAACAGTTACAAAAAAACACCTCCCTAGGGAGTCAAAATTTCATACGAACTTGGTGATCCTTTTTCAGATGTATTTATTCATAGGAAGCAGGTCATTTCACAATCTAAATAAGATTCTCAAGCAACCCAGCTTTCCAAATTCTAATTAAAAATTTCAACCTAAATGGACAATGGCAAGAAAGGAAGGGGTGGCCCCATTTTCTTACTATTTCTAAAGCATCACTAAAAATAAACAAGCAGAAGAAATTGGAAGAAATGTGAGGATAACACCGGAGATCTGACAGTAGCCCAGCAGAGGAATCCAGAGCTAAGATAAATGCTCTAACCTTAATGCACCTTCACGGTGCCTAGTCATCTGCAGGGATCTTTGAACAATGAGTGCTTCTGCATATCAAGTGAACCGAAATACCTTGAGTGGACACAATAAGGCAAATTAAAGCTGCAAGCTCAGCTTGAGCTCAGAGCGCTTGGGGGTTTGTCCACTGTACATTTGTCTTTGAGATCCCTTTCTTCTGCAGGGTTAATTTTGCATGGGAATGCCATGGTCTGCTGAAGGAACATGGTGGGGTACAGGCCTTAGAACAAGCTGAGATGACAGCAGATTGTCTGGTCTGCCTTGGCTGATCCATCTTGCGCCCATTTCCACACCTTTTGCTTGCAAGAAGCACCGTTGTGCTTTGTGATTTGCCACACTAAGCTCACAGGAGGAGTTCAGGTGGCAGAAAGAGGCACATCATTTCCAAGCTTAACTTGAATCAGTCCTGAAAAATCCTCCTACTAGTTTTCTCTAATATTTCTTTGCTAGTAGCAGAGCTTTTCTGCTGCATAGGACATCTCCTCTGTTCTCTAGAGCATCTGCTCACTTTATAGCAATTCCTTGAAGGCCCCCTGAGGTTGCTCTTTGTGAAGCGAGACATATTCTGAGTGGGCACAGACATCTTTGCTAGCTCTCACACTGCAGCTTACTCATTTCCTCGCTCCACTGTGGTTCTAACCTTCTTTCAGATTAAGAGCAATTTACATCTCTTTAACTAGACATATTGGTGTTATTACCATTGCAGTCCTATTGATTGCAATGCTGCACTTAGCATCACTGTTCCAATTTTATCATCCTTAGTCATTCTTGCATGACTGTGTATTTATGTACAAGTTCTATTATTTAAATTAGTATATAACATTAGAAAGGAAGCATGACAGAATTAAAACAAACTGAAAAGCACAAAAGAATGATGCCAAAATGCTGAAAATAATGCCCTCCTTTTCTTGGATATATCAGCACTCGTTATTTGGATTTCTTTTAAAGGGAATGCTGTTATTGGTTATTTTGAGACATTATAGCCATAAAACAATGTAATCAACCTTGGAAACAGGGAAGTAATTATTTTAAAGTTTCATATTCCGCTCTACAGTACAACAGAAAAAGGCAAAGAAAGTGTTCCAAGTATGTGTCTCTGTAAAGTACTACAAAGACTTGTGACTGCCAGTGTTTACCAGCAAAACACTGCTGAAAATACAGAACCACATGAATGCAATAACTAGGAAATCATCAATGTATGGTCTGGAAAAATAGTCCAGAACTTTTGGGGACTCTGCAAAGGGAACAATAATGTAGCATGACATCAATCGAACTCCATCACCCCATTAGGCATTTCATAATACAACATGAGAGAACAAAGACAACCCTTACTCCAAGTCACAAGCCAGGAGTTTCAGCCAGTACCTGAAATGCAGCAAAACAGATTTTTCTAGATTTGTGAAGTATCAGCTAAGGCCTGCCTCCCACCATTAGCTCAACTCTTGCCATCTCCACCATTCTGATTCTTTCTTTCATAATAAAATTCACACCAAAACCGTACATTACAGAACACTGACTGCACCTTTCCAGGCCCCCCAGTTCTGGCATGGTCGCTGCTACCTTTTAACTGGCCTGCAAAACTGAAGAAAAAAGCTTATGATGATCCTGAGCTTTCACAAGTTTATTGACCAGCTGAAACTACAGTACCTGTGTTCCTTCATATGTCAAAACAATTTCAGTAGAGCTCACAACAAACCAAGCAGATACTACTCCCGTTCCCATACTGTAACCTAGTACAGCCGCAATTTCATGATCCCATTAAAAATACATACCCAGCATTCCCCTTAGGCCCACAGTGACTTATCCTAAAGCAGTGTCAGTCTTTCTAATGAGAGACAGAAATACCTTGCCTTTTGGGGAAAAAAAAAAAAAAATTGATCAAGTGGTCTTTGAATATTTGATAAGCCAAATAAAAACATGCAGATATAACACATAAAAATTCACTAACTGCTGTAATCAATAAGCAGGCCATTCAGCAAATCCAATTTCATTAATTAAGAAAAGGAAGTGTTATTTCTTAAGACAGATGCAAAATGACAGTCACGTGTTATTACTTCATGTTAACATCTTGATCCAATCTGGTTAAAAATAGTATGCCTCATCTCTTTTAACAAACCAAATCCCCACTTACTACCAGTTGGTGGTCTGACAGCATTTTAGTTTTAATGAAAAATGTGCTTTCATAGCCAACCAGACCAACCAAAGTCAGTCCATGCATCAGCCGAAGACCGGCTTTTGCTCTAAAGCACTGCTGCTCCTTTCAGCTTGGATGGTAACAAAGCAAGATTAAGTTCACTATTGCTTGATGCCCCCAGTGGGGATGGGGACCTAACAAATCCTTAGCCTTTTCATTTACACCCAGAAGGGAGACAACAAATCAGCCTTTTTAAGTTGTAATATGGGGTCTTGTGAGCCATCAAGTTATGAGAACTGAAAAGAGAAACTGAAGCGGCATAGAGAAGGTTAACTTATCGGTTCCCCATGTATTTAAAAACTAAGTTACCCACTAAGACCTGACAGCTTCCATTTAAACCACCACAGAAAGGGATTAATGAGTATGTATGACTATAATAGTATAAAAGATCAGATTTTCCTCCTTGTGCTGTCCATCACTCATTTCCTCTTTCCAAGCACAGGTTTTTCACAGAACCGTTAAGGATCCAACTTTTCAGAGCATCTTCACCAAGCTATGATGAAAAGTCTGAACAATCATCCAGTGCCTTACTCTGACTCTCCTGGTGTCTACCACATCCTCACAACGCTCTTGCCCCAAATGGGGGCTAGCGGCGGCTCACGCCCTTCAGCACGCAGCTTTTCCCAGACTAGGTGCACACCTCCGCAGAGGCTGTCTGTACCTGCCTCTTGGCACGAAGGGTTATGAGCTGCCCACAGCCAAGCATGTCCCACCACCCCTGCCCAAGCTTGCCAGGACCGTGTGTAGGACTGTGGGGAGCAAAGGCGGCCAGCTGCAACTAGTGGAAAAGACAATACAACACCTTATTTCACCACTTTGAAGAGGAAGGCCTACTCTGATGAACAGACAAAATGTCTTCAGAGGAAAAATGCTTCAGCCCCTGCTCGTATCTGTAAACTTTCCCTTTCAATTCCCTCCAGGCAAAACAAACCAAAACAAACCAAGTAACACCCTAACTCCTCCCTAAAACAAAGGGAGTCATAATCCTTTTTTTTTTTTTCTTTTTTTTTTTTTTTTAATTCAAACAGCTCAACAGGGAGAGCATTTTAAAATGGAAGGGATACAATCAGGAGTGGAATTCAAACAGATCTAACCTAGATGCTCATGACAGACCAAAATCTGGCCTGACATGGGAATGATGGAGGTTCAGAGTTTAATAGTTTGGTAATTCAGAAAGATGGGAAAGAGCTGATCCATATAAGCCCATGAATGTCAGGATCAGGATTTAAAACTCAGTCCAGCACATAACTATAAGGCAATGTAACAGCAGAAGAAGCAAAGTAGTATGTTCTGCACAAAGCTCGTACAGGTTAGCACCTTGGCTGTGTAATCCTTCACTAAGCTATTCATACTCAAAGAGATTCATCAAAAAAATAAAACACAGGAGAGCTACAGAGGTTGTTCACTAGTTTACAACATGAACAGGACAAGCATCTGCAGGCACAGTGCAGGACAAGCTGTCCAGAGTTTGTCTTGATTTTAAAAAGATATTCTTGTGTGTGCAACAGACAGCAAGGTTAGTTAATAAAATACATCTCATCATACAGCAGGTCAAAATGACTGATGTATGACAAAACAGATTTGATTAATTGAGATAGTAATCTTCAAAAAGTTATCTGGCATTCATAACAACTCAGAATTTATATTCACACTACCTGATGGGGGGCAGCTTGTATTATTATTAACAAAATACCAACAACTGATTCAGCCTCTAAGTCAATTCTATTTACAGTTCATCATTCCACTATAACAAAGCAGCACTGGCAGAGACATAAGAAAAAGACTTCATCTTCATAAAGATCATTTTTTACACACAAGCATAGACAGGCAAATACAAACACATTTTTTAAATAAAGGAAGGAAGTGCTACAAATTGAAGAAAGATCATACATCTAAGATGAAGAATTGTGTAATTTTACACTAATTCAAACTGGTCATCAAAGCATGCACTGTGGAAATACAGTCCAGACACTGAAGAAGGTGGACTCTTCTCTACGCCACTGCATTCTCATGTAACCCAGTAGAGAGTCCCCAGAAAGTCATTCTCTGGGACATCTGCAGACATCTTAACAGTAGAGTGAGAGATTAAGTATTTGTCTGTAAAGGTAAGTCACTGGGTTTTCTAGTCACAACCTTTTAACGTGGTAATAAGGCAGCAGGTATTAAAGTACAAGCTAATACACAATGGGACCCAATTCCATAACCTTTCACTAGTTAGTCATCCTGCATGCCATCCAAAAATATCTCAGAGGAAGGCTAACATGACCTTAACAGTCCAATTAACTAAAGAAATATGCTTAAATGGTGGGCTGCCACTGAAACAGAGTTACTTCCGTTGCACAGACAGTGGCTACAAAGGACTGGCATATGGGTCTCTTAAGATATGGTGAAGCACTTGGGTTTGGATTTTTTCTTTTACAAGAATCAAAAAGAAAAATTCATGTATAAAAGAGCATAATTTAAAATTTAATATTAATCTTATTCATAACTAACTCGGGTACTCTAACAACTCTTCTTCAGCAGGGAATCAATTCAGGATTTACACAAGTGATGGTCTTGGCAATCCCTCTCAGAGTAGAGTCTACTGAAGGTACTCTTCACAGACTATCAGGAGATCATGATGCCCTTGGAAGTCTCTCTAATTAACAATAAACTGCTTTTACAATTGAAAATGCAGCCTCAAACCTTGGTGACACTATGGATATGTCAATTCCTGATCCACACACTTCATTGTATGCAATGTCTTTGGAAATGAAGGACAATAACAACCTGGAAAATATTTTTCAACATTTGGACTGTTGCCACCAAATCAATAATGGTGCGACAAAATGAATTACAAGGTTCCATAGCTTCAATCACAGAAGAAGTAGAGAGTAAGCCAAAAAGAGAAACCACAACTTACATTGAGAGACTAGTTGGACTGAATTGTATGTAGGCTTGTATCTAATTAAATGAGACTAAGGGCAAAAGAGGCAGAATCATTTGATAGCTTGCACGGAAGTGGTCAACACAAAAGGGTACTCGGCTTGCGAAATATGTAAGTAATTTCTCTTGACTGGGCCAGGGGACTGACATGACCTCCACCTGAAGGACGGCCAATGTCACAAAGAAAGGAGAAGGTTTTACTCTTAAGGTTGTTAAGACTTTCCTGAAAAGCTTTTCCACAGGACAGAGGTTTTCAACACTTCAGGAACACAGGTTCAGAATGATTTAGGGACGATTCAAATTGGAGAAGGCTGTGAAATAGAGATACATGAAACAGCAGTTTTCTCAGAAAGAGATGATGTGCATTGCTTTGATACATCTGCACTAAACATTTCTGCCTCATCAAGCCTCAGCTCCATCAGCAGCCAGCTCCTCTTGCTTGCTCTCCACTAGCCTCCCTTTGGCAACAGCAAATGCAGAATAAGCAAGAGCACCATTTCAGACAGCAGCATGTTTGGCTCAGCTCAGAGGGGAGCAGCCCACGTGCTGGACATCCTTTGGGGAGCAAGAATCTTGCTCTCTTGTACAGATCACAGTGTTATCTAGCAGAGAACGAGATAGCTTCCTCTTATCACAAGAATAGCCTTAAAAGAGCCAAATTCAGCAAAATGCATTTCCAAAATGGCAGAATTTGTTCTCAAAGTCTCTTAACACTGTCCCCAGAACCACATACTCTGACTTTCATTGTACAGCCAGCTTCAGCATCAGATTTAGTTTTAAAAGCTAAATCCACATTTTTCCAGTGCGCTCTAAAATTGCTTCAGTGGTGTTGGTGAGGATATAGTGCTCCTTATTTTATCATTGATGCTGCTTCTGTAAGCCAAACCTATACCTGGAATAAGAAAGTCCCATGACAGTGCTGAACGAATCCTTGTGGGAACAACAACTCGTGCTTACACCTGTATGACTGCTGGGTACACTAGAGAAGATAACATTAAACTTTCATGGTTGATGCTTAGGTCAAAGAAACCACAGCAAGCAACAATATCATCTACTGCTTTTTCGTAAATGCACAGTGAGCCAAGCCAGGCAAGCACACATTAACACTTACAAACGCAGACCCAGAATGCATGTAAGTAATACTGAGGCATTTGAAATACATTTCCAACAACGGACGGGGACACTGAGTCTTAATTTCCAAACATAGTTTGCCATCATTTGGTTCCATTTTCTCTCCATAAAAAGGATAAACTGCCCAAATAAGGTTGATAGTTTTAAAATCAAAAGTAACAAGCAAAATGGTACCTACTAGACTAAGTACTAAATATATGAATCTCAAAACATCCTTTAGTCTTCTGTCCAGTTGCATTCATTAAAGAATACAGCTAGCTCTAATACAGGAAATTATAGACCCTCTGTGAGAAATGTATGTCAGGTGCCAAAAGCATTTAAATTCCATCTTTTTCCAATTCATGAAGCTCATTGTAGCATTGTATTGTTGCATTATTAGATTTATGCATTTAGCAAGCAAGCATATTATAAGAGTGGCTGTAAGTAATTACTCTTTTCTAACAGTAGGAACCACAGTATTGTCCATGCCATGTCATTTTTATGAGAAAAATAGTCTGTTTTTTAAAAGATACTTCAATGTTTAAATAAATATCCAAATATCCCATTTATTAATAAACCATAGTACTAACTTGTAGGAAAAGCAACGCAAATAGAAACTGAGGGTAAGTGACATAATTCATCCATTACAGAGTATTGACTACGAGACCCCATCCAGAAAAGATTGTTTATATACTGACATCACATTCATTTGGGGATTACGTCTTTGTAGGGCACATTTTTAAATGTGATTTTGAAAACCAGGAAGATCAAAGGTAGCTTCTTATTTTCTGTAACTTTTTCATTTGTCCTCTTGAAAGGGTCACCATGTGTATGGAATGTTCTGTCAGGAAATTATGGTGGTGGAACACTTGATTAGTCTAATTGCTTAATGGCTGTATCAGTTTGCAAAAAAGGAGTCTTACAGAGAACATTCTCCAACCCAAAATCTTGCTTTCCAGACATCTACCAAATGCTCCCTGATGGAATTGTCTTTCTGCACCAGGAATGCTAGCATTCACTAGACAGAGATCTGAACTTCACAGGTGGCTTCATTTCCTGAAGTTTTTCAACACATTTATTTAGCCTTTCCTCAGACAAAATTTCATGCAGATTAGTGAGGGCTTTGCATAAGCAAGATCTCTGGAATACAGTTTTACATGTACTATATGAGCCTAAGTACCTAATCCATCTGGTCCTCGCATTCATGATTCTCTGCAAACACTTTAAAGATAGTACCATCCATACAGGATGTTCTTTTTACTCACTGTACAAACAAAGCTAAATAAACTTTATGAGTTAAATGTATCTGTGGATGGTATAACTAGATCCCAGGGAAATTCTTCATAAATTTCCTAGTTTAATTACAAAGTTTAAACCCAGTTACTAATACAATGGCACTTGTGGTCTTTCAAACACAGGAAGGGACTTTGTTCAGTTATACACAAAATA
The DNA here is from genome assembly GCF_964289735.1 of Phaethon aethereus. Taxonomy (NCBI): domain Eukaryota; kingdom Metazoa; phylum Chordata; class Aves; order Phaethontiformes; family Phaethontidae; genus Phaethon; species Phaethon aethereus. The sequence goes on along the minus strand of NC_138578.1, from coordinate 65,186,968 downwards.
ATGTCTGTGTCAGTCTACATACTCAAACCCTTGCTCACATTTCTCGTGCAAGAATCTCACTGGAAGTGTGTGGGTTATGCAAGCGCATAAGGACTCAGTTTACCTGGACTTGACTCTGTAAGACATTAGATGTTATTAGCTCCATAGAACAGCAGCATAACACAAAAAAGTCCAGAACTGTAGCCACGTGGCATTTATCAGTGCTACAAATACTGAAGTCTAAAGAAACTCTGTTGTGATTTCAATCAGCAGATGAACGAATCCAATGAGCACATGAACAGATCCTGAAGTCTGTGAAGTCTACCATGGTCTGATGGAATAGAAGTCACCATTGAAACATATGGCATGATTATTAGCGTTTTACACAGAAGAATCCCTCCAAGGAGGCAACTGAGTAAATGTTTTATTTTTTCATTAAGTTTTCTGTTCCTCACTTTTCTTTGCTCTGCTGTCACCAGCGAAGAGCAGCAAAGAAGATAAGCCACCCCTGTAACTATCTGTTGGCAAGGCTAAAGAAGAGCAAAAAGTTGTGTTTTATGAGACTCCCTGCTTTTACAGATGCTGCTGAAATGTTATTGCTAAGTACCTGGGCAGTTCACAAATAAATCCTTCCACAAGCATGTTTTTACACAACTGCAAAATAAATTAAACTATCTAAAATTCATGCTGCTAATTAAAATAGCCCCTGTAGGAGGGCAAAGTAGCTACAAGGCTGAGCTAAACATGATGCTTTTTTATTGAACAGCAGCTGATTAATTTTATACCCTATTTACATATATTTGCTAGTATCATCAAAACCTAGGAAAAAACACAATTTTGTACTCATCAGTTAAAGACTCCACACTGATAGTGGTCCATCCATTTTAGGACACCAGCAAGCTCTCTTGCTTTTATAGAAAGCCAGCAGCATGACACTTTCATACTAAAAAATCTTCCAGCATAGGAAATTAGGATTAAGAAATATGCAGTCCTTTATGTATCTGGATCAAAACACTGTATGCCAAAGTCATAATATTGGAATTATATGAGTTGTGAGACACAAGAAAGGGTCTATAAAGGGTTAAACATACATTATATTACATGGTCTCCTACTAGGAAAGTGCTGTTCATGAGAGAAATAAACTGATCACTTACTACGGTGCCAGGAGCAAGCTTAAAAGTCACTTTTATTCAGAAATGATCATTTTACTTTTAATGGATGATACAGTTTCATTTCGACCAGCTGTTCAAGATAAATTTTTCTCCTGACAATACAACTCGGAAAAAACTCAATACTTAACATCCGTGTCGCCTAAAAAGTCAATCTAAATACACCTCAAGACAAGTGATAATCTTGCCATGGTTGATTACACAACTTGTACCACAACCTTAGGAGTTTATGGAAGCCCATGGAACTGCGTAAGTTTACTCGGCCTAAAAAATGAGTTACAGATACACAGAGCTCTCCTTTCAGTGCCTTTATAACAAGCATCAAAGTGAAAAATGAAAACCTGGATAATGCAGACCTCCCCACCTCGCTTTGGCAGTCAGCAAGCAAGGCACTGGTGCATTTCAAGGTCTTGCAAGTACAAGGTCTCATTAGATACAATATCCTTAATAACCTAGCAGCGAGCCACTCTCAAGATTGTCTTTCACCCTATATTCCATATAGCAATTCCGTGGTGCCCTTGTTTGCTCTCAGATGAGCAAAATGAATTGGACGCAGGGAAGGCTTCTTCAGCGTAGACCCTTGACCATGAAATTTTCTTACGGATGCAGTCTGTAACCTATGGCTCAGCCTTTCCACAGTTACTTAATTATTTCATTTTCCTTTCTACTCTGGACAGAAGCACTTCTCTATCAGACTTAAGTCTGGCAGGGAGGTTGCAGTCTGCTCACTTATTTTTTTTAAGAGCTGAATGAAGTGCACCAACACTTGGAGCATTGGTGGCTGCTTAGTAAGTCATAGAACCATTGCGCAGGAGAACCTCCATTACTTCTTTGTTCCTTAGGCTGCAAAACGACTATACCATTCTTCTTTCTTTTTGCTCACTTACTGGCTTATTTGCAGAAGTCGGTGGTTTGCTCTCATTCCCTCTGGGCTGCCCCTTCTCACAGCTCCACCGGCTGGCAGAGTCCCTGAGGATGCACCCAGCAGCGGTAGGCTGCAGTTGTAACATCACTGCCTATGCACGGGGTCAGGAAACCACACAGACTGGTCAGGATGGGCAAACCCCAACATTTGCATTTGGAGAGCACCAGGTATACTCCCCAGACAACATGTCCCTGCTTAGAACAAGCTGTGTGACAACTAAAAGGCCAGACACTGAGCTATGGAGTTGTGGTCTGCAGCCTCTGCTGTTCCTGTGAAGCAGAAGAGCAAAGCTCCAAACACAGGCTGCTCCCATACAATTTTTCACTCTTTGCACCAAGAACAGTATTGGATTTTTGATTTAGGTCTAATGTAAACCTGGAAAACTGTTGTCTTTTACCACTGAAATGAAATTCACTTTTCCTTCATAAGAATGAATAAATGGTAATAGAGAAATATTGTTTCAGACCCTATAATAAAATGTACACTTAACTGAGAGTTTAAGTTAAAGCTGAAGGTATTTGCACATGTGCCAACAGGACTGTATTCCAAGATGTCTCTTTCAACAGCTAAAGATAGACCTAAGCCAGAAATCTGTACAGAGATAACGTAACACAAAATTCAAAGTTTGCACAGGGGCAACACAAAATTCAAAGGTTTTTGTCTCCTGGGTTCAGACCAGGCTCATTTCCAACCACACCCTGGCCATCGGCACTGCCCTCCCTCTCCCTCCAATGTCCACAGCATACGCTGTAGTGATCTCTAGCTGGGATGCAAAGATCAGCTTTGCAAGTAAAATAAAAGGAAGATCTAACGGCAGGAGGTTGAAGCCACACAAAAACAGACTAGATTTTGTGGGTAATTAGCTGCTGGAGCAATTACCACAGGCTGCAGTACACTGCCTGTCAAGAGCAGTCTCAGTATCTGACATTTTCCCTAAGAGAGAGGCTCTAGTGTAACGATGAACTGATCTTGGTGAGCTCAAGTAGCATGTTTACATTATGGATGAAACTAGATGGCCACAGTGGTCCTTCCAGGCATTACCACCATGGATCTACATGCAAACTTTCCTCTGCCATAACTCCCTTTCGCTCATGCACTGCAAGGAGAGCAAGAACCATACCCTCAAGAGAAGACCATGCCAGAAACCTGTAACATTATATCAAACACAGATTTTGCCCTTATCCTTCACTGAATTCCAGTAGCAAGCAGAAATTCCCATGGATGTGCAGTGGAGGTGAAACATCTGCCCGACGACAGGACTGACAATGGGCCTCCTGCACTAAGATACAGCACCGGGAACACTAACCGTTCCTCAATGCCGAGCGGCATCTCTGCCAGCCATCCCCACGTCTCTAACTTTCCACAGCCAGGCCCGGACTGCGCCTCACTTCCTGATATTCAGTTACATCCTGTCGCCTCTGGAGCAAGGCCAAAGTTCTTCTGAAGAATGAAAAACAGTTAAAGTTAGAAATAGAAACCTTATAAAGTTCAGTAGCTGGATCACGTTACATGGTAAGCAGCTCCCAAGCCAGCACAAGAGGCTGCTCCAAGTCTTCCCATGGTCAGCTCAGTATGTCAGGTAAAGGTTTTTACTCGGCTGAGAAGCACGTAATGAATGCACACCGAAGCGATCAAACGATGTTCCACTCTACGCTGCGGCAGCGGCACAACCCTCATAAATAAAGCAAACGGCTTTCTTACTTAAGGATATATCACATAAACAGGACTTGCATCATGTGAACAGAGACTGTAGTGTGGTGTGACACGGAGACTATTAATTTCAGGACCTTCTGGAATGTGACATTTCACTACAGTACACTGAGTCCATCTCCTCCCGATGCCACATGATCCAACATCTTTTAGCTTTCCATCTCGGTGGTTCAGCTGCCGTAGTGGAAGCATGTAGTAGGGCTGGATTTCAAATTATGTAAAGGCGGCCTCCCATCTATGTAAAATTTTCAATGCATCTTCAGAAACTGTTTTACAACCAAGTTTTAACTGTAACCTGCCTATTCTAGTGGTGCTAACAGTAGCCGGTCACGGCACAGTGCAAGAGGAGGGTGCACTGCTTGCCCACACCATTTGCACAGCTCAGCTCATGCAGGCAAGCCACGAGGCACATGGAGAAAGCTATTCAGCCAGCCTCAGAGCATCAAAAGGTATTTGACTGAACACAGAAGGAGGCATTTGAGGAGTACTGCTTGTCAACCTGAACTATGCCGGGCACTGTCTGGCCCGCTGGCCCCTGGTGCTCAGCAGTTTGCCACCGGGACACTGCAGGCACACAGCTAGGTGGAAGCGTGGCTGGGTCTTGGTCCCACACGCTACAAACCAGCCAATAGAACCATCCTCAAATCAAAACACGTGGTTAAAGCCAATCCGAAAAGGACACAAGCCATAGCCCCCCATCAATGCAATCACAGATTTGGCCTAAAACAGTGTAATTCAAATCTGTGCCTTTTTTCAGCCACAATCCCTCTAAAATCTTGCATGCAGAGCTCTCGGTGAAGCTTTCGGACAACAGCGAGCACACTCAGAAGGCATGTGTTGTCCATCTTTCATTTCAGACTACACTGCACTCACAGCAAACCGTTTTAAGGGGATGTCACTTTACTAGAAATCTATGGGATGGTGATTGCCCCAATTAATCTTCCTGACTCCAGCATAGATTAACTTTTAAGATCAGTTCTCAATATAGGCAATTACAGTTCACCAATTAGGCAACAACACACAACAATGCATTTCTGAGCAGTTAGAGCACAGACCAGTATTACAAAGCCCGGTCCTTCAGGACAACCGATTTCAACTGAACTATGAGCACAATTATCTTTGGGCTGCTACTTATTATTGCTCGTATTCAATGGAATTTGTAAACGCAGATAAAGAAGTTGGCTAAACCTGTCCCTTGTCCAGACTTTGTGCCTCACCCTGAGCAACTCGTTCAGAGAAAACCCCATCATACCCCTACCTGTAACTGCAATATTGCTAAGATTAATATTTCAGAATGACAGTTTTGTATGAAAAAAGGACTACAACAAGAAGCAAATTATTGGTACACACACTATCATTGACAGCCAAAAGGAAAGCTCAAACAAATCTTGTAAATCTACTTTGTAAGGACATCAAAAAAGCCAAACTCATGTTCCCAAACATCTGAAATCCGTATAGCCTTACCTATATACGCTGTCTGAGCATCACAACTGTATTTCTAACCTCTGATGCAAAGTCTGCTTCCCAAAATAAATCCCAGGAGTGACCACAGGGATTTAAGTGACCTTTGGGGAATACAGAGGACAGGATAATAGCTGGATTTTCACTCCTCAGATTTGACAAGCGGCAATCATACAATCACTCCCTTCCCAGCCCCACCAAGGCATGGTCACAGCCAAGCCACCACACATTTTCTAATCTGTACTGGAGCTTAGCATTTCTGACACTGGACTTCAGAAAGCTATAGCTCGATAAACACTTCCGAAATTTGGGGGAATCTCCCTAGTAAGAATAGGAAAATATACGGAAATGACAATTGTATTGCCGCCTTTGTTTTTTTAGTGTCCTTTTTTTTTTTTCCAGCTGGCACAGGAGGCCACGTAACCAGAAGCCAGTATAACATGGTGCTCTGGCAGCCTGATTATCATTCAAAAAACTTCTCTCCTCTTTAGCATTGCATCCTCATATTAAAAATAATGTTCTTGCACTTAGCCTTCTTATTTTTAGTGTACTAGAAACACATAATCTGTGAGCTGTATGTATATTCAATAGTGCCATCAAATAAATTATTATTATGGCATGTGTACTTTTTCCCTCCTTTTCTGATTTATAATGGATTTTAGCATTGTTAAAATTGCAGTTAGTCTGTCTACAGTCTCATAATTCTTCTCTCAGTCAACTGAAACTATAGTCTTGCAATTTTTAAACCAAATTACTACTAGAATGTGTAGAAATCAGAATTTTAGTAAGATTTCTATGTTACAAACATTTTAGCTCAGAAATATTTGGAGTCAGTCTCGGAATAGGATTAGCCTCTGTATATTTTAATTTAACATATAAATGAAATATAGGATCTCTCATCATAATTAAATTTGAACTATTCAAGATTATGACTGTGAAAGTGCTCTACACGCACATCTACATAGATTACTCAAAGTCAGTAGATTCTGTAACCTACAAACAGAACACACCAACCCCAAAGTCTTTACAGTTTTTCAAACTTTTATCTTCAGAAAAGCTAAAATAAGGCAAGGCAACTGCTCGGCTAGAAGAAAACTCATCACACAAGCTTCTGCTTGAAGGCTCAGGATTATGCACTTCATGTGTTAGCAGGTAAACTAAGAGTGTGCTGTGTTTTGATGGATTTTAAGTTAGATTAAATTAATGATGACGGTCTGACTGATTAGGATAAGCAAGGAATTGTAGACCTGGGTTTTCTCCTGCATCACTGAGGTCAGTAATAGCTTTGCCATTGATTTTAATGAGATGAGGACTAGGCCACTGATGAACTGCAACAAATGAAGGCCAGCAGATCACAGTGGAAACAGGACAAGGGCAGAAGCTTGTGTGGAGCAAAGGGATTGGAAAGGAAATTGAGAGCAAAATCAGAAGCAACCATTACTGTCACCAGTGGCTGCCCTGCAGATAACCAAAACTGTTCTTTTATCTCAGCTTAGCACTTCAGGTTTGCCTTTACATGTATCTGGTTGAACACAAAAAGACCAGTATTTTCAAGATGATGCTATGTCCCTCATTATTTGGACACTGCATTACATCTCACATGGCTTCATTTCTTTCCTCTGAAATCTAATTTCTAGTTTCTTTCTTTGCCCTTATGTATGCATCGTGTACAAAAAAAATCCTAAAGGCCAAGTTATATATATATATAAAAAAAAATATAATATATATAAACAACAAAAATGCTTCACCCGTTGAAGTTCTGTAAGCTTCAAGAATTCTACCTCCATGACTACCTTTCCTGCTAACAGCGCTCAGCACTGGATCCAGATATTTTTCTACTGTTTCTGCTAGCTACAAACCAATCTCGTACACTGCAGAATTTCGCACAAATGATTGTCCAATGGAAATATGACAATAAAATTAGGATTAATGCTTCCATATCACAAACGACAGTACTCATCTCACCAGAGACTCTACCTAAGTTTAAGTGTCTGTTTCTGCAATTCTAATTATTCAAGTTTCCACTGACATCAGCAATGGGGAATCGGGTTCTAAGAAAACTTCTATACCAGTAGGTCACCCATGGATTTGAATTTGAGCTTCCAGCAAGTCCCGGGCTTAGCAGCAGACAGACTGCATCAGTCTGAACAGCAATGGGAGACAGTTAACAAAGCAAAACATGGTTAATAAGGTACTTCTCCATCCAATAGCTGCATCTTAGGCAACCTCCTATAAAGCTTCCACTGTCTACAGCAAACAATTTTTGCCCAGATTGGGAAGTGCCCCTGTAGGAGAATCCTGCCTACTACATGATACATTAGCATCTAATAATAGTTACAGTGCAGAACTATGAGCTGCAACTGCAGCAACTCGCATATTGTGACAAGGAAATAAAGTTCCCTGTTATGGAAATCCTATATTGTATTTAATTATCCAATTCTGTTTTATTGTATTAGTGAGTGGTTGGGCATAGTTAGCAGCTGCTGGGATTTCTAAAAATTAGAAGCACAAAATTCATTCTTTCCAACAGCTGATGACTTTTTATGATTCTATGGGGGTTTTTTCTGAGCTATGGAAATTATTCTATTTTTGGCCTATTTCTCGTAGAGACTCTCCAGCAGCAGTGATCCCCTCTCTTGACACCATAATCCACAAGCACACAAAGAATTTCATCTTAGCAGAGTCACTGGGCCAAATTAATCCCTAGCATAAACTCTTATAATTTATGCAAATGCAGGGCAATGTTTACATCTAAGATGAATTTGACCCACACTGAATGACTGCACCTGGGGTTTTGTTTCATTTTTAGAGCTGAGTCAAGTGTTCACAGCACTGCAGAGTGAAATTTTACACTCAGCAGCACGTGTAACGTTTCGAAGCATCAAAGACAAACTGAGTACTCCTACGGAACAAACTCGTGTTACACATCCATGCCCCAATGGCAATCAAGTAGCACACACCACCTTCCTCTCTTTCAGCCTGGGGCAGGCTTTTCCACTGCCTGGCTTGAGCTAACACCTACCAGCAGAGAAGAGAAGAGAATGCAGGCAGAGATGAGCAGCAACTCCTTGCTGCCTTACCTGCTGCACACAGAGACGCAACGCCTTCCCCGTCGGCCAGCACAGCCATGGCAGAAACGGGAAATTCACTGCAGCCAGGAAACTTTCAGTAGTGCGGTGCAGGGAAAGACAGAGATGTTTGGGCTGTTTGAAACCAGGAGGGGAAATGGGAACTAAAACTGTGATGCAAAATCTACAGTAAACATAGGCAGCCCCTCTCTATGCCTCTTACAGAAATAAAATTCCTCTGACTTCAGGGACAAGCACATGCTTCAGGGCTACAGGACAACTACAGAAATATGATTTAATAATAGACATGAATACTTTTATACACACACAAAGCAAAATACTAACTTGGTAAAACTAAATAAACAGTAAATAATCTTTTCTTCATTCTCTTTTTTCGTGCCTTGGTATACAGTCTGTGTTATTGTGGACTCTGAAAATGAAGAACGAAATGTAAAATTGTTAATAAATTATAACATGCAGAGTCCTTCCTTTTGCTGAAATTCTTCATAAATGAGACCACAAGTGAAACAGGGCTTGATAGGAAAAGCATACCTTCACAGTGAGAGACACTGACCAGCTAGAGCAGATCATTTTCAGCATGGAAATGAATGGGACATTCTTAATGCTGTGAAATCCTGGCAGCTACTTATGTGCTTCGGCATGGCTAAAGAAGCTTATTTCAATCACCCACCTTCTTTACTTTAGAGACCTCCCGAACACACAGTGTTCGGCACTGTGCTCATTTTCTACATGTATTATTTTACTGCATCTGGTGAAAACAGGGGCAAGCTTCAAATGCTCATGACTATTTTCAAAATAAACACTGCCTGCCTAACAAACTCATTTCTACAAAAAGAAAAATGCTATTAATTATTCAGCTTCTCTCTCCCACCTTCTTTGTTCTGGTTTGGTTTCTCTGGAGTTAAGTCTCACAATGAAATTCTTGGCTTCTGTTCACATTTTCACCACCGGCATGGTTATTGAATCACTTTTACACTGCTTAAAACACCCATGTTAATTTGGACACGCTAGGCCTATCAGATCAATGGAATTCAAGTTAAGATTGGGTATGCTTTTCATTATGCCAGCCTAACAACCACTGAAAATAACAAAAATAGCAACTTCACTTCACCTGCTTTAATACAGATTTTATACAGCCATAACACACAGTTCAGCTCACGTTTGACTCCAGCCTAGCATTCAGCAAGCAATTCACCTGCTGACATTTATTTCTGTTAAGCAATCTAGCAGGATTGGAGTTGCTTTTCTTTATCTACATGACATGATGGTATAGACAGACATTACGGGATTAGGAAATATTTCATTCCTGAAATGAAGTTAGAGGGTCAGTGTCTAAAATGAGTTATTACAGATCTCTACTAGGAGATTAAATATTATCCACCAACTGAAAACCAGTGATATAAAATATGTAATTATTCTGCAGTATGTGATTACAATATATTCTTCACATCACTTATTACAGCACTGTGTTACCAACGTTTTCACAAACTAAAAGCTACTAAAAGAGGCACCTAAACCAGAAAATATGCTACAAGAAGCAAACCCACAATGGGATTATACTGAGGGTTTTCCATCTAGACATTTCTAGTGTGGAAAAGGAGGAGCATGCAGGGATTTTGTTTAAAACTCTGTGATTAAAACAAACAGAAAAAAGCAGACAAGTAATAAAGATGTCAGGTCTCCCTTAAAGCAAAGCAAAAGAGCAGTTTCTCTATAAAAAAAATCATAAATATGCATTACCAGGAGGAGGAAAAATATTAAATGACATGTCACAAGCCTTGCTATAACCATATTTTGACATCATAATTTCAATTAAATAGTCCCACTAACTCTATAAAGCATCTTAAAAGGTAATAAGGGGCATCATTTCATGTCAGGCAGACAAGAATCCCAACAGGAAGGGCATGGAGCCTGACTACCTCTAAAGTACACTGACTGTGGACAGGCACTACTGATACCATTTCAATGTTCAAAGTCAGTATGGCTTACTCTGCTATCTCATTACTAACATATGATAGACATGTAAAGAAAGATGTGAGATCAGCTGTTTATATCTCATGTCTCAGGCACTTCACTCAACCCTCTGAACAGATTTATTATTTACTCGCCTGCTAATAAAACTAGCAGCTTTACCAGTCAGTACTTTTTCCCCAAGCTTTTGAACTCCACTGAGATTTGGAGGCAATTAACATTCACCAGTAACAGAGCAATCAACACGGGGATATCTAATGGGACTGGACAGAATCCAAAAACAGGTATTAGGATAATAGTGAGTCACTGACATAAGGTTATGATGTTAATTTTGGAGAGGGGAGCAACAGTGAGTTTTCAATAGCAGTGTCTGTGATTGCTGTCACATTAACATAACATTCTTTTCTATACGGCTGTCTTCTGAATCCGGAATGTGTTCAAAACTGAAAACAGCTGACAACACCCAGAATTAACTCTCTATTGCCTATTGCTAAAAAGCCTGCCCAACCAAATTACTTAGGTGACTGTTTCCAAATGCTTTTCTTCCAAGAACAAATAAAAATACTAATTTAAAAATGCCAAGAATTGCTAGCAGCTGTATATTATCTATGCATGGTACATTCAGAGAGAGATCTAGTTAATCCAGACATCTTCAGATTAAAAAGCCAGGGATATTTCTGGAAGCAGCCGCCATATGAGGAATGGTTGCCATCTAATCAGGTCTCTAACTAAGCAAGTTTAGGCTGCAGCTTGGATCCCATAAAGGGCTTGGGCACCTAGGTTAGGCATTGCAAGGCATATGTTATTAGAAAGTTGGTCCCAAAAGGGAACATGGCCCATCCCTGGAAACATTCACAGTCAAAGTGGACAGGGCTCTGAGCAACCTGATCGAGTTGAAGATGTCCCTGCTCACTGCAGGGGGCTTGGACTAGATGACATTTAGATGTCCCTTCCAACCCAAAGTATTCTATGGTTCTATGATTCTATGAAATGCAGAGGTAGACGGGTAGGCCCCAAGGGCGTACAGAAGCCAACCTCAGAAGAGCGCTGGAGAGTGAGAAACCTCAGAAGACTCACTGAGCACATGGCCACGTAGACAAAGAGGAAAGCTTACTGCTAAGTACATTCCAAGTCTTACACCCTTCCAAAATTCCCCAAGACAAGGCATCAGGTGTTTGTCTCCACCCACAGCCCAGAACCCTCTCCTGAGCTAAGAGTTTACTTCTGTTCTTTGAAAGCAGCAGCTCCCTACAGCATCATCTAGCAGAGGAGATGTTGTCAGTACCTGTTACACCATACACTGGTGGTTAGGGCAAGAGAAAGGTGGGACACCTAGATTCAAAGCTCTTCCCAGCCCAAGAGCCCAGATTCAAGTGTGTGTCTCCCATGAGAGCCAGCAAGCCATAGGTGACACTGGTGATAAGTACTTTCCTTTGGAAGCTGTGTCATTGGGGAGCTAGACACTTGGGATTTGGAGTGCCCGGAAGAGTAATACAAGCGACAGTCTAATTTTGTAGCACCATGATTAGGGTTGAGGCATATTGGATCTTCCAGATGGGCACTGTTAGGATTAAGCAGCCTTGAAGAGGAGTGCAGGCCAATGCATGCAAGTCCATTCCGACTGCGTACATTTCATCGAAGTTAAAAGACAAAAGGGGCCACAAGCAGCAGTATTAAACAGAATTATTTTTCACAGATTACTAGGTCTCAGAAAAAGGCACTGTACAAATGTAGCCTCTTCTACAAACATATGGCATTTGCTATCAGCACCATATGTAGCTTCCGTACTTAGCGAAAGAGCATCCATTCTCCTAACACATATACTGTATTTATTAAGTTATGCTGTACCTTCCATAAACATCCACTGTTTTTACAACGTTATGTTCTCTACACAAAAGCCTCTAGAATTTGCCAAGTAAAAGCTAATAAAAGCATGGAAAGGAACTCAGTGTTTCACTTACAGGGTTCATTTCACTTCATCCTGCATCCAAATGTAGACATCAGGGGTGGGACACATCAGACATTTCACTTTGCCAGGAAACCAAGAACAGCATATATAAACTAACTAAAATGACAAAAATATTTAGCTTCTCACCATGAAAGGCTGGCACAATAGCATATAATACATAAGGATTACACAGCTTTACCCTCCTAGTCTGAAGGATCATTTTAAAATTAAAGACATCTACATGGCATTAGACATGCTTCCAACTGAAGCTGTCCATATTTTTACAAAAGTTGAACATGCATCCGGTTCACTGAAGGACCAGACTCTTAATGCTAAATGAAACTGGGAATTAAGACTTCTTCCATTCCTGGGAGTTGTGTTTTTCTGGTGACCTAAGCTCCACTGACGCTAAGAGCCCCACAACCTTCCTGCCTGTTTGAGCACAGCCTGTCTCAGCCTTTCAGAGCAACTTCCATTCCCATTACCGACACGGTTGAATCTCCCTACTTCCCCTCCAGCCCTGTCACCCCAAGAGAGATGAGTGCTGCAAGCTCAAGAAACTGCTTGCCAGGATGGTTCTCTCTTCATGTGCAGCCGTTTGCTGATCAATGGCAGGTTTTGGAGATTCCATCAGCCTTGCAGCATCCCCCAGCTTCTTTCCTAGGGGACTGGGAATAGTCTGTTGTAGAAACACCAAAATAACTTAGGCAGGCGCACAAAGCTGAAGTCATGTTGGGGGACCCTCATGTAAGTGAGAAGGACACCTTTGGGTTCCCACAGCATCCTGCATCCCACCAGTCAGACAGCATGCTCCAGGTCAGGCACTAAATGGACATTTCACATCTCTCATGACAATTTTTACCACCTCACGTGTATCTTGCTTTCTTTACTGTATCTGTCCTTTCTGGCCTGAGATTTGAGCAAGAGAAATTGCTCAGATGCCCATTTATTTTCACTGTTATTCCTATCTCTTTACTGACCTGCATATCGTCCTAAGTTGTGTTTTAGTATTTCATTCTTCTGTGTTCCTCTCTTCTCCAAAAGGGCATTCCTATATCTGGAATCATTCTTGAATCGCTCTGTTTGCAGCCACTCTTAATGCACAAAATACAGCATTTAAACATAAATTATTCAAGAATTGTCCAGAAAATACTGACTATTGTCAGCCTTGGGGAAAAAAAATCACTTTAAATATACTCTGTCTTAATACCCTTCCACTGGCATCTGCTGCTGGTCTGAGACATGGTACTGTCTCAGTATAAAACACACTAGGTTATAGAGACCTTTGATTTGCAGTAGTGGCTATTATGTGTTTACACATTAGTGTCAAACACCAGCTTACCCAATATTGTGTTTTGAGCAGGGGCTGAGGCTGCTCCGAGTCAGGCTATCACACACTGGCTGCTTCCACAACTCTGGAGGGGAGAAGTGCAATCTTCTTCGCACGGTGAAAAGTAAAATAATATTCACTACCTATTTCCCCTCTTTCTGCTGCAACAGTTAAATATTTTTCCACTACAGCCACAAGACTACAAGATTAAAGAGCTAAGTGCAGTCATCTGCTTCTTCAGCATGGTCCTGCCACACGTCTCCATCACTGGCTTCCCCCAAAGCCACAGTGGTAGAGATTAAAGTGCTTCTGGTCCACAGTAATCCAATCAGAGCTAGAAGGGCTTTAATCTCTGCCATTCTGTAGACAAACATTTTGGCAAAATGCCTTCCTTATGGTATTCTGAATTCCACCTGGGCTGCGCTCTTGCTCTAACAGGGATTGGGGCTGTGTAGGATTATCACTTCACCCAGAAGGTTGACAATTCCTGCCTTTTCCCTTGGATTAAAAAAGAAAACACCTAACTGCATATCCTGCTACATGGACAATAAACTGGTCCCAAGTTGTATACCAGGAAGCAATGCAAATTCTCTGGACAAAAGAAGATGGAGAGAATGCACTTTCTAAAATAAATCTGAGACAAACAGGGGTTTATTGTTCACAGTCCCAAAGGACTCAACGTTTAGGTCACTCGTCACCTCCTAAGAGAAGGAAGGAAACCTCTACAACACATCTGTGTAGAGTGATCCTATTTTAAAAAAAATGAGGTGACAACCAATTGAAATTCTGGAGCAAAAACAAGTCTCTCCAGCCCAGGGAATTTGCATTATGCCCACAGGTTAGCACAAGACTGTTCAAATTCTGCCCTGTCATATAGATAGGATATGGCATGATCTTCCTTGAAATGTTAGAGCTATGTACATCTGTTTGTGTCAACCACATTACTCATAAGCAGTGAAGGAAATTTTAGCCAGAAAGGCTGACACAGTCATCCTGGAAAAAAGTGTTTTTTAAAAAAAAGTTTTTTCACTGGGATGGGGTTCTGCAGTATTGACTGTTTCACACTTTTCTTCTGGATGGGAATCACTGATGAAATAAAGGATTTTCCCTATCACATATAATAATCGCGTATTATCACTATCTCCACACATCATCCCTGTTCAGTGAGTAGGAAGGGATCATCATGCTTGCCTCTCACTAGAGAAAAAGAAGCACTGAATTAGCCTGTGTTTTTCCTTAAAGAGCAAACGGGAATATCTGGCAAGGGAATCAATAGGGGGAAAGAAAAGAAAAAAGAAAAAAAGAGAGATGAAGGAATATTATTCTAAAGTCAATGTGTAAATCTTCAGCTGTACAACTAACTCCCACTTGCATTAAAGGAATTTGCACAGCTAAAACCTCATGCATCAAGTTGACAATATAGCCATAAAGATGTGAAATCTGAAGGGGGGGGCGTGTTATGGTTTGGGATTTCTTAAATTTATTTATTACAAAATAAACCTATTTTACAAAAATGGGTTTTTAAATTTTTACAACAAAAGGTGAAAGTATATACAGCAACATGATTCCATTAGGCCCACACAGCTGGGGCCTGGACACCTAAAAGGATTTTTCCATCTGGCAACCAGGTATGTGTCGCACCCGCTCTCTGACAATGGGCTATTTTCAACATTTGGGCTAAATCTATAGGCTTAATCAGGGGTGGAATGTTCTCATAGCCCCAAAGCAACTCCCTTCGCAAGGAACCTTGATGGCACTAACAGAAATAATCTAAAAGACTTTGCCTTTTCCACTGACATTTTCCAGTGAGGATGCAACAGGTGGAAACTTCCCATGCAGCCCACAGTCTTTACACAAGTTGTGCATCCTCACATCAACTGTCTAAACGTGCGAAGATAAATCTTCGTCCCCCAAGCCCAGCCCTGGCTGTAGGCAGGGCATATAAACACAGAAAGAAAACACTATCGTGCTTAAGGGCAGTGGAGCCATAGTTGGGCTGTAGGTATCTGAACTCAGATGCTCAGTGTGGCTCCAGAAGAGCATGGCAGCGGGGATGCTTGCTCCCTTCTCGCCATCTGGCCTATGGTTGGTCCAGTGGAGGTTGTGCCAAACTGCTGGCTACAGGCAGAGTGATCATGTCACAGCAGTAATTAGCAGTAATTATTGAGTAAGACTGAGGAGAACTGGGTGTTATGTTTAGCCACGGCACTGCTGCTTCACAAGGTGCAGAGGAAAAAACTGTGCACGGGAAGACAGGCACAGAGGCCTTTCTTTCTCTGTAGAAGTGGAAGAGGAGATCTAGCTTACCACATCTACTGGGAGCTCTGCTACACCACAGGCTTATTATGAGTGACAGGTTGCACCAAAAGACCAAAACTGAACTTCGTACTCTCTGAGAAAGCAGGGGCAACCAAAAGTTCCTGAGAAGATTTTAAAACCTGTGGCAGGTTATAATAATTTTCTGCTTTCAAGTTACCAAGTCAAGTTTTGTTAGGTACCAAAAAGGCAGAAATACTGGTCAGCATTATGCTGGTGAGACCATGTTAACGGCCCATGTACCATTTGTACTCTTCTCACCTGCTGTCTCTGCTTCTTGATTATCACTGCCATGAACAACCCCAGCAACTATGGCATCAATGAGCGCGTTTTTCCGAATACGCCTCTAACGTCAGGCAGTATTTTCCCTCATATCTATTATCAGCAGATTTAAAAGTGACCAGACCATGTCTCAATCCCAATGAAGCCAATGGAGTTATGCTAGTTTTAAACAGTTGAGACTCTCATCCTAAGTGCTGAGACTATAGAATAAGTCCATCCCCAAAGCAGAATGAACCTCCTGTACAATTTTCCTGTTGTCATTCGAGGTACTGATACAAGAGTTTCACTGGATCTCCCATGGCATAAAAAGCTGCCGCATCAGTGAACCAATATTGTTTGCCAAACTTCCAGCAGTAATTTGCTCTAATCAATAATTTTCATGTAACTTATTAATTGGCACCCTTTGCCACGTTTATCTCCACGATTTGCAGTATGCAATTTAGCCTATCAACTTACCTTAAAAAGAATAGTATTTATTATCATGATGAAGAGCTTATTGACAATGAGGATTTTCCACCCAAGTCAATAAAATACAGATTACTGTTTAAAAATTAAAAGTTCAAAGCAATTGCTTAAGAAGCAAAAACTGTAATAGAAACTTATCAAAGCTAAATAAGCAATAAATAAGACAGTATAAAAACTGTCAGAGCAACTTAGCATCGCCATTCTATTTGTGCTTCATTTTATTAGCTAATCAAAGTGTCATATTATTTCTACTGGCATCTATTTACTGCCATGTAATTTTGATAAGGGCACCATCTGTATTTATAAAAGCATTATCTTAATAGCTGTCTAGCAATCTGCAAACAAAGGTGATATTTAACTTTTCTAGGGGGATCAATTTTAAACCAGGCAAAAGGACTGATATAAGTCAATATGCTCTGTTAACACACTGAGGGCCCTATTTGGATCTCCCCCTGCTATGTGCCATTATAGCAGCCTTACGGTTAAACCAAGGAAGGAGGTGAATTTGTTTGACACGCTGTGCACTCTTCTTCGCTTTATTAAGATGTACAGCCATGAATTTTGTTTAGCAGGGCTTAGAGCTGCCCGGATTTTAAATCCCCAGCAAAAAAAGGAATTGTCACAGAGAAGTCTTTTGCCACAAAGAAAGTTTAAGTGATAGCACTAATTTAGATTCTGTATGAATCAGGATTTTTCTCCTCTTTAAGGATTCCCTAGATAATTTAAGGCTGTAATTTTTTTATATACTAAGAGCAGCTTTGTTACACCTTTTGCACTGCACTGGGCCCATCTGTGAGCGAGGAGCTCCAAAAGCCACCCTAGATCAAGCCTCTCCCATCCCAGAAGTGCCGCAACCCCTCAGATGCCTACATCCTCCTGGCTCCCAACTCTTGCACTTAACGGCACAGCTGCCCAGCCTCAGCAAAGGAAGTTAAGGTAGCTTCTAAGTGGAGTCTGCACCAGGGTTTATTCCTGTGGGACAGGAGATACTTCTCCAACTCTTTCCTTCCAGAAGAAGGACCCAGACCTCAGCTCTCCCACTTCCTGGTCAAGTTTTCCCACAATACTAACACTATTGTTCTGAAGATGCAGTGCAAGGTACTTTGTGCATTGGGTGGTTTCAGAGGAATGTATGAGGCGTAGTGTGGGTCATCGTGAGTAGCTTTGATACCCTCTTCTTCTTCACCCTGACTCTTTCTGCCATCACACAGCGGCACCACCTCAGCTGCTCGGCTCCACGCAGCACCCAGGGACACCAGCTGCAGGCTCACGGCTCGGTTGGCACCTTCCTGCTACGGCATTGCCAGCGTTACCGCTCAAAACTCTCTCTGAACATCTCTTTTAAAAGACTTGGAGCTACGTGCAGCAGCAGGACTCAAACACCTCCTTTTCAAGCAGCCTCTAGAGCAGGGACTTTCTGAAATGCTTATGCAGAACAAGGCACCTAAGCCCTGAAGCCTCACACGAGATTTAGGTACAGAAGACTCCTTGGATTTTGCTCCTTAGTTCTAGCTCTAACTCTTTGGTCAATGTGATGGTGAAATAGGAACTTCCGCAGCGTTAAATCGTTTGGGATCTCAAATAAACATATTGTCTAAAAGCATAGTTAGGGGGAAAAGAGCAGGAAAATGCAGTCCATCTTCCACTGCACTACAAATACGTGTCAAATTCTGATTTTAGTACAATCATTTCTAATACATTTCAGTGTTAATTGCCATCTCCTATTTGACATAATAATTATACATAACTGAGTAACTATAAAATTGCTGCCTTATACTGCAAATTAGTAATTACAGTACTAAACATTAACAACATGCCATATATAAAATAGTGATTTGTATACTGAAATGAATTAGAAATAATTGCAATGTGTGATAATTAAAATTATGCAAACATTAGCTATCTAATTGTTAGGTAGAATTTTTTTTTTTCATTTAGATTCTCCCTTTAGAGGTCAGGAGATCATTATCTGAAAAAATCTTTAAATGTGTAACTCAAAGGCTTTTTTTAAAATCCAAGAGGGAATGAAGACAAGGAAGGTGTCCTCATTGAGCCCAAATGGGAATTTGGGGCAACGCCCCTCTACATGGATATAGAAGCAGGGCTATGAAGAGAAAACCTTTAAGAAGATTTCCACAAACAAAGAGGAATCCTCCCCTTGCCTAATCTGCAGGATGGGCCATTACCCTTATAGCTCAGAAGTTTGTAACCAGAATTAGTCATGATCAGTAACCACAGCAACCTCAAAGACACCTTCTTGCCACTGTGACCTCTTACGACTTTTGTGGAGTAAACTACTTGGAAGGGGCTCTGCAATGTCCACCTCAGGCTGCAGCTGGCTTCTTGTGGGCCTGTCATCCTTTTCCTGTGGCAGGACTTGGATGAACAATGATGGGTGTCCACCTCAGACCCTTCCTCTCTTCCCAGGTTCTGTACCTCTTTTTCTCTTGATCTATGGTATGTGTCACTTGCTAAGGAAAGACATCTTTCTCTCTGTTGATCACTATGACATTTCCAAATTCAGATGTCTAACTTCAGATACAGAGCTTTGAAAATTCTTATCTTAGATTTCAATTTAGATATAGGTTTGGTAAAATGTTGACAAGCGAGAACTGGAAGGGAATATATAAAGGTTGGACCAAAGTTTAAAATTAACACCTAGCACAACCTTCAAATGATGACATTCATGTCCAATACTAATGGGTACTGAAGTCTGTAATTCCTATCAGCTACATTGGGAGTTATAAGGACCATTTAGATTCAAGCTTCCTCAGAAGTAAAATAGGAGGAACTTCTGTCCTGACAAAATTTCCAGCTACTTGCAACTCCTTCCTCCACAATTTTGTATCCTGTATCTTTGTCCTCGTCTTCTCCAATGCTTATCTTCCTCCTAGCTTCATTTTTGCGGTGCTGTAGAAGGCCTAATGGAGAGGAGGGGTTTGAGACATGAAAGTTGCTGTAGCGTGTAAGCAAGGAACCAATTAGGTTGCTAAAATGATGTGATAACCCTGCATTTATCTGCTAAAGAACATCTTCAAAATTAGTGTAAGACTGGAGCACTAATCAGAAAACAGTCCAGATACATTATCAGCAACAGTGCAGTGAGAGGGGACAGCCCCTTTATGAAATTGTTTTCTTTGACAAAGGGAGTTTCTTAGTGCTGTAAATCTAACTCACATGAGTGATCATATAGCCACGGGTACAACATCTATTATTAACTAACTAAAAAGTATGCACCAAATCAATTAAAAACAATCTTTAAAAGAAGGTACATCATTTAATTGTACCTAGGTACAGCTCTGTTCTAATTTATCTTCTGGCCACTTTCAAGGGATTTTACTTAGGTGTTTAATCTAACATTCATTGCAAAGGGTAATTCTCATGAAATTGCTATGGCATCTCCTGTATCACTTAATGCAAATGCTTCAGTGCCTCGGCAATGGAGAGGAGCTTTTTCAATAAAGACACCCATCAAAGTGCAGCATGAAGTGCTCTCTTTGTTCAAGTTGTTTTAAAAGCAGCAAAATGTTTCACAGTAACAAGACATTCAGGCTCTAACACCAGCTACATTTAGATGACAAATCACATTCCAAATAGCGGATGTACATCGCATGTCCATGATACGACGAGGAATATGGGCTCCAGACATGTTTTGCATATAAAAGCACGCATGGACTCATGAACCGGCAGAGAAGCACTAGATAGGAGCATGTCTGCATTATCAACTGATGTGCAGCATTAGGATATGCCTCTGACTTTTTTTTTTAATTATTCTTGGCTCCTAAATTCAGGTTTAGATACTTAAATAAACAGCCCAGTCATCCAAGAACACATAGGGGCAGTGCCCATTAACCTTACTATTTGTGTATGCTTATAGAGTGAATTTTAGCAGGTACCAAAGCAAAGAAGGACCACATCTACTGCCTGTCAGCAGGAGCTAAGTTTTTCCATTCATCTAGAAAATCATGGTGGTCAGCCAATGAGAGGGGAACTGCTTCCTGGTGAAGGAAGATCAAACCCAGAAGGCAAAGTACAAGCTGCGGGAAGAGTCCCTCAGCCTGTGGTACCTGTAAGAGCCCACAACATAAGGCATCCATATTTCTGAGCAGTGAGTAGACAAAACTTGAAGGACCTGTACAGAAGGACCTTGAGCCTGAGCCTTCTCTTATTCCTACTATAAAAGTCCCAGAGTCCTTTCACACCACAATTACTCACAATTCAGACCGATTTTGTTGTTTGGCACCTCATGGACAGTTTGGGAGTGCAGGAAGCTGGGCCTTATAGCTCCCAAGGCTATGGGAGGTATATGCACAACTACAGCTCGGGACAAAAAAAGTATGTGTAGCTCCACTACCATCTCCTTTTCCTGGGGAAGACCACAATATTTTGCAGGAAACAAAAATTTGGCTATTATTATCTGCTGTTCAAATCGGCGAAGTGGAGAGGTTTCCTGAATAACGTCCCACTCTGTGCAGACTTCCACTGAGGGCTGTTGCAGAGCGGGCATTGGGAAGAGGCAAAAGAGAGGGGGAGAGGGGGCACAAAATCCACCTTCACCTCTGGGTACTGAATCGCCTCATCACAGCCCTAATGGAAGACTCTGAAATAAGCACCTCAGTGACAGGCAGCAGAGGGGGTTTCAAGGCAATCTTGCTGATACCTGCACATACATTTTCTCCATCTGCCAATTTTCTCTGGAGAAGGAGATAATCTGTTCTCTTACTCCGGTACACCTCATTATTAAAAGCAACCAGGGTGGTTTTTGTTTGGTTTGATTTTAATTAAGACCCCTACCAATACTGCTGTCCATCATCTCAGAAAATGGCTCAGGAGGACATCTACTTCCTTTCACAGTTATTTTTCACCTTTACTCTTGTGCTGAATATATAAAACATCACAGTGGGTATGGATTCCCATATTTACAGAACACCTATGTAAGCAGCTATAAATCTCTTTACTTAGAAGCTCTCTCTTCAGGCTACCATTACCATCCATCTGACTAATAAATGTACTTATAAATGTGCATGTTTTCACATCTCTCTCATGAACACAGTGTCACTGTGCTTGCTAATCATGACGCAATTATTCAAGACTGGCCCTATAAGTCTGTGCTTTCTTCCTTGACGCAAGAGAGCTCTGTACCTGTTAGCCAGCCTGGGTTTTCTCATATAAAAATGCTCTTAATTTTTTTTCATTCTCCTGACATGAAATGAAATGCTTATGTTACACGGAAGGTTGGAATACATTACTCTCGTTTGTTAAAAAATAAAATCCATGCACAATTTCATGATCTGAATATCACCCTACTAGGAAAAAGACATTTATGGTCATGTTTGCATAGTCCAAACGCCAACACATCAGTAATTTGAAATCATTACCAATTTTTAGTTTGTACAATGAAGTAAGTAAAAACGTTAATTTAAATATCTTTCCACACAGCAAAACTCTACTGACATCAGCATATTACCAAACCCAATTTTCTTACATCAACTCACATCTTCCCCTAATTCTGTAGCATAGCTCTTGGGAGTTGCTACAAGGTCTGTGTAAACTGAAAATCTAAATAACATTATGATGCCTGTTACAGAACTAATTTATAATCTAATACCCTAGTTGAATGTAATATCCTACTTATTTATTCAAGCAAAATATCTGGAAAAGATATGTCACATCATAATGCAGTTGTTATGAAAATGGGAAAAGAGGAACTTTAAGTGTGCATAATAATAATCAGTAGGGACAGGTACAAGCAAGAACTGTTGTCTGCCTATCACACGAACGAAAGCTACAGTGCCTTAGTAATTGGAATGTTTGTTTCAGAATTCAATTATTGAAAAATCTAGTATTTTACATCAGATCTGCAAGCTGAAAATGTTCCTTCCATTAATGCCATTAGCTCCACAGTACAGCAGCATATAACTGGTGGAGAAACTCCTACCTCCTCATCAGCCACCTTTAACAACTCCTTTTTTTAAATGGATTGAAGAATTGAGCTTTTTAGCAGTATTTGTGAACATATGCTTTCAATGTAAACACAGCCATACATGCATAACTTTCAAGTTAATGAAAATAGACTATGTCAGTGAATATCAAATTTACCTCTTAATTTGCCTTTTCTAAGCCCTTCCAAGTGAATACATCTCTCAAACATAGTTTTGTAAAAATATTTAAGATCACAGCAGGAGAGAAAAAACAAATAGGCTAAAATCATTCACAAAACATTTTGCTATTGAAGTGTCACTGCTGGATAAGCCCTGTTAGCTATTCTGGCAGAAACAGCATTTTATAAAAACTTAGTAGACCTGAATAGCATTTATATGGCAGAGCTGAATGCCCAGAAAAAGGACAGCATCTGTTTTTAGCCAACTTAATACCCACCATGGAGGCCTGCATAAATCATGTTACAGTAAATGCATAACCTTACTGCTTGACTTGAGTTGTGCTGCAGTCTAAGCTTTCAGCCTCCACATGGCATTCAGCAGACCAGAGTCAGCCACTGACCATCACGCTCTGGCAACTGCCAGAGGTCACATCAATAGCATCAATGGCACACACCACAAAAACAAATACATATATATATATACACACACACACATATATATATATATATATGTATAAAAAACTATATATTGTTCCACCCCTGTTGAATATTCAAATTCCTTCACTTAGACACATAACTCATTCTGGGTGAAAAGTTGTACTGAGGTGGCTGTTAAAATGTCATTACCTTATTCAACCAATTTGTTTCGGTGTGTACTTAGGTGCACCCAGCTACAGAGTGGGTGAAAGTGCCCTGTTTGGAAGTCCAGGCCACAAAGGCAGAAGCTGGTCAACTCTGCTCTCCTTGAGGACATCATGTTGTTTGAGGGCACAGGATATGTCTGGTTGAGTTTAACAATCGCACCTCGCATGCAATAGTATTTACTCATGGTAAAAACTCTCAAAGGAAGAGGAAAGGCTGCTGTCTGAGACAAGTTACAGAGTGAAAATTAGATACTCCTCCTCCATCTTCTCCAAAAACCTGCAGTTCCTTATACAGAAACATACACTCTGTTGAACAGCTGATTAGAGACACTGCCTCTTACTCCCTATGAATATGTCCCTAAGGTCTCTCTTAAAAACTAGTTTATCATTATCTTCCTTCAGAAGGTCAACAGCTTATCAAGTATTTGCCCTCCTATGATGCTCCCTCACATTCTCCCCCAGCCCCTAAAGGCCACAGGCTGCTGCCTCCCTGAAGCCACGTTACCAGCCCCATGGCAGGAGGAACTCGCCCCTGCCACTCCTGTGCTTGCATACCCTGTGGCAGGTTTTGTGCTAGCCAAGATAAGAAACAGGAGGCCAAAAAGCCTGGTCTCCAGGATCATGGCAATCACGCAACAGAGGCATCGGCAAGGGTGCAAAGAAGCACAAGAAGCTCCAGTTACCCTGGAGAAGGACTCTTCCTCTGAAAGAGTTGGACTCTGCCAGCTTCATCCTCTTCCCCCATCTCCTGTACTGCTTTAGAGACAGCAAGGCAGAAAATAAAAGTTTGTCTAAATACAACCAGGAAAGCAGCAGAGCACTGATAAGGTAGGGCTTTGCACTCCCACTATCCCTCAGGGATGTAACGTTGCAACAGGAGCCATTCCAAGTGGACTACCCAAAACTGATTTGAGACATCTCACTATTCTGTCTGCTTTATTCACTCAAAAATATATATTTGAGGGGAAAAAAATCATAATATGAGATTAACTTCCCCTATACTTACTGAAAAACAACTTTATGCATGGACTCCATTTAAGTCCAGTTAGCCATATCAGACTCAATGTAAAATCTTTTTACGTGAACACTATAAAAATAACCCTCACATTGTTAAGCTACTAGACATACCAGGAAAGTGCCAAAGCACATATGGGGAAATGGGGGTAAAGGTGGAGGGGGGGGGGAGGGGCGCTTCCTTTGTTTTGGGGTTTTTTTACCATCTTTCTGCTGTTTGCATTTCTTAAGACTGCCAGAGCAGAAGCAGTCCCCAGCACATTAAATAAGCTATATGGGGAATCCCCATAAGCTGCCTTTAGGCAACTGTAGCTTCTGTTTTATCACCACAGGTACAGCACAGGAGGGACTCATAAAATGGAACATCCCCAGCTCTTGGTTCTTCAGGCAGGCAATAAACTTCCCCCGGCCGCGCACGGCATGATGGCTCCTCTTCTTTCTTTCAACAAAAGGCTAAAACCTGTCTGCATTTTTCTCCACTGATCCTTCACTAGGGGAAATTATTTTGGACAGCAGCATGGCCAGCTGCTCTTAATTATAAATCAGGTCTCCAGCATATGTGCACAGTACATAGGGCCACTCTAACAGTCGGAAAGATGAAGCTGTACACACGAGCCAGCCCTCCAAGGAGCAAATGGCAGCATACAAGTTGAAGGTGTGCAGTTCTGCACCCACAAAGCCAGCCCTCGACGAGCTCAGCGCCTGCGTCCTCCACAGCCCTTCTGCATAGGAAACGCTCCCCAATTTAGAGCTGCTGGAAGAGAGTGGTGCTTGAAACCTTCACTGCTTTACCATCTCCTTGCCAGCTTTTTCTCATTTGCTTTTAAGATGTTCATTAGTAGCCAGATTTGCTAGGGTTTTTCTTTTAAGTAAAAACAAACAGGCGAATATGGCTCAAGGGCCCAATGCATCCCATGAAGTGCTACACTACGGCCTGAGGCCACTCTCTCCTACTCTCATCTCTTTCAAATATTTAAAGATTTCAGAAAGGCAGGGACCTCAGGAGAACATCTTGCCCGATCCCTTGCACCAATGTACCAATCGCAGCGTTATTTCAACAGAGAAATAGCCAGTAAGAACAGAGTCCAGGTTTTTGATCAATGAGTGCCTCAAGCACTTACACTCATGGCTCAGACTCCAATCAATCAGACTGATTTACAGTAAGTGGTGCTGAGGGCCAAGAAACTCCCGCCAAAGCTAACAGATTGTCTCAAAATCCTATCACATCTTTAGATTTTTAGATGTGGCCTTACGAAAGAATTCAGTCAATGACTTTGAGTTCACAGCTCAAATCACTCACTTCTACTGGCTACATGAATATTTTCACTTCTTTTACTTTCCTCCTCCCCCAATGGCTGATACATTAAAAAGTTCCTATCATTTTTAAACGAAAGATTCATGATCCTATCTACTGTACTCTGGTACACCTGCATCTAAGTTCCAAATATTAGCGGGTATGCTTATTACTACTTTTTATTTCTCAGGGGTTTTATTTCTCCTTTTGCCTTAGAAGCAGACATGAATGCAAACTTGAGGCATGCTCCTTTTTGTTAGCAACTTGGCCACACAATCCCTACAGTCAAAGGTTAAGCATCCATTTAGATGAGAAGCAAAATAGTGAAGGAGACTGCAGCAAAGAAGAGAGAGTAAGACAGAGGAAGAAAGCTAACCAAAGGGAAAAAGGCATTGAAGAACAACACAAAACGAAGAAAGGATGCGATATTCTAAATATGTAATAAGCATTCACAGCTAAATGGCAAGCAGAAAGCACTGGCTAGTACAGCTGAGGTTCTAGCTTGGTAACTAGCGTGTTCACTCCATATGTCCAGTAAGCACCAATCTAAGCCACCTGTTTCTTGTGTCTGTGGTAAAGGGAGCCAAAACCTACCTGATTTCTCACACCTGCTCTCAACTCCCTCCCCTCCCCAAATGCCAAACGCTTCCAAAGAAAATAAAGGACGACTCCTTGGTGGACACAAACCTCTGGAGTGTTTGTGTGTTTCTGCTTGTGTCTTAGGAGGGAAGAGTTCATTCCCCTATATTTTGTAACGTGCCAGAGATCTATATGACATCTTCTAATAACTACAGGGCAGATTTTCCAAGTCAGGCATGTGCAATTGGGCAAGCTTAACTTATGCATGCAAATACCAGATGTGCATGCACAGATATGTGACCTGCACGCACACACACACAGAGATAATTAGTAGCTCACAACTCTGATGATGCTGGGGCACAGGTTTATCTTCAGCTGGTTCAAAGCAGTTAGCCAAAGTAAAAATGACCCAATCTTTCAAAACAGGTAGGAGTAATGTATGGTAAGGAGAAGATTTTAATCAATCTATATCCATCTGTTGTATTAACAGCACTACCATTTATACGACGTCCTACCTAAAAACAGTCTCAAGAATGATTATTTTTAGTATTTGAAAATTAGATCCTGACAGAGGGCAATTTAAGCAGCGCATTGAGTGTTTTATGAACATGCAGTGACAAGTAAGATTGCTGTACACGGGCAAATATGAAAAGTGAAATGAAAGAGCAAGGAAATAACAGAACTGAGAGGCACTGTCGTACAAGGGGTGGACAGATCCTTACATCTTTCGTCCTGTGATGGTTTGGCTGCCATTGCCTGATCTCACCAGAAACTGAGGGAAGCAAATCATGAAAAAAAAATGAAAGGACCCTCAAAGCTGCTGAGAAAGGAATAACAGATTTGGGCTCTGACCTGACAGAGTCATGGAGCCAAGGTCCTTTTGAAAATCCTTATTTAGAAATCTAAAGATGTGACCTGATTTCAAAACATACTGAGCACCCAGAAGATCCCACTGACTTCAGTATAAGTACCTGCAAGAATACAGCATATCCTCTCAAGTGCTAATAATTTCATGAAGCATGTGTGTCACCTACGAGATCAATGGGATGGGGAGGTGCTAAGTATCTCACAAGATCAAGTCCATCTGGCTAGGAAATAAGCCAAATGCTACATCATTTACCTTTTCTTTCTCAGTGTGAGTTCAGAATAAAGCCAAAATTACAAGTTCTGCTCAATGCATGGTACCAACTTGTGAAGCCTTAATGACACCTAGTATATGAGCAATCAATACATTTACACACACAGAATGCGTCCTTTAAACTCTTTGCAGTAAGCTTAATTTATGTGCTCTCACTGTTTGAACCTTTCCCAGTGTTTCCTTCATGAATACTGTTGGCTGTCCTGAATTTCAGTTCAGCACAGCTCACGTCAAGAGTTTTGGAATAGACATACAAATGAGAAATAAGAAAGTTATTTTTTTTCTAAAGGAAAACAAATGTGGGCTCTTTTCAGAAGGAGGAATATTCTAGTCCATTTTATTCTCTTGTTTGAATTGGGTATCTATACCATTTAAAACAAATACCCTGGTATATTCATATTTACCAACGGTTGATGTTCTCAGAGGGAAGAAATCCATTGTCAGAGCACTAACAATATATTACTATCCCGAAATGCAAGTCAGTTTTGAATGCTTGAACAGCCTGATACCATCTGACCACTACACGATCAGCCTTTTATATGAAGTGGACACCTGAGCGTTACTGAACTGCCCTGTTCTATAAAAACTTTTTATTTTTGCACTACTGATTTACTTCAGAAAAGACTCCTGCTTCTGCCTTAACAAAGCTTTGTAGTGTTGGGTTTCAATTAAAAATTCTAAACAAACATACCAATTTTAAATGCTGCAAATACTTCACCAAAACAATGGACAGCATTATATTGTAGTCTGGGACACAGTTCTTCACAGTCATATATTTAACAGTGTAATATTGTACACTGCTACATGTACAGGAACACATACTCATACCCATGCAGAGGAAGTCAAAATTGAAAAGTAATCACAAAAGTTCTTTTGTGCAACCAAATCTGGACACATCTCAGCTTTTTATTAATTTATTTTTTTAATATGGGTTCTGAAAGCAGAAAATGTTTCTGGTTTTGACGTTACTTTTTAGTTGGGGGGAAAAAAAAAAGCCAAACGGTCACTTCTGCTTTAAAAACACCACTCTTTACCTCCGCCTTAGCAATCTGTACAATAAAGATGATGAGAAGAGACAGGTTTACAGCAGCAGTTCCTGAAAATTAGAGATTTTAGATCAGCCAGTGATCCTTCTCCCAACCACTAGACCAGTTACACCAGTTTCCCATACGCTATTCTTACTGGTTATGCAGCTGTGGGACTACCTGAAGAGTGCACACATCACCAAAGACGGGACCAAATAGCACAAGCAGCATCTAACCACCCCAGTGGAGGGCAGGCACCAGTGGGACTCTTCCAAGCCCAGGTCTGGTTTTTGTCTCCCTACACACTTACAGAAAGACAAGGGATGCAGCAAGGAATGAAATGAGGGAGCCAATGAAACCTGTGTGTCAAGTGCTACCTACAGAGGACCAAGGCAGACTGGGAGCAGGGACACTACATTGCTGGTAGAAATGTAGTTGGTTGCCTATCAACAGGCATTTTTTTCTGCC
This sequence comes from Phaethon aethereus, assembly GCF_964289735.1. Lineage (NCBI taxonomy): Eukaryota > Metazoa > Chordata > Aves > Phaethontiformes > Phaethontidae > Phaethon > Phaethon aethereus. The sequence goes on along the minus strand of NC_138578.1, from coordinate 65,158,060 downwards.
TGCCGCCCAGATAAAAAGAGCAGTTATCACAAGTAATGCTCAGGTGCCGTAGTTAACATGAAGCTGGAAGGGCCATGTCCTGTTTGTCAGCATGCAGAAGCCAGAGAAAATCAACAGACAAATCTGAAACTCCCAGCCTACCGACCCCTCGCTCGACAGACTATTTTCTAATAGTCATACAAATTTAATTTTACCCAGAGAGAAAATACTACAGTTTTAGCATTGTTACAGATTATTTGACATCCACCCAGTAACAACGTGACTGAGTACCCGTTTCACATCAATCTCAACCAACCACAACTAAAATTGTTGCTTCAGCCAGGAATGTTGGGCAGGCGACACCCGCAGCTGTGGCACACGGATGTCGAGGCAGATGCAGGGCTTCCTGGTGGCCATCGCCACCCGTCCCGTGTCACCAGGCTTCACTCCAGCCGCAATGATGGACACAGTCGCTTTGAGATTACTGTCCACTCTACTACTTTCAAATGAACAATTCAATTCTAATAACCTTCAATTTATTCTTTTAAATGACAACTGTTACAAAAGTTAATGCATCTCTTATTTTGCTCGACTCATAAATCCCTTCATAGGTAGAAACATTTTAATGTGAAGGTAGCTCTTACTGGAAAGAGCATTTACCATTCTTTTACCATCTGTTCAAGTCTACCTACACACAGGATATATATTATTCACTGCAATGTTTGCTGACACAATAATCTCCATAAACTGTAAGAATTTGAGAGATGTAGGATTTGAAGACTGAATATTTAACCATTCCTTGATATCGAGTCTTGAAGTACAAACACAACTACTGAATCTGTCAGTACAAAGCTTTTTTTCATTCAAACAAATGCAGACTAGTGTCAAATTTCACTATTAATAATGTTTAGGAAAAATTCACAGATTTTCAGAGAAAGTTACTGAATCAAATTAAGGTAGTTCTGTTTGCCGGAATCAAAATATAAGACAGGTATTTGAGAGCTGCCTCATGTACACTAATGAATAAAATCTCTTTTCACTGATTTGTTTTGCCGTGATGCGTCCCTCCTGCAATCACAACACATGCAGGCATGCAACTTAAAAAATAAATGTATCATTTTTTAAATATAAAAATTATTAGACTCAGCCACTGCCCCTGCTCTACCAAACTCTGTGCTGGGCCAGTAAACTCAATGTTGTGCCTCATATAGCTAGTGTTAAGCTTATAGTAAGTAAACCTTTAGTACAAAAAATATGAAATATATGTCAATCCCAGATCCAGTTTTCAGCAGTCTATAGCTATTAAGGAAACACCCTTCAAATACGTCATTTTGGATACCAGTAGAAAATTAAGGACATTTTAGCACATTATATTTGATATAGGAATCGGTAAAGAAAATACTTCATTGCACACATGTAAAATATGGCTGTTTGGGATCAAAGACATATGACTTTTTTTTTTAAACCATCAGAAGTTTGACTGAAAGGAGGGACACCAAGGAAAGAGTTTGAATGCAGCTACTCAGAATTCCCTGCAATTATATTATTATATTATTATATTATTACTCCTAATACTTCCCCACATTTATTTCCATTCCTCCGGACAGATTCTCTAGTTTCCAAAACAGTCTTGCTGGAGTACTCAATGATGTCCACACCAGGCTTTTTGTTTGTTTGGGGTTTGTGTTGTGATTTTTTCTGAGGGAGTCCTCTACTCCTTAGTTCCTCATTTCTCCTCTGAAACTCCTGCGGATCCGGATCCAATAATTGGAGAGCATCAGTTTTACTTTCCAGTCTGAGCACAGTTAAGTGAAGTCTCCCTCTTCACACATCAAAGCTGGAGCTGGAAGCCACCACTACTTTTATGCTGCCGAACTTACAATAAAAATTTCAGAGAACAAATGTAAGGTATGTAGAAAATCAGGCCCTGTCAGAAGATGGCTTACCATTGTGTTTCAAAGTCCTACCTGTACTCACTATTCACTGAAATCTCTGTAATAAAATGCAGTTATGTGTACAAGCGCTTACTTTACAATGTCTTTAGTAAACCTTTCCAGAAATTTTCCTTCATTTCATGCATAACCTTATGTAGCTTACAAATAGAAGAGCAGAGATTTTAATACGCAACATCGCAGACAGGAATCCCCATCGCCGATGTTTTCAAGCATGCAAGCTGAGGCACTTTTAGTCAACACAGAAGGATAACTTTGGGATGTCTTCATGCTTGCACACATGGACTTTGCAGATGTTCTGCTACAAGGCTCAAGCTCTGGAACTCTGGACTAAATAAAAAGATATAACAACAGCTGCATTGCTCTGAGAAGTAGTATTAACCTTTTGCAGGGAAGATGAGGGAAGCTGGGAGGACAGCAGCCCTCTCTGTTGTAGACAGGAGGAGAGCAAGAAGGAGGGAGAAAATCCATTCTAACCTCCGAGTTTACTCCTTTCTGCTTCAGTTTCAGTTTGCCCTAAATGGTGTGTGAGGTGTGTCGGGACAGGACATAGTGTAGGAGGCAGACAAATGAGAGAGCACCTCTAGGACAAGGAGGGACTAGGATGCATCCCTGGGCTGGGGGCTTGGCATCATCTCCAATGAGCTCATCCCCAGTCCACTTCATCTGACTTAAAAAAGCTATCCCTGACAAAGCTGTTTACAGCAAAAAGGAGAGAAGCGAAAGGAACTGGTGGGCCACATTCTTGCTTCCCTACATCAGGTGTATGTGTCCAAAACACAACATATTCCACGTACCTGCTAGAAGGAATAATACACGCAAGCGCCATCCATTGCTTAGTCAAAAGGAGTCTTTCCACCTCTGATTTTACAGCCTACTCACAGGACTAAGTACAAAATCCTGCACTAAGGGACATCCTGTGGATTTGTAACTCTCCGGGGACAACATGTTCATAAGCCAATGAGCAGATTAAGTTCATCCATATGGAAGTTTCTTCCCATCTTTGGTGGATACAGTATAGATAATAGTCTCAATTTAATAAGTAATGGAGATATAATTCAGTACTTTAGCAATGCAATTCAACCCCTGTCACTGATTGAGCAACCTTCACCATGATTAACGCCCTGAAATCCTAGCGCATGAGAAAACACCCAGCAGAGAACCACGGACATGTGCAAGAAAAGGAGCTCAGCACCCTCTGGGAAGATCTTAAGCCATAACAGGTTTTCAGTGCTACCTACCCTGCTGCAGGAACTCCTCAAAGATGTCTGCGTACACCACATGCCCTCCCTCTTCAGTTAAGCAGCAATTATCATAACCAGGGAAACTGAGGCCTATGCCTTCGTTGCTTGTGGTACAAAGCATACACACTGTTATGTCCTAACTTTAGCAATTTTATATTTAAAAATTTTATTTGAAATGGTTACGTCTCAGAATAAAACCATACCAGCAGTAAGCATGTGGATTCAAGAAGTGGCTTCTGTTTCTGATGTCTTGCACAAGTCATTACCCCATTTTCTATCTTTAAAATGGGAATAATTATACTTTCCTCCTTGACAATTGTAATATAAAAATAAAACCATTAACACACTGACAAAGTCAACCTGTACAGTGATGGATAAATACCTAGATAAATAAGTTAATTCAAGTAGGATGTTTCCCTCCTCTCACCGTTCTTATGCGATGAAGAAAGGTGAGTAAGGGATCTCACCACACTTTTCTTATACCATTATTTCCTACAGCTTCTACCATTAATCTCTGCTCAAAACTAATTCCAGCTTTTTTATTTTTCTCTATTGGAAGTCTTTTCACAAATCTAGTTACTTCTAAAACATCTTTTCATTTCTGCTGTACAGCTGACAATTCTGAAGCACACTTTTATGACTAAAGCTGCTGTTTTACACAGTTATCAACAGAGATCAGCACAAAAATTCTAGCAGGAATGTACCAACTAAACATAAACAACTGACGAAACAGCATACCTATAACCTGTATTTCCTTCTCACATAGAGTATTGCTGTGTATTTCGTTATGTGGAACACTTTGGGTACACCTACTCAAATGCCACCCTTCCAGCAAAAGAGTGCTTATTCCACAAAATGCTGTGTTAATTATGTTATTTTATGTTCCAACAATTAATGAAATTACTAGAAATTCTCCCCCAGACTGAATAATCAGAATAGGGCATGTAGGATTTCACAATAAAGGTCAGCACACAACCATAATTTAGCGTTAAAAAAGAACAAATACGGACACCCTTGTCTGACAGAGACTGCTGAGCACCTGGGGATCCGGAGAGAAAAAAAAGTGGTAGTCCTCTAAACCTTGAAAGTTTACGAATTACATTTTGCATTACCTTTAATGTTTTCAGCACAAAGCGGTATAGGACATTAAGCTTTTGTGTTTGCCAAAAAGCGCTCTCACCCATACGGCAGCCACTATATACCCCTGAATATATATGTGCTCATGAGTTGGTTATCATCTGTATTTGATAACTAATGTTGTAAGAGACTTCCTGATTTATGCATGCACACACAGACACATTTTTATATGTATGTGTGTTTATATGCCTACACACACATACATGTGTACCTCTATGCATACATGTATTTTTGCACACATAAAGAAGCATGCACAGAAATACCCATTGAAATCTCCGCTCCAGGTTTGATTAAAATGTATTGAAATATTTAGTCATTACAGGCTTGGATATCCATCACTTGAAACTGCGTATTTACACATTCAGTAGTACGATTAAAAACGGTTCATGAAATAATTGTTCATTAGTAGGTCTTAAATTAGGGGAAGTCTGAAATTCTGAATATTTCAGGCCAACCAAGGGACGAAGATGAAATCTGTGGTTTGTGAATACTACAGAGCAGCTCAAGGCTGCTTTGAAAATATGATACATTTCATACTTTTTATTGTAATACTTTTTGTTCACATTCAATGCAGCAAGTTCCTTGCTGAGTTTATCTGGTGTTTTGTCAATTTAGGGTATCTTAAGCATTGTTATTATTTATGATTTCATCTATTTTTTTAATAGATAAATTCAACTTCTATGAAGCTCGTACCAGAAATCACTGAGGTTTTAATGAAGTGCGATTTGAAAATATACAGATATTTGTGTGGATTAAAACCTAAAAACCTAAAGGCAGAAGCTGTAAAACATACTGCTTGTCTATGTTTCACGAACTATTTCTGGATTTTCAAAAATCTGTATCCATTTTCTGTGGTTTTCATGTACACACAATTACTTAAAATAATCCCAGTAAAACAATCCTTCGTGATAGCATGCTACTGATGTATAAAAACTCTTCTCAGCTTCCATTTTAGAAAATACAGTACCGGGTTTCTATTTTCTATTCCTGAATCAACTGAAAAGTCAGGGTAACTCATAAAAACGTCAACTTCTTAATTTATTCATCAGCATGAATAAAAAAATCTGGTGGTGGAATAATTAATTATTGTGAAGTCTGATACACTATAAAAAGCTTAACTTCATGAGCACGTAACACTTGAGTATACCAAAAACACGTTCGGAATAATACCCTTTCCCAAATGCTGTAATAGGACACTGCACAACTACTGGTTTAAAAACTACTAGTTTAAAATAGTGTAGCAAAACTGGCAGTGGAAGCTCATAAACCAATATGGGTGGTTAGTGTCCTGTTTCTGGCCCATCTGGAAAGCAGGTTGGGTGAATGGAGCCTGTACTGTGACAGCCACCTTCTTGCTCTGAAGAAGCACCATCTAAGATTAAACATTTCATCTGCTTGATTATGCATTTAAGACAAAACAAGCTCCTCCACAACGTTTGGTCCTGCTGCATTAATACCCACCTTAATGCATTAATATAAGCACTAAATATTTTTTCATAGATACAGTTAGTTACACGGCAAGTAACCAGTGACCAGGCTGTAGACAGTGCAGCAAAGGTTTCACTACGATAAAGGAAAGAACAGACAATTCCCTCTCCAATAAGGGTTTCTCCTTCAGTGCCACCAGACTTAAGGGTACAAGTAGGAATCAGTGGTGTTTGGCTTTGAAAAGAGAGAACTTCCTTTGCGGGAAGAGGCTGCCTAGAGATAATCATTTTGGAGTAGGTAGAATTGTAAAAAGTGGCGAGGGAATTGCGGTGTAAGGTATGTAACAATTTAAGAACCAAGTTGTTATCCGTTGTTTTTAACATTAATGATGAAGTAATGGCTTTCCATACAAAGGGAGCATGATACATGTGAAAATATATTGTGGCAGAAAAAAAATGTACAAGAAATGCAATTGTAATTTTGTGACTAAGAAAGGTGTTCTAGCTGCAAGGTAAAAAAGTTATTCTGAGGTGGGCAAGGAAAGGGAGGCATTGCTCATAGAAATCTGCTGCCGCAGAGAGTGTCTAAATGGAAGAATTATCAATCCAGATCATGATGTGGCAGTTTCTAATGAGAAAGGCAGGATGCAAAAATAACATCTCAGTGTAACTATTAAGCCAGAATAGATGCTATTTACTGTATTAATGTTGCCTTTACTGGTGTAAAAAACAAAAACAGGATTGTATTAGGCCATCGTGCTCCCATCTTTTCAATTACAGAGATAGAACAATCTCAGATTCCAAAGCTAACTACAAATCAAAATTGTGTTATGTTATCTACTGAGACACAAATGGAAAATAAATACTGTTAACTGTCACTTTCCATTAGGTAGCAGAAATTCAATTACATTTCAAACAAGCCTCCATGTCAACAGAATAAATCTGTTTCATAAATGAGCAGGTAACCATTTTTGATTCTAACTTCCCAAAGGGAAAAAATCAATTTTAATCACAATTGTTCATTTTTTTTCCCATATAAATGTTTTGGAGCATCATCTGACCTAATAAATACCATTGTATAGCACCAAGGTTTAGCAAAAAGGGGCAAGGAAAGGAGTGGAATTATGAAATTAATCTGCTGATATGCTGTGCTGTTTTTCAACTGAAGGCTCACACTCCCAACTGACCTATGGCTCACTAGCTTTCCTCGTCTTCTTTTTGTATCAGAAGATCAGAAACCCAAGTAAGCATCAGCAAATACTGCAACGATCAAGAGTTCATCACAATGTAACAGCCACTGTAAAGAGTGATGCAGTTTACCAGAGTAATTACACTTCAAGTGATTGGGCCAAGTAGTCAGAAGCTTTCAGAAAGGACGGACCCCACTGCCATCCCAGCTATGGACAAAAATATACAAAGGCTGGATGAAACATTCTTCAGAAATACAGGATTTTGTTAGGTGGATTCAAGCAAGCGTACCTTCTCATTCGGGACACTACCAGGGCAGTGACGGGAAATTAATGAATCTGAAATTGAGACCTATATTTGAGATCCCTTTGTAAATCTTCACACCAGATTGTGGAAATAACAATCCTTTTTTACCTGCACAAGAGTCCCAGCTTGACAGAAGCCTGCCCTGATGCAGAGCAGAAGACCGACAACATCTGAGTCTTGTGCACCAGGCCCTCCCTTTTCTATAGCACACGAGGCAAAGAAACAAGCTTGATATAAAGAGCAAGAGCACTGTGACACCAACTTCACATCTTGTCCTCCCCATGTAAGTGAGAAAGAGAAGAACAAAGCCACCATTGGCTTGATGTAGGAAAATCCTGCACCTGCACTCCCCTTCAATTGGGAGAGTAAGCCAGAACTAGAATTCAAATGTGTTTGGCAGCCATGTGCACCCACAAACAGTATTAATTACAAAAGACAGAATGGACATTCTCAGCTACACGACTGCCAACTGGCTGGCTGTCACATTAGGTTAGAGGCTGAAGAAAAACACTCTCAATACCATAAACTTATTTCTTCCTATGGAAAACTGACTTTGGAGTATACAGAAGTCACAAAATGCGTGCTGCTTGTAACACAGAGGAATTGGTTCGGGAAGTAAGGGAAATTCAGCCATTAAGTAGCAGTGGTGACAGTGTAATTAAATTGGATCCCCTCTCACGGACATCATATCAAGAGGCAGTGCTATGACATTAAACTTGAAGCAGGAGAAGAGCTTTTTTTTCTAAATGAAAAAATTAGTTATAGAGCCTAAAGGGGAGACTTAAGAAATTAAATCCATAGAAATCTACTAAAAATACCTTATTAGAGTCACAGCAGGCTTATATATCCCAAAACAAAAATAAAGGAAGTAAAAAGTCAAGAACAAAATAGTATGGCTAAATGATAAAGCACAAAAAAAAAAAAAGCCATGAGAAGCCAATAGGCAAAAACAAACTTCATCATATAAAGTGTAAAAAAAAAAAAAGAATATTATAAGGGTGAAGCAAATCCCTAAAACAGCTAAATACACCATACAAGTAAGTTCTGTAAGTACAGCTTCCAGCAGGAACTGCATGCCTATTAGGCCACCTGGGTATCAACAGTTGAGTTAAACAAAGCAAATGGCCAAGAAGCTAAAATCTTTCTTGGAATCATTATCTACCACAATTAATAATTGTTGGGATGGGCAACTCTCCATCATACTGGTGTTGTCAGAAACAGGATGATTAAAAAGGGTGAAACTTGACAAAATCAACTGTCTACCCCCTTCAGGACCAAAAGCCTTCCTCAGTTTCAAAACCTTTTGCAAATTTGACCCCACTCATAGCACATCTGTCATCATATGACTCTCATAGCAGAAACAGAAACAGTATTTGAAGATCAAGTAGAAGAAAAAGATCCTGTTTTGAATGTTCTAATATTTTATGCTCTGTATACAGCATAAAGTTTGGTTTCATAGTTTTATCACTTCTGAGAATATAAGAACAGTTGGGCTGGTTCAGAACTGGGATGAGTTCTTACCTGTCTTCAACCGTGTCCTCAGTGCTGAACCTCTAGGGAAGCCCGAACTGGGTACAAATATATGATACCTTCGCCCTCTGAAGTCCTGTTCTCACCTTGACTATTTCCAGTTGATGCAATTTCCCATTCTTTATCCCGTTTGCCTATTTTGTTACTCTCAACTGATCTCCTTTGCAACTACTTGCTACATGTAACTTTGAACCACTGTAAACCTTTTGTATACAAAACCTCCTCTGTCAAGTATTCATGATAAACGTTTCCTAAACAGTATCTTAAGCTTCGCTGTTTCCAACCCCAAAGGTGGCTGGTGAAACACTTCTACAAGTTCTGAAAGAAGCAAGGATCAAGAGGGCAGATTAGAGCTACTAATGCAAATATTATTATATTACCAGCCTCAAGGATAAAGGTGAGAAGCTGTGTGCAGTCCACATAATTAGAGGCGCACAATGTTTACAGAAAGAGCATTGGTTATTACCTACAACAGAAATCAAGTCACAGAACACATGTGAAATGTAACAGAATTCCCCAGGAGAAGAAGGGTGGCCGCATCCCTCCAGGAGTGCCCTGAAGAACCCATCCATAACAGTCTGAGTGAAGAAAAGAGAGAGCAAAGAAAGATTATACAGACTTTCTAGAAGCTTCTTGGTATGAATTTACTTAGAAAACTCGGACACACAGTCATGAAGGCCAAATATTCTTGAGGGGTGGGGAAGGCCTCCAAGGGAATTCAGAGAACCTAAGATAGCATTCTGGTCTCAAAGGCCAATTCAATTCAGTGACTGTAGAGGACACCTTGGAGACCAGTCCTGATAACTAATGGGGGTCTTTGTAAGTATTCACAGAGTGTGACACACACATTTACAGGTGCATTTCTGCCATGGACTAAAAGACTAACTAAATGATTGGATATAGGAACAAGGAGGAAAAAATAACTAGTGCACGAAGAAAGCATGTCCAAAGGATCAATACTATGAATGGCAGAGTTATTTATATTTACTAATAACTGAAAGCTGACATGCTATAAGTAATAAGAATGTGAAATTTGCTGACTACAGAGAACTACTTAGGGTAGTCAAGACTACAAAGGATTGTGAGGAACTCCAGAAGGACCTTTAAAAAACTAGGTAATTGGACAACCTGACAGCAGATGAAATTCACTGTGAAAAAAGTGCAGAGTAGGGTACACTAGAAGGAACAAATTTAAAGCCACTTGTACATACTGATGGGTTCTGAATTAGTTATAACCTCTCAGGAAAAAAGATGCAAGATTCATCACGGGCACTTCAATGAAGACGTTTGCTCAATACACATGAGGGGTCAAAAAAAGTGAACAGGATGTTACAGTGTATTGAGAAGGGAATATAGAATATGAAAAATATTAATATACTGCCATTTATATTGCCATCACTATAAATTAATGGCATATACTCCCTTCGTATACATTACCTCTGTCAAGAAGGACATGGAAAAATAGTCCAAAGGACATCAAGGATAAAAATCCTCCTGCTTCACAGGAGAAGGGGGTCCCTAAATAAAGCAGTGAAAAACAAAGTTCCCTTGCGGACAGATTATTCCATCATCGTTCATGCCAGCCTCCGTCCTCTGAAGTAGCATAGAATACCCAACAACAGAAACAAGATACCAGGCCAGAAAGACCTTGGCCTTAGTACACAGGACAGTGCCTATGTTAATTAGAAAGTTTAAAACTAATTGTCTACTTTTCAGAGAACACAGCAACAGAGGCAGGTGATTTAGTGACTGTGGACACAGGTAAGGCTGAGGTAGTCCAAGGTACAAGTACAAATGCACCGTCATGGACTGAGGAAGGAATGGGACCTGGCTGGGAAGCAGCCCGGTGGGAAGCGCCTTGGTGTATAGCAAGCTGAACATGAGCCTGCAGTGTGCCTTGGCAGCAAAGGTCAACAGCTTTCTCGGCTGGGTGAACAGGAGTATAGCCAGCAGACAGAGGGTAGGGACAATCCCCCTCTGCTCAGCACTCACCAGACCACATCCAGAATACCATGACCCCCACCCAAAAATACAAGAAACACAACAATTAACTGCGGCAATTTCAGCAGAGGGCCCCCGGACTTGTTGGGGTCTGGAGCACCTGCCCTGTGAGGAGAAGCTAAAGGAACCAGGCATGTTCCGCCTGAAGAGGAGATGGCTTTGGGGGCACCTAACAACAGTTCCCTTGCACCTATGGGAAGGGTCACTAAGAAGATGAAGTCAGGGCCTCCACGGCAGAGCATGGTGGGACAAAAGACAATAGACCTAAGCTGAAATAAGAGAGGTTCAGACTGGATGTACGGTAACAACCTTTCCCCGTAAGGACAGTCCAGCAGTGAAACAGGATGCCCTGAGAGGTTGTTAAGTCTCTGTCCTTGGAGACTTTGAAGATCCAACTGGATCAGTCCCTGAGCAACCTGGTCTGACCTGGCCACTCTGCGTGAGGTTGAATGAGAGACCTCCTGAAGACTCTTCCAGACCAAATTATCCTACGATCCTGTAAGTACTTTTTTCTGTCATAACTACAACATGGTAAAGGAGCCTATTTACTGCATTCAAGCACCTGGAAACCCAAATGACATTTCTTTACAGCACCAAACCCTATGATTTGATTTGAAACAACAGCAGCAGGCAGAATTCTGGACAGGCCATTTCCCCTCCTCAAGTGTCCATCTGTTCTCTTCCATCTACTGCAGTTTTATGTGGCCCCCATTAACCAGAGCATCTCAACACCATCCTGTTTCATCACATTTCAGAACCATGATTATCTATACAATCAAGAAATTAGTAAATTCACTGCCATGTGTTATTGCTTGATTTCCCCAACTTTTCTTGCTGTAGATCATTAAGTTTTACATTGTCAAATACTGATACCTTGTATATGTTCACAACACAGGCTCATTCATAAACTGGAAATCTTGATATATAGTCAAATAAAGCTCTAAATTACAAGACACAGGCTAGAAAAATCACAAATCTGGAAAACTCAAAATTTTATTCACACATTTTCCCTATTTTATTCCACTGCAATGCACTGCTTTCTATTAGTAATAAAGATGAAATGTCATCTTTAATTTTTAATTTCTCTAGCACTTTAACCTAATGGTTTTCAAGTTTCATCATACATATCATGACACAAACTGAATTTTTTTTTTTAAACACGTTCTCTTTTTTTAAAACCTACTATTATTAGAGAAGAAACACTGTTCCACAGAAGATCTCTGAGTAATAAACATCTAGCTCCTATTTTACCTTCATTCCTGTAATTCAGCTACATTCAAAATTCTAAAGTTTCCACATATCTCAAACAAATTCTGGACAGTTCAAATCTGTGACAGAGTGTATAAATGTGGGTTTGATCTGATGTGCAGAAGTAGTGACCCAGCAACAATGAAGCTGTGCAAGCGCTCTGTTTCCTAGAAAACTTGCCACAAAGTTGTCTTTGTTCACGTTCACCCACCATCTTCTATAACTTTCCTCTCCTATCAGGACAATTCACAAACCAAGGAAAACATTTGGCTTACATGTGCATGAGTGGTTTGAGACAGGGTCCCAAATCCCTTGAGCACATCAAAAGTAGGCCCTTAGGCACATGCCTTGTTTTTGCAAAAAAGTTCAGAACTTCTCCATTTTTACCCCTGAACTCTTTTGTTGCCTGTGCTTACCTCAAGGGTATTGGGATCTGCTGCACAACCTGTCCTGTCCTCACCCGCATTGCTGCTGCACCACTTGCTAAGAAAATATGCTCCTTTTTGGAAAGCTGAACTATCTATTCCCTTTTCTTTTTTCTTCATTTTTATTTTCTTCTTTATGTTTCACTGCTCATTCTTTCTTCCCTTCGACTTTGTACTTCCAATTCTCATTTTAAATACTTTTCCGACTTCTATTTCCTAAAAACATAGGCAATAAATAATGCCATTAATACTAGCACACAAAGAATTATCACTTGTTTCTGGAATTAATGCCCCAGGTATCTTGGCAGGTAAAATTCCACTACACAGCAATTAGTTCATTTAATGAAGGTTTTCTCAACTGGCATGTTTGTTGTCAGTGGGTGTTTTTTTAAAATGAAATTAGATATTGGAAAATATCAGAAGGACCACAGAGTTCACTCTGTAGATGAATCTAACTTGGGAACCAAGACTTGACAACAATGATGTTAAAATTCTAAATATAAGGATATGTACTGGGGGCAGGGAGAGTCTCAGCTGACAATCAGTAAAATGACAACACTACTGACAATGCGAGAGCAGAAAAGACCAAAACCAGTACAAAAATAGGAACCAACATAATCAAACTGGTATCATCAAAGATATTAAGGAGTGAGACTTGGAAGCTGACAGTGGCTTCAAAAAAAGGCACTTCAATTTGACTTACCAACCTATTGCTCCTTTTGAATCTGTCCCCCAATACAAAGCATTGCTCTGCAGTGGTGAACACTGTGATTCCTCAATGGTTAGCCTCATCTGGTATGTATAACCCCAGGCTAATTTTCTAAATGGGTGATACTATTCCTTTCCCAACGGAAATATAGAGCTAATTTCAACCTAGGAATAATTTATGTTAAAATTACTGAACCCAGAACATAGCAAGTTTGAAGTTCTTTACAATCGCAGCACAAACTGAACTGCTGCTGAATAAATAAATTATATGCACAAGCACACAAAGATGATAGATATACACACACATTTATGCATACTGATCATGAGAATGACACGAAAATCTTGTATCTGGAATGGGCCTGTCACCTGACTCAATAGCAAAACTGATCTGAAATGATCAAATCTAGAGTTCATGAAAGATCAAATTCAGATCTACTTATTTCCTTGTTCAAGAATAGAAAGTTCCCACAAATTTCTAAGTATAGTAAATTTCAACAACTCAGGTAGGCAAATAACAGATTTTTCAGTTTGTTAACAAAAACTATCAGTAACAAAAAGTATCACCTTCAGTACTAACATTTTTTCAGGTTAAACCAGAAATATTATTCAAAGAACTGTGAAAATGAAAAAGTGAGAAAATAATCCTAGGGTTGAGAATGAAACAGTCTGTTTGGCCTGAAATACCACCCTTCAGTTTTAAGCGACTGCCAAAAATCTTTTAAGATATCGAAACCAAAAATCACTCCAGCACTGAAAAAATTAGATACTTTATTTTGAAAATTTCTAAGCTAAACTTTTCCTTAACTCTTCTGGAATTTTTAAGAGCTGAGTAGATGGATAATAAAAACCTAATGTATGGCTACGCCTTTCTGCGTCACCTAGTCAATCTCTTGATTAGAAGAAAAGTTGTATCAAAAAATGTCATACAGGCTTAATCAACAATCTACTGGGTTTTACTTAGTGGTACTCATATAAAAATATACTAACCTTTCTCCCAGTTATAGCTGAGAAAAAGAAAAAAAATTAAAATCAAAATTACCTCTGTCCATGGGGCACAATTAAAACTTTTTGTCTCCACACTGCCTTTCAGAAACCAACCATTAGAAGATACAGAGCTGATAATACCATTTACAGGGGTTTTTATAGTACTAAGTTGTAAAGACTTGCTTAGGGTTGAACAATTCTTTGTCTGCAGACCTGGAATCACTTCAGTTCTACCTACCCAAATAGAGTAAAAGAAACATGATCCACCTAAACGCCCGCATGCTGTATTTGGTTAAGTCTCGTAACTGATAGATACAGGGGTGGTTTTACATACTGCTAATGCCACAAAGTAATATATTTTCCTCCAGTTTATAGTGTAGGAGAAAATTAATTAAAAACCACTTCCAGATACTGAAGCCTGGATGATATCTTAGTTATGACAAGTGAACCTGAAATAGTGAAATCTTCCATCTTAAGGAAGCTGTTGATTAATTTGGGAAGATGAACACTCACTCACACACTTCTCTTGCAAGTGATTTTTGCCATATCCATCAGTTACTTTTCTTTATTACATCTTGAAGATAAACATTCTGTGCATTTCTATCACCACCGTGATTCTGAAAGTTATACTCTTTTTGATACATTAATTGGCTATCATGAAAAATGGAGCAGAAAATATTATTCATAGAAGTGCTACTCCGCTGTGCATCACAACTTCAAAGCACTTCACAGGCATTTCTTACTCTCCACAGCATCCCTGTCAAGCAGATAAATATTGGTTGTCCCATTCTGCAGGTAGAAAAGGAGGAACAAACAAAATAAAGGCCTAAACTGCCAAAGGGTTTCATTAAAGCGGGCTGTTCCAGTGACCGGTTACCACAGCACCTTCTGGGCAGAGGTTTTAGACTGCTGCACAGCTCTGACTGGTGTCATTTTCAACACCTAAAGTTGTCTCTGCAGGTTAACAAACACTTTTTGGTATCTTGCTTTAGGTCAACTAACAACATACAGCAATATTAAAACTTTAAGACCACTTTGTCCCTCATCCCGGGTAGTGGTCATTATGTCGTTTGTTCTGTAAAGCCAAAGGTATAAATGATCTCAGACATTCTAGTTAATTATTCTAATTATTCTAGTTATTATTATGAGGAGCGGCTGAGGGAACTGGGGTTGTTTAGTCTGGAGAAGAGGAGGTTGAGGGGAGACCTTATCACTCTCTACAACTACCTGAAAGGGGGTTGTGGCGACGAGGGTGTTGGTCTCTTCTCCCAAGTAACTAGTGATAGGACGAGAGGAAATGGCCTCAAGTTGCACCAGGGGAGGTTTAGATTGGATATTAGGAAAAATTTCTTCACTGAGAGGGTGGTCAGGCATTGGAACAGGCTGCCCAGGGAGGTGGTGGAGTCGCCATCTCTGGAAGTGTTCAAAAAACGTGTGGATGTGGCGCTTCAGGACATGGTTTAGGGGACATGGTGGTGCTGGATTAATGGTTGGACTTGATGATCTTAAAGGTCCTTTCCAACCTAGTGATTCTGTGATTCTGTGTGATTTATGCACAAGGGGTAGTAGCACGATTGGAAATTATGCAGAACAGATTAAATTGACCACATTTTATTATGGAAGAAAATTACAAGCAAGATTTCCAAAACATGGTTATCTAAAAATAGTCTTCCAATGCCTTACTGAGACACCTGACTTTCCAAACTACCAAGTATGCAGGAGTTTCCCAAATCAAACACCAAATTCAGGAAATTCAGAACTTCTTTCTACCTGTTGCTATGAAAAGATGTCCTAAGTGATGCTGGTGAAGTAAGAAAAACTGGATAATGAAAGCACAAAGAATTCAAAAAATATGCATTGACATGAACAATTAAGCTAGCTTAAAAAAATTGACTGTAAAGACATTGCTTATATAATTTAGGATGTTGAAAAACATGAATTTGTGGTGGAGCCATGTGCTGTACAATATACCTTAATTTCTTCTGTCACAAAAAGTATCATTTACTTGAATTACAGCTGATGGCAGAAGATGCCAGTTCCCATTAACTAAAAAAAGAATTCACCAGCAAATATTACTTTATGCTCACGTATTTGTGTAGGAAAGCTTTTAGCCACCTGGTGCTAGGAGTCAGAATTTGTCCACCCAAGGAGTTCATGCAAAAATGTATTAGTGACTAATCACCTGAGACCAGCTGGGGTTAATTTACCAGAACAGCTTCTAATCTCCACTTCTTTCTTCTCTCAATGGTAAATGGACCAGTAGAGACAGTGCAGTAAAAACATGCTCCTGCTTTTCTGAAAAAAATTATCTTTTTTTACTATGTCCATCTTTCACAACCTTTCCCCTTCCAAGACTGTTATGAAGGCCACATCATTCAAGAAACTGTCCTTTGGATGTAAAACAGTGCCTCACTGAATGCAGCAAATTTTGGAGAGGCAAGCAGCCAAGAAGGGGAGTGGGAGATGTACCAAGGAGGTAGAACAGTGGGGTGAGAAACTATGGAACAGCAGCTATATTTTAATAGCCATTATGGAGCAACAAGACAGTCCTAAGAATGGCTTGCAGGATGAGCAACGAGGCAAGCAGGAGAATGTAAGAAAAGATGGCTTGGTGGGAAAAAGGAAAATAAATACCACTGAGTAGTGCTCAAAGGAATTAGTGTTTACAGGCGATGTCAGGATCATTGTACTAACATGTTTTGGGCAGTGATTATCTCCTACTGTAAAGGCAGGTGAGCTGCTTCTGAAAAGCAGTAAGAAAAAAAAATAAATCTACAGAATGACTGGGCAAGAAAAGAGGGGTAAATTCTAGGACAAAAAATGGAGAGCTAACTTTTCCCCCACAAAGACTGATGGAGAAAAATACTGCTGATTTAAAAGGGATAAGCCCGCAGGCTGGATGGAAGAAACCCATAGGAATATCCATGGCATCTTCTCCAGTGCTGATCATAAGCAGAAGGAATGCAGTCCTGAGCCTGAAGCTGCAGAAGAGGATGGCAACAGCCTAAGAACATATGCACCTTTAAAACAGATTTGCCTTAAACACGGGGCAGCGGGGGGGAGAGCAGTGCAGACAGAACTGTGCTAGGTGCAAGGTTTTTAAACCCACACAGATTACAGAGTTATCCAGAGAAGTCTCCCTAGTCTACAAGGGCAGCCACTTTCCTTTCTTGAATCAGTGCCATGAGTTGCAATTCTTTGCTCTCTGATAAAGGGTTTTCGGAGGAGAGATACAACACAAATCTATGTATTCTGAAATGTATTTAACCACTCAGGGACAAAGCTACCTCAACCAGAGACAGCCAAGTACGTGAAGAGGAAAAAATCCGGTTGTAGCTGCGAGGGTTCTGGTGCCATTAGAAGACCACCACCACTAACTTGTAACGGTAGTGCCCTTCACATGATGCCCCTGGAGAATGAAATTACTGCATTTTATTGGATCTTAATTGTTTTTTAATGGACTTCACTACCCAATAGTTTCCAAACTGCAAACCCATATTAATGAATTACTAAAGCTTTCTTAATGCTCCTTCCGTCCACTCACCAAAAAACAAAGCACATTATTAAAATGAACCACACTAGCAAAAATGAGACGGAGCTACAGGGTTCTGCTGAAAGTCAAAACTGGGATAAGCTCTCTACTTGGCAAAAATTCATCTTGCTTACCAATCCTTTTATTTATAATTAAAGCAGTTTCCTTATTACACCTTTGCTAAGCATGGTAGTAACTCAACTATCCAAGAATTATCTGGCATTTTAAAAATCACTTCTTTCATTAGCTAGGCTGTTTTTGTTGTTGTTTTAAGAAATTCCCTGATGTGCTGTAAAAGAAACTCATTTAAGCCAGAGAATGCTTTATATTCTAAGGAACTAATTACTTGAAGGGGGGAGAAGAGGCACCCTAATAACCTCTGTTCATATCCCAAATGTGAAATACAGTTTCTAACATATTTTCCACTCATCCACAAAATTCTAATACCATACAGAGATATCCAATGTCTTCTTCATGAGACCACCACCAAAACGTTCAGCATCAGTTGCTTTCCTAAGCAACAAATGAAGTCATAAACATTTTATTTCAAGAATATTAATCTATGAGAAGTTGCCATCTTGTATTTCATTGAAATGTGAAGAGAAGCAGCAGTACTTAAGTTGCACACCTACCACAGCAGTAACCATAGGGATATTCATATATCTGGAAAACCAACAGTTTGTTTTTGTTTTCTTTTAATAAAACAGCTTGGGACATCAGCCAAGGAACCCTCAATCTAAATCCAAGGAGTTCTGAATATACACCCCCATAAACTCTGACTTAATCCCGTAGAAATGGAGATACCAAATGCAATTTACTTTCGTGCAGAGCACTGTTACAAGGCAGACGCAACGTTTATATCCCACTCCAACCTCCAAGGTAGTAAAGGAATGTATCCTCGATGCTATGAATAGTAAACGACCACCGTAATACATGGTACCAGTATTATGTATTGATACTTCTACGCTTTTGGCAAGCTGTTTTTCTTCTTAAAAGCCACCTTTGAGTATTACTTTTCAGACCTTGTTCACCTCTCCCAAGATTACAGATGCTCCTATACACAACTTAACACACGAAGCTGCAGCAAGAGGGAATTAGTAGCAGTTGTAATGGGGCACAGGAAGGAATCCTAGGAGTCTTCTCAGAAGTGAAAGGAGAGCAGCAGCTGCCCACCTCCTTTAACATCACTTAGGACATGGCGGAGCATTTCCAAACCGTGCTGTTCCTTCTCTTCTGGCAAGGATAAGTGGAACAAAAGGCATTTAATGTGATGAGTTACACAAAACCCTGACCATACCCAGCCTGCATACTACCTTGCAATACTTTTCAAATCACATCTACTACTGCTATCATACTTTGTGCTACCATGATACTTCATTTACTATCAGTATTATGAAAACCATGAGAAGTATTTCTTACCCCTGCCACATGAAGCCAGGCAGAGGCAGTATTGAGGTGATACACAGGTTGTGTTTAGGTTCCCTGCAAAAGAGGCATTTCCTGTACAGAAGACACATATCCTTTAGGAAAATGAAATGGAAAATAATTTTAGTTTGCAAAATGAATTCTGTAACAA
Source organism: Phaethon aethereus (assembly GCF_964289735.1). Taxonomy (NCBI): domain Eukaryota; kingdom Metazoa; phylum Chordata; class Aves; order Phaethontiformes; family Phaethontidae; genus Phaethon; species Phaethon aethereus. Next base: position 65,138,823 of record NC_138578.1, on the reverse strand, counting down.
GAGTGAGAAGACAGGAGGGAAGTTTTACATTTCATTTACAAGTCAGTCTGCAACTCTCCACCTCAGAACAAGCTCAGACCCCTCAACTCCACTGGAGGAGACATGGCCCGAATCCTGTGCTCCCCTCCTTGGGAGGCAGGTTCTGGAAGTAGCCTGAATATGGTACCATACTTTTGCCAGTGATAGCTACTCGTATCTGAAATTCACAGTGAAGAACTGTCTACTTTCTAGATTTTTCTAGTATATATTTCCTCCGTTTTTCTCAAAGGCATGAAATCATCTGGTATCACTGCCAGGCTATTAATATGCAACATTATTTTACTTTTTTTAAATTTTGTGTTTGCATTTTTGAATTTTGAATTCTGAATCACTGTTACATTGACTACTGGAAGTGTAAATACAGCTTAGGGCTAACAAGATGGCATGAGTGAAAATTATTATCCCACTTTATCCCAAAGCAGTTAGTCCAGTGCCAATCGAAGGTCCAAACCCGCATGTTTGATACCTGCATGTGCAAAACATGGGGCCACCCACCGTCCCTAAGCACACATGTAAATTTTTGGCATGACTGGGATTAGCACCATTACAATAAAAAGCTGGTCCCGGAGTTCCCTAGAGAACTACCAAAGACGGTTGATTGTGGAGGTGCCTAATTGACAGATAGTGTGGAGGAGTAGAGACAAGTGGTGCTGCATGACAAAATCAAGGCATCATCTTTACTCAGCCTTGCCAGCGTGCCTCAGCTCAGAGCTAGAAAGGATGAGCATATTCAGTCATGGATGTCTTCTGAGCAGACTAACAAGCCTGACAATTAGTTTACATTAATTAGTGTGTATATAGTGAAAAGTTTTTGTTCTAGTATCAAATGGAATATATTCTTGATACTTACAGCACACTTTAAAACACCATACTATTTTCACCTCCTTGAAAACAGATGGAGGAAACTATGATGCTTATTACAGTAGAGCAGTACTTAACCTTTCAATCTGTAAGTTTTTCCCCCAGTGGAAAGTCAGGAATGCGGACTTTGACAAAGGAATACATTGAGACCAAAATTTATATATTCATCCTGCATCCTGTTCACAACAGCATCGCAAGGAGGTCTGAGCAGCACTGAAATATCCCCCCTCACACCAGTTTATCCCAATTTCTCCTCCTACGTAGGATTCTTTCATCTTGATTTAAACAAGATGAACATGGATCATACCGGCTACGGAAAAGTGTGCCTGAAAATAGGAAAGGTCTGCCACAACTTCATAGAATCATAGAACAGTTTGGGTTGAAAGGAACCTTTAAAGGTCATCTAGTCCAACCCCCCTGCAATGAGCAGGGACATCTTCAATTAGATCAGGTTGCTCAGAGCCCCGTCCAACCTGATCTGGAATGTTTCCAGGGATGGGGCATCTACCACCTCTCTGGGCAACCTGTGCCAGTGGTTCACCACCCTCATTGTACAACATGTCTTCCTTACATCTAGTCTAAACCTACCCTCTTCTAGTTTAAAACCATTACCCCTTGTCCTATCGCTCCAGGCCCTGCTGAAAAGCCTGTCCCCATCTTTCTTATAAGCCCCTTTAAGTACTGGAAGGCTGCAATAAGGTCTCCCTGGAGCCTTCTCTTCTCCAGGCTGAACAACTCCAACTCTCTCAGCCTGTCCTCACAAGAGAGGTGTTCCAGCCCCCTGATCATTTTTGTGGCCCCTTCTCTGCTCCAGTGTAGAAATGTTCAGACTCCACTTAATGTGAAATAAACAATCAAACCAGTTGCACAGCAAGGTGTAAGATGGTGCATGGCTTTTGACATGACTTAACATGGCTTTTTACAAGGGCCCTCGTACAACACCTTTTTATCAAACAATATAATTGAAGAAGGAAATACGTCCAGTAAGTTTCCACTGACTTGGAGACCTCAACTGGCACGAGAGCAGAAGCTTGCTTTCTAAAAGATGACAAGATATACGAAAACAAAACTGTTTATTTTATTTATTTATATATTAACATATTATTATTATTTACTAAAGCATACTTACTAAAGGTGGATTTAATCATATGCCTAACTAGTTTTCTAACTTGGGGCCTATGCTGTTTCTTAAACATCTGAGACACCCAAAAAAAAAAATGAGTCTCTCGTTTCAGTTGCTTTCATGCTGCTGAAAACTCTCTTCAGCCAACAATGAACTAATGAATTAGGATGTGTGCTGCTGTACCAACAAAAACGCACCACCATTTCCTTTTTAATGGCATACCAAATATACTGCACCAATATTTTGCTTTGTGTAGACATCAAGGTTTAGAAGGGATGTTTTTAGTTACATTAACAGTAATAGTGCTAAAATCTTAAGAACTAAGTAGCATTATATTTAATTATCCTTCTATAATTACACTGATTAAATATAGCATAAGGGACCATAAAGATATGTAAAACATTATGGCTAAAAAATTTCTCAAAAATGACCATAAAATTATTATTAAGCCTGAGGTGAGAAAATTAATCTCACAAGCATGATTTTATAGGGTTTTCTTACACCACATACCCTTCTTAGAGTATCTCATCTGCAGTGGCAGCAGAATTTCCTCCCAGCAGTAATGAAAATAAGAACTAACTATAAAAATGTTGCAACTTGAAAGGAAGGTCTGTTTAGCCCTCCATACCAAAGGGGAGTATTTCTGTGCTTGATGCTTCAGGCAAATGCCAATAAAACATATTAAAACACCTCCGAGCTCTGAGCACACTGGCTTACACCTGGGTAATATTTGTTTCCCTCTTGTTTCCTTTTCCTTTCTTCTTTTACAAATACTCTGCACAACTTCACAGCAATGAAGCAAGAATCAGCACAATACAACAGTCGCATCTATTTTCTGAGTAATGATCTAACAGGAGAGATCCAAGGATTTTCATACTGGGTGACCAATACTATTATAAAGATTAAAGAATCCCAAGAAAAATTCTGACCAAGAACTAATATTAAGGCAAAAGCTAATATTGGAAATCTGCAATGTCTTCAAAACCAGAAAAGACCGGATTATAAGGTTATGACTGAGCACAAGAAAAATAAAACAGATTTTTCTGACCTACGGATGGGATAAATCATTTCAAGTAATAATTTTCCTGATTCTTTGAATTATATGTTTAATTAATTTTATTACACGTAATTACCAAAATGTATCATAATTATCTGACACATTTCAAGAAATATGGTCTCATTTTACTTAATTATATGATTAATTAACTATGGTACGTAATTGCTAAACTTTAACAAGATTACGTTTCTCCTTTTCTTCCAAAATTCGGAAATCATCCTAAAGTGCTCCTGCGTGTGACTGCTTGATGCAAAGACCTCAGCGATCATCAAACATACATTTGTTCTGCAGGAAAAAAGCCCACAACCTCCTCTATTCATTTTCACTGTGTTACATTCACTGTCTTGTTCTTGGTTCTTAAAAATAGCTACAAATTTTTTTTTCAGTAATGGTTGGCTTTGATACAGACACTTCTGGTTGTCTTAAAAACATCATGCTCCCTGGGAAGTCTGCCATTCCATTTCCCAGCCCACTTGCTGGGTTCAGATGCCTGCAGCGCATTGAGGGGATGCCCCTGAAGATACAAGACTGGTGCAGCCCTTCACCAGGATCTCGGACAGAAAGCAGGAACAAGCCACAGTGCATTATTCTCCAGTAAATGTGGGTTGGCAGGAAGCACCCATATGAGGCCATTAGAGCAGGAATGAATTAAAGACAACATGCAATCTCACAAAATAATCCTAGAGGGCAAATCAGTCACCAGCTGGGTCACAAAACTGGCATATCAACATCTCTGCTGTGCACCATCATTTCTGCTGCTGCACTTAGCTGCTAGCCATTACATGAACCAGGGTGCAACATTTTGGATATGCACATGAAGAGAGCTCAGAAGTGCAGCAGGGAGAAAAATTACTGAATCTTATGAAACCATGACAATCTAGGTGAAAATGAGTAACAGCACATACTGTATCATAGCCCCTACTAGATATAAATACACGTTTTTGGGAGTTGCATATCCCAACCAAGACTAACCAATCAAGAATAACCCATCAAGAATAATCCAGAAGGAATTTTCTTTAATTCAAGAACTAGTTGAAAATATTCCAGGGATAGGTAATTTATAATATTAAGAAGAGCCTTAACTTGTAATATTTTAATATAAATTGATTGCCTGTATTTCTGATGCATTAGGAGAATTATCTTACAAAATCATTTCATCTCAACTGAAAATGCATAAACACATCCAGACCTCAGTCAACAACATGTATTCCTGCATTTTGAACAAAATAACAAGTCATTGATTAGAAAGAGCCTTCCCACTTTTCACTAGGTTTACGCCACTATTTAATACCTGGCACACAATCTCCGGATTTCAGTTGCATGCTAGACACTCCTGATCCAACTAGTGCTGCCAAGAATCGAAGCAAAGACTGTCTAATGCAGCAGGATCTTATTATAAGCCAATCCCAAATGACATTTAAAAAAAAAAAAAAATCAATCTTTTTTATTTTAATCCCCATTTTCCCCTAAATAACAAACTTCTGATTCCTTTACAAACTGATGAGGTGCCTATTCTGCAGGCCACACACTGTAGCTCATTAGTGAGCAAGCTAAGCAAATGGGCACGAGGAGCTGCAGTGCCAGGCTAGCTGTGAAGCAGAACAGAAACCAGGGGCTATCCACATCAGTGCCTCATCGGGTCAATCACATATACTGCTCTACATTTAATGTCTCCATGTACAAAACTGCCTATCAGGATTTTACTTGGAGACCCTACCCAAATTTTTTTATGCATTCTTAAAAGTAAAGACCCATTTCCAACCTTTCTTGATGATTTTTAATAAGGTTCTGAACAAAACCTGGAGGAAAAAAACGCATTGTACTTTGAAGATAAAGAATAAATTATGGAAGCCAATAAAACTGGCAAGCTTACACCAGCCATGTCTAAATATCAAAAAAATGGAAAATAATCAACGTTACCACAGATAAAGCACAGACATAGAGAGAGCTTTTTCTGCGTGGCATATCTGTCACAGTTCTTCACTTATCCACAATCTGGATCAGCCTCTGGCACCCACAGACAGTCGCCTTCTCCCATACCTAGAACTCCCGACTCTCATGCCCCTCTATGAGGAAATGCCTTTTCCTATTCGTCCACCTTCAGAAGTAGCAGATTCAGAGGAGCCATCACACTCCGGCAGCCTTCTGGAGATGGCTTCATACTGCAACAGTCATCACTTCTTCCAAAATTCAGAGAGCGCAGAGATGGTTTAGAACTACAATCTGCCTTGCCAAATTTGTGCTGTGGATCTTGAACACAGCCTCGAAACCTCTTGGGAAGGTGGGATGATTAACAGTCCACCTTGGTCATTGTAGTTGAATTGTCTCCCAAATGCAGAATTCGTTCTCACTGCAGCATATCCAAATTAGCAATAAACATCACTAACCTCTCCTTACACCTCTCCTCATCCTGCCTATAAAGTGAAAATCAAACTATTTTATCAGAGATCTTTTGTTATCTGTATTAACTGGAAGTCTAATGGCTACGCTGCTCTTTGGGAATGTCGGAAATCTTAGGCACATGTGATGATACTGATGATGTTAATATCTGAAGAGTATCAGCCTGGGAAAAAGGGGAACCCAGTAACAGAAAAGGGGAAGCCTGCATTCATCTACACACTTTAGGACCTCAGTTCGATCATGCATTTTCTCAACAGTTGTACTGCTTCTAAAAATTATTTACAAGGCTGGACTGCAGAGTCTGCAGTTAGGCTTATCCTATCACTGCTCCTATTTTAAAGCCTTTTCATAATGCCTATTCTTTTCTTAATATGTAAATGATACTGCTGGATTTATTTCTGTTCTGTTTCAATAGTCATCCAGAATTTGGGAATTATCATTTTTGTTATTTTGTTTCAGTATCTAGACACATGTAGACACATATTCTGCCAGGTGGCATTTTCTGATAAACATATTTCAAGGTATTACACATTTGAAAATATGCACGCATATAATCATTATGATTATACCTGACTTCACACATAAACATTCACACAAGCAGCATCATGATCTTCAGGAGGGCAAGAAGTGTGAATACATCCACTTACTTATCTTGTAGCCAAAGATCCTACCCTCTCTTTCCCTAAAAACTAAAGGCCTCTCCTGGAGTCCTCTGTGTCTTTTCCCATGAGCCATTCTCGGGAGAGACAACAGACACAGGTATGCTGACCCTCTGTTGTACACGTTCACCCAGCTGAGGAAGAACACTTCGTAGGTCAGATCAGAGAGTGTACACCATCCCTACCAGTCGACTCCATCCAGCACACCTACCTGGCTTAGCAACATGAGGAAAAAGACACTTGCCTTTAGTAGTAAACCACCTCCCTTCAGTTCTGGTCATTCACTAGATTACTGGATGTCTGGTAGCCTGGGAAATCCCCCACAAATGGCTACTGTCCCTGTATGGAACACTCTACATCTACAGCACAACAAATCAGACCCATCTCAGATGGGCCAGTGAGTCAACCTGAGCATATTCTAAGTCCAGCACATCAGACTTCATAAGCATATGCAGATCAGCCGCAACATATGCGGGACCTCCACCAAAGGATGCACCTGACAACGCCATCAGGCTTACCAAAGCTGGAAGGGTCACATAATTCATGCCATGGAATAACTTTTTGCAGCTGGGGCAAAGTATAAAAAACAAATGCCACCCTATACGGTTCAAGCCTCTCCATTCTGGTATTAGACCTCCCGAAGAACTCAACAGCAGTAGAAAACATAAAGCTCAGCTTAATATTTCTCCGCAAATTTAACTGACTCTGTATTTCTTCTACTCTTGCTTTCTCCCATCCTCTAAAACTAGAGAATTTGTTCTTATATATTTTTATGTTCATTAAGGTAAGGCTTTGTGCCTAAATTTCTTATGGAGGGTCTTTGAACTTAGCTTTATTTTTTTTTTTTAGTGTTTTTTGTTGGTTTGGGTTTTTTGTGGGTTGTTTGTTTGTTCGTTTTTTTTACAATCCTTCTTTCTTCAATTGCTGCTCAACTTTAGGGCATATAATTTCTTAGATTAGAAAGAGATCTTTCCCAAAATAATCACTTGACATAAATATTTCAAAACACGTTGAGATAAATTTATGTTTCATTACAGCTAGATTACAATGGAACTTCTACAGAAGCGTTTCTGACACAAAATGAACCTTTGTGATTAATGCTAACAAAAGAGTCCATATAATAATAAGGAGCCATAATGTTTTCAATGTTATTTTAAAGTGTTACTAAACCGCCAATTGCTCTGAAAACACAGTGAGGCCTTGCAATAGAATTTAGATTTAAACACACACATTTTATAACACTTAACATATTGCACTATATGAATCACAGTAAATAAGCCCAATGGGAATGTTTACTGAGGCACAAACAAAGAAGATCTGCAGAAGGAACTAGTTTATCATAAACAATACAAATATTTACTCTATTATTTAATGTGTGCCCAGCATGTCTATCCTTAATGCAGCATTAGCTGACATCAGGCATATGCCGTATGTGCAAATAATTAATTCAAATTATGTTTTCTTCCAGTGTGTTGTCTCAGAAATGAGCTGAATTAATGTAAAGATATAGTCAACAGCAAATACTGAGATGATCTGTCTATGTAACAATCCAGCCGTGTTTGTCTTTGTGAGTACACAGTTTCACCCTCATTGTTATTCCAGCGCCAAGGGCTGATGGTATGTGAAATGCTCCTACAGGGTTCCTTATGTAATCACCAGGATGACTAACACAGTGATTTAAAAAACTGACTTGGCTAAACATTTTTTTTTTATAAGATAAAGCTTCCAATAGCAAAATCTTCAGAACACATCTACCTGCTTTAAGCCAAAAAAACCCTCAAGATTAAACGTGTTTTCAAAGCATCCAGTAGATTGTCTACAGCAGTTTCCCCATGGTGCAGGGACAGATCAACTGTTCATATAAACTCAGGTGGTGTGTAATGGAGAGACTGACAAGATTATTTCTAACACAGGCAACGCAGCCTGTGAAGGCGTTCCTGGAAGTAATTACGGTGCGCTTTTCCACAGTGAGCTACTGCACTGCAACGTTCTGTTTGCCTGGCATTTCAGATGCAATTTGTGTAAGAAAAAAAAGTTATGCTTAGGCCCAAAGTGCTACATAAAAAAAAGTTATAAGCACTTAACTAATCTTGAAAGGCATATGTTTCTATAATGTGACTCCCACAAACCTTTATTCACATGTCTTCTCCGAGAGCTGCACGTTACTGTTACTCTGGTGCTCTTCTGTATAGATGGTGGTACTGTCTACTCTCCATACCCACTGGCTCTCCTTTTCTCATCAGCTTTTCAGCTGATCATGGAAAAAGAACTGACTGCTGGAAAAGGAATTTCTCCATCCCGAAATTAGCTTGGAGAAATGCCATATTCAGCTGTTGAAAAGCAGCTTGCCTTGACCACAATGGCAATCCAAGTGATACTGTAATTCGGTCCACTCAAAAAGATCCAAAGAAAGGAAATGGTGAGATAAGGCAAAGCAGAGAGCCTTGTTACACATCTGCAAAACCCTTAATGTAATGGGCCCTACACAGTGTTTTATGACTCACTCATACAAAAATTTGTTTACTAGTCCTATTTCCCAAAGTTCAGCCCTGTTAATCTCCAAATCTCCAAGCTGTTCACGTTCCCCACACAATGGGGACCCCCCACTTGAGGGGGTATTCAGTCATTCAAATACACAAATTTAAAACAACATTAGTTCTACCAAAGGAGCGATACCACAACACTCCAGTTTTGCACAGACACTGGGGAGAGGCACACTCTGGCTCTCTGTCACGTACCTGGCTCTGATTTGGGCCATGAAAGATGTGGAGATGGTGCCTTACAGACAGGCACTATCTATTTAGGTACTTTAGGATCCATTAAGGCTTTTCTCTCAGCACCTGTGAGGTGCCTAGAAGCACTCGGAGGTGCCTCACGCCTTTACAAATTTGGCCTTTAATATCCGTCTGTTTCCAGAGACGCGCTGGGCTTCTTGGCAACAACTCACAGCCCATCAATTCCGTGGGGCTCCCTGTGGTTCCCCAGGTACAGCCTGGCACAAAGGAGGCCGGGATTTGTAACACACTTTTTGCTGCAGGAAGTGAAGAGGCCGATGGCAGGGCAGACGGTTCTGCCAACACGACTGGGATGGTATAGGGAAGCACACACTTTGCCCTTACGTCAGCATTAGTATATGAAATACAATGGGAAAATGAAAGAGTTGGTTACATACAGCTCAGCTACTCAAGGACTAAAGTGGGCACTGTAAATGGTGTTAAAATGTCTACATACATCTGAATAGTGTAAATAGCAATATTTGAGCAATGTGAGCATGCACAGAAACTAAAAAGATGAAGCAAGAATGAAGTAGAAATTCCTTTCTTTACATTTGCAAATGCTTTACATTTTAAGCTCCTGGTCACAGCATGAAACATTAAAAGGAAAATCTTGCATTTTCTGACATTGCATATTAAGCAACCAACACAGTACCATGTTCAAATGAAAACCTGTATTACAAAACATACACAGCAGCACACTAAGACCTTTGACACTGTTTTCTGCACACAGTTATACTAAAACCCAAATATTAACATAAAATTTTGAAGGTGTACCTAGTTCCCAGTTTTACCATGCTCAGCCCCATGAAGACAAGCTTATCCATTTATTGTTTGAAAAAGCTGCCAACACTAACTCAGAAAATTTATTTTAGACTCTTAGCTTTATTTTACTCTCAACACAGTAAAGTAAGAGTGACCTTCCACATGAAACCAAAGGCACTGAAGGAATTTTCACATACATGTCAATTCTTCTAACTATAAGCTGTTTGTTGGCTTTCTTCATTAGTTTAAGTTTATAATGGTTTAAAACTACGTTTTAGTGATCAAACATGGAATAAGAGGCAAGAACCCACAAGCACAAGAACGATTTTACAAAGCCCATCAGAACGTGAAACTCACTTGACAGTCCAAACACGATCTAGCCAGCTCCGTGATTATAGCAGGATGGTGTTTAAGACCAACAGATACACTGAGGTTCCCAAGGTAACCCTTTCTCAAGGATAGTACAGCCTTAAGGTGACCAGAAGGCAGTTATATCTGGTTACATATGTAGGTAGCTCTAACATAAATATTTTAAAGCAAAATATTTTATTGCTATTTTACTAAAATATAAGAACTTTATGGTATATGAAAACCTACAATGAGCAAACTTCTTTTGCACATGATCAGACAAAAAGAAATGTATATGACAGTTTTCCTTATCCAGAGCACAAGGGGTTATCATAGACAACCGCAAAGAAAAGTCATGCTCCAACTATGAAAAATACCTTCACGGTGTCCTTTTAAAGTCGTAACTTATTATGGGAAATTAGCATTTACAAGCATAAATTTGTTTCTGTATAATTCACTGCCCAGTGACATTTGATTCCTTCCTAACGAATCTGTATTTAAGAGGAAAGTAATAAAATTGAAACAATGGCAATGACTGAGTAATTCATGGCTTGGTGCTCTATTAGCAATTAATAAATTCACCTAGCAATATCCAGAAAGCAATCATCTGCCACTTTTTATTTATTTCATTTTCTGTATCTTGCATATCCTCTGGGGCAATCATACATGGTGCCTTTACCTTGTTTGCAGAAAACTAGTAATTCCTCATTGTACTTCAGTGTTTCAGGCATCATCTTTACTGCATTATTAAATGCACATGAAATAAATACGTCTCGTAATGCAGTGGTGAGCATAGTACTTAACAAAGGCTCTTCAACTGTTTCACAAATAGCTATCAAGTTTCTGATGCTCAACATGTTCATTTGTATTTCATCATCTAGGATGGAATTTAATTTGCTTGGGAGTATTTTAGCCTTACAAGAGCTCCAAAAAGAAGTTCATCAAACCCAAAGGGGAGTCTTTGAATCATATTCAGGGTAGGAGATACACAGTGAAGGGGCCCTGACAACTTGTACCTCTTTTGCCATTTAATGAGCAAACACCTGAGCCAGTATGAGACCTGGCAGAAGGCAAAACTATTCCAAAATAAAGAGACTCTTGAAGAGATCACTTTGTCATTTGGACCTTCCGTCCCTTCACAGCAAGCCAAACATCCTACTGAGCCAAACTGATAGTGAGACAGAGGAGGAAAGGCAGTTTCCTGAAGCAGGCAGGTGCTAAGCCACTTAGGGCTTTGCAAGTTGCAGACAACACGCAGTGCTCTGCCATTTGCTGCATTCTGCATTTCATACATTAATAGAATGATAAATCATATGCAGTCTTCAGCAATCAAGGCACTGTCCCAGGAAGAACCATGCACAAGAAGCAATGTGCAGCATAATGTCCTTCCTCCTCACCTCCCCTCAGGTTCTAAAGGCTGATGAAAATACTTGAATCGGTTTGCACCTCCTAGCATTTAAGCAAAAGAAAAAAGATTCTGTCCACAAGCCACCTCTCCTCCTGTGCCTGCTCCTTTGAGAGAAGGAGAGATGGTTCTGGACCCAAAGATGGGATATTACACACAATTCCTATTTCCCCCTAACTCTTTATGCAGTCTAAGCTAATGCATCTGGTCTTAACATTTTTGGAGTTTTTTTCCCTTTCCATGTATCCCTTGATAATAACAGAAACCATGGTTGGTGCATAGAAGGGAACTCTAATAGTGAATATATAGGCTCTGGAACAGTAAAGGCTCAATATTCAAGTAGAAATAAAGAACAATCAAGTAAAACAACCAACTCTGGCATCTGGCTGTGCCCTAGTATCCACTGGAACGTCCTCATAGAAGGAAGTCTCAATTCCCCTTTTACACAAGTTATGTATCAGTGTCACTTAAACAAAGACAGACTAGTTTATATATGCTGGCAGGTAGAGAATTCCCCACCCAGGTGACGCAATCTGCCTGTCTGTTTTAGGATATTTTATGCAACAATATCAACAGCAGCACAATTGCCCAACAGTCATGGGGGCATTTTCAGGGAGACCGAGAGGGCCTTTTGTTGCAGCATGGTGTCACTCGGAAGATAAAAATCTGCCCCATGGTACGGTGCTACACTTCACAAAAAAATAAATGTTAGCTCAATTGATGAATTGATTGTGCACACAGACAGCAGATTTCAGTTTAACACCAATGCCCCTCCTATAACAATCTATCCGCTTCCTCCAGTGCACTCTCCAGGACAGTCCACGCTGACTGGCATTGCTCAACTTAACTGTATGGCAGTAAACGACATACAGTGGGAAGGTAGGAGCCACCTCGTGTTTGAAGTGACTATCCCAATTCACATTGACTGCTTACCGTTTCTTGAGAACTCTGCAAAAGCTTCAACATTTTGAAAAAACTTCCTTGAAAATGAGATAATTTGCTATGCTGCAAAATTTAATTCAAGTCCTGTTGATAACAAGATACAAGAGGATAATGTTTGATTTTGTTGGCCACACTTTCTGTTTCTATACCTTCCTACCGGTACTACCTTGTTTCGCTTTTTCTATGGCCTTTGCTGCATCACTTCTGGCAATGTCTCTCAAGGAATGTAACACCTGACTTTTTTAATATGGTAACAGAAAGAAAAGTTTTGCTACTACCATTCTGTACTAGTTCTATTATACAAATCTCCTTTTCACTCCTTTTTTTCCTCCTTCATTCACTGGAAAGATGGGAAGCGAAGAGTTTTATAACAATGTTTTCCTGCACATTGTTTTCCAAAAATTCTCCTTAAACATTATGATGCACTCTTTTAACAAGCAGTATTACCTCAAGTATTTCTCCTTTATTTGCCTGGTAACACATGAAAGGAGGAAAACCACAGTTTTACTGAAAGTAAAATCAGTCTCAACCTAGAATCTGCAAAAAGGTGTCTTTTTCAGTGTCTTCAGCCAAGCTAAGTTCAACTCTGTGGATAGTGAAACTGCTGGAGTTACATCCCATAACTGGTAACGGTATCACTGGATGTAGTAATGGTACAAAAGTGAATTACAACTTTCAGACTGGTGCTTTTGAATTCTGACATATTGCTACTAAAGGGGCATCAACAGAAGGTTGACAGCAGTTCATCAGTAACCTCAGAAAACTGCAGGCAAATTCAGAAGTTTGGAGCTTTTTTTGGTTGGTTGGTTTGGTTTTTTACATCTTTTTCTCTTTCCTCCTCTCACTTCGGATTCCACGTTAGTCTTTCACTGTTAAAATTTTCATTCTTATTGGTTAGGTTTCTGCTGAGACAATTACTTTATAACCAGTCCTTCACAATAATTTTTCATGATACTCCTCTGCAGAAGGAGGATAACTTTTAATGTCAGTGTGAATATGATTCTGTATATCTGTAGCACTGAATTTATAGCACATACGTGGAAAATCCTGTAAACTGCCCTTCTCTTGATAGACTGTGCAGTAAACTGTATAGTATTTTAATTAATTTCTTAATTACAAACCTAAAGTGTGGTAGTTGAAATCTCACATGCATGCACAGCAAATATTGTTGCTTTAGCCTGACTAACACAAGGCAGATCAAGGCAGAAATGCTCAAAGTAAGTAGAACCAGCTGGAAAGATAGATACTGGCTCTTGCCTGCTTTTACTCACTTACTATTTTTTTCCTTCTCTGATAATTACCAGATTACTTTTTCCAAGCCTTACATTTTAACCTTCTAGAAATCTCAGAAGCTTGGAATACTGCAACAGAGGAATTACTACCAAAACAGGGACATTTGGTTGACTGAGTGACTTAGGAGCTGTATTTCATGACAAAAACATAATCATTTGTTACTAATTGATCCAGGTAACTGCTGTCACAGGGCAGACACATATGAAGCCAGACATCCAGGTGCTGTTAGCACCTAGTCATGCAGAAATTTTCATTTCTGTAACATGACCACAGGGTATATACATCTTCGTCTCAGATTTTACTCATCTAACTATGAGTTCCTGACGCTGATCTTTTCTAACCTTGCACACTATTGACTTAACAACCTAACAGCCATCTTACAGTGATGAAACTACTCATAAGAATGGCACAGAAGACCAGTCTGTTACTTCAGGCCAAGTGTCTCTCTAATCTTATATCCAAGAGTGGCCACATGTGGGTGCCCTTTGGAAGAATATACAGCCTCTCCTCCCTTCCTCTGAGAGTTTCTAACATTCGCAGTCCAGAGCATTTCCTGAACTTGATGGAGTTGATTTATTTATTAAATACCAATGGATCTCCTAAGTTCTCAGCCAGTTCTCTCCTTGGACACCACCTTCTTGGTTTTACATTCCAATCCTAGTGTTTGTGCTTCCTCCCAAAATATTTTAATTCCTTCAAGTCCATAAAGTCATTCAATTAATATCTTTTCCTTAACTCCCACTATGAGGCGTCTGTCATATGCAAATCAGAGTAAAAATTCACGGAATGGTTGACATTCGAAGGGACCTCCAGAGGTCATCTGGTTCAACCCCCCTGCCTGGACCTAGACAAATCTCAACCAAAGTATTTTAGGAGGAAGAGAGACCAATGCTTACTGACTTAAGGGCATTCATGTGCGTCATTACACCAATAGTGGCTCTAAGTGCTGCATTCAGGTGTTTCCCAGATGCCCACAAAGAGGTTAGCTAAGCATGGGACCACCATGGAGCTAAGCAAAGTCCCGTGCTCTCTGCAGCAAACAGAACTGACGGAGCCTGAAGAGCACAGGCCACATCTTCTCACAACACTCTTACAAAGCTAGTTTTTAATATATCATAATTAGATGTGTCAACCACCATAACACTCGGGACTACTGGAACAGGTTCCAGCTGCAGAGAGCCACTCCTCCTACTGCTTTTAACAGTGCAGAGGTAGGACTAGCTAGTCAGCAGCACAGACGTGCCACTGAGAACTGCACTGTCTGCGTGCCCTGCCAGCCTCTGCGTTACCTGCCACTCTTCTTGCTGCCAGTCTTCATCCACTTCACATTTCCCAACCAAACTTAAAATATGCACCACGCCCTTCCAAGCAAGGCCCATTACCTAAGCTCTGAAAAGATCTACGACTAGCTAAATGCTTCATTTTCAGATGGCTAAAATTAGGTGAGAGTCTGCCACTCCTCCTACTTCATTAAAACCTTTTGCCCATTTTCTTCTGCTCTTACATGAAATACATGCCTACTATTAACAGCTTGCAACCAAAGCAAAAGCACAAGGCACCAAGATTTTGCAGAGAGGAGCTCTGTATGAGTTAGGAACAAACTGGACTTTTGCACAGCTGCACACCTGAGAGATGACACCAGGCAGCTGGCTGGGGCTGTTCCGTCACAGACCCATGCAGCATGCTCCGGGCTCGCCCTCGACACGCTGGCTGCAGAAGCAGCCAGTAGGGTTGCCGAGGTACGCAGCAGGACCACACCTATTTTGCCGAATTCGGAATATTCTGAGTCTTACCTTTACAGCACGAGTCCTGTGCAACTCTATCAACAGAAGATTATTGCCCACTGCAAGCAGAGTTTTGTTGGTTTTTATTTTAAGTATCCTTACTAGCCAGATTGTCTCTCAAGCGTTAACGATGCCTTGCATTTGATGCTAAGTGTAGCATTGCTGGTGTGTACTATAGTTGTATATGCCAGGTATGTTGGATTTTAAAAAAAAGGAAAGAAGGAAAAAGCAAAAGCTGTAATAATGGTGCAGTCTCCTGAGAATACATTTATTTCTGCAGTATAAAATAAAATTAAATTCTTCAATCTCAAAAACTATTAAAAGGTTGTATTTAAAATGCATGAAGCATTAAAAAGACATCAAAATTAAAATAATCTCATAAATCTCTTCATTTAAAAGACTTATTAGAATACAGATAGAGGCAGAAAACAGCTGCCCTGCAGACTAAAGCAGTAAATTATGACTATTTTAACTTTTTTTCATTTTCATCATTGAAATTTTCCTCACAGAATTATTGCAGCAGTATAAAAAGACCAACTGCCCCTATATTTAACATGAGAATAGTAAATTATTTTTCAGTGGACTTCACAACAGATAAGCTGTATATTCTTTGAAATGTCAGCAGACTATGGGATCGTTTCCAGACAAAGGAGGTGGGGAGTGTTTTCAGAAATCAGTATTGCATGCAAAACTATAGAATTAATCAGCAATTCATTCTCTTCAACACAACAGCAGCGGGACACTGCAGTAGTCGTGACTCCAGCACTCCAAACTCCTCCCACACACTCTTCGCTATTATTTTTAACAGAAGGCCGAAGTTAGGTATATTTAAATATCAGCAGGCTGACTTGTAAAGTTCTGAGCATGTAACAGCTCCAGGAAGTTTGCTTATTTAAGAAGCTTAACACGGTCTTAAGAATCTACACTTAGTCAAGATTTAGGCTTCTCTTAAAAGCAAAGAAGAGCCTTCCTCTCACTGGTTAGTACTGAAAATGGTACAAGAAGATTCGAGAGCAAAAGAGGAACATGAGCCATGTGAGACAGGAAAATAAATGTTTCATTATCAATCAATAATAGTCACCTTTTTAAAAATGACAGAGGAATTACATTTTTCAGCAAGTGCGCTTACTCCTCAGACCATCATTTGTGAGTCTTGATGATACCAGAGCATTCCTTGGAGTACAATTAAACAATCACGCTGATTGCTCCTCAATCCAGGGAGGAGGTAAAGAAAAAAAACTGAGGGAAGGAGATTTCACACCATTTATCCCTCACCTCATCCGTTCTCCAGAAGTACAACCTTTGCATGGCCAGGCTGTTGATATCCAGGCAGATTACAGCAGGAAATGTTAAGGGTGCACAAAACTAGAGAAATGAAGAACAACAACGAAGCAACCAAGGGAGAAGGGAGGGGAAGAAGTTAAATCAAGAGGATAAAGAGTGCTCCCACATAGCCATTTGCTGGTTTTGCTTCACTGCAAATTATATCATATGATATTATAAACCACTTTTCCTGACAGCAACGTGCATTACTGTGCACTTTAACTTCCTTCCTGCTTACAAGAGATAAGATTAGTAAATGTTTGCTTTATTAACAACAAGTTGAAATGCTATTAAACCAACATAATTGATGGTACAGTTACATGGAGTCTGCTTCTTGTTTATATTTTTCAAAATTTACACCTGCAACAGAAGTTGACTCCTCTCCAAAAACACACATCCGCTGTTCTAATTCCATACACTTTCTTCCAATATTGACACCTGTTCAGATTGTGCAAAGCTCCTTAGCTAAAACTCCAACCAGGATAACGGAAGTGCTCAAGTACAAAAACTCTGCCTATTTTATTAATCTTTCTCACTGCTAGATTACCATTATGTTTGGTCAGTGAGTATTGTCTTTCAGGCTTCAAATAAAGCAAGTAGCCAACCAGAAGGCACAGTTCTAAACCCAGTGGGTTAGTGCATCATCAATCAAAAAACAATTCTGCCCTTCTTTTACTTCAGCCTAAGGTTAGCTTCCTCATGAGTGGCTCTGGATGCTTCTGTAACCTTCCCTGCAAAATGCTTATGCAGAAGAACATTCTGTGTCGTACAGCTGCTTCAGTAAACTGCTGATAATGGCAAGCTTAAATGTACATCACTAAGAACACACCAACTCTCTACTGGAAACCCAGAGAACAGGAACCCTCTATTGGGAACAGAAAAACTTTTAATTTAACTGCCAGCATAAACTGTAAAGGATGATGGTGCTGCTCATCATGACAGGGTTCCTGTTCCAGTCTGTTGGTTCTCTCATCCTATGCCTGAACCAAACTAATGATTGTTATTTACAGCAAATAACTCACAATTTAGAAGTTAATCTACTTTTTTTAAAAAACTGCAAAGTACTTCAATTACACAAATCTCTACATGTAACTCCCACTTAATATAAATATATAGGATAAATTGCAAGCCAGGTCTTATTTAGTTAGCAATACCTTGACAAGCAATATTATTATACCCTTAATTTATTATGTCTTCAACTGATCAATCTCTTACCTGATTGTTACAACAATGTAACGATTGGTACACAGTTGTCAAGACTGTCATGTACACAAGATAGTAAAAGCCCAAATGACATTTAGTCTTTTCTTAATAAAATCCATCAAAACCTATTTTTTATTTACAGCTAATGATCATATCCAAGCTAATACAGTCCACAGAAAGGCAGTCAGTAACTATGCTTCCTTACAGCACTTTTTTTTCTTTTAATAACAACTTTGACATAATAAATTTCGATGTCTGCTGGAATCATATCAAAATTGTAGGCATATGACTGCAGGCTCTATTATGTTAGACAACATGAGGGGGAGGGGGGGCCTGACTGGTCCATAAGAAATTTATTCTGATTATATGATATTATTTAACATTTCAATCACATGGTTGCCTGCCTGATATAGTTTCTGAGTGACAGATGAGTTTGCATTTTGGCCTTCAAATGTTAGAGGAGAAAAAATAATCATAGTAATATTTTTTATGATTTGTGAAATGAAGCAACAGAAATCACTTGATGTAGCAAATTGTAAGTTCGAAGGATTTACAGAGTTAGATCCTTTGTAACCCAGGGTAGCCTCATTCACATCAACAAAAAATACTGCCCAAGAATCTGATGCTCTGTTGCCTCATACACTACCAAGGTTCCCCAGAAACTAACTTTGGTGTTAGCAAAATGCCTCCATCCCTCTTTGTTACAAAGGAGAAAGCCAGAACTGGAGACTGATGCCCAATCCTTCGCATACACTAAAAATGAATACACTTTCTTTGCAGGCCTGTGAAACCACCTTTTCATCCATTTGTATACTCAGTCCCAGTGAACGGGAAACCCATCAGAGTAGAAATGGTCATAGTGGTGAGGGCTGAGCAAGAGGATTCCTCGGCATAAAGAATTAATTTTTTTCTTTTTAAACAAAAATCTGAAATGCAATTGTACTATATAAATAATACTGTATGTATACACACAAAAAACCATTCTCTCTCTTTCTATATGTATAGATACACACACATAAACACACACTTACACACACTTTTATATACAACCAGTGAAGTGCAATCCGTAAAAGACTGAAGGATGGTGGTCCCCATTGTCAGGTTTATGCTGCAGGAAGACAGAAGCTCTCTGTAAAAGGAAATATGAAGATATTTGCTAACATAACACATCCTTTCTGTAAGGCACAACTGTGCAAACAGTTTAAGGTCTGCACACTGTTAAACCCTTATCCCTGAAGATGCTGTGAGCATTCCAATTAATTTTAGACTTCATTTAGTAACTTGAATACATTAGGTAAGCAATCATCACAACATCCTGCAGAGTGCTTCACAAAGCTCCGTATCATATAAAGGGAAGGCTCACCCTTAGATACAAGGTGCAAAAAACGCCCAAGGTAAACCGATCTTTAGCTGCAAATTATCAGGGTCTGCAGGTGCGCACCTAGGTTCAAAGGTTTCACTCAGACTCTTGGAGAAAAATCAGAGAAATAGGAGCGAGCCATCCGGTGTTCCCAGTCCAGCCGCCACGCAGCCTCCCACCAACCGTGTTTCTTGTGACACGGAGTTGCGAAGGCTGCTCAGAGAAGCGTCTGCACTCCGTGTCCCTACACGGAGGCAGCGAGCGCAGCCACCGGCGGTCTCTGCAAAGCATCCTCTTCAGACAGAGGCGACAGAACGGGTCATTCAGAAGGAAGTACCATGTCATTAGCTAGGATATTGAGGGAATTCGCAGTGGTATATATTTTCTAGCGTATTCTTCTCCTCAATGGGGTTCTCCACTGTATTGCTTGAAACCACGGCATAAAAAAACAGCATTTCAACTAACATACTGTGATCATATACCCAGCCTGGCTGCTGTTAGCAGGATTTTTTTACCTCCACTTCTGTGTCTAATGGGACCTTACACTGCCTCGTTGGCTTGACTTTTCTAATTTTTCTAGTTTTAGACAGAATCATACTAGGAGAAACACACTGGACGGCCAATCTGGGAAGGTGGGAAGATCCCAGATGGTGTTAGTTGTCATAGCTTCACTTCAGTGTCATGACAACTCACAGCAGCGGAGGGCCTGCTCCACTCCATTTCTTCTTGAATATTATATTACATTTTCATGCATATTTACTGGACTCACATTTGTCCCTCAGCTTCAGCAGTGAAGCTTTGATTTAGCTTAATGCATCTGTGAGGCTGAAATTCCTGGTTATCCAAACTCCTGATTATCTTCTGGTTTAGGACACTCCCATGAGACCCTCAGATAACCACGTTTTCCCTGTATAACACAGCAGTCCTATAACCACATTATAATGCAGTTTTGTCTCACCTATAAAGGTCAGGGCCATAATACAATTTAGCAGTAAGGGTAAAATATGATTTACTTCCATCCACAGGCAAGACCAAATCATGTTATAACGCTGAGGGTAGGGGAAAAACTATCAGGTTACAGCACAATCCTCCAAAGTCATTTTGCCTGTTACAACCATAAACTCTGCGTTAGCAGCTGATAGCAGAGGGAGCGCAGTACTTAAGCAGGCTATCACAGTTCCTGGGAAAAATATAACTCTGCACACTGTTAAGGGAAACCATAATTTCTACTGCTAATAGTGCACAGAGTGGCCAAGACCTCTACAAGCCCCATGTACTGAAATCAATGAAGCCAGAAGAGGCATGGAGGTCACTAATTAATTGTTTCTGTGTAATAGTTCATGATCTCATAACTACCAACATAAATATTCATTTCACTCCTGGCCACTCCAACCCAAACCGCTGAAGCCTCCTACAGAGCATGTGCTAGAAGATCACAGGGGACCTTCCCGGAGCATTTAGCACTTCAGTTGCTTTTAATTGGTAGAAGGTCCCACTGGGCCAATGCCAGGTAAGCTTAAGCTCCAGATACCTCCAATCTACCTAAGGACTGGACTTAAGCAAGGCAAAGCATATAAATCCATTCCCATGCAGCCTCTCTGCTCTGTTGTATCAAGCAATTCCCAGTTATGACCAGAGTCTAACTGCATACCAACCAGTCATACCAACCATTCCCCTTTGAAGAGTTTTCAAAGGAATAAGGCAGCAAATTCTGAATCTGAAACTAGCCTATAGGACTGAACAGTCTTCCAATTGCTTTCACACAGACATGAGCCACCATCTTACCTTCATGGTGAGTATGTTAGGCCACATTCTTGCTGTTATGTTTGCTTTTCTAAAAAAATATTTAAGTTTGGAATCAATCTGGGTTCTCGGCTCAGTTGCCTACGCAAAGGCATCTGATGGCGTCTACACAAGGCTGGATCCAGCAGAGTACCTGTGGGATGCCTGCACCCTTCTGGACTAGCAGGTAGAGGCTGTCACAGCGTATCAAATGGCATTAGCCACCTCAGTTCAGGCAACTGAATGATGCCTTGGTCTTTCCTTTAAATATGTAGTTTCTGCAGTACAGTTTCAGAATTCTGCAAGTCACACTAGAGATCTTAACAGAGGAGGAGACCAATTTCATTAATACTCTTAAATGGTACTCCACTGACCTAGGAACAAGGATGAAGTGAAGATATATCAAGAAAAATTTCAACGCCAGATTTCAAAATAGGAAGACAATTTCCTTCTCTGCCCTAAGACCTCGCTACAGTACTTTCCTTGACCTTTGAAAAAGCAGCTTATATACAGATTGTAAGATACCTAGTACTGCACTTGGCTATGCTGAAGTATAAAAGTGAATTAAAAATATCACCACATAAAACAATAAACTTAAGTCTCGCTATTGAACCTCAAAAATATGTTTGCATGAGTGCTATAGGACACAATGATGTGGAAAGCAGTCCAACCACGCAGGCAACCACTTGCAATTCAGAGACTCTAAGTCTATTCTGCTATCAGTTTGCAACCCTAAGCAAGTAATTTAATTTACCTGTACCTCAGTTTCCTCCTCTGTAGATGAGAATGCCTACTCAGATTTGCACAGAGCTTTGATCACTGGTTGGCTATACCACACTTTCAAACCACAGGGACCCATCCTGCAAGGATCTGCCCAAGTCACAGGGACCATGTAGTTAACTAGATATGAATGAAGCTACTTAGGCTCCTCAAGGTGTGCAAAAGCAGCTCTAAGTTTTTAGGTTTCTTTTCCTTTTCTAAAAAAGAAGTTTGCTTGTTCCCTACCAAGAATTATTTGTAGTTGTTTAGTATTCATTCTAAAATACATAAGACAACAAAGAGTTGGAAAGATCTTAACTAAATTTACTTAAGATGTAAATCTAACAAAGTTTTTCCTGAACACAAAAAAGTAACTGACAGTGAATGTTTGGTAACTTTGACATGAAAAAAAGGGAAGAGATAAAATGCTTTTATGCAAATTTGATTTCCCTGTAATAATCTAGAGCTATTCTGCTAGGAGGAATTATCTCTGCAGGCTGGCAGCTGCAGTAGGCAGCGAATTAAAAATGGCTCTGTATATGGGAAAATCTGTTCTATAATCAGTGCTATTCTTAGAGAGGACATCAATCTCACCAGCTCCCACGATGCTCTCTTCGTGTGAATGACATACTAGTATGATGTAGAAACTCCCATTACATCACTGACATTGATTTCCTGAGCACAAGGAATATACCACGAACATGCAGGGAAATTGTTTCAGGAGTGACTGTACAATTTTGTATTTTCCCCTTTAAAAATCTGCAGCAATATGTAAACTTAGTAAAAAAAAAAATTTCAACAATGAATCATCCAACTGGACTTGAAATGTACTGCACAATCACACTGCAAGGCTCCAGTTTCTGCTTGCTGTTTTTATACAATAAGCTCTGTTCCCAGGTCACAAGACATCAAAATAGCAGACATTGCATGAGTTTTCTTTGAACATTAAAAACGCACATACAGGAAAGTATTTTAAGAAGTAAGCAACCGCTGCAGTTCTACACATAAAATGTCGCTGTTACTAATGATGCAGCTGTGTGACCAAAAAAACCCAAAACCACGTATCTATGCCATGTAGACTGTACTTCAGACTTGCATGCTCAATGTAGGACCCAGTCTCATTGTCAAATCAAAGGGAGTTATACTGTAAATAAATAATACCTCCTATGCACAAAATGACGATTCCCAGCTACATCTGACTCTAGTATTTCCTCAGTAATCTTTGTCCTCATGCTTCACACGTACAGTAATCTTTCTTCTGCTATGTCACATGCACTGTAAACCGTCTCAGCTTGAGTGATGGATTTGAAAATTAAACAACCTAGGGGGCTCACTGTTTTTAAAAATCATTTTATATATCATTTTAAAATAACTTTAGGGAACCTGACACGAATGCTAAGCCACTGGATCTATTAATTCAAGACTCTCCTATATTAGTTTGCCCTGACAAACTGACTTGCAGAAATGTAGAAACTACACTGAAAATAATTAAATACAAAATTGAAAAAATGCCATAACCGCTCCAGTTCATGGGAATTCTTCAGACATTTGTATCATTGGCACATGAAGCACAACAGTTTCCAAAACAGAAGGTGCCTTTTCTTTAAAGATGAAATTTCCTCAAAGGCTGAAGTAAAATAGCACACCTTAACCAGAGAAATAAAATTTTATGTTGTTCATCAGCACTAAAAAAGGCTTTAAAAATCACGCCCCCACCTCTCACATCATCAGACTGCGTTTGCATCACCTAAACACATCACTTTACTGTTGAACTCATGTCGTGCAAGTTATTCCATTGCCTTCTTCTGGGGCGTTGTCGTTATGACAACTTTGGCTTTCTGCCATACAGGCACACATACCTCCACCCCTAACCCTCAGATGCCAAGAAGAGGTGGGGTTTCCTCTGGTGTTCCCCAGCATTGCACTTCTCTGGAAACACCAAGCCTGACTACTCTATGGGGTTAATCTAAAAGGCAGCTGCATCCATTTTGCTCATTTCTCTCCATGGATAAACTGCAAATTGCATGTGAAAATAAAATAAGTTATTTCTAACCTTTCAGCTGGCAGCCAATATCTTGGTAAAAAAGGACATAATTTATGACACTGATGAGTGTGGCTGCTTTCCAGAGACTGTAAACTAGTTTCCAGCCTGCTTTAACGCTAATTTAACAATCAAAGAGTTTCACTATTTAAATAAATGTTAAATAAAACGCAAGTGTGTGAGTGAAGTTGGTCCCTGGATTGTTATCTCACAGCTCGGTGGTTCCTAGCCACTCTAGCAACACGTAAGTAGCAGCAGCATTTTATTCCCCACACTTGGAACACTACAATCCTCTCTCCTTCTGACCTTCGTGCCACTAAATGAGGAAAAAAGGAAAGAGAGGAAATGCCAGGTGTCAGCTCAGCTAAACTCAGGTCAGTCAGGAAGCAGGGAGCAGGACTTGCTCATGTGGAAGAAGTGAGAGATTCTGAACCCAGAATTTGCTGATCCCAAAGGATCAGCAGGCTGGAGAAATCCACAGATGTTCCTTTCTGCTTTTTCAACATCCAGCTCCAAAAGAAAAGACAAGACCCTGCAGGATGCTCCATGCTCCTGGAACAACCCTACTCAGACTACCTAAAATAACTGCAAAATTTGTCTATTTACAGAGACAGGGCAGAAAATTATAACACCTCTGACCCTATGAAGTTGAAGCCTGCTCTTCACTGGGCTTGGAAGTTAGGGCCAAAAACTGAGGTCCAAGGCACACTCTTAAACACCCCATTTTTTGCTTCTAATAATCACCCCAAACCTACAGTTCTCTACGGAGGGATGAGACATAGAATCAGGTCATTAAACTGCAACATCTTGCAAAAGGATACAGATGATGTCCTTTACAGATAAAGCATGACTGTGCAACAGAAACAGCTTATCTGAGGCTTCCAGGTTATAGGCATTGTAAGCGTTTTACCTGTGACTTTGCTGCTGCGAGAGCCGCTGAGCAACCAACAACCCTGGCTGTGGGAGGAAATGAGGCTGGGTGAGACCCATGAGGCCGGTTTTGCTGGTACCACTGACAAGCATCTTATGGATCTCAGCCACGTGAAGACTTTAGTAATGCAGCTCACAGAATGGGCATCCCCTTATCACATAGGACAGCAGCTGGCTTTACCAGTGCAGCAGTGGCACGGGTGGCCACACCACAGTCACCTTTGAGTTTAAACTACATCCGTACAACAGGAAAAGTTTCCCTATACCTCCCCTCTAAGAGGAGGTCTAGCCCATTTCCAGCTTCTGTCATTGCAGCATTTAGTTTTCATGTTGAATCTGTTCTTCTTGTAACACAGTGTTAGCAGCACGGAGGACAGATCACTCCAGCCCCCAGTGGGCCAAAATTCAGTGGTCAATATATACAATTTGTAACGTAGTAAGACCTTAGACACAAAGGCTAAGCTTAAAGAAGGTCTATTGGACTGATTTAATTAGATACAACATAGTACTTTTATTTCTAAAAATGTCTACAGGGAACGCAGCCCCGCTTCTAGCTTACAACAGGATCCCTGTAGCAACCCACTAACTGTCAAATGGACACCTGCCGAGCTGCACAACCTGTACTTTCAATTAGCTAAGTTTTGTCACCTACATCCTTACTGCTTGAAGATGGACCACTTCTACACATGAATAACATTATCACAATTATACATCCTGTGACTACCCAGTCCTGTCTATGATGTCCATGATAAAAATGTTTCCACTTGCCTTTTGCTCATCTGAGCTCTGAAAAGCTTACCTAGCTGAGTGAATTCAATTCATTCCAACTTTTAGGTCATCACCAGAACTACTTGTTAAGTCAAAATCAGTTACCTCTGTGCAAGCCCATGATGGGTTGAATGGATCTGTCTGCTCAACAACTGTATTAACTGGGAAGAAATGTTAAAAAGAACATGCCCAAGTTTCATTTGCCAAATTCAACATTAAAAAAATATTCTTCTAAATGAAGTAGCTGTTGTACACAACTCATTGGGGCAATAAACAAGAAACCAGATTTTATTTATAGAGTATTAATCTTCTGAAGACAAACACCATAAAAATGATTGAAATTTTAGCCACATTAGATGAATAATTTTCAGTCTTTTCCATCCCACCAGGATATAGTTTCAGATTTTCCACTCGGAAGCACAAGAAAAGTACAGAGGTCACACACCAGCACATCCATCTAAGATTACCTGGAGGTGAAGTCATGAGGCTGATTCAAAGCTTTAGGTCTCATGTATTAGTCCACAAAAATTCACTTAGTGATTCCTGCACAAAGCCTATACCTTCTAAGTTACTTGCAGGGTATCGTTTACGAAAACATTTTGTCTCGATTTAAAGATGTCAGCTGACACAGGAGTCGCTACCTGATGATGTAATTAGACTTGCTGATAAATTGCAACATAAAAATACAGCACAAGTAGTTACAGTTTTCTAACTCAGCTACTACCCCCGGGATGTTAAAGCTACACCTTTATTTCCAGACTGAAGAACTCCCTCCTGGCAGAAATGGAAGGAAGAACAGACTTGGAGAAAATACTTTCTAAATATACAGAGGGAGAGGCCTCCACACTAAAGCAGATTTTGCAGGTTGCTGAGGCTATTCCTAAGCATTTAATTTAATGTATGCAGCACCATGATAAACATCTGTACTCACTCTTGTCACTTGTACTTCTTCTCAAATAAATTATGGTCTAAATGCAGGCATAGAAGCGTATTGCCAGTGCTGGCCCTATGTTTTGCCCTTTATTTCTTACCTTTGGCAGTTAGTTTCAGCTTAAACAATAGTCAAACCTGTATTTAGTTATTTAAAAAGAAAAAAGAGAGAGCTTCAGTGAGTGACTGAAGAGAGAAATTATGGCATATACTACCTAACCAACCTTTGTCTATGAAGTTCTAGTAAAGTTTTCATCCAGTTCTTCCAGCGAGTGTCTACAAAATAAAGGCATCCCTTTGCTGATAAATAAAATGGAGATTAGCAATCCGCTTTCTTTCCTGCGTGTTAAGGTTTCAGTAGTCCAAAAACAGCAGACCACAGTTGGCTCACACCAATCCAGCAAAAAATGGCTTGCTGGTGCCTCTCTCTCAACTACATGCTTGATGTTTAAAGTACATGAGAAAATGCTTAGTAATCCAGCTGCTGTTCATCTCAAAATTCATGAGTGTATGATCTAACGCGGCACTACACGAGCTGCATTTACAAACCTTTGCCACCTACAGCTACTTTACACGCACAGCCCAAAAAATGCACAGGCGGCCGTTCCACCGTGGAGGAAGAGTGACACCTAGTGCCCAGCGCCCCGGCGGGCTCGGTGCACCAGCTGCGCCAGGACACCGCACATCTGGGCACCCAGCGCCTCTCCTCCAACACAGCACGACCGCTCCAAGGAACTTCTGCTTGTGCCATCCTGAATGGATGACGTTCAGAAGGAAAGAAGAAGGAAGGAGAGGTGATGTCCAGGCAAGCATCCACAGAAATCGGGACTGGCGCAGTAAAGGCAGCCTGCATGCACAAATGGGTCTTTGAGCTCGGCAATCTACACACCCATGTTCCAACAGCACAGTCGTATCTAGATAAAATAGCTTTAAAAGCACAAAGGTTACAAAGGGACCTTGGTATTTCATATTTGTATGAAGTGCTCAATCCATATTTCATGTTGGAAATGTCACCAATCTTTGTGACTGAATTACACCCTTGGACTTCACGGAAGACTGCCGATTGCACCATTGTGTGTGTGCTCGGCTCTCCAAAATTACAAGACAACAGTAATTTGCTGAAAGCCACAAATCCTTTACATTAAAATAGAATCTTTCAATAAAATAATATACCTTTGAATAGGATCTGTACCATAAATAATTATGCTATATTAAAAAAAGGTTAAGATATGATATGCATTCTTTTTAATTAAAGTTTAACATACATTAACATTTCTAGGTGAAAACCTGCCATTCTGAGAACAGTTTTAAATTCTGCTTTGATTATTTTTTTCCAGAGCACTGAAGCTATCATATAACTGAATAAAAAGACCTAAGAATCTGACATTGTTAGTCAATTAATTTTGTGTCCTACTGCAGATGTATGAAATTCTATCAGCATTATCTTGACAGGCATGTCAACTCTTCTGAGAAATTCCTATCCATTATTTTATAAGCTTTATTGAAATTTTGCATTTTATTATTAGATACACAAGCGGTACAACACAAGTCATACTTTATGAAATTAAACATAACATAAAATTAGTTATTAGTACCAGGAAATAACAATACCTTTGTCAGTATAAAGGGAGCATAAACTCTAAGATAATTGGGTCAGATTTTGTACAGTATCTTTATTGCATCAGATCTACAACAATCTATTGCACAATTGTTACCTTCTTTGCAGCTTTGCAATTCGTATTATACAAATCGCAAGTGTCTCAGAAAGGTATCATAACTTCCATAATATTGAAAAAAAACCACAAACCTGAGAACTGCAAGGAGTCAGAAAAATAAAGGAATAAAAAACCCTGATCATTTGTAAATGATTAAGTAGGCTTTCCTGCTATCCTAATACACAGTACTAGATATTACAGCAATCGAATCAAAATTGGTCAGCAGGACTGAAGTATATCTTTAGCTTGATCATTACAGTAAGGGAAAATACCTCTTGAAAACCTTGATCTGCTTCTAAATATTGCATTTTTTCCCTTAAAACTGAACAATCTTCCCCTCTTTTTTTGTCTCACTAATAACAGCAGAAACATCTCTTCTTTTTCTTTCTTTTCTTTGTTCTCTGCTCCAACAAAGATACTAGCAATTAGCATAGAAGAGAAAGGGAGTAAAATGTCATAATTGCCAAACTAAAAGCCTATAGATGCACCAACTGATAGAGCTCTGTCAGAATTCATCATGGAAGAGAAACACTATTTCTCTCACTAACCTCATATGTGAGAATCAAGTATTTAACAAGTGATCTGAATGACCAGCTGATTTCTGTTCTCAGGTACACCAATCTGGATGAGGGGAAAATCCAGCCAAATACCTTTGACTGCTCCTCCTAGCAGGCTCTCCATGGCAATTTTCCCCAAGAAACAAAGCACCAAAGGACATGCTTTAGCTTTAGGTTCAAGCTATTCAGATTATTAGTTTAGAGCCATCCCATTTAAACCTGTGCTGAATGGTCTTGCCAGGGGCTTCCAGGATCAAGACCGAGGAGAAATAAATAAAACAAGGCATACCCGGATGTCTCTGGGATTCTTAAGTGTTACCAACACTACTTCCATGCAAGCAAATGAAAAGGAAGCACGAGTTGTATGTGACAAACCTGATGCTAGAAAAACAGATGGTTTGGACTGCCAGAAAACCAAGACTACTTCACCCACTGAAGCTACTCTCAAGCCAGAAAAGTACATCTGAAAATAAAAATCAAGACACGGTGTCAGTTTTAGCACCCAACCCCATCTGAGTATGTCACAAGTGCGAGGGAGATTTGCCATAAAAACATAATTTGAGTATCATCTCTCATCATTCAATACAATTTTTCAACTCTTTCAAAATTGCATTGAAAAATCTATATAATGTGTGCTTAGATTAATGAACTGTTTGAATCTGGATCAATACACACTCAAAGATTTGAACTGTTGACACCTGCTGGATACAGCTATAAGAATGCTTCATTCAGCTTATAGCCAATCAGTACTTTGTAACTACAGGGGTTCCACTTAATAAACAAGCAATCTAATATATGACCTCTGTAGATTAATTTCCTGAGAGCAAGCAAATAATCTGGATCCAAAATTTCCATGATTATACATATAATTACAGTATCACTTACCAATTAACACACTGATTTAAACCTTCTTGGGATTATGTACTTAAGTATAAAATAGGTGATTCAACCATCACTCAAATACTAAGCATCTCTTTAAGATGGCAAAATCGTGAGCCACAGAGCACTACACATCTAATTTCTCTTGTGGAAGAAAAATGTATTATGATAATAGAGATTATGAGAGAGATATCATAATTATGTCTACTATGGCTAGCTGGGGCTATTATGCAGTAGCTGGACCACACCAATAAACATGATGAAATTGCTCTTCTTCTGTAGAGGGAGCAAAGCTTTTTATATGCTGTAGTTCATCTAAGTCTCCCACCATCCTTTACTTAATAATAAAGCTGAGTATGTGATCACAGAGCAACCTGGCCATAGTTACCCATTGTCTAATAGATATATAAACAAACAGACAAAGATTTACGATGTTTTATTGTCACACTTTTAACAAGGGCAATAATAATGCAGATTTATATTATACAGCAGTTCTTGACAAAACTGCCTGTTACAAACGTTAATACAGCTTTCTATACAGCAGCACTGCAGTACATGAAGACAAATGAAAATCACTACACAACTCCCTTGCAGATCTTATTAAGTTAAAATATTAATTCAGGATGGCAAATGAAAGTGAGGATGAGTATCCAAGAGACTATGCTCATAAGGTATACTTCCCACCACATTTTGTTTTTAATATTAAACCTTTTTATCCACTGCTCAGCTGAATATCTGTCATTTCCCACCTATACCCAGAGGGGAAAAAGAATTCACATCTGGAAGAAAATCATTATGTTCTTCCCTTTTTTCCCCCGTTATCTCTGTTTTGTGAGCAATCCTTTCACATAGAAAATTAGAATATATAATAAACAGCCAAATTTCAACACATAATATTGCTTGCAGTTTTGAAACTGTAAAACAGAGATAAGTAACTTCCAGAAACAAATTTTGAAAATCTGATAAATGAAACACACAATACTTAAGGAAAAAGAGTTCTAGAACTACAAAAAATGAAATCACAGCTTCAAAATGCTATATTTTCTTATAGTTTTTGATACTATGCACATTTCAGAGGACTGTTAGTGAGAGTCACAAATAACTGATTGCTAAAAAGAATTCAAAAAACTTAGTTTACATTCTTCTTTTCCATCTTAAGGTACTTCCAAAAAGTGCAGCAGTAGTTTAAAGGTGTAACATCATGCAAAATTTCCTATTTGAATTTTTTTGCAATACACAAATAAATAATGCAATAGACATACATACATACACATACACAATAAAGCCATAAAATCGTCCTCTGTGTCAACCACTGTAATCCAGCTTGGAGAGACTCAGAGGGTGTTGTCAGCAGCTATTCAGTAAAATGGGAAACCGAAAACAAAAAACCAATTCATAATAGCAATAATGTACAGTTTCCTCAGGCATTAACTATCAGATAATGACCAGCAGTGACTTTAAACTATATGTTATAGCTTAGGTATGGTATGATGCAGTTTCATAGCTAGGAAGTAATGCAATCTTGCCATAAACACTGACACTGTTACTCAGGTACACCTAGTAACAAGGCTAGCTTGCATGCATGGATTTCTCCCTCTCCAATATTATCCCACCAGGCAGCCTTATAATGATCTAAAAAATACATACCTTGACTAGCAGTGCTGCACTGAAAGAGTAAATAGAGTCCAGCATGCTGAAACAATTTTAGGTCAACGTATGTTGTATGGATGTTGGCACACTCACTTCCCATATGCCCTGAAGAGGGACAATAGCCCCTCAGATCGTACACACTCTTTAACATATTCCACTGTTTAGCCACTCTGCAGAATTCCTCACTACTGCTTCCCCCAACTCTACTACTACCTGTAACTGCAACCTCTCAGAAAGAATACTTTATCTCAGTAAGGATCTGATCCACTTCTAATAACAAATGTGAGACACTGAGTCTTTCCACTGTCTGTAAAGGTTAATAGATCAACACTGAAGTGCCTGTAAAGGCCCTAATTGGATGAACTTCGATCATGAATGAATCTCCTGGTTGCTATCACAGGAGCCAAAAGAAAGACACAAAAAATGAAAAAAATTACCCTAATTTGGACACTGGCCTGAAATCCAAGAGGTTCAGATTGAATTCCTAGCTCTGCCAGCCTTAGTGCTATGTCTACAACACTGTGCCATGCCATGCAGAGACAATCAAGCTAATTCTAAACTGTAAAGTCCTGTATATCCACCTGGTGCAATCAGTACGCTGATGTAATTAAACTGCCTCCACAAGTGAGCACCAGCTCAGACATGTCAGCAAGCATTTCACTGTGCCATGCAGAGTCATTTAACTCACAACATTAATCTATTCTGTCCACACCAATAAAACAGACACATCATAAATACACTGGTACTTGGGAGGGCCTCAGCTACCATGATTTTAAAATAACTATGTAAGCTCAGTAGCACAAAATTTGAGTTAAGGCAGGGTAAATGCAAATTCCTAGAAAAACGAATTGTTCAGAGCACGGATTCACAAGACCTGTAAGCACAGGGTGGACTCAAGGAGCAAACCCCGATTTTGCCAGTTTAAAAGTCAGGAGAATTAATCTCACAAACCCCTTCTTTCTCATGTCAGCACTCAACCAATAACTTATTGAAGACACATCCCTATGCAGAGGATTCAGCACATTTCTAGATCTTCCCCATAAACTTTCCAACCCCACGTAACAGCTAGTAAAGGAAAACAAAAGGCACAGCTCTCTACCTTTAGGTACAAATTTCACCTGCAAAATAAGGATTTATTCTGATAGCTGGCCACCTTAGTCACCCTGCTGCAAGTTTCTAAAAACCAAAGACTTTCCTAAAATTAAAGTTTTAGTGCATGCGGTACAGTTGTGCCTCAGTAACAGCATAAAGATGAGGGGCTAGGGACTCAGCTAGATATTTGCACATTCAAAAAAATTTTTATAAGATCCTGAATTAATCAGACCCGTAAGACTTTTAGTCCTTCTGATACAAATTAAGGGATAGTGGTTCAGCTGCAGACAAGAGAAATCTTTTTAAATCATCACAAGAAGTTTTAGGTAAGTAGGGGCAAGTGTTAACCATGTAGCCAGAATCTCTTAACCCTGAGCAGGGAAACAACAGAAGACAAAGGACAGAGGAGACTCCCCATCACCTGGACTAGGCATCCTCCATCTCCAGGTATCACATCTGAACAGTACTTTTGTTGATAAGGAAGAAAAGAAGTTCACTGAGAAGCAACATACATCTGATATTTTTGTTTGCAGCTGTCAGACCAAGACATAAAGGTTCTGATTATCACCATTTTGCATTTTCTTGAATAAAGGATAACTTCAACCTCTTTAAGAGGTCTAACAGACAACAGTACGTTTTTGAGTCAGCTAAACCAATACAGCCATTGTAAAGAGACAGCTCTCTTTTCACTTTGAAGCCTAAAACACTATGTTGAGGAACAGAGGTCAAGCATTAAGGTAATAAGGAAGAAGAATGCTTCAGAATATCTATCACTCCACTCTCCTCCTCAGGCAACAGATGTTCTTATCATCAGGTGCCAAGCAGTATTACCTCCACATGCCACCAACAGCTCTCCTGGTCCACAGCACGTAACTGTTTCAGTAGCAGTCCAGTCTTGAAATCAGCCACTGCCCCCTGCCACTGCTAGGCTCCAACAAAAAGCATAATGCTCGTCTAGGGCTTCTGTACATGCTGAGGAGAGCAGGAAATATCTAATTTGAGCATAAACTGAGAATCAAATGATGTTCACGTGGTTTTTCAGACAGACAGGGACAGATAGAGTCTCAGGTGTCTCAGGGTGACAGGGATAAGTGACTGGTCAAGATTTTTTAAAAAATTAAAACTCAGAATGAGAAAGGCTACCAGGCATAACGCTGTGCAATAGCTACTGAGTGGTCTACCCTCAAATAACCCTCCTTGTTTACCCTACAAATTCTTATTCCATATTTAAGAGTCTTCAGTTACTGAATTCCATGGAAAACTGATTCCTCAGATTACTATCCTCTCAAGATACCAAGAACAGGACAGATGTATTAGATATATGTTGTTCAACTGTGCACTGCTCCTGAAGGATACTCCTTGCATTCATACTCCCTGCTTACGTAGCAGAGACTGGTAATTCTGCACACTTTAATGGTTACTGCTCTGTGAATGCTCAGTGTTTTTTTTCTTGTGGCTGCAACTGCCTGGATTTCCCCTCATTTTCAGCTGCATTTTCTGAACAGGGGAAAAGAACAACCACCAGCCATATACCCTCTCTGTTTTTATTTACAAGATGTGATTGCACAACTTCAGAATTTCATTTCTATTGGCCCAGCAGTACGACTTTATAAATGGCTCCATAACGTTGTTGTTGCTCTATGAGTATTTTAATAGAGTGCTCCCGGAATGCTCAGAGTCTTAATCACAACCAACTTGACAAATAATCGGACACACTGTCAAAACAACTCATCTCTCATTTGGGCACATACGTGGGAATAAAAGTAGCTGCTGGATGCTAAACACTTTTGCAAATCCAGCCGTTTAATTTAGGTGCCCAAATGGGAGCTGAGCTCTTTTAAAACCTGGCCAAATACATTCTTGAAAGGAAGAAATACAGTGAAGCTGTGTAAAGTTCATCCTTTCTTCCAGAAGGAAAGGTCTGGCTTCTGCATGCCTATGAATTTATGAGAAAAAACCCTTTCTCACCATCTGTGATTACAGGTCATGAACATTTCCAAAGCTCACATTGATACTTCTAACTACCTCTTTACAAGAATTACAGAATTACCTATTCAAACATAATGAAAGAGAATAGCACAGAGAGTCTACAAAGTACATGTACAAATATACAATCCACATTTGCACTAAAACCTCTCTAACATTTCCCTCACCTGTTTCTGGGGTTTCTTACATCCCTCAGGCCTTCTACAAAATACAGCAATGCTTAAAATATTTTTTTTCCTACATCAATTACCACAAACCAGTTCACAACGGTGAGTATGATAACAGATAAACAAGGAAGCAAGGAAATTACAGAGAAAAGCAGAATGGCACAGTGGTGAAAAAAGCAAGAAAGTCAGAGTCATTGCTCTAGCTGCTACTTCTCTGAAAATGTAGCTTTTATAAAGGCTTTTCTGACAAACAGAACTCAGTGTGCCCAACAGGTTTTCCAAAACTTCTGTATACATAACTTACTTTTCTGTTACAGCTTGCCTCCAATACAAAGCATCAGTAGTTCAAACTGCAGCTCACATATACCTTACCGTTTTGTTCTCCTACTGTTATGGGAAATCATGGCTTTTTTCTTGTCTTATGAGGACTGGCTGAGGGAACTGAGGTTGTTCAGTCTGGAGAAGAGGAGGCTGAGGGGAGCCCTTATCACTCTCTACAACTACCTGAAAGGGGGTTGTGGCAACGAGGGTGTTGGTCTCTTCTCCCAAGTAACCAGCGATAGGACAAGAGGAAATGGCCTCAAGTTGCGCCAGGGAAGGTTTAGATTGGATGTTAGGAAAAATTTCTTTACCAAGAGGGTGGTCAGGCATTGGAACAGGCTACCCAGGGAGGTGGTGGAGCCGTCATCTCTGGAAGTGTTCAAAATCCTTTTTGTATATTTGCAAAAAGTATGTTCACTCCCACAGCCTTCTTCACAATCATCTTAAACTCTCCTATTAAATAAACTACAGTTACCATCTATTTCTGAGCACATGGCTGACTCCTCAGATGACCCAATTTCTATTGCTGATATCCAAGAAGCTGTTAGTTCTTTTCATCTGGCAAAGACCCAGTTCCCAAATAGCTTATTACTGATTTTATAACACCTCTATTGACAAAATGACACAGAAGCAAGTTAGCTTGCATACTGACTCCTCAACCCACCTAGTCAGCTACCTATCTTCCAGCACAGCCTTGATGTACAGCGTGGCCAGTCACATGCCAATACATTGGAATGCCAGAAATGCTGAGTACATCTGCACTTCAAATGTTACAGTAGCCTCACAGCACTGCTTATGATTCCAGGTACAGAAATAATTAAAACAGCTTCCTATATATATATATATAAAAAAGAAGTTTAATTTCATGAGAAAGCTCATCTGAGCCTCAGTCTCTTGGAATGGGTTTGCTTTTTATTTTGTATTAAAAGTTTGGCAATAACCTAAAAATTAGTCATCTCCCAGTGGGGAGAGACAGAACTTAATAGCTGGTCTGCTACCATGGAATGCATTTCCATAGGATTGTTTTGCACTGTACGGTAGCTTCTCATCAAAAAATTAGGCTTCACGCTAGTCATTGCTCCCAGTATCAGTTGTTCCATCCATAGGGGGCAGACAGCTCAAAGGACTACTGAAGTCTTTGACCTGCAGGTCAGCAGTTCAACAAACATGGCCAGGCAGCTAAAAATCATCTTTAAGTAGATCTGATCTATCTTTCAGTCCTGTTTTTTTGTAAAATGTCATCAGCATTTGAGAGAGAATGGAGGGAGGTACCTCCTGACTTTTGAAACAGAAAATCTATGGACTGAATAAAGTCTCTTATGTCTCGCAGCAGTTCCCTCAGAACAAGAACAACTTAAAAACAACATGGAGAAACCACAATACTACTTCTCTAACAGCTGCTGAATGAACAGAGACTTTATAAGTAATCCCATGTAGCTCTTGTAGTTGTGAAATTATGGGAGGGGAAAAAAAAGTATGTATTACTGATGATATACCATCATCTGCTGTAGCAGATGCAGACGGTTTTATGCTTCTTCTGCCCCCCACTATAGAGTTTTTTTGGCAATGCAGTCTTTTGGCAAAAATTCTCCCAGATACATGGAAGTTATGAAAGTGTAAACTAATGTAACCACTGCTTCTGCCAGAAGGCTGAACAACTAGAAAAAGACTTGGTGCTGGAATTCCGGACTTGGCAGTCCTTGGACTTATTCAAATAAAGTCTGCATAAGAAGCATGCTTTCCACTAAATCACAAACCAAACCATTTTAAAATAAGCATCTGAAATTAACTGAGTCCCTGTTGTCAAGTCAGTTAATGCCCCAATATTCAGTGTGTTCCTTAAAGCCACAGCTTTGTAACAAAAAAAGTCAAAAATTCAGTTTCACAACTAGGTTTTGGTTAGCCTTAGTTTTTAATTGCCTTTGAATTTGCATCTTTTGAATGCCCCTTACTGGCAACAATCTAATGAACTCTCCTTTTGCAGAAAGATCAACACAGCTTTTGTAGAAGGAAATGTGCCTCTCTTACATATTAGAGTTCTCTGAAGAAATAGCTGAGCATGCTGGCATGAAAGATCATTGTGATAAAGTCTACTTGAATTCAACAAAATTCCCTCATTGACGCTGCTATGCATGAAGACTAGAAGTGACCTGATGGGGGCCGGGGGGGAAGGCACAAGAAAAATAAGATGTGAGTTTTTTCAAAGGAGGAATTCAGTGAAGTCCTGCAGGGACCTATTCTAGATCCACAGCTGCTGCTGTCCAACATATTACCAAATTATCCAGGAAAAGGGTGAAATGACCCTTATTTTGAAGTGAACCATCAAGGGTTGTAGATGTCACCAAGTTATTCAAGTAAGTAAAAACAAAAACTATCTGACATGAGTTACAGATGACTAACAATATCATGACAAAATGACAAATGAAATCCATTCTTAATAATGGCTTAAAACAATTCTACATGACATACACATGGATGGGATCTGAAATAGCTGACACCACGCATGACAAATTTTGGGGTTATAGTAGAAACCTTTATGCAATCTAAGTTCAATGCGCAGCCCTAGTCAAACATGCAAACGCAATTTTAGAAAATTTTAGGAAAGGAAAAAAAAAATAGAAAATTATGCCACAACGTAAATGAGAGGTTCATCTGCATCTTGAACACTGTGTACAGGTATGGTTGCCTCTTCTCAGGAAAGACAACAGAACCAGAAAACAAGGAAGGATAACCAGCTTGGTGAAAAGCATGGAACAGCTGTCATGTAAGGAATGACTAGAAAAGTAAGGAATCTTCATCTGGCAAAGAAGTAACTGGAGAGTTTATGATAAATGCCATAGATGTCTACAAAATCACAAGTGAAGGAAGTAAATAAAAAACAATTTTTCAGCATTTCCTCCAAAAGAAACAGGGGTCATCAGATGAAATTAGCAGGTGGAAGGCTCAGAAACAAAGTGTGTTTTTCTCCTGTGAATGTAGCCAAACTGTGTCATTCACTGCCAGCAGATGAGGTTTATGCATAAAGTGTTCATGTGTTCAAAGTTCAGTTGGACCAATACATGGAAGGGGAAAAAAAAGAAAAAAAAAAAGAAAAAGCATGCAGAACTATTCAATTTAAAACCTACAGCTAAGAAGTCCCAGACAACTGGAAATCAGAATATACAGGTGAAGTACGAGAATGGGTTTCCCAGTTCTTACACTCACCACTAAAGTTTGCTATTGGTTAACAGCTGGAACAAGGTATTGGCTACTAAAAGCTCTAGTCGAAGCCTTTACAGTCTTCCCCATAGCCCTTACTGAGGAGGTACATTTTACAGTAAAGGACAGTCTCTTCCAAATTCCTGCAATTCAGCGAGCACTCCATCATACATGTCAATACTGTACCTGTTCTAGCTAAGTTCCACTGAACAGGAAGAGCTGCTGGAAGTAGAAAGGAGATGTGACAGAAGTCATTTCATTCTTCCCTCACTGTCAGTATACGGCTACTTCTCCTAGGGGTTTTCGTTCATTTTCCCACTCTACACCCTTGTACTATGAAAACGCTGCAAATAAGATTAAATTACTCTTCTACAGCAACAGTACATTTGCAGCAGTTAGGATGCAACATGATAGAAATTAAATTATTGCCAGATTTGGTGCAGGTGTCATTTTTCTTTAGATTACAGTATTGCAGCTTTCTCCCTCAAAATCCTTATGGCAAGATTTTGAAATGACATCACAGGTTACAAAAGAAGAACAAGCTTCTCATAAATTTCTACTACCCATGCACTCCAATATGAGCTTTTTTTGCCATCTACCTCATTTCTCTGCCAATGGAATGCAGAATCATCATTAGTTTTTCCAGCATGCAGCAAATTAAGTTCCAGTGAATTGTCTCTTCCAGTTTCAGGTGTGTGCAGATAAGCTGTTTTCCCCTGCAGCTCTCCTAAGGGGCATACTTACCTTCTTACTGAACAACTACAATCGGTGCAGATTTTAAGAACTTCTGCCAGAAGATGCACAATATTAGTGCCACTTTAAAGAATGCTATTTAATCACCAGATATCAGGGCAGTGCAGAGTGTGGTGCATAGGAATTAGTTATTCAAAGACACAGTCTTACACTAACATACCCTGATGTAAGCCGACTTTGTGGTTTTCCTTGAATATGAACTCAACAGCCAAAGGTGCTTTATATCACTGTAAGTCTAGATATTATTGTGGCATGTAAGACATATCAGACAGCTTTTTGTAGCTCACAAGACACAGAAGCGTATTCTCAGAGCACCTGTTGCCAGAAGAAATCTTACACTGACCACAGGAAGGCAGGGGAACAAATCTCTATTCATAAATTGGATCCCAAGACCTTTATACCAGGCTGTATAAACCTTTATTCTGACTCTGCACAGCTACTTGTCTGTTTTGGAGTGTCTGTCTTTGTGACCAGACACTCCAAAACTCAACACTATTCCTCCTGTGATCTGCAAGTGGTGAAGGACATCACATCCCACCTGGCTCTATACTGTCAGTGTGGACCTTCATGTCACTTCCCACAGCATCCTGTATGGGTAGCATACAGGAAACCTTCACAACTGCTTCCTGTATTTCCCAATATTGTATAGTTAAGTGACAAAGATAAGCTTTTCCTAGTATGTCAGACTCCGGATAAAATTTTTAAAGCCATCAGAAGTGATTCAGGAATCTAAATTTCCAATAGTGGCTTAGATTCCCAGAAGCTTAACTCTTATGAGAACTAAAGTGAGATTGGGAGATCCCAAAACTCTCCTAGACATTTTTTTGAGAATATGGCCATTTCTCCAGATACCAGCTTCTCTCTTCACTATCTTCATATATTTTTCATGTTTGTTCTCCTACTTCTGCTATCCTCTTAACCAACCTAATTATCTCTTCTTCATCCTTTTAAGGGAGACTCCTCTCTTCACACATTTACCCTTTCCTCTATAACACCTGGAAGACAATGTACCAAAAAGAAAAGATGGTATTTTGGATTCAAAGGCTTCTTCCTCCACTTTAGTAATGTTCTAGAAGCCATTGTTATGTTGGGCCTAGAGGAGTGAAGAAGAAAGATTCATACAGTAGTAATTCACACTCCCAGCTCACGAGCTACACACTATTGTAATCTTCAGTGCACTGATGACACAGGGAGATATGTGGTCCCTACACCTGGAAGCCTCGTGCTACACACAGGATCCATCTTATGGACAGAATGTCAGCTGTAACGCCACAGTTATCTTTCCCCTTTTGCTGCGGTAGGAAAAGGCATATTAAGATTACCATGAAGGACTCAGAGGTGGGGGATACCAATTCAGCAGTAAGGCAGCTATGCAGGCTGCACCCCACTTGCTTTAGATCTCCACAGAGGCCCCAAGCTGCCTCCATTTCCATGCTATTTCAAGAACTGCCACACTTTGCTCTCACTACACTGCACATTTAAAGGGCAGCAGAACACTATAAAGGACAAGGCTATTATCCCCGGGTCATCACAAAGCCCAGCAATCTCCAAACAATCACGGGTTCAAATAATAGAGAGGCTCATTTCCGCAGGCTATAGAAGTATGAAGGAGGGGTCTCCTGAGCCAGCACACAACTCACAGCCAGTTGGCGAGCTCCCCTAGTCACTGACAGACAGATTCTTTCCCTGAGGCCAGCTGGCTCAGGAGGAGGCAACAACAGTGAGGCTCTAGGGCTTCAACACGGACAATCATATAAGAGAGAGATGGAAGAGACCTGCCAGGTCATCAAGTTCATTTATCTGCCAATGCAGGAAAGGATTTATGTGTAAGAGTATAACCAGTACACCAACACTTGAAGACATATTTTCACTTCAAACCTTAGTGATCAGCTCTGACATTTGGATAACTGAGGCATCTGGGCTAGACTAACTCAGGTCACCAAGGTCTGACTCATCAGAATATGGAAATAACCACTACCTCCAAATTAATACAGCAATGAGGCACTGCCAATACACCTTGCTTAGTTCAGAAAGAACTTACTCTACAAAGCAGAAGATCCTTAAGAAACTTAAGCAGAGAGATCTTTTTTCAACACAAGAGAAAGTAACAAAAGACAATGCATTCAGAAGCATCCAGGATAGTTTACTGCTAACATCACTACAAAGACTTGATGTTTATGCTCATATAATGCTACTGCCAAGCATTTGTTGGCTTGGATTATGAAGGCCTCTATCTATATGTTTTTTGCTTCTAATGCCTAGGAAAAGGTTGAGCTGTTTTCAGTGAACAAAGTACTTCAAACAGACATAGGTTTCAGCCTTTCCTGGACTGTCTTGCCAGCTGCTGCTCTGCTGGTTCAGTCATCTTCTGCATCAAATAACGCTGTTCATAATGCTACCAAGGTGCCCCAGTTATACATACTGAAATAATTCTTCTGCCAGTATACTCTCCTTTGGCATTCAAAGAGGCAGCTGATTTTAGGATTAGGGTGCCTGTTAGAGTGCATTGTGCTGCTCCTATGTTACACAGGCCACACCTGTAATGTGGTATTTGGTACTGACAGGCTACAGTTCTGATCCCTCAAATATGGGCAACTTCTGTTTTCCTCAGCCTAAGAGGCTAAGTTGTTCTTCTTCTTTAACATG
The DNA here is from genome assembly GCF_964289735.1 of Phaethon aethereus. Lineage (NCBI taxonomy): Eukaryota > Metazoa > Chordata > Aves > Phaethontiformes > Phaethontidae > Phaethon > Phaethon aethereus. The sequence continues at coordinate 65,097,313 of NC_138578.1, read as the reverse complement.
TGTTTTATCATCTGTTGTTCTACCAGAGAGTTACTGCTCTGCTACTCCTAAGAACTGCCCACAGACACATTTGCAATACTGCCTAGCAGGCATCCCTCTGAACTTGCATCCCCTGTACTAGAATAACAGCTTCTTCTTGCAAGTCCACCGTAGCTGGGGAAAAAAAAAAAAAGAGATGTCAGATTCACAAGAAATGGTGTGTATTAGAAAAATCACAGAGTTGCTTCTAAGAGAATCAAAGGCACACAATCATGAAACAGGGACAGTGGTAGTATCAGATGTCATGATCAGCAAAAGCAAAAAAGTCAAACACCAGTCAAACTGTTTCTCAAAGAAGAAACATCAGCTGGTTACAGAGAAGCATTACTAACCAACTGGATTATAAAATAAGACAGCTTGCAACTCTGCCCTCTACTACCTCCAAATTCTGTGTTTTTCAGCAGAAAGGCTAACGCACTTGCAGCTGGATGCACAGGTAACACGGGGAATTGTTAAGCAGAATTCTTAAGCAGAGATTCTTTGAAGGAGCACAAAGTGGTCTGTGCAAACTACTGTATTTAACAACACAGCAACAGAGAGATCTGCACAGACCTGAGCACTGGTAGCGTGCCTCCACCTTCAGGAACACTACCCAGGCTATACCACATCTTCAGCTTCTCCTGCAAAAGGATGCCTTGGACCCAGCAGCTATGGAGCTAATGGACTTGTAAGATAAGGAAAAATTACAAAGATTGACTACCAATGCTACATTCCTCTCTACTGTTTATTGGATTCAGATCACAGCGAGGCTGTAGAACAAGTCCCTGTCACACTATTGTGAGCTGTGCCTTTCCTGCCACTGATATTATTTGTTCATAGGCTCCAAATGAAGGGCTAGTTTACATACCTTTACCGCTCCCACAGAAGAGAGCAACATGCTATTTGCACATGAAGCTTTCCCTTTTCAAAAGTATAAAGACAGAAAGGACATGATAAACAGCATCCCTCCAGCAGTAGATGCTAGTGGTGAGAACAGAGCTAAACAGCAGCAGTACCCCTTCTAAAGCTACAAATCTGACCTTAAAAAAGGAAGTAGTTTGTAATCATTGTTTTTAAAAACTGTGTGCCACACACTTAGGATAAAAATGCAAGTGTTCTTCTGTAGGGCCACTGATCATATCAAAAGGAATGTCATCATTCCTCGTATTAAAATAGAAAAATCATTTGCTGGCATTTCTTCACTATCCAGGGCTACCAGCTCTTTTTTGAGAAGTTCAATATAACCTGAGACAAACCTTGGAAGTCCAATCTGAAGCAAGTCTCCTGTGTGCAGCATCTCTTAATGATATGGAGTGGAATCACTACACACGTGTAGATCCACCCAAATGTAAAATTAGGAAAAGTTCCTGTACATCCATCAGGGCACTGCCTTTCAAACTTTACGATCTTTTACTCACATGTTTTCCAGAAATTCCTGAACACTGCAAACGGGGTTCTCCTACTTCACCCAGATCATAAAGAAAGAATGGTTCTCATGGAAACGTCTCACTTCTAAGCCCCTGTTTAGTGTACATGACAAAAAAAATTAAAAGCTGCACTCTGTAGAAGCTATAGTGCCTCCATCTACAGAAACAAGCTGTACTCAAAAACTGCTTAGCTTACATTATTTGCAAACCATCCACAAGCTCCATGGAATTTGATACAGCAGATATGCATAATACTTGCTGCACTTGAGACTGCCATAGGAAATATGTCTGCTGAATCACCCTTCAAAAGCCAGACTAATCATAAGCCTTGGGTAGCACGAAACCGTTCTCATGAGAGCACAACGAATTAAGTGTGTACAAGAAAGTCTGCTTCACTAATAGATCCAAGGTATAAGGCTTTGTAAATTCACCAGAAGATGATCCATGTGAGGACAGTGGAAGAAGTTTGGGTAGGCAGGAAAGGCAATCAACTGACATCAGAATAATCTTCTCAGATGGGCAAGGCACAGAGAGCAGCTGCTCCATCAACCACCCCACTGAACTCATTTCCCAGCAGTGGTTAGAAAAGCAGTTCTGTGAGTCAAAATTTTATAGGCATCAGCAGCAGAAGAAATCTGGCTGTTCCTCTTTCAATAGCAAAACAAGCAGAAGGAGGATGTTACACAGCTACTTTACTGAAATCAAGCATTTGAAGCCCTGGATACCAGAGTATCCCTTTTGCCACCTTATAACAAACTACTTCACCTGCCCATATGCAAGCCCATATTCCAAAAGACATGGTATGGTGGTAAACATTAGAGAGTCAGAAAACCAGACTGTGATCATTAAGGAAGACCATTCTGTAAAACTTCAAAGATTGTTTCTGCCGACACTCCTAGCATGCTGTCAGATAGAGGTAACATTCAGCTGTTATCTATAATATGCCAGTTATACCATGTCTTAAGGCAAACATGCTTACCTGCCACAGCAGTTCCCAGTTCAGCTACTCACTATGATCAAACCATTTGCTGTCACACCAGTAAAGACAAAATTTATGTCACCTTCAGCCATCTAGAAGTAATGCATTTAAAGAAGTGCATTAAAATTCTACCACTGGATGAGGGTCAATCACCGTATGAACACATCACTTTTTCCTTAGGCTGCCTAAGAAGCGTTCCACCTCACATAAATACACTTCACCAAATTCAGCTGCCTGAAAAGCTCTCAAACAGGAACACAAGAACTTTTCATGTTACATGGTATGTTTTACATGCACAGCCAAACCCAATACAACACTTCCATAATGTTTTGGGGAAAGCTAGGGACAGCTGCATATGTGCTTACTGATGTGACATGAGGCTGTAGCAAAAGAAGTCAGAAACTCTCCTAAACAATGTACTGATTCAGTTGGTCTCAATGGAAATTAGCCATTCAGTATTGTGTAAAAGACATAAGCATCTTCCGACACAGACCAAATGAAAACCACTACAGTTTTCTCTCCTCTAGACAAAAGCCAAAAGAATTCATAAACAGCAGTGGATGTGCAAAAGCAAACAGTGGATTCATACTTTTTTTGCTTCTTTCTCATGTATGAAGGAGGATTAAATAGTTTTCTTCTGATTAAGTTTCATTTATCCAACAAGAATTCAGATTTAGCACCAAGGCTGACATTTCCCAGCTGCTTGCAAGAAACAACTATGTTTTATTTCAACATATTTTGTCTATTTTGATGAGCATCTTGTTTAACTCTTACAGCTTTACATCTCGCCTTATACTACTCCTAAACATCAGGTATAAGCACAACACACTCCACAACTGTCACACAGAAGCCTGTGGCTCGCCTATCAAGGGGAGCCTGACAGAGCACTAACATACCCGTGGCTCTCCAGCAAGCTGACACCTGTGTCCCCTGGCTCCACCAGCTGCAAATGCACTAGGTATACAGCTTGCTGCCCTGGTCAGGATGGCAGGGGAAGGCCTGATTTCACAGATCATACGCACACACCTACATAAGGAGTTCAGTCCCTCTCTGTCAGGTTTCTCCTGCTGGAGACCTTAACATCCTATTACTTTACTGTGAAGGAAAATAAAATCAGACTATACCTTTTTTCCTTTGTAAGTTATTCCAACTTATCATCATATTCCACCACTGTATTATTGGCAGTGACCATACAAGCTTTGCGGCCATCATACAGAAACCAGACGCAACTGTCACAAGTCCTGTGTAAGGAACGGTACACAGCTGCATTGTGCCAGGGACAGATTTCTTAAGATTCCAGTTCTTCCTTCCTCCAGAGGAAAGAAACACACATTGATATGAGAAACAACACTAAAGACTTCTCCTTTGTATCAGGTGTGAGAGTTGGTGAGTCCATTATTCCCGGTATCCATATTTGATCAACAGTATTGGCAGCATGCAGAGTGGCTTCTCTCCATCCTGTCATACATACAGCCCAAGAAATCTTTTTGTGTCTTCCCCCTCTGCTTGCAAAACGCAAGTTACAAGATTACTTTCATTTTTTGTCTCCTTATAGATACACTGAATAGATGGCTCCCATTATGGCCCTGCATGTTTATTCTAGTAAATTATTCAACTTATTCTGTGTGGGGCAAATTAATTTCTAAAGCAATTCAGCTGCTACTCCATCTACAGCATATATACTTGCTGGAACAGATGAATTCTGCCATGCAACATCGTATCTGGTTTTCTTCAGCACTTACACAGAACTTTTATTCAAATAAAACTACTCTTGTTCCCTTGACTCCCCCATTCCCTGCCACAACTGATGTTTCTTAGACATGGTATAGTGCTTATTCTTGGGAGTAAAAAATTTTCAAAAAAGTTGATAAATTTTGTGAACCTAAAAACCACTTTACATTTTCCAAATCTTCTCCACTTGATTTGTCACAACAACCCCATGCAATGCTACAGGCTTGGGGAGAAGTGGCTGGAGAGCTGCCCGGCAGAAAAGGACCTGGGGGCGCTGGTTGACAGCTGGCTGAATATGAGCCGGCAGTGTGCCCAGGTGGCCAAGGAGGTCAACAGCGTCCTGGCCTGTATCAGCAATAGTGCGGCCAGCAGGAGTAGGGAAGCGATTGTGCCCCTGTACTCGGCACTGGTGAGGCTGCACTTCGACTACTGTGCTCAGTTTTGGGCCCCTCACTACAAGAAGGACGCTGAGGTGCTGGAGCGTGTCCAGAGAAGGGCAGTGAAGCTGGTGAGGGGTCTGGAGCACAAGTCTTATGAGGAGCAGCTGAGGGAACTGGGCTTGTTCAGTCTGGAGAAGAGGAGGCTGAGGGGAGATGTTATCACCCTCTGCAATTACCTGAAAGGGGGTTGTGGTGAGGTGGGTGTTGGTCTCTTCTCCAAAGTAACTAGCAATAGGATGAGAGGAAACAGCCTTAATTTGTGCCAGGGGAGGTTTAGACTAGATATTAGGGAAAATGTCTTTACCGAGGGAGTGGTCAAGCATTGGAACAGGCTGCCTAGGGAGGTGGTGGAGTCACCATCTCTGGAAGTGATCAAAAAATGTGTGGATGTGGCACTTCAGGACATGGTTTAGTGGGCATGGTGGTGTTGGGTTGATGGTTGTTGTTGAGGATCTTAAAGGTCTTTTCCAACCTTAATGATTCTGTGATTCTGTGTGCTCATACCTAATTTTCACAGATATTCATTGTAGTAAGTTCCAAACACACAGGTTGCAATACATCAAATCCTAAAAGAAATGGGATTTGAATGGAACTATTCTAAAAGCAGGGAATGAAAAATGAGGTCCAATCTGCAATGCTCAGTCACTGTCATTTAGCCACATGGGATCTACTTACTTGTACATGTAACCAACTGTTTAACTGCCTGCACAGACCTCCTGAGTGGCAAAGTTAGTTACTCAAATGGCACCAAATTATCTGCTGTCAAACATACAACAATATTTTCACCCTTTTTTAGTATCTGAATGTCCCAAAATGAACTTGGTTCTTTGTGTAACACTACATTGTAAGGTGCATAATGCAGATATAAACATGAACAAAAATCAAGATCTTTGTACCTTATCAGGGAAGAAGGGAAAAAAAAAGAAAAAAAAAAAAAGAGCACTGCATGCTGACAGGTTTTTTGTATACTATCAGATTGGAGTTGCAGTTTATTTGTTTACAAAAGTCTGAAATGGAATCAAATACATTGACTTTCTTACCTTGTTACTTGTTTGTATACAAAAACTTTTGGAAAAGTCACAATTATTTTTTGCAACTATGTTTTGCAACATAGTTTGACCTCAGGTGACCTTCTGGCATCTGATTTAATAAAAGACTGCTTTCTTGGGAGCCAAACAGAATTTCTTCAGAACACAACTGTTTGCATACGTAAGGCACCTTCTGTAAAGTTAGACACACTGTTTTAAAAGAACATGGAAGTGTAAGTTCAAGTTGCAAAGGGATACACTACACTAAAATCACAGTATTTGTGGAATGCTCTGACTCATTGCTCTGAAGCTAAAGTATGTTGTATAACCACAAACAAATCATTATTGTGGTCACTGAAGTAATACCTTCCTGGGAGTAAAGAGACCTCAAGCAGTTATTTCACCTGTCCTAGGACACCTCTCCAGCTCCGCTTGCCTTACTGAGGTGTTCATTATATAGGTACAAGCCTTAGTCATACCTCTGGTACAAGTAGGTGCTGACATAGTCACACGGCTCTCTCAAAACTCTCTTCATCAGGTGTCTCTTCTAAAAGAGGCTTATGCAGCTGTGACACATTCCCCAAGAAACCCTGCTTAGGCCAAAGAGAAAACAACTGCTCTACGAGGCACCAGGTCCTCGGGAGAAACAACAGGGTCAGTACATTAGCATTAATACAGAGATTAAAGATGACTGTTTCAATGTCTCCTTGCACATCCCCACCTGCCTGCACTCACCTATCATATCTTCTATTATATTTGCAGGGTAAGTTCTATCAGGCAGAGACTATCTTTCATTCAGCATTTGTACACAGCCTGTTTTAACAGGGTGCCCATGTGTGACTGGGGCTGTTACCGCAACAATGAAGAAAGACCACTAAGCAGAGTTGTGTTATTGAGATGGTCTTCACTTGCCATGACTCACGAAGAACCTTATATTGCCCTGACTTTAAACCACTCAGAAGCTTTCTCTCAGTCAGGTGAAAATAACAGCAGCTCTGCCACACATGGTGTTTCATCCATTCCATCCACTTCTATGTTATTAAATTCCTTCCAGTTCCTGAGAGGACCTGACATATCATCATGTCATTTACCCTTCGTATGCCCACAGCATCATTCTTCCTTTGGTTTTGTAAGTTCTCCAAATTCTCTCTCCTGATAGCTCATGTCAAAGACTGCAACACTTTCTTTTACTTTTTCTGATGCAACATTTGAGACTTTTTTTCCTGTAAGTAGTTGAGTATGTAAGTAATACAATAAACAACTAACATCAAGTTGTGATTAGGGTGACTGCTTTAGTTTGGCTACAAATTGTGTACACAGCTAGCATCTGCAGAAAGGACTTTTTTCCCTGTTGCTTTGCTCTTCCCTCTACACCCTTGTTCATCTCATTGACCATTTATGTCTCACCCACTAGATGCTAAGATTTTAAAAGAGGACATACTGCAAGTGAGAGACTTAGAGCGGTTGTGGTTAGTAAAGTGTCAGCATCCTGAAAGCATCCCCCTTCTGGAGTTTTGGCTGCCAGGGCTCAGGGCCAACTTAGAGACAGTACAGCTGAGGGTGGGCCCCTTCCTGCTGGAGAGAAAGGCTCCCAAACAGCACTGCCGGGATGCCTCAGCCAGGACAGACCCTATACCTGTAAAAGCTGCTTTAAGCTGACTCTGCTGCTTGGTCCCATCCACATCTAAGCTACAGCTCCAGTCACATCACTGTGTCTATGGACCATGGAACCCACCAATCCTGACACAGACCCTGACCCATAGACCGACTTTCCAACTTTGACCTTGGAGCTACCTCATCGCCATGGACTTACTTGGCAATAAGAACACAGAGCTATCATCAGCCATCCCGCTCCAGCCTGCCCGGCTCCCTTGCTGCCTGGCTGCCTTTTTGACTCCCAGACCCTTGACTCACAGGGAGTAGCAGTCCCTGCCACATCCTGACATACAGCTCCATGGCTTCCTGCCTTGCTAGGGCTCCTAAGCACTGACAGAATTGAAAAAGTAATAACGCTAGTATTCTGGGGGACTCCAAAGTGCAGGTCCTCCTGTTACTGACTTCAATGACTTTGAATGCTGCACTTCTATTTAAGAATTTTAAATTGTTCTACTATGTAATGCCTATCATTAGGGCAATTCAATTTAAATTCCAGTTCCTACCACCAATTTCTTCCTTGAAGGAAAAGACACTTTTTGCATTCTCCCACTTAAGGGGTAATATCACTGATGGAAAGACAGCTCTAATTTATCCTTTCTCTATCTCCACCTTAAATCCTTTGTCTGTGTCCCTCCCCTTCCTTCTTATGCCCTTCTATAATACTTAGTGTCTAACATAATCCAGTCCCATGCACACCTATTTTGCTCCAGGTTACATATCTAAACCTATTTGAAATGCAATAGTGCAGGCCTTGTATAAGATCTATTTCAGTATTTTCCAAAAAATAACATAATTCACCAGTTTCCATGTTTTTAATACACTTCTCTCCACAGGGACAGCATGACTCACTCTCTCAGTGGGAAAATCACTCCTGCTGCTGGACACAAGCAGCAGTTCTGGCATCTAACACTAATAGCATTATCAATTTATGACTTTAGAAGCACTACCAGCATCTAGTAGTAGTGTCCCTAACATTACAGATGGACTACTATTTGTCCGTTTTTTCCACATGGCCCTCCGTGTCTTTCCTTACACCCTTACTTGTGTTTCATGAGGGCACTGAGCTTCTCTCACATAACAAGGCTTTCAAAAGACTCTCTTCAGCTACAGTTCCCACAGTAAACAAGGTAAACCAACATAGAAAGCCTATTAAATTGCCTGCTCCTTCTCCACGCCCACTCCCCATGAAGATATGCAGTTACTTCCTCTCTGAGTAAGGGGTCTCAACTGAGTAAGTCATGGTAACTCTCTTTTTCCACCTCCTAGCTCTGCAGTATACCACACAAATCATGCACATACCAGTCACACTGCAAGGTCCTCTGGGCTCCAACTCTTCTGTTCTGAACTGTGAGACGGTACGATGCCGAGGGAGGATAAAAAAAAAGAAAGGTTATGGAGGCTATGAAAAAATCAAAGGCTTCAGATTGCAGAACAACCACATCAGCAACAGCCCAAGTGAGAAACACTGCGTGCTCGTCTGCATCTTAAGATGAGAGCATGGTGATCAAAACGGAACCTCTGCTCCAGCCTCAATGGCCTGTAGCCACAGCTGCCAGCACTCCTCAACATCACCAGTTCAGTAATCAAATCTCCAGGTGCAGGAGGAAGACAAGAAGCTGGAGATGGAAGGTCCCCCCTTTTGGGTGAGAGGCAAGAGGACACTTTACAAATAGTGACAGCTAGGCAAGTAAAGCATTTCCTATGTGACCACATCCTGTAACACAGTTCCGTGTGATGGTAGGCATCCTTATGTCATTTCTCTCTTTTGTCCTTACACAAGTAGCCACACCCATCAGGCTGAGCCAGGTAACTTCCAATCTCAATAGATGTTCCAACCAGTAAGAGACAGACTTTTAGACAGACTCTAAAAACCTTAAAAAAAAATGCAGTATTTCATTCAAATAGCTCCACTATGCACCCACAAGTGAAGGAATTCTTATTCTCAGAACATGCAGTGGGGTAGGTCCTCAGCAGAAGTCAGCCACCACCATCCACATCAACTGTACTCTGGCCTAAATACCAGATTTGAAATTCATTACAACCTATCTACTAGTTCTGCTAGCTTAAAACCAACTATTTTACTTTTTAACTTTCTAATAATTGTGACCTTTATTTTAAAATGTTACTGAATGTGAAACATTGTAATTATTTGTAATTTTACTCAAAATATTTACAATTACTACTCTCCTTAAAAACAGTATTTAGTACATAATTTAATGGAAAAGTGATAAAACCATCTACTCACAAAAAAGTATATATGTTCTATAGACTGGTCAACAGATTTAACTCAGCTATGTTTTATGATTGTTTTTCCTTCAAAATTTGTGTATGTATGTGGAAATTACTGATGTAAGAACTGCATTTATGTCGTGCTGAAGTGTAAGTCCTGCTGTGACAAAAATGTGTATTTCTTTATACATCAGAGAGCTAGAATAATTGGCTATTACATGGGTGATGTTAGATTTATGATTTTCTTTTTTATTAATTTACTTGTTTGGGTTTTTTTAACATAAGTCCTTGACTTAAAAGAGATTATATTAGTAAGTACAGTGCCTAGCAAAACAAGGGTCTTTAAAAACATCAAAATTATTGAGCTAAGTGGGCTTGCAAGTGTATTTCAAATAATTTTCGTTTAACTTTTAATTTCTACAGGTAAATGGAACCAACCTTTAGACACCTTAAAGAAGCCTAGACTTTCTGAAAGTACTACATCTCTACCCTCTGCAAATCAGGCCCTTTAGTGAATCACAAGGTGGGGTGGAAGCAAAATACAGGCTCCAAAATAGAGAGACATTTTGAAAATCCTATCCACCATTTTAAAGATGCAAAGAAAAAAACCAAAAACAAACAAACCAAAACCACATGCAAAACACCACCCCAGTTACTAACTATTCCTTCAGGGAACCACTAGCTAATGAATTGGTTGTCTAGACAATACCCGAGAGCTTTTTGAATTCCCTATGAACATCTATATGAAAAATGCAGATATATATATAATGCTTCATATTTCTAATATATTTTCATACAAAGTAAATGAGGTTAAATATTGTCCACCAATTTAAAGAGATATGATGCAATACATAGACTGCTTGCAGCTGGAGTCAAGAGACAACTTTGGCACTCTGGAAATGTGTAGTTCTGTTTTTTGCCAACAAAATCTCCTGTGCCGTCTTTTGTATGTGTCTCTAATTTTCCTTCTTAAATATTCTTAAAGGGAAGACATAATGAGAAATGGAAGAACAGGAGAAAGTGTAATCCTACAAACCCTGGATTGTCCTTTCGTTTTTGATAAAGATAATGCAGTCTGGTTCTGAGGTTCATGATAAAAATAACATCCTACTTTCATATTTGCAGCGGATTTGCTGACAGAGAAACACGGCTGGTTTTTAAATAACGAAAATGTCTTAAACATGTTCCTGCCATTGAAAATCACTTCTTACAGGAGCCATCGTCATAATCTACCTACATGTCAAGTGCTAGATGTAATGAGAGAGGGAAATGAGGACATAAGAGCACTAGCTATTCTAGAAATAACAAACAGAAAGATTCTAAGTCTTTTAAAGAGAAACGCATTTACTTATGTTAATCCACGTGTCCACTCTGTAAACAAGATAGAAAACTGGGGGGGGGGATCAAGAGACATGAGACTTCTGGAATTAAAAATTATCTGCAACAGTAGCATCAGGACTCTTGTCCACCAGGTTAAATCAGAAAGCGCTACGTCACTCCACAATACTAGATACATACACCTATTCTGGGGCAGTCCCCTCTTTAAAGATACATTGTCAACTCTGAAAATGCATATAAAAAAATGGACAGACATAAAGCAACTGAAGCTGAAAACATCAGCATCCCATATTGATGATGTGGTAAAGCAGCAGAGAAGGTAGGCAGAGCAAGGATAAATTATGAAGATGCAAACATGCATTCGCAGGCCAAAGTTTGAGAAAAAGTGGGAAAAGCACCCAGTTTTATCTTGGGCCAATTTTACCTACAAAGAGGAAGTTCCTCAGTTGTAAAGTGTATTTTGTAACAGATTAAGTGGGTTCATGCAGAAGAAAACAAGCAATCCTGGCAAAGAAAATATGACAGAACTAAACCAAATCACTGATTTGCCAAGGGCAGAGAACATATCAACTTCTATGACTTAGTAGTCTCATGATGTTAGAGCCCGCCCTGATGCAGAAGCCAAGAAATTATGTGACTTGTCTTTTCTTATTTCAATTTCTAACATTCCTGATCACATAGAAAAGTGAAAAAGCAAACCCAACAGCTCAAAATCCTGAAAGCAAAGAAAAAGATCCTCAAAAATCATTAGAAGCATCATGATTTTAAGCAAGCTGATTTTGCAGCTCTGGCACAGAACTACTAAAAGCCAACTATCGGCAACGGTTTATCTGCTTTCTGGATGAATCATACCTATTTATGAAGACACTGAAAGCTGTTTTGAATAACAGAAAAAAGCCAACAGTGAGGGAGACACAAAAGACCCAACCACCAATGAATCATTTCAAGGTATACCCAATGCACGTAATTACCAACCCCGTTAAGCAACAGTCATTGCAATTAAGTATTGTTTGGCTTAAATCAGTTACCTGGAATGTCTTCTGATCAGGCCTGTTCCAATTAAGTGGCACTTACTTACTACCTTAATCATGCAGTATCAGTTCAAAGCAGCATAGTACAGCTTCACCTTGAAAGCAATCAGCCTAACATTTGTCAACCAAAAGTAACAACCCTTGAGTTTCCAAACGAAAGAAAACTGATATATAAGTATAAAGCATCATTACATTGTCATTTCATTTGCTTTTATTTCAACAGTTCTACTCACATAATTCTTAAAGCTGCTACTAGTTGAAGAGTATCTGTTTAAAAACAAGAGAGAGATTAAACACATACTAAATGCCACACATTGTGCTACTGCTTAACAGGAAGATGCTGGGGAGAACATTAAATACAGAAACAGCAGGACAATGCTTAAAACTTTAATGAAAGTTTCACTTTAAAAATGGAAATTTCTGCACTCTCCTACCACACAACTGGCTGTACATCTCAGCCATTAAACATGTTTTGCCACACTCCAAGTTTACTTTGAGTTAGATGCTTTTAGAATGCATACTTCTGCTGTTTCAGAGTATTAAGTATTTTTTTCTCATTTGAAACCAGGACTGCACTACAAAAATATTCACCTCTACATTAAGAATTTAATTAAGGCACATATATAAAACTTGATTTAGAAAATATTATGTGGATGGAATTTTTACTGCTTGGCAGTAGAATATTTAGTGTTTTCAGACAGTCAAATACATCTAATTTAACATAAAATCAGGCATTTCAATGTGTACTTTTATTTTGGTTTCATGTTAGGTTTAAAAAAAAAAAAACCCCACACCTGTGAACAACCCTTTTCCCTTCAGGTAATGTCCATCCTAAAGTTTTCAACCTGAACTTCAGGTATCATCTTTTAAGTCTGTCTTGACAAAGACTTCTTAAGTTTTCTCCTAAGAATAAAATTTTCAGAATCCCCCTCATTTCATGTTCAGTTGCTCCTTACATCAGTTTAAAAGTACACATATACTATACAGGAAGTGCAATGCTGAACAGAGACATCCAACATAGCCTTCCATCTGGATAGCAGACAAAATGAAGATACACTGACATGCTTGCCTACCTGTAGTAACTAATCCACTGGAAAACTTAAGTGTCACCTTGCCTTTGTTATCTGAGCTAGTTAATTTAAAACTATCTCAAATATTCCTACACAGTACTACATATTTTAGGAGAGCTTACCTAAAGTCTTATTGAAAGGCACCTTGCTTCTCACACCCATGTACCTTCAGAAAACAAGAGTCAACACCTTTGACAAATGTTTCCCTAAGTCCCCTGGACTCAGCTCTACAAACAGTCATCACTGTCACATCAAAACTCTTGGTGGTTGCTGACAGTTTACGGGGAATTATTTCAGGCTGTGTTTCATCTCATGTAAGTTTTTGCCAAAATCTCCTATCAGGACAGACCTGTTCCAGTCTTCAAGTTCAGCTTATAAAAATCTGCAAGCAAAATACACGTCATCAAATCTTACTTTCTAGGGGAACACATGGGTTTTAAGGCTCAAGAGCCTGCATGAAGTTCAGAGCCCTGCACTGTGGAACTACGTAAAAGACTGAGCATGCTAGGCTTATTTTAAGAAACTTACACAGCAGGCCTTCAGAGTCCTGCCTGTGATTAACAAACATTGTAAGAATACATTATTAAGAAGAGAGATACATCAGTTACAGTAACCAATTTCTGTGACCACTGGAAATTCTCTTCATAATCCAGCCTAGTAAGGTTTCCATACAGCTTTCCCTGCCATATGGTTGCAAGCTGTCTTCACACATTAAACACTAGAGACGCGCATGTCAAGAGACATTGATTCTTGCTGTTTAAGATTTGGTTGCTCAAAAAGCCCCAAAATTCAGTAAATGCTAAACAATTGTCCACTGAAAGTCAGCCCTATTTAAGATGTCTGAAGCTGAGCCTTCAAAAACCTGTACACTCAAAATCATTACTTCCTTGAAAGGAGGCGGGGGGGGGCAATAAATATCCATTCTCAATACACACCTCCAGAAAAGTGCATTCATTTACCTATAGTTCTTCAGTGAGGAAAAATCCAGACCTACTGAAAACAAGAAGCTCCCACTGTTTTAACCTCGAATCCTTCCTAGAAGAGGCACTTAATTGTTACTTACTTAGTACCTCTCCCTATTTAGTGCTTTTACAACAAATGTAGGCTGAACTCAGTTAGTCTCTTGAGGCTGCAGCTGACCCAGGCTACCACCCCTGCAGACCTCTAGCTGCTCATCATCGCTTCCTGATGATCACCCAGCATGACAGCACATCAGTACTGTACTGTGCTGTACACGAGTTCTTTCAAAATAAAGGCAGGTTTGCTTGTGGTTGTTAAGATTCGTAAGAGTAGAATTTTTTTCAATTTTTATATTAATTTAGGCCACTTTGAAAGAACCAGGTTAGGAAGCAATTGCACGTGCAGTTAAGCTTGCAAATTTGGATGGAGGGCCTTCTGTCACAAAGACTACACTAACACAATGGGGCAGTAAAAGTGAAGAACTGGCACAGTAACTTCCTTAGCACATCTCACTGCAGACCTCCACCACGCTGAAACCACTATGGGCCATCACTGATGCCAAAATACATGGATTTGCCTTTTCCTTGCTTGCTTGCTTGCTCGCTCTTGAGCCTGTGCTGCCTCTCCTTTGTGCCGTGGCCAAAGTTTTTGTAGCTGTAAGGTGAGCCACGTGCAAGAGGTGAATGAACTTGAACATGGAACACTTGTGCCACCATAAATGTGGGAGGCAAGGTGAGAGATAGGGCCACCTCTTTCAGGAGTCCTAGCCGAGTTTAAAGAGAATGAACTATAGCTATCAGAGAAGTAACACGAGCAGCTCATTTTCAGATATAGAGCAATAAATTCAGCCCTGACAGAAACTGACTTCTGCAAAATTGAATGAGGAGTTAGTATATTGTATTTTATATATGTAATTACAATGCATATATAAATATTTTTATACATATATATATATTGCATATATAGCATTAAACTGAGGAGCAACAAATATCCTAAAGCTTTATTTTGTATCAGGGTGGGACAGTGTCTCCAGCCTAAACCAATTCTGAGTACATTCCTAGTTATACAAGTCCTATCTATAAAAAGATGCAAGTATTTCAAAGCTATCCAGGACACACACAACATGCTGGCACACGGACACACTAGTATTATGCATAACGTCTTGCTCCCACATGATGCTTTTATCACCACCTCTTTGGTGTAGGCACTACAAGTGTAACCATGTGAAAACTCAGGTACAGTCTCTACAGATCCAAAGTTATTAAAAAAATGCTCATTTACACTAGGAATGTGAAAGTTCCTACTCCTCCCAGGAAAGGTATATTAAGTAACATATTGCTACATACATCTATAACAACTAGAGGACTGGCATCTCATCACTAAAAATATCCAGTAATTTTAACTCAAATATTTGATGACACATCTGTAGAAGACTTTCTGTAAGGCAGCTGATTTATTACAGCATGACTTTCAGATTCAAAAACTAAGAAGATCCTATATAAGAGTAAATTAAGTGTATTAAAAGTCGGCTAGGAGAGATATTATAACATACAATGAGGAATTAGCATAGATGTTTCTCCTGGGTTTCAGCAAGGATTGGTGCCAGCCTTTACACTAGTCAACATTTCATCAGATAAAATGATCATAAAATTAGCAAACAAAAATAAGATTAGCAAAAAGTCATAAAGATGAAAAGAGGCTCATTTAACAAAGTATGTTTGGATAAAGTGAAGTACTAAGGTGCAGACCAATGAACAGAAAAATGTAACGTATGTACAGAACAGTAGACTGTACCCTGGACAATCATGACTTGGTTAAGACAGCAAGTATTGAAATGCACAAGTTACTCAATCTGAACTCCCATTGTGCTACTGCAGCAAAAAGAATTAATTTGAACCTTGAATGTAAAGAAGAGAAGCAGGTAAGTGAAGTCTTCTCTCTAGTACTGGGAGCACTGGAGAGACCAATACTGGAATACTGTCTCATGTTTCTGGAATCTGATTTTCCTAAAGGGAAATCAAAAAATTGGAAGAAAAACAGAAAACTTATGCAAATGTACTTGAAGTCTGCAAAAAATGTCGTCCAGTAAGAGTCTTAAAGAGGTCACACTGATTAGCTTAGCAAAAAGATGACAGTGGTGTCTTGAGTAAAGGTATTTTTCGGAAGGAGAAACAAAAAGATACTGAAGAACTTCCCAACATACCAGGTCAAGCCATAAAGAGAATCTCTGCCGAGTAAATTAATTCTGAACAACTCTGATGAAAAACAGGTCTTTCTAAAAAAAGCAAACAATGAGAATGATTAACCAGTTCAGTAAGTATCCAAAGCTTCACTGAATGCTTGATGCCTTCTTTCAGATATATACTTATATTTTGGAAAATATTTTGGTCAAATAAAAGTCAAACACTAACTACAGTTTTCAATTTCATACAGAGATAACTGGATAATAAGTAATGGCTGAATCGCCTGGTCAAACTCGGTGAGTAAATCTGTGGCTTTACAAAATTTTACTATTCTCAACACCAGATCTCCTCCCTTTCCTCTACACAT
Source organism: Phaethon aethereus (assembly GCF_964289735.1). NCBI lineage: Eukaryota > Metazoa > Chordata > Aves > Phaethontiformes > Phaethontidae > Phaethon > Phaethon aethereus. The sequence continues at coordinate 65,080,856 of NC_138578.1, read as the reverse complement.
GCAGATATGAAACATGCAAATTGCAAACACCATCAGTTTTTAAGATGATTCCTGAAAAGGCGTCTTTAATTTGCTGTATATTTTACTGCTGAGGACAACTAAAAAAATTTATCACCTTAGCTACCTTGGTTATATCATTTTATTCAGACAGCGTTATCTCCTTGTCTCCCACACAAGAGTCATGCTGTTATCAAAGTCTTTCTCACTAAACAATTATTTCCTTTTATGATTTCTTCTGGCTGGTCAAAGATAAGGGCTTACAGTGAGCTTGATTAGTGTTGCAAACAAGTAAGAGTAATACTAGAGCAGACATAACTAAGCCAAAGTAATCAGCACTATTAATAACCTTTTGATTTCTAATCAAATACAGCTCTGACTTTTGCTACCACTTTGCTTTACATCTTCTAAACCACAAAATTAATATTTTTATAAAATATTTCTCAATATGCCAGCCCTGTTATTTTCTTGGTTTTTTGTCTTATACTTAATAATTCTTTACTAAAAAAAAAAAACAACCCACACAACACACAACAACAAATAATCTATTAAAAAAAAAATTATCTACACTTTATACTGCCTTCCCTCTTCCCTGGTGACAAGATTTAATTATACACCATAGTATGAAATTTTGCATGGGTTTTTTTTTTTGATCTAATAACATTTCTAAAGACAGTAAAATTTCATTTACTGATACCTGCATTAAAAAAAACAAACAAACCTTAGCTTGTTGAGACATACAACTGAGGCAAAAAACAGTTCATACTGTTAATACCTGGCAAAATTATATCCAAAAACAGGAACCTAACACAGTAAGGCCTTAGAAACCTGCACTGCAGGTGGCACTGGCACATCCATTCTTCATCCTGGGCAACTACTAATCCAAAAACAGATAGTTTTTGGGCTGAAGCAGAAAGGGGCAATGCCCCTTACAGAAATCACCTAAAACAACTGCCGAGCTTTCTGTGCTTTTAAAACGAGAGAAGTACATCACCTCCTCATTGTCTGCAGATCCCAGATAGGCAACGTATTCTTCTGAACAGAGAGTCTCAATGAAAAGCTTTGCCTAAGAGGGAATGCATCCCAAGCACCAAATACGTCCTACGGTGGACAGGATAGTTCAATCTACTCAAAGGAGAAGAAAAGTTCAGTGGTTTCATGGATACATATGTTTGCAATATCAACAAGTATTTTTTTTATAATAGTATCTCCATGATCTTTCCAAATACTCTTTTTTTCCATGGGAAAAATGCAAAATACCAGTGCAAACAATCTTTTCTCCATTTGCATTGCTAGCTTACAGTTGTAGTAGTCTTAGAAAAGCTGAATGAGAAGAAGAGTCTATAATTCATTTAGACATGAAGGTTTAGCGATAATTCTAGAGTGACTTCTGTGCATCTGGGGTTTTAGTGTGTAACACACTGTGCAGCCCCAGCATATGCACAATGTGCACAAGGAACAACACCCTTGTTTCAGAATGCACTAACGAATAGCTTTCCATTTTATATGACACTTACTTGCAACAAGAGTAACAAAAATTAAACATGCTGCTGCTGTGTTTTGGGGTTTTTTTTATCTTTCACCGTTTATTTTATGTAACAATCAAGAACAGAAAGAGTAAAAAAGAAATCACAAAACTGCCAAAGTTCTTCACACAAAAAGCTCCCTTTTCCATAACAACTGTGTTGCGCCTACCAGCAGACTTAAAAATAGATGGACTTCAATGTTAAAGGTACAAATCACTATGCTAAACACAAAAGGGAAAAGAATGCCTGAAACATGGCAAATATTCTCCAGAGTTTTCACCTAGAGAATTCCTTTCAAAGACAAAAGCCAAAGATGAAAAAACCAAAAAATTTAATGAGACATGTGAAGTGTTGGCCCATACAGATTTAAAAAGACTGTGAGCTGCCTCACAAAATGGCCAAATAGCCATATTAATACACAATAAGCACTAAGATAAACTAGTCACTTTTGTCAGTTTTGTCTCAATTTTATTAGTTATCAATTTATTCTTTTCATTTTTAACATGTTTTCAGAGGTAATGAGACAATGGGCAGGCTCTTCTTGTCATGGGTATGCCCAAAATTTTCCTTATAATGCTGTGGGTGTTGATAATCTGTCCAACTTCATGCTTACAAAAAACTATTTCATTTCTAAAAGCATCCTCTAACTCCATATTAAAAAAGAAGAATCAATTCATAAACCTCCCCTAATTAACTTTACTTCCAAAAAAAGCCACACATCTGTTTTCACAGCTGGAAATGACTCAACCATTGGTAACCAGAGAAAAGTGTGTTAAAATACTCTAGCCAAAAACTGGCACTCCAGCAAAGACACATACTATGCCAGCACAATCTGAGCAGCTGTTAGGACAACCTTTATTTATACTGAAAGGGCATGAGATATCCTGATGCTATTACTACTAAACCAGCAAATCTTATTGGAAAGACACCACTGGTTGAAAATGGACAATGCAAAAGTACAACATGCACTTCACCAATCAAGCTGATATAATTATGTGAGAACAGTGATGTACAATAATCCACTCTCTACCCACTTTTCTACAACAGATTCTGCAGGACTCAGCTTCTGGGGGAAAAAAAAAAAAGGTAAATTATTTTTAATACAACTTATATGGGTGTCAGAAAAATCAATTAACAATGCTGCCCTAACTCTTTAGAAAAAAAGGACTTAGATAAATAGAAAAAGATTAAGCTATTTCTTTTATAGCTTTACTTTTATTCTGAAAGTGACATCAAAGAGCCACTACCCCCTCCCTTCCCCCCCCCCCCCTTTTGGCTTTGACATCACACAAAGAGAGAAGTATTCCTTTCACTCTTTCTTATATAGCTGGAGCATCCAAGCTTCTGCACACTGTTATCACTTTCTATCCTTGAATATGAATTATTTTAATCCTCCAGCAATTAAGAATGTTTTGGATGAAAACAAAAAAGGCTAGATGTGCAACATTACTTTTGTTTTGATAATTTATTTGGTCAGTAGTTCATTTACTCATTGTTTCACATGGCTTAAATATTTAAGTGTGTGCATGTCCTACTTAGAATCTTTTTTTTTAACCTTTACATGTTTTAAGCCATCTTTTTTTAAACATTGCTTATGATGCAAAAGGAGTTTCCTGCCCTTAAATATCTTTCATGCATGGCTTTCTGTCACTGCACATTATTTTGCATTTTAATGCACTACCTATTCATTACTAGGCTTTTTGCTTGTGAGAGGAAGGAGGAATCTTTTATTTGCAAATTCATATAAGAAAGAAAGAGAATGAACTGCCAATGAACAATACTGTAAACATTACCAGGTTTCCTTGCTTTCTTGCTCCCACTGCCATAATTACCATCAATACTTATAATGTACTGGGAGTACGGCAAGTACTTGACAAACAAGAAGGAAGCAAAGTTCCCTGTCCTTAAGATAAAGCTGTCTAATGCCCCAGTCCAACACACCGCACACTCATTTTAAACCTGTAAGTAGTTCCCTTGACTTCAAGTGTTTACTGCTGAGCAATTAAGTGGTCTGCTGGATCAAGGCCTAAGCAAACTATGAGCATACAGAGGTAGCAGACAGATACAAAAAGAAGCTTCATTAATAAAAAGCCAAAGTTTAGCAGATACATAAAGACACAACATGCTGTTTGACTCAAGAAAAAAAAAAAACTGAGAACAAATGCTTGAAGTGAGTTATCTTGTTGGAGTAAGTTTTTACAGTCCAAATACACCTCTGACATTGTAAATTGCTCAGTCTAGGAATCGCATGACGACTATGGATACGTTTTATGAAGCCGTGCACACATTTTTAAAACCAAGTTCCAGCAGCCCTTGAGGAATCATTGCTACAACAGATGACCATTCTAAACTTCAAAAAGCCTCACTGCAAATACACAGTGTCATAACATTCACCTCCTGCCCCAGTCCAAGACAGTTTGTTCAGAAAGTTAAAAAAGAAAGAAAAAAAACACACACAACTAACAAACAGACTTTTAGTCAAAATGAGAAAACAGGTAAATTTTCACAACCAACAGCTGCCTCAAAAGAAATTATGAGAAAACTCCATACTAAGCAATCAGCTCCATGCTCTCAAAAGAAGGTTCCAAGGCTGAATATAGAGTACTGAATTGCAAGTTATGCTATTCCCACTTTATCATTCTTCCCCCCCCTCCCCCTTACTGACTTCACTTGTAACGTTTGTTAGGTGGAGCGAATGAGAAAAGACATCATTAGCCTTTTTTTTTTTTTTAATTATTAGAAGAATAAAAAGCTATTGTTTCTCTGATCTACAGACTGATCAAAGTATGGCAGCAGACACCAATTTGAAGAAACAAACAACAGATGAAGACACTGAAATGCAGCAGTGTGATGACTGGGTTTTGGTCAGCTTGCTCCATAGTGTTCCAAGCACAAAATAAGTTTATCCATTTTTAATAATTAGGCAACAAAAGCTTTCAAGAGACCAGGTAGAGGGACTCTTACATGATCTTCCTCAAGAGGCTCATGACTTCACTGAGTAAAAGGGGAAAGAGTGGGGACAGCAAAAAAGTACTGGTTAGGAGAAGCAACCCAGCAAGCACCAAACCTAGCATCAGTCGTAAACAGAAAGGGATGGTGGTAACAACAAATAGGGAAAAGATAAATTATGCAAAGGCTTTAAAAGGACAACAACAAGAAGTCTAAAATCTAAAGCACCATATGAGGCAAAGTATAGACTTTGATCTGTATTTTTAAATACGGGTAAGACAGAAGGCGGAGGCAATCAAGACAGTTATGTTCAACTGGGGCTTATATTGCATTCAGAATGGATGGATGCAATGGGGATCCCCGGGAAGATTGTGAGAAAAAGGCTGGTGAATTCAGGTTGACAGGAGGTGATGTAAGTGGTGGCTTTATGGTCAGAGCTTTAGAGGATCAGAAATAAACATACATGCAAACCAGTATAGAGAAAATCATCAGAATTTAGACAGCCTCCTTGAAAGGAAGGGGTTGGAAATTATGCTTGGATTATGTCCTCTAGTGATATGAAGCAAGTCTCTGCAAGAGGTAGAGAATGAGTGGGATTCTGGACTGTTTCTCACATTCATTTTGTCTGTGGACTGGTATTTTTCCAAGCATGATTAACTCTGTATAATAAAGAAGCATATCTTAGCAACTGACAGTGAAAACTTGTTTTGTGAAATTCCAACCGGTAAACTCATTAAAGTACAAGATATTACCTTCCCCTCCAGCAGAGACTTACAGCATTCACCATTCAAACAACTAGAATAATGTCTCTTGCTCTTCTTTATCCTTCTAATAACCAGGACCTAGATCATAAGTTCAAAAGTGGCAGAAAAATTCACATCACCTTCAGCAGGCTTTGGATATAGCCCACAACACATACTCTTCATTCTTCTCTCCTCTACAATTTCAATCTTGATCTACTAATTCCAAAACACTGTGAAGCTCTATCATCATCATCATTGTGATTTGTGGCTCAGTGCTTCCCTTCTGGAACATTTGTATAGGTGAATATACATGAGTAAAGCTTCACACAAGGACTACAGAGGCAATCTGCAGTTTAAAAAAATGCGTATGTTATGTGGCATGTATTTTGTGAGGGGGATGGTTAAATATTCTATAAACAATTACTAAATTGTCAATGGAATTCAATAAATGTTGTTTTAAAAAAAAAAGAAACTAATTATTTGTTACAATAACCAGCCTACCATTACCATTTTGTATGTGAAGGTTTGTAAACTACTTCCATTTGAGAAGTAATTGATTCCATTTTTATCATTTGCTCAAGTTTATATGGTTGTTCACATCCAAAGAGATGATAACATCTATTTGCAGCAAATTATACATTATAATTCCTCATTCAAAAGCTGTAATGGAAAACAAAATGCTAATTTATGCTGTAAACGGAAGTACAGAATCATAATCACTCATTGTTAACATTAGGAACTAAACTGCTCTTGCAAATAATAAAATGGGTTAAAAATGCGGAGGGCTTTTGTAAGCCAAAGTACCAGTGCCTCTTACTCGCTCATGTGTTATATTACAAGTGATCAAGCAAACCTTTTTGCTTCATGCCAACACGAACTACACCTTTTTGAGGAAAGGAATAATGGTCTTACGATTGCAACATCAGGATGCACGGCAGGTGACCGTTCTATCCATGAGACTCCAACCAGCTTCCCAAACACGGGCTTCCATGCGCTTTCTGCTAGGTAAACTGAACTATACTCAGAGGCTGTCTACACAAGCAAGTAATACCAAACTGTAAGATTGAAAGAGTCAGACAGCTGGTGCTGAGGATCTGATGTCTACACTATGTGCTTCACACCATGCACTTCAGGGTGTGGTCTGTTTATTTAACTTCATCCTAGCTCTGGTGTCACCTCATTAGTTGAATGCCAATTTGTAGCTCAAATGCATGAGGGCTACCCCTGGAACACATCTCCCAGTTCAGTTCTATCCAACAGGAACTTGGTTCATTTGCAACGAGACCCATCTACAACACTAACTAAAGCACAGCAGAGTTGGGGTGAATGCAGCACACTCCTGGTCCCAAGAAAAGCCCTAGTGCAGACACACCTCTCATCATTCCAGGTCCCAGTGAGTTCATACGGAACAGAAAGTGCCAAATTTCACCTTGAAAAATTCGGACCACGGTGCACAAATGTCATATCCAGAGCAAGGGTTACTCTGCTGTTTACCTCTCTTCACCTTAATTTTACCTTTACAGTAGAGACAACAACACGCAGCTACTTAGCAAAAGATGAATCTCAATTGCTACTTGTAGACAACACAGAGTCTAAGACAAAAAAATATTATAAAAAGTATTGGTTTTCCATTCTTTTTAGAAATTTTACAGTCCTATAGGTTTGAAATGTGCACAGAGATTAGCTCACACAGCAGACACATCAGAGGAAATAAAAAAAACACCAACGCATTAGGACTGTGCACCTGCTCTTCCACATTTCATTAAGCCTCTACACCTAAATGTACGTCAGGTTCTTTCCTATGCGCATCCGTTGTGCTGGTATCCCTCAGTGATACCTTCTGGTCATGGCGAGACAAACTGGATCGCAAGCATCCACACCGCCTCAGGAAAAAACATTAAAAAACCCATTAACTTTTTCTAAGTCAGATCAGAGGATTATAATCTAAATGATAAATGCCAGATAATATGTTCAAAAACATGTATATATTTGTAAATAGGCTGCCATTTGTAAACAAGCATCTTCTAGCTTACATTATATACCCCAAATACCTGTAAAAGAGTTAATTTGCCAGCTTCTCTCAATTGTATTTAAAAAATACAATTATGTTATCAAAAACTGAAAATTGCCTTTTAGGTGACCAAAAGAAGGTTCCACTGCTTCATGTAGTAAATCATTTTACTGCTGCCCTTTTATATTTAATACCCTTCTGCAGTACACATTTATCTCTGCACTAGCAAAGTGTACTCATTGATTTCCTATGGTCTCTCTGGAAGAAGGTTCTGCTTCCCTGATGATGAGTACAAAGGGTGGTTGACCCCATTCTCATTCCAATGCAAACCTTGCACTTTTACATTTCTGCTTAGACCACATGAACATTTGACTAGCTAAGAACTCCCTGCCCTCTTCCTAAAGAACACGTTGCTAGAGCTACTGACATTTTCTCCTGAACACAATCGTATTTTTGAAAATCCCATCTTATGGATAAAGCCCTAAAATGCATTAGTTCATCACAGCCATAACTGTAACTTGCAACTTGCACGTAAGCTTTTCTTTTAAACTAAGACACGAAAATAATATCTTGCCCATTTTCTGCATGTGCTTTAAACTCACATTACTGTGCTCTACTGTACCACTATGTAGCTGTTTTGCTCTGGGGCATGAGGAAATGCTTTGTACCCAGTTTAAACTGTGGTTTTCCTTCTTGCCAGATGAGACTGCCATCAGAATGCACTGTTTTTTCATCCAGACTGTGGACAGGTTTATTAAACAACTACCAGAATAACAACACAGGAAGGGGACAGAAAATATGTTTTTAAATCTACTCTCTAAATGCTATGCAATGCCACTGACAACCCTTGAAAACAGATGGTAGCATTCACTACTGGTCACTGAAACTTTTCAAAAGTTACTGTGTTGAATGACCAACTACAGCATTAACCTCTGAGAGAATCACGGGTTTTTTAAGTCTATTACCTGTTTTATTAAACTACATCTTCCTCATTATCCTACTGTTTATCTTTTGCTAGGGTGTCAAGAAAATAAGTCTCTTCAGTTTCACTTTCATTTTTACTGTGTTCCATTCTCCCGGCTTTGTACACCAGCATACAACATCCCTTGGATATAGATTAACTTCTTTTTTTTAATTACCAAGCCTTTTCTGTTAATACTAAACCAGGATTGCTGCTTTTTCTTAGCTAATTTAGTTTTTACAGTGTCCTTTTAATTGTCAGAGATGTTACAGGCTTTGCTAACATACAACAGAAGCAAAACCAATGGTTTTATTCCATTGATTTTCACAGCCAAAAAATGTACAACTATTGACTGAGCCTTTTTCCATTAAAGAAAAAGATCTACAAAAATTATAAAGTGCACTGCCCAATCTTGCTCAGGTTGATACACTATCTCTCATTCAACATCCTCATACAGGTACACACTTAGTATATGCTATACATATAATGCAGTTAATAATATATGCAGTGCATTAACATGAATTCATCTAACATATTTCCAACCCTGCATAGACTCTAAGTTCTACTATTCAAATTAAATAAAAAAATTTAAAGCAGATTTAAAAAAACAGAAACCATGGAAACAAAAGTCAAAAAGCCTCACTGGCTACTGACCAAAATAGAAATGACCATCGGACTTACTCTAGTTAAAAGAAGAAAATGCATAAGAGCGATATATCATATTCAGTCCAGTACCCCAAAAATACTGTCAGAAAGCTCTGACTGCATCATGGTACTTTTGTCCCTGCACATGTAAAGACAAAGAGCCAACCCAGAAAGCTGGCTCTTAGCTTAATCTTTCACTGACTTGCTTATATCCACAGAATACATACTGTGAAAGTACACTGTATAAAGTACCGCCATGTTTGAAAACACAGGACAAAGAGATGGTGCCAGGTAACAAGCCCTCAGCTGAGTGTTGCAGGGAAAAATCTCTGAAATAATGGCAGTAATCAGGCAGCACACTCTCATTTTCCTTCTATACTGCAGGGATTTTCTTGAGGTCGAATTAAAATAAGTATCCAGATTTATGCCTTAGTCATAGGACTTCATTCATTAACTACATTTCAAATTATTTTCAAGCACTTCCCAACCATACAGATTAGTAACACAACAACGTATCCAGCTCTGGACTTGAGAGTGAAAAATAATTAATACAAATAATGCTGCCAGTTCAGCGTAGACAGGTTATGCCCAAGAATATTACTGCTCTTGCAAGGCTGAATACTCCCTTTGCAGTACTTAGAAATAGCTGTTCTTTCCTCATGACTACTAATTAAGAAACAGATGTAAAGAGAATTTCAGTAAGCCAGAAGATACACTCAAGAAGATTCTGGTGAACACATATTCACAAAATAAACAACTAAAAGTAGAATGTGTATTGACCATCTAAAAATGCAGATCACAGAATGAAATCAAGAGGAAATCTGCTGGATATTCCTTCACCTCAGGTTTACACACACTGGCAAGATAACGCAGGGAAGTTTATGTAACCACAATTCATAGTTCTCAGGATTTAAGTCTACAAGTTTGTCTAGTCTACAATTTAGCATAATTGTTAAGTCCCTGCACTAAAATAACTGTGAAAAAAGACAGTAAACTTCAGGAGAATAGTCAGTCTTTCTGGAGTTCTCCTGAGTAATGCAAAGTCTTATTTATAACTATTGTAGAGCCTGATTTTCTGGAAAACTGTCTCCGAAATTGATTCAAAACCGTCTTCATAAGTTTCCAGACATCACTTTTCCAATACACGCTTTTCTGTGATGCACTTTGGAATTTAATATGCAATGGAAAAAATTCCTTCCACGAATATTACCAAAAAATCACACACAAAATCTTGTGCTTAAAAATGAACTGCAATAATGCATCAAAAATATAAAAGTTGAAACGCATCTCTCAACCCTCCTGAATTATAAAGCAAGTGTCCTATCTCTGCTTTCAAAACTGCCAGATCGTATATTACGCTTCTAGAAGAAATCACTGTTCTCTTAAATCTGACCGGTTCTGTTATTAAGTGTTATTTTGATTACTTATACTCTCACTAAAGTCTTGAGATGCCAGGAAAAGATCCTTTTCAGAAGCTATGGCTGAACCCCTACCGATATTATACAAGGGATCCTTTTACCTCGTACTAGATGTTGAGAGTGCATCATATTGATCTAGGAGAAAAAAGAAACTGTTTTTCCAGTAGTCAACCCATCTTCTAATCTCAGCACTTTGTTTTAAAGTTTTTCTATTTGCTGCTTTGTTTTAAACAGAGTACACAAATTCTATTTCAGCTACGTTGCTATATTTAGCAAGAAGAAATGGTTTGTAAGCTTTTTTTTTTTATGCAATTCAGGTAAAAACAAACAAACATGAACATGGCTGACTGTCAAATTTAAGCCAACCCTGCCTTTTTAAGTGTTAAAACTTGTGGAAAAATCTATTTGCAGCAAAATCCCATATTCATTTTGATTTCATATTCAGACTAACATCTACTGCTAATCCTCAGCTGGTGAATTTGACTGATGTAAATGCTAACGTAATACGCAAAAGATGAAAATAGCAAGGAGCCTTGAGCACCAGAAAGAATATGTCTCTTAAAAATTCTTCTCATCTTCAGCCTGGAAAGTCTTGCAAGCTCATCTGTTCCCGTTGTAACGCTATATAATGATTACACCTTCTCCTTCTAAACTCCTTTCCTAATCATGCATATTTAATTCCACTTTGTGTATATATCCTACAGTTTATACAGTCCTTCTATAAATAGACCTTCCGCATCCTGAATTATCTCCCTCGTTTTCCCTTAGATACAGTTCAGCACTGGTATTTAGAACAGATCAACTCTGGATTTTTGTCAGTAATTCTTCCTGCTTCCATTGTGATACAGGCTTGCTCTCCTGAAAAGAAATGTAAGGGAACCTACCATTTCACAACGCCATTCTTTCACGGAACTGTTTCGCTACAGAATGAAACTAACTTTAGATAAAAGAACTGGTTTAAACCTGATTTTATTGCCTGCCTTCCTAACCATTTTCCTCCTCTGTTGGTTTCAAAGGAGCCTTCGTATGACTGCCTGCCTTTTATACCAGGCATAAGCCCTTCTTACATCTCAGTTACTTGCCCGGGCTCGTATTTAGCAGGAAAATAATGTACGTTCCCTGCTCATATAAACACGCCAGCACCCGTGGGTGCACAGATACGCGTGTTGCACTCGTATGTGCAGAGAAACATGCACCAGCACAGGCTCGGCAGCACCGGCCACCCCAAGCCACCGCTCGCGGTACGCACGGAGCAAACTTACGCGCCGCAGCCGCCCCCGGACAGCCGGGCACGCCGTGCTGCTCCGGGCCAGGGCCGCCAGTTCGGGCGGCACCCGCCCCAAGTGACGGCCCTCGGGCGGCGCCTTGCCCGGCCCTGTCAGCCGCGAGCCGGCGGTGCCCGTTACGGACCCGTCAACGGCCGCCGGCCTCGCGCACCTGCCGCCCTCCCGCCCCGCCAGGCGCGGGGCCACCGGCGACACCTGACGACTTCATGGAGCCAGAAGGGGCTCCGGCACCCGCGGGAGAGAGCGGCTCAGCGGCGGCACTGGCTTCGAGACGTGCCTGCGTGCGCCTGGCCCCCGCTCGAAAGCCCCCTCTCCTCAGCGCAAGCACGGCCGGCCTCGTTCCCCGCCAGGAAGGCTCTCCCCCAGAGCGGGGCGGCAAACTCGGCTGCCTCACCCAGCGCGAGGTGCCTCCCGAGGTGGGCCCGCCAAGCGTCCGCTCGCACCCGGGACACCAGGGATCAGTATTTATTCGCCTGCTTCAAGGGACGGACCCGCTTGCCAGGGCTCCACCGCGACGGCCCGGCCCACGAACTCCGCCGGCCGCCCGCGCCTGGGCTCGCCGGCCGGCTGGCTGCTACCGGAGGAGGGTCCCCGCTCCTCGCCGCTCGGTGCGATGAACTCGCGGAGGCAGGGGGGAGCGCGCCGTTTCTCGGTCCCTCGCTGGGAGGTGTAACCTTAAACCGGCAAATGCTAGTTCGGGGACCCCAGTTTCCTGGAAACCGGGGCTGTGGGCTGCGCGCTCCGCCGCGGGCTCTGCCCCCCGCAGGGAGGGATGTAAATGCTCCCCTGAGGCGAGCCCCCCCGGAGCACCTGGCCGCCTCAGGGGCCGCCGGCGGCTCTCCTGCCCCCGCAGCTCGGGGGTGCCGTTCACCTGCTCCGCAGCCCGCTTCCACCCGCTGCCCAACTTTTCCCGTTACGCCAGCAGCAGAAACCCCCTTTCACACGCACGCACTCGGCACGATGTAGTTTGTAAGTGACAGTTGCCTGTAGACTTTCACCAAACAAGCAGCGGGGGCAGCAGACTACAACGGTTATTTAATTAAAGACGTTTTGGAGGCTCCCGGAATAGCTCTGTACCTCTGAGGCGCGGTTCCCGGTTTCTCCCCGCTCTCCCCCACCACCTCGCCAGCCAGCCCCGCGGCCCGGGCCACGGCGCGGGCGGGAGCCACGGAGCCGGCCGGAGGAGCCGACGCTGCCCGGCGGCGCGCCCTGCATTGCACAGTCATCAAAGTTAAGTACGGTGGGGGCTGAATCAGAAGGGGAGGCGGGTAAGACCAACTACTTCCACCTCGGCAGGATTCGAAATTACGGGTTGAACGCATACGCGGCCATTTCTGAAGGGAGAGGGGAACGGGGGGGGGGGAGGGTGTCCTCTCGCACCAAGCCTGTCACTCGCAGGCCCGCTCTACCCCCCCGCCACACAGCTCCCCTGGCTACCCTCAGCGGGGGCCCTCACTGCGCGGGGGAGGCGGCCAGCGCAACCCAGCGGGAGCCCGGTGGCTGCTTCGCTCGAGTTGCCGGGCTGTGCCCCGAGTTGCTCCCGGGTACGGCGCAGCTTTCCGCGCACTACGGCTTGCCGCTCTTCTTCCTCACAGGAGGGGCGGAGGCGGGGGGAAGGGGGCTGGAAGGCACACGGAAAAAGGCGCTTTTCTCCCATTGCTTTCCTCGGCCGATTTCCCCCATGCATGCCGAGCAGAAACACTTCCAGCTCCTTCCTGCACGCACAGGCACCACCTTCGCCTCCCCCGAGCAGCCCGGCGGGTGCAGCGGCGGCGAGCGCGCCTCGCAGCACCGGCCACCTCTTACCTGGTTGTAGGAGGTCTCCCAGGAGGAGGTGTAGTTGTAAAAGAAGGAGGAGAAGCAAGCGTCTTCTGACAGCCCGCAGCCAGCCATCCTCTGGGCGCAAAACCTCTTCGGGAAGGCAGGCAGCAGCCTTCGCAAACTCTTGCCTCTGCGCGCGACCGCTGGTGCTGCTGCCACCGCGGAGAGTGCCGGCCGCTTCGCCCTGCGGGCGGCAGCGAGGCGGCTGGAGGGAGGCGAGGGGAACGCGTGTGCCTGCGTGTGCGTGTGCGCCTCTGTTTGTGGCGGCGCGGGGGAGCCGGAGCCGGCGTCACGTGCGCGCGCTCACTCCGCCGCCGCCGCCGGCGGGGACAGGCTGTGCCACAGACCCCGGCACTGAATCACCAGTGCCAGGCGACCTCTCCATCCCCAGCCGCCCCGCTCCCTGCGCGGCGGCGCGGCCTGCGCAAGGAAACGAGGGGCGCTTGCAGCACCTGCGACCACACCGCGGCGGGGAAGCAGCGGGCAAGTGGCGACGCGCGTCCTCCCCCGCCGCGCCGGGGCAGCGCCGCCGCGGGCGGGCCCGCCCTCCCGGCCGCGGCCCGGCCCCCCCGGCCCCGCCCCGGCCCCGCCCCGCGCCGGAAAAGTTGGAGCTAGCGTTGCGGCGCGCGGCCCGGGGCTGGCGGGAAACTTCGCCTCAGAGTGGTCAGCGGGTCCCCGTCGTGTCAGGCACAATTTCGCTCGCTTTTTTTAGGGGGCATTTTCCTCAGCACTCCGCTTTCAAGGAGCGGGAGAAGAGCGGAATAATTTTTAATTTTTATTTTTAAGGGTGTCAGTGATCACAGAAGTGGGACCGGCAGCGTGACTTCCCTGCCGCCGGCTCCTGTCGCAGCCGTGGTGACAACGCCGCCCTGCAAAGGCGCCCCAGCTCGGCAGGGAGCACCCCCGGTCCTAAGGAAGAGTAAACCTGGCGGCCCCTAACGAACCGTCCTCGAATTCTTCATCGGACACGGTGAAGTCACGCTGAATGTAATGATTTTAAAGGTCTGCCGAACCATTAGCGGAAATGGATTGTATTACGTTGACCATGTTCGTTGAGCATCCCTTATCCCGACTGCATACCCAGCACCTCAAGCGCACTCCTCTGACAAGGGGAACCTTTTCCTCATCAGCTGAGAGTTACATCACAAAACTCAGATAATTATAAATGGAAAGCAAATAATGTAGGTGGTGGTTGGTTTGGTTGGGGTTTTTTTTCCAGAATAATTGCTGTATTTCATATAAGAATATATTACATGTTTTTCATTTTTTTTAAAATACTATTTTTGCTTCCAAACCATAACTGGGAGGCCCAGTGGTTTGCTAAGCTGCACCCAGCACAGTCATAACAGCCCATAGCCATCAATGGAAAAGACTACAGAGAGTTTTCTGCCACAACTCTGACCAAAAGCTCACTGAAGCTCCCCACTCCCCCTCACCTGATATTTTCAGGAAGAAACCACCTTTTAGTAATACCCGTGGAACCCTTTGGCCATTCTACTTCCTGAGGAGATCTTTTCTTCAGTCTCAAAACGTAGCGTGAGCATGGAGTACCATGAAATACACCTGACACTCAGCTTTTTTACATGAGTTGACTTTGTCCGAATGAAGGGAAGCCAAGAATACCTGAATTCACCATCCAGAGCCACCTTTGTGACCGGCAGTTCTGTTCCATATGAGGTCAAAGAGCCTTTCATCCTGCCCTAAGCTAGTTAAAGGTACAGCAGGAAGGATCCCAGCAACAGAATATGGGAACTACATCAGGAACAAGGTGTTCACTATGTCCACAATGATTTGTTTCTCAAATTGGTTCAGTATTTCCCTTCAGAGACTTCAGCCTGTCAAGGCTGCTCATCAGTGGCCCAGAAAATTTCATATGGTTTAAGAATTTATTTCAACTTTTCAGACAGCAACAATTAAGGCATAAAATTCCTTTCCACTTCACCATCCTCTTGAATTGTTTTCATCCGTTCTCTCTGAGGGGTCAGTGTTCAAAGCATCTCGCTTCTAAAATTTTAAGCAACTTGATATTGCATGTTTCATTTTCTTATTAAGTCTTGGTGCATTCCATCCTGAATCCATACTCCAGCATAGCCTGACCTCTGAGCTGCTTATGTAAAATTTCCACAGTTTGAACCAAAGTCCCTACATTTTGAACAGAAAACCCTACAGTTTGGACTGTTCTTCTCTTTTTTTTGTTTTTTCTTCCTTTTTTTTTCCCCTAATATCTGATGTATTTATACACTTCAATAGGTGGCATTTACCCTACTTCCTCTCCTCTAGCGAGGGACATACTATCTGCCTCTCCAATGCAATGTTCTTTAAAAGTCACAAAACAGATTATGGATTCTTAAATGTTTGATTTTTTTCTTATCTCTTTCCTTCAAACATTGTTCCTCATCCTGCTGTTAACCAGTTGCTCTAGCTCAAAATCTCTTCATCTGAAGTTCAGAGAGTTGCCCCTGGGGGACCATCACTGGTAGGAGGTTAAGCTTAATTGCACAGTGATCAGTTACTAATGGAGATCCAGCTGTAGTCTTTTCTTATACTGCAAACTGCTCAGAATCTCTATTCGAGGCCTCTGCAGAGCACACTTCTGCTGGCAGCAAAACAAGATCTGAAAAGTTATTTATAGCATTATGTATTGCTCCTCCAGACCATTTGTAGATGTTTTCAGTCAGTCAGCCATTACTGAAATGGCTAACAATCTACTTGTCTATTGCATGATTTAGCACGCTAACATCATTGTAACTGTGATGTTGGTGATGAAGCAAAAAACTTTGTATGTTACTTCTATTACTAGATGTGTGTAACCAGACATGATAAAATCCACAAATAACTGTTGTCCAATATCCCAGTGTGCTAACAGCTCCGTAGAACATAGATGTTGAGGGGTATTCAGTCCTGCAGGCAGGAAGGAGAAAAGTGGAGATAAAATAAAATAAACTCTTGTAAGGAACTTAGAATAAATGGATTGATGAGATGTGGAGGAAACAGCAAAATTCAGGAAATGTTTGAATAACAAAAGTAACCCCAGGATAACTATTAATACTCCATCTGTGCTGAAAGAAAGAGGCCTAGTGCAGGTGGAACCGAGAAAATTACTCAAATATCTTCAGAGATGCACACAGCATAATATTGTGCAGTTAGGATGTGCCACAGTACTTGGTAAAAGCTAGCAAAGCAGGTGGAAAGGCATCTTGTTAAATATAGTCTAGAATTTAATTTGGTTTGCTCTTTGCTTACATGTTTTCAGCTTAAAGACTTCCAAAATCTATTAAATAAACTAGAAACTTTTCTTTTTCTTTTTTACCTACAAAGCCTGTCTGATATGGGAATAAGGTAAATCAGGGTGAAGCTTTCAAATCGAGGCTGGTCCTGTCTTCTTAAAGACAAGCGCATCCTCATTCCCTTATTCCCCTGAGGCAAGACGAAGGCCAGGGACTGCTGTTTGGGCCAATAACAGATGAGTATCACCAAATGCCAAGTTTTGGGAGAGACCTCTCAAAGAGTAAATGTACCCCATTGCTGCAGGCAAAAGCCAGAGCGTCATGAACACATCTCTTCTCTTTATGCAGTGCTCTCTTGAGAAATTCCCTGAAAAGCGAGGCTTCTAGAGGTCTTTGGTTTGAGAAGCATATGGAGACCTTGAGACAGAAAAGACATTCACCTTCAATGCATGTGTTCCATGTAAGCAGACAGATTTGTATCAGAACAGTCCCAAGGGGATCAAGATTCAACTCAGCTGTAGCCTCTAAATTAAAATTCTACAACACAAAGTGATATTCCATGGCTGTACATTTTGTTTAGGCAGTTTAGTGTCACTCCAATAATCAGCATAGCATTTAAACTGAGTGCTGTGGTCCCCACTATTTTTAAAGTTTGCAATCATAAATACCTTAAAATGCTTTATGGGTACTATTCTTTTATTCACTACTTTCCCACCCCCAAGTTTTCAGCATTAGCAGATACATGTAACTTTTTTAATTCCTGACTTTACTAGACTTCAGTAGTTGAAAATCCCTTCTCATAGAGCAAAAGCCTATAATATCAGATATTCTAAAATAAAGTTAGAAGCTGTTCCTGTATCTTATTTGCAGGTTAAAAAAAAAAAAAAAAGGGGGGACTATTTCTACTTAGCCTATCCATAAGTGCATAAAAGCCTTTTAAAGTCAATTAAGACAGTCCATAAAAATTGAAGAGGAAAGGCTTTAAAAGTCCACTGATAGGTTTTCTATTAGGCTAATACTTTAAAGCTTCCTTAGCACCTTCCATCAAATGATTTAATTTTGCTTTATGAACACTTCTGGAGCTAGGTATTATTACATCCTTTTAATATTTGGGGAGATCAACAGTTTAAGTACCAGACTGTTGGAAAAGTCAAGCAACATTGTTAGACAATGTTTATAAAAGCAATTAGCCCCAGAGGAGCAAAAATCTTCTTAGAGCAGAAATAAGTGGAGATTCCAGAGTGTTTAGGTTTCTATTTAACTTTCAAGATAACTCATGTCTATAATACAAAAATATAAGATTAGGCATAACTGAGAATGAAACCACCAGTGGATGAGAAGACAGCAACCACACCTTTAAAACATCATTTCAGTGTTCTGCTTTTTTTCATTGGCTTCTCACTGCATTCTAGCTAAAACCCCGATGGCTTTTTTCACCTTCATGTGGCTAGACAGCCCAGTTCCAAGCTACCTGAGAGACCTGGAGTTCCCAGAACAGCTTCCACACATTGGATTCATCAGTCTCAACAACAAGAGCTACATGTGCAGATTTTCCAATATTAGCATAACAGATCAAGATTAATGAAAATACAGCCTTGCTACAGTATCCCAGGATAATACTCCCAAACTTCAATTACATGCCACCATTCAAAAAAATACAAGGTTCTGCTGAACGCAAATTGCATTCAGAAAACTGAATGTTGTTGATCAAAATACAGAAAATGCACACTTTCCATCCACAGAATGGTGGTGGTATCGGAATTTCTCAGAGCCAGCTTTTCTAAAGTTCTGTTATGTTATGTCCACTATACTTCTTATGACTGTATATATCACCGTAATATCTGAATGCTTTCAAACAGCGCACTAAACTAGGTGACTAACATCTGCTCGTTCTTCCTCTCGTCAAAAAGGCAGCAGTATTGTGTTGGGAGTCTTTGCTGTGTATGGTGACCGAAGAAATGGCCCTTGCAATTAAAGCAGAAGGTAGTGAGATTCTAGATGATTATTAGTTACTGTTGACATTTGATATACCATCTTGTACTCAGGGTTACCGCACGCTTACTGCACTGACAAGTTTTACCCTTGCTTCAGAAAGCTCAGTTACACCAAAGAATTAACTGGCACTGGCTTTGGCACTCATGGTCTTCCTTCATCCCAGAGCTGAGTCCAGGCTCTTAAGAGGCTTGTAGAAAAAAAAAAGCAAAGCCTGGAATATAACTAATTTTTGCTAGATGGTGAAGATTGCATACACTGTTGTGCTTCATCCAAAAGAAAAAAAGATAACTGAAGCTAGATGACTGACCACTAAGATAGGATGGCATCTCCAAGAAAAAGAGGACAGTAGAAAAGTATTTTTTTGTAAATGCTGCTATGTGAAATTAGTAACAAGGTTCTCTAGAGCCATCTAAATGCAAAGACCAATTGCAAATGCATAACTTCAGAGAGAACGGCACATTTTTCAAAATGTTTTGATCTCACCATCAGGCTATTATTTGCCTTGCCCGAGTTCAGATTCAGCTGCTTGCTCTTCATCCATGAGCTAATCCCATCTCAGCATTGGGTCATCTTGATAATTGAAGTAACGTGAAATAGGCAACTGAATGAAGTAAAGCTGATTATTCAATTTCAAAGAAATTCTTCTTTCAAAAAGAAAGAAGAAAAAAAAGAAATGCCAGGAGTTTAAAAGCTAGATTACATGAATTTTTGCTCATCTCAAAAATACAGGAAATTATTTTCCTTGAATTCTGCAAGATCAAGTGTGCCACTGATTAAAACTTTGTCTACTGAAGTGGAAGAGCAGAACACTGATGAGTTTGATTGTCCTGCAAGCAAGATAGTTTCAATGAGACTGTTAACAAAATGAAGCCACTGTGATAATTTAATTCCTAGTTCAGGCCTTCCAGCAGCTTTTCAACATGAGTAATCTCCATCAGTTCAATACTCCCAAAATTATAAATAACAATCAGTGAATACGTGTCATTCAAATGTAGGCAGGCATGAACTTATGAGGTAGTTCATAACTTTTATGGTATCACCACCAATTAACAATATAAATAAATTACTAAAGCCCTATCGGATTATAATTTCCCCAAAATAACATTTCTGTGATTTCTGTGATTATAGTTACAAAGTAACTATATGAAGTATGAAGTAACTAATCAAAGGTGGGGGGGAATCCTAGAATAACCCAAATTAGCAGGAATCAAGATGGTTGGCTTGTCGTGGCATGTCTGCCTCGAGTGTAAGTATCTTTACATCTGAGAAAAAACCCACAGCTATTCTGCCTGCTTCTGGGTACATTCAGGTAATTAGAAAAATATCAAGTGATATAAATGGAGTAGGCTCACCACTATTTTATCAATCATGGTAAAGATGTCATCTAAGGATGAATGTACTGAAAGGTATGACGAGATCTCTTGTCATTGCTCAGAGAATGAAAAAGATAAGAGGCTTTGCCGTTTAGCACATTACTCAAAGCTTATTGATAAAGCAGTAGCACCTCATCATCACAAAGTATATTACAGACATTCAAAAAATATTTGGCTATGCCTTTGGCTCTATACACAGTATCGTGTGGGGAGGAAGGTGGAGGAGGGAAGAAGAAAGACTCCCAGTCACACACTGGAACCCCAGGAAATTGCATTTAACTGTCTTTTGCACAATCCCAAGCAAAGCTTTGATCGATACAGAATTCCATTTTTACACAAGAAATACCACAAAGAGGCACCAAGCCTTCAGAAATAATTGATAGATATTTCAAAGGGATTTGACAGATCATTAACTTTGGATTTCTTCAGTGACATCATCCTATTTGATCCAATTAATAAAAACAAACTTCACTAGGAGAAAACCTAGGCAGGCATTTGTACCAGACATGGTATTGCAGCTTGTAAGCACATGTCCTTTCTGTTACACACCGCCCCAAATCAAGAGAAAGAATAATCATTTTTCTTAAAGCAGGTTAAAATGAATGCAATGAAAGGCAATTAGAATGTCTCTGCAGATTTTTACTTTTTTAATGTCTAAGTTTTGGAAGTAGTAAGAACAAAGATTTGCTGCCAACTTTGTTGCTAATTTAGGAAGTTCTGTTCTAAGTCTAGACAGCCCAGCATTGATAAAGTTGTTTTTATAATCAGATTAGTTTGATCAAGGGACTGCTAAAAAAAGAAAATTAATTTCTGAAACCTCACTATACCTAATAAGAGATCTCAACAGTAGTCTCATATCAAGCCACTAGTCTACAAATGGTTGGATTCTTAAGCTTTACTTGCAAAAATAATATTCATTGCAGGCAATTACTGTGTGAAGAACAAATATGATTACGAAGGAGATCATGAAGTAGGCCATTACCATTTCAGATAATTGAATATTTTGCTAGTCACTTTTCCTTCCATAATTCTCCTCCAGAAAGAAACAGGATTTCTCTAGGCTGCAGAAAAATCACAACTCTACCAGCACATTACCGTTTAACCTCGTATTTGACAACGTTTGAGAATGTCAAGAACAGACATTTGCACAGAGTGTTTGGATTTACATAGCAGTGAGTCCAACAAGGAGCTTCAGAGCAAACACGTGTAAAGCACAGCCCCGATCTAACATCCCAGATGAAATATGCTAACGTTCTTGTTTCCATTCCTGGTCGCATTTTTCTTTAGCACTGGTTTGCTTATAGGGAGAAGCCGTTCATAAATTTACTGAAAATGAAATGACTGTTTTCAACAAACAGAGTACGTATTATTTTGAACATGAAGACTGGAATTTTAAATTCTTGCCAGTTCTTATCTTTGATTTCTGCCTTAATCAAATTATTTTTTTTAAGTACATAAAAGTAGCAGTAATATAAGTTTACTTCCATTACATTGCGTAACCCAGTAACTCATTGGAACAAAGCTGTCAATGTCCTCCTGGACAGCTAGCTGCTCAGAGGAGCATTTGGTGAATCTCACTGCTTTTAACCTTCCGCCCCCATACAAACTGTGAGCCTTCCAGGACAGGTTCACAGTGCATTACATTTTTTTAAAAGAACTGTACTATCCCTGTCACAGTAAAAGGCTTATCAGGTACTTCTTATTCAACACGCAAAATGAAACAACCTCAAGGATACCATTCTAAGGTTTCAAATGTTGTGTTTAGTTTGTAATTCTTTAAAATCACACATTAATTTTGATAGTAAACACATCTTCATAAAGCTGAAAATGTCAATATTTTTGAGGATGAAACTGGTTACTAATACAAGCAGAAGTGGTTTCACTACATGGCTGAATATTTAAATAGACAGAGCAGCCAGGAAATAGGTCCACCAGCAGCCCTCCACTCCATGGAGCCGGTAAGTGCTTGATGCTTTAAGTGTTTATTGTTCATGCTGCTGGAAGCAATGAGGCTGGGAACATTAATGTGATATGCTTACAAAATAAACACTGAATTCAAATGGAAGGCAAGAGCCTACTTTAGCTGAAAGAATAAGACCAACCCAAAACAACAAATGTTTAGAGCCACAGGAAATATTTATTATCAACATTAATTTGTGCTATGTTTTGTTTTTCTATACAACATTAACTACTGCATAGCTTTCATAGCTGGAAAAAGCTTAAAGAATCACTCAGAGCCAAGATGTACAGAAATAAAAATTATTTTATCGTCTGGCCAACATACATTCAGTGTTCCTGAGAAACTACCATATCCGAGTTGAAACTGCGAAGTTAGAACACCTCCCATCAGCAGAACTAGGCTATTACCACTGCTACAGGAATGCTGTTTTACTGCTGTTACCATATTCACTTTAATCCCTTGGCATTGGAAGCTGGGATCTCCTCGATGCCAACCGCTTCTCTCAAATGCATCAGTGCAAATTAGAGGCAGCCCAAGCTTGTCATTTGCGAATGGAAAGGGGAAACGAGGGGCAGATGCTGTCATGTAACGGTTTCATCCTGGTTTTAAAGCTGCTCATTTCAAGCCCCAAAATACCCGACATTTGTGTGACTGGGGAGCAATGCCCAGCCTTGTACCAGGACAGCCCTAGGAAGAGTACCGCGCAAGACAGCTACCAGCGTAAAGTGGATTAGTAGAAAAATGAACCAGGTTGACCAGGTAGATAATTTTTCCCTCTCTGCTTCACATAAATCTTATGTCACACACATAGTCCTAAAGTTAAATAATTTTAAAAGGTCAACAGATTACCGACACAAGATTGTATTTCTAATAGTAAAAGATGTTTATTATTAAAACCTTCGGCTGTTCTAAAAACAAGATAAATGGCTATTCCTCACAAATTACAGCAAGTGAATAAATTCATGTACTTTAGAATACAATTCTCCACTTCCTAGTATCACGGTGTGGTATGACTTTTATTGCTACATTGTCAGAAAATGAAGAAAACTATAGCAATCTGATTACAAATTAATGATTGTAGCTTGACTGGATGGAAGGCAAACTATTTGCCCTTTGACTTTTGTTAAGGTATCTTTTTAAATGACATCCTGAAAACTAATTTCAGCATTTTTGCTTTAAGCTGCATTTCTTACGGCAAATACTTGGCAGTTTCCAATAGGCGCTGTGTAGCAGCGTTTCACAAAAGAAGAGAGAAGGCGGTCAGATGCCAAGGTGTTGCTCTCTCAGGTGAGGCTGACATCACCTGGGTAGGGAACACATCAACGCAAACTGGCCTGCACCAACAGCACATCAACTCCAGCACACCAGTGCGGGTACAACGAATGGACACATTCCTGTCACCCCCAAAGCAACTTTGGCGCGGGTCTTTTGCACTGGTGTATATACAGGTCTCCCAAAAGGAGACGTTCAGGGTTTTTTTAGGACAGCAAGACATAGCAAAGCACAAAGTCAGCATTCATTCTTTCTCTGACAAAAATTCTAAATGCTATAAAACCCCTACAAATCTAAACACAGTGTAACTGGTCACTTCTATATGTCTCTGTAATGTTAATAGATGTGTACTTAAACACAGCTTTATGTACCCACTCACCAGTAACTACCTCTGTATCTAATGAACCTAAATGTACTTATCACCTCACATCAATATTAGCCCTTTACTGCTTTGAGGTATTACACAGAAGCACGATGAAAATGGAAGACTCTCTTTTCAAAAAAATATACTCCTTTCACCTAGTACTGTTCTCCTATCAGCTAATCCATTCTGTATTTTCAAAAGTCTCGCACTACAAATAGCTTATTTTATACAAACTATGTATTTTCAAAAACCACCAGAATTGCTCTTGTAAATAAAAAAAGAAACCACTGTAAATAAACAAGGCATTTCTGCTCCTTTCAGATTGTTCCAAAGCAGATAACCAACTAATCCTAAGGGAGCAATTCCTCAGCACTCCACAACAAACCCGCTTACACCCTTGCTAGCAGTTTGAAGGCTCCGCGGCAATGTTAGCGCGGCAGGGGACGGGGCGGAGCGAAGGGCTGGAGTGGGTCGGGGTGGCTGGTGTCAACACGTGCTCTATTTAGGAGCCCCGGCAGCCACAGCACGGGGTCGGTCACCGCCACCCTGCAGCACGGACTCGACCCCTTCCAGCAAAAAGCAAGCTAATGCTTTCTGACCACTGACGCCAGTTAAAACAATTGTAAGGGCTAGAAAGCAGCTTGGAAGCCTTTTGGTCACCTGTAGCATCTCACAGAACAAAATGCATGGGAAGCCACGATTCTATTTGACGTGAGCAAACTCCTGCGTATTTTTGTAATTTCCAACTTTTTCCCCACTTACTGTGCAGTTTGTAGTACAAGCAGCCAAAACCAAAGCTCTGCTGACGAGCAGGACTGCAGGTGATTTTAACTGTTCTAAGAGAGAGGCAGTGACCTTCATACACTCATAGGTAAAGCAGCCTCATTCCTGTACCTCCTCCTTGGTCTCCCTTCATTTCTCTGGGCAACCTTTTTTGACAGATTTTCCACCAGAAAAAAAATGTGAATGAGGTTTTACCTTTCAACACTTATGAAAATAACCAGGGCTATTCTCAAAACGTAGCTGTTCTGCCTGCATCTGCTGTACCCCCAAGGTAACCACAGTTACAAGGAAGGTTCCCGATACAGTTTCCCTTCAGGACCTACAAAGCCTCTTTCTCTAAGAAGCCATGCTGCCCCTTTCCTTACTCCTTCAGAGAGGGACAGTTACTTCTTCTATAACTTGCTCCCTTCCCACTGCTTTATGGCTCTAAAATTACATCCAAAAAATTGAAAGTGACACTTGCAGCAAGCCTGAGGTATCCACAGCGATGTGTCTCTACGTTACTGCCCCAAACCCTTAAATACCCTCAGTTGCTGGCAATGGGTATTGTGCAGTGGAAGAGCGGTTGTGTGGTGCCCGCACAGAGAT
Organism: Phaethon aethereus; assembly: GCF_964289735.1. NCBI lineage: Eukaryota > Metazoa > Chordata > Aves > Phaethontiformes > Phaethontidae > Phaethon > Phaethon aethereus. The sequence continues at coordinate 65,055,937 of NC_138578.1, read as the reverse complement.
GCTCCGGCCCCAGGGCCATTCTCCACTTCCTGGAGGAAGGCCCATGTGTTTAGCACACACAGTCCGGTACAAGAAAAGGCTTTATTTCTCAACGCCAGCGTTAGAAGCGCTTTGCTTGTCAGTTCTTCACTCAGAGAACCGTGTTTTCCAGGGAATCGCTGTGCCCTACACAAACATCACGCCAAGTATCACGTCCACTGGATTCCCCAGATGTTTGAGCCTCAGCACCTTCCTGAAGCACTACCCCAGTTCCAGCAGGGTCCCAACAGCCAAGCTGCTTCCCACAGCTCACCTTCCTGCCGCCAGGAGGGGAGGGGGCTCTGGGCCTGCTCGGTCCCTAGCGGCAGCTGGGACACTCAGCAGCCTTCCAATTAAGCCGGTGACACCGGTGCACCCCAGCACAGGTGTCACTGACTTAATTGGAAGCCAGCAAGGCCATACAACTGTCAGAGGACATTAACTGGGCCTCCAGTGTTTGCATTCCTGGTAGCAAAGAGAGAGTGAAAGATCCCAGGTTGGCTGTCACAGCCCAAGCAGAGCTTGTGGGTATGACAACTAAAAAAAAAAAAACCACACATAAAAACACACCCACGCAGGCCAAAGTCTCTCCCATGTCAAGTTTCACTCACAGCCCCAGCTATCTGGCTCCCCCATTCCAAGGACCAAAGCTACTGCAGTTTACGCCAGCTGGTTCTGGGGTCCTCAAGGGATTTCGTGCTGAGAGCAGGCTGTGTACACGGCCCCGCCATACCTAACACAAGTCGTAGGAACAGTGGTTCTACAGCACTTCGGCGGAGGCTGCACATGAATGCTAGAGATGTTCTTACTGGGGAGCAGCCACCTTTCAGCACGGCCCCCTAGAAGGCCGGTAAGCAAGCTGCCACAAAGCCCCACATCCTGAACTTCAGTTTTCCTAGAGCAGGAATTTGTGTGTTTGAAATCAAAGCCTTTAAATTCAGGATCCCCATGTTTTAAAATCAAAACTCTTGTAACTGCAGTCAGAAAGCTTAACTCACCAGGTTTTCAGTAGGAAGGAGGAAGTCCAGACCCACCCCACAGTGCCTGGAACCAGGGAGATACCCCACTCCCTCACCTGCTTATCAAACTTGGGGCAGACTCACAAGTCCCACTGTGTATTACAAATTCCCTCAAATTTTCATATTCAGACATGTTTTCTTTCACAATAGTTTTTATTGCTAACCAAAAGAAGTATTCAGAACTTTTCTACTCCCCCTCATATAAATGGCATTTTAGAAAAAAAAGCTGGAATTAGAAGATAATGCTCAAGTTGCTTGATTCCAAGTAATTTTGTAGCCAACTGCTACAATTTAAACAGGATACCCCAAACATCAAGCACTTAAGATTAGTCTTATAACTGAGGTTAGCTGCCAGCTCTCCTGACATAACCTGTTCTTGGTTCAGCCTTATAGCACGACAGCACACAGCTCCCATCCTAGGGGAACCCGTTTCAGCAAGAGCTGCTCCAGCTTCTCTTTGCCAAAAGCAGCAAATCTCAGCGTATTCCAGGGAGAGAGAAAACTGACATCTGACCAAGTATGTTAAATCATAGAATGGTTTGGGTTGGAAGGGACCTTTAAGGGTCACCTAGTCCACCCCCCTTGCAATCAGCAGGAACAGCTTCAATTAGATCAGGTTGCCCAGAGCCCCATCCAACCTGACCTGGAATGTTTTCAGGGATGGGGCATCTACCACCTCTCTAGGCAACCTGTGCCAGTGTTTCACCACCCTCATGGTACAACATTTCTTCTTTGTATCTAGTCTAAAACTACCCTCTTTTAGTTTAAAACCATTACCCCTTGTTCTATCACAACAGGCCCTGCTAAAACGCCCACCCCCATCTTTCCTGTAAGCCCCCTTTCAGTACTGGAAGGCTGCAAGAAGGTCTCCCCAGAGTCATCTCTTCTCCAGGCTGAACAACTCCAACTCTCTCAGCCTGTCCTCAGAGGAGAGGTATTCCAGCCCTCTGATCAAACCTCACTATAAATTCCACATGGGATTAGCTTTCCCAAATTGAAAGTGCTGTCAAGTCATACTTTGCTAAAAATCACTACAGAATTACAATGGTGTGATGTAATTTGACCTTCGGTGCTGCTTATAGTATTATCTTAAACTGTATCTGAACATTGCCCAGCAGTCTGTGCCCAGCCACAGACACTTCACATGACACAATACTACAGTTCTGTCCAAGAAATATCCAGGAGGATGCCTGAAGAAAGCATTCTCCAAAAAATTCTGCAAGCATTTTGTTTTTTTTAGAAATTTCCAACATAATTGAAGCAAGTTTGCAAGGGATCAGTGTTCTATGTATGATATTGATGGCACTCTAACAGGGCTGCTTAAGCATCCGCACTTTTAAAATATTAACCTACTGCCATGGCAATAAAACAGCAGTTCAACAGGAGACTAAATGTCTTCTCACATTTTGATCAAAACAATAGAAATACTGACATACTGTGGCAAAAAATTAGTATAAATAGACTTTATTGAAGTCAGTACCTTTGTACTGAAGCTGAAGATTGTGTCTACATAAGCACAAGTTGTAACATTTCACAACTTCTAAAAGGAATGTCAACAATTACAACGATCATGCATACCATGGTCGATAATCACATTTTTAGAAGCATTTTCAACCATTTCTAAAGAAATGCTTATAACATTGTTATATATAGAACTACTTTCAATAAACTGCAAAACATTGATCAGCTTTTCCAGTATGAGCTACAGTGTCAACACAAAAGGGAGGCATAAATGTTTAATTTATGAAATCAGAATGGAATATTTACTGTAAAGAAAAATTAAAAAGCTTTCAAATAAAGGCCATTATTGAACCAAAGTGAAGAGCACAACTTGAACTTTGAATTCTTTCATCTCTTAAAGCTGTCCTCTGAATAACTTCAGTTCAAAGCATAAATTCAGTACTGTGAGTATTCCTTGGACTGAAGTTTGGCAATGATGCGATCCAACTGTCTCTTTGCTTCGCACTGTGGAAAATTGCTCATGTCATAATATTGAGGGGCAATTTTCACCAGCCTGTCAAAAAAGGAAAAGTTTGTTACCAATACTCAAACTTGAAGATGCATCCTACAGAAATTCTACAACTGAGGGAAACAAAGATTATCCATTATTTCTAGCTCGTTCTTCGATTCCAAGATCAATGAAAGTTTACACACATGCACACTTAAATCTCAGTCCCACAAAGTCCCACAAGATGCTCCTGTTCAGCCATGTGTCCCTTACAGACCCATGCTGCTGCTGCGGTCTTTGCCAAGAGTAGCCCATACAGTCAAACCTGCTGCTTAAATTAATGCCAAAGTCCACAAGCCACAAAAGTCCACTTAAGTGTTGGTTTGTGTAAAAGCACAGTTCAGCCTTAGCTCTTTTAAGCTTAAAAATGCAACCAAGGCCACAGGATGCTGCTTTAGGCTACACAGCGCTCATTCTGAACAAGATTTCTAAGGAAGGATTCAAGCACATATTTTTCCATTAAAGTACTATGGAAAATATACATATGCTACGTTTTCTGGCTTACGAATCTTTAAACTCCTCCTTGTACAACAGCACAATTTCAACAACAGCTGAAGAGCCTCCCATGCCCCCAAAGCTCACAATTTGGCAGTTAAATACAGCCTTAAAAACAGGCAAGACTATTCAGACCTCTGTCTGCAGAGGATCAGGCCTCTGATTTCCTCGATATGCACTCTGTTGACTAGTAAATATTATGACAAGGCAGGTTATACCAGTGTTCCCACCTCTTTCCTTCATATTTTAACAAAGCACTGAATTCTGTTCAGATCTTTCCAGAAGAATTACAGACACCTACTGTCAAGAGAGGTCCTAGATCTTGAGCACAGAGGCACCTGCCGGCATCTCTTAACTTAGGTAGAGAAGTGGGTGCTAGGACACATCCCCAAACTGAGCATCTCCAAGCAGCTCCTTCCCAATAGACTTACTAAAATTACTGTTTTTAAGTCAAGCATCTCTCTGCACATAGAGCATGGGCGCCCAAGTTTTACACCCAACTCCCACAAGCAGAAACAAGTATTTACAAAAAAAAACCTTTCATCATCTGCAAGATCTCAAGCCCATGCCCTTGCCATTCCCCAAACCATTTTAATAAGACAAGCTTCAGGAAAAGTGAAAAGAATTACATCAATTTAAAAAAGGAAAAAGAGAAAGAAGAGCTTTACAGTAGGTCATGACTGTGTTAAGGCTTTTGGCTTACCATTCTGGCTTGATGTCTGTACATGTCCGGATGTAATTCTTTGTTGTAAGGACAAATTCATTATAGAGCACCCATTCTGGTTTATGATCAAGAACAGTGGAGGGATGCAACTGCACCACCTGGTTATCTTTTACTGTTAAGTAATGCCCTGTTCGTTCCAAATGTGCCACCTAAGTAAAAAGACATTCTTTCATTACCACAGGCAATTTTTACATGAAGTGATTTCAAGCTGACTGTTAAGCGTTCTATACAAAATACACAATCCCAACTTTCAAAGCTCATCTAGATTTGGCACATTACTTGACCACTTCAACTATTCAGTTTTTTGGGGTTTTTTTTTTGTTTTGTGGTTTGTTTTTTGGGGGTTTTTTTTTTTTTTTTTTTACAGACATAATCAAGATGCCAGATGTTTTGCTAACTGCTATGGTAAGAGTACATTCTAATACACAATTCAAACAACATACAAAAATAGTTACCACCCAAAGAGAAGAATCATTATTAGAACAGCAACAATGCAAAAAGAAGCACTGGGATGGAGTATCTATATTGGACAGGTTTGTAACATCACACAAAGCCAACTGTGGTCTAGTACAGGCACCTGCTTCAAGCACTTCATTGCAGTAGCTACCGTGGGACCAGGCAGCAGTAATGTTATCAAGTTTTTATTAGTGCAGTGTTTCAGTAGTAATTTTACTGATGCGCCTATTATTCTGCAAATCCTCTCACACAGTAGGCCTGAAAAAAGTACGGTAAGAATAGGAAGTTTAGCATGTCAGAAATAAGAACAGTCTTGTTATGGCATGACCTTCAGAGCTGGAAAATGTAGGTTCAGTACCACATTTCCACTGTGACCTTGGTAAAAAAAAAAAAAATCAACCTCCCTCTGACCAAGCTTCTTGCTCTATGAAAGGGAATAATGCCTACCTCGCCAAGATGCTCTGATACCTAGCTCATTAAGATTTGGTAAACCAGACAGTTATTTTTAGAAGGATATCCTCTGTAAGGACAGTTAATCTAAGAGAACAGGTAACTAAAATTAATCTTTTGATACCGGTACTTCAATACGACCTCAGTACTTATTTCATTACCTATACACACACACAAAAAAACCCTGTAAAAAGATTAAGCAGGACAGACAAGGCTGAAAAATGTCCAAAAGACATTTTTAATCAGATCATCATTAGCTGCTTTCCTTTACTATATACTGTGTGCTTCCTTGTTCTCTTAATTCCTAGGTGTATCTCCACCTTTTTTTTGTCTAGTCAAAGGTAAATTCCATCTATCAGATTAAAACCCCAGGAATTCTAAAACAATAGTTACCTCAAAATTAAAATCAGAATATCTCCTTAGTAACAAGTTACTTACTTTGAGTGTTCTTCTCTCATATTTTATGACATTAATACCCAGACCATGTTTTAGGAGTAGAACAAAGTATTTCAATAGTCTGCAAATCTTTTCAACCAAGATTTTAGAGATTACACTCCTATTTTATTTCAAGTCTGTGAAGCCAACAGAGGCTCTTTTAAATGGAGATTAACAGTGCACTGTCTGTAACGATTTAGGCTTCATTTCATCCAACTCAATCCAACATTTGCAAAATTAAATAGCAGTATAGCTGCACACCAGACTAGACTATACACTCATCTGTCAGAGACCCAGTACAGTCACAGCACATATGCTGCTATAGGATTATGCCTTTTTTAAAAAAAGTTTTGTCTCTTTAATTCAGACCAAAACTAAAGCATGCATACAAAAATATTCATTGCTTTACCCATTTCTGTTCTTCCTATGAGAACAGAATAATTCATTTATTTAGGTTTCATTCTAGAAAAGTGTGCTATTAAATTTAAAATCAATACAATTTACCTTTAGCACCTCAGTCTCTCACATGTATTAAAATAGTAAAGTCTTATTATCTACCTTTCCCAAATACATACAATTTTCTTTTCTATGTAATTTATAATAATAGTAAAGAGTTGTATTTCTTGTTTACTTTGTACAATTTTGAACCAAGTAAAAAGCTTCTGAAATAACTAATCAAGCATACTTGAAGAAAAAGAACTGCTACAGAAAAGTACAGTTAGCTCTTCATTTCCAGGGAAGGACAGGGACTGGAATAAACCCAATTAAGAAAAAAAAAGTTTCTTAGAACATGGATTTCAAGGGTAAGTCACCCTTATTTTGACTCTGAGCTAACACTGAGCTACAGTATTTAACCTGTTGAGGTGCTTCTATTAAGTATGCTTGTAGGCACACAGATCAGTAAAGAATTTCCAGTTCAGTAATGGCAACACCACCATGAAATACACATACAGAAGCTATGGCTCCACAGCAAGCAATGATCTAACGGTCAGCTACTGCATTTTCCTGCTCCCTCCTGGCCTGAGCTGTTTCAGTACAGCTGACAGAGCCAATTCTGCTGCTTCTATGAAGGTGGAAGAGGCTTGCCAGATCATTATGCTGTAAGAATTTAGAATGGGCTCAGGCAAGCACCAAAGTTGACATAAGGGAGCAAACAAGGACATACCGGAGGCAGCATATAAACTCATGCTCCTTTGAACCCCTGGCATACAACCAATTCCGCTGCCTGTAAAATATACTGTCGTGGTGCTTGGGAGAGATGTGCTCCAGAGGTCCCTTCCAACCTCAAACATCCAGTGAGTTTTTTCAGAGTATAAAAAGCCAGAGCTTCCACAAAAACCACAGAATCATACAAAGCATGTCTATGAAATAGGCTCATTTTTCACGGAGTAGTGGTACTAAGCAAGATACTGGGGAACACACTTGAACTCTGATATCATCAAGGAATTTGCCATGTATCAGTATGAAACATTTGTGAATTAGGCTACCTGACCAAAGAATAGGGCTGTAAATGGAAGGAGAAAACTGCTAACACTGTTGACGACACAACATAAGGAGCTACACAAACATGACTAAAAGGACCATAAAGAGCCACGCCAGCCCATGCATCTCTGCAGCAGGTTACTCTGCAGAGTGAGAAAGCCTGCCTGCTGATGATTTGGAGACAATTACAATGCTGTTATCAACATGACAAACCCACATGGAAACAGTGGCCACCATAGGAAAAGGTTTTAGTTCAAGTTCTCATAACAGAGGTTTCAAGGATGCCACAATTTTATTAACGATACACCCTCCTCTGAAGTTTTAAGTGTTTGTGCTTATTTATTGTCTACCATGTCATTGAACCTAGAGGGCCCAACCAGGGGTCTTTAGTCAAACATGCCAAACATTCCAAATCCAAATGCACTTAAAAGGACAAAAGCAGGAATAGTGTCAAGAGATCCAACCTTTTTCAGATTTAAGGCTATGGATTTTGGCAGGCTAGTCTTGACAAACACTTTAGAGAAACAATCATTTCTTGTCTGTCTTTGTGAAAAAAGAATGCTAGCATGGCATGCACCAAAGGAACAATGTCAGTTGCTTGGATTTCTGCAACTTCTGCTTGCAGAGCACACAACAGTGTTTCTGAAGCTATTAAAAACTTTTAACCTGTTCTTCTGGATTCTTAAAGAGCAAAATTAATACAATTAAATGCACTGGTGACCACCTTCGCGTCACAGATTTCTTCTATTACCATTCTGTTACTGTAGAAGCCTGATTATATAAAGACTTCAAAACATATATCATTCCATACACAAAATAGCACCAAAGACTGAGTAGCAGCAAGAATGAGATCTTAATTAGCAGTCCAATCATCTGACATCTAACTTCCTGTTGAGCACAGGTTGTTTAATTTCATCCTCTGTAGCAACCCCAATATATCCTGTGTTTGACTAAGTCATCCCTTCCAAAAAAGGTTCCAAGCTTGATTTGAAGACCTCACAGGAGAGTGGTGGCTCTACCACACACTATAGTTCTTTGTTCCTCCTTTAAGTTCCAACTTGAATTTTAAACTATTAATTCTAGTTCTGCTTTCACTACTAGATTGGAAATACAATAATAAAAACCTAAGTTCTTTAGGGCAACTGGTAATACCAGTCTCAAAAAAAAAACCCTTAAGAGGAAGATGACCCATCTTTAAAATAATTTGGCATATGCTTGCCTTTTCCAATTCAATTTTAACCCTTTACATAGCTTACTTCCTGCAGTATAATTATTTTTGCTTAGTCTTTACCACACGGTTATTTCAGCTACATGTCTATTAACACTTTAAAAATGGTAAGCTTAGTTTTTCTACCTCTGTTGAGTAAAATTAGGATTGTGTTGAAGTTGTACAATTTTCCAATCCCTCTCCCTTCTTAAGGCAGGATATGGCTAGCACTAACATACTGAGAAAGCAGTATTTTTCCAATGTATTTTCTTTTCAATGAGCAGTTTATTAGTGATTTTGCAAGCATCACTCTTGCTCTTTTTTATATATATACTTTGCAGATTCTGATGTTTGATATAGAAATTGAAAAAAGCCAATAGAAGTTTTCCATTATAAAAACTAGAAGACACTGGGGGGACAGCACAAAAAATTTATAAGACGCTTAGTTTCTTGTCAATATCTATCCTTCCAGAAGTTTTTCTACACACAGAATTGTTGGCAGTTTTAAACTATTTTGCTATTCCCTTTGCTGTCTATGGCAGATTTACTGGAATTCAAGTTTGTATTTAAATATGATGGGTAAAAAGATTCGTCACCAGCAGAAATTCCACATTTATCAGTCACTGACACACACAACCAAAGGCAGGCAAATTAGTACTACTTCAAGAGTTAATACAGGCCTGTGCTGTCAGACATCAACCACAGGTCTTGATTAGCACAGAAATTTCTACAGTAACATTTTATGATTGTTTTTAGGACCCTAGGAAATTACCCAAGTAAAAAACAATGCAGTCAATGAGAACTATTTCAGAACAATGTGGCAGCTATTGTTTTTTCCACTTCACACTGCATTTTTAAACTTGAAGAGTTTGAAGAATCAACTTCTGCCCTGTGTTGCCCATAGACCTTAGCACTTTACTTGCAGAGACTATCTACTGTACATGCACACACTTTGCAAGTCCTCAAATCTGGAATTCCACGTATGTTCTGTACTAAGAGGACAACTGATGTATGCGTTTCATTACTCAGGTTTCTTGAACAAGAGCACCCAAATGCCAGAGCCTGAATATCTGCTTAGAGAGGGTACAATGTGCATATAGACTACATTTTTGAGTACTTCAGCTGCTGCTAAATAACATCACTTTTGAGTATTTATAAGTTTTTAGAAATATTTATATTCAGAAGTTTTCTACTGAAGGTTACTCAAAGCAAGATGGAATTCATGAGAGAAGGGTCATCAGAGTCAAGGTCAAACAGCTATCACACTATCATAGAGGTCAGAGAGTGAGAGAAACTCAAAATAAAATGGACTCAAACACAAAGGAGAAGAGAAACTGCTGAAATGGCTTCGACTCCAAATGCCTTCAACCAGTCTGCTACAGCTAACTCTTGATTCAGCCCAAAAATTCAATTAGGCATTTTATGTGAGGAAGGTAGTAAATAACCTATTGGCCATGGAAGCCCAAGGAGACTTCTGGAAAGGCTTCATTTTCATCTTTGTGAGCCTATTATTTTTGCTATGAATAGAGTAGTAAAGTCAGATCTCCAACTCCTGAGCAGGAGGGAGCAAAAAGCTACCAACAGTGCAGTTCCATGGCAAGAAAACATCTATTAGAGGAAGGAGTTCCACTCTGAGTAACATAAACCAGATCACCACCTTCCACAGACGTGACCTCCTACAGGTCCAAGCAAATGAAGGAAGCCATAGGGCACTCTACCAAACAAAAGTGCAATTGTGGCAGTCAGACCTGCCTCAACCAGCTGGAGCAGAACTGTTCTTTGTCTTGCAAAAAGTTTCCAGAATTAAAAGGTGTAGGTGGGAATGTGTACTAAAGCATCCCCCAAGAAAGTTGAAGGAAACATGTCCCAAAAGCAAGGACAGAAGACAGTGACTAGCCTGCTTGTCTGAAGGGCTACAGCAAGCCAGTTTTTTAATATTTAAAAGCAGCCAACAGCCTTAATCTCCCATTTACATTACAGTGAAATGCATCTGCTGACACAGATATTCCTGTATTCCAAAAACCCTGAAACATGTTTCTACTAAAGACTGGCTGGCTGAACTCTGAGGAAGGCACCTTTTCCTTGGAAGGAGGTTTAAACGTATGCGGTACGCAAGTCTGCGCCCCAGTCAGGATGTGGTAAGCGCGTGCCTGTCAATCTGTTTGCCATTCTAAGCTGCACAGCACTGACCAATGGTTCCCTTCTCAACTGGTAAGCTTTTGTGCTCAAATACCACTAGAGCACAGCTCAAGTGAAAAATGAGGAAAAGCCACGGGCACTGGTCAGCCTCTTAAGGATAACAAGCTTGTGTTCTCTGTAAGTGAGATATTAGGCTCTTGCAGAGACATTATTGAGATGTATCAGAATGCATGTTTGCTGGGAAAAACATTATCACAACAGTCCAGAGTCAATGAGGATGAAGACTCACTCCCATTAAAGGTTCTGTTCTTCTAACCACAGGGATGAATGCTGAAGAGAAAAAACACCGTAGGAAGGAACTATGCAAAAAAAAAAAAAAAAAAAGAAAAAACACAGCCTGCATTCTAGCTTGGGGGCATGCTTAACATGAAATGCAAAGCATCCAGGAGGTAGCAGTGGAGATTGGCTTCCATACCCATCCTGGTTCATGAGGCAAATTAGTTACAAACAGCACATCCTGAGATTACACACCTGCTCCAGTACTCCAGTACCTGTGATTCATGTAATAAGTGAAATATTGAGAAGTATGCAAAAGAAAATACTCTCCTTCTATAACAATTTCATATAATTAATATTTATATACAACTATACTTCCCCTATTTTTATCAGATTAGAAATAATTTTAACACTACATATTGCAGTTACTTTGCAATGTTTTATGACGTTACTCCCTCAGCTATTCAGAAGTTCGTGGTCAATTCCTGACTGGTCGTGCCAGAAACAATATTGTGATACTAGCAAGACTGCCTACAGCTTCTCTTCCAAATAAGATTGGACTAGAGAATGTACTGCTTGAGTAACAACCAAGCAAACTGACAAAGATTAAATGGTAATATAGCTAGCCACATACAATTTAAGTAACATGGATAAAATTTGGTAAGTTATAATAACCATACTAACATTAAAAGCAATGTAAACACTAAACTATGTCCCCTACAAGAGCACACACATACCTGCATGAAATACCCAGTAACTAATGCCTTTCTTATGTTGATGTAGTAGTCTCGGCTGGTAAAGTCTGTGCTTCTACGAGGCAAATTAAATCTATCCATGATTCGTGACAGCTGTTGGCGTACGTTGTCTGCAGACATCAGGGACCTATAGTTAATGAAGTTGTCGTAACACCACTGAACTGACTCATGATCTGCAACATTAAAAAACATGAATCAAAAATGAGTATTTCATCCAATTAGAACAAGTAAATAAAACAGGAACTGATTGATCAGTCAGGTGAACAAGAAAAAATATCCATAAACTTTTATAAATGACAACAGCTCTTAGTTTTATTCACTTCCATTAGTTAAGTTGCCCCAATTGTTTGCTATTCAAGAAGCATGCAGTCAGGACAAGAAAAAAAAAAAACCTTTTCCCCCTCACCAACATAGCATACACACAATCACTGATACTGGTGTGGTATTTCAGCAAAACAGGTTTTACACATTTCAAAGTCACATCCTGCAACTAGAAAAATCATCTTCCAAAATCGGCAGCATAAAATGTAATGGAACATAAGGCACACTGCACTTTAACTGTAGCATGCAATGAACTCACAAGAAAATTGTACATAATTATATTTTATTTGAGAAACCAAACCCTCCTTACATTAAGCATTCAAGTAACAGTTAGGAGCCATATAGACTAATGTAATATTAAGTGTGATGCAACTCACAGCAGTTTAAGTAAATGCAGGTGACTGGCAAAATACAGCATCAGCAATAGAACTTTGTACTCTTAAGTTACTGTTCCTACTGCTGATAGCTCTAATAAGAAAACTGTTAAGACAGCAAGCCTAAGCCATTCTGTCAGGATAAACACCCGCATGTTTAAACCAAGAAACACAGTTCTCCCTATCAATTCTGTTACTTTAAGTGATGCTATTCTAATCTTTGTCAGTTTAATAATCCAAGAAAACCAGCCTTAAAATTGAAAACGTAAAGTATCTCTTGTACAGATACTATTCTTAATTTGCATTGAAAAGAAGGAAGGTTACTAACTTGAGCAAAGTTTCTTTCTACACCTCGTCTCACAGACTAGATTTAAAATGAAGTATGAATGCTGAAGCTCTACTATACAGTAGAATCGTAATTGAAGTACCATAGCATGTTACTTTGTGCCTTTTGGTCTGTGCATTTTAGATGACCCATATGTTTCATATTGTTCTAGATACAGACAGTAGCAACATTGTGTCTTCTAATCCCAGCAATCCCGCTGAATTTCACAATAAAACTGAATAAAAAGATTATTCCCCAAATAATTCCATCCATCAGTAACCTCAGCATGGTTTCCAGAAACCTGAAGCAGTGGCTTCCAGAAATACGCACACACAAAATGTCTGCAAGACATACTGGATCCTGTTAACTAAACAGCTAATAGGAAAAAAACAAGCAACAGATGTCTCCAATTCACAGGTGTTTACAGTAGAGGTTTCTCAGCTACTGTTTTAAACAGTTTTAAATACTTTTGTTTGGACTTTTACTCTGAAGATACCCTTATTTTGGATTGCCACATAATGACAGTTAGAATGTTTCAATGCAAAATTTCTATATCAAAGCTGCAACAGAAAGGGGCACTGAGTTGTGTTTCTTTTTACTCAGGGCAAGAAACTGTTGCTTTGTTTGCTTACAGGAAAATGCAACTGGAAAGTCTATTTTAACCTCATTGGCAGTTAAAAAGTTATCTTTTTACTCACCACCAGGATAAGTCACTGTTAAAAAACTGTGCCACTTTTGTTGTCATTTTTCAAAAGAACTCATAGCTTCACCTGTTCATTCCCACCTTTTTCAAACTGCTAAAATATACTTCAGCTATGCTGAGGAGGACCATACATTTTCCCTAAAATCCATACGCAGAAATGAGGTAAGTGAAATAAATTTATTATACAGCTCTAAGTTACTTCTTGTTGATGCATCATCCTTTGCCTCTCAATCCATCCCAAGGCCTTACTACAGAATTCCAAACTATATTAAAAAGTTAGGATTAAAGAGGTTTTGGTTCTAGTAACATATTCTTGTCCAATTTCAGACTACTTTCTGCACTGCTCTCCTTGGAAAATAACTAAGAAATTATGCAGATTTTTCTATAATTAATGTCAGAAAAGAAACTTCCAATATTTCTTAATTATAGGAATGCTTACTTCCTTCTGTCCAAGGTTACCCAGCACTGACTTAGAAGCCTGACTCGTCTCCATACATGTTTATTACATGATCTCTCGGCTAGTTTTTTGTTTTGTTCCCCCACCCCCTGCCAAAGGAATGTAGCACTTAAATAGCTCTTTTTATATGCTTTAAAAAAAAAATTAAGATTACAATAGAATGTCTCAAAAAAACAAATCCAAGCCTTTCAATGTCCTTGGAACCCAGGAACGAAAGCTGGCAGCACAAAGTATTACAAATAATTCTGCTAAAACAGATGCACACTTACTTTGTTTGAAAGCATGGTAGACATTCAGCAATGTCAAATGATCTCCATCTATGTGGGCAAACCTCATCTTGGCTTCATCTGCTGCTTTCTTTGCTTCCGTGGGGCGAACAAAACACTGTGGGACTAAACAAGGTTGGTATGGGCCCAACACAAACGCCCATATCGATGAGTCACGCATTCACAGATAGAGGAACAAGGCCTAGCTAGGTCAGTTCACAGAGCATAGGGCAGGGCAGGATGGCCTCCAACTGCATCTTGGACTGTTTACTACCTTGATTTGGTACATCAACACCTAACCACATCTGTAAGACAAGAGGGTTTCAAAGCTACAGAGTACCTGATTATTTTAATAGAACTATATGTAGGCATCATAATCACTAGTCTGAAGGCCATCAGGATTGCCTATGTATACTGGAAGGCTAAACAGATCTTAGCTCAAGACCCAGTGCTGATAGCTCTACCAGGAGCTAGTACCCCACATAAAGCACCAATTGCAAATTTGCTTTCTCAGAAAGCCTCTATTGACAGAGTTAAGAAGGTAGTTCTGAAACTGTACTGCACTAGCACAGTCTAGACAAACATTGAGTTTTATCACAAGTCTGCTACTAGACAGAACACACTAGCCAAGTTAAATCTTCTTCCCCAGATGGTATTGTTATCAGCACTGGTATACAGAAACATGTGAATGAAGGTATTGAGTCTAAAGGTTGTGATGGTAGCGGTAGTGGTGGAAGGTTAAACCGTCCTTTGGCACTACTTGAGATTTAAAAAAATTTTTAAAAAATTGCAGTGTGATGAGTTTTCTCTATCATTATATTCTCTCACATGAATTTGACTTAGTCTGACTTGAATCCAAAAATCATGTTTTAACATTCCCTTTCCAAATACAACTACCAGATATTGCAAATGGTATTGCAGCCAACTTAATTCATGGTCTGTCAACATTCTTATAGGTTTGTAATATCAATACTAATTCACAACATATTGAGAGTAGTCATAAGAGATCTTCACTTTATGGAGATGTATAGGAGAAAAAAAATCAGTTTGGTTTTAAGTAGACGTAATTTTTAAGAGGTTGAAATTTCAATAGAATTAATGCTAAGTAAGATGGTTCAAATCCTTCAACTTTTTCCAGCTGCTTGGGACTACATTAGCCTTCTCATAATTGAAGCCCATCAATCTCATGAGAACACCCCTTTGCAACTCATCTGTCCCTAACAGATAAGGGCCTTTTTGTGGAATGTTCTGTGGGTTTACTTCATTTTGTTCTTGAATTCCCATAAAAGCCCCAAAATGCTACATTTCTAAAATATGTTGAGTTGAATACAGGATGGAACTTGAAGGAAAAAAAAGATAAATATACACTGCAACAGTGAATCACATGATATCAAGAAAGACCAACGCATTAAAGAAAATGGAAATGCAGGTGCAAAATAAACACCCCGTATTTTGGGTCCTGTGCTTGAAAACAGAGATAATATAAAGTGTATTTTAATTTCAAAGTCAAACTAATAAAAGCAAACTGCAAATTATTCTGTCACTGTTTTGAATACATAATAGCACTTTCTACCCCACAGCAAGACACCACAGCTCTTATAAAGTGAAATACAGTCATTTTATCTGCTCTTTTCTTCAATGCTATTCTCTGCCCTTTTCTGGTATCTAGTTTTCTGTCCAGTCCAAACTATTACTACATGGATTGCTATCCAGAGCCTGACAATCTTCATCTGGACTTAAGGCACCATAACATACAGTCATGCCACTGGTTTAAAAAAAAGTGTTTACTTTGGGAAACAGTCCTCACAATTACTAGGACTATGTTTTTTTTAAAGCAGAATTTTAGTTACAACCCATCCATTAACCAGCTTCAATCTTTTTTTTTTTTAAAACTGATTTATCATGACATTAATTGTGCCTTAAGACAAAAAAAAGTATCATGGCCTGGGAAAAGGTAAACAGAAAAAGGAATAAGACAAATCAGTTGAAGACTGCAGACAAAAATACTAGACTTACTGTTCTGTAGTAGAGATTGGGGGGGGGGATGGGGGGGAAGGGAAGAGAAAGACAGGCACCAACCTACCACCACCTCCGCAATTAAGCCTACCATTTAATTAAAAACAATTATTACAATTCTGCCCTGCCCATCTGCTCTGAGTCTGAACAATCATAACTCTGCAACAAACATTTTAGCTTGTTCTTAAAAACTTTCATATAAACATACTGTAAGACTAAACTGAAGCAACAGATTTTACACTTAGCCAAAACATTTTTTTTCCCCCTCTATTCAACCAAATTAAGCACATAACCAGTACACCTGCATTGTAAGAGCCTGGTCAAATAGCACACCCAAAAGACAAAAGAGTAGTTATGAGTAAGAACATCCCCATTTTCATAATAGACTAAATCTTGCTGCTTGTCCTATGACAACCGACTATAAAACTAAGTCAGTTCTACATAACTGAATGAATGAATGAAACACAAGGCTTGCTTGATAACACTTTTCTCATCATGCTCTCTCGACAAGCAGCCCTGCTCTGACGCAGTGCTATTCACGTAACGCAGCAAACTACAGCTGCGCACACAAATTAATTCTTATAAACATGCATCCTCCCCCAAAGTTTCTTCTCTTTAAAAGTAACGGCTGCTCTTCAGCTTTGCCACTTAACGACTGAAAAAAATGTATCACCATTTCATGTAAAAGCTTATGGTTTGATATAAATTACACTGTAATCCTTTTGGAAATGCTGGGATTTATCAAAGTGCAGAAGAACGCACAACACAAAATAATTTTACTGCTTTAAAAAGAGTGGTTGAGCTGACATTTCTGGTCCTGTCTATGAGCCTAAAAAGAAATTTCTGTTCCACTAGCCTGATTGTTTCCCCCCCCTCTATCAACTCAAATATATACACTTTTAACTAAAGTTAGGAACAAACTATTTGATTTTATGCATGTTAATTTCTTAAAATTACTATTCATAGCTTCAAGGTCTCTAAGTAAACCCATAATGATTGATTATACCCCTAATGATTGATTACACCCCTATATGAAGTTTTAAAAAACAACTCTAATCTTTGCAGAAATATTTATATTGTTTATGGTTTTGATGTCACAAACTAAAATTTTCCCCCAACTGAAGATCTGCATTTTGTTTAGTATCTCTTTCCCTGCTATTACCTGACAACATGGCAGTAATAGACAGGACCTCATTAGAACAGTTGTAGTCACAACTTGCAATAACCATTTTAGCCAGTTGTGGGTCCAATGGAAATTCAGCCATCATGGATCCCAACTCAGTCAAGTCTCCATCATCATTTAAAGCAGCCAGATAGTTCAGAAGCTCTAAGGCTCTCATCAGAGTTTCAGGAGCTGAAAGAAAAAAATATTTAGGTAGGCACATTAATGAAACTGCTCTGAATAGGCAAAAAATGAGGAAGTACAGACTTATTTTGTAAGCAAATGTGTATGACACCCACAAAGAAGAGAAAGAAATAAAAAAATAAGCCACCTTACTTTTTGTTCTCCATTCAACTGACTCCCAAACAGAAAATTCTGTCAAAACTCAGTTATATACATCCAGACATTAATGAAATGGGGGGGTGAAGGGGGTGGGTGGTGTTAATCCCTCATTTAGAAGAGCTTTTAACTGGATCAAAACCTTTGTGTATTTGAAGATTACTGCTTTTCAAAATTCAGACAGCAGTGGCACTGTGAAATATTCAGTGCCATAGCAATATCACTTCCCCCCATCCACTGATGCATCTTCTCTTGTTCCATAGAAAAATAGATCAATACAGTCCTAAAATCTCAGCCATGTCAACTTTAGATGTCTACAGGCTTTCAGAAATCTGAGCCTGTAAGAAATTTCTCTTAATCCTGCATTCCTCGTAGCAAACCTATATTACACCCACAAAGAACAGAAAGAAATCCAAAAGCCTTCCTGCTAAGCTACCATACATGCTGCATAGCACAAAGAATGCAATTGTTTGTTCTGTGCAGCTATTTAAAAGCTTACAGATTTAAAATTTCCTTTTAGGGGGAAAAACACAATTAACTTTGATGTATTTATATATGGTTGATCTACACTTTTAATTAGCAATATAACTCAATTAATTTTAAAGTATATGTGAACATTTAACACTGAGAAGGAAGGTGCACACTAACTTTATAGTTTGAGCCAAAAACATGTATCCAGCTTTGAAAACGCTAGCCAAATTTATTTATATATAGTTGTTAACTGATGCACAATTAGAATATGTGATCAAGGCGATAAGTAAAAAAACCTGAAATAATAGAATTTCTAGTACCCTTGATTTTGTCTTATCCTCTGAAGTTAAGGGGCATTCAGTAGATTCCTTGTTTCCATCAAAAGCTGCTATGGAGACCGAAACATAAAAAGCTTGCTTTGGTAAGACAGAGCACTAAATTTCAGGATAAGAGGCATTCCTTATGGATTACAACAGAAAGTGGTAAAACATAAAAGAATTTATCCCATGTTATTATAAAAAATATTCACCAAAATAAAGATTTCCGAAGTCAAAACATAACACAGTAGACAAGATAAAATATAAATAGATACCTGGAGGATCCATAAAATCGAAGTGCACCAAATCATCTATACCAAGCTTCTTGAGCTGCAATACTACAGAACCTAAGTTAGACCTCAAAATTTCAGGGTATGTGTTGTCCTAGGGGGGGAGGGAAAATAGAAAATTCAGAAAATTCACTTGTTCTTCCAAAGCACTTTAAACTACACAAGCATTCAAATTCTGATCTTGTTTGGTAGCATGGCACTTGACTACCTGTATCAATCAGATGTTCTTATATACTCAATCTAAAAAAAGCAACCTTACCTGCATTTCAGTTTTGTAAGCCTTCTCCGTATAAAGCCTGAAGCATTTGCCTGGTCGAGTACGACCAGCACGGCCAGCTCGCTGCTGAGCGGAAGCTTTACTAATCGCAGTCACCAAGAGAGACTCCACTCTGATACGAGGATTGTATACCTATTTGAAAGTAGAATCAGAGCAGGAAAGAAGGGAAAGAATGAACACCGCCCATTGATAAGAGAACTATCTAAAAAGACTGCTTTAAACTTATTTTCAAACCCAGCCTCTGACTAGGAAATCACAAGTTGTATGTATCTGAAAGGAGAAAAAAATTGGCTACAAAAGCCTTTGGCTCAGCAACAGAAAGCTTCAAATTCAACTGCCTAGAGAACAGGATTTACTTTTTACTCATTTCTTAACAACTCCTGCCAGGCTCCCTGTCCTCCTTAAATGTGTGTATTTTTAGGTCATATTTTCATGGCAGGAGGAATGTGTCAAATTTGTTTTCTAGAGTGCTAAATACACTGTTGATGCTCAAATAATTTAATGAAAAAAGTTGTCTTGATACAATTATGAGGTTACATAGCAGTTTTCTAGACATCAGAAAAATTTAACATTAAGGTGGAATGCAACTGTAAAAATAACAGATGACAAAACAAGACTATTTCAAGGGTACATGCAGACTGGCACAGTACAAAAATATATGCTGGAATTTACTGTCAAATTTCCACTGCAGTCACACATAAACAGCAGCCTTGCCAACTCATTAGGGCTCATGAAAAAGAATATATTGTAAAAAAAAAAAAGCAATAGTCAGACCGTAGTTTCAGTTGGAAGATATTCTTTGGTCCATGTTTTAACACCCTCCTGCTGTGAACAGGTATAACACACGTACAAAAGCTTTATTTTTTATTACAGAAGGTATTGTGAAAAATAAAAAAAACCCTCAGCCTGAATGGTGATTGAAACTTGCGTATGAAGATGCATTGACTGTACTAACATTCTGCTGGGTCCCTCATTTTGCAAAAGTTTAAAGGCTGACAACATCTATGAGTATTAAAGGAAAAGTCTAAGAAACCAAGTTAAAGACAGTTATAGTTAGTAAAAAAACCTAAATGAACGTTAACAGATTTGTATTTTATTCTTTCTTTAGTTATTGGGTTGACTGTAAGCAAGCTACTGCAGTTCCTCTGAACATCCCATGATGTTCCAAGAAGCACAACACAAACTCAGTGACAATCTTCAGGGTTGCAACAGTACATGATAAATGCTGACAACAAACAGATACCCTAGGTATCATTTCTCTCTTCTCATTTTAGTGCTGGAGTTTTCTACACTAACATGACTTAACAGAAGAGGTGGCTTCCAGCACTGTTTTTTTTTTTTTTTTTTTACTTTCACACGATTTCTTGGTTTTGCTTGAGCATTTTCAAGCATAGACACAGAGTACAAAACCACCACTCCTGAAGTATCTAGGAAATCCATATTCCAGGCCTAATTCTCAAATTCCTCACAATTCAATTTTTTGAAAATAAAATTCTTCTGCACTGCACTGTTTTGGACTGCTCTATCTAAAATTTGCAGACTAAGTGCAAACCTATAAATTAAAAAACAAAACCACTAAGGTCAAGATTTCAATTGGGAAAAGACCTCTCAGTGTTTAAAAGGGAAGTTACCTGAGCAAACCAGATTCCAATATCTTTCCTACTATAAAGAGAAAATGAAGTAGTATTTACCTTCTGTTTTGCAAAGCCAGGATCAATCACAAACACAACACCATCTATTGTTAATGATGTCTCAGCAATATTAGTGGATACAACCACCTGTCAAAATATAGAATAGTAAACATGATTACTTAGTCCTGAAGATGAAGAGTTCTGATTCTGTCTCTGCACCAAGAATTTTCAGCAAACTTTCCTTCCCTTCATCAGTAACTACCAGAGCTGCGCTCCAACACTCTTACAGGACAATCTGAATTCAACTAGATGAACTTCTATTGAAATCAGAGCTATTTTTGTCCACTGTTTCTGCTCCCTTATGTCTCAATTAACAATATAACCAAAGTCAGTTTTGAGAAAATGAAACAGAAGAGCAAATAAAAAAAACTTACGAAACCACTACTCAAAATTTTACTCACATCTCTGGCACAAAATGACAAGTTACACTGGATGCCTTTAACATCATATGTTAATTCCAGCTTTTTAACTTTTTTGTAAAAGCCTAAACAGGGCAAACTGGTTAAATAATATTAAATAAGTGTTATATAACTATACCAGCATAGCATGTTCTTTTACTTAACTTGTAATAAAGCAGTTATCAAAACATTCCAGACAAAATCCTGAACAATATCTATTTCACTTCAACTATATCTTTTAAAATTACCAGATAGTCAAATATCTTTACATATTTTGAAGATTACATTCTTAAATTTCTATAAACTTTCTGAAGGTTAAAAATTAAAGCAAAGGTGATGTCCAAGTTCTGACGCTTAATTTGCCATCATTTAAATTTTATGTCCAGAGATGCAATGTGTCTAAAGACATCATTAGCTCTCATGCCAATAGTGACCACATTAATCAGCAAATTTAATCAGCAACCTCAGGAAAGACCCAAAATGCGTTCAGCACTTCATCAAAACTACTTACCTATCACTTCTTAATTTCAGAGCATTCTGTCATCATTGTTTTCAGTTTAACAATTAGAATCTGAGAAACCCTTAACAATTTGCTCAGAATTACAATGAAGCCTGTGGCTGGACTAGATTGATAATCCTGCTGATTTATCTTCCTCCTGGCTGATCACTTCACCAGTCAGCTACTTATAACTCTCATCTTATCTCTTCTTAAGCAGACTTAAGGTCTAAGCTTGCCCAAATACTACTATGTATTGAAAGCAATAGTTTGGTGGAAAAAACTTGACATTAATTTGGAATTACACCATAATTCAGCACAGCCTGAAACAATGTGCTATTTAGAACTCCTCAAATAAAAAAAAATCCTGTACATCTTTCATTCATAGGTAACCTGTACAGATTAGTCAAGAGATAAAAGCCACAAACATCAATGCAATTAAGTGTTGACACAAAAGCACAGTATGCTTTCATTAAAAAATTGCAAGTCATTAAATATGCAAATTAAACTAGCACTCCCGCATTAAAAGGCTAATCAATCTACATTCAGCTTGCTGTTAATTTATCTAAAAAGTCTCAGCTTTCTCCGAGATCTACTAACACATGAAACATCCATACCCAGAATCTTCAAAACACTAACTACAGAGCAGTGTCAAAAGGTTTTTGGTCCAGCTTTTAATCACCAATTTCTATTAGGACATTTCAATACCAACAACTGCTTAGTCCACAAAGGTCCAGCAACTTAACTGTACGTGAAGCATACAGAACTTTCCTAAGGTAGAAGGCAAAAAAAGTTATTTACGTAGTGGATTCTTCTGTATGTATAGATCTAATTTACTAATGCTGCATTGTTTAAAAAAACATAATTAATGGATAAAAAAAACACAAGAAATTTCAGAAAAAGCTTGAGGAAATTACCCCACATCTTTCAAGCCTAAATCAAAGTGGTAAGTCCCTTGGAAATCAGATTAAATTAGTGCTAAACTATGTAAAACAGTAAATTGTACCTAATGAGCTTTAACTGCAGTTTTGCAATTACTGAAATGGTTACATTGAAAATGCTTTTAAATATCAGGTTAACAGTTTGATACACCAAAACATTTTAGAGGTTAATTTAAACAAGTTATTCTGAATATTAAAACCTACATATTATCTATCTATAAAGATATCTGTATACTGCATATGTATTAACCAGTAATGCTCAAGACTCCTGAAACAAAAGAATATAACACAATTTGCCTTCCAAACTGTGAGTAAAGGATAAGGCAGGAAAGGGGAGTAGAAATGCTCTTTGTTAAGCCATCTCCATCTTCCATCACATTATAAATTAAACAGTATATTAACTGTAACTAGTAAAAGCACTTTTTTAGCTTTAGTCTTATGCTTTTATGCAGTAATAGCTGATCTTGCCCAGGACATCTAAGATGACAAAAAAGCGCAAAGTTATCATGCTCTGTCAGTACTAGCTGTTACCATCACTACTACTGCAAGGTGCCACACTACTTCTAGCATCTTACTTTTCTTTCACAAAAGTTAAAGCTCAGAAGATACTTATTCAGATACTGCAAGCACTTCACTTAGTTTTTATGACCATTAGAGCCTTTGAGATTATTCAGACCTCCTGCTAGCTCGCTCTCCTCAGCAGTTCTAAAAAACTAGGTTCAGCTCCCACAGGAGATTGTGTGAAAGCAGACATTTTGTAAGACAGTGGAGGCACAGCAACCCATGGTCCTACTTAACATATCTTGATCACTAAGACTAACTGAAATGAAAACAGCATCTGAACAAATTTACAATACACACAGGCATACTTTCACTCATTGCTAGACTTGCTATGGAAATAAAACCCAAACATTTGGGTTCTGATTGGCCAGAACATTTCAGCCAAAGCAAAGAGGAAAAGTGGTTGTCCTTTTTTTTTGTTAAAAAAAAAAAAAGGTTTTATAGGTTTGAATCTGCTGCTAACATATTTTGTGGCTGCTTTTGCCTACAGTTGATATAAGAAAAATTGCCATGCTGGAAAGCTAAGTAACACAGTTGCTACACTCTGAGCGTCTTCCTTTTAGATACGAGTTCTGGCTTTGTCAGTTCAACATAATGAAAGCTACACACTGTATCTGTTATCTTCTTATCAAGAAAACTAGAAACTGCCTATTTTGAAGTGCACAGTTTTAAACATGAATGAAAGTTTAATGAAATACACAGCTATCACTTGTTCATCACTGAAAAGCAATTTCATTCATTTAAGTCATTTGCTAATGCAATCTTGTTGTAGCATGTTTCATGATTTCAGATTGAATGCTTTCTGCAATCAACTTCAATAGGAAAAAGAGGATCATTTCACTAAATTTATTAAGTGGTTTGTTCTTCCAGAAGACTAGAAAGTTGCCACTAGTATTCTACATGCACTGTACTGCACAAAAAAGCAAATAATCCAGGAACAAACCCTGCCTAGAGCAGACAGTATGATTCAGCTTTGATCTTCAAAATCTTAACTTCATGGTTGCTACAGTTTCATATAGCATTAGTTTAACTTGAGGAAGCTCTATTAAGACTCCTTCCAAATGTTCAGTTTTAGAGAAATAACCACAGTTTCTAGTGTGGTTTAGTTGAGCACTCAGGAATTGAACTATTAATTTTATGGAGAACATTCGCTAGTGGCATTTCAAGTTTCAGTTTCTCAATCCATTTTGCCCAATGAAAGTATCTCAATTCCTTGCTTACTACTACAGAAAACACAAACCTCTAACTTCAACATACTTAACTTGCACCTTCTCATAAACATTGAGAAACAAGCAAAACCTGCCTGATAACATCCCTTGAAGAGATAGCACATTTTGTTTCCAAAAAGAGCATGTCAAAAAATCCCACCCCTCCATTTAAATCATATGGTTGACAAATTCAGTATTTAATCTGGCCTTCTATGTTTCTCATAAGACACTTACATGAACGCCACTCCCATCAATCAAACCAAACTATTAAAACATTCCGGCCTTATAGATGGAAGACAGAATTTTGAACTGCACTGAGAAACAAACTCTGTTATCTAAAAATTTTAATGTCATAAATCATTGGATTACTAAGGCTTCATCAAAAAAAACTTCTACTTGCTGCTGTACAAATAACACTTGAAACAGCTGAAGCTCATATTTAACTGCCCACACAACTGAGTAGCTAGTTACTGAACATCATACTAGAACAGCATACTATTTACCTTTCTTCCTATTGCTCCGTTTTGTTTTTTTGGTGGGGGAGGTTCAAAAATCCTTTGCTGTTGCTGCGGAGGAAGGGTGGAATACAATGGAATGATTTTGATGTCACCAACTTCAGGGCCTAAATCATCAATTTCACGTTTTATCCTCTTGCAGGCTTCATCAATCTCCTGCAAAATAAAAACACTGGTTAAAAGAGAACTCCAAGAAAAAGGCAGTGCATTTTATTTTAGAGTGCCTTATGACAATTATATTAAGTCTAGACCCTGAAGAACAGTTACAATAACTAACTTCTACTTTAAAAAAATAAAAATATTTTTTTTAAAAAATTAAGGTGCTTGCTGAATTTGCAACCCAATTTCAACAATACTTCAGGATGCTTCAGCTTCTATACTCTAATGAACAGCCTAATTTGCATTCAACATCCTTTTTCTTTTAGTCATGTTTCCTAATTAATTCTCTACAAATTGTACTAAAATTGAAATCTCTCACCCTGGAATATTAAACTGCACTCATGACCTTTTCAATTTTCACAATCTAAAAGAAATTGATGTGCAAGATATTTAAAATAAGCCAATTAAGCTTTTATGTCACATATCACTAATGCAATTATATGGAAGATTTGCTTCATTGTACCTAATAAGAACAAACACCTTTATAGTATTAACATGGATGCTCAAAACCAAACCTCTCAATCCAGTGTTTCAGATTTTACTTTAAAATTAACTGAAATTCCATTTAAGCTTAAGTCATCAAATACTCTGCAGATGAGAAAGACTTTTCATGCCTTTTTTACGTTAGTATTTTCTACAGTATCTGCTAGCCTATTTTTTGACTAGCTTACCATACAAAAAAAGTTCACCACAGACTAATCATTTATAATTCCATTCCATTTTAAAACAACCACATTTAAGTCAGCCAGGTGACCTATAGTACACAGAAATTTAGGTCACCAAATAACACAATTCATTAACTTCCAACTTAAAAATTAAAACAGAGCCTCCACTGGTATAACTAAGAGGTACGCTTACCAACTACTGATATTCCAGCTGAACCACTGATGGGAGAATGAAGTCATCACGACACGAAGCAAGAGTAGGCAAACAAAAAATGGCTACAACATATTCTGAGAGAAGAGGCCAGACCTCCCTTATCACAAATAATTCACCAGCCTGAAGCTGAAGTGATACTGAAGATCCTCAAGCAAATATATAGAACAGGTTAATCTACTGGCTTTGTAAAATTACTGCTTTAAACTGTGATAGAAAAGCAAAAGCATCCTCCTTTTTAGAAACCATAAATTCAGACAGAGCCTGGAACAAGTCTGAGTCTTTTTCCATTTGTTCTTAAAGAGACTTTTAAGTTTTCAGCACAACTGTATTGAGTATGTTTTAAAGAAGCACAGACAATACAATACTCACATTCTGTATTGATCAGCATATATAATGTAAGCATGGCAAAATTAAGGCTCTTCCTGTTTGATGTCAGAGCCCTTTAATAGCAAGCCTAATGCTTTCTGGCATTATCTTGCCTATCTGAATGAACAGCAGATATTTACAAAAAACCTTTTAAATAAAGGTGCACTTTGCCAACAAATCCAATACACCCTTCATAAAATGTAAGATGCATACAAGAAACTGAGCTGGAATGCCCCCTACTGGTTTATTAACAAAGAATTAATTTCTTTACACAGATGTCAGTATCTGGTGTTCTGCTGATAAAGCCCTTTAACAGTAAAAGGAAAAACCTAACTTAATCGACAGATCATACACAGTAGCTCAGTAAATTAATACTTTAATAATGGTGCTTATGTAAAGAGACAGCATGTTAAAAGTAAATAGTTGACTAACTAGGCAGCGACACTCCCTCTCAAATTTGCACCCATGCAAAGTCTTGACAAGCTGATACTTGGGCCTGCTAAATGTTTCATAAAAAAATCAGATTGTATCTTTAAAAAACACACACCCAATCAAAAACCACAAGCCAAATGCTAAAACAAAAACACAGCACAGACCTTAGCTCCTGATCTGAAGGTCACTACATTGTTCTATGGAATTTGAGCAGATTACACTGTGTAATTGGGAAAGCTCCGATGCTAGACAGGATGCTTAATCTTCAACACTAATGACTAGAGACTCCAGGACAGTTTTATACTTAAGAGAGTGTAAATACAAGCAAGCAGTGATAAATCAAAGCACTAAACTCTTCAGCCCACATATGTTCCCAGCCACCCATCACCTTTCAGAAGAGCTAAAAGTGTTGTTTCTCCCTAGAGTTTCCCCAACTGTAGTTTCAACCTATCCCTAATAAGAACTCATTAAAATACTTCAACATAAAGGTAACTGCACATACAACCATTACTCTCTGCAGATTTACCAGAGACCTCTCATCATAAACTGCTGCAAGAAGGATGCAAGTCACCAAGAGCCACTGCCACTCATCTAAAGACAGTAAAAGAGAATTCTTTAGTACTGAACTGTTTTAATTTTAAAAAAAGAGGGGAGGGGAGAAGAGAGAAAAAAGGGTTGTTTCCTTTTATTTACCACACTGGCAGAAAACTATCTGTATCTTCAGCTGTATCCATAACCACCCTCCAACTCCAGCAGATGACTAAAACCGATATCCCAAAGTACACAATCTAGAAGATCTGTGTGTAATAAGAATACTTTGAAAGTATTAAGGATTCATTTAAGCATTAAAGATTCATTTGTATCACACAGAAACATTTAAGCCTGGAGACAGAAGAGATACAGTTGAAGGCACAATCCTAACTTTAATCCTCTGAAGATTCAGCAAGTCTAATTCAATAGTCCTGACAATCACATGTGAAAAGTTTTTTTTTAAAAAACAACCACACATTTAAATATTTTGACACCATCTACTTCAAATCCATTAAAAAACCTCTGGAAAGGGGATTATTCCATCAACTCAAATGGAAGAGGAGGTTTTTCTTTCTTGGAGGGCAGAGAGGAGGGTAGAGTGCTGGTTGTCTTGCATTTAAATTATGCCTGAAAAACTCTTCAGAGCCCTATCACACTGACTACCTGAGATAGCAGATACCAGGGTACTAGAAGTAGGAACAGACACAGCATCAGAGGAGCCACGGTTAGACTCGCAACTGCCCAGTGCATCAGCACAAAGACCCACTTCAGAATTAATCAAAGAACAGAGTAGGCCTAACATGCAAAAAGTGTGAGGCTTAGGCAATGCTGAAGTTACTAGATCCTTGATCCTAGTTCCTCACAGAACTGAAGACTTCTTAGGAATATTATTTGAGAAACAGTTCTCAGTAAAATTGTAGTCAATGAAATTGCCCATCAGTGCACTCATTCTAAAAAGAGCTGACTATCAAAAGGTAAATAGCAAACAGACCACAAAAAGGGGAAAGGTTACATGCTAGCTAAAAAGCTCATTTATCTCAAGCTGCAAGTGGCACATACACTCAACATACCTACACTTCACAACATTTAGTCATCATATTTGTCCTGAAGTCTTATGTAAAACTTCTTCCTTGATCCAACCAAAATGAATTAACAATATATATACACACAATATCTATAGTTCAGCTGCAACACTATGGAAACTATCATCAAGAAGCAGTTAAAAACTCCGTAGTAATACACTTTGAATATTAATATGGAGTTCTCACTCTTCTACATGCCCAACACCATAAGTGATTCTCCTTAGAAAAGCTCCAAAGACAGACAAGAAACAGCAAAGATAAAATACTACTTTTTATGGATATACTAGTGATCAAGGAGATAATGGGGTGGTCTGTATTTTTCAAGCAGGAAAAACAAAGTCAGTTAAACATCAAGTGAGAGATTCAACAATTTATATATACAGCTAAATAAAGGTAGTCTATAGAAAGGAAAAAAATGCTGCAACCAGGAAAGTAATTTAAACAAGGTTGTTATTATTATTATTAAATAAAATTTAAACTAATTTAAATGGTATTCCTTCCAAGAAATTGGTGTGATTAAGGCTGGTTCTACACACAATCCTGAGCAGGGCTGCTTGCTTTTCAAACAACTGGTAGACAACAGGCCATATTTAGAATACCTGTCAAATTAGGTGGATTTCAGGAGCATAAGTATCAGCAATTCTGAGACACCAGAAGGCTTCAGGATTTCAACAGGAATTTCCACTGTGCCACAAATTTCAGCAAAATCTAAGTCTGCATGGGAACCAATGCTTAATAGTGTCTTGTTTAGAAAACAAAGCAAGAACAGGGTACACACTTTCCCTCCGATTTATTAGAAACAGTAGTGCAGCCATTTATATTCTCACATAACAGTAAGCAGGTTACTTATGCCTCCTGAATCAAACAGGATTTTTACTCCATCTTTATGCACTTTTCCAAAGAAAAGGCAGGCTGATGACTAGCAGCTAGAAAAAACCCTTGGATGCAGTATTTTTTATTGCTCTCACTGAAACTGTATTTCTGTGCAGCTAGAAATGCAAAGATCCACCAGACCAGGGAAAACTGAGTTTGAAACCCATTGACAAAAGGAGTCTTGAATTCTCAGAATGCTAGGATTGCTGCTTATATTTGATTTTAGCATCCTCTGGATGGGGACAGCAACACCTACTATTCATATCAAGCTCTCAAGAAATTAAAAGGACAGTTCTTGCTTTATTTTTCCCTTCTCATGGCAGATCAATACATCTACAAGTGAAATAACTGGTTATATTAAATGATTCAGGCTGACACACAGCAGAACATCTGCTCCACCTCCAGCAAAAATACAGTGAGAAAGCTTCATCTAAGCATGTATAACTACACATGCAAGTATTCAAAAGCCAAAACAACAGTCCTGTCATGCACACTCACCCATGAACAGCATTAAGTACTATAGTAGCAGTACACAAAATATGCCACATTTTGAAAAATGTTAGACATCTTACAGTGTCAACAACAAAAACTGAAGAGCTGTAGGTGCTCTTCAGGCATAAAGAAAGATGCTGTATTTAATGCTTTAGGTTGTGGTCAGAATTAAGTACTCCAAAGCACCTTTAACCATTCAGTGAGATAAACATATTCGGTGTCACCTAGAGATATTTCATAGCTAAAAGTTGCTGGACTGTAACCATGGTAACAGACCTGGCTACATTTGCTCTTTGTACACCAAGTATTGAATGCTGCTGTCTGGTCAACAGCCTTACTCCTTTGCAACAGTTAAACTAACCACAGAAAGCACTCACTGCAGGTTAGCTTCTTCAATGCTCAAGACTGTCTTGTCAGAGTCTGCCCCTTTGTCTTCCATCTCTCTCTCATACTGTCCCATACGACTTGCATCCCTCATCCCAGAACATGCAGAAGAACTACTTCAGCTAGAACAAGGCACAGAAGGTAGATCTGAATTCCTACCCCTCTGATTTGTAAAACTAAATTATTTTTTCTTCTATCACCATACCAGTGCTCAAGTTTCATTTTTATTCCTCATCACAGAAAGTAAATCTAACAGAGTCCACATTTTTCAAAGGACAGCATGGGAAGGTGACAAAAGGAAGGTCTCCTGAAGAAGCCCATTTCTTTAACCTGACCAAAATGATCTAGCAAGATATGATGAAAAACTGTCAGAATTTGAAACCAAGAGGGACAGAACTGATAGTTACCCTATGGCTTAACTTCAAGAGTACCACTTACAGGACTAGTGCTTCAATACCACCCAATCCCACTCCCTGTGCCCCCCCCTTCTCTTAAATTTGCATTAGTAAATACCAGCAAGACTGAAAATGTGAATAGGACTTAGTATTACTAAGTAATATTTAGTAATACTCATTTTTAGAGCTATTAGAAATAACTCTTTATAAATATAGTTATTTACTAGTTATTATAAAATAACTATTAAAGTTATAGAGATATTAGAAGTATCTCACTTTTGAAAGCCTTATCACAGAAAATAGTCTAGGTATGACTTTTGAAGATGGTCCGTGCCAGTTTAATTTAGAAACATGTTGGCTCCTCAGGCTCTGCGTCAGAACACAGAGCTAAGGAAGAGACTCAGAAATAAATAAACCACAAACCATTACCTTCTCAGCTGCTTCCAACACATCTCCACTGCTGAAGTTTATCATCTCACTACTCCCATACTTAATATTCCCTAGCTCTGCATTAAAAACTAAGGATGTGATCACTAGCAGCGCATCTAAAAGGAGCGTTATAAAATTAACCACAGAAGAGACCAATTTTGCTTCTTATCATGCACAGCACAATTTTTTTTTCTTTATCTGCTGTTGAAAATAAAGTCTTTACCACACTATTCAGACTGAATGCTCAGTAGAAATTCACTTTCATTTCTTTCCCTGATGGGACTTTTGCAGTAAAAAGTGAGGTACTTATACTGAAAGGTTACTATTAGCAAGAATAAATACAGGGAAGAATTATAGGAGCAGCTGCATACACTGATTTAGTGCACCACATCTTTAAGATGCAAGTTTGTGCTGAACAAATACTGTCAAGATTTTTACATAAAGAAGTTCCACTGAATGGTAGTCAAAAAACCCAAACATAAAAGAAACCCAGGAAGACTGGCAGCAATAAAGTTACTGAGTTAAATTGCTCCCGCTAAGCTAATCCAGTAACATGAATTCCCTCTCCTTTTGTGTGCAGAACTCATCTGTGCTGCCATGGATGAGGCTGGAAGCTACACTGATATTCAACAGCAGCTACCAGATGACTAACCGCAAGTTACCCTGAGCCACCAAAGTACTTCAAGTGCTGGCATTCATTGTGGCTCCCAGGCCAAACTGGTATATGTAAACATCCATTTAACTTGCTGGTCAGGCTCCACTCAATCTTAAAATCTAAACTGTATCCCATTATTTCCAGAAAAACTGTTCTGTTTCTACAGAAAGATATTGACTAGTGATGTCATTTTAACCACATTTAATAGAAGAATTCTAGCACTTGGCATGCAAAACAGAATTCAATGGTTTTGTAAACATGGTCCTTGGGAACATTATTTCAGAAACCCTTTCTTCAGTTGACCCTGTATTTGGAGCACTTAAAAGAATCTCACAAGGTGAGCAAAACTTCAGAACTGCTCCAGTTAGAATGTACATTGAACTCTTTTAAACAGGAGATGACAGTCTTATCTACAGCAGATCATCTGCTACACTGTACACAGATTTAGCTTCACCTTAGATAAATGAGTTAAGTAGACTGACTGTTAAGCCCTGAAGGAAACCAATGCAAAAAAAAAAAGGCAGAAGGCAATTTTAACTTGTGCAAAATGAGTATGCCGGGGGAAAACACTAAATGCATAAATAAAAAGGACTTCCCAAAATAGAAGTACTTGGTAGACAACTTAATCTTCCCCCTTCTCATTTGGGTTCCTATCACAGACAGGGCACTGCCAGCCACATCTGGCTTTGATGAGATGAACCTTCTCGCAATTTTGTCTTTGTCCTTAAAGCTGCATGGAACTTCACTAATTTCCCTTTCTTCCTCCAGGAGTGAAAGCAAACTGCTAGAAGCTAAAATGAGGAAACAGAAGTAAAAAGAACTGGCCCCAAGACCTGCACCATTTCAGCAGACTTTCTCTGAATTTGTATTCAGAGCAACAAAGCTTTGTAAAATGATGTACTTAGACAAAAAGAAAAAGTCATAAATGGAACCAGTCAACACTTGTCCGTAACAGAGAACTGCTCTGTCAACAAGTCAAAACTGAACTTGTCTCAGCATGGGTCCTATATTCAGGATCTTTTTGACTTCATCTGTTTGAAATATTTAATATTGGCATTATCTCAAATCGATGAAGAGCAAAAAGCAACTTCCTCCCTTTAGCACTTGAACACCATTAATATTATTACCCTTCTTTCAGTTTATGCTCCCCAACTCCTCAATACTTTCTATGTGAGGCTAAACAAGACACAACCTGTGTTCACTGCAGCCCAGTACACTTACTGCCTTAACCTCACCCAATCACTACCAATGACACCAAAAAAGTTGTCAACTTTTTCTTCAGTTTCCTTGTCTCTGCTACTTTCTTTCACAGTTCCAGTGCCTAACCAGCCTCCCTATAATGAAAAAAGTGTAGCTTTAAAATAAATCCTCATTTACAAAACATTCTACCAAAACCTCAAAAAAAATTTTGCAATTCTTTTCTACACCAACATCAGTTTTACCAACATCACATTTTAAACCCTTCTAAACACTAACACCAGCACTTCACTGCAGTATTTTTCACTATATTTATCTACAATCTAGAACAACAATTTGTACTTCAAACCTCCAGATGCAGCCTGGATTCTTCCTCCTAAACACGTAACAATGCATTTGGCTTTGTGGAGAAAATGGTACTAGGGTGGCAGAGAACACCCTTTGCATTCTTAAGTGCCTAGGCTACTAAGATCTGTAGACAGATCTAAACAGTTTCTGTGTCATTATTTCTGCTTCCCCCACCCCCAAGTTTCATCTGTAAGGATTTTACACCTAGTCTCAGATTACAGATCTTGATGGAGTGTGAAATCTAATACTGTTTTAGCGAAACTCCAGTAGACAATAAACCAGGTACCTGAGATCTGTAGGTGAGCCAGTCTTGAGACGTTTAAAGTCAAGTTTAACAGATGTGTATCTACACAACTAGACTACCAAATCTGTAATCTCAATGACTGAGAACAAGTTTGACAAAAGCTATTGTCTAAGAAAGACATGTTAACGGAAATGTAATTATACTATTTCCTTGTGAATAGAATTCCCTGTCAGAGTCTCCAATTTTGCCTGTGACTGAAAACAGACAACATGGCTTACAGTTATACAGGTTATCTCAGGTTATCTACCTTTTTGGAACACTGGCACACAACATGAACAGTACTTCCATCCTCTGGAATCTCACTGATATACCAGGGTGGTTTTTTGGTTGTTTTTAAAAATCTACAGATGACCTCTCCTCTTTACAGGGACTGTGGGATACAAGTCCTGTTTCAAAATGCTTATTCCTAATAAATGCTTTTTTTAAAATGCCCTCTTTGTTATTAATGGACCGAAAAGCAGTTCATACAACATAATCATATACTTTTGCTCCTTTTGGGATTCAGGAAGGAAGTTTATACTGAACATTTATTTCTGCACCATTAGCAGCAATTTTATCTTCATCCAGTTTATACAATTAAGATTCCTTTGGTTTCCAAATGTATTTAAACATCTTACTATTTTGGGCCTGACAACACAGAATCCTCCCTAGTATCTCCAAGTTCCATCATCAACTTCGTGTCTTAACTAATCTGTACTAATTAACTGCTATCCACCTTATTGCCAATATAAAAATCACTTCCAATTGAACTTGGAAGTAAAGGTAGTAGCTAGTAAGGACCCTCATTCTGCCTTAGACCACTGCAATTACTCCTCATCCAAAGTCTCTTAAACTCAAAACAGTTCACACTTGCATGGTTTCACCCAAAACATCTTCCATTTATGTAACTTCATTTGGCTTTGTGAATGCATCTTTCTGACAAGAAAATCATGTCATCCTGCAACCTGTTCATATTGTTTTCCAGAATCCAAAAGAACTACAAAGCATTCATGCCCTGAGCCAGGGGGGAAAAAAAAAAAAAAAAAAAAAATCACAAAATCATTAAGGTTGGAAAAGACCTTTAAGATCCTCAACAACAACCATCAACCCAACACCACCATGTCCCCTAAACCATGTCCTGAAGTGCCACATCCACACATTTTTTGAACACTTCCAGAGATGGTGACTCCACCACCTCCCTGGGCAGCCTGTTCCAATGCCTGACCACTCTCTCAGTGAAGAAATGTTTCCTAATATCTAGTCTAAACCTCCCCTGGCACAAATTAAGGCCATTTCCTCTCGTCCTATTGCTAGTTACTTTGGAGAAGAGACCAACACCCACCTCACCACAACCCCCTTTACAGGTAGTTGTAGAGGGTGATAAGGTCTCCCCTCAGCCTCCTCTTCTCCAGACTGAACAACCCAGTTCCCTCAGCTGCTCCTCATAAGACTTGTGCTCCAGACCCCTCACCAGCTTCACTGCCCTTCTCTGGACACGCTCCAGCACCTCAGCGTCCTTCTTGTAGTGAGGGGCCCAAAACTGAACACAGGATTCAAGCTGCGGCCTCACCAGTGGTGAGTACAGGGGCACAATCACTTCCCTACTCCTGCTGGCCACACTATTGCTGATACAGGCCAGGATGTTGTTGGCCTCCTTGGCCACCTGGGCACACTGCCGGCTCATATTCAGCCGGCTGTCAACCAGCACCCCCAGGTCTTTTTCTGCCAGGCAGGTTTCCAGCCACTCTCCCCCAAGCCTGTAGCATTGCATGGGGTTGTGTGGCTGGAAAACCACCATCAATACCAAATCAATGGCAAGACCTACACTGCTAAGACCTACTACTATGCTACTACTGAACCCAAAACACAGTGATAGTGGTATCTAGAGCACACTTCCCAGTTCTTGAGATTACAGTAGGTCCTACCACTTTAAATTCAACAGTAATACACATGTAGAGTATATTATGAGGCTCAAAGATGGGCCTTATCAGAGGCCACAAAACATCATGAATCAAAATGGATATAACACTTCAAAGCTTCTCTACAGAAGCTAAGCCAGACTTCATGCTGACTAGCTAAATTCACACTAGCTCCAGGCAGAGCCACTTCAGTTCCCCTGAACAGCATCATCCATGGATACACGGACTAGAGAATTCTAGTCAAAACAGAGGATTGTGTCTTACCAATGCAAGTTTTAAGTGATGCAGTAAGGCAATACAGGGTACTCTTAGATACATTTATATTTAATTCTATCTGTAAATATGAACATGTGTTATGTGCATGATTTTATTAAATGTGTTTATATAAATATATTATGTCCTGTAAATTAACCCAGTGGAAATCAAAGAACTTGTTCACACAACGAAAGAGTATCTCTGTAGCACTTCTGGTTCTAGAAGGTCTAGAAGACCAGCTGGGTCTACAGCCATTTGCCAAACATGATTGGTGCCAAGTTGTACACATTGGAAGGCAGTTCCCCCCTGCCCCATAATTGTTTTAACATATTATTTAGAGCAATACATAGCAACTGATGTAGCAAGGACATAATTTATAATTGATAATTAGAAGGGTAGGTATTTGTTCTTCATGAAAGGTTAAAGACCAGCCTGATTTAGCATCCTGGTAAGAAAACAAGATCTGCTGAAACAGCTGGACAGCTGAGTTCCTTTCTGTGGCCACTGGTTTATTCACACACTTGCAACAGTTGTTTCACTAATTCTCACATTTACCTGCCAGACTAGTCTTAACTAGATAAACTAGAACTTCTAACTAAAACCAAACAGGCAGGTTTCAAAGACACAATTGTTAAAGTACTTTTTCCCTAACTCACAGCAATACTCCAAACAAAGAAGGACAACTGTAAAGGCTAGAGTATCTGCTTTTACAGTGACAGTCATTGTTTTAGTTTTCTAAGGGAGGAGATGACCAGCCAGAAGACATTTTAATCAAATGCCTTTATCTAAGAGGCAACACATCTTTATGAGTGGCAAATCTACCCAAAATGGTGGTGTATCCTTAGCATCACATGTTATTTGTACCATTTTTCCCTTCCTTTGCCATAGTTAAAATTGTGTATGCTTAAAGACACTGAATTGTTCCACATTCTTTGAAGGGTATTTCTTCAAGAGTAGAGGAAAGACTGCAAGGAGTCAGAAAAATTTTTTTGCTAGATGTGTTTCTCCCCCTGTTAAAAACAATTTCAGTGAAGTAAACTTTCACAATGCCTATGGGGTTTTTTTACCTCTCAGTCTAGTAATACAGACACACAAAAGAGCTTCAAAGCAACAGATTAGGACTAATAGAAACCCCAGTTTATTTCAAGCAAATGATTTAAGATTTCCAGAAAAATCCTCATTTCCTGATGTAGTTTAGCTTAAGTGCTTTTGTACAATCCTCTTTTGCAAGGCACCGAGTCCGTACTTGCAGTATTTTGTGGTACAGAAAGACTACAACCAAATACTCAAAGCTATTCATAAAAAACAAAACCCAAACATTTTTATTAAAACTACTACCAGTAGCTAAGTAGCAGAACCCAAGTGTTATTCTTCAGATAAGTTGTACAATATGCATACAGAAGTACAAAGAACTACAATTTCAGTAAAAACATGGATGCTACCAGGTACCCAGAACTTTGGGGTTCACATCAGTATAAACCTAGGGTTCATAGTCCAGATTTCCATGTTCAAGTACATGACTAAGATGAGAAGCATATGTATATTACGGATACAGACAATGACTAAGGACCTGGAGAGTATGGCAGGTACAAAACCCCAGGTTATTCAAATGAAACTAGAAAAGGAAACTAAACATTTCAGTTCACGCAAGCCACTTAAACCAGTTTTTGTATGCAACAATGGATGAAAAAAATAAAGGAAGAAAGTACCTCCTGTCCAGTAAGAAAGAGTAAGAGATCTCCTTCCTCCTCTTCACACATATGAATTTGGATTACTGTTCGAATGGCAGCTTCAAGGTAGTCCCTTTCTGGTTCTGGAGTATAGAATATCTCCACAGGATGGGTGCGACCCGGTATAGTTAGAAGAGGACAGTTATCAAAATAGATCTGAAACTTGCCAGCATCTAAAGTAGCACTCATAACTATAACCTGTAGGTTTGGAGGACAAAAAAAAAAAGTTACTCCAAGAGGTTAACATTAATTTGTGCAATGTTATGCACACACTATGTAATAGTAAGAAACTAAATGCAACTGTTGCATGCTTTTATCACTAGAATAGAGCATCCTTATTACAAAGGTCCAAAAAAAAAAAAATTTCCTAGTCAAATGCAGGAAAGTTAAGCTACAATTATGTTGTTTCTATTATTTTCCTCAATATAAGCTGCATTAAGAATTTCTTAAGAGTTATCTTTCCAATACAGATTATCGTTAAATCAAAAAACAGTTGATCTACTTGAGCTGATTATAAAAATCAGCTAATGGTAAGCACACAGATACCTTATTCGGTATGCCCGCAACTAGAAAGAAGATGCTATTGGGCTTCATCATTACTGACCTTCAAATCAGATCTTTGTCTTACAACTTCCTTCAAAACTCCCATCAAAATATCAGTAGCCAGTGTTCTCTCATGGGCCTCATCAAGAATTATAACACCATAGCGCTCCAGCAATGGATCATTCATTGCTTCACGAAGTAACATACCGTCAGTCATATACCTGAATACAAACAAAACCAAATTTCAACACAAAATTTGTGTAATAAGTCTGATACAGAATACTCTTCCGTATCATTCACTAGGTTGCTTGAACTAAGCTTTTGATCAACTTTTTAAAAATAGAAACATCAGTAAACGATTTCAAACAAGTTAACAAGCTCACTTTAAGTCTTCAGACAGAAATTACTGCACAGTGTAAGTAAAATCTGTGAGTAGGGGGGAAGGGGAAACAAGGTTTAGTAACATTTATAGCTAGTCTATTACTGGCAGACTTCCAGGTCTACAATCAGACAAGAAAAGAAAGGGAAAAAACCCTCTGAAACCCTAGAAATGCTATTTCTGCAATTGCTTCTCCTCTTTCCTTGTTTGCAAATCATCTATTCACTTTTTGCTTTTCCATCTCCGTTAAATTTATTTTTATTCATTAACTTTATTCCCAGCCTTCAACTACTTGTATGAGCAAAAGAGAAGACATCTTTTGATAAAAAGCACTATTCATTGAGCCACACACTATGTGGAATCCTTTTTATCTGAGCATTCTGAAAGTCATCTGCAAATGACATAGAAGTGGCCCTGGTTCCACCTACACAGCACAGGAATCTAGAACAGCTGGCAACTAAAACACTATGGATTATGTGTCCCAGAGTCAGATATAGGCCAGTTTTGAAACTCTGTAGTAGTTCTTCTTACTGAAGTAAGCTACTGAACTTCACTAGATTACCCTGAGCGGGAAGATACCACAGACAAAGGTCAGCTGAATATACATGAAGAGCAAATGAATGCTGAAGAGCTTTATTCTGAATAATACTTCAATCGTAAAAATACTTCTTCAGATCACCCTCTTCTTTATGGACCACTCAAAACTAATTGCCAAAGGGTGGAGTGCTTTCTTGAGGAGGAATGGCTCATTTTCAATTCTATTCAAGCCCCACATCCCAGGTTTCTCTCAGGTCATGCTATGGCTCCTGTCTCTCTTCTCCACTCACACATGTAAAGTGCCTGTCCATAGATTCACGCCCCTCATTACTCATTTCATAATTTTCCTCACAGCCTTCACTACCCTGCAATTCCCCCCACCTCCAAGTAGGCTGTGTTATACTTTTACCTGACAATTATTACACTTACTTCAGGATCGTTTTTGCACTACTGCAGTCTTCAAATCGAATAGAGTAACCAACTTCCTGGCCAAGCATGACATCCATCTCGTCAGCAACCCGCTGTGCCACACTCATTGCAGCTACTCTTCTAGGCTGCGTACATGCTACTCCCCTCTTTGGTCCAGGTAATGAGCGCATGTAGTCAACACACCACTGAGGGATCTGTCAAGAATAAAATTCAGTTTTAACACTTCAAATGACCAGATGTAATCTGTAGCCATTGTATCAACTAAAGTTAGTCGCAATTCCACTGAGATGCCAACTGCATGCACAAAAATATCGAACGCAAGAGAGCAGATAGACATTTGTTGGACCCGATGCCACTAAAGCACACTGACATTAAGCATGTACATAATTGTGTTGGAAGTTATCAAGGAAATAACATTTAGTAGGCTCACGTTTAAGCACTGTTAGATGAGTACCTTATGTAGATATTGAGCAGCAGCCAACATGCTCCAAAGCAACCAAAATTAAAACTAACATTCAGAATTTTGAGATCTGTAGCACAGTTCGTTGTTTTAAGTTTTACAGTACACAAATTACACTTTGTGGCTTTAAAGAGTAATGCTTATTAAACCATTATGCAAAAAGAAATGTTTTAGTGATATAAAAACAGTCTTATAAAAATTGTCTTAGCCAGGAATCACAACAAAGAAGATAACCAAATTAACATAACTGATTATCTGTTCAATTACTGATCTTTTGAAATTTTATCAACCAGAGATTAAACCCTCTACGTTAACACACATTTTATTTGTCAGTCAGGAGTCTTTTGCTCCTGTTCAGAATTTGGGAACAGTAAGAATCACCTAAACTACGAAACTTTATTCAGAACAATTCCTAAAGTGAGTAAAGTTTGATGAAGATGGAACATTCTTAATATGCTCTCAGTGTGACATTTTATGAGGAGGTATCTCCAGGCAGAACTAGTTCCAAGTCTACACATCAAATAAAATCCATTCCTTTTTAGTAATTGCTTTTCAGGTATTCTTACAAGCTCACATTTACAAAGAAAAAAAAAGTTTATACATTGCACCAATGTGGAAAAACAGGAAAAGCAGTATAGTAAACCAGGAAAATTTTTATGCTCGGATACTTTATTTCCACGGCAAAATGTACTTAAGTGAAGACTAAAACATACACACAGCAGACAAGAGTAGACTGTAAAGAAAAAAAAATTTTTTTTTTTTGGAGAGCATACTTCCATTATAAATACAAAAAAAGGAAAGCAAAGACTATTAAAATATGACAGGAGACTACTAGACTGCTGAGAAGAAATGAACTCAAATTTCTGGAAACACTATTCAAAACTAAAAATAATAGCAGTTCTTGAGCACTGATAGTATGTACTTGAAACCCTATCCTGTAACACATACACACTCCCCCAGTGTGCAATGCAGAGGAAGGAATTTGCTTCCCAAGTCACTAATAAAAACTCATCTCTAAGCACATTAGGTGAAGCTTCTTGACTTTGAAAGGAGCAAGTCCTGAAATAAACTTCAAAACCACAGGTCTGC
Organism: Phaethon aethereus; assembly: GCF_964289735.1. NCBI lineage: Eukaryota > Metazoa > Chordata > Aves > Phaethontiformes > Phaethontidae > Phaethon > Phaethon aethereus. The sequence continues at coordinate 65,015,499 of NC_138578.1, read as the reverse complement.
TGGGCCAGTAGTATGAAATAAAAATAAAAGTGGTTTTCCAGTAAACAGCAAAACTTAGAGCACTGGTGTCAAATGAAAGGAAAGGGCTACATAGGCTTCAATGTGTTAAGCTGATTTAGATGACCACCAGAACACTTGTCATGTCCAGCTTTAGGACATGCAAACTCTAGGGAAAGGACTGTGCTATACTACATTTTCTACTTCAGTCATGATTGGAAACATACTCACCACTTTTTATCATCTGATTCTTATAAAAGCTAACAGAGCTAACTCAACTCCACTGACGCAAAAAACCCTACAAATCACCAAAACCCCTGACTTTGCTTTAAAAAGCCATTTTATCAATATCAAAAGCATAAGGAACAGCTTTAGTTAGTGCCCCTTACCCTCAAGGACTATGCTCGACTAGGAGATATTTTCAAATATAAACTCCATAAACATGAGCAGGTAGGGACTACATATGCAGTGGCCTCTAAGATCAAAGTTAAACACATTGAGGACTTTTAAAGACTATTCCAAAGTCAAAGTCATGTTTTTAAAGGATGCAGGGCAAGAGAAGGAAGAACACTGTCCTCTGGCTTGTCTGAGCCACTTCAATTTATTGAAAACTTTCTCTGTTAAAAAGTTATATGGTAGAATTCTCAGAATTATTTTAAGTTTAAATGGTGTCAGACTTTTACACGTATCAATCCTCTTGTGGACTGCAAGGACAGCAGGAGATTAAACTATACTGAGAATCACCTTGCTTCGAAACTTCACCTGCCAAGAAAACTTGCTGACAAAGCAGCATCCCTTATGTTATGTCAACAAACATCCTACCCTTTACAGTTAGGACTCCCAAGCGAAAGCAGATGCTAGTCTACTATTCCATATATGGAAGAAATTTAAATTATTATACCAGCACCACATACAATCCCTCATTTAAAAGGGAGCACACATTGCAATTATAGGAAGTACTTAACCTCTTTCTAAAAGAAATTCAGCACACCTGTTCCACCACTGAGCATACTCTCAGAGCATTTAAGGGAAACAGTTAACTTCAAAGGTTAAGTTTAAATGACAAATCAAGCCATTACAAATACTGAAGATTTGAAAATTAATGGTCTTGACTTCTTCCAGCGTTTGGGGGCTTTTTTAAGCCTAATGTGGAACAAGACTTTCAGAAAAGTTTTATCTCCTGTTGTTTCCACTGTCAGAGCCAAGCATTCCCAAAGCTGGGTGCTCTACAAGACTGAAGGGAAAACATGCCCCTGATAATTAGGGAAGGGACTTGACAGGCAGCAGCTCACTCTCAAAAATACTATCTACTACTATATAGTCTTCTACTATTGCCAAGAAAGGGAAGATAATAATTTTGGAAGAACAATTCATTATATATTTCAAATAATGCCAATTTTATACCAATAAAGCAAGCATAAAAATTTCTTGTACGCTTTCAGTTTGAGCATTAGAGGGTTTCTTAACCACAGATTATTATTTATCTTGCTGTGATCGGTGAATGTAAGGAGAAGAAAAACAACCACCCCTCAACTGGTTTTAAGACAGCACTTGATCAAAAAAGGATGGGACACTATCACATGCAGAACAAGGTTTTCATTAAGTGGCAACACGATCATTTTCAGTGATACATTCCTACAGAGACAGTCTCAATTGTTTCAAAATGTATCTGCAATCTCACAAAGAGAGAGAATTCAGATGAAACAGTGAAGCTTCCAAGACAGCTTACGTGCTTTTGGTAGCTTATACCAGATTTTTAGGAAAGAGGCCTTAGGTTTCGTAAGTCCTTTCAGGAAATAGGGGTAAAGTAGTAAGACAACTCAGGAAAACCTTTATGCCTGGGGAATGACAAAACAGTAAGATGTATTTGAAGTCATAGATACTAAGAACACACACACTTTACATCTTCAAATTCTCAGATTATTCTACAAGAAGTCTTGTTTTCATACAGATAAGTACCAATGTTTTTTACATGAACATTCAGAATACTATGTCTTACAAGTAACTACATAATCAAACTTTTCTGAAGAATTCTATAAAATGCTGGTCTCAGCTCATACATGTTAAGAAAGCCATACAGATAATGCAAATAAGGCACCTTCCAAACAAGACTGGTTCCTAAAATTTGCAGCAAGAAGGGCATATAACTTCAAGTATTTCAGGCACAGCTATAAAAGGTATCCAATGTATGGCTATGTCCTTCACATCTTCTAGGCATCCAAATTTGATTTTATAACTAAAAATTTATAACAGTAAGACTTACTGTAAATTAACTATAATCCATTTTATAAAACCTGAAATATCCTTCAGTTTTTATATTCTGCCTAGATAAAAGGAATTTATCAGGTTACAGAACAAAGAACTTCCTTACATCACTTTTCCACACAGATTTTAAACAGCAAACCAAAGGACATATTAATGTTTTGAGCAAGTTTGTCCTGCTATAAATACACAGTGACATTCCTTATATCTTAGATCTTCCCTGTTTACCGGACTCCAAAATTCTTCTTAAGGGTTAAGGAAGCTCTGCAGATCTACTATCACTATTCAGTGCTGAGGAAGATTGTTAAAGCCATGAATCTACCAAAAAAAAAAAAGGTGATTTTAACTGCAGCAGTTGGAAAGCTGTATGACCTCTGAGAAGTTTCAGTACCAAGGAAATACAAGTCTCTTCCTCTCAAGTTTGAATATCACCAAAACACGTGATCCAATCAGATCATGTCAGAATTCTGACATTTCAATTCCCTTTAAGTTTGTATTTGTAACAGTTAAGTTTTATGAAACACTAACAAGTCCCTATTTCTGTAACCTTTTTCCTGCCTCCCAGCTGCTATCTACACAAACAGCTAAATAAACTACAGATGTAAATTTGGAGCCATCACCTCAGTTTGTGGATTAATACACTTCTGCCTTGCCATTAAAGTCTCTTTATCTTCATTCACCAAAAAGGTAACTACCAACAATAAAGCCTAATAGAAGTAGTGGCCAGAGAACAGGACTGGATTGTGAAAGGGGAAGATGCTGAAAGATTCTTCTCACTTCCATATTCATTAAGCAAATAAAACATTGATCAAGTTAGTTTTGCTCACAATTTGTGAGGTGTTCTTACACAATGAATTTCAAGAAACCAAAGGAAGTTTCACCCCACACACACCTAGCAACAGCCAACCTTTAAAAAAACTGCAGTATCATATAGATAAGAACTCACCTGTGTTGTTTTACCAGACCCAGTCTCTCCAACCAGCACAAATGACTGATGCCTAATCAAAATATCCGTAAATCTTTCTTTATATTCCCAGACAGGAAGTTGTAGCCTTTTTTTCAGGATGTCATAATATCGTGGTGTATGTGGTAGATTTGTGAAAGGGTTAATACTGTGTGGAATCATTGCTGGTTTTATAGTTGGTAACCCAGCAGCCGCATAATACGTAGAGTTAGATGTAGGTCGCAAATCTTTTTCCTTGTCCCTTTCTCTGTCACGATCTCTATCCCTGTCACGATCCCTGTCGCGATCTTTAGAACGGTCATCACGGTCCCTGTCGCGGTCACGATCTTTCCTAAAACACATGAAGAGACACAGCAGAAAACGAGATACTTGAATATTTAAATGCAGAAGAGCAATTTGAATACAAAACAATTTTAAAGGCATCTAGTCCGAAGTGGATATAAACCAAATCTTTTAAAAAGCCTTGCAAACAGCAACCTGGAAGGAAGTCCCATCAAAAAGGCAAAGTAACAAGCTAAGTCAACACCAGCTTTATAGTAAATGCCCATACAAACATTTTTAGGAACAGTCGGAAAGCAAAACCTCCCCCTCTTCTTTGCCAGCACTCAGGCATGCCTGAAAGAAAGACTAGATAACCCTTCTAGAGAAAACTGTTGGCCAACACTCCTCTCCACAGCTTTTTTTTTTTTTTAACATGCAGCTGGCATTCAAACATAACTGGGGAAGTAATAACCAAATTCCTACCTACAGGGAAGATGAAGTAATCAAGACTGTTAGTACCAATTCTATAAATTTTAATTCAAAATGTGCTGCACATTGGAAACAGCCACCACTCTTGCTCTGGTATAAATGAATGTATTCTATGCAGGCTGTATGTTTTCCCTCTCAATACTTCAACATATTATGACTTCAGAGCTTGTTGCAGTAATTTTTTTTTTTTTAGGATGACTTCTTTTAACAAACACCCACTGAAAAGAAAGAAAGATTACAAAGCATACTGTTTACTGTCACTTACCTAACTCACTTTTATATAGATTTCCCTAAAGCTTTGGATGCTGTGTTGTCTGAAAATTAAGGCCCTTTTAGATCATTTGCTTGAATCTGAGATACCATAGGTCCAACATTACTTCTAATACTGTCAAGTATTGTACAAGCTAGAAATCTCTTTCCTGTAAAATGGCAGGCAAATACTGCAGAACCCAATAGGTTCATATTCTCTGGTATGGAAGAGTTGCCCCTGTTACAGACTGAAGGAACTAGACTCCATTATGCTACACTTAATGGTGGAAGAGTCTAATAGCATTTATCAGACAGGAATGAAGCTTTGGACTTGTAGTTAATGAGCTATTCACAATCAGATTTTTAAATATCTGCAGGTATCAGGATAAACAAGTGCATAGTCAGACAGTAACATCATTAATAAGAAAAGGAAATAAAGTTATAAAAGCAATTTAAGAATGGTAAAGCCAGGGTAAAATGCGACAACATGGCAAGAGCACACACTTCACTGAAGGGAAGAACAAGATGCACTACTAGTGAGTGTTTCTTTGGCTTGTTTTTTGGTTGGGTTTTTTTTTTATGTGGGTGTGCATGCTTCTGAAGGATTTATATTCTTCACTGGTATCTAGTCAAAGTGTAAAAAAAAAAAACCCCACACCAACAAAACAAACTATTCCATAACCATTTACTTAAACAGTATGTCAGAAGCTTCTACATGGCAGATCATCAAGTGTATCTTCAGGCATGCTTCAGCCTCACATAAACCAGCACTACTGCTAAGATAAACAGACTCACACTGTTGCCAACCCTTCCTGTGTATTGGTATAAGGATTTCAACAGCCTTGTGAAGCACAAGCCCTCCCTAGACCCCCTCCACCGATGTTTATTCTAACTCAGATCAGTTCTCTCATCTAGACTCCCAAATCTAAGTTTCTCCCTTGCAGCACAAATGAGAGGGCAGCACTGTCTTCTGTGTTGGTTGCAACTTGTGTGGGCTTAAAACCTAGATAAAAATACAACCTCAAGAACAAGACAGTGGATTAAATGGACTACAAATACGATCCAGAATGGAAAGTCTTGTTAATCCCCCATTTCTCAGTAGCTTCATTGAACTCTCATGGCTGTTTAGTTGTACAAATAAGAAAACAAACCTGTCATGTTCTACCTACATTTCAGAAGTAAAAAACTACTTACAGGTTAATCAAGAGTTAAGTCTCTTTCTTGTTTTAAAAAACAAAGAGAGAAGCAGGGGCAACCAGATCTCAGCATAGAAGCCACACAACATATAAGATGCCCTCAAAACGTACTCCCTAACACTTAGCATTTTATAGCAGCACTCCCTCCCCGCCCCTTCCTCCCCCAATGTTTCTCAGTCTCCTGTTATTACTGAAACTTTGCAGACGCATCCAGAATTCTTTGGTCAACAAGAGAAGAGAGGAATGACAGTTATGCTGCCATATGAATTTACTAAACTTCACAAAAATGCAGCTTGGCAGTTCTTAATTTATAAACTATCACATTTAAGTTACTTTTCATTATTGCACAGAGAAGACTGATCTCAAACCCAGAAAGGAACAATGAAAGAATGATAATTTAATCACATGTGTCTTGTGCCTGAATCCCATAACCACCTCCACAATTAGAACGGGGTTGGGTTTTTTTACTTTGTTTTTCAAGTGAAGAAGTCTGCTATCTGCTTTCACCTCCTTATGTCCACACACATATAATATATACACATGTGGATAAAAAAGACATGCTGTAGCAGTCAGAGGATGAAAAGCATATAAAAATGAAAATGGAAACAAAGGGCATAAGGTAAAACCACTGATCATCACAGCAGAAGTCTAACACACCTAATAAAACATCAGTGTTTTTTCTGCATTACTAGACATAGCAATAGTTGATGCAAAAAAGCCAAGGCAGCTAAAGGAGGATTTCTGTTTCATACATAAAAAACCAAAATACAATTAGTCTGAATAATACATCCCACTAACACAGTAACTGTGATGCTACACAACAACAACTGAAGTTAAGTATGTTTGGAAGAAAATTTTAACAGCTTTTAAATAGTATGCTTGCAATTCACACAAACACCATGACCAAAACAAATACAATTCCCATTCTTCCAAAAAGTTTTTTTACTTCATAGATGATACTTCAAGACTGGAAGAAAACCGATATCATGCCAATGCTTAAGGTTACACCAACCACTACAAGCCTGTTGGCCTGGCAACGTTGCCATGAAGAGCCACACATACCAACAGAGGCCTCAATTAAAAAGGAACTAAAAAAACACAGGGTAACTTGATACAACTTTCATATTTAGTCAGGTCGTCCAGTTTGAATGCAAGTTAAACCACTATTCAGCATGGGAAACAGTAACCATCCAAGGAGCTAATTCAGCTTAATCCAGCTCCAAAACCAACTAAATTGCATAAAGGCACTCTCAGCATAGGGGAAGACATGTACATACACGCTATTAACAAGAATCTCTCTGTGCATCTTCCTTCCAGCCTTCCATATGCTGTAAAACCAAACTACCGTAAAATAAATCAAGACAATGTAACATTAGTATGGCTTGGGCTACATGAATTAAGATTTCAAGTAATATTGGAAATCACACCCAATAATTATGCTTAGTGTTCTCAGTCCTATGCCATTTAATGCTTTTGCGGGGAGGAAGGGGGGGCAGGGGAAACAACAAAGAAGGGGCACGAGACCAGTACTTGTATTGTTTTTAGGTGCCATTAACATCAAAGACTGCTGGTTTAAAAGTTCTACCACTGGTAGGAACTCATTTCAGTACACACAAAATGGTAAAACTAAGGGTTCAGCATGACAGTAGATAATCAGTAGAAACAATGCCAAATAAAACCATACCAAAACTATAAAACACACCAAAATACAAACAAGGAAATACTGACCTGTGTTTATCTTTACAACCAACCATAACAGTGTACCACATTTAAATAACACCCACTGTTGGCATAACCATTTGAAAATTTTACAAAAATCTCTATATACAAAAAAGCTGTATATGTACAACTTCTCTGTGTTCGCAGAAGAGCTACTTGAACTTCTGGCAAATCATGCAAAAATGTATTAAAGGAAATGAACAGCTCAATACTTTTGTTTAAAAAATAAAACTATGGTGATCCTACATACAGCAAATAGACTTTCAATAATAAACATTCACCTTTGTTTAGCAGAGAAAAATGCATCAAACTTTAGGGGCTAAAAACTGAAGCTATACAAGCTGACACCTTTAAAAAAATTTAAGTTTTTCAAAGACTGTTTATCAGTGAACACCAACTGCTACGGTAGACCTTTAGTTATTGTGAGCATTGAGAACGAGATTAAGTATTTTTCTTAGATAAATACTCTAGTCCAAAACAATGTTATTGGACTTCAGAAATTGACTAATTCATGGAAGTCTCTTGTGCTCCATCAAGAAGGACAAACTAGATAAACATTGTATTTGTGTTCCTTCAGACTTCAGAAATTTAAACAGCCGCCCACCTTCCCCCCCACTCTCCTCATTAGAGGGTAAGAAATTATGCAGAGAAGGCTCTGAAACAACTGTGTATAAAAAGACAGCATCAGTGTATTGTCTCTGTTCCTGCAATTTCATTGCCCTTAATAAAAATCTGCTAAAGCTTGTGTAGTACCGTCCTAAAACTTTAGACCTTTGCAAAACTATGGAAAAAATATAATCCCTCCTCTGACCCATACCACAAAACCCACTTCGCCATCGATTCTTACTTTAACTCAGGCATATCCCTGCCGGCTACAGAGCGAAAGACGTTAACAAAGGAATAACATTCCTACCAGGCTAGGCACTAATTATACAGGCGGAACAAACCTCATGCTGACCTCTAGGACCACATTTGCCAGACCCCTCAAGCGAGAGAGGGGAAGAAGGAAACAAACAGAAAAGGAAAGGTAAAGAGAAAAAGATATAAAGAACGAGAAGAGCTGCAGACAAAGCCGGGCGCGGGCGAGCGGGCCGAGCAGCGCGCCGCCCCCGGCTCCGCCGCGACGGGAGCCCAGCCCAGCTCGCCCAAGCGGCTGGGCCGGCGGCTGCCTCCCCTTCCCCCGCCCCACGAGGCTCTCCCCGCCCGCTCCCTGCCACCGCGCTGCCGCCATCCGCCACCTCCGCCCCCACCGAGGGGCCCGGCCCTGACAGAAAGGCCGATCGTTGGCCTAGGCCTAACGCTCCAGGGAGCCAGCCAGCCTCCTGGGCCTGCCCAGCCGAGCCGGCGCCGCTGGGGCCCGGCCGCGCGGCTCGGGCTGCTGAACCCTCTCCCTGTTGTGCGGGTAGGCTCAGCCCCGCCAGAGGCGGCCAGAGCCAAGGATGGGCACCGGATTGCACGGGAGCCGCTGTGATCCCCCACCCCCGCAGGCCGCGCTCCCCTTACCCGTCGGTGCTGCGTTTCTTGCTGGAGCTGTAATCGTCCCCCAGATCTAGGCGGTGACGCTTGGACATGGCGGCGGGCGAGCGGGGTGGCGAGCAGCCGCTCGATGCGGCCGTCGGTCGGTGGGTGAGCGGTGGGCCGGCCGGGGCTGAGTGCGGCGGGGCGCGCTCTCCGCTCCTCGAGCAGCAGCAGCGGCGGCGGCGGCAGCGCCGCGAGGCCAGGCACAGCGACTAAAATGGCGGCCGGAAGGAAGCGCCGGGCCTGCGCGAGACGCTGGGCGCGCGCGGCGAGGTGCGGCGGGGAGGGGAAAGAGGGCGGAGCGGTCGCGCGCGCCCAAGGGTGGCGCGGGGCCCGCCATGGGGGGCGGTGGGACGGCTGCGAGGGGCGGCGGGACGGGGCCGCTCGGCCCTTCCGCGGCGAGTCGGAGCAGCCCTGTCAGGGCCTGGCAGCCTGGCCGTTACCGCTGATGCACTACAGGAAAAGCCGCCGTTCACAGCCCTTTCTGTTCGCCCGGGCACGCGTGCGGCGGAACGGGAGTTTCCACACAGGGAGTTTGAACCAGCATAACCGTCTTGGCAAGCCCCTATTTTAGGCAGTCACAGTACGTTAGTCTTGCGTGCGAAAAAAGGCACGTCTTTCACAAGTCATCTGTAGCAGGAGAAAGAGTAGAAAACCAGGGACATCAAAGCTACGCGCAGCCTTTAACTGCTCCAATGTCGGCAGTAGGTACTCATGGCAGTGGATTTCATGAGGAAAAAATTTAACTGCCTTTCAAAGACCCAGAAACACAGTTACTGGTTTTTGCCGCTTTCTCTTGCAGCTTGTCTGCTGTGTCTGTGTAAGATGACCAGTACAAGGGAATCGTAAGGCAAACTCCAGCAGACCCGTTTGGTTCTACTAAGTCAAAGCCGTCTCAGCGCACGGCTACAATGGCCTTTAAGTAACACAGTTCCTGAAGTGCAACAAGATGCCTGAGCTCAATTGCCATGTCCATGCTCCAGTTAGGTTTTGCTTGTACAATTAATAGCTGTAATTAGTTATTTTTCACACTGCCAGCCGGCATAACTGTCAACTTCCTTCCGCCATTTCTGCTCCTTCCCAGCAGCAAGTCTCAGCAGCTGCCTCACCTTCCAATGCAGTCACTTGATACGTTAGCACAGGTCATAAAAGCCAGTCTCTAAGAGCTTCTGGAAAGGCAAGAGCACTGTTCTTGATACTTCTGACAGCTATTTGGAGAACATCAACCATTGGATGTTCTGTTCTCTATTCCTCCCCTCTCCTCTCCCAGTCCTCATGCTCCTTCAGCACCACTGTAGTGATTTAAATTCATACCATAGACAAGTAGTTTTAAGAAGTTAAAAGAAGTGCCATCATATTGGTATCTCTTTTCATCTAGGTACATTTCTTGAAAAACATGCACTTTGGAAGGCTTGCTCCCCATCACTCTTCATAGCCCTTCTGCCGGAGATTACCACAACCTTTGCTCAGCTACTTACATGAGCACTTGCTCTCTAAGTATTTTGATCAAAGGAATTGGGTTAGTTCAAATGTTTTAAGTAATAAATTTTTGTTAACTCTATCTGACTTGAGAGCAAGGGAGTGTTCACATAAACAGTGCAGCTAACAAATACAAAAGTGGTCAGGGAAGAGCATCAAGCAGCAGTGACATGTTCCACAAGTACAGCCAGATCAGCAAGTATGTGTGTGTCCATAGCTTTGTGTTCCAAAGATTTTTCTGGGATTACATCAGTGTAACTACTAAAATATTTCATGTAGACAAGTCCTTAGAGTATGTTCTTTAATTGAAGAACATCCCTGCCTCTAATTTTAGACAATATAACAAAATGGAACCTGCAGCTCAACTGGAGTTCTAGACACTAGTGTAATAAAAATAACATTTTTCTGCTTAGAGTTATCAACTGAAATAAAAATTCCTGGAAAACTGGATTTTGAGCTTTTCCTGTGAAGCCAGAAGTAGTTTTTCAAGTTATATTAAAAAAAAACCAGTGGAATATCTATGTCGGGTAGATATATAGAGGTTGCTAGAGGCTAAGTGTTACAGGGTGCCTCTCTCTGTCCCAAATACGAAGCCTATTTTTTGTGTTGCTGTAGTAGTACACAGAGCTGTGCTCTCAGAATGCAGCTAAGAGAAGACTTCCCACACATCTCCCCAAGTGGCTTTCGAATGATGGCTGTCTTGAACAAAAGCAAATTGCTATTGAAACAGAGTGTTTGAATAGCACACATTCAGCAGCTCAGAGAAGGGAGAAAAAAAATACTGGCTAGGTCCCCCTGGAAAGCGAGAAAAGAGGAGAAGAAGATAAAATCATTACATGCATTGGTTGGGATGAGCAGCTGCTGCTGTGCAGTTCTCAGAAAGCAGCAACTATCCAAGGAGGGGATCCTGGAGAGCTCTGCAGCTATACGTTCCAGATCTTGACTGCTCCTCCCTATGCACAGCAGCATAAAGCCAACTTGCGGTCTTGCTCCAGGTTACCACATGGCCAACACCAGGGAATTTTCTCCTTTAGGAGGTAGGGAAAAAAGAGCAGGTATCTCAGGAGGTATGAGATCTTAGGCTACACCTTGGCAGCAAATACAAAAAAGAAGGAGAGATGGTGTGTTAGCTGGGGTGAGCAGCTGCTTGAGTGCTATTCCCCAGACTGATATCCCATGTACTTGTTCACTCTATTAACAATACTTTGCAAACTCCTGAATATCCAATCCTCCACCCAACCATGCTTCAAGCTATACAACTGCATAACAAACGATCTGATCCCATCCCAGAGAGTTTATAATGTGAGGCCTTCATCCTGCAAGCACACACATGCCTTATTTTACTAATGCAAATAATCCCTTTAACTTCAAAGGGATTACTAAGAGTAGCAAAACTAGGCATGTAGGTAAGTTTTCGCAGGATCACAGCCTAAATATAAGATGAGACGAGAAAAAAAGATTGGTAAGCACAAATTGACATAATGACAAAGTGATAAGCATTACGTCAGAAGCCTAAAGGATGAAAGGAATGTGTAAAATAGGGCATATTTAAGCATATTTTCTGCCTTTTCAAAGGCATTTGTTAAATAAGAGGTTTTTATATCCTCCCCCAAGTCTTTTATATCCATCTATAAAAATGAAAATCTTAGACTACTGAAACAGGAGACATTCATATGAGTTGCCATTTGACTATCTATTCTTCTACTCTCCATTTCTTACCCTAGTTTTAAAAAGTATACTCATTGGTATCAAAATCCTCTTAGCCAATTTCCAGTGAATATTCCTTTGCTTTTGGTATGGGCATAATAATTATTACGCTATTTGGGTTAAAAGGAGCATTAACATTTAAAACTGAAACAATGGCTTAGGAGAATAACATCTCTAAAATATTAAGATTTTTTTGTCTGTTTGTGCTTGGCATTCTCCCCAAAAAATAAACATGGGTCTCAGACAAGCCATAATTCAAAAACCTACCCTGGACCAGGTGATGTTTCTGACAGAGCAGTCTAGTGTCACAGTTTAGGATATTATTGCCTTTAGCTAATTGCTTCACCCCTTTGCTGGAGATTACCAAGTCTATAAAGGGCAGGAAAAAGATATATCCAGTTTAGCATCTTAGTTGAAACACACCTTCACTGGCTTAAGCTAAAACAGAGGATGGTGAAGTAAAACCACATACTCTGCTGCAATGGAAGCCATAATCATGAGCAGAGTTGTAAGACAGACAGCTAGGAGAGGTTAAATCTGCTAAAGCTTGTGTTAGAGCCCTGAAATATGTATTTCCTTTATGGCTGGCTGGCTTGTGGTGTTCTAAGCTTGTTCTAAGCTACAGTCTATATCCTCCCAATGCTATGGCCACATTTGCACTGCCAATATTTTTTTTTTATAGTTGGCTTTTTAAAAATAAGCCTAACCCCTGTGTTTTATAAATCTACAAAACATTACATTATTTCCTGCAAACTATTTTTAAAATATTAAAACTAGAAGTATCTCTGATAACTATCATTGCAACCACTGTTTTAAAATAATATATATATAGAAATGGGTAATACCCTTCAAAAATTATGCAGGAGCCTTAAATACAAGTCCTCATCACAGACAAGCTCTCATTCTGTCCTCCCCCACCAAGCCCACATAAATAAATGGATCTTATCCTCATGTTCTGTCATATCATCAGAGGAAGAATGCTTGAGCCAACAAGCATGAATGATTGAACCCACAATCAGAGTATGTTTAAAAAGTCAGACTTCCACATTTTTCAAATTTAAAAATATGAAGATGAATACATGCACTGATCTCAATTTCTGCTGTGAAGAAAGGAGGCGGTTTGTAATTACAGAAACTAAACTTTGCAACACTTCAAATATATATATAAAACAACACTTTGAATCACTCTGGGAAGTATGCCATAGGAAGCCAGCATGGCAACAGCAGTATTGCTCTGACAGCAAACTTGATCAGCCATATAGGCGCTGTCTGAATTTTGTAAATGGTTATTAGACGTTATCCCATATAGAACACACCATTGTAATTGAGTCTGCAGGTCAGAAAGGTCTGAATGGTTGTGCTGAAGTTTAATAAAGACAAAAAAAAAAGAGAGAGAGAAGGAGAGATTGCAGTAGTTGTATCTGCTAGAACATTAACCAGAGTGACAAATCACTTTTTAAAACAAACCTTATTCTCCAGAAGGAAATACATTGTTGTAGACAACCAGCTGCTCTTCTAAGCCTCTCAGTCACCTACTATATGGCCTTATGGTCACCTTCAGTATCCTCTGAGAAACCTTGCAAGAGCAGATATTCATTATGTGCTTTGAATATCGGTTGAAGAAACAGGGTACAAAATATCATCCCTAAGTAAATTAGGTTATATGTATAATTTACAGTTATTACACACTGAATTTACACATTGGTCTGGTAACTTCCACATCTTGGTGGTTAAAGTGGCATTGTTTTAATCCCTTCCATGTTCGGAAACATCTGAAACTACAGGCTAATATGTAGTATGTGAAGGCAGTTTATCTTTTAAGCTCCTTACAATCTGATTGCTTTCTAGGACAAGTCTGAAACCTTGGGAGAAGCTCCCTACACATCACATGTTTTTAGGAAGTAGTAACTATTTCATGGGGAACTGTTTAAAGTCAGAGAACACCGCAATTTCAAGCTTGTTGTTTGATCTTGCGCTGGAATATTGGAAGAAGGACAAATACAAGTTTTTCAGTTGGCAGTTCTTTTGCGAAGGTCTGATTCTTTCTTGCATTTTCTTTACAAATTTTTCACATCAGCAGAAGGAAAAAATGTACTACATTGATATGTATTTTTCATTCGTTTTGTATCGAGTACAATCATCTCTTATTCACTGTTGCACTAGCTCCTTTTTTTTTAAGTTACAAAAACTGGTATAAAAGTCCTAAAGGAGCTGGAAGAAGGTTGGGGGGGGGGGGTGGTGGTGTGTGTATGTATGTATGTGTATGTATGTACGTGTATGTGTAGGATTAATGCACTATTAGATTGCATTGCCTACCCTGTAATGATATGCTTCTCTCTAATGAGCAAGACCGTTCCCAAAGGGAAAGGAGAGGGTGCTTCTAGAGCTGCTCCTTCTTGTAAAAACCAAAGAACTGATACAATACTCTGGTGGGTGACCTTCTTTGTAGAGATAGAGCAACTCATCCCTCAACTGAAAACAAGGAGAACACTACACTTGCAGCATTTTTAAAAATTGTAACAGTCATATCTAGGTTAATATAAAGAACTGTCTCATGTGCCCTGAGGCTCATTTTTGTATTTAGAGTAGTGGTGACCTTGTCTTCTGCACAATTCTGTCTTTACGAAGGCGAGCCATATGTGTGGCCTCTTTCTTGTCTTATGCCTGGGCCTGCCCTAGGCACATAAGATAGTTGATTTATGTGTGTGCAGGTTGGATTTATTATGTAAGTAAGCGCTTGCTTTCTGCCCAGGTCTGGAAAGTAGTGGGGAAGAGGATGGTAAGGAGCATGCTGTTGCCATAGTCTTGCTCAGACTCTTTGGGCCTGGCCTGCAAAGCAGATAACTTGTTCTGAAGGCAGCAGCTTGCTTTCAGGCTTCATTTTCTTGGGGCCCCATCTTGCATCATGTCAGTGAACGTTTCCTTGTTGTAGGAGGTGCCTCCAAAAGGAGAATGGCTGGGACTCATCTTTGCTGGTTAGGTATTATGCAGCCTACATGGCCTAAATAAAGCAATGCTGGTTCAAACTTCTTTTTGTCTTCTGTGAGTGTGTAACACTACTATACTGTGCATAGTATTGTATAGCACTGTATATAGTATTTTCATGTACTATATTAATGTGTAATACTATTATAGCAGTACTGTACTATTATTGTAATACTACTATAATAAGAAGGGAGGCAGAATTAAGGTTATCACAGGTAAAGAGTTTTCTTCTGCAATTTTAACATTATTTGAAGTACCTTCTGTCTACACAACGGTACATAAAATATGTAACACACATCCCAGTCTTATGTTATATTTAACATGCAGCAAGTAGTTCCAAGGGAGTAAATGAGGTTTTTCAAGATTGTGCTGCAGCACTACCTAAGCAGTCCCTGATCTTCCCACTCCTGACTGCTCAGTCCCATCTCTGTAATACCCTCTCCCTTGCTATGGCATGGTTGTTTGGGTAGTCACGCAGTGCATCAGGCTGTGAAACTGATATGGCTAAAAAAAAAATAGCCTAGCAACAACGATGTAAAAGCAGCTTCTTAACCTGTTTGGTTTCCCAACAAGGACAACAGACAGAGTAGCATGGGGACACAGACAAGCAACTGGAGACAGGACACTGTGTCAGCTGCCAGATCGCCTGAAAAAGTCCATGACATAACAACCTGACACTGCTCATAGTGAATAAAGTTAAGCATTTGAATATAAGTTTGGAGGATCAGGACCAAAGAATTGTTATTTTCTTGTCAAAGCTATTTTTTGATATGTGTTTTTCCATACCAGATGACTGATCCTACATTAAAGTGACATCCTGATTGATTTGGATACATTTACATGAATAATATTAGCTGTTCTTAGAAAAACACATATTCAGCCTTTTCTGCAGAAATACTCATATATTTGACATTAGCTTTATTTTTCCATAGATTCCAGTGGAAATTAATAAATACCTTGGAGGAAATTTATAGTGGAGAATCCTGGAGAATTTTTTTTCCATTAAAAGAAGGCAGTGCTGCTTAGCACCTTGTGTGGGAGAGTAATGGGGTAAGGACTAAATCTTCAGTACAAATATTCTCCAAAAAGTATTCATATTCTATGAAGCATGTTGGTCTGTGGGAACAGTAAAATAGGAAAAAAACATTTCAAGTCCTCCAAGATGTAGCTGAAACACTGTGGACCTTGTAGAGGATATTAAATCAAATGAGACTCTTATGTGCTCATCTCATTAGCAGTGTATCTGTTTGGACACTTCAAAATAAATCTAAAATAACCAGGACAAGACTTGAGCAGCTCTGCTGCCTGTATATTGATAGACAATTCATATAATAGAAAGTTCTAATATCCCTCCTTATACATCCTTTAACTCTAAAGATCTCCCATAGGTGTAGTTTTTATAGGCTTTCTGATCTACTTTTGTCAAATAAGCCACATTAACAGAGCTGATTTTTGCACTGTTTTAAATTAACCTTTCTCATTTTGACAGAAATGAGTTAGGGAGCACTTACAATTGCTTTCTTGGAAGATTAGGGTAGCAGGGAAGTTTTAACAATCCAGCAGAGGACATTGCTAGGAAGCTGAGGGTAATAATGTCTTATAATCCCCAGGATGGATCTAGGCGAGGTTTACTGCTTTGTGCTTTAAGAATACCACTGAACAATAACCAGTACAGATTCTGCAGGTGGTCTGCGGTAGCTTTATTTGTAACCACAGCATCTCCCATCTCTATTCTGACTGAGAGTAAATGCCACCCCTGGCTAATGCCATGGTGATTAATACTATTGAATTAAAACATTCTCAGTAGTTAATGCTAAGAAATAGCGAAGAGACATGTTCATAATCTGCCTAGTCATATCTTAACAACAAATCACTTTTCTATACTAACTCCACAATAGTTAAGATTGAGATTGATGTCAGTGCTTTCAAAAATATCTGCTGACTTGATCTGAAAACTGCTGTTTCCTAGGGTCAGCATGAAAAATGCTAATTTATTTCAGGATGAAGTTTTTGAGATGTAGTTTGTCCTATGCACTCTTGCATTCACAAAATCATCCAGTTCTGCTCACGCCTATCACCTGGATGTTCCCTGGAGGAATACTACTTCTTTAGGTTTATCTCAGCCCCAACATTCTGTTCCCCTGGGAGGAAGGAAAAAGAGCAGGGTGTATAAAAGATGAGAGTACCGAGGGAAAAAACAGTAGTGGTAAAGGGACAGAAGAGCATAAGAGCTGACAGTTACAAGAGAAAGAGAAGCAGAAACAGAAGAAGGATGAAGAAAAATTCAGCCTTCTAAATAGAGCCTCTTCTCAGAGTTTCTAAAGGGATAAAGTTTCAAAGTGAAGATGGAGGAGTCGCAGGAAGTAAGACTGAAAGACAAATCACTTAAGGAAAAGGAACAGTACCACCTTCTTTTGGCTTAAAGCCCCCATCCAACATTTAACATGCAAGCTTGTGTCTCTTCACCAGCACATTGTCATGAAGTTGCAAACCTCAGACCTCTTTATTTGTTTCCCCTTTATCCTAATGTTATAAAATACACGCAGCTTATGGCTACACAGCCTTGCCTGTCCTCAGCAGGTGTCCTCTGGGCTGCATGCATGCACAGGCTTGTGTAGGCTGTGTATGTACTTCCACACACCCACAGTTACTTTAAATTAAAAATAATTTGCAAGTTACCAATGTGGAGAAACCAACTCTAAACCACAAAGGAGAGAGAAGCAGAGCTAATATTTCATTGGAGAAAAAAGAAGAATATAGAACAAATTAAGAGAGAAGGCTGTGGGTGAAACTTTGATCAGGGAAAGCACAAAGTGGCCATATGTTCTAGGTACAGTGCCACAGATCTCCCAGGAGACGGACCCAGATGCTATGTAGAATGCAACTGTGACTTTGTCATTGAGGCAGGTGAGAATAAGAAAGAAAGAAGAAACAGGAAGAGAAAAATTCCTAGTGTTAAATACCACATAAATCTAATTACTCTACACTGAGTCAAGATCAGAACTAAGCATTAGCCTAAATTCTGACCTTGCTGTTGTTCAGTGAATGCAGCTTTCCAAGCTTCATTGTATTTTCTTTTGAGACGCCTGTGATGCAATACATCCCAGTCTGCACTGGTGCTACTTTTCGTGCCTCTTCCTTCCTGCCCATTTCTCAATGTGGTGTGTACCATACACGGTTATCAGCACTGCACTGCTATTTCTTTAGTCAGCTTTCATTTCAATCCAGATACACCTGCTGCTATTGCCAGCAGCTCCATAAACCATGTCTGTGCTGGAATATTAACAAGTGCTTCTAATTCTTTAAAGGAGATAAGTAAGGGTTTATTTATCACTTATTACAGTGTTCCTGTACCTTCAACATCAAGACTCCCTCCCAGTGTGGTTTCTATATTTCTGAGTAGGTCTTCACTGACAGAAATGTGTTCATATTATTATGTGGCAAAAAAATTGCCGCATGATTAAATTTAGCTCTTGAAACTAGCATTACAACCCACCCTCCCCTCTCAATTCCCCAAACCTTCAGCTCTTTCCCATCAAAGAGTTTATTAGGGAAAACAGAGCAAAAGACTGTATTTTTTGCTCGATATTTATTTGAAATATGCTGAAGCGATGGTGCCTTGGCCTGCAAATTGACTTTGTTATCTATCTCCTCCTCTTTGTCTGGAGGAGGAGTAGAGACAATGTATTCATGCTACCAGATACACATCCTACAAGAATGATCTTCTCAAAACCTCTAAGCAGCCCCAGTACAGTCAAGAAGCAAAGCCGAGACTGTACTAAAAGTTGTGCATTCCACAACAGTTCTCTAAGAACCATAGGTCTTTATGGTTCAAAGTCCTAATGCAGGAAGACTACTAGAAGAACTCAGTAGCTGACAGTATTAAATGGTACCTGTCTTCTTAAGTCAGCTGTGAAGAGGATGATTCATTCAGATGCTGTTGGTGAACTGGCAAGGGCATACCTAGAGTCTGTGTTCAACTTTGAAGGAGATGTGGAGAAACTGGAGAGAGTCCACCTGAGGGCCACTAAGACGGTTGGGGCCATCAGGGAGAAGTCATTGGCCATCAGTGAGCAATGAGGGACCTGGGCTTGTTCAGTCTGGCAAAGAAGAGCTAAGCAGCAATCCATTAGCAGCCTACAGTGTTTGAAGGGGAGTCACAAAGATGACAGAGCAAAACTCTTCTCCATAGTAACAGGCAATGCAGCAAGGGGCAATGGGCACAAATTTGAGTTAGGGAGGTTTGGACTCTCTAGGAGGACAGTGCAGCACTGGAGCTGGGTCATTCTGTTGTTCCCCCAGGGAGACAGTGAAATCTCCATCCTCAGGGCTTTTCAGGACTCACATGGATAAAGCCATGGCTGACCTGATCTAGCACCGGCAAGAGTCCCAAGTCACACGGGAGGTTAGACCAGATGATCTCCAAAGGTCCCTTCTGACCAATATTTTTACAACTCTGTGAACTGAAAGTAAAACAAAAAGTCAGGAGTGCTTCAAGACCGGTTCAGTCATGGCAGGGTGAATTAAGCAACATCATAAAATTATTGCTCGGCTGATGTCTCTGACATTTGAGGTGAAGTAACATATTTGAATTGCATAATTCAGAATCTTCAATGACAGTTTCAGTAAGAGTCCTAGTAACATAAGGTACATGGATTTTAAATCACATTACCCTTTCAACTATAGAGATGTAAATTGCTGTAGATTACTAGTGGATAACTTACATCATAGATGTCCAGGCCAAGTTTCATTTAAATGTGAACTGCACTATTTCTCAGTTTTATCAAGCTGGCACTTTTTCTTGAAGCTAAATTTACTTTTAAATAAGAGCACCAAACAGACTGAAAAAATTATCTCCCTCTAAAAACAAAGCTTCCCAAAGAAATTCCCCAGAAGTGAATGGAAAGGAAAAAAGCAGCCAAAAGAAAAAAAAATAAAAGAAAACACTGATTAATGAGATTTGTTTGTTCTGGGGTGTGATCAAACAAGCCAGCACCACAGTCAATGATAAAAGAAGGCAAAATGCTGCACAGACTGTTATATTCATCTGCTTAAAATTCGCATGGTCTGAGTGCTAGAATAATTTGCTCCACACCATCTGGCAGACATAAGAAGTATGAATATGTAGTAGGGGGAGAGCATGAGGAAGTTTTCTGCATTTCTATAGCATGCAGAAATACTGTTTTGGAGTTTGCAACTTAAATCACATGTGACTGTTCAATACATTAAATGCAGAAGTAAGCTGTAAACAATACAACAAACGCTAATTTTAAAAACATGTAGGAACAGACTTACTACATTTGTATAATCCCACTCTTTGTACTTTATATTTGAACCAGAATATAATACAAGCCATGAAATGCAATGCAGCAAGTCGGTACAAGTATTACTCACTGGACAGTATGAATTGTACAATGTCATCCATGTCCAAACCAGAAAGGATGACTGCTGTGGCTCTCAGCTAAAACACTTAGCCTCGCTTACAAGCTCAGGTTTTGAAAACTTCTGCTTGCAACAGTGAAAACCTCCATTGTTGGTCAAGAAGCAGCAAATATTTCTAGAAGATTCAAGCTGCTGTGGGGTAGAGATATGTTAAATGAACTTACATATCTCAAAGAAATATAAAAGCTACTTTTCTAAATGTGTTTCTATGTTCTCTCTACAGAGAGCATAGTATTCTTATAACTTTTACTTTCATAGTTTGATGTGCCAGCTATGCAGGTTTTTTGTAGTTTTCATTTAAGAACGAAACTTGCTATCAGCCAAAATGGTGGCTGTTTGGCAAAGGTATACAAAAACTGCCCTGGACACAGTCAGGCACATCATAAGTGGTACATAAGTCTTGAATCAGCCATGACATCCAGGTGAACCTGAAGGACAGACCAAGACCCTGAAGTGTCTTGTTTAATTGTTTAATCCCATCATTTATGCCTTAGCTTTTTTTTTTTTTTTTAAACACGGTAGAAACAATGTTATTTCTATATTTGTAATTATAATGATTGTGTGACTGTATACAAGTTTATTCCCATAGAATAAAACACCACTTTTTGGAGGGAGCAGTTCCCGAAGTTTGTCCTTACCTTTTGTCACCAAAGAATTCTTGGAGAGCACAGAAGCTCATATTGCGTATGGATATGTACCTACTGCTCTCAGGTTAAGAACCTGTAGCTAATAGGACAGTAGTAAGCAGTAGCTGAGTAGCTGTTTTCTCTAATGTGAAATAGCTGTGGTGGTGAGACCCTGGCAGGCAGGCTCAGGAGGATTCACCTGGGACAGTTTTGGATGTTCCTGGTCTGCCAACTTCTCCATTCTGTCTCAGAGGCTGCTCACGTGCAGTGGGAGGCCTCCGCGTGCCTCTGCCACCCCTCCACCCCACGTGTGTTGTAACTGGAGATCTATCTGCTGTTTGGGCTATGGCATAGACACACATCCCATCCTATTCTCTTTGCTTGTGAAAGTGTAACCACAGAAGGGTAAGTAGCGTAACAGTCTCAAATGGCTGAAGCTAAATCTCCTGAATCCCATAACGGTTTGACCAATAAAATATATAAATTCAATCATTATAGTAATACAAGTTTATTGGCTGAGCTGTATATGTGGAAGCTGATGCTGTCACATTACAATGCCTGAGAAAGAGTTAACCCTCGTGCACATCTCAGTCCCAAGGGTGTTGCCGTACTACACATCTTAGATGACCAGAATGTTTCCACTTCTCCAGGCTGTTGCAAAGGGTATTTAATTACAGTAATATTGCTGTCCCAGTGCTATTACAGCATTGCAAGGCAGTCATAAAGGCTGAGAAAGCATTCTGCTTCTAAGCTTCTGTTGTTAAGTGGCTTATAATGTTTCCAATATGTGACCTTTAGAGCTGGAATTTATTGTGCTTGCATTCTACCCAAAACTAATTCAATTAGGAAGTTCAAAGAAAACCTGTTTACCAAGTTTTGAGTCATCTAGGTGGTAAAGAAGTATTTTTCAATTGCTAAAATAATTCTTCAGGTGCAGGAGAAAATTGTACAAAAATAGAAATTTTTTAATTTTTTTTTTTCACGTGCCACGTGTCACAACTGAAGAATAATTTCATTGAATGCAACCCCTTTTCAGATATCTCTGCCATTTTCAGTCAGTTTTCTCTCTCAGAACAGTCTCTGATGGCAATTTCCACATGTTGCCTGTTCTTGTCTCAGCTCAGTGTCCGCATCTTTACTCTTGCTAGAGCTATGACAGCAGCAAGTGGTGGCCAGATAGCATTCTTACAGTGAATAGTGTTCACTTCAGCTTAGGGTGTGGAAGAATGTCAGTGTCTTTGCAGGGTCTGCCTGTTTGTTCTTATTAGAAAGGCAGTGTATTTTTCTCCTGTGGAGAGAGATGAAATTCTAGTGCTTAGTAACCCCCTGTAAAAGTTAGATCAAGACAGTCACACACTAAACTAGTAATTCACGTAACTACGCTGTGACTTTCATCACTGATAATGATGGCTTTTTTATAATGTTTTACTGGCTCATGTTAGCACTGTACTGATACAGACTTAAGCATTTAGATGGTAGGAGCACTATTGCCTTCAATGAAGGGAAAGGAGGAGGGAAAATGGGACTGGGAAGAGCCTGAGTTCTGCAGTGTCACAAGGCATGGCCAGCCTGACACTTGGGGTGAAGGACCAAGCGGCAGACGGAGGACGTGGAGCAGTAGCTCCTAATGGTCTGAACACGACAGGGCAGTGCAAATGAGCCTAAACATCACCTCTCGTGATGGACAGAAAGCCAAGGATGACAGGGAGATTTATAGGAGTGGAGTGGCCGCAAACAGATGTCCTGAAGATGAGGAACCTTGAGGGTGATGCACTGTGGAGACAGAATGAAACCTAGTCACTTAGCATATTTTAATCTGCAATTGCTATTAATAGTTTCTAGGCTAATATACTATTTCTGTCAATCTTGCTAAAGAAAAGCCTACGGCCTGAAGAGCCTACTATGGCAAGACTTACTACATTTACTTCTAAAGCAGTCATACCACTGACCGTCTGGGGACTGGTGTACAACCATTGCAGGGCAAACACTCTTCTGTGGGATAAGATACAGTAGGAATTTCACCCAGTCCCTTTATGAAAGCAAGCGTCAACTAGTAGATAGGCCAGCCAGAGTTCTACGACAACTGCTGGATATCTTTACCTCACGGAAGAGGAAGGAGTTAGGAAAAAATGAAGAAAAAGTAGGTAAGTGTAGATCAAAAAAAGGAATAAGAAAACCAAGGAAACAAAAAAGAAAGAGTAAGGGAAGAATGACAAGTGAGAAAGGTTTTTCTATCAAGGAAAAAAAGAGAATGGAGAAGGCCAAAAAAAGGCAAAAGAAACATTAAAGATGACAAAGTGGGTCAGGGAAAGAACTCAGACTGCTGTGTTTTGTGTAGATCTGTGTGTGTGTTATGCAACCAGACTGTTTTGCATCTATAAGAATAATTACAAAAAAGAAATTAGTATAAATTAGAAGTATTAGTTAATAGTGTTTTTGAATTAAATCCTATGTTTATCTACAAAAAAAGCTTTCCACAGATACAACGATGCCTATATTACCCTACCTCAGTCTGAGAAGGAGGTATCTCCTGGGGATAACTGATTCGGCCTCCAACACTCATACAATTTGCAGCCCCTTTGATGAACTTGCAAATTATTCCATAGTATAATAATAACACATAATAAATAAATTTGAAAATTTTCAAATACAGGGTTCCATGAATGGGTCTGATGGCTTGTGTACACACAAACATTGCTCCAGAACAAAGTAAGGTACAAGCTTAAAGAAGGAACAGCTCTTCCACAATAATTCCTAGTATAAAACACCAGCTGGAGCTGAAGCAACTCCTTTTCCAATTCTTAGTTTAATGTGCTTCCAGTGTGTTCAGTCTAATGATTCCTATATTGATACCTTTGCACAGAAGCTCTTAGAGATGAAATTTTAATTACTGTTCAGTTGAGCTTGTTTTAGCTAGTGACCTATAGGTGGAAAATTCAGTGTCCAAAATGTCACACCTACCTCAGCATGTGTCCCCAGATCTGGCTGGCTACTTTATTTCCAAATACTCATAGTTAGTCCATTAGCAAAGAAAGTAGGGAGGACCAGAAAACTGGTATGAATTGAGGGAGCAAATTATACGTGATAGAGATGCAAGTAGCAGCTCTCAGCAGTTTCTCTTCTGAAGGTTTGCATGTTTTTCAGTTGTACTAAACGATAAGGTAGGTCTTGAAGCCCATGTGTTGAACAGTTGGAGTTAAATAGTGTCTTATTTCACACTGAAAGCACATCTGGATTCAAAACTCTCATGCGTGGTAAAGTACGTGAGTTACTCACATGGCAATTGCTTGGTACCTGGACTCTAATTGTAAGGAGATGAAGAAAATGAACATTTAAAGATGAAACACACCATATGTCCTTCTGGTAACAGCACAGCAAGGTACCAAATAAACAACTGTCTTAACACCCCCTGTTGAGTTCTTTTATTGAAGGCCATTGCATGCTTTACCCCTAACTTTGTATTACCTGCAATTTACTGGTTTTCCCACAATTTTAGCACTACTAGCATGGAGCTTTGATAATTGGAACTATTTATAATATATTTAACAAAGATTGAATTATTCTGTAATTAAGTGATTTCATAACCAACATGCAGCAGCACTCAAGGTCTGTCTTTGGAATACTTTTAAAAGGTATTTTTAAGGACAGAAGATGTATTTATCTATCCATTTAACATAGACATACCAAGTAAGTATGGTTACATTATTCATAGCTTACTAGTAGATTTGAAAGCGTTTCAAGCTATACAAGTATGTTATCCTGTTTCTTTCCAACGGAAGTTCCCCAGAATTAAATAATGCTTTCTTCTGCCTCATCATTATTAACAAATTTACTATCTTTAGCTAGTTACAAGCTTAGAGCATTGCTGGGATTTCTGTCATTCTTGTTATACTTTACAAAATTATCATTCACTCTCATGGATTTCTCCATGTCTCTTGCTTCTCCTATCAATTTGCTGTGCTTGTAATGTTCAGTCTATTTGTATTACCACTTCCCATTTGTTATGACTCTCAATGTAATTTATTATACATGCAACTAATATGTATGATTTCTAATTACTAAATTTATTTTGTCACTCAATCAGGATGTGTTTTAGATAAATCTTTCTTTGATTGTGAAACTGATTTGTTTGGTCCCATCCTGAAATACACACCTGTATTTAGAAGGCCAGTAGTAAATTTTAAAGAAAACCTCATTGACATAAAAAATATTACAAATATTTTATGCAAGGCTAAATATAAGACAAATATATTTGCCTGTTTTGTCCAATGTGTCCACATCCTGTTGCGCTGGAATGCTACAGTTAGAGAAACACATTTATGGGTGAAAATATTTAATTGCATGTTAAATACAGTTTGTATTATTCTAAGTGTAAAATATGAAACCAAGTATTAAGAATCATTAGTGGTATGATAATAAAAGTCTATATGTAACTGAGGATTTTTTTATCTGCAAATTTACTGTAGAGAGCTCACTGGATTTCTAAAACAAATCAGCAGGGACTGGACAAATGATATTTACACTCCTTTAATTATCCAGTGAGATTAGTGTTTGCAGGCTGTGTAAGTAGGTCACAAACAGCAATGCAAATTAATTGTGCTACAGAACAGCAATGATTCATATGTTTTCTAGTCATCATTCTAGTAGCATTTTAAAGATAAGCCTCCTTAAATAATTTATTTTTAAGAAGATCTATTAACAACATTAGAAGGATACTCTAAAAACAGAACAAAACACCACTCTCAGTGGAAGTAATTTCTCTGTGCATTTATCAAGTTTTACTTTGCGGTACAATTGCTTCCATTTTCAGAGATATGCAGAGTCAGCACTCCATCACATGTGCTGTCTGTCAAAAATGTATGTTCTCAACTGAATTTTTTTTCTTTTTCAAGTATAGCGAATGGGAAGAGATAGAATGTCACCATGAAAAGGTTTTAAGCCTATTTTTTAAATCAGCTGTTATGCCAATTTCAATAGAAATATTCTGGACTTGACCACATTTATGGCCACACACGCGCAATTCTTTTTCACTGTGCTCCGGAGTTCATTACTTCGCAATGTTCTTGCTCTCAGG
This sequence comes from Phaethon aethereus, assembly GCF_964289735.1. NCBI lineage: Eukaryota > Metazoa > Chordata > Aves > Phaethontiformes > Phaethontidae > Phaethon > Phaethon aethereus. The sequence goes on along the minus strand of NC_138578.1, from coordinate 64,989,531 downwards.
CTCTGCAAATGTCAGCAAAGCTTCCTGCCACATGCTGTAGCTGATGACTTTTTTTTTTTTCATTCCCCCCTATATACATTAGGCTCAAAATCACACCATTTTAAGGCATTACCAACCTCCGTGGGTTTATTCTTTCATTACACCCATTCGTTTTAGTTATTACATTAGTTCCATTTCCACAGTCATAGTTACACTAGTATATCAGCATTTCCCACTTCAGTTGTTTTCACTGCATTAAAAATTAGTCATAAATATTGTTTCATGATCAAATTTGGCATAAGTTGCTTTACAGGTCAAGCAAACACATTTTTCTTTCACAGATTAAAAGCAAAATCTGTTTGATTGTATTCAAGCCATTTCATTTCTTGAAAAACATTTAGGTTTATTAATTTGGAAACACTGTGACAAGTTCTGCTGTTATTTATACCACTGTTAATACAGAGTAACCAAACTGTATTCAGTAGATTAGTCTGAATTTATAACTCTTTTTATAAAAACAGTCAAAAATTGGCCTCTCTTAGCTGAAATAAATAGTGAGTAGGGGGAAAAAAAAAACCAAACCACCGACCTATTAGAAGAAAAATTTGCCTGCTCATTGAATGGTCAAAATGAGTTGGTGTATAATGGTTTGTTGCTGCAATACTTGCCCCAGGAAGGAAGGTGATTGCAAATGCTGTTCCCACTGATAGTTCTGTACTTCCAGTTCAGCTGGGGATTTAATTTATTTGTATTTGAATTATTGAATAGCAAGAGGAAACTGGTGTCTCAAGGAGCAAGGCTGCTTTTCCTGAGTAAACATTAACTTCTCTCACATATGGAAACAGTGGTTAGCATACAAAGAGAGTTTCTGCACTATGTCCATAGTTGCAAACCATTTAAATCACCAAAAAACCTTGAAGATGAGTATTCTGAAACCTGATAACCTTTCACTAGCATTAAAAGCTTTTTACAAGATCAAGACCTGCCATCAAGACGTCTTCTCAAACACATCTATTGCCCAAGAACCCAATGTTGTAACAGCTACAAGGATGTTTTAGATTACTTTCATGCAGGTTGTGTATCCTGAAGTGAAGTTTTCTGAATAAGGTGGATCAAACGCATCACCTCTGTGGGTGTTACAGATACTGAAGATCAATGTTACAGATACTGAAGATCTGTTCCTAGGGAGATATCAGTTGATTACACATTACTCAGAGGATTTCAAGATTCCACAGTTGTATAAATCCTTTAATTAAAATTCCTCTCTCTGTGCACGTTTTAAGGTAGGCTATGGTGTTCTTGATGTTGGTGGGTTGCTAACTTTCCTTTCCATCTCCTACTCAAAACCCCAACAGCTTTGCCAGGTGACAGTAGCCACCTCTGCTACTGAGATGCAGTTTTTGGCTCCTTTTTGAATTTCTGCATAGTCATGTATCTCTCTGACAAGGATATACCTGCTGCCTTCTGTTTGATGGCTGTGCCACTGATGGATTCCTTCTCCAAAATCCAGCAAGGAAGCCCTTCCAACCCAAATGAAGATCAATTGCACTGCACCCGAAGTTTTGATAAATACTTTTGATCATCCAATAACGACTAATTGCTTGAGGAGGGCACAGTAATTCTGATGACACTCATTTATCAAACAAGGGAGAAGATAAACTCGGACTTTATAGCAAAGTCAGCCATCCCCCTTTAGCAACTATATTTTATTTTATACAGTGTAGGTCAGCAAAGAGAGCCTCTCCTACCCTGTTCAAATTAATAGGTAAGCCTCTCTGAAGCCTAAGAGTGAGCACAGTGTGAATGCTACTGCAAATGATCCTCTTTGTCTACACAGTCTCTGTCCTTACCCAGTTCATTTGATGTCTGAAGGAGATTGTCAGTAGACTTTGATAAGAAATGGATGAAGCACATTGTCAGTTATAGAAACTGTTTCCACATCTGCAAATGGTGAGCTTCTCAGGCTTTTCACTGTCTTCTGAAACCCACCTGGCTAAAATAACCACGAGTACTTAATGTTATGCCCACGGGAAGATGAATCCTGATGTGTGGAATACGGACCCAGTAGCTGCACTTCTCTCATATGCTGAAATGACTGTGTCTCAGATATGGGCCCTCTCGCCAGCTGTCCCTGACTTTGGGGAACCTTGTCAAAGTGACGCTGGAGTTCTCCCTGCCTTCTGCTGGAAATGTGGGACCTACCTGCTGTTCCAGCTGGTTTTGCCACATAGCGCAGGTCACCCTTCAGCTGCAGTATCCAGGCTGACCTGCGGGTGGAAGTCCTGCAGAAGGAACAGGGAGGCACAGAGGCAAGTTTCTGAAACACTGAAAAACCAAGAATGTTACCAAGACCCAAACATGGTGTCACTCTGGAGGGCGTTGTGGAGGGACGCCCTTGCTGTCCTCTTCCAGTGACACATGGTAATTGGGCTTCTATCCTCTGTCAAAGTAAAAGTGAACCAAAGGGAGCACATGAGTATCAGCTGCACTCTGTGGGCTGTAGAAAATGTCTGGTACAACATCAGTCCATGAACTACTGCTTTAATTCATGCTGTAGGTTACTGTTTCATGCTGAGCTCTAGCTATGGAAACTAAGGAGCAAATGCTCTACCTATTCTGTTGTATCCATGCAGAATGATACCTTATTTCAGAAGGCATTGCAGGCAGTGGGGTGATAAACTTTTAGTTACCACAGAAAAACTGAGCAGGACTAGAGGATCAGAACCTTTGGACACAAGAAGGAATCAGTGATTGTCTCTCTGGTCAACTCACCATAGAATTTCATGCTGTCTCCTTGCACATCTTTATGTAGCTTCCAGTCAGGAAGTGACTTAGTTGGTACCTACAAGATTTCATGCTATACACAGATGTGGGTAAAATGATGTCAATTTTAGGGTGATAGCCACAGTGGTTGGAAGCCTCAGAGACAAACCTACTTTGCTCTGAAGGGAGAAAAGATTGCACTTGACCTCTTCCTTTGCATAGAACCTGCCTCTGGAGCCAACTGGCCATAGTATCCAATACTCCATCTTCATCTAAGCAGTCTCCAAGGAGTTTTGAACCGCAACCTGCATTTAGAACATCTAAGTCAAATTTCAGATGCTGTGGATTGCTGTCACCCTTGAGGTCAAATACCTAGAAGAGAGGAGCATCTATAGCAAGGATGCTTTAAAGGTGTACGCATACATCCCACGCAATGCAATCTTTGTTACATCTTGATAATATATTGGCCACTTTTATTTTAAGCAGTAGCTGATGTGAACTTAACTTGTCCCAAGACAGTTCTGAAATCGAGCTCTATATACATAGGTATATAACTCACTTGTTACCATTAATGCATGAGAGCACACTGATGAATACATTCAGATTCCAAGACTTGGGTTTTACTTTCTAAGGTTATTATTCTGGCGAATCTTCTTGGCATTAAGAATACTGCTCCTCAGAGAGCAATCTATAAAAGCCCCAACCTCATCCTTGTTAACACAGTGTTGATGCTATAGGAAGTATAGCAGGGAACAAAGGAAAAAAAAATGCATGTGTGACTATTCCTGTTATAATTCCTGTATAATTCCCATCTTAATGATAGGTAAGTAAATAGATAATACTGATTGAGCTAGCAAGCTAACAACTCTAATGGATTTTTGGTAGAATGGCAATAGCCTCATCTGCTGGCTCAGAGTAACCATGGAGCTGAGAGCTTGTTGCCGCCTTTGCCACCCCTGTTCTCCGGACAGGGAAAGAGACGTTACACACCTCGTTCTTTCTTAGTTTGGCAAACGTGATGATTCCTGATAAGCCAGACAGCAAGGCTGAAGAAACTAGTTAAAGCTTTGGGTAAGAACATGGTGTGAGGGCTGTTTCTTGCTTCGCCTCCCCTTGCTTGTCGACGCCAGTTTTACCTTGGAAATCAACTTTTATGTACCAATGGTTACCACAGGCTTGAGTGACTAATTCAGTATGTAGGGACTAGACCATCCAGATCCTTGTATATAAACAAATATCCTTTGTTTATGACAAATGAATGATAATGAAAACCATTACATTTTTTTTAAGAGGAAAAAAATAACAGGAAAATAAAACCCGAGAAAGACAAGTGATGCAAGTGAAAACAATTGCTTACCACCAACCAGATGATGCTCAGACAGTCCCTAAGCAGCAGCTCCCTTGCCAGCTTCCCCCACCAGTTTTACTGCTGAGCATGACATCATATGGTATGACCATATGGAATATTCCTTTGGTCAGCAGGCTGTGTTGCCTCCCAGCTGCTTGTGTCCCTCCAGCCTACTCGCTGCTGGGGTGGGGCGAGGAAAAAGCCTTGACTCTGTGTCAGCACTGCTCAGCAATAATGAAAACATCCCTGGGTTATCAACACTTTCCACCACAAATCCAAAGCATAGCCCCATACTAGCTACTATGAAGAAAATTAACTCTATCCCAGCCAAAACCAGTACACCCTGATGCATTTTTTAGACTCCTTCCCTTCACACTCCTGCCCACTAGCCTGCTTCATGCACGGAAATGCACCGATATTTGTGCATTCCTATTACGATAAACTTGTTACAATGTGAGTTGCAACTACAAAACACAGTTTTTACACTACACAATGTCAATCCTTTTTCTTTTTTTTTTTTTTTAACATTATGGCACGTTAGACCTGTGTTAGCAGACCAAAGTGGATGCATTTGGATACATTTCTTTGTGGTGGATGTGTTAGGAATTTGCACTGGGTGGTACTTAACTACCTTCATTCACTGTAAGAAAGTAGATTAGATAGAAACTTTTTCTCTTCCCAAACACCAACAGACTAGAAAAGAGACTTTACGCTAAGGGGAGTCAGTGAGTCAGCTCTTTAGGTAGGGTAGAAAACTGGTTAACACATGGCAGCTGGTTTCCTGGTTTTGTGATGACTTTTACTAACCTTGTGCCTTCTACTCAAGAGTTCCAATGTGAAAGAGGAGGAAAAACTTTGAATTCTTAAAGGGGTCACAAGTCTAAGGTACAATGGATACGTTTAGCAATGGCTGCTGCTAACCATTCAAGAAAGGACATATGCAAAGGGTGCTGACTTTAGTGAAGCAGAAGATTACAATGATGCCATGTATTTTTTTCACTTTGTGGGGTGTTTGGGGTTTTTTTTGGAAATGCTGCATTTGTGTGAAAGAGAAGCAGAAATGGATTGGCTAGACCCTACTTCTTTAAAGTGCCAAACATTTTGTCACTAGTGTTGTAATTTGCTCCTGTTCTGCAACAGTTCTTTGCTGTTGGATTAGCAGCTGCAGCTGTGATAAGCCTGTGTTATAATGACCAGGAGATAAGAGTGGAAGGAACTTATGAGAGAAGGAGAGGGATTTTTGAGTCTGTCAGGCTGCTAACACTAACTCCAAACAGCTATTCTGTGCCCAGATATTATACCCAGGAAGACCACGGTTCAGTACAAACCACTGAAGAGCTGTTCATATCTCTCTCTTCCAAAGGGAAGGGACAAAGCATGGACTGTGAGACACCATACCTTATATTCTCAGTCTGTGAGGTGGTTTGCTTAGCTTTCTATAGCTGTAAAGTATCTCATTTGTTCTAGTCTTTACACTGTTCTTCTCAGTAAGAAGATGTAAAGATGTCAGGATCTTCCATGAGCTGATTTGGGATTCAGCACCCAAATCCATTTCCTCCTCTGAAGGCATATCCTCTCAATTTTCTTAGTCTGTTCTGGTTTAAAAAACACAAAAACAACTTTTAAAGAAAACAAAAGAAGCTTTTTTTTAAACCTGTATTTATTCTTCATATTAATATGCATATTGTTCTGCTATAGCATAGACTGTAGCTCGTGCTTCGTGATTTCTATTTTCTGTGTGATTACTTCTAGTGTTTAAAAGACTCCACAATGGCCTATTTTTAATTTTTCATGCTTAAACAGTCAGGTTGTTTGGTAACAACCTTTCTGTTGAACAACGCTTCCTGCAGGCGACAGCTTGGCATGCAGGGGTATAACATTCCTTAGCTTTTTATTTCAAACACTATTTTAACCATGTTAATGTTATTCTTCAATGGAACCATTGGCTATTCTGGTCTCAGAGGAAAGTGCTTGTTATTGTGTTCTTCTGATAAATATTTAAACACATAACTATCAAGTTACAGCTCAGTATTTCTTACAAGTGGTTTCTGGCAATGCATGCGAGATTACGCATTACCCCATGCAAGATTTCTAACTGCCTTCACAAACAATGCAACTCTGGCCAATGATGGTAATAATCCAAAACCAATACATATTTGTCCACAGTGCAAAGAAACAAATCTGTGCCAACCTTAGACCATGGTCTTACAATTTCTGGAATTGTCCTCCCAGATTTTTGATTCAGCTATTTTTGATATTTTTTTTTTTTAAATATCCATTTATATTTTTTTCTACTTTGGTACATTTATCCCTGCGTAGCATGAATATGGACTTTTTAGCAGGGCCTGTTGTGATAGGACGAGGGGTAATGATTTTAAACTAAGAGAGGGCAGATTTAAATTGGACATAAGGAAGAAATTTTTCCCAGTGAGGTTGGTGAACCACTGGCACAGGTTGCCCGGAGAGCTGGTAGATGCCCCATCCCTGGCAATATTCAAGGTCAGGTTGGACGGGGCTCTGAGCACCCTGGTCTGGTGGAAGATGTCCCTGCTTACTGCAGGGGGGTTGGACTAGATGGCCTTTGAGGGTCCCTTCCAACCCAGAGATTCTATGCTTCTATGATTATGGTTTCTGCAATGACTGGCCACCTTTTCTTAAAGGCTGACAACCTCTTCTTGAACATTGGTGCACAGGAAAGGCCATACTGAGCCAGACTAGAAGTCAAATTAATCAGCAACCTCTGCTGATGATGGCCAGTAGCATATGAGCAAGGATAAATTGCAGGAACAGGACAAATACGGCATCAAACATTCCTGAGAATACTCTCAAAGCCTTTTGCAATCAACAGCCTGTTTCCTGGACAACCATAGAGCTTGCATTCTCCACATTTTATTTTATCATGCACCGTTGGAAACATATTCACGACATAATCTGACATAACCTCCCACAGCTGGCAGTGCAGCCGGCTTTGTGCAGCATACACTCTCCAGGCTACGCAGAGTTTGTTTTTCTGCTGTTTCATTCCCCTTGCCCACAAGCTTTTCTGAAATGGCTTTTTTCTTACAGGTATAGCTATGAGTGGAAGGGCACTGCTTAGCACTGTGTGTATGCCCAGTCTGCACATAATCGTTTGGTTCCTTGCATATTCAGAGAGTTTATGTTTCATAAACTTCTCTTTGTTGCACTTATTTTTGCCCAGGTGTTCCATGTTTCTATGTTTCTTCTGTGGAAGTCAGATTTCTCTTCAAAACGTACAGTTGGTCTGATGACATGTTCTGCTAACTTTTTCGAAAGACTATTTTTCTATGGTTTGGCTCTGATGAATGGAAGTAAAGGCCTCGGAAACAAATTTGCAAGGTGTACTCCTATGGCAAGCCCTGCCTCTTTCTCTTATAGACACAGCTGAAGGCAAATAAACAACACCTCTGGATCCTGATACTTCGGCGGAATTGCTGCACTCCGAATCACATCTCTTCAAGGGCCATGCATCCTCTCACTCGTTGCTTTCTACCTATTCTGCAACTACTCCTACTTCCATCTAACATCATGTACAAATAAACAAGACCAGAGAAATAAAATTCAAAATACTTTATTTTTTAAATAACCTATGTAATCTGCCATCTCCAGTCATCTTTAATACTGATCCCTATCAGCAACATTAGCCATTAGCTAACATATTGCTATTCCCGTGCAAAAAATACCCCAACCCAAAACAACAAAAAAAACCCAAAGCCAACAGAAAAAGCATCTCAGTGTTGTGGTACAGAAAACAACAGATTTTGTTTAAAACTCACAGTAGGTCAGGAAGAAAAAAGTCATGTAACCTGTGTGTGCCTCAGTATCCCATTCTGCAAAATGTGAATTGCAAAACTGCGCTCTACTTGAAAGGTAAATTTAAGTAGTTCATGTAGATTAATTTATAGATATTAATATGAAAAAGGGAAACTGGGTGTCAGCACTACATAATCTACCTTGTTATTAACATTACGTTTCTATTCGCTTGTTAATTATTGTGCTTATTCAGATAGCACCTTTACTAGAAGAACATGTGCATCACACCAGTCAGTATATAAATGTGTAATAAAGTCCGGGGAGTAAAGAACGGTGCTCCTTGGTCCTCTCTGTCACCAGCAACTACCAGCCTGGGTGACAGGCTTTCCCATGAAATTCCTTTCCTTCTTCCTCCTCCTCTGCCCTTCCTACAGCTCTCAATATATTGTACTGTTACTATAGTTATTAAAAAAACTTATTCTTAAGGTTCCTGTGACCCAGTTATTATGGTAGGATGTCCACTCATCAATTTACCAAGGGAACATGCAAGACCACAGCTGAGAAGTCAAAGGCAACATTTGTTTTTAGTAAGACCCTGCGTGGGTGCAGTTAGAGGCAGCTAAGGCAAAAGTAAATTCCCTCTGTTCTGTATTCTGATATGGAAAAGTTTAGGGAAAGAGAGTGATACACAGGAGAGAGCTATGATAAATTATCTCTAAGTTCGCACTCTCACTCTGCATGCTGCATAGCCCTCAGGAGCATAAGTTAATGTTCCAGCAAGATGAAAAAGAGATAGAGTTTGGGGAGCTGGTGCCACCTATATACACACTGAATATCAATGTCATTTATTTCACCTGACATGCTTACACAAATATGTTAAATTTCACGAAAATTACCTTTTCATCTTACTCTAGAAAGCCGAATTTAAGCTTTGGAAAGAAACCACAGAGCAATTCTTTATTTGTTAGAAAGCTAGCTGCTTTTTAAAATAAGGCGCTTTTGAGAATAGATGCATTGATCAAAGTTGTTTTGATCAGGGTACCAAAGGCGCTTTTTTTTGGCACGGGTTTTCTGTTTATGTTTGTTCTTTTGTTTTGTTTTGTTTTGTTTTCCCCTAGCTTGTTTTCCATCCTCCTTTCCCTTCCCCTCCCTCCCACATAGGTGTTTTTTGGGGGGGTTGGTTTGGGTTTTTTTTAACACTGGTGGGAGACGGCAGATACTCCCCACCTTGTCCTTTCGAACCTACGGCCAGGACGAGCCCCGCGCTGCTGGGACAGCGTTGCCGACGCCGAGCGCTTGCTCTCCAGAGCCCGCTCGCCGTCGCCTCCCCCGCGCCGCTCGCCAGGACCGTTGCTGAAAGCAGCACTGAGGATTCGCACCGCGGTACTTCAGCCTCGGTCTTGGACCACTCTTTTAACTGGAAGTAGGATCAGGTCCTTCATTCTTTTGGAATTGGGCTGTGTTTTCCAGTCTGATTTAACACGGTCCGCAAACGCCAGCAAACGGCAGGCGCCCCGCGTTCTTCACTAGCCTCGATCGCGTGTCTTACAAATGAAGCCCCAGCAGCCCTAGGCTCAGTCCCCGGGGCCATCCTGTCCCCACAGGTGGCATTTTTAAATTTAAGCACTTTTGTTCTCAGAAGCAGGTGAGGTGCGAGATTGAATAGTCATTTCACAACCACCTTTCAAATAATTGGAGAAATCCCTGGCAGTTAAATTAATCCTCCTCTCTCTCCCCCTCACACAAACACTTTGTATGAAGGTAAATTCTGCAATTAATCGCCTAAATCCGCTAATCCCACCTGTCGTGCTTTGAATCCTGGCAGGCGGTTGGGGCGGCGCGGTCTGCGCCCGCCCCTCCGGCCCGCAACGCCGGTGGCTGTCGCCGGCAGCGGCGTGAGGGCGGCCGTGGGCGGCGGGACGGACCCCGCTCCGCGGGCTGCCGAGCACAGCGGGGTTCGCAGCAAGGGCGCAGCTGTAAGGGTCCCGGAGAGCTGCGGCGAGGGAGGAGCTCTGCTTTCGAGAGACACCGCAGCCTGGTCCCCAGATGGAATTTTTGTCCCAAGCTCCCGCCACCCAGGAACAGAAAGAGGATCCAAAGCCTCTAGTAGGGACAGTCGTTAGTTGGATTTCGGCACAGCCGGCATCATGGCATCAGACTGTGTAACTATCCAGAACATCAAAGCAGGCCTTCCCTGGACATGAGGGAGGGCTGTTGATCAGACGCCTGCCTTCAGCCGCGAAGCAGTTAATGCAAAGTGTTCATAATTAGACTTGATATTAGCCCTCAATTAAGGTGAACGAGGAGCGTTCACACCTCTCTCAGCGCTATTATTCCAGCCTTGCTGGCTGGCAGACTCCACAAGACAGCAATGTATCCTTGTCATAGGGACCAGCTGTCCCTGCTTAGGTGAAACAGTCCCTTTTTTGTCATTATGTCCCATGAAAATAATTCATCAATTCTGATGCATTTTAGTAGAGGCTAATGGTACGACCCTGTTTTCCCTTCAAATGTCCCTATTAATTACTTCTACATATTGTTGTCTGTGTTATGTGGTAAAATATTTTGCAACCTTTCCTTTGTCTTAATTCTTGAAAATCGTGAGTAAAATAGCTGGAAAAAAATCCACAATAAACAACAACCCTGTTTATAACACAAGTCCTTTCTGGAGGTGGTAAATCACCACTGGATTATTTTGTCTCTCCAAATAGATTGCAGTTAATTGCTTTTTGGGCAGATGTCTATCACCACCCTCTGCTGGATGGAGTCCAAACAACGCAGTCATGTATCACAGACCCTATGTTGTGAGCACCCTGCCTCCATTTTCTTGGACAGCAGGTAAAGAGGGAAAAAGGAAGGTTAGGAATCAGGAACTTTTGAAGAAAATCCTGTTGAGTTGAATACTGCACATCAAAAATATTTTAAGTCATAGAATAAATCTATGTAGGTAATTTGTGGAAGGGTACACAATGATACCAAACCAGATCATATGGAAGATTAGACAAAATTTTCAGATCACAGACCTTTTTTTTTTTTTTTTTTTTTAAGAAGTTAGTGAGCTAAATTTGAAGGGACAAATTCTTTTCTGTGTCCATCTGGGAGAGATCCACAACAAAGAAATCTCCACTGGTTGCTTTGAAGACCACTTATGCTACTTTCAAGGCTTGTGCTTACCTCGTGCAAAGTGGCTGTCAACAAAGCACAGGCTGAATCTGGCCCCTTAGATTAGAATAACATCTTTAATTACTGCCATGAAAGAAAAATTATGGTTCAAAAATCCATTTGATACTTAAATGTCATCTTTAGACAAGTGACATGGATAGCACACAACTTCTGTTGATAGGAAGATCCGGAATACAATTTTTTAACCTTTTGAGGCTGTCATATCACAGAGTGAAATGGAGTCATGCAATGATCATTAGGGACAGGGTTGGCTGCACAGCTCTTTGGCCATGCCTTCTGCCCTGACCCAGGTTATATGCATCGCACCAGGCTGTACTGTCGTAGGATACACATATCCCCTACGTGTCAGACTAGTATGGAAGCAGTAACCTCATCAGGTGTTTGCGGCTGAGCCATCCTTGCACCACGGGCAGAGCCTTCAGCAGTTGCCATCCACAGCATCAACCTTGGAGATACCTAGGATGTGGCTCGCACCTTACTCTTGAACTCACACCCAAGGAAAGCTTAGACATCTCTGCTCTACAGTGCCAGGGGCGAGACTGCCGGACTCCATTCCGACTGGTCCTGTGTCATAGCCTCTCTTTGCTGTTTCCAGTAACCTTCATCCTCTCTACTACGAAGGTCTTAGCACTTTGAAAATAAAGCCCACAAAAACCCTACATCTTTAAGTGTCATTAAATACTTTTAAGGTGTGGTCTTCAGTGACTTTTGGAAAAGAAAGAAAAAAAAAGAAAAGAAAGAAAGAAAAAAATAATCAAAGCCAGCATGTGTTTTTAGTCCTCCTCCCAAGTTTTTAGAACTTCCTATCACTAATGAGACCATCAATGAAATGAAAGTCAATGAAATCAATATTAAGGTGTGTCATGGATAGATATTTACATTGCTCTCCTCCTACCACCCTCTCCTCTCTTGGAAGGTGCCCTTCTCAAATATGAGGACCTGAAAGATATGACCTGCAGGACATTTCCATTAAGTCGTGAGTTTCAAGCAGATACACGTTAAAAAAAGGAAGCAGAATGGATTCCTTAGCCCAGCCAGCATTAATCTCTGTTGGACAAGTACCTCAGCTTTCTGAGGCATTCCTGTTGATAAAAGGGGAGCAGACTTCAGGGTGCATAAGACTTGCAAAGACCGAGCTTGCTTTAACTGAATACCAAGGTTTCCCTCAAACCACCTTTCCTCATAAGGCACCAGTTTCCCATCTCTAGTGAAGATGGTGAACGGCAGAGACATGGCCGGGTTTCCAGCTGATTTCCTCACATCCCATATGTTTCTCAGCAAGAGGGAAGAACTGGCTCATTATTCAGAAAAATTGAAAGATGCCCAGATTCATCAGTCAGTTCTTCATGAAAGGCTTTGTCATCTCTGCTGCTAAGGGGGTTCAGCTCTAGTGTGATTCTTCTGTTCATTTCAAGGAGGTTGTTCTCTCATCCTCTCTTTAATTCCTTTACATTCAAATGAGTGAGTCTGGTCAGCTTGATAACAATAAGACAATAGATTTACACCTATGGGAGGACTGAAATTTACCTTTCACACAACCTTTTGTGCCTTACCCTTAGAGAGTCTAGTGCTAAGAAACTTTGGTGTGGCACTATGCAACTAAGATGCAGGCTCAGTGAACAAGAGTCTGGTTTTCACTCGATACATAAATATTCACTGAGGCTCATATCAAAGTAAAGGTAGAGCTAAAATATCTCAAGTGACACGAAATCATTAAGATCATAGAAAAGAAGCTGAAAATTGAGATGGGGTTTTGAAGTGAATCAGATGTACAGGCTATGGCAAGAAATATTGCCTGGCATAATTATTTTCTGTTTGTCTCCAAAGCATTTCTTCTTGGAAGTGACACATGTAAATGTGCATATCTAGTTATGTAAGCACAGACACGTGCAAACATATCGTATATTATTGGGATTTGTTCCTCTTTACCATGACACATGTTAAGGATGAGAATTAAGCATTTTCCTGTGCTTTACATTCCCAAGATCCCAAACGACTTTCAAAGTCTGACACTGGCACCAGGGACACTGACCTTGATCCCACTAAAGCAAGAGAACTTTCTCCACTGTCCTTATGGATAGGAAAACTGGCATTTGCTTGATGATACTCAACTCGTAGACAGCCTTGGCTATTCTGTTGTGGTTTTTTTAAAATTAATTAATTTATTTATTTACAAGGAAAGTAATACCATTGGGGGATGGAGATTTTCTATGGTTTTAGCGAAATGCTGTGGAGTCTTTAACTTCCCACCTGGACAGCCACCAGAGAAAAACAGAAAGGACCTTGGGTTTAATGTCTCATCTAAAGGATATTATAATGTGTTGGCCTCATTATTCACAGCAGAAAAGGCCTTTGTCATGGTCAGATGGCTTTAATGTGATTCGTATGCTACATAAATTCAAACTTGATGGCTCATTTATTTGTTGGATTGCAGCGTTATTCAACCTAAATGAAGCCTTGGTATTTACTAATAATTTGGGCTCTGGTTGTTGTTTACTTAAGCAAGCAGTGTCCACTACCTCCTGTGTTGTCTCTATTATAAAGTTCGGACTCTACTAATTCACGGAATATTATAGAGGGGGCCAAAAATTTGCAGAGAAAATAGCTTTTCATTTGTGGACAATTATTTGTCCAAGCCTTGAAAGATTAGTATTCCAATATTGCAATTTCTGACATTAATTTTCTCAGGGTCAGAAACAACTTCTCAGACTTCATCTAAGCCTCAAAGTACCCCCATGAGGAAGTGAGTCATCGTTATCAACATTTTGAAGAAGGGCAAATTGGAGGTAAGAGGAGGTTAGACTGCTTATTCCACGTCAAGAGAAAGACACTGACTAAAATGCATCCGGAATTCAAATCTGCCTTTTAATCTTAGGATCCTGTTGTGATGTGACAATATTCTTTGATGAAGCTACATACAGCAATTATCAAACTATGTAGTCACGTCACACCACAAGTGTCCAGAACACAGAGGCTCTCTTCTATTGCCTGGAAAATGAGATGATATGGCTATAAGGAACTATATAACTATGTGATTACATCTAATGTGCATCCTTTATTCTATCTTATACAGAGATTTACCTTTTGATGTGATGTTTTTTAAAATCTGAATTTCATAGTGGAATTCTAGCTGAACACTTCCAAAGCCGATTTTAAAATCCTCACCCAGTTGGATATTGTGAGAGCAATCTTGAAATTAAAAATGTGACGCCTGTCTACAGGAAAGGCCAGGAGGAGGATCCTGGGAACTACAGGCCTGTCAGCCTGACCTCTGTACCAGGGAAGATTATGGAGCAGTTGGTCTTGAGAGTGCTCACAGGGCATCTGCTGGAGGGTAGGAGGGCTCTGCAGAGGGATCTAGACAGGCTGGATTGATGGGCAGAGGTCAACTGTATGAGGTTTAATACGGCCAAGTGCTGGGTCCTGCGCTTTGGCCACAACAACCCCATGCAATGCTACAGGCTTGGGGAGGAGTGGCTAGAGAGCAGCCTGGCAGAGAAGGACCTGGGGTTGCTGGTTGACAGCCGGCTGAACATGAGCCGGCAGTGTGCCCAGGTGGCCAAGAAGGCCAACAGCGTCCTGGCCTGTATCAGGAATAGTGTGGCCAGCAGGAGTAGGGAAGTGATCGTGCCCCTGTACTCGGCACTGGTGAGGCAGCACCTCGAATCCTGTGTTCAGTTTTGGGCCGCTCACTACAAGAAGGACGTTGAGGTGCTGGAGCGTGTCCAGAGAAGGGCAACAAAGCTGGTGAGGGGTCTGGAGCACAAGTCTTATGAGGAGTGGCTGAGGGAAATGGGTTGTTCAGTCTGGAGAAGAGGAGGCTGAGGGGAGACCTTACCGCTCTCTACAACTACCTGAAAGGGCGTTGTGGCGACAAGGGTGTTGGTCTCTTCTCCCAACTAGCTAATGATAGGACAAGAGGAAATGGCCTCAAGTTGCACCAAGGGAGGTTTAGACTATATATCAGGAAAAATGTCTTTACTGAGAGAGTGGTTAAACATTGGAACAGGCTGCCCAGGGAAGTGGTGGTGTCACCATCACTGGCATTGTCAAAAAAACATGTAGACGTGGCACTTCAGGACATGGTTTAGTGGGCTTGGTGGTGCTGGGTTGATGGTTGGATTTGATGATCTTAAAGATCTTTTTCCAGCCTCAGTGATTCTGTGATTTTCTCACAGTGATGAACTTGTCTAAGGCCACCCAAGAGCTACTGAGAAGTTAGTTTCTACAGGCTCTTCATTTAAGAGGAGGGTGAGTCAAGAAATTTCTGGAAGCTTCTAGTATTTTTCATAACGACTTGTACCCTGCTGCAGTGGCTTAACCCTGGTGGGCAGCTCAGACCCACCCAGCCACTTGCTCCCTGCCAGCAGGATGAGGGAGAGAATTGGAAGGGAAAAAGTGAGAAAATTCATGGGTTGAGACAAAGACAATTTAATGGGGAGGGGGGCGGGAAACAAAGGCAAAGACAGCACATGATGAAAAAGCAGTCACTCGCCACCAGCAGACCAGTTCCCACCAGCCCCTGGGTAACGACAACTTTGGAAAAGCTTCAGCCCCTAGGTTTATTGCCAAGCACGACATCATATGGTATGGAATATCCCCTTGGTCTGTTGGGGTCTGCTGCCCCAGCTGTGTCCCCTCCCAACCTCTTGCCCACCTCCAGGTTAGTTGCTGGGGGAGGAGAGTGGGAAACGGGAGGCCTTGATGCTGTGGGAGCACCGCTGAGCGATAGCTAACGCATCCCTGTGTTGCCAACACCGTTTTGGTCACAAATCCAAACCCCACCTCTGGGCTGCTCTGGAGAGAATTATCTCCATCCCAGCCAGACTCAGGAGACCTGCAAGGCTGGGTGCTGGCATAGCCCTGTACTGGGAGGGGAAAGAGGAAAGAGATTTGTGAGTCACAGCTAATGTGGTTTGCAAGGCCAAGAGGAAAGTGAAAGGTGTTCAATAAGGACTCTGTTTCGTGCTTTCAGGGACACTTTCCTTCTGCTACAGGGCTGAACTACCGCTGCTGTGATAATGAAGTCCACTTGATTTGTCTGAGCAGACTCCTAATCGCTTAATAAATCACTTGAAAAGTTATTTGGTAGATGGGCAACTTATTAACTGGCATTAATAGCAAGCAGCAGCTGTTTCGTACTAGAAACTTGACTGGGAGAACTGGCCCAAGAATACCCATGTTCAGTGCCAGAACCATGATTTTTTTTTTTTTAAGTTTTAAAGTTGTTCCCCACTTCTACCACAGAGAAAGGGAAAAATTCTGGTCCATGTATGTAATTTTAAAGTGTAATTAGTGGCATAAATGAACGTTTGGAATTTATATTATATATTTATCTATTTCCTAGCTATGAATTAGTCATACAGATCCTGCTCCACTCTGAATCTATTAATCAGTTAGAGTTCTTGTGGTTATTCAGTTTATTAAATTCCAGTTGTATATTTCTGCAGGAAGGATGAGTATCTTTTGCCTTGGTTAAGGATATTTACTCATGTTTCTGACTGGATCTAAGATGGCACAGTAGGATTCTTAGTTTATCTTTTGATTTAATCACAGAATCACTAAGGTTGGAAAGGACCTTCAAGATCATCAAGTCCAACCATTAATCCAGCGCCACCATGTCCCTTAAACCATGTCCTGAAGTGCCACATCCACATGTTTTTTGAACGCTTCCAGAGATGGCGACTCCACCACCTCCCTGGGCAGCCTGTTCCAATGCCTGACCACCCTCTCAGTGAAGAAATTTTTCCTAATATCCAATCTAAACCTCCCCTGGCGCAAGTTGGGGCCATTTCCTCTCGTCCTATCACTAGTTACTTGGGAGAAGAGACCAACACCCTCGTCGCCACAACCCCCTTTCAGGTAGTTGTAGAGAGCGATAAGGTCTCCTCTCAGCCTCCTCTTCTCCAGACTAAACAACCCCAGTTCCCTCAGCCAGTCCTCATAAGACTTGTGCTCCAGACCTCTCACCAGCTTCGTTGTCCTTCTCTGGACACGCTCCAGCACCTCAACATCCTTCTTGTAGTGAGGGGCCCAAAACTGAACACAGCATTCGTGGTGCAGCCTCACCAGTGCCGAGTACAGGGGCACGATCACTTCCCTACTCCTGCTGGCCACACTATTCCTGATGCAGGCCAGGACACTGTTGGCCTTCTTGGCCACCTGGGCACACTGCTGGCTCATGTTCAGCCGGCTGTCAACCAGCACCCCCAGGTCCTTTTCTGTTGGGCAGCTCTCCAGGCACTCCTCCCCAAGCCTGTAGCGTTGCATGGGGTTGTTGTGACCCAAGTGCAGGACTTGGCACTTGGCCTTATTAAACCTCATACAGTTGACCCCTGCCCATCAATCCAGCCTGTCCAGATCCCTCTGCAGAGCCCTCCTACCCTCCAGCAGATCAACACTCCCACCCAACTTGGTGTCATCTGCAAATGTACTGAGGGAGCACTCGATTCCCTCATCCAGGTCATCGATAAAGATATTGAACAAGACCGGATGGTGGCTCTAAGGTCAGATTTTTTTTTAGCGTTGATGTTGTCCTCCGATTTCTTGCTTTAGGTTCACTAGCTTCAGTTAGTCCTGCACTCACAAAGACACCAATATATTGATGTTAAGAGAGTTGTAAGGCATGAGATTATGATGACCTTAAAAGCAATAAGATTGCTTAAGTGCCTACTTCTGTGTACTAGGTTAATGCAAGTTATAAAAAGCTATGAAAAGTATTAGATATTCTAACAATATTTAAAACTAACATTGAAGCACATACTTCATATGCTTATTTTATTTTGTTGCCTATAAAGTCTTCCAGCAGTGGAAAAGGAATGTGAAAAAGACATTGGGATATTTGGCATTCTGTGGTAGGGGAGATACTTTCTGCCAAGACCACTACACTTTTTGTGGTGAAACCATTATACATCATTTGCAATGATCTAGCTTTACACATCACAAACATGACTGTCCACGGCACGGTTAGAGAACTGGGCCTGGCAAAGGTGCAGCTCTGTATCTGCTATGGGACCAGATGTTTCATAATGAGCATGGCAGAGCTTCCAGTGGGGTTATTCAGGCACACTCCTGCTAACAAAATTTGGTAATCCTCTAATAAACATCCAATCTGTATCTGGCTTCTACCACGTACTACATAACCTTATAATCCCCAGTTTTAATAACCTCTGCAGGTTTTGAGAATAAAATCTTGCAAGTGACAAAACAGATGACAACTCATGGGAGGAAAACACAGAGGCTGAAGATGGAAGGTAGGTTTGTAACAAAAGGACAAAGAAAACAGATTATTCTCTTTGGTTTTTTTTGTTGTTCCCCCCCCCCCGCCTGCATCTATTAGAACAATTTCTGATACATTTGAAGGATTGCTTTCCCTTCAGCAAGGCCACAGTGAAATATTTCTGTGTTTTTATTCTTTTTTTTTGCAGGCATCCCAATGCCAAGAGTAGGAACAAAAACCAACCTAAGGATTTCTCCACATGCCCTGGAAAACAGCTGGTTATCCTATTTAACTGGAACTGAAAGACTCCACATTCATAAAACACGCCAGCAGGAGCCTTATTTTGTGCAAATGTGTACTAACTTCATGGGGGAAATCTGCACCAGCACACCTCATTATATCTAATGGAATACTATTAAGAACTCCATGCCCTGCGAGTTGAAAACCTTTCTGTAAGCAGGTGGCATTCTCAGTCTTGCTTATTAATGCGTACATTGGAGCCAGTAAAAACATAGTCACTTCATGTGTTTCGCCTCCTATCTATTCCCTGTTTTTCTAGAGCCAAACACCTGGCTTCAGAGAAGCTCAAGTCCTTCGTGCTGCTGGGTTGGAACTAATGGGATTCACCTGGTCCGAATCCGAATCTGCAGAACCACGCCGCATCTCTGCAGAGATCCTAAAACCTGACACCATTTGGGGAAACTTTGTTCCACAGCACAGTTAAGGGGGGGCGGGGAGGAAGAAAAAAAAAAAAAAGAATGCAAATGCCAATATAAACAATACTGAGACTCTCTTCAGCTAGAAGTGACCATTCCTCCTGGCTTTAGTTTTTCACTTAGGTGGGAAATAATCTGCCCTGGGGGAGAATTCAGGTGCAAATATTTACCTCAGATAGAAACTTCAGAGTGTGCCAAATAATGATGTTAGAATTCTTAAAAGTGAGTCATTTGGAAATTAAAATGTTTTTATTTAATTTTTCCTAAAAATGCTTCACCCATACTGTGGCCCATTTGATAGTCCAAGAAAACAACCTTAATGACTTACACTAAAATGTCAAAATGATTTTAAACAAGGTAGAAAACCTCTTGTGTTCCTAATCCCTGAACATCAGATCTCCAAAACCATTCTCCACAGGGGAACTTAAAATATGTGCACAGGCTTACAAAAGCTGCATGAAACTAAGA
This sequence comes from Phaethon aethereus, assembly GCF_964289735.1. Lineage (NCBI taxonomy): Eukaryota > Metazoa > Chordata > Aves > Phaethontiformes > Phaethontidae > Phaethon > Phaethon aethereus. The sequence goes on along the minus strand of NC_138578.1, from coordinate 64,970,084 downwards.
GATGTTAAGGTCAGATGAGGGGCCTGGAACCTCTGAAATTTCAGATTATAAATAGGATTTAGGATCCCGTGTTTTCACTGAGACAACAAAAGTGGATATAATTAACACACACTGTTAAACTTCATTAGTCTCCCAGGGTTTCAGTTATGCTTACAAAAATCAACTCACTAGAATAAATATGGCTAAAAAGGTGGGGAGCCACTTTACCATGAAAACAATTTTTACTCTACAGAAAAACGCATGGGTGTTCTCTTTCTGCTGTTCTAAAAGATACAAATACAATGGCTTTTACCACAAACTGCTTTGAAAAGTACTTAGAGATTCAGGCCCTGAACTGCTCCTCACAATTTTCAAAGGAGGTGGGCGTCCAACAGTAAGCCCTGCCTTTTTTTTAATTTTTTTTTTAAAGAGTAATATACCACAACAACTGTGGTGAAATACCTGCTTTGAGAAAGCCTCCAGGACCTCAACCTGCCCTCCCGTAGTGTTCAAGGATGAAGAACCACCCCAGGAACCTCCCAGGTGCTGCTGAGTGTTGCCTTCAGTGGCCAGCAAGAGCTGGTGCCTTCCATAGCTGCTGGTCGGCAGGACCCGCACGCAATGCTTGCAGCTGGGCTCCTATCAGAGTGGGCACAGCTGTCTGCTACCAAAGCCAGGTGGGCTTTTGCCTTCATAAAAATGATTGCCCTCAGCTTCTGCTGAGCTCTAGCTTGCCCTTGTGCGAAGCAGAGCCTGTGGTGCCTGCAGGTGCCAGCAAGAATTTAAATCATAAGGAGAGGCTTCATGTCTGTGGTATGGGAGCACCAGGATCCTGCTGAGTTTGTAAATAAAACCTCGTAATTTTTCACTTTATTTTAGTAACTTGACATGCACATATGATTCTACATTAAAATGCAAACTTAGGAATGGGTGTAGCTTTCCTGGTGTTGGTGAGTTGTGCCTTACTCTATTGGCAATCATAATGAAGGTGGTAGGGAACGTGGACACACTGGGAGACTTTTACAGAATCACAGAATCATTAAAGTTGGAAAAGACCTTTAAGGTCATCAAGTCCAACCATCTACCCAACATCACTAAACCATGTCCTAAAGTGTCACATCCACACGTTTTTTGAACACTTACAGTGATGGTGACTCCACCATCCCCCTGGGCAGCCTGTGCCAATGCCTGACCACTCTCTCGGTGAGAGATATTTTCCTAATATCCCACCTAAGCCTCCCCTGGCGCAACTTGAGGCCATTTCCTCTTGTCCTATCGCTAGTTACTTGGGAGAAGAGACCAACACCCACCTCACCACAACCCCCTTTCAGGTAGCTGTAGAGAGCGATAAGGTCTCCCCTCAGCAAAACAGCTGCTGCTTGCAAGAAGGAAAAGGGTCAGAAATGTGAACCTTTGTAGACGTACTTTAGCATGAGTTAACGTCATTTTTGCTTCCATAGCCGATGGGGCCCGTTGTATTTTAGTGTTACATCGATTGTTTTTGGCAAAGGGAGATAGCAGTGTGGGGGTGTGCACATAAAAGGTGGCTTTTCATTAGTTTTTGGATGCCTAAGGTTTCAGGCACCACTTAGTGTCAGGCAGCACTTCAAAGACTCTTTGCCTCTCCCAGGGGAATAATGGTAATCCAGATACATTGAGATAGGACCAGTAACTGATTTTGGTCCCTATGAAGCCTGAGGATTCAGGGAGGATTGGTGAGGCTCAATCCAGGAGTCACAGCCAGAGAAAAGCCACTAAAAGACACAAACTTTCTGTATTCACCTGAAAGCCTGAAAGGGAAATAAATAAAAGTCATCAGGAACTTTTTATTCTCTATGAGAGAATAACAAGTCTTGCATATAGAGAAGTAGATGTTTATCTTAACTTTGCTTACTTTACTAAATATCTTAACTATTATCCCAAACGACATACTTAGACACAAGCTAGGGGAAAAAATGGTCTTGATCACACTCCTATAAAGCAGGTACAGAGACAATGGGAACCTGCACCTGGTCCGGTAACCAGTCAGTTCCCAATGGGGAGGACAGCCTGCCTCGGGTGCAGAAGTTTGTCTGTGATTTGGTTTTATTCAGCCCTTCTGTTAATGACTTGGATGACGGAACAAAAAGTAAACTGATTAAATTCACAGCTGACACCAAGCTGGAAGGGCTGTAAATACACCGTGGGGAAGGATTAGAATTGAAAATGTTTGTGACAAGCTGGAGAAACAATAAGGGGTGGGAGAAATAAAAAAAAAGGAGGTAACTCAATTAAGACAAAGGTAAAATCCTATGCTTGGCAGAAATAGCCAACTAACGAAATATAAAATGGAAACAATTGCTCAGACAGCAGTTCTGCAGGAAAGGATCAGGCGGAGATCGCACCATGATACAGAGAGTAATACAGTCTGCAAGACAAGTGCAGTAGTAGTCCACGCTGCTGGGCTGACGCCCTGCGGTGTTCGTGCGCTTCTCCTCCAGAAAGAGGTGTACGGTCCACACAGGAGCCTACAAAATTCAGGAGGAAAGCTGAAAAGAATTGAGACTGTTTAGCTGAAAGAGGGAAGGGCCATTGGTGTGGAGTTAAAGTCTCAAGTTTGCAAAAGGCTGTTGCAAAGAAGAGAAGACTCCGTCCCCCATGTCTGTAGTGGATACAGCCAAACCAACGGGTTTAACCTGCAGCGAGAACCAGGCGAGAGAGTGGAAGACCCGTAAGGGAAAGGACAGTCAAGCCATGGGTGATGGTAGATTCTTCATCAATGATGAGTTTTAAGAACAGGATAGGCAAGCTTAAGTCATGATTTACGTTGGTACGGCTGGGTACGCTGTCTCTAAATCCCTTTCAGGCCTTAGCACAAATACAAAACAAGGGGTCATGAGTGAACACACCACCGCTTTCCCAGCATTCTTTAAAACAAGTTGTATTTCTTTACACAGTTTGTTTTACACCTAGTCTTTAACTGCCTTGGGTATCCATGATAGTCCATATCCCTTCAAATAAATTTTGGAGGTTATTTAAAGAGGACTCTGGGTTATGTTTTGTGGCAATACAGCAAAGTGTATCTGTATTGCAATACATAAATCAAAAGAGTTTAAACTCTCTTATTCGAAATACCGTCTGCTCCTTAAGCGAAACTGGCCCAATCCTTTACAGATAAACGTAACAGAAGTTAAACTGAATGTGTGAAGAAGGATCAGGCCAGTTTTAGGACTCTTAAACTTCCCGCCTGCAGACGTATCTGTAATCCTTCCTTTCCTGCCTGTTTCCATCCCTGCTTCGTGCAGCGGCTCTTACCTGCCCTCTCGCACTTTGCTGGCACGCTCCTGAGGACAGGGGCGAGCCTGGGCCAGGACCAGGCTTGTTCCTGTGGAAGGGACTCAGCTTCCCCTTTTTGGTCCTGGAAAGTCCTGGTGCCTCCTACTCAAGTAGGAGGCCTCAAGCCTACCGCTCCCAAGAAGGACCTGGCCGCTGTCGGTACACAGAAACCCATCTCCTGCCCCAGCGGTGATGTCAAAAGCATCGCCACGTACTCAAGCAGAAGGCAGGGATTAACCTGTTATCAATGGTTGTGTCTCTTCAGTACACTAGGATAGAAAGATCTGAAACTCATGGTCAGATGTTTAACCTGAAACTACACACAGTGTTGAAGTTGTGCAAATACACACAATGGAAATGTACACACAAGAAAAACCCCAAGATAATTCCATTTATGGCTATTGGTTGCTGAACTTGAAAAGAATCTTGTGTTTATTTCTTGTCTTCTGTCAAACAGCAAACCCCTCTCCAGATTAATGCTACGCAACAGAAAGGATAAACATTTAATAAAGGATCAGGGTATTAATGCAAACACTAATAATAACCTAAATTATCTAGTAGTTGGGTTCCATGCCTACTTTTTACATTATGTATTTACATTTTATATCCACATTTGAAGATGAAGTTCTGTTAGGTTGACAGACCTAGAATGAGTTTCTGAATGCAGCTTTTTCAAAAAGCTTATTTACAGTTCATCTCTCCCTCACTCTTATAAAATGATTTCTTCTCAAGCTATTAAAGAGGAAGAATTTCAAGAATTTTTCAAATTGGCTGATGTAGAGTAGTTTGACTGTTGCATGATCTTCCGTTTTCAAGAGAAATTAGTCCCCAGAGAGAACAGTGTTCTTTCCCTTTTGTATATTTATTCAACTTGATTTTTTTATGGGTAATGCCCTGAAAAGCTGGAAATGCATATAGCTCTTTTGCAAGAATATTATAAATGGATGCTTATCTCAGGCAGTAAATATCTTTATTTCTTTAAATAGAAACACCAAGTCAAGGAACAGGAATAAACAGGAAGAGTAAGACTAGGCCAGCGACAGATTTTCCATTGGCTACAGCAAGATTTTTCATTTTCTTTTCTTTTTTTTTCTCCTTACAGCAATTGCAAACGAGTTCCTCCACCTTGATTTCTACGGGACGAGGTGCCACTTGCAGTCCAGCGCCGGCCCTGTGCTGGCTAACGCCGCTCTCGTGCGCACCGGGGCTCCGCTAGACATCGACAGGCTGTGTCGGACAACACGACAGGCAGTAAATAGCCGAAGTCACTGCATCTTTCTGGACACCCTGACAGCATTTCTACTTTCTAAATCCTGCCTGACTCGGCAGCACTGCTCATAGCTCTACAGATGAAAATCAGCACTGCTGGCTTTGCCCACAGACCCACAGGCAGGTACCGGGACATGCCAGGCATCACGCGGGGCTAGTGCTGTGCTCACAGGCAAGTGCTGCATGGAGCACGTGCGATACCACACCAAACTCAACGCATGGAAGTCTTGGTGCCCCGCAGTCTCTATACAGCAAGCGGGTAACTCCCACACACCAACAAAAGCCAGACATGCCTGCAGCTGCCTGATGCCCCACCAGTGTAACTGGCTTCCAGGCTGGGATCGTAACTCAGAAATGGCAGAAAGTGCCCTGAACCGAAGAAGCAGATTAGGCTCCCAAAGATATTGACTCTGCTTCCCTCAGGCTACAAAATCTCCCTTCTTTTAGTGGCTCCAGCCTCAGCCATACGTGTAGAAAAGCCGTCAGCTCCATCACAGAATCACAGAATCACTAGGTTGGAAAGGACCTTCAAGATCATTAAGTCCAACCATTAATCCAGCGCCACCATGCCCCCTAAACCATGTCCTGAAGTGCCACATCCACACGTTTTTTGAACACTTCCAGAGATGGCGACTCCACCACCTCCCTGGGCAGCCTGTTCCAATGCCTGACCACCCTCTCAGTGAAGAAATCTAAACCTCCCCTGACGCAACTTGAGGCCATTTCCTCTCGTCCTATCACTAGTTACTTGGGAGAAGAGGTAAACACCCTCGTTGCCACAACCCCCTTTCAGGTAGTTGTAGAGAGCGATAAGGTCTCCCCTCAGCCTCCTCTTCTCCAGACTAAACAACCCCAGTTCCCTCAGCCGCTTAAGACTTGTGCTCCAGACCTCTCACCAGCTTCGTTGCCCTTCTCTGGACACGCTCCAGCAACTCAACATCCTTCTTGTAGTGAGGGGCCCAAAACTGAACACAGGATTCAAGGTGCGGCCTCACCAGTGCCAAGTACAGGGGCACAACCACTTCCCTACTCCTGCTGGCCACACTATTCCTGATACAGGCCAGGACGCTGTTGGCCTTCTTGGCCACCTGGGCACACTGCTGGCTCATGTCAACCAGCACCCCCAACCGCAGAAGCATCACCTACCGCAGAAGACGAAAAACCTGCCTTCTCTGGGTGTAACTTTTATGGAGAAGTCCATAAAAACCACTGAGAGCAGATTCAAGTGCTGGAGACACAAAACAAGGCAACAAAACAAGACACAAAACAAATCAAATGATGTTAAGTAAGTCAAGCAGCAGGGTGATGCAATAGGATGATGTCACTGCAAAACAAACCCACCGACCAACCCAGAAGGTCATAGCGTGGATTGAGAGTTCGTGAGCAGAGCCTGGTATAAAGACCGTTGTAAAGCCCATGAGTAAAGCCAAGTCTATTCTTGCTATGCGGTCTGGAGAGCCTTGCAGAAGTTGTTTTTACAACTCTGTCTTGTACAGCCCAGGAGACTCTGGGACATTGCATGAAATTCACGATATGACAGATCCTGTACAACTGGGACAAAAGCACAGCTCTATTTAAAAAATAGGGATTGTAACACAAGCACAAGTGCATGGTCAGGTCACTGTGGGCTTTCCTCCCATTAACCGCTGTCTGCTTTAAAGGCTGTGAGCCCATTATTCAGCACCTCTCTTTAAACCAGAAAAGTAAAACATAGGCAGTGGGTAACAATAGACTTTAATGATATACCTGGTTAGTACTTAGCGACTTCCATCTTTCAGACCCAGACTGAATGCCAAATCACCCTGGCAATTGCATTTCTTGCAGTTATGAGCCCTTCTCCTTTTTAAAATACATCTTTCTGACAGCAGCCCACAGCTAGCATTTCCTTTTCATTCTCTGAAGTGCAGAGCACTACAAATACATCATTTAGCTTTGCTGCAGTCCTTTCTGTCCCTTTGATCATCTCCTTTACATCCTTCTGCATCTCTGCTTCATTCCCGCATGTGCAGTACATCAAAAAAGAGCTTTGCAGCAAGTACCTTGCGCTCTTTGGGGCAGGTTTTTTCAGGGACAGAATCCCAGCTGGTGTAAAATGGCACAAACGCCACTGAAGTCAGCAGCATTACTGAATTTAAACCAGCTAAAATTCTGATGCTAGTTCTTATTTCAAAATGCCTTATAATTCAACTAACGCTTTAAAATTATTTTCTTAGAGCGCTGACTGCTGGCTCGGAAATTTCCTCGTTGAACTGTTGAACTCAGTTGGAGTCCACTACTTTGGCACTCAAGGAGTAAACCATGAACGATGCTCCTTTCTTCCTTCCCTTCATCGTGTCCCCTTAAAAATGGTTTATGATGCTAAGAAATAGTTTTTCTAATAGAAAAGCATCTAGACTGGATGCTTGCTTCTTGCATTTTACAAACTTAAGTCATTCCCCTTTGCATTTGGCTAATTGTTAGCTGAACATTTTCTGCATATATTTATAAAACTTGATTATAAAACATTTCACTTCTTTCAAATGCTTTAAAACCAAGCAATTTCATAGTATTACCATATCACAAGTATGGCTTTCCCCAGCTCAGAGACTGCCAGTGAATGAACTTGGGAAAAGGCTATGAAGGAGGTAGCATAAGGCCTGGGGTGACGGGCAATCCTGGCTCTACGTCTTAGAGTTCAGCTTCCGCTGAACACTGCATGGTTCCCACGAGCACAGTAATCTGAACCAACTCATGAACACCCTGAAGAAAGGAGTGCTAGTTGCCCTATTTCACAGATTAGATTCATTGGACGGGGCTCTGGGCAGCCTGATCTAGTTGCAGATGTCCCTGCTCATTGCAGGGGGTTGGACTAGATGGCCTTTAAAGGTCCCTTCCAACCCAAACCATTCTATGATGCTATGATTGGGAACTGGAGCCCAGGGCTAAAGTAACACCTCCAATATCCCAAGCAGAAGTGAACTCTGTATTTCCAGTCCCTGGCTAATGATCCCCTTTAGCTCTACTCTTAAAGGAAAAAAAAAAAAAATCAGCTCTCAGATAACTGAGTATCTCAGATCTGATGTAGAATATGATAGTACTAAGATGAACACATACAATTTTACCGTTCCAGAAGCTGACAGTCACATTCCTTACCCAGCTGGCAGTAGACATGAACCGGGAAAAAAGATTTTCTTTTCAGTTTTCTTGCACTGAGAATTGCTCCTGAGTAACAAGAGCTACTCTTTTCTCTCTACAGAAATCTCAGCCTGTTAAACTGCTCTTGTGATGGCTGAATCCACATTTCAGCGACAACAGTGGGAAGCGCTGCAGGCAGGGCAATGCCCCACGAGGAGAGCGTTTCTCAGTTCACGGGATGATGAAACACATGTGAACTCTCCATGCTCCGGCCAGCTTCTGGGAAACAATTTCTCTGTGCCTCAGTCTGATGTTGCACTGCCTCAGTACTGCTTACTTCTTCTCCCTCTGGGAAGGAAGCACTGCTGTCTCAAAAAAAAGAAAGAAAAATTTACTGTGGTGGAGCAGGTAAGCTGGCAAGTAAAGTAGCAGGCAGTAGCTCTAAAACTTTACAGAGAAGCATCGCTGAAACGTACCTCAACATCTGACAGTTTGAATTGTGCCCTTCGGGTTTTAAAACCACAGAAACTTTGGTACATGTCCATGTGGAACAGTTTGCATTGCTCAAGCACCACTTTCTATTTTGGCTAATAAAGAAATAAAAATGCAAACCGGCTCCGTGACAACCAGCACATAAGTGAGCGAACTGCCCGACTGTGCCTTAATAAAGCGCTTTCCTCTCCCCTCACTGCATGTTGAAGGTCGCTTGGTTTAGGTAAGCACATGAAGTCATCAAAAGGAAGATTAATTTAAAGCTTGATAACTTTTTTTCCTTTTTTTGGGAAAGTCAGTGAGGACCGAGCACCAGACTATCTAACTAACCGAGAACGGACAAAGTGTTCATCCTGCCCAAAATGAAAATGCCTGAAAACTTTTTCCCCTTCTCTCCCTCCCTCTCCTCCTCCCTCCCTCCCCTCCCACGGTTCTCCGGCTGACGCCTCCCCTGAGCCAGCGTTACCTAACTTTTACACAAACACGCAGTTCCCATAAGCATCAGCTTCAAACAGCTCTGGCTTTCTGCCTGATCACATCTCGGTTTAGGGGAGCAAAGAGCTACTACCGAGGGGTTCGCCAGCAACTCTGCAAGGTAACCAACTTGTTGGATTTTTACTTTTTGTTTGTAATGCCTAACTAGTGGTTACGTAGATGGACCAAAAAAAAAGCCTCCTGGTAAACTGGCTTGCTGGAATTTGTAGTAGGAGAAAAGTCTCAATACGAACTCAAAAATAGATTAAACACCACTTTGGCCTTACTTGCTTCCTGCAGGGAAAAAGAGGCAGTTTTAAACATCAAGATCTAGCGTAACATATGAAATCACTAGTATTTCTCTTAGTCATGGGTGCCAACTGTATGTGTTTAAACATGTGTATGCATGCTGACTTAGTTTCAATTCATCACATCAGGCAGATTTAGAAAGCAGCTGTCCTCTGGGACCATGCTCCAGCTCTTTCGCTCAGCGCTGCCGCAGGCTGCGCGCCTTTCTCTCCAGCCACGTCGCTGCAAAAAGCCCTTAATCCTTTGTAGCTTCTCGTACTTTTTGCAGGCTCTGAATTGCCAAGATGCTTCTGCTTCTTTCTCTGGTCACTGGGCTCGCCCTGTCTGCCTCTGGTGACATGACAGACAAAGGAACGGATCCAAGCCCAGAGTCCTTTCATGACATGCAGAAAAAAGTGAATGACCTCTGGCAGAAGTTGCTCTATCCGGTAATGCCTGGCAATGAGACTGATGGGATGATTTACGCCACTTGTGAAATGAAGCCCAGCTCCAAAATAGATGCTGACAAGCCACAAGTGACTGGGCAAGTCTTATTCAGACAGTGTTACTCATATGGAAGATTAGAAGCCATCTTTTACTTGGATGGGTTTCCGCTGGATAATAATCAATCTGGTAGAGCTATACACATCCATGAGCTTGGGGATCTCAGCAACGGCTGCGATTCTACAGCAGGACACTATAACCCTTTCAGCGTGAATCACCCCCGGCACCCAGGGGATTTCGGCAACTTTTTTCCTAAAGAAGGTAAAATCAGAAAATACAAAACAAACCTCTCTGCCACTGTGTTTGGTCCATATTCCATCATGGGAAGATCTGTTGTCATCCATGAGCAGGAAGATGACATGGGCAAGGGCAACAATAAGGCCAGTTTGGAAAATGGAAATGCTGGGAAACGTCTGGCTTGCTGCGTGATTGGGATATGCAAGAAGAACTTGTGGGAAGAGAAACTGCCCGAGGTTACCGAGAAGAAGAAGAGAGGGCTCAAACAACGAACACAGAACCAGGCTTAAGTGAAGACCAACAAGCTGGCTACAGCCTGGGCAGCACAAAGTACCTTAGGCTGTGCCAGGATTCCCATTTCCATTTGCTTGCTCCTGTAAGAAATGTGTATCACTTTGTAGAGCCTCCTTTCTGTAAGCCCATCAATAAAAACAGCATCAACTCAACATTGTGATGGATTTTCTTGAAGAGAAAAGATTCCCTTTTATGCAGTTTGGGAGTTGAATGCATGTGATGTATCTGCTAACAGATACAGTCTGTAAAGAGTTTGTGTGTTGTAAAGGGCTCTTAAGGGATCATAAATTAGATACCAGAGGAAAAAAAAGTTAGTTAAGTAAGAAATTGCATCTCATTAGATGCTATCCTGTATTAAGCTGCAAATCTGAAAGGTAAAGAGATCTCTATGCTTTCAACAATGTTGGAGGTTGTGTTGCAAGACCTGGATGGTGGACTTCCCCTAAAAATAATGGGAAGTACAGACTCTTCTGTTTCAAACTGCAGATCCATTACATTATTCTATTTGGATTTTCAGGTTTTATTCTCAAGCAGGCATAAGCTTCTTAGCTATTTTAAATTGTCCACACGACTATGGCTGAGTCACACTGTTTACATCTGAAAGCAGACTTAAAAAATTCTAGTTTACCATCACTCCCCTGAATTCCCTAAAGCCTCTAATCTGTGCCTGTTCATAACTAGGTTGTATACAAAAGTTTTACTGCTGCTTAGACAATGATGATAAAGTTAGTAGATCAGAGATAAATATTATTTTTAAAAGCCAAAAAATACTGAGTGTGTTTTTTCATACAGAAAAGTAGGAAGTAAATCAGTCAATTTAGACTGGGAGAAGTGACAGTGAAAAGATTGAAGTCAGATAATATTCAAACATAAACTCTCAACTCAATAATGCTCTACTTTTCTAATTTAGCACAACTCACTGAAAATACTAAAACACTACCTCATGACTATCATTCATCTGACACTGAGAAAAGGAAACAAGCAGGTAGAACAAGCGTATCAGGAAACGTTTTTATTAAATATGACAAAATGTATTAATATAGTTGAACCATGGTGTGCAGTTAATCCAGGCAGCAACAAAAGAGAGGTTTGCAAATAAATTAAACTGCGTAATTTATAAAGTAAAGCTACAGAACAGAAGCCAGTAAACAAAATCCTATCTTTTAGAAATGTAGCAGACTTTCAACTTAATCTCAGTTAAGATTTTTAAATACATTCCTGAGCTTATATGGATTAAAGAAATTCCACTGTCTTCATTATACAAATTCCCATATGCTTAAAAATAGTCTACCTTAGAAAAGAAGCAGCATTCTAAAAGACGCTTCTTAATCTGTCATTTTCACACACTTATTTTACAAATTCAGTGAACATTGTTTTTCAAATAACCAGAACATCGTTCTTTCCTTCTCACAGATAATGCATGAATTCACTTTTAGCTGAGACAACCTCCTTAGAATCAGTTTGCAAAATGCATCTTCTCCATGTCCCTGCCACAATGTCCCCTTCCCAGTTTGCTTCCCCAGAGCCCAACACCAAAAAGGCTTATATGTCCGGATGCAATTTCTGCATTTCTGAAGTCCTAGAAAGAGGGAACACAAGTCTAAAAAAAAAAAAAAAAACCAAACCCAAACACCCACTCCTCACCCCCACAAAAAACCTAAAGTAGTGTTGACTCCACAACAAAACACTAATTAATTTACTGGGGAAAAAAAAAATCATCGTTCTAATGGCACAACAATATCAATTAAAGCACTATTCAAGGAAGATACTGACAAGAATATTAAATTAGTGCAGCAAAGATGTCTTACTTTCACAAGTATCGTGGCTTTGAAGTCTTGTGCTCCTGGGAGAAGGCTAAAAACACAGCTAGAATACACATTCACTAGGGCAAGAAAGAACAGGGACAGTATTGCAGCACTAAAAATGAGGTTTCCAGAGATCTAGCTATCTCACTGGAGTTTAATGATTGCAAAGATATAAAAATCTGAGAGGGAGAATGGTGTGAGGATAACTACCAAGATGTCCTAATTGTTGGGCTGTACATCACTATGTTCTCAGAGAAAAAAAAAAAATACTAAAAAGAATTAACAAATGAGGCACTAAAAAGCTGTAGGTCCAGCACTGCTTCTACCTGCTTGAATTTTTGCACCAAGCTCTTCATTAATTAATGTTATTAACTGGCTGTTAAGGGACCAGGAGCAAAATGCTAACTCACACAACCGTGGGTGAGGAAAGACAACAGGACAGGGAAACAATATAACGCCTTGAATATTTCAGAGCTCAGCTACATGAAATTTTGACCTTCTTATTCTCCTGCCTTAGTTCTGACTGCATTGATATTTAGCTCTGCGCAGGATTAGTCTGTGAAAGATGGAAAAGAATACATCTTGAATAAAATGCTACTTCATGTGACATTCAGACATTAAAGGAAAAAATCCTGCCACATTCTCCCGGAGATCTCAGTTTCTGCAGCTATTTCTCTTCTGACTTGTCAGTACTGTCATATAAATGAGTCAATAATGCAGTCAATAACAATTAATCGGAGCAGCATAACAATCTTTCAAACACTTAAACTCTTCCTGGTTTTTCAGGTGATGAGGAACTTAAATGGTGATCAGGATAATGAAAGAAAAACTTTTTACTGCTTCATGTCCCTAACATGCTTAAATATACAGATGGCTTTTGTTCCTAAGGGCTGCTGCCTAATATCAGTGAAATGCTGCAATGTCAAATTACCTTTAAAGAGGAAGGAGACATATTTGAAGAGCACTGTGAGTATGGCTTTACTGCCCGCAGACAGACATTGAAAGGGTTACATGAATGCACTTGCTAGGGAAAACACAGGAGAACAGAGACAAGCCACATTTTTCACCTTCCCACTATCATTCCTTATATTTATACGTAATCATTTACATACAGCCTTTCTCCTGCCGAATACAAACTGTTCATGGACTCTGACACCTTGATTATGGCAGCACCTGCTAGCTCATCTTCCATATACTGAAGAGTTTGTCAGTATTGCTAATGTAAACTCTGTTTATTCAGTAGCTGACAAGTGGGCTGTAAAAATTTGCAGCTGGCAGTTATTTGTCAAAGGAGGACTCAATCTGGGAGGGATTTTCCTTTTTATTAGTAGTATTTTATTAAATTTGGGTTAATTCTCTCTGATTGGTTTCAAGTTCTAGGAGTGAGAAATGAACATTTACAGACAATTAGGTCCCAAGCCAGCAGAAAAATTGCCTTGACGGCTGCTGGTCCATAGAAGCTCCACAGCTGCAGAGACTATTCCTTATGCTACAAACAGGAGAGGAAGGACATGCCTCCTCTTCTCCAGCAGCTGCTAACTTCAACGTTAAGTATTCCCGTGTTGCTGCCTTCCTAGGAGCAGAGTGGCACAGCTCCAGCATCAGGAGCGAGCTAGGGAATGACACAGCAGCCTCCCTTTTCCCCAGTTATTATGCAGGAATATTTTCCTATGACTAAACATCAACAAGGGAAGAAATTTAAGAAAGCAGCAACAATGCAAATAAACCTTCTACTACACCACAGACTGGTGAAATGAGGAGGAAAGGAAGAGTTACCCTTAATTCCAAAACATAAGAAAATAAAAAAGACACAGAGTCCTTTAAAAGGGAGTGCACAGATGGAGCAGGCTGCAATCTACCACCTGTTACTCAGCCCGAGGGCAGTTCCAGCTCCTGGAGGTTGAGGAATTCAATTCCAGTAACAGAGCGCCAAGCAGGTGGACAGGGTATCACTGGTTCTCCTCTTGCTGTTCTCCTCACTCTGGAACAGCATTGCCACTTCTCATAGAAAGACTTCTGGCTTCTCTGACGATGTTTCCTTCAGAGCTTCATTAAATTTGTTTCTCAGTTTCTGGTGAAATAACTCCCCGTATTTTCATGAGATGAGCTGGGAGAGGAAAAGGAAAAATTGGATACAGTTTAGAACATATAAAGGTTTGTAATAGGAGAACTATATACATGCAGGGATGGTTTTCAGAAGGTGATAGTGATTTTATTCTAAGGATGTACTTACAGTCACTATATGTAAAGAGAAATAGAACACAATCCGACAAACAAGCAAAAGCTTGCAGCCTTAAGATGCTTCTCAATTTATCACACCAAATTTTTCATCCTTGGAAGACACTTCTAACCATTAAAATACAGTCCAGCACTAGGACATTACACGTTACAGAAGCCTAGTGATAACATGATAAATCAGTATCATTCGTCTCTTTGCTACACTCCTGTAACAGGCATCAATCTATGTAGAAATGTCCAATCTTTACAAAAAACCAACATGATTAAACCTCATCACTAATACTTTCCCTTAGGTAATTTACATTTTTGGTACACTGTAGCCAAAACTAACAGGAAAACACTCTTATTAGACAAATATTAGCAGATGAATGTAAAAACCAATCTACGGCACACTGTTTCACCAATCACATTCACAGCAGCGTGGACACTGCAAAAGGATTACAGTGAGATGCTTGAGGGCCTGGATTTCATACCTCAAACCAAACTGTTATCCAGATATTCAGAGTTTTCAGCAGAATTGAATCGTTTCTGGTTTTCAGATTCAGGGAGCTCCTCAAAGCTGTTATTTTTGCATGCAGTTGTAACACTGAGCCCTCCACACCTTCCAGGCTCCTCAGTATGCACCACATCCACGGTGCTGCCGTTTCGATCCCCTGTTTCGTTTGTAATTTCACAGTCACTCTCTGAGGTTCCGTCTTTCAGGGCCTCAGTTTCAGCTGTTTGTTCGTTTTCTGAGTTCAAGGGATCTGTGGGGTCGGATGGGTCGGGGCTGGAAAGTGGCAACTCTCCCTCAGATGAACCATTAAGCTCTGATCCAGCCACCGTGTTCTGCCCCTCTGCAGAAGCACCTGCTCTTTTCCCTTCCAGTTCTGCAACTGCCTGCTCTGTCAGTTTAATTATCTGACTTCCAGGCGTGTTTATTTCTTCTTCCTCGTAAGGTAACTGGGGTAATGAAGGATAAAAATGTTTATTTTGGTTTCTGTTATTTAAGTTTGTTCCCTCTGGAGCCAGGGACTCACTTGCGACAGCGTAAGTTTCATCACGTTCTCCCTTCTGTTCTGCTGAAAGAGAAACGGAACAGTGAGATGCTCCAGTCAGTCACAGGTATTTATAATGTATCTGACCCAAAGACCATCACCACCAGTGCCAGGCCACAGAGATGTTTACCTCAGTAAGGAATTTCTAAGCGTGATTGCCTATCCCATCCCAAGGCAATTCTTAGATGACAAGCAATCAACACGAAGTTTCTTGCTGGATCTGGCACGGTTTCGGAGCCTGTCTTTCCCCAACACTGACAACTCTGAGCGAGTCTCAGTCGATACCATACTGTAGAACAGGAGGGTCAGGCAAACTTTTTCAAAGGAGTATGAACTCTAAGCAAGGCACTCAGCTACAGAAATTTCTGGCACAGCCTAATGTTAATCCCCACATCGCTACCACTTTCAGGGGTTAACACAAGCTCCATTTATTTGGAGCTTTTCACAGGCTTTCACCAAATAAGGAAGTTTCGTTATTGGTCCTGCAACATCACCCCTAACATAAAAGATTATTCTAATTCGGGTAACAGCATAAAACAAAGAAGCAGTGGAAGAATTTTAAATATACCATTATACTAAAAGGCAAACACTGAACAAAGTCAGAATAGAGAAAACAGCAATGTGTAAACAAACAGCTTTGTGAAAGAGAGAATTTGTCCTCGTCTCAGTTAAGGACAAAAAGCCTCATTGAAAATAAGCTTGCGAAGTCAAGTAAGAAAAATTAGGAAATGCCAGAAGTATGGCTGCATTGGCAGCTTAAAATGACTCTTGTCGTGCATATATGTGCATTCCCTTTTAGTGTATGAGCATTTATTCTATTCCTGTAGGAATCCTGCCTCACACACTGCACAGGAGAGCCTGGCTGCAGGGAGGGATCAGAGCCACAAAATGCAGGAGCCTACAGTCTCTATCAATCAGATCCGCCTCATTTATGGTTTGGGAGCTGCTGAGCGAGTGAGACAAAGGTTGGCATGGAGGGAACAGACACTCTTACTATCATTAAGGAAGCTAGGAATGCTACTCTGAAGAGCTGGAATTTAAGTCTGTGGAAAAGGCAGGGATAAATTAACTTTCAAAAGATGATCTCCCACTGGATCTAATTCTCATTATCTGAGCGCTCAGCTGGAAACCTAGGAGCTTGATCCTGCTCTGCTCACGTTGTATATCTGAACACACATACTCAAAGTGCTCCAAAAAGAGCCAGAACTTACGTACCTCAAATTGGCACTTGAAATTAGCAGGGACTCTACCTTATTCTTTGCATGCTTCAGTTTCCTCCCTCTACAGTGGGATAACACCATCCCATCACCATGCTGCAATTTTCTGAAGACAAATTGTTTCAAAGCACTAGAACACCAGAGAAAAGTTCACAGAAAAACAGTGTTTTTGTCTTCAAGGAAGGCTTGAAATAGCACACAGGCAATAGAGCAGGAACACACAGCCCTCAACAGTGAAGGAGAAAAAGCCCTGAATAGCTGTTCATTAGCAGCTGTGATGCTCAAGTACAATCTATCCCATAACACTATCCATCCTGTGCATTGGATAAAGTGATTTTTGGTGGCACAAGACAGTCTTTAATTCATAGGACTGTACTATGTCATTATGCATTTTCACACAGGAGCTGCACAGACTTCTACCATCCAGCTTAACTGAAACAATTATAACTACAGACAAAAACTGGCCTTGATGAGACCAGGGTAAGCAGATAGATTAGATAAAAGCAGCCTGAAAAAGCCCTCTGATTATCTGTAGATCTTGCTAGAGCAACATTTGATGTGTTATAGAACGTTCTGATAAAGAATGTATATTAGTGCAAAAGCTGAAACTGTTTCCTGGGCCAAGCAGCTATCAAATATCAATGGCACTATTTAAAGGACCATAGCTGACCGACGTGACATCAGGCCTACTATTTAAAGATAAGTAAGAATTTCATTGCTATTCTGCTTATCAACTGTTTTCACTCAACCGGTCATTCAACTAATAGGAAAATAAAAGTGGTTTTGTTTTTATTTCTGGAATACTTTTAAACCAAGGGCACATGTGCTTGGTAAACGAAGGCAAATGAACACTTTCCTATGTTCCTCCCAGTTGCCAAGCTCCCCCAGATTTTGGAGGTACACTGTATAGATGAAAATTTGCAATATGCACCAAGGTCCTAAAACTCAACAACTGACAGTCATTCTCTATGCAGAGTGGCACAAAGGCTGACTCAGTGTATGCCTCCCATATAGCTGCTGACTGCAGAGGAGCTGTGTGACTCTAAGCACAGGCACATGCCCTACAGCTGAAAACACACTGCTTCCTTTCCAGGCTTCAAAGGGAAGATCGTAGCCCCAAAAGTCCTCCAGAAAAAGGATCTGGAGCAATGGAAGAAGTTATGGTTGCTCCACCTACTGCTAGAAGCTATGGCATCCCCCCGCACAGCTGGTAGTATATGTGTGCTCATCTGTGTCACTGAAAAGCTGGTCCGGTTTATTTAAACCATCACAGAGGCGAGTTGTGTCCAAATTCTCTTTGCAGGTTATCAGGTATACTGAGCCACATGCAAAGGAATAAAACAAGCTGTTTGTGCAGACAGAACAGTAGTTTCTTAACCTACTCATGACAGGATTTCTATGATTGATCTTGGCTCTCTTACGGTTATAGGATGGGGAGGGGGAAAGAGGGTGTTGACCTACTGGGAGCAGATTCTTCTCATGACTGCCACAGGCCTAATCCTTGTCTGCCTTTTCTTCTCCAAGGCTGTTTTATTCTACTCCTCTCTTCCTCTGCCTAGCTCTGCTCCGGCCCTATATCCCTTTGTCTACCCAGCCCCTACACTCACTCTGTCCATTTCTCATCCACCTTTCAATCTTTTTTATGACACCTTGCTTTCACTGGCAGCATTTATATTCCTCGCTCCTGTGCTCTGACCTCTGCTCAGCCAGATACAAGTCCCCCCTCACTCAGACTTCCTTCGACTCTCAAAATCCCCATCTACTCTAGTCTTCCCACCACTTGAGAGTCCTGATCCCAGCCTTCCTTTCCGCTCTGCTTTTTTCCCCTCTAGGTTTACGTTATCTTCATGGTGCACGCAGAGTTTTACTGGTGTTGGTGGCACAAAGCAAGCTCAACAGAATCACTGGTTTGTTCTTTGTTGTTATTAGCAGATGAGATTTGAAAGTGAATGGTTTAGAATGGGGTGGAAACTCCAACCTGTTTTCTCAGGGTGGAAATTTTTTTTCCCCCCCCGCCAGATTTCAAATTCCTTTCAATTATAGGTATACTAAATGCTTGCATGTTTAAAAAAAAAAAGAAAAAAGACAAAGAAAAAACCCCACAAAACAAAAAAACCCCGTGGTCATCAGAACTTAACACAAAAGAAGTGATTTGGCTGACATTAAAAAAATCAGCTGAAGTAGAAAACACAGCATGGAAATCTTCAGCCCAGAGCTGAAGTTTGGCAGTGTTACGAAGCAACAGTAACAGGGTCTGATGAGATCTGACAGGCAGCTTTAACCAAAATTGTAATACCAACCTCACCTAGGTCAAACAGGTGAAGGAAAGAGCATAATGTCACCAAGTAAATACTTTCAGTAACTGCAGATTTAATTAAAAATCAATGATTAAGCAGGCAAAAAATTAATATTTATGAGTTACTATTACTCACCGGAGAACTATTTACTATAGTTTCACTTCTTATTTTTAGCAAAAATATCAGCTGATCAAGATTATAAAAAACTATCAGTCTGGCCATCAAGTTTTATCGGATGATGACATGGATAATAAAGTAAAAATTAAGTCACAATTCATTTAGTTTCAGGACTAACAAATAATTTGTTTACGTTGCTTCATTGTTAGCTGAGTAAGATCTGGGCATACCAAAATGTTATGCCTATTAAAGAGCTTATCCAAACGTCGCTAGGCAAGTATAATAATCCATGTCCCTTCCATTATGAAAAACTAAGGGGGGAAAAAAAAAATCAAGGTTATCAGCAAAACAATATCGTCTCCAACTGTCAAATAAAGTTAAGCTTGACTTTGGAGTGATGTTAAAGCTTGCTACCAGGGAAGGATTTTTAACAAAACACATGCAAGACTATAAAAAAAGAAGTCAATTTTTCTGGGAAAACGAGTCGGGTATTTCAATTTACTGGGTGCAATCAGGAAGCCTTTCATCTAGATATCAGCTATAATGCAGGAAAGTGCTAAGCCGGTTCCACAGGCTGCTTTCCTACTGTGCGTTTTAACCACGGGAAAAAGAGCAGGAGGCAGTTAACTGTAACATAGATGGCATGAATAACTTCTCACAGTATCAAGTTATCTGGCAGGAAAATTCTTTGAGGTGTAAGACCTGATCCCTGGCCCTGTGTAATCTATGCAACAGTCATTTTTCAGTCGTTTCTTTGCTATTTGTACTGGGACCATCTATCTATTTTAGTTGTGGATGATTTGTTCAATCTCTGTGACCACTGAAACTTTGCCTTCTGCTATCCCAGCATGAAAATTTATTACTTTTTATTTGGAAAGAAATGAGTGCTTGGCTCTCATCATGTTCCTTACGTTCCAGGTGCTCACCTTGTACTTCAGTTTTCCGTGGCTTATCAGTAAACGCTAACAACGGTGACCTGGACCGCTGTATAACAGGCAACGTTGGGTCACTGAACGTTATGGTATCCTTTCCACCTGAAACAATCAAAGTGTTAGAACTATTAATTCACCAGTTACATCCATTATGCACTAATGATATTCAAACATATCCTACAATTTTTTTGCAATGTTATTGAAAAGTACAGAACAGGAAAAGCATCTCAAATGATCCTTTTATCACATGGAAAAAAATACTCTGTACTGTAGCTGTACTGAGTAAAGGACAGATTTTGAAAGAAGACCAGGTGCTGTATGCAGCAAACTGTATTAGCAATTAGCATTCAATTCAGAACATTAATAATCAGATCATACCAAAAGTTTTACAAAGAGTAACAGATCATTTGCATGCTATTAACCAGCAAGTGTTCAATATGGACTCTCTACTCCCTATTACTCTGCCTCAGTGATGAACCTGCTCATATCTCATATGTAATTTTATACTACAGAATCACACACATACTATCCCTAAATAGTACAGTGCTCCCTTAAAAAAAAAAAAAACGCAAAAGCTTAGCATAGCTAAGAACTGAGGGTGCAAACAAGCACACATTGCTGGGGAACAGGAGGGATTTTAATCTGAAAATTCAAAAAACATTTCTGAGCATTTTCACTCTAAGAAAATGGAAAAAGGCAATTTTCCAGCTCTTTTTCAGACAAAATAGTGCAAGAAACTCTTCAGCTGAGGACTCTGCTGAGGATGCCTAGTCCTTACATATTTTAGCAATACAGAAAGCAACACCTGCAGATCCTTTAGGAAGTCCTCCACTATTCAGGATGCTCATGGTTTTAGTGACTGACACTACCTTAATCCCAGAGGGGAAATGGCAGGAAATGTGCAAGATCAGCTAAGCGTGGTGTTTGTGTGGCCTCCAGAACAACTGCCAAGCGGTAAGTAATGGCTGGGGAGGCGGCAAGCTACTGTTCTATTTATCTCCATAAGAACAGACGTGTGTAACAACCACTTCTCCCCTCTAAATCTGTTTGTACGTTTCACCTTAAGGCAACAACCTAAATCTAATCACCCATCCAAGACAAAGACTTTCAAAAGAGCACCAGGTCAGGAGATACCCGGAATAAACCCAGCTCTGCGAAAGTTCTGGTACCTACTGAGAAATAATGAACGTCAAGCTGTTTCCATGGAGGCTACCTGGACTACCCCAATCCCTAACTACTTTTGAAAGCACTGGCTGTAAATGCCTTGATCCTGAAGGTATTAATGACACTTTTATATCCTTAACGTATTAAGGTATATACTGCAGCAATATGAATGCAATTAATGCTTTCAAAACATGGATCTTGCCAAGCTTTGATCCCCCTGTCAAGTATACATCAGAATTCTGCCCTCACTATAGCAAATAATAAAAAAATAGTATTAACTAACAGCAAAGCAGAGAGCCCCCCCACAGTGTAAGGCAAAATTAATTAAAATAAAAAAAAAAAAGGCAAAATAAATCTGATAGCTATTTCAAAATGCAAAAGTTTCCTTTAACAGTGAAGGACTTCTGCGTTGGAAGAAGAACTAAATCATACAGGGAACTAGAAGTATGAAAACATCTGATAGATATTCATACACAGTCAAAAGTAGCCACATACCCAAAAAGATATAAAAGAATCCAACGGAAGAAGTAAAATGAAAAAAGATGATGAATAAAGAAGGAGGCGGGGGGGGCTTTGCCAGGAAAGTAGAAAGCAAAGTTGTTTTCCTTTTTCTTTTTTTTTTAAATAAAGTCAAGTCTGAGCTAAAGTCCCTGCATATTGCAAGACAAGCTTCAAAAAATAAACTTCTTGATTTCCAGCCAGCATTTACACAGTAACATATTCACTTTCACATTTTTCTCTGAAAACCAACCTGGTTACAGAAAATAGAGCTAAGCTCAGTATCCACACATCTAAGCAACAGATGTGGCCCAAAGAACCCGATGCATATTTATTTAATAACAGTGACTCACATCGATTCATGAAGAAGGGACATGGGGGTATTGCTGCACTACATTCTGTGAATCATGATCTGAAGTTGGATTACACACAGGGAATTTCAATTAGCTGCTGTGTAAGCTCAATTTTATAATTTATATAGCTTTGTGTTCCTCTATTTAATGAATTTTTCAAGGACTTTAGTGAAAAATATACAGATCTCAAAATAAGCAGACAAATAAGTTTTCAGTAGTAGTAAATTGTTCATTTTCTTCTCCAGGGTTGGACATCCTCTTATAACCTCTGCTGCACCCTACACCACTATAACTGGCTATACCCCCAGCAGCTGCTGAGTCCATTAATTCTACCTCATCTCTGCTCCACGCTGACTACTGCAGAGCAAGAGGCAGCACTGAAAATTTCTTATCATCCCAGACAGAAAAAGGCTGAGTCATGATCAGCTCTTTTCCTAGGCTTTTTTCAGTGGAAATCTGGAATTTTCAGGAAATGATAGATTCTAAAAAAATACAGAATTACTTATCTGAAATGTCTAGTGACATCAAATTGTGAGAGGAATAAGGTGCTGTTTACTATATACTATTACTGAATACACTTGTTATACATGCATAGTTGAACCACAACATACCTAAGACAAAGCAAAGAATTCAATACTGCTGCAAACATCACATTCTCTATTCCCTTCTCAAGGCAAGTGGGCTCATAAAGAGAAAATCAAGAGCCAAATCTATGCCCAAGCTTGCTTTCTTTTCAGCGATGAACCTCGCAAGAGATGAATTTAATTAAAGCCCATTTTCCAAACAGGAGAAGCTAGTTTATGGTAGGCAGAGCTTCTACAGAAAATGAACTATACTACCAGTTTCACCATGTCAAAAATTAAATATGCACTTCCTCTTGATTTAGCTACCCCATAGTTCATTCATGCATTGCTCAAAAAGCAGGTGACATATGTCACCTAACAAAAAATCAGAAGCGGTCAAGCTTGTTCTTCAATAGGATAAAGTTTATTAACATTTATTAACACCATTTGGAAGATATTAATATCACAGTGACAGCGTATGTTATAAATGTGTATGGACAATGATGCCTAAATAGGAACATTAACTTCAGATTAAAAATCTCCAATTTATAATGTGCGTTTCTTTCAGTGCTAGACTGAACATCAGCTTTCATCTGCGTATTTTTTCCAGTGACAAAAAAGTTCAACTTGCAACCAAATAATTTTTTCTCTCTGGATTTAAGACTGACTAGATGAGATACTCTCCATGTTCTGCCCCTCACCTGAGCCAACATTCAGCTGCAGAGTCCACTGTGGTAGTTCCCACACTATTTGTTACATGCTGCTGTTTTATGGAGCGAAAGCTTTCCACGCTCTGAAAAGAAAATTGGTGACCCACCAGGGCTCTTTCTGGCGACCTTGGGACTAGAGTGCACTTGGAAATAAAAGTGCACTCTTGATTTAAAAGGGAAGCAGAAAATCAACAACCCTTGGGGCTCAACAGAACTCACAATCCAGTGTAAAATTCCTTTACAACTATTTAAGATCATCCTTTCTTACTATTTTCCTCAATTTAAAGGAATTGTCTCATAAAGCAGTCTCTGTTTCTCTTGTGGTCATCTAACTCACTTGACTGAACATCTCAATCTGCCAGATATAAAAATGTTCAGATAACATTTCCATTTATTTACATGCAGTGACAATATTTAATGTACTGCTAAAATCAGTTACTAAAAATATACATCAAGCAGAACCTACTCCCAAATCCCACTGAGACATTGTAGCTCAGGCCTTCAGGCAGCAGAAGAAAGGAAGGAAAGAGACAGTTGTTATTGTATAAACATTAATTTGATGTCTTACCTACATAGATCAACAATGGTACAAGAAGTTCCCACTGTTCCATTATTTTAAATACATTTTGCAAAGATTAGAAACTCTGCATTTATTAGTGTATGAATTTCACGGAACACTGTTTTTGAAAAAAAACCAAAAACCAAAACAACTACAGTACCTTAAAGATGTGAGTTTATGATACACATTTTACTAATGTACAAAACCAGTTTAGAAGAATGTAGAACCACGTTTGTCTTAGACAAATATTTCACCTGCATCTTTTGAAGAATGTGGGGAGGGACAAATGCACCAAGTACACTATGTATGTTAGGTGACTAACTGAAGAGTAATCCATGGAAACAAATTTGGGACCTTCAGTTCTGGAAAGCATCAGCAAGAGAGCCAGTTCCAGAAAGTTGATTGAGAATGCCTACAACGGGCAAGCTAAAATGGAAATAGCCCACATCAGGCCACATGGTTGAACAGCATAAGTATGTCAGAAGGTCTCTTCAGCTTTGTCATATGTTTTCTTCTAGATGGAAAGGTTAGGTGGAAAACACACAGAGCCAAAAAACTAGAAGCCTAAACCACACTATCTCCCACCCGCAGTAGCACTGATAGGAAGCTGTAAGCAACAAAGCTTAATGATGCAAATGCCAACAATGGAGTAGCATAATTTACAGTGGTTAAAGACGACACAATTAGGTGTAATGTGAAGAAAAGAAGCAAAAAGTAACTGTAAATTAAGTATTGCACATTTTTCTAACAGTGATGTCTGTTAGGAAGCAGATTAATCTCCCATTACTTGAGTAATTCAAAAATCAAATACAATACTTAAGATGCTATAGGGAATAAGCCTGTTCTGGAGAGATGGACTAGAAAATTTAAGACCATTTACATTTCCAATTTCTCAGAGTTTATGATTCTACAGAAAAACATTAAAAATATAGCGATAAAATCCATTTAAGTTACAAGAAGTACAAAATTAATAAATAAAATTTGCTGAAAAACATAATGGCCAATATCTTATGTATAATTTTATGCAACTGTTTAATTAAAATAATTCAATTGTTTTTGCCTGCAGACTATGGAGACAATTTGATTATTTCTAGTATTTAAAAGTTTTTTTTTTCCCCAGTATATATATTTGACTTAGCGTTTAAAGAGTCTAATGATTTTTGATTTCAACTTAATGTTTATTAGAGGTTTCTAATTTTGCAAATGTGCTGAACGGCACATTTGCAAAATAACTGTCATTAAAAAAGTTATAGTCAAGCTTTTCTTAAATGTAAATATACCCTCGAAAACTAAATAATGCAAGCTGTTCTCTTGAGTTTTTACTAACCTGGAAGACTCCATAGGCCAGCAATTTCCAAAGTTCTTAATTTCTTTTCTAGTTCTGCCACTCGATTACCTAGAATTCTTTGGAAAAAGAAAACAAAAACAGAAGCCAGGAAGAGTCAGCTGAGATGAGATTCCTTGTTATACTAAGGTAACCAAAGCCCCATTGCTTACATGACAACAGTTGAATTTTTAACTTGTTACTTAGCTAGTGCAGTAAACCTGTATACAGTCATCTCTTTTCACGAATGGCAACGGACAACCTCCTCCACAGTTATAGGAAAATGACACATAGTTGTCGAATCTATCCCATGGTTTTAAAAAAACAAACAAACAAAGTCTAGGATGTACTGGACATTCAACCTTTGCCCTTTGGTAAAGACAAAGAATAGCAACTCATGATATTTCTATTTCCTTGCCCACAAATATCTCTTCCCAGTTACTTTTACTTTCTCTACAGCTAAAGCTAGAAGGTAAAAGCTAGGCAGACAAAATATGGAAAACTCAAGACAGCATCTAGATTGATTTTGCAGTTCTAAGACACAATTCTGGCCTAGTCCATCATTCACACAGGTTTCTCTATCACTAAGATTGTTTCCAATGGCAAGGAATATCTTTTTACACTACACCTTTTCTTTTAGCGCTGAACTCTCTTTTCTACTTTACTAAAAAGCTTCAAGCTCTTTAGTGCCTTTATCACCCAACTCTTAGCTTTCACAGCATTCCTTGGGCCATCTCTTCTTTTGCATCTGATTCCCACTCAAATACTATTTGCAGTTAGCTCTCCTGCAGGATTTAACTTTCAGTCTTAATTCTCTCCCAAGATCAAATGAGAGATTTCTACCTTGCAAAGAGAGCTCTTTTTCCAATGAATTCCTCAAAATGTTTCTCTCACAGGCACAGCAAGTCTCCTAGAGTTAAAAGTCTTTAAATAAATCCCAAACAATGCTCAACGGAGTGGGAAACTTAGACAAGGCAGCAATTCTAAACATGACAGCAGAGATAATGGATAGCAAGTTTTAGTCATCGAATTACAGCAACGGGATAAGTTAGTTTAAATTTGAACTGAATGCTGAGAAGCAGCATATCACAACACAGCAAGGCAACAGTATCTTCCCATGCTCACAAGAGCTGCGTAATACTGCACTGCATGCTCTCCAGCAAGGGTTTTATGCTGCAGACATTTGAGCATACTAGGAATGTCGTTACTGACAAGATGGCAGAATCTGGAAAGGATGTGAAGAGTAGCAAGCCCAGCAAATACCAAAGGGACTAGAAAAATTGATTAACAAGGACTAAGTATTTTTTAAATCTCTGCTGTGAGGGCTTTGAGATGACACAATAAAAGCCTGTAAGTATTTTAAAGATTACAAAAACATCAAGGTGAGAGAGTGAATGTGAAAGAGAAAGCTTAATCAAAGAAAGCATTGTGAGGTACAGGGGTGTATATTAACTAAATACAGTCCATCATGTTTACAAGCAGAGGAGAGAAGACATTTGGGAGCAGTTATGTTTATTTCCCCATTGAAACTCAACAATCAAAGAGGTTACCAAGGTTATGATGGATCCATTACTGTCTTCTCCAATTACAATCAAAATTGTTCCAAGTCTAGATTTCGCTTTCAGAATGCTTCCATCTGGTATGATAGTTTCAGCCTTAATAACTCTATTTTCATATCCCAGTGTATAGGCCAGCATCCAGCAACTGTGCTCTGCAGTACAAAGCAATGGGTGATGGAGAAAGGCACGGAGCAATTTAAAAGAAGCTCTACCTTGCGCACAGGCAGCCCGCTCCCATCTCCCTGTCTAAGGCCCCGGCAAGGGTCAGCCAAAAGACGTGGAGTTCCCCTGGCCTAGAGGAGCAGGGAACGGAGATGATGCAAGACTTCTTTTGCATCATGTTAGCTCAGCCAGGGAGCCCACACAGCGCTGATGTGGCCAATGATTGTCACCACAAATGGGTCACAAAAAAAGAAAAAAATCCTTATTATTTTCATAACTAGTTCACCAGTAGTTCCAGGGCAGACAAGCGGAAAGATACTGCCCTCCCTGTCGGCTAGCTGTATCATAGAAGGAAACTCAACCCTCTGCATTAAGTGCAGTTATTGCAACTGCTCTTGTTATTCAGACAACAATAGCAAAGTCACTTTTCTCTTACTTCTCTTAAATTTTGTAATTAATTTATCAGCTGTACCACACTATTTCTAAAGGTTTTGGAGCAAATCTATCCTGGTAATTCCTATTGGATCCTCAGAAGAAACACTGAGCTATTTTTTAACTTTGCTGCAGGTTCTCACATAGAAGGATCATTCTGTGGCTCTGAACAACAGTTGGCAAAAAGAGAGAACAATACTTAAGCCTGCTCCTTTCAATCAGCAAGACAGCAAAATACATTCAGTGATGAGTATGACTCTAGTTTGCTCCAAACCACATTATCTGAAGACAGGTATGGGAGAAATAACCCCTACACAAAGCTGTGAGTTCTTATAGAAACATTTTTTTGAAAAATAAATGTGTAAGCAATCCTGAACACAGCATGGTTTACCCTATTTCTTCCTTTCCCTTGTGACCTCCAGATAATCTGCCACCTCTGTATGTGCTGTGGAAAGACTGAGCTGTGGCAGCCTGGAACAGTAGGTATTTTTAAAGGAGCTGCATGGGTTGGTAGCATCAAATTCCCTAATCTGTTTTTTTATCTCTAGCCACAGTGGACCAGATCCTTTGACAAAAACAGAAGGATCATGTCATAGACAAAGGTGCTGATAGCTGTTTCCGTTGTCCTCTGGTCATGAGTCTAATGCAACAAGGGAGTTAGTCTAAACCTCCCTCTGGGATAAGGTTTTACAGAAATCTGTTGTTCACGTAACAGTGGCAATGCTGCCCCCTGAATTTAGAAGCTCCCTTCTGGCTCTCCCGTGCTTCCCAACATACATGGCCATAATCCGAAGGGAGCTGTGCTGATTTACAGCACCTGAGCTCCATTCACCTCACTTTCAATTGAGATCTCGCTACAGAAGACATATACCCTCACACAATCACCCAAATGTCTGCAAATAGGGTCTGTCACAGTCACATACCTAGTTCTATACATCACATGGAAACATTTACTCAGTTACAGACTGACACAATGCTTTTAGTAATTTTGGTCATGACCGAGCTTGCCCAAGTTAGAAATGTTAAAATTAGTGCAACATGTCTAAGCAGCAGAGCAGCTTCTATGCTCATCTGGCTTGCATGGGTACTGGCAATTTCAGGAACAAATTGCACTAAAAAGAACGTCTAATATATGGCTTCTTGCTGGCAGAAGAAAAAAAGATTTTTATCCACTTGCTAGGCAGGGTTAGGACTGTTTATTTTTGCATTTCTGTAACTATTTAATCTTGCAACAGATTGTTACAAGATTGCAACAATGTTACCGCATACAGAATTCATTTACAACTGCCTTTTCAAATTAAGCTTATGTGCTTGTGAGGAAAAACACAGGATGTTAAACTTAGCAGTAGTAGCTACCAATCACCTGCGGAAAATCACCTGTTTTCTTCCCAAACAAGTTCTTTTTTTCTTAAGTCAGGCAAAAAAAATAAAGGCTGGATTTAGCCTACTCATTCCTAGGCACATATTCCCACAGTTCCTTTTATCATGCCACATACTTAGAAAAACAGCAATAATAGTGTGTCTGTTCCAGGAGCAAGTGGCAATGGATGTTTTTAACAACAGTATAACAGCAGAAAGTCAACTTCAACAGCACACACAAATTCTAATCTATGTAAAAGAATTGACTGTCTTGTTATTGTTTCAGTTAATCAGAAAGCAAATCTACCATTCTGCTACTGTAAATTTATATAGGCATATCTCAATCTGCAAGCCACAAAAATACTTTAGACTAGGTTAACCATTTGGAGGAAAGTAAGTTCATATGGTCTGAAAAGTCTCACTTACTGATAACAGAATCAGTAATAGGTCAATCATCTACCAAATATCAAAAAGCAGAACTTCCCTGAATAAAACAACCACCCCAAAATCTCACATTCTTTACTCAGTAATTCTCACTTTCTTCACACATCTCAAAAAGTGTATCCTCCAAACATGCTCTTTGTTCAGGGAAAGCCAAGCAAACAGAACAGAGGGTGAAGAAGACTTCTACCTTCTGATCTATGTAAAACTTTTTGTCGTTACAATTCTCTCTAACACCACAACCTTCTCAACTTCCTAATTTGAATGGAGAAATGTCTTCAACAAAAGAATGCATCTTCTACCAGTACCAGTTTATGGACCTGTCCGTTTTACTTTTGCACTGACCTCACTCTCGACTCCAACCTTCTCCGATAGGTGGGCAGTTTCTTCCCCATTTTCAGAAGTCAGCAGTCTTTACCTGTAGCTTTTTACATGGCAAGCAAGTGCCCCCAACAACCAGCTAATGCACCTCAAATAAAGGATATTTTCCCCCCGATGTCCTACCTGCATTTCCTTTTTTCACTTTAACTCTTTTGAGTCTTAGGCATTTCTACTTGAAGTAGCTCCCATTCCTCCTAGCTCTTTAAAAGCTTCTTTAATCCAACTAAAGCCAAAGGTGACAAAAAGAATGAGCGTACCACATAGGAGTGTCGCTGAGGCTCTTCATTCAACTTGCCCAGGATTTATCTTTCTTTTTTTTCCCTGGAAGCAGCCTGAACTGAATACAACACTACAGTTCTGAGCACACTCCTGACCTGGGAGAGACGTGGGCTGTCACCTCTCTCCAAGACCTGATCTTCTACTGGGCATAGAATACTAGTTTGTGCACGCATCCAATCTCTACTCCTATGGCTAGGTAGGACCAGCTGGGCATGCAGATAAAAGAATCGTATCTCCTTGCGAAGGCTTAACACAAGAAAACCCATACTCAATAGTTGAATGCACAGACAGTGGTATCGGAAAGTAAAGCCATCATCACAATGATACACCTGAGAGATGAAAGAGACTGCACGTCATCAAAGAGAGAGAGAAAATTAAGAAAGAAGTTTGCTACAGTTATATGCAAGAGTATGAAAACTACAACACCAGGTAATGATACAGTATCAGGATGTAAAAGGCAAAGATTGGTTATATCTGGAATAACAAAAGTTACTCTCTGGATGTTTTCCTTCTGATGCTACATTAGCAGTACAAAGGGAGTAAGCAGGTGTTAGCCCTTCATTAGCACTGCTCAGTGCAGGAACTCCTCTGGCACTACATGACAGGGACATGAATTTACTGAGCTGCCAACAGTTAGATCTAGGCTACATTTTCACCACTTTAGTCTCCCTTTAGCTGATTAGGCATTTGCTTTCTCAAGGGTATTAAGAGTGGCTATAAGCTGATCCTCCACTTCTGTTGCCACATCACTAAGAATTATGCAACAGAGTCTGCCTAGTATCACAGTTATCAATTTTCAAAATGAATCATCTATTCTAGTGCAATACAGTTGACTTCAGTACCACTCCTTCCTTTCATGAAAGATGTCTGCCTGTTTCTGGCATCTGGTCCTGATGTGCTTTTGAGAAGCCTGAATAACCTCTGATTACCAGTAGTGACTCAGTGTTAAAAAAAAAAAAAAAAAACACAACAAAAAACCAAAAAGGGAAAAAACTGAGCACAAAATCAAGGAACACCTCCTAGCTCTGATTATCATACACTGTATAAGGACAATAATATCAGAATGTCAGAAAATCTGTCAAAAATGATTACATTCTGCCATGATAGGGGCTGTGCAAGACACAAAGAATTCTACTGATGAGTAGAACAGCTAAGAGTAAACAAATTCTCCTTGAAAGTTCAGTTCAGATTTTTGAAAAAATCATACAGTAGCAATTCAACTGTTTATCTCTTACAACTTTTGGCAAAGTAACTATAGGAGCAACAGCTACCATTTGTACGACGCATAGGCTGCTAAGCCTGTGACAAGTGTTGCACCAAATCTTTTCAGATCCTTTCCTAGGTGCAACATTTACTATGCCCACCAGTGTTTGTTAGCAAATTCCTACATTAACAACCAATTATCACACATCTTCTCTTCCAGTTAAAGGGTGTCCTTCCTCCCGGCAGCTTTTCTTCAGCCCTCCCTACAGACTACCTGCTAGAAGTCCCCCCTGTGTTATTATGGTTTGTCTTAAACCTGAGCAGCAAATCAATCCTTGCCTAGCAGATGCAGACAGGACTCTGTCAAACCCAGGCTTTACTTTAAAAATGTAATTTTTCTCTAAACACATACCTGATCTTAAAAACTAAATAACCCACCAGTTAACAATGACAATGAATTTTCTGTGAAAACGGACCTTCCTTCCCATGTCCCTGAAACTCACCCAAAACTATGACTTTTCCATAGCTTGCTAAGTTCTATTTTACTGAGAAGTCATGCTACCTACTTGTTGGTTTGCCTTTGGTGTTGTATGACCATGTTTTTTTCATGGATAGTTTCCAGCAATGCAGTGGCCAGTGATTTGAGATCTGAAATGGACTGTGGAGTGGCTGGTAGGCTACATCCATGATCCTCCGACAACAATTCTTGGACTATAATGTTAAAAACACAAATGAGTTTTGGCTTCTCATGCACGGAGATGTGACACAAACATTTACTTAGCATTAAAGAACTATTCCCATTACTTAAGTGAATACATATTTTTTTCCTTCAACTAAGAAATAAAGCCAGAAGACCAGAAATATAATCCCTAGCTGGCATAAAGATGGTGGCTTTCTAAGCTGATCGTTATTCCACAGCAATTGCCAGAACAAGTATAGGCAGGCACATTTTATGTTAACTTAATTCTGCTTTTGGAAAATTATTTTTGTTCAGAAGGAAAGAAACTCATTCTTCTACAGGCCTACAGATTGGTAAATCCACAAGGAAGCTTTTATATTACTTTTTAGAATTATTATATCCTTCAGGTTATTTAAGACTGATGTGAAAATACAGTCACCCATGAACTCTTCCTCTGCAGCTTAGAACCTGTACCTCTCAACCACATCAAGAAGTTCACTAGTACCATTAACTTCTGGAACTAGAATCTGGCTCTGCCTCTTTATTTTTTTTTTTTATATATGTATGTATGTATGTATGTATAAACATATATATATATCTATAATGTACTTGTATACATATATATAATGTATATATCTATAATGTACTTGCATATTATATATAATGTATGCAAGTACATGGAGAAAAGGACGGAAGACAAGTCAAAAACAGAAACACGAGTTTTGACCTACTGTGACAAATATTACTGATCTCATGCGTATGTATGAATACACCAACACCTAAATGGTGGGGTTCCAGGTATACTGTTTGGCTCAAAGAATTTTCTCTTCCCCTTTCTTTCCTAATCTTGTTATATTCTTTGAAGGGGGGAAAAAAGAGATTACACCATTTTGCTACCCATGAAGAAACATGGGACAAAAGGATTTCTTGCAAAACATTTGAATGTAAAAGCTTCCAAGAACAGTAGTAGAAAACCTGACTTAGTGTCCCTCTTCTACCACCCTATTTTTCATTGGAATATGAATTGTGATTGCTATTGTTAGCAGAGCAAAGAGATGAATAAAGAAATTATTTGTCAGGTTCAAAATTGCAAAGGTGTTTAGTGATTTTAAAAAAAAGATAAAAATGACAGAGGAGAGAATGAACGGCAACAGGGTAACAAAAGGATAAGCAGTACTCAAGAGGCAAATTTTATATTGTCAAGTCAACTGAAAAGGACAAAAATTGGCACATGATAATAAACAGGAAAGAGAAGAAAGATTTTGGTTTGGTTGGTGAGGAAAGGGTTACTGAAATTAAGAGGTAAAATGGAAGGAATTCAATGAGATATGCAACACCATGCTGCATTTATGTAATACCTTGTTTTGCAGACAGGACTCCAGTCAGAGCACTGCTACTGGATCTACTATGAGTCTTTGAATTTTTTCGTCTCTCTAGTGCATTCTAAGGAAACAACAAAAATCTTATTTAGAAAAACAGTAGCCAACAAATCCTTTCATTAGGACTAAAGAATCTGGGACTTTGGATTTTGGTCTCAGAACAACTCTGCAGAGCCTGGAGCTTACATCCATAGTAACCTATGGGAGTGTGACTCTCCTGGAGTATAATTCTCCAGCCAAAGCAGTCTTTGCAATGTTATGAAGACTCATTCTGTCTCACTGCAGTCACTTTATTCTATTCTCTCCCACTGACTCCCCCAATGCATTTTTAAGACTTGCCTATTCTTTAATAATCTGCTGAGTGCCAGTGAAGATACTGCAGTATCCTGTAGAGAATATCAGTTGGGAACAAAAATCAGACTTTCCCCAGCATTTCTCTGAATAGGCTTCAAAGGGAAAGCTCAAACTCCTCTATCAAAGTTTCTAGAAGCCCTGTTAGTAGCAAATACCGACTTTCACGAATTAGCAACAGAATGATCCTGCTACAGAAGTCCGGCTCTTCCAAAATAATTACAGTTCTGTGAAACCCACCAGATCACCAAGATGCTCAGTTCTCACCAATAAACTAACTCACACTCTGAGAGACCCAGGTTGTAAGTGTGAATAGACACTGAAATGAACTTCGGACTTTGAGGAGCTTTGCTCATGCACAAAAAGCAATTAGTGCTGTCACTGCTTCACAGTGACCTAAATAGTTAACAAGTCCTATTGACAGTCATAAGGCAACCCTTGTCATGCCCTGACAAGCAGCCCTCCCCTCCCACATCCCAAAATCACTTGCAGAAGAAAATAGAGTGCTTGACTTCAGGGAAGAGCAAGAATATTTTGCCCTCAGGATTCAGTCATGAAGGTTGCATGCAAAACAGCACATATCTTAACCCAGGAATGGAAGAACAATGAAGACTTCGCAATCATTAAGACACATGAAGAAACAGTGCAGCCATCAGGGAACAGGGAGACAAGACCTGCTTGTGACAGCAACACAGGTGCAGTCATTCACCACAAAGTGTCACCTGCTAATTTTCACCAACCAGCAGGCTGGAAAGCTGATCACCCTCCCAGGACGGTTCCCCCACAGAACTTAAAAAAAGGTATTTAATTGATTTTTCAAAATATTCTTAATGGATACCCCTTTGTACTACATCAGCTAAGAAGCCTACAAGGAAGACTGAGCATGTAATATGTACACATACTAATATTGTCAGAATGTTAACGGTGGATTTTCCTTTGAAGACACCATTTTGTTCTTTAAATGCATATGAACATGAGAATGAACAATAACCTCCATGAGCAACAAAACACAGTTTAGATGATACAGTGAGAGGATCTTACCTTATATTTAGTAATAGTAGACTTAAGAAGGTTGACTTCCTCTTGAAGTTGTTTTAATCTCTCTTGAAGATACCTGAAAAAGAACCGTAATCCATTACCTCATGTTACCTTCAAACACTGCCTCAAGTGCTCCTCTTTACTATTTAGCATGTCATCTCTTTGAACTACTAAGAGTTCTTTTCCCTCTGCAGTTTTGTGAGGGGTAAAATAACAAAATCTTACTGCTCTTGACCCCATAAAACTTTAAGTAGGGAAACAAATTGCATCAGAAAAGGAGGCTGCCCTTCTGTTACATTTGTCAAGCATGCTGCACAACCATTTTATATCACTCCTCAAGTTTTTTGGGAGGGAAGCTAAAAGGATATATTTATGTCTAGAGGAAATAGTCAGGAAGCATTTACTCATGTCCTCCATACTTGAAGCTCTGTGAGATGGACACATG
Organism: Phaethon aethereus; assembly: GCF_964289735.1. NCBI lineage: Eukaryota > Metazoa > Chordata > Aves > Phaethontiformes > Phaethontidae > Phaethon > Phaethon aethereus. Next base: position 64,935,596 of record NC_138578.1, on the reverse strand, counting down.
AAGATTTGTATATATGTCAACAAAAGACTCAACTAAGCAGAATTTTTGCATTGCAATATCCATCACTTACATGGCACTTCTCATTAGTAATCACAAAGTAGAAAATTTAACAGTACAGTTGAAAAATGGTATACAGTTAACTACAACAGTACAGTTCTTCCTAACAGAGTTTATGCACTTGGATTAGATGGCTATTTCCGCATAGGAATATATCTTTTTCGTTTATAAAAGGTTTATAAAATATCCTCTTTCACATAGTGTAACCGCAGCTGTATTTGGGTTTGTGAAAATTTAACTATTTTAAAGAAAAAAAATGGTATCACTGTCAGGAGAGCAGGGGACATAAATTGACACAGTACTCTGTAGGCCATGCGAAACAGAAAAAAAACCCTGGAGTTGCTGGGAGGAAGTAATGCCTTTGTTACTACACTTTCCTACCTGAAGCATAAGTCTCTGAAAATGGAAAGTGTCTTACAAGATCTATTTCACTTTAAGGTAATTGTTGACATTAAGGGAGGTACCTGCTATGGCTCTGTCAGTGACTCCTCTCTGTCGTCCTTAGCAGAGACCATTAAACACATTCTTTTCCCAAGGCAGTGGCAAGAATATCTACACAGGTGATTTCACCAGCAACTTTTGCTGGCAAATGACCCCATGTTGACAACCTTGTTCTGTGGTGAGAATTATGTCCAAAACTGTTAACTCAGGGTACTCAAAGTCCCTGTTTCCAATCCAAGATTAGCCCATTACAGCTCACTATGTGTTTCTGAAGACACCAATTTTTAATATTCTTGCTTTTGGTGCCATACAGTGATGGGAGTAAGAAGTTCTGCACTTCTCTTCCTCATTTAGCTCTATTTGGGAATATCACTGACATCTCTGTAGCCAAATAAAACACTTGTAATTTCCTGCAGCCTAACTTTCTCAATATTATTTGATGGTTAGCTACAGTACAAACAAAGCAGACAAAACAAATTACCAAAATATCTTAACTTTTATTCTTGGATACATTTTCTTTAAAGTTTTGTTGTAACTGACTTCCGGGAGCTCCTGTTAAAGCAACAAAGCTTGTTCTCGGGGAAACAGTAAGGTTTGCAATGCACTCACCTGTTCTCCATACACAGAGCATCTACATCGATGATACGGTTTTCATGTCCTCCTAAGACATGATTAAGTTCTTGGTTTAGTCTGTCGGACTTATCTTGGTAAAAAGAGCGTTCCTCTTTCACATCCTGTAACTCATCCAGTGCAGCCTGAAGATCGTATCTCAGAGTCTCGATCTGAGAAGAAAGGAGAGCTGTATGACTATTTTTAAGTTTAATCAAAAGATTACATAGCACCCAAACTGAAAACAGCACGAAGCACTGCATAAAGTGATAGAATCTCTGGGTTGGAAGGAACCTTTAAAGGTCACCTAGTGCAAAACCCCTGCAATGAGCAGCGACAGCTTCAACGAGACCACGGTGCTCAGAGCCCCGTCCCACCTGACCTTGAATGTTTCCAGCAATGGGGTATCTACCACCTCGCTGGGGAACCTGTGCCAGTAGTTCACCACAGTCACCGTGAAACATTTCTGCCTTCTACCTAGTCAAAATCTACCCTCTTAGTTTAAAACCATTACCCCTTGTCCTATCACAACAGGCCCTGCTAAAAAGTCTCTCCTTATCTTTCCTATAAGCCCCCTTTAAGTACTGGAAGGCTGCAATAAGGTCTCCCCGGAGTCTTCTCTTCTCCAGGCTGAACCACCTCAACTCTCTCAGCCTTGCTTCATAGGAGAGGTGTTCCATCCCTCTGATAATTTCTGTGGCCCTCCTCTGGATCCTCTCCAACAGCTCCATGTCTGAACAAGATGGATTTCAGACAGTCAAAAATCTTTCCAAGGCTCATAGTGCCTGGTACTTTTAATCTATTTTGGTATTATTTCATTAATTTGAAGTTAAGTAACTTCAGCGGTTATGACTTGTTTTGCAAAATTTCTAGAAAACAACTAAAATGTAACAGCAAGAGAAACTTTTATCCATACTACAATTTTGCTACAAACATTAAGCTGGTTTTAGCACGTAATTTCTAGGACTCCAAGAATGAACTCAACTGAATAAGAGTTTGGCAAATTTGGAGGATGAAGTGAAAATCTGTAAAGGGAAATATACACCAATAATGGGACTTTCAGCAATGAAGCGCTACAGAACAGGAAGAAGAACTGAGAAAAATACCAAGCCAGCATGGAGTTGACAGGGTGAGTTTTGCTACTAAGCAAAAGGGTGAAGGACTCCAGTATGAAAGATACTCAAGGACAAAGAGCTTCAAACCTTCAAGGAGAGGAAACGAAGAGTGTGAGAAGAGTCTGCAGTTAGCTGAAAAGTCTCTATTGGCACCTCAGAAAATACTGATAAGCCAGGAAGGATAACAGAAGACGGTATGAAAAGAGGTCAGGTGACAAACAGAGAGCGTGTGAGCTTGGGAACAGAGATACCAGAGAGAATCACACTGGAAGAAGACGAAGTAGAGTCAGCAGGCCTTCTGGTAAACTAAAGTAGCACTGCACTTGAGTGAAAACTGAAAAACAAGAAATATGCGCCTCTTCCTGGATCCCAAGTTTAAATTAGTGTTTAGGAAGAACTGTATCAGTAAAAATCCCAACACCTTCACCACTATTCACAACGTTAATCAGCTACCACCCCTCCAAACACAACAGAACCAGTCATTTACTTGCTACTGCACTAGCTCTGCAAAACATGACAGTATATGCCCATTTAGTTATTACTTGTTCTCGAGCCTTCTCCAACTGTCGAACAAGGTCCTCCCGTTCATGTGCTGCAAAGTGGCGAGCCCCAACTTCATCATCTCCAAGTCTTTGCTTTGCTATTGTCATTCGAAGGAGCTGCAATTACAAAAACAGATTCAGTAAGCAAGAGAACACAGGCTGTAGGTCAGGGTACATCTGCATTAGAAAGAGTAAAGCTGTCACAGATTTCATCTCTTCCAGGCCAAAGAGCTGGTATTAGTTAAACCAGAGGGAATTTTATTAGCTTAAGGCTCAATCCTGTTCTCAGTGAAGAATTCCAGTAGAACACTCAAAGCATCAAGAGGAGCTGAATTAGACCCTGCAACAATAGCCACCAGAGTATACAATTAATGAAAGACTAGGTAAACACAGACACATGGTCAATGTTTTTTAGGAGTGACAGGAACTAATTCCTGTCAGACTAAAACTAGAGAATTCTCAGGAAGCCATTTTCGTATGTAAATCTTAACATTCTCTGCAGCAGAGAACTCTTCTTAGTTAAGAATAAAAAGGCATGAAGTGGCTTGCCCAGCTTCATTTTACTGATACCGCTTAAAATCTCACTGCAGTACATCAGTGCAGAATTTCCCTGTGCATTTGCTTGTGCATTTTATTTACTTACAAAAGTTAATTCCTGTTAAAAACCAAAAAACAGGCCAACAACAAAAAGACTGGGCCAAAATGCTCAAACAGCTAATGAGCTTTGTGACTGCTAAAAACAGTCTGACTTGAATTAATACAGTTATATCCAATATCCGAAGCAAAAAGCAACTACCTTCCAAGAACCACTGAGTATTAAAATAACAGTACATAAGGCATTCAGTATTTACAGTTGTTTATGCTGAGTACAACTAGACATCTCCATAGTCTCATCTGTAGGAGCTCCACAGAGACTAGAGAAACCCCACAATAACCAGCCTGACTTTCCCCATATCTTTGACTGCACCAAGGAATTAATGTACATCATTATATTGCAGAGTTAGGCAAAAATCAATCTTCTGAAGTAGAAGATTGTACAATAAAATCTATCTTTGGTATTTATGGGACGCCAGTCACCATAGCTTCAATGTGCCAATTAAAATCCTGCTGATGCAAGACAGACTACCAAAATCATCCTCCCCACTTATTTCAGCTCCAGTTCAGTGCGAGTCACTGAAGCTAGTATAACTTGTTCTGATAAGCAGTTCACTTGTTCAGGGGAAGCTGTGCCCCCAAGAGTAACTGTTTTTGGCAAACTATATTTCCTTATTCCCACAGGGAAAGTACAAACCACTGCACAGTTAGTAAAGCTGAATGGATCTTAGGAGATGTAATTCCTATTAATTTCTTTATCCAAACAAATAAGTCAAAAAGGCAACTAGCAAATCCCAAATGGCTTCATAGCTAAGGGACTGGGTTTTTTTTAAATGCTAAAAGGCTGATGAACAAAAGACATGGTAATGTGACTTAATTCAGGTAGATTAATTTAATGTCTAGAATCTCTCGCTAGTGAGAAAGGCAGTAAGAAACAAATGCAATAACATTTTGGGGACTCATTTTTGTTCAGAAAAACTGGATACAGGGAGGGGAATCACACTTTACTAATGTCTTCAATGCCTGCAGCAGAGCAGAACTTCTGCGTAACACTCAGCACCAGGCTGGGAACTGGATCAGAGCTGTGACTCATGCACTATGACCAACCCTCCTCCAGCCCAGGAGGGGGTGAGGCATAAGATGTAATTTTAACTGCAAGCAATTATTACTTGCAAGGTCAAACAGTCTGCCAATAAATGGAGAACTCTTAATTTATGGCTAATTTTGAGGTAGAAAAAAAAATAGTATGAGGTCTTACAAAAAGAATGCTTCAGAAATCCAAATCCAGCCAATAAAGCAGCATTATAAACATACATAAAATAAAGTAAAACACCAATCCATAAAACGACAGAGTGCTTCTTCCAGACAGTTGGCCAATCAGAGAGTTGACAGGGCAGAACAGGCCAAGTCCTTTAATTCTGCATTGCAAATGGCTCATGAGGCAGCACCACCTGCTATAAAATTCCTCCCTGAAAATGCTGTGACCCAAAGAGACACTAAGTATTATGCCAGAGGGTTAAGGGTTTATTCATACATTAGTGCTTTGTTATAAACTTTATACACCTGCCCTCTGGCTGCTGTATTTTTATTTCTGTCATTCAGAAATCACTGAGGAAAGGACTGCACAACTTCATTTTGCAGCTAGAGAACAGGTTCATGCTACCCCTCAGGATTCTGTGAACAGCACCCGCAGCAGAGTGGATTTAAATTATGGGCACCTTATCAGAGATAGCTCTGTTTGTCAAGAACCCATAGACTGTTAACCAAAACAATCCAGTGCTGCAAGTCTTTATTATTTTAATATCACAGTTTTTTCTTCATCAGTGTCAGCTAAAATAATTATTCATAAAGTAGCAACTCTGTAGCAGCCCCACAATGCCCCAAACAGGCTTCACTGCAGTAGCTGCTGTGCAGGCTAGGAGTCCACAGACAACGCCTGAGCCAAAGCTGTACATTCCTGATTATTGATAAAACATGCAGAAGGAAAAGAGAAACAAGCACAACCAGTACATTCTTAATGGAAGGCAGAAACTGTCATGTTTAGCCACAGTCACTGACGGCAACTGTCTTCACCATGTTGTCTACAAAATCTTAAAAAGTGGACCAGAACTATGCAAATTTGCTACCTTACGTCCCAGTTCTGCCAAAACATACGCATCACATTTAACATTTTGAACTGTTGCTGCATGAATGATTGTCTGCCTTATAATAATGAACTGTCAGTAATACCGCAGCCATTATGCATACATGCATCTTCCTCTCACTTAGCACTGCCCTCGACAGCTTACAAAACCATTTCTTTGCATGGGCAGGAATTCAAGTGAAGGCAACTGAGTCATCTAGTCTTCCAGAAGCCTCCAGTTTCTCTTATGCTTTCCATTTGCACCCTTTTACAAGAGAGAATTAGATTTCTCAGCTATCCTCTTCTATGATTCAGTAATTGTTCTCCAGGCATTGCTGCCAGAATGTTAGGAAGGAAAAAGATTTACAAATAACTATCATAAACATAGAATAGTTTTCATGTGTCAGGGCTGATAAGAGATTGTGATCAATCATAAAAATAAATAGTCTTAGATATCTGTTGCTGGAACACTGCAGTCTAGCTGTTGCTGTATTTCTCAAACTGCAGCAACAAATCCTTCCAAAGACTGCCTGAAGAAGTTTTATTACTTGTGCCAATGGAATTCTAGCTGAAATTAAAGGAAAAAATTAGTCCAGTTAAACCAAATGCAAGTAATTTGTTATTGCCTAACTGATGACGTACTTAACATGATTTCAACAGCAAGTAAAATGTCACCAGTCTTCTTGCTAATCCAAGTGACTGTATCCTACTAGTAGAAAGCATTAAAGCGGTGAAAAACAAGTCAAGCCATCAAAACATTTCTTTATCAATGGAGCTAATGTGTGATATTTAAAGACTTTTTTTTCTTTTTTAGCCCTACAAAGCTCTTGCCACTCAGTGACAAAGCCTGCATGAGTCACCCCTGCTCAGACACAGGCAGAACTGTTCATCCATAAGCAGCTTCACTTGCTGCAAAAGCAGCTGTTTGTTCATCTCTTGCCAGAAGTAAGGTTGACGTAGACCAGCTGGGCAGGATGCCCTCCCTCACTTTAGAAAAAGCAGAGAGAAGAATGCAGGGGAAAAATGTAAGAACAAGCAAATTATTATAGTTCTTTGTTTTTGTATATACCATGCATTATCTGGGCTCCAGTGCCTGAAGTAACCCAGCTGCCAATACAGGAGAACTGATGAGCAGAACAGAATGGCTTTGGGAACAAGCCTAGAATTTTATCACCAAAGCTAGGAGGGAGCAAAATCTGACACAGGAGGAGAGTGTTAAATCCCTCAGAGAGATGGCAATGCTTTTTTAGGCACTTCAAAAACAGCAACCTGACTCTAAAATAAGCTCTATTTTTCATTTACTGGGAAAGTGAAGAATGTGTTCCAAAAATGAAAATCCTAGTCTATATTAATCCCTGTCTGATGCAGCTCTTTCCTCCCCCTCTTTATTTAGTGATGCACTATTTTGCACCTTTTGGAGAGGGGCATGGTGGGCAGAACAACTCTTTTTGTATTTTTCCATTTGTTATGAGGATCGTGAATTTAAATTCATGCTGAGAATACAGGTGTCACAAAAATGACCAGCTAATATCAAGTTAACCCACAAAGGCAACTCTAAACAAAGCCAGTTCAAGCACAAAGAAGTAGGCTGTGTTACCAAGATCATATTGTTATAAGGGATTAGAATAGGTATATAACCTCAATATTTAAATATGTTGTAGTTTTACTACCTTTGTATTCTGTTTGTACTTACAAACCCTTGTTATCTTTTAGGACTGGCTTGGTAAGGGCTGCATGGCATAATCCTGGCAGTGCAGAACTGCAAGGCACTGTCTTCTACACTGTAGTACAGTTCAAACAATAACATGCAAATGAAAAGAAACACTGGGAAAGCTGGTCTTTGAAGACTTGAGCAAATTACACTGAATGCTGTGCATACTACAAATTCAAGACTCATTTGACACTTTCCCAGCTCCCTGCACACCTTCAAGGAAGTCCTTTGTGATAAACAATGAATAAAATTGCATTATCACAGTATATGTATGTTTAAAATAAAATAAATAAAATTAACTTAAATTAATGGAAAGAAAAAAATCCACCTGAATAATTAAAAGCTACATCATTTTTACTCACATTTTTAAATCCCATAACTTTAAAACTGTAGTTGAGGGAAGTTATCATTCATTATTTGTTTCATTTTTTACTTCGTTAACCACCTCAACTCTCAAATTCAACCTCTCACTAGTTTGATCTCTGAATGTACTTTTGCATACAGCTCCAGCTGCGAATGTTACACTCATTTGGCTTGAGTTTAAATATTTCAATTAACAGAGACAACAGGAGTTTGATTAATACCAAATGGCAGATTTTGAGCAATGTTCCATATAACTTGTTAAATTTAGCAATAAAATAAATTTGTTATGTAAGGGTAATAGGATGAGGGCTTAATACAAAGCTCACTATATATATTTGTGATCAACTGCTCCATATTTTTGAAAGGAAGAATTATGCCTTCCCTGGTTTTATCATTTACTAAAATTTTGCATTTTCATTGAAAAAAACTTGAAAATTATCACATGATGAAGAACACATGCTTATCTGTAGTTATTTGTAAGAGGAGATACCACTAATAAAATATATTTTAAAAAAAGAAAAAAAGAAAGTCTGAGATCATTAAAGCAAGGCTAGATGCAAAATACATAGTTAAGGACAACCGAGCAAAAGTAGCATACAAAAATATTTAATAACCTGCACTTACTGGTATCCTATACAAGCTGCTTTTTTTCTACTTTTTTGAGCATTTATTGTAATCAAAGTATTCTAGAAGTTCTGTAACCCATTGTTTTAGTTGTTTTCCTAAGAAGTAAATGCAAAACTCCACCCCAGTTTATACATTCCATACCATTTACTGACAACAAAAGTTTATAATACCTTATTGTCCCCTTGTACTTCTCCCAGTCTCTGCTGAAGCTCTCTAATCTCTTCTCCAAGATGTTTATTTCGATCTTGAGCTTCACTCAATAGCTGAGCAAGATTTGCCTAGAAAAGGAGTAAATATCAGTCAGAAGTTAGTGCCTATGCAGAGCAGTGTAGGTGGTGATTGAAAAGAAACCCTAGACTCACTCCTTATCTGCCAACAGTCTTTGCTTTTATTGTTGTTGGGACCCAGACTTCATGTTTCATTAGAGAGATAACAACAAAAGTCACCAGAGTTCCCTTATCTTTAATAGTAGGAAATACATACAGCGTGTGTGCATACACACTCCCACAGCAGCACACAAAACCCAAACACAACGAAGTGGAAACATCTATGCTAGTTCTGGTATCTTGGCTAGTGGGAAGAGCGAAATGCAGAGCACTTTGACAATATTTATACAAAGTTGACAAAATAAGTTTTAAACTTGCATACAATTAGACAAAAGGTATAGCTGAGAAATAATTATGATATAATTATATTCCCTAATAGTGTTTAGAGCAGATTCCTAGCCGGTAAAGAGGAGGCCAGCCAGAGTCTCTACCCCTGTACAGTTGTACAATGGATATCTAGTAGCACAAAACGTCAAATGTGACCTGACTTGTGCTGTTAGCTAGTACATAGACTTCTAGAAAAACAGAGGTGAAAGCTTGAGATTAAAAACAAACAGCTCACCCCAAAGTAATCCAGGTCAAAACTTATCATTCACATTAACGTATTAAGTCAGCAGGGCAAGCAGTGTGGTCTATAATTTTACAATTAAATTCCACCAGCTTGATCACTAACCAAAAAATAATGCAATCTCCTCCTTTACTATCTATGATATCAGAAAATGAGCAAATACTACAGATAAATTTATTATATTTTTACCCTAAAAATATCTCATGAATACACAAACATCGACTCAGCACAGGAAAAGCCTACCAATGACAACTCTTTTAAGAGAGTTATAATCATAGCGGCTAATGTGCAGCCTTTCAAGACATTGCCTATGGACAGCTAGGTGTGTCATCCATTCCCATAAATCTGAAGATTAAAAAAAGGAATAAAATAAGAATTTTTAAATCTTCTAGGCATGACTTGGTAAAGGCCCATTAATCAATATTTCTAAACTACCCTTACACATACTCCCTGGGTTTGAGGTCAGTGCATCAACTCACTGTTCCTAATTCTCTCTTGGTATTATAGGTTTAGTTTTAGATTCCCTATTTGCTGTGTTTCACTTTGAACCCCCCCATTTCTCTATTTTGATATATCTCTTTCTTTTTCAGTCCTGCTCTTTTACAGTCATTCTCACTACCACTTGACAGTCTCACAGGATGTTTGTAAGTTTTATCTTTAAAACTCATACACTATCAAACCAACAAGGTGTCTGACAGCCATTCCTGCAACCTTTCCCCTTGTTTACTAACAACTGCTATTTCCACACATCCGGTTTTGTATTTAAGAGAACTACTAACATGAATATTAACATGAATATAGTTATGCATGCATCTGACCATTTGCAGGATTAGACTACTAAACTATTAAACTATAATAACGGAAACTTTGGTATGCTACTATATGAAGAAGCCAGCTCCAAATTCCAATTGGTCTAAAATAGCAATAGCTTCAGACTTTTAAACAGGAAAAATAACTCAAGAAACTGATATATCCTACTTGATGAACAACAAGCCTAATTCACTGCTACAGCTTTTGTAGTTCTGGTGCTCTGACATCAAAGGTTCAGAAGTAAGGTGAGTTTCCCACACTTTTGGACGAGATTAAAGCATTTTTAAACTACTGATAAACCTGAACACTGCAAATAAATAATTTGGGAAGAGTGTAATAGCAAAAAATATAAATAGCCAGTTATAGGGCCAAAATTAAGCTGCCTCTAATTTTATTTTAAAGACAGCAACCATTCAAGCAATGCAAAAGGTTCCTCAAGTATGCTTTGGTAGAATGACTTTTTTCTCTACAGGTTAAACAAATGTGTAATAGTCATTCATACACTGAAGGAATCAAGGAGCTTCAGAACACATTCAGTCAATAGTTTTGAGAGATACTTCTTAATGGCTGTTTAAAAGAAAGAAAACAAAGAACCCATGTTTGCAGGAAATTGTATTTAAAGTGAAGTATCTATGGCTACTGCTCAGATGCAATTATTTTTTTTTTTAAGAAAGCTGACTTCAATAAAGGCTATCCAACCACACCAGTCTGAGTTAGTTAAAAGGAACATGATTTCCACAAACCTCTCTGAAACACTTCTATTTATGAAGTCCCTTTTTATGGTGAATTTGAACAACTCCTAACGCTGCAATAACACATGTAATGTCAACACCTGGGAAGAACTCAATCTCACTAATCAGTGTTTACAGCCACACCACCAGGATTCTAGCAGTCTGTAGTCAAAACCCGGCTCCCAGTAACTGCAGGAAAGGTATTACCATGCCTATACTAAATCTTCCTGTTCAGATTTATTTCCTTTAAAACCATTTCTCTGGGATTGCAATTCTATGCTGAATTTTATTTGTCAGTCATATAAATGACTTAACGTGACAAAAACCTTTATACTCAAGACACGGCTTTTGTAAGAAACTTTAAATGAAGAATTTTAGACACCAAAATAAAACAGCCTTGTTTAAGCATGCTAAGAGCATTACAATGAGCTAAGTATAGACTTGCTCCTTAATGCAAAGCTTCCATTATACTTCTTTTAAACTAAAACAACCAAGCTATGTCACCGAAGTAGTCTCCAGCAATTATTCATTTCCCTGGCGTAGAGGTTCCATACAATGTATAATTTAGATTGTTAAGAGTTTTAAAGGTTTTGGCAAGACCTCATTAAAGCTCTCAGTTAAATGTGGATAGAAGGAGAATTATTTGATTTTCCAAAGTGCTCTACTGGGCTTAAAGAGAGCCAGCCAAGAGGATATGTTGAACAACACCTGGACTTGGTACCGTTTCTTTGGCATATATTAGAAAACATACCATATGGTTGAAAGATGATAAAACTAACAATGGAGGACTGACTTCGTGAACCTGTAAGCATGTATTTTTTGAAGAAAGGGGAGAAATCTATGCATGGAGAAAGGCGATTAATTTTTCCACCTGGCAACTTCTTTTCAATATTCATAGAACAAAACCAGAATTGACTTAAGAGATTCAAGACAAATTACTTCAGCAGACAATAAAGCTCGTATCATTTACCTGTGCAACAGAGAACAACTCTCTGAAAATTAGCCAAATTCAGCTTCTCTAGACTCAATTTCTTCAACAGTTTCTTTTAATTCTAGGTGAAGTCTTTTTAAGACTCCTGTAACTATCAGAGACTTTACTTCTTTCACTCACATTATTCAAAACTAACTCCAAAGTACTGATGAAGAGAGATTTCTGAGCCATGGGTAATGGAAAGATACAGAGGTCTACAACTTTATGCTGCCTCATCTTGTCTCGCCTCTGCAACAACCCACAGCAGTGCAAAATGTTTGTTTCTCCTACCCTCTCTCAATGCAGCTGTTTCTGATATGAAATAACAGATAGTGCTTCATTCAAGTCTCTGATTAACTGCCCAGTATCAGGCAATCTTTCTAGAGCTCTGTCCACCTCTGGCAACGTGCAGTTTCTGGCAGGTATTCTTGAGCCTCTGCAGCATGACAAGGTATTTGTTTACATCTGTCTGTCACAGGAAGCTTGCATGTATCACAGAATCATAGAATATCTCAAGTTGGATGGGACCTATAAGGATCATCAAGTCCAACTCCCTGCTTCTCGCAGGACTACCTAAAACTAAACAATATGACTAAGAACATCATCCAGACAGTCCTTGAATTCCAGCAGGCTTGGAATTCACATTCCTGGGGAGCCTGTTCTAGTGACTGACCATCCTCTCAGTGAAGTACGATTTGAGTGCAGTCCAAACCCCCATTGCAGTACTAGACATAAGAAACTGTCCCCATATTCTTCTTCCTCTGACCAAAAGCAAACGTGACCATAGCCAACAATCCCACCAGACACTAGGAAGAAAGGGGAAAAAGATTGATGTGAAAGTGCCGAGTGGGAAGTGCCTACCTTTATCACACAGGGGAAAAAAAGCACCCTAAATCAGAACAGACCAGAGTGTGAAAGACTCAATGGGATGGGATCACAGACCTCACCCTTTTCCACTTAGACTTTGTTAAAATTTGCAGGAGCGTTTTTTGGGATAGAAAGTGGAAGAGAACCTTACTTGTAGCTACAGGTGAGCATCTGAAACTACTGACAAAAATACCTATAAATATTTATTAACATAAGCCAGCGAATACCTGTTGGACAGCAACAGATCTTTGTTCACTACTGACCAATGACCCAAGAAAAAGGGAGGAAAGTAACTCCAAATAGCCATCCCTGGCATTATGCACTACACTTAAATTTGGCTCCTTTAACAATTTTGCAAATCTAGCCACACATACACACAGTGTTATTTTTCTCCACACTACTTTAAAAATGATGGATAGTAACAGAGTCTTTAATATAGCTCTCAATTCTCTTGCACATAAATCTTATCCGACACTTAAAAAAAAAAAGAATTAAAAAAAAAAGGACTTTCTGCCTTTAGATACTGCCCGAAGAAGTAATTTGGCAAGGTGGAAGACGGGGAAACTTTCAACATATCTTTACAGTTAAAAAATATTTAAAAATACAAACACGCATTTCTATACTGCAGTTTACAGTCTTTTACGTTTGTTTCAGCCACACCTTGAAACGAAGAACACTGAATTATAGGGCTGGCAGAAAAAAAAGCTTGATGAAACATTAAGCACACTTGATGGGTGTGACTGATAGCAAATTTAATTGCACTTTCTCCTCCAATGCATTCACATGATTGCAATGGCTGAATTAATACAGGAAAACCTGCTTTGCTTACCAACTACCACTGTTCACTCCAAGGTAGAAGAACTGATGATCCCCCCTAGCACTAGCTTCCCTACAATAAAAACCAAAAGTCATTGTATTTTTCTCTTTAAGTTGAAAAACCATGTAGAGAAGACTTCTGAAATTATAGGTCCTGGGCATACTAAACAAAATACACTTAATATGGGTCATGTTTCCCCACAGAAAAACAACAGCAAAAAATCAAAGCCTTGACAAGCAGCCACTTGACATAAAACAAGCGAAGAAAATCCTCTCCTCCTCTGAATATCTGCCGCTTTGAGAATCAGGCAGGAATCCCACCACAGAAGCACACCAGTCAAAACTTGACAAGGCTCTGCAAAACAAGAAAGAGTCGCTCGCGCTCACATACCTTCAAGACACTCAGCGATTGGAATTTTTACAGAGTGGATTAACAGAACCAAAAAGCCATTTGAGCAGTAGACATATAAAATTAATAATTTTTCCCTCCTTTTCAACCAGTCTTGCGTGTGTTAGATTAGCATAGTGACTATCACACCCTTAGAATCAGCATTTCTTCTCTCCTAGCCTCATGTTTACTGCAGAACCTACATGTTGAAGAAACAAGTGTCACTTCACAAAGCATGACTCATAGCATGGCTAAGAAGTTCTGGGTTTTGTGTTCTGCCACCTGCTCCTACCAATGGAACAGCAAATTTCAGTGCGCAGAAACCAAACTCCCTCTACCAGCTATGCTCTCAGAACAGGTATATTTTGAAATCCATGGGAATATTGCTCTCTGATGCGTTGCAAGGGCAAACAATCTCACCATTTTCCATCTGCTGCCTCACACTGGGAATCAAACACACCTACAAACCAGAGCAAAGAGCACAGGTCTAAGTTTGGCATATGTGTAATGTTTTTAATCTTCAGACCCTCTGAAGAGAGGAGGAAATCACATTAATCTTCACAGCACCCTTGTGAGATAAATACAAAATGATTGCTTACCCCGCAGTCTATTTTATCTGAAGATTTTATCTCATAGGACTCTGAATGCAGCTTTTGTGCCTTAGCACAAGACTAGCAAAACTTCTCAAATTCATTAATTAACAAGAAATAGTCACACTATAGTCACACTAGTCTTTTTTTCTGACGATGTCAAAAATGGTCATAAGGTAATCCCTGAAGTTTGTTTCAAAAGTGAGTTGTGACAGCTGAGTACATTAGGCTGGAAGCGAAAGGGATCAAAATGGGTCCATTTGTGGTATGTCACAACATACTCCTGCCTGGTACCTCCCGTCCTTCTGATGTTCTGCTTGCCCCAATGAGCCACGCTCATGAACTTACTCATTCGCAGAAGTCAAGCTATCTGACCAACATCTTGGTGAGTGGGTAGCATGCTGCTGTGATGTCAATGATTGCTGAAGCAGTCAGAGTCTTGATCTGAATGAACCACCTTGGGACACCTACAGATAACTGTAACAAGAGTTAAGGACCACCTTCAAGCAAGATGCACACAGGATCTCTGATGAGACTTTTTGCCTGGCAAAAAGAGTAGCTATCAAGCTGTGCTCCATACTAGGACTATGTCATCATTATGTTATGAGGCTCGTTATTAGAAGCCTCAAATAGGTTTCTATGACCACAGCACTCTCTCTAAAGCTCAACAGCTTCTTGGAAGACACAGGATCCACTTGACTACATGAGGGAAAAGTATCTTTGCCAATAGGCCATCCAACTTCATAAGGAGAGCTTTAAACTAGAAATTATGGAGGAAGGAACATGGAGGCTTGGGATAGGGCAGGCAAGCGAAGAGCCAGGGATGATGGGAAGAGAAGGACATAGCAATTCACAAAGCAACTGAGCTGAAGTGCAATTCCTTTGAGCCTAGGCATGTAAAGAAGGAAGTGCCTGCAGAACAGCCTTGTGGGGAAAGCTCTCAAGCCTGTACTGCCAAACCAGCACACCTGGATGCCCCTCAGAGGCCTCTAATGCATGCAGCATGGGGAACACACAGGAGGAGTTCGAAGACTGTGTGCAGTTACAGGGCTACAATCTCACTGGGATCATGGAGAAACAGTGGGATAGTTCACACAGCTGGAGTGCTGTGACGGAGGGATACAGGCTTTTTAGGAAGGACAGCAGAAAGGTGAGGACGGGTGTTGCGCTTTATGTGAGAGTAGCTGGAATGCATGGAGCTCTGCCTTCAGACAGGTCAGAAGTCAGCTGAAAGCTTTTGAGTCAAGATAGTGGGCAGATCAACATGTGAGCTGTTGTATTGAGCATCTGCTATAGATCTCCTGATCAGGAAGAAGTAGTAGATAAGGCCTTCTTCACACAACTGGAAGAAGCTTCATGATCATAGGCCCTGGTCCTCATGAGGGACTTTAGCCACCCCAATACCTGCAGGTATCTGAACACCATCCCCTCCCCTTTTTTATTGTAAGAATGGTCAAGTGCTGGAACAGGTTACCCAGAGAGGCTGTGGAGTCTCCATCCTTGCAGATATTCAAAACCTGACTGGACATGGTCAAGGGCAACCTGCTCTAGGTGACCCTGCTTGAGGAGGGGGATTAGACTAGTTGATCTCAAGAGCTGCCTTCCCACCTTAACGATTCTGTCATCTTGTGATGTTTAGCTCCATTTAATTAGGTTCCTCATACATGTAAAATACAAATATAAGAGCTCACCAGTGAACATATGCATTGTGACTTTATTCTTGACACATAGCCCCAGTGCAAACCCATTATCTCCAACTGAGTGGTCTCACTAAGATCAAATTAAGCAAAGCGTATTTAGGACTGTGGCCCAGCACGGTCATTTTCCTAACCATGCATTTTACTTCACTTTTGTTTATTCAAAGGATCTCATTTGTATTAAAAGAACTTCCCTTTCATATAGAAGGTCAGAGGATTCACTGATCTGTTACTTCAACAACAAAGCTTCTCCCAAACTGAGGTTATACTGAAAACGTAAGCAATGTGGACAAAAGTAATAGTCAGTATAAATCAAGTTAGAAATCTCATGTATGTTTTTTTCTTTAAGTTTCCCAGCATGGCAACATTGTCTAACAGATATCCAGTAGTTGTTTGCCAATGTCATAAAAAAGTCCTGTATCACAGCAAACACATATAAATGTATACCACTGCAAAATGGTAGAATTTCTACCTGTCTAGCATGCACAACAGAGGCTATGTAGACATTTTAATATGCCTTTCAAAATGGGAAGTCCCTATTGTTTATTATCTCTGGTTAATTTTAACATCAAAATCAACTCTTCATTATTCTTATCCTCCTGAAACATTTCACCCCTCCATTACTTATCCAAAGATTACCCTACGCCTGTTACTACAAGACATAAAACTACCTTCAAGCGCAGCATTTAATTGTGAATGTTTGGTAAGAGAGGCCAGGAAAGCACTGACAGCTCACAGGCTGTGATAACAATGCTAATGGTAAAACACCTACTGCAGGAAAAGAGATTCCAGTAGCACAGTTTCTCATTTCCTGCTTTTGTTGGTTGGCAGAAGGCAATACACATGGAGCAACCTTTGGATTATCTCAGAGATGCGTTCCACTGCACACACAGCTTTGAGAGGGAAAACACTGCAGAGCAGTGCATGTTAAGATACCTATAAGTAACACCGATTTTACAAAAACACATTCTGAGTTAACCTCTTGCTGATAGAAATTGCCTGGTTACGTGATATTTCCATACAAAACATGAAAATTCTGTGTTGCAAAACAGGGAGAGAAGGCACAGTGTGGAAAACAAGGTATTTTAAGAAGTCGCAAAGCGTAACTGATAATAAAGGTGAAAATGAAGAGATGAAGGAGAAGAAAGCAGCAATTCCAACCCAGCTATTACAATTAAGGTTCTAGATTGCAATTACAACAATAATTTCTCAGTTGCGGTAAAGAAAAGTAACAGATAGCAAATTGTTCAGCATATAATGTTTTCATCTCATTTCTGACCACGAGAACAGCATGCACTTTTGTGTCACACAAAATTCATTATAGGATCAGGGTCTCTCTTTTTATAAAGTGACTTGAGGTCACAAACTTCTCCCAGAAGGCAACTAGGCTGCTGGGCAAAAAGGGGATGGAAAAAGTACAAAACAGCACAGAGAACTTCACTCTTTCTTAGATAAGAAAATACTAAGAAATGTACGTACAGTAATAATGGCAAAATATTAATAACTTTATTTTACTATTCTTTGATGCATTTCTCAAAGCAAAACTATACTCTTCTTCAGAAAGGTTGCCCTAAATACTCCATATTATCCACCCTTCTACAGGCACACTTCTCAGGAAAATGAAAACTCAAGAAGTGCATTAACAGTCTATTACAGTACAACCTAACATAAACATTGTCCTTACGGACACCTATAAATGACCCCATTTGACAAGAAGATTTTATTTCTTTCACTGTCACCTAGCATGAATATATAACTTTTTCAGAAAAAAAGAAGACTCCTAGCTAGATTATTAAATGGTTTTCCAGGCACTTACTATGGTAAGATTTGCCAAAACTTAATATAATAGCAGGTTCTGAGTTTATACTAAATTTTGCTAGTATTTTAGAAAATAAGTGTCAGATTTATTTGTTTTGAAGGATGGAAGATGAATTAGAACAACATCCATGGGATGACAAATCTCCCTTCCTACTTAACTCTGTAATGACCCATATACTGCATCATTGGTTGTTTTCCTTTTAATTGTATATTCTTCAGCTCCAATTTTAGTAGTCAGAATGCACAAACCTGTATCTGGTCATAAGCTTTTATTAGAACTCTGCTGAAATAACAGAATTTCAAATAAATTATGCTAAATAATGACAAAGTTAAATGATTCTACACTGAGCCACTGACTTCTTGGAAGCTACTTGTTTAATTGCCTGAAGGAATAATTATATTGCCTCTGAAAGTTTAGTTTAAAACAATCAAAATCCTAAGCCCCTAAAATTTTAAGAAAACAGCAAGTACTATATGCAAACTCCCAGGGAAAGGATGATGACTAGAACTTCCAATCCATTATGAGAACACAATAACCATGATTTAAACATGGTTAAAAGACTTTCAGGACTGGCAATTATGGTAACAACTTTTGTTCTTTTGGGTTGTCCTCTTCTCCCTGCTCACACATTGTGTTTTGGGTGTCATTTTCTCTAAAAACTAAGCTAATTTTAAGACATGACAACCAACACTCAAGAACAAGGACACACTATATGGATCTCCAGAACAAAAAAAAAAAAAAAAAAATATCTGTGAACAGGCAAAAGTTTTTCAGGGGACCATAAAATGCAATTACCATTGTTCTTACATTTATAACTCATAGAGCCCAAGTGACCTGTGAGAGTACCTAATGGAAAACAGTACTAACAACGATAAATTAACAATTATGGAATGCAGACAATGCATTCCCAGATTGCTTTTAAGTATGAGAAGTCCTGTCATGAACCCATTTTAGGACTCAATACAAGAAGGATAAACAACAAGAACAGTCTCAAGTCTCTGTATACTGACCAATTTCAGTCTCAGGTGAACATAAAAGCAATAGCCATATATTCTAATTAATGATAGTTCAGGTATTTCAGAGTGTAAGACATTTAGAGAAAAGCACAAGAAGCCACAGTTTAAAGACTGAGCTTTTCAACAGACAGAAACGCTCACTTTTTACCAGATTTCTAGTTAACATTTCCACACTTTTGCAAAGTACTTTCGTAGCAGATAAAAAAAGTCAACTGAAAAATAAATCCTACCTGTTTCCTCTTTTCAGGTGGAAGGGATGGATCCCCATCCTACAAATAAATAAATGGACATACTTTATTGGCAACTTATTTCTGAAGCCAGCAACTATATTAAGTTTGTGTATCAAATTTTAAAACACGTATTCTAACTAAAATGTTATCAAAATTGTTTCTAAAATACGGCATGTTGATTAATACTAGTAATATTAATTTCAACTCAAAAAATTGTCTTAGGCTGAAGATTTGTTTACATTTCTAGAACAGCAGGTCATTACAAATTTATGTTGCGTTATTTTTCATAACGGTACATTAAGTTGCTGTGGAATAATAATACCGCAGTCAGTTTTTAAATGGAATTATGACTGAAACTAATTTCCTCAGAGCATGCACTGTCTTTCTGTGTCTTACATAACAGGCACTACCTCATCAATGCGGAACAAATGAGTAATAATATGATCAGGGCTGTACAACTGCAGGACTACCGTAAACAAGTACCTAAATGTTTTTACAGCAGTCATTATGGACTTCTTTCCATTTTTTTTGAGGTTCATCCTTGTCCCCGAAATATACAGTATTCATAAAGAACAACCTACAATCAGGTCCCGATACTTCTTTTTCAGAGACTGGTGTTGTTCCCGCAACTGGTTGGCCATAAGCTTGTACTGGTCTCTTTCCTGTTGACAGGTGTCCAGCTCTTTGGAAAGGATTAGCAATGCCTCCTTTTTACTTTCAAGCTTCCTTTTGCACACCAGATACTGAAGAAGAGAACAAAACCAAAATAATTTTAACAAGCTGTTTCTACCCCAGCCAGTACTGGATTTTCTCTGGAAAGACAGAGGAAGACCGTCTGCACGAGACCAAAGTCTGCCACAACTCATCTTAGCCTATTAATAACAATCACAAGAAAGAAATCTGTTGTATCAGAAGCCTGAAATCCATTTGTAAGGCCACATGCTCACCTGAATTCAGCAATTCAAGTTTCTCCTTTTTTTCCCTCATATGCAATAGTATGAGGAACCTCAGAATTTAACCCACAACCCTGGGAAAACTGCTAGAAGGAAGAAGCCTTTGAAAACTCCCTTTTCTACTTCTGTCCACAACACTCAGCTTTCAATTAGCAAGCAGCATTTCCCACGTCATGCCCCCTTCCCTCCTCCTCCTCCCCGCTACCAGCAATGTCCTCTGGGCTCAGCCTCCCACCTGGACAGTGAAACAGGAACATGTTTCAGCAGAAGGGGTAGCATGAGTGGCAACCAAAATTTACCTTGAGTCTGAAACAATTACAGTATGATACCTTTTTGGCACAGGTAAAAGAAGCTAATTCAGCTGTGATAATATACACACCTGCTTGCTGAGTCAAAAGAATGGGAAATAATGCAGGAATATTGCAAACACCTGAACAGGGAGGGAATGCAGAGGTGAGCCTTCCCCTCAAGCCACCGTCTCTTATTGCGGAGGGCTCATGCACAAAGCAAAGCAGAACTTGCAGATCTTAGCTGTTCTGTGTTAGTCTGATCTGCTTCGTTGCCTTTCCCCGCTAAGAGGCAGAGAGAGTAACATGCACATCACCCTTTCCTGCAGTGGCCAAATGTTACCTATCAGAAGTTCCAGGCAACTTTTTTCATTTAATATGATGTTCAATCAGCAGATTCTTCTTACCCATCACTTGACTCTGCTCATGCTAAAGCATATATTTCTATTTCTGATGTTATTCACATAAGACGTGGCACTAAATACTTTCTGAATGTGCTCTGCAAGAGACCAAATATCACAGCAGTCATGA
Organism: Phaethon aethereus; assembly: GCF_964289735.1. Taxonomy (NCBI): domain Eukaryota; kingdom Metazoa; phylum Chordata; class Aves; order Phaethontiformes; family Phaethontidae; genus Phaethon; species Phaethon aethereus. Next base: position 64,914,816 of record NC_138578.1, on the reverse strand, counting down.
AAACAATTTATAGTTTCATTATATACTTTGACACGAATACTTTGTCATTATGGGCTCCTGCACAAAGCAAGAGCATCAGCACTTCCATACTGTTCAAGTCAGTGCTGTTCTTTGGGACAAAAATCGTTACTCGTATGTACTACTTGCTTGGAATGGACTTTGTTAATCTCAATTTCAAATCAATAAGAAAGGAAAAAGCAAGTTTGGTATATTAGTATAGCCAACGTTTTCCAAAAACGGTAGACGCTTAGTTGCAGAAAAGCAGGAAGGGAATGAGAAAAGCAATCCCAGGAAGGATCTGAACTCTCAGAAAGGACACTTCCACCTTGGATTAATTTTATTTCTGGCAATACTGAAGTTGAAAACCTGCCATAAATTTTATGGATTATGATGCCTTGGCATCAACAAAGGCAACTGTACCTAGGTACTTATGTCCTTACTGATACCTTACACAAATGACAAGTCCCCTGATAAAGCACTGAAAGGTATCAGAAGCTAAACTTTAATATTGTCAGCAAGTGATTATAGTGACATGGTAAACTGCTTCAAACTTGATAAAATAATTCCTTCCCTTACGATGAAATATTCGCCTCTGACAATCTCTCTCCTTTTTTTCCAGTTTCATCTCATGTCTTAGTCAATTCTAAAATACGCCTTCACTAAATTGTTTTAATCAGTTTAAAAAAAGAAACAACAGCCCAAACCCCTGAACCAAGTAGACTGTCCTGTTCCTTTGACAGCCGAGAAGAATGAAGCTGGCCCATCCAGCCAGCGCCTACATGGAGCAGAACAGCCTACCCAATGTATGCAGTGGGAGGGGAGCAAAGCTGAACATCTCGCCTTAGCACACCCAGACCCGCAGCAGGTGCCTCCGAGTCTTGCCACAAGTGCTGGTACATGCAACAGTGTACAACAGAGTCGGAAGCTAACTGGAGCATGTGGATAAGACTATAAAAAATAATACTTATCAGGCAGGAAATGCAGACCTAGTGCTAAACAAATCTTGCTTCCGCCATGAGTCATAGCTCTCTGCAAAGGACACGCTCAAAGCATAAAAGAAGGCTTCACCTTTCACAGCAGCTCTGGCAGAGGCAAGGGAATTCTCCATTATCTATTAGGTTGAGGATAATGAACCATTAATAGATTGTGGGGACAGTTGTATTCAGGGTCTAAATGAAAAGGAATAGTGATTTCCTTGTTTGAAGTATATTTTAACTTGATCTTACATATAAAAACGATAAACTATAGATAAACCTCTATTTTAACTTACTTTAACTTCTATACTCTAATGTGCCATACAGAAGAAAGGGTCTTAGCATCTCTCATCAATGTACTGTTTGGATTTTACTATAAAAATGACTAACTAGAAAACTTTTTGAAGCCATTTTTGCCTTTTGCATATATTGACTTTCCCAAATGAAGGGGATACAAATAATAATAATGTATAGTAATTTGTTTCCATGGGCTTATGGTACAAGAAACAAATAAAGTCACAGCATTTATGTGGAATTTGATTATTCAACAGAGCTATGTTTCCAATTCCCATTACCATTTTGGAAGGAAAAACAAATCATACAAAGACAGACCTCAAAGAGATTATTCAATATATATGCTTCTGATTGTTAAAAAAAAAAAAAAAAAGTACTAATAAACTGATCTAACAACTGTACACCAGAAATGGATTCTACTCAGGGAAATGACTGAGTCCCACTAACAATTTCCCATATATGGACAAATAAGTGCAGCAAAATTGGTATGCTGTCAAAAGGAACATAGGAGTTTGACAGTCTTTTCGGAGCACTGCAAGCAAAAAGGAAAATTTTCTCATATAGTCTGAGAAAAAGCATTCAATAGATGCTCCTGGCATTCATATAGAGATTTCTTCCTCTGCAGCTGAAGGAAAGCCTACATCTCACGTACTGTCTATCAGTGAGACAAACAAGTGAATTCTGTTATGCACTGCAGTTACTAGAAAATATTCCAATTGTCTCTTGTTTCTTTTTATTTGATGTTCCAAAATAATATTTGAGTTTAAAAAACAAGGTTAATCAAGAACCAGCTGCTATACTTTCAATCTAAAAGCTAAAACGTACAACTTTTCATATCTGTCTAGTGACTTTTATCTACCAATTCACTGTTATCTGCAATAAAGCAAATTATAATTGCTACAAGGAAGATCATAATAATTAAAGGAATATATACGACATTCTACATTACTGCCTGAACTGCTTTACAGCCAGATAACTACTTTAGTGAAATTGAGTAAAAAGAGACTGACATTACAGGAGAGTGTAACTGCTCCAAGGTGACCCTCTACATCGAACACTTCCTATTTGTCCATTGCTATTTTTAGTGACAAATCTGGATAGATCTCATTAACAACACCATAGACATGGTCTAATAATCTGATGAAGCTGGGACACTGTCAAGGTTTTAGACTTGCTTTTTTTAAACCAACAAACACACCAAATTCCTATCACAAAATAATTTCTTTTAAAGATTAGCAAATTACTGGCCTATACTTGGGTTTTTAATGGCAATTAGTGCCAAGAAGAAAAATATCTTATTTTCTGAGGGTAAAAGTAGAGATACTATCTCCAAACTGTGCTTTGGAATCACTGTGGATCATATTCTATTCTGCGTTCTCTCAACACTCCAGGACCTAGCGTCCTCCCAAATGACGACGGGCCACCACACTGTACGTGGGCATGGAAATGTATCATCCACCATGCTTTCAGGGAAACCAGGAGCTCTGCTCACCATCTTTTGGCCAAGAGATCCAACTGCTACTGAACTGCCTTAAGTTTTATCAAATTTCTCCTCACTGTACTCTTGGAGGCAATTTTGTTGTGGAAATGACAAACTGAAGAGTCCCAAAACACATTTGTTGACTGTGTTTCAGTAAAGTTGCTGCCCTTGAGTTCAGATTAAACTGTTCAACTTATCTGAAAGAGTCAAGCACTCAAACTCAGAGAAATACACGATTACCGGCCATTTGCCTGCCATCTCATGTCCTCATCTCTGATAAAACCTGAGATAATGCAGTGTCCTTGGTTTTATCCCACAGTATCAACTCTGCTTTTCCTGCTGCCCAGCACTTGCTTCACTACCTACCTCCTGACTGCTGAACACAAAGCAGGCTGGTGTCACACTGATGAAATAAGTGATATAAGCAGCTCCCCAGAACACCAAGTCTTGTCTTGATGACAGTATTACACCACATTATCTTCACTGGTCATTTAGGAATTACCATCATTTGATTTGATTAGTCAAAATAACACTATTTTGTGATGTGGCCCAGCCCCTAAAAGTTTTGTATGCTGTGCTTCAGATTACATTCTTAATTTCTCCACATTTGTTCCTCAACATCCCTGAGGGTATCTTAGTCCAACCTTTTCTCACGGAAACATGAGAAGCAAATGCTTGTTTTGCTGCCTGAAAACCCAGCATGCAGGTCTCTGCAGCACCTTTGCCATAGCTCCTGAGAACTCTGGAGAGCAGTAAGTCACAGCGCCAGCTGTTTTAGCCCTTCCACTCCCTTTTCCAAATGACAAAGCCATTACGATGCCAACCCAATAACCTAGGGACCGCAGAGCATCCGCTGCACTTTGTTCTTCCCTATAGCCACTGGCATTTGCCTGCATTTAGAAAAGCTCTGAAATTAGTGGCTCCAAAGCCTGTCAGGTGCCCTCATATAGGTTTGGTGAATTACATTTCATGCTCTGTTTGAAAAGGCAACAGGACAGAAAGTTAGAGATATACTATAAACATGAAAATCTCACTAATTTTCTTTCCACTTCTCTCTTGTCCATATAAAAAAAAAAAAGCGCAACCAATGGGAAAGGCATGTTCTGCCAATTACAAGCAGGTTAGGTTTCTCACTCTTACTCTGAATTAATGTCTGGAACATTTAGCTGTTTCAACTAGAACCACTGCTCAACAGTTGTGTGTTTGATAAGTAATTCCCCAAAACTCTCTCTCCAATTTTTTTATTTTCTCCTGGCAATTACTAGGAAAGGGAGCTCAAGAGCACAAGCATATCACTTCCCTCTGTGGTGCTGAAGACCATACACAGTTAATAATCAAGAAATAGCCTCTTGAGAATGACAAATTAAATGGAGACTAAATTTCTTCAAACTAATTTTAGGAGGCACAGTCACATATGAGTAGCTGTAAATAGCATACAGTAAATGCTCTAATGTGTGGGAGGTGACAAGGAAAAGAGAAGCATTTTGACATTGGATTTAATGCTAGTAGTTGGCAAATCTGAGGGAGAAGCTAGCAGAAAGGACAGAGGACAACCACTCTAGTCTTACGGGTTTCCTAGGAAACCTTTCTTGCTTCCAGTGGAAAACACTGCCAAAGAGTACATGTTCTCTGAGCAATATTAAATTTGGACTAGTGCCAATGAAGTGAATGGAAGCACTCACTGACTTCAGCAGAAAGGGGACCGAACTGGTTAGAAGTCAGCTCTCTCAAGCAAGGACAGTGGTGGTCTTGCAGGTTATGTAAAAGTGTTCTTTCCCTACCACACACAATCTTCCAGCATTGTTCAACTCATCCTGCCACCTCAAGATCATGCTATGACCTACTCCTTTCTTCATCACAGATTCTGTCATCATCCTTAGATCAAATGATTCCAAGACAGATTACATGGAATTCAGGCAAAAACTGAAATCACACCCTTCTCCACAGCAGAACACACAGAGTTGGAAGCATCTACAACCTTCCCAAAAGACGACCCCAAACACCCTTGAACAAAGTTCATATATTGTGGTTTTTATTCATATTCATGGCATTTGGTTATGTTTCATCTCCCTTATAGACACAGGAAAACTGAGCCACTAAGGAGTTGCGACTCACATGAGTTTGTGTAAGTCAACAGCTTCACATATCCATAAACATGGCTACATGGCTGTCGGACTAAGAAGTAAGCACGGACATTTGAAAACACTTAAAAGCAAAAAACCAAAACTCCGCAATCAAGATTTTGGTGACCAAAACTATTTTCAAGAATTCTGTTCTATTCAGTGAACAGTACAGTATAACCACCTTTCCATGACTGCTTTCTAGCAATGCACTCACCAAAGCAACTAATAACTGTCACACTTTCCTCTCTTTATCCTCTTCCAGATAGGAGAGGTATTCTGTTTGCACCCAGGATTTTATTTTTTTTAGAATAAGAGACATTTGAAGGCACATTCAAAGGAATGGGCTCTTGGGATAGTATTCTGAGATTTATGAAGATCACTTGTTTTTGCAGGCCACCATCTCAGTCCAGCCAGCAAGAAAGTTCTTGCTATGGCTCAGTTTCATTTGTATCAAAAGAGCAGTTATTGACCAGTTCTTCATCCTACAGCTTTACACAGGATTTTAAATATCCTAAACATGGGTCGTTCAGTGGGGTAAATGTTGGACAAAAACCCAGACTCCAAGCAAAAATTGTGTGGTAACCCAACAGAGTACTTTTTATATATACTCATCCACCATCAATACTTGAACTCAGCTTAAGAATGAGCAAAATTTACATAGATTCTTACTCCTGAAGCTTGTTGTTGTGCATTCTGTTTGTGAGATTATCCATGGAAACAATGACTCTCTCTGCTCCTTCACGTATTTGCTAAGTTGGCTTTGTCCCAGTATTCCTTCCTATGTCATCCTATTCAGAGTTAGTTTAATGAATGTTCAAGGTACATGTGGTGCAAAGATTGTTCAGAGTACCTTATGCACACTAGGCCTGAAATGCATGTGGCTGTAGAGTAAGTGGAAAAATACATAAACATGGAAGCAAAAGAACAAGCAACTAGTTAGTAATGAGCATAATAAAAGCAGAGAAAGAGATGTGAAAGGCTACACAGCAAAAGGCACTGAAATCGAACAAAATCAAATGGGGAAAAAAAAAGTAAATATAGAAGAAAACTGGAACACATCAAAAAAACCAAGCATTCTTTTTATCTAATGAAGAATGAAAAGCCAAACTACAAAAATATACAGCTGCATATACAAGTGTTTGTGTGTATATATATATAAGGACCAAAACTACATCCTACTGCTTTTCTTAAGACCTGCAATACCAGACTTTTAAAAATATTACAGTTGTTTTGATGAGTATTTCAATTACTCCTAGCTTTCAAATTTGGAGGACTGAGCTTGTGGAAATTAAAAAGAACATGACGATGGATCTGAACCCACTGGCTTCTGGTCTTTTATACGAAGATTTTGTACCCCATTCTATGTTTTAACTGTCCAGCATCAGCAATGTCAGAGTGTTCACTTAGACAGGGAAAGACATGGTAGCTCTATGTTATCATATATTTTGAAAGCACATGAAAACGCTTATGAAATGCATAGGGAATATAACTTAAATTACCTAGCAGACACAGAAGTGAAGAGGCCTGGAGAAGCTCTGTACCAAGGGATACAGTAAACCGGAAAAACTTATCACACGTTACTTCAGAAGTTAGAGCCACTTTCTCACAGACCCATTAGGATTTTGCAGTTAATGGGTAAATCGCGGGAAGTTAATCACAACAGCCAAAGGAAAAGGACAGCAAAAGAGGGAAGCCCATATCCTGATAGCATGTGCTACAGAATTCATGCAGAAAAACAGGCTGTAAGCCTGCTGCAGGAACAGAGAGAAAGGAAGGAAAAATGGAATATAAATCACTAGGCCTCTAATTGTTCCTGAAAAAAATGAATTGTATGCTCAAATATTTGCAAGAATGTAGCTTAGCACAGCCACTACAACTTCACTACAATCAGGAAGCCCCTAAACCAGAAATAAGTTCTCAATTTCAGGATAGAGTTTTTAGGTTAAATTATATCAAAAGTAAAAAAGTTTCAAAGTAATTTGAAATCATTTTTTAAAGCCAAGAATAGGGACATTTCCTTTAAACACACCTCGTGAATTGTCTCTATCTCTTACCCTTCTGTGTCATGTGACACCACCCCCACCCCAAATAAAACTCCATTTGGAAAATGAGGTGTCAGATGCGACACTGCACGATCAGGATACTATGAAGAGTACACTTTTCACTTTCTTCCAGATTATTTTGTGTGTTTGCAAGCACTGTGTGCATAGGTAGACTCCAGTTCTGGATGTACTGTACTAGCATGGATCTGGGCCCATACAAGCTCCCACTGCAATCACTGGGAGAAGGGACAGGTTCAGGACCCTGCACTCATGCATCTTTTTGACAGGTCAAGGCCTTAAGCCATGCTCACATAATGTAACAGAGGCAAAGCCCTCTTAAAATCAGAGGGATTCACCCATGTGCGTAGTACTCTAGGCCAGCAGACTCAGTCAGGTTGATCTAGGCCCACGCCATTTGCACAGAAGTTTTGTTTGCTAGCTGTAAACATAAAAATACTATTTTTATCAATATGCAAAATTAATGCAATGCAAAAAAATCAGCATGCCAACCTACTTCAAACCTCATGGTTCTGCCTATTAAACAGACTTGACTTTGAAGATATTACTTTAAATTATACTGACCTCAAGTTGTTTTGAGTTTGGTAACTTATCCTACATGAAAATGTGTACCTGTAAACATTGCGGATGTTTAATGTGGACAAAATTTTCTGCTCTTTTATTCTGAAAATCCTCCACCTGTTGAAGCTGATGGCCCCTGTGCCGTTACAGATTCTTCTCCCATTTTATAAATGACACCACAGGTCTCAAACCCCTTTCATTTCTGATTCAAGTGAAGTACGAAAACCACGCATAAGCCAGAGGAGCGAGCGCACAGAGGCAGACCCGCCGCCCACACTGGCTGCCGGGCAGCTGCTGCGGGACCTGCCGCCGAGCTGGCAGCAGTGCGAGGCCCGAGGCCTCAGCCCCACGGGTCATGGCCACAGGTGAACCCCTGGCGATTTCGAACCAACAGCAGGCTCAGCGCCCAACGCCCTGTTTTCCGGCGGCCACAGTTAACACGCGCGAGGTTGGCAGACGCTCGTCCCCGGAGCTTAGCAGCCGCGCAGGGGCCGGGGCCGGCGGCGTGAGGGCGGTCAGGGGCAGGGCTGTGCCACAGGGCAGACGTGGCCGTACAGCTCAGCCTGGCCAGGCTACGGCTCAATGGCCGCCGCCGCACCGGCTCCACCTGCTGCCGCTGCGCGGCTCGGGGCCGCTCTCGGCTCCGGGCCGGGGGTCCCCCTCCCGCCGGCTCTGGCCCTCGCCCCGGCAGTTTCCCCAGGGAGCTGGGCAGCAGACGGGCGCCGCGGCGGGGCCGACCCGCCCCTCTCCCCCGGCCGCCCAGGGAGAGGCCGGTGCCTCCAGGCCGCGCCGCGGAGGCAGGGCGCCCCGGCCCACGGCTGCGCCCGCCCCGCCGCCTCACCTCGCTCACCAGCCCCTGCCAGTCGCTCTCGCTGCGGTGGGAGCTCATGGCTCCGGCGGGCCGCGGCGGCGAGCGGCTCCACCCGCCCCGGTCTTCCGCCGAGCAGCCTGCGGGGAGAGGCGGGGCCTGCGGCCGCCTCTTGCCGGCCAGCCGGGGCCGCCCAGCGGCGTCCCGGGCAGGGGCCTGCTGGAGCCGGGGCTGCGGCGGCCCCTCACCGCCCGCGGCCTAGTGCCCGCGGAGCGCTGCCGGCACCCAGGCCGCCTCCGCACGGCCAAATGACCCGACGGAGTCGGGCAGGGACCGCGGTGCCCAGGCAGGAAGGACGGTCGTCAGGGGAGAGCATGGGTCACACCACAGACACCCGCCTAGGGCTGTGCAGAAGTGCCCGAGATGTGTTTCTTTGTGAAACATTTCTACCTTCTATCTAGTCAAAATCTGCCCTCTTTTAGTTTAAAACCATTACCCCTTGTCCTATTGCAACAGGCCCCGCTAAGAAGTTTGTCCCCATCTTTTTTGTAAGCCCCCTTGAAGTACTGGCAGGCTGCAATAAAGTCTCCCCAGAGCCTTCTCCTCTCCAGTCTGAACAACCACAAGTGTCTCAGCCTGTCCTCACAGGAGAGCTGTTCCATCCCTCTCATAATTTCTGTGGCCTCCTCTGGACCTGCTCCAACAGCTCCATGTCTTCCCTGTGCTGAGGGCTCCAGAGCTGGATGCAGGACTCCAGGTGGGGTCTCTCCAGAGCAGAGTAGAGGGGCAGAATCCCCTCCCTCAACCTGCTGGCCACGCTGCTTTGGATGCAGCCCAGGATATGGTTGGCCTTCCTTGGCGTGCATTGCCAGCTCATGTCCAGCTTTTCATCCGCTGTAGATATTATTTGTATGTAACAAAGCCCCTGCAAATTAGGGGCTACAGACTCATTGTATGTGTAAAGGAAGACAAAGCAGGAGGACAAAGAGGTAGAAAAACATCTTCTCAAAATGTGATAGTGTTACATTGCCCACTTTGGGCACAGATCTCTATTGTCACTCAGTTCACAAGGTGTAAATAATGTAACGACCCAGGACTTGGCCTGGCTTCTTTTTCTCCCTGCTCGAGCAGACTCCTCCACCAGCACTGAAACCCAAGCACAGTACCCACTGGCACTCCACACACTTCCAGATGCCCCCACGGCTCACCCACACCCTCTGCAGCCCTGTGGCCACGCCGCTGCACTGTATGTCCCCGCAGACCAGGTCTACCTTGCCGCACATCATGTGCAATCTTTGTTGTACTCCTAATGTGGAGAGTGCTCCCAGGACTTAGGTTTTCCAGACAGAGTCCAAGTGTAATTGCATGGAGTATTCGAGAAGTTTAACCCACAATTACTCTTTGTTTTAAATAACACAACAAACAGTGCAAGACAACACAATAAAATATGCATGCCTCATTCTTTACCACAATTTCACCACTGTTAGGTTTTGTTTGTGGTTTGGCATCTAGGCACAGTGTCCCTCTATTCTCTAAAATGCCCAGGAGATCCTCCTTTGACAATTTCACATCCCTTCAAGCAGGTGATGCCTTGGCCTTGCCTCTGACAACATCTCTGTTCCAGGTGCTTAATTAACAACTTATATGGGAAGAAACATAGGCCACATCCAAATCGAGCAGGAGCTCTCTTTGAATGTAAAATTAGCGAGTTTAATAAATGCCTGTGGTTATCTCCATATAAAAATATCCAGGAGAGCAGCTAGCTTTAGTATGGAACTTTAGTTTGATAGAGTTCATACATTTTACCTGCAAATTATGAATCAAACTTAGACATTTTCTCCAAATTATAGCCTATTTTATCCAAAATTAGCTGTTCCTCATCTCTAAGCACTCTGTAACTGTAGTGCTCTAGAGGGTACATTTGTCTTTCCTCTTTGTTACATTTTTCTCTGGTTTACATTGTCATGAGTGTGATGTATCACAATCCTGCATATCTTCACAGCCTTCTCAGCAAACCATTGCTGAAAACAGCATCTGGTTTGCACAGGAAAATAGCAAATAATGAAAAATAAATGAACAAGAACCGTAATTTAAACACACTGATTAAAAGAATCATTAATGATATTAGAAATGCCATCATTTTCATAGTATTGTTAATAGTTAAAGCTATACAACCGCTAGTGCAGATGAACCAAACAGAATCTTTTTCCCAGTTCTGCTTCTCATTTGCAGAATTTCTTTCCTCTGTTTTCTTGGTCTTGTAGTACTCCAGACTCAGAATGCTCTTGCAGAAAGAGCTCTGCTTGTAAGAAAGATAACCCTGTAAGAGCCCTAATTTTTGAGAGATGTCACTCATTTTAATCCCAAAGCTGCTTGCATTCCCTACAAACATGAGGTTTTAATTTTTATTGATGATAATTATTCAAATGAGAAGTAAATATTCATGAAAGAGAGGTTATTAAACAAAAGGAGCTCTCAATGTTTCTAGCTCTTATGATTTTATCAAAAGTCTGATGAGAGCTGGTGTTTTTTCAGAAGCGCAAGCTCTTGGATGAGAATAACTACTTTCTTTTGAAGTAAAAGAAGATTCAAGGGAATAAATAAAAAATAAGCTGAAATGTGCCTTGAGTACGCTTGATAAGATCAGAAAGGAAATAAAAGACCCCAAATATGTATTTTCAAGTAATCACTTTTAGTGCCTGATGTTAAGTCTTTTGGCAGCTTCCTCAGCTTTCCTGATCCTCTCTGTCTTACTTACCAGTGGTTACTGCGACACTCCCATGTAGTCGTCCTGGTTGGGACCAGGTTACTCTGCTCGCCTCTAGGCAGACATGTATTGAGATATGGTTCCTGGCTTAACTCAGACAAACAAGTCAAGAAGATGACAGAAAAAAGTACTATGGCCCTAGTTTATAATTAGGAAACTGAAGAGAGAAGCAATTGCCTTGCCCAAGAAAACTGAAGTTTCAAACAAATCTGGAAGGCAAAATTGCAGGTTTCAGGAGTACCAACACGCTGCTCTCATTGCAAAACTAACGAGGTGTCTTGATTCTTCTCCTACCTGCTGCAGTAACTGCTTTTGCACCATCACCTTGCCAACACCAGAAGAATACAGTATTGTCATTGAACGTCTGAGAAAAAAAAGTCATCTCTCAACCTTCCTCTTCAGCTACCATCCCATTGTCTTTGTCTCTAGATCTGTTATCTTCTTTGCTTTCTTCTTCTGTACATTCACTAGATAAACTTATCTGCTTCTAGTGTTTCATCTCCCTTCGCTGTAATTCTTCTTTGTGATCAATCTCACCCTCGGTATCTCAAGTTCATCGGTCTTTTCACCAGATTACCCTCCACTTCTCTAAGCATTTTCTACATTTCATTAAGAAGGCTCCAGGCTTTCTAAAAAAACCTTTTTTGTTTTTTTCCCCTGGACAAATTACACATTCAGAATCAGATCCAAGTTACTGTGGCTTTTTGATGCAACTACTCAGGTAAACATATGTAGGAGATTTAACCAACAGTTTTTACTTGTAGGAGATTTAATCAACAGTTTTAAAACACAGCTTTCAGAAATCAGTGTCTTTGTCAGATGTTAAGAAAGAAAACAGCTAGTTTCTTTATCCATAGGTAAGCCAATGAACGGATCGCTTCAAATTTTGCTGCTTATTTTTGTCAACGTTTGTCTACCGCACTAACATGATAATTACATCCATGTCTGACTCTAAAGAAATATCTGATTAAAAAAACAGTGTAAAACCTTAAGATCTGGACAGGCTACATAATTGAAATGTAATGAAAACATGTAGTGCTTGTCCCCTGAAGGATGATTCAGTCTGATTCTCCCCAGATGTTTCAGGGTTCCATTTAATCAGGGTTTAAATACCTCTGAATAAGGATATAACCTATCATAGATAAAATATCCATTTTAGTACCTTTGGTAATTTATACTGGCATTATTCTATTATTTCATGTTCTTGCTAATCTGATGATAGATAAACACATGCTCAAACCCTCACACACACACTTTGGAGGAAGCATCCTATGTTTGTGGGGGGTACAATTACTTTTAGCATTTATCTGTTCCCCTATGTGTTTTCTTTCCTTTGCTTTTACTTCTCCTTTTTAGAGGCTGCTTTTTGTCCATTTATATTCCAGCTGCGCCATCTCAATTTTCTCAGGTTCATTGCTGGTTTCACTATCCTGTTTCAGCTCTTCTACTTCACATGCATGATCTGTCAGCAGGGCAATATGATCTGCAGATCAGAAGCAGTTTAGCAGTTATTCATTTATGTTGAATCCTTTTGTGCCCAGTCAAGTCCGTGAAGGACACATCTTAGGCAAACAACAAAGATCTTTAAAGTGATGGTGTTTCTTTTTTCCTCTTCAACAGTTTTGGATCTTCAATGCATTGTATTCCTTTGTGTATTAGATGCCGCATGTAACATTAAAATTGGAGACAGTCTTTTTTTTTTTTAAGCTATTATTTGACTGTTAGGTGGTGTGACTGGATACTGGAGTTCAGAGTAGAGTAGCGCTCTCCTCTGCAGAGAGAGTGGAAAGAAGAGAATTTGTGGGAAGAGACAGGAACAGACTGTGATCTGCACAAACCAGCTCTGTGCCCGCGCTGGGGCCGGCTCCTGGCAGGGCCTGGGACCCCGCAGGGGCCCAGGCTGGAGCAGCCTGTTCCTGAAGGACGGCACCCGTGGGGGGACCCAGGCTGGAGCAGTTCGTGAAGAACTGCAGCCCGTGGGAAGGACTCATGCTGGAGAAGTTCACAGAGGACTGTGTCCCGTGGGAGGGACCCCAGGCTGGAGCAGGGCAGAGGGTGAGGAGTCCTCCCCCGGAGGAGGAAGGAGCAGCAGAGACAACCTGTGATGAACTGACCACAACCCCCATTCCCCGTCCCCCTGCGCCACTCAGGGGGAGGAGGGAGAGAATTCGGGAGTGGAGTTGAGCCCGGGAAGAAGGGAGGGGTGGGGAGAAGGTGTTTTAACATTTGGTTTTATTTCTCATTACCCTACTCTGACTTGATTGATAATAAATTAAATTAATTTTTCCCCAAGTTGAGTCTGGTTTTGCCCATGACAGTAATTAGTGACTGATCTCCCTGGCCTTATCTCGACCCACGAGCCTTTCATTATATTTCCTCTCCCCTGCCCAGCTGAGGAGGACAGTGACAGAGCGGCTTTGGGGGGCACCTGGCGTCCAGCCAGGGTCAACCCACCACAAAGGACAACTCAGTAGGAACTAGAAGATAGCAGTAAAGAAAAAAAGTACAAAATCTCAGAAGCCTGTTTTAAGGCCTTGTCATTACAATTGAATATAGAGTTAGTGTAAATGAATTCTGTTTTCCCAGAGGCATCAAACTCCTCCTGTCAAGACAGTCTCTCAAGAGAGACTGGAAAGTCTCTCGCTGCCCTCCTTCTGCATTATTATTATTTCCCTTAAAATTTCTTGCTATTGATGTAACTAAAAATCCAATATAAGATCAGAGAAAATATTTTGTCAAGTGACTCAGACAGGCACAACTGATGGCTACTAAGGAAACGTGTACTGCATTTTATGTTCCTCTGAGTGCACTAGAAAAATGTAAGAAATAATTCATTTTAGTAAGAAATCCAGGTGGGGAGTTCAGACCACTTTCTGCTACTATGAAATTGAAGAGTGACCTAGTACTGTCATCAGATCTGACATATGAGTGGCTTTTCAGACTTGTAAGTTCATTTTTCAACTGGTGGGGTATATCAAATCCCTGAAAGCTGTCTGACCATTGAGGAGACATTTATTGCTGTGACCACACCAGACTCTTCAGCACAAAGACCACCACTTTATAGATGTGGTCAATACTCGGCAGACTGTAAGCAAAGAACAAGGTGGGGATCATAAAGGACAGCCAGCTATCCTGTGTTTTCTAGTCAATTTAGAGGGAATAAAGAAAGAAAGCCCACTGATGAAGGGCACAAAAATTAAATTGAAACAGAACTTGTTGAGAATATCACAGCAAAATAATTTTCCATTTGAAAATGTCTGTCTGGAAAAACAAAATATATCAGCTTTGCTATGCAATTTTTCTGTGTTCATGAGGAAATTTCTCATCAAACCCTGACTGCATGCCTTAGAATGAGCAATAGCACCATACAGAGAAACTGAGCTCAAGTTTGCCTGTTTTATGTTCAAATTATGCAGACTTTTGGGGCTTCAACCTCAGTGCTTTCTAAGTGAAGTTTAGTGAGCTTTCTTTTATCTTCCTAGAAGCTCCTCTGGTTAAGAAAAGCAGTTGTATCAAGGAGCTGAAGCTTGGGTTTCTACATCCCAGATAAGACCATAACTGGAAAGATGTAACCTCCCTCTCTTCACATAAATACTTAGTTATAAAAGTGCAACAGGTTTAACAGAAGAAATTAAGACATCTCTTTCTATGTTCCAGGTTTGAATCGGATGTAAATAAATTGAACCCTGTAGTTATCACAGGAGCCATTGGAGTAGATGCTGTTCTAGAGTCACCGTCTCTTTGCCCCTGCCACTTTCTTGTATCGGTGATGCTGCCTGCTTTGTTTCCTGTGTGACTTCTAATTGCTCAATGTCACATAACCTGATCTTATACCTAGTATTTCTAGCTTAGGAGCTCTTTTCAAGTATATGCCTCCCCTTAATACTCTGGACAAGATGAAGATATTAAGTAAAAGTTGTAAGGTTATTCCAGAATTTCATTTGCCTTATACATTTAACTGATGAGATTATGATCCTATTAAATTATTATTCCAGTGAAAGTAGATCTATACCTTTAATTTATTTATTGCTGCTTGTTTTACCTTTGAATTTTGTACCTTTTTCTTTTTATTCTTGGTTCCTAACTGTTTATTTTTAAAATTTATTTTTTTCCTTCATGCTTATTTGTCACTGAATCAATTTAAAATATAATCTCCTGGTCCTAGTGAGAGGTCATATGTGGATGGTATGTTTATTTATTCATTCTGACAAATGGTGGAGCCACCAAACAGTCAGTACCAAGCAGAACCCCATAAAACTGGGATAAGATAAGGGCTGAGGGCTCTGACGTGTTCAGCAGTGGGCAGAAATCACAGGCTGAAGTGAGTACTCTCCCTGGCCCTTGCCTCGTCCTGCATAGGCAGCTTGTAGGGACAAATAAAAATTATGAAACAGCTTCTTAATCACAACTTTAAGCCAAGCATACTGAAATGAATGAAAATGGATTTCAATTGATTTGTATATGCCATGCGTATCTGTGGTACCTTCTTTAGCCATCTGTTTTATATCTGCCTTCTTTTGCAAGTGGGATTCCTGAAGCCTGCCAACAGGGCACAAAGGGTAGTTTTGAGGGTGTATACTAGCAATTTGGTGTGGTTAGCTGTATACAGAGAAAAGAGGACAAAAGATTCTCAGACCTCAGCTGAATAGGTCAGACTCTACATGTTTTTGCCAGAAATATTTCCTCCATGAAGGGTTTTCTCCATCATGGACTTAAAAGTTTTGTATCAAGATTCTTGTTAAGTAGAAGCATCTTCGCTTTACATAAATATGTACATTTAAAGGCTGTAACAAATAAAATTCACAGGTACTTTCACCACTGGAGGTAGGGGCCAAAAGGATCACACTGTTTAAGTAACTTTAGAGCTAGAAGATGTGGTAAGACCCATGGCAGAACTTTAAATCCTACAAGGAGCCTAATTCCCATCCAGACTTTAAGATGTCTGGCCTTTCTGCTTTAAAAGAAGCAGTAACTCTATCATCTAGCAGAGTGTACTGAGCAGTGGGGCCCTTTGTTGTTTCCATGTTTGAGTAGGATGGCAGCCAATTTGTGTACGCAAAGAATGAGACTTTGGTGTAACATTGCTAGTTTTCAGGATCCTCCTATGAGCTTGCTGTGGTGCTCAGATAGAGTTGTGCTCAGTTCTAGACTGTTTCTCAGTCTATTCCTAAAATAAAGAGACAAAAATCCACACACTAAGAACAAAGTCAAAGCCTGGTTAAGGCACTTCTTTGGACATTTTGCTGATGGAGAGTGCACTCTGCTCTCTCCAGCCCTCCAATTCTGCACTGTTCATGGGTTTCGCTAACAGCACAAGGTAATTTTTCTCAACTTTAGTAGTTGGGCAGATTCTGACGCACCAGGAAAAAGTATCTGTTTCAATTTGGTATTTAACAAGGTGCACAGATGGTGTTAAAAAGCAGGTAGAAGTGGTTAATCACCTGTGAATTTTAGGCATTTTTCTGCTCTCCATAGAGGACTTTAGAAGTGCATTAACTGCATGGATTTCTCCATGATGATTTGCATTATCATGGTTGTTTCCAATCAATCACCCCAGAGAGGTTTGCAAATCTTTTCATTTGAAAGCGGTGAAGACCTGCCCATGTCCGCACTCCTAGCGCAACAAATGATTTGGGACCTGAATCGTGTGGTATTCAGTATTCGCGTTCAGGCATATCCGTACCTCATCGCACCCTGAATTGTTTCATTTTACTGACACCATCTGTTTCTTGTGCCTAAACCAATTTGTATTCCATTTCAAGAGTTGTCCCCTATGCTCAGCTTTCTGACCTTGTAAATCGATCTCCTGTACAGTCTGTAACAAATACTTTCCTGAAATCTGGATGAATTATGTCAACTATTTCATCTTTATGAATTCAGCAATGCATTGAAATGACCCTAATACATTTGTCATACATGATCTTCCTTTAACAGAACCATGCAGCTTTCCCTTTACTAAATCACACCTCTAACTGAATTGTAATCTTCGCCCTTATAAATGTTTCCATTATCTTGCTCACTACTACAGTCAGTCTTACAAGTCTGTATTTTGTTGGGTCTTCCCAGTGCCTTTTTATGACAGCTACTGAAGCCACTGAATGGTGAAGTGCATTTCAGGTAAAGATGTGCTCCTTAAAAGAAGAAGAAAAAAATTAAAACCTAGTAAAAGGTACTCGTGGTGTTCAATAGTAGTTTTAGAAATTCAATTAAATGAATGGAGAATAAATGCGGATTTCTGTATTGCTGGCAGATAGTGGCATTGATGGATCATGGCATAGCCATTCTCAGTATGGCCAGACAATTTCACTGTATAGAATTTTATATGGCTACAGCTAAAATTCAACGAACTGATTCAGAAGGTTCAGGATAAACTATAACAATAAGTTAAGCCCTTAAATCGATTTGGTGTTTTGAAAGGATAAGGAGCAGCAAGATGTCATCTTCCTTCACAGATGTAACTTTAACTGGAACTGTAAATTCAAAGTAGAGTATTGGGGGATAAGGGTATATCATGTGTGATTTAAGACCCATCCTGGAAATCAGTGAGGATTTGAGTACACCAACTCTAAAACATAATTGGAGCGTTATAAGAGTCCATCCAGAAAGTTAGGAGGATATTTTTTTTGAAGAATAAAGATAAATTTTCTATCTTAAAGAGGCTATTTTTGAAGAGTGCTGGGCAAGACGAGAAAAGAAAATGACTGTGAAAGAAGCAGCAGAGGCATAGATAACCACTCATCCTACAATCCTCTCAAGATACGAGCTGGGGATGATTTCTATCAACGACTTCCAAATATAACATTATTTAGCTTTCATTATGTTGTCAATCTAATTTGAATGTAAGTTATTCAGAGCACGTGGCTGTTTTGCCTTTGTGTTTGCCTGTAAAGTGCTGCGCACCCCAAGCCAGGAAAAAAGAGACCATTCTCGGATTAGAGGAGATAACGTCCTCATTGAAAGTCCCGTGTGCAAATGCTTGTTTTCTAATCACCTTTGTGAAACCTGCCCCTGCTACACCACACAGAGCAATTCTTCTTCAAAGTAAAAAGAATTGCAGCTTATTTTATAGTAACCCTGAGACAGCCTCCCCACTTATGAGGAATGGGAGAAACTCCTGCCAACTTACATTAGTTTCTAGTGAAAAAACACCTGAACTCCCAAGATTTGGCTTTGGTGATGACCTGAAGTTCACAGAGCTCTCAGTATTGAACAAATTCCATGTTTGAGATGAAATCCTGAATTCACACTGAAGTGAAATAGAGTTTTTTCATTGATGTTAGAAAGGCCAAGGTTTCAATCCTTCCCTTTGAGACAGGACTTATAAAATTTTTTGCATGCTGTGGCATGGTTACATCAGAATTTTGTGCTATAGATATAGGCCATAAGTAATACAGAAAATATTACCCCTAGGGCTGCAAGATCTAAGATAGTCACTGTGACCTAGAATAGTAGCTTGTTATGTGCCAACAAGTCCATCTTCCTTCTCTTAACTCTAAAAAAAAGGATAAAAGTTTAACTGAAGGGACAGTTAGAATCTGAGAATGTGCATCTATGTAGCCTTTATTAGCCCACTGGGTAATTTTCTAGCTCTCAGCTTCCCTTTCCCTTTTTCCCCCTCTCTACAATAAATCTACTCTAAATTTCCTTATTTTTGTTGCACTGGCTCTTCTTCCTCCTCTTTGTATTTATTTTGTATCTCTTTCTGTCTTTGGCTCTAGATGGGCCCTTTTTCTTTCTGACTTTATTTTATGCGTCTCTCTTTGCGCAGCTTTCCATGCTCCCCACCCTAGGGCCTGACTGAAGGACTAGTTCACAGTTATGAAAGTCCAGATCAGAGAGGCTTTCCTCTCCTGAATCCCCAGATCTGTCAGTCGCTTCCATCTCATTCTCAAATGAGGCCAGAGTGAGGACTGCTGTCTCTGCTGTAACTCTGGCAGTTACTTTTGGGCACGAGGTGCATTTGCAGGTTGATCAGAAGCCATTGCAGAGCATCGTGAAGAAAGCACTTGCGAGGCACTACAGCACATCCTACCCGAGCCTCCAGTACCGTGAGTCAAGGACAAAGTCAGTCCACAAGAGTAACTACCAGCAGCAGGCTGAGCGGCACGCTCGGACCAGGGTGCGAGCAGAGACCGTGTGTGACAGACATGGATCTGTTGGACAGACATCAACGTGCTGTTGGACCACCGCCATTCCCAGGAGGACTCTGAGCGATACACAAGAGCTGGGTCCAGCAGATCAGTCCACGGCTCTCACAGAGAGTTCACTCCACTCCCTGCGAGGGTGGGCTGGGTGTGTGAGACAGGACTTCTTTGGAAAATGCCAGCTAATGATGGAAAGCACAAAAATTGACCAAACAAGATGAATACCTACCATATAAAGCTAGGGATGTAAAAGGGAATAGGCTTGAGCCAAGCCAAGAGCATTGAATATCGAGCTGAGAGTATAGTGGGAACAGTTTAACATATGAAGACAATACTGTTTCCATCTCAACAGATGAAAAAAGAAAATGAAACAAAAAAAAAAAAAAAGGAGGCTATTACTTGGGGAAAAAAACAGAGGATGGTTTTTGCCGTCATACAATAGGATGTACATCTTGGTGGTGTGCTGTATTCCAGTTCTGGGAGCTGAGCTACCCTGTGTTCACAGCAGCAAGAGGTATCTCTGGGCACGTGAAGCAAAGCATGGCATGTCGGAGTGTGGAGCAGGTCAGGTAGTGGTGACGGTGTGCAGCTGCAGAATGTAGAACGGCTCCGTGGGGAATGCCATCCCGCCAAGCAGCACAGGGAGTCAGCAGTGAAGACTGCCAAGGGATGAAGGACAGGCACAAAACGGAGGAAGAGGGCTAGCGATGGTGGATTGCTGTGGTACTCTTTTCTACAAAGGTAGAACCAACACCTGAACAACTTTCAAAGGGCACAGGAGCAACCTGGGCAACACCAAGATGGGCTGAAAGTGCATTCCCACAGCAGAGTGAAAGTGCTAGGCTGCCATCCACCAGTGAGCAAGTGTGGGTGCAGGTGTTAAACACCTCCCCAAGGAACAGGAGAAAGTGCTACAGGAAAGCTGAGGAGAGGCAGATTCTTGGGAGAGCAGTGGAGACGAAGCTGCTCAGCTCCCAGCCCGGACAGAGGGGCCCTGGCATAGAAGAGCGAGCTGCACACTGCGCGAACTACACGGAAAATCAGCGCCGTTATGTGATCCTACGTGCAAGTAAAAGTGGCAGGAATTTGTGACTTTTTGGTCTGACTCACTATTTTTTGGCTTCAGGTGGGCAGCAATAGTATAAGCAGTGCTGTAATACATTCTCTGCTCAAGGATCCATTCCACATATACCATACTTTCACTGAATTTTACAATAACTAAGCATATTAGCAAATGATACTAAAAAAGTGATCAGTGGTAAAAGGAGGCAAAAACTTCAGGAATTTGAGCAGCCCACAGGACAGCATTTACCCTATGGCTTATCTACATAAAAGGCAAAGAACTGTCCCATGCAGGATGCACCAGAGATGTTTCCCCACAGCCATCCTGTTGCCAACAGCGCTGTGTAGCCAAACAGTTACCTGGACCACGTGTATTGCACCGGCAAGAGCCGATGTGGGAGTGAACCCCCCCTTGCATTGCCTGGTAGGGTCATGCCTGCCGCTACAGCTACCATTTTTTTTTTTTGTTAGGGGAAGGATTTAAATCAGCTCCCAAGTTTTACACTGGCATAATGTTAGGATGAAGGCAGTTAGTAACCTGTGGGGAAGAAAACACTGACACAAAAAATAAATAGAAATGAGGTATTCTGTTACAGTATTGGAGCTTTTCAACCCGCAGGGGTTATTCATGTAAATGAATCTTGTACTTACTCTGTCAGGGAACAGAAATTAATAGCACATGAAGAAGTAAGAACCAACGATCTTAAAACCCCAGATGAAATCAAACCACACAAATCAGATCCCATTCTAGATTTCGGGACCATGGTCTCGATCAGAGAGAATTTTTCTTCTGTAAATAAAGTTGTTAAACGTGAGCCCGTATTTGGGTGACCATTTTGAACTTACCTCTCAAAACAGCTGAGGTGTTTGGAGCATGGTTTTTCTTTTGGATTATGCCCATCACTGCATAAAGCTGAAAGCTTTATGATTTATTTGGAGAGCATGTGAAGGTTTGATTGATTCCAGAGCTCTATTGGCATAGAGACTTACTGAAGTGTGCTTTCAGGTAAACATAGTTGGCTGTTCAATGCTACCACATGGGCTATCATCATTCCCCACAAAAACTAACAGCACTTCTTCTGCTTAGCTATGACCCTAAACAACGTGTAGAGTTGAACTATGAGAGGGAATACCTCCCATAATTCCATTCTGAAAATGTGTGAATCACCAAATCTGAAAAAATACCAAAATTTAGATTAATACAGCAGTAAAAAAAAAAAAAAGTTTTTATATCATTGAAAGTGATCACAAATAAGAGAAATCACTGTTGATATCAACACCATTGGCAATCCAAATATCTGGAATTTATGGGCTGCCTTGTCATCTGCTCATTGTGATTTTTTTCTCTTTGTCTCTGAACACTGAGTTTCCACTAGCTCACACTTTCAAACTGTTTAGAGACAATACAAAAGGAAAGTGATGAAAAGAAGGAAGATTTTTCCTTGGTCACTTGAACCTTGGATTTGGAGATCTAATTTACCTATGTAATGAGAATAATTTACAATGTTTAGTCTGAATCAGAATGGCTTTCAGTCTATGAAAGGCATGCTTTGCATCTCACAGGGGGTGCATAATTCCATAGCAGAGGAATTCAGGTTCAGCCCCTATCTGCACTAGCCATGTTGGTACCCAGATATCTTAGCTTGCTTATCTGTCTTTAGAGGTCTTTGTTCAGCCAAAGAGCGTCACTTTAGTCTTTCTGCAGCTTGTTACGTTGTTTACGATCCTACTCAGGCTGCTGTTGAAAATGCTTTTTTCCTTTTCCCAGTGTGAAGGTACAACATGCTGTTGCTGTTTACGGCAAATAGGCAAATAGCGAGACTATGCATATGAAGGAGGAACCTGGTATATTTGCTGTAATATTTCTACAGAATCTTGAATATATACAATTGTAAAATAGTTTTGGTATCAAAGTGGGTTAATTTTGTAAAGGATAAGAAAAAAATCTCAAAAAGAATTTGTGGAAAATACCATGAAAGAAATAACTTGAAAATGTGACCTGCTGTTAATATCTTCTTAAGAACTGGCTTGATTTTAGTGACCTCTTAGGGGAACACAATACTACCTAGTCTATTCGGAGGTAGTATATTCTTTCCGGGGAAAAAAAAAGCTCCAGATTAGTGCAAGCAGAAAGCCTGAAAATGGCATTCTGGGCAAATTATTTCCAATTTCACTTGTATCTGTACAACTCAGTCTGTGAGACAATTTACAAAGATCTGGTCCAACCTCTAAGGAACAGTCTTGCAGACCTCAAAATTCATCTCTGAGGCATGGAGCAGGAGGCTGCTGTCTGAAGTGGTGAAATTACATATATATTTAAAGCCTATATGGTGTTTTTTGTCCTGCCTTTAGAACTCACCTTACCTACTTCCAGCATATGTGTGCATGAATTAAAACACATTGCCCCCTCTTCATAATATAAAAAAAACTTGTCAATTAATGCATCAAAAGGACTTTGGTATCTATCATAAAATCATAGAATAATTGAGGCTAAAGGGACCTCTGGAGGTCATTTGGTCCAACACCTTGCTCAAAGCATGGCAAACATCAGTTAGGTCAGGTTTCTGAGGCTCTGTGCAGTCAAGTTCTGAGTATCTCCAGGGATGGAGATCCCACAACCTCTCTGGGCAACATGGTACAATGTCTGACCACACTCATTGAGATTAGTTCCTTTTCTTCTACCTAGCCAGAATGTCCATTACAACAACTTCTGTTGCCTCTTGTCCTTTTGCTGTGCTATACTTAAACTTATTCGAAAAAGTGTTCTCTGTTCCATCTACCCCTACACAGGCCTATCCATATTACAAAGCAGAGAGGATAAAGGTATTTTCTGGCTATTACAGTTTCTTTTTGCAGGCTGTCCTAAATTAAATTATACAGTCAATTGTCCATTATCAGAAGGCGATGGCTGAATTCAGTGTTTTTATTGATGCATCACATCGGTGTTCAGATACAGGATTTCCCATGCCTCAAGGCTGCCTTTACAAGGATCAACAAGTCTTCATTTCTGTGAAGTACACTAGATTTGTCATGTTTATGAGAAATATGAGGAATTAGTGATATTCACTGACTCTTCTACTTTGTCCTTAAAACATATGTGGCAGACCCGTAACCACTGAAGTAGCTAGTTAATAGTTACAAATGTATTTATATTAGTTAAACTATAGGTAGGTTGTGTGGAAAGCAGATTACTGTACATCCTTAATCTAGACTGGTTTGCTTAATTTTTGTTTGACTGAGTTAAAAAGAGAGTCTTATTTATAATCTTTGACTTAAAAATTAAGAATTCAATTCATTGTAATGATTTTTATACCCATAGGTAGATAATAAATTAGGAGGCTACCTCTGTAATACATCTGGATCAGTCCAGCCCAAAGTGACTTGATAGCAGAGATATGGATGGGGCAGAGCAGAAAATGCAACCTAGGTCTTCACCATCCTGGCCTGAGGGTTAACCCATCTCCTAACTACCTTACCACCCACGGTTTCGTATGCCAAAGTTGAGGAGCTCCAGGCAACCTTCGCAGCTTCAGTGCAGAAGAATTTGTCCTGTACTCGCTAGAGGGAGCGCATGTGGCCCTAGCAGGGCTAAAGTGGTCAGAAACTGGTTTAAAGGCAGAGAGCAGCAGCGTTGCTCTTTTCCCAATTTGGTTTAAATCACTGGCAATCTTACTCCCTTTTTCTCTTTTCTAGATCTGGGATTTTTATACAAACTGCAATTGGCGAGGGAGACTTTAGAAGCACTGTCTGAAGAGAATCTTGCATTTTATAAAGACAAAACAATACATCAATACTAACGTGGTCAGCTGAGCTTTGGTCCAAACACTGTTGACTGAGGTCAAATAGCACAAAAATGGGAGCTGGCTAGATGTCCCCTTAAACACCACCCTGACCAGGAGCACACTGCAATGCTAACATGTTCAGACGCTCTTCTACACCTTGAGAGTTGAGGGCCCAAATGCTATTTACAGGGTGTTGCAATGAGGAGATGACCTCCTCCCTAGGATCAATGCTGGCTAGAGGGGAAGAGTTCAGCCCACCAGTGGTATGGATGCACCATGCAAAGCAATTGGCATAGACTTCAACCGGTCGTACCGCTGCTACAGTGCACATTTTAAAAGATTACACAAGATGCTGCGTGGCATTGTTTTTCTTCTCTTCTTTGTCCCACTGTGCGCTGCTGCTGTAACTTCTTCTGGTGTCTGAGGAACCACAACCAGAGCTGCTGCAATGCAGGGAGACCAACAAGAGTTGGGGAACCATGGAGTGAGGCATCCTGTTAACTAGAAGGGTATAGGTACCTTAACATGGATCACAGCACAGGTGGCTTGAGCACCATGGGATTACCCCCCCAGAGGGCAGGGTGTACCCCTATTGCATGGGTCAAACATGACAAATTGGAGGTTCCTTGAAGGTTTTGGCTTGCCATTAGCCTTGCATTTCACTCATTTGCTTGGGCTCTTGCTATGCTTCCCTTTCCTGTTTGAAGAGGCTTGTTTAATTTTGCTAGCGACTCTGAATGAAGATAAGGCCCATGTGTGTAATAACAGACTAAAATTAAACTTCAAACAAATTATCTGTTAGGATTTAGGAAAATCTTATCTGGGGAGGAATTAATCCTTGCTGCTTGTTTTGGGGCTTTAGGAGGCCACTGGGGATTTGAAAGACAACACTTTTCAGTCTGGCACATATACAGCAACTGGAGCAATGTGCATAATTCTCTGGATATGCTAAAAAACCAAACAAACAAACAAAACCCCACACAAAAAAACCAAAAAGACACCTAAACATCTGAAGTGTAGCCTGAACTGACTGCAAACCAAATGCAGGTGCTGTACATCATCAGCTGTCACTGTCAAAGCCCTGGTCTCCTTGTGACTAATGTCCCTGTTTCCTTCCTCATTGCTTATCAGGACAATTCTGTAAGCTGTCTCTTAAGCCCTAGTGCTCCACGCTGCGTGGCTTGGAAACTAGCCATTGCACCCTCCCGTGACGTGAGGTTGCTCTGAGAAGAAGATGCTGCTCAATCCAGCCTATTAATCAAATTAACAGAGAGGGGGCAAGAAGTGCCTGTTGGGTTTACTTTGCTGAAAAATACTGATGTGGTTCAGAGCGGTGCTGGGAATGGGACTACATGTGGGACTGGCAGAGACTGGGCAAAGCCAGCCCCATTTGAATGCTACCACCCCAAGATGGTTTGAAGGATTCAGTCCCAGGAATGATTTCAGACTAACACTTTAGCTCTGCATCTCTGACCTGCCAGTAATACCCATGACAGACAATAAAGACAAAGACAGAAACACCTCTGAAGTACGTTCTTACCTTGTTACCACAGAGATACCTCAAATTTCCATCAGTGAGTGATTCCTGGTGGAGGTCTTTCATCTTTTGCTCATCCATCCATTTTTTCTTTCTTTCAGCTTAGCTGCCCACACCAGCTGTAGGGTGAAAGAGCAGTAGGAACAAGAGAGAAAAGTGCCTTTAACAGCCAGGAGGAGATAAATGGGTGCTCTTTGGAAGCATAAAATAGATGGATAGTCAGGAAAATCACGTGGGAAAATCTCCAATGTTTACAAAGTTTTGTGGTTTTCTTAAGCATATTTTTCTTGCAATTCTGGGGGCATAGATGATGCAGGGTTCAGAGTAAAAAGCTCTCTCAGGACTGTTCAACAGTACAAGAAGAGAAACTGCCTAAAAACATTGTCTCAAATTTCCATTGTACTCAACCACACAATGGGGTAAGATGCAAGTCTTAGGTGGAAATATTAGGTGCCTGAACTCTGCAGAGGTTTCCACTGAATCTATTGTGCATTCCACTACTGTCCTGGGACTATTTGACTACAGGGCCATGTTATCAGATGGTTATGGTTCAGTGTACTTAGAGTAACCTAATGAGTATTAGATGGTTCAGTGTACTTAGAGCAACCTAATGAGTATTAGAATGGGCCAAACCTGCATCCTGAAGCCCCAGAAACTGAATGCATGCACTGTGGGTGTCCAGACCATCTCCCTGCATGCTCTGAAGATGTGTACAAAGAGGGATATCTTGCCTGAGGGAAGTGAACACAGCCAGAAGCTCAGAACCTAGCAGGAAACATGTGCAAATAAAGAGCAAAACAACCTTTCCCCCTCTTTGATAATTGGTTTAGGTTCCTTCCCACCCAAGTAAATAATAGCTCCTTGGCCACTCTGCCTCCCCATCCACCCTTCCCTACGTGCAATTTGCAGCAGTAGTCCTTTGGTATTTGCAGGTCTGTTTCCCATTTCAAGGAATTTCAAGGGCAGCAAGTCACTGCCTGGCCTACTGTAATGATGCAGTTTATTAGGAAGTTAAACAGATGAGCACTCACTGAAGTCCACTCCGCTCTGCTGCCCTCCGCAGCCAGCACCATCTCTCGCTGCAGAGGCATGGGTTGGTGTCATTGCTCCATACCACCTCTGGCTGTAGATTGCACCAAGGATTGGAGCCGAGAAGGCTCAGTTCAGCATGTGGTCTTCCTGGCTGGAAACCACTCCCTCTCCAGAACAGGAACAGCTCTCCACTGCCTGAGCTGCTCGTAACCCCACATCACTTACCGTAAATCTCAGGTGTCAACAGAGGAATTGAAGATAGGTGGACTATGCAAGGAAAGATCTTCGAAGTAACCTTTTCCCTTTCATCACAGAAGGTCAGAAGCAAAAAAGAGGAC
The DNA here is from genome assembly GCF_964289735.1 of Phaethon aethereus. Taxonomy (NCBI): domain Eukaryota; kingdom Metazoa; phylum Chordata; class Aves; order Phaethontiformes; family Phaethontidae; genus Phaethon; species Phaethon aethereus. The sequence continues at coordinate 64,887,854 of NC_138578.1, read as the reverse complement.
CCCTTCTTTACCTCTGGCAAGGATACCAAATTTACAGCTGCTGAAGCACAGTGGCACACCTCCAGCGGCATGCAGTTCAACGATGCCCAGCGCAATAAACCCTTGCACAGTGCGGACACTGGAGGATCTACCAGCCCAGAAGCGCTGTGTCGGTGCGGTGCTTTGCCTCAGCCATCCACCCCTGTTGGATGGGCAAACCTCCCTGCCCTCCCATTCCTCCTGGTCCCCAGAGGTGCCGCAATCACACAGATCAAACACGGGGCTCTTGGCGTTTCTCTCGTCTATCTAGCTATCTGCTGAGAAGTAAACCAAAGGGAACTCGCACCAACTGAAGTCGTTCTTGCATGCTATTTCTTGAAAGGCATCTGACAACTTGCTGGTAATCACTACCTGCACGGTCTTTCTCAGTATGCAGCCAAGCAGGACGAGGCAGAAATCCCCAGACACACGCAGTCTTTTTTCAGTGCAGCCTTTAACTAGGCAGAGAGGTCACCACCGAGCAATCTCTAGTCCATGCAAAAGGAGTATGTTATCTTGGCAACACTTCAAATGCCTGCTGACCTGAAGAGCAAAAGACTAGAGACTAGAGGTTAAGTAGTTTGGTGTGCTGGACACATGGTATAATAGCTCTCTTACCTTTCTTGAATTTCCATCTGTATCTCCCATACAGCTCTTGACAATGAATGTCATATGTTTTATTGTAATAGATGTTACTAGCAAAAGGCAAATACTTTTCCAAAGGATTGAATTTGTTGCCATAGGAGGCAATGCAAATAATTTGGGGTTAAATACAAAGAGACAAAAGAAAGCTCTTTTGTTAAAGTAAATACAATCTCATTGCTTTGCATTCAGTTTTAGAAGGTTCGTGAATATCCTTGTTTTCCGTAACCTTGCATGTTATTGAAAAAGATCTTTTATTTGCTTCTACTCTTTGCAATTTCTTCAGATATTCTATTTCCTTGCATCTGCAGAAACGGAGCTGGCTTTGTGTGCTTGACAAACCATCAACATCTGCATGTGAAAGATTTCAGAGAGAGAAAAAATAGGGGGGGAAAAAAAAAAAGAAACCTTTCCTAATCATTTTTACTTTGATTTTCATACACTTGTGTAATAGGATGTATCCAACAGTGGATTTTTCTGAAAATATATTTAAACTGAACAAATTCAGATTTGATTTGTTGACACTAAAGAACAAACTCCATGAAAGAGGTAGTCTGTCTTGCTCAGACTGAAGCTGTGTACTCCTCACAGGAATATATTTGTATCTTCATAGAGGAACTAGACTGGTCTTGATTTGAGAACATGAAACAAAAATATAGAATTATGCAGATAAGATACATACTGGAGGTAGTGCCCCCAACTGAAGGGTCATCAGCCAGCACACCATGGTGGCCCATTCAAGTACCTACTTAAAGTACCAAAAGTACCTACTCATGCTGCAGAAAGAAGGGAGTGCTGGAAGCTGGTGCGAGCATCCAGATGTCCTTTCTGCTCTCCCACACAAGAGGGTTTGTAACTCTGTGCTGTGCCGTGGTTTCTTCGTAACAACAATTACCAGTTTTTATGAAATAAGGGAAGGGAAAGCCCAAACCCCATCCTTATGAATTGGAACAAACCTCCTCCCAGTTTCTCTTGCTGAATTGTTCATGTAAATCAGGTGCTTCTGACTAAAACTTGCTTTGTACAAAATAAGCTGCAGGAGCAGTTGCCACACACTGTGCCCTCTACAGGTAGGAAGGAGCTCCCATCCCCATTTTCTGTTTCTCAAAGAAATTCAAAGCCGCTTCTTGTAGCACTCTGTCTTTTGCCCAAAGACCTGCACATCCTCAGATGATGCCTGTGCCCAACAGCCATACATCATTTCCAAGGAATGAAGTGGGTTGCTTATCTATTCTTATTTCCAAGAGTAGGCTCTAGTGAGCCCCAGGTCTGGGATAACAGACCCTGCCTCCTCTCAGGATAGGGGAGGGTTGAGCTTTCCTACTGCCCAAGGTCTTACAAATAAGAGAAGGCCCAGTAAACATTCTTCTTAGCCCACCCATGGGGAGACTGCAGGAGCAACTCATGACCCACTTCACATCAGAAGGTTTGTGAAAGACCATTTTGTCATCGTTGTTATGACTCTAGATAATGTTTACAGTGTTTACCTCAATGTCACAGTATTCACGGATAACTACAGATGGTTGGTCTTCTTGGGTTAAAAGAGATCCTGAGCCAGCTGTCAGTGTAGATAAGTGAAGGTGAAGTACAGCAGGGAAGAAACCCATGGATGAGCCTGAGGTGTTTTTAGTGAAGACAAACTTAATGCCTTGGGCTGCAGTTGGGAGCAGTAGGAGTGACTCACTCTCTTCCCTAAATTATACCACTGTGTGGGGCATGCATCAGACATTAGCAAGCTCCCAGTTATTCCAGAACTTAGTATGCTGTGCCAACTCATTACTTCCTAAATAGCTTCAGTGTCAGTGCTAAGTGGTGACTTAACCGACTGCTGACATTCACTACAAGGTCACGAAGCTAAGTCTATACTTAGGAACACTTTGGTGCCGCAAATGACATGGAAGTGATTTCATCTATATACATTCTGACGAGGATAAGAGGAACAGAGAATTAAATATTCTTAGAATGGCTGGATTTTCTATGCAAGTAGTTATAAGCAGTATATTCTTTGCTCCCCTTCTACAGGGAGGGCTTGACTGTACAGAAAAAAATGAACAAAAGGAAAAACTTTCACTGTGAGCGTGACCGAGCACTGGAACAGGTTTCCCAGAGAGCTTGTGGAGTCTCCATCCTTGGAGATACTCAAAAGCTGTCCAGAGTGGTCCTGAGCAACTGGCTCTAGGTGACCCTGCTTGAGCAGGGGAGTTGGACCAGATGACCTCCAGAGGTCTCTTCCAACCTCAGCCATTCTGTGATTCTGTGACTTTTTCTCTTTTGGCTCAGGTCGTGATCTGACAGCCTTTCCAATACCTGAATGCCTTGTCTCCATTGATCCGTTCTATCATGGGCATGACCAACACAGACGGAATAGGAAAGAAGGTAGAAAAGACAATTAAAATTCAGCTCACTAAATAAGACCTAGAGAAGGAGCCTCACGAAAGAAAACACTAGAGACAATGCCAATAAGGAATTGATAACAACTGAAAAAGTGAACATTCCTGCAATGTTTCCTAAGGAGTCTAGCATTGCCTCTACTGATGACTGCAGCAAACATGCAGCATTTCTCACTGCAGAAAGCTCTTCTTGACTTGCATGCCTCTCTTAACGGCCCACATATTGCAAGTGGATTCTTCCCTCCCAGTGCTCACTGAAGAGGATCTCACCAAAAGGCCCAGTGCCTACAGTCAGATGACAAAGACATCTACAACTCCACTTGGCAGCCTGGAGCTTTCAGCATCTCTATGAACTCACAAATTCAAAGGGTAGTTCTCATCCCCCTACTCCTACAGCTGTTAGCACATCAGAAAGTGACTTTTTCCCATCTGCATCCTCCTCCTGCCCCTTGCTACTAAATCTCTGCTTACCCTAAAGCTTCAGGCATTTTATAAATAATTCCTGCAACCCCTATACCAAGCAACATCACAAAGGCTACCAGTACCATGTTCAAAATCCTAGTTACATTTGCCAAAATATTGCAGAGTAGAGCAGGACACTGAAGTCAAAGTATTTTTAAAAGAAGTTTTTTAATTCATAACTTTCATAGATAGGTAGTTTAGCATTTCCCTCTGCACCTTCCATGGGGAAGCTGCTTTCTTTACTAAGAAATAAAGGTTGTGGAGCTGCCTGATGCCAAGCTACAAGAACCTCTTTGTTCTCCTCTGCCTGCCACACCAAAGGGCCAGGATTTGCACCAGCTGGCCCTCATTGGTAGTCCATCAAAAATACCAAAAGGCAAATTATCCTCATCTGACCTGCAGATGTTGATATGGGTCTCCCTACAACAATAAAGATAAATATCTCAGCTGTCATTTAAGGGAAAATGGCATACGGTTCTTCACGTCTGATGATTCAGACATAATAATCTCCCAGCGATTAGGAAGACAGAGGCAAATAAATTGGGGGCAAAGGGGAAAGAAAGAAAATTGAAAGGAGATAAAGTCTCTATTACCTTCCATTCTACCCCCAAATCTGTCTTGATCCATATCTGAGAAAAGTAAAGGAACCAATCACTACTTGTTATTGCCGGGGCCGCATGGGATCAGGAAGTCTGTCTGCACACACGTATGCTCCATTTCAAGCCAAAGGTGGCAAGGCGGCATTAAAGTGTCAGTTAGTTTCGTATTTCACTTTGCTCTCTTGGCTTAGGTCAGGCACATCCTTAATGCACATTGGGATAAACCAAATGGGAGCCATGGAGCTCCCGCAGCGCTAGCCCAGGCGCGTCGGCTGCACGAAGCGGGGCTGGGATTCAGCATGGACGTGAGCACAGCCCTCTCCACACGGTTGTCACCCAGAATTTCCTTATCATTTTCCAGCCCAAAAAGCAGTGAATGTTATTTTCTTTTTTTTTTTTCCTATCTCCTACCTGCACCCATTTTCAGCCAGCAGCATGCTCCTAGCTCATCCAGCCTGTGTTGTGGCAGGGAAGGAGAGCTACCCAGGCTCTCAGAGTCCCAACCGTGTGGGATTTTATAGGACAAACTCAGAACGTGAGGCTTCACTTTTTAAAAATTGTAAAAATCAGAAGGTAGCTATTCCTACGGGAGAGGCAGAGGCAATAAGTTGGTGGGAAGTAACTGCAGGACTCTGTAGTTACTCACTTCATTAAGTCTTAATTGTAACGATTTCAAGGTGCAACCCCAGCACCGTAATCAGATCCCGAGGTGGCAGAGGCACAGATAATTGTAATGAGCCTTCCTCCAAAATGAAAGGCTTGCACTTTTCTCCCCAGATGCTAATGGTACAAAGTGGAGTCAGAAGATGTTGTCAGCAGGACCCAAGAGAAGCTGGGGATCCAAGGAGACCCCTGGGCTACAGAGTTTACGAACAAATAGTAGGAAGATGTCATTAACCAGAGTTCCTGACTTAACTTCTCTTTCCCCTTTCTATTTCTAGCTTGCTCTCAGAAGCATCCCAAGTAAATCTGCACCATCCTGGCTTCAGTTGGTATTTCGCTCTCTGTAAGACTCTGGCAAAACCATCTACCATACTGGCAAGGCCAGAAGAGAAAGAAATGGAAGAGAGCCAGTAATCAACATGCAGAGAGCAGTGCAGCCCCCTCCTGTGTGCCAGCCCAGGCTCCATCCACACTGACCCCACCAGCAGTGGGTGATGAGCACTTTCTTGACCCACTGGCCTTCCATTCACAGGACTAAAATGGAGAATTAATTGTCAGGGCACACCTGCAGCTGGAGGATGAGTCAGCCCCAAAGGGTTGCTGAGTCAGAAGAACTGGAACGGCCGTTGAAGTTGAAAAATGAGCATTCTTGTACAATCCAGTGCTAATGTCCAAGTAGGAAATAGAAACGAACTTTGGAATAAAAGTCAACAATTGCAAATGAATAAAAATGGGAGCAATGCTACCAGAAGCCCTTCATTCTGGTGATGTCATGGTTCCCAAATGCCCTTCAGAAATGCAAATTGCCTACGATGTAATAAAAAGGGCATTTTCTAGAGTGTGCAGAGCTTGCATAGTTTAATTAAGCATAAACTAGGGTGACTCTGGAAAGGAAAATAATGTGGATTGCATTCTCTGAGTGACCTTGGAAAGGCACTTAGATACTTTCTCTACACAGCAATTAAGTAAACTCACACTTCATATGCTGTCACTCCTATTCCTTTCCTTTATTTAGAAACATATTTTTTCTTCTCCCTGATTCCCTGATCTCACATTGATTTATCTCTGTGCTTAGAAAATATGATTTGTTTCCTGCAAGGTAACTAAACATTTGTCTACGGCCTCACCATTTCTAGTTTTCTAATCTCTACTTCAATAGTATTTATATTAAACTTCTGCTGCCTGCTTTCCTTGTTTTCCACCAAACTCTGAGTAGGGGGATGGATTAAGTTTCTGTAGCTATCATTTGAAATCCTTTCACAGTATCAGTCTCTTGTTCTGTGGAGGCTCTTGCACCACGTGGCCAGCTGGTTTTGTCAGATTTTGAAGGTCAGTTTTGAAGCCCATTAGGTCATCTAGCCTGGAGTTTCTCAAAAAGGAGGCTGTGACTGTACAGAGAATGCAAGAGAGGTTAAGGAGCTGGTTCCCAGATACTAAGGAGGGGAAAAAAAATGGTATTAGCAGCTCGGCTCCATTTCTTCTGGGTTAGGGAGTGAAAAAAAGTCTCTGTGATTCCTGTCTGTGAGCACTGCTGCCAAGAGGGAGCGGTGGCAGCAGCTCAGGTCTGTAGGACAGGGGGGAGTGGGACTTTGAGGGGTGAGTGGATCTCTTACAGCTCTTTCTTACGCATTTGCCTTCAGCTTGACCTTTCAAAAAGCCCCTGCTCAGTCTTCCCCTTGAAATTTGCAGAGCAGTGACCATCTTTGGGAATGCTTTTCTCTTGGTATCTTGCTGTGACTTTCATGGAGGAACAGAAACTTTCCGAGGAAGATTTAAAGAAGGTGCTAAAGGGTGGGAAAAAAATGTTCACTTAGCAAGGGCAAAGCAACCGGGGAAGGGCAGGTGGGGAAACGGTACTGATGTGAAGCTGCCTTTTGAGCTATGGTGGAGTTTCAGTGAACCACACCACAAGGGCTGCTGACTCATAAAAAGGTGGAATACCCAAAAGGAAAGCAATGATCCCGGAGCAATTGCATCCCATTATGGTATGTCAGACATGTCTTTGATTGCACAAGCCTATAATTAGTTACAGAGAATTGCGCTGTTTGTGAAGAAAGAAGAGGAAACAAAAAGAATTATTCCCTGCATTAGTGACTAGCAGGATCAGTGGATAGTGCTCAAGGATTGCTTTAAATAAAATATATTCACTCTTGATAGATTGATGTTTATTTGTGCAATTTCAGAGTAAATGCCAATGAGTCAGTAAAATTTAATAAATCCTAAGAGACTCCACAGCGAAGATCTGAAAGTCTAGGGATTAATTTTAGGGCTTGGCTCCTATCCACTCTGCGTGTAAGAAACCCGCTTAAGTATCTTAAGTATCTTTTGAAGATTATCTTGAAAATTAAGATCTCTTGGTTTTGTGGTAAGAAAGAACGGAAACAACCGAGTTTAATATGAACCGAAAATCGTAGTAATAGCTGCATTACATACTTGCTAACACTAGATGGGGTGTAAGGAAAGAGTGAAGGGGAAAGCCGGGGAACAGCAAACACTTGGAGGTCCGAGCTACCTCGGGCACAGAAACTGAGTTTAACTAAGCTGAGCACGGCTTCCTCCACACCTTCAAAGCCAAACCCGATCATAAATGGACAAGTACCCGTTTGCCCACCTTGCCCATATCTCTGGCCGTGTGGATCTTCACAGTGTGGATATTTTAACACACACAACGCACCACTGTTAGTCTCATTAACATTTTATTGGTACATGGAAAGAGTACATACGCGTGTCAGTAGCATAGATTGCACCATCGCCTCTCGACTAAAAAAAGCTCCGTGTATATACAGCCTTAAAATGCTCCCACTGTAGCTAGCACACTGTATTAAATTTATGCTTATATAAACTACTGTTCTTTACATATTGTATGTATTTTAGCATACATTAAAAATTACCAGGTGGCATGTTCTGTTTTCCTTTCTCACTGCCCTGATGGTCTAACAGTTGCAGTATATTATGGATATGCATAGTTCATTTACTACTCAAAATAATTTCTATTACAGACTATAGGCCATGGAGACAAAACTGTTGTTGCCTTTGGAAGGGAGAAAGTATTTTTGATGCTTAGTGATTTCTGTTGTTACACCTTCATCCTGCAGCTTTTCCTTGGGAGCAGGAAGAGCAAAACAAGGCTCCTTTTGAGACACTGCCTTGTTTAAACCTGAGAAATTACCATAACCCCTCTTCTTTATCAACTCGTGCTTTTTTTGCTCTCCCTCTTAGCTGCTTTGACCTCCTGTATGCTAACTCAGCAGAAGAGGCGTGCCAGCCTTCCCGAGCCTCCGACTCCAGGCTCCTCCTGAAGCCGGGAGGGATGCTGAACTGGGCTTTCTGACCAACCAACATGGCCACCCAGCTGCAGCAGAATTCATTTCCCTCACTCTCTTCTTCTGGTCCCATGTGAATGAGCTAGACTCCTGTGGATCACTTTATCCTCTTTATTAAGCCTGCCTCTGCAGAGACCATTTTAATTTAATTCAACTTGATAGCCAAGTCTCAAAATCCCCTTGGCTCTCGAAACAGTACAGCTCCTGGTATTAGATATACAAGCCCTTTTCCTCCATCCTCTTGCTTCCCTCCAAGTGAAAAATGCCAAGATCCACTTTCTTTAAAGTAGCTTTTAGCTCTGACTGACGCCCCTTGCTGAGTGAACTGTACTCACAGTGAGCCCTAAAAGAAAGCACTGGTGCACTCAGAAATGCCCCTCCTTGGCAGCATATCTGACTCTGTCTAAACATGCATGCTGGACAGAAAAGCAATAAAAAAATGCCTTCCCACAACACAGTTTAAAGAAACTTCGTTTGCCAGCCATACCGGCTTTAAAAAGTAAACTGGGAACATGGTAAGAAATTGCATTCACTGGCAGACATATGAATCATCTCATTTTGTCAGATTTATTAGCTTAATCCTAGGAGAGGTATTGCTAAAACCTGCTGCAGAGGGTTGGTTTGCATCTACTGGTCTGGTTGAACCAACTGGACTGACACCGCATTCGGATTTGGAGGGCAGAGTGCAATACTTCAGAAGGCTGGATGGGCTACGTTGCCAATGTAATTAAAAATAGAACCAGGATGAGCACCTCTACAGGGAAAAATTAACATGTCATTTAAAAATGGAATAAAATTAGTTATGTCTCTGACAGTAATAATTTTATCTCATAGCAGCGAGACAGAAGTTGGGGAAGGCTGTGATATTGCAAGTCACTGGTTAGGTGACAAGGACTCCTCACGGGAGTCCTTGTGCATAATCCTCTTCTGCAGCACCGTTCACATCTTGGATGTTGGAAAGCCTGTGACAACATCTCTACTTTTCACAATAGACCATGTTTCATATGTCCAGGGCAAAAACATAAAGTTCAATCAGCACAGAGATGGTGAGATAGCCTGGAGTATGAAGATTTAAAGGACAGTTTCCTTTGCCTGCTTTACGCAAAGCCTCCCTATTACCCAAGGCAGCCTTGCAGCAGCAAGACATGATATATGCCTTGACAACCTAATATGCTAAGTGGTATGAAAACTTCAAGAAACATATTGTGTAAGTGAACAAACAATATGAAACACAACTTTGTTGGGTAAGGATGGTGGAGAGACTTTCCAGGAGAACAGTCCCTAGCTGTTATCCTGACAGAGGCTCTGCGTGCCAGGACTGCCCTATTTAGGGTAACTGAATGCCTTAGTCTGTAGCCACCCAAAATACACAGCAGCACAGTCTGTTCAAATCCTCCTGTTTAACCTTCAATAGTTTGGCAACCTGGCAAAAGCCTGGAGCTACCAAGAGGAAACCCTTCTTCTTGGAGCCAGAGTTAGCTCTAGCATGAAACAGGTCCAGCTGCCTTGGTTTCAAAAGACTTGGTGATACCAAGGTCATATTTAAACCTCAGCCAGAAGGAGGATTCCCCAAATAAAGGTTGTGATGACCAAAACCCGAATTTATTGCTTCTGAGCTGTGCTGAGGGAAGAACACTGGAGAATAACTCACCGCATACAGACAAGCTACAACATGGAGAACATGAATGTAGTTGTGTGTTTCAGGCTAAACTTGAGCTGTGCCTTCTAGAATGAGAGATCACTATAGATTTACTTGTTAAAACATCCCAGAATCTACTGGGATCATCAGGAAGAGTGTGAATTAGGGCAAAATGGGGTGGATTTCTGGAATACCTATTAAAACAGAAAGTGGACAGAATTGGTAGTCGATTCATTCATGGCACCAAGCAGACCTCTGTTACTGTCTGACTATGTTAACTTGTTAAGATCTCACAGTCTAGAAGTGACATACCCTTCTTCTCCGGGCTACCCAATTACTGTGGGCTGAGCTATTTGTTATGCACAAGCTGTTGCTGAGATAGTGATTAACGGAAAAAAAATGGCAATAGATTTTGCCTTTCCCTTTAATCTACAACAAATTAAAATGATGCCTCAGTCTTACTATAAACCACAAAGACAGATTTTGAAGACAGACCTCAAGAAACCAAAATAAAGTGTATTCTGGAACACTGCTGTTCACTTTTACAATTCATCAGCAACCATGAAAAACTGGCTCTAATCTTAAAATCATTACTAACATGTTAGTTTAAGAGTCCAGATAATTTCTATGCTTTGTATGTTTTACTCTTCATTTTCGTTATGAGATGTTCAATTCAAGGTAGTCTTCTGGGTAAAATTTAGATCATTCTCTTAGATGTCAACATTCATCCTAATGCACTGCACTCTCCTCTGAATGACTACAGATTGCAAAGTGTCTGAAAAAGGATAAAACAGACATGCCATGCAGTAACTAAGTAAATGCAATCCCTGATTAATATGCAAGTTTGAAAAGTTCAGAAAATGTCATCATACTCCATAGGTGCACCCTGGTTTTGGAAAGGTGTCTTTTTGTTTTGTTTGGGTATAAATGTTTTTCTACATGAATTTCACTCCAGCAGCTTTTCATAAACTCAAGTCAATGATGATATGTTCAAATATTTGAGTGTTTCCTTTAAAACTAGAGGCAAAGAAGAAATCTCTCCGATCTGTTGACACAGCTGTGAAAGACCGTGGTGCTTGCACATAGATTTCTTTAAATAATCTGAAGATCTTCTTTTCACCATCCCACTGGTAAATCTGGGAGAAGGTATAGTCACTTCCCAAGGCTAGGTAGTGATTATTCTTGAAGGAGAAAGGCTGCAGCGCCATGGCTCCTCGGGATGGAAGAGCCTGTATCTCCACAAACTGTTTGCTATTCCATTTCATAACTCTGGAGTCACCAATGAATCTCGTGAGCGTGATGTACAGGTTATCTTGCATCCTGAAACTCTTCACAGCCAAGACATCTTCCATGTTGGGGATTTCACTGTGTGGGACGAACTTTTTGGAAACTTTGTTCCACTGCAGTATAATGGGAACCTGGGAACGGCTAGAGAGGATTAAATGTGATTTCCCATCTATATCAAGAAACTCAGCATCGGTGTCCCTGAACCACTCATGAAGGGACTGGTATGAGTAAAATCCTTTGTTATTCCACTTGTATACTGTGGACAAACCTGCTTTAGAGCTATCTGCTATGACAAAAAACATTTCACTGTCTATCTCAAAAAGCTCTATATCATTCGGCTTGGAAATGCGAGACACTTCAATATCCTGGAATTTGACAAACTTTGTCCAGCTTTCATCATACTTGTAAATGTGTGAGCCACCAAAGAGCTGTGCCACCACCACAAAGACTTGGTCACCAACAAGAATGGCTTTACATCCCACTATGGACTGACCTATTGCCCAAAGAAAAAAAAAAGCACAAGTATTAGCACAGTAGCAAGCACCCTTTAAACCACAGACAGATTACCAAATCACCCCTCCTCTTTTTTAAATCTGCACCATCTCATAATTTTGTCTTCTGCCACACATCTTCAGAGCTTCTTTTCATGCTTTCTTCTCCCCAGTAACTTGAAAGATGACTTCAAATGTTGTAAATGTCACACCCCCCAAGGTGTGCAAGTATGATGCACCCTAAAATGCTCATTCCTTTTTATCCAGAATACTTTTTTTCTGTTTGTTCAAACACATGCCCCCTAATAACCAAAACAATTATTTAAGACAAATTTTATTATTCCAAAATAACAAGAGTTGTTATCTCATGACTCAGCAGGAATCTGAAATTCTCTTATTCTTGGAATATTTATCTTTCCAGCTTATCTAGAAGAATGAAATATAGTCTATTTTTTGTGTTCCAAGAGGGCCACGGTGAACTTTTTGCTACTGTAAATAGAAATACTGATGCACCTTGTGGATATATCACCTGACAGCAGGATGAAAAAGATAAATCTAACTCTGTTGTTTCTGTTAAGTATTCGTGAGATTATGTTAAACTAGAAATATTTAGGAATATCGCAGTTCCCAGATTAGATCAGATTGGGTTATGGTCCATTTTGAGAATGTCAAGTCATTATACAAAAACCACATCAAAAAAGTAACAATCAGACTATTTACGAAAGGTTTTGTTGGAAGGAGAGAGGAATTCCTCTCTGAAGTGCACAGTTTAAGTAGAACTGTAACTGCACAGATTCCCCTATGTGTGCTTGGTCACAGTCACTACAGGAGACTCGCCCTGGCACCTCTCCTGGCCCTCTACCCATTGTTGTTTCACACCCAGCCTCGGATGATCTACCACCCTTCCAGTGTAGGAGGGGTGGGATTCACGTCAAGTACTGTAAGGTATGCAGATTGCAGCATAGACATGAATGCTTGAGCTGATCATCCATTTCTGGTCTAACTTAGTCAAAAAGCACCCTAGAAAAGATTTCACCTGGTCCATAGATATCTTCTTTTGCAGAGGACAGCAACGCCTATTCTTTGCATGTTGACTCTAAAAGCAATCTTGACAACTAGTTCAGGTCCAGAAGCCCATGTTGTAAAGGGCTAAATTCAGACATCCGCATGCCCAGCGTACAGTTAGTAATGAAAGTCCCCATGGAGCGCAAAGCTGGCTCCTGAGCTCTACAAAACACTTTTTAGGCTCCGCAAAACTCTTTACATGTCTGCATCCCCTGGCAAAAGTCTCTTGCTCACATTTCAGAGCCCAGAGCTTAAGCTCGGGCCTTCCAGGAACACATGGTGGTCATTTAAGAAATGAGTCTGGGCACATACGTTGGGTGTGGAGCTAGGACACAAGCCCCCAGCAGAAGGGTCTCCTCATCACATCATTCACAGTAAAATGAAATACATCTGGAAGACAGCTGTCTTTGGAAATTGCCTAAACTCTCAACTTCATTTCCAGAGCTTTTCTAGAGCTCTGCTAGCTCTCTTCGGGCCATCTATTTCTCAATTTACATCCACTGGTACATATTTCTCCTAATCTACCAAAACACAATGAAACCTAAAAAAGCAAAATTTTCCGTTTCTAAAATTTCCTTGACAGAGGGGTAGTATCTTGTAAACTTTCAGTAGTGAGACACAGAGCTGATCTGAGGAGGTAGGTGCTTGCTGCCTTTGCAGACTTCCCACAACACCAGAACAAGATGCAGCATACTCTTTTTTTTCCTAAAATACAAGGTAAGAAAATAATCTATCACACCTAACAAGGAACAGGAGGGAAGGATGCTCCACAGATAAGTTTAGCTCCTGAGACCTCAGAACCAGTAGCCTGAAGTAACTGGGAAATTGGGCAGCGTATAACAGATCTAAAGACTCTGTCCTTGCTGTCATAGTGTGACTGAGCTCTGTATGGCACCACGAGTGTTGGTTAGGGACAGAATAGTTGTTAGTATTAGAACAATTTATGAGATCAGGCAGAGAAAGCCTAGCTTGTGTCCTACAGTGAGGTTAAAAGTGCATGTATTAACAAGATGCACTACACCATGAAGCCACTCACGTCCAAACATTACACACTTTGATCTGCCAAATTCAGCACAGATTCAGGACACAAAACCATCAACTGGTGCCATCTATGAATCTTGTGCTTGTGAAACACCAACAGTTCATCAACGACTGGAATCCCAGTGTTCATATACCTGTGATATTGTCATAACTCCTGAAATTCATTTCAATGTGATCCCACTCCAGCACCATGCAGTTCTCCATGCTGGGCTGTGCAATGGCTACAAACACATCATTCTTTGAGTTGAACGTATCCACTGAAACTGACTGGTAGGGCAAAATCTGGTGAACAACAAAATCTAGAAACATATATTTACAACAGTTAGGATCCATCCTTGCTGGAAACACAAACTGGTTGCTGATTATAACGATTTACACTGAAAAATGAGTGAAATACTCTGGATTTTGTATAATACTAGCGTGGAAGTGTCAGTGCTCACGTTAGGCATGCAGCGATAGGGGAAAGCTTCTCCTGCTTTAGGCTTCATAAACTGTCCTCTGGAAATATAGTTGCCAAGGAGATCAAATAGGTAAATAGTGGCAGAAATCAGAGTTTCTAGCTAGGCTGCCTGGTATCAATGAAATCAGGATATCGAGAGAGAAGTTTCTTTCCCCACAGCTGGAAGTTTCTTCCCCATGAAGTGAAACAGCCTTGCTAGAATCACTTTCAAGCTGAGAGACAGCAACTTCCAGCTGAAGTCCAATAACTTCTTAAGTCATGCAAATTTAATCACTAGCAATTTGTGTTATGCTAAACCAGGCAGAAAGTGAAATGATAATCTGAAGTTTGCCTGGGGATAACCCCATTTCGGCTAGACCATAGAGAAAATGGTGTAATCAAAAACTCAGTTAACATAATGTTTTATGGGGCATTGTAAAGTAGTTTAGGCATAAAATACAACCAACCTGCAAATTACTATCCAGTGGAAAATTTATTCTAGAAACTAAGACTGAGGAGTTGGAGCAACCTGTGAAGACTAAGAGTATAATTCCAAAATTCAAGATTTCTTCTGAAAATCCAAGTGTCTCTGTAGATTTAATTCTAAAATCCACCCTGGGCTAAGACAGCAGTAAGCATAGAGTCAATCTGGGGCAAAGCGAGGAGACTTGGGTCTGAATTTGATGTTTGGCCTGGCAGCTAGGCAAGGTCATTATTATGAGAAAAAGAAACCAGTGTAGCAGAGTTGACGAAGACAAGCCAGCCCTTGGGTCTAGAATGTGGCAGAAGGCCTGCACTGAAGTTATGTATGGATACAGATATACAGAAAAGGAAATGCACCTTCCACTACTATGGAGTTTCTCTGCAGAACCACACACTGCTCTGTTTCAAGCTCCATTTGCTACATGCCTTCACCATGCGCTCCTGTACTCAGAAGGCCTGAGCATCCAGGGATTTTGGTGAAATGGTAATTAAATCCTCACTCGAGTCCCTCATTTTGGTGCATTATGAAATAATTGTTTTCAAATGAAGAACTTTTTGTCTCTGCATGCTTGAAAGCCTTGCCCTTGAGGAGTTGCACTTCTGGAGAATAAAGATAGATGACTACCATTAAACAAACAGAGCCAATTCTACAGCTGCAAAGGAAATGACAGTCTCCATTCTTCGCGGGACTATTGCAAATAGAGTTTGGGCTTCATTCATAAATGCTGGTAGGAAAACAAGAAAGTTATCTACATTCTCACTGGGAAAATAAAGGAACTGGAGAAAACCGACACCGAAGTATGCAGAAAGTAAAAGTAAGTGATAAATGATGAAAGGTAGCTAAGGATGGAGCAACAATGGATACGGGCACAGAAAACCAAAATATTTTTTAAATCTTGAGAAAAAAAAAAACAACAAAAAAAAGGCTAGTGCTGAAAAAGACATGTCTTGAAATCTGAACAGTTGTGAAACACTTTGAGGGAATTTGTGAACTAAAACAAACCAGTCTGTGTGTTAAAACACACGTTTCAGCTCATTTAGAAATGATTCAGTGTCAACACAGCTATTTTTACTTGTACCTGCCGTTCGGTTCTCTGTGTCACTGGATGAGTAAAAAAGGGTAACAAAACCAGTCGCAATCACTAAAAAGCAATATATATTGTTTTTAGCACCAGTTGGAAATACCGGACTCTAATGTGGGACAGGGTTACACAGTAAAGAGGTGCTGCCACATCAGGCTTGCCAGAAGTTTAGGTCTTGGGGGCTTGATTTAGTTTTAGAGGCAGGTCCACATGCCTTGCTTTAACACTAGAAAGAGCTCACACAGTAAATACAGGGATGGGGGACACATATTTTTCTCTTTTAGGCTGGATCAGCTTGCATGGGAGAGGGAAGAGGATGCGGCCCTCGCTTCCCCCCGTGCTGCACGGGCTGCCGCTCTCCGCCTCTCGCCCTGATGCACGGGGCCTCAAGACATCTGGTTTTAACACTGCCTTCTGCCAGCTGAGGGCTGGGGTGGTCCCCCCGTCCCCCAGCCGCCCGCTCCGCCTCTGCTCCTTTGGCTGTTGAACCGGCACAAGCTGTCACGGATGAGGGACTTGATGCTTTCGTTGTTGGGCTGATCTCCCCCCGCAGCCCCTGCGCCGGCTGGTCCCGGCGCACAGGAGTACAGATGCAGAGGGGGAGCACGTGGGGAACGCTGGAGGACATGAGAGAGGGGAGCGATGATCCCTTTGGGCAGCAGCTCCTAAAACTGCATCCTGTGACTTGGCCACCAGTCGGTCCCCCTCTCCTCATGGCCCTTCTTCCCCGTGATGGAGAATTCTACTCCAGGTCCCCCTCTCCTCATGGCCCTTCTTCCCCGTGATGGAGAATTCTACTCCAGGTCCCCCTCTCCTCATGGCCCTTCTTCCCCGTGGTGGAGACTTCTCCTCCGGGTGAGGCTACCCGGCACCTAGAGGTGCTGTCGGAGGGCACTGGCCATCCCTTCCTGCCTCCCACCACGGCAGCACAGCTGATCTCCAGCACAGGAGCGAGTACAGAGCAGACAACTCTCTAATTTGCAGACTACCTTCCTCCCAGCCAGCAGGGGAAGAGAGGGCCACCTCCAGAAGAAGTCCCAGCCAGCTAAAGAGGAAAGTAAGCTTCCAGAGCTCGGCAAGATGATCCCTGCCGGCAGGCCTGGGCGAAGCAGGCCCCAGGCACACACGCGGCCCGTTTCCAGCGACTGCGGGAGCGCAAGGCCTGTCTGCCAGTCTCCTGAAAGTGAGCAGACGTGCGCCTGCCCCGCTCACGGCCCCAGCGCCGCCCGCTCGCGCACCGCTGCGGGAGCGGGACGAGGAGCCCGCTGCAGCGGCCTAACCTGCTTCCATGACGCATGCCGTGAGACGAAAAAAGAGATGCTATCACAGAGAGAGTTAAAAGTGCGGATCGCTGACACTGTGAAGCACTTTCTCTGTCAATAAGCGATAGCAGCGTTTTGTTCTTTGGCTTTTGTTATTTTTTTTTAATATGGCAGCACCTCTCTACATCTTTCCTCCCGTTACCATTGTATCAGTTCAGAGGACGCACGAACTGATTCAGGCACCGAGAAGTACGTTTTACCAAGCAAACTGCTTTGTTGCCACATACGACATCCAGTCACGCTCGACACAGAGCACCAGAGACCAGAAACGATGGAGAGTCTGATCACGCCTGGCTAAGGAGGGAAATACTAAAGACTAACGTGAAAGAAAGAGGTTTGCAGAGCACTGCCTGTCACTGAGTGGGAAAGGAGAATACAGCTACAGGGTACATTGCTTTACTTCAAAATAAGGTACAAGCCTGAGCCTGTGGCCAATAAATCCCTAGGGAATGAACACAGGCATATTTACACTCCCTTTGGAGCTGGGGGAGGCAATGGCAGAGAAGGAAAAAGCCGCTGCGGCCTGACACCACAGACTGCCAAGGCCACCGGAGGGCTGCAGCTTGAGCAAGGTAACTTCCAGTTCAGTGCAGGGGACACGATGCGGTCTCAGGGGTGACACATTCCTGAAGATTTGCATTTCTACTCTACTTATCTCTGTTTTGTCTCTTATGGGTCATTTCTGCATACCGTCTGTCTCTCTCAGACACTTCGTAAGGATGCCAGAGCTCCAGGTCTTCTGCGCCCTTCACCTTCACTGCGCGCTGGAGCTCCGGGAAGCCTGCTGCTGCCTACCCCCAGGCCAGAGGGGTCAGGCACTCTGCCTTCCCCCACAGCAGCCAGCGAATGACTGGTTTGAAGATGTCCTTTACTCTCTGAAGGGTATATTACAGCTATAGGCTGTGCTGCGAGAGCACTTCTCTGCTGGCATTTGCAAAAGTACTAAGCTAGGCAATCCTTGCTCCACATACCGCCTTAGCTCCCCAGCAAACTCCACAGCACGTGAAATTAGATTTATGCTTGGTGTAATTTCACTTACGGCAAACAAAGGGACTAACATTAAGGGTGAATTTTGCCCGTGGCAAGTTTAGAGTTAGGTTTCTAGGTACAAAGAGATGACAGTGGGCAGGGAGGTCAGTATAGGTCTGAGGACCAGGCAGATAGGGCTGGTTCTCGCACCCTGTGCAATTGCTTAAACAAAGCCCACCTGTACTTTGTACTTTTGCATCCCAGTGGATTTGCAGACACAGGAACATAACTTTGGTATTGTTCTAAGCTACACTGCTCTCCTGCTTTTGACATCCTTTTATGTAGCAGATTATCGTGCTTTACCTCTGCCACTCTTCTGAGATGTTTTTGAATTCTGAGTTCATTCTCTTTATCTTTACTTATTGCCCTTGGATTACCTTTCATACCTTGTCCTGAAACTTTATTTTACATTACTAGTAATCAACTTTTCTATTGTCTCTTAATGATGATGGCTGACTTGATGACAGATGAGAAATCAAATGCCTCTGATACTACTGTATAGAAAAAAAGCGGAGTGCTGACATCATGTATATGAAAGATGAAAAACAATACTCGCAGCTGATATTCTCAGTTATATGATGTGACTACATTTAAAGATAGGTAACTGCAGCTGTTCAGTCATAAAATATAAGCATAACCACATGCAAGTTTCTCTTCACTTCCTTCAGCGTGCTTTCCATTACCTAAAATAAAAGCCAAGATCCTAAACAAGACAGCAGTCAGAATATTATTGGACATTTCTCTCCAACTTAATGGAGTTCCGTAAAGAACTGCTGGCAGTATTACCACCACATTTGATGCTATTAAATTGTGGCCTATTGAATAAAGATAACAGATATAGCCACATTATTTGAACTTCTTTTCATTGCTTTCTGTGAAATAAATACAGAGATTTTGGGAAGCTCATCTGCCATAACTCTATGGCCTTATTCCAGATAATAGAAAGCATTCTGGGATGAAAATTAAGTCACAAAGAGAGTCATAATCAAGTCTTTTGGAATATGAATAGTCACAGCTCTTCTCCCATTATCATTTAATCCAAATAAAAAACTCAGTACTTACTTTGGCTTCAAAATGTAATTTTCCCATTTTATGCTTGTTCTAGTATTCAGAAGCGCTTTGTCTGTAACCCTAACCCTTTCCCCCCCCAGGTCATGCTCACAGAAGCAAAAGGGTATAGTCTAAACTTCTGATATTTAACCATTTGTAGTGTGCTTAGAAATATACATTCTGAATACCTGTAGTGGTGCATTCATAATCAAAACTTGTCACATCATTTAACTTCTTATCCTGATATTCTGCTGGACCAATACACAGGACATCAGAAACAGTGGAATTTGTCATCTTTAACCACAAAAACAACCACTTGGCTTTGCAGTCACACTCAAATTTATTTCCCCTTAAATCTCTAAAAAACACACAGAAATAAACATATTTGAAAAAGTTGATAGCAATATGAATACTACAGAACTGTTATCACCTTGACATGCTGAATTTAAAAATATCTGAGTAGCCTTGAACTGTTTTTGAACTGAGAACAGGGAAGTTACTTAAGTCTTATTTGGACTCTCTTACTATGGACTGGGCTTCACTGAGTGCTGTCCTTGGAAAAACTGTTTCGATCTAGGAAATATGCTCACTTATAGTCGTACTAGCAGAGCACTGTGATTCACGTGTAAAGTCACTGATGTTTATAAGCTTTCCTAGGATTAGGACTGTGACATAATAAATCCTGACAGCCCGGCTGTCTGCTGCAAGCCTCCTTCCCACCACCTACCACTGATGTGGATAAACCCCATTCCTTCACTAAACTATTCCAGTCCCGCTGGTTGACGGAGTGGCCTTGCTGGTACCATTTCTCCATTACATTAAAACACAGATGTAAGGCATGTATGTTTAGAGTTGCTGCTGATGTGGAGTCAATTTAACCCCCCTCTACTAATGTATGTGCAATTTCAACACTGTACCTGTTCTTTGATCCCTTGGCAATTTTTTTTGGCTTGCAATTATTCTTTGCTGTTTGAGAGAGCCAGGACAAAAATAGGGGAAGCTGACTAGCAGCTCAGTTATACAAGAACACACTGACAGTAAGTCAGCAATGTGCTACAACTGCACAAAAACAAGAAAAAAGCGCCTTTTTTTTTTTAATTAATGCCTTTTACTAAAATAATGTTGGGGAATACATGCAACAGTAGCAGGCAAAAATGTTAAGAGAAATTGTAGTTTTAAAATTCATTGTCTCCCTTTCCCTAAAAAAAATTTATATGAATCATCAGAAAGAAGTACAATAATGCAAGCTCTGTACAGCATCACAAGAAGCAACAGTGATTTGAGAAATAGCAGTTATTTTAGAGGAGTCTACCAAACTGTTTTAAAATGAGAAAAGCTAGAATAACAAAACACACATTTCTTTTCTGTGCTGATATCAGACACAGCACCACACAAACCCAGAAGGTAAGGCTCAGAGTGACAGAAGCAGGCAATCAACAGAAAGATTCTCATTACTTACAGTTCAATTAAAGAATCTAAATCACTGAAGACATCCCTTGGCAGAGCTTTGAGATGGTTATTGGCCAAAGAACTAGAAAAGAAAGTTAGAGCTTAGTATCATCAGTGCCTGTTGTCTGGCTGACTCTTACTAAGTCTGAGCTCACTTAGTGAATGTTAATTATCAGACACTGTCCAGCCACTGGCTTTGTTAATAAACCCAAGGAACAGGCACATATTAATTATTCTCATTCAAGAGTGGCGATTGCTTGATGAAGCTGATGTAAAATACAGAAAGCTTTTTTATTTAACAGCAATGTTAATCACGAGCAGGTAGTATGACGGTGGTACCTGTGGCAGCATCCACCAGTCACAGTTGTGCTCCAGCGTGAGCTGCGAGTGTGCGTGGGCAGCCGAGCATGCCACAGCGCGCTGCCGGCACAGGAATTTTTTAAAGACCATTTTTTTCATTTGTGGAAGGCACGCTGTTGACAGCGGGAGGAAGCTGACGCACAGAGGGGAAGGGAGGTTTGCCATGTGGCACGAAAACCAGCAGTCCCCCAGAAGAGTTTTGTTCAAGTACAAATTACTCTACCAAGTGTTAAATAACTTACAGGTGGGTCAGGTCTCGAAGGCCACGAAATGCATTTCTTGAAATGGTTTCAATTTTGTTTCCCTCAATGAATCTAGGAAAAAAAAAAAGTATTTTAAAATACTTTAATTGAGATTATTATTAGCATCACCAGTGCTTTAACTTCTGGTCTGCAAATTCAGCAGGTTCCTGGGCAGGCCCTTCAGCCTTAAAGGTGGGTAGGTCTCGGTGGAGCTGCTGACGTTCCCTTTTCCCCTTTCCTCGGGGGAGCGGGGCCGCAAGGAAAGATGCAGGTACCGGGCAGTACAAGGGAGAGCATGGGGCACAAATATCCCACAGAAGAGGAACAAAATGAACAAAGCAAATTGCTCTGTTGGTAAAGCCTCCTGGAATGTGTTGGATGAGTTGTGTGAGGCAAGAGACCTGCATAGGGGAGACCTCCAAGACGGACTTTAGAAGCTGAAGTCCTGCCTTCCTCTCACAGGTCACCTGCATTTTAACACCACGGCAGTACCGGGGCTGCCCATGCTGCAGATGGACGCTCTGACGGGGAGCTCCTATGGCTGCACGCACAGTGCCACCTCCGCGCCCACTGAGCCGGCAGGCTCTCTGCTCGCTGCCACCTCCGTGACGTGAACTGCAGTTCCGTACTGGTAGAGATCTGAAGTCTGCGTAAATGGTGAGACTGCTGCCTTGTTTTCCTCCCTGCTGCTGCGGTTCAGCTCTCTCTGAGCGGGGACACCACCTCTGCAGGGTGACCAGCTGCACACAAATCACGGCCCTGTGCGCTGGGGAAATAATGACAGGCACGTATCGATTCTAGGAGCATGCTGCTCCTCCTGACTGCATGTCAGCATTTAAAGAAAGAGCTGATACTTGAGCATCTTGACCCCCGAGCACTTGAGGACGCATCCCTAAATACACAGCCCTGCAAAGCGATTGCAGCCAGGTGGCCATCAAGATATTGCATGGTACAGCTGTACCTGGATGAAGACAACAGCATGCTGACTTTATAAAATGTTTGATGAGATAAAAGCATCTCCCTTTTTCCTCCACATACTTGTTTGCCTTCCAAGGAAAAATACTAGGAGCCAAGGTCTCTTCTCAAGAGAGACAAGATGGGGATGCAGGAAACGTCAAATGCTCTTGGTTCTGCAGTCGAGGCATAGCCAAAACCCTTCATTAAGTGACCATGACCCTGACTGCAGGCAAAAGGTGCAGATGAGAAACTGCTGTGCCTACGTGGAAGATGTCAGACGAGGGTCAGCCGTACTCTGTTACAAGGCTGCCCTGGGACACGAATTCAATCCGCAGAGCAGAGCGCCAAACTGCCTCCTGACACCCGCGCTGGCACCTGGCATCCCCACATGCTGCCAGCTCACCGGTCCATGCAGAAAAACATGGCTTCGCTGAACCCACTGCAGCGAGGTGATGGACATTTGGGCCAGGGCTCAATAATTTGCCAGATTCCTGAGTCGCCAAACCTGGACTCAAAGGGATGCTACCCTGGGAACGCCACTCTGCCAGCAAAGCTCCCATCTTTATCAGACCTGTCTTATCCAGACTGTACACAGAGTCAGTTAGTTTAAGGGGGCATTGAATGCCACTGTCAGTGCTGCAAGCACAGCAGGACACAGATGGGGGGGGCGAGAGAGAGAGAGAGAGGTATCGGCTGTGGGTGCTCCTCATCTGCTCTTCATCCAGAGACTTCGCTTTGTACACAAAGAAACTTGTCGTTCTTGTTTGTCGGTGAGGTTTTCTTATTCTCTGTAGGGTCTGATCACTGGTAACCGAAGCTGTAATGGTGTTACTGGCTGCATAGCCAAAAGAAAAAAAAAAACCCTCAAGAAAGGCCACTTGCACCCAGTTCCCAAACGGCAGAGGTGTGGTTTGCTGGGAAGGGGAAGAGGTCTGTGGACTTGGCAGGGAGGGTGACCACAACCATTGACCGAGACCACTTGTTCGGCTGCTGCTAAAGGAAACTGAAACTGAGCAGCTTTGCCAGTCTTCACTCTGCTCCCTGGCTGGCAGCTGGCAAGCAGGGACAGAGATCTCCCCTCTGACCAGCTGAGGAGGGGCAGGATTTTTTTCTTTTGGAGGAGTCTGGCTGCAGTTACCAATGCAACCACTATGACTGCATATGCTGCTGGGGCGTGCTCCATCTTAGACTCATCAGCATCTGAAAGCAAGTCATTAATGAAACAACATACACTGGTTTTTCTTCCTTTTTACAAGTATACTGCAAATAACCTTTTTTCCCTGTAGACACACGGAAAAGAGAATGATTAGCAGCTATCACTGAAAAATCCAGATGTAGCCGAATGGTGGATTTCAGAATATACCATTTACCATTATCCTTGATTTCTTGGTCTGCAAATTCCATTGTTGGCTGCTCCACATGTATCACACTGTTAGACCTGAATACCTTGCCTTAATACCTATGTGCCTGCAAGACTTTAGCAAGAGTCAGTTTTATGAGCATTGGTTCTCCTTTACAAAAAGACAGAAAAGTTTTCCACAGCCACCTTTCAGTACGTGAAGGTGGGTGGAAAGAGGAATTTTTTTGCAGATCATATTCAGAATTTCAAACATACCAGCTCATGTCCAGTAACACAGAGAAATGGCAGTCCTTTGGAGTATGAAGTGAGGATAACCTGGTACCAGGGCTAATACATTTTTTTAAAAGAAAAAAAGGTGACCTAAAAAAAAAAAAAAAAAGATCGGGAAATGAAGGTAATGTAAAAATCAACAAAGAAGTGAACTAAGTAAAGAAAAGGAAAGTTAAATAAATTTAAATAATGATATAATTACAATGTTTATGTTATATGAAATACATATTTCTATTGTCATATATTTATAATTATTTCTTATATAAATATATATGCCATGGGCATTAAATAGGCTATCAGAACAAAGATGGAGAGGAAAGTTTGGGGGAAGAGAAGCAGTCTGGTAATCAAAATCAGCCCAGGCTTTGGGCAGTACACAGATACTCTGCACCTCCTCTTCAGGCTGCCAGCAGGTCAGGAGAGGCTTCCCCACCTCCTTCCTGAGGTTCCAAACCCCTTGACCGTGATGGCACTGTTCTGGAAAGCCAGGACAAGCTCTTGCTCAGCAATGCTTTTTCGGTGCACTGTCATTGCACAGAGCCACCTTGCATTCACGCCGTATTTTAAAAATCCACTGCAATCCCTGAAAAATGGTGAGCCATTGTAAAGGACGTTTGCACAGCAGTGGAAGAGACATCCTTCATCGCCCCTGCTCCTGGGAATCACAGCAAGGACTCAGACTCCACAGCAGGAGTCCTGGCAACTTATCAAAGCATCCTGATTTATAAAGGACAGGGGAAGACATAAAATACCAAACTTACAGGTATTCTAGATGGAAGAGGCCAGCAAAGGCATCGTCTCGTATAGCAGTGAAGGAGTTGGAGTTCAGCAAGCTGAAAATGGAGAGCAGGCATTAGGAAAGCATGTTAAAACTCGACACGCTGGATTAGCCCATTGTGTTTACTGCCCATGACCAAACGAATCTTACTGACTCAAGCTCATATTGCCCCACCAGAGGCACACATAAAATTCTGTGAAATGGTCTATAAAAAAAAAAAAAAATCAAAGGCATAATGTGATGCTAGTTAATGTCCGCTACTCCCCAGGAAAAACGCTCGCTGTGCCATTCACCTTGGTTAAATGCAACCTGGCCCTCGACTCTCTGGTCCCCTGAGTAGGGCAAGCTGTCCTTAGAGGGTAGGACCCCAGTTGCCCATCACCCCTTCAGCCACACTGAAGATTTTCAAGAGATCATCTCCGCACCACTCCCGAGCTCCCAGAAAGGGGGCAGCCCTTTTGTACAAGCACCGGCTCTCGTCTGTGTAGCCTCGGTGGATAGCTTGTTCTGCGCTCCCAGGGGGATGCTCCAAGCCGGACCTGCAGACGGGCTATGGCCCATGGGGTGGGAAGACAGCACGCGGTTCACGCGGCCGGTTCGTCAGCTGGAAATGCAGACGTGCCCAAACCGCCAGAGACAGAGTCCTGCCACGCTCGCAAAGCCAAGCCCCATGTCTGCAGGCCGTGAGGAAGAGCGGTGGTACTGCGTGCTCCAGGCACTGCCTTGCTGGGTGAACTTCAGGGACAAAATATGTTAGAGCTGTGCCAGAGCGGTTGTGACCTGAGCCGGGACAAGGCGGTCAGGGAGAAGGATGCTATGGGAAATCTTCGCCAGCAAAGTTCCTTCTTTGCCGTATCCAAGCACACCGGTCTCCAGTGTTGATATTCAAAGGCACAGAGAGCAATTTCCTTTTAAGAAAATAGCAAAACTTCTAATTCAGTCCAAAAATTGAACGCTACTCAAAAGAAAACATTTTTGGAAAATCTCAGAATTTTCCGCTGCAAGTGAATATGTCTGCACTAATCACTTTATTAGAGTAACTTATTAATCCTCCTTTTGTATGGTTTTAGGCATTTTACTGAAATTAATTTAGAAGACTAATGAACGTGAAATGCAAACTTTCCCTGCGATCCTCAGTTATTATGCTAATGCTAGACAAACACCCCTTAAATTATCCCAAAGAAATCTGACAAAGATGCAGACCTCCATCAAAAATAAATCCTTGCCTTACTATTTTACAATGGCTACTGCCATAGTCCTGAGGTATCCAACTGCTCAATTATGCATGTATCTCTTTTGTCACTAAATCATTCTTTTTTCTCATGTTTGAAGGGAAAAGTCACAAACTGCACTAACCGAGACAATTTGTCAGGGCCCACGGTGGTGGCGGTGACAAACAAACCCCTCTCGCTCCATCTGATCTACTGCATAAAGTGACTTGGGCAACTTCTGACTTTCTGGACGACTGACCTCTACCCCCCACACCCCAACATCTCCTCCTGGAAATCTACTACAGCTAAGAAAATGGGATAACCTTCATCTTGGTCTTCCTCCCTCTTCACAGTACCACTATCCAAAACAAGCCTGATTCCACTCAACTCTCATTTTCTACCCACAGTTTCTCTCTGCTCACTCTTGGGTTCATCCCTTTCCTTCCCAGCCGGCACAGGTCTGCTGTTTGCCCTCATTCACAGGGGGGCAAAGTCCCCCTGCCCTCTGCCCAGGGCTCTGTGCTGGCCCCCAAGCCCCACAGAAACCTGGGTTTGGGACCAGTGCCACACTAAAGAAGGGGAAAGCCTCCACCCCTTGCTTTGCCCACTTCTCCCCAGCATTTTCCACAGGGTGCTGCTCCCCCCAAACAGTGAGTCAAGCGAGGTGGGGGTACCTGGGGAGAGGAGGCTGGCCATCACGCTACCAGATGCCTTTTGGGAGTACCACTTGCTAAGACCAATTTTAACACCTAGCTCTGTGTCAAGCGCTTAGCTTGGGTTTCTGGCGTGCCTCGCGTCTTTTTGCCAAATTTTTCTTTGCAGCGTGTCTTTGCTTGAGGGGTAAGCTGGTCCTTATGGGGGGAGGCATGGAGGGTCCACTGGGTTTCGGGTGTTACAGGCAGGCTGCACTGGGCTGGGCAGGGCACAGGCAGCGGCTCAGCGTCGCCACAGTCCACCAGGGAAAGACACTACCCAGGCTCCCCAGGGAGGTTGTACCGCACTCTGTATCTCTGCGCCTTCCCTGCTACTGCTTCCCAGGACAGCTAAATTAAGGCAAGTTTGGGTAACCTACTCGAGCTGCAGGCACACACCTAACTGCAACATGGGCGCGACCAAGCGGCTTGCCCAACGTCAGGATGGAGGGAAGGCTGAGGGTGCCAGGAGCTGGACCGCCGTCTCCCGGGACGGAGAGCCACCAGGTCAGAAGGTGTCCGAAGGGCTACCCTCCAAAGTTGGACGCCGAAGCACAGAGTCATGCTGCAGACAACACCAGCGCTTCGCGCACAGAGGCCTTCCTCCGCTCGCCCCCATCGCGCCCGCAACGTCCCAAGGCCAACACGAGACTCCCAGGCGCAAAGCGAGGGTGAGTGAGAGCCAAGGCGTGACACTGGGGGAACAACTCGGCCCTAAACTTATTAAAGCTGAATTAAAAAAAAAAAAAAGGGCACTTTGAGCTTCGGAAAACATTTTATCCTCCTTGGGTAACTAAATACAGGTTTTATCAAGTGGTTTATGAGGGGCACGCGCACCCCTCCGTTACGAACCGGCATCTACATCCAGGGGGATTCACCCGTTGCCCCCCGCCCAAGGACCCCCGTAGCTCCGTTTAGGAGGGGCGGGCAAGCGCTAGCCGGCCGCTGCCGCTCCCGGAGCCATACTCACAGCAGCTGCAGGGAGGGCAGGTGGGAGAACATCCTGTCCTTGACTTCGGGGAAGGTCCCGTTTACCAGGCTCCTGTGAAAAAAACCCGGAGAAGCCACCCGTCAGGCGGGACCGCCCCCACTCCGTCCTTCCTCCTCCTCCCCCCGCCGCCCCCGCACTCACAGCGCGCCCAGGCCGGCGGGCAAGGCGCGCGGCGCCCCCGCCGCCCCCACGCACAGCGCCGACTCCCGCCAGCAGCTGCAGGGCGGGGCGCAGCGCGGCCACCTCCGCGGGGCGGCGGGCCACGGCAGGGCGAGCACGGCGGCGGCGAGGGAGAGCCACCGCAGCGGCCCCGCCATACCGCCGTTTTCGGTTGTTTTCCGTCACCTCCCGCGCCCTGACATCAGCTCGGCACCGCCCCGGGGCAGGGCCGGGGGCGGGCGGGGGGGGGGGGGGTCCCGGTGTCCCGGAGTCCCGGAGTGATGCTGGCCCAGAAATGATGTATTTTCTTGGATGTTCTTGCAGGAACGCCTGTGCTGGAACACCTCCTCGCTAGCCTGAATTTCGTGAAGAAAGATCTCATTTGCTAATTGTTAGTCTTTATAGTACGAAATTGTATGAGCTTTCTTAACATATATATATAGCTTACATTGTATACTGCACAGTCACGCAGGACCCCGGCTCATTGCGAGGAAGAGGATGACAGCCCCCACCCCAGGAAAAAAAGGAGACCCTTGGACTAACTGAGCTAAGACCCGCATCCTCGCCCCTCTAGCACCCCCGCAAAACCCTTCCTGATCTGGCATCATAGTAGGTGCAGTGAGACCAACTCCGGGGACATCTAGATTAAGAAAGAAGCAGGTGGATGATGACACCATAAAATTACAGTTGCTTTGCACAGGAGTAGCGTGTGCATTAAGTGGCGGTTGATCAAATCATGTTGTATCTGAATGCCTGAAAGGTGTAAGAACCACGTGTAAAACTACGTTTGGGGTGCCCCAGGTTGAACAGGACACCTCGCATGTGAATAAAAGCATTACTCTTGTAACTCAACCCTTTGCGCCCGAGCCTCTCTCCTCACTCAGCAGGGTCCAGCTGTGACATTTTCGTGACAATTTCCACTGCTGCAACCTGTGTCTGCTGCCTCTCACCGCTTACTGCGCAGTTCCAGCGCAGCCTCCCATTAGGTAGTGGAAGACAACGGTGAGACTCCTCTTCTTCATGCTTATGCAGACCCAGGTCTCATCATCTCCACCCATACATAATCCTGCTGGGAGGCAAAAATTGAGAAAGCATGAGCAACACCTGAGTGAGCAGGTTAATTCCTTTATCATCTGATTAGGTAGAGAGAAAGCAGAGAAATAATTTGCGGTCAGTGGTATTTCCAGCTTTCTTTGCTTGGTTTTATCTTTTCAGCCGTTTTAATGACTCATGTAATACACCTCTTTGCAGGAGCTATTACGCGCCACATCTACACCTTAATTCAACAACTGCAATAATCTCAGGGTGCTCATTTCATTGGCAAGCAGACGGAAGTTGTTGGGAACTATGAGCCCTGTTGGATTTTCCTGTCATTCTCTTCCAGCTGGGCTACAGGTACTTTATCCTGAGGTCACTGTAAACCCCCTCAAAATAAATACAAGAACACTACCAGAAATCAATAGCTTCTGATACTCTTTCTCACAGCATCCTTCTGGATAAATCGTCCAGCGGACAGCTAGGCAAGTCCACAACACGTTGGGTGAGCAACTGGCTGATGAGTCAGGCTCAAAGAGTTACAGGAAATGGGGTCACATCAGGCTGGTGGCCAGTCACCAGCGGGCTTCCCCAGGGTTCAACTTTAGGGCCAGTGCTCTTTAATGTTTTTATAAATGATCTGGATGCAGGAATCGAATGTACATTGAGTAAGTTTGCCAATGATACTAAACTAGGAGTAGCTGTGGACTCTCTTGAGGGTAGAGAGGCCTTACAGAGAGATCTGGATAGAATAGGGAGCTGGGCAATCACCAGCTGTGTGAAATTTAACAAGATCAAGTGGCAGATTCTCCACCTGGGACAGGGCAATCCTGGTTATGCATACAAACTGGGGGATGAGAGGCTGGAGAGCAGCCCCATGGAAAGAGATCTGGGGGTTTGGGTTGATGGCGAGTTAGGTTGAGTCAACAGTGTGCCTTGGCAGCCAAAAGGACCAGCTGTGTCCCGGGGTGCATCAAGCACAGCATAGATAGCCACTCGAGGGAGGTGATTGTCCTACACTGCACTGGTGCAGCCCCACCTCAAGTATTGTATGCAGTTTTGGCCACCTCAGTGTAAGAAGGACATCAAACTATTCGAGTGTGTCCAGAGGAGAGTCACCAAGGTGGTGAAAGGCCTTGAGAGCAAGACTTACAAAGAACAAGGCTGAGGTCACTTGGTTTGTCCAGCTTGGAGACGAGAGGACTGAGGGATGACCTCATTGCAGTCTACAACTTCCTCAAGGGGGACAGTGCAGGGGAAAGTGCTGATCTCCTCTCTCTGTTGATCAGCGATAGGACACGAGGAAATGGAATGAAGCTGAATCAGGGGAAGTTCAGACTGGACGTTAGGAAAAGGTTCTTCACTAAGCGGGGGGCTGATCACTGGAACAGGCTCCCCAGGGAAGTGGTCATGGCACCAGACCTGTCAGAGTTCAAGGAGCTTCTGGACGGTGCTCCCAGTCATATGGTTTAGTTGTAGGTAGTCCTGTGAGAAGCAAGGAGTTGGACTCAATGATCCTTATGGGTCCCTTTGAACTTGAGATATTCTATGATTCTAGGAAATAAAAAAAGGGGCAACAATAATTTCCCAAAACGGCAGCAAAGCCGTGATGTTGCCGTGAACCAGACAAGACATTTCCCCATGAAGCATGGCTGCTGCAGCCACCCAGGGATGTCACTTTGGGAAGCCTTCAATGTGTCCACCTTTATTAAGTGGCACTCAAGGCACTGTCAGGAAACACAGTCTGGGGTTCGGTATCGCTACAAGGTTTTAAATGCCTGCAAATGCCATATTGGTATGTAAAGCACCTTCTTTGAAAGATACCCACCTATTTCACCCCAAGACTTTAGGATCCCAATTCTGCCACTCAATTCTGCAACTTTTACTCGTGCTGAGCTGGTTCAGGCAGACCTTTAAAAACCTCAGGGCACTTCTCAGAAGGGAAGCCTCTGTGCCTGCTATTGCTGCCCACAATTAATTTTGCAGACAGGGTGTTTTCTGATTTAACTGCGGTTTATTTGGCGATCATCTCCCCCTCTCCAGGGAAGAGGAAGGAGGATTTTCTCTCGCTCTCCCCACCCGGGGCATTTCACGCAGCTTCGCCTGCAGCAGCCCCGCTCTGCTCAGTGAGGGGCTGCCAGGCACAGACCGTGCTCTCCGGGGGTCTCAGAGGCATCGAGGAGCCTTCCTTCAGCAGGGAGCCCGAGGAGGAGGAGGCGGAAGGGGAGGCAGGCGCAGCAGGGCCGGGTGCTGTGCGGGAGGGAGCCGGCGTGGAGAGCGAAGGCTCCGCCAGAGGCGGAGGAGAGAGCCTGGAGCGCCAGCAGGACGCAGCAGACGGCCCTGTCTGGCTGAAACTAAACATGAATGATTGTTTCAGAACATTCAAATGACAGAAAACAGGTGTGCGGAGGGGGTTAGAAATATAAATATGCATATACATACACCCATATACATTTCCTTAAAAGAACATTAAAAAATTGCTTGTTTTGAAAAGCGAGGTCTAGTGTGTCCGTATGATAGCCCTGCATAAAAATGAAATCCTCTCTCTTCTTTGAGAAGAAAAAAGGCATTGAAATACAGCGCCAAAGAACGAGAAATAACCCTGAAATGTGCATTCTGTTGCTTTCCTTCAAATTCCAGTTCATAGGCTCAGGTGATTTTTTATGTAGACTTGCAGGCGCATCCATTTGAGTCGTGCCACAAATAAATGCAGTCAACTGCGTATGAATGATTGTGCTATCAGATACCCATAGATAAAACAGC
Source organism: Phaethon aethereus (assembly GCF_964289735.1). NCBI lineage: Eukaryota > Metazoa > Chordata > Aves > Phaethontiformes > Phaethontidae > Phaethon > Phaethon aethereus. The sequence continues at coordinate 64,856,562 of NC_138578.1, read as the reverse complement.
ATTTCAGATGGGTAACGCAATCAAAGCAGCGCTCAGAGAGCATGTCAATGGGCACGATATAAAAATCTGAACCGATACGTGAGGTGCAAGGGTATGCCACGTCTTTAAGCAGTCACCAAAACCAAGCGTGCAGGGTGTCCCTGCGTGTCCCCTGGGACACCGTGTGCACCCCAGTGCAGACGTGCAATGGTGCACGTGATCCTCCAAGGGGACGTTAAATGGAAAATATTCTGATGCCCAGGTGAGTACGGCTCAGACATCTTGTCCCTTTGATATATTATGTTAACACTGTCATTCCGGCTAACACGACGGCTCGCTCTCTTTTCCAAAATCTCAGATATTTGTCTTGAATTGCAAACAGAAATGGAATCAGAAGAACATTTAGGAGCACATAGATATTAAAATAAATACCCTGATGTGAAAGTTGTCAGCTCTGTTTCTTGAAGATCAGGAAGGTATTTCTCACACGGTCTCATTTTTGCTTCTCGAACCTTTTTGCACAATCCCCTGCTTTATTAAGTATAATAGTAATGTAAATGCAATGTAATGTGATGTATTAATGTATTTTTTCAGTAACTTCACAGAAGTTCACAGGTAGTGGACAGAGGGCTGCTGATCAGCTCACCTCATACAAAACGGGAAGTATAGAAGGGAAGAACACTTCAGCCTTTTGTCTGAGAAAATGTAATTCCTAGGTTAATTTGCAAATAAAAATGAGCTTTGTTGGATCACGACCGACCACCTGCCCAAAGTAAGAAATTTGAAAAAAATCGTGGGTAAGAGGAAAGTATGTCAGTGGAAGTTGTTCCCACTATGAGGACTCCTAATTGCTTATGACCCTGCTGTGAAAGAAGGTATGGGAAAATTAATGCTCCAAGCAATATTCTTCTTGCTGAGCGTTTTTCTTTCTTTCTTCCCCCACAGTTGATGTGACCTTTTCGGACTCCAACTGCTAGAGGAGATGTACTGCAGCATGCAGAGTACGTTATTATTATCTTGAATGTTCTCCAGCTTTCGTACCAAATGTTTAGTCTGCTTTGTCAGGATTAAATGTCCTTTGCGTTTGACTTCTGAAGATTTCTATTCCAGATCGCACACCTGGTACGTTACTGCAGTTCTCCTCTAAAGAAGCACAAAAGCAGTTTTCTTTGCTGAAATGCAGCACTACAAGATAGGTTTTTATGGAAACTATTTTTAAAGAAACATTCTCAGAAATCAAACAAAAATACAGCTTGCCAAATCCTACTTTGGGAGAGCTGGCTGGTCCTCTGTGGTGACACCCTGCGCACCAGCCCAGGTCGCTTACACCAGAGGTGTGTCGCGTGCGGAGGGGTTATTCACATTACACCAGAAAAAGAGGACTTGGTCACATGTACTGCCCTTGCTTTCACGTTTTCCAAAAGGCTCCTAAACAGGGATTCACGGTGGCTCCAAACCCCCAGATCTGGAAAGGACTCCGCTATGGAAAGAGGAACAAGTTGGGGTGCCCCAGAGGTTTTTACATGCAGCTTCACCTGCGGTCCTGCCCTGCAATAAGGCTTCCTGAAAAAAGGTATTACTAGTGTATTAGCACCGTGTATTAGCACTAGGAATAAAAACTTAATAGACATAACAATCCATGTGCCTTTCTTCACCTGTGAAAGCCTAAGACACTAAAGGAGCTGCAAGTTGTTCCTTGAAGAGCCTCCCCTCCCTGCAGCATCCTCACCCGGCCGGGATCGGCGCTCCTCCGCTACCCCAGGTTCAGTGACCTCACCAATGGTCTCCCTCCTTCCGACAGCCTCCTGCCGCATCGCTCTGCCTGCCAGCCGGGCAAGAGATTGGAAGTACCTTCCAGCTGGCACCGCACTCTGGGTGTGCCGAACCCGGCCGCAGCGAAGGGCGAGCGGAACGGGGAGCGGCCGAGCGCTCCTTGCCTGCCCCTCATCTCTTCTTCCCGCCGGCTCTCGGTGGGAACTCAGGGTCTCTGCCTCCTCTGTCCTTCCCTCCAAACTGGTTCAAACCGAAAGAGCTCAAAGTGACCAGAGTTCTGACAAACAGACCCAGATGCAAACAGGTAGTGCAATAACAGAAGTCTCGTTTCTTTAGGACACCAGGCAAAAAAACCCAACCCATAGGGAGGATGACAATCCTACAAGAAAAAGCAATTTTAATGTTTGCAGGCGGACTGCATTCCCCCCCCCCAATCAATAAGGAATTTTAATTTTTATCTTTCCACCTTAAACTCAGAAAAAAAAAAATTTCTAAATTAGACTTGTAAATGAAAGTAAAACTCTTCCTTTATATTCTTCAGGACAGAATATCTGTAGCTTTGGCTACAGAAAAAGTGGTCCACTCGTGGGTGGCTTATGTCCTTTGAAATCAATGAAACAGAATTACTGTGTTTTCCTCCATGTATGGCCAAAGCTCAGATAACCTGCAGTCCCTCAAAAGCATAGGCACTTGAAAATAAATCCTTAGATAACCTATAATTTCAAATAACCCACAAAAAGAGACAGGGAGACTGTGGCAGAAGGAAAGCAGGCTTTGTGGAAATCATGTCAGGGGACTATTAAGATGAAGGCGGCTAGATTTTGCCTTGTATATATCTGTTTACTGACAACTTGTACAATCAGATAATAAATTTTAATGCCATTTGATCAACTGCAGTTCCCTGACCATTTCACCCCAATTCCACTTATTGATTTCATGTGCACTCAACTACTTCAAACCTTGCCATTCAAACCCGGGTTGCTGGGTAAAGCACCCTGACGGAAAACACAGTCACCGGGTTCTAGAAGAGGACCAGGTCTCTGCAGTCCCAATTTCCCTGAAAACGACCCCGCATTGGCTTCTGCACATTGGAGAGGAAGCTAAAGATTATGTTCGTCACACAACAGACATTGCTCAGCTTGTAGGTTGTAAACACCAGGTTTATTCGAAGTCGTCAGACTTAATCTGACACCTTTATTTATGCTAGAAAGTGCTATGATATTTTCTGAATTTCAGGAAAGCCAAACCCCATTTTCTCAGCAAAGGAGGACAAGCAGAACAGCCCAAGATTACCCGAAGAGATGCGGAGCAACCTGGGTATATTGGCAGCGTGGCACTTGGTGCCGTCCTCGCTAGGTTTTTCTCATCTTCCTCCTAATTTGTATGTGGTTTTGGCCCGTTGTGCAGCCTGGGAGTGCCAAATGCTGCTGGAAGCATGAAGGGGACAGTGGTGGCTGAAGGAGAAGGGGCCTTGTAAAGCTCTGCCTGCTCCTTTCTCTGCCGTGTAAGTCTGTCCTGCTCCGCTTCCACCACATGTTTAGACACTGGAATACTTGTAGAAGTTTCTGCCCCTTCGCCAGCTCCTTCTTCATAAGCAACTACCTGAAGGTGGGTTGCTCATCGCTGGATGCCCTCCCACTTGTCTTGCCCACCTGGAGAGCATCAGGATGGAAGGAGGCTTTTCCGATGCCACGTGAGAGAGTGGTCAAGCATTGGAACAGGCTGCCCAGGGAGGTGGTGGAGTCACCATCACTGGAAAGTGTTCAAAAAATGTGTGGACATGGCACTTCGCGTCATGGTTTAGGGGGCATGGTGGTGTTGGGTTGATGGTTGGACTTTATGACCTTAAAGGTCTTTTCCAACCTTAATGATTCTGTGATTCTGTGAGAGTCCCTCCCTTCATTTCCACTTATCCCAGTCCGATGAAAATCACGTGTGGTAACCACTGTGCTACAGGGTGTAAACAGTATTTTCACTAAGTATGTTCTGTGTTTAATGATGTTATGTTATGTTAAAATATGTTTTATATTTATAAAATATGTTTATACTTTGCTGCAACACACAACCTAATCCAGGGCACTGGAAAGCTTATCCCAATGTACAATAGATAGCAAAGGCGGCAGGTTTAAAACCGCAGATGTGAAGTAGGTGGAAATGATGACATGGAGACCACTAGCTTACAATAATCGTAACATCATTTTGCCTAATTTGGCAAACTATACCACAGACTAAAGTTTAATTTAAGCAAAGGATAAAACTGCCGAGTCCATCTGCATTACCGATGCCAAACAGCGGAGCAAGACTCGTTTAAATTGATTTGAGACAGTACAAACATTGCCGTGTAACATGGTCAGGCATACCCACGTGTGTATTTCAGCAATTAAAGAAGTGGCACACACATGGGAAGGGCTGAGGAGCTCGGCGCCTGCACTGCCATTCCCCTCTGAAGGCAACGCAAAGTCCCCACTCGGGCTTTGAGTGAGCAAAAGCTAAAACTGACTTGGGTGACGACTTCAGGTGTGTAACTCCAAGTGCACTTTCCGCACCTCTGTGCTGCCCGTGGCTAATTACCCAACTCAGGAAAGCTTCCTGTCGTTGTTCAAAAAGCTTCTAAAAAGCTGTCCAGGCTTTTCACCCAAAATGTTCTTGAGAAAATTTGAATTTTTCCTTTTGGCTCTCTAGCCCGTTCCCTTGCCAGCAAAGGGAGCCTGCCCTCTCCGCTCACCCCACCATCAGAACGCACCAGGAGCTACCTCAATCTACCTACTCCTCCCTTTACTCCAACAAACTGTACCCAGACCAGCCCAGGCAGCTCCCAGCTGCCACCATCACGCCAGGCCTCCGCGCTGAGAGGCAGCGTTGGAGGAGGTGACCCGGAGTGGGTGAGGGTTGAGCCAGGGACCTCAAGAGAACTCGGGCAGTAGGTGTCCGTGAGACCTGACGGGCTGCATCCAGAGCTGCTCACAGTGCTGGCTGCTGCCCTTGTAAGGCCAGTGTCACCTTGGAAAGGTCTTGGAGAGCAGGGGAGGTCTCCAGAAACTGGAGGAAGGCGAATCTTGCACCTGTCTTTGGAAAAGGCCAAAAACACAACCTGGGGAACACAAGCCAGCCAGCCTAACTTTGGTCCCTGGGACCTGTCCAGTTTAACACCTTTATCAATGACACCATGAGTGCACTCTCACCCAGTTCACAGACGACACCAAGCAGGGCCACCAGTCAGTACACTGGAGGGCAGCTCTGCCATCCAGAGGGACCTGGACAGCTGGAGCAATGGGCCAGCAGGCATGTCTTGAAATTCAACAAGGACAAATGCCACCTCCTGCACTCAGGGAGGAAGAGTCCCCTGCAGTGACAGAACTGGGGCCGAGCTGGGCTTGAGCCGGCTGTGTGCCCTAGCAGCAGCAGCGGCCAAGGGCAACCAGGGCTGTACTAACAGGGGCACGGCCAGGAGGTCCAAGGGAGTAACTAAAGCCCTTCACTCGGCAGTAGAGAGACCACGCCGGCTGTCCTGTGTCCAGTTTTTCTCCCCTCAAATAAAAGAGAGAGGATGGTGAGCTGGGGTGAGTTCAGCAGACGGCTCCCAGGCTGAGCAGGGTCTGGAGCACTTCCCTGTGAGGACAGGCTGAGGAAACTGGGCTTGTCCAGCCTGGAGGAGAGATGGCTTTGGAGGCAGCTAGCAGCAGCCTCCGAGCACCTACGGGGAGGTCATCGAGGAGGCAGGGCCAGGGTCTTCGCTCAGAGGAGTGCATGGTAGGAGAAGAGAGAACAGGTGATGAAACAAGAGAGGTTCAGACTGGATGTACGGAAAGAGGTTTTCCTTGGGAGGACAATCAGATGGTGGGACAGTTGCCCTGGGAGGCTGTGCAGTCTCCACCCTTGGGGGTTTCAAAGAATGGCTGTATCAAGCCCTGAGAAACCTGGCCTGAACTCAGAGCCGACCATGCTCTGAGCAGAGGTTGGGCTAATGACCTCCTGAGGTTTCTTCCAACCTTCCTCATCCTGTGAACACATGAGCCTGTGGCAATGGAGCCTCATTCATAGGCTCCGTAAACAAGGACTCTAGCTGTAGGTGGTGTCACTGAGAATAAGAAATGCAACATTGAATTTTTTTGCCTTCCCTGTATTTAAATTGTCATTAAAAATGATGGATTATTTCAGGGTTTTTTTTTACACCAGCCAGATATATTCATATACACGCACGTCAGTATATATAGAAACAGAGAGCGGCTGTGCATTTTCCTCTGTGTATTTACCCACTAAATGCATGTTTTATAATCCTCAATGTTTTGCAAGGCTACAGGGTAATCTGCTTCATTCAGTAGTTACTCGTGCTCAGGAAATGCACAACAGTCACAAATGCTCCACAGCTTGGTTGCTGGGTAAACCATAGCTCATCTGTATTCAGCACCCTGTGTAAGAGTGATAAGAAGCCAAATACTCCTAGGAAACAGCACAAATGAAATACAGCACGCAGGAGGCAAAGTATTTATAGAAACAAAATATCAGCATTTTCCACACATTTACACAAAGCAATTTCAGTCTTTTCATAGGAAAAAAAGAACATCTCTGGCACTCATTTACTCATTTTCCTGCAGTCATATATTTTGGCCAAAAAGCACTGACTACATAGAAAACCGTCAGGTCACAGCAAATTAAAGATCAATGACAACCTAAAATAGACGCTGTCATATTTTTGCTCCTAACATGTCTTTGTAATAAGACCATTGTTTCAGTAAGTAAACAACGTGACAATTCTGCTTGAATGGGATATTAACAACGTGGTTGAACCCTGCCCGCAGATTATATCTGCATTTAACTCCTTGGGACCTCTGGATTGATTAGTTGGAGTCCGTTAAGTGCAAGACAGAGGCTTGCTGACCGGAAACGCCGCTGACTGCATCGTCCATCGCGCGCGCGCGCGCGCACCGGCCGTGGCTCTGTCCAGGACGGTGAAGCCTCGCTGCGCTCGGGTGCGACGCCCACCCGCACCCCTGAGGACAAGCCCCTGCCCCACAGCAGGCCCTTGCCCTCCTTGTGTGCGTGGCTCATATAGTCTTACGAGTAGCATTAAGCCTATGCAATAACACTTACGGACTGGAGAAAAAATACAGTTGTTTAGTCGTTCCACAGGAAGGTAATAGAATATACAACAATTTTTGCAGGAAGCTCGGAAAATAAGCACTTATTCAGCTAATTCCAAGTATTATTCCCATTTGGCTAACATTGTGAGTAAAGGTTGGGCGAGACCATCAGGTGTACCTTCTGCTATGATCCCTTGACTTAAATCATGATTTCCTATTTGTAGGGTTTGGGGGTGGGGATTTGGGAATGTATGACAAATATATGATAAAATCCCAGCCGGAGGGTGAATTTATCTTTTATTGCTCTTTTATTGCTGAAGTTTTTATGAGGAACATTGAGAAACGGGAAAAACAAGAGAAAATGTTGGAACTGTATAATATGAAGTAAAGAAATAAGAGAGTGAATAAAAGAAAGCATCCGAACTGAGAAACGGTAGGAAGACATAAAAATGTCTTTTTTGCTGCCATAGCCTGCAACTGAGTCAAAAATATCTTAGACAGAAATTGTCTTATGTATTATTAGAAAAGACTTTAAATTTAACAGTACTCAGTAATCTTTTGACATCTCTATTTTAACCTTTGTTCTCTTCAATCTCTGTCAAGGTTAAATAAGCGACTAAACACCTTCTGATCAGCACATGCCAGTGATTTCCAAGCAGCAAAAAGAAGGCTGGGACAGCACTGGAGGCTGTGCAGCAGGAGCCACGAGGTGCTGTTGATTGCACGTAGTTCGACAAGGTATTTTCTTGAATCCGTTTCCGTCTGTGTCTACACATGCCATGTGTGCAGGTAAAGCAAAGACATTTAAAACATGCATTCCCGCAGCACAGGTTTCTTGCTCAACAGGAGAGCAACCTGCAAAGCTTCAAATCTGTTCCTGCCTGGCAGAGGAGTGATGGTATGTACCAGCCCTAGACAAGCCTGATAAAATGGGATAAACCGGGGGAAAAAGGATGCGGTTAGAAAATGTTTAAAAACCTGATCCTAAAGCAGCTGCAAAACAGCAAATCCAAGACTCTGGCCAAAAATGTGGCGGCCTTGAAAATTACTCTGCTTAGGAGAAATTGATGCAATACTGTTTCTTACAAGATTTCTGAGCCCTCTTCCTTCGGGCATTGGAGGGATTAAGTAAACAGAGACAGTTTCTGTGCTTCTACCAAGTCTCTTCCAGACAGCATATTTCCAAACCTCCCTCTCTGGGCTTTTTCTTAGGGTCACGCTTCTTTAGAGTAGATCTGGCTTTCTGCTCGGTTCTGTGTTTCTCTCTTCCCTCGCATCTGTAGTCAGGGAGCAGAAAAGTTCCTCTTCCCAGATGATTCTGTTTTTTCAGTGAATTTACATGTGTCTTATACCGTGTCTGGTGCTGATACTAAGTGAAAGACGGTTGCTTCACCAACTCGTGTAACACAGCTAGATTAGTATGAAACCTACTGGAGACAAAGATGAATATTCAAGCTCAGGACATCTGTTTCACCCTTCAAGACACTTACTGGTTTATTGCGGTCTTTAAAATTAATGGAGACGCTCCATTATGTTTTGGATCATTGTGTGGTTAACCCGATCCGGTTTCTCCAGAGCTGTAACAAGGACGACAATGTTTCCAATTTGTGTACCCAAACAGCATCTCTTTTCCTCATATCAGATTTCTATTTCCCTTGCTCGGATCCTTGTCTACATTTCAATACTCATAAAGCATACTGATGCAACAAAATAATTTCTTTTATTGTGAAGTCTTTTACAGGGTCAGCAAGATTTTATCTAGAGCAATGCACTCACGTAAGAAGCTGCAGTTCAGGAGTTGTACCTTTCAGTTGAAGAAAAAAAGACAGACTGGGAAAGTAAGATAATAGCTCTCCATACAAGGTCTAGGTGCAGAACACTGAAACCTCAGCAGAGTATCAGATGGACCCTGAAGGCCACGTGAGGGAGGGAACAAGACTCTTCCCTCCCACAGGCAGGAGGATGGATCACTAACAACTAACTCAGGGTAGGCTGGAGGGGAAAAAAAGAAAACCTGCTGTAGAGGTGCTAGATTAAATGATTGAGGCATCCCTTCTTGTGCCTTGACCTCTCCTCATGAGGTTTAACAAGGCCAAGTACAGGGTCCTGCACCTGGGTTGGGGCAGCCCCCAGTATCAGCACAGGCTGGGGGCTGAAGGGATCAAGAGCAGCCCTGCTGAGAAGGATGTGGGGTTACTGGTGGATGAAAAGCTGGACATGAGCCAGCAATGTGCGCTCGCAGCCCAGAAGGCCAACCGCATCCTGGGCTGCATCCAAAGCAGTGTGGCCAGCAGGGAAAGGGAGGGGATTCTGCCCCTCTGTTCCGCTCTGGTGAGACCCCACCTGGAGTCCTGCGTCCAGCTCTGGAGCCCTCAGCACAGGAAAGACATGGACCTGTTGGAGCGGGTCCAGAGAAGGCCACAAAAATGATCAGAGGGATGGAACAGCTCTCCTATTGAGGACAGGCTGAAAGAGTTGGGGTTGTCCAGCCTGGACAAGGCTCTGAGGCGACTTTATAGCAGCCTTCAAGCACTTAAAGGGGGCTTATAAGAAGCATTCAAGGTCAAGTTGGACGAGGCTCTGACCAACCTGATCTGGTTGAAGATGTCCCTGCTCATTGCAGGGAGCTTGGAGTAGATGACCTTTAAAGGTCCCTTCCAACCCAAAGATTCTATGATTCCATGATAAGCAGGAGTTGAAGGACGTGGACTGGCCACAAGGTACTGCAGGGGCACTGGGGATGGCAGCTTTCCTCCTCTTAGATGTTATGCCCACTCCAGACACAGGCTCGTAGACACAACCCAGAAGTACCCCAATTAGCATAGCCTCGGTGTTGAGTCTACTGTTTTTTTTAAGCAGCACTAGAAAGAAGAGACTCAGCAAAGCCGTTACAAATGCAAATACCTACCCTGAGTATCACAGCTACAGAGGGAGGTATGTGGATCTCTGGTGTGGAGGCTTGGCTCGTGCAGTCCCTCTCTGGCCCAGCAGTCACTGGCACTTCTTGGCTCCTGCACAGGGCTCAGGACAACATAATCTGCAATGCTGACAGCTGAATGGTGATGAGCCTGGTTCTCCCCATCGATGCAACTAACGCCCTGACTTGCACATCTGGAGAATTAGAAGTACAATATCTGCTAGCTGGAGTAACAGGATATTGCTCTGAACAAGACTGTCACTGAAAACAGAAAACACCTCTCGGTTTGAATTCTGAATCAATGAGCTTAAAGAATACCCTTGCTTAAGATAAAAGACTGAAGTCACCAGAGTTATTCCATACCACTTGAAGGACTGCTTTATATTTGTGTGACCTTTTCCTTTCTTTACATTTTCCGTTTTGCTTTCAAAAGCAGAATTTTTAAAAAGTTGTATTAAAGATGAATTTGAGTGAAAATGATTTATTTGTTTTGGAGCAATGTTAAGACCCATTTCCAGAAGGAACGGAAAAATGCAGTCAAGATCAAAGAACTTTGAACAAAGACAAAGGTAAGCTCTTTGGGAGTGCAGCCAAAGCTCTGGATGTGGGAATCACATTCCCAGAATTTCCTGCTTGACAGTTGCCTGCAACCAACTGGAGCATGGGGAAAACCCGAAGACTAGCATACAAGAGCAACTAAAGGTCACGGCAGCAAAGAAGAAATATATAAAGACGAGATCAGTCTGTTGGGAATTGCATATTTATCAAGAATAGGCTTTGAGGAAGGTCTGCCAGGAAGATGAGGCAGGCAGGAGGATTTGCTTGAGGGACAAATGGGAAGAGCCTTGTGTTGCATTTGGAAATAGTTAGCACCACCTATAGGTGACCATTTTAGGTGGGAAAATGCTGGCACATTCCCAAGTACGCTTACGCAGATTAAAAGAGAAAAGCCATTGTGACTGTGATGTTTGTTTTTATAACGGACACGTGAAATACTTATAAACATGGGATTCTTAGTTGTGCTTCTTGTGACACACCTTAGGTTGATTCTCAATAATGCCCTAAGTGTTTGGAAAATACATAGGTTTGAGCTTAACAAGATGTTCTATCCGACCTCATTTCAATTAAAATAAGAGAAAATCCACTGAAAAGCCTTTCCCATGTCTCTCACACTTATTGGTATTTAAAAATACGTGCAAAAAACTCCATATGCACTAACAAGCATCAGAGTGGAAAAGACTCCAAGATAAATATCTGTAATAAAGAACTTGGTGCCTTCTCTCCAAAGCCCGTCTAATCAATCAAAATGCATTTTGCTCTGCATACTTGCCTATTATATTTGCTGACCTGCGTGAGTAAAGCTTACAAATATTGGCAGTCTTGTGCTTTTCGGGAAAGGAGATTTCAAGTAAGGTGCCATCCATCATAGCGTCGGTGCTCTTAGGAGCTGTTCAGAAGTAAGCTAGGACTTCTTGGGTTGTTCTGGGGGCTTTGAGTTAACACTTGTCATGGTTATAGGAACAGTTACTGAATGGTTACCAACAATTAAGGGGTTTCTATACATGTGACTTGGACATGGAGCAAGACATTTGCTGCCCTAGTAAGCCTACAATTTAAATGCATTAATTTGTCTTTCTGCACCCATCTTCTTTTATTTGCCTTTTTTTTTTTTTTCTGCTTGGGCTTGTTTTCTGGTTTGTTGTTTTTTTCCTTTTATTGCTAGCCTGTTAGCTAGAAACCTCCACCCAGAGGAACCAGACTGGTCTGCAGTTCAGCCAGGCTAAACACCAGTGGGAAAAGCCTGTGCGGAAAGACTTGATGAAGGCCCATCAGGAGCCGCAGTCGCTGCCCAGGCTGATGCCAAGTACCAGCGGGAGCCTCAGCTTCCCCCGAAGTTCATTTGGGGGCTGTCGACATCCGGTAGGATCAGGCCCTGCTCTCGCAAAGCTCTGTTAACATACAGTTGGATTTGCTCAAAGGCGTTCCCTTGTTCCACCTCATGCCTTGGTTACCTTTCTTGCATTTAACAATCAGTTAAAGGGCGCAGGCAAGGGTGAATGGTTCTGCTGGGAGCTGCCTGTGGCCCAGCCGCGTGGTAGCGATCAATAACCTACTGATATCCTCGCACAAGCTGGCCTGAAACGCAGAGCGTGCGGTTTGCGTCTCTGTCCACCACATGTGCGCAGTACAAGAAAAGCAACTTAATTTTTTTTTAATCTCTGACACTTCTGAATGCAGTTGTTATTTCTATCAGCTATTAAAATTACCTGGATTTCAGAAAAATCTTCGAAAGGTATTTGTGTACTGAAAACGTTCACGTAAAATGTGAAATTATAAGGGAAATCTTGAGTAGGTCTGGGTTAAGTGTGGCTTAGGTGATCAGGATTTATGGCACCTGGTTTTTACTAAAAGCATAGTTTAAATTAAATTATTAGGAATTTAAAAAAAATATGTCTTAGAAATGACTGGTTTTGTTATTTTTACTTTTAGATATTTTTATTTGCCTTCTATTTATTTTATTGCTGAGACCTTGCAGTAAAATTGAAAGCAGAGCTCAGCAATCGCCTAAATTTGGACAGAAATTATAACCTCATGGGAGAACACCCCAAATCTCTGTGTATGCTGCTGCTGTTACAGAATCACAGAATCACTAGGTTGGAAAGGACCTTTAAGATCATCAAGTCCAGCCATTAATCCAGCGCCACCATGTCCCCTAAACCATGTCCTGAAGCGCCACATCCACACGTTTTTTGAACACTTCCAGAGATGGCGACTCCACCTCCTCCCTGGGCAGCCTGTTCCAATGCCTGACCACCCTCTCAGTGAAGAAATTTTTCCTAATATCCAATCTAAACCTCCCCTGGCGCAACTTGAGGCCATGTTCTGCACTCTCTATCTGTTAAAATTCAAAGAAAAAGATCTACTCTGAGATAGAACCAGAAACAGAATTAGTGTTTCCAGCTGATAGTGATGAAATTTTTGCTGTCAAAATCTTATTTTAGACACATTGTTTTCTGGAAAGCTACAAGTAACAGCTTAAAAATATTAAAAAAAAAAAACAAACGTGTAATGTGACCGGTCTTCCACTGCATGTGGATAAGTTATTTGCTCAACTTTAAGCAAGCTGTATTAAACTTTCCAAAAATCACAGACTTCAAAGGTAGGATTGGCAGTGTGCAAGAGGCTAGGTAACCTATCATTGCCGAGGTACTTCAAATAAATACTTAAGAAAAATAATCTGTTGACAGGCCTGAAAACTGGCATTTTCTGGCAGTGCATATGCAGTGAACTGAGAGCTATAGAAATGGTGATGGCTCACTGTCACTTCCCACTCGCCCACTGTACCTCTGGAAGGAAATCAGAGGTCTTCGTATTTTCTAAGCTCCTTTTATCTTAGGCCCTTTGAAATTATCAAAGGAGCTAGCTAGTCAAAACTACCAGCCTGGAAAGGGGGAGCTGCTGATTTTACCCCCGTATACGCCATAATGCGGTATTTGGCCTCGTGAACCCTATAGCAAAACGTCTTTATCCTTGTTTAAGTAGAAAACGGTCTAAAACGGAAGAGTTGAAGTAATCTGCGCCTTAAAGAGAGAGGCACAAGGACAGCACGTGTCCTCAGCTACCTGTCTCGGGCATCAGACTTTGACCTGCTGCTTTGGGCTCTCCGGGATGGAACCAAAGGGCATAACCAGCATCAACCAGCACCACTACACGGAAGGCGATCGGCACTCGGAGGCGATCCCCCCGTCTTTACTTTCTTACCGATAAAATGGGAAGGATATTTACTTAGCTCCATCTCACAGAACGATGGAGAAATCCATGCTTTCCATCTCAGGCTTTGCAGACCTCAGGCAAAACTAAAAAGTACACACAAGTGTTGTACAACTAAGATCATAAAATAAAGAATGAAGTTGGATTTTTAAATAAAAATATTTAGGGTTTGGGTTTTTTTTAGCGTGTAAAGATTTCTCTGAGATCAGCTTTCCGCCTTTTTATGCCAGCTGCTAATTTCTACTAGTCTTTTTGGAAGGCCTTGAAGCAAGTCCCTCATGACGTATGTGCTTTTAATCTGGACCAGTGACATAATCAATCTTCTGAGCCACCGTCATCCCCCGCGCTTTCACGACACAATGCTTACACTGCTGTATTTTACTGAGGAAATGAGGTCACCCGAGACTCTCAGACTCCTAAACATAAATGCCTGTTACTGTAGAGTAAGGCAGAGAAACAGGAGCAACCTCATCCCCAGTGTGACTGGAGAGCGGAGCAGCTTGAACAGCCCTGTCACGCAGGACATACCACCAGGACGTACTTGTGCATGGGGCCACGTAGCGAGTCCCATAGCACAGGATTTCTGCCAGGGAAATCTGTTTCTCTACATCCAACACAGGGGTGAGGAAGAGAGAGAAGAGCTTCCGGACTGCCCCATAAACGCAAATAATATCAGCACTGCTGTGGTGGAACAACAAAACTGGAGCAAACAGTGGGGAGTGGGGAGCGGGGAGCTGGAGCCACCTTGTCATTTCATAAATTCAAGCCTGCTCAATAAAGGTGCAAAAGCAAATATAAACCCCCTGGAGTCCTGCCTGCCCGGATGACTGCGGCAAGGCTTGAATTAGGGCTAGCCCCTTCAGAGAGCTCTGGAGTTACAGCTCCTCTACTCCACACCTCATTTCAGACCCATTTAAACCTTTCCTGAGCAATTCCGATCAGCACTTTTTGGTCACCAGCTGCAGCGGTGGCACTGCCTGGGCGGCAGCACCGCCTGCGTCTCCTCGACCAAAGGCGGGATGCAGCCGCAGAAATACGAACCGGCAGCATGCAGAAAAATAAACCTGTAAGGTGAAAGGCAGAAGAACACACGGCTGCCGTACGAAAAAAGGCAGGAGGCAACAGCAACCTGGTCAACTAACAAAGGAGGAAGGAGGAGCAGGTTGAGAAGATTTATCATTAAAAAAATACCCTGCTCTTCCCGATGCATTTATTTTGGGAACACAGTGTGCACGTGCAGCTTATCTCTGTAGCTCAGAGAAGAGTATATAGATCAGCCCTCCGCTGTCACCTCGGCTGACAGACAGCCGCTGCTGCAGCAGAGTGACAGCTGAAAAGCGGCGCGATTGATTCCAATACCGTCTTGCTCCACTGCGGTTAACGAGAGGCTTGTGTTCACTCCGCTTTTATTGCGGTGATTTCTTCTAATTGCCTATTTAACGCCTTGAAAAATATCAAGAGATACAGGTCAGTGCTCTGGTAAGCTGATGTTTGGGCAACGTTTTCCAGGTACAAATGAAGATATGCTTACGCTCAACACAAAGGTTGCAGAGAAAAAAAAAAAATTAATGATCTTATCAGGTAAAGCAGGTGTTGTGGTCACACCACCAAGGTCACCAGCATTAACAAAACACTCTGAAAACAGAATTGTGGCATGTTCCCAGCAAGGTGCTGGAGTGTTGTAGAGATAATGTGCTCAGCCTCAAGGGGGAAAAAATATGATGCGCTAACACTTACTAACAGCTGTTAATGGCAGAGTGTTGCGGACAAGAAGGATGTTTGACCTACCAGTCCTTTGGAAGAAGATGTAAACAACTGGCTTGATTCCCCGCTGCCTTGCCCCTGCTATGGCCTTCTGTGCTTGCGCCAGTAAATGCAGCGTATATGCTAAATGCTGTCACGCCAAAAGAGCTGAGTTTTACCACCACTTGCACGGATGTAAAAATCCACAGAAAGTGCAAGGCAGGGGAAAATTAGGGCCTGGCAATGCAGGAAGAGGGGCTTATGCAAGAACGCAGTGAACAGGGAGACTCAGAAATGCAGTTATATAGTGACTAAATGAAAACAGCATCTTTTAACTCCGCTAAATGGTGCCCCCGGAGCCTTGTGAGTCACAGCTACTTGCTTCCATGACAAAAACACATCGTTATTGCCTCTTCTTCCTGAGCCCGCTGCAGAGCCATCGCATCTAGGAAAGAGAAAACACAACTCCCTTCCGGATCAGCAGACCAAGCAAGCCGAGGCCAGCGGCACAGTTCACTCCCGCCCCGCTTACGCCTGCGGAACGGGCGGCCGCAGCGCCCGCCTCACTTGGCGGCGCGATGGCGTGCCGTTATCGGAGCACGAAGCACACCCTCGCTGCTGAAACTGGAGCTGGAATGCCCTCAGCCCCGCTCCGCTCCATCAGCAAGGCCACGCACTCCTTACAGCCTTGCCGAAGGCAGCAGTAGTGTCTCACTCACCACAACTTTTAATACTGATATGGGTGTACGAGCAATAAGGAAGCATTTGTCCCGCCCATCTCGGTGCGAAACGAGATCCAAAACTGTTTACACGTAAAAGAGCACACTGGTACAGAAGTCACCACAAGGTGCTGTGAAGAGCATATGCAGCCTACAAAGACCTCCAGCAGCCACAACGGATTCTTTCCGAAGACACAGAGTCATTGAGAAACCCCTCACTTCCAAAGGCCTCGGAGCCAATGGGGCTGAAATTCCTCAGCTCACCTTCAGAGAGGGGAGAGGAGCTGTGCGGGGCCAGACCTGACTACCTACTGCTCAAAGATGAACGTGGTGTGCATCTTTTCTGAAACCTGAAGTGCTGCCCTGACACGGATTTAACATTCAGCCAACATTTTTAGAAACAAAACCAAAGAGAAAACCAGAGCGTGACACTTTGTGCCATCTGCATGGAATATGAGCTTGAGTTTTAATAGCATCCTTTATATCATTATTAAAAAACATTTTTATATTCAAGTCCATTTACTGATTATAAACCCTTCAACAAAAAAAACCTAGTGGCATGTGCACTTGCACCTGCTGCCTTTGTGTGCGTCAGTCAACTTCTTGCATATGAAGTTCTGCATCAGCGGGGATGGCAGTGCCCTGGTAGGCATCCTTCCCTCCTCTCCATCCTTTTTCTGATGTACTAGTACAGCAAAGTCTGCAAAAAAAACCCCCACCCAAAATTACTCAGTGGGGTGAGGGGAGAACAGAGTGCTAGAAATTAATACTATTAGAGGGCAGGCTACTATTGCGATGAAATGAGAGCTGTATTTTAACAATATTCTGTGGTGCTTGCACTGTGCAGCAAGTTAAGGCTTTACTACGTATACCCAGATCCTGCTGGAGACTCACTACCTCCTCAGCTGCACAGCAAGCATCTCGGGCTGTTTCTATTTTCATAAACTTCCCAGACATTTTCCTCATCTTCCGTTCAGAAATGTCTTTCACTGTATCCCAAGCCCCTCCACCTACTAAATGATTCACAATTTCTCTTCCACTATTGAAATAGATGCTGTATAAAATCAGAAGCCAGAATCTGCATTATAGCTCCGTTACAGAGAGAACCAGAAGAAAACAATGAGATTACTAAGCCAACTTGTATTTAATCAAGGGTTTATGCAATATGCTGCAGGTTTTTTCTCTTTAGTTATATTTGGCAGATTCTTCTTCCCTCAATAGCTGCATTCCTCGTTGGACATACTACAGACCAGATTAAGCACTCTTTACATCAGGCTCCAGAAAGACTAGTTACAGGATTAACTAGCTGCTCAACAGCATTTGTGTCTGCAAACTAGTTGTACTTGTGATGTCTGTATCGAACCAGAGCAGGAACGCTTTCCCCTGCTTGGGCACCGAATTCCTGAGCAGCCAGAGCTTGCGGCTGCGTTAGGGAGTGCTCCGTCGCTGCAGTGCCGGAGCTGCACACCCTGCCCCAGCGCCTTCTGAACTGAATTCAGTTCAGAAACACTTTAGGTAAGGGATGAGAATGGCTGCAAACGTTTTTTTCCAGAGTTTTCATAGCAATATGAGCTTTATACATAGCAAAAGCCAAACACATATAACCAATCTAGAAACCTTCCAAAATGTTGGAGACCTCGTTCCTTTTCCCTTGTATTTTGGCCATGTGCTCCTCTGGTACCCTTCGATCACAAGAAATGTGCCTGAGAAACGGCTTCTGGAGAGAACAGATCAGTAGAAACACTGCGTGTTTGACTTGAACTCCCAGTGAAGTGGTGTGCTGCTACTCGGGATGCCGAAAGAAAGATTGTAATGCACACACCTCTGTTGCTGTCACGCTATTTGTACAAGACCAACTTCCCCCCTCGCCCCAACCAGCTAAGACGGTAGCCTAATGTTTGCAGCTCTTTGAGAACAAGCAATAGGAAAGGTAGCACCCAGCTGAAACCACTTTCTACTCACATTTAGTTAAAATAAAGCAGTTATAATTTTGCTATAGCTGACTGCGCCTGAATTTGAATCCGGGATCTAAAGGCAAATTAAATTTCACCACCCACGTTAAGAAAGCAATTCAGCTTCTGAACTGGATCAGCTTTGATGCCATGCTAAAGAATTTAGTTGAAATGTGGTATGATGAAAGACTCCTGTTCAGCAGCAGATAAAATTATCAAACTGATCTTAATTAGATCATGAACTTCACTTTAGGATCCCCAAAGGAGTATTGAAAGCTTGGTCCACTTACACTGAACTTGGTCCAGAACACTGAAGCTTATCCATCAAGATAAATATATTACTAGTTCTTTGATATGACAGATGCTTGATGAGTGACACAGCAAATGCCTTTTTAACTATGATTTTTAAAAAGAATTATTAAACTGCACTAAAGTGTATGCCGTTATCTTTGAGGGGAAAAAAGTATAATACATGAAAAACAATTATTACAGAGCACATAGAGCACAATTTTTCAAGCACTGGCTTCAGAATTAAAAACATTTGAACAAAGGTTCTCTCCGTGGAGAGACACTTTGTAACCAATTCAAGCCTTTAAATAGCTATTGTTTAAAAAAATTGTCAGCTACAGAAATTGTTTTTCCTTCAGATTCCAAATCCTGTCAGGCCAGGTTGATTAAAACGTTGCATTAAAAAAAAAAAAAAAAAGGGGGGTGGAAAAAAGGCAATCTAATCACCCCTTATAAAAATGAAAACAGCAACTCAATTTTTAAAGCATCACGAACAAAAGGCTATAGCCCATCTATCATTCACATATGGATTCATGTAATGATTCTTCAATTAGAATTATTATCTATACAGCAGCTGAAAACTGAGAACTGCTGATACACTGCAGTTGAGAACATTTGCTAGTCTCTGGGCTCCAGCCTTTCTTAAAAAATGATGATCGCACAGTATAGATTGCTCAGTTTATATGTGTATTAAGCTGCAATGCCAGCATTTACATTTGCAACATTACAATTTTGCTTTCTTAGGCTCAAGAGAATTTGCTGCATCTGGTAGATTTTATTTGCTTTGTATCTTAGGCAATCGTTAGGAACAAAGTGTGAATAGGCAGTATTATTGCTCAAATAGTCCTTAGTTTTGTTCATTATCTCAGATACTACAAAAGAAGTAAACTAAGAGTGGGCCTGTGAGATGGGTCATTCAGTGTCAGTTTGCTTGCACTGTATTATCCCAGTGCTATTTTTATAAGGGACGTCCATCTGCTCCTTCGTTTCTTGCACCTATATAGATCCAGGTAGAGTAAGATGTAATATCAGAGGGAAAGCAAAGCATCTCACAGAACAGCTACAGGCACCTTGGAGGAGGAAAGTCACTGGCGACTCAGACTGCAGCAATTTGAGGGGTCCTACCCATGCATCCTGCCCCATTGCCAAAGGTTACTGTCTTCAGTAAGCAAGTATATGTGTATATGTATGTGTCCTGCAGATGTGTGCTAGCTTACAGCCGCTGCTTCTTGTACCTGCAACGCTCAAAACACACCCGGGTTTCAGTACGTTATAGACTGTATGAATTGCGGTAGCTGCCAAGCAGACAGATCACTTTGCTACCTCTGCTACAGGGCAGTAACTTAAAGCAGCAGACGATATAGCAAGAATGGTAACCTCCTAAGCTCTTCCTTCTGAATCCTCGCTCTTCTGGAATGTTTCAAGTGCTTGCCCATTGCAGCCTATGTCATGGCTGGTGGCCACATGCTGTGACCTAGAAGATGATGAAGATAGGTAGCTACACAAAGAGCAGCTGTGAGATAGCCTTACTAAACGGGCATCTGTTCTTGGTGTTTCTACTAACTATTCTTGCGGTATGAACCCCAAGTATGTTCTGAAGCCCAGGCAGCCTTCCCAGATATCTCCCTAGTCATGTGGATGCTGGAGACAACAAGTTGGCTCTTGCAGATTTTTGAGGTATGTGGAAGCCTTTAGTAACATGTGCCTAGGTAGAGGTTAGGAAAAGGTCTGCACAAGTAATTAAGAAACTTCTTACTTCACTATACAATCTTAGAAAGATTTTCATAGAAGGCAAATATTATTAACAAATTTGTTTTGCTCTGCACAGTTTGACAAACCTATGCCCATGCTGCTACCAACTTTCGCAGTGCTGCTTTTAGTGGGCGAGACCCGCCATAGCCATGAAATCTCCCCGTATCTGTTATACAAAGGAAATGAAAACTCTGATCATGGGTGCATGTTCCAATATTATTTCACTACTTCATTATAGATATTAGTGACTAGACAATAAGTGATTTATAGTCTTCCTTGAAAAAGTACTTTTTATTTACTGAAACTCCTAAATAACCAGTTCTACTCCATTTACTTGGAAGTGTATCGCCATTTGAATTACATAAAATTTCATTATATTTGTAAGGACATTACATAATCGTTCTGTCTTAAAAATTTAACATTAACTGAAGACATTTAAGGGGACAAAGCAAGCAAACAAAACTGAAAACTGGTACACCAGCTTACCAAAGTAACATAACACAAATATTTAGTTCAAAAGTTATACATCATGATGGGGCACATTTCTCAAAATATTTTAAGTTTACTGACTTCAGGTGGCATCACTAAGATTTGCAAAGAGATACAGTGATATAATTAAAAATGTGGGGTGGTTTTTTTTTTTTTTCAATTAGAGCCATCACCTTAAATTTTTTTTTTTTTTAAAAAAAAGGTTTAAAAGGTCAAAATCAGAACAAACCACTTAATTCTTTCCCTGGATGCTTGTTTATAGAGATTTGTTGAAATTTTCAGCTTTGATTACAAATGGGGAACATTTTGAAGACAGGAAAAACACTACCTGAGAAAGCAGTTCAATCTACAGCAGAAGCAAGTGAATTATTTGCAGCAGACAATTTCTTATGAGAACATAAAAGGTAGAGGTTTCTTCCTCTTAGAGAAAGCAACTGCTGCTTTCTTTATTCAGTTTCAGGATATTATTCATCAAATGCTTATTTTAGCTGCTACCATGCACCTCCCTAAACTCTCCTAACAATAGTTCTAATGGTCACATTCTGTGACTAGTCATCTAAATCAGTAATTTATACTCATTCAGGCACAGCACAGCAATATCGAAAACCAAGAAGAAAGGTATCACTAAGGCCTTGTGGTTTTCACTGGCTGCTCCAATATACTGAATACTGAGGCAGTGAGCTGCCGAGTTCTGGCTCCCAAGCTTGTGGAAGAGCTTTTCTGACTGGAAAAACTGAGGTATAGCATGCTCTCAAAAAAAAAAAAAAAAGAAAAGGCGAGGGGGAGAGAAAAGAAGAGAGAGGAGAAGAGAAGAGAGAGGAGAAGAGAGAAAAGAAATTTGCAGCTCCTTATAGCCACAAGGACTTGGTGGTCAGGTTATATTACATTTCTTCTAGGATGTGTTCGTACAGCAAATGACAACTGTGACTGTAGGCCAGGGAGCTGTACCTTCACACACTTTAATCTAACGTGTAACTGTAGCAATAACAATGTAGAAGCAGCAGTTCAATTTAAGCTTAAGATACAACGGACCTCACTAAGCGAGAGTGCCTTCATGATGATTAGCATATTATTAACTTCCCCGTATTAACATCACCTCTTGTATCATTTCATCCTTCAAAAGCAGCACTATTTTGATTAAGCCATTTACAGAGGGCTCTGGAGGATACATGTCTCAGATCCCATCAAATCAAGTAGCTAGAATATTTCCTGACATTTAGAACTCATTAATTGTGGTGTCCCAAGTATTACTACGTTACAGACAGACAAAGAAAATGTCTTTGAACAGTAAGCTAACTTACAACAGTAAATGACACAAAAACTACATACAATGTAGTAACTGCATTCAAGAGTAACTAGAAGTTTTGCAGCCTACAGTGGTTGTCACTCTAGTGATACCGAACCTTTGTTTCAGGAATAGACTCTGAATTTATCGTTTGCTTAATGAGTTCAAATCAGCAACTGCACACAGCCACAGAAGCAACAGTGCCAACGGCGAGAGACACTTCAGAAATGGAAGTCAATAAATGTTAACAACAATGGACTAAAAATGCCAAAATACCCTCAGGTCTCACTGGCTCTTGAAACTGCTGCATTAACCCCACAAGGCATTCCTCCTTTTCAGTGGGTCTCTGACCTGATTGCCCTATCAAAGAAAAGAAATGGGAAAAAAAAAAGGGGAGAGGGGGCGGAAAGAAAGAAAGAAAGAAAAAAGACGCCTGTACCTCTCCACTCTACAACCCGTTGCTTTCATTATTAAAATTCCTTTGGGTTGCTGAACAATGCAAATGTTTCCAGGGGCTGAGTACTGACAGGATATGAGGTATTCTAGGTTTTTCTTTGCCACTGATGGCTGCACTGTTGTAGGCAGTTAATGAGAGGTGAGAACCGCTGAAAAACGCTACTATTCCAACTCTATCATTTCCTCTTGCAGTTTTAACATTGTATTTAGTAAGGGCTATCCCAACACTTACATCAATATTTGAAAAGAAATGAAAAGTGGCAAGTATGCTGATGAGAAACGAGATATTTTGAGAGCAGTGAAACATTTCTTGGTGGATGGGCCTATACCTAGGAAGGAATTCAATCACTGCCACAGAAAATTTTCTTAAATCAAAAACATGTGAATAAGCTCGGTGGTTTACTGAACACTGGTCCAAACAGTCGCCCACAGACTGACAGGCCAGGTCAAGGTCTTTCTGAATATAAAGCTTTACTTTGGCAGATATTAAGTGCATTTATCTGCTGCTAAAAAACTTGTGTCTGGCCTTCTGTTTTGGAGGGAGTATAATTTTTCTTTAAAGCTGAATTTCACCAAAGTTTTTTTTGTTGTTTTTCAGATCAGGAATAAATCTTCTGCACTGCAGATTCACCATGCTAACCCGATACAAACCTGACATACTTCAAACAAAAGCATATCTTCCTGTGTTACTAAATCTGTATCTTCTAGTCTTCAAGTTGTTCTGTGCCTGTAGTAGAATTACTTAGTTCATTTACATGTTTTTCTTGCTTTGCTTCTTTTCTAGAAGTCTTCAAACATTTGTCGAGTCTTTTTAGGAATACATCTACATCTTGCTTTTTAATTCCAATTGCTGAGGCAGCATTGAGGTAAGCACAGGGATAGTCATTTGCATGTGACATAAAGCCTTTAAAAGTATAGTTATTCACTGTTTGTACAGACCCACAGGGAACAACCCTGAAACAAACAAACAAAATTGTGATTCAGTTAAAGATGTCTTCGATATTTTTATGTGATACCCTATGATGAACACATTACACTGTATAGGAACTTGTGTAAACATCTGCTAGCTCTAAACAAAATAATCTGAGCAGCCTTAGATCAGGCATTCTCCAAGTTAGTGCCCATGCATCACTATGAGTGACAGTAGTAGCAGATCCTGAATTAGCTCAAATCTGGGTGCACATGTCCCTTCCCCTCTTCAGTTAAATTATTAAGGTCTTTACTACTGGTATTATGAACTCCCCAGTGTGGGGGAAAAGACACCTGCAGCAAACTTTCTTATTCCATAAGAAGCTCTATCTATCTGACCTGCTCTGTCTCTGACCTGGGTCAGTTGACCCCTCCTTAGGCAACCTGGTGACCCTGACTTCCCCGGGATCACAATCCTGACAGCAGCCTTAGTGCAGACATCTGCTTGGCAGAGTGCACTGCAGTCAAAAATGTCTGGGTTCAAGTGATTCAGAGGGCTCAGGATCCCAACTTCTTCCCACCCCTTCCTCTCTACTGCACCTCCCTTTGCCCCCATCCTATGATGTTGACCTCATATTCATTCTCTCCTTGTAGTCAATACTTTTTGCCACCGCTTTCACCTCTTCCTCATACTCAGAACCTCTACCTATGACACCCTATTTGTCAGCACTTTCAGTACATACCCATTCCCTAATCAATCAAGACTCTAATCCACATCCTTACTTGTTGAAGGAACAACTCGCCTTGTGGCTACAGTTAAAGCCTACATCAAGCAGTTAACACCAATTGATAAGAATTTACTACCTCTGTAGAGACAGTCCCTGCAGTTCCTAAAAGAGACTGCGTTCAGACAAGTACCACTAGGATTAGCAGGTCCTTCCTCTGTCCAAGTGCTCAGACCACACGTTATGCAAAAGCCTCTATGCTACTGAAGCAGGGAGTTTGCTGTTACTACCACTGGCATTCAGCGCAAGCATAACGCAAAAAATCTGTTGAAATAAATGCCAGGTCAAACGATGTATATACTACAAAAGAATTACTCACATTAAAAAAAAAAAAAAAAAAAGGAAAAATCTGAAACCGTTGTATCAGGCAAAGAATTGGAGAGTTTTAACTTTCCAAATATTGAAACTTTTCAATCATTTCAGCCAAAGATGGCTGAAATTGCAGGATGAGCCAAGGTTAGGACAGACAAATTAAAAAGAGCATCTAACTACAGTACATATAGATTTACTGTCATTCATCTGTGCAGGAAGTGGAATAATCCAAGCTAATGAAGCATACCTTCTGATGTGGAAACATTCAGCTCTGCTACAAAAAAATGACATTACATCTATAGCAGAAGTTAGCATGGCAGCAGTAATATTCAGATTAAGGAATCCTGCCAAGACAAATTTTAAATCATTCTCTTCTTCTAAAAGGTTTAAACCATAATCACTAAAAATTATTTGTCTTGCATTTCCACATACCAGTGTCTCTGAGAATAAACTCAACTCAGACTGGCTCAGGTTGCAGATTTTTTAAAATTTTCAATTTTTTTTAAAAACACAATTAGTTCCAGAAAGCAGGATTTTCTTCCACATGATAAAAAGCTATGTAGGGTATTAAAAGCTTATTCCCCTGACATCCAGCACAACCATATTTGTGCTGCAATAAACAAAACAAAGATCTTTCCTAAGTAGCTTACAACTTAACTATAAGATCAGACAACAGCTGGAAACTAAATGAAACCAAGGGGTACTAGGGAATAATGACACTAAATTAAATGGGAATAGATTATCTATTTAGCCTACCAAAGCTAACAAAGGGGGCCTCATCGCTAACTCAGGCAGGTAGACACTGTTAGCAGATACAGTGATGAAGAAGGGTGTATTACTCTCTGACTCATTACTGTCAGACTGTAATCCGTAATCATGAGACAACTGGTACAAAACAAATACACGATTTCATAAAATATGTGCTAACACAGCCCCCCAAAGTTTTCAAATTCATAGTATCCTCACCTTGCTCCAGAAACTTGTCTTGTGAAAAGCATGGATCCAAGCTGGGTAACAGCAGCATCGTTATTTTCATCTAGATTCTTCAGTGACATGGCTAAAAGTAACAAAAGGCCAGGTTAAAATTACTACAAAGCTTCTTTTTCTCCAAAGAACCACTGCGGAGGACAAGCTGCTTTCCAATAATAAAAATCTAGCCAAATATTTGTGTTTAGATACAAAGAAAAAAAGAAGTAAGAATACTACATTTCATCATTTTTAATTTTCCCACAAGCTGTCACAGATGACGACTTTGGTTAAAGAGTATGTAAGGCAGAGATTCTGCACAGATAGGCAATATTACTTTGGTGTCCAGCAGAATTTTTGGTTAGAACAAATATCTTGAGTAGGAATTACATAATCTCTTTTACAGTGCTACAAAATGATGGGTAAAATAATTATAACCTGATTTATTTTTAAATCTACTTACTTATAAAGCTACATGCTAACATCTTCTGCCTGCCTTGATTACAATAAATGAGTATGTTGGACAGGAGCAATTTTGTAAAAAAATAAAAGGCCCAAGTCACTACTCTACTCTTATAGTAGGTTACCTTATTGGGTTCAATGGTTTCATCTCAACCTAAGAACAATTTAATGAAGTGTAGTGAACAATGTTTAATATATAGGAACTGTATGTGAAAGTGCATTATGAATGCACAGTACATTAGAAGTTTTTTAAAAAGATAAAACAACAACAATTACCTAAGGAAATGGGATTATGTGGTGTGTCTAACAGTCTCTCATTGTGGATATCTGCCAGCTTTTTCAGCTCACTTGAAAGATAGGAAAACATCTCCTGGAAAAAAGATGCAATATTTTTGTTATTAGCTATCAAACAGAGAAAATAGTACCTATTTCAGGGAACTGTCAAGTCTCCGTTACATCCTACAGGCGCCCAGCTGATCCTCTTTTGATGCGTACCAAGTAAGCGGACCAGGCAATTCTCTGACATCTATAAAGGAACAGCTCCATTTCCTGAACACTGTTCTTGCCCCTCAAGCTGGAACAAGGCTCTCTATCTGGTCTAATAAATGCTCTTGGGATGTCAGTCATTCTCTCTGTGGCCCTGAAACCTGGGGAGGTAAAACCTTGGAGACTCCCACTGCACAGCAGGTGCTACCCCATCCCACTCCTGCAAGAGCTTCCCCCCCTCACAAGCTCCCTGAGCCTCAGAGAATGAACCGTTACCATCGCAGATGGCTCTGTTATGGCAAATTGCTCCTTACCTCATTTTCTCTCTATTAATACATTCCAGACTAAAAGTAGCACATTTTGTTACCGTGTGTCACACAATCACAAGTACCACTGGTGCACAGACTTCTTTTTCTGTATGAGAATGGCAATACAGTCTCTTAAGCAGAAGGCTATGAGTACACATTTGAATGTATTTTGTTTCATACAATATAGACTCTCCCAAATACTCAGCTCTGTTTTGTGGCCAGTCCTCTTTCTGGGACCAACTCCCCCTGTTCAAGCCTACTAAAAGAATTAAGATATCTGAATTTCTGCTATCACTTACTTAGATTGCACCTTTATTGTGAAAGTGTCGTAAAACTGATTTTCATAAATGTTTTGGCTCAGATACAAGTCACACTGCACATAAAAGGCTGCTTCTCCTACTTTATCCATATTTTATTTCCTCCTTCTTCCCCAGTAGTAATCTATGATAATTGCTCATGTTCTTCCTCAGTTTAATACCTTCCTCTTCACATATCATCTCAAAACACTTATGGACAGAGTGAGAATAAACACCGTTCTTCTTATTGTATCCTTTGGCTTCTTTTCGATCCTTGTTAATGCCCATAAAAAATAGCAAAAAAATACAGATACTGGGTAGTCTTTTTGAAAGATACTAAACACCAGATTTTTCCTCTTTCTGGCCATAAAGATTGTGCTGCTCATCTGCTTCAATGTGACTGCCTGTTTAAGCATCCTCATCAATTTCTGGACCTGACAAGTGATTTTTCATTCTTTAAATAGAGTTGCCTCTTCTGTTTGTAGACCAGTATCCTGCTCTGACCTGTGCACTCTGACAGATACAAATTACAACTCGTGATCAAAATTATGTTTCTGAGCAGAACTTCCCAAAGGTCTTGTGAAACCAAATGAGCTTTGTGGTAGCTAAGTCAGAAGAATGTTACAGCTACTCTTCTTGAGCCATGGCAGCGAACCCAGTCTCACTTCATGAGCGACCAAATGAACACATCTCCTGACCCGGTCTTCCTAATACCATAGAATGAATTCAGTCAAGAGAGGAAAAAGTATCATGTTACTGTCTACATGAATCAGGCTATTGATTCAACTATTAACAAGAGCATAAAGCTTCTGTACTACTTGGAACAACAACAAAAATTTTGTGAGTCATCTATGGTTAATTACCTGCACTTGAAATTTGTTAAAAATAATTCTTATTTTTCAGAGGCATTTGTAAATCAAGTGATTTTATCATTTCAATTCATCAGAGTTTATTTACCGTTCATTCACAGTATGTTTCAAATGTTCAAACACTTTGGCCTTCCTTCTGGTCCCTCACGGAATATATGCACATTACTCATTTGTTATTTTCTTTCCACAATAAGCATCTCCAATGTGTTAGCCATTTTATTAGTATTTTTTTGGAATCCAAATCATAAAGTAAGTTGTGCTCCCTCTGCTGGCTATTTACTTCTACAACTAAAGCAAAGTATTACAGAAATATACATAAATTATCTATATTTTAGATAATAAAGCAATACAGAAATATACAAAATATCTACTACGGAGATATTATTGGTGAAATTAGTACTGAGAAAAACCTGTACAGGAACAAATTCCCAATTTTTGTGTGTTGTACCTAGGGAATTCTTTATTGCATCTCTTACAGTATTTATTACTGAAAGGACTGCAAGTTGGTATAACCAGTTACACACTGCATAAATGTATTAAATTAAGATTAAATACCTAGGTTACTAGATGAGCATTTACCTGCATAGGAATTTGTCAAAACAACGTAGAACAGAAAGATGGCAAAAAAAACCCAAAACAAGTATGTATTTTCATCAGTTTGAGGCTACTCGAACACAAATTCAAAACTTAACTTTTATGAACAACACTACTTTGCATCTTTCCATTGGAAGCCCTCTAGATATTTTATAGTTTCAGAAGTTAAGCAATTTGTTGCAAAATAGATTAACAGCCTTTCCAAAAA
This sequence comes from Phaethon aethereus, assembly GCF_964289735.1. Lineage (NCBI taxonomy): Eukaryota > Metazoa > Chordata > Aves > Phaethontiformes > Phaethontidae > Phaethon > Phaethon aethereus. Next base: position 64,828,162 of record NC_138578.1, on the reverse strand, counting down.
AAGGAAAAAAACAGTATTTCTATGAGGTCAAATCTATAACCAACCTCTATTATAAAACAGTTCTGTTACGTGGAAAATTTATAAGCACCTTAAGCAATTATATACAAATGAGCTCTTACATAATTGATTTTCTGTGCTAGACACAAGAAAGTTTTCTCCAATGAAGCTATTACGCTAAAGTTGCATTGAACAATACAATGTCAGTTAAGTTTCATTATTTAATTCACTCTTTGCCCTTAGAGACTTATCACAAAACCTCAGCAGGCTAGTGAAATGAACGTTAAACTCTGTAAAAATGTCTTGCACTTCTGCTGGTCTTTCTAGCACCTAAAACAGTAAAATACCTCAAAACACATGAAGAACAAATCAACAATGGTGTATGCATCTAAGGTGCCAAATGACTCAATTATTTGGGCAAAATGGCCTACTTCCACATATGTATACAAGAATTATAGAATTATTAAGGTTGGAAAAGACCTTTCAGATCATCAAGTCCAACCATCAACCCAACAACACCATGGCCACTGAACCATGTCCCAAACTGCCACATCCACATGTTTTTTTGAACACCTCCAGTGATGCTGACTCCACCACGTCCCTGGGCCTGTTCCCATGCTTGACCACTCTTGCGGTAAAGAAATTTTTCCTAATATCAAATCTAAACCTCCCCTGGCACAGCTTGAGGCCATCTCCTCTCATCCTATCGCTGGTTACTTGGGAGAAGAGACCAACACCCACCTCACTACAACCTCCTTTCAGGTAGTTATAGAGAGCGATAAGGTCTTCCCTCAGCCTCCTCTTTTCCAGACTAAACAACCCCAGTTCCCTCAGCTGCTCCTTGTAAGACTTGTGCTCCAAACCCCTCACCAGCTTTGTTCCCCTTCAAAAGAAGGTTTGTAACAATTATTAAAAATATTTGAATCATACAGTATTTACATTATAAAACTATTTTTAACAGAACCTACACTACTATGGGTGACTTTTCATTTGTTGCTCCATTGTGATAGGCGCTGTTCTTCTAAGTGAAAATAACTAGAGGGAAACAAGTAAAGAAAAAGCCAGTAACCCCAGAGAAAAAGCAGATGAGGGTACTCAATATGCCATTAGTCCCGTATCAGGTGACAGAGAAACAACTGATGAAAGCCAAGAAACTTTTTGTGTGTGGTTGACCCTAACCTAGCTGGTTCTCACTACCCAGCTTGCTCAGGCTCCGAGTCTGTAAAACTCTGCCTTCCTCCCCCTTCATCTGAAAAGATGAGTTGTCCTCAGAGAACAGCCATATGGCTGTTTATGGCACTGAAGAAGCCACTGCAGAAGAGTAATTCTACAGCCTCTTTGATCTAGATAGACTGCCAACTGTCATATGCTGTACCCAAGACTGATCTGGTCCCATCTTAAATTACTTTGCAGCAGCAGCTGTTTCTAATGCAACCATCACCACCTCTTTTCTGCTTTGCATTTCAGACTGACCAGCTGCATCTGACGTGTGATCTTACCGGACCACTTGGCACACCACTTCATGCAGACAAAGAGAGGCTGCAGTGCTGACCATGGAGACCTGTTAGTACGTGCCCCAGAGCGTCCCAGTGGAAGGCTTACTTTCTTGAAATGCCGCCAAACACATGACAGAAACTGTATGTGTATGTGTGTGATACTGACATATACCCTCATATATAGATTCTCTTGAATTGCGAGATCAATAATTTCATTCTGAATTTATAACGTACTTGAAAGTTTTAAAAATAGGAAAATAATTATGGAACCTTTAAATCTTTATATCATATAAAAGTAATCCAATAGAAACTTGCCAACTTGATATGGTAACACTAATGCTGACAACTATCATGCTCATACTTTTTTAAAAGGTCTTTCTTAACAACACTGATTAACATTTTCTCTTCAGCACTTCTAAGACCTTGAGATCAGGCTCCTTGTAGGCTGTACCTCTCCAATACCTGCTTTAAGTATGTAGGCCTCTTTGAAGCTTCCATTCATACTTGGCACTTGTTTAACCACACAACATCCCTGAAGATAATGATTACATTCAGTTAAACTATTTTGCCTCCAGCCAGTCTAAAATTTGAATATGGTTCCACATATTTCACACAGGGAAAATCCTGCAGTAATCCCACACATTTGACAAACTACAGTGTAGCAAACCAACTAGACAAAAAGAGAGTAACAAATGTCTGTCTTCTTGTAACAATATTTGATTTTTCACATTGTTAATATCCAGCATTAAATGGCTTTTCTCTTATTCTTAAATTCAATCATAAGTAGAGCAGCAATATAAACTCACCCTGAACTGTACAAATAATTTATTCCTATCAGAATAATTACATCAGTGATAAACTATGAAATATAAACCTAGTATTTTACTGAATTGTAAAAACCAAACAATTTGCTCCCACTCGGTCTGATTTCAAATATTTTAGATACATACTCCATAAGGACGTAAAAATGACTCCAGTTAATCACCCTTAGAAAGTATACAGACAGATGGATACAGATATAAAAAGCTCCATCACGTCCCAAGTAACACAAATACATTTAAGAAAATCAGAGTTATCTTGATTGTTAGACTGTTAAGGAAAGTCTAATGAGGAAATCCATAACTGCTGAAAACAAAACGAAGCCATCACCTCTTCAATAATACCAGTATAATAGTTAGATAAATGGATTAAATGGACCACATTGGAAAATAGTTAACCAGTATTAAACCTGAATGTAAACCCTGAATGTAGGGTCCTTGCTTTCCATCAATTCTGAGGTGACAGCTGAGGTCTACTGTTTCTGCTATTACACAGCATAACCACTGTATTTGCCACACGTGGCCTGGTTCAGACACACAAGCACATAACACGAAAATAGAGGGTTTTAGACCTGGCAATGCAGAATATGGGACACAACATAACCTGTACTGAGGAAATCAAAGGAGTCGCTACTAAAACATAACCTTTACATAATATTATGAGTTCTTTAAAAGCAAAGATATTAATGAATTTGACTATGGATCACCTGCCATTATCTGCATTACAAAAGGACCTAGAATCCCCTAAAGAGATTAAAAAAACAACCTAAACTTCTAAACACTACATAAACATATAAAAAGGAATACTGAAAATTTAGGAAAAGTAGGAAAACATTACTGTTGGTGCTCTTCTTTTACCCTTTTCTCTGGAAACATCAAGGCTAAATAGACTGTTGAAAACATTCCTTATTAGGCTTTCATATATGGCCACTTTTCTTCAGACATTTGGACAGTATGTGTGTGTTACTCCCCTGCTCTTGTCCTCAGATCCATTGCACCATTTTTCTCCTTCATATCATAATATATAATCTCATACCCTTGGACAATTGCACACTCCATGACTACCAGCTTGTCAGAAAACCCCATTCCGTGTACATGCTGCTCTCCCTCAAATAATCTCTTCCCTTCCTACATTAAACAGTTCGTCTGTGTAAAAGCAAAACCGGGCAGGCTATTTCTTTCCTTGGTTGTACAAGATTAGTTTCTTCTCAGTAATATTCTGGTCTTTCTGGCTTGAGCTCAAATAGCCTGAAGTAACACCCATGTTAATAAGGGTAAGGTAAAAGGAGAAAGAAAAAAAAAAACCCCACACCTGAGGTTTTTTATAGCTGACTTTTTGTGTGAGTAGGTGTAGCTGTACCGATATAGAAAGGAGTACTCAATGTCAAGCTATAAATAGCTCCTGCTGGGAGCCTAATAGCTCTGCCTATGCTTTCACAGAGCACAGGTAATAAACTATCACTATTACATTTTTACAATTCAGGAACAAACAGATTTAAGCAAAAAAAGGTTTCTATTTCTACAGCAAATCCAATAAAAGAAACATTTATTCCATATAAAAGGCTGTGTATATAGAGTACACTCACAACTGAAATAAAAAGACCTGAAGTTGTAAAAATATAATGCTTTATTCACCTTAGAATTCTACTTACAAGAAAATTACATGATTCAAAATACACAGCTATTCATCAAGACATTTTATTTATTAAAGAATTATTATTTATGAGTTAGAGAATATTTATGCTGCCCATTGTGTATCTGCTACCAGTGTAAATCTAACATCAAATCAGCTTTGCAGAAGACACGATGAATTCACTCGAGATTCATTTGGAGATGAGAGTGAAAGGGAAAAAAATACAATCTACTTTTAATGAAGACACAAACCATACATGGCAATACATAAAACAGCCAGAATAAAATGTTAGAAACTGTATTGCAGTAGTGGCAAAAGTGGTAACTGCTTCCAGTGTTTCATAAGCCGTGTTTTCACTTCAGTTGCACAGATCACTTCTTGGTTGGTGCAAGGCCACTAAGCTAGTTTGGTTTTCTATAGTCTAGCTATTCCTACAGGATCTCAATTCCAGTACAAAATTTCTGAATGCCTCTACAAGCAGCTAGAAACTAGTCAGAGCATCCAGCAATATTGCCCTGCCAGGTAATCAGAGGCATCAGCAAGCTGTGAGCAGGAAACAATAGGAACGTAGTTTCTAAATAAAATAATGGAACAGATCACGCATGATTTAAAACTACTAACTTAACAGTACTTAGTTCACAGCATTTCTTTACCTAAAACTCTCTACAAAAAGAATCCTCTGTGTTAATACATAAAGATAGCCAAATCAGGCCTGTATTATGTCCAGAACTAAGGGCAACTCAAGATGTACAGGTTCCAACCTTAGACCGCTTGAATGTTTGTGCAATGCAGTTATAACCAACACAAAACATATAGTCTGTGAGAGGCAGAGAAGAAACCTAGCTCTGTATCTAGATGACTACCTTAAATGACAGCATTTTTCTCTTTTTGTGGCCATGCACAGTATTTTTCTCTTTTTGTGGCCATGCACAGTATTTATAACCTAACCAGAAGCTGTGATTCTCCAGAGAATGTGGTACACAAGCATTTAATTAAACACTATCATAGCACAAAGGCACAATAGGGCCAAATGAAGAAGAGCAGAGACCTCAGGTTGCCTCTGAGTGTCCGATCTCATGCTTTAGCCCTGGAAGCAGTGTGACCATGATAACACAGCACAGTACTTCTCAGATGAAGCTTTTGTGGGCAAAATTCTACTGTATTAGACATACTTTACAACAACAAATATGAATAATGTACAAGATAGTACAGGACCTCAGTTTAGCTTTCTGGTTTGGAAAACAACATGGAAATCATGCTTACTCATGAGCACCATTTAGCCAAGAAGTAATTATGTCATACTGCCTTTCCAGATTCAGAGCTGTGAGCTCAGAAGAAGTTCAATGGCTTTCTAGACAGAAACTGGATTTATTACACAAAGCAGTTTTGCAACAGAACTTTGTTAACAGCTGACTTCAACAAAGTGCTGTTTGCCAAAAAGCTTACCTTTCTCTCTTTCAGTAACTGTTTGTAGCCACTGGCACCTAGAGACAGAAGTGTAATGAGGACATCTAAGGAAGGAGATGAAGATGCTCTTCCTGAAGAAAAAAAAAAAAAAATTAGAGATTAAAGTAGCAGAAATAAATTTTATGTGAAAGAAAGCTGATAATCAAGTTTTCTACAGTGATTTTGTATGGATGAAATCAGTCCATGAACTACTTACCTGGATACATTTTGCTGATCTCCTGAACGAAGGACTCATTGAAGCCAGCAATGATAGCACCACCTACTGGAACCATAAAATTTTTGTCCAAGCTCTGAACAAAAGCATCTATTCTGCCTACTCGAGCACCCTTTGTCAAAAAGGAACAACAACAACAAAAAATCCACAGCATACATTAGGAAAAAGGGAACATGTGGTAGCATCAGAATTACACAGCAATGTAACTGAAATAAATATAATTCCTGAAACTCTCTCAGATATTGTATTTGTGATGAAAAATTACAAATAGTATTATTTTTCTTAGCATTGCTCACTATTATTACCATTGTCTGCTTACATAGTACCTTACAAATTCCTATTTTGCTATGATTTAAAATACTGATTTTAATTCCTGCAAGTCTAAATGTAGCTTGTTTTCAACAACAACCAAAACCAAATCCCTTGGAATTTAATGGGCAATATACAGTTAAAACTGTACAACCCAAAACATTTCACAGATTCTCACAGTAAAGGGCTACAGGTTAATGCTTCATTAGAAAAGAAGAAGATTTTTCTCAATACATATATAAATTTACATAAAAACAAGCGGGCTGTGACAGCACGCTTGCTTATCTGGATCTTGATTTAGCAAGCAGCCTTATAACTTCCGATAGCAGATTTCCCAGAAAACAAAATGTCTTTATACCTAGCTACTTAGACATTCTTAGGGGAAAAAAAATTAGATTCTGCAGTACATCTTCAATCTGAATAATATGCTACTGTGCACTGTACAATTAAAAAGTATACAGCATAACAGAACCTGAAAAGTATATTAAAGAACATACATATTAAACTATATTCAAATACGTACATATTAAAGTACTACATACTAAAACCAAGAAATAGAAACAGAGCTAATGCCTACAGCAAAAAGAGTGAAAAAAGCAGATCCAACTAAACCACAGTTATTATTTCTATGTTTGAATAGCTTAGTACATGGGAGATGGGAAGAAGCACTCTGAATTTATCAGCTTTTTGATGGGAAGATGAATGACAGCAGCTATAATTTGATTTAATTGACAGGAGACCACCAGAGGAAAAGTGCGACAAATAAAATGGTCTGAAAAGCTCCTTCCTGTGATACTCTTGCAAATTCTGTTCACACTGTGCTCAGCATGTACATATTCCTAAGTATTCATTAGTAATTACTTCCTCACAGACATTTGCTATTGCAGGAAATACAATTTTTGTAAATAAATGTAAAACAAATCAGAGCTCAAATGTATACATTTGCATAACCAAAGAACAAACAAACAAAAAAACGCTCAAACAACCTCTCAAGAAGCCAAGAAAAACCAGAAACCAACACAGTAACATTCCTATTTGTAGCTTCATAGTCTGAAAAGATTGCCATTAGATACATTTCATGCAGTAAAACTCATCAATTCCACAGACTCCTTCATGTCAGAATTTCACTAAACTTGCGCGAGTTAAATACAATGAATATGTACCAAGCACATTACAAATAAAGCATATGCCATTTTCTATTTCACGTATCACTTGAAGTTTTGTCAAATTCCTTCAGTCTCTCAAGATGTAGAAATGTCAACGTAATATTCCTGTCATAATTATATATCAAATTGGTCTGTGCCCAGTTAATAACATAATGTCTTTTTAATTAGAAAAAACAAGACCAGCATATTTTAAATTGATAATAGCTCAGGATCCCCTGGATCCTGTTAAAAAATATCTTCCTATTCTTTTGATACGGACGACAGAAAAGAGATACTGAAGAAACAGTGCATGTACTTTGCAATGAGCAAAAATGCAAGAATTTTAAGTTTCATGGCTGATCTTAAAATATTAAGAAACCTTGTTTTCGAACTAAACAGGAACAGAAATTAAATTTTTTCGAAAACAACATTGAATTTAACCCAGTTACCTCAACTGTTCTCTGTGACAACAATATTTTAACAGTGGCAACACCTATAAACTGTTGTTGTAGAATCTTGTACCTTCAACTGAAAATCTGTAACTCACATTCTGTTGAAGGCTTAATCCCTATTCAAGTATGATCCATTATTTCATTTTTAGTTCATAAGTTTATGAAATATTTTAAGAAAGTTTACTAGGGACATTTTTCCATTACATACACTTGAACATAAACAAAACCTAAATAAATTTAGTTTTAATACATTAAAAGCACATAATAGAAGTAACAAATATTATTTTTAAATTCTATTTCCCACTGCTCTGCTTTCTCAGAAAACTCTTCAAATATCAGACACGCATGGGATTAGTCTGAAAGCTGTGAAACATCTGATAAAATTTGCTAGTCTTGTCTACAGTCAGAGATTTACTTACACCTGTTAAAAAAATTATTTGAGATACACAGCTCCTACCTGCTGGATAAGATGCATACATTTTGAAGACTGAACTCCATACGCATTGTTGACAATATGGGGAATGTCATAATTAGCACAAATCACAGCCAGTTCCTCCAGTCTATGAGCATAAAATTGTAATTTAGAGAAGCACTGATAACTGTAACTCATGTTACAAATCAGACCATTAAAAGACTGAAAGGTCTACAAGGAGGTCAGAATGAAAAAAGAAACTTTTTTTGATTAGTACCTGAAGGTAGCACTTGTCACCTTAAGCTATAAAGATTAAGAAGTAAATTCTGTTAGTATTTACATATACTGCAAGTTGCTGACCTGCGCTGAAATTTTTCATGCTTCACTGAAAGTTTTGTCTGGAACACAGTAAATAGATCCCAAATCATTCTGATTCAGATATAAGCAATTTTTTATACTACTTTAATGATAACTAATGGAGCTTTAGCTATTCATATTTTTTCCCCTTTCTTTTAATATTCAACCTGAAAACGGCCTAATGGAAGTTTCAAGATGTGTCTTGGGAACCAAAAGCATCATATAACAGCCTTTACATGCTTCTGTTTATTTCAAAGGACTAATATTACAACCCTTTCGCTGAAATCACACTTGCTTATTTCAAATAAACTGATTAACAGAAAATATATTCTTCAAAGGAATGGAGAGTCCTAAAATGTCTAAAGGTGGAAATCAACAAGTTAAAACTTTGTTCAATTGTTTACTCAGAGATAAAAGACAACTCTTCACTTGCCTTTAGAAATCCCCAAAATCACAGTGAGCTCAGCCTGCATTGATTTCTCAGTCAAACTATGATTTATGTGGGTGCATAGATAATTTTGGGTAAGGGTCTTCAGCATTTTAAACATACATGTACTTAGTACCCTTTTTTGAAACCCTCCAATTACACTCTATTTTTTAAAAAAGCTCTTGATTTCCCCCAAACCTGTAAATATATTTTAGAAATAAAATATATTTGAAAAAAATAAGGTAATATATAATAATTTAAAGTGATGATGAAGGTAATATTATCTTTTTTAAAAAGCAGGAAACTCTAAACCTTAAATACATTTTTTACTCTATCTCCTTCTGTACAGCCTCTCACTGTAATTTACTGACATTCATATAAAATGTGACAGAGTACGAAAACATTTTCCAAGTGTTGACATTTCTTTGTATTCTATTTCTATTACATTGCCTAGTGTCATTTTGTAATGCAAAATTCAGCTGCAAACCTCAGATTAAACTTTCTAAACCTCAATCCTTAGGAAAACATCATTGCCATATTATCCCTAAAGAAATCACAAGTATTTAATGATTAGGAAACACTAGTGGTATAATGTAATTATTGTTCTTCTGTAGTCAAGATATTTGGCAGGAGCTGCATGTCCAACAATTTATCACATTTATCAACATCCTGAATCCTGAACTATGTAACATCAACAGAATACTTCAGGAAACGTAACACTACACAAGGCAACGCTTTTGCCTTCTGATCTGCTGATCTTAATCAGACTCATTCCTCACCTTCCACAGAGACTCAAAGGAAAACAGTTGCCTTCTTACAGGATTCTTTTCAAGTGCAAGTAGAGAATTTCACCAAACTGGAAACATAAAGAGTGTATTGCTATGTATGTTTGCCTTTCTCACCTCCTGAGACTTAAGGGAGCAGTAAGGTAGCTTCTACAGGTACTGAAAACAGAAAAGCCTCTTTACTTTTGCTAAAAATATTGTATTGAACAATTAGATGCATATTACTATACAGGATGAGAGTGCTACAGTTTGAAAAGAATATGTGATTAACAAGGGAAGCAAACAATTATGTACAGCACTTCTCTGCTTCCAAGGCTTAAAATGAACCATTAAAAGTGCTGCTAGTCATATCAGAAAAATAAAGCATTAATGTAAGTTTGGCTACTACTTGAGTTCTTAAAAAGTCACACATAGAACTTACAGTAATATTTTCCAATTTATTCTTTCTTACTCTTCTGTTTGTGAAAGATCATAAAAAAGAAAGCTTTGCTCTTTCTTCAAATATTAATGAAAGTAACAAGATACAGAGTTCTGCTAGGTACATAAACTAACTTAAAAACACACTTTTTTTTGCCCTTTAGGTCTCTCTTAAATACAGTAGTTTTAGAGACAACTCACAGCAACAGCAGGTAAAAGACTGTCTGAGAACTGATGTCACTTTGAGGAAGGGGGTTTATACGCTAGTGAATTATTTCCATGAAGTTAAATAATACTTCAAAGGAAATAAGTACACAGGCATAAAACTCTTACCCTGACCTTTTAACAATCCTAAAACACTTAAAATTTTAAAACACCACCACCACAACTAAAAAAAGCCTTATAAATGCAAGGTATTTAAAAACAGACATTTAAAATGGTACCCTCCAGAAATGCTGTATGGGATTTTCCTTCCTGTAGGAAGATGAATGTTATGGCCTTCAATAGTTGACAGTATCCTTTAAATAGAAAGTGCGTTCAAATCCTCCTATATCTGTGGTATATCATAACACAGTGCCACTACCTAATAATTTATCTCTTAGTTGCAGAGGACAAAATAATCGCATGTCAAAAAGAGGAAGCAGATAAGGAAAAGATTCATTTACCCAAGCTATAAAATAGACCATTCAATTTTGATAGCTGTGATTTAAGTTAGCCAATAAATCTGCAAGTCAATTTCAAGCAATGTTCATAGTATTCTGACAGAATTATACAGTTTTAACTTCCCTCTAGCAACTGGGTTAACCTATGATAAATACTGGGGGTTCTTAAAGGTAGGAAAACAGAGCAAAACATATCTTTACTCGCCATGTTTCAGAATCAATAATGTTTCTTTCCTACATTTGCAAATATTCAACTAAATTTTCCAGATAACAAAGTAATTAACAAAAAAGCATGCACTGCAGAGGAACTCTAAGCATAAGTCTTTTCAATTTTGTGATAAATTAAAAACAATTGAAGCAGAACAACCGAGACACTACATTTAAAATCATGTAAAAAAAGACATCTTCTTAATATCTCATACTTCAGTGTACTACATACAAGTCCATAAAAATTCACCTGTTCAGTTGCAAAACCTAAGGAATTTGCTGCTTGATACTTATTTTCGTAAGCAAATAGAGAAAGCAAGTTTTACGAGTAACAGTGGTGCCAATTTTGGACAAATGACACTATATACCAAGTACTTAAGGCACCTCTACTCCAACATGTCATCTTCAGACTGAGAAGCTTTTCAAATATTTCATAACCAAGCTACACGTTGAAATAATGTCTCAGATACTCTATTTCCCATCCATAACTGTAATGCTCATCTCAGCTTCAGCTAGTGCTTGAATGACATCTTTGTAGCAACTATGGAAGTTATGTATACAGACATATAATATTAGGAAAGAATGCAATGTATTTTAAGCTTCTTTTAGTGGTGATTCAACAGCTGGAAATTACAAGTAGCAGCATCATGCAATCAGGCAGCAAATGTTCAAACCAAGGTAAGTTACAGCAGGGCAAATCATATGTTATGCTCATACCGCACATCTGCCCTAGATGCTTCCAAGACTTTCCTTATATCAGTATATCTTAATTAGCCCAATAAACATCAGTATAATACAGGAAAGAGTCAGTCAAGCAAAGATTTTAAATTTAGCTCCAGCTTTTTGGTTTTTTTAACTACATTAACAGCCTAGGAAAATTCATCATTGGCTAAAGGAGAAGAGTAGAAAAGGCAATGGTAATATTAAAATTAGATAAAATTAGCAACAGTAATATTCCAGTAGCTATGCAATACATTTCCTGGACTCTGTTTTTATAAAAGTCTACTTTTACTACTTCCATGAAATTACAAGAAAACCAGTGCCAAAGTGACATCCATTTCACCACAACAGATCATCACTAACATCTGTTATTTGACAGAAGGAAGACCTTCTGCATTATTCTTACTTTTCTAATATATTTTTCTGACAGTGCAACATTGTTTCAATCTGCTATTTTCCTTAAGTGAGGGGATTAAAGTATCCTTACTAACTGTTGTCAGTAGCTAAGCAATTTGAGGCAGACAGACATTCATGGAGGTTCTGTTTGGTTTTTGTTTTTGTTTTTTTGCAGTAACAAATACCATACTTCTTACAAAGACTACTTACCTGTCAGGTACCCTTGGAGCAAAGCAAGATGTTGTAGAATGCACACAAAGAACATTTTCAGCACCAAGAGCCTTGATTTTAGCCTCCACTGCTTCGATGTCTGTCCGTAGCTCATCGCCTTCTAATACATTTTCTATCACTACAGGCTCAAAACCTGATCAAAAAAAAGCAAGACTTGAGTGTATATCATCAAATCTCTGACTAACTGTGGGATTTTAGTTCCAGTATAAATCTGAAAAATCTTCTTGCTTCTATTGTTTTAACAGATTCTTTCAGACTTGGATTAAGAACACAGAAACATAAACCGTTTGATCGTGCAGTGTCCATACAGCTAAACACTACAATAATCTTCTTATTAAATGCTGGACTCCAGACAAAAGCTTACCTTACATTCTTTGCATGCAACATCAACAGGTTTGAAGATTTTTTAAAAAACAGATTAACCTCTTCCCTCTCAATTAAAAAGACAGTGTTTGAGTAGCATTCTTATAAAGCATTAGCATATCACTATGATATGGCTTTCATCATAAGCCTCTGCCTTATTCAGTCTAGAAACTTTCAAATTACTTCTTAAAAGATAAAAATGTCCATGTTTGAAAGTGAATTTTGTCAGATCAAAATCCAAGCTATTTCCTAAGTCTCTTATTTTATTAAGTTTCCAGTTTAAATTTGTATTTGCGAGATACAACAACTGAACCTCGTAAGATTGTTTCTCAAGGACACGCAAGAGAAACATTTGAGAAAAGGAAGTTATCCCCTTCTTCTAAATGCTGCAATGTTTGCAGTTTTGGATCAGACTGCTCAGGGGGGATCTTGAAAAACCAGAGAGGGTCTATCAGAGGGCTACCAAGATGGGTGCCGTATAGCGTGCACAGCTGAGAAAGAAAGGCTGTAAGAGCTAGACTTCTAAGCCTGAAGAGGCTACGGAGAATATCTAATAGCAGCCCCCAACCATCTGAAAGGGAATTGCAAAGACAGGAGCACCAAACTCTCCTTGGTAGGATATAATAAGAGGCAACAGCAACACATTTTGCCTTGAGAGATTCAGAATAAACCACAAGAAAAACTTTTTTTTCATTCAGAGGATAGCACAGCACTGGAACTGCTATCCAGAGAGGTTGTGGAATCTCCATTCTCAAAGATTTTCAAGATTCGGGTAGACAAAGGCATGGTTGACCTAACCTAGTGCTCAAAGAGTTTTCTTTCTTAAAGTAAGCCTGTCCTGGTAGCTGCTCAAATGTCTAGCTTATAAATAAATAAATAAATCAGAAAGGTGGTGTTTACAGAATAAAACACTGGAAACCATACATTCCCTTCCCCAAACAGGTGTGGCATGGCAGCAACATCACGCTAGATGAAATGACTGTTACTTTCTTAAAAAACAGAGATGTTCAGTTTACTGAATGAAGTAAAGGAGCAGAGGAGGGGAAAAGGGAAAGAGTGATTTCCAAAGCAGTGTAACATGGCAGCAGCTATGTGAATTTTTCCTCCATAGCTCAAGACCATGCCTTAACACTGACACGTAATGCTCAAACTCTACAAAAGAACTTGGACTAGAATGACTTATTGACATTGTTAGCCCTTGTCTGGTTTTCAATTAGTGATCTAAAAGACAGAGATTGTATTTCATAGATAGTTGTTAGATATCTGACACCTGCTTCCGTCTTATTTTTAGTTGATAATTCTTTTAATTAATTGTGATAGCTATTAAAAAAATTAACAGACCAATTATATTTCCTCACAACCTTCTCCATCATAAACGTAATTTCTTTAGCTTGATGTTCTAAATTGAACACAATATTCCAAAAACACCACTTTTCTTACATACATGTTCTATTTGTTCTGATCTGATTCCTTTGCATCTTACATGGACAGAGTCCAGTCTCTGTTTCCAACAATTTAGTCATTTTTATCTAACAATTCTTTTAAGCAAAAAATAAATGTGTCCTAGGAACTAGGACCAGAATCTATGCCACCACCTGCAGGTATGTGCACTGAGCTGGAAAATTATGGTCTCCCTTACTTGCCCTTTCCTTGATCCCATGCATCTGTCTGCAGGAGAGGACAGCTTCAGTGCAGGGATAGACTTTTATGCTTAGATTGCTTATAGTCTGGTAAATAAGGAATTCCATTTGAGAGAAATTAAGGCTTGAACTAAGAAAGGCACCAAATTCATTTCCTGAGTGAGTTAAGTGACACTGCAAGATAAAAGCAAATAGGGCAGCTAACACTTGGCATGTTCTAAAGGAAAAAAACGTGCAAATCTGACAGCTTGCCACCTTCTGATCACAATTCCTAAGACACATGCTTTTTGCATAAATCTAAGACACATTATTTGAACCATGAGCCTTGGTTTTACATGATTCTCAAGACAGAAGATTAGGCATTTAACCCAGAGTGAACTGTAACTTCCTTAGTATTGTGTTCTCTGTTGACTACTTCATACACCTTTGTACCTCTGCATATGCCTACATTTTACAAGTCATTAAGAAGACAACTCATATGTGTGATTGCATGTTAGAAATCAGGAGTGTAGAAATAAAGTATTTAGAACTACTATGCATTAGGCCTTTTCTGGATCTTACTGCAAGCATATGAATTGATCGCTCTGCTAGATGAAGTTTTATATCTGTTAGATAACAGGTCCTTCTTACCTGCAGTTATCATTGACTTAAAGCAAGATTTCTGGTCTATGCGTGGCCAAATAATGTATTTTGCCTTTGGTCTCTTGTGCCGCAATGTTAAAAAACACAGAGTTAGGCTCATGCCAGTTGCCATAGGAACCACAAAACAACTGGTCACTGTCCGGACACCTGCGCATAAAAAGCAAGTCAGAAATTAACATGAAGAACCCATGACATGCCCCCATAAAGGAGAGATATTTTCAGATTTACACCTACCAGCCAGCTTTATAATATCCAGAACTACTGAATTAGTAAGTTTGTTCAAAAGGCTAGACCCTGCAGCTTTAGGCTGGACTGCAGAAATATCACCTGACCTTCCAATTCCATGAATCAACCTAAACAAAAAAAGGTTGAAAACATACATCAAGATTTTTTCACATCCCAAAGCAATAATACTTGCCAACCGAAGAGAATTTATTTTTACAAACAATTGTCAAAAATGCTGTATCCAACGCAACATCAATAACAAACTACATCTATTTGTATGAAACTGTCATTTATTTATTTATTTTTTAAACAGTAGGTTACCGATATTCCAGTATGCAAGTAAAAATTTTGAGAAGACCCATAGTAGCAACACCTTTAGCATCTGGCAGGCTTCCTTTTAAGCGCACCTTAAGCACTTCTCAGTATCCGTTGAAGCAGCATTATAAATGCTGACATGTTCAGACACACAACTCCAAGGAAAACAAAAATCAGTTGCCTATAGTGTAACATACCATGGGCATAGTGGTATTTATACAGATACTCCCCTGAAAAACGCTTCAGCTCCACAAGGCAAAGAAATAATATACACTGTGACAAAATGTCCTGAAAGACAGTTACGTTAATGTACCACTTTGCCCATCTTTTTCTACGTCTTCACTTCATCTACCTCATTCTGCTATTTAATATTATGCATCATGCAATATCATCTCTCTCTGCATTCTGTTTATAAATTATGTTTATAAACCACGTTTATAAGTGTTGGATATTATTTAGCACCTTTCAGGAGTGGAGGATCCTGAAATGGTTTATAAAATACAAGCTTACAGAACTAATGTTACCCATAGCTGAAATGCAGTAGCTGCTCAAGTAAGCTAGTAACAGTACACATCTATTTATGGCTTTAATTCTGTTTTTGTCTTGGAACTAGCATAAAATGCCACCTGACGAGCGCATGGAATTCAGGACTTCTTGGAGCACAGTTTTACAGATTAAATTTTTCCCCATTTCAGGCTGTAGGCTGAGATCAACAATAGCTTGATAATTAATTGAAACTTGCACATAACCCTCACTTCATCAAAAATATTTTCTTCTCTTGTTCCTGCTGCCATGTTCTTAACAGGTCTCATATACTACTACTACTTCTTTTCTGCATATACGTACTTGTTCCTAAGGAGCAACCCTCCCCAAGACTGGCCCTCAGAATGTATTAAGCTAAAAGAAAAGACAGCTCAAGAACCACCTCAAACCACTCCCAAAGTTACATGTAAAACATATTGCAGAAATAGTGTGGAGGAAGCCTCTATACCTTTCCTTGCTATTGCTGACAATGGTACACTACATGGGCGCATACTCTTTTCTGGGTAAAAAACTGGCTGGATGGCCAGGCCCAAAGAGTTATGCTGAATGGAGTTAAATCCAATTGGCAGCCAGTCACAAGTGGTGTTCCCCAGGGCTCAGTATTGGGGCCAGTTCTGTTTAGTATCTTTATCAATGATCTGGATGAGGGTATTGATTAAGCAAACTCACCCGCAGTCAGTTTGCAGATGACACCAAGTTGGGTGGGAGTGTTGATCTGCTTGAGGGAAGGAAGGCTCTGCAGAGGGATCTGGACAGACTGGACTGATGGGCCAAAGCCAACTGTATGAGTTTCAACAGGGTCAAGGGCCGGGTCCTCTACTTGGGTCACAACAGCCCCATACAATGCAACAGGCTTGGGGAAGAGTGGCTGGAAAGCTGCCTGGCAGAAAAGGACCTGGGGGTGTCGGTCAACAGCCAGCTGAACATGAGCCAACATTGTGCCCAGGTGGCCAAGAAGGCCAATGGCATCCTGGCTTGTATCACAAATAGCATGGCCAGCAGGACTAGAGAATCATCCCCCTGTACTCGGCACTGGTGCGGCCGTGCCTCGAATACTGCGTTCAGTTTTGGGCCCTTCACTACAAGAAAGACACTGAAGTGCTGGAGCATGTCCAGAGAAGGGCAACGAAGCTAGTGAGAGGTCTGAAGAACAAGTCTTATGAGGAGCAGCTGAGGGAACTGGGGTTGTTCAGTCTGGAGGAGGCTGAGGGGAGACCTTATCACTCTCTACAACTCCTTGAAAGGAGGTTGTAGTGAGGCGGGTGTCAGTCTCTTCTCCCAATTGACTAGTGACAGAACGAGAGGAAATGGCCTCAAGTTGTACCAGGGGAGGTTTAGATTGGCTATTAGGAAAAAATTCTTTACTGAAAGAGTGGTCAAGCATTGGAGCAGGCTGCACAGGGAAGTGGTTGAGTCACCATCCCTAGAGGTATTTAAAAGACTTGTAGATGTGGTGCTTAGGGACGTGGTTTAGTGGTGGACTTGGCAGTGCGAGGTTAATGGTTGGACTTGATGATCTTAAAGGTCTTTTCCCGCCTAAATGATTCTATGATTCTATAGCCGAAGGCAAGATGCCAGGTGACAGAGCTGCATAAGACCAACAGTAGCTAAATGCCACCTCAGGCTCTCTCTGGCCAGATGCTGGGCACACTTTCTCCAGCACTGTCAGAAAGAAATACTTCCTTGGATACTCTCTCCAGTGTGACTCTCTACCTCCCTCACCACACATATCCTAGATTAGAGAGCAGTACAGAAAACAAAAAAAGACAAACTGACGTAGTACTGGTTTTCTTCATTAATTTTTCATGGTACTGTAAGACTTATGAAAGCCATTATGCCTAAGTAATTCAACCTATATATGGTAAAGCTTACTAAATTTCTGGTCTCTAATATGCTTTTGTGTTAATCTTACAAGGCAAACCATTCCAGGAAATATCACTTTGTTTCATTCCTGTTAGATAAAACATCACAGCAAGGTGCTCAACACAGAACTCTTTGCAAAAGAAGTATATCTTCATAAAGAAATTAATGCAGAGCCTCCAGAATTATAGCATCCAAGGTACCTATCAAGTGTCAGAAGGGCTGCAAGCTATTAAAAGATCTTCTTGTCCTTTTAGATTTGCTTATTTCATATAAATTCTATTATAGATGGACTGGGTTTTCATGTGCATAGCAACTAATCACATTATAAAGATATTAATGAATGGAACAAAATATAAATAGCCGTGGACTAGGAATGTTTGATGTTTTACAACTACAATATGCAGTAACTTTTAATAATATACAGATAAAAACCCAGACAGTGTTAAAAAAGGCAAGTAACGCATGGA
The DNA here is from genome assembly GCF_964289735.1 of Phaethon aethereus. Lineage (NCBI taxonomy): Eukaryota > Metazoa > Chordata > Aves > Phaethontiformes > Phaethontidae > Phaethon > Phaethon aethereus. Next base: position 64,809,959 of record NC_138578.1, on the reverse strand, counting down.
TTATTTTAAAACAGGAAGATGTCTGCTTCCCTTGCATGAGTCAACTCAACATCTTAAGCTTCTACCAGTTCAACATACAGGATGTAATGCTGACAAAAGATTTTTTTGATTCGTTCAAGACTGTCCAATGAGTTATTAATGAGAACTCAATACAGAAAGTCGTATCAATTCAATATCACATTATATTGTATTTCTCAAATGCTATCAAGGTCTCAGATTACAAGACACAATAAAATATGCCGTTTGAAAGCATTAATAGTAAATCTGAATAATTAAAATTTCTAATAATTTGTACCTGTAATGCCTTCGGGCAACGAGTCCTGATGCCACTCTTCCTTCCCTCTCACCCACACCACAGTTGCCCAGGAAGTTATTACTATCCATTATAGCAAGTTCATGAAGAAACAGTTCAATGGTGCTTTCATCCCATGCATCTTCAGGACATTTTCCCTTAATAACAATAATGTAAAGGTATAACTACCAAACTTGGAAATTAAAAATTAACACAACTTTATGCAACTTGTTTGATTAATGTTACCCTTCTTTCCCAAGCTGAACAAAAGTTTATATTTTCATTATACTGCTTTATATTATCTAATGTTATGAAACTGTATTCAGAGAGAAGTTATATAATGATTTTTCCATATATTAAGTGCAATTACATTAGCATATCCTGATATTAAAATAGGCAGGATATTTTTCACTTTCAAGGTACACACAAAGCCACTGCAGCACATACATGCTAATTACTCCCTAGAAGACTATAGATTATTTGATGTATTCTCTAGACAAGAATCCACTGCTACAGGAATTCAACAGAGAGAACTAGACGAAAGGGAGATAACTGGGTACTATAGAATCAAAAATATTAATTATGAGCAGAAGGGAGAGACAGTTTCACTTGTAACACATCTTCCTATCTGTGCATCTTCCTTTCTAGTTATTATCCAATAGGTACGGAAACCACTTACAGAATACAACATATCAAAACCTGCAACCAGAGGGATGCTCTTTCTTGTGCTCTTTACTGCGTTAAGAGCTGCACTCACTTTTCTGCAAACCTCAGAAAAGATCCTCAGAGGAAAGGTACCCATAAACCCATGAAGCATTACTACAGCAGCTCAACAGTTCTGAGGCTTTTTTTTACATGCCCCAGTAACAATAAAACAAATTCATTTCTGAAGTATGGTATGAAAGTTTGAAACAGTGGATGATGTTGACTAAGGATGTTCAAGAACTGCAACGCTAGAGAATTCATTGATAACGATTTCTGTATGTTGGAGACAAATACATTGTGTTGGCACCTTACAATTATCATTTTTTACCTTATGTAACAACCAGTTAGCAACTCGTCGTTTTAAAAAAAAGTTCTTTAACTGTTTGCTGGGCCCTTCTCAGCAAACACACAGCCAAAGGCAACCTTTTTTCCCCCCAAACGCGGCCTTCCATCACGGGGCTCGGTAAGGTCTCTGCCACTACAGCAAAGCGAGCCGAGCCACCTCGCCGGGACTGTGCCCGACACGGCGGGAGCGCCGTGCCCCTGCTCGCCCGCACGGTGGGTTCCAGAGGGCCAGAAAACCAACGCGGGAGCCGCTGGGGCAGAATGGCCCAGGCCTCCGCGGAGCCCGGCAGGCCTGCGTGCTCACGGGGCGCTGCCGGGACGCTCCGGCCGGGCCCACGCCCGCGGGCGGCTCGGCGCCGCTTTGCCGCAGGGCACCGGTCCTCAGGGGGGCGGCGGGGGCGGCCCGGCCCCGGTTACCTGCTCCAGCAGGGCCCGCAGCCGCAGCTCGTGCGCGCGGCGGCCCTGCGCCCCCTGGCGCACGTAGGCCGCCGTCACCAGCCGCTCGCTGGAGCCGAAGTTCTCCGCGTTCATGGCCGAGGGGCTCCCGGCGGCACGGGCTGCTGGCGGCACTGGCTCCTACTGCCGCCACGGGGCCGCCGAGCGGATCCCCCACCAGCTGGTCAGCTCCCGCCGGAGAGGGGCGGGTGGGGGTGGTGCGCATGCGCCGCCGAGGAGAGGCTCACCGGGGCCCCTCCTCTCGCGGGGCTGGGCCGCGCCCGCCCCGTCTCCGGTGCTGAGGAACGTTCCCCTCCGCCGCAGCCCACGGGAGGCCTCGGCCTCTGGGTGGAGCGCCGGGCCCCCTCCTGCTAGCAGTACGGAGGCTGCGCGGGGCCGCGGCGGCTTCTGTCCGGAGCCGCTGTTGAGCGCCACCGCGCTCGGGGTGGGGCCTCCACAGGCAGCGCGGGCTCCCCGCTCCATAACGGGGCAGTAGCCCGCCAGAAACTAGGCTTCTTGGCTGTGAAGAACTTGTTCCTGGGTAGTTTTTTCCTTCTCAACCCCCAAGCTCAGTATTAAGACCGCTGAGAACAGCCACGTACCTTCCCTTGAGGTTGCTGTCGGGGTAAGGGCCTTTCCTGCTCCTCACGGCGTTTCTGTGAGCAGGTAACAGCCACCTGCTCGCTTGGTGCAGCCGCAGCCCGGCTGTGCACCAATGCAAAAATTGCGTTACAGGGAGAAAGAGACTACTAGCAGAGAGCTAATTCGCTTTCTTTTTTACATTAGCTGGGAAAGGGCAGTTATGCCAGCAGGAAATCTGTGACAGTCACAGCAGCATTACTGGGAGCTGCCGGTGAAGCCTCAGCAGATGGAAGCTTACCTGAAGGCCCAGTGCCCTCCACTCTCCTTTGCGCTCAGGCAGCCACAGTAGCTGGCAGGTTTGCCTTCCTAAAATAACCAGTAGCAAGTGTGTGAAAATAGAGGAGGTGCACTAAGTACACAGTGTGTTTGTTCCAATGTTTAGTTTTAACCAGCCTATACCTGGTCAGATGAATTTGTTTATGAAGTCTTATCTGATTCTTCTGTTTTAAGCTCAGACGGCTAATTAACGTGTGAAAAGTATCTAGTGACCGTCCTGCTTCTGTAGGTTTAATTAGCCTGATTGGGATCTTTCAGGTGTTCTGACAGTAATCTTACACACCTGTTTGAATTGTTAGCTCAGACTATGATTAACACAGTTTCTTGGTCCTTCTGAACAGAAGAGAGCTTTTCAAGTTTAATTGTCCCACTTCTTAGTCCCCGTAGTCATGCTGCATCTGGATATTTACATGTGTCATGTTGCTGTTACTGTAGAAATACTGGGCTGGTATTCATGTTGTTCTCTATTTTAAAATACCACAAGAGGGCGCTCACCTAAAGCTAAAAGTGCACGATTGTGCATGTATTCCCTTTTTTTCCTTCTGTTTTTCCCACTTCAAATGTCTCGACATAGTGCTCAGCTATATTTTATCGACAGACTACAAAATACGCTCTGCGGATAGAGAAGGCTAGAGACAGAAGTGTTAACATGAGGAAAATGATCCAACTTATTTGCATGATTTAATTGTTAGTAATTTTAATCCAGGTGGCTAATTGAGTGTATTAGCTACTCAGAATTAAAATTAATAGTTTTTTAATAGCTGTAATGGTGATGCGTATTTTGTTTAATTATGAGCTGTCACAGTGTTTGAACCCTGTGCTGCTGAGGATTGAGGCAATGTAAAGACTTCGTTAGATCAAGACCTGTGAGCAAGTTACAGAATTCTCATTGCAATAGAAGATGAAGACCAAGTTAACTGTGTTTAGACATACAGTAGCATGTGTAGATGAATCCCTAAGCCAGAAGGAGTAACTAGTGAGTTATTGCTTTAGTTTATTCAAAAGAAAGAACTTTCAAACTTTTCAGAAACCTGTGGATGAACTGTTTGGCAGAATGTTATTGAAAAAGTGAGAACTCACTCGTAACTAATGTAGTTAAAGGGAGATGCAGTCTTCCGAAGTGGTCTGTGGGGCAAAATCTCAGACTTCTCCCATTTTAGTCTGAACTTTGTGTTTGCTTCACATAGGAATTAACATCAGTATAATCTTCTGTACAGAAAATTACATGCAGTTGCTGTAACCTCATATGTTTGTTTACTAGGTATAAAATGGCTATTCATCTGGAGTCACCGCTGACTGAATAGGTTCACTTTTAGTAGAAAGGAGTGGAATCAGAAATGCAAGTGTGAACAGATTTTATCAAATGTTGCAGATATTAATAGTTACATAAGTAAATGACACTCAGCTTAGTTCCAAAGTCCATCGGCTGACAGGTAACCTGAGACAAAACAAACACAAGTCAAGCATTTCAGTAAGGTTTTATTTTTTCAGTAACCAAGCAAAGTAATTTTCTTCCCATGATGCAGGTAGTGTTTGGAATGAATCCTTATGAAATAATGAATAATAAATACGTGCAACCACTATTTTAGCTGAGAACAGGTTTGCTCTCGGTATGATCCAGAATCCCTGTTCTATACAAGTACTCCATGCCTGTATCTTTCTGCCATATTTCACCAAAATCTTTCAGTACTGCACTGAGGAAAACCCCTCTTCTCCAGGGAGATATGGGAGAGGGCATCCACGTCAAAGTGTGATGCAGTTTGTTGGGGTTGCGGTTGTGGTTGTATTCTCTTCCTTCCAGTTAGTCACGCAGGGGTGGTTGTGAAAACATGGAAGTAATGACAACATATTAATTGTGTTTTCACTCATACTGATTTTAAGCCCCCATTTGGAAATTACCATGATGGTGTAGAACAATGTCTTTTAAAGTAGATCGATGTCCTAGCCCCATGACCTTTGGCTGGTCTGGAGAAGCCTCCGGGGCCCGATCCCGATTGCCCGTCTGGGAGCGCCCCGCAGGCGCCGCTCGGGGCCGCGGCTCCTTTAAGGCAGGTAGCGCCGGCGGGGGCGGGATGCCGGCGTTGCGCGCATGCGCAAGGCCGTGGCAGAGGCCGCGGAGCTGGCGGCCGGTAGCATCATGGGCTGCGGCGCAGCGGCCTGATCCCGCCCGGCGGCGCCTCCTGCTGCGCGCGGCCCTTGGCCGCGGCCGCCCATGGCGGAGCCAGGTGCTGAGGAGCCTGACGAGCGGCTGCTGCTCCTCGCGGAGCCGGCGCCTCAGGGAGGGCCGCCCTGGCGGGGGCCGCAAAGGGTGAAAGGCGCCCCCGGCGGGGCTGTGAGGCTGTGTGGGGAGCTGGGGCAGGAGGAGGAGGAGGACTCGGAGGATTCGGGGCCCGAGGGGGATGGAGAGGACGAGCCTCTCCTGCGGGCGTCGGGCATCGGCCGCGGCCGCCGAGCGGGCGCCGCCTGGGACAAGGAGCCCCGCGCCGCCGCAGGTACGGCCCGGGGCCGCCGCCGCCGCCCCCCGCCGGGCTCGGCTGAGCGCGGAGGGAGCCGCGGGGTGCGCGGATCGGGGCAGGGCGGCTATGCCGGGGCGGGCTGCCCGGGTGTCTCTGGGGGAGAGGCAGCTCCTGCCCACTCCCGCCTGCGAGGCAGGAAGATAGCGGTAGGGACTGAAGTACGCTTGGGGTGCCCCTCTCTCACGGGGAGCTTGTTGCCAGCTCCACTCGGCGGGCAGAGGAGCAGCGAGGGGCTGGGGTGCGCTGCCCTCGCTCGGCATATGGGCTCGCCGGCTTGTGGTCTTTGAAGGGAAAGCGCTGTGAACGGCTCGGAATTCAAATGTTCTGCCTTTATGTGCAGGGCCGCGCGAGCTCATTTACATCTCCATGAGTGTCTTCACTGTTGCTTCTCCTTGTTCTCTGCCTTCTGTTTTGTGGGGCTTTGCTTTGTTTGGTTCTGCCTTTTTGTTTTCGTGTGTGTGTGGTTTTTTTTTTTTAAACTTTTGGCTTGGCATGTTGCACAGGCTGTGTTCTGTGGTGGGACAGGCAGCTGCTTCCTGAACATTTGGTGAACTCTGTCAAATTTTCTCTTTGCCTCACCTATTCCAGCAATTACTTGGTTGTGACCCCCATCTTTTACTCCTGTAAAAAAATTTTACGCTGTTTCTGTGCATTGCTCCAATCATCTGTCTGCTGCTTTGTACCATCGCGTATATTAGGAGTTCTAGAGGTGGATGCTTCTGCCATATTTTTGGTTTTCATAAAAAGCTATCTGCTTCCCGTGTTTTGACATCCAGTCTTGGAGAGAGAGAGAAATGTGTGAAAATTCAGAAATGCAAGTACTTAGTCATGAATTTTGTAAAGAAGCATAAGCGTGACCATTATCTAATTCTAAATATATGGGCAAGATGGAAAAATACATAGTATTTATTGCCTTTTTTTTTTTTAGACTTCTAAGCTTTCTGATTAGGTGCAACTTTGTAAATGGATGTACATCTAGGGAAGGTTTGCTGATGGAAATATGTGGACTTCTGTCTCTTAATAGTGTAATTATATCATAGGATTTCTTGCCAGAAACTGGTAAAAATTGTTCCTTTTGCAACAGTAGCATATTAAAAAAACAACAACAAAACCCCCATCAATTTTAGCAAAATAAGTTATGCTAGTGACTTTTTCAGTAGCTTTTGCTAGTGTACTGTGTTCAACCACGAGGGAAAAAAGTCTCATCTTTTAACCAACAGTCCCCAGTGTAGACCAGACCTGTAATGCGAATATGCCATTAAAATGTTAGAGTTCTCTTGTCTGGCTCCCACAAGATTTAAGATGTGCTAATGAGATAGTGCTTCTAGCAAAACATAGTAGTTAATGCTTCAAAGTAGAGACTAGAGCCATGGGTCGTGCATTACTGGGACAGTGAGGGTGGTGATTGCAGAGTACTTCTTGGGGTCTGCCCTAAGAGCATGTAAGAAGATCTCAGAAAGGTGATTGATCGCAGCATCTCATCTCTTGCTTCCTTGTCCTTACCTTTTCTGTGCGTCTGACACTTGAAGGTACAGGATTGTTTCACTTGTCAGGTAGAACAAACATGCAACAGCTGTTATTCATGCATGTTGTTGCAACACAGAGTGTTTTCTTAATAGAATTATGATTGGAATATGAGACTGTATATAGAAAAAGGTGGAATTGGTTAAAGGGACTACCTTTAATTATGTTAATGTTAAAATAGTATAAAGCTAGTTTAGTATTGAAGGAGCTCATACATGTTGCTCTTGCACAGGGTATTAGTTTAGCTTATGTCCATGTTAACTTGATGGAAGAATAGGTTGACTTGTATACGTGGATGATAGCATTTGTATCATCTTTGGCGTGTCCTCATCATTCAAGTAGAGCAGCTTTGCAGCCTTAGGCCTTGTCCAAATTAATTTGAAAAAAGTTACTGAGCTCAGTAGTTAGACTGTGTGTATAAGCCCTGGTCTCCTGAGTGGGCGTTTAATGAGAAGAGTAGTTTTCAAGAGCAGTTGTGAGAAAAAACCTTGATTAGTTATACTTGTAAGTTTAGAGACTGTACTGGGAGTAAGTTGTGACTGTAACATGCTTTCACAGTGGAAAGCTTGATTAAAGTAATTTTTAAAGAACAAAGCAATTCAGAAAACTCTGCCACATTCAGCAAATACTAGCTTCCATTAAAATGGCTTATTTTCACATGGGGAGTGTTGATAAACTGAAAGGGAACTTCATAAAACTGCCAGTTTCCTTGTTTTCAGCCTACATGTTTTTGTATGGCCACATCACTGTGCTAACAGAAGGCTTTCTAACAGCACAGTAGCAATATTGAACAAATCAGAAGTTTCAAAATGTTTTTGTTTTCCTCATCCTTGAGCATAGAGCATAATGTGGTTGGTTTGTTTTTAATTTGATTTTTTAATGGACTATATTTTTCCTTGCAGTTATCTTTTATGTTAGAAAAGACATGGTTGAAGAATTTCTTCATGAGAGTAAGACTTCTTATGGTTTTAGATTCTGGAATGAATGCACAGAAATTAAAACCTGACCTCTGAGAAAGTGATCTTCTGCATAGACAACTTCACTCCCTGTGATAGAATGTTCATCTGTAGGTCCTCTTCATCTGGAAGATTAATGTGCAGAGCAACTTAATACAGATATTGCGTTTCGTTTGGTAACAGTATAATGCATAACCCTGATTTTGCTTTCACTGACAAAAATAGGTAGTAGTCGCAGCTCAACTGTGTGGTGTGATGTGATGTTTCTTGTGTAGAGGTAGTTCAGGCTTGAGTAAGAACCACTGATTCAAAGTGATTTTTTTTCCTCCATAAGAGTAAGTGTGGTGCGGGTTTTTTGGTTTATTTTGCTAACTCACGTACTTTGTGACAGGGAGATTTTAGAACCCTTTCCTTCTCTCTTGGTGGCTGACTTTATGAAATGCAACTTACTGATTGTCCTTGACAGTCCCAGTAGAAGTCTTAAAATTGAACTATAGTTTATTGCAGAAGTATTGGCCAAGTAGTCTAACAGATTTTGATCTAATGGGTTGTAGTTGTTGACCCTTAAGAATGAGCTGTTACTAGTTTTAAGGCTTCTCTTCCCCTTGCCAGCTTATACTAGAGATTTTCCTATGTTTTATGCTTTTTAGTAATTTTTGTTTGGAATCCATGTTATTATTTGTGAGTGGTTCATGCAAGCAGGTGGTAATGTTCTAGAAAACTTCAAAGGATGTCTTGTGCTACAAAAAGGTGTTCCAAAACATCAGGAGTAATTTTTATTATTTATCATTTGTCTGTCCACAAACTGTTTAGGAGTATCTTTTCTGAATGGATTCTGTGTTAGTTGTTGCTCCAGAAGAAAGTATGTGTTTTGTTTTATCTTGCATTTCTTCAAGTGCTGAAATGGGAACAAGGCAACTTTATCTGTGAATGTTTAATTTAGAATAATGTAGCTGTTTCTTAATGCTGAAATGAGCCCTAATGCACAGACCCATTAAAATGCGCTCTGTAAGAATGTGGAATAATCCTAGCCTTAGAACTAAGGTACAAAAATCTACTGTTTCAAGACTTGCAGAGAAAACACTTGGAAAAGTTTAAAGAGCAACAGCAGTATTAAGTCCTGGCAACTTCTCTTCTAGTTATCTTTTTAAATGTTGGCATAGTCATAGAGTTTGCATAAATGCCTGCATAGTGCTGATCCTTTGGTTAGTATGTAAATAAATTCTACAAGTAGTTGATAGTGTTTTAATGTTGGAATGGTGATGGAATGCTGTCCTTCACTGGGATGTTGGTGCCACGGGACAGTGCTACATGTAACAGGTTGTTCTGCAAATAACTTTCTTCTGTCTTAGCTGATAATGACACCTTAGGCAAGCTGTTAAATGAATGGTATGATACCATTCTAATAGTGAGAAATGGACGGTTTACTTTTGGTAGCTTTCTCTACGAAAAGACACAAAAATCTTAATAAAAATGGTATGTAAAAATCTTTAGGACTTTTTTTACAGGTATGATTTTGAAGGGTTTTTTTCTTATAGGCTTCCTTATGTAAATAAAAATTAAAAAAAAACCTTAAAGTATAAACACTTCACAGTGGTAGTCTCAAATTAGTTGTTGCAGTTTTGGCTGATTTACTTTAAACAAAAGGTTGATTAGATGTGGATAAATCAGTGGGAAAACTTGCACTGATTTAATGGACCAGATTTTTCAGCCTGCTATTGGATGGTCATTAGCAGGGAAGGGTGTTAGCTTTTCAGTGTTTACTTATGTTTTTAATTCCTGGTACAAGTTACACTTAAGATTGGTTGTTTTCTTATTTTTCAGGACATACTGCTGATATGAACATATTTTTAGATGATCCAGAATTTGCAGAAATTATTCTGAGAGCAGAACAAGCTATAGAGTGTGGAGTTTTTCCAGAAAGAATCTCTCAAGGATCCAGTGGGAGTTACTTTGCCAAGGATCCAAAAGGGGTGAGCATGTTACTGCAAAGTCAGAGACACTATCAGCAATGAGTTTGAAATGGAAACTTTACATTTCTATTTAAATGGAAATTAATTTAAATTAAGTTGTTTAATAATTCATGGTATGCCAAAATCTATGTTGAAAAAATCAACACAAGCAATATTTAGATTTCTAATTATGTCTTGTAGCATAAGTGAAACCAAAATAACTATTATTTCTCTGTTGCAGTTCTACCATGTTTTAAATGATCTGCACAAAAGAAATATGGAGAAAATGAAAGGGCCTCTTTAACATCTGAAAACAATTCAGCAATTCCTTTGTGTGGAATATAACATTTTGTTCTTTGTATGTTTTAATTGATTTTTGACACAACTGAGCTTCTGACTTGGCTACTGCTTAGGTTTCTTTAGCCAAGCCTTCTGTATTTTTTTTTTTATCTCTTCTTTTTAAGTAGTCTTTTCCTTCGGTCATGTCTCCTTCCTCCTATATGATTGGTAGATGGGCAAGAAGAATGATATAAACAAGTCTGTCCTTGTACCTGTCTGCTGAATCTTAACTTGAGGATTTGGTTTCCCCTCCCTTAGTGGTAAATGGTACCTTGAATAATGATCATCAAAGAGGTGTCCTAAGGTTACTTTGAGACAGAAAAGTAACAGTTACCTGAATATCTTGCATGAAAAGTAACATTTGGTTAGCATTATTTAGATAGAGAAAATGTCTCAGACATACTTTCACATTGTTTTCTTTAAGTCAGAAATACTTTATCTGCTTACTGACCTGTTCCAAAAAAGAAGGCTCCCAACCCCTATGCCTTTGTTAATTTGTCAGATCTGATTTTATTTTAAGCTCTATCAGCAGTCTTCTGGTCTTAGGCAGATGTAGGTGTTCATTAATCCCGAAGATCCCAGTTGTGTTGGACATGGAAGTTGTAACACTTTAAGTGCCTAGGTTTTCAGAACATATTCAAGATTATTATTCTTCCCTGTATCCCCAAATGGTCATTTCCCATTCATTTAGGAAGTATTATTTTTTTTGTTTAGCTTTTATTCATACTATTGATCATTACACAATATATTCCTGTTTTGCCACTTAATTTTCATAGATGCTTGGTTTGTTTTAATGCCACTTGTTTGGTGATAATTTTTACGTTTTATTGGATGAGTGATTTTTAGAACAGCTACCTGACTTAATACAAATAAATATATTAATTTATGAATTTAATTCTAAGATGGAAAGTGGCAGAACTACCCCTTCAAAAATCTTCTAAGAACTGCACATTGCAGTTCATAGTCCCGCGTTCTAGGAACACTTGTTAGTAATGACCCACTTCATTCTGGTGGAGGAGAGCCAAAGTAGGTTGGGAAGGAAACTCTTTTTTTGAAACTGGAAGGAAAAAAAAAGTTTCCCTAATTGTGTTGTGGGTTCTTGCCATCGCATACAATGCTGTTAATGTGAAAACCTTCTCAAAGTTTCAGTGTACTTCTTAAACTTCAGGTCACTTCCCTACTTAAGTAGTTTAGTTCTTTATAGGTTTTCAGGTTGTATGCTTATGTATACATATTTAAACCTTATACCTCTCTTAAAGAGGTATTTTAAAATGGGATTATATCTTATTTAGTATGTAATGGGAAAAAATATGAGTGAGTAACCAAATACTGGTTTAAATCAAGTTTTTCAAAAATTCAGTGCATGATGTGTCTAAAGAATATTCTACAGTGTTAAGCTAAAAATGCTTTAAAACCAGTTAAGTGTTGGGTTTTTTTTGAGTTTTTCTTAATGCTGTGCAATCAAGAGCTTTTATTCTTAAAGTAAGTTAGTAGAGAAATTACTAGAAAAAATGATACTTGTTCTGGATTTCCATGTGTGCACATCTGTGTTGTCTGAAGCCTTTCCAGACTGATTTTGCTCTTTTTTTGGTGACTAGCAAATGCTTGAGAGACTCACTGTGCCCTGGGGCTAATGAGAAAGTACTTACACATCATTTTTGTAACCATATGATTTTGGATGGAGCACCTTATTTCCTTCTTTCTTATGTGGTGATTTTCCTGTTGGTTTTACTTCTGTTTTGCAGTGAAGTGTTGTTTTTCTTCTTAGTTAAGTTCCTAGTAGTGACTTGCCCTCCCCTTTCATGCAGATCATGGTTTTGAATGTAAGTATTTAGGAGAAATGAAGACTAAAAAAACACCTTTTTTTTTTTAGGTGGGCCAGGAAAATTTAATTGCAAAATATGAAAGTATTTGCCAACATGGGACTGTGAGAATAATGATACTGTGTTCCTAACTGACTTTCAATTTTGCGTTTATTCTTTGCACTAAATTTAGAACTTATCTAAATTTGTTATCCATATTAAAGATCTGAGAAAACTTCATTTAGTCAATAGTGCAACTCCCATTTGTAGAATGGATTTCACATCCTGTTTGTCTGAGAGTATTGCAACATTTGCTCCAGACCAGTTTTGTGACTTGCTTTCTCCTATGCTTCTTGAGTAATCTCTTCCTTATGCTGGGAAAGAGCTTATTAAAGATGTGCTTAGCCTTCTTACTGGTCAGCTTCTGAAGTGTTTACGCACACTAATATCAAGTTACAGGTAAAATAACCTGTTTCCATTAGGTCATCTTATTTGCTGACTTGGGTCTATCAGAAAGATAAAACTAAAATTGCCGAATTAAAATTATTAACTTTGTGCATTTATTGGCAAATATTATTTAGTTGTATATTGATATGAAGCAGTTCAGTATTTAAGCAGCTCTATTGCTGAAGTGTTGAATATTTCTGCTTTAGTTTTCATTGTGTAACTAGTGAAATAAAAGACATTGTGTCTGTTACAAACTGTTCTGCAATGTGTGTTTCACAGTTTAGCTACTGGCTAATTGGTAATGCCAATGGAGTCAGTCTAGAAATTAATTTTGACTTGCAAAATTAAGATTGGCCTTGGTAGGTTGTCTACATATTGAGCTTTCTGGTTCTACTCTGGTCGTCAACAGCAGTGGTTCTACAAAGTCTAGCAAGGTTCTAACTTCAGTGAAACCTTGAAAACCCTATCTATATTTGATAGTGTAGCACAGTACAGTCCAAGCACGTAATGGAATGAGCTAAGCTCTTTTTTAAAATGGGCAGTTTGTAGGAAGTATTATCTAAAGAGCGATTCAGAAAAGAGAATTAATGGCTTGGTGTATACTGCCAAATATGCCACTACGTTTCTGGGAAATAAAAAGCTGCTGGCTTTGTTTTGAGGAGGTAGATACCTGTGATTCAATAGGAAAAAGTTAAATAACTTTTTAACAATTCTAAACCTAACGTTAGAATTTTGACTAAACTAGTTTACCAAGTAAATTCAGTTTCCAAAGTGATGTGATTTTAAAAAAAAAAGTAGAATGTTCAGAGAACATCCCAGCCTTTCACATTGCATAGAATATTTATTGTAAGCGTCACCTTTCGTGCAGGTCTAAACTGAATTGTGTCTGTGCAGTTACATAGAACATAGAACTTGCTTATGATTTTGAATGTACCCGTAGAGTCATAGTTAAGAGCATACCTAAAACAAGAGAATTTTTGCCAATATGTTTCCTGTCCTTGTTGATAGGAAACTTGTTTTATAGGATGAATGCAAATAGTGGTATTTCATAACTTATTTCTCCTGATAGTTGATGGGAATTAATCAATATAGATGGACAAGACAGGTGATGCTACTAATGCCTGGTGTCTTGTGTAATCTGTTTACAAATTGAATGAAATAAGCTCTCTGTAGTTAGTTTGTCTTGGACAATCTTGGACTAGTTAGATTGTATTGGACAGGAATTCTCAGGAAGCTAGAAAAACTAACTAATCAGGTTCTCTCCATCTAGTTGAATAAGCAGTTACTGAAGCAGAATGCTAGTTTCTGACTGCCAGCAAACTTGTTCATGATTTAAGAGTGTAAATTGATTATGAGTGTTGGTGTAGCAACAGTGTTTAGCTCATTGAGATAATCACTTTTTTGATAAGGATTCAGGAAAGTACTAATACATGAAAATGCTTCTTAAAAAGTTGTTCTTAAATATTTATTAGATAAGAATTTCATTTGCTTACCATGGTCCTGTGAGAAGGAATGAAGATACAATACTTTTACAACATTTCACTTGAGCTATAGAAGAGTCATTACATGAACTTTATGCACTAGGCTAAAGTTTATCACAGACAATTGGAAGGTTACATATTTTAGTGTGGTAATAATCTTGTGGTTTGAGGTTAACAAATACAGAATCATGTGTAGGAGGCACCTTGAGAAATTTATTTAATGTCTGTGTTGTGGAGCAGGATTGTCTTAACATGATTCCTGATGAATGTCTAACTAGCCTGTTGTTAGTGACATCCTGTTCTGGAGACTCCACAACCTGGCAGCCTGTTCCAGTCTTGAGCCACTCTTAAGGTTCAAAAGGGGTTTTTTCTTTCCTCTCTTAACAGTAAATGTGGTGCTCCTTTTTTTTCTATAACAACCTATAACATAGTTCATTGTGCCCCACTTTATCTTAGGCTAAACAATCCCTCTTCATACAGTCTTTCATTATTCACATTTTTTTTGTGCTTATTATCATTGTTCTTTCAACTTTCTCCAGTTTGTTAACAGATGTCTCGAAGCATAGTGTCCAAAATTGGACACAGTACTCTGAGTAATTTTAAGATTTACTACATGTCTCCAATATAAATCGTGGCTGATAGTGTGAACCATTGTCAGCTTTGAGTTGAGGAATGCTGAACGACACGACTCTTTGTAATTGCAAAGTGCAGAACATTTTGATCCATACTAACTTAAAGCAATAAATAAAATAGATATAAAAGAGAAAAGGTAACATTTGATTATTAGTATTCTGTATATTTGTCACTTTCCTGGAACCATTATGTCTGTGTCTGAAATGTCATGTCAATGAGTTAATTGGTGGGCTGAAAAAGATTTTAATAACTACTTTTAAAACCTCCTTTATAAAAAAGTTAGAATACAAAAAAATACATATTCTAAAATGCAGTCTCTTTAATTTTGAAAATTACTAAATGTTAGCTGGTCTTTACTTTCTCTTTTGAGTTTGTCTACTTCTAGACAACCATTTGATGATAAATTTATTTGGAATACCATCTTGTTAGTTTTATTATTTCATCATCCAAAAAGAGCAGCTGTAAAATGCAATGTATAGTATCTAACCAATACTTTCAAATAACTAATTTTCAAAACCAGTTTAATCTTTTGCATCTCAACCATTCATACTTTAATTTTATATTATTTATCCTAGAAAATTATTGGAGTGTTCAAACCAAAATCTGAAGAGCCTTACGGACATCTAAATCCAAAATGGACCAAATATTTTCACAAAGTTTGTTGTCCTTGCTGCTTTGGCAGAGGCTGCCTCGTTCCAAATCAGGGATACCTCTCTGAAGCTGGTGCCTATCTTGTGGATGACAAGCTGGGGCTAGGAGTTGTACCTAAAACTAAGGTAAAAGTTAAAATAAATAAATTACTGAATGCAAAATTATGTAGTGACAGATTTGTCAGTCTCTGGACTGTAGCTGTGGAGACATGTTTGTATATCGTGCCTTATCCACAAGTCATTTATAAACTATTGCAAGTCCAAAGGCACAGTGGTTTGGTGTAGAAATAGTGACTGTGATTTTTATTTTGAAGGATAAGTTCGTGATCTGAATTGAATCTTTTCTTTGGAACTCCTTCAGTTTCTAGTATTTTCTGACACTTCTGTGCCTCATGTTTTGGTGAGATGCATCAGAATTGCAAAAAGCAGCATATGAAGGTTCCCACTCAATGATATAGACAGAGGGATTGAGGGTACCCTCAGCAAGTTTGCAGACGACACCCAGCTGAGTGGTGCAGCTGACACTCCTGAGGGACGGGATGCCATCCAGAGGGACCTGGACAAGCCCAAGGAATGGGCCTGTGTGAACCTCATGAAGTTCAACAAGGCCAAGTTCAGGGTCCTGCACCTGGGTCAGGGCAACCCTTGGTATTAATACAGGCTGGGGGCTGAAGGGATGGAGAGCAGCCCTGCTGAGAAGGACTTGGGGGTACTGAAAAGCTGGACATGAGCCGGCCATGTGCACTGAGCCCAGAAGGCCAACTGTATCCTGGGCTGCATCCAAAGCAGTGTGGCCAGCAGGTCGAGGGAGGGGATTCTGCCCCTCTGCTCTGGTGACACCCCACCTGCAGTGATGCATCCAGCTCTGGAGCCCTCAGCACAGGAAAGACATGGACCTGTTGGAGTGGGTCCAGAGGGGGCCACAAAAATGATCAGGGAGATGGAACGCCTCTGCTCTGAGGACAGGCTGAGAGAGTTGGGGTTGTCCAGCCTGGAGAAGAGAAGGCTTTGGGGAGACCTTCTTGCAGCCTTCCAGTACTTAAAGGTGCTTGTAAGAAAGATGGGGACAGGCTTTTTAGCAGGGCCTGTAGTGATAGGCCAAGGGATAATGGTTCTAAACTAAGAGAGGTTAGATTTCAACTAGATAGAATGCAGAAGTTTTTGACAATGAGGGTGGTGAAACACCGGGTCAGGTTGCCCAGAGAGGTGGTAGATGCCCCATCCCTGGGAACATTCAGGGTCATGTTGGACGGGGCTCTGAGCAACCCAATCTAGTTGAAGATGTCCCTGTTCACTGCAGGGGGGTTGGACTAGATGGCCTTTAAAGGTTGCTTGCAACCCAAACTGTTCTATGATTCTGTGATGCAATGATAAGTCTTTTACTGCGTTTCTGTTTGATAGCAAGTATTCACCTTTTCATATCAAGTTTGTCTTTTGGAAATGCCTGATGCTTCCTTTTTGCTTGTTTGACAACTAAGCTTCAAATTTGCTCTGAACTTGTAATTGAAATAATAAGGAATTCTGAGCTGTGTTTTTAACTTTTGTATTTTAAGGTTGTCTGGCTTGTCAGTGAGACCTTTAATTATAGTGCAATAGATCGTGCAAAGTCAAGAGGAAAAAAATATGCTCTAGAAAAAGTGCCAAAAGTTGCTAAAAAATTTAATCGAATTGGACTACCTCCTAAGGTAAGATGAAAGATAAGTATTTGTGCATTTCCTGATTCTTATACAGAATTATGAATTAAAAAAGAAAAAGAATACTTGTAGGTAATTTCAACAGTAGAAGAAAAACCTTGTTGCTTGTTGAAAACTATCTCTCAATGACTGAAGTTTAATAAATATGTCTGTTTTTATGCAAAATCTATCCACTCTGTTACATCACTCCTTCATTTGAAGTATTTCAATAATCTTGCCACTTTTTGTATCAGTGTGCAGTCTAGCTTTCTGCTGGAGAAGTAACATGTTAAAACGTTGCACATCTCTGATTTTTTTTTTTTCTTGACTGTTCAATACATTTCCCTTTGGTGTCATGGTTTTATACTGTCTAATCACTTCTCCCCTGCTATTTGTCTAGTTCTTTCATGTTTCCTAAATCTTTATTTCCCCCCGCCCCCCCCCCCCCCTTCTGTTGTTAGTTTTATTCTTTTCGGTATCCTATTGTTGTGTTCATCTTACCTTCCTTTCATCTTGTGTGCAGTACTTCACATCTTTCTTGCCTAATGAGCCTTATTGTATCCCCAAAATATCACTACATTATTCTACTCCTAAACTCTTAAAACATGGGTTATGTACAGGCTGGGTAATCCACTTGTGCCATTTCCCAGCAATTTTGATCCATGTGATGTATGTTAAGCAAGCTTGTATCAACATGGTTATTGCACATGCTGTATTTATGTATACCTCTGCACATGTGCATCTATCTGCATTTTACTTCTCAAATACAAGTCCTCTTTTGAATTTTAATCTTGAGTACCTTTCCTGTTGCCCACACATATTGAGCTTGTGCCATCTGTAGTTTTCTTCCTTGGACACTTTTAGGAAATGTATTTCAGCCATTTTCATGCAAAAAGTGTCTGTCTTGAAAAATCTGTTAATGCTGCAATTCTCATCAATGAAACGTACAAGATTTTCACAGAGGAAGATTTTTCTCCTGTAATTTTTGGTGAATTTACTATCAACTACTGAATCAAGTCTTTTTCATTGGAAAGAGACAATGTTATTTCTTTCCCTTTGTTTCAAATATTGCTCATAATACTGAGTGTTCATTTATGTTGAGCTGTCTGGCTACATTTTATTCCTGGTAAACTCAGTGAGTGGTCAAACAAATATTTAAAAAAACCCCAAACATAGAAAAAGAAAAGCCAATAGCAAACAACCCAGAAAAAACGCTCATGATTTGAGTCTTTTTTTAGAGTTTAGGAATGAAAGAGAAACCACTTAGTCATCTTTTGGGTTCTTTTAATGTCATACTTCTCGTATTCTGAACTTTGAAAGTATAGAATAAGTTTTTCTATTAATGTTAAGATTAGTTGTTGAGCTGCCCAAGTTGCATTTTCCAAATATGGTTTCTTAATGTTTCAGGTTGGCTCCTTCCAGCTGTTTGTTGAAGGATATAAGGAAGCTGACTACTGGCTCAGGAAGTTTGAAACTGATCCTTTACCTGAGAACACAAGGAAAGAATTTCAGTCACAGTTTGAAAGATTGGTTATCTTGGATTATGTAATCAGAAATACAGGTATTTGTTAGTGTCTCTCAATTTCTATCCACTTTGAAGCAGAAATCATAATCTGTGCTGGCGGAAAGCTGCTGCTGAAAGCGTTTTATGCATTTCGGATGCCTTTCTCACAATTGAAGGTTGGAATGTTGCATTTTTAAAGTTTAAAAAATTTACCTTGGATTCAAACACTAAATATTGCAATGTAACAAAATCCAAAAAACCCTTTTTGGCTGTTACTTGATATTTTCAAGCAATGTGAGAATTCAAGAACAAATACTTTCGTTAGGCTTTAATTCTGTCAGTAGGCTATTAACTGTCTGTTTCCCCTGATTAGGACAAGGGATGGTGGGGTTTCAGAAACAATAAGAAAAAACATCACTACCACTCCTTTTATGTTAAGCCGGAGCTGACAACAGCATAGTTTCCTGTCAGTGCAAAATAGTTCACGTTCATTGTGACTAGGCACTGAAGTACAACAGTGATGTGTATATCTCTGTTCTCCTGCATTCTTGTTTCTTTCACTCAGAAGCTGGGATTCTTCTGTTTGACTATGTAGGTGATTTATTTCCTCAAGAACCCAAAAGCAATTCTATATTTAAAATGCTTCCTTTGCTGCTTTGTCAGAGGTGGGCATTTTTATTCTTCTTCAGACATACCAGCTGTAGTTCATTTTCCTTTTCTTAATTTATTAGAAAGGAATCTAGCTCAAAATAGGTCACTGTAACCTGTGGCTTTTTAGAAACAAACTAAAAGAAGAAAGTTTCATAAGAACATAATACTTTCCAGCTGGTAACATAGCATGTTCTGTCAGCTTTATCAAATAGAAACCAGTGTTTCCAAACAGTTGCCACGTCCTGTAATGTTCTTAAAATTGAAGGAAAATATTCAAAAGGCAAAACCTCATTATGTGAATGATTTTACCTTCACCTAATATGTCTAATCATGATAGAACATGAAAATGTTCTGATGGATGTTTAACTAAACTTAAGGGAGCATCTTGATATGACAGAAGGACCTACAAATCCATGCAGTCATCCTCTGTCTGAAAGACCTTGTCAAAGCCTTCAATGTCTCCATTTTGTCTGAATGCTGCAGACATTGTCAGTTTCTGAAAGGCTTTTCAGTTGTGTGTCCCCCCCATCTTTGAAGAGTCTATTTTCTCCATGTAGTCAAACATCAAATTACCTATAATTTTGGAGGGCCTCTCCCTTTCCCCATCATCATTAAAACAGCTTAAAAATTAAGTCAGCTGCTGTTGACAGTCTTTTCCCCAGGAGAAATGCACACTACTGCCAATCTTTCTGCATAAAATAGATAAAAATAGTTTCTCTTAGCTTTTTTGGTATTTTGCTGTGTATTCAGCCAGCTGGGGAAACTAAAGCAGTAATACATACCTGAGAACACTTGGTAAATTTTTGGTCTTTCCATTAAGTCAGTTGCCTCAAATATTTCAGTAAAAATAAAACACATGTATTGTGATAGAAAAACTGTTTAGAATAGTTTTGCCTGACTCCTTCCGTAAATTCTCAATTTACAGTATTCGTCATTGTATATCACTTTAGATGATGATTTCTTTATAAATGATGTGTTGTGACATGCATTTTCCTGTTTAAAGACAGAGGTAACGATAACTGGTTAGTCAGGTATGAAAAACAAGATGATGGACTTGATCTGTCAGATAAGGTAAGAAAATTGTACTCTGAAACTTACGTTCTTTAAATTGTTTAGTTTTATAATTTGGTCTTGCAGGGGATTATGTGCACGGCTTTAATCCTGGTGCATGGTCTCAAGAAATGTGAAAACTGCAAATTATTTGAGGTGAAAGGAATGGAAAAGCTATTTGGATTAGACTAGTCTGGGTAGAACAGTGCTAGAAGTTATTTTTATTGTTCTATATTTTTTCTTTACTAGCTTGAGCTATAATAATAATAAAACTGCCCACTGTTGCTCAAGCACATTTCTTCAGCTATTTATGTGCTCTGCTTATCTTGTATTTGGAGGAAGGGCTCCCTTTTAACGGTGGTAGAGTAAGAATTATATGTGCTGGCATTCATTTGGATACTCCTTTATATTATTTAAGTTGATTTTAAGCAGTGAAGCTAAAAAGTGTATTACTTAATATTTTTAATGTATTTCACTATTTTGCAAGCACATATATATCACTTATTTTTGAAATATTCCTTCCGTAGGATAGTCAGTGGACTATAACTAAAGAATCTACTATTAAGATTGCTGCAATTGACAATGGTTTAGCATTTCCTTTTAAGCATCCTGATGAGTGGAGGGCATGTAAGTATTGCGCTTTCAATCATCTTCCTTTTGGGAGAGTAACTTCTAAATAAGTATTTTTTTATTTGGGTTGTTGTAGTAAGAAACTAAGAAATCATCACTGTAGGTATGTATTGAATTGTTAAATAACGTACTCTTCAGAAAGTTTTGCAATGGCATATGTGATTTAAGTCCTTTTTCATATTTTTTTACCCTTATACCTTTAAGTGGTATTAATACATGGATATTCATAAACATACTAATGTATGTAAACTGACTGATGGTAGAATTGGAAGAATACAGCAACATACTTCTTGTGTGTTTTCTTGAAAACCATGGTGGAAAATCACCCAGGTGCAAGGATATGCAAGTTGTCTCTCTAATGACCAAATTTCTATTTCAAAACAAAGGGTACTGTTATAGTGAACAAGCAGACAAGTTACATGTTATTTTGACTTTTTCTCAGCTCTAGCTTACTTTATAGAAGTTAATCTTTAGTTAGTATTTTCAAGTAGACTGAAAATTGATATTACTATTAAAGCTAGATTGCTTCTGACCCCGTCTCTGATTACTTACAGTTTAGAGGGAAGTGCCCAACAGGGTTTACAGTTATTTCTGTGGGCTGTTAGCCAATCAGGTAATTATGGCAGTTAAGTGTGAGCTAGTTTTGCTGTCAAAAGCCTACCTCACTATCTCAGCCAGAACTCTGTATAGTCTTTCTGTGTCTTGATACTCAATATTTACTCTCCTATGTGTCTCTTGGCTATAGTCACGTCTTCAGCTGTTCATAGAGACATAGCAGTTATCGCTTGTTTTATGCCTTCTTTTACTTCAGCATCAAAAGTAATAATAAACTTGGATGATCCTTTAGAATTCTTTTGCAGTTGGACAAACGTGACAATGCTGTAAAGGTAAACTTGTAGCATAATGCTGTTTAAAATTACAGGCTCTTGAAGAGGTAGAGTGTTCTTGATGACTAGAGGTGGTTGATTGTCAAAGATAACTTCCTCAAAGCCAGAGAACAGCCTATGCAAAAAGCAGGAAGTTGGTCCAGCATGGATGAACTGGGAACTCCTGATTGAACTGGGATACAAAAATTATACATAAAAAAAATGGATGTAGAGACTTCCCTGGAAAAATAGAGACTTTGTCCAAAAGTGCAAGAATGGAGTCGGGGAAGTCAAAGCTCAGCTGGAGTAAAGCTAGCATAGGACATGAAGGGCAACAAGAAAGGCTGAAGTAAATTGGAAGGGAGAGTGGGCCTGAAGAAAAGTGCCGCAAGGACCTAAAGACAAAAGGCATAAGAAAGAAGTTACTCAGTGCTGACTTTGCCTCAGTTTTCAGTTGTAAGATTTGCTCTTAGGTCTCAGAGCTCATAAGCAGAACCTCTGGGAATGAATCGCTACCCAAAGCAGAAGAGAGGGAGCACATAAGCAAAACACTCATGCAGAAGTTCACAGGAGTAGATGGGGTGCATTGGAAACGTGGTGGGACCTAGCTGAAGTCATTGTGAGGCTGTTTTCTCATGACTTTGGAAAGACTGTAGTAATGTGTGAGGTTGCTGATGACAAAGAGAAGGTAAGTATCACATGCATCTTCAAGTAGGGCGAAAGATGCAGGCTATGCAGAGTGATGGGGTAGCCAGCCTAACCTCAGTCCCCATGAAGATTGTGGAATGAGTCCTCCTGGAAGCAGTGTTCCAGCACATGAAGAACAAGAAGGTGGTAGAGAAACCAGCACGGATTTACCAAGGACAAACTGTGCTTGACTGACTAAGCAGCTTCTAATGACAAGATGACTGGTTCAGTAGATGAGGGGAGAGCAGTGAATACTGATTTTTTCCTTTACTTTTGCAAAGCATTCTGTGTGGTCTCATTGTATTCTTGTAGTCAACTGAGGTATGAACTGGACAAACAGACTCTGAGGTGGGTGGAAAACTGGCTGTACTGTCAGACTCAAAGAGCTGTGAGCAGTGTTACAAAGTTCAACCTGCTACTGGTGATGTTCCTCATCTGCAACTGATACTGTTTGGTGTCTCGTTTAACATCTGGTAATATTAATTAATCTTACAATATCTCTTGAAAATCTGTTTAATAGTAATTGTGTGAGGTTTTTTTTTCTCAGCATGCTTAGAAGGCAGCATTTTAATAAGTAAAATTTTTGTCAAAAAATAGTAGCTACTTTTTTGTTAATTCTTCATTGTGAGTCAAACATCTGAAGATTTTTATTTGATTGTAGCCATTCTTTTACTCCAAAAGAAACTGCATTACTAAACTAGGAGAAGACCTCAACTATTGCTTACAGTATTTATGTACCTTTTCTACTTATTGCTTCAACTAAATATTTAATTATTTAAAATGTATTTTCACTGTTTGGAAAAAAGGCTAAGTAGCTGTAAAGCTGCTTTTTCTAACTGTAGCCAAAAGAGGTATATGGGATAACAATGTGAAAAATGGTGTGTTACTGAGAACTTCCAGTAGGCAGCAGAGTGCTGTATCAGTGGTAAGCGCTTGAGAATTTCATTTTTGCCTGTTGTTAATCAGTAAATGTACTGTTTTCCTGCATTAGATCCCTTTCACTGGGCTTGGCTGCCTCAAGCAAAAGTTCCTTTCTCTCAGGAGACCAGAGATTTAGTTCTTCCTCGCATTTCTGATATGAACTTCGTGCAGGATCTTTGTGAAGATCTTTATGAACTATTTAAGGTGAATCGAGTGCTGCTTTGAATTGAACATTACTATGTAGCTAATACCTGTAATGGAACAGTTAGATGGTTTTTGTTTTTGTGAATTTAACTTCTGTGTATCATGATACTGTGCTATTTTTAGCTTTAGCACTGGTATGATAGAAAGGGATTATATAACCAAGAGGAAACTGTCACTAATGTGGCTAATTGATAATACTCGGCTCATCTGAAAATGTAATTACCTTTTATAAATCTGTTTCACATGATCAATTAAAACTAGCTAACTTTTATAGCACAAATCTGTGTGAAAACTCCATTTAACATACCTGTATGGTGTGTATACACTTAAGATAAACTGTAGTAACCTGAGGAAATCATGTATTTAATGTAACTTAAAGTACCTGCATACCTTTCATATACTTAATTTTACATACGTATATTGTGTGATGTTGATGCTGAAATCTTGACCATGTTTAAAGTCAGTCGAATTTATTTTTAAAGGCACTGAGACTGTGCTACAATATTGACATGTGAAGGAGTGTCCTTCTCTGAAACATGCCATAAACAATTGTCAGGTGTTCATGTGAAATAATCCAAACGATTAGGATGGAAAGAAATGGAATTTTTAAACTTCTAATGAGAATTCAGCTGTAATGTCAAAACCGCATCCTGAAACATATTTACAATATTTGCATCTGACTCAGTTGTATTCAGAGTGACTCTGGGTTGACTGCTAAACCCAGTTGAAGTATTTAATAAATCTGGAGGAGGAAGTATTCTTTTGCCAGAGTAAAGGTGAGAGACGGAGGTGATGTAACACCATCACATGATGGTATTAAGCCCACCTACCAATGCCTTAAAGTGGTATCCACTGGTGTATTTTACTTTTACAACGTGGAACTTCCTTCGTTTACAGATATGTAAACTTGCTGCAATAAATAGACCTTTTTGTGGGACAAACGATGACTATTTGAAGCTTCCAAAATTTATTGTGATGTTGGTAAATATGACTATGCGTATTATGAAATGGATGAATTCACATGCTAAATATACACCTAAAAATAAAATGGTCATTTCCTATAATAATTGTTTGTTTTCTTTAATAAAGACTGATAAAGGATTTGACAAGGCTACTTTTGAAAACCAAATGTCCGTTATGAGGGGGCAGGTAAGACTACTTTTTTACATTTTTATTTATGTATTTAATTTGTCAACACTTCTCAGCTGTTTTTTTTTTTTTAGAGCTACAAAAACTGATTCCTATTGAATTGAAAGACACTTGAAGGTGTTTTCATCTGAGAAGACTACATGTCTCTCTAGATGTTGTTCTTATTTGCATGTTGATGAGGCAGCAGAAAGTGTACACTGATTATTTATTTTTATTTTTATAGACGATTATTTTCTTAAATAATTGGGTTTTATTGTTTTTGTGGGGGATAGAGTAGGACTTAATACCTGTATATTCTTAGAAGATATTTTAAAAATGAAACACTGGAGAAGAGCCATAAACGTGGATGGGAAATTTAGTGTGCAATTTTGTTATATTAATAAAATAAATGCAACTTTCTTTTGGAATGTTAACTGGATGATTGAAATACCTATAACAAGAAAGCAATATTGGGTAATAAAATTTCTTCATCCTAGCAAATGTCGGAACCATACTTGGAACCAATGCAGGCATTTTCAGATTACAAATATGAAGATAATTAAGTGGTATCTTTTTTAACACTGAAACAGGAGAGGAGAAGGGTTTCTCCATCTTCTTGCTGTTTCAAAATTTAAGACTGGTGTGATATACTGGAAAACAAGCTTTCGCTGAGAACAAATTTAGTTCATTGTAGGCCTAAAACAGTGATTTGTGAAAATGTAAGGGAATTGGACTAGATAAATTAATAGTCTCATTTACCCTGAATTTATTGAAATTGACTTATAAATTCAACACGGATAGTTTAAAGCCGGACACTCACAATTCCTAGAGTGGCTGAATCCGACCTTTCTCTATAGAGTTTCCTATATCAAGAAGTACCATGTACAAGATGGCAGTTCTGCTTAGTCAAACATAATCCCAGTTAGTATTAGTTATGTGTGGTGACTAAAAGCCAGCAAACCTTACTTATTAAATTGAATTATAGGAGTTATTTGTGAAATCACTTTTCTGAGAAGTTTGTGCAGTCAGTGGAAGGTCAATTTTGCAGTGTTCATCCATCTTAAACTGTGTTAAGTAGCTTTTTTGTGATGTGACATTTGGCTACAGGGAATCTGTTATTTAACGAAAGGCTTAAGGAGAAATTGGGTTTTTTTGATCTATAATGGAGAAAGATCTAGTGAAGATTGTCTAAATTAATTCCCCACCATAAAGGCTGCATCTGGACCCTTTCTTTGCTCCCTTTCCCTGAGGTGGATCTCAGCAGAGATTTGGTGGTGTGTTTTTGGGGTTTTTTTTTTAGTCTCTCTTTAGCTATACAAGAATGTGTCTCACTGTGGGAGATGTCAGGTTTTCAGGCATGGATTTAGGGAAGCAATGCAGATAATCAGTTATTCTTGGATGTAATTGAAAATACATCTTGCAGCTCATTTGCTATGATGCCTTTTAGCACTGATTTTTAAACTTGCTTTTGGTGTAAAACCAAAGTATATTACAAGGGCATTATAGAAGAGTTGGATATCTAGATCACGTGATAACAGATTCATTCCATTAAGATGAATTTGCAGGATAGCCAAAAGGTCTGTAAATACATCCTTAAAAATTAAAACTTTTAAGAATTGGGAAAGGAAGAATCTAGTTGATAAGGATAAGGAGGCTGAAGAGAAATACGTCTTGTATGTAAGGGGCAAGATCTTTAAGGTACCGAAAGTACCTCAGAAGCATGTTTTTGTGAAGCTGGGGGGGGGGGGGCGGAAAATATTGAGAAGGCTTCAAACCCAAGAAAAACAATTCTGTCAAGAAAATAGAGACTAAGCAACCAGGTAATGCACATCTACAAAGGACTGCCTTAGAACTTAGAAAATGTAAATGTCAGGTGGAGTTGCTGGAAGAGCCAAATTGTGGTAAACCACGCAAAAGACTATCTGTCAGGGTTCTTCAGCTATGAAAGTGCAGAATGAGCAGGGGATCAGTAAGTCGCATAAGGAAGAAAAGGGCATTGTGCAGGAGGAAGAAAACAGGCTTGATATTAAGGGTAATAATGCAAGCATGTCACCAGAACTAAATTGAATACTTGCCTCAGTTTTCGTCAGGGTAACATTGAACCTGGAGTAAATTATCAGGGCAGTTTGAGTGCTGAAGTTTTGGAAGGAAGATAACAGATTCCTGGGAGCTGAGGGCTAAATATGAATCTTAGCACTGGGTTTGGCATGGGCTAATAATATGGCTTCATATCTTCTGATATGAAAATAACTTGTAGCTCAATTCCTGGTAGATCCTATGTCAAATACATGTTGATTGCTTTCTTGTATGTTTTTTTCATTAAATGTGCAGTGCTCTTGAGATGTGCTAAATTTAAAATGCTCTTAGATTTTTGTCTCTAAGATTTTCCAAAAATTCAGAGATGATTGCATGAAATATTCAAGAAAAGAGTAGAAGGATAGTCAGCAGTAAGATGTCATAATGTTACCAGATAAATAAAATATTTCAACTTGAAATAGATTATCTTTTAAAAATAATTTGACAGTGCAGTCCTCTACAGAATTGATTTAAGAGTGGCATCTAAATTTACAAGCCTGTTAGCCAGTTTTACTTGTGTGCCCTCACCTTACCTGCTTTTACTGTTTTAGATACTAAACCTTACTCAGGCATTAAAGGCTGAAAAAAGTCCCATTCAGCTTGTTCAGATGCCCCGTGTGATTGTGGAGCGAAGCAGCACTGGAAGTCAGGGCCGGATTGTTCATCTGAGTAATGCGTTCACACAGACCTTTCACAGCAGGAAGCCTTTCTTTTCCTCCTGGTAGCAACAAAAATACATGGGAAGAGTAAGTTTCTCTTAACTTTAGAAAGCTACTTCCGTGTAAAGGCTCTGCAATAACATATTTCTGCTGTATACCAAGAGCTCTGACTGCCGACACCTCAGAACTTCTAAATTCTAAAGACTTAGGAAATGTATTTTGAATGTAATAAAAGTTTACAATTTTTGTCTCAAAATTGTGAATTCTTATGTCAGGGAATGAGAAGAACTTGTCCATATTGTATTTTTATAGGCTAAATTACTGTATTCTGAATAAGGGAAGATACACAGTTTGCATATGCTAAGAAACTACTTTTGAATACAACAGGATTTCTTTTTGTTTAATATAAAGGTGAGAACCTATACGCTATCAATTTCTTTTTATATGGTCTTTAAAAAAAAAGTGCAGAATGTTATCACTGATTGTAAAAATGCTTTTCCTTGGAATTTCTTTCTGATACTTTAAGCTGTTTATAGATTTTCATAAGCCAGTTACTTGAAAAGTCAGGCACTAAAAAAAAAAATAATAATAATAACAAAAAATCATTCTGTCTTTGACAAACAAGTGAAAGAAAGGGAGAGGGGGAAAAAAAGGTTCCAGGTAGGTTTTTTGCACGTGGGGACCAAAAATAAATAGTTGAATTACAGCAAAATTCAACCTGAGTAAGTGCACCCAGTTCCTACTGTGACAAAATAAACTGAGTGTGTGTTTCAGAGGCTGAAAATTCACCTGTAGCTTTTAGAACTTATGTATTTAAGCACATGTATGGAAAATTGTGGTATTTCTTTATAGATCCATCGCAATGAAAGAAATGCACCATGTTGTTACAGGTTTGTTTTGCCATGTGTATAAATGTCTTCATCAGTAGTCAGCAAATTGGTTCTGCACTATTAATGACAGAAGCACTGATGTGTTCATCACGAAGCCAGTCTGCCTTCTAAATTTCTATCTAAACACACTGTTATTTTTTGGCCAGGGAGTGGGGCGGGGTGTGAAGACTATAAATATAGAGAGAGAGAGAGAGAGAGCGCACAGAGACTTCTTATTTTGCCCTTAGCAATGTCATGCTCATTTACCGGTTGCCATTTGCGTTTATGTTTAAGTTATATGGTTTAAGACTTGATGGTCATGTTCCTGGATCTGTGGCTTATGTAACACAGTAAATATTTTTATTTAGTCATTTTCTGGACAGTTAAGACTGGGAATGGGAGGAAAATTGCTGCTTTTATGAAACCCTCAGTATTTCAGACATTGCTGTATTTTGTAATTCTAAGCAATACTGTTGAACTCCAAAAAATAATAAAATGCCTGTATTTTATATAATTTTGAGTGAATGTAAATATTAATGTAGCATGTCAGCAATTCCCATGATTAACTGAAATGTTTAAGCCTTAAATGTAAAACTCACTGTATGGTGGCATTCAAAGGGAGATTGAAATGACCACCTTTATAAAGTTTCCATGATTGTTTTTATCCAAACAGTTTATTGAAACATTAAAGATGGTGTTTATGTACTCAGACATACCTGCTGGAGAAAATAAATGTCATAGTCTAAAACGCACGGGTCTTAGGCTCAGCTGTCTTGTTTGTAGACCGTGATGGGGGTTTGTCTCGCCCGCTGCCGCAGCTCTACCTCACAGACACTTCCTCCCTCCCACCGCTGGGGGGCGCCCCAGCGCCGGCTGCCCCGACCTTACCTTACTTTGCTGGGCGCGTTGCGAGGGCTGCCGGGAAGGAGGCGGTAATATGGCGTCTAGTGGCACGAGTGACTTGGAGGGCTTGTGCGGCGGGGGAGCGGGCGGGCTGGCCCTGATCGGCGCGGCGCCCAGCGCTCCCAGCTGCCCGCACGGTGAGTCGGAGGGGATGGGGGTGCGGGCCTCCGCTGAGAGGAGGAGCGGCGTCCGCCGGGGGCTCCGGAAGGCCTGGCTGAGGTGGTTGCAGTTCCCGGGGGATGGGGAGTTTGACACCTCCCCAAGCGTCTCTGTTGCTCGTCTGCAGCTGCTTTCTCGGCTTCCCGGCGAGGGGTTGTGTTTTACAGCAGCCTTTGTTAATGCTTTATTCTGTAAGACTGACGTTGCAGTAGAGGCATTAAAACAGGTCTGTTGGTGTCCTGTGTGTCATCGTATAATCGTGTTTGTCCTTTAGGTCCTGCTCTTCTGTTTGTAAAGAACAGCCAAGGAAAAGAAGAGGGAAGAAGATTTTATGCTTGTTCAGCTTGTAGGGATAGAAAAGATTGTAACTTTTTCCAGTGGGAAGATGAGAAGGTAAGAGAGCACTGCTTAAGGCGATGGTAAATATTGGGGATTTTTTTCCTCTGTTTAACAGAAAATTGAAAAAAGAAAGTATATTTTGTTCTGGAAATCTGTGGCAATTACAGTTTTGTAAACTTTGTCTAATAGTTTGTATTTAGTGGAGCATTTATTTCTCTCAGGAGAACACGTTTCAAGTATAATTGTTAAGGAAGGCTGTATACATTTTGAGCAAAGCTGCTATTTGTTACCGTATTGCCAAAACACTTAGGTATTCAAGTTACGAAGTTGGCCAATACTATGCAATGTTGGACAAAGTAGGATAGTTCTCATCCCAAGATGTCCTCATCTTCCGTGATCAAGACAGAGCAAATCTGGTGGATATAGGCAAACAATGGGATATACAAAATAGTGAGATGGTGGGGATCAGCACGATGCTCAGTAGTCTTGAAGTATCTGCAGCAATTTCTCTTTGCCTAAAGAAGTTGGGTAAGATAGTTATAGGGTAACAAAATTGGGATAGATAAGTATTCACAGAGAATTTACCACGGTTTTTGTCTGCTACATTTTGTGTTACTTTTTCTGTTTCCTAAATGAGTATCTTGTGTTGTGGTCATTGTTCTTAGAAGGTTGGCAGGCTAGATTTTAATTGGATTTGTAAGCATTTCATTGCTGTGTTGGTAACTACTGAAAAGTTGTATAAAGAGAAAATGAGGTGGTTAATCTCTCGCCTGTGTAGATTTAAATGGTATTCCTAGTGAAATTTCATTTTGAATGTCACTTGTATCATGGTGTCTTTTGTTCTATTGAATTTTACTGTCTCCCCTTTTAAACAAATCAGTTCCATAAGTCTGAACTGGATGTCTTGAACTGTGAAACCATTAAGTATGTTTTGTGGGAACAAAGTAGAATACACAGAGAAGAGCTGTCATGCTTTTAAAACAAACACACACAAAGACTTGGGCAACTTTCCTACTGTCATCAGTTGTGCAGGGCCAAGTCATAGTTCTTCACAGGGAATGCAACTGCTGGCATGCATTAATGGAAAGTATACGCCTTTCTATCTTCATCATAATCATATTTTGAGTTTTTTCCTGAGTATTACATGCAGTAGAAGAATGAAATGCTTCTATTTATTTTTTGCGCAGTTCAAATTAAGTGAAAGACTCCTGTTGTTATGCAGCATGCCTCTGTGCTGCAGTCAGGCATATTCTTCTGAAACAACAATCCAAAGAATGTGATCATTTTTCTATGCATAAACTGAAGCATGAGACCTTTGATGCACCCTTTTTTGTTTAATATTGAGATTTAGTCTACAATACAGAGTGTTATTTGTTCATTTTGTAACTTGTTATATACATAAATTTTACAGGTGTCAGAAGCTAGGCTTGCAGCACGTGAAGAATATAATAGAAATCATCAGCCTTCTTTTACACACAGACAGAACATGGAAAGGTATTGTTATGTATATTTTCTTCAGTAAAAATCAAGCAATACAAGTTTAAATACTCTGAATGTAGAGATAATATTTCAGGATTCTTTAAAATATGAAAACATGCCAGAGGGATTTGGAAAAATAAGAACTGGTTGACTGCAATGGAAAAATAGCATGAAACATCTAATTAGAGCATGGTATTTTCAACCCAGGAACTGTATATTTTTGTTGGTGGTGGTTTTTTGTATGTATAGTTCTTCTTACGTTAGGGCTCATAAAGTGCTAACAACAGGTCATTAGCAGTTTGGATTAAAAAAATTACTCCTGACTTTAGCGTGCAAAAGTAACAGGCATAACATTATGAAAAAAAGCAAAGGTCATACAGCAACAAATAATCTCTGAGTTTTGTTTATAAACATATGGGCTACTTGCTGGTAGTTGATACAGAGTCTTCACTCTGTAATCCAGTTATTTTATGGGGACTCTCAATATATTTGGCCAGCATATTATATGCTTGCTTTCAGGGGAGGCTTTTTCAAAGTGTCCTTTGTATATTTTTACCATAAACATTGCTTCATTCACATATGGATAACGGAGTTTTGCAAGAGCAGCTTAAACTATGTCGCCTGTTTGAATGCCTGAACTTTATAGAGGCTTTTTCAAAGCTTGTTCCCTATTGTCTTTTGTTTTTAAAGGTATAAGAATTTTGTTCTGTTACCGTTACCAAAGAGGAGGTTTTGCCAAGAATGCCAGCAACTGCTATTGCCGGCTGAATGGGAAAAACACTTGGATCACCAGTTCCTGTGTGGTATCTCCACTGCCCAGTTAAAAAGTCCCAGTCAACTTCTGTATCCACTGGAGAATAAAAAAACAAATGCACAGTATTTATTTGCAGACAGAAGTTGCCAGTTCCTGCTGGATCTTATTACTGATTTAGGATTCAGACGAGTGCTCTCTGTTGGAACACCCAGGTAAGGCAGCGAGAATTGTTACACTTTCAGATAATATTTCTGTCTCGGAACTGCACAGCTTACTAATATTTCAGTAGTGAAGGTTTCTCCCATAATAAGAGGTTCACTATAGTTTAATTGGCTGGTACTATCCAAGCATCTAGTGGAGTCTTGCTTCGACCTTATAAGATGCAGGAGAAGACTGCAAATAAGACACACATACTTTAAAGGTCCTGCTTTGTTTCTTACAGAAGTGACAATGAGTTTCTTTACTTATATTTGGGGTTTTTTTTTGTTAGTGGAGCCTATGGGATCACCACAGACTTTTCATCTTTTAAAATTAACATTTTTTTTCTACTTTGAATATTAGCCAAATGGAATCATCCAAATTCAGATTACTTCATTTTCTCTATCTGTTTGGTTTTAGGTTTAGTAAAGTACCAGGCATTATTGTCTTGCAAGATAATTTCTGAAGCCAATGGTTATGTGTTAAATTTCTTTGCTCCAATTATACTTCAGGCTTCATGAAATGATCCAGTCAAAAGCATCACAAGAAGAAGATTTCAGGGTTAGAAGCCTCCTGCTAGATATTGATTTTAGGTACGTTTTGATAAATGTTTTTCTCTCTGAAGAGTACAAAGATTTCTGTTCTTTGCTTACAAAGATTTGTGTTCATACTGCTTTACAAGATAAATTGGTGGTTGTTTTCCCTTTTCTGTCTTTGCCCCTCTGTTCCTGCACACATACACAAATGACACCCAGTTTATGAGAAAAGTAATTATACTTAATCATTCCCAGCATTGGTATGTGTTGTCAGTAATCAGAACCCAAAGCTGTTGTTTTTCTTAAGGCCTTGTTTTCACTCCAAATGCCCCTTAAGGCAGGCAAGAAGTTGTTTCTATTTTTCTACTACTATTAAAACTTATTTTACAGGTATTCACAGTTTTACACAGAGGATGAATTCTGCCACTACAACATGTTTAATCATTATTTTTTTGGTGGAGAGGTAAGGCCAAATATTTCTTGAGTACTTTGTAAAGAAGTACATGTTGTTGATGCAGAATTTTGTAGGAAAGTCGTGGCTAGTCTAGCAGAAAACAACTATCATAAGCTAAAAATGGTCAACAGTACTGGAAATCAAAGAGTAACAGTGCCTCTTCGGTAATTCTCTCCCACTTAATTCAAAGATAAAATTGCCTATTAAATTGATGCTAACTAATGTTACTTACACACCTTAACTGCTGCTTTATTAAAATGATAATTTTGTGTGAGTTGTTGCCTTGTATACCTATTCATTAGCCCTGTGTTGCTACAACAGAATTAATTGTTTTATTCCCAGTCTTTACAAGCCCAATGGATGCCACAGGACTTGTTCACTGGTACTTGAGGTGGGAGGGAAGAGGAGGTTTTTCTGCTTTATTCCAGGCAAGCAAGGTCAAAAGGTTAACCTTGTTGTCATAAAATGAGGTTTAATTAGTGTCATGGTTAAAAAAAATGCAGAATTTCTTGTTCTTTTTAAATGTCACATTAAGTACTTAATTTTGAGTTTATTAGGAAACCAGCAGCTGTAGTAGGACATTTATTGTAGCTCTGTACAGAGAATCACAGTGTAATTTAATTCCAAACATTTATCTTGATAGGATACTCACTCACCCTTCACTCTTCTTCTGCCGTTATTAGTAAGCCACCACTGATTTGCATAAACATGTTTATTGCAATACCGTTCACACTATGTACATCATTTTCAGACCTTTTCCATTGTAAAGCCTAATTTTAAATGGGATCTTGAAAATGAAAAGAATTGTCTAGAATGAAATGGGAGGCTGATCTGAAAGGCGCACCTTTGAATTTTTGTAATCCATTACTGTATTCAAGTTTTGTAGTTTTCAATTAAAACGAAAGACTCTTCATCTGCATTATAAACACTGTAGTGTTCTTTTCAAGGTGTGAAAAAGTGACACCTGTAATGACACTGTATTGCAGTGTATTCAAGGATTGTATTGCATCACTTACGCATATTGGTGTTAAAAAGCTGGTTTTGGAATGCAATAGAATCTACGTAATAGATGAGAGAACACTGCAAGGTGGCAGTGAATACATAGCTTTTTACATTTCCTTTAATAAGAGAGTCCAGGTTGGATTGCTAAATTTTGAAGACATTGTATTTTTATAACCAGCATGGATTGAGTTTTCGGTGGACCGAATTTTTTCCCGTTAATTCGATAATGCTTTATGGAATAAAACTAAACTTAAAAGGCATGAATAAAATGTATTCAGAGCCTGAACTTTGCTTTTTTGCTATGAATAACATCTTTTTTCCAAGTTAAATTTAGTACCCTTAGGAAGAAGACTATCTTAGGAAGCTTGAACTGCATCTGCCCTTGATACATTATCTCTAACTGAACAGGGCACTCCTTTTCAATGCTTCAAATCTAGTTGTGTTTTTTTTTTTTAATGCTACACAAGAGGAAATTCACCTATTCAGGAGGGAATAACTTCCATCTTCAAAGTTGAAACGTCTAAAATAAAAATAATCATTTTATTGCCAAAGACAATATTTTTACAGTTCTTGAATCTGTATTTCTGGAAATTAACCTCTCTTTCTTACAGGCTGCATGTGAAACTTGTAGGAGATTCTTGTATCAAGACAATGGTGAAAGAGTCATTATGGTAACTGATCCCCCATTTGGAGGTTTAGTGGAAGCACTGGCTTCTAGTTTTAAAAAACTGATGGCGATGTGGAAGGAGACAGAAAAAGAAGGTGTGTATTATAACCAGATAGGTGAGTTGAGCTGTAACATCACTGTAAGAAGAAGTGCCTATTTAAAAGTTTGTGGTTCTTGCTACTCAGGTGAATGTGAAAACATTCATGTTATAATTTCTAAAGATGGACTACCATATATCTAATTTACTGATACTTTTAGTTTAATAATACCCAGTTCTGTCTCTTGTAAAAAATTTGTAAAAATTTTTACAAATCTGCATTGCAATTAAAATGGACTTTAAAGATAGAGAAGGACTAGTACCACTTCTTACCAACCTACACAGGTGTCAAGAGTTATTAGTTAAGTGGAGCTTAGAGCTCCACATATATAAAATACGCCAAAACTTTGTCACCTAAAGGAACTAGTTCTTACACCCAGCATGACATACATACACATGTTTATATATTTAGAACGTTTACTGTAGATTTTTCCTGCTTCATGTACCTTGTTTTTCTTTAATGTACATTTAAGTCTTTTCATTACTAGGTCATAACAACCAAGAGATGCCCATGTTCTGGATATTTCCATACTTCTTTGAGTCTCGTATTATTGAATTTTTCCCAAGCTTCAATATGATGGATTATCAGGTATGACTGAACCTGGTGAATCTGCAATATTTCAGTTGTGTGCAATCTGAACAGAATATGAATGAAAGCAGACACGACGGTAGCACTTGTCTATAGATGGGCTGCCACCTTGAACTTTAATTTTGACTGCATTGGAGGCACTGCAAACCCTGTGGCGCTCATCGTATGACCCTCAGAGTCTGTATTTGTATTAGTCGTACTTTTGATAACTTTGTCACACTCTTGCAGTTTATTACGTACCTTTAACTCATTTGTTATCTGTCCATTAACTCATTGTTCCTGCTGGGTTTTCAGTGTGACAAAATTTGCACTAATTCCAACAGGTTCATGTTGCAGAGGTGAGAGGTAACTTGAAGAGTGTTTCATTTTCCCCCAGATGTTGAAATGTCAGTACCTTGATGGGTAATGCCCAGCCCTGGTCAAAAAAAAAAAAAAATTACGGTCTTTAATCTCCAAAACCACTGGGACCAGAGTAGAATTACATCAATGGAAGTTCTTGGAATCATGTAATAAATGAAGTTGTCAGTGATAAAGCAATAATCTGGTATCAGCTTCTCCAATCTTGTATCCATTCGGTAACTTGTTCAAGAATGCGTACATCCGTGACTTTTGAGAGACCAATCATGGGCATTCATGATGTTAAAGTTTTATTTTTTCATATAACCACTCTGCATGATGTTTGACATGGGTGTTCCAGACAACATATTTGTATCTTGTAGAACGGCAATATGGGTTGGAAACTCATGCTAGGCTAGATTTTGCATTGCTGCTAGTATTGAGATGAGAATTTTTGAGACAAGTGTCTGAAGGCAGTGCCAGAAAAAGCAGTGGTGATTGGATTTGTAACACAGGTCAACTCTTGTATGGCCAGATAGACCACACAGTATAGTTCTTTTTTTTTTTTTAATGAGTTGCTTTTTTGTAGAACAAACTGCAGTGTTACCTCAGATCCCATGCAAAAGAGCAAAAAGGGATAAGTAAAATAGGATTATTGTAGTGTTGGGAACTTAGTTTCCTGAGTCTAGCTTGATATTATGGTAGCAAAAATTTAAAAAGAAATGAGACAAAATATTTTCTGTAGAATTTGTAAAAATCTAATTTGGGGCTAGAGTCTTTTATATAAAAAAGAAAATTTCATAAGGCACATGTAAAGATAATTATGTAAATAGTTCTGTCTGTGCTTAGCATTCAGTCTAAGACTTTTTCTGTGGTTTTATTTTTCTAGGTAGACTATGATAATCATGCACTTTATAAACATGGCAAGACAGGTCGTAGACAGTCCCCTGTCCGTATCTTCACGAACCTCACCCCAAGTATGATTGTACTTCCCGTAGAAGAGGGTTATAGGTAAGATGCGTTAAAGCTCAAGTGACTGAAAGAGTGTGCTGCTTCTTAATTAGGGCATAAAGTCTCTGAAGGACTTTGGGATGGTGCTGTTCAGTACTGTCATGCCTAATGTTTGGATGCCAGGCTCAACAGCACATTTCTCTGTCTCATTCTAAGGTTGCATGTTTTATAAACAATGTGTAGAAGAGCTGGCCACCTAAAAAGACATTTAGATTTTCCAGTGTGGAATGATGAGATTCCTCAGCCGGTCCATAGGAAATGTTGTATACACCTACAAGAGACAGATATTTACAGCTATCCCTGATAATGGGCTTGGTTGAGACAGTAGTTAATAAAATGCTTGCTAAGAGAAGCATCAAGGACGAAGGAATGGATTTGGTTTTGATTTACTGCTGATAGTGTTCCTAATTTGAATTCAAGCACTTGAATTTTACTATTTGGGTGTACTGTGTCTAAATGATTATAAGGCTCTGGGCCTAAATGGTGTTTTTATGCATCAAAAACATCTTTAATTTAGGAAAGTGTTTTTTGCAATCCTTATGTTTATTGTTGAGCTTGTATAAAATTCATTTATATTGCTTCTTGAGCAAATAGTGGACCGATGCATGTATAATTTTTTTTTCCTCCAGGTTTTGCACTATATGCCAGCGCTATGTTAGTTCTGGTAACCAGCACTGTGAGATATGCAATTCATGTACATCAAAAGTAAGTATTTTGACTTCTTTCTGG
The DNA here is from genome assembly GCF_964289735.1 of Phaethon aethereus. NCBI lineage: Eukaryota > Metazoa > Chordata > Aves > Phaethontiformes > Phaethontidae > Phaethon > Phaethon aethereus. The sequence goes on along the minus strand of NC_138578.1, from coordinate 64,772,793 downwards.
ATAGAAGTTTTAGCAGTAGTCACATAATAACTTTCCTAATTTTTGCTCTGTAGAAACCTATTCTGATACTGATTTCCTTGGGAAACCCGTTTTGGAGACTTATTAACTTTACAGGACATAATTCATAACCCACTGGGAATTAATTTCTGTTTCCCTGATTCCTTTGTGTTGGAAAGAGGAGAGGAAAAGTTTGCTGCTCGCCACTTACACCATACCGTGTTCATCAGTGGTCTCTTGACACATTCCTTCTCATGTTTCAGAAGCTGTAGAACTTGCCAGCTTCAAAATACAGCCATTTTGCTGCAGTTGTCACAGATTCTCAGGACTGTTTTTAAGTTGCAGTCCTTCCTACAGGGGACCTATTTCTGTAAATAATGGGGACCGCACATCAGTAGTTCATTTTTAAGGCAGAGTCAGTGCTTTTTTAAAACAAACAAACAATGCATTTATTCATCTTTTGTAGGATGGTAGACGATGGAAACATTGTGTTCTTTGCAAAAAGTGTGTAAAACCCTGTGAGTACAGAAAAATACTTTTCTAAATAAAAGTACGCTTACTGTTTAAGCTATAGTCCAAAGAAACTGAGATCAAGAGAAAATAATCTGTGAAAGACATAAAATGTAATCATTCAGAAGACATAGAGTAAAGGAAAAATCTCAATGTGACACGACTTACCATTGGATAACTTAGTTATATTTGCAGTGTGTGGAAATTTGGTAAATTTTTGTCAAGGCATACTATATTTGTTATGGGAAAACTTAAATATTTTGATTTGTCATATAAGTTTTCCTGATTTTGTAAACTTTTCATTAGACTTTTATGAACACATAGGCAATTACTAAAATGTTTGTGAGGGCATGATCAAGTTATGTTTCATACACAAATGTAGTTGTATTTATAGCTGTGTTAAAATAGCTGAAGCAATCATTCTTGTTACCAATACAGAAATTGAAATTTGCAAGTCCATTTTAACACCTGGACTATTTTTCATGGTAAGAGTTCACACAGGGTAATAGTTCTAATGGCAGAGTAATTCAGTTATATTGAAATAGTTACACAGTATATCTAATGAAGTAGTACCTGGCTGCCTTATGAAATGTGATAAGGGACCAGAAACTGACTACATCCATCTCTGTAAACCTAAAACAAAATTAAAAACCTGGTAATATAGCCTCTATTTAAAGCTTAGTTTCAGAATGATCATTCTAAACCTTTTCAAGAGTATAAATCATGTTACTTACTTTGCAGCTTGGTTTCACTGCAACAGTTGCAACTGCTGCGCTCTTCTGAACCACACCTGTGAGAAGACTGATGCTGGCTGCTTTGTTTGTGGGAAGGCAGGTCACAAACGCAGTACCTGTCCCAGTCTCTCCCGTGCCAGAACAGCTTGCCAGTAAGTATGGTGTTGCATTAATATGAGAAAAGGTAGCGTTCAGATGAGATTAGATCTAATTTCATGGAAATGATTTAGAAAGAGATGATTTTTGGCTTTGGGTGCTGATGTCAGCTTTCACTATTGCCCATTTGCTGTATTACTGGGGAGTATATACTGAAGTAGGATATGATAAAAAACAGGCAGGTCACTTACTTGGGCTCCCAATTCCTTAACTGTGGCTTTTCTTTCAAAACCTATTTATATGGAGTGCAAATGTGGTGAATGGTGCATGGGATGGCTCTGCCAAGAAGATTCAAAATTAAAGTAATGCAACACTTTTATTCTCTTAAGATTCCTCATGAAAGGGCAGAACAAAGAGTCACTACGCTGTTTTTACTGTTTCCGGCCTCTCTTGCTTTGTTGTGGCATCTTTTTCTTTTTTCTTTCTGGTATTTCAGGTGCTGTCTGTAGTATAGTCTGAGTCTCCACCATGTAAGATCTGTATTAATGAGGGTCACATTAAGTACTCTTGTTGTGCTTCTGTAACATACACAAGCACGTACTTGTGTGTATCAAAAGACAAAAAAAAAATGTGTGTGATGGTCTTCATATGGAACTAACTGGGAAAGGGATTTGCTAAGAGATGATCCAGCAGCTGGCTCAGTCTTTCCAGTTCGGGATAGTTGGCCCACACTTGTGTAACTTGCTCTCCAGAGTACACGGGTTGGTTTGTGATGCTTTGACTGGAGTGGCTGTAGCGGTGGAAATGCAACTCTCTCCTCCCAAAAGATGTACTTGTGTTGTATAGTGAGATTCAGATAGGTAACCTCATGGATTGGCATCAAGAGATTCACCAGATGCCTGCTGGGTGGTAGAGGACTACAGGTGGATTGCTTCATGTCCTGCTGGGACATTAATCTGAGTTTTGGTTCTGCAGTATTATTGCTGAAAGGTAGCAGTATTTCGCCTTACGTTTCTCTTTTAAAAATTCCCTCCCTTAATGTTTTTGATTTTTTTTTGCTTAAAAGTAAAAAGGATACTAAAAGAAATTCGTGAAACCTCATCTGTTTCTTCTGTCAAGTATGTACTGGAATGGTTTAGTCCTTTCAGGCTATGAGTTACTTCTTTTGCTGATTTATTGCAGAAGATAACTTAGGTTTCTTTTTCTAATAAAAACATCTGTATGTTTTATTTGTTAAAATTATTCAATGTTTGCATTATGAAATACGTTCTTTGTCAGAGACAGAAAACAATCCACTTGCTAGTTACATTTAGGTCCTGTATTATTTGCAGGAGTCTTTGTAATGTTGTTGAACTTTATGTACTTTCTTCTAAGTCTTTCTATTATATAGTCATGCATTATATATTGAGCACAGAAGTCTGTATGTGCTTCCTTGCACTTGCTGAGCGGCATTTCTTAAATTCTCTACATCCATTTAAAGGTAAGTGTTGAATACATAAATGAAAAATAATTAATGGCAATAAAGTGGACAAACAGTTTTAGGAAGATTAAATGTCATAATGTTTTAAGATGGAATGTTCCTTGTACTTTTTGTGACAGTACTTCAGAGATTCTATACTTACTTGGACAGTTTATTTAAAATACCAGCAAATGTAGGAGTATGTTCTCCATTTTATTCTAATCTGTATATTCCTTTTTTGCTTTACAGAGCTGACAGAAAGGAAAGGCAGAAAACTCTAAAGAGGGTAAAGATGGGCATCTGTAAAAGATCAGCTATGAAGCATGCCATATTCTCCAGGAAGAAAGTAAAGAATAAGGAAAAAAAAAAGACCCATGACTTTGCTTGTTGATTCATAGTTGGTTTTTTTTATGGCCAGCCTTTGATTCCATTTTCTAAAAATGTTAACATTAACATCCAAAATAAAACCTGATTGAATTAAAAGTGACAATTCTTTTATTATGCATCATTACTGGCACAAAAAAAGCTAACTAAACCGCACACAACGTAATTGTATAATGTAACCATTTTTTGTGTTTAGGATTAGCTGTTTGTCTGATTCAGTGGGAGTCTGAAGTTAAGGGAGAAGTACTGCTGAGAGGTGAGGTACTGGTGGGTGCTGTGGTTTTGTTGTAGGTATTGGGGGACTTGGGGCAAGGGGGGAACTGAGTTTAGGTGATGGGAAGGCACAAATTCTTAGGAATCCAAGCTCTGTTAGTTCTGGTTGCAGTATGGGTTTGGTGTGGTGTTTTGTTTTATTTTCCAAATGGGAAAAAAGCCTAAGAAGAAAAAAAATAGAGGTGCTTCAGAGGCTTAGCGTGTGGCAGAAAGTGACTTTGTAAGTATGTTTAAATTTACTTATATATATTGTATTTATAAACTTGTGTTTATTTTTAAACTACTTTTGTGAGTTAATCATTAGTTTTTTGGCTTGGCACTGCTGACAGAGATGGGCTATATTGTAAAAACGGGAATTGAGCCACCAGTGCGGCGTATTCTTGGGTGCAAGCACAAGGACAAGGAGGATTTAATCCCACTGCAGCGGGAGGGGAGGCCCTTTGGTGCCGTTACCCTGACGCTCCGGCAGCCGCGCCGTGCGCTGCAGGCGGGCGAGGCTGGGCTTTCCCCGGCACTAGCTGGCAAGCACAGCCACCCCCAGGTGGGGCCGGGCCCCGGCGGGGCCATAGCGCCAGCCCGGGGCCTCACGGCCCACGGCGAGGGAGCCCTTGCTCCGCCGCCGAGAGGCACACAGCGGGCCGGGGCCCTGTCCCAGCGGGAGGAGCCTGACCTACTCCCCGCGGCGCCCGGGGCAGGGCCCAGCCCTGGGGCGCGGGCGGCAGCGGCTGCCCCGCTCCCCTCAGGCCTCGCTCCGCGCCGCGGCGGGAAGTGCCGCCTCCGGAAGACGGGAGCGGAGGGCGGGAGGCCGGCGGCGCTGTGTGTCTACGGGGCTTCCGGTGGGAGGGAAGGGGCCCGGCAGCCGCCGGTGGCCCGGCCGATAGTACCGCCGGCGCCCGGCCGGAGCGCCCCGCCGCCATGCCCGCCTTCCGGCAGGTGGGGGAGAAGCAGCTGCCCCAGGAGGTCGTCTTCATGGCCTGGTCCCCCAAAAGGGACCTCATCGCCCTGGCCAACAGGGCGGGGGAGGTGAGTGCGGGGGAGCCCGGCGCCGTGCTGGAGGCCGCGCCGGTGGGCTGAGGGCAAGGAGGCTGAGGCGGGCCGAGCGGCCGCTGCTGGCGGGGAAGCGCTGCCTCTTCTGTGCAGTCGCCGAGGTGCCTTTGCTGTCATTTGTGGCCTAATTCTTGCACGCTTAGTCAGGCACTTAGCGGCAGCAAATTTCTTACCGGGGTTCTCAGTACTTACTGTCCCTTCCCTTTTTACTTTCTAATTTCCAAATAAATTCACTGATGACACTCTCGGTGCCTGCATCTATGGGATTTTAAAGCACATGAAACTTGCTATTTAAATTAAATCTATTTTCAGTTGGGGTTTTTTTTGTTTTTGTTTTTGTTTTTTCTTCTTCTTGGAACCATTGTATGCGACCATTCATGAAGACAGACTGTTGTGCTTTCAGGCTGTCTTTGCTGGAGAAGTGTGGGTAACCCATGTGGCTTATAGGCTTCTAGGCTTATACGAGGCACAGCTTATTTCTCCGTCAGCATACTGTCCTCTAAAATGACATAGGAGTGAGTCATCTACTAGAGGAGCAGGTGATATTTAAGGCACAGGAGTTAATAAAGAATGGTAGAAAAAGTGTATCTTGAACTGATTTACAAACTGGTATTGATGGGAGAATGTGGTTTATTTTTCTGTCTTTAATGTGTTTGCTTTGTAGGTTTTACTGCATCGGCTTGCAAACTTTCAACGAGTGTGGAGTTTGCCTCCAAATGAAAATACGGGAAAAGAAGTGACTGCTCTTGCTTGGAGACCAGATGGCAAAAGTAATGTCAAGTATATGAGGTGATCTGGTGCAATAAAAATCCCATTGGAAAACAGTGAAGGTTGTAGTGGTAATACCTCTTATCTGTGAAGGAAATGTTTGAGTAAACTGTGTTTGAAGAGAAGGGTAGCTTAATTTTATGTAGGTTTACTCAAAGTAATAGTGAGTTACACTGCTGAAAGTAATTGCAAGAAAGATTTGCAAGGTGGATTTATGTCCAGAATACTGCTTTTCAAGGTAGAGCAAAACTTCCAGTTCCTAACTAAACACAATATTTTTATATGAGTGACAAAATTTATTGTTGCAGTACAGAAAGAGGCTGATCACAGTTGACTGAAGAGCTTAGCTTAATTAGCATAGACTGAACTTTAGAGGCTATAATTGCCCTAATAGTACACCAGAGAATAAAAAAAAAAAGCCTTTTGCTTATCAATGGAAATAATGTTGAAATTAGTAGCTTAATAAAGCTAAGCTGGAAATTAGTTATTTTTTATTTAATAAAAATATTTTTTTTTTATCCTTTTATTAGAGGCTGGAGAATGGGAACAATCTTCTGTGACATGCAGTTAAAAAATACTTATATAGTTTTATGATGGCGTCAGAGGAGTTTAAGAAACTTCTTAAAAAAAAGCTGATTGCTTGTGACAAGGAAGTAAGCATAGAAGCCTTTGCTTGTCATATGCTTTTATCGATTAATAAAATTAAGAAGAAAGTGATGCAAAAGTTGCTCAGCAAGTTTTAAATTGCATTTTCTTGTAATAAACCCCAGACATTCCTGGTAGACAGTCTTTATATATAATTTTGGCCTCAAATTTGCAAAAACTGAAGCCTCTGCTTTATCAGAATTGTTGTTAGAAGTGTGTTCAGTTCAATATGTAGATAAATAATTGTGGGATCATGCCTTTGACTTAAATTTATCACCTGAAATACAATAGGAGTTCAGATGTTCATTTTAATGCATAGATTTCAAATGAGAATTTGGAATGACTGTAAATAGACAAAGAGAAAATTCTGTCCATTTGTTGGCTTTGAAGACACACTGTTTTCTAATGCAGTATAACATAATTACAAAGTTTTGCACGTTGGTTGTTCATACATTTTACTCATCTTTCTCTAGTTTTGGCTTTTGGCCTTACTGATACCAAGCGGATTATTCTATGTGATGTAGAAAAACCTGAAAGCTTGCACTCCTTTTCTGTTGACTCATCTATTACTTACATGCATTGGATGGAAGTAACTGAGGAAAGCAGGTGAGTCTGAAAAACTCTAGAAGTAAATTATGGGCTGTGTAGTGCCTACCTTACTAATAATTTATACTTAATATGTTACAAGCGATCATATAAAATGATATAATTTTACTTAGCTATGGCTTTTTGTTGCCACTTGGCTAAAATTTTCCTTTTGGTTAGAACAGATGCTTTTCATATGCTTATTTTTAATGCTGATGTCTTAGACTTGCGGTTCTTTAGGTTACACACAAAAATTTCAGCATGGTCTTGAGTGTCCGCCTCTTAAGAGCTGCTTAATGTAGTGTTAGCTTGTACAAGCTGTCTTCTGATCCAGTTTACTTCAATACCTATTCATTTATTAAACTAATTATTATAATGTTGTTATGTTCATCTATTTTTTTAGTCAGAATAAGTGCTATATTTAAATCTTGAAAGCATAAGTGAATAAAGATCTTTAGTTTGGTGCTTGTATCTTTCACGATGTGCCTTTGGTGTTAACATCCAACCCCACTTGGCAATTCTGTTGTGGGTGTAACTTGCTTCAGGAAGTCAGATTGCTCCTAGTGACCATGAGCTCTGTGGCATTAGACAATTCTCAGCAGCACTTATGAGCTGGAGGACATCATGGTCCTTATTTCTGTGGTCTTATAAAAATCTCTGATATGCACCTTATTGCAGTGCAAGGCAATAATTAAATTAAAAAAAAAAATTTAAAAAGGCCGTTGATGTAAGCATGACTTTCGGATCCCCCATCTCCAAAAATTCCAATCTTAAAATAGCAAGAAAATAACTACATCTTTATTCACTCTAGCATTCTTCTCCTGGTGGGGATAGACTTATCCCCTCATGGGGAATCTCATCCTTCTGGCATGTCTGAGGTGTGGTATTAAGTATTGCACTGTCTTCCTCTCGCTGTAATGTGTCTTTAGAATGAAGTAGGTTGTACTGCGGCGTTGTACGGGATTTAAACAGAAAGCCTCGGTCAGTAACCGCATTACAGGTGATGAGGGATTTGGTGGCAAGCTACTGAGCCAAGAGATACAAGCTTTATATTCTCTTTTGGTGGAAATAAAAAAAGATTATCAGACTTCTTTTATTAATTTGATCATTTGATAAATTATTAAAGGCCCCATAAGGGGTTACCCTCTGATATTTCTAACTCTTTAATATATATGACATATAGAATATATGCTCTAACTTTGAAGAAAGTTAGAAAGAAATTCTCTTCCCTTCCATTTTTACAGCTTGAGTGGTAAAGATAGTCTTACTTCTTTTTCAGTGTTCTCACTTCCTTTTACAATGCTGAGGATGAATCAAATCTCCTTTTGCCTAAATTACCAGCACTACCAAAAAAGTAAGCATTATACTCGTAAGCTTTAGAAGATACAATTTGTCATTTTTTATCATTGTTTTGGTTATTCATCTTTAATGTTCTACAGATGCGTTGGATTAGATGTCTGCTCATTGTTATTGAGAATAATTATTTTGTTTTCAGTTACAGTACCACTGCAAAAATTTTCAGGTGAGAAATTGTCATATCTCTCTACATTTTTGTTTTATTTTGTTTCCTGATACTGAGACAGGCTACATAAGATCCAATCATGTGTTTTATATTTTCAGTGAAGAAAAGTCAGATGAGATTATGAAGCTTCTGGGTGATGTAAGGTAAATTCTGTATGTGGACTGTTGTGTTGTGGGGTTTTTTTTTTGTCAGTTGTTTCTTTTTTTAAAGCTATAAAATAATGGAAAAGTGGGTTGACTTTTAACTTATTCATAATCTGTTTTTAAGGGTCCTGGAGAAAGGATATGGAATGTCTCCTTTTTTCAAAGAACATATTAAAAAAAAAGTCTTAATCAGCTTACACCTTTTCTCCTCAATTTAGAGGGATTATAAGGCAATTTATCAGCAACTGCTCTTGGTGCCGTATCTTCTCTTCCTTAGATGTATTTGAAGGCTATGTTGTATGTGTTACTTCAGCTGGTTTTGGAGACATTTGTCACTGCTTGTTATAGATGGGGAATTTCTGTGGGTTTGCATGAGTGTGACAAAGCTGAACTTAAAAATAACTCTGAAATCAGCTGCATTAGGGTAGTGTAGAATATCTCTTACTAGGAAACACATGAGGAGCAGGTGGAGGAGGTGCAGTTTAGAAGACTGAGACTGGCTTTGTGGATTGCTTGTGGTGCATCTTTGAGGAGGCACTTAATCTCTGTGCCTTGTTTTTCCATTTGCTTTCTTTTGCTGTTCCTTACAGTCCCACCACTGAGCATCACCCTCCTTATTTCAAAATTTGCATCTCCATCTATCACCAGTTACTCCTTTTTAAGACTTCATATCTCTTCTTATAGTAGAACTTCCTTGCTAGAAAGAGAGATGTGATGGCTGTTAATGGTGTAGCTTTCTGGATTCTGTGCTCCTTCATCCATTCAAACGAAAAGTTTTTCAGATACTCTTTTGTTAAGTTCTGTCTTGGTTTTAACAGAATAATTCTCCTTTAACATATATTTAGCTGTGTAGCAGGCAGAAGTTGCAACTAATTTTCTCATATTTGTAAGGGGACTTGCAAAGCATTCTCATTTTTAATGTTGGAGAGCATTACTGCTCCCCGTAACGTAAGCAAATATGTGTAGCTGAAGATGTATGCACGTATGACAGCAACAGACAACCTCCCTGTCGAAAGTTTAACGTTTTAAACGTAGACAAAAAGGGACAAGTCATAGAGAAGCTTTTACCCAAGTTGTTGTAACAGGTCTGTTTTAATAAGTGAGCAGAATGCAGACCTGTTTACCCCAGACCCTATTCTTTGAACTGGGTTTCTATTTCTGATGCTATTGTTACTTGTGGCTTTTCTTTGCTGCTGCATCCATTTCAAATATTTGTGGCCTTTGAGGTTTTGCTGAAGAGTACCACTGAGTGACTGTGACAAACTTACTCTGCATGTAGTTAGGATAAACTCAAGGCAATGCAGAAGTAGCTTTCTAAAAATGCTTTGCAGCCTCTGTTGGTAGGTGGGCTGTTGCTAGAAACTTATTTTTTTTTCTTCCAGAAGGTATAAAGTTAGTGAAGAAGGACTTCTGTGCCTAAGTTGTGGGGGGTTTTCCCCCCTATTTTCTTAGTTAATTTAGTATTTGATACTCTTTCTGTAAATTTAGGGGCAGGTCTTATCAGTGAAATCCAAGCTAATTTTTTTGTCTTTACATTTCTTGGATCATAGACAGTAGTACAGGGTTTCTTTTTGTTCATTCTTTTGAGGATCTTTAGTAAAGGGATAGAATTTAAGCATAAAGAATTACATTTGTATGCATTAGAATTTGTTTCAGTATGCTCATCAACGCATATTCTTTTTTTATAGGCTTAATGCTCTTGTCCTTGGTGGCAGCTCAGGATTTATTGAGATTTATGCTTATGGAATGTTCAAGATTGCTACAGTAACTGGGGTATGTTCCATTCCTTTCTATGTTTTTTCCTCATAATATATCAAGCTACAGCTGAATTGAATGAAAAAATACATACGTGTGCTTACACATAAGTGAAACTGGGTTGCTGAAGTTTAAAGAAAGCAATAATTGTTTCTCTCAATTGGATCGTGTGGTTATTGTTGGAAAGACGTTCTAACTCTGGTGATTTTAACATCTTGTTTCAAATGAAACAAGAGTTCAACACTGATGTGCAGTGAAAAGAGTGCTTTTGTTCTTGAACGGTAGCTGAAAATTTGAAAATTCCACTTTATTTTTACATGTCGTTGAACGCAGCCTTCTTTGTATGTGAATGTGTTAGACCAGTAAATTCATCTTAGCAGAAATGCAGTATTTCATTAACTTTTAAACTGGAATCCTTCAGGTGGCAGGTTCTTGTCGTGGACTATGTTTGTCTAGTGATTTGAAATCACTGTCGGTTATTACAGAGATACAAGACTCTTCAGACAGCGAAGTAGAGATAACATATTTTCAGGCAAGTAATTTTAAAACATTCTTTAAAAGTAAAACTGCTTTTTTAATTACCTTCCAGTAGCTTTCTTGCTTTCCCATTATTTGCAGAAAAAACACGGTCTACTATTTCCAGCCTTTCTGAAATTCCCCCTAATAGAGCTTTCAGATTGATCTTGTTAACATGCAGTTTCAATGATGAGACTGATGATGATCTGAGGTGCATTTTAAAAATACTACTTTAAATATAACATTCATATATTCAGTTATAGTTATTCAGATTTTCTTCATTCTGAAAAAAAAAAGCTTAGGAGCAATGTTGTTGATTATCCAGTCTACCCAGAGCAGTTATCCTTAAAACTATTACTGTTAGAACTCCAAAATGAGGAACTTCATCAGGAGTTTTTATAGATATATTAAAAGTATTTATCGCCTCTTTTAATTAAATGCAATTCCCTCTTAAAATCAACTTTAGGAAATGAGAAATTACAGTTTTTCTGTGGGTCCTCCACATCTGTCTTTTCATTTCTGTAATCTAAAACTTTTAAAAAGAAAAATCATCTGTTAACTGTTGTTTGTTTCATTTGTTATAGCTGGACACTAGTCTATTGTCAAGTTACTTACCTGAGGTAACGCGAATGGCACGGAAGTTTACTCACATTTCAACTCTGTTACAGGTACAACATCTTTTTAGTATCACTGCCCTTACAGGCTTTGATATTCTTAGCACAAGTAAAATGAATATTTTCTAGTAGGAAGCTTAGGTTGGTTTTAAGTAAATGTAGAACTGTAACTTGGAATTTGATAACAAATTTTACGTAATATCCACACTGTATCTTCCCTTTGTATTGCATGTGTTTTGAAGCAGGGGGAAAAGGGAATAATGCTAATGTTTGCATTTGTATTACAGTATATAAAGTTGTCATTGACATGCATGTGTGAGGCATGGGAAGAAATTCTGATGCAGATGGACTCGCGGCTAACAAAGTTCGTACAGGTACTGTAGTATTAACCATTCCTTTAGAAAAACATTTTTTGCAGTAGTTCTGTTCTTCATGTTAACATACTGCATATCTTAACGTTGTTAAAACATAATGCCTCCTGATAACAATCTCGAAGTTCAGAGGCAGCCTGGAACTTATTGTGTGTCAAGAGCTCTGATGCTGAAGATATCTGAGTACAATCAAGCACAATTGCATTGTGATACTTCTTTGTTTTATTTATTCTAAGTTATTAAAAAGTTACAGTTTTCAGCTTGCACAGCTATTGATCAGTTGCTTTCTATTTAAGGTTGTACTCTTTGTACTTCAGTCTTTCATAAACTGAATACTGTAAATGTTGAGTAACAGCCCACCAGCACTTACAGCCTAGTTCAGTAGAGCATGTATGACAGCCATGATTAAGATGCTCTTGGATTTACTTAAATTTTGTGTTCATTGACCATGGCTAGAAGTTAGTTAACTCGAAATAGTTATTTATTTATTTTTAGTAGATTTTTGGTGATGGCAAACTGGTTAGAGTTTTTACTGGGTAGTACAATTGAAAATAACTTAAAACACTTGAAAATTTCCAGTGATCAGTAGTCTGATTTCAGCATTCAAGGATATGGGTGGCTTTTGCGATATATTTTAATTGAAGTGTTCACGAGATTATTTGGTAGCCTGGATTTAATCTCTTTACCAATCTATTTCAATCATTTTGACTGACAGGAAAAGAATACAACAACCTCTGTTCAGGATGAGTTTATGCAGCTGTTGTTATGGGGCAAAGCAAGGTAGTTACTGTTGTTTTATCTGAGTATGCATTTGCATTTGATATTGAAATACAAAATGAACGCATGTTTGGTTCTCTCCCCTACCCCGTTTAGTCTGGAACTTCAGGCATTGCTAATGAACCAACTGACGGTAAAGGTATGTTAATTTTTTTTTAACATATTAAAATAATCTATTTCAGTGTCTTTTACTGTTCTGTTAACAAAACATTATTATGTTTGTATTTCTTTTTTAACAGGGTTTAAAAAAACTTGGTCAGTCCATAGAGTCTTCCTATTCCAGTATACAAAAGTTGGTCATAAGTCATTTGCAGAGGTAAGTCACAGAATGTCTAATGAATTACAGATAAAATGGCATATTATATGTTTTGCTAAAAGACAGTGTACTTTGTATGTAAGTGTGCTGGCGTGGAGACAGTGATCATGGCAAAATGTACTAATTTACTTTTGGGTATTGGAGAACTACTGAAGTTATTTTGAACAGTCTCCATGACATATCACCTGCTGCCTGGTGTGTTTATAGGATATATGCAAAATATTCACACCAACTTTGTGTGGTTGTTGAAATATCAGGACAATAGTTGCTTTTCTGTGATGTGATACTTTAACTCTTATATGCCAGACCACCGTATGAAGCTCTCCACTTTGCACATTAAATGATAAAAATGCAGCATGCAGTGAATTGCCAAAGGGTGACTAAAAGATTGTACTTCTTTGCTCTGCCTTCCTAGTGGCTCTGAGGCACTGTTATACCACTTGAGTGAATTGAAAGGAATGGCTTTATGGAAACAAAAATATGAGTCTCTTGGATTAGATGCATCCGGAATTGAAGGTACAGTACTGCGTGTGCTGCTTACCTGCTCTGATTTCATTTTTGAAAGCTTAATAATAATTGTTAGCTCTTTTTGCAGAGGCTATTACTGCTGTTGGTTCTTTCATCCTGAAAGCAAATGAGCTGCTTCAGTAAGTATAAAGTCTGGAGAATTTGAAAAACATGCCTCTTAAGTCTTGCATCTAAGGGGAAGCATGTGGCTGAGTATAGAGGAGATTGGGAGAGCAAGGCTCCTCTGTTGGTGGTGAGCTTTTATCTTGTCGCACTGCCTCTCATCTCACCCCAAGAATAGTCTTACTTGGAAGATTGCACTGGGCATTTAAAAAAAAAAATTATAGTGCTTGTGGTCTTTCTGTAGTAAAGATGGGACTTAAACCTGGAGCAGCTTGTGACGTTTAGATCTGGTAATTTCTTTTCTTGTTTCTTGCTCAGAGTTATCGACAGTAGTATGAAAAACTTCAAAGCATTTTTTCGATGGCTGTATGTTGGTAAGCTTGATGACATAGTAAGCATCTAGTATCTGTTTTGTGTAGTAAACATTGAAATATTGGCAAGTAATTAATCTTAGTTATAGCCTTCTATTTATTTCTGTCATTGAAAATTTCTGGGCATCTAAAAGGTTACAGTTAATGAAGCAAGAGTAATTATTACATTAACTACATAGATCATAAATTTGATAATTCTCAATTAATGTATTTATAGTGTATGTTGTATATACTTATCCTGTAATGTTACTCCAAACTGTTGTCTGCTTGATGAGCTATTTGCTGTTCTTGACTTGGAGAAATTGGAGGACTTTTTTTTAGTTTACACCAAATTTGAAGTATAGTCTAACTCTCCTTTACTCTGTCATTCGCTGTTTTCTCCTGTGGAGACCTAGTTAGCTGTAAGGTTATGCACAGATGTAAGTCAGCTCAATGTCTGGATGCACTTAATAGCCACCTCCAATTGTAGTTGGGTAGCTGAAGGTAGAATGTTAGAAAGAAGTGTAGAATGCTGTGTTTTAGCCTGCTTGTTTTTATAAAGTGGTTGTGAGTGGGTTTATAATTTTTAATTGAATGTTTTAGAACTACTTTACAAAAAAATAAGCAGTCTTACCAGATACTGTAAAAGCACCAGATTAGCAGGAATATAATAATTTTAGTTTTAAAAATTGCAGAAAGCGGAGCTATCGGTGTACTCTCAAAAAATTGAAGTTCTAACGTTATGACAGAGTACACTGTGTTTGCTTGTGTTGAAAATAAAGAGAGAACTGCTTATCTAAGCCTCACTGATTTAAAATTACTTCTGTGCAATTCTCTTAAAACACATTATTCTGGGCATGACAGTGTTCATGTATTTTATATATATCCATTTTACTACTTTTAATATGTACGTAAATAAATTCTTATGAACGCTTTTATAATAATCTTATCTCAGTCTTGTAGAGGGTACAATGCGGTTGGAAAAGATGAAAGCTAAAAATTCTCCAAGATTTGTATTGTAAGCTAGTGGGGCAAGTGAAGCTTAATTTCAGTCTCAATTCATAATTCTTCATTCCAGACTCTTGCCGCTGACCACTTAATCTTTCTATTTTATCATCAGTGTCTTAGTACGTAGCCAGGAAAATTAAGAATATTAGGAAAACATATTAAGATTAATGCAGTAAGAATATAATTTTTCCCTTAGCCATGTTGAGGATGTCAGAAGATCATGTGCTTCCAGAGCTGAACAAGGTAGTAGTAAAATTTTTTAATAAATGGTGGTATACTCTGTATTCTGCTTGATGTAGAGGGCAAGATTAAAGGATTATTTTTGTTCCAAAATGTAAAGGGTAGTGTCTGTGTCATTTCTTGGAGAAAGTTGATGCCTGCAGATTCACACTAATATGCTGTCTTGCATGAATTACTTTTTATCTTTTCTTTCTTAATACTACTCTTTTAAGTACACTGTATGTGAATGCGAGACCCCTGTGTGTAGCAGCTCTGTTTTTTAATGTCTTTACCACTGCCCTGGTAGAGGAGGGCAGGAATACACCTGCATCCGCTTTGCAGACACCATCACACCAGGTGAACCAGTTAATACACTTGAGGGCAGAGGTGCCTTCCAGAGGGAAATACATAGGCTGGAGGAATGAACCTCCTGAAGTTCAACAAGGACCAGATGCAAGGTTCTGTACTGGGGAAGAGTCACCCCCCACAGGGACTCTTGCTGGGGAGAGAACTGGCTGGGGAGCAGCTCTGCTGAGATGGACTTGGGGATGTTGGTGGATGCAAGCTGGGCAGGAGCCAGCAGTGTAGCAGCAAAGGCAGCCAAGAGTAACCAGGGCTGTACTAATGGACAGGGGGTCAAGGGAAGTAGTTACCCTCCTTATTTAGCTCTCATCAGACCACATGTAGAATACTTTCTCCAGTTTGGGGCTTTCCTGTACATGACAGAATAAAGTGGAGTGAGTTCAGCAGAGGGCTTCCAAGCAGGTTGGAGGCTGGAGCGCTTGCCCTGTGAGGACAGGCTGAGGGAGCTGCCCTTCTTCAGCTTAGAGAAGGTGTTCTGTGCTCATTGAAATGTACTTCTTATCCTTTGCTTTTCTCACTTTTTTGGTTTTTTTTCTTTTAGATGACTCAGAAAGATATCACATTTGTTGCCGATTTTCTTACTGAACACTTCAATGAGGTAAGTTATATTGGTGTATATATATGCCAAGTGCAGCATCTGACTATTTTTGCTGCCAAGATTTGAATCTGAAAAATCCTATAATAAAATAATTTTATCATCTTTTTATACGCTACTTGTTACTAACTTTGCGTTTAAATAATGGTTTTGTTTGCGTTATTTTTCCAGGCACCAGAACTTTACAATCGTAAAGGAAAATATTTCAATGTGGAGAGAGTTGGCCAGGTGAAGAACTAGGGAGTAAATGGAAAAAGAATAAATGAGAAAATCCTTAGATGGAGAAGCTTTCAAAGCTGTGCTCTGTTTTCTTCTCTGTCTCTTTTACTCTGTGTTGCACATTCCAGTAATGGTAAAGGAGAGTACTTTAATTATTTTCCACTATTATTAGGAAGAGGAGTGTTTAAAAGCATGCCTTATTGTTTTATCTTACACATGCTGTATTTTTAGGAAAAGGATGAAATTTCTTTGCAGCCAACAATAGAAATGTAAAACTGAAATGTGTTTGTTGTCTTTATGCCATTAGTCACTGGATTTCAAAACATTTGTGCTCAAACTTGATTTAAAAATCAATTTCTTACGGAAATATCACTATGTGATCTTAGACAATAGTTGATTTTTCTTACTGTTTCAAGAAGGGGTTTTTAGTGTAGGGCATGTTAAATTAAGAAGAAATATCTATTTGAGGGGCAATGTTGGAGGTGAATTCTAATGTCCCTTATTCTTATAATGCAATCTTAGAAACATCTGTTTCTTTCCTAGTACTTGAAAGATGAAGATGATGACCTTGTATCACCACCTAATACAGAGGGAAACCAGTGGTTTAACTTTCTTAAAAATAGTACGCATCTTAAAGGTAACGCATGCTTTAGTAAAAAGTAAATGTGAATCAAAGATACACATAGAATGTAACAAGTGTAGAAGACTAATCTGTTTTTTCATGCTTATGAGTTATTTCGATAGTGCTAGTGATGGGACTCCATCTGAGTAAAATAAAATAAATGGGCCTTGTTATTTTATACAGTTTTTATGTAGCTGCTTACCCGGTCAATTACCATATTCTGTGTATTAGGATTTTCCTACGTTTCATATACTAGTCTCAGAATGTTGACTTGGAAGGAATCCCAGGAGATACCTGGTTTAGGAGATCTTAATTCTGGTTCAAGGAAGTAATAATTATGCTTAGGTCATGCTTGGGGGAAATGTCCTAGCTTGTTCTTTTAGACTGGAGTCTGAGACTGTTTTGTTAATTGGCGGTGAAAAAGAAGTAAGAGACTGTAATAAGCTGATGGCGAAAATGATTCTTGTTTAACTTTAGAAACCATACACTGTAAAACTAACACAGCATAAGCTATCTTGTAATAGAATTTGCTATGGATGCCTTTTTCTGCCTATTTAATTCAATAAAAAGGGGGGAAGTGGTAGCATTTTTATTTGGCAAAGTAGTATTTAGAAAGTGTATTTTTAAACATACTTTGAAAACATGTTTGATACTTCAAACGTGTAGACTACTTGGCTGGTCGTTTCTGTTACTAGCCAAGATCTGTGATTTTTTGTAGAGATGGTTTGTAAGTGGTTTTGTTGGTATTAATTTGGCAAATACTGAGATGTTTGTCTTGCTCTCAGAACCATAAGGTTTGTAGGACAAGTAATGCTTGTCATTGACACTTTCTGCTCTTTTTGGTGTTTCATACTGCTTTGTTGGTTGACATAGCTTTTATCATTTTTCCAGCTAAACATTGGAAAAGAAACTGCTTATGTACTTAAAATAAGTAGTGATATTTATCTCAAAAGTTAAATGTCTTCTTACTAAGTATTTCATTTCATAAGAACAAATCAGTCCTATTGAAGCCAAATCATAGCTACTATAAAAAGTATGGAAATTGTTTTGCTTAAGATACCTTATGACAACGGTGTTTCTAGGTCTTGGGTAAATGCAATTCTGTGTTTTTGCAATTTTGAATTGGCTGTGAAGAAAAGCTGAAGGAGCAGGCAGGCCTCCATTTCTCATTCATTTATCTAGTTTCATATTGCAATCCAGTTAATTACTTAAATTATTCTCTGATTATAAATTCTAATTCAGGTGGTCATGTAATCCAACCAAAGCAGGCCTAATTTTGAAGCTAGGCTGGGTTGCTCAAGGCTTTGTGCAGTCAAGTCCCCTACTCCTGCAAGGATAGAGACTGCGCAGCCTCTCAGGGCAGCTAGCTCCAGTGACTAACCAGTGAAAACTTTTTCCCTTGTATCTGACTGGAATTTCCCTTGCTGGAGCTTGTGACTGTTACGTTGTCTCCTCTCACTGTGTGCAGCTTTGAAAATGATGTCTTCTATAACTCCTCCTTTGGGCAGCTGAAGAGAGCAACAGGTTTCTCCTTGTTAGGCCTCGCTTCTGTAGACTGAATGAACCCAGCCACCTCAACTTCTCGTAAAGCATGTGCTCTAGCCCTGTGACCATCTTATTTACCCTTTACTTGACTCATTCCAATTTGTCCCTATAATAAGTGTAGTATGTTTTTATAGAGACGCAAGCACTTTTAAAATGAACTTTATCTGTTTACAGAAAGTCCACTTTTGTTTCCCTACTATCCTGAGAAATCACTGCATTTTGTCAAAAGGCAAATGGAAGGGGTCATTGATCAGTGTTTACAAAAGCCAGCGGTAAGTTCAATTTATATAAATGATAACTTTCTTTTAGGGGTAGCAGTCAACTTAAGGTAGCAGTCACACTTAGTGAGGCCTCAAGTTTTAATCTGTGCCTTAGAGTGCCTACGACTTAGGTGGTAGGATGTAGCCCAGCTTCACCACTGCCGGGATGTCTCAAAGCGTTTGGCTAGGAAGAACGTAATGGGGGATTTTGTGTTTCGCATCTTCTGTTCACACATTATTGGGATCTATTTTTAATGTTAATCGGTTTTGTGTATGTGCTGTGTACTAGATAACTGTGTTAGTTGCCAGTACGCTAGTCTGTATATGATAAAGAAACATGAAACAAGTGTATCAAGTGATGGTGGTGTTTGTGTTAGGGATGTTTATTCCGGCATAAATATTGGTGGATTTTTCTTTCAGATGTACTCAGGTGTTTCTGTTTGTTTGGGCTTTTTTGTCTTAAGGTGCATAATTATGAATAACTGCCTGCATTTTTTGACCTATTTTTATTATATTTCTTAGGATGTAATTGGAAAGTCAGTGCATCAAGCAGTCTGCATGTCTCTCTACAAAACTTCTCAAAGGTATTTTTTACACTATTTCTAAAGCTCAGTTGCACAAAATTACAGTAGCATTTTACAAACTGGATTATTTTTCCTTTCCAGTGAAGATTCCACACCACAGTTATTTAAACTACCATTTCTGTAAGTATGCGACTATTTCTTGTTCCATGTCATTTGCCAGTTACTAAAACTTGACCTCAATTTTCATTTCCTCTCCCTACGTTACAGGTGGAATGACAAAACGTCCAATATACATTATGTTCTCTTCACCATATTAGAAAATTCTATTTCTAAAATGTACATTTTGAGGAGACATACTGATACTTCCAGGTAAGATGAAAAGGGGGAAAAAGCAGTTTGTGAGCTTCGGCACATGTGTACAGAGAGAATTACAGTTTGAAACTTTTTGTAAAAAGAAGGAATGAGCAGCATGAATACAGTCTTTCTTGGATACTAGAGAAAATGAGGAGGATGTTAGGAAGTGCAGTAGGAGACTGCAGCAGGAGTTTGTGTTGTATCAGACTCAGAAAATCTAATCGCAAGATCCAAGATGGTTTTAGGCTTAAGAAAAAAAATCAGGCTCCCTTAGTTTTGCTTCTCGCAGAATTACTTGCATGTGCAAACTTGTGAAAAATTACAGGGAATCATGCTTTCCTTGTCTTAGTGTAAATATTATTCTTTGACTAATAATAATTGCAGCCAGTAATTTATAATAGAGTAAGGAAAAATGGGAGGTGGACTCATAGGTGCAACAAATAGAGTGCATGTCTTTTGGGTGTAGTTTTGTGTACCTTCAGGAGTTTGTGTCCACAGTGCAGTTTGTCACTGCATAGCGGTGCTGATACACCTGCTTAAGATGCGTTCTGTCAGTGGGATCACTGCAGTGACCTGGGTTTAGAAAACACCAAAAACTCTTCCTCTCTGTAAAATACCGATTTTTTTTTTTTTTTTTTTAATCATCTGTGTCATTTAATTTGAGGAGATAATGAACTCTGAGAGGGGTGGGAATTTTTAAAGCAGTTTTACTGCTGAAAAAGAGAAATGATGAAACTATCTTTTGTGTTTCCAGTTGAGAGCCGCTGATGACAAAATTACAGCCTTGTGGTGTGGTTTCTATCCTGTTTCGTCCCTCATTGATATCTAAAACACTCTAAACTCATTTTCTGTAGATTTGAGCAAGAAGTAACTTAACGGACCTGAGACTAGGACAGTTGAACCAGGAGTTCAGCAAAGAACTTGTATCCCACAAGCCAGACCCAGCTTCCCATTTGACTCTACTAGTCACGTTTTGCTGAGAGGCAGAAGAAACCAAAAAGTTCCCATCCACCAGTTATGTCATTTTGGGATGTAGCTGTGTATTGTACTAAGCTTAGACAGGTTTACACCATCTGTTACTGCAGTTGCTGTTAGAGATTTTGGATTCTCTATGAATGGAAAATAAATTAGTCAGTGAGATAATGAACGCTGTTCTTCTAGGTCTGTCAGTAATGGAATTCTTGCAGTAGAATTTGGAAACTTCTTGAACAACAGTATAAATGAGAGCTCAGACTCCAGGTCAGTATATTTGATTCTTCTTCCAGAATTGCAGATTGCTAAATTGAAGACCATGTTTTCTAGTATTCATATTAAGTTAACTTCTCAGGTGTCATAATTTGGCTTTTATCCTGCAAGTTACTGCTTCAGATCACCTTATAGTCCCTGGTTGAGTCAGGCTGTAAGAAATGGCACAGGTGCATGAAGCTGCAGGATTGTGGGAGTCTTATTTTGCACTTCATCTCAAAGTCAAGTAAATTTTAGTTTTCTAGCTGAAAACTAGAGCTTTAGCACATGTGCAAGAAACAAAGCTAGCTGGAAACAGCTCTTGCTTGTATCTGTGATGTTCTTTAAGATTGAGTGAGACTTGATATGCCTGAATGAGGGCATCTTGGAAGGCATGGCAGACTAACATGTTGAAAGGCCAGATGTGATTGCCCTCAATATCTTCAGTTGTGTTTCTAAATATTCTTTCGTGTTTGTGTTTACTGTTTCTTACATTTCATCTGAAATGGGGGGAAAAAATATTGCTAGTAAGTTGTTTTTTTTTTTTCTTTCAGAATAATTTTTCCTGCATGATATAGGAGTCTGCCGTGGTTATGACAGTCTTTCAGTGTCTTAGCTGCATGACTGACCTCTTTTATTGCTTACAGTAAATCTCACTGTTAACTACTGAATACTCTTTAACATGAATGCTGTGCAGCTTAAAAATATTTTAGTTCTGTATTCACTGTTATTCCTTGATGCTTTCTAAATTATTTTCCTATAGATGCTACAGTTGTTTAGATGCACACTTCTATGATGATGAAACTGTAACTGTAGTTCTGAAGGAGAGCGTGGAACAAGAGGGGAAGGAGAGAGTCTTGGCTCAGCTGCCCTTATCTTCAGTATACACAGATGAGGACCAAGATAGGGAATTCATCTTAGATTCTACTAAAAGGTACTGAAAAACTTAGAGCAAGCCTGAAAATGCAGAACTGAAAAGCAGATTAAGCAAATAATCTAAACTCATGCTTTGTGTGTGTGTAAATATTTTGAAGATAAAACCTCTTTTTGTGCCAGGGAGAGTGGGGTGGTGAGATGGAAGGTTCCTAAATGGTTTGTTTTGTGTTTTTTGGGGGATTGTGGTTGGTTTTGGTTTTTTGAGACTGAATACTACCTGTGTACCTGGCTCTCATGAAATGGGAGGACCAATTGAAGCCATCCTGTAGAATCAGAAATCTTATCTTCAGAGTATGCCAACTTTGCTGGTCAGAATACTTGAACTTAGGATGTTTTCAGCATATTTCTCATATACCTCTGCCTTGTAATAAGGATACACAGATATTTCTTCATCTTTCCCTGGTGGTCACGCTTACAACTATTATTAGCTTAGCCTTGAAACATCAGAATTGGTGCCTCTCTCTGGCATAGGGAGAGGAGAGCATCTGGGGGAAGTGAACAACACAAAAAAGGCCAGTGGTCGTTCAAGCAGTGAATCTAATCTTTCAGTGGTTGTGCCTCACTTGCTTTTTCTTTTTTCTCCCTATGCCTCTCTTGTAGATTGCTTAAGATACATTTTAATTTCAAAATAAAGAGCCATACTGAACTCTAAATATTTTTTCTTTATGCCACGAAGAAATTGTGTATTGAAGAATGAACAGAAAATATTAAAAGCAAATTCAAACTAATCCTTGCTGCTGTAATAGGCAGGGAATTCCTTCATACAGCCCATATGAGTGGGGGTGAACTGGAGTGATACGTCTTTGAAAGGTCGTGGAGGCCAAAATTCTGTGTAAGTGGAGGCATAGCCTCCAGGACTCTGTTCAGAAATTCCTCTCCTTGCAGGGGAGAGATTTGAAGGAAGGCCATCCTCATCTTCCTGCTGTAGCTGTTACTTGTGGGTTTTACAACTCCCTTCTCACCTGCTGTAATCTTTTACCTCAGTTGAAACATGCTGTGTCTCCACAGTTGGATCCCCCCTCTAGAATATCTGTAGCAACGTTATGATTGTTTCCAATACTTATCTGCTTGTTGCATATGATATAATAAAACCTAGACGTAAAAAAACTGGACTGACTGAGGTTTTTTTAGTACTGGAATTGTTTCTTATGTAGTAGCTTTGTGCTTTTCTTCTTGCTGTGTGCAGGCTGGATGAGCAAAGTGGTGAGATACCCACACATACTGTCTTCTTGGAGAATCAGTGGAGAGTGCTGGAGAATATGAAAGCTCAGTATGTTTCTGTAAATGGCATTAGAAAGGTTTCCTGTGTGGTAAGTACAGTGTCTGTGAACAAGCCTGTAAACTATTAAAGAAAGCATGCTATGACTGGAGAGAGTGATAACCTGTTTCTGCTTATTTAGTGAGATTTATCAAAATATTTTTTTTTAACAAATAGATTATTCTGTCTTAATCTGTTGTGTGTCAGGATACAGTCACACTTTTCTCATAACACAACATGGAAAAACTTTAGCAGAAGTTAACAGATCTACTTGCTTTACTTTTCAGCCTGCAGAGCAATAAAAAGGTTGTCATTTGCTTGATACCTCTATTTCAAAGATAAAGGCTATTTTCAAAGCTATTGGCTGACATTTAAAATGGTATTTGTGCTTTTTAAAATTTATTTATGGAAACTTCTTAATGTCTTTGTAGCTAAGTTCAAATCTCCGTCACGTGAGGGTATTTGAGATGGATGTAGAGGATGATGGGGAGGAAGAGGAAGAAGAAACAACTCAGATTGCAGCTGGGGAACCTGATGAGCTAAATCAGTCTGCAGATAACCAGGACAATGTGTGTGGTGCATCTGCTGAAGAGCTACCTGATGAAACTGAAGAACATGAATCAAATCTGGATCCTTGACATAGGCTTTTATACCGGTAAAGGGTCAAGACTGTAATCTAACCTCAGGCTGCTGAGGTCATGTATCCTATACCTACTCAAGCAGCTGTAGTAGGATGTTGTGTGTCAGAATTCTGTATTGCTTCTCAGCTAAGACTGTGTTCTGGAGTGCCTTTATTTGACCCTTTTTTGTCTGGCACATGGTTTGGTGTGAACTAAATTTCCTTGAGAGCTTTTCCATTTGCGTTTTTTTATAGGTGAGGAGAAAAAGAAATACCAACTGACATTTTTGTAGCTAACCTGTTCAGTCCTGAATACTGTTAAGATAAAATGAATTCGCGTGTGAAAACAACAAAACCCAGGATGAAATTCTTTTCTTCTCAGACTTCATGTTCTAGTAATAGGTACAGAAACTTCCTGTAGAGCTGAAATTTAAAAGTGTGTATGGCAGACAAGAAGCTTGCAGATCAACATAAGACTAGTTAGACAACAGAGTTTAGCAATTGTTAATTGAATACATACTTTTAGAAACTCTTTTGATAACATCTGTCCTCAGAAACAGTATTTCAGTCTGTGCAGTTCTTTAGTCCTCAGTGCAACATTTGTGTGTGTGTGTATGTTTTGTCAAATGCGTGCATGTCTCACTGTGCCTAGTTTCTGTGAGATTGTTCCTGAAAGTCTGTCTTCCCTATCTGGTATTTTGTAATGAAAAGTTACAACAGAGAGTATATTTTTTTAATTCTGATGTATGTCGTGCATAGGTTTCAGCATAATCAAGTTCCTTGCTAGTTTGTATGTTGCTGTAGGAATGTCATAGTGCTAAGCAGTAGAAGCTAGAAAGTGTTTAGAAATCTAAAATGTTTTTTTCTTCCCTACTGGCTGTCAGAGTCTTAACTAACTTAAAACCCAGCTCTTGAATGAACAATACTGCTAAACGCATGATCTTCCTTCAGAACAGTGAGTGTACCTTGTATTTGTGAAAAGGACCAGGGCTTATGCATGTGCTCCATTCTGTACTTCAAAAATAAATAAATCTTCTGAAATGTCCATTTGGCATCGCAAAAATCAAATACTAGACTTACCGTCTTTCTCTTGTTTTAAATACATCGTTTTTTAAGTAACTGTTTTTTGAAGTGGACTTCTGAAGTTTTTTCAGGGAAGACCGTTGTAAACAAAGCTGTTCAGTTTTAAGAGAGACTCCTTACTTTTTCCTTTCCTTCCCAACCTCCTTGAAAGCTGCTTGCTGTTCAGTGTTCTCATCTAACAGATGCTAATGGTTGCAGGCACAATGAAACTGTAGGACAGAAGGGGCAGAAATGCCCATTCAAAACTACTGTGGATTTTCTGTGTAGAGCAGTTCATCTTAATGAGAAATTGCTGCTACAACAGATCCTACTCAGCTTAAGCCTGGCCTTGTGTTCTTCCAGGAAACTTTTGCTTCTGATCTAACTTTAAGAATTGTCACACTAGAGTGCTTAGAAACAATTGTTTTGCTGTGCTTTCTGCTGAGTAGTTTTAGTCCATGGGCATATGGAAATCTGATCTTTCTTGCCCATAATTGTTTCTAAATTTGTGTTAGTAGCTGGTGTGTCCTGTGCCACGGAGTCATGCCCTTCAGAAATCACAGGTTATTCTGTGCATTTTTCTAGTCCAGTCTTGGACATACTTGAGTCAATGGCTGTTTTGTTTCTGGCTTGGATAAGTGCGTGTGTGCTTTCTACACTTCACAGTGATATGATATGAATGCAGCAATTTAGGTCAGTGCTTCTGAATGCATTGCTGATTCCTTCTGTCAATCTTATTTCTATTTTGCTACCAGATTTCTGTAATAATAAATGTGTTAGTAATGTGCTTATGCATCTGTTTTCAAAAAGATGATAGAAGTTTTTCAGGATTTTGGTGATGTCTGGATGCAAGGACCTCACTTGCCACTTCGATCTTTTCTTCATCATACTTTTTTTGATGGTAACTGAAGGCTCATTCAACCATTTCCTGCTGTGAGTTCTTGGTAATGTCAACAAGATCATAGACTTTCTAGCAGCACAGTGACTTCCAACTCCTCCTATTTGTTGCCCATGCTGAGTGCATTGGTGTAGAGGCATTTCAGCTGAACTGTCAACTGCTGAGAACATCCTTCTCTCTAAATTGGAGAGATATAGATTTGATAGGTGGACTGGCCAGTGGATGAGGAATTGGTTGGATAGTTGCATCCAGGGGGTAGTCGTCATTGGCTCCATGTCCAGATGGAGATTGGTGAAGAGTGGTGTCCCTCAGGGGTCCGTATTGGGACCAGGACTGTTTAATATCTTCATTAGTGACATAGTGGGATCGAGTGCACCCTCAGCAAGTCTGCAGATGACACCAAGCTGAGTGGTGCAGTTGACATGCCTGAGGGACAGGGTGTCATCCAGAGGGACCTGGACAAGCTCAAGGACTGGGCCCGTGTGAACTTCATGAGGTTCAACAAGGCCAAGTGCAGGGTCCTGCACCTGAGTTGGGGCAACCCCTGGTATCAGCACAGGCTGGGGACTGAGGGGATCGAGAACAGCCCTGCTGAGAAGGACTTGAGGTTACTGGTGGATGAAAAGCTGGACATGAGCTGGCAATGTGTGCTTGTAGCCCAGAAGGCCAGCTGTATCCTGGGCTGCATCCAAAGCAACGTGGCCAGCAGGTCGAGGGAGGGGATTCTGCCCCTCTACTCTGCTCTGGTGAGACACCGCCTGGAGTCCTGTGTCCAGCTCTGGAGTCCTCAGCACAGGAAAGACATGGACCTGTTGGAGAGGTTCCAGAGGAGGACCACGAAAACAGTCAGAGGGATGGAACAGCTCTCCTGTGAGGACAGGCTGAGAGAGTTGGGGTTGTTCAGCCTGGAGAAGGGAAGGCTCTGGGTAGACCTTATTGCAGCCTTCCAGTACTTAAAGGGACTTATAGGAAAGATGGGGACAGACTTTTTAGGAGGGTCTGTAGTGATAGGACAAGGGGTAATGGTTTTAAACTAAGAGAGAGTAGATTTCAACTAGATATAAGGCAGAAATGTTTCCCAGTGAGGGTGGTGAAACATTGGGTCAGGTTTCCCAGAGAGGTGGTGGATGCCCCATCCCTGGAAACATTCAAGGTCAGGTTGGATGGGGCTCTGAGCAACCTGATCTAGTTGAATGTGTCCCTGCTTATTGCAAGGGGATTGGACTAGATGACCTTTAAAGGTCCCTTGCAACCCAAACTATTCTATGATTCTATATCATGACTTAGAATAAATGGATGAAAAGAGTTCCTCATACTTGGTATCAATGTCCAGACTGCTGTAAAAAAAGATAAAAACCAGCAGAGCTGAGTGCTTCATAGGAATTTAAAGAGACTCTGATGTTCCTAAAATGATGCCCTACAAGTAAGAAGTGGACTAGGTTTTCAGTTTCACAACTACACATTTTACTTCTACCCATGTTCTAAGTTGAAGCTCTCTGCTTTGTAGGTAAGTCTCAGGGTCGATCTCTGCCTTCTAATAAAAGTAGCCGCTAATCTGAAATCAGAAGTGACTATATGACTGGGCTTTCACTTTCCAGTTACTTCACACCCAGATGGTTTTCATCCTTACAAATTTTGAGTATTATTTAATCTGCAGGAACGTCTACAATGCTAGGTGTGCTGTGCTCCGAAATAAGAAGGTACGCTTTTACCTGGAGATTCACATTTAAGGACTTTTGCTGGTTTTTTGAGATGTGAAGGAATGTATTAGTCATAGGCAGCCATCAAAAATTTCAGGCACTGACTTTGAAAAAATACTCAATGTTGCAGACGGCTCTAAGCTGCATAGGTGACACTTTGTTTCAACTTTATTCACTAGTTCTGTAGAAAATAGAGAAAATGTCATATGGCAAAAATAAGTAAACAGTATTTTTGTAATCTTAATAGGTTCCTTAGTTAACTTAAACTTTTGGTTACAGGTAAAACTCAATTCTGATTTTTTTTCTGCATACTCCATACTCATGTTCTCCAGTTTTAATCCATGTAATAGTAAGGACATACTTATATAACTGTATTCTTGACAAAACTTAATTCAATGCTTAATTTTAAACACTTTCAGTTCTACAGATGATTTACTACATTTATAGATAATTCTACATCTTCAGACTATTTTGAAGGAGCTGGTCGTTAATATGAGGGAAACTGCGTTTATGTTTTCAAAGGACTTCCTATTCAATCAGAATTGTGGGTTATTTTAAGTATAATTATTTCCAGGATCTTGTTTTATCCGTTTATGGAAGTGATTTAAATAAAATGGGAAATATTTGATAGTGCCAGTTAGACTAAGCGGGGGGGGGGAGGAAAGTCTTTTTCCTTCTAGTAGGCTTTCCAAATGTAAACATTAAAACATCTTTCCAGAGTTTAGAAATTCTCTAAAAATAGTTTTGTTTTGTCAAAGCAGGAAATAATTTGGAAGCTTTGAGAAGAATAGGTAGGTGAGAACATCCATGAAAAATGAAAGTGAGTACAAAGTCTCTCTTCCTACACAGAGATTATCTGCACTGTGGTGAAAGAGTTTTTGTTCCAAATGTTACGCTCCTCCCAGTGTCTTTCATTTCTCATTGCAGTACCTGATTATGAGATTGCTTTTAGACATTTTCTGAAGTAAATATGTAAGGGAGGCACTATTTCTGTTACTCATTGCTGGAAGTTGCTTCATTGTTTGGATGGAATTTACCTAACATTTGCTCAGTAATGTAAACATTTGGACAAATATTCATAGTTTCAAATAACTTAAAATCATTTACCTAATAGAAGAAAAACTTCTTACCAGAATTTGTTGATTCTTTCCTAGAAGCTTGCAGCAAGGAGTAATACAGATGCCTGAAACACAGTGTTTGAGTTGCATGATCTTCACTGCACTCTGATGTTACTTGTGTTGCAGAGGCCTTCTGGAGAATGAAATTAGTAAACGACGTCCTTTTTGTTTGTGTTTCCACACTGTGGATAATAAGCTGTTTAGTTTCAGGAAGAGCAGTAAATGTGTGTTCCTCTCACATCACGTATTCAAATGTATGTTTTTGAAGCTGTCATCATTTAATAAGATATAAAACACAGGCCAGGGTCAAGACAAGATAGATAGAAAAACTGTTTTTGTAAATCAAGAAAATTGTGTTTGACTTGATATTGAGGTAGGGAAGGGAAAAGAAAAAACCTATATGTGTGTATCAAATATGTGCCAAAATTTCACTTTTACTGAAAAACTAAACCCAGCTTTGTCACTTGGGGAAAAAGAAAAGCAAAACAAGTATTTCAGTACTTTTTTAGATAACAAAATATTTATCTGCACTGTCTGTATGTTACCATGTTACCAAACATATGCCAGACAGTATCATTTCGTGTTCTCTACTTACCTCCATAACCTTTAAGAGCAGAGTGTTTTTCAGAACATGGGTTTTCTGGGTGCCCTTGATGGAGGGAAAATACTTGGTAGATACTGGCTGAGAGGTTGTTTCTACTAGCATGGGTGGGATATAAAAAGGTCCACAGTTGGGAGTGGACAAAGAATCCAGAAGGGTCAGTCATCATTTGGGCAGAGCATGGAGAGTGGGAGGTGAGTCTGGGAGGAAATGGGAGAGACATAGGTGGAGATAATATTGGGCAAAGCTGATGACATGAGACCTTGTGCCTTGAAAACGGGAGCAAGTGAAGACTTGTAGAGCAGCCACAACTTGACAGAAGCAGAAGGAGGTTTAATGTCAGAGCAATTTGGTTCCAGTATGGAGGGTACCCAGAGAGCTACTTCTTTTTCTGCTTTATTTCCACATATAAAAATGAAAATTAAAAAAAAAAAAGACAAAAAAAGAAGGAAAGAAAAGAAAGAAAAAAGAAATTAAGTAATTTTCTTTAGCAGACTTCCATCAAGTAGGAGGTCCAAACACATTGCTGTTCTTATCAATGTTGATACAGTTTTGTCAGCAATTCTGCAGTATTTATCTAACAGAATGTGTCAGCTCGTGCTAAGGTATGCCATTTTCTATATAGGAGTGGTAGTCATATTAAAGGAGTATAAAGTTACCCTGCATCTAAAAATAGAAATTTCTGGCTGGAAGCAAATGGAAATCTGCGTCATACATTTTTATTTGAAGGAAATTAACTGTAAATCAGATCTGGACATAAGAAAGGATTTGTCTTAAAATTAACACAGTGTTTCTATTTGAAGGAGTGTTTCTGTAAATCATGTCTGGACATAATGAAGGGTTTATTTTCAAAGTGTTGTAGGCAAATGCTGATAATACTAATGCAATGCCAAATATGTAATGCCTCTTTTTAGAAATCTAACTGAAGTTTCTCACCTATCTGGAAGAATATCCAGATAGAATCCTCCCTGCTGGAGGGTAGGAGGGCTCTGCAGAGGGATCTGGACAGGCTGGATCGATGGGCAGAGGCCAACTGTATGAAGTTTAATAAGGCCAAGTGCTGGGTCCTGCGCTTTGGCCACAACAATCCCATGCAACGCTACAGGCTTGGGGAGGAGTGGCTGGAGAGCTGCCCGGCAGAAAGGGACCTGGAGGTGCTGGTTGACAGCCGGCTGAACATGAGCCGGCAGTGTGCCCAGGTGGCCAAGAAGGCCAACAGCGTCCTGGCCTGTATCAGGAATAGTGTGGCCAGCAGGAGTAGGGAAGTGATTGTGCCCCTGTACTCGGCACTGGTGAGGCCGCACCTTGAATCCTGTGTTCAGTTTTGGGCCCCTTGCTACAAGAAGGATGTTGAGGTGCTGGAGCCTGTCCAAAGAAGGGCAGTGAAGCTGGTGAGGGGTCTGGAGCACAAGTCTTATAAGGAGCAGCTGAGGGAACTGGGCTTGCTTAGTCTGGAGAAGAGGAGGCTGAGGGGAGACCTTAGCGCTCTCTACAACTACCTGAAAGGGGGTTGTGGTGACGAGGGTGTTGGTCTCTTCTCCCAAGTAATAGGACGAGAGGAAATGGCCTCAAGTTGCACCAGGGAAGGTTTAGATTGGATATTAGGAAAAATTTCTTCACCGAGAGGATGGTCAGGCATTGGGTCAGGCATTGGAACAGGCTGCCCGGGGAGGTGGTGGAGTCGCCATCCCTGGAAGTGTTCAAAAAACGTGTGGATGTGGTACTTCAGGACATGGTTTAGGGGACATGGTGGCGCTGGATTAATGGTTGGACTTAATGATCTTGAAGGTCCTTTCCAACCTAGTGATTCTGTGATTCTGTAATATGATTTAAAATAAAGCACATCTTTTTGGTGTCTCCCAGTACTGTTTCTGTCTCTTATTAGCTTAGCTCTGGGTAACTCAAACAGTTCACATAGGCAGGTGGGGCTGTGCTTTAAAAAGTCCTGTGCTGCATTCACTTAATTAAAAAAGAAAATCTAGACAGTTGTCCTTGTAGTATATGCAGTGACTTAACATAGTCTTGCTTTGTGCCAATCTGTTAAATGCCTAACGGCCAAGTTAAATGCCGAAGTTCTTTTAAAAATCTGGACCAGTGTGCATGGATCCACAAACAAGGTACGCATAGTGGTGGAAGTGTTTGGATTTACAAAAATAAGCTACTGGCTGGTGAGTGCCTACACACACAACTCTCATTTGGTAGCACATCTGAGGTAGCTACCGTGCAGTGATAGTGGAGGGCAGTTTTTGTGAAATGCCTAGTGTGCTGTAAATTCACACCCTGCCTTAGCTTACAGCAACTCATTTAGGGAGCCAAGTCTTTATATCTTTCTATCAAGTTTTCAGTAAAAGAACATCCTGAACCTTCTTTTTAATATAATTCTAACGAGACGCAGAGAGTATGCGCAGAAAAATTGCTCAAGTTTTGTTGGATGATGTAAATCTACATTGGTTCTAGTTATTCCTGGGTTCACCAGGACTAACTGGATATTTCATGTGTCTGTGAGAGGTTCTGCATACCAGGCAGGTACCTCTGAAAATCTGGGCTTCACTCAGGAAAGTTTTCCTGAGAATGGGACTGAAGCATTTGGGCATGTGCTCCTGTTACGATGAGCACATCTGAAATATATGTGGACTTGATGCATGTTCACAGATTGGTGTAGATTTTGGTGAAAGGCATGATTTTTATTTTTACTGCCTCTGGATAAAAAATTGCCAGCCTTCAACCTGCTTGCTTCAGTGACTAGGCAGGCACTGTAGGGTTGGTCTGTATATGCAGAGTGGTCATTTATCAAGGGTTCCTAGATACCTGATAGCCCCATTGGAGCAGCAGTTACGTAACCTCCAGAAAACGCAGAGAAATGGCCAAACAAAATACCTAGAGGGGAAGAAGAATTTCTCAGAAGCTTGGTGATGCTACTTCCTGACTGCTGGATAATTTGCATGTTTTAGTACGTAATACACTACAATTATTTTAAAGGTCCAGCTGTTTGACATGTTCATTACTTTCTCAAAGCCAAACTTTAACTTTGTACCAGGGGACAGAAACCATGGAAGGCTTTTGATATGGTCCTTTTTCCTTTATGTCATTTCTATTTCAGCTGAAGACCATATTTGTGACTTAAGATTTCTGATTAAACCTGTACTTTCCCATTTCTGACTATTTGTGATGCAATGCTAAAGAAATACTACCAGGCCGCCTTGGTTGGTCCTTCAGTTGTTAGATCCAGCTAGGAATACATCTAGTTAAGAGTGTGAGGGCCCAACTGAAGAAGACAGAAGCATTTTTCTCTTTGAGTAGGTAAAGCTGTTTAAGAAGGAACCATGAAATCCATCCTGTTGTATGAAACAGGAGGGGAAAAAAAAGGAGGAATTATGTTGTGAAGTTTGATTTCAGAAACTTTTTTTGGGTTCACTGTGCTACTGAGGAGACGGAGCTGGGGGAGCATGTGGCTGGAGTGAATATGGGCCTTAAGAAGCCAACTCTACCCATTACTTTTATTACTTGCATATTTGGACTGCACGGAATTGCTTTTCCTTCCTCCCTCTTGCTTGTTTAGGCTACGCTTATCCAGTCTGCCTTCAGTGCGTATATTTAGCACTGTAAGTTCAAAGTGATCTCTTTGTAGTAATTGCTTAAAAGTCAGTTTCTAAAGATATTCTACCTAGTCAAATTGTTTGCAATAATAAGAGTAGAGAGCAAATGCAGAAAATGAGAACATGGATTAGGTGGATTTGTTTTTAAATTAAATGAGTGGAAACTATTTACAGGATTAATTGTTCTCTAACTGTAAAAGCTGCTATTGAATTCCTGTTTGTCTTCATCTTAACTAAACGTGTATTTCTGGGAGCCTTCAAGCAGTGTTTTCTTTGTATCAGATGCTCACTTCAAATGCCATTGTCTTTTGCTTAATGACCTGCCGGAGGCCTTGCTACATGTTCTCTATTGACCTTATCATTGTGTTTGGGAATCTTCTGATCTGAAGGTGTGTATGTCAGCCAGTGTCAGTAATCTTGTCCCATGCTTTGACCATTTGGAGTTCAACCTGAAAGTGCTTTGAGGGAATGTACTTTGCTTACTAATAATTTAATTTGGCCTATTTAAAGCTGTACTGTCTTCATTTGTGCAGTCTGAAACGCTGTGGCTGTATTATTAGCACTTCAGAAATACAGGTTTAACCCTCCTTCACAGTTTGTCCTAAAATTCCTAAAATGACTCTTTAGTATACAAACCTATCACAATCAGTTGTAGTAGTAGTTTTGATACATCTGTGATGTTCTGAAAGGGAGAAACTAATATAGTTTATCAGACAAACAGATGTAGCTGGAAAAAAGCAGAGTTGCTTTAAGGTAGGTGCTGCTTCAGTCTCTGAAAGTTTGTCTATTACAGTGAAACTCAAAATATTACTTCTCTCTAAAAGTTTGTTTGGCCTGCCTTTTGGAAAAAGCTTAATCACCATCTTCTGAGGTCATTATAACCTACTCCTTCACTCAAGTAGTTGCTGTAACTGAAAGTGGGGTTTGTCTGAACTCACCAGATCAAGAGGGGAGAATGACTTCACCTCTGTATGGATTCAGATGAAAAGGCGGAGTTGCTGTGAATGTTTCATTTAGCATCATGTTCCCTAAATCTGTGTCTGATTCAGTTCTTTGGTTGCTGTCTCAAGATGCTTTTCAGAAGTCTGAAAGAACTTTCTGAAAGAAAAGTAGCGTACTGTGTGCTAGCACAGGTAAACTAGAGCTGGTGGTCTGTGGGAGTACAGAGATGAGAACAGAGACCCTACCCCTGCTTTCTTTTCTTGCACAGGGCTTTGCCTTCTAAGCCATGGCATGAGGTCTGCTCTTCTTTTCCAGAGCAATTGCTACGTTTCCATAGTCTGTGTGAGCAGTGCTACCTCGGAGATAAGCACTGGTCAGGTGCAAAGACAGACAATGCAGTTTTCCTGTCACAGGAATCCCACTACGCTGCGGCTCTTCTTTCTTTCTTCTTTCTCATCTCATTCGCTTTATGCTGCCGCTGTAGCTGGAAGAAAAAAAGCACCCTTCAGCTGCATCTCTTTGCTGCCCCAAAAAAGAAAGTTTGGAAAATAATGCTGGACTCGTTCTGCCATGCCTTCCTGCCAGGATTAGTGGATAGCGTGTACTGAAAGATAGTTTGGACCAAAGCAAATGGGAAACTGGTAGCTAAATATTGGTTAGACAGTTGACCCATCACCTGGTACAGAATACCACTGAATTTTGGATTTAATATATAAACTCATCCAGTACAAATCTCTCTGACTGTGGTGAAATGTAATGTTTGGGGTGGATTAATGATTCCCTCTGTTAGAAATTCCTAAATTAAAAATATGAGCAGCCTTTCCATCATCAGGAAATCAGGAAATACAGACTTAATTGCCAGAACTGTTTCAAGGGGAAGGATTTGATCGCCTGCCATTCTAATAGCTTTATCTGGTTTAAATAATTTAAAAATACCTCTTAATTGCTTCCTAAACTTTTTTGGTTACTGTATTTATTCATTTAGTCATCTTCTATATAAATATATTTCAAAATAGGGTGATTAAAGAAGCTTTGTCTTCCTTTCCTGATAGAAACAACAGGGGACCTCAGCCTCCTTGTAAGGCTTGTTTTGAAAACATCTAATAATTATAGGATGAATGAGCGATTTGTATTGCTTATTTATGATGCCTCATCTGGATTTGCCCTTGCCTGTGAAGCTTCATTTGGGCCTAAATTAATTAGAGGACTCTAATTAAAGGAAGGCCTTTGATTTGAGAGCAGGAAAGCATGTTCACAGGGAAGCTACACCCTTTTCTTTATCTGACAGCATCCTTGAATGTTAGCAGTGTGTAATAATTAGGTGTGTCATGTTATGAGTTGATTCATCTTCCTTAAGTGGTCCCAGAGGAAGAGGTGGAGGACAACTGTTCTCCAGAGGAGACTGCAGACAGTAAGATGCATAATGTTTCTTTAGTGAGTATCTTCAATTCCTGATACTTCCTTAGAATACATAACTGCTCATATTTAAGTTCTTGGGCTCTGCAACATCCCTGAAGTGCAGACACAAAGGAGGCAAACGCTGCTGAAGTCAAAGGTAGCAGAGTGAGCAGAAACACAGGATGTGCATGACAGTAATGTAGCTGTGTTGGGGAAGTAGACCCAAATTAGTTCATTTTATAGAGGCAGAGACAAAATCTTCAGCATGCCTGTCAGCACAGCACTTGCGTCCCTTCCACTTCTTGTATGTAGTTTACTGTGCGTGTTTCGGCAAGTGTATGCACTTAGCCCCTCCTGTAGCTGATAAAAGTAATCAGTGTCATTTTGAATATGGAGCCCCAAACACCGCAAGCTTTATGAATTATTTCTTCTGGGGGTGATTTTCCTGAGTTGCTAAGCACTGTTGATCCAGTGCTTAATTGATTAGCTTTGAATCAATGTTCTTTGAAGCAAATTGATGTTAGCTTCAAAGTACATTGAAGTGAACAATGTTCTTTAGCTCTGAATTTTGGATGGCAATCCACCTACATGTGGGTGTAAGTGCATCCTGAAAAGAAGTAGCTATTAATTGCAAAGCAGACTCAAAATACAAAGTCATGTCCTTGGTTCCCGACGTTCTGTAATAGCATCCAGAAGTGGCTAACCTTTCTTAGGATGTTTTAGCAACTTTTTGGTACGCGTCAAATGGACAGCCCAAGCACAAACCTTTGTTCAGATTCGGGTGCCTGGGCCAATGCTCCATGGTCTTCTCCTTACACCTGATTTGACTTCAGCAGCTCTGGTACCAGAGAAAGAGTAGGAGCTTCAAGTGTGTAGGAGGGATGGTGGCAAGGTCCTGCCTACAAGGTAGAAGAACTTTGTTTCTGAAGAAGAGGGCCCTGCAAATAGGAGGAGAATGAAAAAATGATAGCAATTATTTTTTTCTGTTTTCTGGCTCTTCTTGGGAGGAAGCCACTATGTGTTTTCCCATACTTTGAGGTCTCAGTCTGAAGGAACTTGACTGGAGTGAAGGATGTCTCAGGAAGGAAACAGAATTAGGAATTTGTACTACTGATTCCTATTTGGTTTATTTGCTGTTACAAGGAATCTGCTACTGGAAATACATATCCTAACCCAGGTGTTTCCCTTGAAGAAGAATTATTTTGTTAATGGTTTATTATGAAAAATTTCACAATATTGCCGTAATTTAATAAATACATAAAAGCAAGCTTGAAAACTTTATCACTGGAAGAAGATAGTTAAACATGGAAAAATTCACAGATAATTTTACTGATGTTTTGAACCTGTAACTGCTGTGAGATGAGCAAATGGTGTAGGATGAAGCCATGTATCTAGGATGTCAGAATTTTTGTCATTGGATGAGAAGATCAGACCCCAGAACAGAAACTAAGTCCAATAATATGTTCTATGTGAGGTCAAGGTTCAGTCTTCAGGTAATTCAGTGTGATGATAAGGCATAGGTATTAGTTAACAGTCATAAAGTAGAGATAGAGCGTCATCTAGGGAGTTTCTTCCTGCTCACAAAACAAAAATAGCAACTTGTTATCTTAAAAGTAAGATGTTAACCCCAAACACAGTAAGGGAACGCTGAAAGCTGACATAGAATTAATTGTCAAGAAGCTTTATCAATATTAAGTTCACTTATATTGAGAAGAAGGTACTAAATGAAAGTTACAATTGTAATGATAATTGTAAAATTGACGGAGGGAGGGGAAGATGGGACCCAACCTTTCCTCCTCCTCTAACTTGCCTTGGAAAATTTCAGAACCTGGCCCACACCTGGCTGACACGTTGGTGCTGTAAAACTTGTGTTCCTGGCTCTAGCTAGTGGGATACACCTGGGAACTCTCAGGCAAGGGAGGCAAAAGCATCTCAGAAGGTATCCAGCTAAAGATCAGCTGGGTTGTGTTCTACACCTGTGATACTTCTCTTTTCAGTCTCCTAGCCTCGCCTGAAATCTTCCTAAATAAGCTTTTGTTTGTTTTGTCTTTAAGATCATTTGGCACTGTAGGGGACAAGGACTCTCAGGGTGATATCAACAAACTTTGGAGGCTGCAGATCTGGGGTGGGGGGAAGAAAGGATGTATTCAGACACACCTGTGAGAAGGCCGTGGTCAGGTAAGTGTGGGAAATGCAAGAGCTGAGGCAGTTGGAGGTCATAGCACAAAGAACACCACTGGGGTAGACCAAAGACGGATGCCTCTCCTGCAAGGGACAGACAGGAGAGTGACTCCCCATTGCTCTGGGGGAAACCTTAAACCACCACCTGAGGGGCTTTGCACGAGGAGAGGCATTCTCAATATTGGGGTAAGTAGGGGAGGGTCAGGAAGGTCCATGAAGATAAGGTAGGAAATACAACTTGCAATTTTACAGGGCATCCTGAAATTATGAATGCCGCCTTTGAGGGAGGAAATGGTTTTGGCATAAACATATCAGTGCAGGTTAGTGAGTAAATACTTTTTTATAGTTGCTGTAGGTTCATTTTGGTTTTGTCCTTCCTGAAAGATAACAATCTGCATGTGCAGCTATCAAGCTGTCTTTCACAAATAATCCTTGCACATGTATATGTAAACATACACGTAGCAAAAAGAATTTGATTCACATCCAAAAAAATAAATCACTTTGTCAACACTGTTCCTATTTGCCTGCCAGATACAAGTTATATATCCTGAGAAAAAAGGAAAACTGGGTCCTCAAATTGTCATTGTGTAGTCTTAAAAAAGGCTATTTGTTTTTTTCCTAAGTGAAAGTGAAAATGATTTCTTCTGCAAGTGAAACAGTTTTATGCAATACCCGCTCTCTCAAGCACAAATAAGTGTTACTGGAATATAGGTCTACAGTTGGTTGATATATTCAAAGGGGTCAGTCTTCACTGCTGATGTAAACTGATCTGAGAACAGGTTGTCACCAAGGTGTAGCCCCATCTTCCTCATGCTACGCTGGCTGTATGTTCTTACCCTGTAGCTAGATGTTGATAGGTGCTGTTGGCCAGACCAGAAAGATAATAAACAAATTCATCAAGCTAATGTCTAATTGTCTGGTTTCAGATGATCTCTTCTGAGCTCAGCTTCATCTTTGTTGATAAACAGTGATTTAGAAGTGCTTTCCTACTCTGATAACTGTGTTTAATTCATTACCTCACTAATGAAATTAACAAACAGATTTGCTTCATTATGCTTTTCTCTAATTCTAGTATTTTTTGAGAATTAAAATAATGAGAAAAAATGATCCTTGTAGAATTCAACTGTCTGACATTATCTCTCATGACAAAGCAACTCCTGAAATATACTTAATGAGTTATACAGCTTCCTTAACCAGGCTAGATGAATCATTAGATAATGTTGATGGCTCTTGTTTACAAATTTTCAAGTTCTGTGTTCTCCCTTGCTATAATAAATGTTATTATAATAAATATAACAGGTTAAAAACCACCACTCGAACTCAAAGATCAGAAAGTGATGTACAAACCCCCTCGAGTTTCTTGTAACAGATCTGTAACTGCTTCTGGGCTAAGTGGTGGTTAATAACATGATATGAACTCCTAATTCCTGCAGGCACTCCTTTTCAAAGCAGGTGTGCTGCTGTTGAAAATAGAAAGTAAGCACTGTAGCTTGGACACGGGGAAAGGCTGAAGAGGCTCCTAAATGCTGGATTGCATCCCAGGGGTTGAAAAAAAGTGTGTGCTTGGTGGCACAGACTCAATTGCTCCTTCACCTCCTCCCTTTCCCCAAG
Organism: Phaethon aethereus; assembly: GCF_964289735.1. NCBI lineage: Eukaryota > Metazoa > Chordata > Aves > Phaethontiformes > Phaethontidae > Phaethon > Phaethon aethereus. The sequence goes on along the minus strand of NC_138578.1, from coordinate 64,734,448 downwards.
CTGCTCATGTCTCTTCCTGCCTCTGCAATCTGAGCCTGAGCTAGTCCTGTCCCTTGTGCACCCTGGTTGCTTTGTCATCTCCTCTGCTTTCTTTAGGTGTCTTCTACCAATCTCCTTCTCCAGCCAGTCCCAGATGTCCCCCTGAGCTCCCTATGGAAATCACTACCCAAGCTCTTTGAGCTTTCTACCTGCAAATCTCTCCCCCTCCCCAGTCACCACTCTCCTTTCTGGGGTGCCCTTGTCCTGTCCCCCATCAGTGCCCCAGTATCTTTTCCCCATTTTTCTTGTTTAGCTGGTTCCTATTGCACCTAACAGCCCTTTTTGCTAATCTTTCCTTCCCTCTCAAGCATAATTTCTCTCCCCAGTCATCTCCTCCATTCAAAGCTTCCCTGTTTCTTGGCTCTGTCTCACACTCTTCACCAGCCTTATCAGTACTTCTCCCCAGATCTGCCTCCCTAGTTGCTCATCCTAGAGAATTCATTAATTTCTAAACCCTAATCTCTTCATCTAGCCAACCCTGATGACCAGCTATGACTGCAACTCCTCGCTATTAGATAATCGATTCTTCCCAGACTCTAACCTGTTTCCTCTCCCAATCTGTTGTTTCCACACACCTTTGTTCAGGTGAAATGGCACTCCCTGCCACCGCGCTCTGCAGTGTCACGGAGGCCACCACAGGCACCGGAGACCAGGCTTCCCCGGTCCCAGCTCCCGTGCTGGTACCACCCCGCGTCGCTCCTGCCGCTTGGGCTGGTGTGTGCTTTGCAATGCTGGAGCACAGAGAGTCCAGAGCTGTGCTGTGGTGGAGACAGCTCTGATGACTTTTAAATATAAAACTCCTTTTTTCTTTTTATTGGCATTTTTAAGGGCTTTTGTGTTGTTCTGCTCTCTTTGGGAGTGCTTATGCTTACGGTAAGCATAGCAATGCTCTCATCTGGTGCAGACTGTACATATTCTATCAAGCTTCAAAAATAGGCTACGTTGGTTTTGAACATGACGAGGAAAGGCTAGCTGGAATTGTCAGCAGAGATTTTGACACCTGTTTCAGAAGGACCAAGATTTGTCTCACAATGGTCAGAGCTTCCTTTTCCCATGCTCTTAAAGCTGAAAGCATAGCATGCTGCAGGGTGTGCTTCTCAAGGAACTAACTGAAAACATAAAATGCCTGTAGCAAGTACTCAGAGGTCAAAACACAGGCATGTAAGGCTGCATGTGTAACATTTATGCTGCTGCTTGTTTATTTGTAAGTCTTTGTTATATAACGTATAATTTCTCAAGTAATATGCTCTCAGGTCAGGGTTTTTTCCCCAGGTTTTTTGGAAGCTGGACTCGATGATCCTTACGGGTCCCTTCCAAGTCAAGATATTCTATGAAATTGAAGTGCATCTTGTAAGACCGAACATGAATGAATTCAGCTCTGTAGTAGTTCTGGCTTGATTAATTTTTTTATATTGTATATAAAGTTTTAGGGAAGTTACATACAAAACCAGTCATCAAAACATTGGAGGAGCTCTCTAACACAAGATGCTGTTTTTATTTTGTAAATGAGTCTTAGCTTTTTTTAAAAAAATCATAAGACCTTCTCTACCCTTAGTACTTCAGAGGCATGGAAATGGTAGCTATAATTTGTTTGCACTTGAGATTCTAGGAGGAATTTTTGAAGGTGAAGAGAAAGAAACCAAGATCGAAGACCTGTAGGACGCTGATAGAAAGTGGAGGAGAGTGGCAGAGGACTTGGGAAGGCAAACACCTTTTGGAAGAACTGTAAGAGAATTAAGAGAGAAAGCAGAAGGCTGGCAGTGAAGCAGAAGGAAGGCAACATCCTATGCAGAGGAGCGCAGGTGCCTGCGTCGAAGGCAGGTGAGGATGCAGCGCCTAGGCTGACGTCATTGCAGACTTTGGCAAGAGGGTTTTCATGAAACTAAACATTGCATTACCTCTGAATGTCACCTAGTGTGAGATAGGGTGTGGCCCAATACCTTTCGTTTGGTAAGTATATATATTGAATAATAGTATCAGATATTTAATTTCATTGCGTCAAGAAAAATATTCAAGATCTTAAGGATGGACAGAGAGAATACAGTTCACTTTTTTAATTGTGAGGATCATTTACCCTGGAAACAGTTAATTCAGTGATGTATTGGCTTTCTCACCATCTGGTCTCGTTAAACCAAGACTAAGTATTTTCTGTAAGCTTGCTGCTTCAACTTAATCTAAAATTGTGGGTTTGATGCAAAGACATTTGGATAAATTCAGAAACCGAAGTTGTGCAAATCAGAGCAGATAATAAATAATCATTCCCTCTTCGATCTATAAAATTTTTTCCACAGTTGTTGCTTTTCTAGAACACTACACTTTCTTGAATGTATTTCAAGGATATAGCACATGTTCTCAGATACTGAAACAATTCGAATTATCATCATAATTAAACAATAAGGTATGGCAGCTGCAGTCTCTGGTTTGGAGGACAAAGAGGAGCAGATAGCAGTCTCCAACCTATTAATAAACTAATGACAGTGCCATTGCTTCTTTCTCGGCAAGGGATAAATCACCTAAATATGCTTTGCTTGTTCTCCCTCTCCAAGTTATTAGGGGAGTCTTTCCTCTTGTCTTTCTGGAGTAGGTCCAGGTCTGTAAATGGAAAATACATCCATTAGATTCTGATACTTAGGTTGAGAAAGCTTTGCTATAGGCCAGGGGATTTAAATAGGCCTACATAGGGAGCAAGGTGCTGCTTACTGTGAGTGAGGACACGAATATGCAGCCCAGTGCAAACCAGCGCTCACTGGTTTGTACCCTCTCAACTTTCTCAGTTTCCCAAACTAAGACCTATTCTTTAGACATCCGAGCACACAGTGCTAAATCGGTCAGCGTTGGGGATACCTGCAGTGCTGGGTGTTACGCGGCTTTAGAACCCAGCGTTCATTTGTTATTGTTACCTAAGTAATTTCTTGCAAAGGCTGTTTTATCCAGAGCCGTGTCTCTGGATATTGGTTTTCTTTCGGTTGCAAAGGCGGAAGCTTCAGCTCTTCCCTGAGAAGTCAGTGGGTGGTGAGCCTGCACTGCTGACGGAGAAACACGCCTTTTGGTCACTGGCCCAGGAATCAAGATAGTTGGGTCCTGTTATATGCCAGCTTGTGCCTGCACTTGCCCGGTCAAGGCATAGTAGTGGCAAGCTTCACAGGGGGTGTTACTCATTTACTTGGACTTACTCTTTCCACAGTGCAGAGTCTTCCCAGAACTAGGCTGGGCTGCTCCATTGTCTGCTTGACTTTCCTTTCGTTGTAGGAATGCGACTCTGCTTGTTTTGTTAACATTTAGAGAAGCACCTTGTTGGGCTAAAAATAGAAATGAATAATCATGACTACAAAGCCAAAAACCCCAAAGAGAGAATCAGGGAACCCGGAATATGTAAGTCTTCAGGCTTGGCTGGTGTTTGTTCGGCCTTTTTATTTGGATTCTTTTATTTGTAATCAAATGAAGCTTTGATAGATAGGTTTGCAGCTAAGCTGACTTTATCTGAAAGGCTAACAACGTTTTCAAACAAAATGTTTTGTTTTGTTTTGTTTTTTATAAATTGGAACATAAAGCTGTCTTGTGTGATACTTTGCAGGAATGAAGCAATGTTAAATGTTCAACAGAGGCTTAGCCTGCAGAATTTGACATTTTCAGAGGCCAGAAAAAATCTAGGCTTCTCAGCTTCTTCATCTGTCTTTATCTGCAGTTCATTGCCACCTCAGCTGGAGGTATTTGGTCATTCAGATACTGGAAAATAGAAGACAAGCAGAACTGATGTAAAAAATATATTCTGGCAGACCTTTTTCATGTTCTTCTCCCATTCTGTGAAATGGGTGAATCCATTAACATCACTTTTCTACTTATTTGTTTGCATCTGTATTTCAGCTTCTTATGCTTTGTTGGCTATGAAGCTATCAGCACACAGGATAAAACACAAGAGCAGAACAAGTAGCTCTTAGCAAAACCCTCAGAACATGAGTGTTACAAATGACAGAAAAAATTTTATTACCTGTATTTGGTGAGAAGCTTAACAAGTGAATAGCCAGGCTATAAGGCCAAAGAAGAGGAATGTTTCTGCAGGGTGTTTGTGTTAAAGTGCAAGCAAATGCATGGAGCCTAGATTTTAGTATTTAACACCACCAATGCCTCAGAGGTTAAGCCTCTCATCTGCTAATTATGAGCATCCTCTATGTTGCTCTGGAAACTGCCAGCTGCAAGGTGTGAATCTGGAGTCCTGCTGCCCATGCAACAGAGGTGTGGAGAGCTGTACCTCACAGCCTGCCGTCCCATCCGTGCCTCTCCTCTTACAAGGCTAGCTTCTGGTTTTATTCCTATTTAAAAATTAAAATAGTTTTAGTATATATTTCTAATTATACTCAGAGACATGAGGACTATTGGTGATCAACCATTTGAATAGCTGTGAGAATAAGAGGCACTGAAGAAGTACCCTGAAACGTGGGATGTTGTGGTTCCTCATGTGTGCCTGTAACTTGACTGTTTTGGCCAGAAGAGGAGTGTTCGTCGCATTGAAATGAAGCTCTTGGTAATGTTAGAAATAGTCTCATTAGATGTCTGTGGGATTTGGGCTTCTAATTCACAGAGGGCAGGTCAGCACCAGCCACTGGAAGGTGGCACGAGAAAGACTTGAAGTAGTGCCAACCCAAGCTCATCTGTTCATAAACAGTGTCTTTGCACAGAACTGCATGCTTGGATCCAAAATCAAGGCAGTTGCATTAGAGAAATGCTGCACCCTATCACGTATCACCTGGTTGTTCAGGCACTGCTTAGCACCTATGTGGTTGCACCACTTAATCCTTCTGAGTTCTGCTCCCTCAGGGGTATCTCTGCTCTGTTTCAGCCGTTCACGGAGACCGATGTAAGCAAGCAAGGAGCCCGAGACGCTGCTGTGTAGGAAGGTGTGCTCCTTGGCACTTTCACGGATACACATGAAGCAATTTTTCTTGCAGTCCTACTTGTTTTAGATACAAGACTAGTTCTATGGAAGCCAGGGAGTCCATCTGAAAAGTCTGAGCAGAATGAAGCTTTTAGTGAATAAACTTGGGATAAAAACAAGAGGTCTGGCATTAATTGTTATCACAAAAGGAAAACACACTTGCCCATTGCCTTCCCATTTTGTGGATGCAAATGAGTCTTATGTTTGTATTGAATCCTCTGAAGTTTCCATCAAACATTGGCCAGCACTTGCTCATCCAGAAGCTGTTAACACCCTGTCCCACTGATGTCAATGTAAAGAGTTGTACCGTCTGTTTCTGGTTTTGGCGATTGGGTATAGTATAAATTCAGCGTATCTATGAATGTAGCACAAGTCTAACAGAAATTAATAATCAGATTTTTGAATGTTAATACATTTGGGGTTGGATGTCATATAGTGCATGACTATACATTTTTATAGGCTTACACATGGAGCAATAAATTCTCATATCTAGGCCTACATATATTAGTATTTCTTAATCAGCACTATGGTGTACAAAGTTGGTAAAAGCATCTATTTAAAGTCGTAGTGTTACTTTTGGAATAACTGAAACTGCTCTAGAATACATGTTGAATTTTAACAGTAGATAAGTGTAAAAAGTTTGCAACATCCACATAGATCCAGAGCATAGTTCCTTGGAGCACAAAGCTGATGCAACCTCTTTCAGGTCCTTTTAGAAATACCAGAAATAGACTACAGAAAATCCAAACTATAAACTCGAGCTGATGGGAATGGTGAAGCCAGACTACTCTTTATATTGAACAGGAGGCTGTTATGCTATTAGTCTGTTATGATTTTGGGTTTTTTTACCTAAAAGGTTCCACTACTGCGGAAAGATTAAAACAATCGAGTTAGACAAGACACGCATATTTTAGGGTGTCTTTATCTTAAACTTAGTCTTCCTCTCTCTTGCTGAAAGTCAAGCAATGTTGCTTAGGTGTGGCTTGGTTTGGGATCTTAACTATACAGAGATGTAATCCCCTGACTACTTAAAAGCGAAAGAAGAGCTTCTTAACTACTTCTGCTGCACCACATGTTTTATGGAGTTAGCCATTTTTCTGAGAATGGCATCTCTTCATCAACAGGAAACATCTAATTTACCCTTTCTTTCTTTTTTTTGGCTTGCAATCACAGAGTGTTGGCTTGTAATCTCCTCATACTTTGCATGCTGTTTCTCACCAGAGGCAAAGCTGAGGTTTCTGTAGCATGCAGAATCAACAGTTGAGCAACGAGAAATCTTTCCTTTGTCATGCTTTGCATGCCATTAGGTTTGGGGCACTGTTACTTGTTTCCTTCTTGTGAGTTGGACATAAATTAGAGTTCCTGAGTATTTACTATGTTTAAATATCCTGTGACATTTCTTTCCTGAACTGTGTAATTGAAATGTCAACACCCAATCTTTCTTCACCCCTGGGATAACTGCTGATGTTTGCAAAGCACTGTGCATTGTCCCACCTGAACTCTGCAAGACAGGTGAGCGTGGGTACAATGTAGTAATGTGGCTGCAGTGCAAGGGCACCTGAAGGGTATTGCTCCTGTAGGATGGCAGCATCTCCAGACTAATTACAGTGTCCTCTCTGCAGCACTCAGGTGATGCAGTTACACCATTTTAGTTCTGGAGCTGGTTTGGCAGTAGGTCAGCAAATCTAAATAATGACTCCATGGGGCACATCAAGTATCTCGGACCTCTGCAAATGTCATTGGTAGACAGCAGGCTCAGACTGTGGTCCAGCCTACATCATAACTGGAAACATGTTGGGAGTTTTTCCCCCCATTTTCTTTTCCTTCCTGAGGGACCATCCCTTAATATTCTTAGTGCTTTACTTCTCCTGCATTCTGACCTTACCCTGCTGCTTTAAGTGTGGGCTTGGTCTGTTTAGGTCTGTTGTCTCAGGAAGCGCCATCCTTCCAAGGAGAAGCCCCACTGCTGCGATGTCTAGAGTCATCGAGTCCTTCAACCTAGTCTAGTGGACAGGAAAGATGCTTATCACTGCCTTCTGGGAGCTCAGGATACCGAGGTTATTCTCCTGATGTAACCCATCAGTCAACAGGGGTCACAGTGTACTGATTTAGTTCAGAAAATGAGTTTAGGGAAAGAATTCAAATGAGCAAATATTTGTAGGCTGCCTCTTCAATTAGCAGAAAAAGAAGCTCTTTTTGCAGGGGTACTGTGGCATGTTGCTGCCTTCTGAACACTGCCTGGAAGAGCAGGTCTCTCCATTGATTGTGGTTGACTGGAAACTAGCAAGAGTAACCTTGTTGAGGCTAAAGCTAGCTATTTTGGTGCCTCTCCTGGTTACCGGTTCTCAGGTTTCTTACATCATTTGTCTAATAGTCATTTTAACCCAAGCATGCAGCTGTGTGCTCTTCTGCAGTTTCCAATTGCTTCTCTCTTTGTTCTGGATGACAAATATTCTTGCTGAGCCTTTCTATCTGCTGCATCTTCCAAATTACCCACAAGGCTTTCTGCAGCGAAGGTATATGTTGTCAGAACAAATGCTATGTGATAAGAAACCCATAATTCTTTTGGCGTGAGCATGTTCAATATATATAAAGAACTGGCCTAATGCAAGCACCTGAAGGCAGGCTGGCCCAGACTGATGCAGATGGACTGCTTCCAGCACCTTTGTGTATTGCTTAGTGCTTTTATAGCTTTCTTATCCATAGGTTGAAAAGGAGAGTCCTCATGTGGAGGTAAGTGAAATACAGATGTCAGGAATTTGTAAGGATTTTTTTTTTTTTTTAACAGTATGACAAGACAGTGAGTATTATGCTAGTATTCATTTCAGTGAGCTTAGCTTCTGAAGAGACCAGTGGTAGTGCAGGCTGCCTACAGTTAACAGAAAGCAGATCAATCTATTTTAGGTAAAGTTTTTTACATAGGGGAATGAATCAGCTGTTGGAGATATCCGTGGTTTTCCAGTGACTAGAAAGGAACCTCGGTGTTTCTGTTGCTCCAGTGGCCAGATGGTCTTTACACTTGGGAGGATGAGAACAAGGAATCAGCTCAAGAGAAGTACAAGATCATAACTTACCACCTCTGTAGTTAGGTCCTCTTCAAGTAAGGACCGCAAGCTGAAATTATGGAAAGTAGTTACAGATCAGTAGCTATATCTTACAATTAAAATCTTGGTTTTAAAGCAGATGTTCAACATGCATTTCCGTGTAAAACCAACCGTGTCCTTTATTTCTGTTCTGTGAAGCGGAAGCTACTAGAGGGCAGTTTCCGGTACGGAAAGGCCTGGCTGACAGGTTGCCCTCTTTCTCTCTTCAGCTCAACATTTTTCAAATTTTCAAGAACTGATTTTATTTTGTCTCATTGCCTAGCATTTGGATGAATACCATATTTAGAAATATCTTCTTTTTCTTCTTCTCCAGTGGGAATAAGGGATTTACAGAGCAGCTGTGTATTTCTAAACAGAGAAAGTTAAGATCAGCACTAGAAAGGTTGTGTACTTTCTTGTTGGTCTATATCGCTAGAAATGCCAGCTTTTCATAGTGCCATTAAACTCTGCAGATTTCCAAGTTCTTTAATGATACTCATCACATCCACAATTACTTTTTACCTCTTCCTGGCAATTCCTTGATATTCTTATAAACAGTCACTGTTAGATCTAATCAGATTTAAGCATCTGAATCAAATGAATCTAAAAGCAGCAGTGTTGAGAAAAGGGAATTTTAATGTGAATTAATGCTCCAAGAAAGGTGGAATTGTCTTATAGTTTGCATACATATCTGGAATATATGGCAAGCAACAGCACAAGGGAGGTATTTCCATGGGAGGACCTCTTAAAAATGTTGTCCTCAGATTACTCCTATGAGTCAGTAGAAGAGACATGTTTAAGGAAATGATTAAAATTTGAAACTCTGTTTTGTACATCTGTTTGTTTTGGTTTTTTTAATGCATGCTCAACTTTTATATTTAACAACATTCTTCACGTGGTCCTCTAATTAATGTCTATACCCATTATCTTTTTTCTCTCCTCCTTCCCTTCTTTGAACTTCTATCTTTTAAACTTTCATTTATTATGACCTTTATGTTTTGTTTGCATATAAATGATTTTTTTTTTTTTATTTCCTGAGCTTTGTTGTGACTTGCTATTATTAGGATGCAAAATTTCTTTCACTCGTGGGCCCTCAATTCTTTTTGCATCCAAGAGTGATACACATCTGATATGAGCAACGGTAAAAAGGCTATTGTTTTCTCTATTTTCTGACCACTAGGTGAATAAAAGATACACATTTCTAATCTTACCATGTTTCCTTTGTAGTCCTTCTCACCAGACAATTGGTACGTGGTGTTAAACATGTAAAATTTGATATGCTTGTTGCTATTGAAAGTTTTGGTCACTTCTTATTGTATGAAGGGCAACTGTGTTAGCTAAATGAGTTGTATCTTCAGGCCCCTGCCAGATGGCCACCTCTGCTCCAAAGCCAGCTCTGCTGCTGTGTTGCTCAGGTTATCAACTCCTAATCTTTTCAAGTGAAAATGAGCTCAAGTAGCTCTTGACCCCAGCTATTCAAGTGACCCCGTCAACAGGTGTTTGCATGGAATAGCTGTGGTTGGAAGAGGATGTACAGTCAAGCCTTACTGGGAGTTACTCATGAACTAAACTTTCTGGGATCACATCCCACAAACCTTTCCTCTTGTTTGAACAACAGTCCAATTCCCAGTCCAAGAAATCTTTCCTTCAGCAGTTCTATCATTAAAAAATGTATGAATCATAAAGAGTTTTGACAAATCAGCATTCCCAAGAAGTGGAAGGTCCCAAAGACCTCCATCTTTAATCTCCTTTCCTGTCTCCTTGGGGTTTTAGGCAATGCTGCAGAAAGGAAGCTTGAGTGTTCCGCCCCCCTTCCTCTTGAAGCGCTCAAATGAGAAAACCCTGAATATATGGCCAGTGAGACACTGGAGTATTACGTTGCTCCGTCAAGCTGCAATGAGTGGCTTGACATACCTAATTTCCGTTCCAAGTTCCTGATTACCTTTTTGTATGCTATTGTTGAATACAAGCCTGTGTTTACTGTGCTGGCCTTTTACAAAATAGAAGTAATAAATCACACAAACTGTTTTGAATCAAATGTAAGAAAACCAAAGTTAATTGAAAGGGCTTAAAAGTGGAGGGTGGTAGAGTGGCCTCCTTCTCCAGGATCCCTGAGATCTGTCATGCTGGTTTTCCTACTCAGTGATTTCTGTATTGGGCAAGGCTCATGTTGCGCTGGCCAGCCTGAGCAAGTTCCCAGGAAAGGTGGGAGGACTTTCCTGTGGGCTTTAATAGCTTCTGGTTTTGTACTCAAGGGCTATGGAGTGGTTTCTCGCTCCTCAGAGGTTTCCTCTGTCCCGGTCTTTTCATTTCAGGTGGGCATAGGAGACCTGCCACTGCAAGTTTAGCAGCCATCCTTAGCTGGCTCTGTTTGCTTGTGTCTTTGGCTGTGAGCAGCAGTCCTGAACTCAGCAGGTACCTTTCAGTGGCACGAGCTGTGTGACTTGGCACCAGATGAAGGTTATGCCAGCTGCTCTGCATGACACACTAAATAAAACTTGTCTGCTGTCAAGTAGGAAAGCATTTACTGTAATGACTGAAAGCGTCCCCCATTTTGTTTCTCAGGCATTTTTGACACACTGCTTTGTATGCAACTGCATTTAATGAATAAGGGTTTCCAGCGAGTTCCCATGCTGCATGTGCAATTCTAGATACAGTGTGCTCATATAGGTTATTATTTGATGTAACAGTGGCTGAGGTGATGACATGCTCTGTAAGGCAGTTCTCACCTCTAAGATCTACCCTAAAAAAAGAGAATTTAAAAAAGTGATGTTATGTTCAAAAGCCTAGAGCCTCAAAAGGCTAATGAGTGTAAAACAGAACAAATCCTCTGTACAACCCTTTTCTGGCTGTGGAAACAATAGGTGTGTGTTTTGTCTTTAAATAGCAGATGATTTGTCTTTCCTTACACACCTAGCACAGGGAGGATCTACTCCATGGCGGGCTTTAGGTAAGCGGATTTGTTAAATGTTGTTCAGATGGTTTCTTCTTTTCTTTACCACTAAGAGAAATTTGTCTCTGTGAGTATCTGTGTCTCCTGTTGATCACCAAGTCAACAGTGCATCTTAGAGAAGAAAAAAGAAAAAGACTGTTCTTCCTGGGGGAAAACGTAGGGTAGCTATTAGGGTCAGAGGTATGGGAATATATGAACCATATTTGAAATGGCAGCAAGAGCTGCAGTGTGCTGGGGAGGCTGGTTAGCTGTGAGCCAAAATTCTGAAATAATGAGCAGAGGGAATAGTGGGTCAGGTGGCTTACATGTCTACCAGTCCAAGGGGTGACAACAGGACTGAAAATAGTGAGTGTAGCACGTTATCCATGTAAGAAGGGAGAAAACTGATCAAACCAATACAGGTTTGTTGTACTGTGCAAGGTCTCAGAACAATTTTTAAGGGAATAATTATTAACATCTGGAGGCTGACAAAACAGAAAGTCGAGTGCAGGTAGGTTGTGCTAACCCACAAATTTTTTTTAATAAAACTCTTTATTTTCTAGGCTTGCTGAATTCCTTATCTGTATTCCTGTGAAACTGTGAGTATATTCTCAGAAAGGATGCAATATCTAAATCTGGAGAAGTATTAGTGTGAGAAGTGTGACACTGATGAAGAGCTATCTGACAGATGTATGAGTCAATCAGTATTGACAAGGTGCAGAGTATCGTACCAGAAACCCCTGAGGGCTGCAGTACTAGAAATCAGTTTAAACATACACAAAATACAAAATCGGTAGTTGGCAAAAATATTAGGAGTCAACTGTTGTTTGCATGAGCTGGAGAAGTAAGTCTAGGGACTGCAGCTTATCTAGCCAGTTCCGGCTCCCTCTTCTTCTGTAGCACTGAAGGAGTCATATTCCAACACTAGAAACCCCACTGTAGCTTTAACTTCTCGAATCTTAAGCCAAGGCTAAAATTCCTTTAGCGAGGCTTGTTCCACCTGCCAGAGTTACTACTGTGGCAGAAATGGCCTTAGCATCCAGATTGTCCTAATTCAGAATGGAAAAAATAAAGAAAAGGTGGAGCTGTATCTTGCGAATGTTTCTTGCAATCCCTGCAATCCCAAGCCCACAAAACCCTGTGCATTTTCTTATCCGTGAACAGCTCTACTGTATCACTGGGACCTGTGGACTAGACAAAAGCATCGGCATGTTATGCCTTGAACCTCCAGGTCTCCGAACTTTCTTTCCCTCTGGCTGGTTGTAAGCGCTTCGGGGAGGATGAGATCCGCGCATGTCACCCCGTACGTTAGAACTGGCGAACGTTTCCGCGTGGCAACACGTCACAACAGAGGTGGGTTTGCTGGTGGCTGAGTGAGGGCTAGCTCGTGCATTGACAAGCGCAACCTTGCAGAGAACGCCTCGGCCCTTCCCTCTCCCTTCCTTCTTCCCTCTCCCTTCCTTCTTCCCTCTCCCTTCCTTCTTCCCTCTCCCTTCCTTCTTCCCTCTCCCTTCCTTCTTCCCTCTCCCTTCCTCCGTGCGTGCCTGTCCTTGCAAATCACGGCCCAGCTGGCTGATGTGCGGTTTATGGGGCCCAGCGGCATGGCTGCGCCATTCCCCGGCCCTGCCCGCTCCTCCTCACCGCCGAGCTGTGAACCCACAGCTTGTCCCCAGAGGACGGTCGGCCTTTGTGGGCGCTGGCATGTGATGCCGGGACAGCTTCACGGGGTGAAGTGCTGGTTTGCTCCCGCGTCCCCCGGAGCGGCAGCTGCCCCTGAAGTGGTGCGAGGCCTGTGACTGCTGGTGCCTGCAATGAATTCACCGCTTCTGCCAGCATCGGAGAGCACAGGCTGCTGCGGCCAGGTTGCCCTGGGGCCCGGCGCGGCCGCCCGCCTGGGCAGAGGAAGGTCTTTGGTGGGGGGGTGCTCTGCACCGATGGCCGTCCCTGGGGGTCCGGCTCAAAGCAGAGCGTCCCAGAGAGGGCTGTGGCTGCGGCAGGAAGGTTTCCACCGCTCCCTTGTGTAAGGCCAAATGTTGTTTCAGACAGCGTGAGCCAGGGTGCGGCGGGCAGCCTGCCCGGGTGGCCGAGGGGCCAGAGGGAGTCGGAGGGACCTGCTCCGTGGCACATCTTGAACGACTCGGCAGAAAGCTTTTCAGCTTCCTCAAATTGGCCACCCCAATGTTCCTGTGCTTGCTGGCATGCATAAAATGGCCACTAAACCACTTCTTGTAAGAAAGCACTTTCAAGTAAAGAACTTTCTCAAAATGGGCATCTCCCTGTCTTCCTCTTCAAAGAACAATTTTAAGCTCAGGACCACCTGACATCTGGAAAGTTTAAAACAAAGATTGCAAAATAGACGTGTGTTGGGGTCTCATGTATGGTATGGTATCTATCCCAGGCAACATTAACTTGTCCTTCACCAGGAATTGCTCTTAACCATTTGTATCTCTCTTAATCTTACATCTTCAACATGCTGTAACAGATTAACTCCCTTTAATGTGAAATGCGCTGTACAAACATCAGAAGTTATTATTATACTATTATCAGACATAATTAGCCTTATGTACTTTGTTTACAGACTACATCGAAGGTGCTGGAAACTGTTATAAATGCCTCCTGAAGAGATCGTGCTGGCTTTGCATTAATACCATTTATGGTCTGCTTTAATCTTCAAAGTGCAAACCCAGTAGCTGAATCTGCCCACACAGAAAATACTACACCTACCAGAAAACGGTGGGACTAATACACCAAGCAGCAGTGACTTTCCAGAGGAAATATCAGTAAGTCAGTAAAAGAGACACAATAATGTGCTTGACAGTATAGACACGTAGATGTGGCACTTCGGGACATGGTTTAGTGGCCATGGTGATGTTGGGTTGACGGTTGGACTTGATGATCTTAGAGGTCCTTTCCAGCCTTGACAGTTCTATGATTACAATACATGGGCTGCAGGAGCTCTTTCTTCTCTCTCACACTACCCTCTGCTGTGATGGTTTGTGGTCTTCATCTCTGTAATATCCTGCTACATAGGAGTGCTTCGTCTTTCCAGGCAAGTGCATAACATATCACAGGCACAAACTGCAACTTTTAAGAGCACTTACATGGACTTCTTCTATCCATCAAAGGGGAGGGCGTTGGATCGAGTCCCGTGCGCTTGTTTGGGGTGTGCAATCACCCTGTAAACTCCACCAGGAACCTCGACAGCTTGCCATGTTCCTATTTCCTGGGGCTTGTACTTCCTCGCACTACTTTGTTCGTCATAAATAGCCATGTGTCTCCCAAGGCTTTCCCACATCTGGAAACTGACGCTCGATTGCTGCTAGGCCTAGGTGTAGCCGTCGGAGCGTGTGTTAAGCACCCTCGCGGGAGCGGGGGCACAGCCGGGGCTGCAGCCCAGGGCAGCGAGTGCAGGCCAGCGGCTCCTTCCTCCCCGCGTCCCAGCATGGTTTGTCCCTGCAGGCTGCGGCTCCCGGCGAGCGCTTCGGATGGCTTGTCATCCCAGGCACGGTGCGCCCTGTTGTCCTTAACGCACTTGGACTGAAAGAAGTCCTGGGTGTTATTCCTGAACTCTACGTTTCAGTGAAAAGAGTAACTGCAAGCATGGAACGATTAAATCTGATCAAGGGCTTCAGTGTTTTCAAAAAACATGCATAAGAGTTAAGCTGAAATGTCTGCTCTGAAACACCTCTGGATCTCCCAATATTTCATCCTCTTTTATTTTATTCAATTATATTTTCCAAATAAAGCAGCTGTATGGACTTTTTTCCAAGCTCACGTAATAAGAAAACAAAGTGCTGCTGTGGTATATGGCATATGAAAACCCTTGCTGTGACTAACAGGGGAGAAGGCTGGTAAGTCAAATCTTATTTCCTGTAACCAGTAACAGTTTATGAGGGCTGTGGAGACTAAGCTGATAAATAAATAGCAGACCAACGCGAGCATCGTGTGGGGATCAAGGACAGCACATAACATATTTGTAAATGGGCTATACATAATTTATTGAAATTAGCATAAAGTTACAGTTTTACAACTCTGTGAGTCTTGAGTTACACATCAGCTGTAACAGAGACAACTCTTTAAATCTTAATATATGCAAAATGACATTTGTTACCTTCAGGTTAAAAAAAAAAAAAGTCATCCTTCCAGTACAATTAAGAGGCATTTCTTGTCTTCTCGCTGCACTAATTTATGCTTGTTACTTAAACAAAGAAACACTTAATTTTGAAGTGATGGAAATCTTTTTCTCGTGATATTTTCATTTTATGGATACTGCAGCAATTTTAATGAAAGTGCATTAACTGAGTAATGGATTATTAAGACTTTGCTCCTACAGAGTGATAGAGACACTTGGTAAGACTCAAAAGCAACAGCTTAATTAGGTCATATTATGCCAGGAAATTTATGCTCATCAATAAGCATAATATTTGGGCTTAAGTTTGAAGAGGCTTTAGAGAGCAGCCAAACTATGTATCCAGAGGTTTATAACTTGATCTGGTTTAGAGAAGTAAAATTATATTTTCCTATGCAAAGGAATTGTTCATAATCTTTTTAATAGTT
This sequence comes from Phaethon aethereus, assembly GCF_964289735.1. NCBI lineage: Eukaryota > Metazoa > Chordata > Aves > Phaethontiformes > Phaethontidae > Phaethon > Phaethon aethereus. The sequence continues at coordinate 64,718,904 of NC_138578.1, read as the reverse complement.
AACAACATCCACCTTTTACAGCAAGAAGATGGTCTCTGCTGTAGTATTACCTCTTTGGGCTTGAGTGATCGGCCAAAGTTTGGAACTGTTTGCTTTAGGCAAAAAAATTTAGTGATGGAGTCGGGTATCCTTGAAGGATCCTTCTGTATTTCCAAGAGATGTTCAAATTCCCGTTCCATGAATTCAGCGTAAAAACAGGACAGAGAATATTTTGCCGTGATTTGATTTTTAAATCCCTCGGTTACTGTTCCCTGCCTCACTGCTTGAAGAATCTTTCTGCCAGCACTGAGCCCAAAGGTTCAGAGATTTATTCAATACCTTTGGGTTCCGCTTTATGTGTCCCCACGTGAAAGGTTGTTATATATTTTCCTTCTAAAGAGACATAACTGCAGTAAAAGCAGTTGCATAAATTTCTGGTTTTTAATGGAAAGAGGCAGAGAAAACCCTGCATATTGGCTGAGAGTGAGGGCAGTGAGGAAATGCTTTCTGTCTTGGATTCTTCTTTATGTTTATGTTGTAATTATTACAGTCTTCCTTTGGAAAAGCAAATAATAGTCTCATTACTCCCTTAATTACCCCTTATAAAGCCAGAAGTATTTGAGTAAAATGATGAACTGCAAACAATTAAAAAGCAGCTGCTGCCTGCATGCCTTTGTCCATATGATGTCTTACATATGTGCGTGTAAGTTCTTCTAAGTCAATAGGAACTGTAATTATGCATCTGTGGTAGATTTTAATTTTCAATAGTTTACAAGAAGCTATGCTGTTAACAGATGGAGACTGTCATCTTATCCCAGTGCAGTCATTCATTACATGATTCTTAAAGACGGGCACCTGAAGTCTATACAAAGTCCACGAGAACAGAATTACGTTAAAGAAAAAAAGCATTATGTTTCTCCATGTGTAATTTGTTGTGGAGGCTGAGGACCAACATCCAACTCAAACTGCAAGGAGACTGGGGATGGTTCCTGCACCACGTACAGTGTCATCTTTCCAAGAATAAAATCCTCCAAAACCATCCCCAGTTTTTACAGATGACAGTAGGATTGGATCAAAGAAGTTCATGTGGCACAGGCGTCATTGGGAGAAGTTGCTGTGACAGACGGAGAAAATTTTTCTCATACGTGGCACAGAGAGGTCTCCTAATTGCAAGATCTCACAACTATGCAGCAAAACTAGTTTTCCTAATGCAGTAAGAAAATTCCTGTAGTGCTCACTCCAGAAAGGGCCATCCTCAGACCTGACTTGACCTGAGATCCTTTACTGATTACTCTGTGTCCTGGTTTCAGCGGCAGAAATATTAGATTATAATCATGGGTAATTGCTCATATTTTAAGGAAAGTTACTGTATTTGAGATTTATTAAATACCAATTAATTTTGCTGTTAATTTTGCAGATTCAGTTTAAAGATATATACAGAGTTAGAGTGTTGGATAATTAATTGTATGCAAAGTAAGTTCAGAGAAAAGACATTTATTCTCTCACCTTATGGCAACAGATCGCCTTTAGGTAACTCACCTAGAGTTGTCCAAAAGCTGTTTCAGGGATGAAGATGTAGAAAGTAGATACTGCCAAGCATTTCACAACAGTAAGTAACAAACGGTGTCATTGATAAAATAATTTGCAATTTTTAAACTGGAATTTGACGTGTTTAATGCTTTATTTGGAATGTACAATTCTATATAGAATTAGTGCTTGTATGCCCTTTGAATAAGTAGCTTGTTTGTGGGATATTATTTATTTTAGCAAGAATTCTCATTTCAAGTCACTCTAAAATCTGTCTTTTAGGCAGAAGTCATTGGGGTAGAAGGCAAATAAGCGTGGCTGTTGTACCTGAGACGCTGCTCTGTAGGCAGCGCGTGGAGACCAGCGGGCTGGACAACGCAGGTGCAGAAGAAGTGGACAGGTTGGAAATGTGAGATGAGTCTTCTCTTCAGCGTAAACATGCTCAGCTGGCTGCCGGTAATTACACTTGCTCATCCTGCTGCTGGCAACACCATGTCCAGCGTCAGCCAAGGGTTAACAAATTGTGTAGGAAGAAAACAATGGATTTCTTAAAAAAATAATCTTTGACCTGTCTGTGAATAATAAAGGAGTCAACAATGCCTACTTTCCCAAAGGACTTTGGTATCTGTAAATTAAGGTTTACGTAAGAGTGTAAATATTATTATTTATTTAAGGGCTCTCACATTTCCCTTCACTTATTCTCTTCTTCCTCTTCCCCGTTACTTGTTTGTTGGGAAGATGCTATTTGCATTCATGAATATGTGCCCAAAGTAGGAAGCACCGGGAGGGTGTGGAATATAAGATTGGTTGAGAGAGTGAACAGGAGCAGGGAGGAGAGGGGGTGTGGGATGGGGGCGAGGTAAGGGGAGAGACTATAAAGAGTAAGGAAAGGTTAGCAAGAGGGGAATAATATTGGGTTTCTTCTGTGATTAAAAATTTCTTACCCAAACGCATCGGCAGATCTTTGTTTTGGGGTTGTTTTCTTTTCATGGACATTTCTTAAACCTTTTAGTTAAACATTCAAGACAAACAACACAAGTTTAGAGCAGCTATGATAAGAAAAGTTTTAAAAATTTATCTGGGCTTGAGTTGTCAAATCATGTGATAGGGTTCATATATTTAGCATTCTGGCTGAAATAAAATTATGGCTAGTACCAGTGCATTTTTTTCTTTTTTTTTCACGTGTGCCATGTTTTAGTCTGTGCCCCAGGAGAGAGGAGGAAGCACTTGCCCTCTCGCTGCAGGGCTGGGCAGAGCTCCCACCGCTCCGAACCCACGAGCCCGTACTGCAGGCTCCGGGTGAGCCGTCCTTTACGTTTTGGTAAATGTTGAGAATGGGTACTGATACATGTTAGCAGCAAAACGTCGACTGAATGGGAAGTTAAAATTAAATACTCCAGGAAGAATAAAAACAATTGTATTACGTGACTTTAATGGAAAACATAGCTATCACGGAGGCTGTGAACAAAATAACCCCACTAACTTGTAGCCCAGGGATGCATTTGTACTGACAAAAACCTTTAAGGCATGATTGTAATGAGAATAAACTGGTTCTATGGTGAAGGGGCTGCTCAATTATTATAAGACCAAAAGAGAGTCCCTTTCCTTTCAAACACAGTTATCTGCCTAAAACTGTTGGCCGTACTATTCCTTCTTAAATCTCTCTTTCCTGTATTGCAGTGTTTCTTTTCCTTTTTTTCTCTGAAAGCCCTTCCTGTAGTTTTTCTCTTTGTGACTCCTTCACTTCACATTTTATTTCCCCCTTCCATTCGTAGCATTGGCTCTGTTGGATGCTGCTTCTTTGTGACTTTATTCATTACTCAGCTCTAGAAGTATGTTAACTACCAGAACTCCATTAATTTTTTTGTGAATCATTTATGTGAGATGAAATGCACAGTATTATATTACAGAACCTTATGATAGGATCCAGGTTCGTTATACATTTAATTAGGTGTTTCCTTACAGCTGTCAAAGTAGCCCTAGGAGTTCTTCTTTACTATTTCCAACTATAGTAGCAATATTGGGGAAAAAAATTGCTCCAAGGATGCATTGCAGACATACCCACCTAAAGCAGAAGAGTACGAGGTAGCTAAAAGCAGAAAATTTCCTAACAGGCATCGAAGTTCAAAGACAAATTTACACTTCTTAATGGAAAATAAATGGATTAATCAACTACAAAGTTGTAGTTACATTCTGTTCCAAAATCAAAGCATCCTATATAATGCTAGAGTCAGAGTCTGCTACAAATACTGATTCCTAGTAAATACCAAGCTGTATATCAATGTGGAGTTTAGTATTTTAAAATATATCTGACTGGGTGTTTTCATTAATAAACTGCATTGTTAAAATGTTTACATGCAGAATACTTTTTAGACAATAGGGAAAGCTGGGGCTTAAATTCTTCCAGGTAATTGCATGAAGAAGGAAGGTGTTCTTCAGCTGAGTAGGGGTAAGTCCTCAACTAAATAACTGTTCTGGCTGTAATTCATATTGAAACCAGCACTTGTCTCTCTCTTTACTGATCAGTGCTTCGTGTTACACATACCCAGAAGAGGAAAGGCTGATTTGCAGTAATGCAGTTCCCAAATGTAGACAACTAGATTTGTTCAAGGTTTCTGAAACAAGTTAAAATGGACAATGTTGTTTCCAAATGATGGAAACAATACCAATTCTCTTCAGTAACGAGCCATGTAGCTGTTTTCTAGAGTCCCAATGTCTTGAATGCACCATAAGTGTTTAGCTGTGCATTCTTTGCATCTGTGGAACACCGAAGGTGAAATTAAACTCTGAGAGAGTTTTTCTCCTGATGTTAGCTGAGGGTCTTGCTCATGCCTGTGTCTTTCTAAGCTGTGTCTACTGAAAGAGCAAACCTCATCATATGAATATTATTGTTAGTGATGGATAGCCATTTCTTTTATTTCCCTTTAATGATTTTGATTTTAGTTCTGACTTGGGTACACTTGGTTTACTGTACTAGGGCCTGGGTCTTAAAGATGAATGGGCTTGACACTTCCATAGCAAGTCGCTCTTTTGTGTGGGAGAGCTGTAAGTGAACTTGTAGAACAGATCTCTGTTACGGAGACATGTTTCGTGCCTGTGTTATAACTTCTTGCAACATATAACAGTGATTGGACAGAGTTCACCTCTCTCAGAATTTGCACACACCAGGAATTTTTTCTCATTATGTACTCCCTTCTGAGGGGTACAGAGGGCCCAATATGTCGACCAGACCCAACTCACAGGGAAGTCTGCTGCCTCCCTGGGGCCTGGGTGAGAGATGTCACCAGGAAAGTCCCCGGTCTGGTTCCAACCAATCATTAAGGTTGGAAAAGACCTTTAAGATCATCAAGTCCAACCATCGACCCAACACCACCAAGCCCTCTAAGCCATATCCTGAAGTGCCACGTCTACATGTTTTTCGAACACTTCCAGTGATGGTGACTCCACCACCTCCCCGGGCACCCTGTTCTAATGCTTGACCACTCGGTGAAGAAATTTTTCCTAATATCTAATCTAAACCTCCCCTGGTGCAACTTGAGGCCATTTCCTCTCATCCTATCGCTCTCTTTCAGCCTCTGCTCCTTAGATCCTGAATGAGGGAAAGGCTTCTGGGACAAATAACACCCACCTTCATCCCTTGTTGCTGGGAAAAGACAGTTTCAGGCTCCTTATGGAGGCTCCTCTGGACTGACTCTGCAGAAGGTCCACCCCGGACTTCCAAAGACAGACTGTACATCGCCTGCCTTTGCATGAGCGACTGTTTTTTCTTTCCTAAAGGTTTTTTTAGGAACATGATGGGTCCGATCTAGGACTGTTCCCTTCCTAAAACATTAATGTGGTCAGTGCATAGGATTGTGCTTAGCAAATGGAATGAGCAGCGTTGGAATAAAAATGCTGTAGAAGACGTCACCACGCTCTGGCTGAGCCCTAACTGGGCACCCGGAACGTGCACATCTCGTACCTTCTCACTGTCAGAGCTGGGATTCACAAACAGTGACTCAGAAGAGAATAAGACACAGCTCAGAGAAACACAAGGATTCTCAGTTAAAAGCTTCACCTGATCTCCTACACGTAGGGCATCAGTGAAACCTGCTGTTTTTAGACGCAATGTTAAAGTACACTTCTGTTAAGAAAACTGAGCCTGTGAACCACCGGGGTGGACCTTGGGACCGCTTTCCATCCCTTCTTTCCACTTCGGACTGAAGAAAAATCCGTTTCTTCTCAGTAGGCAGCTCTGTGCAAACGGCAGCTGGGGAGGGCGAGGCAGGGCCGGCGCTTTCACCCTGGGGCTCCGAGGCCAGCCGTGCCCAGGGTGATGGGGGCGGCGGGCTGCGCGCCCGCCCAGCCTCTGCGGCCGGGGAGGCGCTCCTCGGTGCCGCCGCCGCCGCGGTGCGCCGCTGCCTGCGGGGGCTTTACGGTCACCGCCGGCCGGTTAAACGTTCCTGGTGCCGACGCGGGTGAAGAGTAAGTTCTGACACCAGCTCTGGAGGCTGGGTGTCTGCGGGGCTGCAAGATGCAAAAAAGCAAGAGTTTTGTTTTTCTAGGTTACTAAGTCACTAAGCTGCTGGGAGATATGACTGCGTGCACGCAGACAAAGCAGATCTGCTGATTAGGCTGCTGGTTTACAGCTTATTTTCTCGGTATAAGTTGCTTGTTGAAACGGAAAAAATTCAAAGATAATAAAGCTATAGTACCTAAAACAGCCCACCCCAACTCCTCAGTAAGCTGGTCAGTACGGTAGAACAGACGGCACTGCTGGTGACTGCTTTGTCTAATCTGTACTACCATGCTGTATTTATTGAATATCTACCCACATTTATCTTTTATACAGTCTTCTTCCTCGCTAGCGTTCCGAATGCAATTATCAAAGGTGTCCTTACATCTTTAAATCTCATTTAGAAGGAGAGCCACAGCCAAAATGCTAATGAGCTCGCCTTAATTGTAAATGTTGGGTACTGATAAGAATGAAACTCCATCCTCTGTCCTCAAAGAAGTTCTTACGTGTTTCCTACTTACACCGCTTTTTATCTGATTCTCCTTCACTTCTGTGCTTAGGCAGATTAATGGGCGCCTGAACAGACAAATAACAGTACTACATCTTCTTCACCCTCTTTTGACAGACTTTTGAGATGGCAAAATATTTTTGGAAAATTATTATTGGAAAAAAGATTACTGAATGATCAGGTGGACGGCAATTTTTCAGGCTGGAACAAACCGCTCCCCAGCATTCACATGAACACATTAGTAACTCATACTTAAATGCTGATGGGACATTTTTTAGAATGTGATAAGTATGAAATAGCCCGTAGGTTTAGCAGTCTTGGTTGCTGCCCACTCCTGCTAAAAAAAGGTTGATTGTGATCATTAAGTTGCAGGTAGGCAGTGCCTCTGGACTGTAAAATAGGAATGCTAGTGAGCAGTGATGAAAGCAAACTTTGCTCAACACCTGTCTATATATATTGCAGGTTTCAGTGGCTGCCCAGTTGATCCGTTCGCTCTGTTGTCTGGGAATAAAGAGGTGGTAAGTAAGAATAGCTAAGACCAAGTTTTCTTTTCTTCTTTTTTGAACTTGTTTAGCTTATAAATCTAGAGCTCTGCTTTTGCAGCTCAAGGAATGGCAACAGAGAGCTAACCTGGGGAACTTGAGTGGCATGTGAAATGTCATCCAGTTGTTAGCATTTTCACCTGTGTTCTTTCAACTGCATTTATATTTTAAGGAAGTGATAAAAAAATCATAGTTCTGAAAACAAACTGTGCTACTTTTTATCTGCAAATAACGAGATCTATTTTTATGGAATATGGTAAAGAAAAAAAGCCTTTTATTAGCATGTGTCAAAAAAACCAGAAATAACTGCCTACAGCATAAGTAAGTATGTTTTAACTATTATTTGGATTGAAAAGAAGTGAGATTTTAAGTCATAGTAATCAGTGGTATTGGATACTGGAAAATGTCTAGGCTATGATTAATGAAACATTGGAAGGAAATACTGTCAGTTCGTGTGTTAGCATAGATAGTGTGTAAAGTCTGTGTGCTGCACTATGGCTGTGTCAGGCTATTCTTGATGGAAACATTTTCTTATGCTAATTCAGTTTGATACACGGAGGGAAAAGGAATACATCAGTCTAATGTGGTTAGCTCAACTAATGTGGCAGTAGGCAGAAATCAACTGGTTTCTCAGAAACTTTTATTAGCAGCTCTGCCATTAAATCAGTAAGTTGGGGTTTTTATGTCATTACTTTTCCCTCTCTCAATTCTTTACTATGTGTTTCGTGTTTGGGGTGGGGTAGATCTGTTGTAGTGCCTTGTTGGTGGGATTTTTGTTGCTGCTGTTATTTTACTCTAAAAAAGTAATTGTTTTATTTAAACACCTGGTAGGCATTTCAAGTAGTCCACTGATATTTCCTGGCTCTGGCTCCTCAGTGGCAGTGTCTGATGCTTTGCTTGGTTGTGAAAGCAAAAATTAATGTTTGGGGTTCGTTTCCTCTCTGCACATGCTTAGAAATTAGTTCTCTTTAATAGTTTGTTTTATATGTTTTTTTCAGTTTTGCTACGTGTTACATTCAAGCTTGTGAGCATTAAGTCTCAGGGATCCATAGGAATAAACAGTGAGCACAATGATAATTTTTTTTTTAGCTTTCACATATCTATTTTTCCTTTACTACTCCACTAGTTGAAGGTTTACATGCTGGCTAAGCCTGCTAACTTCTTCAGAGAAAAAGCCCCAAGGAAGCAGCTGGTGCCAGAGCAAAGACAAGACTTGCTCCTAGCAGGGCTGAATCATTGCTGGTGTTTATTTAAGTCGTTGCCTGTTCTGTTGCACCTGGGGCTTTGTGGCTGCCATGGAACAGGTTCTGGGGCAAAATTATCAGCTGATGTAAAGCTACTGAATGAATTTGTGCTGGCTGAAGATCTTTTGTTTCCTGTCTTTACATATTGTACTTCTAGGTTGGAAATTATACATTTTGAGGGGAAAAAAGACAATATTTCTTCAAACTGTGTATAAGAAGGATGGCTATGTAGCTTGGTGTTTACTCCTATGAAGTATGCATGGTAAATACTCGTTTTTACTAAGTCACATAGTCAGATATCAGATTAGCTGATAAATCCCATCTTAACATAAAACCCGTAGCACAGTGGCAAATGACAAGAGAGTTATGTGCTTTTGTAGAAAAGCTGAGAGAAGGAGAGCGAGTGAGCGAGAGAGGGGAAAGCCTGGCTGAACCCAAAACTTGATTTAGAGCTGCTTAAGCAACCTATAGGCACATGTATGGTCATGTTGGTGGTTGTTGCAGTTATTACCAGTTGGTTTTGACAATACTGCTATTTTCTCCAGTACTTTTATTTCATCTTGGTTTGACCGGGTCTGTTCCCCTGGAGGTGAGATTTCTTTAAGGGTTACTGCTTCGTAGTTCTTATTTCAGGCACAACGTGGCCTTTCAGTGAGCTGTCACGGGTGGAGAGGTACAAACAATACCGTCCAGGCACATGCAAGTGGTACTTCACATTCTTGGTGTTAAGTCCAGCAAAATAAATGCATTTACAACTGTTCCTGATTTAAAACTGAAAAGCACCCAGAGTCTAGCCCTGCAACAGAGGCAATGCTGTTACAGCCCAGTGAGTCACTGAGGAACGCAACTGCATGACACCTAGTGTTGCTCAGATAATTCCCTAATTCCCCAGAGACTTTAACTCTTTGAAACGCTGCAGTGAGAGAGTCAGTATGGATATAAAACCATGGGAGCCCACTTTGGCTTCGACTCTCTCACATTTTGCTTCAGAATTTGAATGTCATTGATTGCCATCTATCTCCCTCTTCAGAGCGGGAGGTTTCAGTTTCTTTTGGAGTTAGAAAGGATGTCACACATACTTAGCATTTTCCAGAGGCGGGGAAAGACTATACTTACAGCGAAAGGAGCGCACATGGTGGCGTGAGAGGATTTGCCGTGAGGTTCACCGAAACGGACTGGATTACTGTTTACGTAGGCATTAGTTTCCAGACCTTTGCAATATGCATAGCATATTTTGACCCGCCACTTTCAGGAGGAAATTGGCTCCCGTTTCAGCACAGCTTTGAAGAGGTGGATACCCAAAGCGCCAACGCTTATCCGGGTGCGAGCTCCATGACTACGCCCCGGGTGCAGGCATCCCGGCTGGCGCCCTGCCAGCTAAGGTGGGAAGCGGATGCACGGCGCTGAGACACCCGGGCTGGCACGGGGACGGGCAGCGCTCATCACTCCGGGCACCTCGTCCAGCAATTGTGGCTATCCTGCCAATGGACCTGGACCGGTGTGTCCAGCTGAACGTAGCTCCTTGTTGCGGTGTGCGTCGTCACCAGCCCATCCTCTGCCCGTTCTCTAACATGTTCCTTTGCAGTGTAGTTATGTCTTCGGTGTTCAAAAGTAAACCACTATTAGGGTTTTCATTGTCATTTATATCTTGCGTCAAATGATGTTGGTCTTTTATACCGCGCCTGACGTCAGCCTTTGCAAAGACGCAGCTAATATGAGCTGCCAGGGAATGATGCAGTTAGCTTTGTCACCCACTGCTCTGCTCCTCCGCAGCACCCAGATTTGTATTTTCTCAATATGTTAATGTCTGTATTTGGGCCAAGGAAGAATTCTTTGAAGGGAGAACAGCAGAATGTAGATTATCCTTGTAGCACAGCAATTAATTAACAGTAAGTAGCTGTGGCCAGGACTCTAGCAAACAGAGTATCAGGTGGCTGTAAACTATCTTCTCAGCTGTTCCTCTTAACAAGAGTCAGGATCTGGAGAAAGCTGTCAGCTTTGGTAGCGCTTTGAGGATCTAGATGGTTCTGCTTTCATCAGTCCTTGATACCAATCCCATCGAACGGGTTCTTCTAGTAATACCTCTGCAAACCCAAATGCACAAGGGCTGATACTGTAAGGACCTCCGGTATTCAAGTCTACCTTCCCAGGTCAGAGGTTGGCAAGGAATCTTATGAATAATTTTGTATACATACCTATAAAAAAAACTTCCTCCACAGAGGTGGTCAACTCTCATTCTAGGGTATTTAATCACATAAAGCAAAAACAATAATAATACATGACGTACCTGTGGGATGCTGAGCACCTCAGGAACATGAGAGATGCTTATTATGAAAAAATGCCCTGCTGAATTCTTGAATGGGGTGAGTTTATTTAGGAGACATAGATGCTGTTTGTCTGCTGAAGTTTTCAAGTTCCAGTTTCTCCAGTGAATGCATCGGCTCAGTTCCCATATAGTAATCATGCAGGCTGAATCCTTCGTTTCCATTCTGAGCTTAACAAAAGAGCTGTAAAAGTACAGATGGCGTCTGTAGGGCTGGTGGTGTCCAGCATGTTCTGTGTCTCTCCATGGTGGGAATATGTTGTCAATGCAACTTCACATCTGAATTTCCAATGCATTTTCACAATTGTATTTCACTTAAGAAGCACTGGTGCTGAGCAGGTTTGGGTTTTTTTTTAGAGCTCTTTAAATGCTGACCATGAATAAATGAAACTCGTTCAACAAGACAGAGGTGTTCTGGCATGGGTGGGGCTTGGAGGTTGTTCTGGCATGGGTGAAAATATGAGCATTTGCTCCAAGCAAATGGAAACCCTTGTTGAAACAGGCAAGAGTGATTTTCTTCTGTCTGTTCTCAGATCTTTCTTTGTGTATCCTGGGAGCTGCTCTGGATCTTACGCTACAGATAAAGAATGTGTAAAAGCATAGTTTTTGCTAATGGGACTGTAGAATGATTTTTCCTGCTAATACAGAAGGGGAGATACTCTTTCCTTTGTGGAGTGCCAGAAAACAATACTCTCCTCTGTTACAGTAAGACAGGAGTGATTTTGTCTGTGACATTTCTTTCCCAGCGAAAGGAGGAGGATGTGTGGCTTATTGACATGGGCAGGGACAAAACATTTTCACCATCAGCTCCATAAAGGATTATGATTAAATGAATGATTAATGATACTCCCTTAGAGTGGCTGCTAAATGCAGGTAAGCCTTGTTTACGGGAGCATGATACAAACTCTGACACTGACTTGCGGAGGCTGGGCACACGTGCCGTGTTTATAAGGAGTATTGCAGGCAAATTTGCTCAGCGATGTTTCAGCCACGTGGGTCCCAGCGGTGGCGGCCGCGGGGCAGGTTTGCCCGCAGCACTGACCAACTCGCGTGGCAGAGAAGGTGGAAGAGACAGACCCAAAGGTGAGGCTTTTCTGGGTAGGGTTCACTTCTCCCATCCTTTCTGCTGAGTTTTCAGTCATGCTGTCTAAGCTAACCAACAGCCTTACAAGCCTGGAAAATTAGAAGCATTATCATATATTGCCTTGGCTCCCCATGGTCACCTTCCTCCTCTTTCATGTCCCTCCCTCTGGCTACCAGTATTGGTGAAGTAAGTAAGTAGGGCTCTTCCAGGCTTTGGTTCAGGGAACAGCTGCCTCCTCCTTTTGTGGCTGGGATAGGTCTGTCACATGTGCTTGTACCTGTGCCAGCAGGATTTGGCCATGTGATGCCTTATTTTTGAAGTTATTATTGGTTAATACTACAATGCATGTCAAATGTGCTCAAAAGGCATCAGGAAGGCAGAGGTTCAGGCAGAGACCCTACGTGAGATGGGTGAGCCTGACCTTGCTGCCACTAAGTCAGCTCTGCTTGCAGTAGCAGCTGTGGGTTACAGGCAAACACAGACCTGCAAATGGCCACTGCTGTCTAATTACGCTCTTGTCCAGTCATTCAGCAAGCGTCATTCTGGAGCTTGAAGCTCTGGGATCTTCCTCTACCTTGCCCAGAGTCATGTTCCTCTCCATGCTTCCATGGGAAAGAACCAATAAAGAAGATGGTGTTTAGTATATGTGACCCAAACTAGGCAATGCTGTAGGGAAGATCTTTCTTTGCTAAGGTCTGTATATTGAATTACCAGTTTGGTGAAGGCATTCAGTTAAATCCAGAAGGTAGAAGAAAGTAAAACAGTCCTCTGACTGTTTGCTGAAAGGAGATTAAATGAATTAAAGAAATGCTAAGGTTTGGAAAGCAGAAGAATCTTTGCTTTCATGACAGTTAAAAGTGAACAAAAAGACAGGGGTGAGATGGAAATTTATTTTTCATTGTGTAAATTGCACAAATAAAGCAACTGTCTGATTTAAAAAACAATTGAGACATCAATTTTGTAAATAAAGGAATAATTCACAAAGATTAGTAGAAAGCTGTGTTTAAGGACATATTGCCTCCATTCCATTTGCATCTCTTTTGCTCTTAAACTTAATCATATTTCTCACATACCCTGTTGTAAGTTGAATATTTTGACTGCACACGCATTTTAATCAGCACTACTTTGTTAGTCGCAGATCATGGCTCCCTGGCCTGAGGTGGAAAAGCCTGAAACCAATAACTATATTGGGGACTCTTCCAAACAAAACCAGAACATGGCTGGGAAAGAAGGAGAAAATTACAAAGGTAACTACAAAGGTGTGCTCACCTGTGAGTTACAGAAATATGTAAGTTTTGGGGCTCCTTGGAGAAGATGGAAGGTAATTAATCTGTTTTTTAAATGTTCTATTTCATCAGGCAATGTGTCTTCACTTGGAAATAAAGGGGAAATTCAACCTGCATTTTCCACAATAGCCTTGATAGATGAGACAAGGCCGGAAGAAGGTGACCCATGGGCTCTGCCAGAACTGCAGGACACTGGGGTCAAGTGGTCAGGTAGCCATTTCTCAGTAAATAAGTTACCTGCATTTATTTTTTCCATCACTTCTGCTCCCTTTGTCTCAGTTATTTTTCTGAAATTGTATTTGCTGCAGAAATGAATTTAAGATTTGAGGAGTTTTCAGATGTAGGCTTTTCACTGTCTCACCTTCCTGAACAGTGAATGGGGATATTATATTTAGTCAGTTAAGAAGAATCTGGAAATCATGCTGCTTACCCTCCTTAAAACACAAGGAGATATATGCAAAACAATCCAAAACTAATATGGTTTTATATCCAGGCTCCTATTGGTCTTTGTTTACTCAGTAGGATGACTGTGTAAAACCAAGGGTCAATCTCAGACTTCATAAAGCTTTTGTCATACACCAAAATCTTTTACATGGTAAAACTAGGTAAATGAACTACCTGCTTCTGCAGTTACAATTTGATCAAGAAGAACATTCTTTTGGGTTTAATCACACATTGGGGTCATAACACTCTCTCTGAACCTATGGTCTCTGCTTGTGTGGTAGACTGTTCCAGAGGGAACACCAGACACATCAAGCAAGTCTTTTATGCATAATGTGTTTGTTTTGCAGAATTGGATAGAAAAGGAAAAATCATTCGTGTACTCTATGGGATAGGGAAGTTTATTATGCTACTTGGATTACTCTACTTGTTCGTGTGTTCTCTGGATGTACTGAGCTCTGCTTTTCAACTGGTAGGAGGTATGAAAATGTCTAAAATATCAAGAATAAACTATGAATGAGGCAGTAAATTTCATCTGAGTGACTAAATTACAAATATCACTCTTCAAGAACGTTCCCCTTGTGTGTTGAGATATAGACTCAGAAGGAAGTTGCTCTGATCGAAGACTGACTTTCGGTTTGAAAGGGCCTTTGTTTCTCAAATTCCAAAGAGCTGTTGATGTAGGGATTATTGGCCCTGATTTCTTAGTAGGGTCTTGTTACTTTAGTGGCAGTTTACATGAATGCATCTGTGCATAAATCTGTCCTATGTGAAAGACATTTTAACAAGGTGAAATATGAAAATTGTGCTTTTGATAAAAGCATCCAGCATTGAAATGTCCCCTAGATCTTTCAAAGGTGTAAACTACTGAAATGTATGTTTTACATTTACCTATGTCCACGGGCTGAATTCTGCTGACGGATTCAGAAGTGGTTATCAGAGAAATATGTACGCTTCTGGGGAGGTATTTTGGATTTTTGGCAACACAGAAAGCCACAGGAACAGAATTACTCAGGATTGTTAAAATAGTTTTCCTTGATGCAGTAACCAAAAATAACAAGGCAGTAATAGCATTTAAATCTACGCCTGTGTGGTTTTTTGTCCTACAGTCTTTCCTCTGATGGCTGTAGTTTTATATAGTTCTCTGCAGATTTCAGCAGAGCTTGTTCAGTCACTGAAATGAGAGAATGTAAAGTATTCTCTGACAGCTGAGAAACTGAGAGTTCAGGACCTGAATTTGGATCCCTGGGCTACATAACCTTGTACATTTTTTGGCTGGCAAGCATGGCTATATATGTATCAATTAAATGGTTGAATGATCTTTAATTAAATGCTCTGATAATTCCTGTGGACTTTACCTTGCGCTTCCCTCACTCTGAGAATATGGTGTTTTGTAGGTAAAGCGGCAGGGGACATTTTTCAAGATGATTCAGTGCTGTCTAATCCTGTTGCGGGATTGGTGATTGGAGTTCTGGTGACCGTTATGGTCCAGAGCTCCAGCACTTCTTCATCCATTGTGGTCAGCATGGTGTCCTCCACACGTAAGTCTGCTTTACAGTATCTTCCTAGAGATCAGTCATAAAACTTGGTCTGGGGTGCAAATATTCCCACCTGTGTTCAATTTGTAGAAGCTTAGGGTGTAAGAGTAGAGACTGCAGGAAAAGATTTTCACAGCTGTTGCCCTGATACAAAAATTTAAAAAGTAATAATGATAATAGTAGTATTAGTAAGTCCTTACCTGCAATGAAAATCATTGGAAGCCTTGGCATTGAATGCATCAATTTTGGAAGTATCTGCATACTTTTCTCATGTTAGCCAGTTACTGAACTTCATTTGTTTCGCTGGCATTGTTTCAAAATTCTGCAGTAAGTAGGAAAATGCCTGTGAAAGAAGAGGCTTCATCTTGCTCTGGCCCTCTAACATGTGGCGAAAACGGATAACCATGGGCTGCAGTTTCAGTGGGGATTGTGGGAGTATGGGAGTACCACGTTCCCAGGGCGCTTCATTAAAGCAAACCTATCTGGATTGGAGCACCTAATCCCAGTGACATCAAGGGAAGTCAGGGTTCCAGTGACATTAATAGATGTAAATTTTCATTGGAACAAAGAGCCTGCCGATGATCTGATTTTTTTCATTCAGTGCTTCCTTTTCTGCTTTCTAGTGCTGACTGTTCAATCAGCTATTCCTATCATAATGGGGGCAAACATTGGCACCTCAGTTACAAACACGATTGTGGCACTCATGCAAGCTGGGGACAGGAATGAATTTAGAAGGTATTGTACTTAAACACTAGATCTGAAAAGTTGCTTTTCTTCCTTCTTTGTAGGTTTTCTTCTATATTCCCTATCACTACTACTGCCATTTAACCTTTCTATTGACCAAAACTTGATTGTCTAGTTAAGAAAGTCACAAGCATGGCTATGGCCAAGGTATAATGCTGTCTAGATATATGGCTTCATATACTTGAAGAAAAGCATATTAGGTTCCTTTAAAAGATTTTTTTTTTTGTAAGGATCCACCATTTTTAACTGGACCTTGCACATGTTTGAATTTTCAACGGCTCCCACTATACCACCCACCTTTGAGTATCTCTTAATTATGGGAGGGCTGTACAAGAAGTTAATATTACAGTATTTTGGTCTAGTCTTCTTAAAAGAGACTTCAATGTTGAAGGTTTTTTAAGTCTACGGTAAGCAAGAGCTGGTAACTGTAGAGAAATGTTCTGGCTGTCAAATATATACAGTGACAACTTTTAGTCTGGCACTTGACATCATCGCTGAAAGAGGCCATGGCTTACTGCAGATGAGCAGTGAACTTGGGAGGGATATGAGACTTTGGTACCTTGTCATTTATGGCATACCAGAAGCATGAAATACACTTAGCCAAAGCACAGTTCTCCAAGATTTACTGTCCTGAATCTTTGGTTGTGCTATTCTCTGTCACTCACTTTCTAACACCAAAGTAGCCTATTAGTATCTGGTCAGGAAAATAATTTAAATAATAATGAGAATGAAGTTGATTTTTAACATTCATTAACATCACTAACAATCACTTCAGTCTGTAAACTGAAGACGGTAGCACCATCAATTTTGTTGGCCTACTTTGAATTTTCCCCCGATTTCCCCTCAGGCAGTTTGTCAGTAGGAACCTGAATTACAGGATTAGCATTTCAAGGAATTTTTCCTCCACATTTTCTTCCTTCACAATGCTTAATTTAAGGAGCTATATTTTAAAACAAATACAGGCAGATGGCAGAGAATTAAGAAGACCACAAACAGCTATTAGGAAGGTGGGAAAGAGTGCCTCTGAGGGAAGAGCTGTGGCTCCTCAGGCTGAGGAGGAGAAGCTGGAAGGGAGCTGTATACCAGCGGTTTGCAAGAACATGTGAGGGCTCCAAAGAGCCATCTTCCCACATGAGTCAGGGAGAGCAGGTCCCAGAGGCAACGCCTGGCAGAGGATTAAAAATGTACTAAAAATGGGTGAGAGGCAAAACATACGTAGGCTGTACAGACACTTCTTTCTTCAGACAAGTACTCTTGGCAGCCTTGTGTTAAGGAACACTTTTGCCTGTTCTGGTTTGTCTTGTTTCACTCACCTGGCTGGCTCTTTCACTCAGTCAATGGTGTGGAGACAACTTCGTGCTCTATAGCAAAGCAGCCATCTCCTGTGATCCCAGAAATTAAATGATTCTCATCTTGAAATGGGCTTCATCCCCGCCTCTATGATATCATATTTAATTGATGTTGTGCACATGTTATTTGATTAAAAGCAGCTCTGTTTTTTAATTTCTCCTTGAAGGGCTTTTGCTGGAGCAACAATCCATGATTTCTTTAACTGGCTCGCTGTGTTTGCACTGTTGCCCATTGAAGTTATTTCTGGGTATCTTTACCATCTCACCAATGCTATAGTTGAGTCTTTTCATCTTGAAAGTGGTGACGATGCCCCTGAGCTACTAAAAGTTATCACAGACCCCTTTACAAAGCTCATCATTGAGGTAAGCTCTTTCTCTCCTCAAGGAAGCGGCTTACTTGGTTCAGTCATGGCTAATCAAAATGCTCTAAATATGGGAGAGGCTCTCACTCACTTCTTTGTGTCCTTGAGGTAAAGCTCATTAGCAGATGGATTCTTCTTTTTATTCACATTTCATAAAGCCTCAGCTCTACATTTCCTGTTTCTATTTCCCCCACATTTCACCTTAATGATGGTAGATCTGGCTAGGAGGACTGGGAAGGGAGGGGAGGACAAATACAGACACATGGGATGGATGGGATGGCAGCCTGTTGCCTAGACATTGGCAGATAGTACCAGCTGAGAGAACCTAGCACATCCAGAAGATCTGCATGAGATCTACATAGATGATAAAGAAACTATGAGAAGCTTGGATGTATCTGGAGGGGCAGATGGAGGCCAGAGGGGATGTGCACAGCTCCTAAAATGACAGTAAACACATTTGTGTCAGTGTAGTTGTTTAAACAGAAAGGGTGAGATGAGGTGGAGGGTGATTTGGGGAGAATATGTGTTTGTGCATGTAGAGTTGTACCTTTTTTGGGGAGTAAACCTCCTCCTAGCTGTTGAGCAGCAGCTCCAGCACTATAGATGGTCATGCAGGCTTTATGTGGCTGAGCTTCCAAGGGGAGTTATTTGAGTAGAGCTGAACAGAAGTGTGTGATGCAAGCTGGAATAAAGCTTTTTTTTCCCTTCTTTTTTTTTTCAAGCTTGATAAATCAGTAATAAATGCAATTGCTACAAATGATGAATCAGCAAAAAACAAAAGCCTGGTAAAGATTTGGTGTGTAACTGAAACCAATGTGGTGAGTATCATGCTAAATTCATTGTCAGGTTCCTCAGAAAATATATTACTGATCTGTAGTTGACACTCCTTATCACGAGATTGTGAAATTTTATTTTTAAATGAGGGTGGGTTTTTTTTTGCATCAGTAGAAGAATGAAAAAAATTTAATGTATCTTTTGCTCCACTTAAACCGAGGATGTCATACCAGTGGTGAGCTTGACCTGGTTGCTTTCGGTACCATGCAGGCCCTCGCTTATCAGAACTGGTGGTTTGGAGCCAAGTCTTTTACTCCGTTCACATCCAAATGCCTTTAAACTTCAATACTCCTACCAACTCCCTGAAAGTGGAAAAATTCTGCAATATCAGCCAAAAAAAATATCTTTTTGCCCACCATTTATCTATTGATCTAACCAGCTTTAGTCTTGCGTGTCTCAGGGTGATCTGGTGGCAGCTGGTTATTTGCAGCTTTCTTGGAAAACTGCCCTCAGAGAAAACCTCTGTGGGGCTACGTCCCATTGTTCTTCACCCCAGGAACACTGTTGCTTGAGGGAATCTGTTGCCCAGATCAACACCAATGAGTATTTTGGTAAACTGTGGAGCTGAGTGTTTGGTTTGCGTTGTTGACCTAACTAACTATTAGAATATTAAATATGCCTTGGATCTCTAATTAGACTATTCTACTTGTTGGTGTGTATAGAAAAGTAATTCTTGAAGTCCTGAGGCAGAAGATACTTAAGGACACACAGCGGAGGTTAACATTTAGAGCTTGGGTTTTCAGAGGAGCCCAGCTCCTATTGAATGATGGTTTGGATGGCCAGTGAGACACTGTGTAGAGAGATAGTGCCAGGAGCAGAGCTGTGCTAATGTGGAACTGCTCAGGTTATGCTGCTGAGGAGCTGGATATTTCATCTCAGAGGAGGTGTGATGCTTAGGCAGCTGTACTGCCTTGAGGTCCCCAGCCTGCGCTTGGCTACCCCTTCGCCGCACTGCCCAGGCAGGCACAGCCTAACTCTCAGAGAGGCCTGAGCCCCTGAGTCCTACAGTCCCCCCACTCTTAGAAGACGAGCAACTACATGGAAAGTGTAGGCTGGGGGTTACATTTCCATATGCAAATTTTTTTCTGTGTTTGTTGATATTTTGGTTGTGTAATTACTGCCCAAGCATATAGTCAAATTGCAAAGACACGTGAAACCCCTACAAGCTTGACTTCAACTTGGTGGGGGAAGAGGAAGGTAATTTAAATTATTTACATTCCTAGTGGGTTAAACTTTTTTGGCAAAAGTGATTAAACAGACTTACGGCAGGGATAAATACATACAGACCCCATATGTTTAAAGCAAAACAAACATTTCGATCTAATGCAGCTGGGTGTCTGCAGGCAGCGTGCAGCCAGAAAATATGATTTCTCTTTCCCTGTTTCTGCAAAAGAGAATCACTCAAACATTTCTCAAAGATACCTCCTGTTCAGCAGTGTGGTTCAGAGTCCGTTTGGCTGTTAGCTGCTGTTGTGGGGCGTACAGTTCAGTCAGCAAACAGCTCCTTAACCTGCGTAAGGACTCATGGACCTAGCGTCAGAATGCAATAGGTCTGGGCTAGGAGCTCTGACAAGGAAGGCTTTACCACAGTAGAAATAGAAATTCAGGTTCAGCTCAGTAATACTAGTGTTAATCAGAGTTCTGGTAATTAGCTCCTAGACAGCATTTGAGCTTTAAAAAGAAAAGTACTAGCAGCACCTCTATTTCTACAGGTAGGAAAACTGAGGCACAGAAAGGCAGTGTGAGCAGCTTGTGCTCATCCAGCACCAGAGGCTGCACCAGTGTGCTAGTATTCTGAATCACAGTCCTGTGCAGACCATTAATAGCAGTTAAGGTGACAGTAGAGAGGTTTTTCTTTGACCCAGGGAAGCTGTGGCTCTGGCTGGAAAGGGAATGCCACCGTCCCCCAGCTGCAGCCCAGCATGAACCTCTTTCCATCAGCCCTGACATCAGTAGTTAAGGTTCTTAGCTACTGATGACTTGGTGCTATGATTATTACCAGGAAGAAGATGCGGGGGGTATTTTAATCTTTAAATGTTGTATTGATTGACTTGAGTAACAACACAACCATTTATTTTAAGAATGCAAGAAATTTTGGCGTGTCATTAACGTGCCAGCTTATATGCCAGCTTGCAGATGCACCTTCAGCTGAGGAGTGCTTGGTTGCAGTGAGAACCTAGAACTTTGCATAAGCTTTTATTGAAGGTTTGTAGGTGACTGAAGTATCTGCTTTGTCTGGCAATCTTTAGACACTGCAGAATGTCACAATTCCACCTTCAGAAAACTGCACGTCTCCTGACCTTTGCTGGACCAAAGGAAATTTGACATGGACCATGAAGAATGTAACTGAAACAGAATATATCAGTAAATGTAAGTAGTAGAACTCCTTCTCCTTCAGAAATATCTTTACAAATGTATATGGTTTTCTAATGGTATTAACAGACCCTTTCAGAGGTATATTGAGGCGCTCACCTGTACACGGACACAAGGTACTGCTGCAGGTGCAGAGCAGCCCGTGCTCTGTTATAGCTACACAGCTGGAGTTACCAGCATCATCATGGTATCTGGCTGCAGATGGATCTCTTTCCATGCTCCCTGGTATCAGTAATTGAGGTCTCCAGTATCATGTCACCCTCGCTATTCAGGTGACTTGGAGCTACAGTTACTTTGCTGTAATGGTTGCTTGGGTATCTCCATCCCCACGCGTGCCCTTCAGGACTTTGAACAGCCCTCCTCCGGCGTGCAGCCACCCCTGGGATGAGCCGACCCACCATCCAGCTCGGAGCATGCCAAAATTTCCTCACACCATTGTATTCCTCTCCCTTGCACGTGGTCCCCCAGCTCCTGCCTGCCTCGCAGGGGTGCCCACCGTGTATTTTATAAGCGTGTCCATACAAGAGGCCCTCTTGCCCACCTCAGACGTGGTGTTTGTGGAGGAAGGGAGGTGAGGTTTTCACGCTTTGCATCACCCCCTCAAGCTCTGTGTGCTTTGGTTCCATTTTTTTAGGGGCGTATATGAAAACCAGAGCTGGGCTTGGGATCAGAAGCAAAAATGCAGCTAGGCAAATTCATTTTCCTTTTCTTTTTCAGGCTGGCACCTCTTTGCAGACACAACCCTCCCTGATCTTGCCATCGGTCTCATCCTTCTGGCTTTGTCCCTGCTTGTTTTGTGCTCCTGTTTGGTGATGATAGTTAAGCTATTAAACTCTGTGCTTAAAGGACAAGTGGCGAGTGTTATCAAGAAGACAATCAACACTGGTAATTATCTGCTTTTCCTGAAGATTGTTTCCAGGAATGACAAGGACACTGAGCACATTTATTGATATCTCCTCTTCTGGCAGATATTATAGAATGGTTTAAAGAAAATAGTATTAAACCAAAATCACAGTACCTCCCCCCCTCCTTTTTCTCCTCAGCATGTTATTTTCTTTCTTTTGAAAATCTATTAGTGAACAGCTTGCTTGTGAACTGCAGCAGATGAACAGCAACAGAGACCAAAGTCCAGGCTCTGTTTCTTGATGTATAATCATTAGCTGTTAGAAATGTAATGTTCCCATCCTCAAAAGATAGCGCTGAAGTGCTGAGATCATGATTGCCTGCTCTGGCACAGAGCCTGCATGTTTCTTCTAAAGTTGAAAAGAAGTTCGTGATGACTAATGATCTAATTCCCTTTGTTTGCCCTGTTCCACTCCTTAACCCTCTCTTCAGTAGGATAAGGCAGCCCTGAACAGTGGTGGTTGCTGTCTTCCGCTGTCTTCTCCAGGTGTGTTTTCAGCCTGGATCCATTGAGTGCAAATGTTTTTATTTTTTACTTGGCTGCTCTTTTCTTCCCTTGGATAGAGAGGTTAGAACTTGTAGCAGAGAAAAGCAGTCCTGGCATGTATCCGGTTGTGGTTGAAGAGAGGTTTCACAGCAATAGGGAAGGCAACAAAGTGGTCCCTATGCTGTCTTCTCTTCTCCTGGGCAAAGAACACTGCCTGAATCAAAAATGAGGGGTAGAAAGTAATCAGCAGCCAGTTGCTGTTCATTTGTGATCTACTCTGTGTTCCTCTGTGTCTTCTTGACTAACTCCCGACTTTTTGGCTCACTCATAAATCTGCAGAATACAGGGGACCACTGTGCCTGGTTTCTCTAATCAGCGGGATTAGCTTTTCATTGCAAGAGTTAAGAAGTGAATTTTTAGGAGGTGATCTGCTTGAAACTAGTTAGAACAAACAACCTGATTTTCTCAGGATGGTCTTCAGAGCTTTCTGAATATCCGATCCATGCAGCAGGTACCTGGTTGCCAAAACCAAGGCACTGAAGACACCTAGAAGGTATTGTGTTGACCTCTGTGGAAACATTCCTGGTACCTAACTGTATTACAACAGAAATGCTACCTTTGGTCAGGACAAACGTCTACCTAGTCTAGTATCCATCTCAAAGTGCATCCAGTGATGGAAGGCTGGAAAGGGAGTACAGCAAACAGCGTAAATTTGAGTAGTAGAGCTGACTCTGACCCAAAATCATCATGTAAGAGACAATATGCAAACACTATATCTACAACTGAAATGCTTAATAGTCTTTTCACTGTTATGTTACTGTTACATAGAGCATTTGGTTATCCTAAAGACAATGTTCTCCCTCTGTTTTTTTAGATTTCCCATTTCCTTTTACTTGGCTAGCTGGATACCTGGCTATGCTTGCAGGGGCTGGTATGACCTTCGTTGTCCAAAGCAGTTCTGTTTTCACATCTGCCATTACACCCCTTGTTGGTAAGTTGTCGGTCTTTATCCCCATGTTTTATATTCTCCATCATTCTGAAATCACTCAACCCTGTTTCTTTTCTCCTAGGCATTGGCGTTATAAGCATTGAGCGCTCTTATCCCCTTACCTTAGGAGCTAACATTGGCACAACCACAACAGCTATACTTGCAGCTTTAGCAAGTCCAGGGAGTACATTAAAATATTCATTACAGGTCAGTATAAACTAATGCTTCCTTGATTTCATTTACAAGTTGCAACTTTTCTGAAGAAAAACCTGACAAAATTGGCTCTGATGCAAATATGCCATGGATGCCATGCTTGTTTTTGAGCTATTAATGGCAGATCATTAATTTAAACTACTAGAGCAAAAGGCTTTTAATAAGCGTTCTCAAAATGTCGATGCATAGTAAAATCTTGCTTTCATAAACTGGGCTTATCTGATTGAATTAATCCAGAATTGAGACAGGGTTGCCCCCTTGACCCCCGAGTGTGGGGTCTCTGCAGCTTAGAATTCAGTGTCCACATCTCTGACAATCCTCTTAGGTAGTGCCCTATGAGGATTACTAGTTTCTGTAAGTTCCCTCCTCAGGACCCTAACTCAGTTCATGCAGTGTATAAAGACTCCTGTAACCTAAGTGAGGACCGTACAACTTGTAAGATGGAACGCTGTCTACCTACCTGAGGTACCTGACATCTATTTTCTCATTGTAAACCTAATCTGAGTGGGTTTTATTGAATTCCTTGTTGCTTCAGACTGTTTGAAAAGTGGGCAGCCTGGCTTTGGGCTCCCATTTACCACCTAGTAAAGAACATTCCAGACAGAAGATAACATTTGAATGAACCCTCTACATCAAAGAGTGAAAAGATAATGAATTTTCCTTTGTGAATAGGATGAATGTTTTTTACTAGCCACAATAAATTAAGAAAATTGCAGAAGTCATTTTATTGTCCTCCAGAATGATAGAACAGATGTAATCATGAGAAGATACTATCTTGACCAAGCTCAGATTTCGTGATAACTTGCAGTCTTTATAACATACTTTAAAAATAAACCCCTGTACTTTCATGTTTGCTTTAGTCTGATAACAGTTATAGAATGAAAATAAGATAAGGTGAGCAGGGAATGTACTGTTTTGTTCAGTATATGCTTATTCTATCTAAGTGACTTCTGAAAGCTTTAGCAAATAGGTCTCTCTTCATGCTTATTTTTAAAAAAACAATTTTGAAGAATGTGAATCAAATGATTATAAAAGACCCAAAGTGACATTCCAGGAATCTCCTCAGTGCTCTATAAACCTCTAGCTAATTTTTGGAAAATCCAGTTTCGTACCATTAGCAATTTCTCAATAGCCTGTATGCAGTATCTAATTTACGCGTCCCATCTTTTAATCGAAAATCTGTGAGTGAAGAACTCAATGATGAACAGTTCTCATGTGGCTCTCACGCCTTACTAACAACAGAACTGTTTCCCAATAGCGGTTTGGTCTGTCGTCTTTATTTCTGATGGCCTCCATTTCTTGCGGTTGAAAGCTGCATTTTGAGACTTCTCCATCTGCGGGGAGATACGCCGTCCCCGTTAGGCTTGCCTCGTTTCCAAATGCTGTCCCCTGTTTGTAGGCAGTGATCATCACAGTGTATGAGGTATTACCGAGTCCTTGCTTCATGCTAGGAAAGGCCTTGCAGTGAAACGGTGTGAAAGACAAGAAAAAACTGTGGGAAGCAAGGGAAGGGAAACTATGGAGTCTTAGTGCCACTGGAAATTATTATCATGTGAGTAGGAGCATTTAAAGGCATTTTAATTAACGAACTCCTCAAACGTTTTTGCTTTCAGATTGCCTTGTGCCACTTTTTCTTCAATATCTCTGGGATTATTCTGTTTTACCCACTACCTGTTACCCGGCTGCCAATTCGCATGAGCAAGACCTTGGGAAACATAACAGCCAAGTACAGATGGTTTGCTATATTTTATCTTCTCGTCTGCTTCTTTCTTTTGCCTTTGTTTGTATTCGGTCTGTCACTGGCAGGCTGGCCAGTCCTTTTGGGTGTTTGCCTTCCCCTGTTTGCTCTTTTTATTGCTGTGATTGTAATTAATGTTATGCAGTCGAAGCGACCACATTCGCTGCCTGAGAAGCTCCAAAATTGGGATTTCCTACCCATCTGGATGCACTCCCTAGAGCCCTGGGACAATATAATTATGTCCTCACTCTCCTTTTGTGGGAAACACTGCTGTGGCTTCTGCAAGTGCTGTAAAGTCAACGCAGAACAGGAGGGTGCCAAAGACAAGCAGCTAAAAACTATGGAGGTTTACGAAAACACCATTGCAATGGCTGATGAAGAAAGAGGTGGAAGAAGGGCACCAGCCACAGCTTGTGTTGAAAAAACAGGCACGAACAACACAGCCTTATAGTAGTGGATCAACCCATATTAGCTGAGATACAGGATAGGACAGTCAGGCTCTTGAAAACCACCTTGGACAATGGACTGAGGACAGGGTGAACGTTTTGTTAGGCTCCTGCAGCCAGTGATATATCACTCCTCAAGGAATGAAGTCAGACAAGCTTGACAGAGTGTCTAGAAAATCTATGATCAGTTGAAAACCTAATAACAGATCTGCTTACAGAGGATCTACTGTGCGGTACCTTCATCCAATGCTATCAGTACCAAACAAAAGAAATCCTGATGTAGTCCCATGAAGAGAGGCATGAAAGGAGTGGTGACCAATTCAAACTCAATTAAAAAACAAACAAACAAAAAATGCACTTGTAGAACACCCTTTCTGACCTACTGGCTTATTCAGCAGAAGTCACATTACAATATCTAAAAAGCTCTGGAAATGGGGGAAGAGAGATAATCCTAATGTTTTTGTTGGCCTGTTTGCAGTGGTCGAAATGGAAGATAGTAGTTTTCCCAGTACGGAACAAATCTATTCTACGTGTGTGAAGGAAAGTGAAATGCGGGGATACCCTTCAGAAGCTGGGAGTCCAGAAGCTAGGACTCCTTCTAGGAGTCCTATTCTGGCATAAGGGTGTGCACAAGCCCATTTTGAGCCCACTCTGTCTCCTTTAACACCGGAGACAGGAGTTACAATCTTCTAAATCTTCTATCTCAAGCTAAAGGCCATAAAAGTAATTGCTGATCCCTCTGCCTGCTGAAAGGTTTGGAGATGCTGGGTGGCTACGGAAGGGCTTGGTGGACTCAAGATGTGGTTGTGTGGCCATTCCTCTCTCTAGATGGAGGGAGGACAAGTGGCCAGTGTAGGGGAGGAGACAGCTGCCCAAACCTGGGCTGGTGCCAGGAGGTCTGTGTGCAACCGTGGCTCAGCTCAGATGAGCCACAAAATGACCTTTCAGAGTAGCGGTGGAGACTGGCTTTAGAGCTACAAGAGAGGGAACCTGGAGAGCAGGTTATGGCTAGCGCGGGACGCAAAGCAACGTTCGCTGGCGAGAAAGGAGTGCTCGCTCTGCACCACCCCTTCGTGCTCTGAACCACCCTCCTTGGAAATAATGTGAATTTTACTGGCAATTGTATATAGCAATCGAAATCCCAAATAAAATCCATAAGTAGTGTAGTCACTACCATGTATAGTCAACCTATAGGTAGCGTAGCACTTGGTGGGAAGCTGGTTGTGCTCCAACCTTACCATTGCTGATGTTTTAGCAAATGCTTGTGAGGCTGCTGTGAATCATGGGCTGACAAAAGGCATAATTTCAATGCCAGAAAAAGGGCGTTTCAAAGATGCACTGTACTTCTGCTGGCCTTCAATACTATCAGTGAGTATGGGATAATATCTGAAGTCCAACCACTAGTGTTAAAAGAAAAATCAGGTGGCTGAGTGTAGGCCAAGTGTCATTTAAAGCCAGAAACCCAATTTAAAGCCAGTTTACATGGCTGAGTTGTAGATTAAATTTGTAATGGAAATGCTGAAAAGACCTTTAGTTTAACATAGCCGCTCAGTGCTGCTAGAACACATTGACTTCTGAACAGCTGTTTGTTTTCTGAAGAAGTCTGGAATTCAGTAGGTTGAATTTGGCAATCAGGTAAATATGTACATTTTAGAAGTGAAAATTCTTTCCATTTACTTTTTTAAACTGACATTTAAATTGGCAAAGTATGTTGTTGAAAATGTGTTTGCAAATTGCATTCATACTGAGATTCCAACTGTTTCTGTAATTGTGAGCCAGTTACAGAACGAAAATAAGATAAGGTGAGCAGGGAATGTACTGTTTTGTTCAGTATATGCTTATTCTGTTTAAGCGACTCTGAAAGTTTCAGCAAGTAGGTGTCTCTTCACACTTATTTTTTAAAAAACAGTTTTGAAGAATGTGAATCAAGTGATTATAAAAGACATATATATATAAAAAACTTTTTTATATATATATAAAAAAGACTTATAAAATGCTTAGAATCAGAGTGAATTTCCAAAAGCTTCTCGTTTTAGTATAGTTCTGCTCTTTGTGGGTTTAGTAGCAGAAAGCAGAGTTATGTAAAACTATTTTTTTAAAACTTGTATTCCTTGTCCTTCCTATAGTCGAAACAGAATTTTGTCAGTATGTCATTTTTAAAGTGGAACTTTGATATCTTCACTAATTCTTCTTTGTTTTATTCTCACAATTCTGGATGCTCCCAGAATCTGTTTCTTTAAATCCCAGCATGCACTTTCCATGCTCTGTTTCTTTGGGAAAAAGATGAGAAAAAAATCCAGAATTCTTTCAAAGTTATCTCAAGTTTCCATTAACCACCCGCTGAAACAGGAAAAATTTTAATCTACTTTTACTCATTTCTTAAACCATGTGCACCTTATTTTGCATCTTGAAGCAAAGCCATCAAGCACAGTGATAATAACTGTGGAAAAGCAGTTCTTTCTTACAAAAGGTAAAAGGGTAATAATTAATAGTCAGGCATATCAGTACTTTATGGTTCCTCACAGTAACTTTTCCCCAATGATACATTCAGTTCTTTCCTTGCTGCAGGCCATATTGTGCCATTCATTGTTTTAGGCAGATTCCAACAACGATTTCTGTTTAACACTTGACAGCACAACATGTCCTGCCATATTTCCCCCCCCCCCAATCAAAAGATATTTACACTTTATTTATAATTATTTGAGTGTACAGAATTTTTCTTAAGTTATACAGAAAAAGGCTTGTAATTGTGTTATATACTACGTATTTGAAAACTATGCAATGTTTATCTATAAAAATGTAAAAAGGAACTACTGTATATTTTGTAATATAACTTTTCAAATTGTTTGTAACAGTGTATACTGTGTTTTACGGAGGCTGTTGGCTCCATCAGTAGGTTACGTAAAGATTGTTAGCAATGCAGAGACAGATTTCTTAACGTAAAGGTGAAAAACACCTACATGCTTTCATAATATGGCTTAATGCACAATGACATTGGACTCTACTTTTCTAAAAGATTTGAATTTTCTGTAATGAGGCATTTTGGAAATACAAAGTTTCTAAAATACTTTTTTAAACTCTTAAACACTGTGTCTTTTAACTGTTTTGAGGACAGTGTATGACTTTATACTTTGTCATGAATATTCATTTTGTCTGTCCTCGTGCATTGAATGTAAAAATAAAGAGAAGTTTTAAGAAAATAACATCTTTTAATCATATCTTTTTACATACATATCATGTAAGCTTGCAGAAAAATAAGTATGCAGACAAGTTCTAGTCTGACCTCATGCAATGTACAAGAAGTAAGGTTAGCATCAAGCACGAAAGAAAACCACCAGAAGCCTGTGTGCTCAACGTTTTCATATCAATGAGAGATTTTCATATGGAGAAAAACAAAAAGAATTGCTCAGTGCGATGGTGTGGGTCAAGATATTTTCTGGCAGGGTTCTGCAGGCTGTCCTCAGTGAAGGTAAGCATGGGAGAGCAAAGCCAGGGTTGTTGTAACAACAGGATGCATGATGTTATACCGAAAGATCTGTGTCATTGTGCTAGGCTCAGATTCTCCTTTCTATGTGAAAGATAGTGCACGGGGTGTTTCCAAAATGCTCCTTATATCCCATAACCTGAGTGATGTCTGGCTTATAACTGGGAAAAAATAACCATCTCACTCTTTTTTTTAAGCACACATGACCTATGGAGCTTAAAATTAAACAGAGAGAGAGAAATAAAAAGTACTCCTTAAATGCCTTAAAGATTATTTTAAAAGGTTTTTAGACTTCCTGACTATGAGTTCAACAGTAGCTGAGGAACCAGGTCTAAAACCAACTACCATTCCCAAATAACACCACATTTTAATGAAATGAAGATAGCAGAAGTATTTCTTATAACACAAATATTTATGCACTACAGTGTAAATTGTTGTCTTCTAAAAATGCAGTAAGCACCCTAGGCCCGTGATTTAAAACTTACAGCTTCTTACACCCATGCAGAAATACTGTGTGTCATCACCCTCCATGACTCGCTGTCCATGAGGAATCAACGCGCATCCAGAAAACACGACAGGTTGTGCCATCCATCTCTTCCATTTCCAAACCCTTTGCAGAGCTACCTCGGGCAAAGGTCAGCAATGCCTGTAGGTATGCAACAGCAGGTACGTCATGAAGTGCCGCGCTGATCGGAAGCCTTCAAAACGTTCAAAATAATGCTTCAGCTAATTGCCTAGTTGCTCCTGCGACCGGTCTCAATCCTCTTCCTCTCTGCTTGTGACTTAACCGTGTTGTCCACAGCTCCTTCTGGGGTTCCTGTGCTTTTTTACCCTCCACTGAAGTTTCACGTTTTCCCCCAGTTTCAAATTCTTGGTACCCCTGCATTTAACTGCACCAGGCCTACCACTGCGAAGAGTTCCCATCAGCCAGAAATGCAGGTTAAATGCTTCTTCGTCTCTTTCTTCAGCTTACCACGTAGCGGTGGGCAGCCGGTTGGGTCGCCAAGACAGCCGCTGGCCACGCCGCTGAGAAAGGCTGTTCTCTGATTTCAGGCTAATTATTTGTGGGTGCAGGCTGGTGTGGTACCATTGGCAGTAGCTTAACCAACACGCAACAGCACGGGATCTGATCCGGTGAGTTAAAAATAAATAGCGCGTAGCACTGAGCAGAAATCCACTGTTTCGAAAGCTGCGCGAGGGAGGATATACTCCATACCGACACCGGGAATGCCAGGCCAGGCTTCAGTTGCGTGGTTTCAATAGGCTGTGCTTCCATGCAAGTGCTTTATCGGCATTTGGATGTTTCTTTCTCTAGCTGATGGCCGATCCTGGTGTTCCCACATGCCAAAGGCATGACGCTGTTATGTGTAAACCCGCTCATGATATTTTTACAGTGAATCCTCGACAGATCTTAGTCCCTTTATTGCAATTCTACTACAAAGGAAACATGCGATTCGTACAAGAGGGCCGAGTGTTTACTTTGCATACGGGATAGTAATTATACTGATCTTCACTGAGCTGTCCCCTAAGCAGGTTTCCCCTGACAACTGAGATCCGAGAGTTTTAACAAGATGGAGAAACAGAGCGAAGGCTAGCATTAAAGTGTCACAAACATTCCATCTTACTCAGCACCTGATGAAACTCCCTAATTGCCATTTACACTTTTGGGGTGTATCAATCCTTTTACACTGCTCAACGTCTAAGGACATGTTACCATGGCATAAACCATCAGGGTAATTACAGGAGAAGATATTTTGCAACCAACAACACAGTTGATAGATTGGGTTTTTTTGCACAATACAAAAAGCATAAATTACAGGGCATGCAAACAATTTATGGACCAAATGCTGCCCTTGGTTAGGCAACGTGCAACCATAATTGACATTAGGAAAATTGGTGCACGTGTGAACTAGGGTAGCATTAAGCCCTATTTTAACTGACTAATGCAATAGTCTCAGGCACTGGATCTCAGATGGTTGCCAGCAGAAGCCTAGATCCGGTGTTGACTCTTGCTTGTTGCTTCCAGCTGTTATATTGCCTGAAAAGATATTTTTAAAGGTACCTATCTATGTAATTTCTCTGTCTTCCTCAAAGAATGTGCTAGAATACAGTCTCAAACACTCCCCAGCAGAGTGGGAAGCATACGGCTACCCCTGTGCACTAGGTACACAGCATCCTTTGGCCCGTGCTTGAGGACAGGTATGACACAAGGAGCTTTTCTGATGAAAATGACAGCACAATGGCGCAGGTCATGGGCTTGTATGCTGGAAGTTGAAGAAAACTTAGGGGGTCTAAGTGTGTCCTGGGGAAATCTGCTTAACTTGGTTGCCATCTGTCATGGTTTAACCCCAGCCAGCAGCTAAGGTCCACACAGCTGCTTGGTCACTCCCCCATGGTGGGATGGGGGAGAGAATCAGAAGGGTAAAAGTGAGAGAACTCATGGTTTGAGATAAAGACACTTTAATAGGCAAAGCAAAAGCCGCGCACACAAGCAGAGCAAAAGAAGGAATTCAGTCACCACTCCCCATGGGCAGGCAGGTGTTCAGCCATCTCCAGGGAAGCAGGGGCCCATCATGCGTAATGGTTACTCGGGAAGACAAACACCGTCACTCGGAACGTTCCCCTCTTCCTTCTTCTTCCCCCAGCTTTACATGCTGAGCGTGATGTCATATGGCATGGGATATCCCTTTGGTCAGTTGGGGTCAGCTGTCCCAGCTGTGTCCCCTCCTAGCTTCTTGTGCATCCCCAGCCTTCTCACTAGTGGGGTGGTGTGAGAAGCAGAAAAGGCCTTGACTCTGTGTAAACACTGCTCAGCAATAATAAAAACGTTCTCCACCCCTTATTCCATACCATTTACATCATGCTCAGGTCCCACGTTATCCAATACATTCTCATTACCCACCATCACCCTTCCCAACCTTTGACATAATACACAGATCTAATTCCCTTAGTAGATGGACCCCCATAAAATGTCCATAAATGTCCAAAAAAATGTCTACTGAGTTCATTTAGTCCACAACTTTGGGCTCCATCTCTTATGGTGGTCACTCAGGACAGGGGAGGTGGTGTGTTGCATGGAGTTACTGGGGACCAAAGGCAGCTCAGGTTGGATCACTGCTGCATTTGCACTACTTCTTGTAAGGCTTGTCCTTCATTGGTTCACTTGGTTCCTGCTATAATAATTCCTACAACAGGCAGCTCAGATCATGGGTTACAACGATTTAAAGGTATTTCCATTACAATCTCCACCCCTGGGCCCTTTGGACAGGACCATAGTGTTTAACATTGCCATGAACTCCTCCCCTTGCCCCTGCTCCAGCTTGGACTTATCCACAGACTGCAGTCCCTTAAGTGAGTACCTGCTCCAAGTGGACCCTTATCTATGAGCCACAGTCTCTCCAGGGCTATACCTGCTGCGGCATAGGCTTATCCACAACCACAGCTGCTTTGAGGTGCACCTGTTCCAGTGTGGCCTTCTCCATGGGTCACAATGCCTTCAGAGATATACCTGCTCCAGCGTGGCCTTACCCACAGCCACAGTCCCTTCAGAAGTAAACCTGCTCCAACATGGCCTTACCCATGGCTGCAGTCCCTCCAGGAATGTACATGCTCTGTTGGCTTATCCACAGCCACATGCTTTGAGGTGCTCTAGCCTCATGCATAGCCACTGATGCTTCAAGCTATACCTGTTCCAGCATGGACTTATCCACAGCCACAGTCACTTTGAGGTGTATCATCTTCTCCAATGTGGACTTATCCTTGGACCACAATCCCTTCAGAGGTATACCTGCTGCAGCACAGACATAAATAACCACAGCCACAGATGCTTTGAGGTGTACCTGCTCTGGTGTAGACTTATTCATGGCCACAGATGCTTCGGGGTGTCATGCTCCCATGTGGACTCATCTGCATGTCACTGTCCCTTTGACTCCAGTTCACGCTGGAGTTCCAGCCTGTCCAGTATGGCAGCACAGAAACAGCAGCGATGCCCTGGCCATCCGCCAGCCCAGGCACATGGACATTGCTGTTATCAAAATCTTCCCAGGCCCAGCAGAGTCAGACGATGAGCAGTACAGCAGCACGGCAGCAGCAAAGCAAAAAGCAGCCACTAACGAGCACTAGACTCTAATATACAGTGAGGCAAGCAAGCTCCACGGCAAGAACAGGAGTCTGCTAATTAATAGGTAAACAGCAAGAACAGCTATAAATTCTATCTATCTAGCACATTCCAATCAAATCTGTCGTTATCTCAAACCCTTTGAGCCCCTAGTTGGGCGCCAAAAAGGACTGTCATAGTTAAACCCCAGCTAAGCACCACGCAGCTGCTCGCTCATTCACCCCACGGTGGGACAGGGGAGAGAATCGGAAGAGTAAAAGTGAGAAAACTCATGGGTTGAGATAAAGACATTTTAATAGGTAAAGCAAAAGCCACGCACATAAGCAAAGCAAAGTTAAACAAGGAATTCAGTCACCACTCCCCATGGGCAGGCAGGTGTTCAGCCATCTCCAGGGAAGCAGGGTTGCATCACGTGTAATGGTTACTTGGGAAGACAAACGCCATCACTCAGAATGTCCCCCTCTTCCTTCTTCTTCCCCCAGCTTTATATGATGAGCATGACGTCATATGGTAGGGAATATCCCTTTGGTCAGTTGGGGTCAGCTGTCCCAGCTGTGTCCCCTCCCAACTTCTTGTGCATCCCCAGCCTGCTCGCTGGTGGGGTGGTGTGAGAAGCGGAAAAGGCCTTGACTCTGTGTCAGCACTGCTCAGCAGTAACGAAAACACCCCTGTGTTATCAACACTGTTTTCAGCACAAATCCAAAACACAGCCCCGTACTAGCTACTGTGAAGGAACTTAACTCTATCCCAGCCAAAACCAGCACGCTGCCTTTGGCCAGGCTGAGCATATCCTCACTGCCCTCAAAGCTGACTCCTTCTCTCATGGAAAGGGGAAAGAGGAAAGGAGCAGGAAAAATCCCAAGCAGCATATTGTGGCTCAGGTGGGACCCCATCTCTGCCTTCAGTCCTGTGCCCTTGGAACAGCTCTTCCCGCCCTCCCTTCAAACGTGCCAATGCTGCTGAACCAAGGAACTCCCAAGCTGATGTTCACCCACTTTGGGAAAAATAGGGGCAGGGAATGATATTTTGTTTTGTTCCCTCCCTCCCCAACATTGCAAGCCTAGGATGCTGGGGATTGAGTAATCATGGACAGAGGAGGAGTGGGGCTGGAGGAACAGAGCTCCAAAATAAGGCAGGTCTTCTGGGGCTCGGATGAGGTGAAATTGATATTGGTGCCAGGTGGCAGGTTGGACCTGGTGGTTAAAGACTGCATGTACATCACAGCAGGCAGAGATCACTTTGGATTCATCAGCAGCAATTTCAATACTGGCTTGAAATGCAGGGAAAGGAATCCATTTTACTTCCATTGGCGTAAAACAAAACGGCCGGTGAGCACAGCGAGGCATCCTAATCCCAGGCTCATGGAGCTGGCAATCCTTCTCTGGATACCTCATGGTCACGGTTGTGATGGAGCACCTCCTGTCCATATCTCCTTGTCAGATAAGAGACCACCAGCCATGAATTCACAATCTCCGCAAAGCCCTCAATAAAGTGGACTCAAAGCATTTGCTGAAGTTGCTGAGGAGAAAAAGCAACCCAGTGGTCAGGGGCATCCCACCACAGGGCTTCATCTTGGGCACTGCTTGGGGAGGGAAGGAGGAGACCTTTCTCCCTCTGCAGGACAGCAGCCAGGCCATCTCTCCTGCGGCATACACACACGTGGAAGGGTACTGATGTGTTGGGTGCAAGCACTATATGCCGGTACATTTAGGACATATATCTGCAGCTGGAAGAATGACCCATGTGAAAAAAGTAACCAGGTACCAGCGACATATACAGCTAGGAAAACAACACTGGAAGGATGACTTGGACAGAGCATCCGCAAAGGCAAAGCATAACCCCTGGTGTGTGCTCAGGTGTTTGTAGGGTGGTGAGGAATCAGGAGACGTAGCAGGATGCAACAGCCAGGTGTGTTCTCCTGGGGCTGGCCCCACACTCCATTCGCCACTATGGTGGGGCTGCTGGGTCCCGGGGACAGCCCGGTTCCCAGGGTTTCGGCCACCAGGACTCAGGGCTCGGGACTGGCTCAGGCATGGGGCAACATGTAGAGGAAGCTCAGTGGGGGCTCCTCCCCCTTTTGCTCAGGAGCAGATTTAAGCCAAAATGTCACATAGATCAGTTTTGTGAAATGCCTTGTTCCTCACTGGAGTGCGAATACTTAGAGCTTTCACATCAAATTTAGGATTTAAAAGGTTTAGCAGCCTTTTAAAAAGGTTGCAAACAAGCAAATGAAGTAGAAATGAATAATAAACACTCATAATTTTTTCCTAATAGCTGCTGCGTTACAAATGAACACCATTCAAAATGGGCTGAGAAATTTTTTTCCCCCCTAAAAGCTTCAAGCAACTCTTCAGCTTAGAAAGGGTCAGAAAAACTGCTCTAGAGAGATGAAAGTTTAGCAACCTTTTAAAAGATGACAAGGGAGGCTGGACAGCAGAATTCCTTCCACATATGTACAGCATCTTCAACAAAGCAGACTATGGTTAGTGGAAAATACCACAGTGCTGAGAATGAATTTCCCAGCTGACCAGTAGAAAGGGCCATATCAGCACCTTCTGTTGAAGTGTCTTGGCAATCCTCCTAGAGGCACATCCCAGAGGAATTTAAAATTGCTTCACCCGGGCCAGGTGCCTCACCTCAGGAATGGGCATTGACTTTGGCCTCTGTAGGGCACGACTTCCCAAGTGTGCCTGTGCCTGAGCGTGCGTGCTGTACGATAGGCGTTTCTTAGTCTTGGGTCTGCAAGCCACTAGTAGGGTAATTGGTGTGCAAGGTATCACAAGCAGCTGCAACTGTTTTTTTAAATATCCATATGGAGTTCCACACATGCAAACAAGCAAATGAAGTAGAAATGAATAATAAATAAACACTCACAATTTTTTCTTAATAGCTGTTGGGTTACAAATGAACATCATTCAAGATGGGCTGAGAAATTCTGCCCCCCCCCAAAAAAAAGCTTCAAGCAATTCTTCAGCTTAGAAAGGATGAGAAAACCTGTTCTAGAGAGACAAAGTATCTCAAAAAGCTAAATCAGGGTTCCTGGGGCACAGCTGGTGATGCTTTAAAGCAAAAAGGGATGATCAAAAACAGCTGAAAAGTGACTGAAGAAGAAAAATCCTGCTATGAGCAGTCAGTTTTTGGTTTAAAGGTATGAGCTAGGAACTGCTGTATGTTTAAGCTTCTGAAGATTACTTTGCAGTAGGCAAAGATGGTCTTGGAACTACGCAGAAGAGGTGGGTAATTTTTTTATTATTTAGCACCAGTTAGTTAGTTGGAATCCATCGTACTATAGCAGAAGGGAAGGAGGTTTCTATTCAGACTGAGTGTTTCCTTGAGGCAGAGGAGGTCTGGGGAGAAGCGGGGGATGTTTTTGCTTGGTCGCATCAGTGATGTTCTGAAAGATGGACTCATTGAGGATCTCTTTGTATTATTGCAGGGATGTTATTAATTTCTCCCCTTTCCTTGGTCATGAGTTAACTTCTGTGAAGGTTTTATGTACAAACTAAGTCTGTAATTCTGTCTGCTAGCTCTGTGGTGGACATGACGGATAAACATTAGTTAAGGCTATTTTGTTCCTAGGAGAGGAAAAACAAGTAGGGCAATAGATATCTGCACGTACTTAGGGCTCGCTATTGCTATAATGCTTTAGGAGGGATGGATTGGATTTTTGTGCTTTCTTCGGAAGACAAGAATGCTTGCCTTTCTGAAGAAAGTTTGTGCTTTTTGTTGTGGGAAAAGGAGGCATAAAACGTGGCTAACTAGCACTGGTTACCATCACTACACAATGCGGCCAACTTGTCTAAAAGAATGTTGGAGGAACTGAAGTGCTGAGAGTTTTAGCTGGGGTGGTTAGAGAAACCTCTTCTCCAGAAACACGGCACGTGAAGGATCTGCAGGCAGAGAAACGAGCTGCACGCAGCGCCGGCATGATGAGGGAGAGAGGCCATGCTGGGGAGCAGAGGCATTGGCAAGCAGTGCCTGGGAATAAAAACCTTGCTGCTGGCCCTCCAGAAGGAGATGACCTGCAGGGATGTTGCTGGGCCAGGAGGAGACGGCTCTGCAGCTGAGTTAGAGCTGTGCCTCAGAGAGGGTAGCTGAATTTGTGTTTGCTAAGCAGGTTTTATTTTTTCTTTTTCTGTCAAGATAAGGTGAAGGACAGTGGAAAGGAAGAGGCAAGTCAGGACAAGAGCAGCCCCTTGTTATGTTTTCTCTCTGAAACCAGAGAAAGCTGGGGGAAGGGAAGGAATGGGGGGCAGTTCCTCATCAGCTGTTGCTGCTGGAGCATAGGAAGGGAACCTTAAGTAACGTATGGTTGCTTATGCTGGAAGTACCTGGCAGTAAAAGTTGGGTAGAAACTTCTTCAGAGACCTTTCCAGGGGGGACTTCAGCAGCAGGAGCTTCTGACTTGTGTCTGGAGAACAGTCTGGAGAGAGCCAGACTAGGATTTGAACGTCTTCAGCCTCCTGCACTCAGTAAAGAGAGGTTCTGGTGAGGTGTGCTCGTGGGGTTTTTCTTGTTTGTTGTTATTATTTATTTTCTCTATGGAGTTATCCACCTGCTTGGATTCAAGTGTGAGAAGTTAGATATGACAGAGGTCCAGGAGAAAGGGAAGAAAAAAACCCAGCAGTTGTTGCGATTTATTAGGGCTTACTAAGGGCAAGACTTGGTGTCAGCTGCACTCACTGAGACTGAACTTTGAAGTAAAGCAGATTAAAGGAGATTACCCAAGGCTGTTGAGTAGGCATGGTGGCTTGTCTGCTAAATAAATAACTTTGAGGAAGTTCTTACTGCTTGGGTAGAACATGCACGCCTGCCCCTGAGAGTAGGGGCACCTGGATGTGAAGGTGTCCTGGTTTTAGCTGGGATTTTCTTCATGGAAGCTGGTGTGGGGCTGTGTTTGGGATTTGGGATGAAAATAATGTTGTTAACATACTGATGTTTTCAGTTGTTGCTAAGTAGTGAAGGACTGTTCAGCTTCTCATGCTGGTGGGGCGGGTGGCCCAGACTGGCTGCGGGATGCTCCATACCATATGATGTCATGCTCAGTATGAAGAGCTGGGGGAAGAAGGAGGAAGGGGGGCATGTTTGGAGTTGTGGCTTTCTTCCCAAGTAACCTGTATGTGTGATGGAGCTCTGCTTTCCCGGGGATGGCTGAACACCTTATTTTGCTCCACTTGCATGTGCGGCTTTTGCTTTACTTATTAAACTGTCTTTATCTCAACGCACGAGTTTTGTCACTTTTGCCTTTCCACTTCTCTCGCCCATCCCACTGGGGGAGTGAGCAGGCAGCTGCGTGGGGCTTAGTCGCTGGCTGGGGTTAAACTATAACAGAAGGGTACAACTCATCAGGGCAGCCCCTGAGACAGGAGGGTTTCCTGTGAAACAAGGGGCACTGCTGAGGTTGGGGATACAACTCCTGTCCATCTAGTTGTCATCCTGCAGAAAAGCCAGATGAAGCTCAAAGTGGGAATTCTATTTGTATTCAAATCCTGTGTTCAGTTTTGGGCCCCTCACTACAAGAAGGACGTTGAGGTGCTGGAGTGTGTCCAGAGAAGGGCAACGAAGCTGGTGAGGGGTCTGGAGCACAAGTCTTATGAGGAGTGGCTGAGGGAACTGGGGTTGTTCAGTCTGGAGAAGAGGAGGCTGAGGGGAGACCTTAGCACTCTCTACAACTACCTCAAAGGAGGTTGTGGTGAGGTGGGTGTTGGTCTCTTGTCCCAAGTAACCAGCGATAGGACAAGAGGAAATGGCCTCAAGTTGTACCAGGGGAGGTTTAGATTGGATATTAGGAAAAATTTCTTCACTGAGAGGGTGGTCAGGCATTGGAACAGGCTGCCCAGGGAAGCAGCTGAGTCACTGTCCCTGGAGGTATTTAGAAGACATGTAGATCTGCTGCTTAGGGACATGGTTTAGTGGTGGGCTTGGCAGTGCTAGGTTAATGGTTGGTCTCGATGATCTTAAAGGTCTTTTCCAACCTGAAAGATTCAATGAAATGGATATGAGCACTTAACTGAGGTTGCAAAGCAGTCTTTAAAATCCATTTTAGACACACTCTGCTTGGATAGGTCAGGTTTGTGCCATGCAGGGCTGGTAGCTGGCAGGACAGCCCACAAGCAGATTGGGAAACCTGCTGGGTGACAGTGATAGGAGTAAAGGGACAGAAATACTTTTTTGACAGGAGATTAGTCCACGTTCCGGCTGAACCATTTGAGAATCGGATAGTCACCGATG
Organism: Phaethon aethereus; assembly: GCF_964289735.1. Taxonomy (NCBI): domain Eukaryota; kingdom Metazoa; phylum Chordata; class Aves; order Phaethontiformes; family Phaethontidae; genus Phaethon; species Phaethon aethereus. The sequence goes on along the minus strand of NC_138578.1, from coordinate 64,679,668 downwards.
CTACTGTTCTGAACATATTACACGCATCAAGATAAACATGCAGAAAATATTAGTGTAGCAAAGTTCTTAACAGGTTATGATCCTCCAGCATGTCATTTATTAACTGAAAGTCTTTTCACTAAAAATGTGCGGTATACTGGATTACAGAAACAAAATGGAGTTGAGAAACACTACATTATGGTTAACTCATATTTGTGAGGCAATACAGCATTTAATATAGCAAAAATTCACCTGTTTTCCTTTGCCTTCAGAGGCAGAATTCCTGTCCTGGTAGGAAAGTTGAAGCACCACAATATTTGGCATTACATTGCTTAGCTTCAGGCATTTGAACACCGCTGTAACAGGAAGGAAAGTTAGGCAGCTGACAGAGGAATCACAGGATGTTAGAACAGTTTGGGTTGGAAGGCACCTTTAAAGGCCATCTAGTCCAACCCCCCCTGCAATGAGTAGGGACATCTTCAGCTAGATCGGGTGCTCAGAGCCCCATCCAACCTGACTTTCAATGTTGCCTGGGATGCGGCATCTGCCACCTCTCTGGGCAACCTGTGCCAGGGTTTCACCACACTCATTGTGAAAAATATCTTTTTATATCTAGTCTAAATCTGCCCTCTTCTAGCTTAAAACCATTACCCCTTGTCCTATCACAGACTCTGCTAAAAAGCCTGTCCCCATCTTTCTCAGAAGCCCCCTTTAAGTACTGGAAGGCTGCAATAAGGTCTCCCCAGAGCCTTTTCTTCTCCAGGCTGAACAAACCCAACTCTCTCAGCCTGTCCTCACAGGAGAGCTGTTCCATCCCTCTGATCATTTTGGTGGCCTCCTCTGGACCGTCTCCAACAGGTCCATGTCTTTTCTGTGCTGAGGGCTCCAGAGCTGGACACAGCACTCCAGGTGGGGTCTCACCAGAGCAGAGTACAGGGGCAGAATCCCCTCCCTCGACCTGCTGGCCATGCTGCTTTGGATGCAGCCCAGGATACAGTTGGCCTTCTGGGCTGCAAGCACACATTGCCAGCTCATGTCCAGCTTTTCATCCCCCAGTACCCACAAGTCCTTCTCAGCAGGGCTGCTCTCCATCCCTTCATCCCCCAGCCTGTGCTGATGCTGGGTCTTGCCCTGACAACCACCACATGGCATGGGAAACCATTCACTGGAGAGGGTAATGAGGTGAGGGTTAGTGCAATGTGATGCCGAGATGCTCCAGCTTGGTGGATAGGTAGGTAGGTAGCACCGGAGCTGCAAGGGCATAGTCTATATACTGCATGGAAATACTGCGTGTGTGGATTGTCACCTCCATGATGATGTGAGGTGGCAATACTGCTTCAGGGACTTGAGCTTACTCTGAGGTAGCCTGGGTGTCTTCCAGTCCAGGGCTGGCTCAAAAGCTCTAAGCAGAAAGGAGATATGAATTTATATTGCTGAATTTAGGAGCTATTGGCATAACAGGCAGGTGGTGGCTGCTTTTTTCCTGTTAGCCTTTTGGGAAGGGCACTAGGTGCATGTGTCCTAGATCAGGCACCACCAGTAAAGAAAACCAACTTAAAAAAAAAAAAGGCCAAAAAAAGCCCCCCGTAAGATGCAGAGTCATCCTTCTGGGGCTATGTATGAGGTGGCTGCTAGACTGGGCAGCCTTGCACGACCCCTTGGCACCTTCAGCAAGCTGGTGGTTCTGCATGTAGCCACCTGTAGAAATCTTAGCCCTGGAATGGTTTCCGCAGGACTAGGGAGAAACTGAGAAAACACTCATGAATACCAGCAGCGCCCAAAATGCTGCCTCTGGGTTGGAATAGCACTGGAGTGTAAAACTCCTGAGAATGCTTATGGACTAGACACATTATGAAGCCAAGCTCCCATTCCTATCTCCTGTGGCATAAATACAGGTGATGTTGACAGGACTTTCACATTTCTCTCTGATGTATCAGTAATTCGTAGGGGCAGGGCGGTTTTCTGTGGAGTGAGAGATGAACCTCCTGGGACTAAGAGGCTGTTGAGGGCTGCTTCATCCTAGATAGGTTCTCCAGTCACAAAGCTGGTTTTGATAATAAGAAAGCTGCCTTTTTATACAAGGACAGTAGTATAAACACCCAGCCCTACCAGTGTATTAGGTATACTTTTTTTTTTACATATATATATATATATATATATGTATAAAAAAATAAAAGGCAGCAGTAGAGTAGCAGATTCTTGGACATGCTAGGCACTGGGGCACCTTCACACAGACAGGACTTTTGGTGTCTACAGTAACCAGAAGCTGTAATCAAAGTTAGTCAGAAAGATGTACCGCAAATATCTCTGAGTTTTGAGTTCCTTATTGCTATTTCTCTAACTCCTTTAAGAGTACTGGAAGAAACTAGGCAAAAGTAAGGACAGGTATTTCAAATTGATTTGGGGGGTTATAATTGCAGACATCAGCAAAAATTAGGTGTCTAATTTCAGCTTGTAAAGCAGGAAAAGTCTTGGACTGAGAACATAACTGTTCTGAATTCTTAAAAATTGACTATTACCTTCATGTGGAAGAAACTGTTAGAAATATTAATTTTTAATGAAGTTGGACATTCAGGTCCCAAATTTGCCTTTAGTTCCCAAATACTCACACTTGCGAAGGTCTGTGGGCCTTTCTCCCATGGTCTTTGAATTGGAAAAATATATTCCTGTAAAGGCTCATATTCACAGTCAGGTCTAGCAGAGTAATGCAGTTTTCTGTTGTAAAACACAAGGACAGTCATGTGATATTTTTTTTTTCTATGGTGAGCAGAACTGTTCAGGAGCACTCCGTTTCATTTGCATGGTGGTATAAAGTCCAGTCTTTCTGCAACAATAACCCATTTCTATCGGACACTGTCCTGCTGAACGTGTACAATATTTCATCTGGAAGTGAAATGACCAAGGGAACAATCTAATTCATTACTATGTTTTTTATTGGTGAGACACAAATCCTGAGGGCACGCTTTTATGTTTGCTTCTAGCAAGCAGAAGCCTTGAAGCAGGACACTGCAAAAGTGACTCAATGTTCTTAATCTGATGGAGGTAAAGTAAATTTGTCTTGCAGTGTAGATTATGCACCTCATGAATTTATTTCACCTGTGCCAATAAGTGTAAGCTGGTGCAGACTAGCATTGAGTGGCTGAGATAAGTGTTGGGGCTGGTGGAATGGGAATGATGGCAAGGCCAACAGTATGGAAAATTTACAGGGTACAAGCCCCAGATCACAGTGTTCAAATGCTGTGATGCTCCCGGTGGTGTTATCACTCAACGTCAGCGATCTAGCATAGCTTATAAACTCAAGCAGGGTTCAGGTACTACTGCTGCCCGCAACTTTGCCCAGTACTGTTGGCTGAAAAGACACAGTTATCTCTGCACTGAAGAGCAAGTAGAGGATAACTTGCTGATAGCACTTGGGATAGCCCCTGCGCAGGAAGAACCAGAGCGCGTCACAGGGCTTGTGCCTGGGGCTCCCTTTCCCTCTGACCGGGGCAGGAGAGGACTCACATCTTGGGGCGCTGCTGACAGCCAAGGCGCTGGCCCATAGGGATGAGGAGGTACAGGGATTTTATTCAAAGTTTTGGAGCCAAGACGACACCCTCGCCACAGTTGGTGTATCCATATCTGGGCAATACATTGCAGCCAAGCTGTTAGAATATGACGCTGGGGCTCTTTGAATCACCTTCCTGCACATAGTCCATGTGCACAGAACATTGTCCAGATCTTTAGAGACCTCGTCAGTGTTGAGATCACTGGAGATGACTTCCAGCACCGCTAATCCTCTCAGGTACTGGATGCCTCCATCTATGGTAGCCCACTTTCCTGGGGAGTTCACAAGATTTTCCTTGAATGGATACCTGGCCCTCACACTTGAGAGGAGACATCTCCAGAGGCTGCAAATTGCTGCCTCTTTTTTTCCAATTCCTCTCTCAATTCTCTGGTTTCTAGCAAGGGATTCTGGCTGTTGGGCTTCCTTAACTTCCAGCTGCTGACTGTTGGCCCTGTTATTGCAGCATCGGAGGAGCCAGGCAGCAATCTGCTCACCCGATGGTGGCTGTAATCTTTCTGTGTGTCTTGTCGTTCTGATGAGGTCAGGGACCGGGCAGTTTCCGCTTCCTGTCTGAATTCTCTCACTCTTTCCTCCAATTTCTTTGTCCAAGGAGTGGCTTCTTGATCAAACCTTTCCTCTTCCTCCTCCTCCCTTGCTACCCGATGATATGGACCCGTTGTTCTCCTTGCCCACTGTTTGTTTCTCACTACTGGGACAGTTACTGTAGCTGCTGTTGTTTGCTGGGTCCCTGCCTCAGCCATAGTCCTCCAAGTACTGAGCTGTGGCTCGGTAGGCACAGGCCAGGCCCAGTACAGAGCTAGAAGCTACTGGTTTTCATCGGGGTAGGCAAGACACCCTTCTATCGGGTGGTGTGTCTGTTTGTCAGGGCTGCTTGCCTGCTCGGGTGTCAAGTCCCAGGTTATGGGAGGTGATAACCACCCTAGGAACCTGCCCAAACCCTTCCACACGCCCTGCTGCCCAGGGACCAGCCACCTCAGGGCACACGTCAGTATCACCTCATCCAAAGTTGTCTTCTCTTACACCAGGACACGACCAGATGCCACAAACCCCAGAATATGCTATCAGTGTTACTCAGCAGTATTAAACAGCTCACGTGAGGGTGAACAAGGACCTTGTGAACCTGCAAAATAAACCCACCCACAACGACCCTGGGGAGGAAGAGCGAGATATATTCCCCCTTCCTTTCCAGCGCAGTACGGCCATCAGTGCCAGGGCAAAGGACACAGCCAGTACCTGTGTTGACATGTTCCCAAGCTCAGCAAAATGAAGAGATAAGCAGTGCAGCCAACAAAGTCCATGACCCGCACAGGAGCTTGCCATCTAGTAAGTACTATAGCCGTAGCACACAGCACAAAACTGCTGTTGTCTCATGCCCCATGTTGGGCACCAAAAAGCAATGTGGTGGGGTGACCTTAGCTGGATGCCAGGTGCCCACCAAGCCATTCTATCAATCCTCTCAGTGGAGGGGGGGCAGAGGGCAGAAAATAAGATGGAAAAAAACCTCGTGGGGCAAGATAGAGGCAGTTTAATAAAGCAAAAACAAAGGCTGCACAGGGAAACAAAGGAAAACAGAAGATTTATTCTCTGCTTCCCATCAACAGGTGATGTCCTGCCACCTCCCAGGAAGCGGGGCTTCAGTATGTGTAGCAGTTGCCCTGGAAGACAAATGTCATAAAAAAACAAATGGCCCCCCATTTTTTCTTAGCTTTTCTTGCTGAGCAGATGTCATATGGAATGCAATACCCCTTCGGTCAGTTTGGGTCAGCTGCCCTAGCCATGTGCCCTCCCAAGATCTTGCTCACTCCCAGCCTACTGGTGGTGAGGGAATGTTGCAAACACAGCCTTGATGGTGAGCAGGCACCGCTCAACCAAAACACTGGTGTGTTATCAGCACCTTTCTAGCTACTGATACAAAGCACAGCACTATGAGGGCTGCTATGGGGAAATTAACTCCATCTCAGCCAGACCCAATACACCATGCAAGGAACTACCCTGAAGAATCATCCTTGAACTACTCTGTCTTGACTGGTGCTACACATGGACTTGCAGGAGAATACTCTAAGCCCTTCTGTGCTGTTGTAGACAAAGTCACTGTATTTATCAGGAAACTGCAGTAAAGACCTGGAACCTGCATAATAAAACCATCCACATCAACTCTGGCTAGGAGGAGTGGGATGTATTCCCCCTTCCCCTTCACAAGACAGCTCCCCCAGCACAATACGGCCATCAATGCCAGGGCAAAGTACAAAAGACCCAGAGAACTGCTCTTTTTTTCTGGATAGAAGAGTGATGGAGACTGTAAAAGGCTTTGGAAGATTCTCAGGACTCCAGTGTTTGTGGAGTTTTGGGTTTTTTTGGCGTGTCCTTCTCCCTTCTTTTTCCCTTGTTTCAATTTATTCACAGCCAAACAAAAATGGCTTTCTCTTTCAGCTAGCCTCAATTTAAAGCACAAGACTCTGGCAGGATGGTTTTGTGTGTGGAGGAGATCAGGGGTGAGACAAGTATCTAAGAGTTTTTGGATGAATCATTCTTCAGTTACATAGCATTGAAATTGTGTATCTTCAAAAGTTGCATCTTATAAGATGAATTTCTTTTGTCCTAGGAGTGTGGTTGTTAACGCTATCACAAGCTTCTAAATGTTTCAGAGAAAATCCTTTTACTGGATTCAGTGAAAGAAACCGTCTTAGGTGCCTTTATGTATTTGCAGTAGGGGCCTTTATTAAACCGAGCCTCCCACCTTCAGCCCTTCAAATAGTTACGGAATTATATAAGGCAGGTACCCAAAGTGGTGCGTAGCTATCTAAATTTCTGCTTTCATCTGCAAGTGGAAGTGGGGTAGGTGGGTGCCTGGGGAGTTTACCTGTTATGGTTTTTAAAGGCAAGCTTAGGACCATAAAAATTATTGCAGCTGAAAGAGGGATTTTATTTTATGCACATACACTTAACAAGGATTTAATGCATCACAAAAGAACCTAAATATTCCCAGGATAATGGTATTGGGGCACAAGGTGCAAATAGGCACAAGGTAGCGGTTTGGAGGGCAGCCTGATTCCCACCCCCCCACCCCCTGCCTTGCTAACTCAATTAGCACATGGTGTAATAATGCTTTCTTGGAAAGGTGTGTAGGTATTTTATTACTTAAAATGCTGAACAAGGTGTTTCCTACTCCTGATATCAGCATCAGCGTAACTGACTCTGTCATGTCTTGCTAATTGCTCTTCCTCTGTGCAAACCCATCTGGCGCTGGTAGCATTCAAGCGCTCAGGATCTCCTGTGTATTCTCGCCGGATACGCAAGGTCTGAAAGCGAAGCTTTTAATCTCCTTTAGCATTGGAAAGGCACAGAGGGTATGTTTGCAGAGCACAGTAATGCAGCGTCACGCGGGACAGAAGAGTTTGCCCTAGGAGAGCCCAAGAAACAGGGTGTGCAGCAACGCTGCTGCCTCCGGACCCTGGCCCCAAGAGCCTCCGAGGTCACATCTGCGCTTGCCATGGTTCTCTCTGCATGGCTGTCATTTCTGGTTTGGATTTCAGCCTCTTTAAGGACACCTACGTGCTTTTAATGAGTGTAGGAGACTACTTTTAATGCTGTTAGTCCAAGTTGGGTATCTGAAGAACTTGGCCAGAATTAGTCTAGGCTATGGAATATTGGGATTCATGTCTCTATTGCAGCTTTCCAGGTCAGTGAATGAACTCTTAAATATTGGCCTATTGGTGCTTCTGAAGGCTGCTGGTGATTTTGATATATAACTTATTATTGCTTGGGACCAGCCACAGCTGAGCAGTAAATATTTAAAAACATCCAGAGGAAAGATTTCTGGTTCTCCACAGTTTCCCATATTTGTTTAATGTAGACAACTCCAGATACTTTCATTACAGTAGTTGTACCTCAGTTTCCCCTACTGGTATTGTAACCCACTGAATTGGTTAACTTGTTTTCTGGGACTAGCATGCTGTGGTTGGCTCAAAAATGGCATTGGAAGAGCTGTCCACGCACAACTGGAGCGGGCTTGAAAGGGCAACGTGACACTGATGAGCAGAGGTGAGCCTCTAAACCTTGGCAGCTGGGTAGGACAGCAGATGGAGTTGGTAGGGGATGAGCAGGCAGGGACAACTCTGCAGAGAGAGGGGAAAACTATGCTTTGGTCCTCCCAGAACAAAGCGAAGCACGAATGGAGACTTTGTCTTATTTCAGTCAGTCAGTAGTGGTGTGTTTTGGAATGGCTGCCCTGTGGTCTCCAAACACCTGCTGAGCACACCGACCCCAACAAAGCGAGCCTTCAGAACAGCTCTGAACATGCCTGGAGTGCTGGTTGGCACACCGGCTGGTGGAATCAGGATGGACCTTAGAGCAGTTGCTTGGGCCATGGGGGTGGAACAGAGACTTGCAGCCTAAATCGGAGAGGCCAGTGGTCTCGGTTTGCCTGCACAATTAATTAATCTAAACGAGGCCTAAAGGATGTGCTTGGGCACCGGCTTATGATCATCTCCGCTATTTGGCGGTGTGCTTCCTGGCCTAACTTGAGCCCATTCGAATAGTACCCCCTAGACAACAGCCTGGCACCATTCCGGGAATTTTATGGACCAGGGCTGGTCCCAACCAACAGTACACGAGGCAACTGGGTTCTCAGGAAGAGTTTAACTACTCACAGCCAGGTAGTGGAGCTTGGCCTTCATTAGCTTATTAATGCTGGCAGACCTGATAAGAGCCCTGAGTATTATAGCATTGATAGCAATGCTGAGTATTAGGAGCTATCTAGAAGGTTGATGAGGGCCTAAGGGGAGAGGTCAGCGTGGACAAATGAGGGAGGACAACAGGAATTGGAAAAAGCAAACTGGAGAGTGAAGCAAGGTCAAGGAATACGTTAGCAGAGAGGAAAGATCACTGAACACGGGGTTATAAACAAACCTGTTGCAGCCAGTTTTCTTCTAAGGGGTTATTAAGATGCCCAAAGGTGGATGGGTGTCTGACAGCACTTACCAAAGAACCCAAGCCCCTTAACTTAACGGGCACATAGCACTGGTGTAATTTAAGTTTGGAACCTCAGTGCTTCAAAATATCTATAGCAAGTGGTTTTTGTTTTTCTGTTTGTTCTAGGGGTGTGTGTGTTTGTTTTTTCCCCAAAACACATCTAATGCTTGCTGTAACGTCAGCAGGTACTGCAATTACACACGTGATCTTTTCCTTTCCGTTTTGGTTACTTATTACTCCTGATCTTTCCTGGTTCTGATGCTCACGTACGTGAACCTGCACGCAGCTGCTTTTAACACAAGTACCTTGTATTTAGGCGGAGACTTGCTGTTACTTTTTTTACTGTAAATAATAATTTGGCCTTCTGGAATTAGGAATTGTGTCTTTTCATAAACATTCAAGCTGTGATGCATTTCCAGCATGTCCATATGCCACTGACTGCTGCTTCTCAGTTTACAGTGCTCTGCTAATTATTCAGGAATTGCTCCTGTCGCCTAGATCTTAGAAGACAGCACGGGAATTTGCTCCTCATCGTTCTTTAGCTTCCTTACACTTGGGCTTGTTCTTCAGAAATTCCAGCTGTTTCTTTCCTGTTCTCTTTCTACATCCCAATCTCCTAATGCAGTTTATGCATTTATGGGAGGGAGCAGAGGGTGCATGGGTGAAATTCCTCATCCAAAGCTTATTCAACCTGTTTCATACCTGTGTGCTGCATTTCGTCCAGAACAAGCGTCAACAGCCAGTCTTACATGTCATATAGCCCATGAGCCAGTGAGGACAGCTTACATAGACAAGAGTCTGCTATAAAACAAAGCTGTTCACAGGTAATCCATGTTTCCTGCATGCTTTGAAAGACCATTTATGCTTTTCCTGTAGCCCAAGTGGGAATACAAAAGTCCCAACAGGGGATATACTTATAATCATATAATCAAAATCAATGTACCAGGACTAACTTCCATGAATTGCCCCCTTTCTATCACTGAATAAATTTCCATGGCAAGGTATGAATTTTCAACATGTATTAATATACAACTTTAAGTATGCACTCATGCCTGTATATCAGGATGTAATGTTCATCACTGCACAGACCAGGGAACAGATTCATGCAGCAGTCACAAGTCACCCACATAGGATGCCTACTTCTTTTTCTGTTTATTTTTCCTTTTTTTTTTTTTTTTGTGGATGTACTAGAACTATGTAGCTGCTTTGCTTAACTAATCATCCTCTCTTTCTCTGCGGAAATTGTTTGATTCTCTAGGTTGTCAAATAATAGCCTTCTAGATCTTATAAGAAGTGAAGGATAATAATGTAATTATTATTATTTTAGCCTTAAGTATTGCCAGTTTATTGTGAAGAGTTGCTTATCTTAACATACTTTAACTATTCTTTGGTGGAACTTCTGATGTAATAGGTAACAAGAAACAAAGACCTAACTATTAACTGCTGGCGTCAGGAAATATATTGCAGCTTCTGCAATTGTCTTCTGAAATACAGATGTGAAATCACGTTTCTGGCAAAATTAGTTAATTACTAAAGTTGAGAACATGGGCTTACTTTTGGAGGGGAAAATGCAGTCAGCCTGACTGCTAACACTTAACTCTGACCCGTATGTACACAACCCAAACCCCTGCTGTGCCAAGAATCCCAAGATTTCAACACATGGGTTGCAATCATGCTACCACCACCAAACTTCCCTGGGATTAATACTTTGCTAGGGGCTTCAAAGAAAGCAGCACTCTGTGCGTAGAGGGTCTGTCACTTATGTAGATATGACATATGTAGTAAAATACATCTTACATGTATAGCTTACTACAAGCAAGATTTGCCCTATGCATGTCCCAATAGTTAGGGGTTTTTGTGACCACCCTATGAGCCATTTTGTGCCTAATGTCATGCCTATGTGGTAAAAATTGTCTATTCGTCTTCAAAGGCTACACTTGACTTTCTGCAATACCTCTGGGTTCACCAGCTGACCTTGCCAGCTTTACTACAAATGCAGAGTTTTCTTTTAAGTGATAAATGTAAAGTTGAGAGGATTCTTAAAATATCTATACATTTGTGTTAAGGAATATGATGTAAAACCTTGTGAGGCTAAAGTAGATTATAACTCAGACTCAAAAAATGCTGGTGATCCATTTGCAATGGATACCAAAAGCATAGCATAAAACCTCTGCAAGTCAAGAACTGTTTAGGATGTAAAAGTGAAGCTCCACTGTAACACTTCAAAATACCTAGTAGAAATAATACCAATCCATGCATAAAAAGCGCAACAAAATGTGTTATATGGCCTCTATATACAGCTGTAGCAGGAACAAACACTACTCTAATTGCCCTGTTCTTGCTCAAATAAATGAAAAAAAAAAAAATCAGTAACGTGGCACACAAGTCACTTTCTTTTTCTCTCCACACATATAATGAGAAAGCTTCAACACCTGGATTTTTTTCCCCTTGCTTACTCGGTGGAACTGCTGTCTTGAAGTGTCAACTCTTCTCCAAACACTACTGCATTTTCAGTCTTCTGCAAGAGAAACATAGCCTAATGATATGTATATACATAAAATTATATATATATTTTAATGTCTCTTGAAGGGGGTGTTTTGGGATTTTTTTTCTCCTTTTAATTTTTTTTCTTACTGAAAAATCCCATGTCTTGATTGAAAAACAAAACACTGCTCTGTTCCTCAAAGAAAGCAAAACTTGATTGTACCACCTGAAGCTAAGAAAACAGACACCTAAATAATGTTCTTGAGAATTTGCAACAGCAAGATATTATGATGAGAGAATTTAATCTGACAGGTGCTTTAAAAAAAAAAAAATCCTTCACATACAGGCTGAATTAGAAAAATATTTTTATTTACAAGAGTAAATAACGTAGTGCAAGGAGAGTGGATTTAACTCTCAATAATGCATAGATTGATGCCATTTATAGTCTGTGATCTGCATCATTTTGCAGAGGTGCATGCACATCGGCTTTACAGGTCAGACCTTTCCTACAGCCACTTACCTGACACCTTTAAATCAGACAGAAGCCATCTGCACTCCATCCTTACTATCCATCTATCCCATCTAACATTTACCAAATAAACTGTAATTTAAACAGATGAGTTATGGTAAAACATAAAATAAACCCTTTCCAATTTTATTTATGCAAGAATCCAAAAGTAAACTGTTCATTCACTTTGTGTCACCTGTTCACAATTAAAATTTCTTTTATTTACTCATTAGGGAAGCTACTTTCTTTGGCAGAGCAGGAAACAACAGTTGTGTCCCCGGGGAATTGCTGACACTCGTTAAACTTTGACATTTCAAGGGTCAGCCTACAGAACTACTATGTTATGATCATATTACAAATCCTCCTGGTGTTTTGCTTTCAAAACAAAACACTTTTCACATCAAAGAGTTAGGATGGAATATAAAACACCAAAAAAGTAATTGTTATCACTGCATGTACTGAAGTCCCGGCAGCTGTGCCATGGAACTTGGAAAGGGTTGGTGACTGGGTTTCACTTTCATATGACTTCCATGCTTTCAACTTGGAAAACTCCGGTAACTTCACCAGTAAAATAAGCTGAAATGCAGTAAAGACAATTTAATAAGATATAGGTATGTGAGTAAAATTTCTTCTTCATCAAAACCAGTGGGAGATTTGCTCATTCTTCAGTTAGGCAAAGACTTTGCATATTTTCTTCCAGTCCTTCAATGCAGTACAGTGTGATCATGTGTTTGGTATAGTGAGATAATCTGCATTATCTGTTTGGAGTGTTAAATAAATTGTAGAGGTGGTTTTCCTCTATGGTGGAGAAATTAGATCAGTGAATTCCCCTAAGATTTTGGCTGTTGGACTGCATTATTAATGCCACTAACATGGTCGGTTGCCAGTTCTTAGATTGGTAGTTGTTCATATCTCATCTTCCCCATGGGATGTTATCCTTAGGAAAACAACACTTCAGCTCGTAACAAGAGGATTCTGAGGGTTTGAATGCTGCTGTGCTAAATTGTTTGAAAAAGTAGATTCGTCTTGCTGTACTAGTCTGGTAGCATCCTCATTGCTATTCCCTGAGGAAGAAGGTTCATCTGACAATGGTTCTGATCTTGTTCCAGGAGAATTACGGGCTTTGGAAAAACATCAAAAGAAATGATTAAAAAAGACCCCACTGCATATAGGAAGTCTATTCATCAATATTTAAATATTATGATGTGGATATGAAATCACAATATCAAGATAATATTCAAAGGTGATGACACATTGAAATAAGAATATCTGTAACTTTAACTATACACTTTATACGTATGTAGTATGATTCCCAAGTTACATCAATTATAGCTAGTAAGAAAGGAAAGCAAGGTTTCAGAATTATTTCCATAGTCAGTGTATTATTCACAGCTACATGTCTTAAATGTTCTCTAGCAATTGTAAAATTCAAATAATCTTTTTATATTTAATGTTTTGGGGATTTTTTTTTTTTAAATACCATTCCCTATAGGTGTGGGTTGTCAATGTGGAAAGTAGTTTTTTCTGTGTTTTATTACAGAAATATGTCAGAAACCAGTATTTTCTGACATAGGCTTAAGCTGAGGTTAAACCACAACATAAGAAAATGTATTTAGTGGAAGAAATTATTTTCATAACTGGTAATATTCATTTCACAACTTCACAATCAAGATCCTGTCTTGCAATTCAAAGTGAAATACCTGGTTGAAGCTGGCAATGCTTTCTAAATGATGACTCATTACTTTTGCATGTGATGGTAGGAAGTTTTTTTTCCCCCCCTTTCCTAAGCAATGTAGCTTTGTCTCCACCATCTCTTTCAATATGGTGAGAAAATAATGGGAGTTTTAAGAGACTGAAGTCTGGCATTTGGTTTTCTGTCCCTCAATATTCTCTGTCCCATCAGAACACAGAACATACAGCAAACCTTTCTCATTTAGGACAGGAGGAGTCTGCAAGTGCTGACTGAATGTATTCATTGATTCTGTTATTGGTCTGAAGAGGCTGCACTGCCTCCTCCTAAGTTCCTCCAATGTACCAGCTCTCTGAACCTCACTTTTTCCTCCCACCTTGCATCTGAATGGATCCAGTCATATGAAACAGGGAACACAGTCTCATCGCATACTGGGGAGACAACATATGAAATCAAAGTAATATAATTAACAATATTACCTGTTGAGACATGGGAAATAATCTCTTATTTCCAGTCATAGCTTCCTTCAGTTAGTGTTTTTATTAAGAATCTCCTTTATAAAGGGAAATTCTCCAGAAGCCAACAGTTTTAAACCTATGCCTCACTTCACCCACCCCTTTTCACTGATCAAAAACTCACTTGTGTGTCAAAATTGCTGTTCAGAGGTAGCTCTACCAAATCTAGAATTCCTGCTTTTATTTGTGAAGTTTTTACTGAAATAAAAGGATCACTCCTCTTTATTTTGTTTTACTATGACAAATACTTACCAGATAAAGACTGAAAATACTGCACTGCAAATGCAACCAGAAACGATAGAAGCAAAGTTCCAATGAAGTAGATCTGTGACAGTAAGTTTAAAAACTTACATTAGTATAGTGCAAAGCCAAGGTAGTGCTCCAAATGAACCGTGCATCTATTAAAGGAACAATACATACCAGAGTAGATTGTAAAATATTGTTCCAGAAAACTCTCATGTAAAAATAAAGCAAAGCTAATGAGCATGGACTAATTGATTCTTGGTTACTGTTATTCCAGCACCTACAACAAGAAGATAATAACAATTAATTAGTCCTGCTCTACAATTTTGTGGCATCTATCATCTGGGAATCTCAAGTGGGTTTGCAGCAAACCTCAGTAACCCAGAAAAAGCAAGCAGATATTATCATCATTATGTCACAGATGGTGAAGTAAAAATTCATAGAAATACCAGATTAACCTCAGTAAGCGCAGAATACCTTACCCTAGGAGTGTGTTTTTATTTTATCATTAGTCAAAAACGGGTCTAAGCATCCATGCTACCCTTGTGAAGCAGTAACAGTACAAGGTCATATCCAAGATTCTTTTTTTCTAACTAATGGGAGTCAACAGCAGTAGGACTTGATTCAGGATTAGACGTACAAAATCTAGTTGCCTATGCAGGAGACTGGTGCCTAAACCCCCTTTAGAGACCATGGACTACTACATAATGCAGTCACATCTTAAAGAGTGCTTTAGCTGACTAGCTGTGAGGTATCTGTTGTGGGATGAGCTCAATTGTTTCTTAGTTCCATCAGTTAGGACTTTACCAACTAAGGGAGCTTAGACAGCTCAATCACAGGCACCTATTTTAAGCTACAATTGATTCTTTTCTACCAAGCTGAGGAGGGAGAGGAGTGGGTGGGTGTGAAAGTATGGGCCCTTCTAGACAACAGTGTATGATGATGGGAAATCCCTGCAGTGCTGTCAGCTCTGGAGTTATTCTTACTGCAAAGCAGACTGAATTCTGCCTTCTTTTGGGCCGAATCCGACTCAAGCTTACAATCCCAGATGGACCAGCTGGTCCAGAAGCCCTATTTATCTGACTGGTAATTTCATATGGAGTGAAGGTAATTCAGGGTACAAGTTCAGTCTAACTGCAGCGAAGAATTTCAGTGGACTGTTGCTGAATTGACAAATGAGGTTTTAATGTTGATATCATCTCCACTTTTTATGGGTCACTCAACACTCAGTAGTAAAACAGAAGATTAACCACTCATTCTTTGTTCACAGCCTCATGTATTAACTGTCAGCTCCTCCTTCTTTAAATATCTGAAAGGCAGTTCCACAAGTCCACCAAACATTGTGTAAGCTTCCCATTCCCACTGTGCTTTTCAATACATATTGCTTTACCAGGTAAAGGAAATCTGTCTTCTGTACCGGAACCATAGGTCTTTAGGTGGTTTGTGCATGAACAGTGCTGGGACAGGCAGTTCAGACAGCAGACCTGTAACCTCCTCACATATTCTGTGCCACAACATCTGTGCCAGGATGCTCTGGGGCACAGTGTGAGCAGAAACAGGCTGGGACTGCTATTGAAAATATTGTTTTGGACAGTATACAAATTCTCAGTGCCAAACTTAGGAACTTAAATATAAAGAATTGAAAAAGACCCCCTGGATCACTAAATCTAGTCCCTGCTATTTCAGGTGACCACATCTAATCAGGTCTCTCAAAACAGGCATAAACTGAAATACATTTAGGCCGTTTAAGCATTTCAAGCGTGTTGACCTTAACCTGTCTTAAATCATACAAGTGAACAAAGTTAATAATTACAGGAGTTGCTGTTCTCCAGAGCAAATGCTACTCATATGGAAAAACAGAAGATGCTGATTAAGGGGGAAAAAGGCTCACCTGTAATAAAGTTCCTGAAGAAGTGAAGTATTACTAGAATGCAATGCCTGATCAATTTCCAAGTGATCCAGAATGTAGGAAGGTATCGAGTTGCCCTCTTCTATGACAAGGGCCAAATTAAAGAAACCCTAGCAATAAAAAAAGATACACACTTTTTAACCATTAAATTTTCACATGTATATTTAAGGTTTGATGTAAGCATCAAGTATCTAAATAATTATAACTGTCTTCTATAAATTATTTAGTTATAATGTGATCTTCACTGAGTAATTACAAGAGCCTTCTCTCCTAACCATATAGCCAGGTAAAAACTAAAAATGCAAAAAGAATTAGTGTTCATTTGTTGTGACACCATTTTCTTAGAAATCATCTGGAAAAAGACCTGAGTTTTCTCATTTTTAGCTGCTCTTTAAACACAGCCACCATACCACCCTGTAATCTTTTATCTACTGGGGAAATATAGTCTGAAAGCAGAAATGGATTCCTGTTCTGTCACCATTTAATTCCGTTCCACCTAGCTCTATAGATCAATAGCAATCTGAATAGTGAAACTGAGAGCAGAAATTTCCTCCACACAATTTAAATTCTCAGTCTTACAGTTTTGACTAGTCTTAGGCATCCCTATGTCTTTTCAGAGCCATGAAGATGAACATACAGGAGGCATATGACAGGATTCCCCATGAGTCTGGCTTTCCTACTTTAAAGTAACTGTTCATGGATCTCTTATCTCCTTTGTTAGTTTAGCAGTAATGTTTTGTCCCAATATCCTCAAAACCAAACCCAACTACACTAACTCTAATAAATTCACATACAAGATACTGTCTGGGGACATTGTCATAGGGACAGGGAGAACAGAATACTGCATCAAGGATGCTTCAGGAGGGTCTAAGGGTAGGACAGTCAGTGTTGAAACACTGCATGTCTTTCGTAATGTGACATAGTGTATCTTTTCATTACAAAACATTTTAAGATGAAGCTTTTGTTGATGGAGTGAACAAAATTCACCCTACGACTCACTCAATACACCAAGGACCAAATGGACCAGTCGTCTTGTTTATTTTCTAAAATAGCAGAAGATAGGACTGGAATAAAACTCAGCAGTTTATTAATTCTTCCCCTTGCAGGAGCAAAAATACCAAGGTCACAACAGAATCAATTGTGTCAAGGAAGGGTAGCACTGAATTAAGCCATTTGCCTTGAGCTTTCAAAACAGCCTAATTCGAGGACTGTCCATCTATGCTAGGTTTACGTTCTATTATCATGAAACAGCAACTACTGACTTACATGGTATTTTGAAATAATTGTAACTTATTCTAGCAGGTCTCTCCAGTGCACAGATGCAGGCAAGCAGAATAACCAGTCTCATGTGAATCCTCAGATTATTCTAAACTTTGATTTTTTTAATAAACACATAACAAGTGCAGACCCACCTGTGAATCTCCCTCTAATGCAGCTTGTGCATACATCCGCATTGAGAGCTCAAGGTCTTTGGACCGGTTCTGGTAACCATAGTAGTAGAAATCACCCATCTTCAAATAAGCTGTGGAAGAAACCAGTAGCAGATCATTTAAAGTTATGTGTAGAGATAGAATTAACCAACTATTAATGTGATGGAGAAGTTAATAATAATTCTATTTAAAGCAGCATATTTAAAAAAAAAAAAAGGGGGTACTCTTTCTCTCTGGTTGTCTCTGTGGCTATTTTACATCAGACTGTCCACTGAAAATATTTATCCTGGCTGAAATTTCTCATGGTTTCTCTTTAATGAATTTAGTGAATGATATTGCTACTTTTACAAAAAACTAAGACTGAGAGACTTGAATACTATTTTCCTCTTCACTTGCTGAATCTGTCTTTGGGCAACCTGTAGCCTTATTATTCAGGTTAGCCATACTAACTTGATGACTTAAAAACATGTTGAGTGCTTGGTCTGTACCTGTCACCATGGTGGCTGAACCCATGCCAAAAGTTACAGAACTTTGCTGATGATAATTTCATTAGTTTCAAATCCAACCCAAACTAGGACAACAATAAGTATAGAATTTTTCTGGTCTAGAAGGAAGCAAAGCCTAGGAAATATTTTACAAACATCTTTCTGTGATATTGCACAATAATGAAATGCACCAACAGAGCGGGCATTGACCCAGACAGGAGTAAGCATAACATTGCACTATCTGGGCTAAAGAGTTTAAAAACTCCCATGACCATGTGTACACTTACCTGACCTATGCTTTGCCCAAATGGTTTGAAACGCTTCTACACCTTGCCTTGTGTGTTTATGGCAGCTATCTACAAATCCCACCTGTTTTTACAGTGGACTATAGCAGAGCTCTCCCAGGAAGCAAGTCGGTCACTGGCCCAACAGCAAAGGCAGAAAGACTACGTGACTGGGCTGGCACAGATGCAGAGCAGGTGGCCATGAACGCTGCAGTGAATCATCAAGAAGAGAGTTCCCCTCAACCATACCAACTGTGTCATTCCAGCCCTGGCCTGGGAAGCACTCCCGCAATAGGCAGTGGCCTTGAGGTCACCCTGTGTTGCTCTGATAACGTAGCCCTGGTAATCTCTGCTACCAGGGTTAAACTCTCTGTCCCAGGCCCTACACTGGGGATTTGATCCTCCACTCTTGCAGAGAGGGGTCTGAGACAAAACTCCCCTTGTGTTACTCATATGAAGAAGAGATAAAATAATAAAATCCTTCCCTTGAAGCCAGCAAGTCTCTCATTTACTTGAATAGAATCATAGTCTCATCCCAGGAGTGACCTGCAGAAGCTTTTCTAATGTAACACTGTACAGTGGATCCGCCAAAGGGTCATCCAAACTGCACCCGGCTAAGGTGGTATTACGTACAAGTTCCTCACGAAAGCTAAAAGGGTTTGTCAGCTCCTGTGGCTTCAAGGCTGTATCAATGTGGTATTCAGTTTCCATGCTGCTGTATATTTAAATGAATAGCTTGAATTATTTTTACATTCCACTTTTCCACATGCGTATTACAAAGCACTTAAACCTTCTCATGAGACAATCAGATCAATGTTTGCAAACACTGAACAACTCTTTCAAAGGCACCAAAATTACTTAGTCACTAAAGTCACAGAAGTAGTAAAATTTAAAACCAGAGGAATGTAACTTATATGTAAATAAACATCTTCCAGAAAGGCTTTTTTTTTTTTAAACAGAGAATCCTTTAGTTCCCCAAGTTAAGCTGTGCCAATGTTGATAAACTCTGTACCCTAACAGAAAAACTCATAACAAATTAGATAAGGAATTCTTTAGCCTTCATTAGTTTCTCATGACTCAATTATGATATGGAAGTATATTTGCTTTTGGATTTTCTCTTTGATAAACTAAACGGCATGAGCTCCTAAAGTCTACTGCTATTTTTTTTTCTTAAACCTTGAGACAATTGCTCTGGCTCCTACGTACCTATCCCCTTCTCAGAGCATAGCTTTTAAATTTTATTTTATGCAAATTTTATCCATTTTATGCCACAAAAAGGAAATTCTCAGAAAAGCTGTCCTGACACACAACACTTGCTTAGAATACCTTTTTCCCCCTGATATTCCTATCAAAACACTAAAAAGAGAATGTATGATAAGCAGGGATTACTCTTCCCTTAAAAATTCTGTGTGAGTCAGCAAGTTAACAAATATAGTTCTTGAAATTTAAAAAAAACCAAGTAAAATTAACATTCAGAAAGAATTCCTTATACATACCAAATGAAGGTGCATTGACTTGAGAAACAGAGAAATTGTAGTATCTCCAAACACAATCACTTGCTAGGTATTTCCTTGCTAGGTCCTGGAAAGAAAATAATTGATCCATTCATATCACAGATAAGAGATTAGGATCACATTATTATTAACAAGTGTTTCTTTTAGGATAATGAGTTGCGAATACATTTACTTACTGGTCTTTCTTCACAGATGTGTGCTAAATTTGACTGTGACACTTCAATCCCAGTTTCAGCTGCTAAGATATAGTGCAGCAGAGCTTCATGCCTAATGTTCGATAAAATAAATTAGTGAAAACCCTAACAAAAATAACAAGCAGTGCAGTTGTTTTAGTTAAAAAAAAAACCTAAATAAATTGATAAAATCACCTAAGAGCAACATTTTGGTACAAGGTTTAAAATCAAGAGGCTGGCAAACCCATGCAACAGCTACATCTACTGGCAACGCTTGGTGTAACAAGCCATGCTGGATCTCGAGAATTTGCAGTGTTTTCTCTCTTGTATTGAAGCTAGATTGGCTCCAGTGTGCATTTACACTAAGTGCAAGACTGATGATGATGAAGTTAAATTGATATTAAGCCAAATTACCTATTTAAATGTTTCAGATAGAACATTCTTAAAAGACTCTTACCTCCACTTAAAAAAAAAAAAAAATCTGTAATTAACTTAGCTGTGTACATATCTGTCAAACACTCATCCGAGTACTTCAGCATGCTTTACCCTTTTATTTCTATGACTTGCTTGCCTTGTCTTTTTAGACTATGGGTTCTTTGGAACAGGAATTGTCTCTCATTATATTTGACTGTGTGAATAAAATAACAGTCTCAGTCCCTCTGTAGACTCTAGGCACCTCACTGACTGTAAAGCAAGTAATAAAAGCTAATTTTGCATTTGCTGTATAGCAGCAGTACAGAACTTCTCATGATTCCAGAGGAGAGCATCTCTTTCATGTTCCCTGTCACTCATCTACTCAATATTATGAAAACTAAGTATTCAAAAGTAAGACAAAGTCTTCAAAATCATGTGTTTGGTTTTAAAATTACAAGATAAAAAACACACTTGGTGTACTTTTTTCCTACTAAAGCTTCCTATTAAAGGGTCATGCTTCCAGTGGTCTTCTCCACAACACAAAGCTAAAACAGTGGCAAGTTTCAGGTTTCAATGGTTTCTTTAACTGGAAGCAAATATGGTTAAATATGCATTTGACTTCCAAGAGTAGGTGCTCAAGCAAAGAAACTTTAAATGAAATTGTGAAAGCAGTTGCCCTTACAGAATTAGCAGGTGCAACCTCCTGTTTCCCAACTGCTTCTGCAAGATCACAAATTCTTCCTTGTACTCGCCCTGTAAAAGTATCTGGGACAATGGAGACCTGGCACCGCAGAAGGCATTCAGGATACCTAAGATGGAAAGTTAGTTCTTCTGTTCCTTAAGTCTCAAAGGGCAATTCAGAAAAGAAACTACATTTAAGGCCTTTAAATCAGTTTCTGAAGACCAAACTACCATGACTAACAGGTGGGTAGAACACATGGCTGCTAACACCAACTAAGGAACACATATTACTTGGTCTCCTTGGCAGTGTAAGAATTCACACTTGTGCAAGATACATGAAGAAATACTCAGAAGCAAAGATTTCAACATGAACATACTCCTAAAACCAGAGATGACTTGGACCAGTATTTATAAGTAAGTGACTATCCATACACTCCCAGTCACTGGCATCTCAAGTGGAACTCTGAGCAGATTTTTCCTCGTAGCTGCTGAGACCAGACCTTCTGGGACCTTAATACCCTACCTGTCATGTGCACGGGACTTTCATATGACTGTATGCAGAACAAGCTGGGTAGAGTCACAGGTTTGTACATGAGAACATGCTACAAAAATATTAACTGAGAGTTTTTCAGTGTTGAAAAGTGAGGTCAAGTCTCAGGAGTAATGTCTGTGACAGACCAAATAAAAAGAAACTTCCAGGAATGGGTTACTCCAGAACAGTCCACTGACCGTTTCTTGTAAGTCTCCTAAGCCTGAAGCACTAATTAAGTACTAGTAGGGGGAGGCTGCAGGACTAAACAAGCCATCTTTTTAATCACATATGACAGTCTGATGCCTGCACATACAGTATCTCATACTCATGCCTACAGGTTGCTGCAAAAATGAAGCATTAACCTGGCGGCTAATTTGAAACTTCTTGGTCGGCTCATTGGATATGGTGGCCTCCATTATACTTTACAGAAAAGACAACTATGTACAAAAAAAGAACAAATCTAATCCAGCAGCCTGAATTTTCATGACATGGAATTATACATAAGAGAGAAATCAAAGTGTGGTTTTTGGAACAGAGGGAATATTAAAAGTGAAAGGTATTCCTCTGGCTAATCCAGTGCACATTATACTTTACAGTACTACAGGATGAAAATTACAGACAGCAGATACAATACAGTTTCACTCTACAAATTCCCTCTTTTTCACTTGATTCTGTCAGAACTGCTGAATTATGCTTTGGGTCAACTCCTCCTTCCGTTTATGTCAATGGGTGTTTTGCTACTGATTTCAGTGGTGCTGCTATTTGTGGGGGTTTTTTTGAGGTGATGGCCCAATGTTAATTATTTTATCATGCTATGAAGTTAAGTGAAAAATAGAAAAATGAACTGGAAGAGAACAGAACAAACATACCATGAAAGTTCCAGATAAGCATTGAGAGCCTTTCTGATGACATGACCTAAGTAGCCATTCTTCTCTGCAATGTGTTTTGCCCAGCTGTAGAAAAGAACAAACACTAAAAAATGAACAGCAGTGCTCCAGTAACGTTATCCCAGCTCACACTGACTCAAAGGACACAAAAGGATATGGGGTCACCTTCTGACTTCTTCCATAAGGCAAGCTATGGGATTTCACAGTAATTGCTGCATCAGTCTTGTAACTGTTGACTAAATGAGAATATTTTGTTCATTCATCTCCGTGTGCATACAACATCCTATGTTTTTTCTTGGCAAAATTACTTTAATTTTTTTCTTTTTTTAAAAAAAAAAACAAACAAAGTTAATAAGTGCTACAACTAATTATCTGTCTTTCTCTTGATGCAAAATACCAGTTCTACCACATCAGGAGCCTGATACTTCTTGAAAATCAAATAAACATGGTTTTGTTAGATACAACCTCTCTGAGCTGTTCCAGAAAAAAAACCACTAAAAGTACCCAGCACCTCTCAAAATCTACTGGTCATTTAAATAATACACATATTCATGTGGATCAAACTTTACTGCAGATGAACCTTTTGTTGGGTACAAGATATTTAGGACTTACGGACTTAAAATATCATCAATAATCAAAAGAATTCAATCAGAAATATATTTTCCTTTAACAAATAGTTTCATTCCTTACATTACAGCTTTTTCTGGGTCTCTAGGGAAGTTTTCCATATTTCCTGTGATGTAGTACAGAGAACACCGTAAAGTTCCTTCTACATGTCCTCCTTGGGCAGCTTTATAGAAATAGCGTGCAGCCACTGTCTGTGAAGAAAGAAGACACAATTAGCAACTCTGCATTATTAATGTTGAGTTATGTTTCCTGGGACTCATCTCATCAAATGAATTAAGAGGCAGTTGGCTAATGAGGGCAAACCAGTTTAACCACTTTTAATGTACTTGGGTGAACCGAATTCCTTTCTTCTAACTTATTAATAGTTTAGGCTGGAAAGAAGGTTTTTAAAAATGTAAATTCTGGTAACACATTGGATGTCAAACAAAGTGTCTAAATGCATTACTTACATTGAATATCAAGTAGAAAAGTGTTTAAGTGTGTAACTAACACCTGGCAGCATACAAGTCTCATGTGCACTGACAAAAGTAAAATCAGTTATTCACTAGCAGGGAGATTAATAAGGGATCCTGCAGAAAAGATCAGACAGAACAGGACTTCTACATCGGCGATGCCTGAGTGAAGGCTGGGGAGAAGTGGCAATGCTCTGTACGTCCAGCAGTGCACAACCACAGTGGCTCAAGCCTCTGAAACTGGTTTATAAAAGATAACACGGGCTGAGTAGGCAGGGCTGCAGAAGCAGGAGGGCTGAGTGACTCTCCATGTTTTGCACTCAGAAACAGTAATCTGTAATGTAAACCAAAGCAGCATAGAGCCTTAAATAATTTATTTCAGGAAATTTTTAACCATCGATATGTATTTTCTCTGAGTGAGCATGGACCTTAGAGCCTCCATCACAGCCATAATAAAGTACTTCTTTCCAATGGCTTTGGTGAATAAGGAAACCTGTGTGGGACTTATAAGTGTACACCTAAAATCAGTCCACTCCGAAATGTGTATTTTGGTCCCCGGAAAAGGAAAATGCGTTTGTCAAATGCATATGTTGGTGAGCACTGCTGCTGTTGGCAGCAGAAATGCTTGGTGTAGAATACATCCAGATTTCAGAACTCAAAAGCCACACTGGAAACATCTTTTAGCTCCAAGCACAAGGTCTGCTTGCATTTATTACAGCCTACCTCACTATGTTTGTGCTGTCAGTTGTGAACTACCTATAGAAAGCATTTTTTACAAAGTTAATTAAAAGAAAAATAACCAAAGTAGACCCTTCCTATTAGGGGAGAATAACTTTTCTCACTGACACATGCAAAATTAAATAAATGGACCGTGTCACAGGAAGACAAATCAAAACAGTGCAGTTTATTAGGACTATATTAAACAGTTATATATCAAAGCCTGGCTTGAAGGCATTTTACTGCAGTTCTGATGTTCACAGAAGCTACATGAACGTAGCATAGCTGATTGCAAGTTCAGGGAAAAGGTTCTGCTGCTTTCACCTATTGTGGAAAGCATCCTTTCCAATCTAAAACTGAGAGAAACTGAAAGGATCACACAATGTGAGAGTACACACTAGCCTGGCTGGTGTCACTGGAAGGAGGAAAGCAGGGGCAGTCCCTGGAGATAAACCTGCACCTGTTTTGTTTCTAAATTAAAGAAACACAAACACACATAAGTATGACTGAGATACCCGAGTAACCTCTCTCTCTAAGCAATCTGACTGAATCACCCTTCTGTGTGATAAAAGGTATCAAAATCTGACTCAGAGTGAATACAGCAGTCTCAAGAAAGAAGCACAAACTTCTAACCTGGGCCCATATGTAAGAAATAGTACTATTAAATATGTACTCACTTGATTTCTACCAGGTACTCCAGGGTAAATCCCATCTAAATAAAGCACACCAAGGTTGTATGATGCATCTGGATTTCCCAGTTCTTCAGCAATTAACCAGTGTTCAGCTGCTTTTCTGTAGTCTCTTTTAAAATTGTGGTAATACCATCCCAATCCATTCACTGCCTGGGGCAAGCCCTTAGGGAAAGAGAAGTCAAGTCTCAGGTCACACATTTGATTCTGCCTTGTGTCACTCTGCAATTCCAACCTGCTGCCCAACTTTGCGTGCTTTTGTGACCTTGCTTATCTAGATGTCTGGCACAAGGATCCAGCCAAAATTACACTGATCTGGGACTAAAGCATGTAAAGGTTTGCTGGCTTTTTTCATGCTATTCTTCTTTATGGCCTCATACTGAGAGCAAGGAATAAGACTCCAGTGTTGTCTTATTCTATAGAGTCTCAGCCATGTCTGCATTCAGATTTGTACTTGTTGACAAGAACAAATTGCGACTGTTTTTCACCTGTTTCCCTTGCAAAGCCAAAATGGGACATCTATTTGTGTGAACTCCAAGAACCTGGCTGACAGGATTAGCAACCCAAAAACCCACTTCTTTTAAACTAGAACATCTCCCTAAGAATAAATAGGAAGCAAAGAACACAGAACTTTATGATGCTGTTTTCAAAATGTATTTTACCATCACCATACAGATCTGCTTAAGATAGTGCTACATGCTGTTACTAAGTTGCATCTTTGCATCAATAATTATGGATCAAGAGGAGAAAAATCTTCCTGGGACAGTTTATTTTGGTTGCAATGAGTCACTGTCTCCTTCCATGAATTCGTGGATCATATGGTGGCTGTAAGTATGCCAGCAGTTCAAATTACTCTGTACCAATAAACGTGAACATGCTACTTACTCTTCTTTTACTATGTTTAATAGCAGCCGTGCCAGAACAGTGACATAAGGTAAAAGCTACCTAAAAAATCTCAGTGCACAAATACAAGTTATTTGCTTGCTACTGTTGGCTTCTACACTGCCCAGTCTCCTTCTGTAATCTCTGTAGAAAGAACTGCATACTACTGGCATTTATAAAGGCCCTCTGGAAAAGGACTCCTTTTCCTTTCAGATCTGAACAGTGTTGCTGGCTTACCCATTAAAATGCAAAAGGAGTTAAACTTTTCAATAATTACGGTGTTATTTTTGTATAGAAAATGAACCAGAGCATAAAAACCTAAGTAGCTGGGTTCAAGGAGAGTAAGGAAATTGCTGTCTCTAGGATGCTTCCTGGAATCTGTTCCTCGGATCCTGAGTCAAGGGAATTTTGATCATACTGTGAAAACCACTCAGTTTATTCAAGCCTTTCCCAAACAGGCAGTAGAACAGGTAGTCTCTCCTGTTTCAAAGGAACAATAGAATTCTTTTCTGAAGAATTCTGGCACATTTCTTTTCTGAGGGTGGTCAGCAGTGAAATCCTATTGTCATTGTCAGTAATTTAACCTAGTTCTGGTTCTAGAGCTAGGAAGGTACTCAAGGTCTGGGTACTCGTTTATTTTTATACTAAGGACAAAATCATGGCCTGGGTAATCCGACTCTACTAGATCATTAAATGGAAGGAGGCTCCTCTTCTCTGTGATGCCTGTCAATGTTTCCCCCTGTTGTGGAAAAAACAGAAGGCTTTGGGACATCCATGTCTTCTCCTTGAAGTAGAGAAGAGCTGGCCAGAGACAGCACATACTTTTTCCAGTCACCAGCATCCCCTGGAGGAGTTATAACTCTAAGCAGAAAGAACTAGCCATAAACCACCACAGCTCAGGAGTGATAGGACAGGAAGGCACCATTCTTCTGCATTCAGCTCTTGTGCTGCAGGAATGCACCATCACCCAGTGCAGAGTGCGGCAGTACAATCCAAACCTCCGTCTTTACTCTTTTTCATTCACATTACAACTTAAAAGTCGTTCTGTTATTATAGCAAAGCCTGCTGGCATGGATTTTCAAAGACAGCAGTTCTCTCTGCCTGACTCTGGAGAGATCACAATGTCAAAAGCTCAAGCCTGGCAGGCACTCCTATGAAAAAAGATACCTAGTATGGTCTAGAAGAAAATGCTTAGGAACATGAGGCAAAAACATAGTCCTGGATCAACTATTCACTCTGTAAGTCGCTTAACTATTATCAAGTTCCAAAAGATCAAAGTGCAGACAATTCTTTTTCTTCCATAAGAATTTTGGCTGATTTTGAGTGGTCTAGTCTCCCACTATGGGGAAATAAGGCTTCCACCATTTATGGTGAAGACACTGGGAGAAGCAACTTTTTTTTTTTTTAAACACAGAAATATGACAATATGCATTTTATATAAATCCAAGTTCATTATTATTAGCACCTGGTACAGGACATTTACAATAAAATATTTATTACATTTTACCTTGGCTGCTGCTTTCTTCATCAATTCCAAAGCAAGTTTTGTATTCTTTTTCACACCTTGGCCCTAGGAAATAGATATGTGAAACAAACATTGTTTACAAATACAGAATACAGGCTGATAAAAATTCACATATACACACTCAAAATGCATGTTAACATTGATACTATTGTTTACTAGGTGTTATTCAGCTTTAAACAGCTACAACAAAAAAAGCAGCTTTGTGCTCACCCTTCATTCACAGCTTTACAGAATCTCAATGATTCAGTCTAGGAAAAATTATTTCACCAGTCAGTACAAGTAATTTTTATGGGTAAATAATATCACAGATCTTTAATTTTCATCAACTAAGGAAGAATGAAGAGCATTCAAAGGTGCATAGCTTGTTCACCATATGGCAATGAGTATCAGCTCTCAGCTTTCCTGAAAAAGAATGCCAGAGTGCCTCCAGAGGAAACACACAGATGTTATGCTGATGCTGTCCATATAAATTAATTCCAGACATGGGTCAAACAGACTATGGGTACTCAAAATTAACACAAGCAAAACTCAAGAAATCATTTTGTAGAGAAGAGCCCTCCATTGTCAAAGGAATGAGATGAAGACCTAACAGTTCTTCACTAATATCTCCAACCTTTAGTACTGTTGAATGTCTTATGGGTGACACCACTTAGCTGATACAACTTATTTGACCCAGGTGGGGTTATGTCTGAGTTTAGCCTCTGCTGTCTACCGCTTCTAGCGGGGAAAAAACTAACTGCATGCAGACTATTTAATTCCTACTCAGAAAAAAACATTCCCTGAGATCTAATAAAGGGCATTCTAAGAAAGGATCGAACTTTTACCTACATCTCTACACCAAGGCCTATGCCTATGAACCGGTTAGGTTTCTGAGGTGACAAGCCATTAGGCTTGTGAAAAATTAGGATCCACAGTTTAGGTAGTATTTTGATCCTGAATCTGGCTAGGAACAAGGTCACTAAACTGTTTTTAACTGCTCTTTGTAAAATTGTTGTGCATATCTGGTAAAAAACAACATTAGCTTCATAACTATTGACTGATTTTCAGAGTAAATCTAAAAGCACTTTTAGACACTTTCACAGTGTGTCACTGCAGATAACTTACAAACATCCATGTCATAGGAATGACTTTTTTTGAAGTGAAAATATGAAACATGACTTACCTTAAATAACACAATGGCATAATCATATATTAACACTGGATCTTCTGTTTCTGTTGCACCCTTTGCATACCATTCTATTGCAGCTTCAGGATTTTTTGCCACTCCTTGTTGGCCCCAAAACAGCATCTGAGCCAATCGTTGCTAAAGAAAACAACATAAGCATTAATGTTATAAATGCTAATATTGAAACTGGAATTGCAGGACCAGACTTTTGCAGGCTTAAAGGGATTTTAAATATGTGAAGAAACTAGTTATACACCCTCAACAATTTGAAAACAATTGGTTATCAGGAATATTCAGAGGGCTTCCCAGTGCTGAAATGTGCTGATACTAAATCTACAGTGGGGTTATTTTTTACAGTTGTCAGTACCACAAAAGGCTGTCTTGATTTAAGTGCAGAGATAAGTCATAAAGGTAGATTTGATGCATGCAAATGGCTCAGTATTACAACATATTGCTGCTGGTCTCAGATCAGCAGCAACAACCACACCATGTCAAATACAAACCCAGGGAAAATGATCAGAGAGGGAGGTTGATAAATCTTGGCAAATCTTCCCTTTTGCCTTGCATCATGGTTATAGCTTTTTGCATGGTCACTTGATATTATCAGACAGAAACATGGTAACTAGTTCAAGCTCATAAAAAAGAAGCATTTCTAGGTGGAAGGAGAAAATGTCTGTCCACTTCACTCTCCTCCACAACTTTCCTATATAGTCTATAGGTGTACATACATGATGTGTGTATAAAACCAAGAAAGGGGAAATGTATTACTTTATACCTGTGCAGCTGCATTTCCTCTTGTTGCTTCATGTTTCAACCACATAAAGACATCACCATTTTCTTTTGTTTGAGCTTTTAGCTGTTCATCATCCATCAGCCTTATAGTTTCAACAAAAGCCTGAAGAGTAGGTGAACAGAAAAAAAATTATTACACAATGAATTCATATACCTGCCACCAAAATGAAAATGTTACCCATTTCCCGTTTATCCCTAAAAATTTGTGATCAGTTCTGGGGTTTAAAATTCTCACCATCCCTCTGCTGGCCAGTGCATTAAGAACCATCCTTACATCCAGTGTACAAACCATTTACTGCTTCATTACAGTACAAAACTGTAAGTGCACTCTACACTGGAAAGATATGCCAAGGTGTCAAGAACTGAACACCCACCACCACCACCTTTGTAGTTTTAAATGCACTTAATAATGGCAAAGAAGTGATTTTAAGTCCTTTAAAACTTTTTAGTTTCTATTGAAACCTCTCTTAAAAGATAAAAACAAGGTTGGCAGAAAGCTTGATGAAGACCTGCCCTACAGCACTCTTATCTAAGTGTCTGTCTGCTGATTTTTTAGTTCTTCAGCAATCAAAATCTCTCTATTTTTTTTACAATAATCATTATTTCTGGTAAGCCAGGATCCTAGTACTGGCCTACCCTGAGTATTCTCTACAGACAAAGGTGTGTTACCTTCTATTTAGCAGCTCATTCTAAAATCATTTTACTGTGGTTTATCTGATCAGATAGCTATTTAACAGCCAAATCTTTACATTTTATTGTAGAAAAGGTATAAGTATGGAGAGGATAATTCATCTTTTGCATGAACTACATGATGTCTAGCTATTGAAACAGCAGATCAGTTGCTTAATAAACACATCCAATTATTTTAATAATTAAAAATCACAGTGAGGAATTAGGGCCCAGGAATAAGACTTAGACTTTATTGAAAGATAAGTAGTTGGACAATTCTGAGGATTTGAGCCTACCTTTGATTTGGTTTCCCCTTGTTAAAAAATGGAGTAATGATACCTACAAATAACTTGAGGGATTTTGTAACAACCATAGAATCATAGAATGGTTTGGGTTGGAAGGGACCTTTAAAGATCATTTAGTCCAACACCCTTGCCATGGGCAGTGACATCAATCAGATTAGCTAATATTTGTAAATCAAGACAAAAATGTTCTGGCCACGCAATTAATATTAATATAGGAAAAGTAATTTCCACAGAAAACAAATTCAGATACACTTAGAACTCTTTTACCTGTTCCCCTTTTATAGTGTGTTGATCCAATGATGTCTTTATTGCAATATTACTGTAATAAGCATATGACAGCTCCAAATCAAGTGGATAGTTATTGATGCCTTGGTAATGTTTATAGCCAAGATTCATCACAGCAAGTCTCTCATTCCCTTGAGCGCCAACTAAACTATACAGCAGTCCCTGGCAAATATCAACAGACATAAACAAGAGTGAATTCACTGCATACCTCACAAGTTCAGCACTTTGGTGGAGATTTACAGGGAACAGAGCATTCATACTTGTAGCTGATATACTAGCTATACCATGTAAACACAGTTATAGAATCAAGCACAGCCCTAAAGTAGTTAAATGTCTTCTATCTGTATGGAAAGATTTCAAAGAAAAACTAGACTCTAAATATTTTCCAAGTATTGCACTTATTCTGCCACCACTAAGTGTGCAGCAATTTTTAGTGGCACTTTATTACAGGGTTAATTATACTCTGACACTTTTTATACTCAGCAGTGACTTAACTGGTCTCACTGATGTCAACTGGAGCTTTCACATTGAATTCAGTGGAAATGTATGGAAGTTAACAAACAGCACTTGAAAATCTTGCCCTAAGGATCTGACAGGATTAGAAGGACTTGTGGCTGACGAGGTTTCAGCACAAAGCTCCCCTGAGATACACGTTAATTGGTGCTAGAAATAAGTCTAGGTACCGCACATTTGCCAAAAGCATTTTTGGTACCACTATTATTTTTCACCTGCACAGAAATAAAAACAGTGGTGTCCCTGGTGCTGGATATTAAATTATTTCCTACACTATCTGAAGCAGATCCAATAATGAAATGACTTAGTTTCCATAATTAGAACTAAGTATACTCCATAATTAGGGTATAAAAAAGGCTCCTGTCTAAGGTTTCTTGTGTTTGAGAAACCAGAGTGAGCTTGGTCTCAGATTGGCCTCTCAGGGGTTCTTCTGATTTGGTATCCTGTAACTGCATTAGGCAGATCTGCTATTCTTTTATGAGCATTTTAGATTAAACTATTATATCACAATTAAGAATCTGTAGGCAATTTCAGAATAGCCCCTCTTCTAGTGACATATAAACACTTCTAGTGACATATAAACACCTCCCCTTTATTTGACCTTGCAATGGAATTGCACGGAAACATTTCAATTATTTGCAACCTGCCTAAAAGGTCAGGAATTCACAAGCTCTGCAGCTGCTCAGCTGAAGCATGGTCATTTTTTTTCCAAAACAAAACTGTTCTACTTTGGATACCTTTAATCATTTGACCACGTTATACTCAGCGAGACATATTTGCACACTGTAAAACGGAACTTCTTTCCTGACTGTACTATGCAACCTTTCCAATTTAGTAGATTTGCCTGACGTGAGACTTTTTTCATACCCATCTACAAATGGCTGTGGGTGACTTGAGGGTTATTACTTCATCCTACCTCCTCAATGACTGGGAAAAGCAGTATGTTCCATGCTGTTCACTTTACCACCATTTTTAAGTCTTACTAAGTCATTGATTTCCTTGTTCTGGATGAGCAGGATAAAGATTCCCACCATAAAGACTTCACTGCCATCGGGCTGTTTAGGAGTAGCTGTACTGGGGAATCCCTTCAACCATGGCCTGGATCTGGATGCCATTTCACATTTTTTTAATTCAGTTGATCATAAATTCACCCCACTTATAAACTGCCTTTAAAGTTAATTAATTTCACAGACATAACCAAACATATTAAACATACTACCTTTGTACGATCCATAGATACACCAAGCCCAGTTTCAAATATAACTGCAAGGAAATAGGAAGCCTTATGGTATCCACAACAACTGGAATCCACCAAGAGAGGGACAGAGGAGCCCATATTGCTAAGGCCCTCGGTGCTGGACAGACCCTTTGCAACCTTCTCAAATATCCTCCGGCCAACTTCTAGAACTGTATCAATTCCATCTTCTAACACCAAAAAATAAAAGATAGGATGCACAGTTATTGCAAGAGTTAAAATCAGGAATTTATTTCCCCTCCTTCATTTAATGAGACCCAGACATATTCTGTTATTTCTTATGCTGAATGGCATTCTCCATGCGGACAACCAAAATTCCTAGAGATACAAGGTACTACTGAACAGTAAGGGTGAATAAAAATCCAAAAGACCATCTCAAAGTAACTAAACACTAAAAACATAAGGATATCTCTATTTCCTTCTACGTAATAAGTCATTATTCATTTACAGCAGAACATATAAGCCACATGGAACTCCTTTACTAAGTTAGCTGATATGAAAAGAAATTATAAAACATGAACTTTAGTCAAAGCATACTAATTTATACGACATATATTGTGGACTTCTTTAAGAACAATAAAATAAAATATGATTACCATCTGGAGCACTGAAATCCATCTCTTGTAGCAGTTTGAACAAAGTGTGGTACTTTTCCCTGAACTCTTTTCCCCACATAAAGGCATCACACTTGGATTTTTCTCCATATTTATGAATCAGCTCCAAATAATAGTTTTCATAGTAACCTAGAGGAAATAACATATTTAAGACATGAAAGCTGACTTGGCTGGTCTTTAGAACAACCTTCTGGTAGCAAAAAAGATGTTTCTAGGGTAGGCTATAAATTCATGTTAAAGATGAGGACATCCTTAACACAAAGCAGTGCTAAAAACTCATACAGCTATCACGGGCTGCTTACAAATACATAAGATTTTTTTCTACTCTCTTCCATATTCCGGTCACAATTCTAATTGGAAACATAAGCTAGTTTTCAGTACACATCTGAGCTATATTAGTCTTCTTTTGCTGAAGTGGCTGCTTTGGAATAAACCTGTCAGTTACTGCACATTAGGCAAGTATGGCAGAGACATTCTAGCAAAAACCACCCATTTTTGGGAAAGGGCTTAAAATACATGTGGCTTTAGGGACATTTGGCAATGAAATGGAAGAAAGGCAACTGAATAGCTTACATGTAAGCTTGAAAGTGTGTCTTTGTCCCTTTATGCACCTTTCCTATGAAAGAAGAAATATCAAGAACATAATTTAAGTTTTTACTCCATGGCACAAAAGTCTTTCCAGGGACAAAACCACAGTTTTAGCTGCCAGTAACAAGGCTAAACTCTTCAAATTGCCTTTTTTCTTGTTATGGAAGAATTTAAGTTTACTTTTGATAATTGTTATCCAGATTCTAGTAAAAGGAAAGAAAACAGGTCTACAAAGATGACAGTTTTTATAGATCAACACTTACAATTTCTTTGCGCTTCTTCGCCTTGCCTTACAAGATATCTGTACTCATAAACTATTTCTTGAATGTCCATACATCTCTCATAGTAGAGTTCAATTTGTTCCACTGTTTCTTTGTCATGAAGAGAGTTAGAAATCTATAAAAAGGCAAATGATGGATAAATGGCATCTACATATCTGTTTCTGTCTATGCTTGGCTAGAAGGAAGTGTTGTAGGCAAATAACAATAGGAAACAGATTGCTTGCTACAATCAGCTTATCTGTCACATCATGTTAATGGTCCAGAAAACCTGATGCTGGCCATAATAGACTATGACTTTAAACAGTCAGCATAATCCAAGAAACCATGGATGAACTTCCAAAATTGACCAAGCCTATGTAACTTTTAGCACTGATTTCAACAAAACCATAAATTAATCAAATGTGTTCAATACTGTATCAACAAAAACTCTGGGAAACAAAGCAATGTTGAAAATAAGTTAAAAATAGAATTAGGAACGTTGCTTTACATTCTCACTTCCAGAAGTCTTAACTTTTAGCATTTGAAGTGGTAACTAACATGCCTAGATTTCAACAGAAAATGATGATATTTTGCCTGTATATTCCCAAGTACTATTATACTTCTGTCCTGGTTTCAGCTGGGATACAGTTAATTTTCTTCATAGAAGCTGGTATGAGGCTGTGTTTTGGATTTGGGATGAAAATAATATTGATAACGTATTGATGTTTTTAGTTGTTGCTAAGCAGTTAAGGACTGTCCAGCTTCTCGTGCTGTCCTGCCAGCGAGCAGGCTGGGGGTGCACGGGAAGCTGGGAGGGGACACAGCCAGGACAGCTGACCCGGGCTGGCCAAAGGGATATTACATACCATATGACATCATGCTTGGTATATAAAACTGGGGGGGGGGGAAGGTCAGTGAGCGGCTGTGTGGTGCTTAGTTGCTGGCTGAGGTTAAACCACGACAGCTTCATAGCAAGTTTATCATGTGGTAAGAGCTTCAGCTGAAAAAAAAAAAATAATTCAGCCATAGCTGGCTGCTAATATTTAAACATTTACAACTACTACTTTTGTTTACCTGTTCTGTTTCCAACACATTGAGACGATAGTATTTCACAGGTCCAAAGAACGCTTCAATACCATTTACATATCCACTGCCTCCAAGAACAAAGTATCCAGCAGTGTCATCATAATAGAAATCTTCCCTAAAACTTGAGAACATGAAAAAGAAGTAAGCTGGCTATCATGAGATACTATGAAAAAGGAATTCGCATCTCAGAATTCCCAGCCATAACTGACAGCCTTAAACTCATTACCAGTATTTTTTATTTTTCTCATCTGTTTACTCTCAAAATCTACTCTGCAATTTAGTGTGATAAATTTAACAAATCCTTTGTCTAGAAACATATTAAACCATCAGGGTGTTTTATTTTTCTGACCTGTAGCTATCTTCTGGTGATTTATGCATGATTACACATCCTCAAAGATTTCAGTTCCACCTCTCCTTTGCACTTTTCTAGAATTGGCATATGAAAACTTAAGTTATCTGTCTCCTAGAGTTACTATCTACAAATTTACAATTTCTCGTTTGTAAAGATAGCAGAGAAGGAACAACACTGAAGTCTGCCATGCAATTTAGTGTTACATAGTTTCCATATTAAAAGGGTTTTTTAAAATTATTTGCACAAGAAAGAGTCAATTTTAAATTACAGTGAAAGAGAACAATTAAAGATCCATTTAAAAAAAATTCAGTTGCTTAGAATAAAAGATAGAGCAAGAACATTTTTGGTAGAAATTTCACTCTCTACCTAAGCAAAGCAGTAACAATTTCACTGGTGAAATCCTAGCGCTCTCATAGCAACCGCAAAACTTCCCTTGACTTCAGCAAGGCCAAGACTTCATTTGAAGACTGATCCTAATGCCACTGACCTTCCAACCAGTTTTTAGTGAGGGTTATCAGACCCTACTACTAGATCACACATCATGTTAACTCAACTAGCTCACAGCATTAATAAAATTATGCTAATGTAAGCACAGTAATGCAAACTGTTTTCGAAAGCATACAGTGGAAAAAGACCACAGACATTTTGAAAATCATTTGGAATCTCAGTTACAAACTTGTGCTCTCCTTCTCCCATTTTCCATGTCTGAATATATACACAGCAAAGGGGAAAATGCTGCTTACGTAAAAGACTGATGATGACGTCTTTTCAAACTCTTCCCAACACTGCTTACTTCTATCTAAAAGAACACAAAATATTAATAATAAATGAAATATTACAAGGTACCTTTATTAAGCCATTTGAACTCATAGTTCAGAATATTACAGCCGCAGCTTGTTGTATTTCCTCTGCACTAATGAGGATGGTGTCATGTATCCGATATAGAAGAATTAATGTAATGGAAAGAAGAATATAATGGAAAGCATTGGCACTGGCCTGTCCTGACCAACGAAAAATAGCAAAATAGCACAGAAGTTGCCTATTTCAGCTATTTCATTCCTGTGTTCAGTTACAAAACATCTGTACTTTGCTGAAGCTTTTATTCTCCCAAAGTGTGAATGGTTATTTTGCTTTTATATAGCAGAGATGGTAAATGAAGAGAATACTGATCTCTTCAAGAAATTGTATCTTGTAGGTGAAGAACAGCCATAAAGCTAATATAAGAGGCCATGATTTAAAAAGAAGCTGCGTTCAACTCCTACTTCTAAAGGAGATGTACTTTCAGTAGACTTTCAGTGCCAGAATGGTTAAAGGAATTCAGATGCCCAAGAAGGAAGACAAGATAAGATTTTCATACATGTTCGTATTGCAAAAAGTTGCCTAAGGACTCACAAAACAACCCTGCAAAATTTTCTCAAGTGCCTAGGTGTTTTTAGGGATTCACCTGCATCTTCAGATGCTGTTAAAATCTGGCTCTTAATTTCTTGATGCCTCAATTTTCCAACCTTCCCTAATTTATATATTTTGTCTCAGATCATGCTGGACTAAATGTATCTAAACCAAAATGAGATAATCACAGAATCATAGAATCGTTTAGGTTGGAAAAGACCTTTAAGATCACTGAGTCCAACTGTTAACCTAGCATTGCCAAGTGCACCACTAAACCATGTCCCTAAGCACGAGATCTACACGTCTTTTAAATACCTCCAGGGATGGTGACTCAACAACGTCCCCGGGCAGACTGTTCCAATGCTTGACGACCCTTTCGGTGAAGAAATTTTTCTTAATATCCAATCTGAACCTCCCTTGGTGCAACTTGAGGCCATTTCCTCTTGTCTTATTGCTTGCTACTTGGGAGAAGACCAACACCCACCTCTCTACAACCTCCTTTCAGGTAGTTGTAGAGCGTGATAAGGTCTCCCCTCAGCCTCCTTTTCTCCAGACTAAACATCCCCAGTTCCCTCAGCTGCTCCTCATAAGACTTGTGCTCTAGATCCTTCACCAGATTCATTGCTCTTCTTTGGACATGAAGTGCCTAAATAAGGAGATTCTTCTGTACCTTTTGAGGATCATAGCATTTAAAAACTTACAACAGGAAGACATGTCAATAAGATGGAACTGAACCACAGCTTTATCTGTTACAGAGAATGGTTCTAAGTACTGAAATGTTTTTAAGTTTGGTCCTACGTTCTCTTTTTTCCACAGGAATGCTCATTAAACAATTCACGGCTCCCTTATTTCTTCCAGAAGTCAAAATTTATTGACCACAAGTTTTATCTCACACATGAACAAATTCACTCTTCTCTCTGATGGATGAATACTTTTTCTTAATCTAATTGTACAAGCAATCCTCAAATTTCCAATATGTCGAGACTAATATACCCTGTATCAATATTGACAGTAACTTTTACATTTGCACCTGAAGCTGAGCTTCAAAATCCATAGGTTCTTCCCTTTCCCATGAACTTAAATTATAACTACAATTTAAACAAGTCGAAAAAGACAGTTCTGATTCTAGAAAACACTTTTTTTCACTTTTCCTTTTAACAATACATTTTAAAGCATATTATATTAAAAGGAAATACACATTTCTACCTGATTTTCCTGCACGACAATCAATCTGCTTACCACTTACATACTTAAAAAAGGTGCAAAAAGAACAGCAGTAGTTTAGCCTGTACATTGCTCTCTCAGTACAGCAGTTTCAGCATTATCATTCATTTACGTCATACTTCAAATTTGCTTAGCTGTTCTTGCCATTGATTAGCAATTATTTTTACAATTCAGAATGTAATCTATTCAACCATTTTGAAGGAGAAAGAAGTTCAGAAATAGAAGACTAAGGTTTTTGATTATTTTCACACACTAATATCTTAATAGCTGGAGGTTTAGACAAGAACTTGACCAGGGAGACTGTGTTTTCAGAGCTGCTCCTTCCAAAAGAAAGATTTTGTGAAAAAACAATTTTGTGAGAAAACAAAATCTTTTAACAAGATTTGTTAAAATGTAAATTATGTATTTTATCTACTACAGAGGGATACTGCAATAGTTTTTTGTCTTTTAATGGTAATCAATCCCATGCCACTTTGTCAAATATGCAAAACTTGGAAACCGCACATGCCTCCTGTTAGCTAACACATCTAGGCAAGAGGCATGCTACCGTACAGTAGCCCAGACACTTACATTTTCATATCAGAATGGTAAAAACGCCTAAGCCTCCAAGTGCAAAGTCCCTCAGAGCTATTCACACCATGTAACTTAAAGTATCTAGGTAAGGTATCTAAGCCAGGAGCCCCAGCTGCCTATACAGTCAATGAACTCTCTGGCGAGCAACCGTGCACCAAGATAGCCACTGAATACACAGTAATTCTAGGCTCTTACCTTAAGCATCTAAGCTGTTTTCCCAAAGTTGGATGGTGTGAACATCCCCAGAAAATTTCTAGTTTTAGATTTTTTATTCTTGTGCTATGTGAGCATGTACAAATTACAGTATTCCTCTCAGCCTCAGCTGTTAAGGGGTTTGTCAGAGGCATAATGAAATTAGACAAATCTCAGTTTTGATCCTGTAACTCAGTAGCACACATACCTGTCCACCCTTAAAAGAGAGATCCAGTCGAAACCATTGCTTCAGAGGAAGGCTGAAGCTAGTTTTCACTGCAAGGTCATCCCCTCTCATGAGGTGCATCTGAATATGCACATAACCTGACAGAGGAAGAAGGGAAGAAACAGGAAATAAACACCACAGCAATGTCAACATTAAGAATGGGCTTCTTAATGTATTATTCATAGTGATTCTGTCTTCTTCATCCTCTTCATCACCAACAGAGATCTGGGCACTCACCAAGCCAGACATGAGCTCTCAGAGAATCCCAGGGAAATGTGCTCCACATTTCAGTTACACATCTTGGAGCCCAGGCTCCCACATGAAATCACAGACTCAAAACCAACTGTCTGAGGGATAAACAC
Source organism: Phaethon aethereus (assembly GCF_964289735.1). NCBI lineage: Eukaryota > Metazoa > Chordata > Aves > Phaethontiformes > Phaethontidae > Phaethon > Phaethon aethereus. The sequence continues at coordinate 64,640,659 of NC_138578.1, read as the reverse complement.
ACTAAACATAAGGCAAACAGGGAAGGCGCAACAGCTGATCTCAAACACCAAAAGGCAGACACGACTTGCTGCAAATAGCAGAGGGGAACAGCAGACAATGGTATCTACTCAACACTCAACTGCTAGCACATGAGTGTGCAATGATCAAATACAAGATGACTCCACCTTCTACTACTTGGACCTGCAGAAGCTAGAGTCATGGTCTGAGCTGTTAAGACCAGAACAGGCTATTATGATAATCTCGTCTGACACTGAGAATAAAACTAGCCTAGCAAATCTCATTTCAGGCTGACAACTTCCAGTCGAGCTGCCATTTTTGTTTGTTCTTCAAAGAAAAGCACTCAGTTTATAATGGATAGATTAATTATCTAGACTGGTTCCAGCACAGAGAAAATAGAAATAGCAAAAATAACAGAGGGGGAAAGATTAGTTGTGAAACTTGCAAAGAAGGGGAGAAAATGTAATGTCTTATGAGAAAGCCAGGTGTGCACTTTTAAAACTCTGCACACTTACTTCTGTGAGCCTGCCAGCCAACCACCAGCTGCTGCATTTCCTTCTCTATCAGAGGCTGAAGGGCCATCTTCTGGAAGGAATGTTCCTCTACTGCAAGTGTGACTAGACTAAGAGCTACCCCTTAACTTTTTTTTGGATGAGGGAAATTGACTGTGCTTCTTGAACACTGCAATATAGGCAAGACCTTGAATCATTTGAACTTTTTCTGAGGATGTTTCAAATTTTTAAAAATTTCCATGTAGTGTATATATAAAAATTGAGAACAATATTAAAATAATACTTCAGTAATAATAACCAAGGTTGTTCATTGAGATAAGACTGTTTAATCTCAGTGTATGTTCCTGACCTGTAAGATTCAATCTATTCTCCTGACAAAGCAGACATTTTCTGAAGTTAGCCAAGACTAGATGCTATGCAATCAGTTTTACCCTATTAATTTTGTAGCTACTCTCCTATTGAGACACTATAGTAAAAAAGAAGCATTGTGCAAGGGATCAGTTTCACAAAATAGGTCTGAAAATGTATTTATAAATGTTCTTCCTAGACACAGATCTAGAAAGACTACGTTAGACCCCTCTGAAGGCCATTCATAACATCCCTTACCTTCCTCATTTAGAAATACAGCAGGAGTACTATACATTTCTTTTGGATCAATAAAATACAGTATACCACACAGATCCTTTTCACAGTGATGGAGTAAATACAGCCAGATTGAAACGGTGAACCTGCATGAGCAAAAATAAACAAAAAATCCACTCCTGATGAGAAAACTCCCTAGATAATTTGAAAAGCATGCATTTCACTTTAATTTAGCAAACCTGTTTTGCACATGTAATCTTCAGAACAGAACACATCCTCTGCAGTGAAAAACTTCAGAGCAACAGTACTTAAGACTCTTAGATCTGTGATCTCCTTTTAACTGCGCACTTTTGTGATAACAAGAGAGGAGAGTAAGGGAGTGTTATCTGAATCAGTTCCAGCATAGTGGGTCAGAGCTACTGCCAGATCCCACACCAATAGGGAACTGAAAACAGGACCAAGACAACTTGGAGCCAAGCTCCCACATGCAGGCTACAGTACAAAATCCCCAAAAGTATGGTCTTGTAATCTTGATTGTGGAAGCCAGTAAACTAAGCTGTATCTTCTATACTAAATGCCAGCTGGAAAATGTGCTTGGGACAAGCAGTGAAAAATGAATCCAGCCTCTGGGTAGTACGGGTAGGTATGAATAGCTGTCACAGAGCTATCACAGGAGAAATAAAGGTGGCGCCTGTGCAAACTATGGAGCAGTGCAAAATAAAAAAACGAAGACCCGACAATGTTATCTACTTAGAAATTTCTGTACAAAGCTGGCTGAGGCACTAAAAGCAGAATTTATACCACAGTATCTAATTTTAAGGAGTTCCTCTGTGCCAGATTAAATCTGCTTCAGTGCTCTTGACAGAAACGTGACCATTTATTTCCATAATGTTTCCACAGCAGTTAGACCAATGCTGAACACCTTTGAAAACCGTACCTCCTATGTACAACCCAGCAAAGCATTACAATTATTACCATCTCTGATAAAGAAGTTCTCTTTTCTTAGTGACTTTTAGAAGGCGATATTATTTGGGGTTTATATTTCTATAAATAAAAAAAGTCAATATTTGTTTATAATACCTTAAAATTGGGCCAGCTTTCCTTGCTTCTCTCTCAAGAAGTTGCTGTACATAGAGCACCTTGAATCTTTTCCTAAACTAAACCAATATAGGTCTGACACCTGCTCTGCTGCTTAAAAAAGAAATGCAAGGATGATCCAGTTTTCCCCAGTAGAGTCTATGCTTTAAATAGCTAATAACACCATATCCTCCAGAGATGGTACATGGGTGAGGTGGAAGGGTTTGTAAATCACAATCACTTGTATATTGATTGTTATGACCTACAGGCAAACACTGTGCTTCCAGAAACACTGCTTATGCTTCTATATCGCTCCTTTCATCTTTGATTTCTGGCAATATAGCAAACTTAAATGCCACAGTCTGCATTTAATCCTTGATTGCCAGTCTGAGCACATAACTGCTCTGGACAAATTTCTTGGGACAGAGTTTGGGACAATGCTGACTCATTTCACAGCCCCCATTGCTGCAGAATGCCATACAGGGTGAGTAGTCCCTTACAGTTCCAGCCTGTCCTTGCTGCAGGCTCTCCACTCATAGCTACCTCAAATGACAGTTGTCTATCTCCAGTCCCCTCCCTTTACAAATCCCTGAATGAAGTCAAACGAGTAACTTCAGTTAGATCCATCTGCTTCTGTTAGTCTTTTGGTGCAGCGGGGTACCGCCGCCCACATAGAGAGAGCTGAAGGAAAACTCTCTTCCCCTTCTTAACAGAGCTATCCCAGGCTGTCACGCAACCACAACACACAGGCAATGCTTTATGTTAACACTGGAGACATCACCTGAAGGCAAGAGAGGGTGGAACTGTGTGAAGCAGGTAAAGAGCTGCATCAATTCATGACATATATTCCCAACCAGAGCTTGAGCGCCTCAGTGCCAGAAGCAGAATGCAACTGTGCTGGTGACCAAAGGGCAGCAGGCTGTGCAAACCAGGCTGTCACCCATCCTGAAGAGGCCACGAGCTAAAAATTGCTCTGTACTTGTGACTTCAGAGCTACAGTTTGAGGCCTAGTTATCTGTATGCAACCTGTGCTATCTGGCAAGTCTTCCTTGGCACTCTTCTGGTCACAGGCCAAACACAAACCAGCAGGCAAGTTCCAGTTCCTGCGATCATTTCCTATTTCTGTAATAATGTTGCCAGGGTAACAGCATCTGGTGGGAGATATATTTATGTATCTCCATATTTCCTTTTTCCTCTAAAGCTGCAAAATGTGACTGAAGAGTTGTGACAGTTTTGGGAAAGAGGAGAAGAGTAGAAAAAGATGATCTTCCCAGAGTGACTCCTCTGTAACTGAATAGTGTCCAGGGGATAAGGGGTTTTATTCCTGTCCAACTAGGAGAGTTTACACAGGGACGGTGGAAGGTAATAGTGTAAGCTCAAGCTGGAAGACTTATCGGGGCAGAGGACTCTATCACTAAGGGCTTGTCAGCTGCAAAATAAACTAGAGTGTGAATTAATGGGGAAAAAGCTGGTCCACACTGCTTGCCCTTGCAAGAAACCCTGCTCTGCACTTGGTCCGCAAATAATGTTTGAAATGCAGAAAACATCTCCTCGTAATGCAGAAAAGCCCAGGCTAGCTAGCCATGAGACAGCAGTCATCAGACTGCTGACACCACGTAAGAGCTAACTTACCCTCCTAACTGTACCTAACCAGCTCAGTTACACCTACTATTGGTATCCCCTACACAGCACTGCACTAACACGTACTGTAATGATCTTTCTCAGGTTCAGCTTAATCCTTTCCGAAATTGAAATCAGAGAACAGAAGGAATTGCTAACTAGTTTCCTTTTGAGCCTTTTCTCAAATTAGTAGGCAGTATTCCTTTAATTTGTGGTATAGCCTAAGAGTTTAAGTACATTCTATTGCCTTCAGTAATCAATTACAGCCCACTTCAATTATTTGCCTATACTTACATGGGATAATCAATCTGATGTTGTCTGACTGTCTCAAGTTCTCTGTTTTCAAATTGCTCAAATTTCTTCACAATTCCCGTTTTCTCCCCACTGGAAGCATATATAAAGTTGAGAATCTGGACACCATCTGCAAGATACAATCTTTCTTAATCTGCCAGACAACAAGCATTGAAAACTAATTAATTAGCTTACACTTGTACAGTCAAACATTTGAATCACACAACAGATTAAAAAACAACAGAAACCTTCAATAAAGCCCTTAAACACAAGTTCACTCGCTGTTATTAAATACATTACAGTCTTAGACCAAATAACCCATGGAAAGTGAAATGGAGTCTATTTCCAGTTGGTATTAGAAGCAGGGAAAGAATAGACTTGTTTAAATCTAAGACACTTAAAGAGCCAGTTAGTAAGGGAGAAATCTTCATTTATGTTATTTGCTTAAATCTTATCCTATCTTTGGTTATGCCTACGTGACATTACTCCGCAGCTCTTGGACTTGATCTCCATTTTCAGCTCTCCAGTTTACACTGCGTGTATGGATAGATACCAATTCTGTTCTTAACTGATACACATAATCCTGTAGTAAATCAGATAAAGCTGCCCCTGTTCAGAAACAGGGAAAAGATCAAGGCCATGACATATCATCATCTTTCCCAGAAAAAACCCCAAACCAACCAAACAAAAAAAACCCCAAACAAAAAACAAATCCGAAGCAACTTGTTACAAGCTCATTTTTTAAAATAAATTTGAATAAAATGTTATTTCCTTCTATTTCTTGTTATACTTTTTTCATCTCTAATATAATTAGATAATACATAACGTTTCACAGTGTTGTCAGAAATCACATGCTGTCTCCAACAAGTATTTTAGAAAGCCCCTGAAAGCAGCAACAATATTGCTTCCCTGTTCATCTTCAGAGGATTTACATGCCAATGCAGTGAAAATAAATTACACAAAAAACATTATGGGATTTTCTAGGAGAGAATCCTTTAGAAGCAAATAACTTTTCTCCTTCTAGGTTCTGCTTTGAGAATATATTGAGCACAAAAAGAATTGTCAGCAGGTGTAAAGCTAGAGATAGGCAGACAAAAAAAATCAGAACTCTGAGAAAATCTAGAAAGCAGAGTTGTGACTCTGACTCAAAGTTCAGTTACTTATACAGTTGGCAAGATGCATTTTTTTATTTAAAACTATTTATTTTTAAAACAGAAGTGCTTGTCAATTATGGTTTTGGGGAAAAAAAAAGTAGTACTATAAAGTTTATTACTATAAAGACTTAAAAATATGTTTCTGAGTGTGTGGCCATCATCTCAAGCAGAAGTAGAGTACCTGTGTGAGAATTACATATGTAAGAACAGCAGGACTGACCCTGAAATAACACAGTAAGGGACTGAACAACAGGACAGACAAAGGAATAATGTCCACTAACATCAGTGGTTTTTAAATAAAGTTATCTGACTACACTTAGAAAATAGAAGGCTGTGCTGCTACAAACCTCCAGGCTGGCTGTGATGGAACAAACCAGCTCTGAAGGACATGATGGCTTCACTCATTTGCAACTCTAACCCCAAAGTTATGAAGCTTACATATTCAACAACATATTCAACTTGGCAAACCAAGTAAATAACTTTACATAACATTTACTATTTCCTACAGGTATGCATACTTTCTAACAGCTTACCAAATATGTTATTTGGGTCCCATTAGTTTCCTTGGGGGAAAAAAAAGTGACATTATACCTACCACTTTCATGAGGGCACTGAGGTATCCTGTTTGCCTTGAGCATCCACAAATAGTCAGCACCCCACTGAAGACAAACTTTGTGGTCCTTATATGGGCGTTCAAAAGGTGGAACTGCTTCTAAAAGAGTGTAATTCTTGGCAACTGCATCCTGGTAGTCTTCATTCTGCTCAACATCATAGCTGCTAGCTGATTTGTGACTAATCCATGCATATAATATCACACTGTGCACTATTATTGAGTTTCTGATGATATAATCATCCCTGTAAACCATGATGCTCGGAAATTTCAAATGTACTTGTCGAGTTCTGCTAATGTAAAGGTTTTTTTCATCCTTCCATCTCCTTCTATACACTGGTACACCAGTCCTGAATTCAGAAGAAGCTACTGCTTCCAAGTTGATGATACAAGGCTTAGAACATAAATAGTGAACCGAAACCTCAGAACTGTTAAGAACTTTCTTTTCTAAAATGTTTAAATGAATGAAGTCCACGTAATCCATGTTTTGTGGAGTAACTGCTGTTGTCCGTAATGTCTCCTTTCCAAACGATAGCACAAAATTCTGGAAAAAAGCCCAAAACACAAAACATGTTAACCAGAGAATCTGAGTTTACATGATTACTAATATACTCACAGCAATAAGGGAACATCACAGAAGTAGAAGGTTTATATACCATACTCAAACTCCAAAATACCAGGATTCTTTCAGACAGGATGTAGATGTGGATTACTAAAGATCTACCATCAAGGTTTTAACAGTAACAACTCCTCTACATCAAGTTTTCAAAGTTACATATGGGTCTACAAACAAACTGTATTTACAGGGTGTATCCTTCGGCCCCTCCACAAGTGGAATCCGGTCTGAGATATTGACTTACACGTCATGCTGTTTACACACACTCCTAGGATCAGGCCTAAAGAGCATATAATAAAATGTACTGGCATTTATTCATCGTATTGTTGTTCACTTGCGCTGCAACAGCCTGATGTTTCTGCATCTTTTTAAAGTTAGCTAATTTTGTTACCTCTTATGCAGGTACCTGAAGAAAAGAATAACAACTAAGCAGCTACCAATGGTTTCCTGAGAATGAATTCACATTCATAAAATGTTTAGGAGCTTATTTCAGAAACATTCCTGTCCTGAAGATGGACTTACAGATCTGAACAGCAAGACCAGCAGGCAGTATTTGCTCAGTTTTTACTCTCTATACCTATGTACATTATAATATACTTTGAAAGTGAGTGCTTGGACATGCACCAGGATTATCCTCCATGCTCAAGTTCTTGTCTCTAAGGCCTCAAACAGCTTCTTTTCTTTCTCCTCTGCAGTCAGCGTCTGGCTTGACACACTGCCAAGGATACTGAGGATTATTCAGTTCAGAGGGCCAGCCACCAGCACAGCACTTCTGCCAGGTCCCCTGATCCGTCTAAATTATTCAGAATTGTCTCTTAGAATTAAAAGGGAAGCTGGTTGTTAAGATTGCTTAGATTGAGAAGATCTGTCTTGGGTGACTTTTAACTTTGCTAAGTTTAAACAAATTGAACCGAAATTTATCTTGGATATCTACCTTGGATTGATGGCTTTTTCACTGTGATTCTCAAACTATTTAAAAGTTTTGGCCAAGTCATTAGTACATTTCTAATTGTCGGAATTATGTGGCATGTACCTGGAGGACAAGACCTTGCCCACGAACCAATACGGGGATCAGTAAAAGTCCCTAATGATAAACTATATTGTTTTTTATTTCTTAAGAATATGGTGACACTCCTTGAGAGCTACACTGGAAAAACATCAAGCCAGCAAAACCTGTGAAGGTGTAAATATTAAGAAAAGTCAGAATTAAGTTTACCTATACTACTTCCTTGTTTTGGATTTAACTATGTGATTAAACGCTATTTTTCCCTCAGGTCCCTGCCTCTTTAAAGGTACGAAAAGAGCTCTACGGTTGCAAGTGGAACACAATTGTGCATAGAGGAGACTATTTACCGAAGACCTTGGCTTGATTTAAGGCAGAAGCTGGAAGACTCACTGAATGAGAGAACTCTTGGATGAGAAAGCTGGATATCGTTGCTATCAGCTGAGTAACTAGGTAACTATATTTAGTGTTCCTAGCTCCTTCTGAACTTGTCACTTAAACCACTTTCCATGAGAACAACCGAGTACTTTTATCTTCCTGTGTCTGACAAGAGACACTAGAAGCCAGATGTGCAGTGATGCTGAACGCTCATAAACACTTGTGTAAGCGCCAAGATATACACTTTGAACAAATAAAATGCTATAAAAATGCAAAACACAATGTCACTATCTAGGCTTTCTACAATAGGCAGTCTCTTCAGAGCGACAGCCTTCCTCTCTGCCTCATTTCCCATTCTATAAAATGGATATTGTAAAAATGATGCATACTGAAGGGGCTAAAGAAGGGACAGCAATAGGAGGCTGGTGTCCATCGGAAAAGTTACCACCATGTCATGTAATAACACACATGCACAAAAAATGATATAAAAGTTGATGAGATAACCTTAATTTTAATACTAATTTGAAAATCTTTCAGAACTTGGCTTGACAAAGATACAACTCTTTTACATTTCCTACATAACTCTTCTTTGGTTGTAGATACCTCCAAAAGCATTAAAAGTGCATAGCAGCAACCACAAACTATTCTAAACCTCTTCTACTTGATGGTTATCATTCATACTTCTTACGTATTTTTTTAGTTTACAATAAAGAGTACTTGTAAACAGCTTAATCCTTGTGATATGGGGGCTGCGTCATGAGGAAGACAGTAATATATTATGAAAATAATGCCATGTGGTTATCATAAAATTTAGAAGTCTACCAGGTAGACACTACAAAGCACTGTGCTACTACTGTGTGCTTACCACATACACGCATTTACTGTCAAAATACACACAGACAGCGCTTAATTTTCTCAGGGGTTTATCCAACACACAGATATGGGAGCAAAGACAGCTTGGGTCTGGCACAGTTAGTTAACGAAGATGCAGCAGAGTATGAATGTGGCCATCCAACTTCCAGTGAATGGCAGAAATTTTGTGGTGGGGATCTCAAGGTAGTAAGCTCTGCGACCCAAACCCTTGTAGAACAAACTACACGATGTTCCTAAAGCACTTAGGCATGATGAACTGTGACTGCTGATGCATAAGGTTAGCTTCAGCCACGCTGGTCTTAACTGCCTTTCCCATAGTCCCTGTTCTGCTAAATGATTCCCACAGAACTACTCAAGAAACTTTTATTTGTATTCTTCAGTGCCTGAGTATTGAGACACGTGCTGCAAAAAAATCACGAAGCATGTCTGGGTCTGCTGTTACACCACACCTAACAAACCCTTTAGGAGGCTCATCCAGTAAGGAACACAGTGCAAAGACCCCTAAGCTACGCCACACCAATGCAGCTGTGGCAGAGACTGCAGCCCATAAACTCCTCCAGACCATGGCTGAGTCTCTGTTACCACTTAATTGCCTCTACACAGTGCTCCCCAGCGCCTAAGATGATAAATAGCGTACATATTATCTAAATGTTCCTACCCGGGGAACCCTAGTTCTTCCCTCCCCATTATCTCAGACAAGGGAGGGTTAATTGTGCATAATCTCTTACTACAGAGAGCAAGGATGAAAGCATTACACAACAAGTGTGATTATAAGATTTAAATATAAGTTTCCCAGCACAGTAAAGAGGCCAGCCACGCTAGATTCAAAACGTTACCATAAACTAGGCAGAGTTCAACAAGAAAGACACAGAGGCAACCGTGGGGCAACTTAGGCAGAAAAGCTGTAAAAGTTTTTTTTCTTGATCTTTTCCTTAAAACTTGCTGAATCTGAAGGAGTTAGCCCAAGTCATCCCATCAGATGTTGGAATAAAAATCACTATGGGAGGCAGTCACAACAATTGGTAGGAGACTGAAAATTTTCAGTAGTGTAATATTACAGAAGTTCTGAGAAACGGTTCTTTCACTCACTGGAGTAAGATCTCAGCAGGACCCTCCCCGAGTTCACCCCTGCAGAAATTCCACATGAAACCCTATGAAACTGCACCTGTTTGCACAAAGTCTGAAGATAATCATAGTCCTTCACCTGTGAACACCTGCCACGTCATGCTAGATTTCAAGACGTGTGAAAAGGAGACATGCCAAAAAAGGGTGCTGATCTGCTCCCAATCAGCATCAATATCGCACAGGCATACAAAGACTTTTGAGTTTAGCAGCATAAAAGAGGAAAAAGTAGTTTAGTAGATGCCCCTAAAATGCAGTTGTTTCTGTAAGCCTGTGCGGCATGATACTCACGCGTGCATCTGTGAGTAGATGTCAAAGGCACCCCCCTTCTTTCAAACCCAGAAATTTAACGTCACCTAGGTCAGAAAGCTTTTCAAGACTCTGATTTAACGACCTGACGTTCACCAGCTCGATAAGGCAGCGTAATCCTGGGGGCTGGAGGCGGGGAGAGCCGGGCCAGGCCGGACAACCGCCGGGTTGACTCCGAGAGGCGGGCCCGGGCCCGGGCCCGGGCCCGGGCCGGGGGCTGCGCCTCCCTCCCCGCCCTACGCTGACGACCTGCGGCCCCGCACCGGCCCGGCCGAGCGCCGCAAGCCGCGGGGTGCCGGGCAGCCCCCGCCCGCGGGGCGCCCGGCGTTCACCGTCCGGCCCGGGCCCCCGCCGCGACCACGGCCGGGGGCAGGTGCGGGGCCGGCAGCCACTCACCGTGAGGAGGAGGAGGAGGAGGAGCAGAGGGGGGCGGCAGCGGCGGGGCACAGCGGAGGGCTCAGCCAGGGGCCGCATGCTGCCGCGGAGGCGCTGCCCAGCGCGGCCGCGAGTGCGCGCCCGGCCCCGCCGACAGGGATGCGGCAGATCCGGCTTCCTGGAGGAGGGGCCGCCGCCCGGGCAGTGCTGGGCCGGGCCGGGCGCCGCGCCGCCGCAGGTGCAGAGAGGAGCGGGGAGCGCCGAGGGGCCGTGCCCGGCGACACCCGGGGGCCGGGACCCCTAGGGGCTGCCGAGCCCGCCGGCCGTGCCGTCAGCCACCTCAGGGCCCCGCCGCGCACGCCAGTAACAGCGGCGGCGTCCCGGGCGCGGCGCGTCCCGGGCAGCACCCCGGCGCAGGGCCGCGTCCCCCCTCCTGCCGGCAGCGTGGCCCGGGGGCTCCGCCGTGGCTCCCCCCGCCCTCGTCCCCACCCTCACGCTGCGGCTTTGCGCTGCCAGCGCGGCCCCCGCCCGGGGTAGCTCCCCGGTCCCGCTGGCGGGCGACGCGCGGCCGCGGCGTGGCTTCAGGGCGGTGACGCAGGGCAGGGCCTCCTCACAGCTGCCGTGAGCGGCACGACGGGCGCCGGGGACGCCCGGGAAGTGCCGCCGCTGGCCTGGTCAGACGCGACATAACGAAGCGCGACGGGTGTGTAACGGCACCATCCCCGCCTCACCGCGGGGGGGGGGGGGAGGCAGGCACGGGGCTGTGTGCCGCCGCCCCGCGCGGGGGCGCTGCCCTCCACAGCGTTGCTCCTGCCGTGCCAGGCCAGACCGGAGCCCACAGGTGCCTCACCGCTCCGCTTCCGCTGTGTGCCGGAAGCGGGAGCCGCATAAGCTTCCGGGTTGTGTCTGCCGGCGGCGATGGTGGGGCTGTCCCGCACACTCGGTATCTTCGGCGGCTTCGTGGTCGTGGTGGGGGTGGCCTTTTACCCCATTTACTTCCGTCCGCTGCTCCTGCCGGAGGAGTACAGTGAGTCCCTGCGCGGGGGCGCGAGGCGGGGAGCGGGCGGGGCCGGCCCTGGCCGGCCCTGGCGCTGTGGCCACCTTTGTGTCCCGGCCGAGCGGCGGCGGGAGCGCCTGGGCTGGGGGGTGCTCAGGCTGCCGCTGGGTCAGTCACTCCCGAGAGGCTTTCTGCTCGCCTAGGAGATACTTACAAAAAAACCCCAACTAGAACTCGTAGTACTCTTGTTTCAAGTTAGTGGCCGGCATGTGATTAAGAATAATATCCTTTGTCTGTTCTCTGACGTGATTAAGAGGATTTAGATGCAGTTAGAGAAGTTAAAATTGGAGGGCTGGAACGCCTCTTCTCTGAGGACAGGCTGAGAGAATTGGGGTTGTTAAGCCTGGAGAAGAGAAGGCTCCGGGGAGACCTTATTGCAGCCTTCCAGTACTGAAAGGGGGCTTACAGGAAAGATGGGGACAGGCTTTTTATCGGCGGCTGTTGCAATAGGACAAGGGGTAATGGTTTTAAACTAAAAGAGGACAGATTTAGACTAGACATAAAGGAAGAAATGTTTCCCAATGAGGGTGGTGAAACACAGGTTGCCCGGAGAGGTGGTAGATGCCCCATCCCTGGAAACATTCAAGGTCAGGTTGGATGGGGCTCTGAGCAACGTGCTGCTGTCCCTGCTCATTGCAGGGAGGTTGGACTAGATGACCTTTAAAGGTCCCTTCCAAGCCAAACCATTCTATGGTTTTATAAGTTGTTTGAGATGTTTTCTAGCTGCAATTGAAAAGTTTAATTTAAAACGTTGTAACAGATTCTTTACCAGTTGCACTGATTTGCTAGAGCTAGTCTCAGTCTGCAGAATTTTCTCTGAAATTGACTGCTGAAGAAAACCCCATTTTCCTGCCAGAAACACAGAAAACCCATCAAAGGTCACAACTGACTCTGTAACCAGGGAGTTCTCGAGCACTTGAAGGCACCTGAAGCTTTGGGTGTGAAGTCTCAGTGGCTCCAAACAGGTGCTCCATGCTACAGGAATGGTGGGGGGAGCACCTGCTACTCCTAAACGTCTGTTAACTTGAGCAAAGGATGTGGGAAAAAGTGCTGGTAAAACCAGTCTCATCCCCTCACTTTAAATTTTATGAAGCTAAGCAAGCTGTTGGCAATAACTTGAAGATGCTGAGACAAATGAAGAGATTTCTAGGAAGGAAAAAAAAGGGAAAGGGTAACAAACTTATTAATCTTCTTGGAGGGACTTTAGCCTTGCATCAAAGACGAAGTAAAATTTAACTTCCAAGAAAGTTTTTATTTAAGGAAGCTATGTTTGTGAAGTTGGAAACTGCCCATAAAGATAGGTTTTCTGGGTTCTCATTTGAAAACTTTATTCTTAAGTCGTTTTTGTTTATGGTGCACTTTCCAAAAATATTTTAGAAGTGTGACTCAGTGTTAAGGAAGGAACAGAACTAGTGGACAACGTCGTCTTTTGTACTTGTGAATGACATGAACAGGTTAGGGATTTTTTTAAATCTCCATTTAGCACATCAGTGTTGCGCAATTAGCAAGTGCCTAAACTTGCTGTTTAATACCTGATTCTAAACTTTACTTATTGCATGCTGCTCAAACTCTCCTTTGATTGCACCTTTATTAATTTCCTATGTGCTTTTCTTGACACTCATTGTTGCGGTATGAGAGAAGCACAAGCATTCATTGTCATAATACATGGAATTTCACAGTTGTGGTACTTGAGTGTAAGTATTTTGACCTTTGGGGTACAAAGGATTTCATTTTTTTCAGAGTGCAGTCTAGTAAGCTGTATGACAACAGAATTTCTATAGAAGCTCACACCCCCTATTAGCTTGAGCTATGGTGAATACTCAGTATTTCAGCATTTTGGTACGCGGGGTCTGAAGTCACACATTTGGATTAGCATCACATAGTAATCCTGCAAAAGGCAAGAATGGATTTTACTTCTCTGGAGTGACTTTCAATTATGTAAACATGAAATGGTATCTTTTCTTTCTTCAATCTTGTTTTTCTTGTGTATCTCCCAAATTCTACACAAATGAGGCACGATACTTGCAGGAAGAAGACTTTTCTGCACAATTCTTTCACATCTTCAGAGGAGCTCCTAGCAGTTTAACAAATAAAATGGAAGATACTTGGAAAAACTGTATGTAATCAAATTATTAATATGTACCTTAAATTGTGCACGCAGTGGTTTGACTTAATTTCATACAGAAGTGCTGTTATTTTAGGTTTTTAGTACCTTGGCTTGTATGTTTCTGATATTTTCCTGTCTGTAGCTTCAAAAAACCCTGTTTTCTCATATGAAACGGGTAATTTAGTGGCCATGTTAAAACCTTGACATCTTCAGCATAGACATCTTCCACTTGGATTAATGAAAACAGTGGGTTGACAGCTGCTGTTTGGGTTTACGTTGGGGCATTTTCACAGTGGATTTCATGATTTTGCTGAACTGTGAGACTCGGCTCCTTCCCCATCCTGTGAAGTGGTTGTCCTCTCATCAAGACTGGCTCTTCCTCATTGTCGTTTTTTTGGCTTACCTATTTTCCAGGTTGTTTCTTGGTCCCACCCCAGTCTCCCTATTGACTGTTCTGTGTCCTGTCTCCATATTTGTCTGCTGCTTCTCTGCGCTCGTTTCTTTGCCTGACCAGTTAACAGCTCTTTCTCTTCACCCCATGTGCATTCCCACATCCCTCAGATTGATTCCCATTTTGGTCTCTGCCCCTCTTCCGATCTTAGTTTCCATCTACGACTAAATATCTTTCTTCTCCATGTCCTAGAATAAGTCTAATTCTTTGCCCTAGTTTACTCTGTTTTCTCTATCTGGGTTTTGTACTTTTTCCTTTGAAATTAGGCAGTTCCCTGAGATTTTGTCTGCTAAAAAGGGTGGAATGGCAGTTACCATGCTCAGTGAACTAGAGAAGCTGGATCTACCTCTAGCGCCTGCCCCTTGCAAGTAGAATCGATTATTGTGGTGTGCCCGCTAGTCGCCAGTAGCATTAGACTTGTACCTAGACAGCCTAACAACATGTAGTGCCTGTGCGTTCTCGGTGGGATAGGATGCTGAAAAATTTCAGTTTTAAGGTGAGCTTATGTTCTGAGTTTCCCTGAGAATGTGCACCCTATAATTATTTGAAGTCCTCAAAAGTTCAGTGGTATGGGCAAAAGACTAGTCCAGCTGAGCTTTAACTTCCTGCTTTGACGTACCACAGTGGTAAAGCATTTAACTCGAAGGGAAAAAGGAAGGTCAAGGGGGCATTTAATAAGAGGAAATGGTATAGTTTTGTCCTTTTTTCTTCTTGGAAGTGGTTGAATCTTTCAAACAGAAAAGAAGAGCCTGAGACAGGCCCATTGTATGGAAAATACCCCTCTGATATTTAATTTCACAAAGTTTACACTGATTTTGTAGATGCTGTCATGAAATCTACTTGTGATAAGATGCAAGATCTTTCAGGGCCTGAAAACGGGGATCACTGATTCTGGAAAGAATAAATCTTTTGAAGAGTTTTATGTTGAACATATGAGTGATAGCTCCTGGAAGTACTAGTCATTCTTTTAAGTCATAGGATCATAGCAAGTATTTTGGCATCTTTTAGTAAACAGTAGTCATTACTTTAAGATGATTATCTTATTGTTTGTAATCTCTCAGAATAGACTAGCTGTTAGTTTCTCAGTGAAGTGTCAGAAATTGTGTAGATGGATACTTACTAGAATTCTACTGTGTCGCATCCAGAATGAGAAAAATTTTCAGTATTATTTTATTGGGTGCAGTCAAGATGTCTGGTATCTTTTTTTTTTTTAGTAGTGCCCTTTCTGTTCTGTTTTCCAGAGAAAGAACAGTCAATAAACCGAGCTGGTATTGTTCAAGAGGATATTCAGCCTGCAGGTATACTTGATTCATGTGTTTGCATTGATTGTTTTAAAGATCTTTTTGAAGGAAGACCTGAATATTTATATGGATTTAAGTAATACAATGAAGAAGTCATTCAAAGAATATATAATAAACTTACCATAAATTTTTTTTTCAGGCTAATTCTTCACTTGAAAGCTATGGATTTAATAAAACTTGTTTTAAATTGACTTAACTGGCCAAGAAAAGTTGCAGAGATTCTGTTACCTTCACGCTTTCTTAAACAGATGCCAGTTTCCACACCAGAAATAAACTTCTGAATCAGCTCAGAGCAAACAGGAACCATGGGTGGGCTGGGCTGTAGCTGTAAAAAAATATGCTATTGCACCCTGTTTTTGTGGAATACTGCTTTACAGCTCAGCTGAAGCACAATTTATGAGCACTTTGTCAGTACTTTCCAGCCTCATGGGTGGAGGGGTGAGGCAGGAATCCATTACACATAAAGGAAAATTTGGAATGCAATGCTAATAGCTTTTCTTGATCCCTGCTGTTGCCAGTAGAAGGCATAGAAAAGTATACGAGGGGAATAAAATTGAAGTATGGCAGACTAGCTTTGATAGTCATTGTTTCATAGGTAATGGAACTGGCTATTCATTATGCAAGGTTGGCACTTCTCGTTTAAAGATGTGAGAATGCTTGTTTTGATGAAACAGTTCATATCTGAGTATGTTAAAGGGTAATGTATTCCTATTTTTAGAAAAACTTAACATCAACATCAGGGGAAGACTAAATAGGATTAATGCCATGTCCTTACTATGCACATCAGTTAAATCATCTGTGCAGGACTTACTTTCCAGAAAAGTGGTGAAATGCTGAAGAGGAGTAGGAATGGTATTGTGAAATAGAAGTCTGGTAAACCTGCCTTTTTTATTAAACATTGAAGAGGACTGGCCTGGCTTGTTTATACAAGATGCAGGTACTTGGTGACTAGTTCTCCTCAGTACAACTTTTTAATCTAAATTTAGCTGCTGATGAGAAGTTATGAGATCCATTAGTTGAAAGTGAAATCTAAATAAATTCAAATGCAAGGTGCAATTCTAGATGGTTGTTCCAACAATATTGGAACACCTTACCTATGGCAGTGGTAGATTTTTTCCATTGTCTGAAGCTTAAGATCAAGATGAGGTTGCCTTTCTAAGTATTTTTGCAAGCTTAAGCAGAGTTGTGAGTTCAGTGCAGAAATTGTTGGGTTCTTTCATTGTTTTGTACACAAGACTGGAGTAGCAGACCAATTGTTGGTTGGTTGTTTTTTTTTTCTCCAACAGTCTAGTTATGAACTGCTGGTATTCTCTGATTTGTAGGGTTAAAAGTGTGGTCTGATCCATTTGGAAGAAAGTAATGTTGGAAGCTGGGTGTATTGCAAGGCAAAACTGAAGATGGACATCTTCAGCTGTTTCTGCTTTCACTGAAGTGTGTCTTTGGGTGTCGCTGGAGAAGAATTCTGAATATGCTATGTGGGCTCGTGAGGAACAACAAACGCTACTGGTTGGAATCCCAAGAGATAAAAACATGATAGTTTTGACAGAGGATGCAGGGGTATAGTGCACAGACTGTAGAGCACTAAATTATTCTTGAGTTCAGAAATGAAATATTTATTTCCTTGAGAAAAGAGAAGAGGAATTAATTTTGTGGTTAATCTGTAAACACTTGTAGAATAAATTATGAATAGAATAAATCATGCAGACCACTGCAGTTTCCTCCCTTGTTTGAGAATTACTTTTTGTGGTTTTATTGTGAAAACATGATAGAAGTATATACTGAGAGAGATCAGTGCAGAAAATATAACACGGTGAGTGTAAATTTGTACATTAAAATGTCTTCCTTTTAAACCAATGTGTATTTTTTCATTTGTTTTGCAAGTAGTTGTGGCTGGTTAACTTTGGCCAGCTGCCAGGTGCCCCCCCCCAGCCACATTCCCACTCCTCAACAGGACAGTGGGTGAAAATAAGATGACAAAGCTCATGGGCCCAGATCAACACAGGGAGGTTGCTTACCAGTTGCTGTTGCAGGCAAAAGAGGCTCAACCTGGGGAAAATTCATGTAGTTTATTGCCAATTAAAAGAAATTTGGGTAGTGAGAAAAAAATTAACACCTTCCCACTGCTTCCCTTTTTCCAGGATCAACTTCACTTCTGGGTCCTCTATTTCCTCCCCACCAATCCCCTGAGCAGTGGATGGCGGTCATGGTCAGTTTGTAACAGTTCTTCTGTTCCTTCCTCTTCATGCTTTTCCCCTGCTCATGTATGGGCTCTTAATGAGATGCAGTACCTTCAGGAAATACCCAGCTACTCTGATGTGGGCTCCTTCTCAGACTGCGATGTGGATATCTGCTCCAGTGAGGTTTTCTTCATGGGCTGCAGGAGAGTATCTGCTGTGGTGCCTGGAACACTTCCTCCCCCTCCTTCTTTTCTGACTTTGGTGTTCATACTGCTGTTTCTCACTCTTTTTTTCCCCTCATTCCTTTGCTTGGCTAGTATTTTCACAAAGGTGCCACCGACTTGTCTACTGGGCAGAGCTGTGTCTTGCAGTGGGCCCTTTGCAGATCCAGGTGGAACTGTCTGTGGCTGGCATGGGGCAGCTCCTGCAGCCTGCCTTCCTTGCTGCCGAAACCTTGACTGGTACACCTCATAGAGGAGGTTAACACCAAATGTTGGGGTAGAAAAGCAGATACTTTAAAGAATCTTTTTTTAAAAGCACTTTTTCATGGTGAGCACAATGGTCACTAGAACAGGCGAGTAAAGGATTGCCCCTACTGAAAATCTTTACCCAAACTGGATGTCTGTCTTAATAACAGGTTCTGAATAAACTATGTGTTTTCAGATTTCAAAAGAAACAGTTTGTAAGCTGTAGTTACAGTCTATAACCTAACCAGTATTGTTCTTGAGTACAGGTGTAACATGTACATTTAATATATTCTCTTATTTTCTTGATTTATTTTTAGCACTTCATTACGGTACACAACATTTTAAAGACCATTGCAGGATCATATATGTTATGAAGAATGTATGCGCAGTGAGTGTTATTTATAAAGTTAGTGGATGTTACTTTGGTTTTTTTGGATATCACACGGTGTCGTCAAGAAGACAGAGGAAAGACTTATGTTTACAACGTTCTTTTCCAAACTGCCATTCTTTTTCTGCCATTCTTGCTATTCCTTTTCTACCTGTCATTGTTGTTCCTCTCCCACTCAGATACTCATTTCCTCTCCTGAGTTTATATTTTATTTTAGTCTCCTATTATCACTGTAAGCATTACAATTTTTTCTGCTTGCTTGCTGGGAAGATGTTACCATATTTGATTCCTTTTTGTTCTCGGGTGATTTCACATGATGGCTGAAGTCTGAGTGTACGCATTCGCTGTAGGGATATTGACAGAAGTTTCACTGCATAGCACAGAGCAACACTGTCACAAAGTTAATTCAGTGTTTGCTAGGAAAAGAAGAATCAATTAAACTGAATAACAAAGATTTTTTTTTATCACTTAAACCTTTCTTCAATGAGACTGTGGAAATGAGGGAGCTTTGGTTCCTGTTTTCTTGAACAAAACATTATACTGATGCATCAGATAGTTTCAGCCAAGTTGTTTTGTCTAAAATACCTTTCCAGTGGAAATATAGCATTGCTTAAATGCGGATACTCCATCTATAACTGACTAGTTGCACAACAAAGAGTTTTAGGAGAAACTGGGAATTGTTCAATAATGCTGCTTCTGTCACTTGGTGACACAAATGTTTAAAAAACATACATCATGGTAGTGTGAAACAATTATTAAACCACTCTTTCAGGCTAAATGATGTGACAAAGGATATTAAATTACTTAGTTTGGAGTTAGGAGAGAAGACAATCTCTGCTACTCATTTACTCTGTGAAGTTGAGCAATTTGGTGAGTCTGGATCTTGCCTAAAAATGTTAGACGGTTTCAGAACAGTGGCTGTTGCTGGCAGGTGCTGAGCCTTTTGTAAATGTTGCAAAACATTTGAGTACATGGACTCTATTTAGCATTTGTAGAACTGTACATGTCTGTTGGTCATGATCTCTAGTTCATTCCAGTGGAGAAAAAAAAAAATCTTGCTAAGTTTTGTAATTGCCTGTACAGAATTTGCAGCAGTGATACAATCTTTAGTATTACTGAAGTGACTCTAAACTCTGAAGATGGTGTACATGGGTTTTAATGATCATCACTTCTCTCACTTGCTATGCTCCACCCAATAAAGTGGGCTGATGGGCCATGTCTTTAAAGTGTTAGGATAATGAATGTCTTTTTCAAATCTTTGGTATTCTGTTAAGTCAACAAGGAACATACTGCAATAATTCTCCAGAATTTACACTGAAATCTTCTATGATTGCTCTGGCATTTGCCAGTTCCTTGGAGACTTGCCCAAGACTCACGTGGGCAGTCTAATCCTGCAGCTGGCTTTCTGGGCTTTGTGACAGTGCTTTGTTCTGCTCGTGGATACTGGACCTCTCCTTCTCCTAGCTGCCCAGTAACAGGTGAAGTTGAGTATAGCAAATTGTGTTCCCCAGGACTCTTTCCTTATTTTGCTCTGGAAATAAGAGTGTTTTCTACTTTTGTAGTCTACAACAACTATTATTTTTTCAACACAATCACACAAAGATGTTAGATGTGTTTATAATTATGCATAATTTTATATAATTATTAGTACTTGGGAAGGACTAGTCTGCCTTTTGCAGAGGAACTGGTTTGGTCCACCTGTTCTGATTGTTATGATAGAAAGTGTGGAAAAAAAACACTTTTATAAAAATGCCACCTTAGAATCTTTTTAAAACAGTTACTGTATCTATTCTGTAATCTGAATGCATTTTGCTTATTTGTTCTAGCTGGAATATGAACAGCAAATATAACTTCAGTCTTTGGAGGACTGGAGAAAAGTTTTAAACAATGCTTTCACATCCCAACAGAAAAATCTGGTTATACTAAGTTTAGACCTGCTGTTGTATGCTGATAAGCTCTGAAATTATTAAAACTTGTGCGATGAAGAGCAAATCTGGCATTTTGGTCTAAATGCAGCTTAGTTTTGAAGCACTACACACTATTGATGATGCAATTAAACCCTCAAGCACAAACACTTCAGGAGGAGTAAGTATGGCAAAAGATATTGGCAAGTTGCCAGATTATACATATGAGCAAGAAAAATGGGTACAATGCTGCATATTGTATTTCATTTATTGAGATTGTTCCCACTGATGAGAGGGGATTTTTTTTTCTGTAATACTCAAAGCACATTGAATAGCCTCAACTGATTGTTGCAAATTTTACCGTGCATGTGCCCTCCCACAAAAAACAGTCCAGAAAAAGAAGCAGTTCTTGTCATCTGCAGTTTTCTAAAGCAAAATAAATCATGTATTTTCTCTTCTTGCAGTCTAGCAATAATTAACTACTCATTTTCTCAGTACTGTGTACACTCCTACTGACCTTCTTCATGTTAACATGCAGACACAGCAGTAAATGAAAAACTGCATTGGCTTTTTCTGTGGTGCCACAGAGCCCAAACAGTGTGTTTGCTAGTGGAAGGAAATTATTTTCCAGCTTGTGAGAAAGTGCTGCAAAATATACACTGTTTCCATGGGGACAGTGTATGATAGGAGAGAGCAAAAAACAAAGTGGAGGCCAAAGCATACTAAAGCTCTCATTTTCACATATTAGCCTGTGATCTGAGGTGTATTTGTGCATAGTGCAGACTCTCTGGGCCTTGCAAGAAAAATGGTTCCATGTTTAAGACACTGTCTTGGAAATTAGGACTGTTGTGGGCAGTTCCCTGTTCCACCACACTTTTGTCTGGCAGCAGGTAAGTGATTTAGCCTTTGCGCTTCAATTGCATCTGTAAAATAGCAGTAGCAGTACCCCCCGTGCAAGGCATTATGAAGGTAAATACAGGGAAGGGAGTTTGATGGTCTAGAAAACATTTTGGTTCTTGCTTGAGAAGTTTTCTTCATGGTTAGGAAAAATAGATCTGGATTTGTGTGAGAATCAGTTATTTTGGTTCCAAGAACTTAATATTTTGAAGAGTCTTTTCCAAAAGGAAACAACTTCTGAAATTTCCCAGGACTTTATACTGCTGAAATACTATGCTCTGGTAGGGGAATTTCACAGAATCACAGAATCACTAGGTTGGAAAGGACCTTCAAGATCATCAAGCCCAACCATTAGTCCAGCGCCACCATGTCCCCTAAACCATGTCCTGAAGCGCCACATCCACATGTTCTTTGAACACTTCCAGAGACGGCGACTCCACCACCTCCCTGGGCAGCCTGTTCCAATGCCTGACCACCCTCTCAGTGAAGAAATTTTTCCTAATATCCAATTTAAACCTCCCCTGGTGCAACTTGAGGCCATTTCCTCTTGTCCTATCACTAGTTACTTGGGAGAAGAGACCAACACCCTCGTCGCCACAACCCCCTTTCAAGGTAGTTGTAGAGAGCGATAAGGTCTCCTCTCAGCCTCCTCTTCTCCAGACTAAACAACCCCAGTTCCCTCAGCCATTCCTCATAAGACTTGTGCTCCAGACCCCTCACCAGCTTCGTTGCCCTTCTCTGGACACGCTCCAGCACCTCAACGTCCTTCTTGTAGTGAGGGGCCCAAAACTGAACACAGGATTCAAGGTGCCGCCTCACCAGTGCCGAGTACAGGGGCACAATCACTTCCCTACTCCTGCTGGCCACACTATTCCTGATTCATATTTTGAGAGTCAAAAAAACCCCTCACCTGCTTTCCGCAATACTAATGTTTTTTTAGAAGATGTCCAAATTTGAGTATAAACTTCTACATGTAAGTTGAAATGCCACCCAGTATGAATGTTACTACAGTTGCATAAAAATACCAGAAAATTGGTCAGCTTTTGTTACTGGCCCAGATGTCTTAGCAATTTTCTGAGATTCAGCAATTTTCAGTATTTTCACATGCCACTTCCCATATCTTCTGTAACAATGGGTCCTCCCTTCTGATCTTTGCATGCCAAAAAAGTAGCTAAAAGTCTTGTAAGAGAGATGCAAGTACTGAGCAGGGGAAGCTGGGTAGCCATTAAAGGAGGTGAGGAAGAACTGAGGGTGCTGCAGGGAAAAGTGTGTTCCTCCTGTAGCCCTGGAGCAACGCCTTGGAGACAGGGTGGTGGATATGAAGAGGAGGCAGGGCATACTGGTCAGTTGAATGGGCAGGAGCGTGGGGGGCATG
Organism: Phaethon aethereus; assembly: GCF_964289735.1. NCBI lineage: Eukaryota > Metazoa > Chordata > Aves > Phaethontiformes > Phaethontidae > Phaethon > Phaethon aethereus. The sequence goes on along the minus strand of NC_138578.1, from coordinate 64,618,015 downwards.
GGACATAAATCCATTGGAATACAGCCTTCATAGGCTCTGCTCCTCACAGAGCAAATTGGTATACCTCTTTCCCTCTTTCCTGTTTCCTCCCCAGCAGATAAGAGGCAAGCATTCTGTCAACCTCTTCCTGTAATTCAGTACAGTGAGTATCAGCAATACCAGTCAGGGCAGAGGAGGAAGGTAGTCCCGTTGCTTCAGCAGAAATTCCTGTAGGAGGAGTCCTCAGTCACCCATTCACTCCCAGAACTGGATGGCTCAGGCACAGTTTAGGAACGTATTTATTCTTCCACCCTGGAGGAATAGAAACCACTGTGGATATTAACCAGAAGTATTTGCTTCCTGGTCTATTATATGTGACTTTGGGTGTGCCAGTGGTTGTAGCAGGTCAGCTCTAGATCCAGCTCTCCTCCCATCTACAGGTAAGAGGAAGGTTCATACAAGAACTCATAACTTGGCTGAACAGCACCATTAGGAGTCCTCTGAAGCCTGGAAAGCAGGTAATCTTAGTAACAGAATCTTCACTCTCTGCCTGTAGCTTCTGAAATGAGCTCCATTCCAATGGTCCTTCTTACAGTCATTCTGCGTGTGGCTAACACAGGCTTGCTGGGTGTCCCATATAAGAAAGAATTTCTATAATTCAGTCTACAATCCCATGTCCCACATTGAGAACTTGTGGGGTATTACTTCTGCCTGCATTTTCTGTGTGTTTTATAGTAATAGTTGTGTGATTTTGTGGCCTCTGCTCCCTGCCTACCTCTCTCTGCCTCTGGATCAAAGCAATGATGCCAGCAGCACCACTACCTGAAAGAGCCAGTAAGGAGCTGAGAGGATCTAAGGGAGGCATTTCCCATACATGAAGTCTGGCAATCCTACTACTATGTGTCAGAATTCCTCCTAGTTGTTTTCAGCTGACAAGCTTTTGGTTCATACCAAAAACTCTTGTTATTATTCCCTATTGCACTTAGCACAGCTAAATTTTGTCCCATAGCTACCATTCCAGCTGTTCTTTTGCACTGACACTGACTCCCAAGTTGTTTAATCAGAACGTTTCATTAGTGTACTGCTATTTTTGTGCCAAACAATTACATTAAATTTGTCCTGGGACAGTTCCTTGAGGAATGCCACCAGTAAAATCCCTCCAGGCCAATGACTTCCCATTTGTCATTTCCACTTTAGCTACTTCCATACTTGACTTACAATTCTTGCAGCTACTAATTGTTTCCCAGGTGACATTGTTCCAAATGCTTTGCTAAAGTCCAGATGGAATATATCTCCTGAATTTTTGTCATGTTGACAAGCTGGTTACCTGATTAAGTAGGAAGATTAATACTCTGATACATTCTACTTTGGGAATTTTCATGTGTGTCCCCACTTCTCATTACTTCAGAGTTTGCCATGATTCTTGTGTGCTCTTCTGGAAAGAATTACAGCTAGGTAGATGTTTTCCAAAAGAAGTCCCAGAAGTACCTGGACATCCTCACACTCTTTCTGTCTGGATGCATCATAATGTATACAAAATGAAAGACTGAGTCTATTAGAACTACCAAGACATTGTGAGTGACCTGCCTCTGCAGCCCAGGCAGAAAGGAGAGTCAGCTGCTGCTGTTGGTTCCTTTCAAAAGCTCAGAAATTTGTATTCATCCTATCTCTGTGTCATTGAGTATTGGCTCATAAGAACCAGACCTGGCTAATAGAAAATGGCTGTAAACATAGTACAAGAACACAAGGCTGGTTTTATTTAGTCAGAAGAAAACATCACTTACCAAACTCACAGAAGAGTAAGTGCAGTTAGCAAGCCTTATTGACTTGTGTGATTAAGTGAATTGTCACATCTGCATTCATTAGCAAAATTACTCAGGGGGTTGCAAAAGAATTTACACCTGGTTCTGATTTCCACAGGTCATTGGGTGCGTATCACTTAGAAAGGCTCCTGACAAGGCAGGCATGACATCCTGATAATGACTCTTTCAAAAAGGCAAGTTTCCCTTTGCTTCAACCCTATGGAATCACAGAAGAGATACAGATAAAGGTAAAAATATAATATTTAATTTGTGCCAATGGTTTTAGCAGAATGATACTGATGGCACTTTGCGATTCATTTGTGAACTGTCACATTCTTTGGGAACTACCTGGAATATGATCTGTATGCACTGTTGGTTCCTAGAAATTCTGAAGATTATTAACTTTACCCAATTTCATGCCCTATTTACAGTCGGTCACTTTGCCCCACCCTTTTCCAGGAATCTTCCTGTGATGGCATGTTCTAACTAAAGTTCTGATCATCTCTAAGTCTCAGAAGGGTGAAAGTTATTTTGTTTGTGCTACTTTCTGTCTTCCAAGATAAAGTAAGTTTGCATGCTACTCTTACGTTGAGACTATCATGAGAATCTTCAAGACCAGGTTTTAATTCTAGCTCTAAATATATGGAATATTTTTGGTCTTAGAGATTATTTTTCCTATCTACTTTTTCAGGCAGACAGCTCCAATACTAGAAGTGTCCATGGTAGGTGTTCTGCTGGTAGTACAGAAATGCTTAATCACAAACACAGTTTCATTCTGAAGAAGCATTTAGGATTACCTTGCTTAGGAACCTGGGTCTTGAGGCAAATATCTAAAACCGGTATGAGGCTCCTTACCATTTAATTCTTTCAGAATTCATCAATTTTGTCTCCTCTGCAGGTTTTGAGATAAGTAAAGGGAAATACTGTAGTTCCTACTTATGGTAGAGGGACCTTCTTCACTCACGGTCTATCTGTTCTGAAATAGATCCCCAGCAGGATTTTCAGATCACAACTATCTGAAAATATTTTCTGATATTTTCAAGACCATGTTCTGGGTGAATAGCCCTCTTTGTGTATGAAACAGCTTATGAAATGTTACCTCTACTGCATAAAAGCAGTGTGGTAATATTTACATCTGCTGCGCTGATATTACCTGCATGGGAACAGAATTTGTACCCTCTGTTCCATGTGTAAGTTAACATGTTGACTATTCTGTTACCATTAAACTTCCCTCTCAGAAACATGGCAGAGGAGAGCCCTGTCTGCATATTGTAAGTGTGTATTCTTTATGGTCAGCTTCATGTGAGTATGTCTGAGTTGAATGCTAGCTGTTATGTTGAAAGTCTTCCTCATAATTCTAATGGATTTACTGTCTTGTATCATCATAGAAGACATCACAACAATGCTGTATATAAAGTAATGAAGGAAGGGCCACATCCACTTAAATTTGCACAGGCTAGGCATCTGGGGATTTACTATATTTAGTACAGTGTTTCTCCATATATTTGCTGTTGTAGAAAGTGACAGGGAGTTTTTGAAGAGGAATTATATGTAGGAAAGGACCCAAGACATTCCTTGGTCAGGAACACATGCCACTGACTGGATCTATCCATCTTGCCAGAAGGCTCCCTTCAGCCTGCAGTATTTTTAGGGAAGTGGAGGGTCATGGTGAAGTCTCAGTCTTTGCCTGGGAAGGGGTCTATGCAAGGAACACGCTCATTACATGTCCGTAGAGCAAAGAAAAGCTAGAGAGCTGTATTTGCTTTTCCTACCATGGATGAGGGAGTGATAACCAGCAGTTACTGCCTAGTGAGAGTATGGGTGGAACGGGCTTTCAAAGAGGTGTTTGCACTGCCAGGAGAGCTGAGGAGCTATTTCTTGGCAAACTGGCCATCCATGCTCCCTTTTGAAGCCTCACTGGCTTTGGCAGCTGGAAAGCAGCCGTGCAGTGGGGCACGAGTGATAATCACACCTCTCTCCACCCAGCAAAGCAAGAGCCACAGTCATATTTGTGCAAACTCCCTCTACTCACCAGCAAAAGAATGGGGGCTGCTCAGCCCAGTCCAAGAAGACGCAAGAAGAGAATTATCCCTCCAACACACCTCAGTCCAAGCTGTCTATTATCTTCAGCCTCGGCAGTATTCCTATTTCTCTAAAGGAGGGCTACTACCATTTGGAAGCCCTCTACGCAAGCTCTTTCCAAACACTCCTCTCTCATTTCCCTTGCGCTGGAAGTCATTTTAGATTTGCCAGCTGGGACTCAGCCCCTGGGCTGATTCCAGCACCTGAGCCTAGTTTTATGTCAGAGTAAGCTGGCTGATCCCGTGGGACGTTAGCGGTGTGCCCTAACGCAGGCGGTGCTTAGAAAGGTGCTGCCGGACTTCTGCAAGGAGGTGGAAAGTGTCAGTGTCAAAGCTGAGTGGTGGCAAAGCAGTGATTTCCAGCTCCTTATGATGTTTATTTCCTGGTGAGTGAGCGGCGTGTTTAAGAATACTCTTAATGTTTGTGGTGGTAGCAAGAAGTGATATACTAGTTGCTTTGCCTATTCCTTTTGTTCTGAATTTTAGAATATCTGTGACTAAAGATATAGTTACTCCTGCACCCCAGAAGAACCTCTAAAACAGAGACTAATCAATTGGACAATTGCCCACTCCTAAGTGTCTGAATGTAAAATGAAACTTACAGTTTAGTATTTTCTGTGCTGCTTATTTTCCAGTGAAAGCAAATTGCCTTTTGATATAAAATACGTTGTTCAGTCTCTAGGAGTTTGTCTTTGTATTCTTCATGTGTATTATTATTTGGAAAAAAAACCCAAAACAACCCAACAACCAGTAGCCTGAGTGATCACAGCTGAAGAATGCAGACTTTGTTCCCAGGGAAAATGTAAAAGGAAAGAAAAATTGCGTTAATTCTGTTAGGTAACCAAGAAAATAGATTCTTTCAGAGCAGAATAGTGCTAGATTTTCCCCCTCAAAGGTATATAACTAACATAATTAATTATAGAATTATTCACAACCAGGAACAAGGATGTTAGGTTCAACTTGATTTACAAAAAAGGGGTTCTCAATCTGTCAAGTGCTGTGCAAATAGCCATTGAAGATTGTTTCTGAACATGGATAATGGGAGAGAGATTGGGGACTTATGGGATGAGGAGGATTGTCTCATGTACATTGATGGCAACAGAAAAAGAAAGACTGAATGGTTTATCTGCAGTCATGATCATAGCTTTCAGTTAAAGTCTGGTTTATATTCAAAGCTCTCGCCAAGCATTTGCTTTTGCCAGTTTCTGGATTGTTTATCAGCTCGGATTGACATAATAAGCTTTGAGCCTGTGATGTAAGTCAGATGTCTAAGTCTGGTCTCGTATGGGGAACAGAGTGGGCTTTCCCAGCCTAACAAGACAGAGCTTGGCCTCTCAAAGGTGTCTGCCATGAGGGACTAGAGAATTAATGAAGTCTGACCCTTTTCTGTGGAAGCCGCTTTTGAGAGTGATACCACTCCATGGCTAGTAAAACTGGGCTGGCATCCTTTCAGCATCCTTCTTCAGTGGGGTCGCCTCTTTCACAACTACCTGTTATGGCTCCTTTTCCAGCAGCTTCCACCTGACCAGCTGGTCTCAGTTGGTCCCCCCAGCACAACAGGGTTGAAGCTTTTGCCCTAGAGGTGGCTGCTTGGGGAGCTAAGCACCATGCATCCTCACAGGAGCGAGGAAGCCTGAGCTGTTGGGAGGTACGTTTCTCCGGGTGGGTCTTCATGTGTGGGGAGTTATGCATGAATTCACAAGCCGAGGCATAGTTGGCACCTGTTTTCTCAGGTGTAAATTCTGGCCCCTCTTCCATCACTCAGTATTTTGTAGGCTGAAGAATTGAAGTACTCTTAAGTTGTGCTACTGGTCCCACACAGCTGAGAAATTACTGAGGAAGCCAGGTGTGCTTAGCTACAGGACTCTCAAAGCACCTGCCCTTGAGGAAGCCAGTTTACACTGCGAGCAGTTCTGGGCACTGCCTGTAGTTCATATCTCTGTGCACCATCCTGGGTGACACCTTAGCTGTCAGCTGCTTGCTTCCCCATTTGCCTAGTGCAAGTATGCCAGGTGGTTGCATGCCTGCGGGGAATCTCCCTGCGGGCTTGTGATGCTCAGAGAACTTGGGGAGGTAGCCCTCAGGGCTTGCAGACACTTCTGGACACTGACAGTGTTTCTTCTACCCCAGTCCCCGGGTAACTGAGGTGCTAGCTACTACATGCTTCATCTGAGAAATCTCTTGGTCATTTTTGTGACCTCTCTGGGGATGTCAGCTAGAACTTCTGGATCCCAGCTTACACTGCAGTTGTGAAGCTGTGCAAGCATTTGCTCCCAGACACTATCGTCCATTGTTTTTTCCATTGTAGAGTCTTGGACTCTAGTGATTTCAGAAACATTTGACCATATCCTTAAGACAAATAACCCAGTTGAAAATACACTTCTGGGAGGAGATTAAGCAAACCTTCCATGATGATCTTCAGAGTAGCACATGTGTTTTATGAACTCTCATGTACAACACATCACTCGGTATACCAGGAGGTCTAAATCTACTGCCAATGATTTCTTTCGTTGCCTGCTACAGAAATTATGTATTTAAAAGTAGTCATAATTGTTTCTCAGGTTTGTCACCTGAGATGAATGAGCCTCAGTGGGGATGCTGTTCCTCCTCCTTTACAGTCTCTTCCGTGCTGTGGCCAGTTTATTCTCACAGTTTGCTGGGTAACTAGAGTCATAGCTCCTTTAGATGCTCACACTTGTGCTATGCCACCTGTGCTTCCTGAAGATAATGTTGGGCTCTGCTTGCTGAGAATGATGGTTCATCATTCTCTGTTGTGGTTTTGACAGTAACTCCCCTGTGAATTTTCATGCCTGGGCCTGGATAGACATGCTGATAGTTTAGTCCCATCTCTGCTTATACTTTTTGAGATATGGCAGTCCTTTGGGCAGGAGACTTGTGTGCCTTGCAGGAAGAGTAGTTACTTGCACACTGAGTATCTGCCTAAGCAAACTGTCATATAGCCTTGCTGGAGTCATGGAGAGAGTGTGCCTCGTGTGTAAGATCTCATGGTGAATCAGCTTGCAGGTATATTGGGTTAGTTGGTGGGCAGCTTGCTGCCAGGCTTTTTGGTGGTCTTTCTGTTGGCTGCAGCTTCTGTCTGGGCACATCTGATCAGACCTGCATCCAGCATGGGAGTCATGGAGCAGAGGGATGTTACAGTATGAACGCAGGTGCTACTCTCAAAGAACGTGGATGAGAATGAGGCATGTGGTCAAAGCAAGACATCCAACAAGTCCCCCTACCTGGGGTAGGGTAAAAGGCCTCTTTGAGTCAACCCAAACTTCACATTTTCACTCTAGACTCCAGCCTGCCCCCTGAAGGAACAGACACACTTCAGAGGGATGGATGCACTGCATACAGTGATGGAAAATATGAGGTCAACAGGCCTTTAGGAAATCGGACTTGCTATTTAGTAAAGAACTACTTCTGAAAAAAAATCCCTTAGAAGCCATGGTAACCTTGTGATGACCCTACTGAGCTGCAGTGCATATGGCTGCTTTGTGACAAGGGTTTCGCAGGCTGATATTTTATAGTATTAAATGACCTGAGACCACTTCAGAACAAAAGAAGGCACATTTACTTAATTTTTCGTGGTTAACAAGCCAGTGCTACTGATCAGGCTGTCCTAGTATTTTCTTTGAAAATAATGCACTTTTAGCATGAAACAAGTCATTACCCTATTCCTGCCATGATAAACAACCAGCCTTAGGCTCCAGTTCGGCAAAGCACTTATGTGCTTACTGAAACGCTACTGTCAATGGCATTTACATATCTGTTTAAAGTTAGAAATGAGAACTTCAGAATTCAATTGAATTGGGGCCTCTGTGGTGATGTTTTTAATTGTAGTGTAAATCCAGTCTTCCCATTGACCAGTAGATGGGGCAAGTAAGCCTGCTTATAGTTACTGTCAAGATTTTTCTGAATGCAAGGTTAAAATGTAGCCCTTGTTGGCTCTTAGGTCAACAGTCTAGTTTGAAAGCTCTTTACCTTTGTACTGTATGGGTAAATTACGTACTTTGACGCAACTGGACTATTTTCTTTACAAACATGTGTCGTAAACAATTGTTCTGTTCCTTGAAATTCTGAGATTTAAAATGATGTTCCTTTCTTTACACAGGGATGGAAGCAAAACTTTTGAAGGTTTTGTTGTGCGAAGATATGGGAAAGAGTGTTCCCTCCCCAAAACTAGCCAATAGTTAGGTGTTTACAACACTCATGGGGATGCAAAGTATCCAAGTTTTAGTCCCTGGTAGTCTTCCATGTGCCTGTAGAATGTACCAATGACAAGACCACGTTACCTGCCTTTGGGTCATCTTCTCCAATTCTCTCTTCCAAAAGCTGTTGTCATGTTTACACATTTATTGATGCACCAGACTTGTACAGGCTACATGAGTGACCACAGTTGCTGGCCACAGTTGCTTTCTGCCCATGCTTCTGGCTTCCTGTTTGCACTTCATGTGATGTACTTATCCAGAGAGTGGCTGACTCTCAAAATAAGTCAGTCCTTGAATGCTGCCTGTTATAAGGAGTAAAAGATTTTTCTTGAACATGTAGGACTGTAGAGCCCTCAGTTTCCCTTTAGCCACAATCCCACTTCTGCATGTTCTTCTACACATTAGCTCCCTAAGTGTACTCTGCTTCATCCTCACTCCTTGGACTCACACTACCAAGTTGAGTTCCTGGAGCTGGTTGTGTTCTTGCAGGCAATGTGACGCAGGTGCAGGAACCATTTGCTGCCTTACACTGAGACAAACAACCCAGTGAAGCTGGCCTTGCGTAAGGTAGGAGCCTCTATAGGTGCAGAGCCTGGTGATGGTGGGGAGCTTCTTCTTGTCCCATAGATAAGATATCATTGTTTGGCTAGTTGGGTGTATCTTGCCCTTATGGAAGCAGCTCCCACTGATCAGCCTTGAATAAAAGGTAATGATATATCCATCCTGTTTTATTTTAGAGTCAGGCAAGCTTCCTGACATAGTTGGGTGGAGGGGTGGAGAAACCTGTATCTATATTAAACTGGATAGGCCAGACAAATATAGCATGTTAATATATAACAAAACAGCTTGGCTAAAGATTAAAAAAAACAACAACAACAATAAACAGCCAAAAACGCCAAACAATTCTTTCTCCTCAAACTTCAAAAACTGAAACAGAGGGAATAGATGTAAGCCTACCTTCTCAGATATGTAAGGAAAGCCTCAGCTGCTGGGCTTTGACTAGTTTAGCACAGGGGTCTATGTGCCACCACCTGTCATTATGCGTTTGTGATATCCAAAACTTTTCTTGGGGTGGGAGGGAGCATTGAGGAATTCTTGGCCGGATTAGCATGACTTTGTGCTCTTGCTTGAAGCCATTACGTGGTTAAAACTAAGATGGGTAACACTAAGTACAGAGGGGGACAAGGTTTAAGCTGTTGCAAACTGAGAGCGGCTCCTTTGCAGACAGTGAAAGTAAGCAGACTCTGCAGACTTCTAAACTAGTAAGAGTCTGGCTCACCTTCTCCTAAAGTACATAGTACAGAATCTGGGTGCTACCTTAACCTATTCCATATTTTGGAGGAGCAATTTGTGTCACCTTTTCCTTGTGTCATTCAAAGGTTGCTCCAGCTTCTCCCTCTTTCACAGCCTCGTGATACCCTCAGACCTCATCTCTAACACTGCCTCCTCCACTCCACGGTGAGCACACTGACTCAGACCGGGCTTCTCGCAGCCAAATACCTACAGCCTCCTGCAGTTCTGCTTTCTTTAATTTCCATTCAGTCTACTAACAGTCCTACAGCAAAAATTGCTTTGAATCCTGTCATATCTACCTTTGCTTTTGAATGTTTTCACTGGCTCACTATGTTTTGAATGAAATTTAAATTCCTCAGTGTGTTCTCAGCCAGCGTTTGCATTTTGTTCATTGTGTGTGTCTTGACCATCCAGCATCCTCTGACTTCACCCCTATCCTTGTGGTCTTCCTCTATTTATTTGCTTCATATCCTTCCCTGTTCCTGAAGAAATGTCCTAATAAGCTGAGCAGTGTTACTAGCACTCAACCCCCCCTACTTTCATGCTCCATTCCTGACCTTCCCTCAAGAGCCAGTGATTTTTCTCTTATTTTTCTCCTTTGTGGATGGAAAGAACTGCTTTATGAGAAAAGTACTGCTCCCGGGGTAGGTATAAAGCATGGCTCAGACTCCACAGGCTCCTCAGGAACGTGGGTTGTGACACAAATGCAGCGTGAGGCAGCTGGAAACACCTACAGCATGGGGTGGTTTATAGTAAGCCAACTGCTCAGTGACATGCTGGCCTCTGAGGAAAGCTATGCATGCTGTTAGCCAGAGTATCTCAGGAGGATTGAGAGTCTGTCTGCTATTTGGCTCCTCACAGACAGCAGATGTTCCATGAGAAGGTGAAACATGCAATAAATTACTGTATTTACTTGAGGCAAATCAGAGCTCAAGAAAAGGCAGTGGTCCAGCCAAGTGTGTTTACTGCTGCGGGAATGCTTTTGTGCTGATGCAGCATCTTTCACCCAAAAATCTCTGAACGTTTTGAAAGTGTTAACAAAGGTAGGCTAATGCCAGTGTTTGCGGACATATTTGAGCCAGCTTTTTACTGCCTGTTTTGGATACTGCCATCCATATAGCCTACGCTGAGTTTGGTACCACTATGGCTACTTGGCCCAGTATTTCCTTAGCTGCATAGATGGATTTTGCGGCTGGTGCTGAGCACAAGCCGACACAGCTACATTGGTAACAGGACCTGAGTGGGCCAGTGCAGAGCTAGCTCAGGTAAGTGCGTGTGAGCTGCAGTCACTTTAGCGCAAGAATACAGTTGCCCTATTTTTAGGAGGAAAAAAAATCTAAGACCTGGACTGAAGACAAAAGACAAGTCACAAAGATACATCTCTCTTTTCTACTGCCTCTTCTAAGGGGAGGGAAGTGGAAAAAGTGAGATACTGAGTAGCTTATCACTAGTGAAAATAGGTTCAGGCTAGGTTGTGCTATGTCTACCTGCCAAGTAAATGTTCAGCTAATGTCTAATACAGGGAAATGTCCAGTGACCCAGAAGGGAGAGAACTAGTTTCTTCACATGCATGCATATATTCCTCATGGACCAACAGATACCTCTTTGGATGCTTATTTTGAGATCCAGAGGTCACTTGTTAGTCTTCAGGGGCATACAGAAGAGGACTATATCTTTAGCCAACAGCAGGGTGTTAATGCAGGGATTTCATACTGTTTTTCTAGTAACGAATGTGCTGCCAAATAAATATCACCTGGTTCTGGGTTTGTGCCAGGGATTAGGCGATAAGTTAGAAGGCAGCAGAACTGCACTGCCCTGAACAGTTTCCAGCAGAGCCCTGGAGGCTGATAGCTGCAGGATCATTGGGGGATGGCTTTTCCTCTCTGACGTATCCCCACATAATTCTGGTGGATGGCTCTTCTGCGATGGTCTGGTGGTCCTCTACTCACTTTTCCAACAGATGCAAAAGAGGGCAATCTCTGAAAATTCTTGGGATGGACAAACAGCTGATGTCCTTCAAACTTGCGTACTTTTTACTGAGAAACTCACCGTGTTCCCTTCTCCTTTTGCTCGGCTCAGTCCTGGTGATTTTCTGCGGACGTTTCCCCCAAGTGACCTTGCTATAACCAAAGTGAAACAAAAGGCCCTACCCACTTTCTGCTCTGAGTTCCTTAACTACAAAATCTTTTCAGTCTGTGGAGAGGGTTTTTTCCTCTCTCTTTCGTTCTCTCTGCTCTCTGGCTGCCCACAGTGGTGGCCGTATTTGTTTGATTTGAGGGAAGCCTTGCATGTGTTGTGACTGGCTCCTCCTGCTAATAATTTGTTCTCTGGAGCCTGTTGCCACACAGTATAAATAAATTTCACTGTTTAGTACTTTCCCGTTTTGTTTCCCCACTGCTGGCAGTGAGTTGACCCACCCTGTTTTGTTTTTCAAATTTATCTTTCTTTGGTCTTGTATGAGACAAAATCACAAGATTAAATTAACAATGATTCATTATTGGTGAATACTTTTCTTGGTTGTCTTGTGTTGCGCTAAAAGTTCTGCATAAAACGGGAATTCGCATGCAGCTGACATCCTGGAACAGTATTTGGTGTGGTCCTGGGACAGGGAATTAGGCTTTGTCCTGCTTCAAAAAGTCTAATGGTGTGTGCTGAATAGATATAGTCTCCGTATAAAAAGCATTTTTCAGCCGTCCTGCCATGTAAACAGAGTCTTTTTATAAACAGTCTTAATTTGGCCCATTCCGTGTGTGTACGCTGCTAGAATGACCAGGACGTTTAGCGCATCAGACCTAGCTTTACAGTGGTGAAAGTAGGTACTGGAAGTTCTCCAGCTGTGGTAGTATGCATGCCCCTGCAACCTCTAGCTCAGAGTAGGGTAAATATTTAGAGTGGCTGAGCCCAATTTGGGCTCTGTGCTCTTTTAACTAGATTGTTCCTGCCTAATTTAAAGCTGGCTTAGGCATTTCTCCACCACACCAGAATCACTGCTGCGTACACGTACCCCTAATTGGATATGATGAAGGCCACAGTCATGTTTTTCATGGTTCCAAGCCTGATGCTTAGAGCACTTGAGGTTGTTTTTACTGTGTGAATGTGACTGCATATGCATTTTAATACAGGGAAAAACAAACTGTGATAGACTAATGAAGTCAGTAGGGTGGTTACATTTGCCTACTTTCTTGGAAATGTTCATCATTCCCATCTTCCTTGGGGTGAATAAAGGGAATCTATCGACCTAGACAATATTTTTTCTGTGTATTTTTGAATCTTTTTATAGCATAAATAGTTTTCAAGTAACATAAATCAGGCGGTTTTTGCTTTCTCTTCCACTCGTTTCTACTAAGCAAAGGAGGACATCTCCATGCAAAGGGTAAAAAGGACAAAGAGAAACTAGCCCTTTGCCATTTGCATTTTACAAACCAGATCTTGAAAGAAAAAAAAAATTACTTGAAGGAGGGGAAATTTGTCACCTTAACATTGCAAATGATGTGAAACCAGAATGTCCTCCCACCACAGCATATGTTTGTGGTGGGTAGGCGGAGGAGATGCAGGGAAGAGGTGATGGTATAAAAATACCTTGTAAAAACAAATGTTTGGCTGGGGGAGAGAGTTTGTCACTTCAGCCAGACTAGAGGGGGGAAACCAGACAGACAGGGGGCGGATGAGGGGGCGGAGAACTTATGTCACTTCAGCAAGGTAAATAACTTGATAAAGTGTCTCAGAGCAGTCAAAAAATTAGCACAAGAGGATCCAATATTAAACAAGTAGGTGGCCTAGAAAGTTAAGAGGAAGGAGTAAAAGCTATTTAAACAGAACAATGAAGACTGTAAGCTACAGTTAAACATGTGGCAAATACCAAGCAGAAGGGTGGCAGGTAAAACCCCGAGATAAAGTGCATGGACTTGCTAGTAGCCACTCTTCCTGCATTTTCATGAACTGAGAAGTATGATTTTTCTCGTTTATCTTTATAATGATCCAGACGTTCAGGTTGCATACGGACCAGGGGCTCTATATGGTAACATGACTGCTAAGTGCAGCTTCGTAATGTATTGCTAGCATGGCGCGCTCTGTGCGGGACGTTTCCCGCCAGGTGCCGTATGGAGCAGTTTGTATGCTCCGCAGCATCCAGTGCCGTGCAAATGCGAGCAGACACCAGCGTGACTGCCCACAACAGCAGCCAGGGTGGAAAATGACCGTTTGCCTTGCCATGCTCAGGGGGAGTTCCTGTGCTGCGGGGGGAGACTGACATCTCCATCTCTGGGGAGCCGTCGGGAGGGAGGGTGAGGAGGGATGACACTCGGTGCCCTGCGGAGTTCAGGTTGGCAGTAGCAGCTGTCAGCGTTGGGAGGGCAGTCTGCTTCCTATGTGTGATATTTATAGTTTTTATTTGGTTTTAATTGACTTGCCTCAGTGCTCAAGAAGGCGCCCAGCCCAAGGAAGAGTGGGTGAGTGTGTGAGAGACAGAAGAGGTAGGGAGAGAGCAGTCTGGTGAGGTGCCCTTTATGTCCGGTAATTTGTTATCTGGACATCTATTGCCCTATTTTATGGACAGCTTCAGATAACGTTTTCCTCTCTACTTCTCCTTCCCTGTTGCTTTAACCTCTGGAAATTTGAAGGTGGCTTGTATGGATCTCTCCATGAAAAGAAGGTGCTTTTCTAAATCGGACAAAACCTGCCCTCCTGCTTTCTCTCTTATTTCACTAGGAAATGTGTCATTCTCCTGCCTCGGTTGTGATTTTTGGTGATAGGTCATTCTCCCTCCCCCATGGTGTGGGACCTGCAGGGTATTTCAGCTGGCGTGGGGCAAGCAAGGCTCTGGTGCTGCGCGCAAAGGGTCTGCGCCTCTTGCGAGGACTTATGGCAACCTACCCCCTGTGCTGACAGGCTGCCTGGTGGGCCTTCAGAGAGGGATGGGACTGCTTGCGGTGCAGGCCAGGTTTCAAGGGTGGCATATGCTATGGAAATTCATTGGTGCTTAATTTGCAATCATGAACGGAAGAAGATTCAGCTCTCTTCTCCTCCTCTGACCTAAAGCATGTTGCTGAGGTCTGTTGCACAGAGTGGGACTTTCCGCTAGTAGGTGTTCATACAAATTTGGCTGTATCTGGCTGTCTTCATATGTTGGTGTGCAGTCATTTCATACTTGCATTCCACAGAAGAGCAAGGGGTATTTTCCCCTTCAACAAATTTCAAAGAAAATACACTAACAAAACATTGTTAGAGAGATTTTGCATGCTCCAGTCAGCAAACTGAAACCTAGAATACCTTCTGAGACCCTATCTGTGCAGCTGTGTTGCTGCTTTGTCCTCCAGGGCTGACTTAGGGTAGCTGTGGGGATTAGTAGTCTGAGTTCCCTGACTTACATGCATGTAATATCAATGAAATATTTTGGTGGAAATCTAGCTTTTACATTTCAGATTTGTTTCGTTGTACCAGTTGGTGGATTGAAACTGCCATCACAGCAGCTGCCTGAATATCATGTAACGCAACATGCCTTGATGCCTTGTCGTATTTCAGTGTTTGCTCACAGCACGAACAGTCCCAAGCATTGTGTTGTGGTTTTTTTTTATGAAGGTCCAGAGTTGGTGAAATAGAGAGGATCTTTTTTCTCCACTTTCTCACAAACCCATAAGTTCTCATGCCTTTCCACTATGCCTCCTTCCACTGATTTAATGATTCACCCTTTCCTGTGAAAGTGCTTGGGGGTACTTGCACCATGATAAGAAATGCAATACAGAAAGCTTATGTAGATGCTTCTGCCTTAATGTCTTACTGAATATACTGAGTATATAATGCTATAATAACTGAAGAGTGGATGTTATTTTAGTGAAAGCTAAGAGATGTGCAATTAGTCAAGAACTTTTCTGCTGCAGATGTTAAAAACTAAAACCTAAAACTTTTCATGGAAATTCAATACCTGTGATGAAATTCTTAGGGGAGTTTCTAATATGTAGCATGCAATTTCTGGTAAAAAAGAGTGAGAAGTTCATGGCAGGGTGTTCAATAACCTGGTCGTTGGGTGATCTGAGATGTACAAGGCCAAGTTGTAAGTTCTCAGGATGAATTAGAAAAAATGGGAATACGAATTCATCTCTCCAGTATTGTAGGTAAGTGTCTTAACCGTTGGGCTTTTGAGGAGGGTGTGTGAGTCTGATTTCTGTGGTTACTTTGTGTGAAAACGCTCAGGGTCTTTGTTCAATTCTAAAATTCTTCCTTCTGTTTCTTTTTTTTTTTTTTTTTTTTTTTTTTTTTTTAGCTTGGGATTAAAAGTTTATGTTTTTGCAAAACGGAAACCTTGTTATCCTGCCAGCTAGAATAATAAAAGTTGTAGGTGCCTTGTGAACGTGAGGCGAAGAAGAAGAAAATGTGTTGTTTCATTGGCTCGGTGTGAGAGGAAAGTCTGGGCTTCATTTAAAAGTCAAATGTAAATATATTTTTCCTAACTTTGGCTTGCAGCAGCTCAAGATTTGACACATTCTCATTTCTCCTTGCGAGCTGCTAAGGATTTGGACCAACTTGATCGAAGTCTACCTTTGACAAATGACAGCAGGATTTCATGAGTGATTTCTATCTCAAGGCAACTGCCCCTTCTCCACAACCAGCAAGTGGCAATAGCATTTTAAAGGAAGGATGTCAGAGAGCAGCTTGGTTTTCTCACTTGTCATCGTTATTTGTTTCTCTCCTGGCCGAACCACCAGAAGCAGGTTAAGGATGACACAAACTAGCGACAAATCAGGGGGTGGAGGACAGAGCATGTGACAATGCCCTGGCTATGGTGCAAACATTTGAGCTACGTTTCGAAAGCCTGGGTTTGTGTTCAGCAGAGTTCACGAGTGAAAAATAAAAGTCTTTGACGCTAACAATCAACAAGCTCAGTCTCATTAGTGTCTACCCTTCAGAGAAGAGGCTGGAGCGAATTCCATCAAGCTGTGATTTGGTTCAGTGCACTAGGGAAGGTTCCTAGAAGCATTCCCCCAGTTTCTTCACACTGTGCACTGAGGGGAAAAAAAACAACATTTGGCAATTTGTTGTCAATATTTGTATAACTCCTGATGCCACTAAAACTGCATATGCAGGCTTTAAACTAACAAAAACAAAGCCATGGCCAAGCTGGAGAGCTGGATTTGTTTCCATGCACAATTAGGTTTATTTGTTTAGGTCTCATTTTATTTGCTTTCAGATGACTCAGATAGGAGTATTGCAATCCTTTCAAAGTGAAGTAGTGTTCTGTGTATTTTGGGCAATGGGCTTAGCCAAATGTGGAAAGAATTGGCTGCTCAATAGTATTTTCCTATCCAGAGGTTTTTCAAACTTTTGAGAGGAACTGAAGGAATGTCCCTTCCATGCCAGGCTTCCCACCCCCCCCCCCCGCCTCACAGCGTCTCTCCACATTATTGTTAAAGAGCACAGGAATTTTAAAACACTCCTCCGTTGTGCAACTGTTAGCAACTACTCTTATTAATTGCTTTACCATTATCCTGCATGCTTAAATTCTCGCTGGTGTCCTCCATAACATGCTGCTGTGAGTACCTTTTAACCCATTCCAGTAAGAGTGTATGGATGGTGCACTGCTCAGAATCTCCCACCCTGCTAGGCCAGCTCTGGGTTTGCTGAAAATGATTTCCTGCATACATGAAGGGATATTTACATTTTGGCAAGTAGCCAAGTTTTCTGCTGGGAGTTAGTCACTAAGGACAGATTATTTTCCAATGGATATGCTTGCACGCTATCAGTGTTAAGAGAATTGTCTCAAGTCTCAGTACCATGGTGTTTCTTTTTTTCCCCCACCCCCAACCTAAAAAACCAAAAGAAAATAAAAATGCAGGGGCTTTTTGGTCTCCTCTTCTGCCTTATATGAGTAGGAGGCAATGGCTTTTAATTGGTGCTTTAGGCACCACTGTGTTTTCAGGGGATTTTTTTAGGTTTTCTTTGTTTTCTTCTTCTGATCATTTTGCTTCTGGAAATGCCTCCTTGGGTGATGTTTCGGAAAATGTAGACAATATGAATAAATCCACATTTATTCCTATTTCTATGAAACATAAAGGTTAAAGGATTTCCTGCACTCACCAGAAGTATGCATCTGATTTATGGCCTTCCTTAATGCTCTTCCCACTCATGCTCATAAAAGAAATATAGTAACAAAGGCAATCTATTTTAAAGTTTGCCCTGATAAAACCAAACTGGAACTTTATTCAGTCTTAAATGTCAATTCTAAAATTTGGAATGTTTTTCTAATCAAGAACAATAAACGTGGAAAGTGTCTCTGTGGAACAGAGCCACGGCTCAGCACGCTGCTGGCCCGGTGCTGCACACACACTTCAGGGGCAGATGGAGTCTGCACATCATGTAGTCCTCCCTGTTCAATAGCTTGCTTTGTGAGACTCCTTGGCCCCAGGAGGGATTGAACAATACTTACGATATGTGATTTGTTGTTTTATTTTGCTTTTAAGAGGATAGGAAACCAAAACATACCTATGGCAAATAACCAAATTGAGGAGGGATTTAAATCTTCAAATACAGTAGAGAAGAGAGGAATAATATAAATTTCCAAGCCTGTGTTAAAAGCTAGAAGTAATAAGGTGGGCAGATAGATTGGGTGGTGCCTAGAAATCTGTTCCATACCTATGATGCTTTGTTTCTCTTGCTCTAGCTATGGAGAACTAAGACTGTCAAAATGGATGAAACCAATTTAATGTCCTTACTTAAGATGGTACTGCTTTATAAAACCTTCAGGGCATTTTGGCATTGTGCTCGTAAAGTCCTCAGCTACTCTCACACCGCCATCCAGTGTGCAGGCTGCAGCTTTCCTGCCCTCTCTTCGCATGCACCGTTTTACTATGTGCAGTTCTTCAAGTCTAATCCAAGACTTCACTGGGGGCTGGGAGGAGGCTGGACCTGTCAGAGCTCACGTTCTATGGGCTGCTGTTAAATACATCATTTGATTATCGAAGTATGCTGTTGATGTAGGACACTGAATTAATTTGGCTTCTGTTGAATAGTAAACATAAAATTAGATTTTATATGCTGAAAATGTGGAACAATTCCAGATGCATATCATTCAAGTATATAGAAAAATGTAAAGACATGTTATGTAAAGCTATGTTATAGCTCCCTTGTCACATAAAAGACTTCCTACATGAAACTGATTTTTACTATGTATGGGCTCCCTTAGTTGCCGTGCACAACTAAGTGGTAAGACAGATACTTTTTTGGCACGTTATATGTACTTTTTGCCTTTTTACTTATGCCACACTGTGAGCTACAGCTGGGCAGGTGGTGATTTCAGTCTAAGATGGTTTTACCCCTTCCTTCCTGCAGATGTGTAGTTGTGTGTAGGCAGATAGTCGCTGATGCCTGGCTAGTAATTCAAGTATTGAGACTTGTGGGCTTACCACCGCTTCCTGATGTGCATTACAGGTGAGCCTGAAAGGAGAAGGAGACCCTGGGGAAGAAGATTAGGAGAAAAGGACTTTAAAAGCATCAGCCTTGAAGCTACAAGGTAGAGTCAGGACACGGAAGGAAGGCAGACTGCATTTCCTCTTCCAGGTGATGAGGGACCTGAAAAGTTTAGGACTAGTTAAATCTTATGGTACTACCAAACACAGTAAGATGGTGCACACATTAGTCTTCTGTTATCCTATCCCTTTGTTCTTCTTTTCCCTAAGACAGAATGAGATGTCTGTATCTGAACAAAAGTATGCATCTAAATTTAGGGTAAAATAGCTCACCTTGAAACATCTCTGGAGGGAGATAAGTAAATCTCATAGTCCAGGTGATACATGCACACTTTTCATCTGTTGTAAAGTATTCCATCTTAGCTGAGGGTGGGCAGGAGGTGGCTTCCAGCCATGAAGGAGCAGCTTAGGTCACCTGAACGTTAAACATGCCCTAATCAGTAACGACAGCACCAAATGCTGGGAAGCATGAGGGGGGAGAAGGGTGGGGGAAGATGAACCACCGTGATGGTCTGAGGACTGAGCATGGCACTTGCCAGGAAGACTCTGAGGGGTCAGAGGGTACCTTGCCCTGGTATCCTCTGACAATGGATTTTTCTCCATATCTGAGGCTTGTTGCACATAATGACACCACCTGCGTGCAGTGTGGCCAGATGAGCAATCTGCTCAGCCTGGGGCAAAGCTGAAAGAGGAAGAGGAGAGGCTGAGGAGCACCAGGGAGTGCGAGAGGGAGACGGATCGGTGGAGCCACACCTGGCCGTCCCTGAGGCAGAGGCAGCCAGTGGAGGCTCCACAAGCAGCAGGGGATCCCCTGCCCTCTTGCTGCCGGGCAGAAGGAGAGAACCTAATGGATGAGGGGGAATGGAAACAGGTCCCTGCTCGGGGTGGCAGGTGAATCCCTTCCCAGCCTCCCTCACCATCCCAGCGGCCCTTACACAACAGACATGGGGGTCTGGAACTTGAGGGCCAGGCTCATGGGGACCTTGATGAAGGTCCATCCAGGGGATTGCCTAGGGAGAGTCAGCCAGCCCCATGCATCAAGATGTCCTCTGCTAAGAAAAAAAGGAGGGTAATTGTCATAGGTGATTCCCTTCTGAGGAAGGGAATCCTTCCCCACAGAGGGCCCAATATGTCAACTGGACCCAACTCACAGGGAAGTCTGCTGCCTCTGTGGGGCCCGGGTGAGAGATGTCACCAGGAAACTCCCTGGTCTGGTTTGGCCCACTGATTACTACCCACTGCTGGTCATACAGGTTGGCAACGATAAGGTTGTGCTAAGAAGCCCAAGAGCAATTAAAAGGGACTTCAAAGCACTGGGGCAACTGGTTGATGGAGCAGGAGCACAGGCAGTGTTCTCATCAATCCCTTCAGTGGCAGGGAGGAAGACTGCAAGGAGTAGGAAAACAAACCTGGTTAACACAGGGCTCAGGGGCTGGTGCCGTTGGCAGAATTTTGGGGTTTTTGACCATGTGGCGGTTCACACGGCACCGGGCCTTCTGGCAGCAGATGGAGTACAACTGTCTCCAAGGGGTAAAAGGATTCTTGCTTATGACTTGGCAGGCATCTTCAAGAGGGCTTTAAACTAGGTTCAAAGGGGGAAGGGGATAAAACCAGGCTTACTAGAGATGAGGCTGGGGGTGGCATGCTGGAGTTGGGGGTGAAATCGATAGTCCAGCTCAAGTGCATCTACACCAATGCACGGAGCATGGGCACCAAACAAGAGGAGCTGGAAGCCATTGTGCAGCGGGACAGCTATGACGTAGTCGCCGTCACAGAAACATGGTGGGATGCTTCTCATGACTGGAGTGCTGCAATGGATGGCTATAAGCTCTTCAGAAGGGATAGGCATGGAAGGAGAGGTGGTGGGGTGGCTCTGTAGTTAGGGAGTGTTTTGATTGTATAAAAATCAATGATTGTGAAGACCGAGTAGAGTGCTTATGGGTAAGGATGAGGGAGAAGGCCAATGAGGCAGATATCCTGCTGGGAGTCTGTTACAGACCACCCAACCAGGACGAAGAGGCAGCTGAAGCAACTGGCAGAAGTCTCGCAATTGCTAGCCCTCATTCTTGTAGGGGACTTCAATTTACTGGACATCTGCTGAAGTATAATACGGCAGAGAGGAAACAATCTGGGAGTGTGTGGAGGATAACTTCCTGACACTGCTGGTAAGTGAGCTGTCGTGGTTTAGCCCCAGCCGGCAACTAAGCACCACGCAGCCGCTTGCTCACTCTCCCTCCCACAGCGGGACGGGGGAGAGAATTAGGAAAAACCTCGTGGGTTGAGATAAACACGGTTTAATAGGACAGAAAGAAAGAAGGGAACAATAATGATAATACCAACAAAGGAATGTATAAGAACAAGTGATGCCCAATACAGCAATTGCTCACCACCCCGTGATCGACAGCCCGTCCCCGAGCAGCGATTTCCGCCCCCCCGGCCAACTCCAGTTTATGTACTGGGCATGACGTCGTATGGTAGGGAATATCTCTTTGGCCAGTCTGGGTCAGCTGTCCCGGCTGTGTCCCCTCCCAGCTCCCCGTGCACCCCCAGCCTGCTCGCTGGCAGGCCAGCACAAGAAGCTGGACTGTCCTTGACGGCTCAGCAACAACCCAAAACATCAGCACATTATCAACAGTTCCTCATCCCAAATCCAAAACACAGTCTCACACTAGCTTCTGTGAGGAAAACCAGCTCTATCCTGGCTGAAACCAGGACATGAGCCCACCAGGGGAGGTGCCCGCTTCACCTGCTGTTTACAAACAGAGAAGGACTGGTGGGAGATGCGGTTGTTCGGAGGCCGTCTTGGGCTTAGTGACCATGACATGATAGAATTCTCAATTCTGAGTGAAGTAAGGAAAGAGAGGTCAGCAAAACTGCTACCATGGACTTCCGGAGGGCAGACTTCGGGCTGTTCAGGTCACTGGTTGAGAGAGTCCCTTGGGAGACAGTCCTGAAGGGCAAAGGGGTCCAGGAAGGCTGGACAGTCTTCAAGAAGGAAATCTTAAAGGCGCAGGAGCAGACGGTCCCCATGTGCCGTAAGACGAGCTGGTGGGGAAGATGACTGACCTGGCTGAACAGGGAGCTTTTGCTGGGACTCAGGGAAAAGAGGAGAGTTTATCACCTTTGGAAGAAGGGGCAGGCAACTCAAGAAGAGTACAGGGATCTTGTTAGGTCAAGCAGAGACAAAATTAGAAAGGCAAAAGCCCAGCTGGAACTCAATCTGGCCACAGTCATAAAGGATAACAAAAAAATGCTTTTACAAATATATTAACAACAAAAAGAGAGGCAAGGAGAATCTCCATCCCTTACTGGATATGGTGGGGAACATTGTCACCAAGGATGAGGACAAGGCTGAAGTACTTAATGCCTTCTTTGCCTCAGTCTTTAATAGCCAGTCCAGGTATCCACGGGGTATTCAGCCCCCTGAGCTGGAAGATGGGGATGGAGAGCACAATGTACTCCTCATAATCCAGGAGGAAGCAGTTAAGGACCTGTTAAGCCACCTGGACACCCACAAGTCTATGGGGCCCGATGGGATCCACCCAAGAGTACTGAGGGAGCTGGTGGAGGAGCTTGCCAAGCCACTCTCCATCATTTATCAGCAGTCCTGGTTAACAGGGGAGGTCCCAGAAGACTGGAGGCTTGCCAATGTGACAATCTACAAGAAAGGCCGGAAGGAGGATCCTGGGAACTACAGGCCTGTCAGCCTGACCTCTGTACTGGGGAAGATTATGGAGTGGTTCATCTTCAGGGTGCTCATAGGGCATGTGCAGGACAACCAGAGGATCAGGCCCAGCCAGCATTCATGAAAGGCAGGTCCTGCTTGACCAACCTGATTTCCTTCTATGACCAGGTGACTCACCTAGTGGATGAGGGAAAGGCTGTGGATGTTGTCTACCTGGACTTTAGTAAAGCCTTTGACAGTGTCTCCCACAGCATTCTCCTGGAGAAACTGGCGGCTCGTGGCTTAGACAAGTTTACTCTTCACTGGGTAAAGAACTGGCTGGATGGCTGAGTTCAGAGAGTTGTGGTGAATGGCATTAAATCCAGCTGGTGGCCAGTCACAAGCGGTGTTCCCCAGGGCTTGGTTCTGGGACCAGTCTTGTTCAATATCTTTACTGATGACCTGAATGAGGGGATCAAGGGCTCCCTCAGTATGTTTGCAGCTGACACCAAGCTGGGTGGGAATGTTGATCTGCTGGAGGGTAGGAGGGCTCTGCAGAGGGATCTGGACAGGCTAGATCAATGGGTGGAGGCCAACTGTATGAGGTTTAATAAAGCCAAGTGCCAGGTCCTGCACTTGGGTCACAACAACCCCATGCAACGCTACAGGCTTGCGAAGGAGTGGCTGGAGAGCTGTCCGGCAGAAAAGGACCTGGGGGTGCTGTTTGACAGCCAGCTGAACATGAGCCGGCAGTGTGCCCAGGTGGCCAAGAAGGCCAACAGCGTCCTGGCCTGTATCAGAAATAGTGTGGCCAGCAGGAGCAGGGAAGTGATCGTGCCCCTGTACTTGGCACTGGTGAGGCCACACCTCAAATCCTGTGTTCAGTTTTGGGCCCCTCACTACAAGAAGGATGTTGAGGTGCTGGAGCGTGTCCAGAGAAGGGCAACGAAGCTGGTGAGGGGTCTGGAGCACAAGTCTTATGAGGAGCGGCTGAGGGAACTGGGGTTGTTCAGTCTGGAGGAGGCTGAGAGGAGACCTTATCGCTCTCTAGAACTACCTGAAAGGGGGTTGTGGTGATGTGGGTGTTGGTCTCTTCTCCCAAGTAACCAGCGACGGGACGAGAGGAAATGGCCTCACGTTGTGTCAGGGGAGGTTTAGACTAGATATTATGAGAAATTTCTTCACCGAGAGAGTGGTCAAGCATTGGAACAGGCTGCCCAGGGAGCTGGTGGAGTCACCATCACTGGAGGTGTTCAAAAAACGTGTAGACGTGGCACTTCAGGACATTGGATTAACAGTTGGACTTGATGATCTTGACGGTCTTTTCCAACCTTAATGATTCTGTGATTCTGTAATTTGACTCAGTCTGATAAAACAGAGGGTAAATTTCAGACTGTTTCAACCTACAGGTGCTACTGTCAAAAACCCCTTTTGTTCCCACACTGATGCAGATCAAGCTGTCATCCAAAAATCAGTTATTTTGATAAGCCATTTGATTGCTTCTTTGTGATGTTTCACTTTGCACAGAGTCTTTATTACCTTATCCTGTTCATTTTAAACAGGACCTTCGATCCAGCTATGATTAATAACCTTATTGTGGTGATACGTGTTTACTTCCTCATTGCTGGATTTCATAAAGTTAAAGTTGCCATCTTTGAACTTTATACTCTTCAACAAAGTAAAACGTATCAGACATCTTAATTCCAGCAAATTTTTGTTTGTGGCTTTTCTTATTATTATTCACTTCCTTATACCTATATCTATAGCTATGTGGTCACTCTACCATCAGATATGAGCTCAGATATGAGATGTGACTGTAGTTAGCAAGGTGCAGAACCCAGCTCACAAACCTGCAGCTATGGCTTAACACTTCTCTAACATGGCTACACAGCTTCCAGTTGGCCCGGAGCGCCGAAACATCTGTCTGCAACGTACCTTGTAAATAAACCCTGTGTGAGTCAGTGCAATGGCTTCCTAGACAGAGGACTATTAGCGTGCAATTAAGTAGCACATGGAAGTAGCCTGTTTATGCCCCAGATGGCACAGGCTTGAGTTAGAAGTCCAGTAGAGCTAAATGAAGTCATGCATGCAGGTCAAGTGAACAAGACTGTGTTTACAATATTGAACAATAAGGTACAAGTGAAGGTAAAACTGCAAGTTGTGAAATGATAGGATTGCAACTTGAGACAAACCTTCAGATACAGGTGAGGAGAAAATCTACCATGCAGGAGAGGAAATCCTCTCTTGACCCGTAGAGCTGATGTGCAGAACAGAATTGCTGCAGAAGGCTCTGATTTGTGGTATTTGCCCTTTCTTCTCTCCATGACGCTCTACTATCACTCTGAAAGTCAGGGTGGGGGACTAAAACAGTATGAAAGTAAGTGGCACCCATGGTATTACACTATCTGCCAGCTGGGTGGAGAAAAGACAATGTGCCAGAGACCAATGCAGGTCTGTGTTACAAAACATGCTTGTATGAGGGGGTGAATCTGGGGGATACGTATGCCAATATCTGGTCACGCATGGCCAGGCTCTCACTTCCACATGAAAGGGGGAAATCCCTATGTTCGTACATCAAGACAAAAATCTGTCATTTCCACCCTGCTTTCATCACCCCTTGCTAGCTTTATGACTAAGAGTCTCTCTCTCTGTTGTGTCTCCTGTTTCTTCCGTCTCGCGCTTTGTTTCTTCTTCCCAAGCATCCCGCTGAGGAACCGTGCAGAGTCTCCACACCTCTGCCAGAAGCTGCAGTACTCCTTGGGAGCAGGTGCGGTGTCTGTCTGGCCTGCCTGCTCTATGCACAGCCATCTGTAAATACCATCTAAGCCCACTCCTGCACCTGCTTTAAAAGCCTGTGCGCTTGCTGAGGGCCTGGCTTTCCAGAGGAGTGTGTGACAGCTTTGTCTTGCTTTTGGGAGTCAGACATTCTCTCACAGTCTCGCTACGTGTCAGAGGGACAGTCATCCCAAGAGGTGTTATTCCCAAATTGACCCTTTACTGCAGGGTCTCTACCAGCATGATACCTGCCGATGTTGTGCAGGGCTGCTGGCCCAGGCGCAGTGGGCCATAACCGCTGAAACAGCCATTTCCAGCAAACCGTAGTTCACTAGCCACTCTGAAATCACTCTTCCCATCCAACAAATTCCCAGCTAAAAGCAAAAACTGAGCTGACTGCAATGAAATGTACCACTTGCATAGCAATTGCTGCATGTAAGGGCATTCACAGAAACAAATGAAAGCCATGCTGGTAGCTGTCGCAGCTTTACAGCAGCTCCAAGAGCTCTTTCTGTTTTCCCCAGCTAAAATGGTGCCAGGACCCTTTTGTTGCCTGATGGGCTGCTGGCAAGTGCCCCCTTTGCGGATACGGCTGACTGTGGTACTGCTTACTGCCGCAGGGCTGGGCAGCCGGCGTCCATCCCACCACCCCAGGCAGGAGCAGGCAGCTGCGGGGCACGGGGGCAGCCCCAGCTCCGAGCGTCAGGCACTTCCCTATGGACGGGCTGTGGCCAGCCAGGACATGGGGCCCATGGCCAGGCAGGGCAGGGCTGTGGGGAACTGTAGACCGGCCCTGCTGTGGCGCCGCTGGGGCAGGGACTGATGGCCCCGGGGGATAAGGAAATGGGTTCCTGGGCCCTGGGCAGAGTGGCGGAGCCCCGGGGGGGCTGGCAGAGCCCTGAGGGACGCCTGGGCTTCCCTTCACCAGCACCTCCCTGCGCAGGAGCCCTGCCAGCGGCAGCACGTGCAGGCCGCAGGCCTGAGGACGGGCGCACCTGCCTGCTCCGCGCCGAGACCTCCCCCGAGTGCCTCCTCCAAGTCGTAAACCTGAAACTTAATCAAATACCACATTTTAATGCTTCTGCCAGAAGAGGGTGACTGCTAGAGTCTGGCTTTTTTCCTGGACAGCGAGAGATGCTTTAGAAATGCTGATGTCTCTTGGGTGTAGCCAGACAAAGTTATCATTTGGCCAGGCAGTAAAAACAAACCCATTTGTTAAAGGTGAGTGCAAAACCTCAGCACCAGCCTGGCCTTCTGACCGTAATCAAAGTGTTTATGCCCATTTGAATTAAATTCTCCCTGCAAAGTGGAGTATGTTCACACCTCAGCTTATATGTAAAACCAAGGAGAAGGTCAAGCCCTCGGCATCCGAAATGTCACCTCGCAGAGAGGTAATCATCTGTAAGTGGGTAGAAGAGTGCCAATACCAAGGTTAGTTTCCAGCAGATAAGTAGAAACTGAGAATAACCTGCTGCTTAACAGCCGCTAGGGAAAGGATGGCACGATGGGAGAGGCTTCAATATATTTCGGAGGCCTGACTTTTGCTTCCATGCTCCTGGCAATATTCTTTCTTTGTGCAGTGTTTTCCACCCAAGCAATAATGCTGTTAAAGGAAAAATGATACTGTTGATGAATTATTTGGTGTTAGTTTTCCAGTCAGAAAAGTGAAAAGAGATGCATTTGTCATACTGAAATGATGTCACTTTGGGAAGGGAATAATATTTTTGGACTACAAGATAATTAATGTCTGCTACCCCTGAGGGTTTGATTAAACTATCAAGTACCAAGTGACATCTTTGCCACATGACACTTCTTTGGAAACCATAAGCACCAGAACAGCATTTCAGTGTATACTTTGGCTAACATGGAGCCACCACTCCTCCCCAGGGCTGAATTTGTCATGACTCCTGGGCAGTGAGGAATCTTTGGTCTCTTGAAATAGGTTATTTCCTTTTTTGGAGAGAAATAAGAAGACACAAGCAAGGGATTAATAAATTTTTAGGTAGAATTCCTGCAGCAAGGAATTGAGATGGATATGAAAAAGCGTTAGTACTGAGACCTTGGGCTGTGTTGCTCAGGAGGAATATTTTGTATTTTGCAATCAGCACAAAGGGAAAAACGCTATTATTTTTTTTTTCTGTAGGTATTTCATATTTAGATGACTAATGCTGGCACCAATAAAGTTCCTTGTACTGAAGGAAGTGCACTGATAAAGAGTGAGGAATACCCATCTGAGACCAAAGAGATGGTAAAGACAGACAAAGGAAAGGCAGCAAAAAGGGGAAGGACTTACAGGTGACAGAAAAAAATGACACAAATATGAGAGAAAAACAGACAAAGCAATTGTTAAGAAATCATCAGGGAATTACCCCAACACACTGGACATCTGTCAGTTCCACGGGTGAACAAGCCCTGCTCTGGTAGGTAACACTGTCCTAGCTTCTACCACTTCACTTTTAAAAGGTAAAATCTGTCCTGATCCTCAGATGTCTTCAGCCTTTATGTCCAAGTTCTTGCAAGTGCTGTGCAAGAAAAACCCATGCACACAAGCTCTGATAGAGAGTGAACACAGCAGGTGAAAAAAATAGAAAGCTAATTAAAACTAAATATTAGAATGCTGTTGCAATTCCATCATGGGTCTTGACATGAAATGAATTTTCATTTAATAATAGGGCCAAAAATTTGGGTTTATATTCTTAATTCTGAATTTTTTTCCTCCTTTTAAGAAAGAGTACCACAAAATTTTATAATGTCCAGCTATCTCCACATATAAAGAGCTTACCTCCTGCTCTGTAACTTCATGACTCTTAAGGGCATCACAGTCATGATGCTTTGTTGCTCCCTAAGTTTCCCAACTGGAAGGAAGTTTGTTGAGTAAGTGAAACAATAGACATGAAAATAGTAAAGGAAGGAACATTCCCATAACTCTACTAAACTCGTTACATTCCATAGCAGGGTGAAGTGAGCAAAAAACCAAACAAAATTCAATTTGAACTTTTGTTGGATTTTGTTTTAAAACTTTCTGTGAAAAGATTCAATAGATTTTTTTTTTCAATCCCTAAACTTGTTTTGGTTGAAGTTCAGTTTTTAGGGTCCAGACCTTCTACTGGCTGTAATGTTTGTTTGGTGTTAGAAAACTTCAGGCTTGGATTCCTTGATTCACCTATGTCAGCCAAAATGCGAAAGAAACAATATGGATATGCAGGGCGCAAACAGGAAGTGTTGCCCCATCATTCAGAAATTGAAGATCAGGATTTTTTTCCTTCTTTTTCCCATGCTGCAGCAGAAATTGTCTCCAATTTCAGTGATCTTGAATAAAAATAATTTTTCTGGCTCAATGTGGAAAACAGAGAAAATGAGAAATAAAAGGTGTTGAGTCAAAAGCTATAGTTAACTGACCAAGTTGTTATGAAATTGTCCCTAACTTTTATTTAAGTGTTTTCTTAAATAATTATGTAACTTGATGCCTCTTGTTTTATTTGTTCTAAGGATTTGAGTGTTTCTTTTCTTGCTAGGCTAGGGCAGGGAATTGGAAAATCTTTTGAAATCTCTCATGGCTTCAAGGAAGGAAGTAATTTTTTTCTGGAGTAAATTTCCGTGCTTGATAGAAAAATATTTGTATATTATCTCCCTAAGTGAACTTATTTGTGTTGAAAAAGAAACCTATTAACTGTTGTGGCTTTGGCTAGTGATATGAACCAATACTATTAGTACAAGAAACAGTGAACAGCATCCATCTTTATTCAGTTGTCACTGTACTATATGTCCCTGCGCCAGTCACGTTGACACTATATTGCATTATTCTCTAGAAACCTGGTTCATAGTTCTTGGAACAGGTCCCTGAAGCAGCAATTTATGGTAGGTCCTGGAATAATTCAGGAAATATAATGAAGTTCAAAGTCCCACCATTTTCTGGAGGTAAACAGAGTGTAATAATATTTATGGAATTTTTTCAATAAACGAAGGCTAAACTTCAAGTTCAGTGTTGACAGAAGCTCCTGCTGAAGTTCTTGCAGTATAGCTGTGATTGAAGGAAGTTTTTATGCAGTGCCTGTGGAGACTCAGTAACTCACAGGAGGCAGTGATGGCACCACTTTGGTGGCAGCGGTGTCCTATGTCATTCAAAGAACAAGATGGCACCTGTAGGAGGAAAACTTAAAGCTCACCTGAGGAAGCACAGCTTTTCACTTTCTCTTATGACTGCTATCAGATAAACCTGAATTATTTGGGGGTTTCGAAAGAGTAACTTAGATGTGAGACATCAAAAAGGACAGGGAGGTGTTTATGTACTCGCATGGTGAACTAGTCCTATTATTGCTGTGAGTGATCATGGCTTTTCATAAGGAAAAGAGAGTGAGAATTTGCTTTCTGGAGACTGATTTCTGTTCACTGCTAGGGAGCTAAGGGATTGCAATTTCCACCTCTGGGTATCTTATCACCCGGAGGAAGAATGTGACAATATGCAAAGCTTTGTTGGAGTCTCTGTGATCATCTCTAGGCAGCCTGTTAGAGATCAGTGAATCATTTTGAATTGTTAGATTTCTTGAAGTATAAAGGAATTATTTGAAGTAGTGAGATTTCACTTTTGTGCTTTCCCTGTAAAATGTATACTTAGCTTAGTAAAGCACAAGTGAAATGCATGTTGCCAGAATTTTTAAGAGCTCTGAACTTTGCAGAATCAACCAGGTATTTGTTCTACACATATGGTAGACTTGAGGTGTGTCTGTGTGTCTGCTTTTGCACTGTTGAAAACATTCCCAGACTTTACAAACAGAGACAATCACCTGGTCAATAATACTCTCAGCAGAGGGCAGACGGTGGGATCTGATGCTGCACAGTCTAGTTGCTATGAACTGTTACTGCTGGCAACCCTGTATGTGGGATTTATAGGTGAATGTCCCACCCATAGGTTTGGGAATTCATTCTTCTCATGCTTTATTAATAAGCTGTCTTACTTTTGCTGAAAGAATTTATAGCAGTATGGATTGTTATTGTTGGTACACTGAAGAGCATGCAGGCTTTTGAAAAGGACCCTCATCTTTTATGAAGTGATGAAGAAGAGAGTGTATGGAGAGCTGGGGTGGAAAGTAAGGCTACAAAGTATACCAAATCTGACTTTTTTGCCTTTTTGTGTGTGTGTGTGTGAGGCTTCTTATGCCCTTTGCTGAAACATTTCCTGCTGGACACTTAAATGGAAGTGTTCTGATCTAAATGGACCTTATGTCTGAGTGGATCTGGCAGTTCCTATGTTAAATGTTAAACCATTCCTAGAATACACAAATAAAGGAGCAGATAGATTATAGAATGCTATTAAAATGGTATCCATTTCTTTCTGTAATCCTTTAAAGGTGTGGAAATGAGGATAAAGATATTCACAGAGTTCATAGTTTATTTCTGATTTATTATTATATTGGAAAGACAAGTTACTGAGTCAGTGTTCTAATAATTTTTTCCTTAGCTGTTGATAATTCCTTGATCATGTTGCTTTTGGAAGCTTTTATTCTTTATTCTCACAATCTGGAAATCGTTCTCAGTTTCAAAACTTTGGTCTCAGACTGTTTTGTTTCTGTAAAATTGTTTCTTCAATTTGTTCCTCAGACTGACAGGTTACGTTGAAGCTCCCCTTGTGTGGCATCTCACCACTGCCCTGGTGTGTCCGTATTCTTGGAGTGAGTACTGCACCGAATACCACACTGCAATATAAAAAATGGCAGAACTGTAACTGAAGCACTTGCGTGTTGCCTATTGAAATCCTAAAGAGTATGCGGAAGAAACCATTTCAGCACCTTTTTTAAAGATCTGGGATTCTAGCCAGCCATGTCCTACTAGGACTAGAGTTAGGTAGGATCCTAAGATACCATGAGAGTAGTTTTTTCAGTTGACTTGAAGTGGTTTATGTTGGTACTTTGTTTTTATACAGTTTGGTTTCATCTGTTTTGCTTTATTAGTATGTTGCAACAAAGTATACTAAGTGTTCATCAAAGAGCAACCAGAGACCAGGGACAGAGGGTCAGGAAGAACAGATGTGGCTTTGTAGATGCAGGTTAGAAGTTCATTCAAGTGGGAGGGAGAATAGCTATGTGTCTCAATGGGACACAACAAAATAAGAAAGGGGCAGCAAGTCATACATGTCTCCAGAATGCCTTGCATCTATAGGATGCAGCTCTCTCTGAAGAGTGGCTTTTCTGCTATTCTGAATTTCCAAAAGGCAAAGAAAGCATTAATCTGAAACAAGAAACCAGGCCCAAGGTCCTAAGCCACACTAAAATAGCAGCGTTGTTTCATTTTCCAGCTGAGTAATTACTCCTCGGAGCCAGGGAGAAGGAGGGGCTTGGAATGTCACTTGGAAATGACTTCCCACACACACACCTCCACATTTTTTTAAAGACTTTCCGTGCAATGAAGTCAGTGCTTAATTCCAAGGAGCACACAAATGTTGATTAGTGTACAGTATGCAAGAGGAGTACCTCTTCAGAGCTGCTGGGGGACTGTTTAAAAGAAAACAGAAGGAAAAGGGGAGAAGCCAGTTTAGATTCCAGGTTGTCAAATCATGGAGACACATCCAAGGTCCATTACAGCTGTTCTATATCACCAGAATGGCACAAAGATGTCCCATTCATTCTGGCCCAGATACACAGGCTGTTACTGTTGTATCTGTATTCTTAGGAGTGTCCATGTTAAAAGTGATAGGGTACTATCCAAAACTAGGAATCTTTAAATATCATTATACTCACCACAAAATTGGGCAGTGTTTAGGTTACTCAGCTGAGAAACACATCTTCATAAGCTTGCACTTCTGCCTTTCTGTTCTTGACCTTCTTCTTTCCACAAGAATGGAAAAAGCTTTCCTTTTCCTTCAACTTCTCCCTTGTTTATCTTCCTATTCTACTTACCATCACTTTTTTATCTGACTGCCTATGTTCCTGTTTTTATTCCTCCTCAATATTGAACTTTTCTATTTATGGGATCGTTATCACTGTCACCAGGATATGCAAATGCTATCTCTAAAAATTAGCTAAATGCCTAGTAGATTTCATGTTCCTGGTACATTGCCCATACTCATTTAAAAAAAAAAAAAAGTGCTCAGGGAAGAGTTCTTTGCAGGGCAGGAAAGTTGTTTGGGGTTTATTTGAGACAAGGGCCATGATGTGGTGGAAGGCTTTGCGGCATTGTGATTGTGTTTTCCCAGAGGGTAAAGCAGTTGCAGAGGCTTGTTGATCAGAATTAATTTTAGTTTCTGGGGTTTAGCCCATCGTCTGCTTTAGAAATTAGAAGCAAGTTTGCATACAGCTTCCAAAGTTTCTGAAAGGGCATCTTGACACAGTGATCTGAGTCCATGAAAAAGAGGACAGAGGAAGCCTGTTAATGCTTAAAAGTTTTTTAGCTGCAGCAAATGAAGCTGCCTAAATTTGGATCTGACCAAGGCATGGGTTGATCTTCACTAAGGAGCAAGGAACACATTTTCCAGCTGACCAAAGGAGGGAAGAGATGCTCTCTGGCCATCCACACCTAGCAGGGTGTCAGTCAATGCCCTGGTTCACCACATGACTGTGACAGCTTAACTCTGAAGGTTTTGGGAGTATTTTCAGGCAGTTCAAAGTATTTTCCCCAGTCTGACCAACACTGACTCAGTCTTGCTCAAGTTCAGCTTGAGCCAGCCAGCCATGCTTTATCAAAGAGCTGAATTCCTGTAGGTGTGCTGTCTTTTGAATAATAGTAGTAGCCATTTAGAAGAATTGTTCTTGCAGTGTTATCAGCTATGCCTCTGCCACCTTGAAGTATCCACCAGCAATCTTGTGTAGCTATTAAAGAAAAAAGATAACATGTGTGACCCTGCAGGTGAAGACCTGGACTGAAGATACAATTGCATGTCATTCTGAGCTCTGCTTCAAACAAGATATTGCAGGTACCACAGTGCAGGGTCACCTCTTTCTGTATCCAGCATTTCATGGCTTATTGCACCCCTGCGTATGGCTCTATATAGGAGTCTCAGGCTTTTCTCTATGCTAGTAGTAGCCTGAGTGGCAATAAAGGCAGTCTCTATTCTGTGTCCTGATGTGAACCCTGACTGTGAGGCCTCCTGAAAGCTGGCAGTTGTATGCTGTTGGCACTTTCTGGTTACTGCGTTTTTAATAGTTTTGCCCAGAAATGAGATGGCAATTGCAGAGATCTTCAGGGGATAGTGTTTCCTTCCTGAGGAGTGGAAAAACTACTTATTTTTCAAGGAGCTTGACAGGTGAATCTCTCTGACTGAGGCACCAGCTATTTTCCATCTTTGGCAGACAAACTTCTACGCTGTTACCAATACAGCGCGCCACAGAACTGTTTCATAGTTTATAGCTCTAATTTTTCACTTTTCTTGAGCTTTGGCATATGTATATGGGATGGGATCATCCATAAGTGATGAAACAGGTAATGGTATCTATTGAAAAATGGAGCATTTTTTCCTATGCAAGTTTACTTGATCTTACCAGTCCTGTATACTGATGATTCTTCACAGATTCCAGGGCTTCAGTCCAATATCTTAATTAAACTGCCTGGCTTTGATGAGCTGTTTTACTTAGTGAAAAAACTATTCTGGTTGTAATTGTGCTACTCTTTTTAAAGTGTGTGATTTCTGCCTGTCTGATTCATTGGTCTCAAGCCATCTCTGAGCCATGATGCACTTCCTATCAGTGTGGGCAGTTTGGAATTCACATGGTGATAACAATTCACATCAGGTAGTTGAGCTCCTGATTAAAGTATTAATGAATAAGTATTTCTGTTCTCTTAAGGTGAGTGAACTTTCCAGACAGGAGGTTCTTTTTAGGAGACCTGTTTGGTGAGAAAGCTCCAAAGCACTGAGAGAGCAGTGGTGAAAGGAGGAACTTGGGCTTGGTAATGTCCTGATCAAACCAGAAAAGTGGTGTGTTGGTTTCACTCCATCAGCCACTCCTAAGTGTTCAATCCTATGCATAAGGTCTCTAGGGCATGTACCTTGTTCAGCCCGTGTGCTTTCTCTGACCACTTTCAGTGAAAACCTTACAGGTATTACTTTCCTATTGGTCTCCTGTCCAGTAGAAGATTCTGGTCTAAAATGGCTATGCAGCCACCCCCTATTTTCTATGTGTTCATTCTGTGAATTGTTCTCACAGACAAAGAGTTCTGTAGACTGAAGAAGCATCAGAAATTTTGTCCTGGACAAGGCTGGCTAGTCCTTACCCAACACTCAACTTGCCAACACATCTAAGACAACTGTTAGTGTAATAATAAGGAATTAGTTCTTGTGCTTCATATGCTTCAACTTAGCTTTAGAGTTGGGGGATTGTGTTCCTTTATTTGTTGTTGGTGGTTGGGTTTTCTTGGGTTTTTGGTTTTTTGGGTTTTTTTTGGTTTTGGGGTTTTTTTTTAAATGAGAGCTGTGACTATTTCTGGAGTGTCTGAAGCTCACTTCTGTTTCTCGTCATTCATAATCAATTCCAGTTCTATCAAGTATTTCATAAAGTGGTAGCTATGCACTTTTTCCTACATCAGCCATTGGGACTAAAAAATAAATATGCATAATAGGTCCAGAACATCAAGACACGTGTGTCACTTTGTTAAGCCTGTGAATATCGCAATTTACAGCATCTGAAAGTTGTTCTTTTCACTGATTGTATTCTCAACTACTGTTCTATACAAGTTTAGCCAAAACCATGTTGTTCTTGTTCTAGGTCCCATTAACAAAGCACATAGCTTTCAATTTTCATTCTTGTCCTCATTAATGATGATAATGCAAAGTTACAAAACAAATATAAACAGTGGAGAACCTCTAGCTGGTTGTCAAGTTCCACTGGAGATACATGCTTCGGGAGGCCCATTTAGGCAGCTTAACTGACAATCGACCAGTTCTTTTATGACTCATTTCAAACTGCTGGAAAAGGTAGTAATGAGAAGCATTTCCCAAATAAAGTGAGAAGAATAATGTTTCATCCACCAAAAATCCCCAAACACTTGTTACTCAGTACCCGCAAGCAGAGGAATGTGGTTGTGCATCTGCCTCTCAAATATGTGTGCCTCAGAAAAGAGTCAAATTGTATTCTGGACCAGCAAAGACTTTTTAAGACTCTATAGGTGCACTTTTTTGACTGTTCCAGAAGTTGTTCAAGACACACTAGTTCTGAAGCCTACATCCTTTCTTCCTTTTCCTTCTTCCATCATCTTTTTACGTAAAAACACAGGATGCTGTTAGTACTGCTTCCAGACACAGCTCTTAACATTAGTGAAGCAATGCCCAGTACAAACTAGTTTGCTTACCTCCCGTGTGGGCTTGTAGGTGTGGGAAAAAGATATGAATGGAAAATGCCATCCCGACTATTATATTCAATTTTTATTGTATTTTTGAATATTTACATCTGAGCCTTTAAACATAATTATTGTGAGTAATGGAGTCAGAGAGTTGTTCCTTATTGGCATAATTCTCATTGTCACTACTGTACATATTATCTTCTAAAACTGGACTTAATCTGTGGTTGGGATTTGTGGGAGCTGCTTTTTTTGGCTTTGTTACATAACCACACTTACAACTGTGCCAAATAGCCTGCTTGTTTCAATAGGATAATTCGTGAGAGCAGGAGGGAGGAAAGAAAGGGGCTGAAATGCCACGTCTGCTTGGCTTTGCAAATATGGCACCTCATACCCACAAACCATTTGCAAATGTATAGCTAGCAGTGTAGGTGGAAGTTGTGTAGCATACTTCAGAAATTATTTCTTTTCAAAGCTTCAGAAATCTTGTGGGCTCAAAATCTTCATCAGCATACTGATGTTTAATAAGTTACCATCTGTCAGCTGAGACGTGGTAAATCCAGTGTGAATGCTTTTAGCCCACGGAAAATTTAAGACAATTTGATATAGCTTTGCCTGCAGGGAAAGATGGCTAAACTAAGCCATACTACCCTGTATTGGGCCAAATTAAAAGTGTACAGCCAGGTATTTCCTGGGGCTCAGCTGATTTGTGATACTTTGACCCATGATTTTGAGTCCTTCTGCACCTTCATCTGCAGCTAAACGATACTCAGAGACTGAAACCTGGAGGGATGGATAAATATAGCCATTTTTAAATTTAATTCAACTGCTTTGGCACCAGCAAGCGTTTCAGAATTTGCTCTGGCCCAGATGCATGGAAAGAATGCTTCCCTGACAATGTAACACTGATTATTTTATGGATTTCTACACTTTGATATAGCAAGCATACAGGAGGTACCCCCCCAAAATCTTTCCAGTGATCTTGTGGAGAAAGGTTTCAGAGAATAACTCAAGAAAAAGGAGTCATGTGCTTGGTTTTTGCTACCTACCCCTGACTACTCTTGAAAAATTACAGGGGATATTCATGAGTTTCAAGTGCACAACTCATACTACACAGTGTGTTACTAAGTGCAGTACTGCCTTGCAGGAAGTAAGGTTTGAATATCACTCTCAGGCCTTGAATACATCGTCGTGTGACCTGAACAGGAATTACCATTTCATCATGTATCAAGTGACATTTTCCTTTGAAAATTCAGCTTCCACTTGATTGCCATATTCTTAAGGCTAGAAGGGATATTATGATATCCTGTGCTTGTTCTTCCATGACATAGATTGCAGAAACTAATTTTACAATTCCCAGTTGAACTGAGCCTAGAACCCAAGCAAGCTCAATGCTGCAAGTTTGTAAAAGTCCATTTTTAAAAAGAGTCAGCTGGAAACCTCAGCCTGCAATACACATAACTTTAGAGGAAAGTGAATTTGATTTAGATCTGAACTTTGTGCCTTGGCCTTGACTCAATTTTTTCCAAGTAAAATTAGTATCTGGCAAAAATACCCCAACCCCTTTGCTTATTGGGTAATATAGTTCACTAGTCGTTTAAAGAAGTGTAAAAAGATATACTTGGGAGACTGCATTCTTTTGGAAGGATGCGGAGTACCTCAAATGCACAATAACCCCTGCTATGGTATGAAGTACAGCAGTATTATTTTGAAAAAGCAACTGATTACAAAAAGTTCTGATCAAAACCAAGATACAAATAGTCCTCATCTGTTCAATCTTCACTGAGGCAATGACCCATTTGGAAAAAAAAGTCTGGATTTCACTTCTATTTTTTATTTAATGACTAAGTGTAGACACTAAAGAAGGGAATTGCCTGTTTTTACTAGCTGATTCCCTTTCCTTCCTCCTTGGCTCATGTGTCTCTCTGGTGAGTAATGGGGAGGTTGCTTCTCTGGAACACAAGGGGAAAGTTTCAGTAAATTGCAAAAGCATGTTTGTTACTTGGAAGTCTTTTGGCACATTTTTGAGCAAAGTTCATGGAAACCTTAAAACTATTCTGAAGAGAGACTTAGAGGCTACATTATCAAAAAATAAGCACCTACGCTCAGGGACCTGCTTATGAAGAGTTCATTGCAAGATCAAGAATCTAAGATGTTATGCAGTCAAACAGGTGTGCAGAAAATACCCTCCTGCATCTGCAAATGAGGCAGTTTCCCTATCATGGAAATATATAACTTTCAAATTTGCATGGATGTCTGTAAGTTTTATAAGGGTGACTTAAGTACCCAGTTTTATCTGAGAATTAAACTCTTTCCTTACTCCTTTCCCTGACCCTTTTGTTTTCCATGTGCATAAGATAAAAGTTCTCCCTGCAGAGCAATCTAATGCTTTTAAAATGCTCTGCCCTCAGAGACAGCACAATGTGAAGCAAGATTAGTAATAAGCTGATATTGGAGACTGGTTTATTCTTACAGACCCTTGATCTCAACAGGACTCCTAAGTCTTCCCACCAGTAACTTGGGTTTTATTTTCTTATTTCAGGAAAACCCATCAGAACCTAGAGCTTTTTAGATAAAATAAACAGATCTGCAAGATGGCAAAGGGGGTTCTGAAAGGGAGGAGAGGAGAGGATGGATGTCCTCTGGCAGGCTTTGAGATCTAGAAGATTATGCTCGCACTAGTCTTTTTGACTGCCTGGATTACATCTGCAGCTGCTTATATGCTCTCTCTTTTATATGTCTGCTTGCTGGCTTTAGCAGTCATATTCAAAAAAACAATAGATTTTTCTTTCCTTAAAATGACCATTAAAAATGTATATTGCACTTGTGAAAGGTGTTAACTAGGCATGCTGAGACACCTGGGAGACATACATGGGACAAGAATATGTTTTGTGTTTCACTACCAGTATCTTTCCAACTCAACCTGGAGAAAACAACTGAAATAGGAAAAGAAAGCTTCATTTTCCATAGTCCTTTAGGTCTTGGCTTCCCCAACAAGGAAGTCATATTAACATCTTCTCTGATGATGACTTCTGTGATGCAAATAGGCCTTTGCTGAGAATGGAACTGAATCTACATCTTCATTTCATACAACCCATAAAAATAGATATAGGTTATCATGGACAAGGTTTTAATTGGAGGCTTCATAAGAAAACTAGTTCGTATGCCAGCATCATTTTCCTGAGTTTCTCATAGTTCTTTGAACTTGTACATTTTTACCAGTCCTGTATCCATCTTAGAGACGTTTGCAGCATGTCCAACAGGCATGCATCTGCATGTTTGAAGTTGACTTAAAAATACCTTGCAGGTATGGCTGTTGTCGGCAATTTGGTCTACCTTCCTTTGTCCTTTTCTTGCATACTCACATAACCTGCAACATCCTGGGAGGTTTTCCCTTTCATTTGTGATTTACCTAAAATTCTTTCCTTTGTTTTTGACAAGTCATATCAGATGTATGAACATGGAGTTTGTCTTCTGCAATACACTGTCTTAAAAGGCAGGGACACACACAAACAGACAGAGAAGCTGTTGAAAAATCAATAGATGTGACTTAAATGTCATGTACTGGGAATGTATAAGAACATAAACCACAATCCATCATCCAAAATAAATTATATTAGCAAATGAGAGCCATGGGGAAAGCTGACATAAGCAGTGTGCCTAACATACAAAGTGTTAATTTTCTAGAAATGCCCCATACGTGCTGACTATAACTATCTAACCCTAAAAACATTCATACACATGATTTTAAACAACAATTCATAAGAGTAAGAACTCTGACACTGGGTGTTGCCTGAGAATTAATGACTGTCCACGATTAATGGCCCTCAACTGCGTTTGAGCCATCAGCTCCTCCCAGCTAGTCATTAATCCCTACAAACAGTTCTCAAACTCCTGTTGTCCATTTGGTATTGAACAAGCTGAAAATACATTGTCTTCAAACACTGAAAAAACTTGCAGTAATATAAACTTTAAGTAACTCTACTTTTTGCTTGAGGTTTGTGCTAGGGAAATTTCTATGTTGAGTTTGGTCCTAAATTATGTGTTTTACATACCTGTTGATTCCCACAGTTAATCACTGCACAGCACCATAGGGAAAGAGGACTTCCATATGCTGCAGTAATGAGAAGCCTCTAAGAAATGTGACTAATAGAGGAAATGTGCAGCTTAAGCTGTGAATTAATAATTTATGTGAATTGCAAACAGGACTTTGCATATGGTGTACGTATGATTACAGATGAAGCTGTTCATGCAAATAAAAGGATCTGCAAAATAGTTGCACAACTCAGGACCCAACTCCCTTCAAGACCAGGTCATAATAACTCTTATGACCTGGAAAATGCAGGGCTTGGTCATGCACAACATATATTTAATCTGGGTCTGTGACTTTGGTTTTAGAGTATGATTCTGATCTGAAGAGAGACACCTCATTTTATGAAATCTTCTTCCTAGCCCTGTACTCAGAATCATACCTGCTAACCTTGGAAACATAAATCCGGAGCTGAAAAGCAACAGTAAGTAATGCAGGAAGTGACATCAGAGCTGGGACTGAGATGGAAGGAGTCACCCACACAGTTCCTTGCTTTAGGACAGGAATGAGTTAAAAGCCAGGATCTTCATGTCATGGAAAATATTGTCACTTTGCAAATTGCCCTCCTTCAGAATGAAAACAGTCTGGAACTTCCTGTGGAATGGAAATTTTGTTGAAATATTCTGTAAAATATGTGTCACAGTACAAACAGAAGACCTCCCAATCCATAAAATAAGAGTTTCTGCCTTGACTAAGACGCAGCTGTCCATATATAAAATAAAACATGAGAATCAGCTCATAGAATATTGATGGTATTGTACTACACGTCCTGTGAGACAGAAGTGCTACACCACTGCATGAGATGTCAATAATAATAATATTTTTAAACACCCTGAAATTAAATGACTTTTCATAACCGATTTCATTTTTAAATGTTCATAGATTGTCTGGTTTTGGTTTCAGGGCAATTTGAAGTCTTGTCAAAATCAAGTTATTTTGGCTTTAGATTAAAAAAAATTCTCTTTTAATCTCTTAAAGACCAGTGCTTAGAAAAGATAAAGCCACGTCAATCTAGTATGGAGTTGGAGTACTAGTACCTCACGCAAACCAGTGCACCCACATTACTGAACAAAGTGCCGTGTATCTGTTTTGAATTGGCTCCTGTCGGGGCGTCCATCATAATGGTGTCTGCAAGTCTGAGAATGTAAAGCTACTTGCTTTGCGGCCAACCTCTAACTACTAATAAGGGTTAGAGAGAAAGTTTCCTTGGAGGCGGTTCATCCCCTAATTGCTTGCACAGATTTTTCTAGAGCTCTTCTCAGATGAAGCTGGCATTAAGTCCTGTCAGAGACAAAGGTTTAGACCACAAGGACAACAGCAGCTCCTGTACTCCCACAGCCATGGCTGCCAGTGCCCCAGGGCCCACACTCACTACGAGGGTTGGGGGGGCACTGGGGACGGATAGTGCTGTTTGGAGACAGAGGCTTCAGTCAGGACCAGCTGCCAGCATAGGCAAAGCGGAGCATTATCAAGGGTAGTAGATGTCTAGTGTCAGTGAAAAGGCTCTGCAGCCTGCTTGGTCTGTTGGAGGTCCTGCTGCTTGGTTTGTCATCATGGTCTTTGGCAGGGATGAGAAGGAGGGCAGGAGCTGTTGAGCTTAGGGCCTCTTACAATGGCAAGATGAATAATGAGGACTTTCTCCTCAGTCTTTGTCTTACTTCTGCCTTTTGCCCTCTCCTCCAATGACAGAAAGAGTCTGACCTCTCATCCACAGGGAGGCAAAATGCATTTTTGTCTGCTCTGTTGAGAATCCATGAGTCCCTTCTGATGCAGCAACCTGTAATTCCCTTTCCTAAAGAACAAGGACTGCAGGGAAGCGAGTTTGTGAACAGAGGTGAAAAGGGACCTAATATCTGTGAGATGCAAAGTTATTACAGTGGGAGGTTTAACAATAACCATACCTGTCTGGAGATGGGGAATATACTGAGTATGTCCTGGTGTACTTGTGCTGGTGTAGACAGTTCAAGAGTCCTTTGAGCTAACTGAATATGGCCAAGCTCTGACCTGAAAGCCCTGACCCATGCTAACACAGGGTATCTCAGCATGGTTACCTGGCTTGCAGACCACACCTGGGTCACAGCTGGCCAGGTTGGAGTATGGGCAGGATGGGTTTGGGTTTCCCTGAGTCCAGCTACCCTGGGCACAAGTCTAGCAGATCTCTGGGACAGCTAAACAAAAGCCCAGTGAATGCCAGCTGGCGAGCCTGTCTTAGACATCTTTTGTTTCTGATCTTTTATCATGCCTACAGTATGGGTTTCTTCTTCCCCTGTCACCAGGCCACTTAGAGCTGGACCTGCTGATCACATAGATTCTAGGTAAGACACAATCAAACAAACAAAGCTCCTACCTTAACTTTGGGTTTTGCTAGCGACTTTTAAACCCAGTATTTCAAAGCTTTTCCCAAACATTCTAAAGAAGATCTACAAAAGTGTCATTGTCTCTATTTCACAAAGGACAAAACTGAAGGATGCAGGTGTTTGAAGACAAACCCAAGACAGCAGAACAGGCAGGAGTGAGAAACAGATATCATTGCCCCAGGGTTTGGGTCCTAACTAGGGGATTATAGGAAAACGCTGTAACCACTTTAAGCTGTGACATTAATTTATTTATATTTGCATATCAGAAATGTTACTATCATGATACACACTGGGACTACTGCAATAGTATTGTAGTAGTAACTGTAATATTACAGTTAATTAATAAAAAGACAGCATTATAGAGATTTGAATGGCAGCCTTTGTACACATTTTGGGTAATAGCGTGGTGATGGTCATTGAGAATTGGCAGCGTCAGGCCAAGAAAGTGATGAGGAACTTTTTAAAAGCTGAATGGCAGTAAGCGTATATAAGATAAACAAGAAGAAATCCTTTCACAGTGAGGGAATGTAATGATTCCCATAAGATCTTTTTTTAATACTCTTGCTGTGAGCACAGTTAAATGAAGTAACTGGCAGCAACATTCAGCATAGACATTCACTGTTTATTAACAGCAGTTCTAATTAATCTAAAGTCAGCTCAATCTAAACAACAAAAAAATTGCAATCAATCTTCAAAGTATTCTGGAGCATCTGGTAGACTCTCCCTCCTGCAATATTCTTATCTGATTACCAGGCCAGAAGTAGCTGTGAGCTTCCCAACAAGAGCTAAGTTTTCTGCAATAACACATCAAGATGCACAGAAATTTACAAGGTGACATGAAAAGATTACAAAATAGTATGAAAATATTTCCTTCCTGCACTTCCATGTGTGATCAATAAATCACGCCAAATGTGAAACAGGTGCAAGAGGAGTGAAATGGTCTCTTTAAGGTGATTTCTGTATAAGAAGGAGAATGTAGGCTCAAGCAACATCACCGAGGTTGTGTTGGTGGGCTGCATGAGCCTGGTGGTATGATGCCATCCTGATGTACTGCCCATATGAGACCAGTCAGAAGTAACTAGAAGCAGTAGTGCTGGAAGTGATTCTATTCAGGTTCAGCTGGGCTACGTGTGGCTGTGCAATATGGAAGCTGTGGCTGGAGAATTTCAACCTAAGAACTGATTCTCAGTGAAGAAAGCAAGCTCTTAGCGAGGTACTGTAGAAACGGCAGGTTGGAAAAAACTTGGACATGAAACTGCCCAGCACGGATTCAGGATGCAGGGTCAGGTATCCGTACACCTCCCTGACAGGTCATTTTTAACATGTCATTATAGAGCTCTTGTGAAGGAGATTTTCCAGGAGCTTATCACAGTCTTTCATATCTCTAACTGAAACATGGGCTTAATATCTTTGACCCAACAGTGTACAAATGCAACAGAACTGCTTTGGGGATCCAAAATAGTGACTGACCAGACCTGGTCCTGCCCACTCGCTCAACTCTCACCTGGAGCGTGCTGCGCTGTTCCCCATGCTGGTGTAGAGATGTGGCCCAGGACAGTCAGAGGAAGAGGCTGGACCTGATCTGCTACCTTTTGCCCAGGGGTGAAAGGGAGTGGATATCTGACAACAGAGCAGATCTCAAACAGCTGCATGCTTATAGTGCCTGCGAACTCCGGGCAGCGAGTCGCAGAGCTGCAGGTGTTTGTGCCACAGGTGGGAAGGGCAGGGTGGGGAGGTGCCTCTCTGCATATGCCCCAGCACGGCGCAGCAGGCACACATCATGAGCCACTCCTGCATGGGAGGGCAAAACTGGGACCTACTCCTGCTGCTGCAAGGGATGCTAGTTGCCTCAGACGAAAGCAAGGTCAATTAGCCAAATTAAGTTTGCCAAAATAGTTGAAACTTCAGAAAAGCTTCTTTGATCACAGTAAAGTCCATTCAGCTCTGAAATTAGCTAATTTTTCCTCTACAAAAGGAAAGATCCCAAAGCATGCAAAACTGGAAGGCAGGAGATTGAGAGCGCACCATACATTATACAAAGTTAGGACACCTTCTTAGACAAGGCTGGTGTTGGCCAATGTTTCTTTCTTGGAAAACAAGAAATAAATACAGTCTTTCCTCAGCTTGGCCAATTATGAGGAGTTTTTTTATTGTAAAACCTCTACTGGAAAGAGTCCAGTGAAGGACCATGAATTTGCTGAGGGTACTGGAGCATGTCTCCTATGAGGAAAGGCTTAGAGAGCTGTGACTGTTCAGCCTGGAGAAGAGAAGGCTCAGGCGAATGTCGTCAATATATATATAAATATCTGAAGGGAGAGTGCAAAGAGGATGAAGCCAGGCTCTTTTCAGTGCTGCCCACTGACAGGACTAGAAGCAATGGGCACAAACAATCACAAACTCTCTGAATGTCAAGAAATACTGTTTCATTGTGAGGGTGACCAAGCACTGGCACAGGTTGCCCAGAGAGGTTGTGGAGTCTGTCCTTGGAGATCCCTTCCAACCTCAACCATTCTGTGATTCTGTGATTCTGTAAATTTTGCTTTACAGATCTTGAAAAAAGAGCAGCTTTTCAGGGAATGACCTGCTCATATGACCCTAAGCCAGCATTCAGGAGAGAGCAAATATCTGCAATAAGGCTGATGAGTCCAGCTGAGAATTTAAATGATTGATAGTCTGTGAGACCTCAGTGAGAGGACTCAGACAGGCCCTCTCCTAG
The DNA here is from genome assembly GCF_964289735.1 of Phaethon aethereus. Lineage (NCBI taxonomy): Eukaryota > Metazoa > Chordata > Aves > Phaethontiformes > Phaethontidae > Phaethon > Phaethon aethereus. The sequence goes on along the minus strand of NC_138578.1, from coordinate 64,573,323 downwards.
CAATTTTAAGGATGTAAATACCATAACCAATAAAGAAAAATCTACAACATTGATACAATTGATACAATTGAAAATATTTGTTGGTTGTTTGACTTGCTGTCTTGTACCTGTTTATTCAGGGCTCCATTTATCTTAGTAATTGATCAAATAACTGCACTGACTCCATACAGTGAAAACCTCAAATCCCGGTGTCATGTCAGGGTATGTGCTTTGGTATCACCTCTCAGTTTAAATTAAAACAAAAAAATAAACAACTATGAAAGTAGAAATGAAGTTTCTTGCATGGCTACTCAGAACTGACTCAGCCTGCTAGGTGTGGGAATGCTGCCCTCTGGAAAGGGCCTTCTGAACCATTTTGAAATAGGGGCTAGTATGAAGTGACATACAGAACTTTTGACCTCTTTTGAGATGGATCACTCAGGTTCTCTTTTGTTTTCATTTTCTCATTTCACTGTCCCCTGAAGCATTTTGTCAGATTCAAACGGTAGCTGTGATTGTGGTAGTTCCATGTCTACTTCCCCTCCCTTTAAATAACTAGTTAGAAAGAGACCTTTAGCAAAGCTTCTGCTTTTAGTTGCATGGCTTGCCTTGTTATTTCTTTAGCATTGAAAAATCTCTTGCCCTGCCTAAATGGAATATTTTTCTTCAATAAAAATAAAGCGTAAACTTATTTTAGCAGAATACTATGTTCCTCCTGACTGTGACCTATCTATACTCATGACACGTAAGCCCACACATTTATTTTTGTTATGAATGAGAATAAGTATTTTCCCTGTTTTTCTGTTCTTTTTCTATGGAATCAATAATAAACATTTTCTGTCACTGTGCATCACTGGAGAGGGTACTTCAGTTAGACAATAACTACATAGAGTCTTGGCTTTGGGAGCTCCTTCTTGCCTAGAACTGAGAGGGATGTGGAAATTAAGGACATGCTCCATGCCACTGATGGCTCCTATTTTTCCTTCTGTATGCATGTTTCTTTTAATGGAGTTGTGTAGAAAGCTTACTGCGCTCAAAACCAACAAAGATGGTCCAGAGTGTATTTTTTCAATGCTATTTTAAACATGCGGTTATGGCTCTGAGAGACATGGTTTCACCAGCCACACCCTTCTCCTTTTCCCAGCTTCCTCAAATGGTTCCTCAGTGCTACAGCAGATTCACTCCACGTGGAGCAATTGTGCAATCTTACATTATCCCTCACTCTTTGCCTCCACATTTTCCTCCATGAAAAGAGTTGCTCCAATATATTCAAGACGTGATGTAACCAGAGAATTTTTTAATCAAAGGTCCTAAAGTAGGCATTACTATAATCTATTTACATATTTTCTACCTATCAAATGACCTACAGTTTCAGCTCTAAGTCAACAATACTTTTATCACTGTCAAAGATTGTTGAAGGAGACAAAGTTTTGTGGAATTATTTCCTCATATGATACTTCATTCCTCATGTAAATATTCTCTGACAATCCTCTACTTTTAATTTCTTTATATATTTTAGCCACAACATGCTGGAAGAAATAGTAAAAACATTATTCTGATAGACTACTATGTAGATAAACACTATAGTTTTTCAATGTGCTCTAGGGAATTAAGCAGACAATTAAAAAGTTTACCAGTGGGATATTATCATAGGTCTGCAGAAATTGTAGGGTGAGCTGAAGTTAGGAATAAACTGCAGGTATGAATACAGAGAGCTTTCGCTCTTAGTTTCAATTAATACTGACATTTTCCCAAGTGCCATTTTATGTAGTTTGTGTCACCATTGTACCTGCTCATTAATACTTGTCTTTTAATACACATTCCTGTGGCACAAGGAAATAATCTGTTTCATGGATGAGGAGTTGAGAAACAGAGATTAAGCAATTTATACAAAGTCACACAGGAAATGTGTGGCTAACCCTACATCTCTTGAATGCCAGTCTGGTGGTGCAACTACAGCAGCAGCTCTCTGCTCTCTCTTGCCAAAAACATAAGCATGAGTTGTACTAAAGCCCTATATTTTATATTGTAAAAAATCAAGATTATTATTATCTTTTAATATATTACAAATGATGCAAGACATAGCCCTATATCTAGTAGTTACGACTCCTAATTTACTTAAGTTCTACCAGTTACGTTACTGCAAATTGCTGCTGCTCAGAACATAGGATTTTGGAGCAAGGTCTACGGACATTGACATACCATTATGGCAAGAAGTGAATGAATGGTGTTCTACTATGTGATTAAGTTTATTTCCCTCCTACCATTGTGAAGTGCAATCCTGTAGAAAACTGTTTACCTCTAACCGACCTCTAGTCACCAACTATGGTTAATGTGTGTTTTGTGACTGCCCACTTATGCACAGAGTTCAGATTACCTCTACCCACAATACCTTCGTATTTCTGTACCACCCTTGAATATGTTTCAGAAATATGCTGAGAGAACATAGATGGTGACTGCTATTAAAAGATGGTTTTCAATGGCTTTGGACAGATTGTGTTGCTAAATTCAGTGGAGAAAATATAGTTGCTTATACAACTTTTTTAGATTTAGCATGTACATTTGATATTATGTGGAAGTGTTCGTATAGTAAGGACTCAGGCTACTTTGCAACTTGTATGGGTCCCTTGAAACATGTTCTTTCTTTGGCAGCTGGAAGACCACAATGTACAAGCATATTGAGTTCACCACGTGGTACTCCCTCTTAAGGCTCCTCCAAAACCTCTCAATCAGGTTTTGGTTTCAGTTTTCTCCTTGCCTTTTTATTTAAATGCCTCCGCCCAAGACCCACCGGCTTGTAGCATACCTCCCCATCAGTTTCGTCTGCTGTGCTTCAGCTGCTCTGTCACAGCCTCAGGAGGGGATGCCTGATGGGGATCCCAGCCACTTGAGCCTATTTTCATTCTCTCATCTGTCATGTCTCTGCTGCACAGCATCCATCAGCTCCTTCGTTGGTTTCAGGGACCCTTGGAAGGGTCCTCTGTTGTTTCCTTCCATCTCCAAATACTGTTTTTTCCATGTCTAACCTATGACCATGAAGTCTCTCCCTTTCTTTCATTGGTTGCCCCCCATCACTGTTTGTTTTCTCCCCAGTTTTTCTTTCCCTCACATACTTTGCTGGGAGGTCATGGGCAAAGGGTGCTAGGGACTGGCTGAGGCCCATTGTTTTTGGAGGAAAATCCACAAGGAACAGTGATCAACTTCAGGCACTCTGGGAGGAGTACAGGAAGAGGACAGTCAACCAGTAGTATTTCCCAGATTACTTTCATGCACGCCTACTGATCTGAAGGTAGGTGCAGTCCTTGTTGTCCTTTGAATATGATGAATTTTCTTAATACTGCTTTCAGGTAAAGGTCATTCTGAAGGGATTTAGTGTGATGTGGATTTAGGTTATAGATATTACTGTAAGCCTGATACTGGAAAAAAGCATCAGAAGATGTTCTGAAGGGAATCTTCCTAATAGAAAATGAACACAACTTTTTCTTCAGAAGTTCTGGCTATGTTAATAAACACTCACCTGGTATTCTCTACAGTAAGATGATGGTCCATGTAAATTAGGTTTAAAGTGCTTGCACAAGCATCCTGTATTAGCTTTCATGCCCAAAGTGAATATTCATATTGATTTTTAGAATCCATTAGTCACCCCAAATAATTTCACCTCTAGGAAAAAAAAGCTGAGGAACGCAGCAGTGAGACATCCAATCTGAGTGATGTTAAGTGAACAATTTCTTCCCCTGGTTCATTAGTTACCTGCTGGCAAGATTCTTACTGTGGGTATTTGAATATATAGGAATAGGGGAACAGTGAAAAAAGCAAAAATGATTAGAGGCTTGGGAGGCTTGAAAAGTGCAGCTGTCAGAAAAGAGACATTACAAGAGGAGTAATCAAAAGGTACATGGAACAAATACCAAATAAGCAAATAATAGTCAGTGCTTAAAGGGTTAGCAGCATGATTGCATGGGTGTCCAGCATAGGTAAGCGAAGTTGAGGAAAGAATTTGGATCCTGGAACAACTTTTTCATGCTGTGTTGTTGCTCAAAGTCAGTGCTGGTGGAGACCCTGCTCCTTCCAAGCTCTGCTAGAGAGCTGACTAATAAGTGTTTGCACAGGCACAAGGGAAACGAAACTAGAACTTGCAAACTATCAGATTTGCATTGGAAGCTTTGGTAATAATAATAAAATAATAATATTTTTAATAAAGTGAAAAATATTTCCCAGGTGTAACCTGTATTCTTAAGGAGGTTCTAGAAAAACATGTTGTTAAGAAATGATTCAACACTGGATTCCTAATCTGTGGGGGTGTTCCTATCAGTTGTTGATAATTAGCATTAGAAATAGGTTCTTATCAGCTAGCCACAAATCCCATCTTCTCTTTCTCCTCTTTTGGGTGTGTGTTTATGAGGTTTGACTAACCTTGGTAAATAATGCAAGGTAAAATTGTAGTGTTTGATTTCATGATAAGAAGAGAGGAGAAGCTGTGGTTAGAGTTAGTCAGTCTGAAGTAAAATCCTACCACAGCTGAAACAGTTTTCAGATGAGGTAAGCAGCCGAGCAAAGAATGATTAAGCTCCTTATTTGAAACACAGGCCTTTTGTCTCTGATCAGTCTACCTCTGCTAGTCTTATACAGCAGTAATCATGTCTTCTTTTGTTATTTTGATGGCCTTGAATTTGTTTTGAGCATTTCCATTATATCTTTTGCCTATAGAGGTACTTCTTGCCTTCAAGATTTCACTTAAATACCTAATTTCTTAGGTTCCTTCGGTACTTCCTTCATTTCTTAGACATCTCTGTTTACTTAAATAGAAGAGAGGTTCCAGCTTTCAAGGGAGTTACCCAGAGGAGTGTGGACCTGACTGCAGTAAAATACTTCAGCTGGATTCTGGTAGTGGCCTCGTATAGGTATATACAGATGCTGAAATGAGAGTAAATGTCTGATAACTTCATGGGATAGGTGCTTAGAGCTTCTTCTCTAATGCAAGTGACTATATTAATGGTAGGGGACTAAAGACCTGGCCATTGTCCACCTGAAAAATTCTTCTGCTGATAGTCACCTAAGGCATAAGATAGATTAAAAGACTAGATTCATTGCTGTCCAGTGATGAAATTGCATTCTTTTCAGGTATTTTATCAGGAATGGAAAACTTGGTAAATTTAGCACTTTCTTAATTTTTTTTAAAAATAAATATATGCCAGATAGCAGAAACGGAACTAAGGTTGTCCTATGGCTTCTTGTGATGGGCAATTGGTGGTCGTGCATAATTTCACATGTGGATTTCTAAGAACAAGATGCATGACTGTGTCTTAGAGAGCAGGGACTAAGCAGATTATTTAGACCAGCATTAACGGAGAAAGAAGGAACATTTAGATGTAGGAGATAAGGCAGTGGCAATCTGAGGACTTATGTCCCTGACAGGGCTAGCTGGCAGAATCCAATATCTTTCTGTAAATAATTTCTTTAAGAAAATGGTTTAAAGTTTTTTTTTTATTATTATTTTTTGCAGTCTTGTTTTGAAATTTTCAGGATGAGAAAAAGCAGATTATAACATTCCAGAATTTTTTTTTTTTTTTTTTAAATGGGATATCTGGGTTCTCCCTTTAGTCCCTAGCACTTGACAATGGTTTAAAGGTGTGAAATGCTAGCATCCCTTTATTTTGTTCAAAGTTAAAATGAGAAATTAAAAATGTCTACACCTTTATACTAAATGGAAAAAGTGTGTGAACAGGAAGACAGAATTGGAAGTTGATTTTTGTTTTTATCTTTTTTGCTAAGTTCTTAAAATGTACTGATGGAAGAATCCCAAGACTAGGGAACTCCTGACTAAGAAGAGACCAAAGCCTAGTCCATGAGTACAGTCCTTTGGATGTTGGAGTAATCTGAATTTTCCGTTACCTCTGACTGAGCTGAGGCTTAAACTGGCACAAAGGGCAGGAGTGGTAAGCTGGCCTGGCCTTGATTTGTCCATTTGTTTAATAAAATGCTAAAGAGGCAATTGGGAACATACACCAGATTCAGGACTTGCTGATTCACATTTCCCACTGGGAGAGTCCTTCTGGACGCTCTTCTTATGGAGCTGCCAGCCCAGAATCGGCCTGCATCTAATGGAGGAGGAATGAGAAGAGCTAAAATGGAGTCAAATAACTGAATAGCTGACTTTATAGCAAAAACATGTAGAAATGAGTTTGATCCTGTAGACTAAGTATTTATACCTTTTATGCAACCCAAGAAGACGATTAAAATGGTGAGATCTCTATGAAATCCTCTGGAAAATTTGATGAACAGGTTGTGGCTAATCAGCCACGTTGGGAGAAGAAAATGATGCAATTTATCAAAACCTCAGGAGACTTGGGTAAATTTACTGATAGCTCCTTGCCCCTACAAGACCAAATAAAGCCCCAGCATGTTGTTTAATCCTTGAAATCTGTTTTTTCCACTGAAAATGAAAATTAGCCCAAAGTACAACCCTAGTGATTAGTCAAGGACTTAAAATCTGTCTTCTCAGAGTGGTTGGGTCAAGCAGGTTCTGTATTTCATCTCAGGAGCAGGGCAGGATCTAACCTGGCTCTGGCCCATAATGGTTAAAAAAAGTTTGCTCTAGACATACTTCAAACAAGACTGAATAACAGTAGTAAATGAACATATGACATAATAAGTGAAGCTAAGCTGTATTTACATTTTCCACTCTAAAAAGTGAAAAAGAAAAAAAAAAAGGGTGGTAGCAGTGGAAAGCAATTCAGTATTTAGAGAATAAGCCCATGTGAACAAAAGATGCAGCTAGTATTTTTGTTGGTGCTATAATAATTGATGAGTTTATGTGGGGGTACATTATTATATACCTCATTTCCCAATTACCTAGCTTATTCAAACAAATCTTTCCAAAACGTATCAATTAGGTAAGCTCAGTGCATCAATCAGCAGCATTCAAGATTGTGCTGACTTCAGTTTTTGTGGTGACTTCTTTGCAGTATTGTTGCTCTTATAAAAATTATTTCTGTGGTCCTTTCAGATTTCCAAAGTCGGCTGCATCCAAATTCTTCTAGCAGTGGACATTTTGGGTAGTTAGGGATAACTATTTCCAAAACCACATTTAATTTATTTATTACCTCATCCCATAACTTATTTTACCCTAGGGCACAACCAAAACATATGTAACTAATTATCCCGAGAATGTCCACAGCTCCAGTAAGTATGATTTTTTTTTTTTTTTTTAATCCCGCTATTTTTCATTCTTTCTTGTGTCCATTAAGTCCTACAGAGACATTTCTGCTGGATAAATTCAGCTCTGAGTTCATGTGCAAATTCATTTATGTTTCAGAATATTCTGTTTCATCTTTTGTTGTTCAAGTAATAATCTAGATCTTGGTCCATGAACTCTTAAGCCTCTGTCAAACATTTCAGGGATATCAAAAAAGAAAGGCACAAGATGAAGGCACCAAGGCCCAGATTTAGTCAGTTTAAATTCCACTAACGTCCCCATGCGTGGTGATTCCTGTTGGCCACACATGGCTGAAGATGCAGGGCCATCCAGGAGGATACATTAGGCAAGAGGAATAAATTGGAAGTTAGCCAATGCAATTGAGATCTTGTGTCTGATTTTGATTAAAAAAACAATCCATAAAAACAGTGCATTCTTCAGGATAGAAAGTTGTCTTATGAGGCTGAAGTTTGTTTAAATGCAGATATTTTCACTGTCCTCCTTCTGAAAGAGGGAAAGTATAAATACAAAATACTTATTGAACTGCAGTGGAGTCATAGGAGGAATAAAGTCAGACCATTCTGATTAGAAATCTTTTTGCTTGAATTTCTCTGATGTCTGGTCTTCTGTGAAGTCCTGAGTGAGTCCTGATTCTAGGACTGTGATAAGAAGTATTTAAAGAAAATAAAACAAAACAAAAAAATCCAACAACAAAACCCTATAGCAGTGTTTGGAGAAACTTTGAGGCAGATGGGTGCCAAATCTCTCTCAGATATACAGATTTTCCATTCTTCATTGCCACAGAATAGACTCTTCCAACTTGCTCATGGGAGTCAGGAGAGTTGCCCATTAAAAGTATGCTGGCCCCAGTTCAATGCAGTGTAAAGAACCAAACCTGTTCAGTCTAAGTATTAGAAGCAGCTTAATTCTCACGGAGAGGAGTTCCACCTATGCTAATTTATCATATCAGGAAGCCTGGTAAATTAGCCTGAAGCAGTCATCACCAGACTGTCTAAAAATCGGATGCGCATAATGTAGAGATGTTACTAAGTACTTTCAGGTCTCATTTACTTTGCTGCCAATGTGGGAGCTCAACGCATTTCATATTCAGGCTCTTGACTAAAGGTAAAATTCTAGCATCAGTGAAGGCAATGGCAAAGCTTCCCTGGATTCAGTGAGGCAGGATTAGCCTGACGGGGCTAATACAGGACAGGTCCTTCTTCAACACAAGAGGAGTTTCACTGCAGCATTCAGTGTACCTGACAACAGAAGGTGACTCTACAGCTGAAATGTATGTAGTTCTTGGTAGCATTGCAATGTGGAAGCGAGTTCTCATTGGAACCATTTGTTTTTAATCCTGTAAAAAAGGGGATTTAATATCTGCCACTTTACATTTGTAAACTCCCCTCATAATTTTTCCATAACTATAAAAATGAATAATTTAGATGCCTGCTTTTTTTAATTAGTCAAATGGCAACAGTATGCTTCATTCCATGAAAGACTTACAAGTCAGCGTGCCCCTAGAAATATTAAACTCACAGACAAACATAGTAAAAGGAGGTTTAGTGGAAGACATAGAAACAAAGATTTGCTACGGATTTCTTAACTAATTTTGATGCTGAGTTTCCACTGTGTTTGCTGGGCTTTTGGGGGACAATTGTCTTTGGGAATGCGAATTCCATTTGGGAGATTGGTCTTGCTCTGTGTGTGTGTGTCATTTACTTTACTCATTGTCCATTGAAGCTAATGAGCCTATCCACAAGAGTAAACATAAGATGATAAAAGTTTCCCTGTTCAGACCCTAACTCACATCTCAAGATGTGTGACCAAATGTCGGACATTCCACTCAGAAGTCCAGATGAGCTCATCTCAGATAACTCACTGTGTTTCCATCTGGTTCAGATTTGAAGAAAACTATTTTGTTGGAAGAAGAAAAATACATTTTGTATCATTTTAATGCTGAACAGATTTAGTGACATACTTGCTTATTTAATCTACAGCATTGGAGAGTCTAATGAACTGAGTAAGATACATATCTTGGCTCTGGTTCTGTTCTAAGATACACCAGAGAAGCCCCAATTGACTTAAATGGAATAGCATCTCTGTTAATGAGTGCAAAATGTATTCTGATGAAAAAAAGTGTACAAGCATAGTACAAATATAAGTATTTCAAACTATTGGCAATTGCTTAACAGTTCATCTGCATTTATCTCTCGTGTGTGTTTTTTTAGAGGAACAATACTGTTTAGTCAATAAAATAGTCTGGTTTTTTTCAGCTGAGGAACTTAAGCCTGTAACTCCCACTCCCAATATCTGGAGAAATAATAGTTATGTGAATCTTCCAAATTCTGATGGGAGAGTGAAATCTAGTGTTATGCTGCACATCACATGTTGCTGTTCTGTGTGCCAGACAGGTTACCTTTGATATAATACAGCCCGGGCCTGGGGGATGCCAAGCACCTATTAAAGAGTTCATGGCCATCTGCTACATTTCAGGAAAATGGCTTTTCTCAGGATGGTCCAACTATGCTTCCTTTCTGTTGTACTGAAAATGCAGAGGGACAACTGACATAAAAAAGAGGTCTAGCCATAACCCAACTTTTATAGGGAAATTCGCAGCTTCTGGTGACCTTATCTGGACAAACTACCAGGTAGCAGCAAATGCCATAGTCCTGCTTAAACTGGCATTGCCATTGGAATAAAAAATCTTGTTCTGTCCATCTCCAGCTGCTCATTCATTCCCAGTTCTGCTCCATCCTTTTTTCCTGTTGCACATGCTTGGGAGGCCTCATGGTGAACAAAATCGAGGGAGAAGCTCGGCTAAAGCTATCCAGTTGTTTGTGTAGTAAGGGTCCATATAGACAAGCGATGAAGGTGGGAGAAAGAAGTATAAACTGCATCAAGGATGAGATCCATATTTTTAGCGGCAGTTCCATTTTATGCTGGTTAAAGTATGTCACCGTACTCTTGAGGGTACAGTTTCAGCTCTCAGAGGTAAACAGGCTACTTTGCTAGTTCAGCTATAATAAGAAGTCATTTTATTGTCCCTGGCTCAAACTTCACCTATAGCTCAGTTGTTTGCAATTTTTTTTTTTTTCCATGCTAAGTAATGCATATGAAACCCTTCAGAAAAATACAGGGGTTCAGAAAAAAAGAAGTCTAATTTTTGTTTTATGAGTTGGGTTTGTTGTACAGTTCCATTTTCTTAAAAGTTGTACTGTCAATTTATTTTTCTACAGCTGTGTTGTCATCAAAGTTGTGGGATAAAAGACTTGATTCTTAAGCATCGAGACTGGAGGGCTGTTTCCAGTGCAACTAATGAGAGGAAAAAAAATAGAGGGCTGCTTCTTTTCAAAAAAGATTATACAGTAATGAATTGTACAGAGAACGTTATTTGGGCACTCAACTATAAAACATTAGGAGTCTTTTGACAAATCTTTTTTTGTCAGAAAATGTCATTTCATTGCAGTATTCAAACATTGAAATGTCAGCTCACCAAAATTTGGCAAAATAGCTTCTCCAGATGACATATGGAGGGAAGGAGAGATCAAGCTATGAGAAAGGCCTTGGCTTTCTCCCAGGTGTGGAAAACCAACTTTCCAACCCCAGCCTGGTTAGCAAAAGCTCTCCAGAGGGCTCTCACCCTTTCCTGGGGAGTGCAGCCTCTATGAACCTTCTCTGGGGGCTTTGTCACAGAGTTGTGCTTTGTTTTCAGGGGAGAAGTTGTGGATTGCATTTGCATGCATACAGAAAAAAAAATTGAAACTAGACGCAGTTTAATGAAACAGAATCCCAATTTTCCAGTCAGCCTTCCTTGCTATACTTTGTCATCGGCTAAACTCAATGAAAAAGGAAGTAAAAAGGAGCATTCTCTAAAAAGAAACAGACTCAAGGGAATATATTTGAAACAGGTATAAATGCCAAATTTCCATTGCCATAAAATGATTAACTTAGTGTCTGAGAAGTTCTGTCCCCTTCATCATGGACAATCTGAAGGTGGGAAATTTTTATATAAAGGTGCCAGAGCATTTAACTGCCTTTCTAAATATCAAGGCTGAAGCGTGCGTTGTGCCATGTGCACTGATTACAGCAATGGCACAAACAGGCAGCCGATAAAGAAGACAGAAGCAGAGGAGGCACATTTGCTCTGAGTTCTTTTCAATGCAACTGTTGGGCATAGAGATTCACAGGTGTTAATATTATCTCCTCTTTTACAGCACGCTGACACTCACCATTAAATATCACTTGGACATTTTTGGAGACCTAGCCAAAGAAGGAAAGGGAGTTAACCCTCCTTCTTTTTCCCTCTCCGTTTAGCTGCAGCAAGTTCTTGTGAAGATTCCTTCACTCCCTTGTTCTGAATCTTTTCCGGTGTTAACTGTCCATTTGGTAGAACAGAAAAAAAGGTGATTTTGTTATTCTTACTTAAAACTGACTCCTAGTTTCTTGAGGACAACACAAGACAAAAAAACCTTAAGAGGAGAGGGAGAACAGGACAGCAAAACAGCAGAGTCCTTTTTTCATTCTATTTCTTCCAAGCTTGCTGCTAGAGAAAGAAAAAAAAGCCTTATAAGCCGCTCTAGACCTGGCAAATTTACACTTGTGTTGGGCTGTCAAAGGCAGTGCTCTCCGTTATCTTGCTGGTTGCAGGATTGCAGCAGTGTTGCAAAAGAAAAAGTTTAGGCCAGACTGACTAAACAGATGGCAAGAATAGAGAAAGATTAACTGAACTGGAGAAGGAAAAGGAGATAGCAGGGAGAGGCTGGGAACAGGAACCTGAGCCTCGCATGCTGGATATCATTCATAAGTTAACAGAAGCTAGTAGAAATGGGGTTATCTTTTGGATCTTTCCCATCGACTCTGCCCACATCATCTCTTAGCATTAGGAGAATTAAGGTCCAACAATGCCATAAAGAACTCTCAAGTCCCAGCAGACAGTGGGCATTTTGTGCCACAAAGGTATATCTCACTTCTTTCAGCCCTCTTGGCATCAAACTATGGGCACAAAAGGACAATAAGCAAAAAAGGATTATCCTTCTGTTGTTCGCCAAGTAAGAAAAATTTCCTGCTTATCAGTTTTGTGCCATTCCTCTCATTTCTCAGATGTAATCTCACCCAGCATATCATTCAGCAAGCATTTTTCTCCAAACTTATTAAGCCTTTTTGTCTATAATCTTTTCTGACTTTATAAACTCTTCTATATAACAGGCAGAAGGAGATTTTTGCCATTTGGATATTGATGTGCCTATGCAACGTATCTTGTTAGTTTTGGATCAGCGGTTTCCATCCAGTGACTTAGCCACTATTAAGTTTCCTTTTAAAATAAGCAAACTATTATTCTATAAGGATTTTTTTCATTGTCTTCTAAAAAATCTGATATTGTCTGCTATCAGAAAGGGCCACTGAACGCTGATACGCCAGCAGTCCTAGGGTTTCTGGGATGGTGGACTGCCAGTTTCTAAAGGTCAATTCCTCTCTCAAATATGCCGTGCAAAACATCTTGAGATCATCTGATGGAAATCACTGTGGAATTGTCATTGTGCTATCTGCCTGTCTCCTTAAAGATTCTGAATAAACAGAACTAACTTAAGGATATATTCAGACAGTAGTCTCAACAGAATCAGTTATAAGATGCTAGCTGTGCCCTAGGCAGTGTATCCAGTATTCACCAAAGTGGTTGTGTGGTAGCACAGGGTTCTTGCCTGGGCACTGGGCACTACCTGGGACCCTGGCTAAAAGCCATGCAGTTGGGTCCTCAGCCTTCACATTGGCCTTGCTCTCTGAAGTAGCATGGGCACACAAAGTCTTGCAGCAAGCATTTCTTCCTACTGTCATGTGAAAAGGGAGTAAGAAGCGAGAACATTATGCAAAGAACACTGCAGGGAACACTAAACAAAAATTGCTCTACAGTTGGAAAAATGTCATCATCAGATTTCCTCTTTTTGCTTCTGTAAATTGCAGCACTAGGAAAAGGGGGGAAGGAAGAAGAGGGAAACGGGCTTATGGCCAAACTTTTGTTAGCCATTTAAATGGTAGTCCAAACATAGACCAGAAAGTCTTCTGTTAAGGAATTACTTTTTTCAAAGTTGTCTCAAGTTCTTCAAACTTTAGTGCTGAGTTTTATTACACTGTTTGCCTCAGTAATACAATCAACTCTGAAATGGAAATAGTCACCCTCGAGTGCATATTACCTCTTCATGGTGCAAAGGACTACCCTGTTACAAATGACATTTAATTTCAAGAGGCAGAAAACTAGTATTTTGCAAGCCACACATTTTTTAGTTCATCTGGTGTTTCATGTAGCTGATGGAAAAGCTACCATTAAAAATGGCCCAAAGAAAGACAAAATAAGGAGATTGAAGGAAAAGCCTGTAGTCCTTTCATATTTAGTTTTATATGCTAGAACTTTGAGCATTCAGGGTCCTGTGAGTCTGAGTCATGCCTGTGTTCTCCGAGATATGTTGGTGTCCCTTCCAGCTCCACTTCTCTACATCATTCTCCAGTTCAGTTACTTGTATTAAATCATATTTCAAAACCCCACTTTCTTCCTCTACTGAGTGCTACCGTGTGTACCACTAATAAAACCTAGTTACATGGCTGCAATGCCATGAGGTGGGTCTCATGCCCAGAACGTGAGCACCTGTGGCTGGTGGAGTGAGGAGGTGCTGCACATCACGGTGGGCACAGCCCGGTCTGCTAGATCCAAAGAGGTCTGGGGAGCACTGAGCCTTACCTACGCACATGGCACACATCTGCAACATTCTGAAAGAGGAACCAGTGACTACCTTTTACAGACTGCCTGGTCATTTTATGCAACTGCCTGGGACACCTATTTGGTAGTATTAAGAAGAAGAAAAAAATCTTGTGTGACTTCAATTTGGACTTGCTAGGTGTCTAATGCCGAACTCTAAAAGAGACTCTAAAAATAAGAACCAACTTTTAAATATAGAAGGCCTTGCCCCCAGCGGGGGATGACTTAAAATAGAAGCTCAGTCTAACAGGGGAAGAGGAGTGCTCTGTGATTTTGTTACCTTATGCAATCTGAATATGGCATGAAAAGATTAAAGGAAAGGAGCGAGCCAGTTCTCTGAAGCCTAAAGCAGTTCTACACATAGTTACTTTGGAACAGAATCTTAACAAGAGAATTGTTAATGAAAATTGGGAACTGTTCAAGGATTTACTGCTGCTTTGTCCACGCACACCATAAAGGAGAAGTAAATGGAAACAAGACTAAGTTACAAGTCGACATATACAGGTGATAAATGGCAGTCAAAAGAATAAATGGACTGTTCAGAGACAATTCTGTCTTATGTTTACAATGGAGCAGGAATACACATTCTCGTGGCTGGACAGCAAATAGTCTCACACTGGTGCCATTAGCTACCTTGTGCACGACTGCCTAAATGCCTTCAGCACGGCATGCGACTCACTGGAACTGAAGCGTGAGTCTGACACATGGTGAGCGTATGGGAGGAAATCTTTGAAAACTAAATTTCAGTTCAACAGGCCTGAGTAGCTCAAGGCATATTTACTGCCCTGTCACTGCAAGATACTTACCTATGTATCTAACTAGCTACATCACTTATGACCTTTCTGCTTTCTTTTCTTTCACCAGTAAAGGTGAAATGGAAGGAGAGCAAGGGAAAAAAATATAAACCAGAAGAAAAATGAGAACCCAAAAAACTGTTGCAGAAGGGAGATTATTTTGAAATGTTTTCTATGAAAATATTAACATTTTTCCCTGGCTCTAGTGAGTGCACAAAACAGACCTGCTGTGTTCTGGTGCTTCCTATACCAGTCAGGTTGCAGCCAAGAGGAAGTATGGCTGGCATTTTTTGCCTGCAGGTTTTTTGACAGGATTGTTCTGTCTTCATCTTTTTATTTCCATTAGAACTTCACACAGAGCAAACCTTAATATTTCCAAGCATCTCCTTAGTAACTAACACTTAAAATAGAAGCAGCTCAACATTGACCTAATTTCTTGCTCTCTGCCCTCCAAAACTCCCAATGATATAGAGGATTCTAAGAAAAGGAAGCGGGATGTGCAGGCATGGTCTAAGGGAGGGATGAGCTCCATGAAGACCTGAATCCAGGAAAGAGCCTGAGCAAATGAAGGTCCAGCAGAGGAGCTGTCTCTCAGCTGCTGCTGTATCCATGCTGTTGTGAACACTTTTTCTCTCGTGGCAACAAAGCTCTAACAACAGTACTATCTAACTTCCAGTTTTTGTGTTTTCTTTGGAGACAAAAACTGCCAAAAGGAAATTCTTTTGCCTATGGCCAAGTAATGTTATTCAAAATTCCTGTGTTAGATGGGGGTTGCTAAAATCCCTTTGGAATCTCCCTTGTGCAGTGTTTCTGTACAAACAGAGCATGGCACTATGTTAAATCACCACGGTTGAATGATCTCTGCAATCTATGACATAAGGAAAATAGATTGATCATATGGATTGAATCACAATAGATAGGAAAGACTAATACAGAATATATCTTCTTTAATTAGGAAATCTTTCTGTCTCAGGTACTCAAAAAGTGAAGTTAATTCATGTAAACATTTTACATCTGGGCAGACTTAAAAAAGCATCAGCATAGAATATTTTAAAGTTGCAGCTTCCTAGGGGAAATTCAGTAATTTTTTAGGGCCAAACAGTGAAGCCAATAGGATTTTCCTCTGTAGAATCGGAATAAAATAAAACAGCACCCATCCCTCCCCTTGACTATTGATGCCAGAGCTCTGCAAAGGAAAACAGAAAATGAGCACTAATGAATTTTGAAGTGACTGTGCCAAGTTACACTACTGTCTTCATTTAAGTCTCTCCTGAGAATTTTTCCAAGGTATTCACAGGAAATAAATAGCTTATGAAAACAGCAGTATAATTTCAGTGGAACCATTGACCTACCCAGGAGCCCAAGTCAAAGCTTTTTCATGTGAGACTCTCCATAGCTGTTGACAGAACAGCACACGCTTCATCGGTTTGGGGGTTAGTTTGGCAAACAGATGTGGGTACAGTTGCTTGTTCTGCTCTGACTTCCTCTGAAAGTCTTCAGTACTTTTAGGATGATCCATTCAGTTCCTTTGGGTATCTTTCCATGCAGGGATGACCAAACCAACTCTGAACCTTTTCATACCAAGATAATTTCTAAAGCCAAGTTTCAGATACTAAAAGATAGTCCCTGAATGAGCAATCCTCGTTTCTGGAAGCAGGATAATCTCATTAGCAAGGCACAGGTTGCTTTCCAGCAGGGCTGACTAGCCAAGCAAGCATGGCTGTTGTTTTCCCAGTGCCTGCTTTGCTGCTACATGATTAAGTTGGGTAGATTTATGTGTCCCTGCACCGGCTGCTTAGTTATAACCCCTGGGTCTCAGTTCTTTGGGTGTAAAAATGAAAGCAGTAATAGCCTCCTCCTGCCTTGCACACATGCAAAGGGGAAAATGTTAGAAGACAGAAAAGCACGTGGGTGTTTCTTATAAAGGGTACTAGACCTGTCTAGTATCTCAGATCTCCCTTTCTGACAACTTTGTGAATTTTGAACCTGATCGATGGCAACTGGCCATGTGATTTCATCATTTTATCCACAGTCCTGCTTTTATCCTGTTTCCCTCTTATTAGTCACATTCATATTTGGAGAGTGCAACAGTCCAGAGGGACGGCAAGAAATGGGAGACAGAGTTATCACAGAGCTGATGCTGGGGCTCTGTGAGTTACAGAAGGTCTCAAATGCAGCGGAAAGCTGGCTGGGTCAGAGGCTTTCCAGCCACTTCCTTTTTCTGCTGCTACCACAGCAGGATGTGAGATGGGAGGCACCCTATATTAAGAGCTATCCTGAAACTCAGATGAGTCTCCCTTGACTACTTAGTATGTTTCTACTGGTAGATCATACTGGCAGTGCCACTCAACGTAGTCATACTAGACGGAAGGATGTTGTTGAGTAGCCTACTCAGTTGAAAAATTGGATACACATAATGACTGTTTTTCTATATGAACAAAGAAATATGCAAGGTAAGGAGAAAGAAGCTTTCTGAGGTTGTTAAAAGTGCAGGCAAAACTCCCCTCTGTATCCCCTCTCCCCTTGCGTGGGTAAGATGTCTCACACACAACACATGTTCCACATGTTACTGACTCATTTTCCTTCTCTTACTAAGATCACTTTTAAAGCAAAATTTCAGTCTTTTAAAGCAAGTCCCTGCCCTTTTATATTTAGCAAAAGTAAATGACTTCTCTAAAATCTGTCTGAATTTCTCTGCAGTGGGTTTGTGTGGAGGCTATATCACAGATCTGACAGTCACAGTGAAAGAGGAATATGACCTGCTCCATATATGAACCAGGAAGTCTACTCTTTTGTGTAGAGTTAGTGAATTTAAGATGAAAGATCTGAATAACTTCCTTTTTCCAGTTCAAGCTAAAAATAACAGAGCCCAGCCCAAAAGCCAGAGGGATACAGAGGGATGGGGATAAAGTAGGAGACTGTCAATCTGGTGGCTCAGGAGGTCAAAGCGCTGCAAGAGCATCACATGCTGATACTGTAAACCAGACCCAGCAAAAGTCTTGCAAGTGCTTACCATACTATTTAAACGCACTCTTAAACCTTTCTGCACTGTTACTCTGCCTCTGTCCCACTTCATATTCACTCTTTTAGCAATACATTTTCCAGAAAAGAGGACTTGATGTAAGAATTATTAATTAAATGATCTCTGCCTGGTGCTATAAAGAAGCAGAAACATGTCATTTTTACTAAGTCACATTTTGCCTGTCCTTCATGCCTAGTTTTGAGACATCTCATAAGGGAAGGTGAAGATACTGTGTTTTTAATCTGTATTTCTAGCTATTTTCTCTCTGTGAGCCATATGACTACAGTTTTGGGCCTCTAAACAGAGTCTGAATGTCTCTCTGGTTATGTTTATAATGTACAGCAGGTACATGCTGTGAAGCACCTCAAGGTGGCTTTTTTCCAGTTGTCCACTTCAAGCATGTGTCTGAAGTGTGTGTTGGCTCCCGCCTGCCCATGAGTCTCCCCCAGGAGCTGGTGGGGAGACCGTGAATATCCACATCTCACTGAACTGTGGGTGTGTGGGTTGACATGCTTTTTGCACGGCTGGGGAACCAATATCTCATATTTGCGGGCCTTTGATGAGGATCACAAAGATGACTAATAATCCTAGTGATATTCTCTGCCTCTTAGCAGGAGGGTGGAGCTAAGTGGTGGAATTCAGTATGTAAAACACCAACCTGAGACGACAAGCAATTGAGTTGGCTAAGAGTTTCTGTAGCTGGCAGTTCTTGTTTTTACCATTCAAGAATGATCTCAAAAAAAAAGAGAGAACTCAAAGAGGATCCACAGCAATGGTTAAAGAACTGGAGGATGTACAAAGACCCAAAGGAGCTCAACCTATGTATTTGGTAGGTGATGAAGTTAAGGGAGAGTCTGCAAGTCATGCTCATTGAGGAAGAAACAACTTGATGATAAAGGGCTTTCCGATCCAATAAACAAAAGTACAAGACCTAGAAGATGTCATCTGAGGACTCCCCTAACAGTGCAACAGTAAAGAAAGTCTTTCCCAACAGCTCCACGTTGGTCCAACTGAGATGGTAGTGGAGGGCACTGTTCCTTCAACTGAATCCAGTGCAGGCATTGCCTCCAGCAAGACAAGCTGTGGCCATGGCCTTGGTTTGGCCTCAGTGGCAATGACACACTATTGCATCAAATGCACTGTGCATTAGAGAAGAAGCCTGGCAAGGTAATGGCTATATAGCTGACAGGTCACCTGTGAATTGCTGAAGGATTCTTAAGAAGTCTGGATTGATTTTGGTATCATAGACTGGGCCTGTTAAAGTAGTCTTTTTAACATGTTTTAGGATTGAGCAAACAGGCAAAAGAAGTAAGGACTAAAAAGGGAAACAAATTTCATTTTGGCCCTTGGAGAAAGAACTTTTTTTTTTTTTTTTCATTTTTGGGTGCTCTGATCATTGGATTTGTAAACCTAGGTACAGAGGCAGAGACATGGAAATCCCATGATACCACCATTTGTGCTTGCTCCCACAAATGTCTGACAAATTCTGGAGAAATAATTATTTCTGCTTTCACCATAGTGCAGAGGTACCATTTTGGGTAAAAGAGGGTTAGAGAGTTTCAGATCTCTGCCCAAGCCTAAAGTAAAATGCTAAAGAATTTTGTTTCACATACCACTTCAAACTGATAATAGATTCTTCCATCAAAACTCGCATTGATCAAAACTCAGGCAGCAGACTCCCAATGACTGCAAGATGTGCTGCCCTTGTAAAAATGGCTGAATTTTTTCTTGTAAAGTAAAGAAAAAGGGCCACTTACTGATAGAATATTTTCTCTCTTTTTTCTTGAAATTATTAGAGTTGGTGATGAAAAACTTACATTTAACTGAGTATACACTGTACACAAAATCTCAAAATCTTTAAGGGAACTCTGTAACAGCAGCTCTACCAAGGCATCGCTTCACTCTGGTTGTCCTAACGTAGAGTAAAACAGGCTTCCAAAATTATATTCTCCATATCAAGGGAAAAGTAAGCAAAACCAAGTGCAGAATATTTATTGCTATTGAATTTTCTCCATTGGTTTATGGAAGAGTAACATTTAACTGGTCAAATTCCAACCCGTAATTAAATTCCACCTGAAATTCACCTCTTGCCTAAACTGACTGACCTGTTCACACCTCAGTGCTACCTGTGTTTCTTTATTGAATAAAATAATACTGATGTGCAGCCGGAATGTTTGTTTGTTTGTAAAACACTTGAATTCTTTAAGGAAAAAGTTGCTCAATGAAAATTATAAAGGCAGCTACACATACAGTGCACAAATTCCTCAGGTTTAGTTTGATGCAAACCTACCTTATTAACAAAATAGTCACACAGAACTATTGTAACCTCACGATAGTGGGGAAAAAGATAAAATCTATGGAATGAATATGTCACTTCACAGGTTATTGTAAGTGCAATAGCTCACTGTAAGTGCAAGACCCTTACATTATTGTGGATTAACATCTTTACCACAAAATTTTATAATGTGATTCATAACCCATTTTCATTAGCAATAATTTACAACAGTAAAAAACTTGAAGCAGCACATTTTTTCCTAAAAATGAACTTGATGCTAAATAGAAAGTGAATACACTTAATAAAGGACAGTTAATTGGAAAAGGTTTCTATGTATATCTTCAAAACTTATATCTTACTTTGTACATCCTTAGTAGTAGGAGCCGTTTTGTCTCCTTTGTATTGCCTGAAGAAATAAGTAATTTGGATGTTAAAAATTAAGAGAATATCCTTGGTTCTGAGTAGGAGGGGATGAGGGATGATGCCCAGATGTCACAAATATATTATTTAATTTTTTTAAATCTAAATAAAAATCAAGGGCCAAAAGTAATGACCAGAGAGGACCACAAGCAAAGTATTTATCCATTTTTAGAGGAAAATCTGAAATAATGCAGAAAATCTAGAAATGTTCTGTAAGTGGTTTTGTTCTTTTCTAGGGTAGGGGGAATGCAATACTGCATTCACATAATCTGTTGATGTAATACTTTCCACTACAGCAGTTTTCAAGGCATCTCCATTCAACATATAGAAATGGGAGCTTTTTGTTGCTCATTTATCCTACCTGTCTCGGACTCCTCTCTCAGGACAGACTAAATCACTTTCTGAAAGGTCCTAAAGACAGAGGAGATGAAGTCCATCCTCTGAGTCAAAGAACATGAATTTCTGTTGTAAAGTGGCATTCCTCATCAGGGCACAATTAAAAAAAAACAACCCACAGCTGAAAAGGCTAGTCAGCCACAGGGTGCAATCAGAGGAACAAAGTGACCTGCATGCAAAAAGGGACAAGTAATCTCAGGATGAATCAGGTGAGGGAAGTTCTTTTTTAAAATGGGAAAATATTAACGCTATTTGCCAAGACTATTGGTTAGATGTTATCTGGAAAGGCTGTTCACTCATGTTTGAGAATTCAAACTTGTGCATGGGTAGAGCAGGCACCTGGACAAAATGGGGAAAATTGCTGTCGTAGAGCAGGCATGAAGGAGCTTGTCTTGTTTATCATAGCAAAAGAAAGGATGGGATGCGATATGATTGCTTTCTGGAAAGACATCAGAGGACTGAGCACCACGAGAGGAGAAAGATATATGAACTAACAGCATTTACAGGAAATGGAAGATCGATAGGTAGGTAGATAGATGTATAGATAGAGAGATAGTCACATTCAAAGTGACTCTTTCCTGTAGGAGTTGTATCAGAGGCTCAAACAGTTGGAAGCTGAAATGAGAAAAGTTCAAATCAAAACAAGATGAAAATTTTAATTGTGATGGTAATTGTAGCAATTTATCAGTAGATTCTGTCTCAGTGGAAACTTTGAAATGAAAATGGCCCATTTTCTCTAAAAAATATATTTTGTTCATTCATAGTGCTGCTCTTGAATCAGGAACTGATTCACGGAAATCATACAGCTCTTATTTTGCTGTGTGTCAACTAGATAATTCCCATGGTGCCTAAAGTCTTGTTGCTATCACTTTACTTTTTTACTTTACAGTGCCTTTTAACTTGCAAGAACGGTGTAAATCAGACTCAATGGAAATAAAAACTGTGCCCTATGGTTTAGCACTTCTGTGAAACAAAAATCCATTGTTTTAAATTTCTTTACTCTGTCTTCTTCAGTGGTTTTATTTCATACATGGTGATAGCTCAGCAGAAGGCTCTTGTTAGCTCACAGTAATGGATTATATTCCAGTATTTTTTGTGTAGCTTCCTTTGCTGAGGAGGCCAGCCTCTATGTTCACTTCTGGAAGTAACTTTGGAAACTAATTTTCAGGCAATGCTCCAAGAAAAAGAGGCACATGTTGAGGAACTGACATAACTTTTTAACACCACAACCAGCATATTTCTTCAGGCAAACCCAGCCAAAACAACTTGCCAAAATCAATATTGATCTAGTCCTTCATCCAATCAACAAATGCCATTGTTTATAAGATATAACTTTTCTTGGTTAAAGTTCAAAGCTAAACGCCAAGGATTTTCAAAACTAAAAATGAGAGGACTTAGGTTTCCAGAAACTGGCCTGCTTTCAGCCTCAGTGGGTATTCCAAGCCATCAGAAATTATCCAAAGAACCTCCGCAGTTTTTATATAGAACCTAATGGTGGCAGGACAGCAAAGAGAAGGTGAGCACGTGCACATGTGCATGTGTGTGTGATATATGTACACAAAAAGTTACTTTACAAATCTTATATCAAAAAATAGCACTTCAGATTTTTCTGAATCGCTGAAATTTAGTTTGAGACTAAGACAAGAGAATTAAGCACTATGATTAAATGAAATTTGCAGGACCTCCTCTGTGTTGATAAAACGTCTGCTCTTCCAATCCATCAAAATAAAAATTGTGTTGGGTTCAAAATTCCATGAGCTTGGGTTTTATAGTTGTAAATCCATTGAATCATTGCATAGGCATGAGATTTATTTAACCTTTTCCATAAGATGTTTCTTTAACAGAACCTGTCAAATATTCCTGAATTTTCCATGGTAATAATATGTCCAGAACTACACAAACCCAGGAGAGGAAATTCAAATGTTTATCTCTCTTAGTAAGAGATTTTCACAATTCCAGTCAAGGATTATATTCTGGAATCTGAGCTTCATTTTGTGAGACATTCTATAGGAGCTTTAGATAACATGTAGACAGGTAGGCCATATGGCAAAAAGGCAAATTTTCAACTAATCTCCGGCAACCTCAATAAGTGGGAGCTGTACTTTTGAAAGTTTTGAATAATAATCTGTGTTCTAAATAGCTATCAAGGTGTTATTGAAATATTACTGCATACTGCTATCTAGCTGTGGCAGGCCATTTAGGTAATGATGAAGATTCTTGCTTAGATACTGAATGGTAAAATTTGGTTTATTTTCATAGCCTTTAAATTCATGGAGCAATAGCAAGTAGACATCTGATTTTTAACAGGCTTATATGGTACTCCGAGGCTCCTGATTTGCTTTTTCCTTAGATTTAGGATTTTTGCTTTCCTAGCTTGAGGGTGAAGTGGTTGGAACTGATTATAATTTCCAGTGTTAACTCCTTTAAAAAACTCCGATGTGCCTATTTGCTAGGAATTCTGGTTATTCATTGCGCTGCATGGAGATAGTGCTGCCTTCTCCTCACTTTTTACTATTTCAGAGACCCATGAGAGTTTCTAAAGGATCGTAGCGGTTCCTCTTTGTGCCTCGGCATACATGGGATTTAAAGTTTCTATCTTGTGACACAACAGAGAGCCGTGGCTTAAATTCCCCGTTACTGAGTGTGTTACATGGTAACCCTGGATGCAACAGGGGACTGTGTCATTTTCTTACCGTCGTCTTAAAACTCAGAGGTATGTTTTTTGTAAACAGGAATGCCTCTGATTATGACAAAACAAATGCAAATTGCATTAGTTTCACTTAGCTTCTTTGAAGTATTCTCCCTAAAAAATAACATGGTGGATTATATAGTCTGGTATCTGGTAATCAGGCTGTAAGATGAAAAACCTAGCATATGACAGAGTGGGAATTTGGTACAAAATTAGGTATTGTCTTTTTAGGTATTCTGAGAGTCCTTCAGGTCTTCTTCTATGCAGAAAAAATAAGAATTTGTGCTGTTTACTGATGAACACTCACAGAGGACAAGTCAAGTTCTTCCAGAAATTGTGCAATATTGTGGTCTTAAGCTATGCCATGCTTTAACTTTTGAGTTTCATAGTTCTAGCATAGAGTCTGTGGTAGGACATAGATTTCATGCAGCTAGTGTCAAAATTTACAAAAAAAAAAACAACCCCCAAAACATTTTCTCAAAGAAACCCCCCTTGTCTGTAGGTGTTGGGTTATTATCAAACTTTTAAGTGTTGCTTCAAAATGAGCCTCCCACTTGGATGTTAGTAGCCAAAGAAATACCTACTTAACCCCCGTCTTTAGCTGCAGGTCAATCATCTTTTCTTTATTAGGACTAACTTGTTCTGGGTTTAGAGCAAGCAAAGATAAGGACCTCTTCCTCAACCCCACCAGCAGACCCAGCCCTCCGTTCAACAACGTAGGCACCTTCTGTCAACCTCAGCCCTGAACTCTGCCTGATCCCACAAAACAAAGAGTGTAGTACCACGAAAGGCTCCCAGCAGCTCCTTGGGTACACCACCACCAAGTATTCAGTGGGGAAGGGACAAATGGGAGTGCAACCTCCTATTCTGAACTGGTCAGAAGGGACGTTTCACAGCAGAAGGCTCTTATGGCCGGCTTGGTTGATAGGGGACAAGCCAGTCTTCTGCTGCAGTTACATATGCTGCCTTGCAGATTGAGTGGTTTGCACTGTGGTGGCCTCACCTGAAGTTTCCACATGCTTGAAAGCAATGAGAAGATGCTGCTGTCATTTTTCAGCCCTTACGGTTGCAAGGTGCGATAAGCCAGTCGGACCTGTGGGACCTGGGAAGCAGTGGTGGACTGGGTACATACCAGAGCATGGCTACACTTACCAGGGGAGGAGTGTCACATTTACCTGCTAATAACCTATTACGAGTTTTGTCTACCTGTTCTTATTTGATTCAGGTTTTTTTAAAGGGCTCGTAACTAACTGCTTCATTGTGGTGAATTTCACTGTGATTTATCAGGCTGCATTGGGTTCGTTTGTTCAGCATTTTAGGATCAACTGTGTCTATACAGCAAAACCTGAAAACCCTACCCTCCTCAGCCTTTGCTTTCTTGAAAATCTTTCTGGATCCTGCTTAAAAGTAGATGTACTGTTCACATTTTTTCTTCTCTCAAGACACAGAAGGCCATTCTGGAGTGGACATCCAATGATATATTTTGTTTTCAGGGAGATGTTTAAAAATATTTGAAATCTATTGCCAGTAAATATTCATAATATTCCCTGCAGAAAAGCTTGTTCCCAGAAGTTGCCATAGGTGACATGGAAGTTCAGGAATGATAAATGTTTCTTTTTGCTGACGATTTCACATTTTCTTCTTGCTGCTGACATTTAGACGAAGTTTTCTGCTGACATTAGAAAAAAAAATTATTTTCCCTGTCCAGACGTTCCTGGCCAAAACATCACTTTTGTGCTTGCTTTTACATTCTTAAGTTCCCAGTTGTCCTAAACAAATTCTTTTTTATTGATCTAATGATTACTAGGTTCAAATTTTCCCTGATTATTCTTTCACTTTATGCCTTATATCTGTAGCTGTAGTAGGAAAGCTCAGCTGTTTAATACTTTTAGTAATCTTCCTTTCTGCCTGCCTAGCCACACAATAACTTTCACTGGACTTTAGGTCAGATAATGGCAGATGGCTGCACAAATTTGGATGGTTTTTTTTCCCATCTCTTCTGCAATCCGAATTAGCAATGCTTTCCTTCACACCCAATTCTTGAAATTGTATCTACCCCATCTGTTTGGTGACTTTGTTTATGTGTTGTTTTACAGCAATATGGTTGCAATTTCTTCACTGCTCTTACATTATCAGGCGTCTCTATTTCCCTGATCACATCTAGCATTGTCCATCCTCTTGAGTTCTGGGCTTGGCTTCTTTCTTAACATCATACATAATGTTCCTCAGTCCTGTACAGAGTCAACTCAGGCCAAAACTTAAGGTTGCAATGGCCACAAATGAACGTATTTTGAAATGGCCTTACTTTCTAGAACTAACATTCAGTACAAGACTTATTAGTTCCAGATTTGCACAGATTTTTAAATGCTGTTAATTCAAAACTTTTGAATTTACTTTTATAACACTCAGACAATTAAAAGCAGGCTGGACAACAATGAACAAATCTGGGACTTGTTATGACACCATTGTTGTTATAACAGTTCTGGCTGTTTGTATTTTGAAGTGAGAAAATTAAAAGTTATTCTGAACAAAACCAATGCTAGTGAATGCTAAACTTTTAGACTCAATTTCACTGCCTTTGGTTTTTCTATCATGGAAAAAAACATTCCTAAAAAAAAACATGACAAAAAAATCAGTTCTTGAGTTATCTGGCTGCCAATGAATAAGTAAGCAAGAAGGGCACAAGTCTGCAATACCACAGGAAAAGGAACACAAAGCATGCAGGC
This sequence comes from Phaethon aethereus, assembly GCF_964289735.1. Lineage (NCBI taxonomy): Eukaryota > Metazoa > Chordata > Aves > Phaethontiformes > Phaethontidae > Phaethon > Phaethon aethereus. The sequence continues at coordinate 64,547,076 of NC_138578.1, read as the reverse complement.
CAATTCCTAGCAGATCTGAAAAATTAAACCAGTCTTACCTCAAAAGCCAAAACAGTTGGGGAGAGGCAATGAAAATGTACTGCAGAAAACCCTACTGCACCTTTGTAAGTTGGAAAGATTTGTTCCATCTAATGCTGCCAAGGGAGAGGGAAGAGAGGACACAGAGAGTTTTGCAGGAAACACTCGCTTGTGCAAGGCTTTTGATACTCTTCTTCTTGTTTATCACCTAAACTGATAGGAAGCAGTACACAGCTGTTCCTGACGAGCAGATCTCTTATGGTGCTAATACAGACCAAGAAAAATGCCTTGGTTTGGGTTCGTACCTTTATTCCCTAAAGAAAAAACAGGGCACAGAAACCTGCTGGTTGCTGGTTTCTGGGGCTCTGGATTTCTTGGATCTGCACCAGTAAAATAACACTATGCCTGTGGAAGCCAGATTCCCCATTTCCATGCTTGCATCTCTGCAAATTCAGATGCAGTCAGTACCAGTAAATTGCTTTGCAGTAAGAGGACCCACACTATATGTTCTGCCCAAACACTCTGTAATAGCCTTTATGCTATGTATGATGATACAGGGGTGGGAGGCATCATCTGTAATGAAGACACACTTGCCAAGAAAATTAAAATATTAAAGGCAGAAAAAATAACGGTCTCCTAATTTTTAGCCCCATTGTCTCACAGTGTCAAATATCATTCTGCCGTGCCACACTGCTTTCTTCTACCTTAACACACAAAAGAAATAATATTCTACCATGTCTTGTTTACAGCCTTGAAGCTTTAAATATCTGCAAGGTTAAAAGCCTTATTCCTGAAGGTTTCGTTGGAGGCAAAATAGAGAGCTGAAAGCCCATACAGCATATCGAAGGTATATTACACAAGAGACTCCCCCCCCCCAATTCTTTTTAATATAACAAGAATGAGAATTTATAGCAGAAAACAGTCATCCAAAAACTTCCTCGTTTTGCTTCTCTGTTCCTGCCACTCCTAGTACCCACGAGAATGAAGCAATGGAAATGAGAATTGGTTCAGCTCCATGGAAGTATAATAATTGACACACTACATTTCAGTTAAAGACTTGATACCTTGCATTAGGTGACAGAGAGGACTATATAAATAACAAGAAGTTTCCTGCTAAAGCAGGAAGCTATTTTAATTTTTTTTCAGAAGTGCTGCAGAGATATGGTAGTTACAAAGCAGTGATGCTTTGGTCCACTTTTCCTACTCATCTGACCCAGCACAATGGCTGCAGGGGCTTCCTGGCTTGGAAACCATAGCACCCCAGAATCATTTAAAAATACACATTGCTGACTGCAGAAGGTAGATAAAACCAGTACTAAAACTAAGGCGACACTAGATGTTCAGGTAAATGCCAGCTTTGGGGCCTTCTAGAACTGCACTTAGGTGTATCTTTAAATGAGGGTGTAATCCCAAGCTCAGACAGGTACCACTGGGAACGTGCTTTCCTTCTCAACACAATTCTGTATTGTTCAGCTGCAGGAGCACAGGAAGTTTAAGAATTAGGAAGCTATGGAGTTTTCCTTATGCATCAACATTAACCTTTTTTTTATCATGAGCGATTAGGTGCTTGTTTGTCAGCCTTAGAGGGGATATTTTACAAAACAACCCACAAAGGAGAGCATTAAAAATTGCTGGGCAGAGTTGAAGAGAGAGCAAAATTTACTCTTCTGAATTTCCATTTCTTGTTCATCTTTGTTCAGCATCTTTTTTCAGTGTAAAGAATACTGAAAACCAAAGAATCTGGCTACGATCCCTTCATGGGATGAACTTTCTCAAATTTTAAAAATAAATAAGATGAACCTTGTCAGCAGAGCTCTACCTTTCCCTCTGTTAGGGTAACCCTGCTACATTTTGAGGGAGTCTCACCATTTGAAGATATTAAATCTTTCTTGGGATTTAAATACCAACATTTACACTGGAGGTAGCCAAATCCCAGAATATCTAAAGGGATGAAATTTTGGCATTTTGAAATTTGTTTATGTGCAGATTAGAGGGGAAAAAAGCCTGTGAAATTTCCCATTGAGCAGGCAAAGGGAAAAAAATAACTCTGCAAATACCAACACACATAATTTCCAAAATGAAAGGTGCTCTCTAGGGATCACAGCAGCAGTTTGGAGAAAGCGGCTGCTAGTTGGGGTAAGCAGTCATGAAATCAACAGGAATCGTGTCAGCATCTGCCACGGCTTCGAGACTCCAGGCAGACGTGGGGAACCGAGAAAGCCAGCTGGACTGGGAGCCTGGAAACCCTGGGACCCTCAGCCCAGGTCAAGCTGAATTAGCAGTGAACCTCTGCAGCCTCCTCCATGGCAGGACGCCTGGCAAATTTTGGCTTCAGCTGCGGTTGCAAGCTGACTGCTATAGAGATGGAGGCCAAAATAAAGTTAAAGCCAGAGCTTCCAAGGCTTCCTTGCTCTTGGCTTGAGTAGGATCCCTGCGCCCCCCCCAGCGCCTGGCCCCAGGACTGCTTGCGAAGAGGGCTGTTCTGGAGCTGTGGGCTCTAGCACTGCGGGCACCTAGACAGAAACGTCACAGCAATGCCGCTGCAGCCCACCAGGACCAAGAGAGAGCACTTCAGGTTTGACAGATTTGTAGAAAATTTTGGTGTTTTGTTTGTTTTTTTTTTAAACTGATGAGCTGACCTCTGAACCAATGCTTCCTTCCTGGCCAAAGGGATGTGATGTGTAAGAGGAAAATACAAATGCCTCAGACTGAACAACGGCTGCATCTTAATTTCACTGAGTTAGTTAATGTATCTCTAAAATGCCAGAGGAGGCATCTGCTGTCATGCCATCAATCCTACGGCTTTCAACCCTACAAAATAGGATAAAAACTCTGCCTACTCATCTTAATTATCTCACTGAGGCCAAGACTGGCATTTTCTTTCTAATAACATAGCACATTAACAACTAGCTATACATCATGTGTCAGCTGGAAGTGAACTAGTAGAAGGATGACAGTGTAAGAACTTGCCTGAACCAGAAACCTCAATGGGTCATTTTGCCTTTGACTTTACTGCCACTATAATTAAATTTTTTTTTCAATGCCAGTGTTCAAAGGACCCAATTAAAGCAGGTCTGCACTTTGACCTGGGAACTGAGTACAAACTGAAGAGCGATTGTACTCCTGAATCTAAACTGCCAACTAAGTTGGCGCACAACATATCTAGTTTTTTAAGATGATGAAGTTGTATCCTTACACTGAGACAATGAAAACTGTATGTCAAAAACATTATGAAACATCACATTGAAATACAGCGATTCAATTTAAGACACTGATTGGCATAAATAGAAAACAGATGCTAAAATTGCATTCTTGTGGATCTTGGTTGAAGGCTAAGCCAATACTCTTATCTCTGAAAGTAGCCAACATCAGTTTCTCTGAAGGTATAATACTCTGCTGCTTCTAATTTTATACTTCTGTAAATAGGAGAAATTCTGTCTTCACCGAGCTAGGGATCAGCCTGTGGATCAGGACTGGTGCTTCTAGAGTCTTTCCCCAGCTGGTAGCATAGCAGTGGAGGCAGATGCAAAGACATTACAGAATGTAACATCCATCACTTTATTGACTCATCTTTATTCCTTCGGTACAGTATATGAACAAATATGCAAGAACCATTGCCCTAACAAACAGAACAAATAATTAGTAGGCAAGAGGAAGAGCTGAAGTTTACATGCAATCATGGTTCCTTTTTTTTCTCTTTTCACAAAATACATTTTCCTAAACATGGACCAAGCTCATTATTCACATGCAGTGTGAACCCCACACTGAAGTCTCTCTGCCCCCTTCCCCATATGCCTATAAACCACAAAGTGGTGGGAAAATACTGTGGCTGCTTCTTACTGTTTACTGTACATTTTTGTGATAAAATGGTTTGTGGGACTATCAGGATGAACTCCAGCTGACTGCTTTCAGTCCAGCAATATTCCATATTGCCAGGAACTAACCCTTGAAGCACTTCCTTCTTTCCCTGAGCTCTGCAGTGAGGAACACTGTCTAGTTATCTGTACATCTTGACTGCTTCTCTGTATTTCTTTAAAGCAAGACAAAGAGGCATTCAATAGGAATTTGCCTGTATTATATAGCTTCTACTTCTGTTTTTGCCATTACCACGTATCAGCTCTGTTTTTGTTCTCCAGCCAAGTTCTTTTCATATTTTCCAGATCATTCAAGTGCCTGCACCCAGTGCCCCAGCAAGGTTTAATGAACAAGTCAGTATTACTTTTTAAGCAAGCAATTATTTTTGATTCATCTCTTTTCAGATCTGCAAGGGAAACAGTGAATTAAAGAAACCCATGGAAAGGAGTCCTTGCTGCCACTAGCATGTGCTGGCTCTGAGCCAGAGCCTGTCTAACATTTGCACGAATCATGAGTGTGAAATGAAGGTGGATGACGGCTTTTCTGTAAAATAATTAACAGTGTTTGTCCACTTTCACTCTTCTCATGAAAAGAAGTCAGACAGTTCTTGCAGAAGAGCTAAACTAAAAAATATTCCTGGTCAGCCTGCAAAAGGGAACCAGGATATCCCCAGCCAGAATTAGCTCATCCAACCTTTCCCCCTACTCCCAAATGTGTAAAAAGTTCAGAGACAGGTATGTTTGGGAGTCTGGCACCAATGACTGTTGCTATCTGAAGTAGCTCAGATCAGGGTTAGGTCTCTTGGATGAAGATTTGGGCACCAAAGTGCATTTATCTGAAGGCTGTTTTCCACTTCTGTTGGTCTGGAATACCTCCAGATATGAATTTTCTGCACGCCAATGTCCTACCATTGTCAGTCTTTAGGAGAAAACATCTTTGTCCCCCTCACAAGAAAAACACAGCAGAAGCTGGTAGTTTCCACCAAGTTCTTACTAAATAGCATCTTTTTTTTAATTCCTTTTCAGCTATTGTTTTCATCATCTCTCTGACATCTCAGCCTACCAGCATTACTTTGTTTTTCCTGTATCATTGACAACTTTTTAAGTCTTGCATCAGTGTATTGGAGCATATGACCTAACAGCCAGAATCTCTGAAATGACCATATCTCTAGTGGCCATGGAGGGCAGAGGGAAGTAGTGTATGCTGTAACCTGCAGGCAACTTCAGCAACTAATAAGTGCTCTTTGGTCCTCCCTCATCTAGGGATGACACAGTAAAACTAGGATCCTAACTTTAGTCTTCTCAGTGTATCTATCTCATTTAGATGTCAAAAGCAGATAGCTTTTGTCACTTTTCTACATGCCTACAATGGCAGAAAATAATCCTTGTGTTTTGGTTTTGGAATCTGATGCTGGATGTGAAGTGAATTTATCAATGCCCTATTTCCACTGCAGCATTGCAACTGCCATCCTTGTGCTCCTGATGAGTAAGATGTCAAAGGAAATGCTGATGCTAATAACACTGCATCTTTTACACAGAATTTGTGCTAGAGCTCTTTATCACTGTGATTGCTTGCACTTGAACTTTTTTCTCTCTGCATGATGCTAGTATGAATGTCTAATACTTATGCTGATTATTAAAGTTTACATTTTATTTTTGCTTATGTTGTATCTCTTCAGGCAGAGTTAATATTTAGGCTTTTATTGGAAAATGAGTCAGCACTTTCAAAAAACTGCAGTCTTGAGTCCTCATATGCTTAACCTTATGAGAATAGCTTTGTATTGATAGCCAAGGACTCCCAAAGCTTGGTCCTGGACTAGCTGGGATTGTAGTACTTGAGATGCTGACGAAAGTTTGCAACTTTTATTTCACCCTAATAAAGTTTCCAGTATTGCCTGTACATGTGAATGGGCACAGATCAGCTGATACAACACAGATTTAAACACATTTGACAGAATTTGAATTAGACTCTAATTAAACTTGCTTTGTTATCTATTCCCTTTAATATTTTGTTTTCAGAAAAGCCACAAGCTCTTCTGACTTAGCTGGCCAAGGAAGCATTCCCTCTGCTACAGGCAATCTTTTGATGCAGGCAGCTGGAGCCCCAGTCCTCCAGCACTCATCTTTTTCAGCCCCATCACAGAGCTTGACCTGAAGATGAGAAACATGGCTAGGTCCTAACCTTTATCTTCTTCTTTTGGCATCAATTTCTGTTTGCATCACAAGTCCCTGACTTCATTATCATCAAAAGGCCCTTACCACACAGAACCATGATCACAGCTCCAAGCAGCATTGCATATTTTGAACTTGTATAAAGCACAGTATGTTACCACACCTTCCACTTGCCGTCTAGAAGCATCTCCTGACGTTGCCTGCTTTGGTTGTAAGGACAGGAGCCATTGCAAGTATTCTTCTGAACTGATTGTAACAGAGGAAAAAGAACAGTGCAGCAACTTTCTAGGAAGGTTTTTTTTTAAAACAAAAACAAACCCTATTGACTGGAAATGATCTAAATGTGATTCTAGCCACTGCCAGGTCTCTTGGCAGCATGAGCTGCCAGCTTTCCTTTCCTGTTTTTTTTTTCCCTCTGATAACATATATAAACAACCAGTAGTACACATCAGAAGGTTTTTCTTAGGCTTACGTAGGACCTGCAGCTTAACGCACACACACGATATGGGATGGTGAAATCTACTCCATCAGAGGTAGAACTCGTTCTATCAAATTTGCATTTGCAGGACACTTTTAAAACAGCATGATGGTAACGGAACTATTTGCAATTCGGGGAAACAGAGCTGAGGACAGGGTCAGATGATTGCAAGCCTCTGCTCAAGGCATAGCGTGATATGAAGTTTGTGTGGTCCTGGCTTCTCACACCCATCCCACAGTTCATTCCCATCTGCCCCTCACAGGCTGGCAGAAGAAAGAGGTCATTACTGCAAAAGCCAGGGTGTTGGAGGGTTTAATAGAGTCTTCACATTTTCTCCTCCTGGCACGTGGAGTCATTTGATAAAGTTGTCAGGGCGCCCTGAAGATACTGAACGCTACTGAACTTCATGATGTAGATCAGCATTGCTCACAGCTATTGTTTCAAACTGCACAGGCAGGCATCAGTATGGGCATCAATATTTCTTCAGAGGGACTTACTTTTAAATGAAAACTGAGACTGTGATACAATCAAATGAACCTCAGGATGTTTTGGCACTAAACTATTAAAAGAAATTATGCGTATACTGCCAGGTAGGTCTTTCCCGCCTTCTCATCTTAAATCCTCCATCAGTTCTACTCATACTTTTAACTTGGTTGAAGTCCTTTAAACATCTTTGTGCTTGCCAGACTAGCTATTTAGAGCAGGGAAGGAACATGATATAAAAAGACAGAAGAGACTGTAGAAATTACTGGTGAAAATCAGAAAAGAATAAAAAGTTATAAAAATACGGGCAAAAGGACACCCCAAATCCTCTCCTTCTGAAATAAAATCTCAGGAATCAGGGGACAATGAAACCTGAGTTAGGTAATTAAGCCTTCTGCCCTGTAAGTTCTGATCTAGGAGGCTCCAGGGTAGTCCTGGAACCTAGCAGGTTTGATCTCTGAAAGACTTCACTGGCATTGGAAAGTGTGAACAAAAGTACGCTGTGTTGCCTTTTTTGTTTTCTCCACCAATGTAAACAACACAGAGTGATGTCTATCAGAGTGTGAATATCCTTGATATTAAAGGAATTGTGAACGATGCTATCAAATGAGCCCCTGGCTCAAACAGCAAATCCTTCATTATCTTGAGCATTATTTATACAGAAGTGAAAAATACCATTTTGACGTGGTAGGAAGTTCACTAGTATCACTGAGATAATACTCACTGACTTATTAAGCAGAAATACACATGGCATTATGAAATACCATTTGCCAGAATATATGACACTGTGATGTCACACAGAAAGCAAGGTGAGTATGTGGAAAAGTGATATGCAAGTCATGTCACAGACAAAATGTACTGTCCCTAAACCAAGAAATTAGTGTTTAAGTCATCCACCACTTCATCCTCCCAGCACCTCTGTACTGCAGACTGGAAAGTAGAGGTATAATGAAGAGGCTTGAGCACCCAAAAGGACATGTAACATAAGTTCTTCTCTCTAAGAAGCTTTAAAAGTATTTCACCCACTAGCTGCAGAGCACACCTACACCTAGTTGACTGCAGTAGTTGACTGTAGGCAGCAGTAGATGTGATGTCCACAAGGCCACACTACCCCACATTCAAGTACACTTTTCCTGGTCACTGTACCTTTGTCGCAAATTGTAAAGCCAAGCTATCCACATGCACACCTTCACTCCTATTTTAAAACCTAGCAAGCAGTCAGATGTCTGCTCCTTGTTCTCGATGGCCCGCTCTACTCCATGAAGTAAGAACAAGGAAAATTCACTAAAAAGCTGGGCTGTTTTTATTTCATTTCTTCAGACTGACTCATACTCTCCAATCCCTTGTCCTTAGGGAAGATACAAGGAAATTATGTAATTCTTTTTGGGGTTTTTTTTCATGCTTTGGACTTTTTCTTTTGGCATCATCTCCACTGGGCCTGTTTTTTAATTAATCTGTATGGACTGTGCTAAAGTAAAAGCCTTGCGCTGTCTGTCTCTGTGTACTCACTTGAAATAGGGATGTAATGGTTGAGGGTAAGAAATATTGATCTCTATGACTTAGCAGGTGACCCATTAACAATTACTCAGGAGTTCTGCAAGCTTTCTTTAAAGATCAGATTTTAAAAGGCTGACCAAATTTAAATCTAAAAGCCTGATGCAATTTTAAAAAAAAACTGTTTGAGAGATACAGTTGTTATAACTCCTGCAGCTCTAAACTTGTCATAATCCTGGGGTAGAAGGGAAGATACTTTACCTTTCTTGTGTTAAACCAAGAGAAGAAAATCAGAAAAACCTAGGAAATGTTCAAAATCTGAATGCTGGTTTTACAAACAGTTCCTCGTGTTTTACCAGACTGAAGTGAGACCTTATCTCTGAACACCCCTGTGGACCACCTGCAGTCCAGATTAAAAACTGAAGCTCCCTGTAGTGCCCGACTATGAGGAAACTTTTGGTTTTGCAAAAATGAGGTGGAAAGCTTTACAAAAATATCTTCTGATCAGGAAACAAATACACTTGTGTTGTTCTAGGACCAGGACTAGAAAGGGAGGTAAGGTGTGCTGGGGCAGAGGATGCCCTAGAGGTGGAAAATGTAGGTTTGAGTCAGAACCGCAGCAAAGCAGCTGAGCATGGCAGCCTCTGAAAGTTTCCTAAACTAGAATAACATTTCAAGGCGTAAGTGCAAAAGACATTCTAGAAGCAGGTTTTAATTAGTGTGTGACATGCCAGGAGTTTGGAGCTACAGCTGACTGACATTGCAGCTCCCCAGGAAGCAGCATCTTCCAGCTCTCTGGGCAAACATAGCCTCTCATCTGGGGATAGGAAAATACAGTAAGGGACACCAGCCTCAAAATATTATTGGCAGGAACCTGGACCAAATTGGATATTGCACAAAAGTGGATGGCAGCCTTTTACAAAGAGAAATCTTTCCTGCTCCTGCTGCTTATACCAAACTCAGCCCTTTTGAGGGCCCAGTGTCGTTTCACCAAAGCTGGTGTATCAGTCAGGTCTTGACAGAGCAAGCTGCAAGTTAACAGACACAGCTCTGGATAAGTGCAAATGCACAACTGCAGGCACTAAAGGTGCCTCCAGGTCAGAATAAGGAGGCTTTCAGTGAGCTGGGGCACATCCATGGCAGAGGAGCATGTTTGCCTGAATCTCCTGCAGTGCCCACGGTTTTAGCTGCCACCATTCCCTTTGGCAGCTAGCAAAGCAACCTGGAAGGCAGATTGGGGGTATAATCCACAGTGTAAATATGGGTGCCCTCTACTAAGCTTAAACAGAAGCTGAGCTGAAGTTCTAACAGCACATACTATGAACTTTAGGAAATAATTGCTATTTTAAGTGGCCAAACCCCTTTATGGATCAGACCCCAGTGGAAGAAATTCAAGAGTATTAGACCAAAGCCAATAGAGTACACTACTGTAGGAATTCTCTTGTTTAGCCGTCAAATGCTTTTTCACTATTCACTCTACATTCCTTTCTGTTGGCTTTCTGGAAACATGCATTCACTCAAAATGTGCCTGCTCATTTGTTGAGAAGAAATGCAAAAATCATATACGCAGGAATTAACTGAAACTAGATTTTGTACTCGTACCAGCGGCTGCACTAGAAACTTGCCTGAGCTCTGGCAAAGCAGCCAAGGAACTGAAATTACACAAATGAATGTGACTAATCAAAATTAAAACATTCAGTGCAAAAAGTTAGCCAGCAGTAGTAAACGAACGAAATTCAGCAGTGTTTTAAAAGCAAAGTAATGATTCACTCAAATAAATAAACTAGAAATGAGAAAGGTAAATTGTTAAGTTGTTGAACTCTTTCTTGTACTCTTTGAAGCATTAATATTCCTTTTCTCAGGTGGGAAACTCCAAAAAGCAATGATTTGACAAAAGCTGAAAATCATTGCCGAAGTCAGAATTAGCATTTGGGAGTTCTGACTTCTGATCTCATGATCAATACATCGATGTACTATATGGTACCTGCATTTCTAATGTTACTTCTTATCACCTCTGGTAGAGGGGAGTAAGAACAAATGAAAGCTAACTACTTTTTTCAGACTTCAGATCTGATTCTTTCCAGGTTTTGACTGATGCTTTTGCTTAGTTTTTTCCTTGAGAAATGTAGAAGCAGAAGACAGAGGTAGCTTTTCATGGACCTTTAGAATGCATCAACTTGCTTTTCAAGATTAACTATCAGAATATGTGAGTTGGAAAGAAAATGTTCTCTTTTGTTGAGCTGCTGAAATAAATTTATGTGCTGTACTCATTGCTTCAAACTAAGTGAAAAGAGAAGTCTATGATACGAGCTGAGATATGAAAGAGAAGGGTTGATCCCAGCAGCAAAACCAAACTTCTAATGTGGGTGAAGTTTTAAATACCAGCTGCTTAAAGATTCCAAGTATCATCATTTCGAGTTACTACATCTGTGTCCTTTTTCCTGCAGACTGACCAAAGTTTGTCAGCTAGGGGAAGTGATCAGTATTGTGAGTTTTTCCAGCCGAAAAGACAGGAGGGACTTACTAATTTATTTTAATATCCAACATTTCAATGAATGAATTTTCAAGCATGTTGCTTTAAATGAAGCCTAGACAATTCCAGACTTTTTTTTCCTTCACCCTTTATGTGTTTCCATTAAATCCTATGTAGAGCAGCACCTTCTTCGATCACAGACAATTAGTTTCTTTTCCTGATTTGGCAAACCCATCACTTTCTCTTTTTTTGGGAGAATTGGAGTAAAACTTCCTCAATTTAAATCACAGTTATTTCATCACGCAGCTTGAAAACCAGTTTTTGATATTGTTTATGTGAGGACAATATAACAATTGCTATAACTTGATAAAATGAAGTTTGCTCTTCTGAGTTGCATGTAAACTCCATACGTAAGGATTTCTCTGCTTACATAATGATTCAGTGTAGCTGGCTTTGTTCTTGGCATTATTAAACACAGAGAACTTACCAGAGGTTGCTGGCCAGAATAGTATACAAGCAGATATATGAGTATTACCATGCAAAATTGCTGGGTTTGCATACAACAGGAAAATATACAGTGTCTTCCCAAAGCCACAAATATATATATGGTTGCCTAATCATTAGCATTTTGGTTCAGAGCAGTAATGCAGTTTTGAAACAAATCCCGTCTCCTGACCATCCCCATTTACTGCACGTTGGTTCGGTTCACAGAGCAGTTTTGCTGCACAGAAGCACTGAATTCCCCTCACGGGGAACTAACCCCAAAGCTCTGCCCAGTGCACACGAAATGCACTCCAGCCTCCAACGGGGACATAAGAGTCTAAACCAACCAGCGGGCCTTTGGGCAGCTTAAACCACTTGCACGGTGAGAAGCGCCAATCCAAGGGATCAAGTTAAAAGTAGCCTGAAGTTCAAATCCTTGAAGTGCTTATAATGCCCATGCTGATTCTCAGCACTACCTACTTCAATATGGTGATCTATTCCTGTTATGATGAATTATTCATTAATGTAGACACAGCCAGCCCATGCGACATACTCAAAAAAGAAAAAAAAAATCCCTGAAAGTATCAAATAGGTTTTCACACAACATCTTGAGAGGTATCTCTACATGTTTGTTTATCGTGCTGGTAGTTCCTCTACAGCCCTTGGTATCACGTCCTCCTAGGACATAAAAAGCTAAGATTTTACTGATGACACAAGATACCTTTGCTTTAAATTAACTTACAGTTCAGATGGAAAAATCCTGAAATGGTAAATTTGAAAATACAGTATCAATTTTGGTCTACTATATGTGAACCGAACAGATGAAATAAATTAAACACCATCTCATTCTTAAACTACTATACTATGGGGGATTTCTGATGAGACAGATGTCATGGTGGTCTCATTTTACAACTGCTAAAGCATCTGTAGGTTCTTTCAAAATTATAACGCACAGTAACTCACTAGTAAAAATATCACAAGAAAATCAGTTCCATTCTAAGCTGCCTACTGTTCCTACAGAGAAAGACAAATTGATCACTGATCTAAAAATTGGGGATTGTGTAGATGCCATGGGTCATGCTCAAATTAAGTTTGTTTTGGAGAAACAGACTTTTTTTTTAGCTAAGCAGTAACTACTTTACAGGAGTAATTTCTCAAGGCTGAAAGTAATTGTCAATTTAGCACAGCAAATGGAAGCGTTTGATTTTAAACCTCAGTGATAGCTGAGAATTTTTTAAGAAGGCTTTATTAACTTCAAAACTCCTGTCATCAGGACAGGAGCCTTCCTTTGGACAAAAAGAAAAACTAATTTAAGACGATGACAAGAGGGTGCTCAAAGGCAAATGCAGGTAAATTGAGCTTACCCACTTCCAACTTGGAAGTTACCCCCTTCTTGGTTCCTGGCTGATACTGCCTCTTGAAACTAAAACCAGCACTTCTATTCTTTTATGTCAATTTTTACGGTGCACTTCTCTGACCTTTCAGAAAGCACCAAGAATTTCCAGAAAATTTGCAGACATTAGTGCTCTCTCCCAAGTAACAGTCTCTTTTGCATGTCTACTGTACTGAGTTCTTCCCAATAAAAGCAGCTATCTGGGGTGAAACTCGTGGTGCTGAAGAGCCTGTGTTCACCCCGTATACATTTCCACGGATTTTAATTTGAAGTAGCTCGAGCTGGTGGACTGAAAGGCCATGCATCATGTGAGGACATTTGGGGAGCTCCTTCCAGTTTAGTTGCTTTGTAACAAAATTCAGCTCTTGCACACCCAGGCTGCCCTTCACCCTGAACGAGCACCACAAGCGGGGACAGCCGGGAGATTACGAAAACATGCTGCAGGCACATCCCCTGAGCCCTCTTAGGATGCCCCTCCTAGATGTCCCACCATACGGCCAGGCAGACAGCGGTGAAAGAAAGAAAACCCAGCCATGCTGCTTCGGTCTGAGCTGTTGGGGATATCCACTCTGCTACGTGTTCTCTTAGCCGACGCAATGAAGTACAAAGGGAAAGGAGAAAATGAGCCAGCTCCATGGCTTTGTTTCCAGAAGCATTTGTTTTCTCTCCCGGTTGTTCTCGGCTACAGTAAGACATACCATCCTCCTGGCTTCTAGGGCTCTTTACCTTGTTGTGCTTCGCTCTGAAACGGAGGGTGAGGATGTGAACTGCCCTGTTGGCAGCGTCATGCAGTCGCCGGTGTGGGACCTGGCGTCTTCCAGCCACTCTGTACTTCATAATGGTATTCGTGAAAGTGGGGGACTAAAGTAAGCACGTCTGTATCTCAGAGAGGTGGTGAGAGCAAATATTAGTAAAGCCTGACTTTGTTTTCTCGAGTCTTGCTATCGCAACTATATTCTTTGATAAAGCAGTGCAGAGATGTCAAATATGACAATGATGATTTATTTTTATCACCCCTTTTGCAGTGATTAGCATACTTTTCTTTTGATTTTTGTCCTCTTGCCTTCAGCTTGCTCCTTCTTTCCCATTTAATTCTCTCCCCTCCCTCTTTTCTCCCCCTTCCTTGTTTTGTCTCCCTCAGGTTCTTTCATTGTCACATTGTGCTCCTTCAAATGCTGCACACATTTTGTCAATGGAGCCTCTGTAGTGGCTGGAAACCGAGAAGACCCTGTGCTGCTGCTTGCCAGGCAGCAGGGGACCAGGGTTTTCTCAGTTTCCAGCTGCTTTTGAGGCAGCACTGATTGGTTTCTCTCGCTGCTGCAGAAAAGGCTGGCACACGGGAGCAACAAATTCAGCATGTCCTTCTGGCCTGTTTTCAACAGATCTGCAAGTGCCAGAACAGAGATGGGAGCAATTTGATGCTGTCTGCTCAGTCATCCCTCTATTTACTGAAGCAACAGTCTCTCCCTCTGCCTTTCTACCCCTTTTTCCTTCACTTCTGTGATTCCTCTCTCTGCCACATCTCTTTCCAGTCCACAACTCCAGTTTAGCCAGAGTTTCTGTAGGGCCTTAAAGACAACATTTTTCTCTTGTGCTACTTCTGCAGCAGTATTTAAGCCGAGCAAGCACAGTTCTGTCGCTCAGTGAGGTGATACTCAGCCATTAACACAGTGCATGGCTTAAAAGGTGCAAGTAAAACGGAGCTGCTTTTGTAATCAACATAAAGGACAAAACAAAAGTTTACTAAAGTTGATTAAAGCAAGACTACCCTTTCAATAACCCTTTCAGAAGATTTCTATAACAACTAAAAGTAACACTATAAACAATGGGAACAAATATATTTAAATATTTAAAGCTTTGAGTATCTTTTTCTCCCTTCCTGAAGTTTTAAGCATCTCCAATAAGCTTGGGGAACCTCCTGTATTATATGCTTAGGAAATACCACTGCAAAGACTTATTCAACCAGGTAAATTGAAGGGGCTAAAAGTGGGTAAGTGCTGTAAGTGGGCAGAGCAAGCAGCGAGACGGGATGGATGACAAAAGCAACAGAAGACCACAATAATCATATGTGTACCCTAGGCCAGCTGCAAATCGCTAAGATATTGCTTTCATAAAGCTACATAATTGTATTTTATGAATCCATTATTTCCTAATGGTCATTTATCTGGCCATTAGGCATTAGAAACTGGCAGATGTTACTGCAGAAACAATTCAGAGAAAAGATTTGGAAGAAGATAGGTTAGTAGATTGGAAAATGAGTTCAAGGCAGATCCATTAAGAAACAGCATGTAAGTGGTTTGGGGGTAAAAATCAGGCCAAAGCTCCACCAGGCAGTAAATCCAAAGTTACAGCAGTTAATCCCAGATCAAAAATGTCACCGCCTCTTGATGCAATGTACTCAACTGGTACAGCTTAAGGTAGTAGATTAAATTTGTTTAAAAAGGCAAAACATTGCCTCTGTGCAATTTGGGTTTGATCAATACCACTTTTTCTCCCAAAGTTGTCACTGAGGCAGCATAAAGAATAAAGCTGGCATAAACAGCCATTATGTGTATGTATTATGTGCTCTGGCTGATTCAACATACATTTCATTGTGCTTGATCTGGACTGAATTTGTATTGCCCAGAGATCTGGTAACTTGCAGAACTGGTCTTTATAAAAACATATCTACAACCTCAGAGATAAAGGGTGATGTCGATGAAGTAAAGAGGCAACATAAAAAATAAAACTGTTATTCTGACCTAGATTTTCCCAACAGCTCACCCCCCACTCAAGTACCTAAACAAAAGTTTCCAGTGCAGCCCCCGGATGCTGTGTGGTTTCAACATTAGACTCCGGAGCAGTATGTCTAACTAGATACCCGTTGGGCTAGACACTATATAAATTCATTTAATGTAGGCAATTAAGAAAAACAGACCAACATCTTTTGTTCACACACTGACAGATTTACAAAATAGTAGTTAAGAATAGGATTTATCCAAGGCACCACTTCTTTTAAGTATGCCACAATATGGTTGAGGAGGGAGTATTCCACCACCAAGAGCATGGTTTAGCAGAACACACCACTGAACAAGAGTACCAACATAGTTGTTCAATTGCTTGTCCAGTAAAAGCTTTATTTTTATCCAAAAAGTTATTTTATTAGGCAGAATGTATCTATTCCTGTGTTTTACATTTGTTAGTAAATACAGGACTTGTAAAATATCTCCTGAATACTGAAGTCCCTTATTTATCTGCAGAACACATGAAAACAGTCCCAAATTTCCGCAGCATTATTTGAAGAGTATGTCTGAACTGTGTCCAGCAGAATGACTGAGAAAACCAGTCTATTCCCCGCGCTAACCTAGTCACTGGCTGCTAGAATAAAGCCTCCAACATGGGTGCAAGCAAGAGCCAGAAGGGGTGATTTCCATGATGTAGCACCTGTCTGTTGTGGGCTAGATACACAGGACAACACATCGCTTCTCCTGGACTACCGGTGGGAATGACTTTCAGTCCCTACGCATTTGGGGCAGACTTACATCAATTACCTACAGGCTAAACGCTCTTTATCCTTTCAATTTATTACTAGTGTCCTCACAGACCCACTCTGCCGGCTTCCCAGCCCCTGCCTTCCTCTCCCCAAAATGAAAGACATCAAGTTATTTACACTTCACATACATTTTAATAAGTATCTAAACTATACGTTGACTACTCTTCTGTAAATTTTTGCTTCAAACTCATTTCCACAGCACTAGATTGTTAAAAAAAAACACCAAAAAAACTCCCTCCTTTAGTTCTGATCTGACACTGAAAGGCTGCCTAATTGCAGTACGAACCTGTGCAGTTCAGCTCCGTGCCGAATGGCTCAGGGCAAGTGCCCTCCAAGTACGAATATGTAACTCAGCCTGGTGATGTTTTCCAAGGGAACACGCCAAGGCTGCTCTGCATGCCCCCGCAGGCTCCAGAACCAGCTCCGCGGCTCCGGCAGCTGGGGTGTCCTGGTGCCAGCAAGGCCGGGGAGGTGGAGTCTTGAAGGCATGTGGGTGCAGCTACCTGGAGGTCTCCTCTGCCATGTTGTGTTTCAGGCAAAGCATCCGAGAAGGCTGTCACTCTTTACAAGGACTGGAGAGGCTTTATGCAAAAATGCCCAGAGTGGAGGTTAGTAAAAAGCAACTGAGGATAGCACCTAACAAGATTGGGTTTGCTTGTGCCAAAACCACTAATTAGCAGATGAAATGTCAAAGATATGTATGTGGTAGTGCTGTGACAGACACTGTAGCTATGTCAGGCAGGGAGTACAGCAGTCCTTCGTGTGTTTTTGCTAGTACAGCACGGTTTCTAGTTATTTGGCAATGAGCCTCACTCAAAAAATGTTCCGGGTCCAGCTCCACCTGCCCTTTTCATAGCTTTCCAGGGCTGCTGCCCATTCCTCTCACCCCCTGCTGGCACTGCTGCCTGTTTTAACGGTGCTGATGCTGAGCCCAAACTAATAAACTGCGTCGAATACTGCCGAGTTTGTCCTGAGCGATGCAGATGTCTCTGCACTGAGCTCCATTGCTCCCCCACTTCCATTTCGATGCAGCGCTGAAACACTGGACTTAGCCCTGCAGCAAGCTAGCCCAGACCACAAAGAAAAGTTGTGCTTTACCTCTATGCCTTAATATACAGCAAGGACACCCACCTCCAGTGCTAGGCACCAGAGGTGTCACGTCTGCGTGCATGTGTTCAGCCAAGGGTGCAGGACAGCACAAAGCGAAAGGTTCGCCATACCCTGCAGTAACGCCTGACGGGTCACGCTGGTGGTGCTGAAGCAGCCGTTTTTAGCAGAAGACATTAATTACTCACTAGTTGTTGTTCGGGCCGAATTGATGCTAAAACTGCTTATTCGGTTTCAACATCACAGTGACACAGTTGTACTCGTCCTGTTTCCAGGAACTGTTTCGTTTACGTCAGTCAGGGCTCTCTGCACCTCGCTCCAGCACATGGCATAAGCCCCATAAAAAGATATGCCCAGACAAGCTCGGGTAAGTGGCAGAGATCAACTTGCTGCTGTTACAGAATAATATATCCAAGTGTTTAAAATTTATAATTAAAGTATTTCCCATCTAACTGTCTTCTCCAGAGGACTTTGTAAATAGGAAAAGGGAGACCCAGGCATCCTTTTAGCGATGCTACGTCAATTACAAATACAATGATCGCTAGGTTTGAGCTTATTGGTGACAGTTTTTCTTCCCTTCAATTTGCGTTACGGCCTGAAATCACAAAGCTGTGATCCCCAAGAACCTCCTTTGTAATGCATATCAACTTTCGTTGTGCCCCTTTGTTCCCAATGTGACGGAGCATTGTGGTGCCTGTGTCCAGGGAGCAGGTTTGCTTTATTGTTCTTGTAAATATGTACTGCTGGGCGCAGCTCGGTGGAAGGCATTGAGTTTGTGCATGACTGACGCCGACCTGGACAACTGCTCTGACCCCCAGCAGATGGTGGTGCAGGGACTGCAATGATCTGGAAGTAATAGCATGTGCCATTTCTTTTTGTTTGGAACAGACAGCCAGACCCTGCATTTCCCTCCCCTGTGCAGCAACAGCTGTATATACAGTACAAACTGGCGAAACCCTAACTGTCACTCCAGCCTTCCTCCTCTGCCATTAATCAGAAAACCTTGGGCGCTGAGACTTCATCGAGATTAAACACTGTATGAACACCACATGGCTCTTTCCAACGTCAAGAAAATTGTGTGCATTGGGGCATAGATCAGTTGCTTTCCTAGAAAAAGTGAGTAACAGTTAAAAGATATCCACCACCCTCAATATTAGAGTCGGCAGTGGTGGATTTGCTGTTTTTTTAACCTCTACCCAAAAGAAGCCAGGGTACGGGAGTTAGTAGTATTTGAATATTTTGACTTTTAGATTACAAATAGCCTCTACTGTAGCTTTAATAAGCTTTCATTGTCATTTATATTTGTTTTTATCAGGGACCAAAATAAGTGTTTTGAAAGGAAAGTATGAAGTGGGTGAAAGTCCACAAGTGATTTTTTTTCCAAGGCCATGTGAGATTTATTGCTTCAGAATGATAGCGGAACAGTTGGTATTTGTTTTTGTAAGTGAGAGGCCAGATTTTTTATAATCCATTGTATATGGGGCATCTCATCAGAGGTCAAAAATGACAAATAATAGCATGTTGGAGTTAATAATCATCCACTGTATATTTGGCCTGTGTCACCAGTGGCCATAAAATTGTCCTGATGGTCCAAAAGGGAACTTCCTTGGGATGGATGGAATAACTGCTCCCTGCCCCTCCTCTCCTCAGTCCCAGCCGAGACAGCTATCAAAGAAAGGGGCTGAAAACCAGCTGCACTCTAAACATTGTATTTCTGGCTGCTATAATGCTTCTGTGAGTCTTTCAGTGGTCAGGTCAAAGAAAGGCAGACTTGCAGTGCTCAAAATGAGGAACAAAGGTAGGGCGGGAGTATTGGCAAAGAAATGCATTTCTTTCTCCACAAAACTTCTTCAGGGTTTTCCCCACTCTAAATCGGCATAAACACCTCTCGAGGATTTTGCACAAAACACCCTCAACCTATAAGCCCATGTCCAAACTGTCAGGCCATTCCTCGGAGACAGCAGGCACCTTTATGTTGTTTAATTCAGAGCAATCTCCCTCTTTCTGTACAGGGGAAACCTGTCCTGCGTTTGTCCCTCTCAAACTCCCCACATTAAAGAAATATTCCTGGGGGGACCCAAAGTCTCCCAGGTCGCAGCGCTGTGACATTGCTATCAGGTTACAGCCAGCCTCTGCCGCTGGGCCGATGGCTGAGATGCATATTTCTCATTATCTTTCAATTAGAAATTTCACCTGAAACTTGAGAAATGACCTTGTAAAGTTTGCCGGGACCAGTTTCAGTTTTGACAAGCTCCCATCTTCTGAAGAAAAAAACAATGTTAGAAAATCCCTGTTCGCCTCCAGTGTGAAACCACCTCGTGTTCATCAACCATCAGGGTTGCGTCAAGGGAAAAATGTTTTAATTTCTCTTTATGTGACTTTTAATGAAAACTACTATTCAGTCTGAGTTTCTTCCAGACTTTCCTGATCTTGTTTCTAGTCGCACTACCTCAAACGACAAACACTTAAACAGAAGTAGCTTTACTTTCTTGACTAATCCCATTAGCTTTAATGAGTCTAATCGCATGAGTAAAATTATGCATGTGCTCAGCTCTTGGCAAGGTCAGTGCCAGTAATGAGCAGAAAAACAAACTGATAATGAAGCCATGAGTAATAAGAATGGCTGGATATCTGAATTTCTAGGAAAAAAGATATAGCTGTCTGGAACATTAAAAATGAAACATCAGTTGTTAAGATTAAAGAAGAGAGAGTGAATTCTGAACCGAGACTGACAATAACTAAAATTATATAGAAATTCTTCAATTAATTAGCATCCATGACTTGTCGTCAGTTACCTCCATAACAGCTATAAGCTCATTACCTTAGTTATGAGTTATCTGTTTACCCATTCATTTATACAAAGCTCATCAATATGATATCCAAGCAGTAATGAACTTTAGCATTAAAAGGTCACATGTAATCCCCTAAAAGGAAAAAATTCAGAAGGTTATTTTCTTCACAAGTGTCAGCCACCCTGGATCTGAGCAATGAAATATTCTCAGGCAGTTTGTATGGAATTTTTCATTAATTACTGCTAGAAATAGTCTTTCTTTTTTCAGGATGAGGATTATGGAAAATGGGCTACAGAACAGCAGAGGTTCAAAATGAGAGTGGTATGAAAGTTAGACTAAGTCCACAACAATGAGAATTCGTGCAACCATTCTTGACAAAAGAAATAATTCAAATAGATATCAACATGGCAGTGTTACAAGATAATTATTTTTTAGGATTACCTGTTCTTTGACCATGCCTTTAGACTACTTTAAAAAATCTTCTGTTTCAGGCATGTATAACTTCCTCGATGTTTTAAATAAAAAACCAGCCCCAAACCAAGTATTATCTTCATAGCCTGAGGCCATGGACAGCCTCTGTAAGCCACTAAACACACAAAAATAGTTCAGCTTCTTCAAACAGGACCAGCACAAGGCTTAACCATCTCTAAATAGTGTTTATGTGGTCCCTAGCTTTATGCTTTTTGTGAAGTAATTAATTTCCCAACTCTTCTCTCTATCCATAACTAGGAAAATTCCTGTGTGTATGTATTTGTTGTAGAATTACAGGTTAAAGATTTCTGTCTACGTTTCCTCCCATTTGACATAGCGTGTGGTTATGACTGGGACCTAGACTTTCCTAGTACATCGAAAAATGGGCTGGTTTATAATGTCAAATAGGTTTTTAGTGGTAGTTTTATCAAGGGGTTATGTGCAGTTTGTGGTTTTCTTTTAGAGAAGGCTGCTGAGCTCATTTTTTGTACCTTGTTATACTTAGTCTGAAATTCCCTTAAGCACTATATCCAGCAGAAAAATGTGTGTAATCAAGAGTCTGGGTTTCCCTCATGTTTTGTCAAACCAAATGAGTTTTCATTCTTTGGAGGCTTTTCCAAAAACACATTTTACTTGCAGGTAAAGGTGTAGCATGTCAGCATACATTTTCTCAAAAAGCCTCATGAATGGGAGAGCGGACTAGCTGAAAAAATCAGCTCTAACTCAGTCACCAAATGACAGGCTTGGGTGTGAGCATGTCTCTGGCAGTGTAGATGGTAAACCTGTACACATCATGAAAACAACAGAACTGTGATGGCAGCGCTGGTTACATAGGTTTTCTGCACAAAGACATCTGTTTTCACATTGGTTCAAAACTGCAGCATTGCAAACTTGATTTGTATTTATGTATGAATAAAATATTTGTGACACAAGTATTTGACGCAAGCCCCCACAACATCCTTCTCTTTAAATTGGAGAGATACAGATTTGATGGGTGCACTGGTCGGTGGATGAGGAATTGGTTGGGTGGTCACATCCAAAGGATAGTGGTCAATCGCTCAATGCCCAGATGGAGATTGGTGATAAGCAGTGTCCCTCAGGGGTCCATATTGGGACCAGGACTGTTTAATATCGTCATCAATGACACAGACCGTGGGATCAAATGCAGCCCCAGCAAGTTTACAGATGACACCAAGCTGAGGGGTACAGTTGACACGCCTGAGGGATGGGATGCCATCCAGAGGGACCTGGACAAGCTTGAGGAGTGGGTCCGTGTGAACCTCATGAGGTTCAACAAGTCCAAGTGCAGGGTCCTGCACCTGGGTCGGGGCAACCCCTGGTATCAGTACAGGCTGGGGGATGAAGGGATCGAGAGCAGCCCTGCTGAGAAGGACTTGGGGGTACTGGTGGATGAAAAGCTGGATATGAGCCGGCAATGTGCACTCAGCCCAGAAGGTCAACCGTATCCTGGGCTGCATCCAAAGCAGTGTGGCCAGCAGGTCGAGGGAGGGGATTCTGCCCCTCTACTCCGCTCTGGAGAGCCCCCATCTGCAGTGCTGTGTCCAGCTCTGGAGTTCTCAGCACAGGAAAGACATGGACCTGTTGGAGACGGTCCAGAGGAGGGCCACCAAAATGACCAGAGGGATGGAACAGCTCTCCTGTGAGGACAGGCTGGGAGAGTTGGGGTTGCTCAGCCTGGAGAAGAGAAGGCTCTGGGGAGACCTTATTGAAGCCTTTCGAGGGGTCTTATAAGAAAGATGGGGACAGACTTTTTAGCAGGGTCTGTAGTGATAGGACAAGGGGTAATGGTTTTAAACTAAAAGAGGGTAGATTTAGACTGGATATAAGGCAGAAGTATTTCCCAATGAGGGTGGTGAACCCCTGGCACAGGTTGTCCAGAGAGGTGGCAGATGCCGCATCCCAGGCAACATTGAAAGTCAGGTTGGATGGGGCTCTGAGCAACCTGATCTAGTTGAAGATGTCCCTGCTCATTGCAGGGGGGTTGGACTAGATGGCCTTTAAAGGTGCCTTCCAACCCAAACTGTTCTATGATTCTATGACAATCGATAAAACTTGTGGAGCCGTATCATAGTCTTTAAATCTTCCTTTTGCTTTGTTAATTACTTGTGATAATTGACAGTCTAACAGACTAGTTCAATCTTTCCTGTCCTCTTGATTTCAGTGGGAGGCAACTAATTTCCTTTGGTGTACTCTGCTCAAAATCAGTCCTACAGGGAGCAGACACACTGAAAAGGAGCTGTATCATCTCAAGCATGTTTTGGAAGCATGGAGGAGATTTTGACACAGTTTATCCTGCTGTACTCCTTGTCACTAATGACTTTGTAATCCTGCGTACTGTGGTTTAATCTTAGAACTGGTTTGGTGGGTACACACACTAGCCATGGCACGAGGTCAGGGCGGTGCGGGAGCCACGCTCCCGGCAGCACCAAGGTGGGGCCCAGTGAACCTCTGCTCCGCTGGTGTCTGTGGTTGTGAACGCTGGCGTGCAGGGGCCGGACGTACCTGGTGGGCAGCAGGCAGGCTCTGCCAGCCTCCAGGACATTTTACTCTCCAGCTGATTCACAGGTTCACTGAAGTCTGGTGGTACCTGCAGGGACACCCTGGGGATGGGGAGGCTGGTGGCACCAGCCACCGCTGCAGACAGCAACCACTGCAGAAGAGCTGTGTGTGGAGGGCAGGGGTAAGGGAATGACCAGGCACCATGTGCATGAGTGGGGAGGACTGCTGTGTAAGAGAGTTTCAGAGATGGATAGCTGTTTCTTTGAAAAGCTCAGTAAAGCTAAGGAGAAGAGAGATGCAGGATAGTTTACATGCAGACAGAAAGAAAACTTCACCTCATGGAAAAAAACTGAAGATACTTTTCTGGGGTAGGGTAAGGAGCAAAATTTAATACAACACAATGTGTCTTAACTGTGTTCTAGAAAAGTATTTAAAAATAAAAGCTTACAGAAGTCAGTCATCAAGCTGTTCACACTGTTAACCTACATAACCACATGATGTTATTACTGTTAACCTCATCTTCCCTCCCCCTCTTCCTTCCTATTGTTTGCTATACTCACTTCTTGCATCTTGCCCTTACATTTTATAAACACTTTGTGAAGGGACTGTACATGTTTGCAAGGCACACGAGAGTGAGACCCAAGCCCGACAGTAGCTTTTGGGAACAACCACACTAAGGCACCTTACGCCTTCACTGGCATAAAGATGCTGATTCAGATTTTTCTTTGCGCTACTGTCCTCCCTGAGGTTATGACACACAAGCAAAAACTATTTAACAACGTTCCTGCTGCAGATGGCTAACTAGCCTGTCCTTTATCCCTATCATCCTCAAGACAACGTTGCAAATCCTCTAAGCTACGTTGAACAGTAGCTTCCATTTCCAACAGCAGAGGCACTTCTGCCATCGAGTTGTCCAGCCAGCAGCTGAAGCGATAACTTTTGTTGGCACATACAGCAAAGTTCAGATGTAAGATATGTTCTGTGGGCAACTGCCTGTTTATTTTCTTTCCTAGACACGCGGTTAAACCACATTGTACATCCTGTGCTTATAAAATTCCAGCAGGGTTGTATCACAGTACCTACTACTAGAATGTGTGATTTACACCATCAGATACAAACTGCAACATCTGGAGATAAACCTGCTGCTTATAAAGAAGATTCAGGTAACTGTGCGGTTCTACAACCTACAATGCTTTTTAAGGTCACTGGATTTTATAAATAGCTAGGATTTTACAAGACACACACTGAGTTATTTTTTATGAAAGAGAGACTCAGAGGGGAAGTGTGTCTCACCCCTGTCCCCTTGCGTCTCTCTCTTACATGCTTGTGCTAAGCACATAAGAGACATGGGGTGCTTCTGCACATATGGGTGCAGGTCTGTTGTCTTCTCATCTTTCTCCAAGCCAGCAAGGTGGGAGGCAGCTGCCAAATGAGAAGCTAGACGGCATGTTAGCTAGTGCCGTGCCCAAAGGAAGGAGCTTAGGGGAAGCCCAGAGCCAAGGCTGAGCTGGAGAAAGTTTGGTCCAGACTGGTCAAACAAGCTGTTGAAATCTCCAGCCTAGTTATCACATCTTGCATCCAGCACTCCCTGCTTCCGTCTGCCTTCTGCTCCAGAGCTGGGCTGCTCGTGCTCTGCTGGTGGCAGCTCCTTCAGCACCATCGGTCAGACAAAACTCCAGGCCAAAAGATCTCCTCCCGGTCCACACAGAGGGCCCAATCCTAATGACTCTGTGGGCTCTTGCTAGGCTCCCTGTCTTTTCTCCTCTTTCCACCCAAAGTAAGGACAGGGGAACCAGATGGAGGGGCTGGCATCCACATAGCACAGGCGCACAGACCTGGCTCTGTGCACATCTGCATGTGTTGGTGAATCCAAAGAAGCAGGAGGTGGTACCGTCCCCCAGTATAAAAATGAGAGTAAATTGGATTTCCTTCTTTAACAGCCTTCTGTTTTTGAAGGCGGCTAATGATTCTGAGCACCCAGCTGGAGTCACCCAGCAGAGCGTCTGCTTGGAAGAGTGAAACCCAACACTTGTTGAACTCACCTCCTTCAAAGGCGCCTCCAAGCCATGCTTCTCCAAATCGTCTCTGAAGCGACAGACCTGATTCAGAACCCTGCCACCAACATCAGCAGGGCTTTAATTAAAAAGTCAAACTATCCATTTGCATAGCAAACACAAAATTTTAAATGGTGCAAACCTTGTATTTAAATTTGGTTTTCTACCTCAGCTCTAGAAGAGTTTACATTCATTACAGACCAGAAAGTGGGGCCTCATTCCCTGGGGTACTAGATGCTTTCAGTTTCCAATGAAGTCAACAGGAATTGCTCACACTCTACTATATGAAATACAAACTTCTGGCAGCAAGAAGAAAATTCAATGCATGAACAATATTAAAAAAACCTCTGCGGTTTTATTATCTTTCCTTCCACTGGCTACTCACATAATTTCAGGCTATTGTTTTTGATCTGAATAGTATTCCTGGCTATTTGAACTACAGATTGCTTATAATCAAAGATAAAAAAAAAAATCCATCGTTATTTGTTTTATAATGTACTTCCGTCAGTGACGGAAAGGACTACAATAATTTTTGTAATTATTAATTCTTTGAAATAATATACCTGTTCCAGTATCCAATTAATCTGGTTATTAATCAAAATGCCTTCTTTGTAAAATATTAAAAGAGTCTAGACGCTGCAGATTATTGTGTGTTGTATTTTTAGATTTTCCAGTTTGATTCAAAACACACTAAATGAGGGGCCCCAGAAAATGACCATCTAGAGACAGTCCATGGCAAATATCCAGAAACCATTCTTAATGGAATGGAGCTAGCACGAGCTGAGATCATTCTTTAACCTTGGGAGAAAAAAGAAAAAAAAAAAAGAGATGATGTTTTTAGGAAGAGATTTCCAAAGGGATTATGAGTTGCTCTTTGCAAACAATACAGAGGATTTCCAGTATGCATTGTGCTTTTGCCGAGAACTGTGCCTATGAAGGAGCCAATCAAAGTCCTTTCGTACCTAATGAGGAGGGGGAAATCACGATGGGGAAAGTCCCTTAATGATGGCAAACAATAATTGTTTGTACAGCGAGTAGAATTACAGCAAACTTTGTCATCAAGAAATCTCTTAAAACATGACTTTATTCATCTGAGGTTAAATTCATCACTTAATTAATATTAGCATCGGAGAGCACATGTGGGAGAGAAACCCAAAATCATAGTCACAGGATTACAGAAATGGTATCTTTTTTCCTAATTTGGGAGATAGCAGAGGTTAAGGAGGTGAGGTAATAAAAATTAAGTGGGCTTTGGAATTTGAGTGGATCTTTAAATCAATGCTGCATTTGTGCTTGAAGTTAGATTGACAGGTTATACTAAAGATATAGAGGAAGTTGAATGGACAGGAGTGAATCCTTGGTGGGAAAGGATTAATTTTCAAATGTGGCAATCAGACCCTCACCTTGAAATGGTAATGTTGTTAAATGAATCAAAAATCAGGGTCTTCTTTTTTTGTTATGTCAAAACATTGGAGCACATCCAGGTAGTTTCGTTTTGCAGGTACCTTCTGTTCCCGTGCCTATATTCAGCAGTCTGTCTGAGAGGCCACCACAAGGTTTGATTTATCGGTTGGGAGTCTTAGCAGACCCAACAATTTTTTTTTGCTGAATAAATGTTTCTTATGCATTTTGGTTGCAGAGGACCACAAAATTATGAAATCAGGCTTTTCACTTAAAACTGACTTTTCAAAAGAGTGTTCTTTCTATCGAAGAAAGAATCTTTCTACTAGCTGTGCCTCTAGATCCCAGCCTCCTACTGCTATTTTTTATTCACTATTTGGAAAAGAATTTCTCCTCCATTTCCCACTGGCTTTGGAGCTCTGTATGAATTAATTTTTGAACTCGGTAACAAATGAGAAAGTGTTTGCTCCATACCACCCCGCAGAGCCATCGGCTGCGGTGATGCAGGTTACCTCCCACCCATGGGTTTGGACTTTCACACCTCTGGTAGGAAACCCAAGCTGCTCAACAGTTACCAGCTTGGGTCTGGCTTTGTACGGCGTGATTTGGAGCGAGCAGGCATGTCACTTATTGACAGAACTGCAACAAAGGCTCCGGGTCGAACCCCGGGGAGAACATTCATTTTATACTGGGGGAAAAAACCCCAACACTTCGTCTTCCCAGTACACCCCAATGGCCACCCCACTTCCCCACCGCTGCCCTGACTGAAGGCCCCGTGTCCCTGGTGACGTCCCACGACGCCGGGGCCCACACCAGGCCCCCCGCAACGCGGCTGAACGCCACACCGCGCGCCGCAGCCCGGGACCCGCCAGCCTGCGCATGTGCTGGGCCCGCAGGCAGCACGAGGCGGGCGGCACCACATGCGCTTCCCGCTGGAGGGGGGGGAGAAGGGGGAAGGCGGCGAGCTCCCCTCCCCGGCACTCCCGGCTGGTACCGCGAGCGCCCCGTCCCCGCGCGCTAGCAGTCACCGCTCCTCTCCCTCCGCGCCTCGAATGGTTTCTCCCCGCGCTGGCCCGCCCCTCCCCGCCGGCGGGGGAAGGCGCAGGAGCAAGACGCGCGAGCGGGCAGAGGGAATCCCTCGCTCCCCCCGCCCCCCGTCCGCGCCCTCTGCTCTCGCGAGAGCTGCCCCGCGCTCCGCTCTGCTCGCCGGCCGGCGGCGCCCCGCTCTCGCGAGAGCGGCGCAGTTCCCACGCCTCGGCTGTTGTGTCTGAGGGGAGAGCCCAGGCGCTGAGTGGGCGGTGCGCGCCGCTCCCCCCCCCCGCCCCGCGCGTGTCTCACGGGTCCGCGCACGCGCGCTCCGGGCCCGGGGAGGGGGGCGCTCTCGCGAGAGTAGGAGTTTTGGCGAGAGTTTGTGGAAGATGGCGCCTGTTGTGACAGGGTAAGTGCGGGGGGTTCGCGGCGCCGCGTCGGGAGCCGTCTGTTTCTGGGGGTGCCGGGGCGCCGGCCGTTCGGCTCCCGCCCGTCGGCGCCTCTGCCGCCGCTCTGGGGAAGTGTGGGCTGCCCTCTGGGCGGTCCGGGGGCAGGCCCCGGGGCGCAAACCCCGGGGGGCTGGGATCCCCCGGGTGGGCACACGGGAGGAGGCCCCCCCGGGTGACGGGCCGCGAGCGGCCGGGCTCTCCGGCGGCCCGCCGGCGCGGAGCTGCCGGCAGGGCTGGGCGCTTCCTTCGCTCCCCTTCTCTCCGGCGCGGGCACGCCGGTCGGGACTCCGTGCGGGGTCAGAGCTCGTCCCCGCTGCTCCGGTGGGGGTCCTTCTCTGAGGGCTTCCTGGAGAGCAGCGGAGCCCAGCGGGGAGGGCAGCCGGGGCTGGCCCAGGCCGTTCCCTCTTCTCTGTCGCCCAGCGCATCCTGCCGCAGGAGGGGGACCCCCGCGCTCCCTCGGCCACAGACCGGCAGCGCTCGGACAAAGGCTTTTGCTCCCGTGGCTGGGAGAAGTTGAGCGCCGTGTTGCCGCTTTGCCTCAGACCCCCGGCAGGGCGGGGGCCGGCTGGAGGCCCCCGGGCCGCGGAGCCGCTCTGTCACTGTCGCGCGTTGCGGCGAGTGCAGTCAGGCTTTCCCCTCCTGCGAGCGGGACACCCGCGCTCTCAGGCTGGGGCACTGCGCATCCCTTTCTCTCCTCCCCGTGCACCATGCCCAGCGCTTTGTTGAGTTTTCTTAGCTGCCGTCCTGCTAATATTGTGTTGCAGTGGAGGGTAGCAGCCTCCCCACCCCACTAAGCCACGCTGGATCATAATGAATGATGGTTGCCATCCCTTTCAACCGCACTGGGTAATACTTAATCATAGCTAGCCAGCTGCAGCGTGTGTCACTGTAATAAGTGACACCCTCTTAGCCACCTACAGCTGATGAACAATAACAGATCCACTGCTGGTATACAGTATGCAATCTCACCTGCAGTGTTACATTGCATATTGCCATCCTCACCACATCTTGAATTCTGCTGTTTGTTGTAAGTGTCCTTACTTTTGGACTATGCTGAGCACGTGTGACATCCCTCTAGGTGCTGAGGGAAGGGACAGCCAAGCAATGAACAGGCAGTTCTGTACTCCACCTGTTTGTTCCAAATGAAATCTTCACTGGTGAAAGTACTACTGTGTCTTTCTAAAACATGGACCTTTTTTCCTTATTTTTTGATTTCACAGTGTGTCTGTGACCTTCTGTCTTCCCTGTGGGATTACATTGTCTACACCATTGGCTCTGTGGTTAGAGAGCAACAGCCTGCTTGGGGGTGGGGTGGAGTTGGTGGTTGATGCTTTTGTTCTCATGGAGAAGGTAGCATTATGGTATTTTGTTGTTTTGTTTGGCTGCAGTAGTGTTTCCAATTCCTCACTCTTGTTTGTCGAAAACTAAATCGAAGCTTTTGCTTGATTTCTGTCCTGATAAAGGCGTCTTGCGGCTCATACACGTTTTCCCAATTAAATGTTCTTTAGGGAAGCTGGTCTTGTTTGTTATGGTTCCTGGAGTGTACTATTTTAGAGGTTAGAGTTGAAAGAAGGGAGCAAATACTTTTAAACTTTGCTATAAGTATTAGTCTGCGCTCTAGTTAGCAATTAAGTTTTTCCACGTTTCTGTTAGTTTACTCATCTGAATATTTGGGCTCCATTTCCTTTTGTTATTGAGTATTAGAGGTTTGTCAGAAGTGTTCTCATGTTTGTGACATTACTTTCATTCTTCTCTGAGATCTGTTAAAATGTTGACAATAACAACTGTAGATTTAAATTAAAAACAAACAAATGATCAAATCATTTAATCATTAGGAAAAACAGCATTTTAACAAGAGTGAAAAAATTGTGTGTAGTTTAGGATTTTAATGCTAAAGTTATTGTTTAAAACCTGTAAGTAGAATAATTTCCTGAAAAAGTAGTCTTGTTTCCTTCTTTTTAAATATTTTTAGTGTTAGTAAAATGAAGTCTGTTAACTTTGGTGGATGTTATAGTTAGATTACATTAAGGAACCTGATTTTTTAATTATATGACCTGTTTTTGGAGTACGGCTCTGATGCCGAGTTGTCTGTGTGTATTAGGATTAAAAATTGAAGATACTTGCTTTTTTCAAAATAGTCAATAAAGGCAGTTTTCTTTCTAGACTGTTCTGTAAAAGCTGACTTGCACAGGAAAGGTGTGCTTGAAGTTAAAAAGCTGTATCTGAAGAATGTAGTACCCAAATACTGCGCTGTATTTTAATGGGCAGCTTGCAGTTCTTACGCATGCTCAAACTTTGAGATAAAGCATAGGGCTTTTCTGCATGCAAAAGCTAAATGTAAAAATGCTTTTTTCTTTTTTTTTCCTTTGAAAAGCGTATGCCTAAGCCCAAATTATGGTACATAGGTTTATGCTGTGTTGGAATGGAATAGGAGGAATTTACTGCAGTAATTTTGGGGGGCAGTCAGAGTACATTACCAGTTTCTTGTTTGCAGCATGTGGCACACTCCCGCTACTTGCATCACAAGGAATGTTTTGATCCAAATTACTCGTATGTACAGTATGACTGAACCTAAATTGCACAGTGGCAGACTAGATATAATGAGAAAGTACACAGAAAGATGAAACAAGTAACTGAAAAAGAATTACTATTTGAACTATTATTTAAAATTAAGTGGATAATTTATGGCTGGGGTAATAGGGTAGTCTTTTTGGGTTTTGTGGAGTATTTTTGGTTTTGCTTGTGAATGGTTTAGGGAAACTCATCATTTTAAGATGACAAAATTAATGAAAATGTTATTTAATTAGAGAGGCACATTTTGAGTACAAAACACTTTGTTTTAAATAATTACTGATACTACAAAAATACCTGCAGGCCTCAATTAGTTTGAAAATTGCTGTGCTAGACCTAATACAACCATACGAAAGAGAATTTCTAATACTAAGAACTTACTTTTGTATCATTTTAAAATTACATAAAATGTGGAATGATGTCTTCTCTGTAACTTGAGACAACCTGATCTTTAAAATACTAGAAAATACTCCAAGAAGCTATTGCAAAAACAAACAAACAAAACCCAAAAAACAACCTTGCAAAGATTTCTATACCGACAAACAAGTGAACAAAATACAGCAAGGGTGGATAGAAATGATAAATGCTAGGCATTGGTTAAGTACTTGATTACCAGTGAAAACCTCTGCAATAGCAGTATACAAGATACTATTTGGATTATTTTTCAAACAGGCTGAGGAGCCTTGAAAAAACCAAAAAAACCTGAATGGATTTATCACTGGTATGATGTTTTCCGTAGGCACTCTAAACTAGAAAATTGTTCTACTAACACTTTTTCTAAGTATCAGACTATTTAAGTTATGTGTCTGAATTAGTCATCCCAAAGTTCTGCGGTTGTGTTTCCTGACCCAGAATACTTAACGATTTAAGGGTAAGAGAAGACACATCAGATCTGTGATGACACAGGAGAATGTTTGGCATCAGTGTGGTGAATTTTAGCACAGTAGTCTAGGTGTGCCAGCCATCTGTTCAGTTTGTTTGTTTGTTTGTTTGTTTTTAATGAGAACTACGGAAAAACTTGTAGGAGGTTTTTGAAAGAAGGTGGTGCTGCTTTGTGGAGCTCTGCCAACCATGAGGGCAACAGAAGAGAAATTGAGAGATGAAAATATAACAGTTTATTGAAACTTTAACCTCGTCTACATCCTGGTTAGTAGTTTTAGAATGAGGACGTTGACCAGTAAGGGTCTTGAAGTAGAGAGTGAAGTGGATGCTGCTCAAGAAATGGGAGGGGGGCAGGGGGTGGAGACTTGTGTGATCTGAACATAGGCTAAAAAAACTATCTAGAGAGGACTATTCAGAATAAATAGAACAGGGTCAACTCTGGATTTTGAAAGATGAGGAAGGATGCTTCACTAGTTCAGTTCACCAGTGGTCACAGGATAAAATTGAAGCCACTAGAGGCGTATCTTAGTGATGTGGGCATTACCAGGGTTTCAAAACCAGGTTATTTCTAGGACCTGTAGAGAACCATGGTTTGAAGGCTGATGCTTAATTAAGAGTCCTGAAAGTTAATGACTTGCAGTGTTGGAAAGGGGACTGAGGCAGTGATAGAAAGAGTAAAACCCATGTTTTGTCTGTGCTGAGACTGAGCTGGTAGTGAGGCACCTCTACAGAGA
Source organism: Phaethon aethereus (assembly GCF_964289735.1). Lineage (NCBI taxonomy): Eukaryota > Metazoa > Chordata > Aves > Phaethontiformes > Phaethontidae > Phaethon > Phaethon aethereus. The sequence continues at coordinate 64,514,686 of NC_138578.1, read as the reverse complement.
AAGAGAGATGCAAGCTCAGGTATTAAGTTGGACAGACACAGCAGATATGAAGTAGAAAGTATGTTTCTGATTAATGGCAGGGAGTTAATAGTTGAATTTGAATCTTGGTCCTGGATAAAGTGAAGGAGAATGGAAAGGGATGCAAGACAGAAACATATTAAATGATTCATAAAATAGTACAGGTGACTGAGGGGGCTCCTTCAAGAGGATACACTGAAAGAACAATTAGAATGATAAGGGATGTTTCATGAGAGCAACAATGCGAAGGAAACCAGGGAGAATATTTCGAGACAAGCAGCATTGCTGGTAGTCATGGGTGATTGACAGACCTAGGAAGATAAGAATTACATATTGATTCAGAGGCTTATTACAGCGTTAGGCTGCAAGAGATGTTAGTGAGAACGGTTTCAGTGAAGCCCAAGGAGTAGAAACAGGATTATGTAGACTATAGGAGTAGAATTCAAGGATGGGATCTTCAGGCTACAGTTTTTACTGTCACTGGAGGTTTAAACATAGTGCTTATTAAGATTTGAGTAATAGCATACCTACAGCTATTGTATTGTGTATATGCACATGATGAGTGTTAAAGGTTGGGAAAAACTCATTTACAATCAAATGAGTAGATGGTTTTATGTGACTAACATTTAAATCATTATCAAGGAGCATGTGAGTGTCTTAAGTCTGGCTATTGGGAAATCTTTGTGAGCACTGTATTCTTGAAGGAGTGTTCTGAGATGCTTGCAAATATATGTTTAACTTTTTGTAGTTTCAGTAGGAGTAATTTTATGCAGTTAAGCTCTTGATTTGGATTTTATTTGCTTTCATTGTTTATTCATTGTATTAAGTAGCTCTTAGCCATTTCTGACTTATGCTGGTTGATATAGAGCACAAAGAAACTTTGAAAATAATCTTTTTACAGCTTGATTTCTCCAGAGATAATCTGTAGACTGTTTTATTAGACATAATATGTCCGTGTGTTTTACTGCTAGTTAAAAGGCAATATCCTTTGCTGATAATCTCTTTGCCGAGATAACTCTCTTAAGTATACTATTCCATACTATGAATTGTATAAATGATCATGGGTTTGTGAATGAGAGTTTCTTTCCTCTGACTTGTGAATTTCTACTTGGCAGTAATAATTCATTCTAGGGTTGTTTTTCATTATTTTGAACTTAAGGAATTTCTATACTTAAAAAGAATGTGAAAAGAAGCTGAAGTAGCCTACAGCTACTTAAAAAGCCTTCCTAAAAGACCTGTGGTGCCTTCATGGGCAAAGATTTTGAAAAGAAGGTTTTATAGTTAGTAACTCTATTTTGGTGAAGAGTATAGTTAAGGTGCATTACATACCTATTCTATGCTATGTTTGTTTTTTGATAAGATTGAAGAGAAAGATTGTGATTTTAGATTTGTAAAATACATGTTTAATACAAACAAGTATTCTATCTTATGCAATACCTTTCAATTTCTATTGGGAATGAAGAATAAAGTTTATGCAAAATACTAGTTTCACATTTGGAGAGCAAATCATGTCAGCAGAATTTTAAAGTTTCAGGACATCTTTTCTATGTTTGTAATATTTGCCACCCTAAATTCTTCAGGTGTTAATTGCAAGCACATTATTAACTTGCCTATATGGCACTGTAATGTGCTGAATCACTGCCTCCCAAGAGCATTTCACAGGGAAGGTGTACTTTTAAGTAATTTTTTTTTTATTTATTTACATTCTTGCAGTATTTTACAAAATTGAGCAATTGTAGTGTCTGCCTGATTTTAAAGAGTTGCTTATTTTTTCCTGTGTATTTAGGTGAAGAAGGGGGAAAGGTAAATGTCACTTCTGTATTCTCAGGTGAAATCTTAATTCTGTTGGCAAAACTGGCTATACCTTTTATGTCTGTAGCATTTCAAGGAAAGTTTATAATCCTAAGTGTTAAATTATAGTCTTGATCTTACTGAACTTTCATTATTTTTATGTGGAAATGCTTATAATAGTCTAATATTCTACATTTTTTATACTTGTCTTAAAATTGCAATAATTAATAAATAAGATTGTATGAAGCAAGGAAATAATATGGAATTATGGTAATCTCTTGCCAGTGTAGAAACTCAGAAAAGGAAACAGCTGGTAAATGTCTTTTGAAGAGACAATTTTTAATAGAAAGTAGCAATTTCCATATCATTACCTTCTTACTGAGGCTTGGAAAAGTGCTAAACTTAGAGTTTGACATTATCTCATTTCCTGGGGTTCTACTTATGTTGTGGTGCTCTTTACTCATAATTGGTGCGTGCGCGTGTATTTTGTGGCTGCTACCTTTTTTAAAAAAAAATGTTAAGTACCCTTCACAACCTCAAGAAACTCTCTTCCATTGCATGTTTCTATGTGACATCATAGGCCACTTTTCAGAGCCTCTGTATACTATGTAAAATAATTTCATCTTCTGAAAAATACTTCATACTCTTCAACTGGAGTTTAGTTAGCCAGGTAGTGATTTTTGACCAGGCATCTTCACGCTCTTTTGCTTGTAAATGCATAAACTACATATTTGTGGTGGTAAACTTTTTTACCAACAAAGGAAAGAAGGTGGGTGTTTCAGTATGTACACTGTGAGAAACCTCTTGATTAAGGTCACAGTTTTACATCCTTACAAATAGGCAGAGGCTATAATTTCACAAGGGTAAATACCATTTTTGTGTTCCATTTAATACTTTTGCTAATTTTTAAAAAGCTTGTCTGATTTATAAAATTTTGCCGTAAGATATAATCATTATAATGTTTTACTATTTTGATTAATCAGATTATTCGATGAATGACATATGCTGCTGGGGCTTGATTTATTCTTTCTAAAGCAAGCTGAACATTTCCTTCAACAGCATGTTTCTTCTGTAAGTTTGTGAGGCTCTTTTTTTGAACATGTCTTTTTATGTAGATAAGTCTTGAAAACATTCTTGTTGAACTTAAGTATGTATTTCTGTGATTATTTAAGTAAAGTTGTTTTCATTGCTTTACTTGGAAAACATGAAGACATTAAAGTGATTGGGTTAAGGTAGAACTTTTCCTCATTTGTTTCTTATTCCGGAGCAAAAACTATCTCCTTTTAATTGTAATTGCATGACTGACTGATATGAAGTGCCATTTAAGAAGTTTATTCAAAATCCAGAACACTTGTAATAGGCAACAAGCTGTATTGGCAAGTGGTCATTTTTGACTGCTCTGCGTGAGATTACACCTGTTACTTCATTTATTTTTTCTACTTCTCCTAGGTGAGATTCAAGGGTATATATTGCAATGGGTCCTAGTCAGTCTTTTGACTGTTAATCGAATTATTTATAGTTATTTGAGTAGCAGAACAAACATTTATAGTTTTCCCTTTATGAGTATGGACAAATGTAGACATTTTTCTGTATGTCCCAGAAAAAAAGTCTTTCTACTGGTATTCTTGATAACATTGCTTGGTCTGTAGAACATTTCATCGGCACGTTGTTTTTTTCAAAGCTGTACTTGTGGTATATTTCCAGTGTGTGATGCTTTGGGAGATTACCAGGAAACTTGTTATCAGAATGAAACTTGATCAGGCAGCCATGAAATTCAGAATTTTCTAAGACTGAGAAAGAGAACAGAATTGTGTGAAATACTGGTCTCTTTTTTTTACTGGACCATAGAAATGGCACAGAGTAAAAAATACACTCTAGGCAATATCCTACTTTCCTTTTGCTGGCAACTCTTATTTTAACTCTATAATTTAATCTTGTCTGTGAGCAGTGGCAGAGGCAGTGTTTCTTTTGCAAGCTGTGGATTAGGAGCTGCCAGTGTAGAAAATAAGGTCAAACTTGTTTTCTCAGCAGAAGAATTCATGAAACTAAGCTTTTATCAGTTTTTGATACAGTGTGTGGGGGTCCTCTGATAATGGGTTACGGCTTTCACCAGTGCCCTTATGTAAAGGGAACTTCATAATGAAGGTCTAGAGAATCAGAGGTGCTTGTGCTCGCTCTGAATTTATGCCATTGCGGAAGAGTTCTAAGGCCTGGCATAATAGGATAAATAATAATTAAACTTACTCAGTTATTTTGTTGTTGTTGTTGTTCCAGCCATCTGCGTAAAAGCCCTTCATGTCCTGAACATGAAAAAACAAGCACAAAAAAACCCAGTGACTTGCCAAGGTCAAACACATAGTCCATGGAGAGGTGGAAATAGAACTACTGACTCCTGATTCCCTTCTTGTTGCTCTGTGTGGTTATGAGCCGTTCGCTCTTCAGAGTTTGCTGGGTTTTGGCAGGTGGCATCATGTCTTCTCTCCCTACTGCGACTGTGAAAGATGGTCAGAAGATACCAGACTTTCTTGGGTTTTCAATCTATGTAACAAAAAGGTATGGTAAGGAAGACTAAGAGTTGACTGTATTCATAATTAATGTGTTTTGGTGATAGTGAGGGATATTAGAATAAACACTAGAAAGATGCTGCTCTTAATTGAGAAATAAAAGCAATGGATAGGGCATGACCAGTGGATAGATGTGGCATAAGAAAAATGAAGTGGCGCTGCAGAGTGCTGTAGCTGTGTCGTTATACTACTGAAAAAATTATTCTGTATTAGGTATTTATTTTTAAAATTCAAAATATTTTACCACTTTCCAAATCAGCCAGCTCTGGCTTCAGTAGTGAGTGTAAGAATTCAGAAAGAAAAAGCTTTATTGAAAGACTGGTATTATTCTGCATGTGTGTGTTTCTTTTCACGCTCTCTTAGATTTGTAGTAGATATACGGTGATGACTAGTAAAATACTTAATAATGTAATATCTTCCAGAAGTGAGAGGGATATAGCAAAACTATTTTGGATGTGTCTTTTCTGTCCAAGTATTTTTCTGGCCAAATTTTTTTCTTCTGCTGTACAGCACTTCTTTGCCAGCACTGAGTCCTGGGGTGTTGTTTTTGGTTTGGTTTTTTTTCTTTTCCTTTTGCATTCCTTTTTCTTTTTTTTTCCTTAGTATTGCATGGTTGGTGTTGGTTTTGTTTTGTTTACATGTGCATTACAAATCTCTCAATAAGCTATATAGAGCAGTTAATCAGAATAAGTATTTGGGGTCGGGCTTCCTCTTTGGAAGAGTCTTGTAGCATGCTTGAAGCATTGTGACAGACTTTCAGTCAGCAGAGGTGGTACTAACTTTGAATCCTAATCATGATGTAAATGTTTCAGACATCTTTGTGTCAGTCTAAATTTACAAGGGTGGCTTCCAATATTAATTGTTTTGTTGATGATTATGGACGTTATTGTGCCTCTTAGTTTGTCTGCAAGAGTGATAGAGGAATATATTATGTAGAGATAGAAAATAGGGAATTCTCTAGATCTGACGTAATTTTTTATCATAAAGGTAATCAGAAAAAGGAAAGTGAAGGCATAAAAACTTACTCTAGTACCTGTTTTAATTAACACTACAGATGTTGGCTAGGTTCATGTTCAGTTTTGATAATACAGTAAATAAGATTTGTGTTTGCAGTGCTTATGTTTAGATAGCAGCACTCTGAAAATACTTAGAACAGTGTTAAAACAAATGTGAGAACTGTGCTAAAACAAATGTGAGAACTTTACACGTTTTTATTTGCGATGGTCAGAATACCAGTATTTCACAATAGTTAACAGGCAAAACAAAGGCGTCGTTATGAAAAAATGTTTGGAAAAGGTCTTATTGAGAAGATTTACTCACAATTAGCTCGTTGAAATGATAAATCATACTTCAAATGGTAGCAAAGGAGAAGTGGACCAGGCTCTTACAATCATTTGCAAGTGTTAAAGGCTACTAGAAAGTATACAACAACTCTTATTGGATCCCTTGAGCTGTAAGGATAATTGTTCTTCTTTTTGACTAGCTGCTGCATCTCCATGTAGCTTTTGAGACGGCAGTAAATAAAAGGTGAGGTCAGAAGATATGCTGAAGGTACCTGTCAAGACAGAGTTTGAACCCAGTCCTTGTGTGAGTGTTCCTTGAATCTGGGCTGGATTTCCATATGAAAATAAAATACATAAGAAAGAACTCTATGGACATATCCAGTGGTTTTCCAGTGTTTCATCCAGATAGTTTTCTGGATAAAATATTAGTATTTTTTTGTTATATTGTTCAATGCTTATAAAGCAGTCGGAAAAACTAAACTGACTCTTAGCTGTTTCACCTTATTGCTGTATGGCACTTGTCTAACCAGTCTTCTGCTAACTATGTCAGTTTGCATAGTCATGAAAGTCATATTGCATCAGTTCAAATTTGAAAGTTTATCTTTTTCAGTTAGAACAGTTCTTAAAAAACCCTAAAAGCAACAGACCTATGTTTGCCGGAAGTTATTAGGCAGTGAATGAATATTACATCTGTAGATATAAGAGGCTTCTTCACTTACTGGAAGTTTTCTTCTGCGCTTCTGGTGCATAGGATTCAACTTGTGGATATTGTTGTTTAAGGTACTTCCTTAACGTAGGTTTTACTTGTGGCACTTTTGATACTTTCTCTGTTGTATTCAGTATTCTCCTGCTTAATGTCCTGACTTGGGGCAATTTCCTTCAGTAATTGTAGTACTTTTTTTTCTTTTAAAGTGGAAGATACTATTCTACCAGTGTCCAAATTGCTTTCCCAACTAATATTTTCTCATTTTTGTTTTGACAGTAGTTGAAAAATGTGTATAGCCACTGCTTGACATTCCTTTCCTCCGATTCCAATTTAGATCTGGTCAATTGTGCTTCCTCTTGTTATGTTTTTATATATAGGATATCAAAAAAATGTTGGTGTTTTTTATTTTATTTTACTTAGTTGCTTTCAATCTCGTTCTCGCCTGAATTTTGTGATCAGCTCTCAATTAGTTTTGCTTCTACATCTCTCTTTTTTTTTTTTTTTAATGTAGTAATATACCAGAATACTTTGTCTCACCCTTTTTTCTGTGATGTTTCTGTTAGAAGCCCTATTCTCTCTGTTCCTGGGCAGTCTGTGTTCACTAACCTTTGTCCAGAGCAGTACTTCCACAGTATTTCCCAACAGTATTGCTCCTTACTCTGGACCTGTCATATTCCTTTTTTTTCCACCCAATTTTTGCTGTTACTAGTCCTCTAAGACTTGTGGTGTACTTAGAGCATCACCTCCATTATCTACAGAATGGGGAAGTCACTGTTACTGCTCAACCAATGTGATAATCTGACAACTGTATGTTTTGAGTCAAGTCCAAACCCTATTCCTTGCTTTTCGGAACTTGGAGCTTAGCCATATCGGTGTCTTTGATCGTGAGAGGGGATGTCTAATGAGCACTGGTATGCTACTTGTCTCCCAGCTAAAGAATTGGTGAGGATTGGAGAGAAAATAGAATCTACAGAATTCAAGAACCCCAGATATGTTATATAACAAAAGGCAAAACACTGATACAGAGAGATGAAGAAAATTAAATTATGTGGGGAGTGTTAATATTGTGAAGGCAGAAAGTGGATTTTGGAAGAGGTAGGAGGAAGACATAGTGGACAATCACTTTATTTTGGAGGAGTTTAATTATTTCCTTTCACTACCCTTCTCTCTTTTAACATGTTTCAGTCCTCTCCATCATCTTAGAAGTGTATGGGAAGCTATTACTATTTTGTTATCCTTTTGCTGCTCCAAGAGGGATGGATAAAATAGGACTTTGAATTAATTCAGAGACTGCAATCTGTTGCTAGTGGCTTTGTAGGAAGTATATTAAAAGCTGTGAAGAAACAGGACACTTTGTTCTTACTAACATGGTTCATTTCTAAAGCAACAGAACTGGGAGAAAGGATTGTTTTTGAAGTGATGAAAGCAAACAAAGGAAAGCTGAGAACAGGTTTTGAAAGCTGAAAATTCTGTAAATAAGCATTGCCCAAAAAGGGGTGTGGGTGTGTGTATACAGATAAACTTCAGGTTGTTTGTTTTACAGCTTTGTTATACAATTTGAATTAGTGTTTACTATACAGAAGGTTTCTCCTACACTAAGATGGTTTAAAGGAGCATTAGTAACTTTCTGCATAAAATTGTGACTTTTTGCTTGGTGCAGTGGATGAATACAAACATTAGATTTGCTTTTCTTAATACCTTTTCAGAACCTTAGAGAAATACCATTCATACTGGGGTGTTTTAATATAGGTTAAATTATACCAGTTTGATTGAAATAGTTCTCTCCTACATTTGTTCTCATTGGAGAAGGAGACTTCAGTAGTTTGTAGATTTTGCGATGTGCTCCTCATGAACTTGTCTGCCATTGTTGCATCACAAAAAATACGTATCTGAAGGGTTACATGAAGATATTCCTGAAGTAGATGTGGAACACTGGTGCACTTTTGCTTTCAACAGTGAGCCTCAGTTTACTCTCTGTGATTAAGCAGCTTGTGTGTACCCCTTTGGCTACAGCACTCCCCTCCATTTTGCAACAAAATTTAAAAAGTCAAATAGGCATGTCCTTTGGATATCAGAATTGAATAATAGTTCCAGCCAGCTCGATGTGTGCAACCTTTCTCCTTTGGTAAAAGGAACCTTCCAACATGCAGTCTTGCAACACTGGACCATGGTCGGAGAAACAGGAAGCAAACACTTAAGCTTTGTCCCAGATCTTCATTGCTTCTTCTGTCTGTGGCCTCTTCCTTTTTTCAGCTGCTTTCTTAATTTCTGTCTTGGAAGCCAAAAGTAACTTCATGCTGTTCTCCTAAGAGTTGAGTCATTTATCAGCTTCTCCTTTGCCAAATAATCTGTAATGGAATCCACTACATTTTCTTTTGCCTGAGGCAGTTTATTTGCACTGTCCACTTGCTTTTCCCTTTCTGTCTCAGTCCTCTTGATTCCTTATTCTGTCTGTTTTCTACAGTGTCTACAGTTATTTGTAGCTGTTGGAAACATCATCTTAAGGACTCTGAGTTCAAAGTGCCCTAGATCTTGGCACAGTATTGCTCCTGTAAGTAGCCTGTATTCACCTATAACTCGTACTGCTTGCAGACTATCTGCTGGGTGGCATGCGGGTTCAGGGAGCCCTTTTAACAGGGGCTGTAGTGTACCGGGAAGGATGGACTGTGTTGTTTTCATTACAAAACCAATCAGGATAACTGGAGCTCTTGGGACCTCTCTGTATTCCTTGTGTATTGTGAAGAGTGGTGCTCTGATGGTGAGTATACTTTAGGTTTGTTCCAAGGTGTGCTGGCATGGTTGACCAGATCCTGTAACTACTAAAAGTAGCATAGTTGAGCAGCTGTTGGGTGCCTGTCACGGCATTCTCTGTGTAGTTAATGATATATTTCCTAAAGGACATTGTCCTTTATAGTTGCCAGTCTTGGGGGAGAACTGGAAAAATCCTTTCCTTGGGGGGAGAAAAACTTGAATAAACCAAACCAAACCAAAAAACCCCACAAAACTCCCAAAAAACTCAGCTGGATCTGCAGCTTCTATTTAAAAAGAAAAAACACAACTCTCTTTTCTTATTTAAATTAGCGAAAAGCAAATACGTGATTAGTAGAGATTTGTTATGCTTTCCCTTACTGTTCGTAGTTAATTTTATCAATAAGCATTTGTATTATCATACCCCACTTGACAGCTGGCTTTCTGTGCGTACTCTCAGCCAGCTGTGGCATTCTGTTGCAGTGCTCAGGTCAGCGGTAAGCATCTGCGGTTTCTGAGCCATATGGTTTGCAGGCTTTTCAAATGTTAGCCCAATATGAAACTGGCTTTGCTGATGTGTTAAAACTGAATTTTAGTTCTGGGATGGGGTGACCTTCGAGGCTGATCGTACTGGTGATGCCAGGTTGCCTTGGCGTTCACTTGCACATCTAGTATAGCCCTGTCCTATAGCAGAACTCTCCCTTGGTCCCTTCTCTGCCTCACTGGTCTCCAGAGTGTGCTAGTATGTGTCCTTTACTATCTACAGTATGTTTGCACCATGTGAGGTCCAGTTATTAATAAAAGCTGTGTTCATTCCTGGCATCAACACTGGGCTCAGAAATCCCTTGAACTGAAAATAGTCATAGGCAGGAGAATGTTCAGGGGAAATACCACTTAGGCCTGTTAGTTCCTACTCTTCTTCAGCTGTCCATTAAACCTGCTCTTGGAGGTGGACAAATAGATTGCTGGAGCCTTGGCCTGAATGAGAATAACTGCTGCGTCCACTAGCAGTGGGAGCAAAAGGCCCTGCACCTCTGGGGGGACTGTCTTAATTCTGCCCTTCTTCCTCATCGTTGCCTCACTTGCTTTGCAGCAGCAGACGAGGATGGAGGGGAATGTATGGACAGTAGTCTGGGGTTGGGGAAACAAATGAACTCTAAATATGAAGGTAGATGATGATGTGTTTGGAGGCATCCTAATCTTCTTTTGTCTCTTGTTTCTCTTGAATTTTTTACTACTGCAATGCCTTTGCTGTCTGAAGAAATTTTGGAGGTGGGGAAATTAGATTTCGCTATCTCAATGTTGAAGTTTTTGTTTGATTCTTTAAATTTTGGTTTTTTTCTTAAGGTATGGAAACATTGAATGGCTTTTCTGTTTTACACATGTTCTTGTATTTAGCTATAGGGAAGTTGGTCTTTCTCCCCCCCCCCAAGGGAGTTTCCTGTGTATATGGAAAAAATACAAAACAGAAGTGAAAAATACCTCAGGCTTCCAAACCTGCCGCTCACATTTCACTTCTCCCACTACCCTTCTCGTCATAGAAACAGTCCAGCAGTTCTTCCTCTGTCCCCATAGCAATACCATCTATTTAAAGGGCTAGATGCCATCATAGCTAATAGGGTAGGTAACTTGGCATGCAAAATTATTACAACCTGTGAACCACTGGGGAAATAAAAAAAAAATACGTTTCTGGTGTTTATCTTTAAATTGCCAGAATTTTTTATTAGGCTTTCTTCAGGCTAGTAAACATAACATAATTTGATACCTACTCCAAGAGGTTTATAGTCATAAATAAATTTCATATGCAACTCATGGGGGTTTTTTTATTTTAAAATCCACTTAAGTCAGGGGCCCTAAAATTGTGTGTAACTCAGCAGTTAAGTTGCATTTCATAATTTATTATTATCACTAGAAATTCTGGAGACCCTCTGCTTACAATCTGACTGTAGAGGAGACACTTGGTTTCTGTATTTCTTATGCCAGTGTGTACAGCATGTAGATAAACTGAAGAGATTTATAAGATGAAATGCTGGTATTCTGTATGCATGAATGCTATTTTGACAGTATTTAAAATTTCCCATAACCGTATAAGATAATTTAAGCACTTCAGAATTGGCATTCTGAATTTTCTTCATTTGCTTAGGCTGCATTTTGTACATGCTATTGTCATGCAACAGGTTTTTTTTAGGTCTCCCAAGTTCTATAAACAGCAGGACTAAAGAACTTGGTGTTTCCTATGTATTTCTGCCCTGTATGGTGAGGAGAGTTTATAGGACAATACCATGAGCTCCTTCATCCCTAATGGGCAAAGCGTAGCTGTAGTATAGCTAAGGCATATACTTATTATCTATCCAAATGGCATATGCAAAGTGACCAGCTGTGAAACAGTATGTAATCTCTAAATTCTGCTTGTCTTTTTCAATTACATTAGTATTTTGAAAAAGTCTATCCAGCCTTCAGTTTCTGTAAAACTCATAGCAACTTAATTGTCTTTAAAATCTCTTTTCTTATTTTTAAACTAACTTAGAACTGATTTATGGGTTCCAAAGTTACTGCAAGGATGGCTAATCAGTTGTATAGCATAAGCTTCATTTTTTAGTAAACTGGGAAACTTAAGCAATGAAGGAGTATTAGCTGTTAGTAGAAACTAAGCCTGCTCTGTGGACACATTAGCATGTCCACGTTTCCCAGGATGCATTAATGCCTTGGAAGAAAAGATAACCATCTCTCTAAAATGCTGAATTCTAAGCTGTAACTTCTAATATAGGTCATCCTTCGATTTTCTTTAGGATGGGACTTTTTTGTTCACTTATCTTCACTGCACGGGCATCTGTCTGCATGTTTTAATTCAGGAGTTCAGCTTTTCTATCCGATTGCTGAACCTTAATGATTGCAGTTGTCATGATTTTTCCCATTTTTCTTGGGGAGCTCAGTCTGCCCTGTTTGAAGCAGCAGTAGGCAGGAATTACGGAAAGGAAATCTCCCTATTGATTAGTGTGTTCCACATACTACACACTTGGCAGCATTGTTTTGGCAATCATTTTTAAACTCGTCAAGATACGAGTGAGACGGCAGTAGCTGCTAACTGAAATGACTTCTTAAATTTGGTTGTTTAGTACTTCAAAACAGTTTTGACAATTTACTTTTCCCTTCTGGCCTGAATGTACTTGAAAGGATGAGACAATGTTTTGAAAAGAGGTTGGGTTCAGAGCTTAGCAGTTGGGAGTCTTCGCAACACTGCTTAGGCACGCTTATCATGCAGCAAAATCCTTACACAAAAATATGTGCCAGCACAGGCATTATTCTGGGAAACTACTGTTGCAGCAGTCACAGCTCCAAGATCATGCAGAAGTTAAGTGCTGTTGGGTAAAACTTTCTTTTAAAATACTAGTTCCTTAAACACTTAGAATACCTAGGTCAAGTAAAATTTGTCTCAGAAACATTCTGGTTTTCAAGTTGGCTTCATAGTTTATAGTGTACCTCATTAAGATGCAGGGAGAAGTTTTACCAGTAATTTGCATCTGTGTGGAGTTTAAACTTGACAAACCTGAAAAGCAAGCCTACTCGAATTAAGTATGATTCACACAATTTCCATTTAAAAAAATGGACAATAATAACTGCTTTGCATTTGTGCTCTGCAAATTTTTTTTCATATGAAAAATGCCCCATAAAAGCAATTGGGACACAATAGAAGCATGTGTAACTATGTAAGAGAACTGTAATATTATAATACCAGGAGAAAGAATGATAAGTTGTTAGCCTGCTGACATCCCAGACACATAATCTAATCTTTTCATATGGTTGTTGTAAATGTACTGTGATAAGGAGGAGTAAAAGTGTATTTTTGGAGTGTCCACTTAATTATCTTGTTCAGGGATCATTGACCCATTTACCGCAACAGTTATTAAAAGTATTATTGTATCTGATGGTAGGCATTGTGAAGATTGCATTTCGTTAGCAATTTGTTTATCAATATTTGAGTTTTGCAATTAAAAATAGCAGTAATTGAAAGGAACTTCTAGCTTATGTAATTTAAACAGAAATACACTTGTTATACATACCTCTTTGTCCTTCAATAATCAAGTATTTGTTAAATGAGAATCTGAATACCTGTGTCTTTCCTATGTGGGAATGCTTTATTAATTATTGCAGGGGCTGTAGCTGAAGTATAAATTAATCTCTTGGAAACATAGAAATAATTTAGCTATGAATCAATTCAACAACAACAAATCCAAAGCTTTTGAATTTTTTTCAACATTTATGTTTTTATTAAAACACAGGTTTGTAAACTGTGGAGGGAACATCACCTAATTTTGTTGTCCACTTATGTGACTTGTAGGTTTAAAGAATAACTTGCTTATATAAAATGCTCTCCAGTTGGAGGCCGTTAGCACAACCACAGTGAAAAAGATTGACTGTGAAGAATGGCTTCCAAATGATTTAGCTGTCCTAGAAAGTTGAAAAAGTACCTTCTAATTCCCCTTCTTTTCTGAGATGTGTTTATTGCTGCTGTTTTTATATTCATGGGATGATGTATTCATAAACTTAATTACAAAACAATATACTTGAGATTGATTAATTCTAGTATACTGACAGCTCATTTTGCAACTGCACCAAGTTAATGTCAGTGTAACCACATAATTCCTGGGTGATGCAATAAGAAAACATCTGAAATCTAGGAAAACCTGTGATTTTGTAAAACAGGTCAGAGCCAAATATGGCTTTCTTTAAAAGTGTATGTATTCACAGGCTTTGTGTCATCATTTTAATCTACTGAAGAGATTAATTTTATTTGCTGATTTGGAAATTACTGTTTGCATGGAAACCTGCTTATGAGCTGATACCAGTATGTAAGGAGAGAATAGGTTATCATTTGTGAATTGTTTTACAACTGGATGAGACATAGTTATATAGAACTAAGCTTATATAACTTAGCAGTTTCCTTTTAATGGGTGTACGGAGCTGCTTCCATTTTGCATTTTGAAGGATTACAGCAGTACGGAAGTTGGAGGAAGAAAGGGAATGAAAGGAGAGGGTGCAGACTGTAGTAATACCATGTTAAAAAAAAAAAATCTAAAATATAAAATGTTGACTGAAATGACTGAGTTGCTGGAGGATGGAGATGACAGGGAATCATTCCCACTTCCAAACAGTGTTTTTAAGAAGTATAAAAATATAGTGAAGATTTTTAAAAATGGCTCTTGAAATTTTGCTTTGGTGGGCTCTAAGCACTGTATATGCTATTGCTGTCAGAGCTTACAGTTCCTAAAACACAATCTAAAAGGAATGTATGAATTGTGTGTGGGGAGAGTTATTACATTATTTAAAATACAATGAAGTGGGTCTAAACTGAAGCTATGGATGCACCAGATTTCTAATAGCGCTCTGCTGCCAAAGTGGGAGGTTGCATTCTCCTCCGAGTGTTCCTGTTGATTGCATTGTGGTGGTGCTGGCGCTCACTGGGTTCATGACTGAATCAATAAAATTTACTTTCCTTCCTTCCTTTCATCCCCCTCCCTCAAAAGATAGTTTGTGTTCTGGCTGACTGATCTGAATCTGTCTGTGGAAAGGTCTCACAAGTACTGCAGTTTGGTGTGGGTCAGCATAGCCAGGGAAGCTGGCAGGCAAGACCTGCGTTTGGTGGTGACAAATCAGCTCAGCTGCCCGTGAAGCCACAGTCCAACTGTGAGCTGCAGCAGCTGAGGCACAGACACACTTACTTACCCTGACCTAGCAGAGAGGTGGGAGAGGCAGTGGTGACTTAAAACTCTCACAGCAAGACTTGTCAGAGCTGGTCTGCTTAAACCTTAGAGATGTTAGTATACTTAGCTGTCATTTTGCATTAAGTTCTGATTGCATTTGGGGTGAGAGTCTTATAACTATCCTAAGCTAAACTTTGACTAAGGCTGTTAGTCTGCTGGTAAGACCTCTTAATTATGCTTAAGACTTGTTTTTTTGCAAGTCATTTTCCTTACAGAATTCTTCTGTGTTTTATTTTCTTACATACAGTTCTTTCCCATGAGAGTTACAGGCTTGCTAGAATGCAAGAGAAAACAAGCTTAGCTGCTCTTTCTGTGTAATCTTTTTTTGCCTTCTGTTGAAGTTGAATTTGCCGAGGTGACCAAACAGCTTTCTGCAACCAAAAACACTGGTTTCCCTCTCTCTGCTGCTTCCCAGTGTATTAGTGGTGTGACAGATTGATGGGCTAAGTTGGCTTCCTCTGAAGGTCTGAGCTCTGCAGGTGGTGCAGGGGAAGCTGGTTGAAGTGTTTGGAGCAGAACAGTAAGCCCCTTAGAGGCAGATTAGTATGTTCTCCTTGTTTTTCTGCTGATAGGAAGCAGTCACTGTAGTAATGAAGCTCCTTTATGTGGGTATAGAGTAAGGAAAAACACATGGAAGAGTGATTAACCTATTACTTTAACAGAGCAGTGGTTAGAAATTTTGAGCTGACCAATGACTGTCTCTGTCACGAACCTGTTATCTCTTTGAGGTGTTCAAAAGAAATACATATTTGCATTTATGGTTAGTGAGGTTAAGCTGGCTTTTTGAGAATCTTCTTCCTTTGCAAGTTCAGTATGGTTCTTTACCACTTCCTTGCAAAATCATTCACAGTTTCTGCTTCTATTATGTATTTTTGTCATTACAGTGAACGGTGGCAATTCAGAGAAAACCATGAACCTTAGGTTTTTGTACTTCTTTTTCGTTAACTTTTTTTTAAGTTGCCTTCTGCACCTGAGATGAATGTTTATCTTCCAGGTAAGGATGGAAGGTATATTTAAAGAGGGGAAACTGTTCTTTGAATGCTGCAGACATTCAAACATTGAAAGCAAGATTGAGGAAATCCTCTGGTACTATAGTACAGTGGAGGGTTCCTGTATTGCCAGGAAAGTGGTTTAAAAAGTCTAGTCTTGTGTCTAATTTGTGACTTTTGTCAAGTAATCAGGCAATAGTAGGTTCATTAAAGTTGATTCCTCATGCATCTAAAAAAAACCTTCTTCAGACTGTATCTTATTTGCAATTATGGGCAGATGGTAACTGTAAAAAGCACTGCTTTATTACTCAATAGCTCTGTTCTTACCATATTTAGAAATGTAATTTCTTAAAAGAAAAGGTAGCTGCTTCTTTTAAAGGCTCACTGGTACTCTAAATTATGGTTTAGTGGGGGACACAGAATCACTTTCTTAGGAAGTTAAAGTCAACTTCACTTGTGAAATACTGTTCAAAGGGGATGTGCAAGGTGACATCCAGGGGGAAATTTACTGTGCTAGATGGGCAATAAGAATCCCAACAACTGTAGACTGAGCAAAGTAGTTATCACTGAAATTTCTGAATGTGAGATGTTACATGTGGAAGCATGCTTCAGACTGTTTTTTATGTATTAGGAGCTTACCATTATTTTAGCAGTCAATTTTGTGAACTACGTGCAGTTGTTTTCCTTTTTCCTAAGAGTCACTCTTTTTTTGTTTGAGTGGATGAAGATAAAACTAATGAGCCTTATATTGCACATGCCCTATGCAGTTACAATAGCTGAGCCAAATTATATTGTGTTTTAGGGACTGAGATTCTGTTGGCATGCTGATTTTTCAAGCTGATAACTCTTTCAGTTGCTAAGGTAAGTGTGTGCAAATCTGCAGTTTCCACTGAACATTTGAGCCAACACTATTAGGGAGTCAATCAAAAAGAAATAATAGCATGTGAATATAAAGGAATCTTAATAAATGGAGTAATTGTTTGATTATGTTTCTCACATTCTACACCATTCTAACGTTTTAATGGCATGCTTTAAGTTGATAATATCTAAGTTCTTTAGTATACTTGAGAATTCTGGGCTACTGTAGCTTCTTGCAGCAGGTATCCACAGCAAAAAGCAAAAGCAGGGAAAACTTACTCCAGATATATGTTTAGGCACTTTCTTTTTCTTAAGCTGTTGTTACTGACTTTCTTGTCTTAGTGTGACAGAATTGTGCGGGTTCTATCTGGATTAAAATTATGTCCATTTTGGATTAGACCTTTTATTTTTAGAATCACATACAAGTATAGTGATTTACCAGATTAAGTTTTTTTCCAAACGTAGGTAGACATTTGGAGAGAAGTGAATTTGTTTACTTCTGTAAGTTGTTTAAAAGTGAGCCTATTTACTGATACGATGCAAGCTGTATTTAAATTGCAGTTGTAGTTCTGTGATTTTATGGGGATTGGAAAGGAGAGAGGACAACAATGAAAGCAATGTGGGAGGATGAAAGCAGGTCAGAAAAGGGAGAGGGAGTTTCTAATTGAACCAGTGACTCTCAGTGAGAGGGCGTGACTAAATGAAGCAGAGTTTTTTCTACTGTATTTATGTCAGTATTATTTGATATAGTGCCAAACATGTATATAGCACTGTACAGTAGAAGACTTGTTTCAAACACGTAACATGCTCCCTGTGCTGGAGGACTTAAATTCTGTAAGTATAGGCTGGAGCGGTACAGGATCATGCAGTACAGAGGTGTGATAGTGCATGGTTGGTGGAATTCACCCTGGAGCAGGTGGGTCGTCTCCCCCCCCCCGAAGAGAGGGAATGTTTTGTGTATCGATCAAAAACTTGTTTTGTGATTTCAGGGGCTGCTGTGCCCCCTACTTCCAAAGAGCCACAATGCAGTTGGACCACCCATCATTCGCTCTTTACAGGGAAGAAAAGGACTTTAGGAGTAGGAGAAATGCTAGCATTGTTCATGTCCCTTAAACATTCTTGATCGGTAAGGTTTTAATTCATTTTCTCTCCTTTTGTAGGATGAAGAAAAAGATGGTACATTGTGTCAGTATTTTAAAGCAGATTGGCTGAGGTTGGCTCTTTGTATGTTATGTGTGGACATGAAAACTGTATTTACTTTTTAAATGGGTTAGCTTTATGTTCAACTCCTAATCTTCAGGACAAAGTCTTTATGGCAATACTTATTACAGTAGACAAACTAATGAGAATCAGGGCCTAAGTGCCTGTGGCAGGGGAAAGTGAGAGTGAGTTGATGACTGCATGTGACTCTATTAGTGCATGTGCTCATCCTGAATGATGAACCAGCCTGCGGCGTGATGGGTGATCTGGAAACTGTCATTTTGCTGACTTCATCAGCTCTAGAGGATTGGGCTTACAAACACAGTTGCACCTGGAGGGAGCAACAGGGGAGATAGGTGTCATTTCTTCAGCAGTTGTAGTACATCAGGTGTGTGATATTATAGAAAGAGCCTCTGAAATGCATAATTTATTTGTGTATTTAGTTACTTAGATTTTTGTAACATGACATATGTATGTTCATAGCAAAAAAACCCAAACTCCTAAGATATATATGTCACTGCAAAGTAATGGATCTGCATAATCTTCAGTGTCTTCTGCACCTTTATTAGGATTGAATAACGGACACAGCAGTATTTTTATTGAGGAAGCAGCACAGCAACAACTTCTGTGGTTCTGCTAAGTGAAAGCAAATAGTAAGAGACCATAAAATGTTTAGGGGATGTGTAGTCTAAGGATTTAAAAACTCCTTTCTCTAGGATGCTGTGCAGATAAAGCCACAGTAGTTAGGGACCCTCACAGTGTAAGTTGGGTCGTATTAGGCTGTATGGCATTAAGTTACAAGCAGTTATAAAGATCAGTGGAGGGCAAAGAAAAAATATGTGTGGGACATGGAGGCAGGTAGCCTGAGAGAAGTAAATCCGCTCAGAACTTTGTGAAGAATGAAGGGTTTGTGGAATTGTAGGCTGTGGAGTATAGAGTGGCTGAGAGAAGAATTACTTCATCACCTGTCCTTTCTTTTGACAATATGAGTTTATTTTAGTTCTTTCCTTTTAGCTTGTGTTTCCAGTGTGGTGTTTGTTTAGCACTGGATGTTACTGGTAGTACAACTGTCTCTGTTTCTGTTAATGATCAGACCTGTGGATATCAAACTCCTTTTTGTTTTGGAGAGGATAAAATACTCCTTTTGAAGGTCTTTGTTTTAGCCATTTGTATGGTTCATTTATTCAGTATCCTCATCCATGGAAAAGATAAATGTGAAATGTTCTGTTTGGGCATAAGGAATATCAATTGTTTGTGTTTACTTCCATCTTAACTGAATTCATATATCCAATGAATTAATATGCATTAATCTCTTAGAAATTGTGTCCTTTTAGGTGTTTTGTTTTTTTAATCATGTGCTAAACCTAGAGAACATCACTTTGAGTTGTGCATTTTTACTATTGGCAAATCATGACAATGCCCTATTTTCAGCTTCATTTAAAAATAAAGGATATCAGTGTGTAATAAGGTGCACTTACAGAAATAAAATGCATCAATTATCTCCAAACAAATATTAAAAATGATGTGAATCAAGAGCTACATTTAATAAGTATTTCATAGACCAATCATAGCAGAAAATACTGTATGAAATTTTGTGGTGTTTTTTATATGCCAGCTCATGAAGTATCATAAATGGCCATTTTTTAATGCATAGGAATTCTCTTTGTGTCTGTGAAACCACCAGATGGGATGTTTCCTAGTGATAGATAATCTTTTTTCTTTGGGAGTTGTGTTCTAAAATGTTTGTAAGAGAATATAGTTATGTAGGTGAATGCACAGAAATATTTTCAGTATTTGCATCTTGTCTTCACAGAAGTCTATGCACAGGAAAATATACTTACATTAACAGAAAATTTCTGTGGTTTAAAACATGCATCTGCTGCTTTGCTTTTGCTGTTGGTGTAACATGTTATTGTAAACGTACAAATCTGCAAAAACAAAACAAGGGTGTCTTCCCATGTGGGTTGCAGTACACTGCTTAACCTGTGTGAAATGTTTTTAGCAAATGGAAGATTAAGGGATCGCTCCTGAGAACTATTCAGTGTGTCCTGTAGGTGGGCACGGTTGTGTATATGTTGGCTTTGATAATTTTAAGCATGTTTAAAGGCCATGAGTATGAACTTTTCTCAGTGCTTCTGCAGTTCCTTGCTAATTTGTCTGTGGTAAGCAGATTGAAGCTGGAAATAGGCAGAGGATAGAGGATTAAAAGAAAGAGAGAAAATAGAGTCTCAGCATGCTACTTGAATTCATCTCTTTCAGCTTTTCTCAGATGACGTCTCTGTTAACGTCTGAAAAGGAATACTGTTATATTAATCCTCAAACTTTAAATGTAAAACTAGAAAACCTAGTATTTCACTTTCCTAGCTCTTAGATAACCTCAGTAGGCCAAGTAAACTTAGTGAGCTCGCGTACTGGTGAGCTTGTAGTACACCTTGTTTAATATGTTTGTTGTAACTGATCCCATAGCAACTTGAAATGAATTCTTTGAAAAGTATTTTTGTTTCTTATGGTAGAAGCAGTTGGCCCTGATATGATGAGGGTTGTCTTGTGCTAAAGGCTGAATGTACATTTGGAAGACTTTGTAGCTTTCCAGATAGGTAGTTTTAAAGTTGAGGGAGAATGATAAAAAAATACCTGTAAATGACTTGTCTTATTTTAATATTTTTCTTTAAAAGGCTTGTGTCCAACCCCAAACTCTTCACATTCTTTCACGAGTTTCATGACTGCATAAGAGGTCTAGGAGAAGGTTGCATCTGACAGTTGACTGTGGTTTTAGAACTAGGATTAAGCAAAGTACAGAGATTGCTTTTGCTACACTCCTAACTACAATATACCTATAGTATTGAAATGGCAGTATTTCTTCCTCCCCAATCCTGTCACACTTAATGGTTTTTGGGATACCAGCTATTTGGTAGAAATTAGAAATGTTGGAACTTAACTTCAACCTCTCAGCAAACTTCATTGTCACTTCATATTGTTAGAGAGCAGAGGCTGGAATTTCTGATGTTCTTTCTGAATTGCACAGTGTATTCTGCAACTTCTCTAGAGATTATATAAAAATATGAAGTTCTTTTCATTGGACTCCTCCCGTTTCAAGCATTTTTTTCCTTCAGGCCTCCTCTGAGGAAGTAAAAGCTTTCTTTAGCCACTCTATTCTGTATTAGTATTCTTAATCATCTCTATCCCTTAGTAAGCCTATGTGAAGCACACTGTATTTGTCTCAAAACCCATTTATTTGACAGCTTTATTTAAGGCAAGTGGGACTTGCCACTTAATCAGTCTCTGGGTCTTATACTACCCTGGATTACTGATTACCATATCTTATTTCTGACAATGTTGAGAGGTTTGTGCTTCAGCAGAAGGAGCTGGAACAATTGCACTAACCATTTACAGATAACTTCCTTCCAGGGAAGTTTCCTTCGGAGCACTTGTCTGGGGATTGTTTCCAGAATCCATACTGAGGTACTACAGTCATCTCTTGTAGCTTATTAAAGAGTTCCTCCAATGTGTTCTACAGCAAGTACTGTAATGCATGCCATCATGTAACTCAACTAATAAAGAACTGATTTCACTATTCAGGAAAAATGTTAGGCCCTAGCTAGATCAGTCAAAAGGGCTGTTTCGGTCCAGTTGGAAATGATTTGACAGTTGGACGTTTGGGAGTGAAACTGTTCCAATGAACAGGCACTCTGTGCCTTTTCAAAATCTGGCACTTGTTTCCCATGTGGAAAGCATGCATTTTTCTTCAGTTTTCTCATCGTACTGGGTCTGGCTGGGATGGAGTTAATTTTCTTCATAGCAGCTGGTATGGTGCTGTGTTCTTTGTGACCAAAACAGTGTTGATAACACACTAATGTTTTAGCTCTTGCTGAACACTGTTTGCACAGCGTCAAGGCCTTCTCTGTTTTTCACTTTGTCCTGTGTCTGTCCCCCCACAGTGACTGGGGTGTGCACAAGGTTCTGGGAGAAGACACAACCAGACAGGTGACACAAACTAACCACAGAGCTATTCCATGCCATATAATGTCATGCTCAGCAATAAAATGGAGAGGGGGGGGCTTTGGAGAGGTTATCCAGTTTTTGCTTGGGAGCTGGCTGGGCATCAGTCTACCCACGGGAGGTGGTGAGTGATTGGCTTGTGTTGTTTTGTTTCTCTTTTCCACTTCTCCTTTGTTTGTTTAATTTTATCTCAACCTACAAGTTTCTTTGCTTTCTGCTCTTGCTTTTCTCTTCACCTATCCCATGGCAGGGGGCACTAAGTGGCTGTGTGGTGCTTAGCTGCCTACTGGGCTTAGCCCCCAACACCCATGATGATCTCTTCATGCTTGTGTAAGGCAAAAAGAAAATAGAGAGATCTCAACACATGGATATCTGCTATAATATGTTTTTGGTTTCTTCGGGGTAAGGCAAGTATTTTGCTTTTATTTTCAGTGTTGAAATTTTTAAGATATCATGAAAACTTTTGTCACAAAAGATGTCAACAGAGAAGACAGTAACTGTGGTGTATTTTTACTAGTCTTTGTATACGCTGGAGTTAAATCTGAATGTTTTGCCTTGCCACAGGCTTTTCTGGTGCCTCATCTCCCATAAAGTTCTCGGGCCCATTCTTCTCACTTAGAAAGTCTTAGTTTGCCACTCATGTCTTCCCATTCTCAGTCATCACTCTTCTTGCTATTCCCCCCCATGTTGACCTCTCCAACATGCTTGCTTTCTGCTTAGCTGTTAATTCCTACTGTAGTAAAATTTGACAGCTACCTTTTGTTTTTTTTCCTCTTTGGAGAGCATTATTTACAGAAAGTTCCATGCTATTCCTACTAGATTCATAGATTGTGTCAGTCTGTAGGCCAAGTAGAATTCTTAAGGCAGACTGATAAAGTTTGCCTCTATTCGAATGTTGTGGAAATATTTTTTTTAAGGCTTCTGTGCTCGGCAAATAAAGGTGAATGGACTTTCTCAGGGACTGTAAAAAGGATGTTCTTGGCTGAAGGCCAGTACCGGAGCAATTTGAATTTCATATTCCAGGCAGGAGAATGCTAGAACGCATTAGTGACCACAGATTTTTCAGTCCAAGTTGAGGGTGGGACAGCATGTGTGGGTTTTTGGGGGTTTTTTTGTTTGATTTTTTTTTTTTTACTTTTTTTAAAAAATAATTTTGTTGTTGCAAATGGCAAAACTGTCTTGGTTAATTTTAATTTATTTATTTTTCCTTCCGAAGTTGACTTGATACATAGAACCATTGGAAAAAAATTCATTTACCTCCAGAAAGTAAGACTGTATAAAAGAGAAAAAGTTTGGTACTTTTTAATACCAAAATTCGTAGAGGCATATAAGAACTGTTAGGTTTTTCTTTTTTCTGTGTGCTCCTTTGTAGATGCTGGAAACAGTGCAAATTCATACACCTGCAGCCACAGGAAACTATAGTATAATACATATTCTACTTGAGCTAGGAATTCCAAATGGGATTTGACATTCCAATATTT
Source organism: Phaethon aethereus (assembly GCF_964289735.1). Classification (NCBI taxonomy): domain Eukaryota; kingdom Metazoa; phylum Chordata; class Aves; order Phaethontiformes; family Phaethontidae; genus Phaethon; species Phaethon aethereus. The sequence continues at coordinate 64,491,287 of NC_138578.1, read as the reverse complement.
TCTGAAAACATTTGAAACTTAACCTATATGTTGTGTCATGTTTTTACCTAACCTGAGAATATTAAAAGTTTGAGCAAAACTAGTTACTGTACTTCTAAGATTAGTGTTAGTGCACTTATTTATTTCCATAGTTACTTGAGGGGCAGTAAAGGGTAAAAAGAAAAAGAGTAAGTTCACTTCCCATTGTGACATTTCAGAGAAGTTTGAATGAAAGTTTGAATGGGAAACTGGGACTTGCTAAATGAAAAGGATGGACTTGAAATGAAGAATTATTTGGGACATGATATGGGAGAAAAGTTATTATAAGTGCAAAATGTGGAAGTGAAATTAATTTATGCAAAGCATCAGAAGACAAATAAAATACATGAAATAATAGAATACAAACTAGTGGTTGGAGAAAATATAGGACTGGGAAACGAATTATTGGAACAAGTATAACTTGCTGCAAAAGCAAGTGGTTCTGGTGTGACTAATGCTCGCATTCATGTTTGCTGTGCAGTATGTTAGGGAAATACTAATAAAATACAGTTTGCCCTGAATTAGTTTTGTGAATTGAAACAACAACTTGACTGTATGTCCAGAATTCCAGTACAGTACACCTAAAACAGCGCTTAGTCTTGGACAGTAAAATAAAAAAACAGGGAAGGCAAGGAACTTGGTGAGCATTCAGATATAATGATATATGTTATAATTAGGATTTCAAATTATATGTATTTAGCTTGTTTAATATCCAATATAGGAATAGAACTGAGACTCATTTTTGCTTTCCTCTCTTGTATATTTTTGTTATCCATCAATCTGCCTATTTTCAAGATGTAAACAAAGAGGAGGAATAGAAATACTGAATATAAAAAGAAATTCCAGAACAGTGAAATCCAGGGAAAACATACGCAAGAAAAATGTCACAGTCTCTCATAATCTCTGACGAGTAACCTTGAAATGTCTGAACTAGCTCATTTTTCAACATGCCAGTCAAATACAGAAGTTTGAAATAACAGCAATCGTGGCTTGTACAATGTACATTTAGTACAAAACCGTAGATAATGTGGGGTTTGCACTTTGAAATGGACTATCAAAATCAGAAAAATTAAAAAGCCTCTTTTCTTTTCTTCTATATGGTAGTTACTGATACTTTTTGTACTTTAGGTTGCGTTATCAATACAGGTATCCACATCAAGTTGCAAACAAATGGAAAGAGTAAACCAGATGAACCATTAAATAAAATACATGTAATACTTTTTTTTTTTAATTTTCATGTTTTGTTTGTATATCTTGAGTTTTGCAATGTGAATGAAAATCTGGCATCCTGGATGCAATTGCTGCTGTGGAATATATCTGGTTCATAGAAGTATACGTACTGGACTGTGCCTGCTAGTCATCAGTAATGGATGATTAAGGAAAGAATATGAAAGACAGGTTAAATGTAGGCTGTTTTTTTTTTTTCCCTCCTGGTAACTTCTTTGCTGCTGGTAGAACATGGCTTAGGTTTTCCTAAGAACAGGGTTGTAAAAAATCAGGTCATTATGCTTAATAGAAGCTAATGGTGTTCAGTACCAGAGTTCTGTTTAATCTTTTGAGCCCGTTTGTTCTTTCAACCTCTACAATATCCTCTAGCAATATGTTTCACAACTTAGTTATAACAGTGTTTGTAGAGCAAGGAAAATTTTTTTGTTGTAAAATTAAATTTTCAGATATTAGATATATTTACTAATGCCTGTATTTGTGAGATATCGAGAATAACCATCTCCTTTTCACATTTTGCATATCTTTCATTAGTCTCATAGGTCTTTGCCTCCATTTGTCACTTTTCATTCATGCTCTTACTCTCACTAAAGGCTAAAGAGTTTTAGCCAATGACATATGAAAACTATTGATCAACCGTATTGACTTTTGTGGTATCTTTTATTACTCTGAGGCAACTTTTTTCCACTACGTTTTCAGTGAACTTCAGTCAGTTTTCAGAATTGTGGGTGTGTAGCAGAATAAAGCTATGACATGGTAACGTTTCTGTTTCCTACTCCATTCTTAATCATTCTTAAATTCTAACTTCTTAGACTATTGTTATTGAGCTACGAAGGTTTTTTACTGGATGTCGGAGAACGCAATGTCAGTCAACCTTATTCATGTACATATTGGTCACTTATTTAAATAATTTGATCTACAGCATTCCTGTAAAAGTCACATTAATTTTTCCTAAAACATATTTATCCCTGTGAAAATATCTACTATTCTAAGTGTTTTGAGGGTCAAATCTTAGAGTTCTTAGTTCTGAAGAATATTAATGGGATGTTTGAAATGATTTTGAGATGGTACGGGAACGTGCTGTTCATTGGTACCAAGGCTAGGTGTGTCAATTTGTCCGTTAAGATGATGTTATTGAGGAAAAAGTATGTGAATTTGAGACAGTAAAAAATTGGACTTTAAGTATGAATATGTAATTTCTTCCTATTCTACCTCTCCCTCTAATGTACGTTGAAGGAATAATAAAAGATCTACCAAATGTAATTTGCATCGTCTCTCTGGAAGGTATGTGCTTGCTAAGGCTAGCATTTATATGTGCTTACAAGTTGATTACAGTGATGTCATTATTTTGGATGGAGGAGGCTAGGGAAAACTGGCATGTGATTTATAAAGGTACTGCACTGAGCATCAGAAGATCAGAGTTTACCCTGTGCATCTCTAGAATGACTCAGTACTTTAGCTCTGCCTCTGAAGAACAGGGATTTTGGCACTTTTTCCTGTGCTACATATTCAAGATTTGACTAAAGGAAAAAGATGGGGTTTATTTCTTTAATTGCAACTCTTTTGTGTAGACACAAATAAAGCTTGTTGATAAAGCTCTTTTTAGGCAGCAAACGTGCAAGGGGAACGTATCTGCTGTGCACAAGAGTTCTGCATGGGTAGATACTGCCTTAGGGAAGTGTAAAATTTTGTCTGGGAGGTTGTTTTGTGTTAATGCAGTTTCTGATGTACTCATGTCTTCATCTTGGATTGGATCTGTTGGCCACAGTACAAGCAAGTGTGGTGTGCGTAATACCTCCTTTGCTCCAAATTAGGCACATCTTAATTTTTTTCGCGGTGAATTAAAATGTGCAGAGGGATTGAAACAAAGACTGTAGTTTTACTGAAAATCAGGGAGCTAATCTGTAGGGATGTTATTTGTCTGTAGAGTATTGCTTAAAGGTAATCTCTTGTCTAGTCAGTGAGTCACAGACAGGTGAATCCTCTGCCAAGATACAATGATCCTACGTCTTCAGGGGAGAACAGTAACTACATAGATAGTGGGGGTGAGATGGGGTGTGTGTTGTGGGATATGCACACCTACTCACGCTGTTATCCAGGGAAAATCAGAAGCACAGGGTGTGCTCAGGTGATGAAGCTAGGCAGATTCTGAAAAGATAAGTGGTAGAAGCAGAAAGGCTTTGGGATATAACTTTCCTGCTGCCAAACTGCAAAGCTGTTTGGCTTTTCTAATTACCTTTCTGCATTACAAATACAACAATGCAGTGATACATACCACAGAGAAAAATTATAAATGCCATATGTGTCCAAAAGACTTTGAAATTTAAAATATATAAAAACAAATCTTGCAGCAAGAGTTTTAGCTTCATTGTTTCATTTAAAGTTAAAATAAAGCCAAACAAATGAATAGTATACTAACAACAACAAAGCAAAATGTGAAAGGAACTTCTGTTTGGTCAGAAAAATAAATTTTAATTTCTTTGTTTAAACCGAAAAAAAAGTACTTTGGCTTCATCTTGTTTATTCAGTTCCCCTATGTAGAGTGCTACCAGTGCTATATAAAACTAGTTTCTGAAGTCTTGAAAAATAACTTCAAAATTTGCTGAATGTTCTTGTCACTGACTTTTTAGGAGAGTGCTATTCTGCTCAACTGTATAAATGGCAATAGCTATGTATTTTTACTTTGTACATTTCTAGAATTACTCAAATGGAATGAGAATGTACCTAGTCATTTCACCACCAGTTGCTGTAGAGTTCAGGACAGATCCACTTGCACAAACAGGGGAATTTCTTGTCATATCATTTAATGATCAAGTTCTTGTTGTCCTAGGGAGCCTCCAATACTCTTGCAGGGCAGTATTAGAAGAGGGTTTTTTCACTGTCTGGGAGGCATAAAGGGAAAGATATGCCCACTTATCAAACTCTGGCAAGTCACAGAGGTATTTATGAACAGTGACAGCAGAAGCACAGTCTCTTAAGCCTCAGTTTTATTTTTAGATAGAAAGGTGTTAAGCCTACCTTTTTTTTTTTTTTTTTTGTCCTCATTTTAGCTTGTGGTTATACTTCATTACCAGGTTGAGCAGATGTACATTGCTGGGTACGGCCTTTCTTTTTTCAGGTCTTTTACCTGAGCATTTTGCTTTAATCTGAGAATGTTTTTATGACTGAAAATGTATCTGTCCTGTGTAAATTCAGTGTTTAACGTAAATAAAGACTTCTGTGGAAAGTCTTAACCTAGTTTAAAGAGTATACTCTCTCTCAAGAACAGTGTTAAAGCACTGAAAGAAATACAGCTGTCTCAATACATTTTATGGCTAAAAACCATTAAGCGTGTAGCAGGATATTTCTGGATCATGCTTGGCTTACATTCCACAAGTGAGATTTTTCTTAGAATTCTTCTACCAGCATGTATGAAATACGTTGTCATCCTTTTTGTGAGAAGTCATTAAGGAAAACAGATTTCTGAAAAATTGTCCTGATGGGAAGCGTTCACCGTGAGCTCTCAATTTGGAGAGAAGTCTGTTAATTTCTGTATGTTGAAAACTATTTTTTGTTGGTACATCTGGTCAATGATACGGCAAAGATCTCCTGGTTATTTACATACTTGTGATATCTGAACTTTTCAAAAGTGATTCAGAGAGAAAGTAAATGTGACTTTAGCACTGAAAGTTATCTAGTGTTCCAAATTAAAAAAGCCTCTGCTGTGGGAAAAACTGTTGGAAGGAGGTGGTTGATATTTTAATAGTAGGAAATTACAAAGACAAGACATCAAACTCCAGTGCATTTTCAAAAATAGTGAAATTGGGATAGTGTTTCACTGTAAAATGATGACTAAACACTTTTGTTTTAAATTAGCAACTTCTTCTTTTTTCAGGAAATTTGGAGAGCGACCTCAACCGAAACGGCTCACCAGGTAAGCATTAAAGAAATCCTGTTTTTCAACAGTTTTCTCAAGTTACCCATTTCATTCTCAGAGAGATTTCTAAATTTAAAAATTGTGGCTTGCTAATACTAGAATTTTAAATTTCAAAGCTTTTCAATTATTGTATGCTTATCAGCAGCCAGAAGTAAAATTTTGAACAGTGAGTGGCCTGTTCTTAATATGGTAACTTAAAATGCCTTTTTAAAAATGGTATTGACTTCACATATCAGTTATTGTAGATTATTCAGTAGGATGTGAATCTGCATAGTTTTAAATCACCGGGAAGGAGCCAGATTTCTTTTCTTGAGTAAAAGTGTCTTGTGAGGTCATGTAAAATAACACTTTATACTGCCAATATTCAGCTATTACATTACTGGTGTCATGCAGCAGGTAAGAGCAAAATGAACACTGTGTCAGGGAGTGTTCTTAACCAATTTTTGGTGAAACCTAAACAGTCAGAGATAGCATCAAATAGGACCATCAAGTCAGTCAATTCTTAAAAGTGTTTAGAGGGACTAGAGAACAGTGCCTGATGTGCTCCTGGTCTACCTGGGAAGTATTTATCCTAGAAGCTGTTAAGTAGTCACCATTTTTTCAAACTGTTGCAACACAGTCTATGCAGATATTTATTCTGTGCCACAAACTGTGCTGATCATAAGTAGCTACTGAGTTTAAAACCCACTGTTTGCTTGAAGTACAGAAGATGTGCAATTTTTTTATAGTTTTGTGTAGTAATAGTGCCGTATAAAGACATGGAAACCACTTGTCACTCTGGCCTACTTCTCTTTTAAATTAATTTATGATGCCTCATGTAAAGCATGGGATGGGGGAGAGCATTTACGTGTTGTGTTGGGGATATCTCATTGCATTTGTGGATAAGCTTCAGGGTATCTTGTGTCAATGTTAAACATCATTTCAATGCAGAATTGATCTATACTGATTTGTAAGTAATTGAACAAACATTTCTGTTTTTTCATAGCTTACCTATATTTTTCATAGCTTACCTATATTTTTTTTCATAGCTTACGTATTTTCTGGGATATTTAAAGTAATGAACTGTTTTCCATCTTGAGCGGTAACACCTGTTAGTATCACCAAGAAGCTACTGATAGAATTTATCTTCTATGATTTAAAAAGAACAACAAAAATAATGACTGTTCAGCGTAAGGTCTTTTAACTAAATTGTCTATTAACTATAGTGACTCTAAATTTAATGTGCAGGATTTTAGCTACTAGATGTGCCAGGTACTCTTTCCTGTGAGTACAGGGTAGGCATCTGGGAACTGCTAGCCATCTTTCAAAGCAGTAGCTTGTAAACCTTTTCTATACTGATAGAAGCTGGAAACAAGCAACCTAACTTTTTTCCTCTGAAGAGAAAAATGCTGAAACTGAAAAACAGGCACACATATTTTTAGAGGTTTGATTTGTTTATGTAATGTTAAAAAATGTATATGTAAACACTTAAAGGCATTTAGTTCAATTATTGGAAAATTATTCTGGTTTTTTTTGTAAAGGCACTCCTGTTTGTCTAATAATCTATTCAGCATTGTAAAAGCTCCAGCAGAACAACACTACTTTGTTCATACTGTGCTAGTTGCTTTTAGATGTAAACTACAATAGTACTACCTTTGTGGAGAGCTTTAAGATTTAATAATGAAAAATGTTGTGTGTAAGAATAGCAATGGTTATATGTTTTCTTTATCAGTGGGAGGGTTTGGAGGGGAACATTCCTAGTTCTGCTAGGAGCTTGGATTGTAGGAGCCCGTTGTAGCAACAGACTAGTAGTAGAAAAGGCAGAATTTCTTCCTCCTACAATGCTAAATAAACATTAGATAGCACCTAGCATTTTTGTGCATGGGTTCCTGGTTTTGAGTGTTTTTTTTAACAGTAGTCAAGTCAAAAGGTTTTTGTACAACAGATGTTCTTAATTTAGTATGACAGTACTCTTAATAGAGTATTTCAAATTGTCAGATAAAAAGTGTTTAAACCACGTAAATGCAGCTAATATATATCATAATGAAATGTACAATAATAATTTCGCAGTGAATTATGTTTGTGGTTTAAAATATATTCTTAAACAATGGTTGTAAATGAAGTAAGTCTGTATGCTTTGAGACAGTTCTTCCATCTGTGCTTTCATGGATAAACATCAGTTTTATCAATGACAAATGTAAACAGATCAAGTTAGTCCAGACTTAAAACAGTAATTCAAGTCTTTGCTCTCATATCCTGCTGTTCACACAGAAAATCCAGCACAGTGGTCACTGTCTTATGCAGACATGACAAATGCAAGAATTTACAAAACATCATTAGCAAAGCTGGAATGTTGTTGTCTAACACTACCTGCCGCTCCCCCCCTCCCCCCCAATCTACTTGGTTTCCTCTGTGAAGCTATATGTGGAGATTTCTTTTGGAAAAAGGTCATGTTAACAAAATACTGCTTTTCAGTGGAAGTATTTGGTTTTCTAGATCTGTCCAGAGAGAATTCAGCAGTTGGGTGCTGTTAAAAAAAACCAAAAAACAACCCAAAACAAATTCTCTTCTGTAGGGTTTCATCTCTTCATACAACTTCCTGTTAAACTCATAATTTGTTTCTCTGATTGATGACTTTGAAGATGAGTGCATTGGTGGGTATTCAACCTGTAAAAACTCCTCCAGGGACTTGAAAGTGTTCCTGTCAGCACTCTGACACAGCGAAACCCTAGGGTGTTGAATTTGGCATGCTGCTTAATGAACAGTTAGATTATTATATGGAAGAATGATAGGGTGTATTGTTCTCTTGCTTCTCTCAAGGAATTGCTGTTAGTGTGTTTGAGGTAATTATAGCTTTTATATGACGTCTGTCATTACAGTGATGAAGAACGATAGAAAATCTAATTTATTTTTTTACCTGATTGTATGCAGGAAGTAGAGGCTTTCTCTAGAAAACTAGATGAAGCAATAAGGTCAAGAATTTAACTTTTCCTTAGTATCTTCACAACCAAAAGAAAAATTTTATATAAACATTGCATTGATTTAGTTAATAGCTTAAACAAAATTTCAGAACAATTTGTCATTATCATGAGAGTCTAAATTGGTTAGGGAGACAATATTGAATTTATGAAGTGTGTTCTAATCAAATATTTCTGGCATGGTACTTGCTAAAACTGGGATTTGAACATGGTGTAGTGATTGGCATTGGTATGATTTTATATCACAAGCATCTTTTTTTCTGGAAAATGTAGTAATTGTCAATGACCACAGACGCCTACTGCTAGCTTCATGGGAGGTAGTTGCTACTTTGTGCTGTGTAATTGTCTTAAAAACCAAAACAAACTCATCTTGACACTGGTAATGGTTGCCTTTTTTGAATTTCAGGTGTTTGGGGTTTTGTGTCCTAAAGCTGTCTTTGGATTGTTATAATTACAAACAAAACCAGAAGGACTTTCAAAGCTTATTTTGTCTTTTAATTTTTAGGGAAGCAATGCGAAATTACCTTAAGGAGCGAGGTGATCAAACAGTCCTAATACTCCATGCGAAAGTTGCGCAGAAATCATACGGAAATGAAAAAAGGTAAACCTCTGTTCTTTCCTGGCTTCCCTCTACGGCTCCCAGCTAGGGAAACTATAGTGTGTAGTCTGGTGTGTAGCACATTAATTCCTCATTGTACTATAGTCTGAAGAAATGTAAAACAAAATGTGTCTTCGTAAGTGATTTAATTATGTAACAAATGATGCAAACCTGCGGCATTCAATATGGTGATGCCTATTTCTACCAACAGGTTCTCTATTCATCGGTGAAGTTTTTCTTCCATTGAACTAAAATGGCTCCAATTTTAAACCTTCTATTTTAAGTCTAGAGTAAACAAGGTTATGGACGGTGTCTATTTGTAGAGGAGGTTTTTTTCCTCAGTAATTTCAAATTAATATGAAAGGGAAATTGCTAGCCTCAGTAAGATACTTTTCTGAAGCAGATCTATAATAGCTTTAAAAAGAATGACAGGTCAATCTTAACTGTATTTATGATAAATGTTCTCTCGTAAAAAGCAATACAGTACAAGTTACAATAATAGGTAGTTTTTGAAGGGACAGAATCTACAGGAAGACATGACGATGAAAGGTCTTCAGGCAAAGGTGAATTTTCCACAGTCTTAGCTATGTGATTTTTTTTATTACGTGACTAGTAGAAGCAAATAGGATGGTCCTTCATATGCAGATTTCTAGTCCTGTCATGATGAAATAGAATTTTCTTTAATGATAGTTTTCTACCTTAAATTTCACTAAAATAGCGTAGTATTTGGTTAGTTTTCAGATACTTTGTATTATTAATATTTGTTTACCACAAAAGACCACATATGCAGCACATTAATGGTTTTGAAGTTCTAACCTTTCTTTTGCCACTGTTGTGTAAAGCCATAGAATCATGGAATAGTTTGGATTGGAAGGGACTTTCTAAGGTCATCTAGTCCAACGCCCCTGCAGTGAGCAGGGACAGCTTCAACTAGATCAGGTTGCTCAGAGCCCCGTCCAACCTGACATTGAATGTTGCCAGGGATGGGGCATCTACCACCTCTCTGGGCAACCTGTGCCAGTGGTTCACCACCCTCATCATACAAAATGTCTTCCTTATACCTAGTCTAAATCTACCTTCTTTTAGTTTAAAACCATTATTCCTTTCCTTGTCCTGTTGCTACAGGCCCTGCTAAAAAGTTTGTCCCCACCTTTCTTGCAGTAAGGTCTCCCTGGAGCCTCTCAGTCTGTACCCATAGGAGAGGTGTTCCATCCCTCTGATCAGTTCTGTGGCCCTCCTCTGGACCCGCTCCAACGGGTCCATGTCTTTCCTGTGCTGAGGGCTCCAGAGCTGGACGCAGGACTCCAGGTGGGGTCTCACCAGAGTGGAGCAGATGGGCAGAATCCCCTCCCTCGACCTGCTGGCCATGCTGCTTTGGATGCAGCCCAGGATACGGTTGGCCTTCTGGGCTGCGAGCTCACATTGCTGGCTCATGTCCAACTTTTCATCCACCAGTACCCCCAAGTCCTTCTCGGCACGTCTGCTTTCAATCCCTTCATTCCCCAGCCTATATGGATAGTGGGGGTGGCCCTGACCCAGGTGCAGGGTCTAGGGGTGCAAGGTCTAGGCCTACACTTGGACTTGTTGAACCTCGTGAGGTTCAACACACGGACCCATTCCTCAAGCTTGTCCAGGTCCCTCTGGATGGCATTCCGTCCCTTAGGCATGTCAACTGCACCACTCTGTTTGGTGTTGTCTGCAACCTTGCTGAGGGTGCACTTGCTCCCACTATGTTATTGATGAAGATACAGACCCCTGAGGGACACCAGTTACCACCGATCTTCATCTGGGCATTGAGCTGTTGACCACCACTACCCTCTGGATGTTACCATCCAACCAATTCCTCATCCACTGAACAGCCCACCCATCAAATCCATATCTCTCCAATTCAGAGTAGCTTGTTGTGAGGGACTGTGTCAAAGACCTTACAGAAGTCCGGATAGACGGCACCGGTAGCTCTTCCCTTGTCCACTGATGTGGTCACTCCATTGTAGAAGGCCACTAGGTTGGTCAGGCAAGACTGACCCTTGGTGAAGCCATGCTGGCTTTCTCAAATTGTCTCTCTGTCCTCCATGTGCCTTAGCAAAGCTTCTAGGAGGATTTCTTCCATGATCTTTCCAGGCACAGGGGTAAGGCTTACAAGTCTGTAGTTCCCAGGGTCCTCCTTGCTACCCTTTTTAAAGATGGGTTCAACTTTTCCCTTTTTGCAGTCTCCAGGGACAGCACCTGACTGCCAGGACTTTTAAATTCCATGGAGACTAGCTTGGCAACTACATCAGCCAACTCCCTCAGAACTCTGGGATGCATCTTGTCCAGCCCCATAGACCTGTGCATGTTCAGGTTCCTCAGGTGGTGTTGAAGCTGATCTTCTCTTACAGTGGGAGGGACTTTGCTTATCCAGTCCCCTGTCTTGCAGTCCATCCCCTCGAGAGGTGTGGGAAGAGACTCTGCCAGTGAAGACTGAGGCAAAGAAGTTGTTGAGTACCTCAGCCTTCTCCTCACCCATTGTTACCAGTTTGCCAGTCTTGCTCTTGGAGGGGGATACACTTTCTTTGACCTTCCTTTTCTGTCTGATGTACTTGTGGAAGCCCTTCTTGCTATTCTTTGCATCCCTTGCCAAGTTCAGCTCCAGCTGCACGTTGGCCTTCCTGACCCCATCCCTACACAGTGTCCCTGTACTCTTCCGAGGGTACTTCTCCCTGCTTTCACTGCCTGTACATTTTCTTCTTGCCCTTTAGTTTGACCAGTGGGTCTCGATTCAACCATGCTGGTCTCTTGCCTCCCTTTCCTGATTTCTTACACATGGGGATTGAGAGCTCTTGTGCTCTATGGAAAATGTCCTTGAAGATCTACCAGCTCTGTTCTGTTCCCTTGTCCCTGAGGGCAGTTTCCCAGGGCGTCCTATTGACCAACTCCCTGAAGAGCTGGAAGTTTGCTGTCCTAAAATTCATGGTCCTGACTTTACTCTTTGCCTGCCCCATATCCCTCAGGACTGCAAACTCTACTAGTGCATGATCACTGCAGCCCAGGCTGCCTGCAGTCTTGCCCCACCTTAATCGGGCAGCCTGTAATAGACACCAACTACAATGTTCCCTTTGTTGCCTCAGTCTCTGATTCTTACACATAAGCTTTCAACCTGCTCATGGCTGTTCTTCAGAGACAGTTCTTCACGCTCTATCAATTTCTTGACATAGAGGGCAACCCCTCTATCACTCCTTCCTCACCTGTCCCTTCTGAACAACCTGTAGCCTTCAGTAGCCACACTCCAGTCATGGGATTTGTCCCACCAAGTTTCAGTAATGGTGACCAGGTCATAGCTTTCTAGCAGCATGGTGGCTTTCTAGCTCCTCCTGTTTGTTGCCCATGCTGTCTGCATGTTACATCATTGTTTTTCACAGTTTTCTGAGATTTGAGATTTTAACATATTTAAGTATGAAAGTGTTGGAAAACAGGAATGTTAGAATTAAGCCTGCAAAGTTCTTGGTTCATTGCTGTCAATCTAAATCACACCCCATGATGTCTGTGAATTGCAGAGATGCAGACTATATTTTCAACTGTTCTTCAATATCCTGTGCCTGAGTACTTGTTTTTCAATATGTGTCGTCTTTTCTGTTAGCCAGTGTCTCAAGTCCTTTCCTTTGGGCAGTGTCAAGGTTCTGCGGCTCTGTGGAATGGTTTACTCAAAGTGCTTTTTAGATCTTTCTGAAATTCTTGGTGAGAATCAAATGGGAAGTCAGTGAGAGAGGAAGGAGGAAGGGCACCCAAGCAAACAAGTGTGCTGTGTATCTGCTATATAAATACACAGCTCTCTTAGTCACTGCCACGCTTAAATGCAAAAGGGTTGCAGTGCAAGGCCTTATTAGCAGTAAATGATGACTTTAACCCTTTGCAGCAAGCTCAGCAGCAGAAAAGATTTCTCATGACAATATAGGGACCTCTGTTATATTCTCAGATTTTTTTGTCATTCAAGAGTTACATCGTCATTGCAGATGAGTTAAGCCTATTACTCCCAAAAAATAAGGGGTGTGCCTGCAGATAAGAAAGTGACTTTCTAAACAGTGTATCTGTAACTTCAGTGAGTTTGTTCTCCTGGGGCCAGAGCAGTTCATGAGGGCAGGAACATTTTGCAAAGCTGTCCTGTGTATCATTATTTTGGAGAACAAATTGCATCAAAAGAAGGGAAAAAATAAAAAGATAATGTAATTTTGATTATTAAAATTTCCATTACTGTTTGGAAAACTTACATAATTGTTCTGAAGAATACAGGGCAAAGCTTCAAATTGTTTTTTGCTAACAGTTTCTGAAAGCTCCTGTGTGCATTTCATAGCATAGCCGTAAATTCCTGTTGCTTTGAATATATGTGTATACTTCACTTGATGCTGTAAAAGTCACTGTGGTACATACATTACCGAAGTACTGGTAAAGTTCGGTAAACTAGTCATTGGTTTCTCACTGCTTGAAATGATTGCTAACTGGAATTAGGCATTCCTTTACCACCTAGGATTTTGTGAGGTGCAGTTCAGTTGCCTATCTCAGCATGACCTCATTTGTTTACAAAAGGTATCTCAGATTCACCTCTTTAAAAATGGAAGCATGTCAAATGAGTGTAGAGAATTTCACAGCTTTGCAAAAGACAACTAGGAATGAAAATGGTTGGATGTTTGTTATAATACGATGGTGAAATGATTGCCATTCTGGTGTGGGTATGAAGTGAAAGTTTGGAGTACATACTAAGGTTTCATTTTTCAGTTTAAATATTTTAGTTTTTCTTGTGTTTTACCACACCATTTAGACTGTCTCTGGTACTGTTCTGCTGATTCACAGACTGTTAGCTTAGTAATGATGTCCTGTTGTTACAGTGTAAAGAAAAATGCCAGTTATTAAATCCTTGGATCCATGTGTGCCCTGAAGTACTTAGTGAAACAGAAAGACGCTAATTCATAATTCTTTTTTTATTTTGATTTATTTTAATTGCTTCTGTTTTATTCGTAGCAGAACGTGTTCTTTGGTTCTTCATATTGCTGGACTGAGCAAAATTAGTAAAGGTTTAAGGCTTCTTTATGTGACTGGTCAGTCAAGTTTTCACCATTTTTACATTAAATACCATTTCTGAAGTGAGTTGTCTTGCATAAATCTGCTTTATAGACAGAAAGCGATTTCAAATCTGTTTTTATGGAGAAATTCCATGTTTTCCATGGGACTTCATTATGGCATGGGTATAATCTGGTTAATTTTTGAACCATAAGGAATCAGTTAACTTGAATTCTTAGTTAGTAATATAGTGCAATTTATAAAATGAATTATTTCTTCAATTTGACATGTCTTTTAAGTAAATATAGAACTTAAGAAAACCCTAAACAAAATTCCACCTTCTGTTCAGTGTTTAAACCTTGTTTGTTGTGAAGTCATGGAAAATATTTATCATTGATAAACATTAATTATGCATGGCATAATTAAAAGGTTAGCACAATAACTACCTTTCAGTGTTGATGAGGCTTAGTAGATGGCGAAATACTCTTTAGAAAACTCACTGTAGACGGCACAGATCTCACGTAGTGCGGTCTGGTTTAAATATGCCTCACAGAAACACAATTCTGGGTTGTCGCCACATGGATGGAGACTTTTTGGGTTGTAAGTGTTCTTGATACCTGTCCCTAAATATCAGTAATGAAAGGAAGCTTCTTTCTTTTTTGAGTTGGCTCTTGTTATTAGCCTCACTCTTCCCAAACTTAAGGTTGTTCAGTTTAACAAAGAAGCCCAGGGATGGACTTTAGTTGAATTTAAAACTTTTTGCTTAATGCTTCCTATTAGATGGTTGTCATCTTTCAAAGGCATTCAGCTGATAGAGACTTGGGTGATGTTTAGTCCTGATGAATGTGGGTGTTTGGCTTGTGCTTCTTGTATTTTCTCAATATTTACGATTTGCTGAGACTTCTCTCTTCAGCGTCTGAACAGTGTGAACATTCAACAGTTTCAAGGACTGAAGTGTTTTGGATTCCAAGACATAGTTCCTCAAAGACTGTGAACCAGATTGGTGTTTGTGGATTACGTGCTGTTCTGAGTTTAAACATTATCACTACTGATTAGCCTGAGAATGGTCGAGCTGCATCTTGTTTTACAGCGTTAGTGAAGGAGCTCCTGTAATTTCTGCTTATATATTTCCCTTCACTGAACTGAGTGTGCCTCTGGTTAATGCTCTTGTTGAGAGCATAGCCTTTTCCAGGGCTTATCCATGGCTTCATCCTTAGGACTCTAGCACCTGATGATTTTTCATTTGTTGTGTTGAATTCTTTAGTGGATGTTGTTAGTTCTTTCAGCTCCTAAGAAGGAAAGGGAACTTCTGAGTAGTTTCATGCTCAGAACAATGTGGGTCACTGACAAACACACCTCTTTCCTCCACTCACTCGGAATTGTCCAGCAGGTACAAAGGAAAAACTTCCCTGCTAATGTCACCCTGAACCTAAAGAAAACCAGCTTGTAGACACCTCTCAATCCTCCTGAAGGCAAAGACTTTGGGAGGATGAACACAGGATGACTTGGATGATTTGGAAAAGCAAACCTTTGTGAACAGAAGCCTGTGTTTTGAAAAGAGCATTGAGTGCATCAGAACTAGGTAGCAATGACTTAAGATCTTATTTTACTTTCTACCCTTTACTTCTTGGCAAGTTCAGTTAAGGTGGCTTCTTTACTTGAAGTGCCATATTTTCTCTCTATTGATTGGCCGGAATTGACTGAAGGAATATTGTTTTCTCCTTTGGTGATTGTCTGATTTAAAACAATTTACCAGGTGGTGCCAAAGACTCAACCTATTCTACTTTCTATTGTTGCAGTTGAGACTCAGAAAACATTAGAAATTATCTTGTTCTTTCCTTCAAGTCATTTGGAATAAAGGCGAGCATCCTTAAACAAATCTCAGCTTGATTTTCTTGCCATGGAAAAATGTTCAGTTTCCAGTTGGTCTGGTGGAACAGATCTGTTGGAACAGATGAGTAACAGCTTGCTTCTGTTTGCTGTACTGAGTTACTGAGCCTGGGGATGTTGGTATCACAGAATCATTAAGGTTGGAAAAGACCTTCAAGATCATCAAGTCCAACCATCAACCCAACACCACCATGGCCGCTAAAACATGTCCTGAAGTGCCACGTCCACACTTTTTTTGAATACTTCCAGGGATGGTGACTCCACCACCTCCCTGGGCAGCCTGTTCCAATGTTTGACCACTGTAATACAAGTCTTTCCAAACTTGAATGGCCTGTGAAATACAGTGCAAGAAGGCACTATGGAGACACCGTTTACTTTTTGGAGATTGATCCTCCGACCTTTCATGGCTAATATCAGTCCCAATGTTAGCTTCATTTAAGATTAGCCATTGTTTTAATTACACTGATCACAAATTCTTGGAAGATGCATAGGAGGAGCATTGCAGAGAGCCTCTTCTGAGAAACTAGGGGTCTATGAAAAATGGTGTAAAGATATGACAAATACATTCAGTATTTGCAGAGACCTGGTATCCCAAAATGTTACACTGGTTCAGTCACTGTGCTTTATATCAACAAGTGGGAAGCACTGAATCTGCATCTCATCATGCAGCTCTAACAAGTGTGGAATAGGTTTTGTCCAGGAAAGACATTCCTGTTTGTTATACTTCCCATAATGAACGAGCTCAGAGTTGATCCCTAACAGATCTCACGTGTTTTTTAGATCAAGTTGTTAGGCATTTACTGCATAGGAGAATGTCCTCTGGTGTTTTACTGCTCATTCAGCAAGGAATTGCTGGTCTGGTCATGGTATAGGGAAGAGCTATTAAGAGAAAATGTTACAAATCCAGTGAGGAAATTACATCCTACATGATTTTCCACCATTACTTCTTGTACTGAAAATTCTGAACAAGCGCAGAAGAACCAGACGCATCTGCCTTTCCCTCCGACATAATGTTCTTTTCACTATAGGTCAGATTAATACTTCAGAACAATTTTTACCTCCTACTTAGTCTTACTTTAGTCTTGTGGTTAAAAAAAAGAGGTAGGCCCTGTAAATCAAAGGGTGAAGGAAGAGTATTTTCATTTGTTCCACCAAACATTGTCCTACCTTACTTTCCATCAGTAATACTGGAAATTACTTCACCTAAATTACTTCACTTATTTTGGGGAGGTGATTTTTTTTTTCTCTTTTCCTTTTTATAGTTATCTGAAAGCCAGCCTCTCACGTAAAAATTTACATTCCTATTTACATCAGAAATGTTTTATTAATGAGGGAACCTGTTCCCAGCAGTTATTTTATACATATCAAAGACATTTTCTTTTATCCCCTGTGGAAATTAGATATATGAGGATACTCATGTTTTACTTGCACTATATTGGATAGAAAATTTATAATTAATCTCTTCTATACATTAGTTTCTGCAATTGTAAATAAGAAGTAAGAAGCCCCCAGACTGTACTTGTCCATACTGAAGGGTGAGGAAGAGGCTGTAAGAAAACCCATTGAAATTGTGAATGTCCAGACTCTTTCTTCTTGCTTGGTAGTTTTAACCAAACTTACAATTTTCTCAGCTTCAAAAGTTTCTTTATTTGTTCAGTAAGTCATAGTTTTCCAAGGTTTTTCTCTGTGCTCTAATTTAAACAGGGCGCATTAATTGTTGTGGCTTGTTTTGTCTTGTCTATTGGTTAAAACTTGTTTCTTACAGGTCTTCATTGCCATCTAGTGGCCATAGTTATTCAGAGGACTTGGTTTAGAATAAAGCTGAAATGAAAAAGGATATGAAAAAACCGATTTTTTTTCAGTAAGACAAATACAAAAGAGTACATGAGGAAGAAAGGTAAATGTGTGATGTTTGCTTTATGGTGCTATACCTACTTGTAATACAAGGGGTTGGTTTCTTTTTTTGCAAAGCTTTGCTTCAGTAACAAAGGCTGATACTAATTTTTAGTCTGTTTATAATTTCTTTATTGGAAGGATCTTGTACTGTCACTCAAGTTAGAGAGTTCAGAAGCTGACTAGCTATGTGGTGTGCTTTTTCTGGCAATGTGAGTTTGTTTCCAAAAGATCAACTCTTGTATAAATGTATCTGTTACTTGAAGTTTCTTCCCCACCCCTCCCCCCAAATTGCATTTCCTAACTTTGGAATTAGTTCATAACCCCCATTTGAAAAGTATTGTTCATAAGCCACTGTCATGTTTCCTCTGTCTCGGATAGCAAAGTACTGTAGGCCTCCTGAATTGTACTGGGGCATGATCATTGCCCTTGCCTGACCCCTGGTCAGTCCTATAAAAACGTGACTCTTTCTTCTGCTCTTGCTTCTTTCCCACCCCATGTATATGTGTGTATATCTATTATATTTCTTTAAAATGTGATCACAGTTGTCTACAGTAGAAGTTTTCTTAGTGTAATGCTAAAGCTGTTATTTCTTGCTTTGTTTTGATTTTCTGTTTTCTTAAAACAAGCTGAAAGTTGCCATAACCAGTAGATGAGCCTCAGAATAGATTTTTAACAACAATTGTGGTATTTACTCCAGATGTGGGGTGATATAGGGTGTACAAATTAGATTGATCATGTAGAAAGGAAATATACACCTTGTACTTCAATAGGAATTTTATGATCTTGACCATTGTCATTGAACTGTCTCCCTCACAAACAAAAGTCCTTTTAAGATCATTTTTCCTTTAAGGTAGAGAAGCGTTTGAGGGAAATTAGGTCATGCTATCTGTGCTGTTTGAAATAAATGCAATTGAAAAGTAGGAAATGCATTCCTGGTTTTGAGGTAAAAAAAATGTAGTAGGAAGGTGAGGATTTAATTATCATGCAACAGAAACTCATGATGTTCTTAAACATACTCCTACTGCATCATTCAGCATCTTCATGAAGAAAGCTGGAACAGAGGTCAGGTAGCAGAAGGTAAGAAGTAAAAAGGGGATACACAGTGTTTGCTGTTTGATACATTTATTACTGCCTACTCTTTCTATTCATGGCGATTTTCAAATTTCAGAACTTCTATTCTTATAGCAATAAAGTTTCAATAACCCATTCTAATGTCAGACAACTATACATTTCAACTTTATGATTCATGGTTGGGCTAGTGGAAGTATTCTCTTGTGCTGCCACTGCAAAAGTGTTAAATTTTATTTTTGAGGTAGTTTATTGTGTAGTTTCTCAAGTTGACAGTTCCATCAGGAAACATCTGCCTCGTGAATTGACAAGTTTCTACTTGCTGCCTTGGTTCTCTGTGTTTTGCATTTTCAAATTGGAAGACAAAAAAAATCCAGAGCCTTCATATGACCCATAATTACCCCAAAGAATAAAATACAAATAGTTAAAACTGATGTAATAAGCACATGAAAAAATGTTAGTTGTGAAACTTTGAATAGGTTGCTTCTACAAGTGGCTTTCTGTTAATTCATAATTCCATCTTTATCAAAATTTCTATGCTGCAGAACAGTATGAAGGCAGTAAAAGGAGCAAATAATTGGTATAAGTCTTTGCTGAAACGGATTATCATAATGGAGAAAATACAGCATTTGTTTCTATTTGTTTAGAATTATTAAGTTTAAAAGCAATCTGTAGGAGCAGTTTCAGAAACTAATGGGATTCTCGAACATGCAGATCTTTTGATGTCACATAGCAAGGTGCTTTCTACAAATTCTCTTTTGTAGGCCGTCTTTTTTCAAACCACAGCATGATACTTTTGAAAGATGTTCATGGATATTTGAGCTGTATGCATACTGGTATATAATCAGTTTTGTTGTGTGTTAAAAAGAGAAAAATTAAGTGAAAAATTTTCTCGGTGGATTTATTGGCAAGATAGAAAGGTTGTGGGTTGTTGGGGTTTTTTTCACCTGCAGGGGGTAATTTTTGCTCGTTATCATAACCACCGAGACATTTTGTATTGCAGTAAAAATTAAAATTTTATTGTTTGTTTCTCTAACAAAGAATGTGCATTAACTGAAATGGTTACAAATCTTTGCATTTATTTATATGGATTCTTAGTATTTGCATTTTATTATTATGTGATTAACTCATGACTTTGTTTTCATCTGTTAAGAATTCTGTTACTTAGAAAAGCATTTTATATCTGTTAAAGATATTTTTGCTGAATAGGTGTGATAAAGAAGTGTATTAGACTTGATTTTTGTACTAAAGCTGACTTCCACTAGTCAGGGTTTATATAGTGCTTAATAGAAATAATCCATGAATTCAGTTGTCCCAAGCCAAATTAAAAAAAAAAAACCCTACCTACCTCTATATTTCAGAAGTGCCAAGTTAAGCATTACTCTGACAAATGGAAATAAATGCAGTAATTAAAAGCTCTTTCAGTTATGCTCTCCCTTCATGCCTCTTTAGCTACCTGACAACTGGAGGTACTCATTCTGCTTTAACTTTGATCTTAACTAGAAACACTGCAGCTGTTGGCTAAACTAAAACCAAAAGTGATTACAATTTGCATTTTAACAATTTGCAGATACTTCAACCAATACATTGTGTGCTAATGCTGCATTTAACTTTGAACATGTTGCTGTTAGTAGCATGTAGACTGATTTCAGTCAGTGCTGCTAAAGACTAAATCGTATCTTTTGCAGTTACTGATGAAGATGTGAAATCATCTATTCCTTTTCAAAACTGAAAAGAGGTTGAACAGAACAGACTCCCTCCTTACTAATGATGAAACACTACATGTTTAGGAACTGTAGTCAGCAATTGTCTGTTAAATTAGTTTGTGGAACTGTTCTGTGTGTATTAATCGCTGCATCATGTTTGGCACCTACAAAGCAAAATGCTCGTTACTTTCCAGGCTTCTTTACTTTCTTTGAGAATCTCTTCTTTGTAAGTGTAGAGAGCGTTTTCATTTTACAGAGATGCAGACTGTTACCTGTCGTATATTGAACTGGAAAGATACTCAGTGACAGTGCATCTAATGCTGATTTTTTTTTTGCTTTTTCTCTTTTTTTGATTTGCATTTTAGAAAATCTTCAAGGCAAATGAAAGGCGTGGATGTATAAAATCGAATGCAAAGTGTGAACGGGCTGAGAAATTTTTGGGTACACAACAGTTTCAGTCTCAGGATTTTCTTGAAAGCAGTGTGTAATCTCATAATGCGTTTTTCATTTTCAGGTTCTTTTGTCCTCCTCCATGTGTGTATCTTATGGGCAGTGGGTGGAAGAAAAAAAAAGAGCAAATGGAACGGGATGGTTGCACTGAGCAAGAGTCGCAGCCTTGCGCCTTCATTGGAATAGGAAACAGCGACCAAGAAATGCAGCAGCTGAACTTGGAAGGAAAGGTAGTAGAATTGTAATAAACCACTCAGATTACTGCAAAGGATATTATAGCTACATGGTGCATATTTCAAGGAATACCTTTGCTTATTTTGCTAACTTTTGTTACACTGTAACAGATATTACGTAAGTGGTTTTAAAAAATCCCTCAGAAATATCTAGGACAATTTAACAGGTAGATTTGGTTCATGGGATCATAGCAGGGTACTAACCTTTTGTTTGTAAGTTGTTGATTCAGAGTCAGTAAACTGTTAGTTTATTTGGTAAGCATCAATCATTAACTGAAGTAAGGTTTCTGGCTTGAACTCCATGTCCCTCTTCCTGCCTTGAGTGAATGGATAATCCCATCAAGGAAGTATCTGAACAACATCTGCTGCTGGAAGTGGTCTTTATGTCCTTCTGCATAAAAATACAGTTAAAATAACATCTTAATAAATATAGTGGAATAGAACTGGCAGCACGTGAGTGCTCATTTTAGCTGGTTGTTTTATTAAGCAATATTTTATAGCTACCTAGTATTTCCAGTACAGTCTACTTAGAAATGCTTCATATATTGCTGAATAGGAAAATAATAATAAAAGTTATCTTTGAGATTCTTTTTTTTAAGCTCCTGTTGTCACCTACTGTAAACACTTAGCAGAAAGTAACTTTCTGATGTTTCAAAACCCAATCATCTCCTGTCCTTTCAGGAAAACTTTGGCTCAATGTGTTTTCTGCACAGGCAGTGTCTTGTGCATGCCCAACTTACTGCCTGTATAGCTCTACTAAACTGTAATTTTTAGTAGTGCTAACTACTCAGAGATGGCTTTGACACAGCTGTAGTCTTAATCATCTGTTTTCCAGTACTGGTAAGGGTCTTTAAGAAAGACGCTAAGGCACAGAAGTTGGGTGCTAAACTTCACAAAGCTAAACAGTAGTCATAAAAGATCCATATGGAAGAGATGGAAAAAGCAGTTTCTGATCTGTTTTAGAAACTATTGCATCAGTTTTCCTATTTTGTTCATGATTAAATATACATCATTTCTTGAACTGGGTTGACTTGAAAGAAGAAACAACAGCATGTTTTCACCTACAGAATTATTGCACTGCCAAAACATTATACATATCAGACTCAGACAAGAGAAAGCACTTCATGTTATCGGTAAAAATGTTCTATGGCAATAGTGACGACATCGGTGTGTTCCTCAGTAAACGGATCAAAGTCATCTCCAAACCTTCTAAAAAGAAACAGTCACTGAAAAATGCAGACTGTAAGTATTTTACAGTTCTTTATGTAGCAATTCATTTTGCCTCCTATGAATTTTATCTTATTTATTCTAAGGTCTGACTACAAACTAAATGCAATGAAATTTTCAATTTCTGTTTTTTCTAATGTATTTCAGAACTGTACACGTCAGTGTATTTTAAGGTATTCCAATATAGATGGGTTACACTGAATTTTATGCACAGTTAATTATTCAGTAAATATAAAAGGTCCACCAAAAAACCTTTATTCTGAGGAATGAATCTTTGTAGACAAATGCATAAAGAATGCTCTACCTCAGCTTTCTAGGCTGTTGGATCTCTTAAGCTGCCATGATCTGATCAGTATTAAAGAGAAAGCTTTCAGATTGTGATAAATGAGTAGCATCATGTTATCCAAACTGCACTTTGTCACATCACAGCCACCTTCTTACTGTCTCATGCCATTTTCATGTTGTTTTTATTTTTAATATCTTTTGCATGGTTACTTTTAAGTAATTGGTTAAGAAATCTGTATGGTGATATTTCACCCAGATTTATTTGCTTACCGTGTTTTTCAACTAAAGATATCTCTGGTGCTGATGTATAATTGGGAGCATTTTTGCTTTTCCTCCAAACTTTTTTGCCTGTGTACCACTGGAGCACCTCAAGAGATACCCTTTTTTGTTTGTTTGTTTTTCTCTCTCTCTTCACTAGTGCTTTAAAAGGCTCTTCCATCTGTGTTGGGCTGGAACCCATTCACCTATGGAATGTGGATCTCGGGGCCGCTAGCTTGCCACATGACTAAAGGCAATCTGTTGCTGTGCAGTTCACGCCCGTGGGCTCAGAGTATGCACTGTTGACTTTGTATTCAGACAGATAGTTTTGATGGACAGTGAATATGAACCAAGCATTCTTTGATAGTAAATATGAACCGAGTACAAGAAACATGCCTGTTTTGATGGCAAAACGCTAGTTGCTGATTTATTTTTTTTAGGGGAGCAGACTTAACATTTCTCTCTCGTGAATGATAAGTAAGTTCAGATCTGAGAAAATTTCAAGTTTGCATGGTTACAGTTTTACATAGTTGTGTCTGTCTTCCTTTCAGCTGATCATGATTTGTAAGAATAATTTTTCTTTATATTTCAAATATACTCCAAATGACCACTGAAAGTTGTCTAAGTACTTCACAAGGGCAAGCTAAAGATCAGTTGTTGGAGAACTATGAACAGAAGGAATTTTCAGCTGGCATGCACTGGCCCATTTGGCTAAGTGGCAAAATTCTGTGAACTAGCATGCCTTTGGAGAACAGACACTGTATGTTATCCCACTTGTAATTTTGTGATTTTGTGGTCTGTCACAAATATAAATATTTTCTGAATTAACCAATAGTTGAGAAATATGTCTTGATTTCCAGTATTCATCAGTTTATTTTACTGTATTTGTGACTTTTTGCTACTTTTCTATGTAATAATGAGGTAGTTTTATAATCTTAAGTCTGTATGTGTTCCTTGCAGTATGTATTGCGTCAGGGACAAAAGTGGCACTATTTAATAGACTTCGATCCCAAACAGTTAGCACCAGATATTTGCACGTAGAAGGTGGTAATTTCCATGCCAGTTCACAACAGTGGGGAGCATTTTACATTCACCTCTGTAAGTAAAAATGAAGCAGTATATTTTGTTTCTCTCCATCCCCACAAAAAAGTCCTGCATTTTTTCAGGATTTAAAACAAATTTTTTCCATGATTAAAACAAATTCCTGTTTTATGCAGTGGATGATGATGAATCAGAAGGAGAAGAATTCACAGTGAGAGATGGCTACATTCATTATGGGCAGACTGTCAAACTTGTATGCTCAGTTACTGGCATGGCACTCCCAAGACTGGTACAGTTTAATTTCTCCAATGCTGTAATTAATTTGTAGATGGCTACTTAATGTGATTGCATAATTGGGTATGCATTGTTTACAATTTTTGGCTTTGTATGTTTCCTTTTGGTAATACTTGTTTTATATGGAAAATGGCATTCATTTTAATAAAAGTGTATTTTTATATCTGCAGATTAATTCTGTAAGCAAAGAACAGCTTGTAAAATAAGCATAGGGAAATTTTCAGCATTCAAACCTGCCAAAGTAGGTTAATCTGCAAGCTGTCCTTAAGAAAATGTCTATTTTTAAAACAGTAATGTAGGTCCCAGTGTAGCAAAATACTTTGAATATTGATTCTGAATAGTTGAGTAAAGTCTTCGCAGCCAGTAGGACTATTCCATTTGTTGACTTAAGCACATCTTTAAAAATGCTCTGCTGATTTGAATCTAAAAGCACTTCTGTGTACTTCTAAGGATACATAATTATACCGATATCAGCTTGCAAAAGCATTTTGGACACTTACTAATACTGTCCATTTATAATACGGAACATTGGAAATGCCTTTAGAATAACTTTTTTTTTATAAAGAGACAATTTCAGCCTTTGTCTTTGTCAAAGATACAAAATTGATTATAACCAGTTAAGGTTTGTGAACCAAGCAAACTATTGCTGGATACACAGTAATGGTTTTTATAAATAAGTTTAAGTATGATTCTAAATTTTTCTTTTTCCTCCTGTTTTATGCACTTAATGCCAGCCTAAGTAGAATTTTATGTGACTGATAATAAACAATGCTTCATATGAGATCTTCTGTGAAATTGTGGTTTGTCAGCCCATTATGAATTTCATACAAGGCTTTGCTAATTCCACTTTTAACCAGAAGCAATTTTTAAAATGCATCAATGTAAAACCAACCTTCCCTGCAGGCAGGTTTTCATTCCCCTTCCCAGACTTATTTTACTAGGATTTAAATGAGAAATTCCCTCCCAATATCAAATTTATCTAAGGAAGAAGATAGCCTGCTCAGAGTAAATGGTATAAAACGATAATTTCAGTAGGTTTTTTGTGGTTTTTTTTTTAAAATCATGGTATTTGACAGAAAAATCCAGACCTGATTACTACTGATCTGGTTCAGTGCACATGGAGTTCAGTAAGAGGATCTCAATTTATTTGTGGGCTTCATGTTAATATTTTCTGATTGCCGAAAGGAGATGCCATAAGTTATGATTCCAGAAACCTTATTTGTAGGTAGAAATAGATGAAAACAAATTAGGCTAAAGGTTCCTGTTTTGTTTGTTATTGGGAACATTTGTCATGCTGCCTTACAAGATTGATTGAAGGTGATGCTATTAAAAGGTAACTTGCAGACATTTTATAAGTTAATGCAAAGAACTTTAAAGAAACAAGTTAACCTTGAAACTTATATTGCTAATAACGCCATTTATTATCATTAGAAATGATCTTTTATCATTTTATTATTAGAAATGATTTATTATCGTTAGAATTGCTTTCTGATTGTCGGCTTAGAAATCTTCAAGCGCTTTGGCTGCTGCTTCTGCTGATGTTGCATAAAATGAAGTATTAAACTTTTTTCTAGAAGTTGAGTTAAAATTCCAAGCTACAGGTTTCCACTGTCTGTAAGGGAATTAATTTTTTAATTTTTAAAAATAAATTAGTATAACAGATCTGAATTAAATCAGCAGATATTTTTTCACTGAACTGCCAGACATAAGGAACAATTGTTATTTGCAGTTGTCTTTAAGTAATATTTAATGACCAAGTATTGTTAAGATACACTATGATTGTTGTGCTTGCAAAACTGTACTTAAGGACATCTCAATACCTTTAAAGTAAATCCTTATTTTTAACTGTTCTCGTTCATCAACCAGTCTGCCACAGAATGTTGTTGATGCTGTCAACAGTGGAAGCTTCTGTAGAAGTTTATTAATGCTTGATTTACTGCTCTTTTGTACAAGGAAATGGAACAAGAGTAGATTTTGCTGAAGCTTAAAGTTTTTTTTCCCCCACTTTTATAGCAAAGAAGATAGAATATACATATGCATGCAGCACATTGAAGCTGTAGTGCTGAGTGTCACTTCAGTGTTGTGTTCTTGTTTCAAAACCATTGAGAATTATGAACCTAATGTTGGTATTAAAACAGGAGGCATGGAAAAAAAGACCTTTCACTTCCTTTACTAACAGTACATATGTAATCTCCAATGTAATGAAGTACAGAAATTGTCCTAAATATATATGTACAATTTTCATTCACAGATAATTCGAAAAGTAGATAAACAAACAGCGTTATTGGATGCAGATGATCCAGTATCGCAGCTCCATAAATGTGCATTTTACCTTAAAGACACTGAGAGAATGTATTTGTGCCTTTCCCAGGAGAGAATTATCCAATTTCAAGTGAGTTGTTTAAAACTATTTCAAGAGATGACTAGCGTGGTTGCAAAGTTTTCCCAAATATTCCCAAAATATGTATGAATGCCAGTTTTGCATTTGGTTTTGAATGTGAGTCTAAGATTTTGTCTTGGAAAAAAACCAGAGGATGGAAAGCAACAAACTTTGTCTCCCTTTCCAAATCTGTTTTTTCTTTCCTCATACCCTTCGTCCATGTCTCTCTAGACAATGAACTGTATTTTCTTCAATGGAAGAAATGGAAACACATTACGAACTTGTGCATGCAATCATGATACTGTGGCTTAACATGTTGACATATGCCAGTGGAGTTGCACCACTTATTTGTGTCCATTTCTAGATTACAGCAAATAGGAAATGATAGAGTTCATGATAGTCTTATTTCATGGTGAACTTTAGCAGAGTTGCGCTGTCTTGCTCTTGGCTAAGAGCATAAACTGCTATGGCAGTTGACCACAGTAATTTGTAAAGCCACAGAAATTTGATTTGTCTGTAAAGAATGTAACTGTCTCTGTCTTCAAGTATTTGTTTCTACAGCAGGTGGAGGAAAATGTCCCTAGCAAGTTACTGTAACAGGAATGAACCCCTAGGGAGAGCTGTAAAAAAAAAAAACCAAAAACAAACAAAAAAAAAACCCCACCACAAACCACACAGTGTACAATTTTTCTGACAACTGGTACAATATGCTAACAAATTGTGGGTTTAGTCTCATATATGTTAGCGTGCTTTTAGCAGACTTTCAGCTTGTTAACTCTCATCAGAGTAACAAGGCTGTGGCCAAGTTCAGACCTACCTACGTATTGCAGCTTTCTTTAAGCATCCAGGGCAGCTCAAATAGCAAAGAGTATTGAGAGAGAATGGTGTGCTCCAGGAAGACGACCACACTCGGGAAAGACTTGGGACTTCCTTAGGAGAACAATTGTGGCTTCCTGGGTAAGAAAGGTAGAGGTAGGAAAGGGGGAAGCTAACTTTCTGAAAATTTCCCTTTGAAGGGTCAAGATGGATTGGTAAAGGCTCGATTGACTTCTATCTTGAATTGAGACAATGGAAAGACAATATGAGAAGCTTTGTTCATACTTCAGAAAACACTTTCATGACTTGTGGCTCAGAAGGGACTAGATTATTGGTTCTATCTGCAGCACATAGCAGAAATATATCTATCAATATATTTTCTTGTGAAGGAGAATGGACCTTTGTCAAGAAGAGGAGAAAGCTATGAAATGGGGATTGCAATAACTCAGGATCAGCCTTACTATTTTATCTTTCTCAAACTACTTTATGAGAACAACTGAATGAAGAAGCAACTGCTGCTTTTCTGACAGCTGCCTTAGTTCAACATCCTGGAATTGCCTGTGGGACTACCAGGACATCCTACCACTCTTTGTTTCTGCAGCACTCATGGAGCCTAATCTGATAAGAGCTCTGAACTTTCCACATGGGTAGGGTTTAGATAAAAGGACAACCCACTATTCTGAATTCCTTTAGTGGAATAGGTACCTGCTGCTTCCACTTGTTGAATGAAATCTGTTAACTTGCACATCGGATGGTTATCACTCTTTGGTAGGTGAAATCACTATGGAAGATAAACTGTTTCTGCCAGTGGCAGGAGAGAAGTCCCTCTTCATGTGTGTTTTCCTTTGGACCAGAAGACCAAGACCAGAGAAACAGGCATGTTGGCATCATTCACCTGCCTGCTTTTAAGCATTTACTGTTGAATACAGTTCCTATAGTAGGAGTCTAGACAAACTGTGGTCACTGTAAAAAAAAAAAAAAAGAACAAAACCAAAAACAAAAACAAAAAAACACACACACCAAAAAAACCCCAAAGTTCACTTTAGGTTGACAAGTCTCTCCTGCGTGAATGGAAGTAGCCCAGTATAGAGACCTTAGAGGCTTAAAGCAGAAAGGCTGTAAAAAGTCAGCAGATCAGCATGAGCCTACAAAACTCCTGAAATTCTGTTGCTGAGGTACCAGCCAGATCTTTTTAAAGATGTCCCTGTATTCTGGAGAATACAGAAGGAACAGAAGTAATGCCTTACTGGATCAGAGCATAGTGCCTATCTATATCTAACAGCAGCAACTGGAGGTGGTGCTTACAGGAAGCAGATCTGGCTGCTTTATGTGGTCCAATGCACTTATACTCTGCCAGCATCCACACTTTTTGTATTGAGGGCTGTTAAAGGCTGTATCCCTGACCCTGTCTTTTAGTGTCATTTTTGTAGATGTGTAGTCCACCAGTTTGATTCCTTTTGAATGTGCTGATGCTCTCTTTTTCTGCAGTGTTCTGTGGCAGAAATTTCAAGAGGTTTCCTGTCTTCTGTGTAGTAAACTTTTGCTATATTTGTTTTGAATGATCTAATAGTTTCTTTGAGTGATTCCTACTTCCAGTTTTGTAAATTTAGTGAGCAACAGTTCTGCATTCACTTTACCCATCAACAACTTAATTTCTTCTCTCCAGTTGGAGAGTCACAGTCTTTTCAGTTTCTTCTCATAAGGTCAGCAGCTGCTTGGTGATTTTTAGTTGCCTCTTTTGTACCTTCTCTTTTTTCACTGCACACAGTATTCTAGAATTAGGTGAACAGAGTATTTACACTGGCAAAATAATACCTGATACGTTGTTACCAATTTCTTTTTCTGATGGTGTCCAACACTGTGTTGCCTCTTGCAGCTGCCACTGCATGTTGGGCTGGTGATTTCAGAAGACTTTCAGTGGTGACTCCAGGGTCCTGCCTTGTAACTATCAGTTCTCAGTTCAGTATTTTATGGGCACCATTTATAGAATTTTTCTTTAGAAATATCACTTTTATCTAAATTGAAGCTCATTACCACCTTTTTTGCCCTCTATGTTAATTTTGATGTCCTTCTGGACATAAAATCCTTGCAATTGTAACAGCATTTAACTACCTGAAAAACTTAGGATCATGCAGAAGTTTGAAGATTTGACTTTACCAGCACACTGGGGAGGACATGGAATAAAACTGACTGCAACAGCAGTCTCAGGGAGGGGACTGCACTGTTGACTGTTGTGCATTTTGAAAGGAGAATGACTGTTAAGTTCTACCTTTTGCTTTCCTTTAATTAGCATTCTATTAAAAAAAACCAAAACAAAACAAAAAACCACCCACAACAAAACAAACCAAAACAAAACTTTTTCTAATCCATTCTAATTTAATTTCTTTAATATCCTTTAATACAGAGCTTTCTTGAGGGTTGGGGGGGAGGTGTTATTGGTGTTTGGGGTTTTTTAATCCAAATATATTATATTCCTTGGATTCCTTTTGTCTGTGTTCGTGTTGTGTTTACCAGTTCTTGGGGAATTCTGTCCTTTGTCCGTTAGTGTTATGCAATTGTTTGTTTCCTATCCTGTCTCCATGTGAAGCCAGTCAATACATGAGATACTAACCATGGTGTTAAGGCATTTCAATCTTCCAGTGCCTCCTGCTGAGAAAGTGTAATTATAAAAGGAAAGAGAGGGGGGGAAAAGTGCCTAAAGGTAAACTGCTATATTGAGAAGTGACAAGGAAGAATGCTGCTCTAGAAGAAGAGGAATCATAATCTTTCAAGGTTTTCTATGACAGAAGGAGTAATGTGTTCCTGAAATGATTTTTGACATAGCAGAACTTTCAGAACAAATTCTGTGGCATTTGCCTTCGACTTTGTGGCAGGGGTTTAGCAGATCTGAAGAAGCCAGTCAAGGATCTTGTACAGGGTCATTAATTTTTGATATCCCTGGTTTTATTTGTCATGAGTTAAGTATGTCAGTCTATGGCAACAGGAATTGCAGTCAACCTGTAGGACAAATGTCATGCATCGAAATAGTATGTAACAGTTCCTCTTTTGAAGTTGGACTAGTAATTTAGAAGCTCCATATGTTTCTAAGAAAAATATTAGTTGGGTCTTAAGCTTGGAAAGATCTATAGTTACTGTCCTTGTTGCACACTTACCTTGCAAGCTGTTTTCAGTGGTTTCTTACATGATCATATCAGAATGAAGAGTCCACATGAGAATGCAGCTTTGATCTTAGCTTCCTTTCATCTGAACTGGTAAATTCGCGCTAACTGAAGTTTATCTAACAGTTTTGAAGAGTGAAGGTTATGGTTACGTACATAGATATCCTTAAAGCTTAATGGAACAAGGCAGAATTTAGGTATTAGAAGTAGAATTTTTGAGTCCACTTTTTTCTGTGTATGTGTTTAACTTATACACAATTTCCTTACTGGTTGCTAGATGATGGTATTGTTCAGAGAAGCTTTTGTTGCCATGAAAAATAGTTGTCAGTGTATTTTCTGTCTATATATATATGTATGTATACTAATTTAGTAATATTTACAAGGAGACTGAAAGTTTCTGACCAATGTGTGAGGTTGTCATTTCAGCTTCTCTCCCATATCTTTGCACAAACACTGCAATACAAGCTTGCATTTTCCATCATTTTGTGGATGGTGAAGAACTCTCTAAAAAGAAAAAAAATCTAGCCAGATGTAAATCATAACTAATGAAAAGTATTCCATTTCAGTCTATAGATCTATTTTAAAGTAGCTACTTCCAGTTGCTCTAGTTTGTTTGTTAATGGCTGTCAAATAATGTTAAAACTTTGAAAGCTGAACTAAAACAAAACCCAATAATAAACAGAAGCTTGGAGAGGTGACAGTATCATAGGTAAGAGTTACAGTGTTCTCACAAGTTTTAGTTTTCTGCTAGTTCTGCTGAAATGTATGTGATTTTCTCTAGGTCATTTTGTTAGAGGAAAAACATATTTTTGAAATAATAGACATTGTTACTGGCTGAGTTGTTTTTTAGCTCTGTGACTTGGCAAATGAGTCTACAGGTCAGGTTTAAAGCTTTTCTTTCTTTCTAAGGCCACTCCATGCCCAAAAGAACCAAATAAAGAAATGATTAATGATGGAGCTTCTTGGACAATCATTAGCACAGATAAAGCAGAATACACATTTTATGAGGGGATGGGACCGGTCCATGCTCCAGTGACACCTGTGCCTGTTGTAGAAAGTCTTCAGGTAAGTTTGTTTGTTTTTTTTTTAATAAACTCTTGTGTGTGAGATTATTTTTGTAATACTGATTTAACCTTCATGGTACCTTTGTGGAATACTGTAGGAAAACATTCTTACTAGCTTTATAAATATGAAAATTACTTTATGTTGCAATAATTTTTCTTACCTACATTTCAGAATACATGAGCCTGTCCATCACAGGAGTAATATTAATATTGTTCTATACAAATTAAGAATTTTATTTCTTAAAATACTATGGTAGTGATATCCTTAGGATTTTTACTTCTATTTGATGATTTAGAAATTGATTTTGGCTCTTAAAACAGCCAATTAAAGATCAAAGAGAGCCACTGAAACCTTATTAAGAAAATCAGCATTCTGCTGTGGAAAAACTTGAAGCTGTCCTAACACATTCCCTGAAAGATTCTTTGTTCTTTGTTTTCAAAGCCTTGTTGACTTCTGTTCTAAGTGGCCACTATCAAAACTTAGAAGTTCTGTCAGGATATTGAATTAATTGGCAATATCTTTTACATGTGTTACTTCTTTACAGTTCAGTCGTGTAGGTGTGTTTCAGTTTGATCCAACTGATAGAAACAGCACTGTTTACCATTCTTGTATGCATGTGAAGAATTTTTTTCTTTTTTTTTTTTTTTTCCTGAGGGGGGTGTTTGTTTTTATTAATACATGTGTTTTTGTAGATTTGCTTCTTATTTCTATTCACTCCCTTTCCAGTTGAATGGTGGCGGGGATGTAGCAATGTTGGAACTTACAGGACAGAACTTCACTCCAAATTTACGTGTCTGGTTTGGGGATGTGGAAGCTGAAACCATGTACAGGTACAGTATTTCCTACTACTTCTATGGCAATTAAGTTTTAGTGGATGCTTTGAAGAGTGTATGCTCATGTGTATACACTCAAGTGTATGCTTTCTGCCCTGCAGAAAGGGATCCAGGAGTGCTGGTTGACAGCAGGCTCAGTATGAGTCAGCAGTGTGCCCTGGCAGCCAAGAGGGCAAACCACATCCAGCTGGTCAAAAGAGGTGATTGTCCCACCGTATGTAGCATTAGTGTGGCCTCACCTTGAACACTGTGTGCAGTTCTGGGCCCCACAATTTAAGAAGGGTGTGAAGGGACTCAAATGTGTCCAGAGCAGGGCAAAAAAGCTGGTGAAAGGGCTGGAAGTAATGTCCTATGAAGGGCGAACTCTCTGCTCCTAAGGTTTCCTGAGAAGTGGCAGTGGGGAGGGAGGTGCTGATCTCTTTTCCCTGGTTCATGTGCCATGACACATGGGAATGGTTCAAAGCCTCATCTGGGTAGGCTCAAACTTGACATTGGGAAACGTTTCTTTACCAAGAGGGTGGTCAAACACTGGAACAGGCTTCCTGTAGAGGTGGTTGATGCCCCAAGCCTGTTGCTGTTTAAGAGGCATTTGCATGATGCCCTTAATAATTTTCTTTAACTTTTGATCAGCCCTGAAGTGGTCAGGCAGTTGGACTACATAATCATTGTAGGTCCCTTCCAATTGTTCTGTTCTATTCTTTAGGCTTAAATTTTATTATGCTGAGTTGACTCTCCTGTTTTTCAGATGCGCAGAGAGCATGCTATGTGTTGTTCCAGACATTTCTGCATTTCGAGAGGGTTGGAGGTGGGTCCGTCAGCCAGTCCAGGTTCCAGTAACTTTGGTCCGTAATGATGGCATAATTTACTCCACCAGCCTTACCTTTACATACACACCGGAACCAGGGCCACGACCACACTGCAGTGCTGCTGGAGCAATCCTCAGAGCCAACTCAAGCCTCATGGCTTCCAGTGAAACAAATACAAACAGCGAGGGAAGTTACACAAACGTCAGCACAAATCCAACCAATGTCACATCATCTACAGCAACTGTAGTTTCCTAACTACTGTTGTTTGTCTAGACTTTAACTGACTTTTAAGTGCTACATTCAAGAGAACTGAACAATTTTTGTGGTTTCATGGGAAAACACCTTTCCATTTTAGGTGATATTATTTGAACCTTGTTACCTGCAAGTGCTGATCTTAAATATAGAAGCCACAATAAAAAAAAAAAACATCCGAATCATAAGAACTTTATTGAAAATCTATTTTTCAGCTGTTTTTTTAATGGGCAAGAAACAAAAAATGTGGCTGGGATACATGTTGAGCAAACTAGAAAACATGAACACAACATAGTTTTTATGGACCAAGGAACTTGTATAAGCTTTAGTATAAAAGGTACATTTTCACCATACCTTTTTTGTATCACAACATATAGTACACTTTTGTTACCAAATAGTTTATATTTTTTTTTCCTCTGAGCTTTTGCTCTGAAGTATATTCAGGTTCCAAGCCTGACCATGCTTGTATAATCTAATTACCATACTCTTCCAGTTTTAAAAAAATATATATATTTTTGGTCTGTGGCTGGAACTGTTCCTTTTTTTAAACTGAAGTCTTGTGACTTTTTATGAACTGAAATTGTTTTTATTTCAGCAAGTAGAACCTTGTAAAGGCCAGCATATTTTTTTTAAGATTATATGAAGTCTGTGCAAAAGCTTTAAAAAATGCCTCTGCCTTGCCTGCAATACATGCAATGTATGTTAACTTTAGTGCTCTGTTTTCAGTCATTGTTAATAGTTATTTCTATTTTCCTTTTTAAAATATGTATTTATAGTGATAATTCATGAGGTTCTAACATTACATGAGTTTTTTTTTAAAGTGGCATCTCAAGCAGTCATATTAATGATTGTTCATGTCACAGGCATACGTTGGTGTTTTTGAAGGGTTGCTACTGGGTTACTCCCCCTCTTCCTTGCTCAGTCATATTGCATCTGAAAATGTTTCAGGATCTGTTCAGGTTTTCCTAATCTTGTACATAATTTGTATTAAGTGTAAGTTAAATGTTTTTATTTCGAAAGTGGAATGTTCCAAATAACTTCATTTGGCAGCATGTCTTCTGTCTTGTTGGCATGTAACTAAAATACCATGAGAAGTATGTGCTACAAATGGGATTGGTAGGTGATGCCCTTCATCACTCGAGAATCACAACAAGCATGTTTTTCTTCATACTGTTCAGTAAATTAGGCCAAACTTTGGTGTAACACTTGTATTGAGAACGTGCTTTCATTGTGAAGTGATCATACTGTAATAACTAGAAGTAAATTTTATTACTTAGAAATGGGCAAATAGAAAATCATAAAAGCACTATGAAGATGTCAACTCTTCCCATCCTTATTTCCTGTGGGTTTCTCTTTCCCTGCCAACAGCTTGTGCAACATTCAAGTCTTCTCTCCATCATAAATTCAAGGCTCATTTGCACTTTGACTTTGTTGGTTGTTGCATTTGTTTTTCATTTTGACTTTGCCTCCTTATAGACCTGCCTGCTTCATTTGTATTTGAAAGTATACCCCAGTAGTTCGTTTGTAGTCACAGAACTAGGCATAGACTCATAGGACAAGTTCTGATAGTGTGATCTTCCTCTTTAAAAGCCAAAATACAAATTTTGTGGTGTGTTCAGCCTTTTCTATACCCTAAAGTAAGAGCCACAACTGCTGTGTAAATGTGAACCTGTGGCTTCCTGCAGTGCATTGCTTACAAGCTTTATCTGTTGATCATTTTCATAGGGTTTTTATTTCTGACCACTTATTCCAATTTCAACACCCACCACCATTTTACAGCATTGTCTCTGCACCATATTTGTGTACTCTGACGCTCCATTCTACTTGTTTGCTTTAGTGCTCCGTTGTATGTGTGAAAACAATGTGGTTAAAGGAAGAAATCAGTTATAAAGCATATTTAGCTAATAGTAAAATCAGTGCCACTGTCCTTTTAAAATGTGCTTGTATTCTACCACAGGCCTTCATATTTGCTATTCTGTATTATGAAACTTATTCCCATGACATAGTCACAATGCTGGTTCTTAGCACTAGTGAATACTGCCTCACCTCATCTCCGTTTCAGTGACCAAGGGCAGAATTCATTGTGGCCTTATCTCTGGTTTAAACTGTTTACTGGCATTTACTTGCAAATCTGTTTACCTTTGTATGTGGTATAAAATTTTGTTTTGATTGTGTTGTGGCAGGAATCATTTCACAGTGTTTTTGTTAGGAGCATGTAAGTATCTTACAGTACGGCTTAATTCAAGAGCCACAGATTTTCATTACTAATTAGACTGAGAATTTACATAAGTGACATATATATCAGATTTAGAGGGTATTAAAGAACAAACCATGATAGACATACAGTAGGCAAACCATAACAAGCCTTGTAACCTTCAAAGACTATTTAAAATAGCTTTTCAGAACTTGACACCTGCTTTTATACTCATTATTTTAAAATTTTTACATATAAATGCAATACTTTTTATATTCAGTTTCTTTACTTGCAATAATTTTGCCCAATAGATACAATATTCCTTGACTTGTAAAGAACCTAATGACTTAGCCTAATTTCTGCTGTTCTACACACTACAGCCAAGTGGGTGAAAAAAAGAGACGATTAAGTTCTGCTTACAAGACTATGTTAAACCCCATTTTTCCCTTGGGCTTGTGGCTCCATTGTTGCCAGTAGTTATTCTGTAGTACAGAAATGGTCTTCCAGGTCCTTACTGTTGTTAAGTTGTCCAGTTGTTCAGATATATTCCTGAACGTTTTCCTGTGGGGTGATACTGTTACATTTATTGGCCTTGTGAGCTGTTAATTAATTTTCATGATATTAACAATTTCTCAAGATTTTGATAAAACTACTTTTAGAATGTTTCAGTATGAAACTATTATAACTGTTCAAGTCTAGCTGTTAAGTCTACTGTTAATTCTATATACATAGAAATTGAGTCTCTGTTCAGAATGTTGTTATAGTTCCAACTATAGGGAGAAAAAGCAA
Source organism: Phaethon aethereus (assembly GCF_964289735.1). Taxonomy (NCBI): domain Eukaryota; kingdom Metazoa; phylum Chordata; class Aves; order Phaethontiformes; family Phaethontidae; genus Phaethon; species Phaethon aethereus. The sequence continues at coordinate 64,454,902 of NC_138578.1, read as the reverse complement.
ATTAAGTGCTCAAATTTAGCTATGCATTGTTTTCTTTTATTTGGAACTGCATTTCAGAATTCAACACTAGTGTGGTCTTTAATAATCTGCTGCTGATGTTTTTCCTAATTATTTGCCTTGAGGGCATCCCACAACTGTGTTAATAATGGTATTCTGTACTACTTTTAATTGCACAGACTTATAAGATCAGAATGGTTACCTGAAAAGACATGAACTCGAGACATAAATCAGTGAATTCCCCTTATACAAAATATTACTGCCAAGTGAAACAAATTATCTGTCGGAAGTAAGCTACCCACTTGTAGATTATATGATTCCATAGACATGTCCCTCTTGAAACTAAGATGCTCTTCAATAATTAACCATATTATTTACTTTCTTTCAAAAGCAGCTGTGTTTATGAGTACTGAACAAATGTGTATACTTTCCTGTGCCAGACTTTTGACTTTGTTTTCAAGCACTGTACTGTGGGATTGAGTGGCAGCTTTGTTAGAAAAAGAAGTATATTAGGGTTTCTACTTAACCCTTTTAGGACTGAACAATTTATTCCCTTTAAAAGCTGTAAAATAAATGAGCGGTTCTAACTCTGTAAACATTCTGTGTTCAGCACTGCAGTTGCCCCATCTGGAGGTGCTATGCTAATATAATTTTTTAAAAATTCTGTAGCATGTGTATACATTCAGTCTTAAAAGGGTTATTTTTACAAACTGTGCACCTGTAAAGTTTCTTAGCAATAAGGTAGAAAAATGAGCAAGTTTTTACCATAATTTTGTAGAATTAATTGCTCAGTTCCATATTTCATCAAAAAAACCCTGCAATATGGGCAGTTTTGAGGATTAAATAAAAGTGAAATGTAAACCACATAAAAGTGTTTTTGTCAAGTGTACTCTGTGTGTGTATGTGCATATACTATTGGGTTTCACTTTTTTCCTACAAGGCTAAAGATAAAATGCCATGTTACTGTTGATGTGACAAACATAATTGAACATCTGTATGATGATATCGTACAAGTAGTTATGATTTGATCAGGTGTTGAAACTTGCCACGTTTTTGTGGATTTTTTTCAATGCTAACCAAGGAATATGATTTTTTTTTTTTTCCCCTGCGAATGAACAGTGAGGTCATCTATGGAACCAGAACAACACAAAAGACAACCAACCCCAGGAGTGGAAAAGTCATCAGTAGTTATGAGGCTATGCACACTGGACTCCACTTAAACGGGATCTGGAATGCCCACCCAAAAATCTAAATCGGTTTCATTATTGCTTGTATTATTGCTGGAGTTAGATAAGAAACTGTTTTTTCCAATAATGTAAAAAAAAAAAAAGGTTCACTTTTTTATATTATTTATTAAATAAGAAAAAATGAACTGTGTTTAATTGTTTAACTTTAGCAGCTTTATTATTGCAACTAGTATACCTGACTTGTTTTCATCGTTTTTTTAGTTGCAGACTGTCTAATATTTCTTTCAGTTGGCTAATAATTAGAACTAGAAATTTAGCAAGTTAGCTTATTTCTTGCTTTGACAGAATATTCTAGTAGGGCCATAAGGACCAACTAGAAATTACACATATTTGCAAGCACAAGTGACACAATCACTTGAAAAAATTTTCCGAGATGGGAAGTGGACGCAGCAGAGAGAGAGTTTGGAACGGCAGAAACCTACCAGTACTAGTTTTGATTAAACTAACAGAAGAACTACTGGTTTATCCGTAAGACTGCGAAGGGGGCAGAAGTGGCTGTTAAGAAGGTGCGGCAAGAGAGAGAGAAGCATTACAGATTTTTATTGAAACAGCTGCAAAGGTGAATGCTGTTGTTACTAAGGCACATAAAATAGCCGGATACTTCAACACTGGTGGAGCTTCTGCTGTTTGAAACAGAGACAGCATGGGCAGACTGCATTTCAACATTATTTTAAAGACTCCTGGAGTCTGTTTCTGGAATGATAAATTGATTCTTCAATAGCAAAATAGAAATTGTCTTTGAGGTTTTGGCAAAGAGAGTGGTCACTTGCTAAACTTCAGTGTTGGTATAGTTGGAAGAAACTGCATGGGATGGTGCTGGTCTTAGATGCAGAACTACAGATATAAAAAAATCTCTTAATCTAAACCTTGGCAATTAGCTATATAGGTAGTCTCAATAATAAATCCTGTTAAAATCCAGATTAGAAGATTAAAAGGAGAATGGTGTGAAATTATTTGGCTAAAGGAAAGGGTTCACTTGGAGGATTATACGCAATATATGCCACTTAAGAACATTCAGAATTACAGAACTGGGACAGGTAGTTTACCTTTCACAGTGCCCTATTTGGATTGGAGTTGCATGCTTCTGAGAAGGGTAGAAAAAAACTTGTAAGCGCTCAATTAGCGTGTCTGTAAAGGGTATTTATTTCTGATACCCAGTAGCACATCCTTAGTGTGAGGCCAAAAGCATGAAGAGTTACAGCCCATATTTATTTTGTATTTAATTTTGTATTTAATATCAACAATAATTATGTATGCTAAAGGGAAACAAGTCGAAGTATTGATTCTCTGTAGAAGCAAACTTGCAAGCTAACTGCTGTCTGGAAAAGATCTGATAAAGCCTTCTGAATTTGACATCTTTCAGGTTCTGCATCTCCCTCAACTATGGAGAGGGATAGTTAAAAGTTTGCTGTCAGCTTTTCCATGTGCTATTGCCTTTGTATTCTAGTCTCAGTTCCCTTCCTTTTCATGTGTACTTTTCCAGATCCTCAATTAGTTTGCAGTTTTTCTCAGAACGTGTAAATTTTGCTGCATAATTTAGGGGAGGGGAGCCAGTGCTAAGTAAGGTGAACTATAACTTTTGAAACTATGTGCTATCATCTCTGTGCTGTTTCTACTGTTCTGCTGTGGCATGGGGGAGAAAGAAATATTAGTTGTTTGGTTTTTAAGCTGCTTGTAGGTACATTGAATACAAGTTTCTGCAGACCTGGCCTTTCTGCAGACCTGCAGGCCTTTATCTACAGGTGACACACATAATTTGGAACCATATAAAGGTGCCTGTGAATCTTTACCAGAATTTAGAAATTCTTTGTTTATTATTCATCTTTTCATTATATTTCCTGTAATGTTGCCCCCTTATCTATGTTCATTAAAACCTCAGATCATCTCTGCTTTTAACTAAAATACCTTTGTTCTATTTGCCGATTTGTTCACTGGGAAATTTGTCCATTGCCACCTCTGCGAAACCCCACGGATGTGTTTCACAGGCAAGATGGGACCTTGTGCCATTCGAGCACCTTCTGTGCTCTACCTCCATCTCTTACTTTCTACTGCAGCTTCTCCCGAGTGACTTGACTTCGAGGCCTTTGACGTATGATTAATTTGTTCATTGCTATACCATACATTAAGACACAATAAATTACTATCCGTTGGCCATCCTTTACAGAAGGAAAGATTTTGTTGCAGAAACCGCAGCCTTACAGACCATATAATCAGAATCTTTTTAAGAACTTCATAGTTCTGCTTGAAGAATAACTTCAACAACTGTATAAAAGATAGACGTAAATATCTATCTGTACTATGTTTTCTGTCTTGAAACGGTCTGGTTTAATAGCCAACTGGTCACGAACATATAATGAGTTCTTAAAATCTCTGAGTGCGTTTAGTTCAGTTTCAACCCCAGTGACTATTTTTTTTGAGTGAGACAGTTTTTTCTACTGTTTCTTCTTGATTTTGACAATTCTGATAGAATTGTACATGATCTGTTCAGAGCTAATCCAGCCAAAGTATGTGTGCTGTGAAATGGGTTGTGATCCAGAGGTCACACATTGGTGTGTTCATTACACATGGCAAACGTGACAGCAGTGACTTCAAACTTGGTTTTTTGGTCTCTATGCAAGACCACTTTGCATGGTACTGCTGTATGTGCATGTAGTTGCTGAGTTTAGTTCAGTGTGAACTCTAAATGTTTAATTTCTTCACCTGCATAAACATGTCTCATGCAGCACTGTATAGATACAGAGACACACGGAAAAACCCCAAAATCAAAGACACCAATGGTTGGTTTGTATCTTGTTGGCTTCCATTGTTCCCTTTCATCCCCAGTAATCTATTACTAGAATGTCTTAAATTATGTCTTTTTCCTATTCTTGTACTTTTTTCTGTTTGTTCTCAGTTAGGTGTGCTTCAAATTCCATTTCAGTTCTCTCACTGCCAACATTTTTACATTGCGGAAATTGGGAAAGAGCAGATAGAGGGTTCATGGTGATTGAATTCACTGCCTTAAAAAACATAACAGAATTCCCAAAAAATGCGTGAGAGAGATTCAGCAACATTATTAGATTTTAACATGAAAGAAATAATTAGGATAGGAAATGGTATATCTGATTTTTTTTAATGTATTCTCATGGTGGTCTTAATGAAATATATTTCTATGCTTTGCCTTTGAAAGCAAGAATTTTCAATTTCTCACACTCTTTAACATAGTTCTGTGGAATTCTTTATTTGCAAGATTGAGAAAACAAGCACCTCAACATACAGACAAGGCAAGTGCAGATTTGCCTCTTGATGTCAATGCGGTTTCTAATACAGCATCTACTGCCTTCTCTTCAGGGAAGAAAGCAAGCCGTCCCGTAGTTCCTTTGTCCTGCTCAGATTTTAGAGGTGTTGCAGGCTGATTTGTATAAGTCATTTCAAGCACTGTAATTAAGTACAGTTGCTAAGGTGGCACAGTCTGGCAATCAGCAATTAACACAAAGCAGAATGCCATATAAAACCATTTAAAAAAAAAAAAGTGTTAAATCTTGTATTGACGAAGCAGGCAACTAACACAAAATTCTCGGTGAAGTAGGAGTTTGGTTTATTTTTTTCAAATGAAAATGTCTTGGGGCAGCGCGGTGCAGATTGCTGATTAGTTACTACAAATTTCAGAATAGAGTTCCAAGCAAATTAAATTATTTCTGAAGGGCCTGATGTGGATTAACCTTTGTGCGGGCATATGCATCTGTTTTGACGATCCTTTTGCCGCTCCATACTGCTTTTTACAGCATGCCTGGGTTTGAGGAGCCGTCTGGGTTTTGGACTCCGCTTGATGTGATGACCCCATGCTCATGTCATCTTCAGGGTTTCACACATTCAGGTTTTGAACTTCTAAATCAATTTTTGGTAAACAGTTTTACCTTGGTGATTTAATAGACATACAAACCAAATAATGGTCTGAAAAATTTGTTTATTCTTTACTTAATTTACAAGTAATGTTGATAAGGAAAATTCTTTTCCTTATTTTGTGAGGATAAATGCAGTCGGTGAGTGTTTAAGCTTTCAAATACATCTGCACTTTCAACCAGGTGGCTCATTTTTCAAGTTAATAATTGTATGCTATTCATTCAAAGAAAAAAGGTGATGTGATTTTTATTGTTGTTTTGTATTTCTGCCTTCAGATACCTTGTTCTTTGTCTGAGCTGTCATGAGCCAAGTGTGTTTCATTCTAAAAGTTATGATCTGGCTGTCTTCATATCCTGGACTTCTTCAAAATTCAGAGCTTGAAATGATAAATTTTGATAAAATTCTACTTTTGCACAACTTTTTACTGTCAGATTACAGAAAAACTTAGAGAAAACAGATAGCAGCTACCAATGTAAATGTGTTAAATTAGAAAGCAACAAAAAAAATCCATTTCCTCTCGCTGGACATTAGGATGGTGAAACAATAAATTGGGCTTACTACCTGCATGAGACGATCTTCACAGCAAGGAGAAAATTTAAATATGTCATGCAGTCATAGGTATTAAAAATTATATGTGAATCTCTTGTTTGCAGCTTGTTCCTCCAACTACCTTGAAGAATACAGCTATGAAATATGGGTAGAGTTTTGCCATTCATCTGCCGGGATCTGAGAAAAGTTTATTAACCAATTTCACATTATATTACAATCTAACTTCTCTTTCGCTCGCCTGTACTTTCATCCTGTTTTAACAAGTAAATTCTTTGCAGCTGGCCATATTACAGTGAACACTAACAATATTGATGTTTTATCTTGTTTTTCAGTTCATTCAGTATTTACGTGCCTATGAAAATGTTCCTTTCTTTTAAAAAGCATGTCTAAATGCTCGTCAGCTTGTGAAGTGTTCTCTGCAAAAGCACTACGGTGTGCAAACTGAACCGTTTTCATTACTCCGGTGCCGGAAATTCACTGTCCCAATAGAGTAATGTCCTGATGCAAAGGGCGTTTGTCCCGGTCTCAGGTGGGGGTGGAAACAATGAGTTTAGACCTTAAGTTAAACGTAAGTGCCGCCAAATTGTTACCTAAGATGGAGGGGGAGAGGCAATGGCAAAGCTGAATGCTAGTTTTTAAGCCGGACTGCTGGAAGTTTCAGGGCTGGTGGGCGTTACGAATCGTGGAATGGGTGCAGTCATTAAAGTCTGAGTGGTGCTTGTCATGGAGGCCAAGAAGATACGCTGCTGTTTGGGGCTTTTTTCCCACTGGCCAGCAGTGATGTTGGCTCAGGAGGAGGAATGATCACACGTGAAGCCCCTCTGTCGAGTGCTGGTTAAGGTGTCCCCTTGATGGCCAGAACTTATGAATCATTTTATTGTAAAACCTAACAATGTAAAATGGGAAAAACCAAATAACAGGTGAATAATAACAATTTGATAAGCTGTTGTGGTCTAGCAGAACTGAGTCGCAATCTGCTGTTCTCTAGTATTTCATTAATTTTCGTGGAGGAACAGTCAAGAAGCTCAGCTATAAAATATAAAATCATATCCAAGATATCTACTAGGAAAACTCAGGCATGTGTGTCATCCAAGTTGAAGTCATCTTGAATTTACCTAATCTTAACCGATTTGATGTATTTTACAGGGCCACATAGAGCAAGTTAAAAAAAAAAGTCACCTAGTTAAGATGCTTACTTTGGATGCGAAGTTGGGACATGAGTAGCTCTGTTGCATCCCACTGAAGTACAGTAATTGTTTCTCTAGGGATTTATAATCTATTTTCCCGGTTTCTCCTATTAAGAATAATTTATAGGCATTGATAAAACCCCAGACCGGAGAGGCTGTAAAGCCTGTCTTCCAGGTAACCGTTTAGTGGGTCCATTGGACCCACTGGAATGAGCAAACTGAGGTTTAAATCCTTATTCTGAAACACGAAGAACTAAAACCTGATTCTCTCTCATCCGAAATCAGAAATTTGTCTTGGACCAGAGGAGCTTTCTCCCTGCCAAAAGGGGTTCACTCTGGCTCACCTCCATCAAAAAGGTTCTGATTAGACAGTTTAATAGGAAAGCTCCTGACGAACTCTCACTTCACCTAACTTCCCAGTTGAAGCTGAACTGTAAAGTTCTTCATGGAGTGAATTAGATCCCTGAGATGGAGAAATACGGATGGTTTGGTGCGCACCAATGAAAAGCCAAGTCACGTTAAGCGAGGATGCTGAAGAACCGTCGCCTTCAGCGCTTTTGGGTCCTTGATGAGGATCTGGGCACAGCAGACCACAGGCAAAAATGCAAGGGATAAGTATGGGTTTGTGTGTAAGTGAAACTGGGGGCTACTGGACTTCAAACTGTAGCCACCACCCAGAAACCCCCCGCTGGTGGCTGTTGGATCAGGAATACGCCAATAATGTGCTGGCTTTCTACTTGCTAAGTCACCCTGGAAATCGGCTGAGCTTTTGAGTGGAGAGATGCCGGAATCTCAGCTTAGAGGCAGAGCTAAAATTTCAATTCATTAGGAAGGTGGAAGAAGAATTGTTTTCCTGTAAATGATTCAAACCCTCCAGCACCTTACTACAACACGAAACCTATTCTAAATGCTCTAAATAACCTGGGGGCGGGGGGGAAAGCCTGCACTTCAGTGGCCCCATAGAGCCCCTCTGCTTCAGTGGCCTCCCAAGCCCCAGCCCCACACCGCGCTCTATATGTGGGTGTTGCAGCAGCTGCTGTTTGGGAACAAACAGGGTTAGCTGGGACTGACCCCAGGCTGGGTTTGAAGCAGAAGTAGCTAATGAAGCACACGATGTTTCCAAGTCCTCAGCAGCACCTCAGGTATTCTGCTCCTTCATTTAGACCATTTCTTGCAAGGTTTATCCCTTTCTGAAGATTTCGGTTGTGGGTGTAAACGACCTCATCCACTCACCCAGGCCAAAAGACATTTAAACGTCTATGTTTTAAATGAACTTCTTATTTCAACAGTCACAATCTACATACTCATTCAGCGGCCCAAAAATGCTGCTCCTTCTTCACCACGTACCAAAAATTCTGATCTACTCTCACCCTGCTGCCCAAACCTCCACCTCCCTTAACAGTACGTATATATGTGCTGTCAGTCCTTAAAATGTATTGCAATGAGTTAGATCTAGAAAGCCCATCTGTGTCTCCCCTTGTTGGTAGGCCACGCCGTACGAGGTAGATTAGTCGTCACACCTCGCTTCACGCCGTGGAAAGAGCTGAAGGGCCCAAATGCAAGAAACCAAATTGTTCAAAACGGTCCATCATTTTTGAAAAGCAATTTGTCATCGGAATCCTGAAATATTAGTAGAAGTAACCTTGGGGTTTGATGAAGCTAACCAAAATGCATCAGGAGGAACAATGAAAAATTGCTTTTATTTTCCGGATACAAAGCAACGATGGTTTTCTTGGTGGCCTGTGTGTGAGAGCGTTAGATCTGACATACTCCACGTGGAAAAGGGGAGTCGCCAGAATTGGAGATCAAGTCATAGGAGTTGAAAGGGAAAGATTCGTATTAAAGCTATGAAACAAAGTAAAGGGAACTGAAGGCAGATACAAAATTTTGCTGTGGAGGGGGAAAAAAATAAGTGGATGTAAAGTTGCTTGATCGTGTAACTAAAAAGCAGGTGTTCCCGAGTGTCGCTTCTTCAAAAGCCCTTCCAGCCGCTATCTACGATAACTGATCACACAGGTGGAGAGAGTCTCACAGACACAGGGAGGTACTCAAAAGCACTTGCACAAATATGTTCCTCCAGGGAGGACCAAGGACAAATGTAAGTAAATAACAATTCTTGGCTCAGCAGCAGAGCCTGAGGTTGCACAGATGGCTACGTTGGAGCCCAGAGGCGCATGGAAATAATATCAAAGTTCTTCAGTTTGTTTTATGTAGTAGTAGATTAGAAAACATTATTCAAACTAAATTTGGAGGGAGTGCAGATGCAACATGAATCAGTTATAAAATAGCATTTTGCTAAGTTTATATTAATTTGGAAACATGTTGCTCTTGGAGTTAGGAGCATAATTGAATGTACAAGGCATTGTAGTCCAAGCAGACACGCAGATTTGGAAATTGCTAACTAGCGAAGCCAACTGGTAGCACCGAGACGCGTAGCAGACTGCTGCTGTCGGTCGTCAGAACGACGACACGGAAGCCCCGCGGTGAAAAAGAGCGTTAGCAAACGTGAGCCGGAGGTGGGGCAGGAGAGGCAAGATGTGTTTCCTCCTAGCAGAGAGTACCACTCTCTTAAAAGTTCCTTCACAGGATGCTAGCGAAGAGCAGACTGTTTCAATTAAGTGTCAAGGCAAGCCCGGCATGTTGGGGTTAGAGGAGGGCGTTGGTTGCGGGGGGGGGGGGGGGGTTTCTTTTTGAGATAATCCCTTGATCTGTCGGGTTTTTTTTCTCCTTACATGGCTGCAACTGGTTTTTATGGTTTCTGAAACCGCTGTCACTTCTAGCTCTGTCTGATGGAGCTTAGGGTCCCCGGCCGCCTCCTGCCACGCCGGCGGCAGCAGAGACGAGGTCTGTGTTGGCTGGTGGACGAGACCTGGGGGTGCAGCTCTCAACAGGTCCCATGGATGTGCAGTGTTCTGGGGGTCTGGGGTGTTGGGCTTTGAAGACAGAGGAACGTAGTGTTAATATTCTCTTAACCCGTCTAGAACGTAATAATATTGTGGCATTGCAGCGAGGGATGCCTGACTCTTACAGAGGGCACAGCTGCCTTTTCTCTTGCTCTCAAGGGGGTCTTGACAATCCAAAACCAAAAGGTGTTTGCGACGATTTTCCCTCTCCACAGATCAGATCACATTCTCCTTTCCGCCTTATTACAATGTTTTTCCCCACTCTACAAAGCTGAAATGTTTCCCGCTCACCTTCCCCTCCATTCCTCCCCCAGCCCTATCTTTGGGCTCTGCAGAACGACGTTTCCAGCTGCAAGTGCATCAGATTCAGCTTTGTCTTCAGCCCCTGTCTTTCTAAATATTCCCTCTTCTACCAGTCTCATTAATCTCTTACAAGTCTCACACAAGAAATGTAGGACAAAGCTGTACCTCTGCAGCTTGCTTTCTCTCCTCTGTCTCTTCTTCTCCCTCTCTACGCAGCCTCTGTAGTTGGAGGCTCCTCAGTCCTGGCTTCCACGTGCCACAAAGAAAGTCTATCCTGCTTTTAACAAATATTTGATGAATTAGTGCAGCGGAGGAGTCACGTCAGGTGTTAATAAACATTTGATGTCTTGCGGAAAACCCTGCCTCTCAATAAACGTTCTTTGAATTTCCACCAGCTTTTACTTTTGGCTGCTTGAAAAAAGGAAGGCAATAAATGCATAAGGAAAAAAATGCTTGAAAAATACCAGGGAACACACAGCTATGCCTGACAGTCTCTCCTGCACTGTATTGTTTTGCTTCAGTCAGTTGACACTATTTAAACAGGTTTCCTATTTAATAAACACAAGGGCGCTGAGATATGTTTTCTGGATCCTCTTCCTAGATCCGCAAATCCAGTGAAGCGAAGACTTTGAAATCAGCAGAACTTTCTTCTGGTTAAAAAACCACTGTAAGAACCTGTCTTATAGCCGAAAATTCGCTTTAGTCGCTACTGATTTTCTTGTAACTCAGTTGAAGGCTGACCACGTCCGGGCTGCAAATAAACAGCCCTTTGTCTTCAAGACAGCGCGGCCACCTCGTCCTGCCATGACCTCTGTCCTGCCCCGTCAGACGATCGGAGGCGCGTTCAATCGGTCCTAGCTCCCTGGGAAGCTAGAAGGGACGTGAGGTTGGGTTTTCAGCAGAAGCAGCAGCTGCCCCCCCTCTGATACAACGCACTGAAACACCATTTTAGTGTTATTTTTCCTGCTTGCATGTGGGCTGTGGCAGGACCATCTTTTGGGAAGCCACCAGAAGAAGTCACTCCAAAGACAGGGTGCCTTGGATGACATTACTGTCCTTATATTCCTTTACAGTAATAGCAAGCTGGTCACAGCAACGCTGACAGATGCCACCACAGGGATGTGGACTGAGTTTTGAGCCAGTTTCAGAGCAAGGAAGCAGTTCTGGTCACTCTGCATCTACCATCAGTTGAGGTATGAAATCCTGAAGATCTCGGGTGTTGAAAGGCCCCGGGGCAGGTTCGTAAGAGTCAGTGCGGCATTCCCAGCTGGCTGCCCAGTTCGCTCTTGGGTGTCGTCATCTGTTTATTAGTTATCCCTGAGGTTCCATGTCTGTGTGTCATTCTTCACTTGGTCATGAATGAGGCCTCATCAGTTGCTAAATATTCTCAGGACAAGGCCCTGAGCCACTGTCCATTTAATTAAAAAAAAACCCAAACAAACAGGCTCTAATGGCAAGGCGAGAGCATGAGCAGCCCCTCATCTTTCCTATGGATTTAGGTTCTGTACGTGTGACTGTTCTTCACCCTTGTTTTGTAACACCGGCGTTTGTGCAGCGTTCACAGGAGCGCTGCAGTGATTTGTCCACTGTTTTAAATCAAACTTGGCCTATAAGTTGCATTTCTTCATTCTATCAGGAGATATTTTTAAGAATTTTAATAACTGCCAAAATAGCAGGAAATCAGTTAAATGGTGTTTGCCCCGTAGGGGATGATTCGTACTTGACGTTTGCTACCTGCTGATGCTAATGAAGATGTTTTGTTGTTTTGTTCTCGTCTCACAGTGCAGTGGACAACTGACATCTCACTAGCTCCAGATTAGTGCTTTTTGGATGCAACTGGGAGCGGAAGCCAAAGAAGACTCTTGATGCCATAATTATCTGTGGAGATGCAGACAAATAACTCCCAGCAGGGGTGATTTGCCATCAGGCAAGCAAAGCAGGAGCTTTACAATTCATGAACATTTCCTTTGCATTTTTTTTTTCTTGGGTAGGTACCCACGGCAGCCTAACGAGCGTTGCAGGAGGGAAAAATAAAAAGGTAGTGCCAGAAATGGGTCTTTTTATAAAGCACTTAGAAATTCCGGCATCTTTAAGGCACGCTTTACTGTGATGTGGAGGTAACTGGTGAGGTGAGGGCCAAGGACGGATCGTACATAAAAAGGTGGAGCTGTTTAACAGAAATGAATAATGCGTACGGATAAATGGGTAGGACAGCTATGATCGGAGGGTGAGCGAACTGCTGGCCTACAAACACACCGGAGTGAAGTGTGATATGATTGGCCTGTGTCATATTTTAAATGGAAGAGCAGGACATTTTGTAAGAAAAAAACCCCAAAACATATACTCTTTACCACCTCGTCTCTGATGCTGTAATAAAAAGTTTACAGCCTCTCCCTTCATATAATCCTTACTCAAAGCTATTAAGTTTCATCTCATCCTTCTTCACTTTCCTTTTGAGAATAGGCATCTTTTGCCACTAGGGTCCCTAAGTTTCTCTCAACATCCGATCAACTTAGACCGAGGAAAAAAAAAAGAGCCGTGTTTACCAAAGTCCTGAGAAACAGAAGAGGAAGCAAGTACCATCCTTGAATTTGAAGAAACTCTTAGTTTGTGTATCTTGATTTATACAAAAAAGCATCACCTATGGAAAAATGGGTATATGAGAAAATAAAGGAGACTGGTAGCTATTAAAGTCCTCTCAGCACCTAAATGAATACTTCCAAGATTATTGCTTCGTGGGGGAAAAAAAAAAAATTTTAAAAATCGCCTTCATCATTGCCATCGTAAGATCACAAGATGGCCCGACTGCGGCCAGTAAGCGCCTGCCGCGTCCCGGTCCGTGTGCAGTGCAAGCGCATCTGGCCGTGGATTAGCTTGGGTTGAGCAGCAGGAGCCGTGTTACACCCTGCTCCGGGCTCGGCCGGATTTTCCTGGCAGCCTCCGTCTGTGCGGCCCCGGGGAGGGCAGCGGTCCTCGGCCCAGCACGCTGCCCCGGCACGGCCCTGCGCGTCCTCCGAGCAAGCGCCGGCTTTTAAGGAGAATCCCGCTAAAATGCTGTTGGGAACCGTGTGAGCGTGCGCTTGGTTGCTACGCCCTGGCTGCGATATTTCTGCGCTGTATGATTTCGGTATAGCCCCGTCCCGAAACCAGCTGTTCCGAGCCAGAAGAGCCTCGTGATGCCACGTGAGCCTGTCAAGCTGAAATGATGGGGGGAATGGAGAGGAGGCTGCTTTCTGGGAAAGTAAGTCAGGGAAGGAAAATAAACCTGACAAAGGGGGAAAAAAAAAAGAAAAACCTAGCAGTTGTTGGTGGGGGGAAAGTAACCTGGAGGCTGGGAAGGGTACAGAAGGAAAAAAGATGGTGACATGCAGCCGAAAGAGGTAAGAGAAAGGCAAAGAGAGAAAAAACACCCGGGAGTCGGGGGAGAAAGGGGAAGAAGAGAGAGACTTCAGAGATTTATGGGCATTATACAACAGAAATTTATTGTTTTGCCATTTGTCTGCTACATCTGGGAAACAGTTTCCCTTTAATCACTGCCCATTGCAGAAGCAGACTTTTAGGATAGGATTTCTCCCCCCAAGCCCTATAAACCAATGTTAAAATCAGGAGACCTCCTGAGCTCTTCTATTTTGGTAGGTCCCACCCGCGTTTATTGCCGAAGGTTCATTGCCGCTAGTGGCAGCAGCTGAATTACGGGTGCTGGGAGGGCTCCATGGCTCCCGCGCAAAGAAAGGGCAACCTCTGGAGCCAGGAGCAACTCCACAGCGCACCGCGCGGGGCCAACGGCGGCAAGATGCGCGCGAGCTGCGGCGGGGCCGGAGCATCCTCTGCTAGGAGACCAGGGCGGGAGGCGACGAAACGACGGCATTGCAATGTCGCGCCTTAAAAACGTACTTCCTACCCCTTGCTGGAATTTGGCTTAAGGCTCTGGCTTCGGGGGCTTGGTCAAAGAGCTGATGTCTTGGTTTTAAAGGGAAAAAGGTGCGTAGGGGGGCAATGGAGGGGAAGAACGGCACCTGCACAGAAGGAGCCCCGGGCAAACAGAATCGTGTCCGTTCGGGCACATTTCTAACCCTTCCCTGGTTGTCAGCTGACCGCCACTCCATCGGGATCTTCTTCTCCTGCCTCCCTCACGTCATCACCTCCAAATTGTGCTCCCTGGTAGTTACGAGCGGGGAATCAATCAGGGGCTCCGCTCTTGTCAGCCACAGGTACCGGGGGCCGCGGGGGCTGTGATCCGACTAAGGCGTTGTTGAAAATAGCTGTTGCCTTTCATCTGAAACCACCGTCCTCGGGCTGAATCGGTGGGAGCAGGCGAGTGGCGCGGGTACCGCTACGCGGGCTCTACGGGTACCAGCGCATCGACACCTACACAAAGGGGATTTGCCTTCGACGGTGCACGCAGAGCTGTGAAGCAGGCAGTCTCAGCAATATTCACATCAGGTTTACTATTAAAATGCATTTTTTTTTTTCACTTAAACAACAATTTTTAAACTACGTCCTATAATAAAGCCAGGCTTTCAAATGGTATCAAATACTTCAGCCTATTTTTTCTGCTCTCACTGTTGCACATAAATCCAAAAGCAGCTAAGTTTGTTCCTTCAGTTTCAACACACAGGACAGGTTTGCAGAGGGTCTCATCCTGCAGCCTTAACTGAAGTAAAATTTTCATTTCATTGTTATCAATTAAATCCCATAATTTAATTTGGTGGGTATTTGCAAAAGGTCAGATCGATGTCAGCAGTTGCAGCACCCTTACAGGAACACTGCCACCTTATTAACGTGGCCGGCAAAACATTGTTTCTAGGGGTTGTGCATAAACAGAGTTCAGAGGGGTTTTTTTAATTTCCTGTCTGTAGACAAGCTGGATGCCAAAAAAAAAAAAAATAAATAGACAAAGTTGTGTGCTAAATTGTATGGGTAAACTGTTTCAGGCAATAACTGAGTGCAGAACACGGATCTGAGTGCCTGGAACTCAAGCTATATTTCCAATTTAAAATCATTTTGTAAAGAGATCAGATTTTCCTGATTAAAACCCTTGAGAGGGGTTATATTTAATATCCACATCTACATTCCGCGCTGTGCTCAAATTTAATCTCTGTCTAATAACAAGTTTTTAAAATTATATTGACTCAGCTAGGAGATAGAAGCATCTCCAACGGGGTATTTTCACAAAACAAAATAAATGATATAACTTCTCCGGCCGAGCCCCACAGAGCGAAGGGCATGACCTGAACACCCACACTCACCTGTGTGCTGCACAGGAAAGAGCCCGGATTCCTTGCTCAATAAAACACCAGTAACTACGTAATTCAAAGATTTTTTTTTTCTATGTTGAGTCTGTTTACAAATACATGTAGCTGGAGAAAATAGTTATTCCAAAGTTTAGAAAAATTAGGAGGAGGACTTCCAGCCTTTGCTCGTTGTGTGTCCTCTTTCTGCCTTTCTACACCCAGTGGCTTCTCCCTTCATGTCGGCAGTACCACGCCAGGAGGGACTGTGAATATATTTGTGAAACGTTACTACGACCGTAGGCATCGTCCTACGTCTTCAGTCCTGTGTCATTTGTAAAATCACCTCATTGCCTGTATCCCAAGCTTTTATCCCTGTGCTTCCCACTGCGACAATTTCCACGCGAGCCTTCGGGGCTCACCTAAGACCCTGCCACTTGCACATGTGGGTGCTTGCAGCTGAGTGGAAGAAAGCCATTTCTCTGTGCTTGTTCCACGGGTTTTATTTAGACCAAAAATACATGAAATGATGTTAACTTAGGTTATTGCCTAAATGAAGAATGCATTCCATCAACAAAGTCACCAATATTTATTTTCACTTTATTTTAAAAAAGGAATTATTTTACTTAAAAGTGTTATTTTCACGTGGACAAACCCATTAATGCCACCCCAAAATTTTTCTTTTAATTGACTGTGACACCAAAATGATCTCAACATGTATTAGCTCAGCAAAAATAATGTGAAAAAATACTACAAATGTAACTGAAACGTTTTGATTACGAGGAATAGATATTGAAGTGAAGACTGCAATACATGTATTGATGTTTGAGGAGAGTCTATCGGCATCTTGGAAATTTTAAGAGATACTGAGAACTGCAGCGGAAAACTGAGCTAAACTGTTGAGGTAAAGGACACCAATTTTTACAGGAGAATTTTTGACAACTAGAGCGTCTTCTAAGGCTCTTTCTAAAGTCCCTTATCTTCAAAGAGCCCTCTTTCTTTGTACTTTTGAAGGGAAAGTGATACAAAGCTCAGACAGTGATAGCATCCATTTCCCATAAAATTCTCACTGCATTCACTGCCAGCTGAAGTGTTTCATTACCTCAGAACTAAATCATGTTCAGCTGATGCCACAGTCGCTTTCCAACACCGGGTGATAAACACTTCAATCTCTGTAGGCCCCTGTGGCCACTCCTGACGCGGCTCAGGGGGGTGCAGGTGCGTTCATGTGTGTGTAAGAACATTTGGAGAGTGAAGCCCCTGTGGTCTTCCCGTCCTCGTCATCGCCAACCTCCCCCCGTATTGCAGGGGCCCTTTGCTTAGTGCAGCAGGCGAAAGTGGCCAGAAAACCCATGCGGAAGCGCTTGTTCATAAAGCAGTATATGATAGGGTTCACACAGGCCGAGGTGTAGGATAACAAGTGGATGAAGGAGATGGGAGCTCCTGAGAGCCGCCGGTCAGCCGAAGTGGTGTCAAATGCGCGCCAGGCATTGACACTGAAGATGGGAGTCCAGCAAAGGAAAAACAAAATCACTATCACCATCAGCATGCGGATGACGAGTTTCTTGGCCATTAAGTTGGCAGAAGAGCTGCTGCTTCTCACCCTGTCTATTTTGCTATGGCCAGTAGCAGAGAGCTGTTGCAATGGCATTTTCCTTTTTCTTTTGGTTTTGTTGAGGTAGCATCCATCTCCATCCTCGTATTTGGCACTGCAGGTGCTTACTTTTCTTTCTGTACATATGAATTTGTGCTTAAATAGTTGGCAAAATATCTCCGAACAGTGATTCAAAATAACAAATTAAGAACGGAGTCTAGGTCTAAATACATAACATAACTCATGGCTGAACAACTGCTGCAAAGAAAGCACTGGACTACTTCTGAGGCAGTCGTATATCAGCCGCTCTGCATCCGCTATCCCAATATTCTCACGTCTAAACTCTATACAAATTGACGCAAAAGGTGTAAGAACACTGTTTGCTCAAGTATTCACTGAAGATAGTTTTCAAAATTATATGCTGCTATCTTAATTTGACAATTTTTATCATGAAGTTTATTGACAGAAATGGTCCTTATCCATGGCCAGAAAAGAAATTTTGGTATTTCTATAACAAGCAAATTAGAAATTTAATGTGTCCTGCCCAGAGTCTTTGCAAACAAGCCATAGGTAAGGAATTATTTGCTAGTGAATAATGGAATAACTTCAATCAACAAATGCATCTGGCAGGTTTACGACCGTAACTGGCCATAATGATCATTTTTGCAAATAGAACATTTTGCTTTTAGTAGCCTCAAGATAACTGCTCATATCTTCAACTCTAACTTAAAAAAAACCCCAAACCTAAATGTAGTGTTACCTCGTGAAGATTTTCTCTGGCTGGCGTCAAATCTTATTCCTCTGTAGAGTTCCAAAGAAATGAGGCCATATGCAACCATCATTATAATCCCAGGTACAAGAAAGAGTATGAGTAGCAGGAAAGTGTACCTAAAGAATCAAAAGACAAACTGTGACCAGGCAACAGCACAAAACCAGAAAAACTCCTTTTTCTCCAGGTGAGAATTCCGGGGGGCAGGATTTCAAGATTTTTCTAAAATTTTTTCATGCTAATACGAAGCATCATTTCGACAGCTCTGGAAACTAGAAGCTTCCCAGCTCTTCTCCTCCTTCTTCCCGCAGAAAAGTATAGCAGGAACAAGGCTGTTGTGGCTGCAAAACATCCGTCACCCAAACCCCTGCGGGCCCAGAGGAGATGGGCACTCCCGTAGAGGTTAGAGGGGGAGGAAGGTCTCCCTGGGGCTCCCTGCGGTAACCGGGTGAGCGCCGGGTGCCCCGCGGTTTTGAGTGATGTAAAAAGTGTCCCGCAGCAGCCAGACGAGCAGCTGCTGATTCTCAAAGGAGCCGCTGGTACCGGCAGCCGCCACTTCAGGGAGGTCTGACTCGGCGAGGGTCGCGGCGCTCGCGGGCAGGGACAGAGCCCCGGGGCCTCGCAGAGCCCCCGGGAGGGGTCCCAGGGCTGGCAACCCCTCCGCGAAAGGAAGCGGCTCCTACTTGGCTGCACACCTGTGACTCTCCGGGGCAGCTTCTCTAACGCCGTCAGCAGCTGGGGACACCGCTGCCTTTAGGTGCGCGGACGAGCCTCTGCCTCTCCCGCTCCCCGGCACTTCGCTGCGAACTCACTGAGGCGCCCGGGAACCTGCCGCCACGCCGCAGGGAATTTCGCCCCGCAGCCTCCCTCCTCCTCTGTACCGACTGCCGAATACCTGCGACGACCCCCCCCTTAGTGCCGACCTTCTCTGCTCCTGGATACACCCTCCCGAAGTGGTGCGTACGTTACGCGTGCTCCGGCTGGCCTTCAGCACCCGAAAAGCCTTACGGCTTCCCCGTGTTTAGCCGTCGTGCAAGGACACGGCGCCCGAATGACACTGCTGCTTGTCAGTGCTGCACGCAGGCGGACGCTTGCACGTGTCCGGGTTTTTCAAAGATTAATGGGGGATTTCTCTGAAGTTATTTAGGTATAAATGAGTGAAAGCCGCGTTCCTACTCAAAGAGTAACAGACGCTTTCTTTACAGCGACAGCAGGGGCTTAGCAGACCACAGCGTGAGAGTCATTGCCATGCTGGGTATCATTCCTATGACAAGGGAAAAGCCACGCAAGTGTCAAAATGTAAGCAGCTTAAAAATATGGTGGTTTTTTTTTTTACTTCTCAGATAAGCATGATGGGAGTGTAAATGTTTGCTGAAGGTTAATGCTTGATTTTCAATAGGCTTAATGCTAGCATGAAATCCTGTTTTCCACCAGATAATTATGCATTTGCTAACAGTCAGCTATGTCTTACCAAGACTGCTGAATGACATCACTTGGCCACAGGAGCCGACACATATTTGCTGTGGTGTTGTTATACTTGGTAAAAGGTACCAGTTTGCTGTAAATTGGGTATGGTGACATGATAGTAAAGGAAACACACCAGGTAGCAGCAATCACTTTCAGGGCATGAGATTTTGTCTGCCAGACCCTGGACTGCAGAGGTTTGCAAATGGCACTGTATCTCTCCAGAGAGATGGCAACCAGGTTGAATGTGGATACACTTACAGAGACACCTGTATGCACAAAATAAAGAAAAAGGTTATTCTCTTCTTTTAAATGTTATCATTTTCAAATAGTCTCGCTAACTTTCTGTATGCATATATAAAATTAAAAATACAGCAAACTATTTATAAGCTAAAATATTTATAAATCTCAGACTGATTAAGGCAGCGAAGAGTGTGTGAGCAATGGATCTAAGTCTCTAGACTGATGTTCCTGCTCTGTGCTTCTCTAACTCCAGAAGTCCAAGAGAAAAGATTCATTCTGTCAAGCCACAAAATTCTGATAACACAGAAAGACGACACTTTTCCTCCTAATTCTTCTCTTTGCTGCTGTGGTTTATACACTCCAGTAATTGCACTGAAATTCAAAGCAGCATTTTAAATCCGTGGGATTTCACTGTTAATTACAGTTTTAACATATAAATTTGTAGTCACTCTTCCACTGTTTTAATTTTTGTAAGTGTCCTGCTTGACTGGTGATCTGATTTTCTCATTCAAGAGAATTAAATGTGTTAACAATTTTTTAATTAGTTGCTAATGGAGTTACAAAGCAGGAGAAATTCAGTCATGAAGCAGAATTTTTGTTCTTCAAGTGCCCTTAATTTCTCCTGTTCATATGTTATAAAATATAAGGCAGTGGTCTGTATTTCTGTCACTGAGTTACCCCATTTTATCGCTGCAAATTTATAAATATTTCTTCTTACCTTTACCACAAACGTTTCTTTCAGCTTTCATTTAACAGTCTTTGTGAATGTTCTAATGTGGGTCAAAATATAAACTGCCAATATCTTTACAGCTCGCTTTACAAATATTATCCATAATTTAAAATCAGCCTGCCTACATCTTAAAATGAGAGATTAAGAGCATAGGTGATACAATGGATGTCAGCACCTGTCTGTCAATAGAAGCCTCTGTTATCCTGAATTGCTAATGGAAAATATCCACGTTCTGGTTCTTAAAATAAACCACCTTCATAATGAAAAATTTCAGGTTTGAAAGTATTTCACTGGATTTTTTTAATAAAGTAAGTTACACAGCGTGAAATAAGAGAAAGATGACAACGCTTCAGTAATTTTTATGGCAGCAATTCATTATAATTGTTTAAACATGGCCTTTAGTTGTATTGGTTTTATCTACAAAAAGATGTTGATTTCCCACTCGCGCACTTGAAGTGTGTACTTTCGCATTACATCAGAGTTCTCAAGGACACGAGCTGAAAGGGGACCTAAGGTTTCTGTCATTAACCGAGGGTCTCCCAAGGTAGCAAAAACTTTACATAATGTTCTCTTTTTTTTTTTTTTTTTTTTTTTAAGAAAGAAGCAAACGCACAGGAAGTGCTGGAAGTGAGACAAAATTGCTTACACAGCTATACATAATCCAGGCATTTTGAAACTCCTGGCTCCTGGCTCCACAGCCAAATGGGGTACAGCAAGGCATATAAAAGTGGTGCTTCTTAAAGTCAGCCTCTAAAACCTGTGTCTGTATTTTGTGGTCTCCTAGTGCGCTCTGATCACACTTGGTCTGGTCTCAAAAAGTGCTTGCTCTAACTTCCAACTCTGCAAAGGACACCTACTTGGGCCTATTTTTTTTTTCATGTATCGCTGCTACCAAAAATCTGTGGGCAAAAACTGCCCTTAGTGAGGACTGCACAACCCCGTCATTTGTGATGGGTGATCCGAACACTGCTAATGACTCAGTCAGTGACGGGTAAGCAAACGCATGTGCTGGGTCTCTCATTAAAGCTTGATCGTGTGACTTCTCACTTAACCTGACCCAGCAAAGCTCTGCTGCGTGTCTACTTAAAATTAAGTGGTGCCTCTGTGTTTTGCTGGTTCAGACTGAGGAAACCAGAACTGTGAAGATTTGCACTACAAAGTTGGTTTTTCATGGTTTTGGTAATTGTTCAATGGCAGATGGAAACAATCAGCTTTTTACTTTAATCACCTTCTCCCTTATCTCTACATGCACCTCTCTTATGAGGACAGGCTGAGAGAGTTGGGGTTGTTCAGCCTGGAGAAGAGAAGGCTCTGGGGACACCTTACCGCAGCCTTCCAGTACCTGAAGGGGGCTTACAAGAAAGCTGGAGAGGGACTTCTTACAAGGGCGTGTGGTCATAGGACAAGGAGTAATGGCTTTAAACTAAAAGAGGGTAGATTTAGCTTAGATATAAGGAAGAAATTCTTCACTATGAGGGTGGTGAGGCGCTGGAACAGGTTGCCCAGAGCAGCTGTGGATGCCCCATCCCTGGAAGTGTTCAAGGCCAGGTTGGATGGGGCTTTGAGCAACCTGGTCGAGTGGAAGGTGTCCCTGCCCCTGGCAGGTGCATGGGAACTCGATGATCTTTAAGGTCCCTTCCAACCCAAACCATTCCATGACTCTATGATTCTATGATCTCAGTAGTCAGTCTTCAAAATAAGTATAAACTTCCAAGACTTACCCATGAAATAAGTGGCAGTTTTGCAAACAGTGCTACCAAAAATAAAATCTTTCAGCAGGTTGGGAATGAGGGTGAATGGCATGCAGAAAAGGCAGAGCATCAGGTCGCTGACTGCTAGTGACAGCAGAAAGGTATTGGTGACTGTTCTCATCCGTTTGTTTCTTATCAGCACTGTAATTACCAGAATGTTCCCCAAAATGCTGAGCAGAAATATCAAACAATACAGCAGAATCCGAATTATCTGATGCAAATCTGAAAATTGTCACAGGGAAAAATCAGTTATGCAGTATACAGCTCATAGACTAGTATTATATGTTTCATCCTTTAATCAAAAGGCAAAAGCCTTTCTGTATTCAGTTTTACTAAGGTTTATGTCTTTACACCAATGCAAAATCACCGGAAATTCTGAAATTCGTAAACTTATATATTCTGGTCTACCTGAATTGCATAACATTAAAATACAATACATGCAATACAATGTACATTGGAGAGCCAAATACAACTTCTTAAAAGCACCTTCTGCTCACACTACTTGGTGTGCACCACTCAGTCACCGTGGGAGTTCCTCCTTTATGCAGAATTAAGAAATGATACAGCAATCAAAAGTATTTTAACACATGGATGATTTTTCTCAGCCTCAGAGTGCTATAATTTCATATTTAACCACTTTCATAGATGGTATCAGATTAGATAACTCCACTGTTATTCAGTTGCTCAAAGAAAAAAAACATGCTTCTCCAAGTCCTTAGCAGAGCTGTTTACATTTTGTGCCCAATAATGCAACTGTTTTTGTTTTCCATTACATGCAAATTTTGTTCTAGTTGAATTTTTAACTTGGAAAACCAGCACATACTAAATTCTTGCCTGCCTGTTTCTCATCCTAACTTATCAGCAAGCAGTTGATTTTGCACTCCCCCTCAGAAAAAGCCTTGTGTAGCTGTTTCTTTCCATAGTATCTCTACTTCTAGCTAGCAATAAAGCTGCCTGAAAAAATCTGGGTTTTATACATACCTTTAGAAGGATAAGGTGGATCCTCCACACAGAAAAAAGTATCATTTTCCAAGATGATATCGCACAGGAAAGCAGTAATATTGGTCCCGTTCCCGAGGAAGCTAGCATCAGCTATTTCCATTCTTCAGTATCCACAGGTTAGCTCCGATGAAGAAGAGGGTGGGTTTGTAACTATCTGCCCATTCCTTCAGTAAACAAGTACATTTCTGAATGAAATCTTCGGGAGAAATACGAGAGAGGCAGTTGTGCAAGGGAGCTCTTCTAACTCTCCGTCAGGAACACCCGGCACGCAGAGTCCTGTTCACGCTGAGCGAGATTTATTCCCAGGGCACACAAGGCAGTTCAGAAAAGCACAGCGTGTGTGCACACACCCGCTCACACGCACGCACCCGCATCCCCACGCACACACATCCCCTCCGGTACTTTTTCAGACCCACCCTCCTCTGTTACTGGCCTACTGCTGGGATTACAAACAGGCGAGAAACAGGTTCCAGCATTAACCCCTTGCAAGGTTGCTTCACCTCTGCGATATTTCTCAAAAGGAGTCTGTGTTGCCACGGCCAGTAAATCACAACCAGTGCGTGATGAGAGTGATAAATCAGTCTCTCAGCTGACGACATTTAAAATGGTTAAGAGTAGATGAATAAAAGGGCGCAGAAGGGAAAAACATAGTCAAGGTTTTGCATGCCTTACGTGAAAACGATTCTTATCTCCACATTTTTTGGAGCAAACTGAAGACCGGGTATGCTGCGAAGAACAAGAGCTGTTACATTTCTCTCATTCGGTGAGCTGCTAACTTCATACGAAAGTGCTGTGTGTGCCTGAGCCAAAGCCCAGCAAGTCAATAGAAAGACTCATTAATTTCAACGTTCTCGGATCAAACCTTACGAAAGCCTGATATGAGAACTGACGGTTAGTATAAGCAAAAGCCCACACATTTTCTCAGTGCAAGGACTTGTATATGACTTGAATACAAACCTGATGAACTGATAAACTGTGGCACATTAGTTATGCATTAGTGTAACACGCAACAATCTCGATTGTTTAAAAGAAACCCTTTCTCCTGAGTTCTGCTCTTTGAATGCATAAACATCATCCTCTCTAGTGTTGCCACGAAGACATGGGCTTTTAACCCCCAGGACACAGCTTGTTTATGGCGAAAAATGTAAATTAATATTATAAATGAATCCTTGCTAAAACTCAGTTGAAAACAATTTCACTATTACACTATTAAAATCTCTTATTGATAAATAGGCAGAGCAATAACAGGTTCCTAAGAACAGGTTCGGACCCCTTAAAGTTGATATACACAGACTGGAAGGCCTGGATTTCTTTTCCAGTCTCCCTAGCCTTGCTTTATAGTGCCATTAACGGGAATGGGCATGTAGGAGAGTACACTGAAAAGTTACATCTAAAGTTCTAATTTCTAAATTATCTTTTTCTTTAACAGATTAATTGCATTGTTTCAATTTCTTTTACAGATTCTTGAAGTTCTTAAAAATCTGAGCTAAAACGACTGAAGCTGGCAATCAGCCTGTACAACCTGTAGCTGTCTCAGCTGAAAGAAACATTCAATCTAGCAGGACTCAATTCCAGTTTCAAAGGTGTAACATAGTGGTAGGAAATTAATCCAGAATTACATGTTCTGGTTTATTTTCCCACTGGTGAATCTCAAAATGGGAGAAAATCATATTGAAGAAAGAAAAGTTAAAATACGTTTCCATTTTTGCGTTGATTGAACATTAGGCACCAATGTCTCTGAAAACCCAATTTTCTCTTAGCTGTCTACTTCAGCTTTAATTTTCTTATATGTTTTCTATGATTAAATTGATGGGTTACTAATAAACCTCTATTAAATGACAAACGTTGCCCATTCAACTAAACGTAGATTTTTTTGTTGTTGTTATTTTAATTTGGAATTTTATTTGTAATTATTCCAGTATTTCCTGAACATTTTCTCTGACAGTTTCAAACTACTATAGTACCCCAAACAGCTGAAATGGCAGCCAAGACAGGTTCTGCTTTAGTAGTGGTAATGCACCAGAAAAGTAACAGATGCTTTTCGGAAAGGACTGCTGAACTCGGGTTGCTTTTTTGCCCTTCTTCATAGACAACAGCAAGACGCAGACTAGGCTAAGCTGCCAAAACTTCTGGTTAACAACTTCTCTTTTCTTGGAAAATTACCTTCTACCAAAGAAGAATCGGCAACAAACCAATGCAGACAAAATTTTGTAGCCTTTGTCTGCCTTTCTGAGGTGTCCTTTATACTTGAGATACTGATCCTGCTTTCCATATTCGTATGCGACTCACTCACTTCAATGAAGTCTTTAAATCTTAGAACATTTTTTTCTGTCATAAAGTACCATTCAATCTGGATGATTTTGAGCTTTAAAAGACCTTTCTGTATCAAAAGAAGCTATCATGATTATTTATAATTATTATAATGGTCTGACCTGCTGCAAAACACAGGCTGGGTAATTGTGTTTAGCAATTCCTTTACTGAATTAAATAGCCTGTAATGGAGTTTGAGTCCTTCTGTAAGCAAGATGTCAAATTGTTGTTCTGGGCTTATTCTTGATGTGGAAAAGATCTTCCTGGATTCCTGGCACCTTCTATTAGATCTGCATTATAGAAATCATTTTCAGTTGTGTTGAATGGCTGATATTAGCAGTATTTCCTCTATTACGTCTTACCATAGATGTGCTGCTATTTGGGGTTGGATTCTCTCTCAATTCATTCTTCATCTACCATTTTTATACTGGTTATTCCACTGTACTTTTGGGGTGAGGGGAAAATTGCTGGTGTTCTGATGAGTTCTAGCTTGGTTATTCCTGTACCATAAAGAAGCAACCGTGCTACACTGTGCTATGCTATGCTGTGCTATGCTATGCTATGCTACACTAAACTATACTCATAGTATATTTATGTGTGTGTATATATAACTATACTTTAGTTACAGGGAGAGATTAATTTTTATTTATGTTGCCAGATACCGACTGAGACTATGCACTTATCATCTGCTGGGCTTCCAGACTTGCTAAATTGGATTACGTAGTCTTCCATGAGGTCTCCAGTACTTGGTTAAAAAAAAGAGAAGAAACAGAATGAATGAAGGTCTTGGGGAGACACAGTTAGTGATCAGGAGGGAAGAGAGGATTAGGGGGACCATTGCAATCAAAGAGATTACACTGGTCCTATTGTACTGTATCCTGTATCATGACAGAGAGCAGATTATCACTCTGAAGTCAACTTCTCTGTACCTGCCATGAATTTGTCATATCTAGAGAAGATCAGGTTGGTTATTCATTCCTTGTAAACAAGCGGTTTCATACCTTCCACGAGCATTGTGGCCCCAAACTAAAATCTTTTCTAGTTATTCTACAGTCTTTCACAGATGCTAACACATAAAGATGAAGCAAGGATTTAAATAATGGCATATAGAATTTTTGTGTTGTTTTTTCCTCTGTTCCTTTCCTAATAATTCCTATAACCCTATTTGCCTTTTTTATGACTACTATGAGAATTGAACTGATGTTTTCATGGGGTAAGTTCAGTAGTCTCTTTCCTGCATAGTAATATCTGGTACAGAACCCTACATGGTTCATGAAAAATTACAATTGTTTTCTACTTTACAGTGATTTTTATTCTTCCATTTGTTCAGAAAAAGCTTTCTGCAATTCTTCAAAGTCAGTTTTTTCCTCCTCCTCTCCTTGAATGACTTAGCATCAGCACAAAACTCTTTTACCTTACCCCTCTTCCAATTTTCTGGAGCATTTAGGAAAGTGATGAACAGCTCAAGCAAAGCTTCCTGTGGGGCTCCATTCATAACTGCCTTTCACTCCTACTTTTCATTCTTACTTTTTACTTCAAATTTTTTAATCGTGCTGTTCCCTATTTCACTCCAGACCAATGGTCTCCTACTTGTCCATGATTTTAAATTGATCCTGAACTCCTGCTTCCATGATCCTCCTAGTTCTTTCTGGCACGCAGATCCATGCCAGCTTCTCTCCCTCAGCCCAGGTAAGTTTTCCAGGACTGTTTGTGAACGTTGATTGCCATGCGTTGAATCATGCCAGGCCTTGGGAAGCTCCTCCTTAGAGAAGCAATGAAGCAACAAACCAAGACGTGTACAGCAGCTGCATGATGTGGGCTGTGCCCATAGCACGAGTGAATAATGTTTTAAGTTACAGAAGCAAAACACGAAGCCTGAAGCACACACGTAAGTCATTGAAAAACTCAGCATGTATTCCACTGAGTTATTAACATCTTTAGCAGCAAGGCCACCACTGAATTACCAGTTACTCGTGGCCCACTGGCTCTGTGTCCACATGATGTTCATGAATGCCAGAAACTTGGCTTCCAATTAATTGCCTCTGATTGCCAGCCTAAAGAGAAAATGCCTTTTTGACTTTTTTTTTTTTTTCCTGGGGGAGAAGGAAATCAGACCTTTCCATTCCAATTTTGCAAAGGTAGCTCAGACACATGTTTGCATTGCAGCCCACTTTTTCTGGATGTACAAATTCAGCTTACATTTGTCAGGCTTATTGTCCTGTGTGTGAGCAGGTGGCTTCATCCCTCACCATTCATGCCTTCCTAATGCAAGCCCACTGGTGATGGCAGTGGCAGTGCCAGGCTGTGCATGAAAAAGCCTGCCATGACCATGCCACAGAAAAGGCTGGACTGTCAGAGAGCAGTGGGCTCTTGTGGAGGACTTGGCGTAATGTTCTTCACCTCTGGAAGCCCTGGACACAGCTGGTCATCAGTGGTACATACCACTGCATGGTCCCACTAACCCCTTGCTCTAAGGGGCTGAGAGGCTGGCCAGGGCTTCGGGTAAGTACAACACAGTATAAAGCCATTGCATGTCTCTCACATTGGTCTCAACTGTATGTGGGAAGGTCTGTGAAGGACCAGCTTCCCCAGGACAGTGGGAGGCCCTCACCTAGCCCCATCCCAAGGGATGGGCCCGCTACAGTGTCAGGACATGCTTCCTAAGCACATGTAGAAGGACTGAAGCCAATGAGGCCAGCAGCCATGGCCAGAGGCTTCATGTAGTCACCAGAAATGAAAAATGGACTGAAGTGCCTCGGACGCAGTCTGCTTTGTGAAGCCTCTCGGCGTAGTCGCATGCTGTGCAGACAGCAAGTGAGAGGAGAGCACAGTGGTGGGAGGCAGCATGTAGAACAGCAAAGGGTTGAGGGGTGAGTACCGAGCCATGATTGACTCCAGGAGGTACTAATTTCAACCAAAAGCAAGCGCGGAACAACTGAGGGAATGCTATCTCATGCAAATCCCAACAACTGTGTAGCTACTGTTCAAAACAAACTGGATCATCTTGTTCACATGCTCAGATCTCTAAATCTGCAAGGTATGACTTTCCTCTACAAAATTTGTGCAGATCCTGTGTCCAGAGATTTTTATCTGTTATTACCATCCCCACCAGTTTTCCTTCTGTGGGTGCCAGGCTTACAGACTGGCTCGTAATGCCAAGGGCTTAGTTCCCCTGGAGCCCCTGTTAAACATTGGCATCATATTTGCACAATTCTTTTTCTCTGGCAGCAACGTAGTTCTAAATAAGAGGTTACACATCATGTTTCATAATTCTACTATTTCCTTTAGAAGTTCTGGATGAATACCATCTGGTCCTGGTCTGAGCTGGATTCAGTGTCTGCTGGTTAAATTGCCAGACTAAATGAGTAAGAATTTGCTATGAACTCTTGACTCCCCTTTTGGAGTGGATTTCTGCATGAAATGTATGAAGATCAAAGAGTTTTGTTTTTCTAGGCATTTTTTTCATAGATTTACTCAAATGTACAGCCAATAATCTTAATGTTTGGACAGTTCTGAGTTGCCTTTTTAACATCATTTCTCCTTCCACTACATTTAGCTAATTGCATGATAGATCACCCTCCTCTCCATGCAGATCAGTATTATCTCATCATCTCCCTGCAAGCTTTAAGAGAGAGAAAAAAAAGGAAGCTGTTTTAATTAAATGCTTGCTAATCACAGATGTAATTTTATTATTTAGGAGAAACAAAAACCTGAATATCTGTCCCACTTGAACTTAATCATGCATTATTTGGGACGTTGGAAGTTTTAGGCAAGAACTTCCTTTGATTTGGCCACTTTATTAGCAACCAAATTTATTAATAAAATTGGCTTTGTTAATTAAGAAATAGTTTAGTTACCATAGAGTACCTGTGTAGATAGTTGAGAGACAAGTATACAAAAATATTTTTTCTCTGTATTCAAACAGGGAGAGGGCTGCTAATCCACGATAACAAAAGAATCTGCCTTTTTTTTTTTTTAATTTTAGTCTTAATCTTTTTTTTTCCTCCCGTAATATCAAATACTGAATACACTGGCTTTGCAGCCAAAACAGTTGCTGTGTTCTGTCATTTTGTGCTATGAGTACAATGCTTTTCTCATCCAAAACCAAACCACATCAATTTACAGTTGCCTTAGTCTTTTTCCTGAAGAATAAGCATCTGTTCTGCTTTTGCATTAATTTGACAAAGATCTTTACTTAAATTTAAATAGAAACTCCACTTGTAAAATGATGAATTTGGAAAAGCTTATCTTTATCTTGTGTCGAACCTACAAATAATTTCGGGTTTGTTGCCACATCTTTTTTGTCCTGAATGTAAATGAATTTGTCCTAAATGAATTAGTAGAAAGTTATATGGAAAGTCATGGTCTACTTCTGTTCTTGCTTGCCAGGGCTATGCTGGCATAAGGCCACTGACTCAGTGGAGTTACTCACACAAATAACAAACTACAGGGAGAGCTGAATTAGGCCATGCTTTTGGAGAACACACAAAATTCTCAGGAACACTTCTATTTTAAGCTTCATCAAGGTGATCTGAGCTATCAGTGCCTCACAGTAACTGCAATTAAGACCAGTTTATATCATACTCATCTGAACTCAATAACATAGGGATGAAATTTACTCCAGAGCACCGTGTTGTACCATCGATGATTTCTGAAATAGCGTTCGCCAGCTGCAGAGGGGATCGAGGACAAACAAGCTGCTCCTGCGGCCCCTGCAGTGCATCTCCAGTGGCCGTGTAGGACAGTGCCATGGCATGTAAGCTTAATAAATGCCTGGAAGACTCCGGAGGTCTTGCTAGGTGATACTCTACCTGGACACGTTTCCAGGTATCCTTTAAACGATTTTGGGGGTGACCACTTTCCTTTCTTTTGAAATGCCAATTCATAGTATTTGAACTTCTTCGATGTTTACAGTATCATCCACCTGACGTACCCGTGAGGCACACTACAGCTGGCCTTGATGGGCATCCAGTCTGCCTGTCATACTGTCTTCCTCAGAAGAGAGGAAATGAGGCCTCCCAAGTGATGGCTGTGAACGTGTACAACATTCAAGTCTCACTGATGAACAGGAGCATATTGTCTCTGTAGATCTTCGGGTCCAATTACATAATCATGTTAAAGCTTCTGTAGGCCTTCTGGGTGAAAGAACATCCAGAAGTTTCGTTTCTCTCCAGAGATTGCTATGCAAGTGTTGTAGCAAGTTTAGAGAAAACTGCTTCAAAGAGAGATGTGTAAATGGCCTGTCCAGCGTAACATAAGATCACATAACAATCCCTCTGACACCCCGTGACAGCCAATGAGACAGATACCGTTGGCGAGGTCTGGGCTGAATTGTCATCCACTCACTCCTCCTGCATGGTTTAAGGTGCACGTTGTGACTCACGTTGGCACTTCTCAGCCAACGCTTTTTATTATCTTAACACCATCAGGTGTTGGTACCATTAATGGACTCCTTTGCGCATATTTTTGCATACTAGCCCAGCATCAGTCAAAGTAAAAATCCATCACATTTTCTAAGGTACCACCTGAGACCTTTTTCCGAGGTACAGTCACGAAGCAGTTTGTAACAAAGAGATAAAAGATCAGGGGCTGCCACCAGAAACAGCCCCTATAGGCTATAATGTCAGCAACAAAATGGTATAACTGTTCTTGACAGTACTCAACTCCTTAATAAATGTTCAAACTGGAACAGACTGCTAAATAAACCCCCACCTGTAACGATCGAGAACTGTAGTCTTTTTGAGATTCCAGTTAAGCACACAACAAAGGGTCACTACGATTTTACCACTAGAGATTTTGGTAGATCTCACAGAAGTATATGAAAGAAGCTTGTTAACGTTAACGGCAGTTGCTATGAGTTTTAATTTAAAGATGAAAAAAATTAAGCATGGGAAAGTGAAATATTTGGCACAGGCCACTCAATAAGCTGTGGAAGAGTCAGGAAAAGGAAAGCAGTCTCTTCAGGCTTGGTCCGGTGCTATATTTGTCAGACAGCTCTGCTCTCAAAAGAAGCCATGACGTTAAGATCAAATAGATTTCCACATTTCCGCAAAATTAGATAAAGAGATGTTAGTTTCATAACGCCAACTAAGTCATTAAGGGACTGACTGTAAAGTTAGTAGGGAGAAAATGGAGAAAATCAGCTGATGTATTATTGAGTGAATTGGTACCAGCATGTCTGAAGCCAGCGCTTTAATTTAATATTCCAAAGTTTATGTGTCTTACTACGTACGGCGGGAAGTTACTTTGTGTTTCATGACATCTCATCTGGCATCTACATTTTTGGAGGAGTATCAGTTTCTTTAACAGATGTTAAATACCTGTAAGGTAATGCTATTGAAATTTGTTTGTTGACATCTGTGTTCCCAAGAATCATATAATCCCTGGCTTAAAGGTACCTAAGCTATGGGGTAGCAAGAGAAGTATTGTCTCTATCAGAAAGATACTGAAAATTACACTTACATAAGAAGAATACATTTAATCAACAACAGTATTTCTTGAAAGCTTCAGTTTTTATAGGAATCATAAACATTCTATGAACAGCAGTCCTCTGATTTGACATAAATTTGCACAAGTCTGCACAAGAAATCGAACACACAATTTGCTTATATTTTGATGAATTCACTATTACTCAGTAGCTAAAGAGGGGCACATAGCTTCACTTTTTTCAAAGTAACTAAATGGCTAAGTCTCTTATCAACAACTGGATTCTGGGTATGAATTTTAGTTGAGAAAATTCAGACCATGTAGTGAGGGTAAAGAATAAGAAAAAGAGAACAGGAAATAAAGTATTTGCAGTAAGGGTATCTGGGTATGAAAGAGCTATCCAGAGGTACTTCTAAATCCAGAGCTGCATCTAAAAATTTTAGGAGATATTGCAAAATGTCTCTGCTTTAGAAGACTTTTCTACCGTTACTACTGGTTACAACACAGGCAGCTACGATTGTCTATAAATGCCTACCAGCAATTCGCACAAAGAAACAATACCCTCTCCTTGAAAGTACTTAACCCAGGTAGGATTTTGATCTAATAAAAAACAGAGCAAATGATTTTGCTGGTTTTCCGTGATCCTGATTTTGCGTGGAAGGGTTCTCAGACAGTGAGATGCTGGGCTGTCCCCTTCAAGTTCAGGGACTCCTAGAACGAAAGTAAGATTTTAAACTAGGGTCACGGCTATGCACTTTGTTGTACACAATTAAGTATTTTATTGTTTGACTCTTGTTCTTTTACCGTGACAATGTCCAGGCTAGTGTGGGGTTTTTTTGTTTTGTTAACTGGAACTCTGCTAGCTGACAGTTTGGACTAATTACTGAACTGAGTAAGATGAGATACAGGAAGATCTTCAGGATTTACCCCAGCTGAAGTTCTGCTCTAGGTCTTCATTTCTGGAATGTTTATCTTTATTTGTAAATTAGCCAAATTATCTCTGCTTTTTGGACATCTTTGATAGGTATCATACTGTCCAATAACTGGATGTCAGTTATAATTTTGTGAGAAACTGAGAGAGGCAGGCCAAGTCCATAGTGATAACAAATAACCTGATTTATTTCAACTATTGTGCTAAGCTGTCTTGGGAGTATTTGACAGTATTTCCATGCAGAGTCATATCAAAACATTATTCAAACACTGAAACACTGAATGTATTAATTTCCAGAGTTTGATCACAGATGGGCTGTTAAAAAATAGTATTATTGGCCTAACTTGCCATGCTTTTGTCTACATAATTCTTAAGAAAACACACTCTGAGGAACAATTGCCTGAGTTAGTTTGGTCTATTTGCCCACGTTTATATAATATTACATTGTGCAGGGAGTTAATGTGACTGAAAACATGTAAGTTTTAAATGCATTTTCATTGTTTAGTCTTTGCTTACATTACAAAACTGTTTTAAAGCTGGCAAGGAGAACACTCAACTCTGAGAAGAAGGGAGAAAGAAAAGTCCAAGGACAAATTCTGCTCTGAATTCTCTACACTCACTTTTTGTTACAGCCAGCTGCAGTTAGGATGCTATGGCATCCCCAAATACCCAGGGGCTTATAAATCAAACATATCAGGAGTTGGATCTTTGGGATGTAATCCTTGTCCACGGAAAAGTTATATGATGCACCATCATTTTCGCTTCAACAAACATTTGAAAATTTGCAGCTAACGTGGATGATTTCTTTTAATAATTTTTTGTGTGCCTGAAGTCATTACCTTAATATTTGCAATTTCATACTGGTTTGGTCCTTCGTCTAATCAACTGCACTGGTGCTAAGTGCAAAACAGTCACAGATGATATGAATTACAGCCACTGTGTCACTTCTTGGATACCATGTTTCTTCCCAGTGTTTCCCTTTTATTGTAATGCATTCATTTTGCAACTCTGCAACACGGGGAAAATTAATAAATGAAATGGGAAAAGTATTTCTGATGAGACCATGATAAAAGATCAGTGACAATGAGTATTTTATTTTCACAAGCTTTACTTATTGAAGTTGCTGGAAGCAAGTAAAGTTTTTTTAAATATTCTAAGTGACATGCTAGTGAAATGCTCCCAGATTCTACTTTCACTCACTCTGGTTTTAAACACAGCAGTACCAGAAGTATAATCTTGCTCAAACCATAAGCTTACAGTGACCTTATCTCTTTAAATTTCATTTCCATTTCAGTTAAGAAAGCCAGAAGTGTCAGCTGCAATTTTATACTTCGTAAAGACAGACCTCCCCAAAGTCTTCACTTAATTCTTAATGACTGCTCATTAAAGTTGTTATTAGAAGTCAAATGGGAATGCTCTGGCAAAATAAAGAGGAAAGCATTATTTATTTCATTAGCTGTTAAACTGAGTCATTTCATATGGGAGTATCTTGCTCACAAGACCTTATATAGAGAATGCTGGCAAGTTAAAATTTGATTCTGTGAGAAATATTCAAATAAATTCTAAACAATCAGATCGTGAGATAAATTGCTAAATTAATTTTGATTTTCTCTTTTAAGTAGGAGTAGGTGGTAGGTCATACACAATATTATCCAAATTAAAATGCTTAGAAACTTTTGTTCTTCTGGTCTGAAGTGTTACTAAATATCCAAAGCCTTCCAGACTTAATGCTGTTTGAGAAGAAACTAGCAGTACAAATTGATATTCCTTTGATGAAGTACAGCTTACTTATCAAGAAGGCAGCAAATTTCACGTCCCTGAATTGTATGGGGGAATGAGAAACAAATCAGGATTTTTCCTCGCTTCCACTTTTCCTGTCGCCCTGTCCATTACATGGTGGCTCGTTCAGTTGGTCTCAGGATAACAACTTCTTTTCCTCTGTTCCTTCTTTGATGCATCCTCATGAGTGTTTCTTTAGCTCTTGCCCTTCCTATCTCTGTGCATTTCCTCCTGCTTTAACCCAACTTGACCAAAACTGTGAATTTGCCAGCAGCACCTTAAGTCCGGAGTGTTTGTCCTTTAGGCCACGCAACTGAGCCGTGTTCGGTGTCTTCAACAGGGAATTATTTCCAGTTCTGAGGAGTAAATGAATGGTTAGGCCTCAGAGACTTATGCCCCCCGGATAAAAGGATGAAAGCTAGTAGTACCTTACAGCGTAAGGATATTTTTAAAAAATAAAAGCATATCAACTCATGTCACAGTTAAAATCACTGAAAACCATTAAACCATTAACTCACTTAAAACCATTCCATGGCTAGGGATATTTGGGGGTTTTGGTATCCTAAACAACTGTATAATGATGCCAAAGCAAAGTGGTTTTCAAAGTGAATATTTGATTATGAAATCACTATACGCACATACATACATTTTCTCCTCCAAATCCCTTACCAAACCTGCTCTACAGGCCATTTTAAGTCTTTTCTCCATTCATATTCTTGTTGCAAACCTTCAGAGGTATATTTGGGGAAAATAAATTATCTACGTTTTCAAAGTAGCTGCCTTCAAAGAGTCAGCGTCATCTCCTGCTATTACTTCCCTGTATGTCAGAAGATGGCGGGGACAGGGAGGGAGACGAGGCATACGTGTCACCTCCTTGATCTATATCTTTATTATGCTGCCTTTGCTATTAATCTAATTTTACTCAAATGAAAAGCCTCAAAGGTGAGAGCGGGTCCTTCCTCTGTCGAAAAACTCCAATGAGGTATTTTAAAAGTGCGACATTTTAGGTTGATGCCACACACTCTATCCAGCAGAAATTCATCTCGCTGCTGCTCTTGGCAGGTGCAAGCCTGAATGCAGTTTCAGGCAAAGACCAGAAAACTTTTGTTCCCGATGGCCACTAGCATGTATCCAGATATTTATTTAAGCTGGGGAGTACTTTTTATCCCATCTGTCCTGGAAAATATGCCCTTTGGTAAAGAGCGGGTAGGAATGTTGGCTGCAGGGGTCCTTCCTATGAAGAGCAAAAGTGATGAATGACAAAGTCACTAGGGAGGGTAGGGAGGCACCCCACGGGGCGGGTGGGCTATGGCAAGCTCTTGATGGTCTTCAGCTCAGGGATGTGGACTCCTGGAGCTGGATCGGGGAAAATCTGGCTTTAAAATATTCCGCACCTTAGCTGTCTAATGTCTCACAGTTATCCTTCTGACATTACATATGCCTCCAGTTACATTGCTCTATGACTGCTTACTCGTATTTATGACTGACAGCCTCAGCTAGGGCAAATCTGTACAGTTTTGCTAAATTGTTTTACCAGCTTCATAACTTGTCTCTTCACTTTCTTTTTTGCAATGAATACAAAGAATTCCAGCCATTCTTCAGCCCTTTAGCACTTTTGTGAAAGTTTCCTAGTTTTCCTTCCTGCTCTTTCTGGGAACATACTGCAATATAGATTGTAAAATTCAATCCTGTATCGTGTTAATTAAGGAAATAATAAAATGTTTTACGTAGTACCTCTGTCTCTTTTTTGATTTAGCAAATTTGTTGCGCACTGGAAAGATTTCTTTAAAGAGCTCTAAACAGTGATGCAAAACAGAAAACCTAACTGCATTTGTATATTTTTTTTTTTTTCCTTTCAATTCATCTGCAATCAGGTTATCTGGGTTGGTTTGTGCCCCCTGAGCTGAGTACAATATTTCGGTGCCATTTTTCCTTTAAGCAGATGTGTATACTAATTTATATTTTTTGTTAGTGGGATCAGGGCAGCCTGCTATTCAATGGCCCTAAATCCAGTCTTCAGAGCTATGCTTTACATATGTTTTCTCTTCCACTGTTCCACTCTTTTCAGGTGGTTGTTTTGAATTCTTGTGCATGTTCTCATTATGAACCTATTTCCACAGTAAAAACTGATGATTTAGTTGCGTTTCATATACGCACAATAATTCTTGTAACAGGCAGCATTAGTACTCAACCTTTTCAGATCATTTTCTGTGATAATATATTCCTGTATACAAACAGAAACTGTTTAGAAATTAGAGCTCAGTTTTACATTTTGACTTAATCTCTTTTGAACTAATACAGGACAATTGCAAGTATTTCCATACAGAATTCTTTAGGCCCCTGCCATGGCCTGAAATCTATCAGAGGAGACTCTGTTCCATAGTTGGTGAAGATATTTATTCAGTGCCCGGTGCTCCCTTTCGATGGTACGAAGCATTTGTCCGTACAAGGAAAGAAAAGCACCATCAGTGGAGACAAAACTATGAGAAACTTAGGAAAGTTCTGCTTGCTCTCCTCAGTTTATTCAGCATTTCCATTTTGTAGA
The DNA here is from genome assembly GCF_964289735.1 of Phaethon aethereus. NCBI lineage: Eukaryota > Metazoa > Chordata > Aves > Phaethontiformes > Phaethontidae > Phaethon > Phaethon aethereus. The sequence continues at coordinate 64,418,059 of NC_138578.1, read as the reverse complement.
TGATCTTACAAGCACTTCTAGCTGCCTTTTATCAGGGCACACATAAAGTTAAGGATGCAGAAGTCAAGGTAAAGGATATCTGAAAAACCCTAGTAATGGAAGCGAGGATCCCTGCAACTCGAACTAGAGTGCTCCTTTTCCCAGTTCGAGTGTCTGGTTACCTCACAACTACATAACCACCAGGAAGGAATTACAAAAACCCTACAAGAGCGTCTAGATCCATTTTTTTATTCTTCGCTTTGGAATCTTGTGTTTGAAAATGTAACAAACAAGGAAACTAAACCTTCATATTAAAAACAAGTAGAAAAACGATAAATCCATTTTAATTGTTACCAAATCTTAATCAGAAGAGTAGAAAGTGCCTAGAACTGGCACCTAAGGAGAGATTCTTGTTCTGCCACTGAAGTTTATAGTTCTACTTCATAATGATTAAGAAGAGAATGGATATGATTTAGACACTGAATAATGTATCCAAGGCGGCCTACTGGTTGTTGAAGACTTGCAACACACACTGACATGACTCTGTAATAAACTGTATATATTCCAGGCAGTGAACAAAAGTACAACAGACTACCTTAAAGCATTTACCGCATTTTCCACAGAAGACAAATTCCCGTCCTGCAATAAGTAGGATATGGTATCAAGAAGCTATTTCAGTGGAGTAATGCTCAATACTGTATAATAAATACATAGAAAATCAGATGTTTTTATATAGCATATATAAAAATTCACCATATATATTATTTTTAGGTATTTTGGAAAAGGGAATACTTCCTGCCACAGACAAAACCAAAGTTCTGCTTGTATTTACTTCACATAGCCTCACTGAAATCAATAGGTTTGAAAAGAACACAGAATCTCACCCGAGCATACCTATATACTAATAAACTCTAACCTGAAGATATTAATCTCCTGAAAGAACTCTTTTTAGTGCACTTCTTGTTTACAGACCAATTGGTTAACGTTTGTAAAAGAACCTTAAAAGAAGTGGCTAAAGTAAGCTGTTACCTGTGTCCTAGGAAAATATGTGCTTTTAATGATGAAGTATGTCTTTTAAATGGTTTGGATACGTACAATAATTGTGTATATTTCCTGACGGGTGAATATGCAATTTAAAATTAAAATATAAAATATATATCATGTATGAAGCGCATATACTACTCAGTATATACACCGTATTTGTGATTCAGCATGTGTTTTTCTTCAAAATGGATCTAGACTGATAGACTCCATTTCTTTTTTAAGCCCAAGAAATCCTACATCTGCATAATTATATCTTAATACACGGCAAATGTGCACATGGGGTTTTACGAACCAGAAGATGTTGAACCACAAGAATGTTATTGCAAAAGCCCATGTCACCTGGTTGATAATAAAACCCATGAAAAATGGTCTAAAACTGATACTACTAGAAAAATTAGGGACTTGGTGCATGTTATTTGTTTCATATGCCTGATAACTCACAGTTGCTCCTATGACACAGCAATGCTATTAAAAAAGTACCAGTAACAGATACGATGACCTGAAATCCTCTCTAAGGAGGCTTATACCTATCTAAAGCCAAGGCCTGGTAGGAAATTACCTAAAATCAAAAACTGAAGCAATGTGAAACTCTTCAAACTAGACTGATAATCTTTGACGTCCTTGGTAGTCAAGTCTAGTTCTCAAGTTCAGCCACATATTAGATAAAATATATTACTTCTCACGAACAATAGTCTGCAATAAGAGATGTTTTCTGCCCTGATAGTAAAGATACATCACTTAAACTTCCTACATTCTTCAGATTGCATCAGTGGTATTTGGGAAAAAAATCTCATTACTCCACAGGAGCTGATTATTTTAAATACAGTATTGAAACTTATCAAAACATACACTGTCAGCTTTTGGGCAGTAATTTAAACAAAGCTTAAAATTGATGAGGGTGACTCACTGACAGAAATTTCCTTTTCTTGCATTTCTAGTTTTTGCTACATCTCTCTGTTATCAGCCACAACCAATATATTGGGGTTCTGATTGCACAGATGTTATAAAGGTAAGCTTGCAGGATTGGCCCATAAGTGAGATTAAAGTTTAATATACATTAGTCTAATATAAAGAGTAAGCACACTGAACAAAGGACTAAATGTGTTCTTCTCTGAAAGAATCTGCTTGGACGAGAAATCCAGAGAGCAGCTGTTTGAACCTGATGCTTTAGTTCACAGGTGAAGTTCTGTTAACAGCTTGAGATGGAGAACCTGAGTTATGGATTTTAAACCCTCACAACTTAAAATGGTTCCACGTGGAGAAAGAAGAAATGAAGGTCAGGACAAGAGTAGCTTTCTAGATGGAAAAATAACTCCCCCCCCCCATCCAATTTACCTAAGAAGAGATGAAAATGCCATGCTCTCCTGTCTGAAGGAAGGCAAATTTCACAGAATCACAGAATCACAGAATCACTAGGTTGGAAAGGACCTTCAAGATCATCAAGTCCAACCATTAACTCAATGCCACCATGTCCCCTAAACCATGTCCTGAAGCGCCACATCCACACGTTTTTTGAACACTTCCAGGGATGGCGACTCCACCACTTCCCTGGGCAGCCTGTTCCAATGCTTGACCACCCTCTCAGTGAAGACATTTTGCCTAATATCCAATCTAAACCTCCCCTGGTGCAACTTGAGGCCATTTCCTCTCGTCCTATCACTAGTTACCTGGGAGAAGAGACCAACACCCACCTCACCACAACCCCCTTTGAGGTAGTTGTAGAGAGTGATAAGGTCTCCCCTCAGCCTCCTCTTCTCCAGACTGAACAACCCCAGTTCCCTCAGCCGCTCCTCATGTGCTCCAGACCCCTCACCAGCTTTGCTGCCCTTCTCTGGACACGCTCCAGCACCTCAGCATCCTTCTTGTAGTGAGGGACCCAAAACTGAACACAGGATTCGAGCTGCAGCCTCACCAGTGCCGAGTACAGGGGCACGATCACTTCCCTACTCCTGCTGGCCACACTATTTCTGATACAGGCTAGGACGCTGTTGGCCTTCTTGGCCACCTGGGCACACTGCCAGCTCATGGTCAGCCGGCTGTCAACCAGCACCCCCAGGTCCTTTTCCACCGGGCAGGTCTCCAGCCACTCCTCCCCAAGCCTGTAGCGTTGCATGGGGTTGTTGTGACCCAAGTGCAGGACCCGGCACTTGGCCTTATTAAACCTCATACAGTTGGCCTCTGCCCATCACTCCAGCCTGTCCAGATCTCTCTGCAGAGCCCTCCTACCCTCCAGCAGATCAACACTCCCACCCAACTTGGTGTCAGCTGCCAACTGACTGAGGGAGCACTCAATCCCTTCATCCAGGTCATCAATAAAGATATTGAACAAGATCGGCCCCAGAACCGAGCCTTGGGAACACCGCTTGTGACCGGCCGCCAGCCGGATTTAACGCCGTTCACCACAACTCTCTGGGCTCGGCCATCCAGCCAGTTCTTTACCCAGTTAAGAGTACACCTGTCTAAGCCATGAGCCGCCAGTTTCTCCAGGAGAATGCTGTGGGAGATGCTGTCAAAGGCTTTACTGAAGTCCAGGTAGACAACATCCACAGCCTTTCCCTCATCCACTAGGCGGGTCACCTGGTCATAGAAGATCAGGTTGGTCAAGCATTTGGAGTGTTTGTGGGGGGAATAAGGGTATATGTGGTTTGGGGGTTTGTCTTTTTTTTTTCTTTAATGTCTTATTCTTTTGTTTTGGCAGGAAAAAAGTCTTGTTGCTTTACTTTTTATTTTTTAAACCTGGGTTTCTGTGGCACTTGTTGGCTGGGACACAGTCATCCTTGCATGTGACCCAGTCTGCCATTAGGGATGGCACATGCTGTCATTCTCTTGGCAGTGCCTCATGTAGCACAAAAAAGGGAACAACTTGGAGATCTACACAACATTTGTGGTACGTTATCAGGGTGCATGCAGTGCATAGCTCCCCCTCAGAAACATTAACCCCTATTACTCAGGCTGTCAAGGAAAGGTGAGTGGCTTATGTACAGTAATAAGTGACAATGATTGCACGCTTAGCCTTATTCTGCAGCATACCTCACGCCCTTACCCTGCCAGTACTGACTGCATGAATGCACCCACCCTCAGCACAGGTGAAGGGGCAGTGTTCCCCCTCCAGTCCCTCCCCATCCCAGCAGATAATGCAGCCCAAAGAGGAGACTGGATGACTTGGCATTTCTAGCAGCAGGAGAATGAAAGATGAAGGCGGGATCAGGGCAGCATGAATGTTGTGAATTGTTTAGGGGAAGAGTGTTTTGGGAGCAGCTGACTGAAAGTGCTGGGATTTTGTTGACTGCTGGGATTTTGGGATGGGGACTGCTGGGATTTTATTGACACTGCTGGGATTTTGTTGACTTCCTCACTCATCGCTCTGTCATACAAGGCAACTGCCTCCTTTGGTGATACCTCCAGGCAGCCCTGGTTTTTACTAAGTCAACTAACATCGTTCTATGGAAAAAGCCAAGCTTCCAGACACTCAGTGCATCCTTTGGATGTTTTTTCTTTTTACAGACTACATTTACACTCCAGGAAATAAACTGGTCTTCGGAATCATTTGGAAGCATTAAAATATATTTTGTCTCATGTGGCCTTAAATATGACAGTATGATGTATCTACCGCTTCATATCCTGTCCTCTTCTCATTCGAAAACCCAGCAGGGGAAAGAGGGAGACAATATGGGTGAAATATTTCAGATACTGACTATGTAATTTTTACTTTCCCTTGCCAGATTCTTGATGCTTTCCAGACCTGTAGTGGCAGATAAATAGAAGACACGTGGGATACCAGTATCAGTTGTAACCAACCAACTAAATGAAGAAACTTGACACAAAACACGGTAAGGATAGGTATAACATTGTAGAGCACTGCAGCTGTAAATGGAGGTGGGACATGATGGGGAAAAGAGTTGGTGTTCAAGGGCACAGGGCAGAGACGAAGAGAGGGAAAGACCACAAAAAAAAACCCCAACCCAGAAAAACAATGACACCTACACCAGACCTTCTGATAAAACCAGCAAGCTACCTTTGGTATGTGGTACTGGACATCATAAAACCACTCTACACTGTCTGTACTGCAGTTGTTTATTTGCAATTTAAAAGTAAATCACAATGGAAAAGCAGTAGTTGTCAAACACTTATCACATGAACCAAGTTAAACCAGTCATGTGACAACAAGGGGACAGGCTAAAGAGTTGGTTGGGGTTTCTGCCAACGCCTGTTATTTAGTCGATGTTTTTTAACAATGAGCCTGTATTTCTCAAGCTGCTATGCAGTAAGCTCCTTGCAAGGAAACAAAAGAGAAGCACGCACTTAAGCATGAGATTTCTTAACTGGATATGGTAAGGACACACAAGAAGCAGTTAACAGCCTGGGTGAGATGCTGTGAAGATTATCTCTTTATATTGCCTTGCTTTTTAGCTTTGATCGGCACTTACAAGAAGTAAGTTTTCCTGCCCATATTGGAGACATAACTGACTGGAGAGAAACCCAGTCCATAGGAGGAAGGAAACCAGACTGGAAATAGCATGGAAAAACAGGGAATGAAGAGTGACAGATGTACATGGGCAGAGGGTAACAAACAAAAGCAGATTTGGAGTGGAGGTAGTTAGCTGCAGGAAATTACTCATCTGCAGCTGACATTAGCTTTTTCTCCTGTTTTCTTGACCTATAGAGGTAAGGATGGCTTTTGCAGACCTGCAAAGTCTTATGCACTGCACATGACACTCACCTGTTGTTTCCCCAACGTTCCCCAGTAGTAGGGGAACTCACACTTCTAACCAGCAAGGTGCAGTGGCTTCTGTCCCGCTCCATGACCTGCCATCTGACCTGCCATGACCCAGATCACAGCCTGGAATACAGCCAGACACAATGTTGTGCTACCAGTAGGAACATATTCAACCTTGGAGTCCCCGTATATCAAGCAGTCCTGATAAATAACACATTCACCAAAAGCAATGTAAGATTGCCATCCCTGTGGCAGTCCCTAAGTTCTCCCCAAAACTGGAAAAGAAAATGCTGCTGAGGACTGTACCAGGCAAGAGGGAAGGGCTTCTTCTCACACCTGCACCTTCAGTGTAAGCACCTGGACTTACAGGCACTGACCTGTGGAACTTTGTGGCACGCCATGGTTTTCTGCCTATTCCTGTCTTAGCAGGTGAAGTTCCTACAGAAACAAATGATCCTCCTCAACAACAACAACAAAACCCAAGGAGATGTACTGCCTCCATGTGAACTCTTTGCAGAACTTTAATATGAATTAGCACACAAAGCTATTACACTTTGTATGCTTGTTCAGCTGGGAACGTAGGCAACTATTTGGTTAACTCCCAATACACAGGGGAAAGAAAATGTTCTCACTGTTGCCCCGACTTCATATATGCATGTAAGTGCAGAACTGACAGACAACTTTACGTAAATAGAATAGATATTCAAGGCATTGGTAGACAACTACGCAATTGATTTCCCCATGCTCTCCGTGAACTGAGGAGCAAGCTCTCCTCAGTGTTTTGATCTAGCGTAAGTGACTTTTTCAGGTTTCTCTACAGTTGGTTAAAGAACTTTTCTGTCTGATCTTCTGTTACTATTCTCCTTTGAACTTAAATCTATGTAGGAATGCTCACAGATAAGTCAAAAGAGGCTGCAGAGATATGAGCTCAAGTGCATTTTTGTACCTATATATATACCTAGTTGTTTTATAGATAGATCTAGCTGTTTTTAAGATATATTTAGTTGTTTTTTCTAGGTAAGGTAACTGATGATATCTATGTTCATTTCCTCCCATCTGTGTCACCCACCCACAGAGCTTACAGAAGTGAAAAAGTTACAACCTCATGTTTCAGAGTCTTGAAACATTCTTCTATTTACAGAGGTATGGCCATCCTCAGAGCTGAAGATGGGCATTAATGCTTGGTTTTGCAGGTCAATGATCAGCTTTTCCATGTTACCACCTTGAACTCTCGAAGCTTACTTATTAATTATTCTGGGATTTTAAAAATTAGTATTTTTGCTTAGTAAATTAGTTCATTAAGCAAGAATTTGATTACATGGTCCTGTTACTGATGCACATAGGAATAGATTTTCCCAGAACTAAGTGGATTGAAGCTCCTTGCATTTACATCACCCAACGAGATGTACATAGTGCCACACAGATGCTCTGCTTAAATGAAGGCTGTGTCAGCTCCCGGTACTGAGCCTGAATTAATGCCTCACCGTGCTGAGCAGACAGGGGTAAAAAATTTAAGATAAATAAAACTTCACCAAAGTACAGGTCAACTAGTATTCCTCAGGAAGCGAACAGAAAGGAGCCTTGGGGATGAATTTGCTGTTGACACCATCTGGACGTGATATCCCAGGCCTTAAAAATCAGCTTTTTTTTAACTGTCTCTCAAGCTTTAATGATATGAATCCTGCTACCTCATACTAGTGCAAATCCACTTACACCGCAGTTAAACACGTTTTTAGGCTAATCTTTCTGACTGCACTGAAATGGGTTTGAAGCCCTTTTGGTGTCGGCTCCAGCTGAGCAGCAAGTCAAGAAGATGCTGCCTTGTAGCTATTGTTTGCAGCAGCTCAGCCAAGGTGCAACAGCTGAGTGTGAGAGAAAGCTTAGTCCTTTCCAAGGGCCAGACAGGTTACTTGAGACAGAAGTAACGATGATACATTACTTAACTCGTTATCGAGGCAGCCCTGGCATGCCCATAGCCAGCTACAGTACACCCAGCCTAGTGACTAGCAAGTGACAGCCGCTACTACCGCCTCAGTGGGCTGCTGTCACGACCCTGCCCCCGCGAGGTGAGCGGCTGGAGGCACACGTAAGGCTGACGCAGTCACGCAGATGGCGCGGACGAGGACACGTTTCCCTGCACGCTCTGCAGAAGCGAAGGGCAGAGCCAGCAGACCGGGCACATCTGGGTGTCTCCAACACCAGCGTGGCCCAAAGCCCAAAACCCACACGCAGGCGTTCCTTACACTTATTTCTGACTTCCTTTCTAGCAATGATACATTATAAACGTTTATTTAGGAAACAGAAGCAGCACGTGAGATTTTCACCAGAGCTTTAGGCAACCATTATCCAGCCCAAAGTGCGTGTGGCCCGCGGGCTGGAGGAAGCCTGCCAGGTGCCTGGGGAGAGGCGGCAGCTGAAGGCACCACTGGCGGAAGGTCCGTCCGGCTCTGGGGACAGCGCGGGGCCTCCTGGGCTGAGCCGCGAGGGGGCTGCGGGGGTCGGCGCCACACCGGGCAGCGGAGGGCACACTCAGGTCAGGATGGGCGGCGGGGAACTCTTCTGGGAGGCGTCGCTTTCCACCCGGACGCCGGCGTGGAGGACCGCCCCCGCTCCCGCAGTTGCCTGGTAACGCCGGTTAATGAGACGGGGTGCCGCGGCGAAAGCGGTCCGGTGCAGCAGCGCGCCGGCGGGCGGGGTGCCGCGCCGCAATGCTGGATCCGGACAGCGGGCTCTCTCTCACCATAGCGCGGATCGTGCAGCGGCTGAAGGGCTCCAGCCTCCACTCCCAGCTGGAGCGACAGGCCCGGGTGAGCCCCGACCTGGCGCTGTGCCCCCAGGCCCGCCTCCCTTTCCCGCTCCCCCTCCCCGGCGCTTTGTTCCTGGCCGGCGGCCCCGGCCCAGCCCGGCCCGTGCGGCCTCCGCCGGGGGCAGGGGACCCCGGGGCCTCCCCTCGACGGGGCCGGAGAGCGGTCTGGTTGGTGTCTAGAGCTGTATTTATAGTTTCTCCCCATGGGACTGAAGGATTTCCCAGTGAATACGAAGGCTATCCGCTTGAAATCTCACTGCTTCAAATAGTTCCTAAAATTAATCACTTTGTCTTTTAATTTCTAATTTGGAAAGCTTTAAATACCACCACCTGCACCCCCACTTGCTCCAGAGTTCTCCCGAGAAAATTTGGTGAAAGGAAGTGAAAATAGATGAAAAACGTGCATGAAAGTACATTTTTGTAGCTGGGAAAACAGTTGGTTTTTTATATTTAGTAACTTAACTGCACTTGATATAACATTTTCATATTTCAGCTGAACTTCATTTAGGAAGTTTCAGATTAAAATTGCGTCAATTTTCATGACCATAATAACACAGTAGTGGTGCTATAAAGATTATTGTGCATTACTGAAATATTTTGGGTTGGGTTTTATAAAATCTTGGGTTGTTTGGGGTTTTTTTCCAAACAGTGCTTAAAAATGTACAGATTTTTTTTTTTCAGGATAGAATGAATGTCTATTATCTGCCTTAGTTTTGTTGTGTTTTTAAATGAAACATGATTTTCCTCTCTGAAAGTCCCTAAAGCTTTCCATAGCAAGTGACATCACTGTGTGCCTTCTCTGTTTTTTTGTTTTGTTTTGGTTTGGTTTTAAATTTGCTGATTTGGTCTCAATGCTTTTTAAAATGTATCTCTGCTTTCCTCCTGTTGACTGACTGCTCTCTAAGTATGTGAGTAAGCAGATGTGCATAACTTGAAGGGGGCTGGAATTATAAAAGAGTATAGACATGGGGTTCTGCTAAGTGTTGGGGAATTCAGCATCCCAAATAGATAGCCTGACATGAGGTGTGGCGAGTCAAGTTCTTGTCCTCAAAAAGGCAGTGAACAGGACTCTCTTTTAACAACTCTGTTACTGATTATAATAAAACCTGTATGTACTCGCTTCTGCATTCATTCTTTTGTCTCTGTCTCTCGTGAGGCCTGATTTCACAGTCATTTGATACTTTTCGTGTTGACAGGGTCTTTAAAGGCTGCTGGTGGATGTCTGTTTTGTACAGCCATTTTGTACACATGGACACTCTGAGGATCTTAGCAGTACCATTCCACGGTGATGTTTGATGTCTGAAAGGGCAGTTAAATGCCTAAATCCCTCCCTGACTCTATAGCATATCAATTTACTCGATATGAGCAGAAACTCTGCATAATCAAAACGTAAAGGTAACCTATAAAATAAATAAAACATAGTGTAATGACCATAGCCGAATCTGTCATGATATCTTTGCAGAATACTGTTTCACAAATTTCTTGGAGGAAAAAAAAAAAAAAGTCATATGTATATATAGGTCAGAAGATTATTCTAGTCATATGAAGTGCTAAGGGAAAAGAAATTAAACAGGGCAACAAATGGTCAGGTTGATTCTTATAGTAGATGTTTGAAAAGTTTGTAATAGAAAATTAAATCAGAGCTATAGTTCAGTGTAGTGACCTGAAAGACTGGAAAGTTTTTAGATACATCAACTAAAAGATTTCCTAATGTAAAGTATCATCTATTGGAGCTTGCAGTTTAAATTAATAGGGCCAAATATACACCCTCTTTGTCAGGAATCTGTATGTTCTCCTTCATCTTGAATTTTTTTAATTGATCTTGCATGCATTTATGTTCTGTCATGTTAAGTATAGACATGTTTTATTTGTAATGCTTGTATAGTCGTATTATTGCTATACTTTGCAGTTGCAAAGGCCCTATCACTGAGTTGCTTATCTTTGTCCATCCCTTAGTTGCTGTACAGAATTCCCAAGGTTTCTGAATTTTGCTGCTCTCCATATTAAATTAATGCTTGATTTCTCTCCCGTTGCATGGTGTATTTCTGAAGTTGCATTATCAAATATGAAATCTTTGCTATTGCGATGCATGATAGCTGAACTCCAGTTTATTGATAGGACACGGTGGGTTTTTTGTCTGCTGGTTAACAGTCTGTTTCTGGACAATGCTTAGCCTGCACTGGTTGCAATAATGATCTGTAAGTGGTCCCTTTTTATGCGATTTTTAAGCTATTTTTGGGAAGCATTCTGTATTTTGAGAAATTCATTGAGGCAATGCATCAGAGTAAAACTTATTTTTTTTATATTTATACTGCAGTTATATTTTACCTTTTCAAAGATTGCTGTTTATCTGTCAGTGTAGAAATTGACATTGCTGATAATCCTTCCTCAAAAATATTTACAGTCTCTGAAAACATGAGGGTCAGAATCAATCTTAAGGTCTATTATAATACTGCTTGAAGTTTTTGAGAGGTCATGTAGTCTCACACACAGTATTGTAACAACTGTTTTGTAAGTTTATCTCTTCTTTTAATGTCTATGAAGGAGAGCTCAAAATTAACAGTTTCTTTCACCAGTTAATAGAATATTGGGGAAAACACAATATCCTGACATTATTTGTGAGAGTTGATAGAGTAGCCCTGTGGTTGTGAACTGATCACACCAGTGCTATGCTTGGCTGTCACTAACAGCCTGAGCTAGTGTCAAGGACTGTGATACACAATCTTTTTGAAATAAGTTTGGAGTGGGCACCAAATGATTTGCTGTCACAGCTTTAGCTCTTTGTGGATACCAAGATAATGACATTTTTGGCCATAGGGCTGAAGTAGACATAGGGTCATGTACTTATTAATGACAATTTGGAAAATAAATGTTAGGTTGATTTTGTAGGTTGAGTTTTGGTATTATGGCAATGTGCCTGGAGTTAATACAAAGAGATTAATGCAAGAAAGAGTGTAAATGTGCCTGTCATTTGCTTTGGAATTTCTTCTGAACATATTTTGTAGTGTGTTTGAAAGGAAAGTGTAACAGTTAACAAGAGCCAAAATATTACATAGTAGCTTTTCAACAGGTAAAATTGCTGCTAGGGTTATTGGTGTGTGGAGGAGAAATACCATCTCAGTTTCTCAGGCACAAATTCCACTGTGTGAGTTTGTAACCAAATTTGTTTGCTTTTGTCTTAATTTTTTTCTCTTCCCTTTCTGAAATGTAAATGTTTCTAAAGTAAGAATTAGAGATGGTTAGAAAACCTGAGACACAGGCTTTGTGATCTTCAATCACAAAATGCAGTTTTAAAACTGTGGGGTTTTTTTTTGTGAAATCTTGCTAAAATTTTGTTTTAGGGAAAATCTTTGTCAGTGAACTGACAATAAAAATGGAACAGTTCAGAGACATGAAAAAACTCCTGCTTTTTTAACACATTTTCATCATGTTTGAAGGAAGCCAGGTTTTATTAATGATTTAAGATTAATCAATCTCAATTTTTGTCCTCTCAAAACCTCTAACAGAAATCAGTCTGAGTTGCCTGGAACCTCTAGTGGCTAGGGGAAAATAACAAGCAAGGTAACCCCCCCCCCCCAAACCAAACAAAAGCTTCAGTAGTTTATTCCTAAAGAACTTTTCTAAAACAGGACGTTGGGATATGTAACTATTTTAAATTGAACAAGAAAGACCCACAATATAAGGATCCCTGTGGGCATTTTCTGTGTAGATGTTCTCGGGTTTGTTTCTTGTAGGTATGTCTCTAGATGTTCTCAGATTTGTTTCTCGTAGGTACAGCTGTAGCGGGACAACTTGAAGGAGAACTTGTAGGAAAACAGGGTAACGGATGTCGAAGTAGGCTAAAAATGGTAACTTGAGAGTAAGAATCAACCCTGACTCCCTCCCACCCAACTAACTATTAAGTTTGGGAGCTAGAAAAAAATTTAGGAGACACTTGAAGGTATGAACAGGGTGTGGAGAGGGGATATGCTAGGATATGTCATGGTCAGAATGATTGTCCAGAGGAGAGGACTCTGACATCACTCTTTGAACTGACCTATGACTAGTACCAGAAAGGTTTAAAGAAAATGTTAGTCAAAGTGAGAGTAAGGTCTTCACAGACTTCACACAGGGCAAAGAAGGAGAGGAGTTTGCTTTGGGAGCACTAAGGGCATTGCAGCTGGGGTATTGCCCGATTGTGTGCTTCTGAAGGGAGTACGGGTAAACATCTTGGAATAATTTATGTGAGGTGAATGGCTTGCAAGATATCTGAGGATATTGTTTTAATGACATTTTTCCCCAACAGTTAAAAAAAGAAATTGATACTGATCCCTACTTAAGTAAAAGATCAAATTAAGAAGGAGAATGTTTCTGTGAAATGTAGCATTTATTTAATAAAACTTAGCAAATAAGCGTAGGCTCGTGAGTCATCATAGATAATTAATGATTCCTTTTCATGCATTATATTTAACAAAGGGCTTACTATCCCCTCCTGATAGAGCTTGTACTTTGGTTTAAATGGTTCAGCAGTAACATTTGCAGTACAATGAATTTTAAATTGAATGCAGTTGTGAATATGTTGAACAGATTATGGAGTTCAGAAGCAATGCAAGCTTGATTCACAGATTATTTTTTTTTAGTAATGTGGATTATATGTTTTACCTTGTGTGTGTGTATTTTATTTGCAGCACTAATTTGATATTCAAATAAAACCCAGAAAACTTATTGAAACATCAAAATTATTTTATTACAAATGTTCTTCCACAAGATATGCAGGATACATAACATTTTTGTTATGTATGATACATAACAAAGCTGTTTATTCCTGTATGAGGCTAATTGAAGCTCTCTGTTTCAACTACTAGATTATTTTTACTTGTGTAAGAAAGTTCACAGTACTTTTTCCCTGAGTGTAATTAGTGTAGAAATGTAGAAGTGTTGAAAAATTGCCAGTGTAATCAGGGTTTTATACTTACTTAAATTTGTTTAGTTATACTTGGAATGATTCCTCTTTCTGTTACAGAAACATGTAGACCAAAACAAAAATCACTTCCTTAAATTTGTAGGATTTTAAGTGTTTAGAGACTGTTCATGTTGAAATTCTTGTGGTTGTACTTGAAGTGGTTTTTAACAGGTCTGCTTGATCCTGATAAAATCTAGTTATGGCAGAATGCAACATGTGAGAAAAGGTAAGTATTTATTAGTTTTCATTGAATTTACTATGCTAAAGTTGGACTATATTTGGGGTAGTGTGCTTTATTATAATTTGGGAAATAATAAAAATAAAAGCTAAAAACATTGTGCTCTTGTAGAAAATCATAATGAACTTTAATAAATGCTCTGAGAGTGTACATACTTGTCTAGAGCAAAAAGGCTTTGAAGAGAAATTATGGTTGATAACCCTGTAAAAATATTTAGATTGTGTAAAGTTATTTGCAGAACTGTTTGCAGCAGGATAAACATATGTGTTCACCTGATGCAGTTCCACATTTCAGTATAGTTGGATCACTTCTCCGCAGTGTTTATTCTTGTTGAGAAAAGAAATAGTTTAACACTGGAGTTATGCTGGAACACTTTGTTCTGTCAAGCCTCCTCTTCGTAGTGTGTTGCTGGTCCTCTAGCTATTTTCCTATTCTTGAGTGCTGTGCCCTGATGGCTCGCTCCTCTGTCCGTGATCAGTGCTGCTCCAGTCACGATGACTGAATGCCATTTCCAAATTTAGATCACAGAATCACTAGGTTGGAAAGGACCTTCAAGATCATCAAGTCCAACCATTAACCCAACGCCACCGTGTCCCCTAAACCATGTCCTGAAGCACCACATCCACACGTTTTTTGAACACTTCCAGAGATGGCGACTCCACCACTTCCCTGGGCAGCCTGTTCCAATGCCTGACCACCCTCTCAGTGAAGCAATTTTTCCTAATATCCAATCTAAGCCTCCCCTGGTGCAACTTGAGGCCATTTCTTCTCATCCTATCGCTGGTTACTTGGGGGAAGAGGCCAACACCCTCGTCGCCACAACCCCCTTTGAGGTAGTTGTAGAGAGTGATAAGGTCTCCCCTCAGCCTCCTCTTCTCCAGACTGAACAACCCCAGTTCCCTCAGCCGCTCCTCGTAAGACTTGTGCTCCAGCCCCCTCACCAGCTTCGTTGCCCTTCTCTGGACACACTCCAGCACCTCAGCATCCTTCTTGTAGTGAGGGGCCCCAAACTGAACACAGTATTCAAGGTGCGGCCTCACCAGTGCCGAGTACAGGGGCACGATCACTTCCCTACTCCTGCTGGCCACACTATTTCTGATACAGGCCAGGACGCTGTTGGCCTTCTTGGCCACCCGGGCACACTGCTGGCTCATGTTCAGCCGGCTGTCAACCAGCACCCCCAGGTCCCTTTCTGCCGGGCAGCTCTCCAGCCACTCCTCCCCAAGCCTGTAGCGTTGCATGGGGTTGTTGTGGCTGAAGTGCAGGACCCTGCTAGATGCTAATTTGCAAATAGATTTGTTTCTCTGTGTTCACTTGCTCTACAAGTCAATTTACTGCACCCATCAACTTTTTCCAACTAGCTCTGTGCTATCCTTTTGCTTGCTTTCAGCCAGATTGGCGTTGAATGTCTCAATTTTCTTCCTTCTTGGCATCCAAGTACAGAAAGTGTAATCTGTTTAGAGTATCACTTTCGATGGTGACTGCCCAGATCTCAGTAGGATACTTTACCAAAGTCAAAGGCAAAGGAGATGTGCACAGAACATAAATACAAAGGATTGCCTTTCAGAAGGTTTGGCAAAATTTTGAAAGGCCCCAAACTATCCTTCTCTTCTGTACAGCTGAAGGACAAGAGGGTGCCAACAAATGCTGTAATGGTAGCTTGTTTATGAAGGAATGTCTAACAGCTGGTTGCTTCTTGATTTGTAAGAAGCTGACCAAGACTGTAGGCAAACGTGGACACCCAACACCTGAACCCCAGCAGTCTATCCATATGAATATGCATGCTGCCAGTTATACTGGAAGATAAACTGGTAGGCATTAATTTTTAATAAAAAGCATTTGTTATTGCTTGCTGAATTATGTTGCATTCATCCCAGTCTCCTTTCAGGACTCTGTCTTGGCCTGGCTGAGCCTCTGAATAGTGTGACTTCTTCCCTGGTCTGGCTGTCACTCTTTGCTTTCACGGGTTGTTCCCTTATATTGCTCTCCTTTACCCTGCTTGTGGTAGCCTCCTGACAGTACCAGATTTTTTTTAAAAAAAGGAAGATACTTATTCATCAAGATGTGTGTATTAAAAATGGAGAATCTATAGTTCTATCTGGGTATATGCAGCATTTTGGTCATGCAGGAAATTAATTCACTTCATCGGTTCAAAATTCATCAAGGTGTTTTTTCCCAGTAGACCTTAGCCAGGCATCTTTATTGGCGTAAATCATAGTAATTCTTTTTATATACGTAAAATATTGTCAACATGTTTTTCATTCTATCAAAAAAACATAGTGGATGAAAATGCAAATGGTACTTAGGCAGTACATTGTATCAAGCAGTTTACAACAAACAAACCCTACCAAAATACCAACATATTGCAACACAGAAATAAGTTAGACCAGGTAGTCCACAGGGAAAATAAAAGTACGTAGGAGACCCAGTCTAGTAATTTTGGAACATCAGCTCTGCTAAGTCTCCTTGACTCCTCAACTTAGTTCCCACAAACACCCATATAAATTCCAAAGAGGTACCATTCCGTTAAGTTTTGGCAAAGCAATTCTGAAGGGATTTCCTTTCACCTACCAAAATAAGTATTTTTGTCTTTGGTTGTGTTATGCAGAGCTAGAGTGTGTTCTTTTGTGTTAGAACTGGCTGCAGCTGCTCGCTGGAGTGTCTGCCAGATTCTTCCCTTTCAGGTATCTAATTTCTGATTTGAAAACTGATCAGCAATCCAGTATGCAATGAGTCTGTAACAGTTTCTGTAGCTCTGTGTAGCATTTTAGGAATCTATTGATCCTAATCCAGAAATAAATAAAAGGAAAAGTGGAAATGGGAGAAGGCTTTGGCAATTACATCCTGAAATTACAAGAGTGGGGATGGAAGTGCCCCCATAATTTGAGGGGGAATTTTCATGTTTCTTATATGAAAATTTATCTCAGTATGGCATTTTGCAGTCAAGAGAAGGAAAAAGACAGAGGAAACAGGCTAAAAATAATAGTTTTGATAAATTAAAGATTAGCATAGGAATATTTGCTGCAGCAGCACTAGAAATAATGAAATAGGACTTGACTAAATAAATGGGCAGGATAGAGTTGAAGATAACTGATGGAGATTAATGCACTAACGTAATCCTTGGAGAAAGTTTTACCCAAAGTGCTGTTCTGCTTCCTTTTTGGCTGCCACCTGCCACATGTGAACGAGTCACTGTTGTTTTGTTCTGCAGCTGGGGAACAAGCTCTGTTGGGAACAGCAGCTTACAAGTCCTCTGTTGCATCTTTTGGAGTGACAGGGAAAACGGGAAGTCAGCTGTGTGGACTGAACTCCTTTATCCCCTCTAATGCCATGTGCCGTATCAATCTCTAGAATTTCCAGGAAACCACAAAAAAAAGTGTTGTCAGTATGAGTGTCATACTGTCATTAATGAGCCAAAGGTTCCCAAATTTTACAGGTGTATGAACAGCAGAGAACTGAAATACTATTCTCCTGTTTACACTTTTGTCACTTTTTGCATTGCTTACAGTGTCGAGACAATGGACCCACTTTTTAGTAAGATGCGGTTTTGTTGTGATTCATCATTTGCCAATGAGTTGTATTTGTGAGGGTTTTTTGCATATCTAAAAGGATTACTGAAGTGTGTGTACCAAGCACCACAGGTAAATGCTCCATGGACCTTGGGATTAAAATTGGCTACAGTTAACCCAGGAGGACAAAGTTGAACATTTACAAAAGCGTGCGCAAAAACTTTTGAGGAACAGTAAGGCACAGTCTGCACAGTTTGACCCGTGTTACTTTATTTAAAATTCATACAGGAGAGGTACAAAATCACTGCCTTGCATCAGAAAAAAATTAAACTCAGCCTGACATATGTCGGTCCAAAACAGACACAGGACTTTCCATTAAAGTAGGTTCAGAAGGAATCCTTCATCAAATATTCCTTGAGGCTGTTGCTTAAAAGTGTATTTTGTGAGCTTCCCAAGAACTCCCATGAAAATCTTTCTTTGTTTCCCTGCCTTAGTGATGATCCTTTGACAGCTTTTACCATTGTGCTGAATGGAATATGTTTGTCATTTGACGCGAGTGTTAGGCCTTATGCTCACTATGCCTTACGGTTTGTGCTTATGATCACCTTTCTCAGAAAACATGCTTACAGTCTCTTTGCTGTTGCAGTCGATAAACCAAATATAAAACCTTCCTTACCTGTAATGGTAAGGTGACTTAAGAGCAGAGATGCTGATAGCAGAGTAGTAGAACTGCTGTCAGTCTCTGCATTATTGGCCATTCCTCCTTTCAACTAGGGAAAATGGAAAGATTTCGATAAAATTCTGCGTTGTGAATTCATCTAGACCAACTCTTCCAGTGTAGCACAGCAAATACCCTTTTCTGCATATAAACTGTAAGGCAAATGATCTGATTGTGGAGTTTGTGAGTTGGGTGTGATGGACCTTTAGGTAACATGCCATGCTGTCAACAGTGATGTTAGGACTGGCATACTGCGCACGCTGGTGGAAGTTTATTTTTAATAGCAGCATAACTTACTGCAATAGAATCAGCAGCTGTTATGCCTACAGCATATTGCTGAGTAGCTCTTGGTAAGAAATCTCTCACATTTCTAGGTAGATGATGTGGCCGTATGCTTCTAACGTATGCCTTGAGTTGTCATGGCAGTGGAGTAAGTTGCACGCAGATTTCCCAGTGTTATTTTCAGTTAGCAGCCAGAGTTGCTATTCTTTTCTAAACCTCTAGCTTTATACTCTGGTGTTAATCAGCTATTCCATGTTTAGGAAAATATGTCTCAGAAGTCACTTCACAGAAACTTGTGGAGTTTCTGGTTGTTGTGCTTTTAGACCTTTGCGGTCTATTTGTTTTCTTCTCTTGGTCTAGCTATAGAAGAAGAAGGAGATGCTATAGCAGCTGCTCCTGCTGTTGCTGAAAAATCTGCAGCAACATCCGCATGGTAGCGTCAATGGTATGGTTGTAAAGCTGGTTGGTGTCTAATTGCCTGTGTCAAGTGCATTTCATTACAAGAGGCTGTATGTACCTGGTAGTCACAGCTGCAGTGGGGAATGTTTGGCCCGCAGGTTTTATTTGAAGTTTGAAGATGGCATTTCTTACCTGAAAGAGGTGAACTGTGGGAGGTTAAGTCAGAAGTTATGGAATATTTTCAGTTTGATTCTTTCATGTAGAATACAATGAGTGGCTTCTAGTTATTTACTTGTGTACCTTATGGACCAGTCCTTTAATGTGTTAAGTCTAGCATTTGTGGTAAGTGAGTGGGGTACTTGCTCAGAATATTAACCATATATGCACTGGATACTCCCTCTCTCTTCTTCTCTCTCCTTCCCTACATACAGCTTTTAGCACTAATGTAAAAGCAAAGACATCAAGTGAGGAAAAAGTTGGCTGATTTTTTTTGGCTGCAGTTACCATTGCCAAGTTATTAGGAATCAGTTTGCTATGTCTGTAAATTTAAGTATGTATAGTTCTTATTTCATAACTTAAAATAAACAATTTTCTTTTTAGTGCTTGCTTGATGCTTATTTATTTATTTATCTTTCATATTAGGTTAGCCTACACAAACCAGAAATTAAACTGGAATCACTAAAAGAAGATATTAAGGATTTTCTGAAGACGTCAGGTTTGTAATACTTCATTTGTGGATAATATAGGTCTGTGTAAAACATATGTGACACACATGATGAAAGTAGTAGTTTGTGCAGCTTGGTATCTTGTTGCTGACAGTAGCCAGAAGTAGACATTCAGTGATTCTAGATTATTAAATGAGGGAGAAATTTAAAAGGGAAGAAGTTCTTGGACTGCAGCAGCATTTTGAAAAACGTACTATGCAAAGAAGTGATTTTGTTATTTTATAAAATATTTTTTTTTAAAGTTCTGAATGATACAGGAGTTTGTTCACGTCTGAAAATGGAAATTAACATTCATGGAGGTGCTCTTGAAGATTTTACCCTTAGTTAAATTTCCGATTTCCATTGGAAGTTCTAACCTATGTAACTCTATCATGTGAAAATTTGAGAAGAGATTTAAGATTTATAATCACTAAGAACACTGCATCTATCAATATTAATATCTATTATTAGATTAATATTAAGCTGTTTTAATAATATGATGGCTTTGGAAAAAATAGCATATAACATATAATTATTTAACCAAAATAATAACCAAAATAACTCTATTGTAATCATTTAAACAGTAAATGAAAATAAAGGGTATTCAACCTTTATACAGACCTCAGCTTGGAGTTTTTAATATCTTAATTAGGTTAAGGTTTTTTCATCCCTTCCTGTCTGTCTGGTGGGTAGACATGAAGAGACACGGCAGAAAACACCAGTAACTCTAAACCAACTTCTGATTCATGGTCTGTTAGTATTAATTCCTAAAGTTTTCTTCTGGATATTCTCTTATTTTAACAGGTTGGGAGAAGAAGCTTCAAAATGCTGTTTATAGTGAACTCAATGTGTAAGTTTATTTAGTATTTTTATTAAATAAGTTCTACTTGCATGATCTACTTTTGATTCCTTTGTATATATAGGTATGGGATGTGTTACTATTATCTGCAAAATCTGTCGTACCAAGGGTGCCTGCTTCATTTGTGTTTTTTAAGTGCCGTTATTTCTTTTTCATCCTAGTGAAAATACTGTACCCAAGTACATTTTAAAGAATGAGTGAAACAAATATCACCAAATTTGTAGTTATGTTTATAATTTCTTTGTTCTTTTAATTCCAAAGGTACCAACAGCCATAATATAATTCTTGTGTCATTGAGGTAGTTATTGTAAATTAAATTTAATAATTTCAGATGTTTGTGTCAACATTGCAGATATTTGTTGTATTAATTATTTAAAAAAAATCTGTAAGATGTTAGATCTCTAGACTTACCAGATATGTGCTCATCATGCTTGGGATATGGTCATAAACACGCTGAAATTTGTGAAATTCACTTTTTATTGTTCAGCTCACTTCAGATTAGACTTCTGGGAAGCATGAATTGCCTTTACATTCTGGCGAAGTGGAAAGGTGTGAATTTCATAACAGATACAGCCCTAAATGCAACTACCTAGTAAGAATTGTGTATGCAAATCTGTTTGTGCTAATTTAAATAAGCTTATTAGAGTTACCAGTTTTGAACAGTGTGTCTTAGTAGTATGAGGGACTTGATTCAGCAAAATACTTGTAAATGTATCTGTTATTAAGGATTCACCTTTATCATATCTTTCAAGGGAAAAATATTTACCTGCCTTTTGGACTAATGCTTATGCATTCTTTGAGTTCACGGAAATAAGCTGCAAATTATAATGAAGGTAGTCCTGGAAAATTGAAATTAACTAAGAATAACATGATTTTGTAAGCACTGTGGAAAAGCCAGGAAACAGCTGGCGCTTTTTTGCTGAAATCTGTTAGTATCGATTCCATTTTACACATAGGCAGAGAGTTGTCCAGAGCAACTTAGTGGCAAGTAATGACCGTAGCAATTAAAAATGGGAAGAAATTTGGGGAGGGCTTCCCAAAATGGTATGATAGGAACTGATGGAATACATTTAAACAAATTAAAATTCAGGCTAACTGTAAGAGAAGCGTTGTGTAAATTCTGTTTCCTGAAAGACATTTGAGACTTAAAATTAAGCTGGATAAAATGTTTGGCAATAACTCATTGAAAATAATCTGCGCTACTGGAAGGTAAACTAGTGTTTTGGTTTGTTTTTTTAATTTTGTTCCAGCTTTTATATTTTGGCTTAACTCAGTCTATGAATGGATATTCAACTTTGCTTACATCAATATCACAAAATTCTAATTGCTTTGGACATGTACTTGTTCACTATTGATTTTTTAAAAAGAAATCCTCAAAAAAAAAAAATTGTCTCTTGAAAAAAATATAATGTCCTAGATAGTAAAAGTTCTAGGGAGTCATAAGGATGACATGATGCGAAGAGGATACCCTTTTTAAATACCTTGATTTATTAATAGAATTATTTGATTTTATTTTACAAATATGTGAAATTATGAGGAAGTATTATTTTTAATATAAGAACTCCTCATGTTGAAATGTTATTAATACTTACATATCTTTATATCGTTTGTGTCCATAGGAAAGGATGAGGAAGAAATACTTCTAAAAATAATGTTTATTTTTAGTTTTGATCAACATACACAGTGGTTTTACTACTGCTGTCATGAAAGAAGTTATGTTTAGGTTTACAAATACAGGATTAATTAAGCAAAATAAAAATCTGAACATTTAAAATACACTATATTTTCTTTAAGGTTTCCTTCGCCCTGTCATCCTGCAGCACCACCTGAGCATATGAAAGAACCGTTAGCTTATATGAGGAAAGCACAGGTTGGTTATTATCAATTTTACTGTTCATATCAGATCTTAGATTAGACTGAGATTTACTCTGTATAATGTTATTGTACAACTTCTAGGTTTTACACCTTGGGAAAAACACAAATTTGTAATTGCATCGAAGTTAATAATAATGTTGTATATGTGACATTTTACATACATACAAAAAATGCTCAAGTAATTCTCCAACCATGAAAGTAGTAGGATAATGGTGGTAGGTAAGTAAATATTGTAGAATAGAGACAATGTGAAATATGTCAAGGAGGAGAACTTGATTTTGTTGTGAAGAAGAAAAAATGTAGCTAAAGGTCATTTCACTTAGGGTTACAAAGATATTGTTTTGAAGAGACACAGGCAGGCAGTTTCGCAATGAAAGACATTGAAAGACTGCAGAGAAAGTGAGATCTTCAGAAAGTAGAGATATATTTTAGTACTTAGAAATGTGAAAGTAGGATGAAAAGTATGGCACTAAGGAGCTTAAGGCATATTGAAGGAGAATAAGAGAAACTGGACTATAAAAGATTAAATGAGGATTTTTCATGTCAGGAAAAAATACTTTTGCTTTGTTTATTTTTCCACCAATATATGCCATTGGAAATAAAAATTCCACATGAACATGTAAAAAAAAAACCCAGACTTTCAAGAATATGATCTAACCAAAATATCTGAAGTAAAGATAAAATTGTATTTAATTCAGCCGTGCCTAGAAATATATTGCAGTATTCTTTTACAAGTTATTCAACAAATTGTGTTACTTTTTCAATCATATTGTTGCTTATTCCAGCAAGTCTTATCTTACTGTCCAGGGTTTCAGTCTTTAGCATTTGGGATGAAGATTGTATTAAACAATTTTTCTTCTATGGTGTGAAATGTAATGCCACAATTTACTGCCTGAAAATAATCACTCTTATCAGTTTACTAATCTGAAAACCACAGAAGTGTATCTATGTGTATGTTTGTCTAAACCAGTTTCATTGGTTATTATTTCATAGAAGTGTATATGATACTTACGTTAACCAATATTTGTCACAGTGAAAAAACTGTTTTTCTAATAGTTTAGGAATGAGTAGGAGAAGTCCTATCTCTACTAAGTTTCAAAATTTCATAGCCCTATTTCAAAGAGTATTATGCATACATATCCTCTGGGGTGGGCTGACCCTAGTAGGCAGCTCAGCAGTGGAATCGGGGAGAGAATCAAAAGAGTAAAATGAGAAAACTTGTGATAAAGACAGGTAAAGACAGTTTAGTAGGTAAAACAAAAGCTGCACACTCAAGCAGAGGAAAACAGGAATTCATTCAATACTTCCCATCGGCAGGCAGGTGTTTAGCCGTCTCCGGGAAAGCAGGGCTCCATCCCATGCAACAGTTACTTGGGCAAACACCGTAACTCCAAATGTGCCCCTTTCCTCCTTCTTTCTCACAGCTTTTTTATTCAGAACATGATGTCATATGGTCTGGAATATCCCTTTGCTCAGCTGGGGTCAGCTGTCCTAGCTCTGTCCCCTTCTAACTTCTTGTGCACCCCCAGCCTACTCACTGGTGGGGCAGCATGAGAAACAGAAAACACATTGACGCTATGTACACACTTTTCACCAATAGCCAAAACATTGATGTGTTATCAACATTGTTTTGGTCACAAGTCCAAAACACAGCGACATACCACTTCATACTACTGTGAAGAAAATTAACTCTATCCCAGCCAAAACCAGTAGGTCCTCTTTGAAATCCTTTCTTGAAATACAGCTCTTCGATAAAGACATATGAATCCCTTTCAAAAAGAAATATTGATAATTGGTGATAGTTGTGAAATAGTAATAAATACACAGTTAGGGAATTAACACTATATTTTTCTAAAATCACTGAGGTACATGTGAGCATTTGATTTTGAAGATGCACACACATTTATACCGTAGGTAATGGGTGTGTAAGGAAACAATCATGATCTGATCAGTTGAATCATAACTAGGTTTTATTGTATTACTCGTTTTGAAGAAATTTTACAAAGTTCACAACAAGCCAAACACCATGTATCTCAACTGGAATTCTTATCATGATAGTCCCATAGTATATAATTGATAAATGTGCATTGCTATGTTTTAATCCATACAGGTCCTTTCCTTTAGTTTTAGCTGTAAGCTAGGAACTTGTTACTCAGGGTTCTGAGAGAAATGCTAAACAAATAAACTTGAGGAGATAGCTGGAAAAATATGATGTCCCAGCATTCAGTTACAAAGCACAAAGGAGCAAGAAAACGGGAAAGGAGAAGCTAATTCTGGGTTGGAATAAGGTCTGTTTGGCTCCAGCAGCTGCTTTCCACAGTTGGAGTAGGAAAAGTTCCTGCTTTCTAGAGTTGAAGCAATATGAAGTAAAGTAGCAATCTTCAAAGAAAGCTGAGATACTCTACTGATTTTGGAGAACCCATGTTGTTTGAGTTAATACTTATTTTTGCTTGATCTATGAAGTTTTGTTCCATTACTTTGTCTCCAATGAAAAAATGATAGGTTTATCTGAAATTTGTGCAAACATAACTCTGGGTGATCTTTTGCAATACAGTAACCTTCCTGAAGGTAGGGTGGTTATTAAAACTAGGGTACTGGAGTGCATTCATGAAAATGAGAATTCTGATGCACTACTTCAGGAAATCTTAAGGGTAATTCAGTGTGTTCTGTCTGAGTACACATCAGCTGGTTATCTAAAAATGCAGGGACTTGAAAAGATAAATAGTTCTCTGGTGGACTGCACTTCAGACTTCCAGGAAGATAAAAGACCGTAATTGTCTGTGTTTTAAACTGTTTGTCTCTTGCTTCATTAGATTATTTACCTCCATGCTTTTAGCCAAAACTGTGAAGATCTTACTGAAGTGGAGCTTTGCTAAAGCAAATCCTTTCCTCCCAGTACTTAAATTTTCATATGTTCCTCTTTGCTCATTTTCAGATCTTGCATTTTGAAGAAAGTCAATACATAAACAACAGACTTAATTAGAAATTTACTTTGAAGTATATTGCTATACTTACTATCAATACTCTGGTAGGTTTTTTGCCTGGCTAAGACCAAATTCCCCATGTTGTACATGCTATACAGACACACAATCAAAAAAGCATTCTGACCTGTAAGTTTATAGTTACAAGCTAAAGCACTCCCCAGTCCTGTTTAAAATGTGAGTAACATTACAGCTGATTTCAATACGAGCATGGGTACTAGGAACTTTCTAAAGCATAGTAGACATGTTACTATTCATACCCTAATTTCTCCCAGAAGAGTTAAATAATCCCTAAAGGACAAACCCAGCTAAATTATTAATTTTCTTTCTTGAAACAGACTGGTGGATTCTGAAAAAATTAAAATGACAATACTGCACAGTCTAATGCTGTGACTGCTGAAGATCTGCTTCAGCCATCTTCCTTCAGTAGTCAGTTCACCCTTCCTAGTTTCTAAGTCTCTTTGAGAAGAGACTTGAGTGCTTGAATAGTTGATAAAGAAAGATGGTGTTTTCTTTGAAAAGTATTAACGTCCAAAGAAATTTAATAACATTATTATTATTCCTAAAATAATTTTTGTTCCTTCTTATAGAAGTTGGAGTAGGGAATATTCAGATCTCTTTTTGATCCTTTTGATCCTTTTGATTTGGTTTCTTGAGTCCTAACTTAAGTTATGCCTCTTATTGGAGGTCAAATGGAAAGTTCCTGAGCATCAGAATGAGAGCAGTACCAACATAGTTTCTAGATGTCTCTTCTTTTTTAAATTTACAGGTTTTGATTAGAGAAGATGTACCAAATTAAATCTCTGCCCAGACACTTTGAATTCTACCCACAGAGTAGGTCTTACTAGGTACACTCTGAAAGAATCACACTTCTGTCTAGTCTTCTAGAAGAAAGAATTTTAGGATTCATTATTGTGGAAAAAGCTGTAATTAATCCTGGCCAGTTTATGCAGTTGTGACATATTTCTGTTTAGTTTATTTGTTGTCCACCCAGTTTCATTTAACTGCAGTGACAGTTTATAAATGACTTTGCTACAGGATAAGATAAATCTGATTTGTAATAGATATGTTTGAAATTGTTTGCAAATTACAGTACTGCCTTCCTCACTCTCAATTATTTTACTGAAGATTATAATTGTAACCAGAGCAATCCCAGCAATGTGTTTTCTTAGTGTTAAATTTCTCATAAAATTAGAGGTATCATCTTGGAAAATTTATTGTTCCCATCAATGAAATGACTTTATGAACTCTGCCTCTGGCTTTTATTTCAGTCAAGGACACTGCATGCTGTTTCTGATCACTGCATGTAACTCTGCTGCCCTGGGGAGGGGAGAGGGTTTCTTGCTAGAAGAGGCTGTTGTAACCCTCACTTTCGTTTTGACTTGGTTGTTTTTATTTGAATATTTTTTACTCGTCAGAGTCTTGATGACTGAATTATGGCACAGTTTATGAGTATCCAGAAGTGATTTATTACTAACATGTTGCATCCCCAACACAGTAAGTGGGTTAATGTCTGGTCTGGTAGCTGTCAGTCACGCCAAGAGTATCAACCTCCATCATTCCTTGGAACAAGTTGGTTCATGGTCTTGCCAAGCTGCCATCTGCCTCCTCTGCGCTTCTTCTGTAGCTTTTATATCTTGGAGCGTCTCTGTGCTTTCTCCCACCCCCGCCTTAATTTTGATCTTGATGATTTCACTTTGTTTTTTAAACTGCTGCTAACATCTCTATATTACCTCTCTGTTTCCACTTTCTTATCTTACATTGTTTAGTAGTCTTTGTGCTCTCTCCTCGTTTCTTCCAGCAATAAACCCACACTTCTCAGCAAAATAGGGTGCTGTAAATGCTGTACACCACTCCTCCATGAGAGAATAACCCATTTGTGGCATGATGTTGTATAACTGCAGCACTCGTAAGGCATTTGAATATGATAATACAGTTAAATAAAAATATTATACAGAATATTATAAAAAATACTGAAATTTGGAAAGCATTCCTTACAGTCAAAACTCAGATGTGTTTTGTTTATACAAGAGAAGATGAAGGGATGACTTGGTTGTGAGAATAAATTTTTGGTGAGAGATAGCTGTTTTGTTTGATGGAAGAAGTTATAAGAAGATCTTGTAAATGAAAGCTAAAATGAAACAATTATAGACAAGATGATTTTTTTTTTAAACAGAACATTTGAACAACTGCCCTTCCCTTCATTTGCTTCTTGTGTAATAAACTGCAGTTTCTTTCAGAAATTTCTTACAGAAAGAATTTCTTACAGAAATTTATGTTTGAGGAACATGTGGTTAGACAGTAACTAACTGTTGTACAATTTGTGTCTAGAGGAAATTACAAATAATAAATAGAGCTAAATGACATTAAAAGGAGTTTTTGCATTCATTTGATTGAGGCCTGACTCATCATCCGCAGAAAACTAAATTAAATATAAAACCCACCAGTGCCGCTGTAATCACGGAAGCAAAATCCTAAGTCAGTTGACAAGGAAGTAAATACTAGTTGGCATTAAGTTCAGAGGAATTATCCATGGATTAGGCACCATGTGGTAAGTTTGAAGTCTAATGCAATAGTCAGAAGAATCTCATTGCTCTTTAAGCTGTCCACTTGCTACTGAGGTATTGTCTACTTCTGGTTTTCTGTTTGATTAGAAAATTATTTCCTGAACATTATTTTAGAAGAACTATTTTTTTGAGTGTTACAGAATACCAAATTTTTAACGTTTTTAACTTCTGAGAACATGAAAGATATCTTTTGTGGAGAAAGACTTGCACTCTCTTCAGGTCACAAAGAGAAGGCATTCTCTGTACACAATTGATTGCCCTGCTTATAATAATTTGAAAAATTTGTTAAATGTTGATATGTAAGGAAGCTTGATCATTAGGCATATGTCAAAAATCAGTAATTGTGAAATACGTGCTTTTTTGAAGATCTGAAATGTGAACAACTCATTTTTCTGGTTCTTTATTGTGATGTAAATGATGAAATCTCTTTGCTCTATTCTTTCCATTTAAACAGGCATGTATGTGTTCCCTTAACATTTTTGCAGGTGTCAGTCGGTGACACTTGCTATCCTTTCTTATATATGTCTGTAAAAAGCTGCTTGTTATTGCATGATAAATGTAATTGGAGGAAAGAGAAGTTCCATATAATTCAATTTTTTGTGTGTTTTAGGGAAGCTGGGAGAAGCGAATTCTAAAAAGTCTAAACAGCATGTGCACAGAACTCGGTATTCCACTAGCGCAGAAGGTAACGTATTATTAACTTTCTGTTGCCAAACTGACATTTTTTGGAAATTGAGCCTTGTCTTGCACACCTGTAATGTAATGTTCATTTTACACATGGTTATCAAGAGCTGGAAGGCTGGTATCCAAATAATTTTAATACAGAATGATTTTCAGGTATAGTGGCAGTGTATGCATCAGCTCAACTTGGGAGAAGATGAAGTCCGTAGGTAGATCTTCCTCTTTGCTGTTGCAGTAATGATCCTCTTGAGGGACCAGCATGTTTGAAAGCTAATTGCTATGTTCATCACTCTTAATAGAGCGTTTTTGTGCACTATTCTAGCTGCATAGCCGGTACAGAATATAGATACACTTTGTGTGCTGGAGAAAGCTGTAGTTGAACTGGTACTTTAAGAGAGAGATATACCCGTACATTGCTAATTTTGCTTGTCATTCATTCTGGTCTGTTTTGTTTTCACTTTTTTATTAATTTAGAGGCTTTAATTTTAAAGATCATGGAATTGGAGAATAATGTTAGAGTGGTTTGTTCTTTATCTTTCTCCTGTTGTATATCTGCTAGGTAGCAGAAACTCTATGGTTCATTATATGAGATAAAGGATGCAGCTGTGTTTTGCCAGGGACAGGAGTTTGATGACAAAGTCCAACAGCTCTATGGAATGAGCAGTAAATCTTCAGTAATGTGAAACTGGCTACTAAATAGCCTAAAATTCATTAGTAAACACATGAAACTACTTAATGGGCTCCTTTTTCCTTGAACTGGAACTTGGACTTTCTACAGGAGAATATACCTTCAGGCTGGGAATAATTTGTAAGCAAAACAAGTTTGTGTTGCTAGTGCAATCTGTTTTTTTAAAGTGTTACATGAATTTATGTATTTGAAATAGGCATGGTTTTACTCATTCTGTTAAAAAAAGAGTTACTTTCTTGTGCCTTTCAGAGGCCTATAAGTGAACAGAAAGAACTGCTTAATAAATGGAATGAAATGGGAACTGATGAGCCAGGTAAAGTCAATTAAATTTATATGCACTAAATTTTTGTACATAGAAAAATAGCATATACATCTTATTTACCAGTCAAATAAGCTCAGGCTCATAGAAAGAAAATGTTCAGAACTATGGATAATTAAGCTCAAATGTTATATTAACAGAAGTTTAAAAATAACACTTGCACAGAATAGTCAGTCATATATCCTTTGGGAGAGCAAGGCTAACTGCCTTGTTAGTTCATAGCTAAGTTCCTTAAAAGAAATGATTTTGCAAAGGTACTAGTTTGTATTGCAGTACCACCTCTGTGATGGCAAATACTTTTCATGGATTGTTTATGACTAGTCCCTATTTTTTATTTGACAGCAGTATGTTTAATTCAACAATCTATGCTGTTAACCCCCCCCTCCCCTTTTGAATATCATACCTCTCCCATGTCTAATAATGGTTCAATCTAAAGACTTATGTGGAATAAGTAAAAACTACCTGTGACTACTGTTCACTTACTTGGGGTTTGCAAAACTGAGGCACTAACAGTTGCATGATCTTGGAGAATATGTGGTGGTTGTAGCCATGATATTTGTGATAATATTATTTTAATCTTTGCTCTAGTATGTTATCGAAATTTCTAGATTGTGTTACAGGTATGGGAAAATTGCATGTTTTTTTAATCTCTTGCTTTTAACATAGCATCATTGAAATCTTATTTCAGATCTAAGTCTCTTCCGTCCTGTTTACGCACCTAAAGATTTTCTTGAGGTAAGCATTTATGAAACATTATCCATTGACTTGGATCCATTATAATCTTTTTCTGTGAAGTGGGAAAAATAATAGTTAAGTGTATTTCAATTTGTCCTTTATAGCAAGTGAAAATTGGCATGTTTTTTACAACTCCATATTTTGTTTACAAAACAAAATGTTATTGTCTCTTTTTTTAACTGCAGTTTTAAATGGTACTTGTGATAAACTTCCCTTTCTCCAAAGAACAGTTTGGAGCTAGCTTTTTTTCCTCTGAAAGCAATTCTCCAGCTCATTTCATAATCATTTTACATTTCAAGTTGCATCGCGTTAAGCTGATAAATTGCAGTATGCAAAGCTGATAGACTGTTTGGTGGTAGATAGTAGACCTGTATGCAGTTGAAATTGTAAGTCATCTATGAAGACTATGAAAAATCAAAAATGAAACAGAACTATGTGGAATTTGGAGGCTTTTGTCTATAATCAAACCAAACTCTTAAAAATGGTGACTGCTGAATCTTTAAAGTCAGGAATGACAGTATTACTTCTCATTTTGTATGGTTCAAGCACAGAACATCTTAGTAAAACAGAACTTGCTTTACCAGCTATGCCTAGAATAGGCATGGACAACGGACAATAAACATTGTTGATGATAGTGAACTTAATGGTGACACAGTAGGAGATTTTGGATTAAAATATAATTGAAAATAAAATTTAAAAAATCAGTATCTGTATATCCTATGAGTTATCCAGGAAACAAATCATCCAGAGCATGACAACAGTGTAGAATTATAGAGTTAAGGTGGCCTCCTAATTTACAGAATAAAACTTAGAAGTCTCATACTGAATTATCAGTCAGAATTAATGCATTAATATTTTGGTTTGCAAGTTTAGTGGAATGTCTTTTGTAGCAATAGAGGAGATTTATAGTGTTTCTGACTTAAGTGTAAATTGGTTTATGGTCAAAAATTGTCAATGCATTTCTGAATCCAACAATAAACTTCCTATCCATTTTATTACAGTTTTAAAGAGCTCTTCTTATTCAGTTAGTGATAATAATAATGGAAGTTTTTAATTTATTCTGTTTTCCATCACTATACTAACAGCCAAGTTGTGTATTTAATTTTGAATGTGTAAACAAATCCATCTTCACTTTAGCCTTATCCAGTGATCCTCATGGTCACTCTCTTTTTCTTTTATACTGTTTTCTTTCCAGAGTTTGCAGTTTCTTGCATTAATCTTTTAATTTACAAGTCTGAGAGTGAGGTTATATGGTATTAGAATACTTACACAACTGAAAAATGTAGAGGTAGGATGTTGTGGAATAATTTCATAAGAGCTGAAAACTCTTCTTAGAAAGAATCCTTGCCAGCTCAGCATTATAATATCAAAATCTATATCTATGGAATAACAGTATGTAAGAGACTGTAAATTCCTATATAGATCACAATTACTTATCTTGCATTATGATTCATTGTCCCTTAAATTTTATCCTTACTTAGGGTTTTAAATTCTGTAATTTTATATTTTCTTAAGCAAAAGAAAATATTTTTGTGTATTGTTATTTTGTAAGAAGTTATTTTAGTAGCAAATTATGTAGAACTTGAAAGATTGAAAGCTACATAAAATTGCCAGTATAAGAATATGGATAAAAATTCTTCCATAAAAAAGTAATACTGAAGAATATCCTGAGTATTGTACCCATCAGAAATATACTCTTGGCATTCAAATAGCTTTGAGGAAGTCAAATTTAGTCAAGACATTACAATGTAGTCAGCACTTAATCAAAAATTATTTCTGCTTTATTTCATAACTTGAGTTTACTTTTCAAAGTAGAATATGTTTGCTTACTTAAAAATTTGGCACCTTTTTACTTTGAAAATGTTGAGATATAATTTGATAATGTTGGCTTATATATGTGATAGTTGCAGGAAATGGTTTTATGCTGAATGTATTGTTTGTAATACTGATGATGTTAAGAAGAATTCTGAATGTAAATTTCTGAATATACACAAGGAGTTACAGAGCTACCATTTTTAAGGTACTGATGAATCTTCGAAACCCAAATTATGAAAATGGAGAACAGCCTAGTTTCAGAAATCATTTGGGACTGATTCAGGTTCCTCTAAAAGTTAAGGATATTCCAGAATTGGTAAGTATATTTTTTTCTTATGAAAGATTTCTGTAAGAATTATTTTGCCTTGCTAATGAATAAGATTCTAAACAATAAGGAAGAATATTAGTGTCTTGAAATGAAAAGTTTCTCATTTCGAGAGTGAAAATCAATCTAAATATGTAGTTAAAACACTGAGCATAAAAAAGTTTTATGAAAAGACAGTTTTAATGAAAAGTAAAACATAAACAGGAATTTATCTGCCAGTAGGAAAGTTTTAATTTTATGTCTCACAGGTTTGATTTGTGCTAAAAATATACTTCTCTACATGTTACTCTCTTTTTTTTCTGTACAAGAAACTTTAAATATGTAGTTTATCTTAATTCTACAGTTTTATCTGACACTGTACAAGATCAGTAACCTGACAATCAGCTTCTGATTTTCTTCTCAAAGTAATTTTAAATCCCTTTATTGTCAGATTGCAAATGAGAGGAAATGCTTGGATACTAGTGTTGTCCCAAATATGGGTTCTTCCACCTGGTGTGTAGAGAGCCGAGATATTTGCTTTTATTCCAAATCTGTGCAGAGTTGGGTGCTAGGTGGTAGGTCCACAAAGCTAGCACGCCTCAGTTAACAGAGAATATTTATACACTTAGAGCAACAGTTATCAGTATTTTTTAAAAGTTGGCTCCGTTACCGTTGTTCCCGTTGGTTCTCACAAGCCTCATCTCCACGTAAAGTCACAGCATCCTCCTTTCCTAGGCATGCTCTGTGAGGAAGAGGCTTTTGTGAGGAGGGGGCTTTCCCCGCCCAGGGGGAGGTTTCTATTATGCCAATTATATGTTAATTAGATGTTGATTAGGATAGTTCACTCAAGGTTCTGTAGTTGTGTTCCTTTTGTGATTTTCTTGTTCCTTCCCTCAAGGTTGCACCTTGTTAACCGCTCACAGAGACTAAACAGTACCCCCAGCTTAATTCCTTGCATACCTTCAACACTAGTATTATAACTGGAAAATATGAGAGCTCCTCTTAATGCTTCACCGATAAGGCTCTTGAAGATTTTATGCTAGTAGAAAAACTTGCACCTGGGTTGAAAAAGAGCTGGGAATTAGAGGTCCTTAACCTGATCTTTCTTTCACCTTATTACAATTCAGGTGTAGCTGATAGATGACATGAAAACTGGGGCCTATAAGTAAAACTAGAGTAAGAATTGATGTGAGATTCTT
The DNA here is from genome assembly GCF_964289735.1 of Phaethon aethereus. Classification (NCBI taxonomy): domain Eukaryota; kingdom Metazoa; phylum Chordata; class Aves; order Phaethontiformes; family Phaethontidae; genus Phaethon; species Phaethon aethereus. The sequence continues at coordinate 64,384,698 of NC_138578.1, read as the reverse complement.
CTCTTTAAAAACCTGTATTTCATATGCATGCATTTAAAAGAACTACATTTGGTTTAGAAAATAGTCACATTAAGCCTTTCAGAAGAAATCTCTAGTGATTTAGAGAATTAAACAGCGTTAATTACTGCTTTATGGTTTTGTTTCTTTTTCAGAAAGAAGACTTCAGTGAACTAGGCTTAAATATAGGACAGCTGGGTATTGATGATTCAGCACAAGTGCCTCCTGGTTAGCTACTGCTGTTTTTCAGTCATTTAAAATAGAACTCTAATGAGTAGAATATTTCGCAATTATCAAGTAATTTGTATATTTTTTCCACAGTGAACCATAAATATTTGATTATAGTGTTTTTTCTTAGTAAAATATAGCTAATAACATAGAAAACATTGCAAGGCGTCATGAAGGTCAAATTTGGAGAATATTTAAAATCATCACCTTAAGTTGAAAATATGTCAATTTCTGTGTGTTTGAACACTTCAGGATCTGGAGAACAAAATTACCTGTCTTATTATCAATAAATGTTAAGCCAGCTAACAGATAGGCATATATACAAACATCTTTTAAGTAACTGTCTTTAAGAAAAATTACATAAAATATCCATACATTAATATTCAGTATCTTAAATAGTGCTTAATTTCTGTTGGTTTTCCATGTATGCATTTATTGATGTAGAAACAGGTTTTAAAATGGTCTTTCCATATAAAAGTGGAAAACACTATAGTATCAAGTGATTTTTGTTTTTAAATCAAAACTTACCTAATTGAAAGTCTAGGTTCATGTAGTGTAGTGCTGCTTTGGTATTTGTGTCCTTCAGACAAGAAAAAATTCTGTAGTATTATTTTTTTCTTAGTTTTTTAAAAAGAACATTGATGCTGATGCAGGTTAATTTTTAGTGAAATTAGCAGTAAGAATTAGCTGAATGTAATGGTGTGTAGTAAAAATATAAAATACATTACTAGCTGGAGTATCTTTTTTTATTTATTTTTTGCCATTCTTTTCTATTTCTTTATTTTCTAGAGTTCTTTGAAAATGAACATATACGTGTTGGACAGAAAGGTATGGATCTGTTTTCATCTGTAATAAACTGTGAGTAGTTAGGAATGCATTTAGTAAATTTCTATCTATCTCAATTAAATGTACGTCTTAGAATTTTAAGAATTTAGACAGACTAACACAAAGCATTGTCAGTAATACCACTGTAATTTAGACAGAGACAGTAATACCATTGTAATTCAGACAGAGACAGAAAAACAAGCATTTGCAGTCTACCAGATAAATAGCTCTGCCAATATTTTATTAAAAATGAAATAGGAAGCATAGAGACATAACTTTTTGGTGATAACTTAACTTATGCCACTACTGAATTTCATTTCAAAATCAAAAGACTCTGGACTCCCTTCTCTGCACACACAGTTCTCATTAGTGTAACGGGATTTATGTCTGTGCGTCAGAACAGTCTTTTTAATGGTTATTTGCAGTTGCAGAACTCGCTAAATATTGCAATACTTAGCCACTATGGAAAATGCACTCATTTATCTCTGTGCACTGCTTTTTCTGAAGAAGTTTGGGGTGGGGGTTGTAGCTTAAGAAACAACCTACAAAAGAAAGGGAAAGATAAAGGAAATAATTTATTAGCTGAAGTTTGCTTATAGAAGAAACGTACAAGGAATGTTTGAAATCCATCAATATCTGCTCCTTACTCTCTTGTGATTCCTGCTAAACATTATCACCATCAAAGAAAAAAACAGAGTGGTTACCATCCCAAAAGTCTTCCATCCTTTTTTTTTTTTGGTTGTAGTAACAAAACAGTGACCTTTTCTTCTTATGTCTCCTTTTGCAGTCCTCTTTCTATCCCTCATCATCTGTTTTCTGGTCCAAGAGCAACTCATTAGGGTACAGTCCATCTCTCTGTTCTTTTCCTGTTCTTCCAAATAAATTCCCCATTCAGACTTCCTGAGCAGTCATTCAACTCTACAATGTCATTCTTACTCCTCATCTCTTCTCTGTTTGGAGCAGCCTCTATTACATGGATTGTCTTAGCTTTTCCTATATGCAAAGCCACAAAATTTTGTAAAAATGTAAGAATCTTGACCGTAAACTGAAATCTCAGTTCATTCAGTGGAAATCCTACTGCATGCTCTGTTGGGTGTTGATTTTGACTTTTGTTGCCACTGATGTATTGATTTTGCTTTTATATTAGATGTATTGCCAAGTCTGAGGAATTTTATGTCTAGTATTTAGTAAAACCCATCTTGCATATAGCAAAACTACATTTTAATACTTTATGTCTTAGTAAAAAAAAATAGGAAAACACTCATGGACACTGAGATGAATCACAGTCTTTTCTAAAGTTTTGTGGGCAATGTAGGAATGTTTTGGGTTTTTTTCTTTTTGCCCTCTTTGTTTAGGAAAAAAGGATCACACACCACCTGTGTTAGAGCTCTGCAGGTTAAACAGAAAAATGGCAGACTGGTCTATTCAGTATTTAAGAAGAGAGGAAGGAGAGAGGAATCAATTAAATAGATATATAATCCCAAACCTCATCCTTCTAAGTCATGTCAGGGCAGATATTGTGAGTATGGAATTTAGTGAAATTTAGAAAAGCAAGTTGTTTCTGAGAGACTTCAGAAAAATCAGAGGGTACGGATTTGGAAACTTCTGACTACCAGTACAACACCTATCTAATGTCTAGATAATCTCACAGAAATATTCTCTCAACTTTCTCTCTGTTGTGAAAGACATTTCAGGTATGAGCATACAGTTAATCACATAACCTTGATGGGAAACAACACTTCTACCAGATTAGGATAGTTAAAGATGCATGTGTCTCAAGTTTATAGATTTAAGTAAGGAATGAGATAATCTGCTCTAAGGTAGGTACAGTACTGTATTCAGGATGAGGCCCTTGGGACAGAGTAGCATAAATCTTCACCACAATGACCTATCTAAGCAAACCTGTCAACAGTAGAGTATTTGTTTTATGTCAATCCGAAGCAAAACCAAAATCTTTTGAGAAAGAAAGTATCCTCCAGAGTACATATACCAATAATGAGAGAACATGACAGTACACACTGAAATGGAAGATTTTTGCCCCACAGTTATCTGTGAAGATATTTATATAGTTAACATAAAAATAGGGGAGACTCAAAAAAACCAGAATGAGTGGCAATCTCCTATTTGAACTGAGATACTGCTCATAGCTAAACAGGAGTATTTTTGTGGCTATATACGGCTGCTTGTTCTGCTTGACGCCAGCATAATAGCTACAACTAGCCTTGATATAGTCATAGATGCATACTAAGAGGATACATACTAAGTGTTATTTTATGACAGAAGGTAGTACAGCCTTGCTTATTAATACCAATTGCCTTATTTCACATGGAACTACTTCAAAATTGCATTGTGGAAACCAGACCTTTTAGATATTTTCCCATTAGCTAATGCTTACAGCATGGTAAACCAGTTTGTAAAGTTAAAAATTAAAGTATTTGATAATTTGATAAACTTTGGAAGTCTTAAAACTACATCGATTCATTACCTGCTTTGTTTCTTGCAGTTTTAGCAGAGCAAGATAGTGCTGCAGCTCAACAATATGTTCGTCAAGGATGTCCAACAGCACTCCGAGCTGACCTGTGGGCCCTCATTCTCAATATTTCTAATCAGCCAGAGGTAAGGAGCAAAGTGAGAGTAAAAGATGAAGATGAGTTGAAAACACAAAAGTGCAAGCACGTATCTTCTAGCGATCTTTTTCCAAAATAGAAATGCTCTACTGAGTTGTCACAGAAACTGATAAACATTTTATGAGAAATATGTCAATGTCTGTAAAAAAACCTCCATGCTGTGGTGAAGTCTTTTAGGCTCTTCCCTAATTTTTTAACAGATACATGAGCAAACTACTGTAGAACAAACTATTCAATTCATCTGTCTAGCTCCTGAGTTTTTCCTATATGGTGCTGACTTTTTCAGAAGCGGACAAGAAAAAAGTCCTGGAAGGAAGACTGAACCTCTCTTATCTTTGCTAAGTTTTAGAAAGAGAAGATGCGCTATACCTTTTGCCTGGCTATTTGAACCTGTTGTCATATGCATGCACATATCTTGTAAATTGCATATACTCTACAAATGTACAATCAAAAAGACATAAAAAGGAACTAGTAAGATGTGAATTGTTTTCATACTCCCTTGTACAGCAGCAGTTTTTCATAGCACTTTATATTTGACGCAAGTCCTCAACAATGAAATCTTTTGCAGTATCCGGAGCCATACTATAGTCTAAATAACTAATATATCGTAAACATTTAAGTCCCTATTTAAATCTTTGCAGAATTGTGAATGCTTCAATGCAAGGCTTTTATTGCAATGAAAAATAGCATGCATACTTGTAAATTTGCTCACAAATGTAAGAATTTTACAATATTTCATATCCCTTGAGGATGTAGCCATTTTCTTGTAATACAGGGGCTCTGATTGGTAACTACATAGTACAATCATAAAATCTTGCCCTTAAAAACAAATGTAAATCCTGTTCATTGGCAGCTTACCTAACGAGTTGAAGTAATTTGGTCTGGTATTAGAATTACTTAGTTTATTCCTTTTTGAAAAGACAAAATAGGGTTTTGTTTCTAGTAAATAAAAGGTTGAATTTTCTGTAGAAGAAAGAGCTGTTGAAATAATAACGAAATATTATACATTTTACTTACCATGCTCAACACTAAATTTAAGTTATTTTAAGTTATCAGGATAGCTTGACTTTTAGAAGTCTTTTCTTTATGAGAGCAGGAATATTAGAGGTGTGGAATTAAGGTTGTTGGTTACATTGTGTCTGTTTATATTCTGTTAAATGCTGCATGCTCTAAAAGCATTTTTATCTTAATGTGGAAGATTAAATAATTGAATAAAAAAGACAGGTATTCTGTTTTGATTACTGAAAGTCAAAATAATAATCAGAAAAATGATGAAATAATTCATTTTATGTTAATGTAAAGCATGAGTTGTTATGGAAATGGATCTATTAAAATCCATTTCCTGAAATTCACACGGACAATTTTCAACAGTTACCCTTTTTAAAGAGGAACAAGCTACATCTGTCTATTAATATATTTGTCAGTCACACTCTTAGGTCCTTTAAAAGTTAACTCTAGTTTATAGTTGTTTTTAATATGTGTTTATATTATGCACAAAGTGTGACTATTTTAGGCATTCTCTAGAGGTTAGTCTCTGCTGTGCGGTTATTAACTCAATGTACTGTTAAGTTAGCTAGAGAACAGTACTTTAGCTATTTGATCACAAGTGCTTATGTATGTGCCTTTAATGTGTAACATGATAATTCAACTAGGGCAGCTTGTTGACATAACATTTTACCTTGAGATAACTTTCTACACGCTTAGCAAACGATACTCATCAACTATAGATGAAGAAGAAAAGTAAACTATGTATGCATACGGTATTCTGAGATTCAGCGCAGTAGACATTCTCCTTTAGGAGACATTCTACAGGGTCCAGAGCCTTGAGACTGAACTGAATAGACTGTGTGCCGGGAATTATTGGTGAGACAATATTTTGTGATGATGCTGAAAGAACTCTAGAAAGATGAGGATAAGTGGCTAGAAAATGGTAACGATTACACCAAGAAAAAGTGTTAAGTAAGGATGGATGAAGTGATGCAGAGTGCGAATTTGTCACTACTTTGAAATAAAGGATTGGAAAATAGCAAAATAGAAAATCGCACTCTCTCCCCACAAAGAACAGAAATTATCAAGTCTGTGGACATGATATACTATGTTGGAGAAAATTATCTAAGCTAGTGATGTAAGTGCATATGAATATTTTTCTATCATGCTAAACTGAAACTGTATCTTCTAATGTAATAGCTATTGGAGCCTTTTATCTTATTTTCCAAGACTATTTTTGCATAGCGTAGTATAGTATTTGTTATCCTGGGCTCTAAGTTACAGTTGTTCTACAGACTGAGTACTAAAAATATAAATGCACTAAAAGGACAGGCTTTCTGACTGAGACCTAGCAGACTGCTCGTAGATCAGGCAGGATAACACATGGGTGACTATAGCTATGTTATAAGCTGAATGTCCATAGTTCATTTTAAGCATTGCCTTTACTAGTGTTCCACAGAAGTAAGGCTGTAACTACTGCCAAAATGTTAACACTCTTGAGACATTCTTCTTGTAAATACTGAATACACTGCTTTATTTTTCGTAAAGTATAGCAAAGCAGTTTACATATACATGTAGCTTTTTATGATCTGCTGTATTTCATATAGACTTCATTGATTTATCTAACACTTCTTTTCTCTACCTCTTGTGTACTGTTTCTCTACTGGAGTTGAATTGTGTGGTTGCAGAGATTTCTTGCTGTAATATTTCTGATTTGCAGTTTAGGCTATATTAGATTTATAGCTATATGAATCTGTAACTCACAAGGACCATGAATTTCCTTTCTTTAATGTAAAACATTATGAGGGTTTGGTGTGGGCAGCCTTGTGTGCATTAGCATCCAATATGGTTGTTTGGAAAATTTTATGCAGTAAAGCTCAGCCTCTGTATAAAGCTAATATACAAACAAGCAAGGGATGATACTAGCAATCTAACGTCGCAATTGTAAAAATGATAAACTGTAAGCTCTATATGCAGGGTTGTTTAGAAATGTGTAAACACATTGCCTGGCAATGAATTGTTTATTAGTTTTCATTTGTAATGGTACACTTTAGAGAAACTGTGTTAAAAGAGCATTTTTAAGGCAGCAAAGTCAAACATCTAAGAGCTGAACAGTGTCGCAGTTAATATTGTCTGTGCAAACAGCCCAATTTGCTGTATATATATATTTTATCGTATGATCTTAAATCACACAATGACAGTTTTTTCCTGTGGGTTGTCTGCCTCATTGGTTGCACAAAATGGATGGCACACACTTACTGAGAATCTGTTTAATATTTGTTTTTCCTTCTGCTCGGTCTGTTACCCTATTGTTTATTCACTGCATGCTATTCAAGCAGTGTTTAGAAATAAAAATTGTTCATTACCTTGTAGGTGCTTTTTTTCCTCTCTAATTTTGTTGAGTTAATGGGTTGAAAATAAATCTTCATTCTGAAAATTCCAGCATGCAGAAATTAGTAATGCTTTGCTTTACGACAGCTTTTACTGAATGTAATTTCCTAGGTTTAAAAACTTAATAAATAGGCAAGGTGGTAAGTTAATAATGGAGCATTATGTAACTCTCTGCCTTACCAGAAGGATTTTTTTAGGTTAGGATCAGTAGCGTAGGGCACCCACAGTACAATTCAAACAGCAGAGAAGCCAGTAGCAGTAACGGGCTGCCATCATCTTTAACTGGGGAAGGATCTGCTTTACAAGTAGATTTCACAGGTGTCTGGTAAAAGGTGAATAAGCTTTGGATCCTCTTCAAGGATTTGCCAGGAGGAACTTTCTTTAAATCTTTTGTCCATTATATTATTATGTAATCTGATTAGTTTTTTGTTCTATACTTGTTTCTGGTACTTCTGTTCCAAAATCTCCAGTTCACCTACTTAATGCTGACTGCCATTCTTTAGGCTTCATCCATTTCCCACAAATCTTAGTGTTTCCTTTCTAGACTTCCCAGTGTCATTCTTTCTTCATATTCCTAGTTCTGTGCTTCACCCACCCATTTCTTGTATTTGATTTGAGAGGCAAGTATAGATTGTGCAATCACATAATGAGCGTACCCTAAAAATGGATCATGAGCTGCCGACAGGTCAGCAGTGAGAGTGCAGCTCCAGTGTCAGCGGCTTCCTGACAGGCCACAGGTGGACTGTGCCTGTGCAGAGGCTGCTGAGTAAACCAAACCTTAATTTCAAGGAAGATGAATCACCAGATTCTGGTTAAATTAGCTTTGCTGGGCACTGCTGAAAGATACTGTTCTCTCTTGCCTATGAGCTACTTTCAGAGCTCCCTTTTCTTTATGCCCTCAAGTGAATACAATATGAGTTTTTGGGTGGAAATTTTGGTATGTGGCTTCGTAAGGTCAAGAGGGCTGGGCACTGCAATCCTGAAATGTACTTTGTGTCAACTTGGTAAGATGAGTATGTTTGGAGCTCCAGTATAAAAAAAATATATAATTTTGAAAAAAGCTACAGTCTATATAAAAATGCAACACATTTTTAAAAAGGAAGTTTACAAATCAAGGTTACATCAGGACTTGGCAGACAGAGAAGAAGGTTGAATCAGATTAAAATGGTAAGATTTTGGCTTTATAACTGAAAACATTTTAGGCTAAGAAACGTACCACATTTTGGATGCTCCTGAAACTTGGTGGTAGTCAGTTGTGTCATCTCGAGGAAGAAATGCAGCCAATAAAATAGTAAAATGAGACTTGAATCTTTTTTGAAGCCCGAGTGAAGCTCTTAAAAACATTCCTCACTGTGTGAGGAAAAACTGATCACCAAGCAAGAGAGTCATGTGGCTTGAAAGTAAATCTGTGACCAGTTTTGTTTATGATTCAGATATAAGGAATAAATTTATCAATACAGCATGAATCACAAACCTCTTGTCTCACAAAGAGGCATGGGCAAGATCCTCTTGTAGTCAAGTTGTGGCTGAAAAAATGGCGTGATTCCCAAGCTCAGACTTCATTTTGCATCACAACAATCACAATTTAAGAGAAAATGAATGACAAGTAATGAGTTAACGTCTTTATTCCTGGATTCGTTATGATTGTTTTTGCCTTACAGGTCCCTTTTCAATAATTTCTGGTTTGTTTCCTAAACTTTTTCTTATGAGTTCTAGTTCAGATGGACCGCTTGTACTTCTCGTCTTTTTACTAAATTATCGAACTGTTAAAATATTTAAGTATTGTTTTACTCTGCAAATATTTGCAATGTAAATTTGCTATTCATTTTTTTCAGGGTAGACTTTTGAATTGTGTTTGAAATTTTAGTTCATGCTGATATTACAATAGCAACAGCAAATGGTCTTTCATTTTCTGAGAAATGACCAAGCTGGCCTAGTGGGTTTTTTTAAGAGCAAAGGAGAAACTATGATTTCTGAAAAAAGAAAAGGTGATGAACTGTGACTGTTTTCATTTACAAATCATATTGAGGAAAGTATTGAACTGAATTATAAAGAACTTGCATTCAGTTTCTGCAAGTTGCTGAAGAATCTGAGCCCGGTTGTTCTTGCTTTTAAGACAGTGCCCTAAATATCAGGTTGCTTATTCTTACCACCTTTTAAATTGCTTTAATTGCTTGCAACAAATTAAGGAGGAAAATTTGGAAGGATATATATTTCATAAATTGTACATCCTATTGGTTAAGGCTAAGTAATTCATATCTCTGTTCTAACTCAGACAGTACTTGCCCTGTGTTCTAATAAGTAGATTGTTTTCTGAAATCAGTACACAAATCTGAAGGGTGGGCAATGGAAAGTTTCTACACTTTTGCTTTGCTAAAACAAAAAGAAATGTTATAAAATGGTTAAAATACATGTGTCATTCTGGATTAACAAATATCAAATCCTCTGTTCTGGTTAAACCTATTTAAATTTCTTTCAGCAGTTTTCTGTTTTTCTTCTGCGGAGAATACTGTTCACTGGCTATTGGCCTAAACTGTAATTTATGCATAATTACAATTAACATGATTCTTTACATTTCAATTAATAATGCAGTTGAATGAAGTCATAGGAGGCTGATTAAAAAATTAAGACATTAATAACATAACCATAATTCAGTATGATGCCATAAAAAAACCTGCACTGAAACTAGCACTCCAAACTCATTATGTCAGTACAGTTGAGCATCATTTATGAATCTTTTTTTTTCTTGTACAGAAATCTGTTCTTCATACATTCAAGTAATTCCTTCCATACCATGTCACTAAGTCTATTTTAAGTGTGAATAAATCAGCAGTAATTAAACTTAACACCAAGTTATTCTGACTGCTAAGACGAATGGACCATGTACTTAAGTGATTACTTTTTAGCTGTGGTTTTACAATAATTTTAATAATAACAGGAAAAACTATGGACTCTCTTAAGCAAATGTAAAACATAATTGTATGGCTTTCTAATTCAGGAAGGAGAAGGTTAGCACAAAACCCTGGGCTAGAGATAATGTTAACTTGTGGCTTGGAGCTATTGTGTGACCTCAGGTGAAACTATTTTAAGAAGAAAACTTGTTTCTGCATATAAATTTAAAGTGTGCTTTATATATGTGTAGCAAAAGATTACTCCCTTCATACAGCTTTCATCTCCCGCTTTCAAACAGCCTTTTGCAATTGTTCAAGGCAGTTCTAGAGAACTAAATACTAGGAAGTGATAACAGGCAACCATGAGGTTATTAGAATCCCTTTCTCAAGTTACAGGAGATTAGTAGTTGCATTATCTAGTACCCTTGTAGCCATGGCTTTCATTGTACTATTTCTTAAGCAGAAATACGTGTACAACAGAAACAGTTAATCATGCAGTCTGCTTAGCATGAAAAAGAAATTTGTTTGTTTTTTTGTATTAGCTCCTTCTGTTCTAATATATGCAGTCATTTTAGATGGCAAAAAAACCTTTAGACATTATTCATTTGGCAGTGTTATGCTTAATTAGACTACAGTATTTATGCTCAAAATTGTGACTTGAATATTAGAGTAGTTCTCTGTAGCTTTTAGGAACAGAATGCTACATTCATACTGCAAATAATTTACATTTAGTAAGTATTTATGACTGATCCTTTGTAAAGAAATAGTGTAGTATTTATACCTCCTTTTTTATTTCTCAGAAAGAAAAATGTAAATATTTCCCCTGTGGTAGTTATCAGTACTTAATAAATACAGCTTTTGTCCTCATTTCAACTTAACAGTTTAATAATATATTAATTCTAATAGTTTCTAAGTGTATACTCTTCACTGCTTCTTGGTTTTGGATTAATACAAAGAACAGTTACAATGTTCCCTAGCCTTATCTTAATTTTTTTTTTCCATTCTCTCCCTCTCAAAATTTCATCTTATTTCCTATTTGTTCTTTAAATACTTACTCCAGACTTACCCTTTTTACGAAGAGTAAATCATCAGAGTAAACTGCAAATCAGCAGTAAATTTTATGTAAATCTTGGAATATACAAGTATTTTTGTGTGGTGTCCATAGAGACACATTGAAATCAAAATAGTTTTCTGAAGTGGGAAGGAGCTTTGGGACTGCTGATTTAGTTTATGAATTGTTTCAAAATCCATCTGAAACTGTTACTCAATTATAGGCATAATGGCAGAGAAGTATTTAGGGAAGGGATTTAGGAATTACATGATGATAGTGAGATATTTAATTCTTTTTTTCCTTTGCAAGCTCTTTCTAAGAAGAAAGGGATAGAATAAGCAAAAGCAGAGAAGTGGTTGTTCTAATTCTTCCCCACTGTTTCACCCTTCTGTAGACATTCAGGAAGTAACTGGAGTTTAAAAAAAGGTCTGAGTTCTTTGTATTCTTCACAGGTTTTTTTATATATTTATCACTTAATATTTTCACAAATTTAAACTATTTAGAGATTCATATTACATTAACATCAAATATTTACAGCAACTCACTAATGCTAGAAGATATGACAGAACCTGTTGGTGGAGAAGTGTATGAAAATAGAGGGTAACAAAAAAGCTTAATGATTTTAAGCACTGCAAAGGTTTTAGGTGTAGAGAGAACTAAGGTTGGAAGATAGGGATCTTTAGTTTGAACTAGTTCCTTCATTCTCATTTTATTAATTATCTAAAGGGGAGGTCATTTTATAATGTCTCAAATTTCTGCCTAATTTCTTAGGGTTAAACTAGAATAAACAGTGATAGAAAACTTCATAAATTTTGCAGTGGGCTTTTCAGCTGAATACGTGCTTTTTTTAAAAATTTGTTAAAATTGGCTTTGCTAGTTTAAATATAAGTTAAAGTTGTGTCTCAGACTGATGGTGATAATATTTTTAATTTTAGGATATCTTGTATTATGAACAGCTTAAGTCAAATGTGATTCAGCACGACCTTTTGGTTGACAGCCTGATTTACAAAGTAAGTAGTTCACTAAACAGTGATTAAGTGATTTATATATTCGTCACACTAATATCTTGTGTTTTTTAACAAAGAAAATGTGAGATGGTTTGGTTTTAAGGAGTGTAAGTATAATTAGTGTGAATTTATTACTGTAAACTCTCTCCTTTGTGCCTGTGTTGACTCCTGTGTAAGACATTTGTTTGAGTTGAGCCATTGAGTCATTAAAAAACCAGTAACTTTATTTGAAGGAATAACTAGTTTTACAAGGAAGAAAGCATTGGGGTCCTATTGCTTCCATTTTAGGTTTCAATAGTGAATACTTTAATCACCAAGTTAATATAACATTTTTAAATTTTCAAATATGGAATATATGGTTAACTACAGCTCTTCACGATTCAATGGTGAGACAGTGTCTTCTACCACTGTGTTAAGTTTAGCTTCTATGGGAGTCAGAAGAGATGTTTTCTGTCTTCAAACTGCTGTATTTTTTGATTACAGGATGTAAAGCTGACAGCAAGCAACGATGACTACTATTTTGTATTTGAGGATTATTTATATCAGGTATGTAATTTTTTTTTTTTCTTAGAAAAGCTAGAAAGTATACTCCTGTGGGACTATATTGTCTTTTCAGTAAGAACTGCCTTTGTGTTTCATGCGTAGGCAGAGTACAGTGGGACCGTAGACAGATGCATCTGTTTGCTGGATTACATATACTTTCCCTTATGAATAACAGTCTTGTACACTTAAACAGATTACGCAGGACAGGCTTCTAAAACTCCTACTCTGAAGGACCCTACACAATGTCTTTCCAATGCAGTAAGCCAGAAAGTAGTCAGCCATATTCTTCCCTGTCCTGGTTTCAGCCAGGATAGAGCTGGTTTTCCTCACAGAAGCTAGTGTGAGACTGTGTTTTGGATTTGGGATGAGGAACTGTTGATAATGTGCTGATGTTTTGGGTTGTTGCTGAGCCGTCAAGGACAGTCCAGCTTCTTGTGCTGGCCTGCCAGCGAGCAGGCTGGGGGTGCACGGGGAGCTGGGAGGGGACACAGCCGGGACAGCTGACCCAGACTGGCCAAAGAGATATTCCCTACCATACGACGTCATGCCCAGTACATAAACTGGAGTTGGCCGGGGGGGCGGAAATCGCTGCTCGGGGACGGGCTGTCGATCACGGGGCGGTGAGCAATTGCTGTATTGGGCATCACTTGTTCTTATACATTCCTTTGTTGGTATTATCATTATTGTTCCCTTCTTTCTTTCTGTCCTATTAAACCGTGTTTATCTCAACCCACGAGGTTTTTCCTAATTCTCTCCCCCGTCCCGCTGTGGGAGGGAGAGTGAGCGAGCGGCTGCGTGGTGCTTAGTTGCCGGCTGGGGCTAAACCACGACAGTCCTTTTTGGCGCCCAACGTGGGGCCCGAGGCTTGAGATAACAACGGTTGCAGGTCACAATATCAGTTTGATTTGCATCATGCTCTCATCTTTGCTGTACATGTTAAGGATCGGTGTTGGTTTCTGCAGGCTGCTGTACTCTGCAATGATTAGTAATGTCTCGCCTGTGAATTTTGTTTTTAGAGCACTGACCTTGAGCTTAATGTGGTATCATCTGAGCTCTGTACTAAAGCCGTTACTGTATTTTGGCTACAGTCTTGTGGAGACGATTAGCAATTATACTTCTGCCTCTGAAAGGTTTTTTATGGAGGAAATGCAGAATGGTACCTTTGATACCCTCTATCATAACATTTCCTCCTTCATCACAATAATTTTTCAGTATTTTGAACACCCTTGGCTGGTTAAAATACCTCTATTGCTACTTCTGGGGAACATGGTTTCAGTTTTGTCTAAGGTTAGCAAGCAGTTTAAGAATATCACCCGGAGATCTGCCCCAAGGCTGGATAGTTATGAATGGCAGGGTGTGTGGAACAGCATGGGCAAATGCCTGGGGCGGTGGGCACCTCCGGTGTTTTGGAGCTTCACTCCCGAACAAGTGCAGAATCCTGATAAACTAGCAGAATATCTGGAAGAAGTATGCTGTCAGCCTGGCAGCTCCAAGGAGACACAAATCATTGCAATGTGCTGGGGCCTGGCCCATGCCTACCGAACCCTATTTAACACTATGCAAAGGGGAGAGGGGCTCTCTGGGTCTGATGGCAATGTGGCAGGCACTGTGACTACTCCAACCCCTGTGGCAGGCACTGCCACTACTCCAACTCCCACGGCAGGCACTGCCACTACTCCAACCCCCACGGCGGGCACTGTAGCTACTCAGACTGTTGCAGCTGAACCAGAGGACCAGCCCATCCCGGTATCAGTTGCCCCTGTACAAAAGAAGAAATCTTGGAAGCGGAAGTCAGCTCGTTTAGTAAGGGAGGAGGAAGATCCTGCTAAGAAGGAGCCAGAGGAAGAGAGTGAGGAGGCAGAGTGCTCTGAAGCAGGGCCATCACAAGCACGGAAGAGGGAAGAGAGCGAGTCATCGCTTGAAGAGGAGGAAGAGGAAGAACTTATAAAAGAGACGGTAACTACCCGATCTCTATCCCTGAGTGAATTGCGAGATATGCGAAAGGATTTCAGCCGTCGTCCAGGTGAGCACATTGTCACCTGGCTGCTCCGATGCTGGGATAATGGGGCCAGTAGCCTGGAATTAGAGGGTAGGGAAGCCAAGCAGCTGGGATCCCTTTCTAGGGAAGGGGGCATTGACAAAGCAATTGGAAAAGGTGCACAAGTCCTCAGCCTCTGGAGACGACTCCTGTCAGGTGTGAAGGAAAGGTATCCCTTCAAGGAAGATGTTCTATGTCACCCAGGCAAGTGGACCACCATGGAGAAAGGTATCCAGTACCTGAGGGAGCTAGCGGTGCTGGAAGTGATTTATGGTGACTTGGACAATGGACAATCATCCAAAGATCCAGATGAAGTCAATTGCACGCAACCTATGTGGCGGAAGTTTGTACGGAGTGCACCATCATCATATGCCAACTCATTAGCAGTAATGGCCTGGAAGGACGGAGAGAGACCAACGGTGGATGAATTGGCTGGCCAACTCCGGCAATACGAAGAAAGTCTCTCTTCCTCCCTACGGGCCTGCGTCTCTGCTATAGAGAAACTGTCCTGAGAGTTCCGGCAATTCAAAGAGGATATGCCCTACCCTCCACCCATACGGACCAGTGTCTCAGCCATTAGGAGTAAGCGCTCTTCTGTTCAAGAGAGAAGATATAGAGGATACACACCACGAGCCACCCTGTGGTTTCAATTGCGTGACTACGGAGAGGACATGAGGAGGTGGGATGGAAAACCTACCTCGACCCTAGAGGCACGAGTACGCGAGCTGCAAGGAAAAACAATTACAAAAGGGGGTTCAGGTTCCTCGAGGAAAATCGTCGCTCCACTTTCCAGCGGGCAGCTTCCCAGAAAGAATAGAAGAGCTGATCTCACCTCTGATCCTCTTGAAGGGACTTCTGATTCCTATTTACAAGAAGTGGGTAACGAGTACTATGAGCAGGATTAGAGGGGCCCTGCCTCCAGCCAGGCGGAGGAGAGGGACAACCGAGTTTATTGGACTGTGTGGATTAGATGGCCTGGCACATCAGACCCACAGGAATATAAGGCTTTAGTGGACACCGGTGCACAATGTACCCTGATGCCATCAAGCCATATAGGGGCAGAACCCATCTGTATTTCTGGAGTGACAGGGGGATCCCAACAGCTGACTGTACTGGAGGCTGAAGTGAGCCTAACTGGGAATGAGTGGCAGAAGCACCCCATTGTGACTGGCCCGGAGGCTCCGTGCATCCTGGGCATAGACTACCTCAGCAGAGGGTATTTCAAGGACCCAAAAGGGTACCGGTGGGCTTTTGGTATAGCTGCCTTGGAGACGGAAGAAATTAAACAGCTGTCCACCTTGCCTGGTCTCTCAGAGGACCCTTCTGTGGTGGGGTTGCTCAGGGTCAAAGAACAACAGGTGCCGATCGCTACCACAACAGTGCACCGGCGGCAATATCGCACCAACAGAGACTCCCTGATCCCCATCCATGAGCTGATTCGTCGGCTGGAGAGCCAAGGAGTGATCAGCAAGACTCACTCACCCTTCAACAGCCCCATATGGCCAGTGCGGAAGTCTAATGGAGAGTGGAGACTGACAGTAGACTATCGTGGCCTGAATGAAGTCACGCCGCCACTGAGCGCTGCTGTGCCGGACATGCTAGAACTTCAATATGAACTGGAGTCAAAGGCAGCCAAGTGGTACGCCACCATTGATATTGCTAATGTGTTTTTCTCGATCCCTTTGGCGGCAGAGTGCAGGCCACAGTTTGCTTTCACTTGGAGAGGTGTCCAATACACCTGGAATCGACTTCCCCAGGGGTGGAAACACAGCCCTACCATTTGCCATGGGCTGATACAAACTGCACTGGAACAGGGTGAAGCTCCAGAGCATCTGCAATACATTGATGACATCATCGTATGGGGCAACACAGCAGAAGAAGTTTTCGAGAAAGGGAAGAAAATAATTCAAGTCCTTCTGAAAGCTGGTTTTGCTATAAAGCAAAGTAAAGTCAAGGGACCTGCACAAGAGATCCAGTTTTTAGGAATAAAATGGAAAGATGGACGTCGACAGATCCCAACGGATGTGATCAACAAAATAACAGCTATGTCTCCACCAACTAGCAAAAAAGAAACACAAGCATTTCTGGGTGTTGTGGGTTTCTGGAGAATGCATATTCCAAATTACAGTCTGATTGTAAGCCCTCTTTATCAAGTGACCCGGAAGAAGAACGATTTTAAATGGGGCCCTGAGCAACGACAAGCCTTCGAACAAATCAAACAGGAGATAGTTCATGCCGTAGCCCTTGGGCCAGTCCGGGCAGGACAAGATGTTAAAAATGTGCTCTACACGGCAGCCGGGGAGAATGGCCCTACCTGGAGTCTCTGGCAGAAGGCACCAGGAGAGACTCGAAGTCGACCTCTAGGGTTTTGGAGTCGAGGATATAGGGGATCTGAGTCCCGCTATACTCCAACTGAAAAGGAGATATTGGCGGCATATGAAGGAGTTCGAGCTGCCTCAGAAGTGGTTGGTACTGAAGTACAGCTCCTCCTGGCACCCCGACTGCCGGTGCTGGGCTGGATGTTCAAAGGGAGGGTCCCCTCTACGCATCATGCGACTGATGCTACGTGGAGTAAGTGGGTCGCGCTTATTACACAGCGGGCTCGAATAGGAAATCTTAATCGCCCGGGAATCTTGGAAGTGATCATGGACTGGCCAGAAGGCAAAGATTTTGGAATATCACCGGAAGAGGAGGTGGCGCGTGCTGAAGAGGCTCCACCATATAATGAACTGCCAGAGAACGAAAGGCAATATGCCCTGTTTACTGATGGGTCCTGTCGTATTGTAGGCAAACATCGAAGGTGGAAAGCTGCTGTATGGAGCCCTATACGACGAGTTGCAGAAGTGGCTGAAGGACAAGGTGAATCAAGTCAGTTTGCGGAGGTGAAAGCCATCCAGCTGGCTTTAGATATTGCTGAACGAGAAAAATGGCCAGTACTCTATCTTTATACTGACTCATGGATGGTAGCAAATGCTCTATGGGGGTGGCTGCAGCAATGGAAGCAGAGCAACTGGCAACGCAGAGGCAAGCCCATCTGGGCTGCTGAATTGTGGCAAGATATTGCTGCCCGACTAGAGAATCTTGTCATAAAAGTACGTCACGTAGATGCTCACGTACCCAAGAGTCGGGCCACCGAAGAACATCAAAACAACCATCAGGTGGATCAGGCTGCTAAGATTGAAGTGGCTCAGGTGGATCTGGACTGGCAACATAAGGGTGAATTATTTATAGCTCGGTGGGCCCATGACACCTCAGGCCATCAGGGAAGAGATGCAACATATAGATGGGCTCGGGATCGAGGGGTGGACCTGACCATGGATGCTATTGCACAGGTTATCCATGAATGTGAAACGTGTGCTGCGATCAAACAAGCCAAGCGGTTAAAGCCTCTCTGGTATGAAGGACGATGGTTGAAATATAAATATGGGGAGGCCTGGCAGATTGACTATATCACACTTCCACAAACTCGCCAAGGCAAGCGCTATGTGCTTACCATGGTGGAAGCAACCACTGGATGGCTGGAAACATACCCTGTGCCCCATGCCACCGCCCGGAACACTATCCTGGGCCTTGAAAAGCAAGTCTTATGGCGACATGGCACCCCCGAAAGAATTGAGTCAGACAATGGGACTCATTTCCGAAACAACCTCATAGACACCTGGGCCAAAGAGCACGGCATTGAGTGGGTGTATCATATCCCCTATCATGCACCAGCTTCCGGAAAAATTGAACGATACAACGGACTGTTAAAGACTACACTGAGAGCAATGGGTGATGGGACATTCAAAAATTGGGATAAACATTTAGCCAAAGCCACCTGGTTAGTCAACACTAGGGGATCTACTAATAGAGCCGGCCCTGCCCAATCAAAACTTCTACGTACTGTAGAAGGGGATAAAGTCCCTGTGGTGCATGTGAGAAACATGCTGGGGAAGACAGTCTGGGTTACTCCTGCATTAGGAAAAGGCAAACCCATTCGTGGGATTGCCTTTGCCCAGGGACCTGGGTGCACTTGGTGGGTAATGCGGAAGGATGGGGAAGTCCGATGTGTACCTCAAGGAGACTTGATTTTGGGTGAAAACAGTCAATGATTTGAATTGTATTATGTTAATTGTTCAGAATGACATTACTACTATGGCTGCTATCTACCATATCAATGGTATTATAGTAAGAATCACCCAGACTGATGAAGAATGAGCTTCACTGAAACCAAGCAACGTGCAGCAGTGATGAAACCAGAACTGGCTTCAGCAGCTTGCGCCCAACAAATCCCTCGAGATCGACATCTTCGACCTGCAGATCATGGACATGGACCGTGCCAGATGACAATCCAACACCACATACCATCTCCCCTGCCCTGAGAGACTGCTATGATGGATGAAGCCCAGAGTCATGGACTGACTGAACTCCATAGACATTTTAAGTGATGGCCCATGGACTAAGAGAGTGATATCTGTGTGTATATATTAAAGGACAGGAAGAGTAATAATGAATAATTGGAATGTATTGAAAAGTATAGGACCTGGGCATGACGTAAATGGTATGGAATAAGGGGTGGATACTGTCCTGGTTTCAGCCAGGATAGAGCTGGTTTTCCTCACAGAAGCTAGTGTGAGACTGTGTTTTGGATTTGGGATGAGGAACTGTTGATAATGTGCTGATGTTTTGGGTTGTTGCTGAGCCGTCAAGGACAGTCCAGCTTCTTGTGCTGGCCTGCCAGCGAGCAGGCTGGGGGTGCACGGGGAGCTGGGAGGGGACACAGCCGGGACAGCTGACCCAGACTGGCCAAAGAGATATTCCCTACCATACGACGTCATGCCCAGTACATAAACTGGAGTTGGCCGGGGGGGCGGAAATCGCTGCTCGGGGACGGGCTGTCGATCACGGGGCGGTGAGCAATTGCTGTATTGGGCATCACTTGTTCTTATACATTCCTTTGTTGGTATTATCATTATTGTTCCCTTCTTTCTTTCTGTCCTATTAAACCGTGTTTATCTCAACCCACGAGGTTTTTCCTAATTCTCTCCCCCGTCCCGCTGTGGGAGGGAGAGTGAGCGAGCGGCTGCGTGGTGCTTAGTTGCCGGCTGGGGCTAAACCACGACATTCCCCTTTCCAGCTTTGCAATAATAAAATGATTAACAGCTGTGACATACAGAGAAATTTAGTCTTGAGAAGTATATTCAGGGTTCCAATTTAAAAAATAATAACAATACTGCTTTACAGTGACCTACTGTAATAAGCATAAAATATATTGTATTGACATATTTTTTTAATTGAAGACATTGATTCTGAATAAGGTAGTGGTATGGTTACTTTTAGGATTGCTCCCATTCCAAAGCTGCTTCTAGCAATGGGGAACCCAGCTAATTTACAAAGAATTATCTTCATTGCTGCCTGTCAAATGCCCTTAAATAGAAGGAGATTACATTTACGAATTTCCTAATGTGTAGTTGATTGCAGTGTCAACATAAATGTCATGCAGCAAACTTACCATTTCCACAATGCTTTCAGTTTCATTAGTCACATCTGTTAGGTTAGACTTGCTTAATTTTTTCTTTTAAAGCAATGTGAAACTAAATGATTTCTTCTTTGATGGCAATATGTAAAACTGCTAGTAATTTAACTAAGCAAGAAACTCTCCTTAATGTGACTTAGTGAATATAGATATAAAAATATGCGTATTTAAGCATACTGTTCAATCCCGTCTACATATAGTAGTTTAGCATAATAAGCATTTAAACATTAACACTTAAAATTAAAACCTCATGAAATTATAGCCTTTTTTTACTTAAAAATAGTTACAATATTAAGATCTGTATCTGAATTATTGCTGAATTAAAATTTGAAAAGTGACTACATAATGACAATTCAAACTTTTTTATTTATTCACTAAAATACTTATATGTAGAAGTCTTTCTTGATTTAAGGGTCAAGATGGTCGTCTTTATTATAACATTATCTTCATCATGGGATGTGAAAGCCTCATTCTTATTTCTGCTTCATTCATTATGTAGACTACTAAGGCATATTAATTAGTCATTAACTGACCGTTCCAGTAGACACAGGATTATAATCTATGAAGGAGTATGAACTAGTATACAGTATAATTTTTTGTTTTAAGACCATCAGAAAGAGATATTGTTCATCATTCTCAATATATAGCGCAGTTGAATATTTTAATTTTCCATCTATCTCTATTAACTAAAAGAATTATTACAGAATAAAAATCATAAAAAGGCTAAACTATACTTGGTAATTTGAAGGACAGTCATAAAAAATCTTTGAAAAATTAAGTTGCTAGTTCTACTGCAAGGCTTTGAGGCAAAGAATGTATCAAACTTCCAATTAATAGTTGCTCTAGTTTTGTTTGGTACTTTGTGGTATTTTTCAGACTCTTTTCTAAAAGAAAGTTATCCATTTTCCTTGATAATATTCTCTGGCAACCTAATTTGAAAATGCTGCCAAATGATTTTGCTCTATGGCCCCTGGAAAAATTCTACAGTCTGATACAGAATATTATTTATTGATTTCATATGATAACTGGAATTAAATATTGGCTAAGTAAAGTAGGTAATGAAAATGTTACTTTAAACCACAGAAATTATTTTTATGTTTTCACGGGGTTCATGGGGTTTTTTTTCATGACTGGTTACTGCCTCTAAGTTTTATGAGTCTGAGCAGAGTGGGGCATTTGTCTATGTATTACTTAACAGACAAAGCATTCATCAAAACCAGAAAATTTGGGCATAAAATAACAATGAGGATATTTGGCTGGATTATTGGTACTTCTTTCATAGCATGCAATCCTTTTTGGGAAGTACACTGTGAAACGATGTAATTTATTTCATTTAATATCTTTGCTTTCATTATCTCAAAGTTTACATGTTTTTATTACTTCTTTGTAACTATTGAAATAGAATACAATTACTTTTAATATAGTAATTTCTTTTTTACAATAGCTTTGGCTTTGTTTTTTTCTCAGTTCTTTCAATTCAGTAGCTTTCTTTTCCATTTTGATTATAAATATTCAATAGTTTGCCAAACACTTCTGTACTTAAAAAGTACAAAAAATTGTGTCGTCGTTTTCTTTAGCATTATCATTTGTGTGAACGAGAAAATACATGAATTAATAAATTTGTAAATTCATTATTTCAGGCCAGAGGTTCAATTTGAATACTGTAGTCTTACATCCTGTATGAATACATGCAAAGAACCTCACCCAGCAGCTCTTAGGTATAGTCATAATTTATGTTTGAGCTAGAGTCTATCTCTTATAAAGATGCATAGTCTTAATTTAAAGACTTCCAGATACTGGTACTGGACACCGTATTCCTAAAAAAGGGGACCTCAAATTAAGGTTACATTCTTTCCCTGATGAGAGAACATAACTTATGTCCTTTTTGGATTAGTTTCTTTTTCTTTCACCTCAGTTAACATATACAGAGAATTACATTTGCCTGTGTATCGTTATTGTCAGCTCTATTTTGGCAGCTATGAAAATGATTGTGTATTGTGCAAAAATAATATTTAGCTTAAATGGTTTGAGATAAAGAAACTCTATTTTTTTAAAAGATGTTTGTATCTGAGAAATAGTTTTGAGGTTCAAAAGAGGAAGAAGTCTCAAAATATGATCTGCTTTCCATAAAAAATAAAAAAAGCAATGATGTTTAGATGTCACAGTGTTTTGGGTTTGCATGTTTCCTTTTGACAAATGCTGATACCTGGAAAATGTTTGCAATAATTAGTTGAAGGAAAAGTCCATTCATTTGTATTCACAATAAATTATGTAATGAAAGACCATCTAAAACATTTCCATCTTTTATACTTTGGCTACATTTTAAACAAACAAATAAACAAACAAACAAACTCTTAAAACCTGCAAGAGCAGAGAGGGTTTAAGGTATACAAAAAAAGTCAGCACTAAGTTGAAGTCTGTCTTACTTCTGCCCTCTTGTGTACATGTTTGATAGTGCAGTCTTTCATGAAAGTTTTGTGTATATTTTTCATAAACATGAAAATTATAAAGTACGATACTAAATATTACATTTTTTACACCCGCTTACAGGATGAGATTCTTTATTGTTAATCTTTTTTTAGGAATGCCTTTACAATTTAATTTTATACTCAATCACTGTGAATACTGGAATCTTTTCATTTACCTAAACAAAAAACCCCCAAATATATTTTACAAAATACAGTGTGCATTTCAGAATTTATGGATATGAAATGAACATTATAATCAGTGTTTTTTGAAAGAACTGAATATTGTGCAAGCATTCTGTAAAGCTCCTCGGAACGAAAGCCAATGTAAGGATCAATCTTCAGGAACTGCACACATGTGAAGTTTCATTTGCTTATTTGCTTAAGAGGACTTCCCCAAGATCATAGTAACTGAATAGAAAAATAATCTAATAGACATCAAAGCAGCCAGCTGCACGCATAGTCACTAATGATGTGACAGAAGGGGATAAACCCATGATGAGAGGCAAAGAGGAGTGTTGGAGAATGTAGATGTTTTACTGACAACAAATAAATGTGAAGGTAAAATATTAGAAAGTTCAAAGCGAGCCTGGAACTTGGAACAGGAAAGTAAATTAAGTTGGTCAAGAGCTTTCAACCTTATTAGCTCTATTCAATAGCATCTAATAGATGCTAATTAAGGCAGATCCTTAAATATTTTGTTTGACATTGCTATGTTGATTCAGTAAGTCAGCTGATTTTTATGTGCTGTCTTTTCTACAGGTATTACTCTGTTTTTCCCGAGATACATCTGTATTGGAGCACTTTACTTATAGCAGTGCCACCCCACCCAAATCATACATACGAGGTAAAAGGAGTTGTTTTAAACAAGATTGTGTAGACTTTTGTTGACTGCTGCAGTAATACAGTATGTGAATTTGCTTTATGTTCATTACACCTAGTAGACTACATTTAAAGGAACATTAATAAAAACTTCATGTATCCAGTTGACATCTGCAGAGGTTCTATTAGGACAGTTTAGAAGCTGATCACATGAAGGCCAGATGCAATGTTGTTCTTTTACTGTAGTTTTCTGTATATAATTCTCCAGTGTTTCACCAAAATAAATTAAACACACAACTATGACAATATGGTAAAATATTGACAACATCTATCTTCATCAGAGCTAGAAATTTAAATACACAGTGCTGTCCTCTGCAAACTTCAATAAATTTAGCAACTGGAAGTGGTGGTAGGATGTTATCTTCCCAAAACAGTACGTTCTGCAGATATTTGTAGATGGGAGAAGAACACGTTGCTGAAGAATTGTGGGCTCTGTTCGAAGGGCTGGGATAGTAGAGCTCTACCAAGCAGACCTACACTGATTTCCTCCCCCCCCCCCCCAAAGCATGGCCTCTTCCAGAGTGTTAGCTTACTTTTGGATTTTCTTTGGGTTAAGTTCTCATGTGAGTCTTATTTTTCTTAACAATCTTAAATTCATTGATTCAGTCCACTTGCCTTCTCGGCCAACTTCTAATGCCATATCTCTGAACTAAATTTCCTTTCTTCTTAAATCCTCACCTGCCTTGGCTTTACCCAGAGGTTCCTCATTTTGTCTTCCTTCTTGAATCATTCAGCAACCGAATCACTTTTTTTTCCCATGTACCTTTACCTTCTGCATTCCCATTTTCTTCCTTAGTCTCTTGTGCCAGTGTATTTAGCCAAATGTGATCCTCATCCCAAGTACTTTTTTTGAACAGGACCTCTGCTGACAGTTTTCCTCTTGCTGCTTGTTATGTCACTGGAGGCAATGTTGGTTTTCTAATTTTTTTATTCCTCCTTTATTGCTTTGTAGGTCCTTTCTCTCTAACTGAATTAGGGCATTTTCTTTGCCTACTTCTTGAAATGAGGAAAGGGCTCACCTGAGAGCAGAACAGCAGTGGGATCCCAGGTGTTGCTTCAGGCACAGAGCCATGGCAGCCCAGAGACACAGCTATGGGGAACATCCTATTTATTCCTAGACAAATCTGGGCAATGAAGTTGCTGAAATCTAAATCTCTGCTGAACCTGTGCTGTGTAAATCCAAAAGGCTTGTAGGTCCTATTTTTGGCTAATTTTCCAAGAGATGTGCTTTATGCTAAAAATACTCTCCTTCCAGATTACAATTCCTGGCTGCACAGCAAACAAACTATTGGAAGGAAAAGTAAAAAATGTTTTTTAGTTTAATGAAACAACTGATTTATGTAGTTGGAAAATACTGGATTTTATTTTCATGGGGTAGTAGGCAAGAGCTTCAAAGGGTAATTTTGAATTTAGTTCAGTCAATTCATGCTACAGGAAAATATCTAAGTCCAGGTTCCATTGAACCTGACAAAAGTTCCCTGTGCTAAATTCTCCTGTATAGAGTGAACAAAACACAGATATCTAAAGGATCTCTGAATATTCTATGATTTTTTCATATAAGTAATTATGTTTTCTAGTTGAATTTTCCCTTTTTAAAACTAAATTAATTACAGTTTTTAATTAGTTGTAATTATGCTTAGAAACACTTTTATATTTCTAAATAAATTGTTAATAATTTTAATAGTGGATTTTAAATTATTAAGTTCTATAGTTAAAATAAGGATAAATAATATAACATGTTCATTTTGCAGGGAAGATAAAAAGTGATATAGGCAGTCTATACTATCAGTGGTTGTCTTAGGTAATCTTTTGTATCCAACAGATTACTTAAATATTTTTTTGTTATATCAAAACCATACCATCCATCTTCCTCTCTGTTGCAGGCTTAATGAAGCCTTGAATATTTTTTTATCTGTTCTTATACCTTTTTAAATGCCTTTCCTGTTCACAGGTCAGTCTGCCACAGCATGGCAGCCTTATCCCCCTAATCTTATCCCCTCATAGAGCTTCACTGTCTTCAAGGTCTGCAGCAAACATAAGACACACCCAAATAAAATCTCTATGGGATAGCATTGCTGAAATCTTCCTCCTCTTTGCTGTTAGTCATCCTCCCTTATTGGTGCTGCATTTTAGTTTTATGTCTGAAACCATACCTGTCCTAATGCATTGCTTGCCTGTTTTAGACAATATCAAACTGTCAATAATGTAATTAGTTATGATTTTTATAACTGTAACTTAGAATCTACCTTTTTAATTTAAATCTTTACACCTTTTAATAGTTTAATCACATTTTAATTGTGGTTTGATGATTCACAGGAAAACTCGGAATGGAAGAATATGCTGTTTTCTATCCTCCAAACGGTAAGAATTATACTATTGCCTCCTCTAGTGGTAGATTGGAAAGATACAGGATTTTTTTCCCTCAAATACACGATAACTTTTTTCTGTTACAAATTATGCTTCACTGTTATTCTGTGAAATTCATCAATTTAAAGGAATAAGCTGGACTGAAGCTACTCCAAAACCACATTCAGCCTGGTATTTGTAGTCACATACGGAGTTTGTCTACGTGTGTGGGAAGGAGCAGGAAAACAAGTTCTGGTGCAGCAGCTTGTATTCCAGTCTTGTATCACCACTTTAGAGGATCTGAACGGTACATGCTGAAACTGTCTGACCTCCAGCTTTTCAGTACGCAACAAACCACACCTTAAAGTCTTTTCCTTTCAAAGTTTGTGTTCATTTTAAAAATTCAGACATAACTAATCTATATAATTTTAAGTTAATATCATTGCTGTTGTTCTTATTTCAGTTATTAAAATTCTTTTTTTCAGCTCTTCTTTTGACCATTTCAATCCCTGTCTATTGAATCCTTTCTCTGGTTCAAGCTCTTTGCTCCTGCTTTTGAGGCCAATCTTAAATATGTGTCTCTGACCTTGTCTTTTATGTCTTCTGTATTCCAGTAGTGTCAATTGTAGCTCATACTTTTGTTCCCCCTTCTTCCATTTTTGCCTCTGCAATTCTTTGCAGCTTTGTAGCCATGAAGCGTTGTCCTTATGACCTTTTGCCAAAGCAGCTCCCTCTTACCAGTCCTATATGAAAATTAATGAATGGGAGCTAAGATCAGCTGGAATGGAGGAGAGGACTGTCATGATACAACTGCCAAGTCCTCTAAACGTTTTATTTGAGTACTACATGAATTACTGGAGGTCTTGGCCTCCTTTTTCCTGCTCCCTCCTTGTCAGTGCATGACACTTACGGGTTGTCATTCATCTGAAATTAGGTTCTGATTTCAGCAAAGCTTATATGTAATAAATTCATGGAACTGGAGCTTTATTTGGCATTGTAGGACCTATAGCATGTGTTTAAGCACGTAGTTGCTTGTACTGAAGTAAGCGATAAAATTCCTGTACTTAAATATTTACAAGATTGAGACCTAACACTGCAG
Source organism: Phaethon aethereus (assembly GCF_964289735.1). Taxonomy (NCBI): domain Eukaryota; kingdom Metazoa; phylum Chordata; class Aves; order Phaethontiformes; family Phaethontidae; genus Phaethon; species Phaethon aethereus. The sequence goes on along the minus strand of NC_138578.1, from coordinate 64,357,806 downwards.
GTGCCATAACAAGGAAATATTTTATTCCTACGGTAGGCAGAATACAATTTAGAAACTTGGGGGTAAATACATCTTTTTATATGGGTAAAAAGAAATGTAAAAGAATAAAAAAAAAAAATTTTTGTTTTGTAGGTGTAATTCCTTTTCACGGCTTTTCTATGTATGGTAAGTGTGACACTCATAAACTCTTAAAACCTCAGGATTGCTTTTTATTATATTGCAGCTTAAAGCTGTATGTACTTTTCTGCAACTTTTAAACTTGTGTATTCTGTTTCTTTGTGTATGGAGACTTCTATGTAATTTTTAAAATTCCAGGCTGTTTCTATTTAGTTATATTACAGCTCACTACTGTATGGAAGTTCCTTCCTTGAGACCTAGTAGCTGAGCTATACATCTTAATGTATATGAATAGAGGGATAAAGTTTGTTGACAGAGTGCTCTTTTCTTGTGTTTCTCTTCTGGGTAGACCAAGTTACTTGTGAAAAGTGTTCTTAAAAGCATGAATTATGTGAAAGGCCTGTTGCTGTATCCATTTGTCTAGAACAGGTGTTAAAGGAGCATTAAATAATAGAATGGTTGCTACTTTACTGCACAGCGGAAAGCTGAAATATCAACAAGATTTCTAGGAAAAGAGCAGAAAAATGTCCTGAGGTCTCAGACAAAAGCAAGCAGCTAGTGCAGAGGGACTCCAACAACGTGAGACTCTTTGTTACAGCTTTCCAGGTTTTTTTCTTTGATTTATCAAAGGTGTTGGTGACATCACAGGGCAAGCAGATATTAAGATTATACTTAAAATGCTACGTTTTGCTAATAATAAAGTTTAATGATCACATGATCATTAAAATCAGGCAATTTAAATACGAAATGTAAATTTGAACCTGAGTAGGGAATCTTAAGTCTTTGAAGTAATGAACAGCTTAGTTACAAACTCTTACTTAGGTACTCACTAGGAGGCTTTCATGTTTTCTGTGTGAAACTACTTTTCGAAATGTTTGGATTTGACTCTGCCCTTGAGAACAGCGTTTCTCAAACTGGATGTGAGCTTCTTCCCTTCCTCCTATCCTGTCCTCTGTCTTTGCAAGGGCTCAGAATATGCTGGTTGTGTGAAGGGAGGCTGAAAAGCAAGGCAGCAGAAACACAGTAGTGTAACTCCAGCTGTGGGTATGGTAGCTGGGACCAAGCAGAGCATCCTGTGTATTCCATGCTGCTATAGGAGGAAGTATCTGGAGCCTTACGTAAATCCTAAACACTTTTGCATGTTCGCATGCATACAATCATAGGGTGCCAGCTGTCAGGCACACTTCTGTTACCTTCTTGGCTTTTAAATATGCACGCTACTGAGTCTTCCACCTCCATCTTCAATCATTAAAAACATATACACTAGTGACACCCTCTGCTTTTCTTATCCCAACGTGAATACACATTTCTGTGAACATCTCACCCTAGTTTAGCAACCCCCCTCTCATATGCATACACCACTGTTTTTCTATTAAGCCACCTTCTCTGTTTTTTTATATATATATATGAAAATTAATTCACATATGCATACACCCGTGTATATATATAAATGTATATATATCTATATGCATGTGTATGCAGACAAATATATCCATATCCCTAGCTTTGAGTAAATAAAACTGGAAGGGAAGGTGAATATGGAGGTAGACACTATGAGTGTGTTGAAATGTAAACTGTCATCCATAATGAATTCACCTGTAAAATGAAGTAGTAGTTGTGATGAGTGGACAGACAAAAAGGCGGTTTACAGAAATGTGTATAGAACAACTATCTGTGAAACATGCATTGAATGAATGGAGTAGCAATTGGAGGGAACTGATTATGTTTATGCAGTATATACATACTATAGACTTAACTATATGCTAGACTTTTACAAAAAGAGAAGAGGGACTGATTGAAAAAAGTTTGAAAACTGCTGCTTTACAAATGTAGGCAACTCTTACTTTGAATCAGATATACTAAAAGACTTCTAAACTGTAGACTACCAAATGTCCATGGTTTTCTCTATCAGTCTGTCATACTTACGTGATGTTATTGTGGCAATCAAAAGCAATTTTTTTTAATATTTTCATTTTCACAACACCCATCTTCAAGCAGTAAATTTATTCCAGTCTTACAAATGGAGAACCAATTTTGAGATTGTCACTACCCCAAGGGCACTTTGGAAGTTACAGACAGTTGGATCAAAAACTTGCACTGTCCAGCGTACCATTGCCCTACACCCCAGAGAAGCTATCCTTAAAGCATATTTCTTATTCTTCAGAAGCCAGCACTGTAGTAAGCAGGTTCTAATTAGTTTAGGTTCTTGAAATAGATAGAACTATTACCTAGAATGTATTGTACTCCCTTTCTTAATTTTTTACATCAAATGATACTCTACTATAAATTATGTCTTTGTAAATAATTGGTTTAGTATTGTTTTGATAAACTGTGCTGCTATAAATTACTTGTTTTTTCCTCATACTTCATGCACTTAATCATTGAACTCTTTTAGCAGTTTACACTGTTGAGTCAATTATGATTCTTTTATCCTTTCAGTTGCTCCACTTTGTTTTCTGTACCATGAACCTTCCAAATTGTATCAGATATTCCGTGAGATGTATGTGCGTTTTTTCTTCAGACTCCATTCCATCTCTTCTCATCCCTCTGTAAGTTCATTAGGAATTAAAACCCACTCACTTTATATTCTGTATGCTATGGAACAATAATATATAGTGGCATGATTTCCTATGTGATTGAAATATATCCTTTTAAATATAATAAAATACTTCAGGTAAGCTTGGAAAAATTATTAGGTAACTCCAGTTTGGATATTTTTGTTTTCTATGTCAAAATCAGTCTTTGCTATAGAATATCCTGTACTTTAAAATAATGCAGTTCTCATTTTATGAGGGTGTGGGTTGTTTTTTGAGAGTCAAGTCTTTTATGTAATAGGTTTCTCGATTCAAGAAGTCACATAAATGCATACTCACTTTCATTATAATTAATGGCATGTAAGTGCACACTTAAGTATTTTCTGGGGTAGAGAGACTAAAATATAGTCATATACACAGGTATTACTTCAGTGGTATCAAGTTAATGTCTGTTTCTTTAACTCAAGTGTCTTTGTGTGACAGCACATGCTTTTTAGCACTACTAGATGAATTTAAATAATTTGGTTATGTTTATGACCAGGACCAGCTTTCTTGAATGTAAGACAATTGTAGAAATTGGCTTATTTTCTATTTTTGAAGACTAAAACATAGTAAATATATTTATTTTTTCTCCTTCACAAAGTGCTGAATAGTTATATTACTTTTTGAAAACATTTCCTGGTTTAAAAAAAAAAATCCTTTCTTTGATGTACCATTTCAAGGCTGTGCGTTGTGCTTTCAGTCACTAACAGCAGGGAAACGGGTCAGACAGGAATGTATTCATTTTCATGGTAATTTTTAAAAGAAATTTTACAATGTGTTTACATTTAACCTTTTTGTAGTTATCCGCATTGATGTTTGGTTTTAGTTATCAGAGAGATATACTATTTCTCACATCCTCTGTTTTTTAGTGCAGCTGAGGTCTATTTCATCCAAATGGAAATATTTCAAGTAGGTCATATTATAATAACACACTAAGTACTTAGACCCCAACATGCAAATAGCGTAAGTAACTTAGAGCTGAAAGGGACTATCACAACATATTATGTTGCTAATACATACATAGAATTGTAGAAGCAAGGCTTTAGTGACTGAAGGCATTAGAGCAGCTTGTGCCCTGCTTACCTGAGCTGTATATTATATCATTAATACTGTTTTATTGCTTGAATTAAAAATTCATGCATACTTACATGCTGATACTGTTTTCTCAGATTTGACAGGATGAGTGTTAGTATTCAGGATATGATCTTGTTTCATTAGGGCATTGTATCATTGTGTTTGCTGTTTGAGACTCTTCTACAAACCCATCTGCCCCAGCTCTTTTATCACCTTCGAGAAATTGGGGCTCAGCCGTAAGTACTTCTTTCTGACTTGTTACAAATGTCGCATATTCATTGTTCTGAAAATGCTGTTCTGTAGTATTTCAATTTAAAATATATGGGGAAATTATTCAAAAATGCAAACATCCATGTGCCATTTTTCCTTGAAGTTGGAGTCCTTTGTCTAGTCTGCGTATATGTGCTTTGGGCATTTCTTCTGCATGCTCTATGAAAAAGAGAGGAGACTTGTTCTGTGAGAAATGCTGCACTATTCAGCTAAGTTGCAGTTATTCGTGTCAGATCTGATGGAACTAAGTGATTTATTTCCTAGGGGACAGAAGACAGAGATATGTTAGTTAAAGCAGAAGCTACTGGAAGGGGAGAGAGAGCAAGAGGCTGTCATTCTATAGTGTACTCATGGCACCAAGTGCAACAGAACCTGAAAATCTTGCTGTTATAATTGGTGTCCATCATAATAGCACAATAGCAGAAGGGATGAAACATTGGGGGTGATAATAGCTGAGGATCCCTCCAATGTGATTGTTTGGTCAGCATATTTTAATGATGTTAGTACTTTGTCCAATGAGATGCTAAGTAGTTTTCTGATGGCTGTTGCAAAGGAAAATATTGATTATTAATGCAGCAAGAGAAAATGGCTATTCTTCCTGGAAAAGAAATGCAGAAGAATAATTAAATACTTTCAATTTATAGAGGATCTGTCTGATCATTATGGGAGACAGAAATATAGTAACTGTTGTTTATCATTTGTTTGCAGGCTACGAATTTCATTTAAATGGATGGTACGAGCATTTTCTGGTTATTTAGCTACAGATCAGCTCTTGCTTCTGTGGGACAGAATCCTGGGATACAACTCTCTAGAAATTCTTGCTGGTAATAGAATTATTTTTACAAAGCGTGTGAAGTCCAGGTGGATGTAAGGCAAATACGTGTTAGCTTCAATGTATTTTGTGGCAAGAAGAAAATAGTTGCTCTTTGAATGCTGAAAGCAGATTACATACAAGTCAAAGAGTATAACTTTTAGAAAACTAGAATTGCATAAATACTGCATCTCTATCAAAAATGTGTGAGGTAAATTTTTTATGATAGCACTCCAAAAATCCTACATGCTTTCTGAGCAGAACATAGGACGTTCTCCCAGCTTCAGTGGTAACAATAAATGAGTTCATCACCTTTCACAAAATGCAAGATTCATGTTACTCGTTTATGGCAAGTACTTCTTCAGTACTTACAGCAACTGAGTTCAGCTCCTCTGGTTCCTCTGATTTTGCTGGATTTCTTCTTTTGAATTCCCATCTTTTAAGAGACTTTGAAAGTTTTGTACTTATTTTTTTAATAAAGGAAATAATGTCCTAAGATTTATGCAAGGTTTAAGATGGGACTTCTAAAGACAACATGCATCTTCAGTTGGGTCAGTTTTCAAATTTGAATTAGGTGAATAGAAGAGAAAAGGTTTTGGTTCCATTTGTTCCATAAGACAGCTATGCAGAGAGATATAATTATATAAGATAGTACAAAATAAATGAACTTTTTTTTAATGCTATATAATAGTCACAACTGAAATATTGCTATTTAAATAAATTCAATTTACTGGCTTAGAAATTACCTAATTGTAAATCATCTTGTCCCTTTTAATTAAAAGCTAGTCATCTTAAACTGAAGCATTTTCACTCAGACTTTTCTGAAAGAATATTTTTTTCCTATCCATTTTAAAGAGTGGCCAAAGAAACTCAAACACAGCCATCCATTGTGTATTATTCTTCAGAATCTAAGTAGTTACTCTAAGGGAGTGAGAATTGGTATTTTACATCAAGATTAATTCTAACCACTAATTAACAGGTCAGCAACTTAAATATTGGGCATTTTCTTTCAGTCCTGGCAGCTGCTGTGTTTGCTTTCCGAGCAGTCAACCTGATGGAGGTGACATCACTGGCTGCAGCTGAAGTAAGGATAAGTTTCAGTTAGAGGAGATTGAAATAGTTTCTGATGCTTTGCCAACAAGAGTAACTTAAGCTTCGCGTGGCATGTGGTACATAGTGCAAATTCTTACCTTAGATAAAAAACTAAGGAAATTGTGAACATGCAGTACATAACACTGCTTTTCTGGAGTAAAAGGAAATAAAAGAGTATATTTGCTACAGAAATGCTGTGTTAACAAATTATTTTGTACAATTATGGTTTTTTTCTAATTTAATATATAATCTATGTTTGTGGGATATATGGCTTTTAAAATATTATAGAGGTTTGTACCTTTTTTCTCAGTACATTTAAAATGTAGTTGCTTCTGTGGTTTTTGATATTACAAAGATTTAACAAAATTACTTTTGTCGATATTGAATCTGAAATTTCACTGAGAGTACTGTCATGGGAAATGAAGAAAATGAAGTTATTCAGATGAAGGTTATTGTTTATATCTAATAATTTTTTAGAATTTTTTTTTCTTTTTCAAAAATCTGGTAATGTATTTTTTTTAAACTTTGAGAGCTTGTGATGTCTCTTTTTTTTTTTTTTTAACATACTTTCATGAGAAGACATTGACTATTTGAGTCATTACATTGGACTTACTTCACAAGTACTAGCCAAGCCACAGGATAAGGATTCTTAATTCCCAATTATTTTTAGAAGCAAGTTGAAATGTTAGACCCCTTATTCGCCCATGATGCCATGTATATTTGAAGTAAGGCTAAAGGCTAAAATAAAGTTACTTGGTTTATATACGTAAACATATGCTTTTCTTTGAAATGTTAGACTTAAAAATAATACCATAAGGCAATAATGTAAAACAGCATAATTTGTTTCTAGCCCCGTCTGAATCTAATTATTGTTAGAATTGTAGTTAGCGTTTGAATCTTTTTCTGACTTATTGACTTGCTTTAAAGAAATTTGATTCAAATGTCAAGTTTAACAAGCTTTTTTCTTTTTTATCTTAGGCTGTACTTGCTGACCTTTCAACCCTGAAAGTTATGCCTCTTCTTCAAATCTTCTTGTTTGCTACTGTCACTTGATCTGCTTCAACAATACTGGTACCACAAGTCCAGTCTTTCTTGAGAAGCTAATGATCAACTATGCAATGTCTGCATAAAACCAAAATTAAACTCTATGTATAATATTAATTTAGAAATCATGACCTTAAAATTTTCTAACTGAAAACAATAACTTTGCACAGAGTGTTTGCAGTGCATGCTACTGAATTCCACTGTAAGGGCAATGGTTATTACTTGTACATTGAGAATGACTACTTGTGCAAATAAACAATATGAATCAGTGTCTAAAATGCATGTAATATTAAATAAAGTAAATGTAATTCGTGATCTGAGTTTTGTGATGTTAATGTCAGAGTTGTAAAAGCTCTCTTTTAATATGAAATTACTTTTTCAAGCTCACAGCTTAGAGGATGTCAGCTCAAATACTGTCAATTGAGAAAATAAAGATACTGTAACTTGCGAGATTTTTTTTCTCACTTTCTAAGAAAAAGGATCATACACCAGTTCTGCGCTCTCTATCTTATTCATTCTCTTCACAGAAGTTTTCTCCATTTCTTTCTCATGTTAGCTACTTCGGTTTATTCTTTTCATATACAGAGATGTAGTCACGCATTCCTCATTCATCTTCAGTTAGGTATACAGCTATCTCAGGTGTCTCCTAAACTCCTACCCAGCGTCCCATCAAAGGCCCTGTGTCATAAAATACGTTCTCCTGCAGGGAAGGCCTGAGCATAGCTTCCTTCAGAACTTGTTGGAGCCAGTCCTTGCATGAGCCAAAATATTCCCCTGAGAATGATGCCAAGAGTCCTTTTGCTGTGCCCCATACTCTCTTCGGGAGAGCAGTGCTACGCCTTTACCAGTTTTCCAGCTTCTCTGATTCAACAGCTCAAGCTTCAGTTCAGAATCCAAACTCATACCAATGTGTGACGGATTGTCACTACGCTGTCAGGCTGGCTCATCGTCTCTTAGCGATCATACCTTTTCGTGAGGTCTTCCAGCTGTTTCTACTGATTTGTTTAATACCAAAGTTGGAATCAAGAATCTGATTTGATTAAGCATATCTCAATACCTGAAAAAGGATCAAAGTCAAAAGAACATAATGGGTAATATAGCCACTGCGTTTGCCATAGGACTTTTATCTTCGCCTAATTTACAAACATGTAGTTGTCATCCTTTGTCATACAGACTGTATGTATGACAGTGAAACATGAATCCTTCATAGTTTGCTCAAAAGTTACCAGAAAAGTGATCTCAGCTGTAGTCTCAGATAGGGTTATGAGCTTTATGTCTGTGATTATTGTTGTCTCTGTCAGGATAATGTAGTAAGAAACTTCCTGAACTTCTATAGACTGCTAGTAAATTTATAAGGCTAATTTTAAAAAGGTAAGGTTGTGGACTCAGTGTAATAACTTCTTTTATAAACTGCTTGACAGATATGATGTACTGAATGAGAATACTCAGGGAAATTTTGTTCTAGATAACAAAGAAAATTGATCTTTTCCTTAATATTTGCAAGAAATGGTTTTAACTATTTAACTAGAGGCTTTTCTATGACATTTAGTTTTTAAAAAGAGGACACATGTGACAGCTTTTCTCTTTACAGCAAGTATTATCCTGTTTTATACATGGGGGATGGAGGGCTAGAAAGATTAAGTGATTTGCCAAAGATTACGGAGTAAATTCCTAAAAGAGGTGAGCAGTTTCTCCTCTCCTGAATTCCTGTTTATACTTCAGGATTCTTAGTTTGTGTATTAACCACAAGACCTTATTTCATCTTCAGAACAACACATAATGCACACCTACCTCTAAAAATGCATCATTTTGCAGTTTTTAAAGTCCATAAGATTGAGTAGCAGTTTAGAAATTATCATGTTACAAAGCAGTCACAAGGATTGTGGCTCAGTAAGGTCATTACAAGGTTACCATGGCTTTTTAGGGAATTAAAAGTATTTACTAAATAGCAAGGGAGATTCCCTAGAGGCCTGCTGACCCTCTAATTCCCACCACTCTGTGCAAGTACGTGGTGCAGAATCGGAACATTACCCTAACGCATTCCATATTGGGATTTTTGAGCAGCATTTTTTTCTCTGTTTTTCTTCCCCCCCCCCCTTCATTTTCAATAGTTCAGAAAATGCTGTAAGTAGGCAGAGATAGAGACTGTTGGGTTCTTGTTTGGACAAGCAGTTCTGTGACTAACAGTCTGTTTTCCTCTGACTTGGCATCTTGTTTCTCGCCCTAACAGTCTCGCATGCCCCTTGTGTCCCCGCTGCCTTCCCCACTGCAGTACTTAAACTCCTCGTCCTGACCTCCACCCTCGTTTCTCCTGATGGCTGGACAGGGGACCTGACGCTCCGCAGCTGGTGTGGGTCCACACGCATTTTCGGCTGGGCCACGCGTCCTTGAACCTGGGGTGATGCTGTGCCTCTACTTCAGGGTCAGCCAAAGGCTTCATGGGCTGCGTGCAGTGCTTGAGCCAGGTATCGTACGGACCAGCTGTAGCAGCAAATCTCTTGCATACCTCTGCTGCCTTTTGTCAGATGTCTTAAGCTGACTTTTTTGAGACATGGAAAGATGCACACACACACAGAGACATGTACAGGAATAATGATTTAAAAGTGAGATTAAGATGAGGTTAAAAATGAACCAGATCCTCTCCTTAGACTTCAACTATACTGTTAGATTTTTATATTTTTTTAAATCTATTTTAAAAAATTGCTTTTACTGAAGGAGGTATTGTTTTCATGTTCCCCTCAGTTTCTCATTTTAGTTCCAACAAAATATTGTGTTTCAGATTCTAGCTGATACTTGTATTTTTAGTCTTCCTTGCTTAAATAATACTCTTTCATTTCAAATATTTTTTTTAAATATTAAAATGTCTGGTTTCTGTCTAACAGCTAGACACTTCTCTTGTATATGTAGGTAGTATCAATTATTTAAGTTTTAATTCTTTAACTTTAGAAACCAGTTCAAAGCTGTTGATGCCTGTAGTCTATCATTTGACTTCCAAATTCCTAAAACTCCTTCTCCATTTTTGATGTTTTAAGTAAGGACCAGATTTTGATAGTAGAATCATGTCTAAATTGTTAATTACATTGATTTAAACATGCTCAGTGGAACCTTCAATGGCTCAATTTAGCCAAATTGTTTTTCTTGGTCTGTTCCTCCCTATCTGAAATGAACACAAACAGACATTTCAGTACAAGAACCAGTTGTCTCCGTATTTATAGGCAAAGATTGATTTTTTTGCTGCTTACCTTAGGATTCTGGCTATGGTCTGTTAAGGGTTTCTTGTAATGTCAAATAGACTGTATAAAATACGCAAAAGCAAATAGGCTTGTCTAAAAATGTACCCAAGTTATCTTTGTTCAGTACTTCCAAAAATATATTGAAACTTAAATCTTGATGGCTGGGTAATGGAACAATTGAATAACTAGAACAGTTTCTACTTTTTAGTGGAATTTTTTTGTCACGGTAACAAATTTTATTATGAGAAATGGAGAGAGTATGGAAACTTTAAAACAGTAAAGGGAAAAGGCTGGAAAGAGACACCAGTTTAAGACACGTTTCTACTTGTTCCCAGAAACCAGGGGAAAAAAAAAATGCCCAAGCATATGCCTCTTCTGCTGCCTTCTAATTAATTTTATAAAATTGCTCCAACAAGACTGAAGGGATTTCATTAAACAGAATTGCCGTGTAAAGATCAGTTCGGGGAAAGCAATTTAGCGAGCTGCTTGGTAACACTAAATAAGCGTTTGTTTAAAAGATGCTGAAATATATTGCGAGACTGTAGGGCTGTATCCTCAGCGAGGAAGGAGAAGAGGCTTTCGACATACTTTAACAAATCGGCAAAGTATTCTGTCCCGTAGCGTACGTGAGGAAGCGGGGAAGGAGCGGGAGGATGCAGCGGGGGGCGGGAGCTGCTGGGCTCGCCCTCGTCCCGCCGGCCGCAGGGGCTGCCGCCGGCCGCAGGGGCTGCTGCCGCCCGCGCCTGGCTGCCGGCGGCCGCTGCTGCGCCGGCCGCTTCCAGCCCCAGCGCCCGCGCCGGGAAGGTGATTAGCCGAACCGCGGATCTGGGGTCAACAGAGCTTTGTCTTCGGGGCGGCCGGCTACAGCTGGCTTCCGCCGGCCCCGAAGAGCTTGCTCGGTGTGGGAACTGGTGTGGAACGCCGCGGGGCCGGGGCCGGGGCCGGGGCCCCCGGCAGCGGCCGGCAGAGGGGGCAGGAGCCAGCCTTCCTGTCCTCCTGGCAGCGCCAGCAGCAGCAACCACCCCTGTGAATAATCCCCCCTCCAGACAGCCGTATCAATGACTCCGGGTTTCAGACGAAGTGCTGGAGGCTTCAGGCTTTTAGCGCAAGGCCACGCTTGTTGTGAGGGACCTCATGCCTGTGAGCAGTTCTGCAAGAACCATTTATTGTAGTGAATAACCACAGAATAATCCAAAATCTCTAGAATCCGGAATAAGCTGTGCTGCTAATTGAAATCACTGAAGGAATTTTTTTTCCTGCACCTTTCATGCTCAGCTTTTTCAATACCTTAAAAAAACTGTTAATGCAGGGAAGAGAATTTTGATCGAGCAGTGGAACAGTTGTGCTCTGCTTTAAAACGGTGTTAAAATGTCTCATCTTAGTATTTTTAATTAGGCAATTAATAGTACAGCTACCAAGTGATGGACATACAGACCAATTGTCCTTGGAGAAGCATCTCAGGGATACTCATGTCTCTGCAGATGACAAACCGTGCAGATGTTATGGGGACAAAACAAATACACAGTTAGAATAGGATGTTCGTCTTGGGTTCAGCGGGAGTTGTAAGACTGCAACACATAAACGGTTGTAACGCGGCCTAATTGTGCAAAACACTGACTGGGGATCAGCCTTAAAATAATTACTGGGTGGTAATACTGCTTTATGGACAACCATGGTTCTTTTACTCTGTAGTTAAGCCCCAGGAGGTTCACCTGATCCTGTGTGCTGTCAGACAGCGCTGGTTGCTGAAGGTGAAGTTCAGGGTCTGTGAAGGAGGATGTCGTGGGGCCTCTCTTTGCCCATATTTCAAAATCCCCACGTTGTTCTAGATGTTGGACTACTGATATGTGCAAACAATTATCTCTAGAGAATTGGCTTTATGGAGGATCGTGGTGCGTTGCCAAATGACATTGTGTTTGGCTGAACAGTTTGAACAAATTGTTTCTTTTGGGATTATGACCAAAATAAATGGAATATTTAACAAAAGAGTTAAAGCTCACAATTTGTGCAAGGCAAAGCATGCGACCAATTTCTGTGCTTTGTTTTAAACAAGAAAAGGCTGTGTCATGTTGCTAAGAGACGAACTGGAATTTGATAGTCAGAGACAAAATATTATGTTATAGCCACCTGCTAAAATCTATAGCTACCTATAGGTACCTGATAGTTAATTTTATTCAACAGTTGTGTCTTCCATCAATGGTATATTCTGTGATTTTTTTTCTGAAAAGCTCTATTTAGAATAGTTATGCTCTTAAAGAGTCCAATTATAAATTGTAAATCAGCACAAACATATGTTGTAAAAAATAATATATTTAATATTCTATCTTTTCAGAATTATTTGTTATCTAATTTGTTTGATGTCTAGTGACACAACATTTTCCCTTTTCTCTTTTTTTTTTTCGATGCCTCTGGGTTACAAAAACATAAGCATTGCTTTGAAGCCCAGTCCTAGTTCATTAAAGTTAACATCAAATTCTGACTGTGGAAAACTGGCATTGCTACAGCTTGTGAAGGAAGTTCGGGTTGCGTTCAGCATTCACGTTAGTGGTAAAGAAGTTCGCTCCATAGTTTCTGACATAAAGACATATTTAGATATTTAATTTTAGTTTGTGATGCATTTGAGATATTCTAACCACAACCAGTTTCTGAAGATGTTACAGTTAACTGATGGACGTGGGAAAGTAGCATTATCAGTATTAATACCCCTGACCATGAACATATAGGCAGGAGAGCCTGTCTCCCAGCTCTGCCGCACTCTCACAAAATGCACTTCCACTATGGGGAAAGTGACTCTTGAAAGAAAGAACTTGTGAAAAAAAAGTGCTAAAACTCTGTAGACTATGACCTCTGCAACGCAGAGAGGGATTATTTGCTATTTATATTATTTCACAAAGTGTGCTTTCTTCTACTGACTTTAGATTGCAGCTTTATTCAGCAATTAAAACATGTATGTCAATTAAAAGGTTAAAAGGTGTTTCTGAATTTTTCATTATTTTTTATTTTAAAAGCTTGAGTGAGTTTTGTTAATAATATGAAAGAGAAAATGTCTTTTTGATAAGTTCGTATAAATTTTGAAATTCAAACTTTTACCACTAGATGTTTCTGTTCCAGAGCTTTATCTTCTCCTCTGTTCTTTTTGCAATATTCAACATCCTTACACAGTTTTGTGTAATCTAGTTTTCCTGTCTTTGTGAATTGATAGTTTACAACTTCCAGAAAATATAAGCCTTTCTGATTAGGACTCTTATCTTTCCCTGAGAAAGATAATGTTTCTAATCTGTTATGAAGAAATCCTGGAAAAACTTTGAAGACTCGGTATCAGTCCATTCCTGCATTAGGTGGTCATATGGATAAAGGGTAAGTATTATAGTGGAGAGATGGTTTATCGCAGGTATTATTTATTTAGGCCCGTAAGCAATATAAGGAACTGAAAACACAGAAAAGATGGAAGCAGTAGATGTTTGGGCTTTGCAACAATCTAGGTTAATACAGACCTAAATACAGGTTTGAAATCATAGAAAGTCAAACCCATCAAGGGCCTTCCTGTCAGGGCAGTCCTCCCGAGACAGCCGGGACTGGTGCCCGGGATGTTTTCTTGAACATCCCACGCCACCTTTCTGAGTGCAAACACTGGAGAAACTGCGTGGAGAAGGCATACGCTGCGTGCCTACCAGGTTTCGGTTAGAAGGAGATAATGAGAGAGAAGCAGGGAAGTTACGGACACCGTAATGAGTGCAAGTTTTCTTGGGCTGGATGGTAGCCTATGTGTTCGCTCAAAGTTGGGGAAAAAACTAAGACCATATTGAACACATTGGCTTTGAAAGAAGTCACACAGAGCGGTGTGTCAAACACACACACACTAACTGTCAAACAAGTAATGGAATATATTCCCCTTATGCTATGCTACTCATAAAACTCGTCCCTACTACTAGACTTTGGTTGAGGGAGGGGTCAAGATGGTAGTTTGTACAAATAAGCTTCTTTGTTCTGTGTACACTAGATCCTTAAACAGTAGCCTAGAACATAAGGATAGGTCAAAATAAAAGTATAATTTCCAGAGAACGAATGGAGAATGTTGAAATCTGGGCAAAGTAAAAAACAAAGATAGTCTTATGTGGTACGTACAACAGTGATTTTGGAGGTTAGAGGCTTGACACTTTTTTTCTAGTTTGTCAGATCTTCTGTGGTCTCTGCAAAATTGTGAAATTCTCCTGCAGATGTTGATCAAAATCTTGATTTTTTTAAGTGAACTGTGGGGGTTTTCTAATATAAAGAGTGGGTCTCTCTCTGACATGTAAGGTCCATCTTTTCCTATTCAGATGTGATTTTTTTTCCATTGAATTAAGGAATTCATATAAATACATATTTGTATTTTCCTAGTTCAGAAGCAGGAACTGTATTTCTTACAGTTATTCTACCTGTTTTGTCATCTCAAGGCTAATATTCCTATAGGTAAGAAATTCCTAGCATTTTTGTAAAATCTCAGTTCAGTGTTTTGTACTTTTATAAAGATCAGCTTTTTCCTACGTTATAGAAGAATAGCCCTTCATGGATACAGATTTTAGTGTTCACAAGTTCCAAACGGTTTAATGAAGAATATTCGCAGTTGAATTGGCCTTTTTTGTTCTGTTTTTTTAGAATTTACTGTAGATCTCTCCAAAAACTGGACACAAGCCAACTGAAATTCTTGGTGCAAATGTAAGGCAGCTTTTCAGTTTTCTCTAGACTGAAATTTTGCCCCTTTTTTGAAAACACCACGGTGAGATTATTAAATGGCGAGTGCAGGATAAATTTATCTTTCCTGACTTCAGTCCAGACATTTAAACAGAGAGATGGTTACTGATACTGCTCGGGAAATTGTTCCAATGCAAACAGGTCAATGCTGTATGCTCTGCTTTTGGTGGGACAGGGCCACTCAAAGGCAGGGTTATTATGGGACAGAGACATTCTTTCAAGACTCAGTGCTGTATTAAGATTTTAGTGAGGATTAATGCTAGGCATTTCAGCTTTTTATTTAATTTACTGCATAATATTTATTTTAAATTTTCACTAGCCCCCTTATTTCAGTGTGTGTTTATAGGCCAGATGTTAGATCTAAAAGGGGGAGTTGAGAGAATTTAAGTACACCACGCTCTTCCTTCCAGCTTAAAAATCACAGGACAAGGCTTTGCTGCCCTGCTTTAAGGAACACCCATTGCTGTAGTTCATGATTTGCTGCAATCTCCTGTGACTCTGGACAGGTGCCACATCTACCAAGTCTGTAGAATTCAGGAGGCATTAGCAAGCTAATTTTTGGTCTTGTAGCTAACTGTTTCTTGAACTTGTCTTTTCAGCTTACAAAAAATCAAGATTGTGTAGCAGGTACCAGTCCTACCAGAGTGATATCAAGACTTTCAGTTCTGAAGGATCACAAATCCTGGTTCCAGGTGAACGCCGCTGGTGTTAGCACAGATAATCCCGCTGGGAATGCATCTTGGAGCCAAATACTTCTCTGAGTCTCTCTTTAGTCCTTCAAGATTTGTTCTGAAGATACTCTCTGAACTAAATGAAGCATAAATATGACAGAAGATAGCAAATAATTAGGAAAGGTTTACCCATTGCTACTGGATGTGCATTCCAACCCTTTCATGCTCTAAGTATTTACCTTTATGGTTGTTTTCTATGTATATCACTCCAGTAAGGCCTAAAAGTTATTAAGATTCCTGTGTCCCAAGGACATCAAGTAAGGCATATGGAGAAGCATCAGGACAACATTCTGCTGCTCAGTCCCTAGTGGATAAGAGACAAAAATATCACTCATTCACTTTTTTCCAGAAGTTGATTCTCCTCTCCTCTCCTTTCTCCTTTCTCCTTTTTTTTAATGGAAAGACATGTAGAACAGGATCTAATTCAACTTATTTTAGAAGTCTAGCAGCTAAATGTCTAAAATAGTTTTGCAAGGCTCCCTTTATTGACAGTAGAGGGAAACAACTGTTTCAAAGGAAAAGTTGTCTGATCTTAGATGCTTATTTTAGTATGAAATGAACCACCTCCTAAAAGTTCCTATTACTCTTTATTGATTCTAAAAGTATCAGGCGTTGACTGTCTCTGATTTAGGTGTCTAACTTTTAGATGAACCCTTCCCCGTAGTTTCCCATTAGCTACCATGAACAGTTTAAAAAGAACTGCTAAAACTCATTAAACAATAGATAAGGGAGCCCTACAGAGGTCATATCAGAGAAAGCTGACAAACTTCACTGAACACAGAACTTTTTTGTCACATCCCAAACCAAAACTCTCCCGATTTCATCATGAAGGCAGATAAAGGAATAAAAAACATCCAGACCAAGGAAGATCATGAAAGCTCATTCCGCTCCCAGTGCTCAGGGAAGTTTAGCACCTTGCACACAACCCTCCAAGTGTCACAACTTGCAAAGCAAACAGGAACAAAAATGAACTGTATGTACTCTTTTGGAAGATGTAAGCAATAGATGAAATTTTGCTCTTGCTCCCCCCGCCAAGCTGTTTGTAGCGAGTCATAATGCCAAATGCCCAAGGTTGTGTCTGAAAGTAGGAAGATACTCTGTTTCCAAATGACCTTGTAACTGAGGATATGGTCTACGATGCTTTTTTTCCTATTACCCAAACCAAAACATAAAAAATTCAAGACAAAGACCAAATATATGTTATTTGATTTTCTCAGCAGTAGTTTCCATATCTCCTTCAGCTTTCTGCGTGATTTGAGACTAGCTGTCTCTGCCTCTGCAGAATGATCTTATTTACCGGGTGCTGTGTCGCTCACGGTACCTGGCAGTACATGCCACAGAGTTGTGACGGATCTAGAGAGCTCCTGTTTACAGGATGTGCAACTCGCCTGCAGAAATTCCAGGAAACGGTCTGCTTGCTGTGACCTCAGAGCAGCCATTTCAATCCACCACAAACCATCTGACAATAGAATTGTATTTACACACGATACACACGTTCACAAGGCTTTTTATTACTACCTGCTAGTCACAGATCATGAGAATATAATCTCCCACTCACTCAGGCTCTGGCCTCTGAATGAGTGATTACTTGTTCCACTTTTCAATCAACAGCTGCTAAAACTAACAGAACCACATTTGAAGTAAAAGTTCTGGTCACTTCCTTCTTGTTTCTTCATAAGGTCATAAATATTCTTTGTTCTTATCCCAAATATTTACTTAAAGGGGCAAATTATTTTCATTATAAATAATTAATCCAACAGCATTTTTCTGACCATGCTCATTCAGGTAAAGAACAGCTCTATACATTAGGAGCTAACAGGGTTTTAGCTCCTTATTTAGACAGGAGAAAAAATATTCTGAAAGTTACTACTTGCATCATTTTTAATGTAACAATTATTTTACAGCCACTGAGAAAATTACAGCTGACCCCCCTCTACCAGCCTGAATAGGCAGACTCCATCCTGAGCAGTTCCTGTTCCAGGCGAGCAGGAACTTCTCTCTCCCACAGAACACACACCCAAACATGCCCCAGGAGGCAGACTTCAATACTTGCTGCAATCACCAGTGTGCTAAATTATTATGTCCAAATGATATTTTTTTAAATTGTGAGATTTATTCTGTTTTTTTATCCCACACAGCTGGTCACCATACTTATTATAAGATAAAAGCTAGTCATGTGCAGTCATGACTCTCATCACCTCCCGATTGTAATTTTTTTCCTTGTTTGCCGTCCAGCAGGAAGGAAGGGAATAAGCAGACACAAAGCACTGACTGTCTCTGCTCTTGATAAGGGTGGATTTAGAGATTCAGAGAAGGTGAAAGAAAGATTATGCACATACTGGGATTTTTTTTTTTCACATGGTAATGAAATTATCTATTCTCCCTTCCCTCTGATTTAGCCTTTTTTAGTGAGTCATCTCTACAGCTATCACTTCTGTGTTGAAATGCGTTGAATTCTTATACTGCTTGAAAACTGATAAATAAAGATGGCAAGCAAACTATTTTTAGTGTATGGATTGGTTGTATAATACTGCTGTTCATTAAACACCAAGAATGGTTACAGTGGTCATTTAAAGACAGTTTGAACAGCAAATGAACTCAATATGACTTTACTGGGGATGCAAAATCAGCACAATCAAAACCTTAAAATTTAATAAGATGTTGGACTTTTACAGTCTGGCAATCAATTTTGGCAAAAAAAAAAGTTACAGTGAAGTATGCTCTATGTAGATCAGATGAGGAGTGGGTCTCAGTCACATGATCTCCAAGACATACTTCTGATCACCTTCATCTGTAATGTATTAATTTCCAGGAGTGCTTTTGTGTTACTCTCAAATGTCCTTTAGCTGTCAAAATATATAACAACCCATCCCTTTGTTGTAATCTAACTGACATGCCAAATAATATTCAGTCAGATAGCAAGATTCCTGCTCCTCCATCACCGGTAAGATTGTGTCCTGGCAAGCTGTTTGGCTCCTACTACAGATTCCAGAAATCAAAGTGCTGCCTGAAATATTTTATTCACTCATTCTGCCATTGTTTTCCTTCAGATTTGGTATTTCCGGATGTGCCTCCACAACTTGTGTAAACAGATTGAGTCTTTGTTTATTTTTGAAATAAGCAAAATCCAACCACAGTCTGCCTAGCCAAGATCTTCTAGCTGAAATGGCACCTTTGTTCCCATAAAGAACTCAACAAATTGAAAAAAGCATAAGCAAAGTTTCCATGCAAATAGCAGATTCAGCTGCAGTGAACATTTCTGTATTTTTCAAGACTTTTTAAATATTTGTACTTTAGTCTTTGTTACAGAAAAAAAAAATCTGCAATACTAGTGATGATAACAATCAAAAAAAAAAATCTAAAATTAGGAGACATAATCAAAAAGTTCCTTGTAGATCTACAGCCCTAGTTTGCAGTTAATGACTGCTCCTTTTCAGTGATTGAAAGAAATGTTGGCATTTTAGCAGCATTTTAGCCTATTACCAGGCAATTTGCTCTTTTGCTAGATACCTAGACTCTTGGTCATTGATAAGATCATAAGGGCTAATACTCTCATCAGGTAAGGAAAATGTTTAATTCACTTCCATTCTTTAAGTTCCAATTTCATTATTGGACCAAGATAGCATCTATGGCCCACAGGTTTTTAGTCCATTAGGGGCTGGGAATACAGGACCACTTAAAATACTTAGTGTAGTTTCCTCTTAAGCTAACAACGTTCCCTCTTCAAAACATAAACTTCTGTAACTCGGAAGCAACGGACAAAGGCTTCCTAGGCTGATCCTCTCATCCTGGCAAATATAAAGCCTATAAAATTCCACCTTCATTGGAGCTTTTACCTGCACATGAAATCAGAGTACGAGAAGGTTGCAATTAGTACATTTTTTTATAATTTAGGTGCAGATATGAGTAACTTCCCTAATAAAGAGAAGACATTTGAATTTTACTCTCAAGCCTGTTCAAAATGATTGTTTCTTTTCACAGCATTTGCAGAAACAAAGTCTTTTTGGACAATTTACCAATAATCTGGTCATCATTGCTTATTTGAATTTACATTAACTTACTGTCAGTTTGTATTTTTTTTTAATACATAAATCTGATTGTATTAATTTCTACCTGAGCTTTTGCGTATTATTTCTATCTCTTCTGTGACCTTCCAGAATTTTGTTCACTTTGTTCTTTGTTTTTGTTTTGCCCACCAGGTTTCTTTCTCATCTGTAATTATCAGCCTGTTTCTATACCTGGTTAATATTTTCCCTCTTGCGTCATCACATCTACCCAGAGCATTCCCAGTTTGTAGTTTGGGGACACTGCAGTTAGCACCAGATAGCGGTAAAAATATTTTTTTTCCCCCTTTATTCTACTGTTCAAAGTTGCTTCCAGGGGGGCTTAGGACCAGCAAAATGTATGTATTGGAAAGAACTGTGGGCATGAAACACCTTTGAAGATTATTTCCTCTCCCCTTTTCTGTTTAGAAAAATCAATGCGCACAACAAGGCTAGGTGACTGCTAAAATTGCCAGCAGAAATGGCAACTCAAAGCAGTAAAATATACTGAAACAAGGACCTTTTCTTTGAATCAATACATTATTAAAAACAAAACAAAACAGATTAGCTTTCTATGAAAGGATAGAAGACAAGACTCAAAAAAAAGCATCTCAGGTTATCCATACAGCAAAGTACAGTCAGGAGATTTGACCAAGACTGTACAAGTCCATCAGTACTGAGCAGGACTAATGACTGAAAGTAACATAAATGGCTTAACTCTAAGCCTTGAGACCAGTTTGCTCCCTGCTAAAAGATAAACACATCCACTTGTGGGAAATACTGTTGCAACACACTATGAACAACACAGCACATACCAGTGCCAGACCTTCTGAGGGGAAAGTGCTTTTATTTAAAAGACAGATTTAAATGAAACACCTTCAACTCTTGCTCACACCCTCAGGGTGTCATCATGCTCAGGAACACCAGGATGAGTATGATGTCCACCAAGTCTGTACAGCCATGGGGCACCAAGGCAGCGGCGATTAGGCTGCCCATCCAGCACTGCGATGCCCTTGTCCAGACATTAGGTCCTGCATCCATTGGGGCAAACTCACACCAGCTGTGAAGTCCTCCTCAAGTCTCCTGGGTTCTTCTTAGGCAGGCAACCACACACAGATTTTTTTTTTTTTTTTTTTTTTGGATATGCCTTTCTGTAGTCTTGAGCAGCTGATAGTGATCAGTGTCTCCATCCTGTCCCACCTCTCTGAGTCATCAGGATTTCTTCATGGCTCTTTTTCTCCAGATCTGGGTGTCTTCTGATAGATGTGCTAGGGTCTTGATGAGCTGCTAATTTGGGTGGCATTAACATACTCCATGCTGAGAGCCCTTTTGCTGCCGTGTGCTCCATCCAGTGCCCTAATACCCAGACATGCCTTGCTGTTACATCTGTCTATACCCAGAGGTAGAGAAAGCCATCTAAATCCGTTTAATTACAAGCATACTAAACCCAAGAACCACAGGCTCTGCTGCTGAAGGGGTAGGTGACCCAGATGAAGGACTGGGAAAAGGCTGAGATACTCAAAGCCCTCTTTCTCTTGTTCTTTACTAGCAAGGTCAGCCCTCAGGCCTTACAGATCTCTATGCCTAGAGGCAAAGTTTGGAGGAGGAGACTACTACCAACTGTAGAGGAAGGTTGAATTGGGGCCACTTTAGCAAATTAGATGTTTATAAGTCCTTAGGGCTTGACAAGAGGTGCTTGTGAAGGTGCTGAGGGAGCTGGCTAATGTCATTGTGCTGATTCCTATCACCTTTGAAAAACTGTGGCAATCAGATGGGATTTCCAGTTACTGGAAAAAAGCAAATGTCACATCTATCATCAAAGCAAGGTGCAGGAAACTACAGGACAGTCATCCTTACCCAGCCTCTGTCTCAGAGAAGATCATGAAGCAAACCTTTCTGTAAGCCATTTCCAGGATGAAGAAGGACAAGAAATTGATTTGGAAAAACCAGCACAGTTCCACCAACCTGGTTGCCTTCTGTGATGAGATGATAGGCTCTACAGTTGTGGTGATAAGTGCGGCACACATTGATTATAGCAAGGTTTTTGTGACAGTATCCGAAGCATCTTGGTAGTCCAGTAGGGGAGGTATGGGCTGAATAAGTGGACAAGGTGGGTGGAAAAGAGTGTGAACCACTATACTCAAAAAGCAGTAGTCAACAGTGGAAAATTAAACTGGCCTGTGGTTATGAGTGGTGTTCCTCAGGGCTGAGTAGGAGGGAGGTTAGACTAGATGACCTCCAGAGGTCATAACTTATTCTGTGATTCTGTAATTAGGCCTTGCAGGGAACTTATCAGAGTCTGGGTCCTCATATTGAAACCACAAGTCATTTAGGTTTCTGTGGATTGACGGGTTAGGCTGTGGCCCAAGATGGGCACCTTCCTTAATTCTGAGCTTATGCAGCTGAGCCTGCATGATGTGAAGCAGCAGTGCATCAAGAGGTGTCCACTTAATACACTTCTCACCGTGGGATCTTCTGCTAAGGTGCCCTGACCAGCAGTGACCTCCCCGCAACTCCAGAACACAAGCATTCCTTGAAAACAAGCCATTCCACGCTTCCCAATTTGGGGACATGTAGTTGAAAGCAAGAGGTGAAAATGAACCGATTTTCCAGGAGGATTTTTAACAAGGATCGTTTCCTACTTCAGGCCCACAGCATTTTCATCAAAGTGCTCTCTTTTAGTGTCCCCATCTCACAGCTGTTCTGATGTAGGGCATTTCTCTGTAGGACTCATGCAGTTCACAGCCTTTGATTCCAGTGGCTCTCGGTTAAAACAGTTCACACTCGCTCAGGGAACTTGCCTCTTTCACGTACCCTCTATGAATACCTCTCTCTTTGTATTTTAAAATGAATGAATTAATGAAATGAACAGCTGGTTTCTTTGTTTCCACCTGGGGAATTTCTCTGCTCCAGCTCCCCTCCCTAAAGTTAAACAACACTGAACAAGGTTTTGTAAGATGCAGATATTTCATTGTTCTCTTTGCACAAGATCTGGTCAGATAGTGTTAGTCTTTAAAGGCTGTTGTATCCAGCCAACAGAAATGGTAAGGCACAGACTTCATAAATGAAACAGAATTCGTTAGGTTTAGACACATTTCCCAAATCTTCATATGCTATATGACTACTTTCAAGTTTTATGGTGTGTTTCCCCCCCCACTCCCCCCCCAAAAATATGTTTCAGCTAGGATAAAGTATGCACACTAACTATGTTGCCACAGAAATTATTTCCTGCTGCATTTAATAGCACTATGACAATTTCACAGTTAGCTTTCTGGATTCTGCTGACCCATGAAAGCAGCTTGTGCCACTCAACTTAATGCTCCTGTTCTCCTGTAGGGTTTACAAAGCAGGCCAAGGCTTTTCTCAAGACCCTTTCAAAACACTTCTTCTGGTGATTGTAATAATTAATAGAGAATGTAATGTTTATATAGCTTTTACCATCCGTGCTGCATTATTTTCTCATATACTGTGCATTAGATTGAACTCGGTCTTTAAAGGCTGTCTTATTCTCATTAAATGACTCAAAACAGACTGAAAATCCCCCAGAGCTGGGCAGGACAAAACACAACATAGATTTTATTCCTGTTCTGTAGCTTGATGGAAACATCTCAAGCAAAAGTCTTTTGTTTTCCGGATTTTTTTGCCAAGGTCCTAATCACAGCTGAGTCAAGGTACGATCTCCGTGAGGGCTTAGTTTTCCAGCCCCATGGGACCAGATTTAAAACACCGTTTTTTAAAACTTGTTTTTAAAGGGCTGCAGCCTGCGCCGAACTGAAACTTCCTTCACCCGCTCCTTCCCCTTTTGAAAGCTCTCCTCAGGTGACTGCGTTTACCTCTGCGTTGGTGTGATAAGGACAAATTTTACAAACTCCAAGGTCTCAGTTTTCTCCCCCCGCGCCGCGTTTTGGGAGGCTGTGCCCTTCCTGAGGCCGGCCTGGGCCCGAAGGCACGCGCTGCCGCCGAGGGGGAGCCAGACCCTCGCGCGACGCCTGGGCAGGGCCAGCGGGGCCCGAGCGAGCCCTCCCCACCACACCGGAGCTCTCCACCGCCCCGAGCGGGCTAGAAGCTTCCCGCCGCCCGGCGCAGCAGGCGCGACAACCCGTTCCTGCCCACGCCTCCCCCGCCGCAATCCACCGCGCCTGGCGGCTCCCGCCGCGCCGCCCCGGAGCCTCCGGGCTCCTGCCCGCCGTGGGCCGCGCCCCGCCCCCTGCCCCCTCCCCGGTGACATCACCGCGCGGTGACGTGTCGCCCGGGCGGCTCGGCGGCGGCCGCCGGAAGCGGCGGGAGGCAGCGTGGGACCGGCGCTGAGGCTGGTTCGTGCCGCCGGAGCAGGCAGCATTGCAGCGGCGGAGCTCCAGCCCCCTTCCTCCTCCTCGTTCCTTTCGCTGCGCTGCAGCAGCGGTACCGATGAGCGGGCTCCGAGCGCCCGCCGGGCGGGGGGCGGTGGCGGCGACGACCCCAGTGCCGACCTGCCTGCTTTTGCTGGGGCTGCTCCTGCCCGCCGCCGCCGCCGCCGGCGGGGGATGCGAGCCGGAGGCTGCGGAGGTTGGCGGTGGCCGGCGGGGAGGACGGGGAGGCGGCGGCGCCGCCGCCTCTGCGGCGGAGACGGCGGCGGTTGTGACAGGTAACGGCTCCCGCGCGTGCCGCCGGCGGGGCGCGGGGGGAGCATCCCGGGGGTGGGGGACGGAGGGGCGGACGGAGGGACGCCTTCCTGCCGCGGCCCGGCCCCGCCCCGCTCGGCGGGGTCGCGGCGCTGCCCGGGCCGGCTCCCCGCTCTGCAGAGGGCGCCGGGCCGGCCTGCAGGGCATCCGGCTGCGGCACTGCGGTATTGCCCCGCCGCGCCGCCCCTCCCTGGCGGGAGCCCGCCGCGGGCCGTTCGCAGGATCCTGTTGAAGAGCGAGATTGTTGAGATGCGGAGCTGCCGCTTCCGCGCCGGGCGGGCGTCTCGGGCGCCGTCGGGCGCCTTCCGGGCGAGATGCTGGCCGCCCCTCCGGCGGGGATGGGGAGCCGCAGCAGCGGCCCTGGGGGCAGGAGGCGAGCTGAGCCGCCCCAGCCGGCTGGCGGGTCCGGCCGTATCGCGGTGCAGCTGGCCGCAACGCCGCCCAGGCAGGAGCCCGATACTGTGAAGACGTCCACCCTGTCCCCCCAGAGGGGTTTTAGTTTTCCCGAAAAGTGTGGAAAGCTTTTTTGCCTTTATTTAGTTATTTTTTAAAAAAAGTGAACGTATTCATACTACCGTACTTGTGGCAAATGGTAATGTCTGCAGTTAAAAAACAGCCTCTGCAGTGAAACATTTAAAAGAATCTAATTTCATCAGGCTTTGACGGCTTATATACGTTCTAAATCTATCTTGTAATGAACAATAGGAAGCTTTACGGTCTTCAGACTGTTCACTTAGGAAAACGGGATTCCTATGCTAGGAAATACTCAAAACCATTTAGAAGTTTGTCATGTCTCATAATGTGCTTTTCAAAAAGCTCCCTAGTTGGAGGGAGAGTGCGGAAGGTGGAGGAAAGAAGAAAAACCATACACCTTCTGAATCGAAGTAGCGTGCATTTCTTACCAGAGAAAAACCTCTCGTGTTGTTTAGGATAGTAATGACATCCTGAGCTAAAATTACTGAGCCTCGGTGGGTGAAACATGCATGGGTTTCTTCTCAACATAACACTTTAAAAACATGAATTTTAATTCTAATTAGTTAAATTTAACCGGTGTTCCTGAAGTAACTGAGACGGAGATGCAAGGCTACATGATCTAGCGATCTTCTTTGAGGACATGGCATTTCTGAAATCTAAATTGTCCACTCTGTTGGCTTGCTGTATGAACTAAGGAAGTTGGAACATCCGCAGTCTGTGAAGCAGCAGTTGTGCCTCCCAAGAGTGTTGTGAAAATGCTGTATTGGAACAGCTTTTTTACAGACTGTAATTAGTCTTGTTGTAGGTCGTATTAAACGGTTCTTGCTATATATAGTGCTGATGCTATCTACATTTCTTGCTTAATCAGTTTTGATGTGTCAATCTGTGTGGAAAAGAAGTAATGTTTTTTTACATTTTGTGGACTGTAAAAATACTGGCTTGTCAGCTGTTGTGGTGCCCCCTCCCAGCAGTGAATCTGGAGAAGAAATACATTTATTTGAGAACTCATAACATAAGTGGAGTTATTGTGTCATGTGACAGTTTGGTCTGGAAAATACATATGGTCAAAAGCCTTCCTGGAATCAGTTTTAATCTTTAGGAGGTTTTTAACATAGTTCCATGTTCATCTGCTTGATTAATACAGTATTTCAGTTGATCACGTAAGTTGTTTGCGTGTCTGGTAACCAACTCCCAAATGGTTTTAAGTTACTCTTTGCAAAGCTGGAAGAAGTCTTGATGGTTGGGAGAAAACCAGATGACGTGTTCAGGCGGTGATTTTAGTTATTGTCTGTCATTCTTTCCTTAAAAGATAAAACTTGCAGATGTGTCATCGAGTTAGGAGGGGTTGCCAACACTCATCCGGAGAAGAATAGAATAATCTATTAATTCAGTAATTTTGATAGATTTAAGAAGTACAATCCAGAAGATAAAAAGCTGCTAAGTATAAAATGTCACCCTAGGAGGAGGCCATCAGATCTCAGATAGAGGTGTATGGGCAGCACAGCTGTAGGAAGTAATCCAGGAGGCCTAGTCACAAATTGATCTGAATAAGCAACCTTATGTAGCTGGCAAAAGTGGGTGCTATCCTTGGATATGTTGATCTAGTTTAAGTTACAGATGGCTTTTGTTTTTTTCTTTTTGATTGCATTTTTGTGTCTAGTCTTGAACATTAAACAACCCAAAAAGTAAAGAGGGAAGTGTCAATGTGGATTGAGAGGCTTAGAACCTATGACTGATGAAAAAAATAGTATTGCTTTATTTTGGGGGTGGAAAAAGCTGTGGGAGGAGTGTGTATGTAATAAATATTTCACAGAAGTATATTGATTTTTTTCTTTAAACTTTTTCCATTTTCTCTGTGGTTAAGATGTAGGTTAAGAGGAAGTAAATTGTAGTGGGCGAGATTTAGGTTAAATATAGGCTGGTAAGTTTTTACCTATAACAGTCAAATTACGTAGCTCGTTCAACAAGTTCCCATTACTGGAAGTTTTTATTGGTTTAGAGGAGGAGCTGGCAAAGATAATCTAGACACTTGACAGAAGAGGGATGTATGATGAATTTTAGGGGTGGGAAAGAGCCTAAGATTCTACTCCTGCCATATTTTATCAGATATTCAGGGATTTACGTAATTGTTTATATAGATTATCACTACTGTTGTCTCCTCTGTATATGTGCTTTTTTAGTGGTGATTTATAAATGACAACTGCCTATGTAACATCTGACACTGTGCTGAAGGTATTTAGTCACAGTTATGAAAATCTGATCAACAAAACTGTGTTTCCACTGGATGGAACACCATGAGCCTATTTTCTATTCATTCTGGCTCGGCTCGTTTACTACTTAATTTGGTAGAAAGGTTTAAGGAACCTTCTGTTCTGAGCCTGAAGATAACACTGGCTTTTCACTTTTGGTTTATTCATTGACTTCTAATTAAGTTGCTTTGTAATTCTGGATGATTGTGGATGCTTTTCTTGTTTAAAAGTCTAAATTTAATCCATGATCATGGATTCATTTGGCTGCCTTTCAGGTGAGACAGAAAGCCTGGACTTGTTTTTGGCTAAGAAATTTCTTTCAAACAATAGCTTGTAATATTGAGCTAGACCATTTTTAACTATAGTACTACTGTAACTGCTGAAGAAACAACAGAATACATAATGTAACCTTTTCCTGAAAGTCATTAAAAAGATTTTTTTTTTTTTTTCTCCCCCTTTAATTCAGTTTCCATTCTGGAACTTACCCATCATCTTAACACTCTGGACTCTTCAAATTTACTGACTTCAGCATTTGAGAAGCAAGGGTTTCTAGGAAACATGCGTTTTTAGCTGCAACTTCACAATTGGTTTAAGCCATGCTAATATGGGTGGCTGGTGGAGGGTGGCTTTCATCTCTGGAGTTGACCCCAGCTGGCCATGCAAGCAATATTGTTAGCACGAGAGAGCTGGTAGGAGTAGGTGTGCTTACCCCAGTACTAGTACTCGCAGCCATTGGAGAGAGAGAGAGTTTCTGCTGCTCTTCTACTTTGCACCTTCTTTGCTCACAGTGTTGTGATGAGCACCATCTGTTGCTTTAATGTGCAGGGGTGAGAAAAGAAATGCAGGCAACCAAAAAAACTGATGGATTTCTTAGCAGACTCTTTCCTGACATGCTTTAAGTGCTAGCACCAGTGCAAAGAAGAGGGAGGATGGGACTGTGTGGGTGGGGTCAGCAGTGGAGAAGAAGGGCGATCTGCCTCCTGTGATGCAGTGAGTGATGGTCTGAGCATAGCTGTCCATAGAACTGCATCACTAAGTTGACTCTGAAACTGCTGTAGTGACCTTTTTGGGCTTGAATGATCCATTTGGAAGGTGGTGGTTGTGTGTGAGACTTCATGTATGGTGGACTAACTAGTACAGTCGTTTTGGTCATGTAGCAAAATGATCTTTGCATGATTATTTTGGCATGCACTGGTCCTAAAAGGTTGTGAGCTACAAGACTTCTGTCACTTCCCTAGCAAACTACTTTTTAAGGCTAGTGGATTTTTCTAGTGATAAAATCGGAGTATTTTAGGCTTTTTAAATTCCATTACTTCTATTTGTTTGTCTCTAGTCAAGCTCTTCATGGTCTGGTCTTACCATTTATTTTGGGAGGACAGAAATTTTGAGTCCTTCTCCACTAAAGGTTGTTGACTTTAAGCTACCATTTACTTTCTGATAGCATTTCAATGCAGTCATCAGTCCCTGCAATCTAATTCATTTCTGTTCTATTCTCAGTTTCCTTAGGTTTTTAATTTCTTAGCATATTCTTTATTTTTAGTGATGAAGAATAAGAGAAATCCAGCAAAGAAGGTTTCCGGATTTTGATAGCTCAATCAGCAGTTGGTGAATTGTTACAATAACTAGTTATAGCTAAAATGACTGTAGTTGGCTGGGTTTGTAGAAGTTTTTGAAACAAATATTAAAAACCAATTGACCAGGAATAATCTTGGCCTTTACGTAGCTGAGTGGCATGGGAATCTCACTCAGAGACAAGATCCTTTGCCTGTAGCTCAGTATTTTTTGCCTTACAGCCTTCCACTGTTTTCACTGTAACTCTTCAGTGCTTCTGCTAATGCATTCTGCACCTGCTGATGTCCTGTGGGCTTTTTTTTTTCTTCACCATCAGCTTCACCTCTTCTGAAGATTTCCCTGGTCTTACAGTTGGGACTTAGTGAGGTTATTTAGCTGGTATCATCTTTTTCTTGTCTTATAGTAGTCTGTAGCAGACCCTTTCTTAAAACCCCTTAGTGTTCCTCCCTGAAATTTTTTGACTTTATATCATCCCTCCATCAGCAGGTTTTTGTGTTGCCCTTTCAGCTATAAGCTTTCTGAAGACAGCTTTGCTTTTCTGGGGACCTCCTTACCAGATTCTGGCTGGCTGCTCCTACGCAATTTGGGCATGACTCATTTTCTTCTAACTAACCTCAGTGATACTGATCTATCAGAACTAGGTTGAGCTGCCATGTATTTGTCAAAGGAGGACTGGACTGAGGCAGTTGATCTTGGTAAGATTTCCTATAATGATACCATCACTGTTAAAAACACCTAAAAATGTAGTTTTCTTTTTTAAAAGTTTGTATGAAGTAAGCAATTTGATCTTTTAATTGATTTTTACCTTGCATGCTGTAACTTGTATGTCCTTTTGTATTTAATGTCTGTTCTGAATCAGCGTCAGGTGAGAGCAACACATTGTAAAGAGCTGTGATGCTGTGGCAAAGCTAGTAAAATTACTACAGTTTTCATTTTTTTGGTAATTCCTCATAAGTCAAAAGTGTATTATTTTATGTAAGAGTTGACTCTAATGTGCTGCAGAACTCCTGATGTCTGAGAAAACTTCATTGAGATTAGTCTGTTACATCCTATCTGTGAAACTGGTTTTTGAAAAGACAGGAATTTGAGATGTTTATCTTGACCACATGGCATGTGTTAAGAGTAAATAACCACTGTGTATGTTGTCTTAAAATACACACATATACATTTTGCAAACCAAGGTGGGTTTCAAGTTATTACATAAGTTTCTGTCTTCAGATACTACTAAGTCTCTTCTGTTACTATAGGAACTATCTTTGTGTATCTGAAAGAGGGAGGGTGTGAATAAAATGATAATGCTTTGTTAATATTTAGAATCAGTGTAAACAGAATGTTGTGATTGGGTATTGTGAAATTTGCATTTGTTTACTTCATTTCTGTGAGCACTTCAAACTTAACTGAAGAGAGTTTATGACTATATCTTTCATGGTGAGTTTTTTTGTCTTTTTTTTTCCCCTTCTTCTGGACCTTGCTCCTTTTCCTTCCAATCCCAAAAGCACGGCATTTTTAAGAGACCTGATAGAGGAATCCTTAAATTTGTACAATGAAAAGTATTCCAGAGTTTTAACTAAAATCTGTCTTGGAAATTGAAGCTAATGTGCTTGTCAGAACAGTTAAGAATTTAACAGCAGTCATTATAACAGAACTGTTGACTCACTTGAGTCAACAGAATATGAATTAACAGGTAAGAACCACTGACCTTTCCTTTTAAATCTTATTCTTGTGGTGTCTAGCAAAGATCTTAAAGTATACCAGGAGAAAATTTCCTCTCTGTACAGATAGTGTTATACTACTGCAGGTGAATCTTGCTTCTCGGGTGATTTGTGAATGCAGACGTGGGAGGGAACCCGTCACTGACTATTGCGGCTTGTATTGTAAACCACAAGCAGCACCACAGAAACTTGTGCAAATGGGAATGGTTGTTGATGCTGCTTGGATTTTGTGAGGCTTTAACTTTTGCAGTAGCTCAGAATTTATAGGAATGCAGAGATAGCTTTGATCCTTTTCCTCTAGGCAATGCTTTCTGTTTCCTACCTTTTCTTCTGCATCATGAGGCATTTAAAAATTGTCAGCAGCCCAGCCCTCTGGTACCGTCTCCAGTTAAAATTTTAATACCTGATTTTTTTTTTTTTGTATGCTTTGTTTCTGTGGTTGTTGTTCATTTGTAAGAAATTGTCATGTGCTCAGCTTTTAAAACTGAGGTGAGCAATAAATAGTAGTTTATCTTGAACCTATTTAAAGCTGTGTTTGAAAGCAAACAAACCTTGTAGCAGCATATTAATTTAAACAAGTTTTTGTTGAATAAAACTTTGGTGAAGACTGTTTGGATTTCTAAGCTCTGTATAGTTTCCCCTTAAAATGGGAAGCTTTCCATACCTGAGGGTGTGGTATGAATGCTCTTTCTCAGTTTGTGGTTTAGAATAAAGGAAGGGGTTAGCTGTATGTAATTATTAAGCACATGTAGTAATGTTTCAAAGATAAAGGAACAGTTTTTATTCAGTTCCGTCAGGTGACTGAACTGAATTAATTAAAATTCAGAGTTCTCTGCAAGTTAAATAGGTTATTTAGAAAGGAAATTTTCACAGAAATGTTATCTTATTCTTACTGGTAAATAATGCCTCTAAGCTGCCATTGAGATTGATGACCAATAGTCCCTGAATGTTTCTTGGGTTTTTTTTCTGTATATGTAGCATTTGATGAATGAGTGAATGGTTCAGTAAATTATTTTTTTTTTTGTATTTATGCTACCGTCTCTGTTTACATGTAGAAATATGTTTAGTGAGCTTTGCTAGGTAATTATCAACACAAGTTTTGTCAATCTACTAGATTTTTTTTTTTGTCCTAACCACATGATTTCACTTGAAATGCATTCTTCTCTCCTAACCTCACAAGATGCAGTAATTATAGAATACCAGGTTGGAAGGGACCTCAAGGATCATCTGGTCCAACTTTTCTTGGCAAAAGAATGGTCTAGACAAGATGGCCCAGCACCCTGTCCAGCCGAATCTTAAAAGTGCCCGATGTTGTTCCAGAGACCGATGGGGACACTACCTGTGTGCGGTGCGACCTGCTCAGCCTGGTAGCAGAGCTGAAAGAGGAAGTGGAGAGGCTGAGGAGCATTAGGGAGTGTGAGAGGGAGATAGATTGGTGGAGCCACTCCCTGGCGGCCCTGAGGCAGGGGCAGCTGGTGGAGGCTCCACAAGCAGCAGGAGATCCCCTGTCCTCTTGCTGCCGGGCAGAAGGAGAGGACCTAAGAGATGAGGGGAAATGGAAGCAGGTCCCTCCTCGGAGAGGTCAGTGAATTCCCTCCCGGCCTCCCTCACCGTCCCAGCTGCCCTTACACAACAGGTATGGGGCTCTGGAACATGAGGGACAGGAACATGAGGACCCTGACGAAGGTCCGTCCGAGGGGGTGCCTAGGGTGAGTCAACGAGCCCCACGCATCAAGACGTCCTTAGTTAAGAAAAAGAGGAGGGTGATTGTTGTAGGCGATTCCCTTCTAAGGGGTACAGAGGGCCCAATATGTCGACCAGACCCAACTCACAGGGAAGTCTGCTGCCTCCCTGGGGCCTGGGTGAGAGACGTCACCAGGAAACTCCCTGGTCTGGTTCGGCCCACTGATTACTACCCGCTGTTGGTCATGCAGGTTGGCAACGATGAGGTTGCGCTAAGAAGCCCAAAGGCAGTCAAAAAGGACTTGAGAGCACTGGGGCGACTGGTCAATGGAGCGGGAGCGCAGGTAGTGTTTTCGTCAATCCCTTCAGTGACAGGGAAGAACGCTGAAAGGAACAGGAAAGCACACCTGATCAACACGTGGCTCAGGGGCTGGTGCCATCGTCAGAATTTTGGGTTTTTTGACCACGGGGTGGTTTACACGGCACTGGGCCTGCTCGCAGCTGATAGAGTGCAACTGACGCCAAGGGGCAAAAGGATTCTTGCTCATGAGCTGGCAGGCCTCATTGAGAGGGCTTTAAACTAGATTTGGAGGGGGGGAGGGGATAAAACCGGGCTCACTAGAGTTGAACCTAGGGGTAGGTTCAACGTGCCAGAGTTGAAATCGATAGCCCAGCTCAGGTGCATCTACACCAATGCACGCAGCATGGGCACCAAACAGGAGGAGCTGGAAGCCATTGTGCAGCGCGACAGCTATGACTTAGTTGCCATCACAGAAACATGGTGGGATGCTTCTCATGACTGGAGTGCTGCAATGCATGGCTATAAGCTCTTCCGAAGGGATAGGCAGGGAAGGAGAGGCGGTGGGGTGGCTCTGTATGTTAGTGAGTGTTTTGATTGTATAGAAATCGAAGATTGTGAAGACCAAGTCGAGTGCTTATGGGTAAGGATGAGGGGGAAGGCCAATGAGGCAGATATCCTGCTGGGAGTCTGTTACAGGCCACCCAACCAGGACAAAGAGACGGATGAGACATTCTATAAGCGACTGGCGGAGGTCTCGCATTCGCTGGCCCTTGTTCTTGTGGGGGACTTCAACCTACCGGGCATCTGCTGGAAGTATAACATGGCAGAGAGGAAACAGTCTAGGAGGTTCCTGGAGTGTGTGGAGGATAACTTCCTGACACAGCTGGTGAGTGAGCCCACTAGGGGAGATGCCTTGCTGGACCTGCTGTTTACAAACAGAGAAGGACTGGTGAGAGATGTGGTGGTTGGAGGCCGTCTTGGGCTTAGCGACCACAACATGATAGAATTCTCAATTGTGAGTGAAGTAAGGAGAGGGGTCAGCAAAACTGCTATCATGGACTTCTGGAGGGCAGACTTTGGCCTGTTCAGGTCACTGGTTGAGAGAGTCCCTTGGGAGACAGTCCTGAAGGACAAAGGGGTCCAGGAATGTTGGACAGCCTTCAAGAAGGAAATCTTAAAGGCGCAGGAGCAGGCGGTCCCCATGTGCTGTAAGAAGAGCTGGCGGGGAAGGCGACCGGCCTGGCTGAACAGGGAGATTTTGCTGGGACTCAGGGAAAAGAGGAGAGTTTATCACCTCTGGAAGAAGGGGCAGGCAACTCTCAAAGAGTACAAGGATCTTGCTAGGTCAAGCAGGGACAAAATGAGAAAGGCAAAAGCCCAGCTAGAGCTCAGTCTGGCCACAGTCGTAAAGGATAATAAAAAATGTTTTTACAAATATATTAACAACAAAAAGAGAGGCAAGGAGAATCTCCATCCCCTACTGGATATGGCGGGGAACATTGTCTCCAAGGACGAGGACAAGGCTGAGGTACTTAATGCCTTCTTTGCCTCAGTCTTTAATAGCCAGTCCAGATATCCACAGGGTATTCAGCCCCCTGAGCTGGAAGATGGGGATGGAGAGCACAATGTACTCCTCATAATCCAGGAGGAAGAAGTTAAGGACCTGTTAAGCCACCTGGACACCCACAAGTCTATGGGGCCTGATGGGATCCACCTGAGAGTACTGAGAGAGCTGGCGGAGGAGCTTGCCAAGCCCCTCTTGCCAAGCCAATCATTTAACCAGCAGTCCTGGTTAACAGGGAAGGTCCCAGAAGACTGGAGGCTTGCCAGTGTGACGCCCGTCTACAGAAAGGCCGGAAGGAGGATCCTGGCAACTACAGGCCTGTCAGCCTGACCTCTGTGCCGGGGAAGATTATGGAGCGGTTGGTCTTGAGAGTGCTCACAGGGCATCTGCAGGACAACCAAGGGCTCAGGCCCAGCCAGCATGGGTTCATGAAAGGCAGGTCCTGCTTGACCAACCTGATCTCCTTCTATGACCAGGTGACCTGCCTAGTGGATGAGGGAAAGACTGTGGACGTTGTCTACCTGGACTTTTGTAAAGCCTTTGACAGCATCTCCCACAGCATTCTCCTGGAGAAACTGGCGGCTCGTGGCTTAGACGGGTTTACTCCTTGATGGTTGAGGAACTGGCTGGATGGCCGAGCCAGAGAGTTGTGGTGAACGGCGTTAAATCCGGCTGGTGGCCGGTCACAAGCGGTGTTCCCCAGGGCTCGGTTCTGGGGCTGGTCTTGTTCAATATCTTTATTGATGATCTGGATGAGGGAATTGAGTGCTCCCTCAGTAAGTTTGCAGCTGACACCATGTTGGGTGGGAGTGTTGATCTGCTGGAGGGTAGGAGGGCTCTGCAGAGGGATCTGGACAGGCTGGATCGATGGGCAGAGGTCAACTGTATGAGGTTTAATAAGGCCAAGTGCCGGGTCCTGCACTTTGGCCACAACAACCCCATGCAACGCTACAGGCTTGGAGAGGAGTGGCTAGAGAGCTGCCCGGCAGAAAGGGACCTCGGGGTGCTGGTTGACAGCC
Source organism: Phaethon aethereus (assembly GCF_964289735.1). Lineage (NCBI taxonomy): Eukaryota > Metazoa > Chordata > Aves > Phaethontiformes > Phaethontidae > Phaethon > Phaethon aethereus. The sequence continues at coordinate 64,322,846 of NC_138578.1, read as the reverse complement.
GGCTGAACATGAGCCGTCAGTGTGGTGGCCAGGTGGCCAAGAAGGCCAACAGCGTCCTGGCCTGTATCAGAAATAGTGTGGCCAGCAGGAGTAGGGAAGTGATCATGCCCCTGTACTCGGTACTGGTGAGGCCGCACCTTGAATCCTCTGTTCAGTTTTGGGCCCCTCACTACAAGAAGGATGTTGAGGTGCTGGAGCGTGTCCAGAGAAGGGCAACGAAGCTGGTGAGGGGTTTGGAGCACAAGTCTTATGAGGAGCACCTGAGGGAACTGGAGTTGTTCAGTCTGGAGAAGAGGAGGCTGAGGGGAGACCTTATCGCTCTCTACAACTACCTGACAGGGGATTGTGGTGAGGTGGGTGTTGGTCTCTTCTCCCAAGTAACCAGCGATAGGATGAGAGGAAATGGCCTCAAGTTGCGCCAGGGGAGGTTTAGATTGGATATTAGGAAAAATTTCTTCACTGAGAGGGTGATCAGGCATTGGAACAGGCTGCCCAGGGAGGTGGTGGAGTCGCCATCTCTGGAAGTGTTCAAAAAACGTGTGGATGTGGCGCTTCAGGACATGGTTTAGGGGACATGGTGGCGCTGGATTAATGGTTGGACTTGATGATTTTAAAGGTCCTTTCCAACCTGTGATTCTGTGATTCTGTTGGGGAATCCACCACTTCCCTGGGGAGATGGTTCCAATGGCTGATTGTTCTCATTGTGAAAAATTGTCCTCTTGTGTCCAATTGGATTCTCCCCAAGAGCAATTTGTACCCATTACCCCTTTTCCATGTGACTCCTTGCAAAAAGGGAGTTTCCATCTTCTTAGTAGCCACCCGTTAAGTACTGGAACATGGTGATAAGGTCTCCCCTGAGCCTTCTTTTCTCAAGAACAAACCCATAAGCAGGTGCATTTTCTGTTAGTATGCCCAGATCTAAAGCAAATAAAAAGAATCAGTTTTATGTGTCTGTTTAGTTATAGTCTGGAAGTGGCAAGCTTGATTAGTTTTTCCTCAATTTGAAATGCCACACAGTATTTTTATTTGAAGAACAACAAGCAAGAAATATTATACTCTTAACAAATAAACCACCCAAACTATGTGGTCTGTGATGATTTTGAAACGAATACGAAAGTTAATTATTCTGAGTAGGAGACTTCCTTCTACTGTAGTTTTAATTCTAGATTGCTATATATAGAAGGTTGCAGGATAACTTCATCGTGTAACATTGTATGCAATATGAAAAATACCGTTGGCTTAAGTTATTTTCATTGCCTAAAGACTTAAAAATTATTTTGAAATGAAAATGAAATTACTTTTTTAGTGCTAAGTATTGTTTACTCTTTTGCTAAATGTGAAAATTAGACTATATAATATCATATAGCTCCAGTACTTGTATCATGATGTGGCAGGAAGAAAAATATGTTTATATCCTTTCCTACTTGTGATTTTTAGTTGCAAATAAAATTCATCAAGACAGCTCTGTCTTCCTCAGAGTATATTTTTAATTTTTCTTTGATAAACTTAACTTTGCCAGTACTTTTTGGAACATGGCCGCCTCAATCTCTCTTCTCCTACCTAGTCCATGTTCCCTGAAAATACCTACTGTAGCACTGCTATCAGAGCCATAGAGGGTATTGTAGTTACTTTGGAAACAGCACAGTAATGTCAGTCTAAAGTACAGATAAGACACAACGAAATCGATTCCATTGACTTCAGTGTATGAACCTGTATTAAATGTTCACTGGGATTTTGAGTAAATTAATGTTTTGGTTTTGGTCTTATGAAACTGCACTCCTGATAATTGGTCTTATTTTGGTTGTGTTGCAGGCAGTGATATGAAACCTGTAGCTCTGTGGTCTTTGAAGGATGTTGCTTTGTTACTGATTTAAATGGACCTTGGTGTCAGCTGTTGCTGCAAGAAGGGGGTGCTCCTTCTTTGTGCTTGTTGCTTTCTCTCCTTCCCTGCCTATTCTGTGTATTCCAGCTGCTCCCTTAACATTTTTGTGGCTGGAGGTGAGCCTGTTTGGGGCAATTGATTGAACTGGAAGTTGGTATTAATTTTTTTTTTTTCAGCAGGATCAGGTCCTTGCTTTGGTTCAGTGCACAGCTGTGCAAAAGCATCTGTGAGAAGGTAACAGCATTGGAGGAAGGTAGTATTTAACCATTCTAGTTGAAGGCCATGCATGCAATGTAAATAGTAAGTGATTGAGAAAGGTGTGTAAGGGAGATTTAGGCTACTCGCAGAAAGCAACATTTTAGATGTTGCCAACTCTGAAGTTGAAAAATTACATTCAGTATTGGTAAGGAAATACTTCAGCAATCCATAAAATTTGTAGAGGGAGACTTTTAGATTAGCAGTAGACCCAAGATTTTAGCAGGGCTTCTTAAAGAGATCAGTTATTGTAGATGGTAGTAATTAGCTTGTAGAAAAATCCCCATTTTGGAATGAAACCTTTGTTTTGGGACTTGGTTTTACTAGTTGATTTATTATAAGGGAGAGTTCATGTCTTAAAACTAAGATCTCTTGCCTGGCATAACTATTTACTTCTATGAAGCAAAACTGATGAAATGCGATTTTATTAATACAGGATAATGAAGACATGTCCCATTCTGATTCAGCTGTAGATGTCTGAAAGAAAAAAAAAAAAAAAACCAAAACCCACACTTATCTGAGCTCTAAATACATCCAACTGACTACTTTTAATCTTTGTTATAAAGGAATCCAAGTAAAACTAGTTTGTTTTCTTTATTAAGTAAACATCCTTCCTGAGAAACTATGCATCTGTGATGTGTTTCTTTTTTGTCACAAAAGCACTCAGACACTTGTGTTATGTTGCCTCATGTCTGTTTATAATATCCTATGAACAGTAGACAAGGCTCTAATTTCTCTTGATGTTGATGGTGGTAAGACTTCCTTATTTCAACAAAATGGAAGCTCTGTACACAGCCTTGGCTGTGATCAGGTCCACAAAAATTGTTATTTCCTTACAAAAGTGTGATAAGCAATCACAGGTAAAATGCTATCTTAATGGGAAGAAAAAGGATGCATCTTCATGTTACTAGATGGTTACAAATGGAGCACTATTTAGCTTAAAAGTGAGTGGAAGTTTGACATGTAGCAGGATGATGAAGGGGGACTCATCCTAAACTGCTGTTGCCTGCAGAGATCCCTGACGGTATTTCATGATACTATGTAGCAGGCTGATAAGATGGTAGTGTTGAAGTAAAAAAAGTGGGGCAGGGAGAGAGAGGAGTAAGGAGTATATTTTATTCACTACTTCCATACTGTTAAGTGTATACTCAGACTGGATTTAACTGAGTAATTGGAGCTCTGATGAGCTGTTATACTTGAGACTTTTTGGAGTAGTAGTGGATTGTTCTTTGGAAAAAGCCTGGTTGTTCAGGTTGTTCAGGGGAAGGCGACTGGCCTGGCTGAACAAGGAGATTTTGCTGGTACTCAGGGAAAAGAGGAGAGTTTATCACCTCTGGAAGAAGGGGCAGGCAACTCACAAAGAGTACAAGGATCTCATTAAGTCAAGCAGGGACAAAATGAGAAAGGCAAAAGCCCAGCTAGAGCTCAGTCTGGCCACAGTCGTAAAGGATAATAAAAAATGTTTTTACAAATATATTAACAACAAAAAGAGAGGCAAGGAGAATCTCCATCCCCTACTGGATATGGCGGGGAACATTGTCTCCAAGGACGAGGACAAGGCTGAGGTACTTAATGCCTTCTTGGCCTCAGTCTTTAATAGCCAGTCCAGATATCCACAGGGTATTCAGCCCCCTGAGCTGGAAGATGGGGATGGAGAGCACAATGTACTCCTCATAATCCAGGAGGAAGAAGTTAAGGACCTGTTAAGCCACCTGGACACCCACAAGTCTATGGGGCCTGATGGGATCCACCTGAGAGTACTGAGAGAGCTGGCGGAGGAGCTTGCCAAGCCACTCTCCATCATTTATCAGCAGTCCTGGTTAATAGGGGAGGTCCCAGAAGACTGGAGGCTTGCCAATGTGACACGCATCTACAAGAAAGGCTGGAAGGAGGATCCTGGGAACTACAGGCCTGTCAGCCTGACCTCTGTGCCGGGGAAGATCATGGAGCGGTTGGTCTTGAGAGTGCTCACAGGGCATCTGCAGGACAACCAAGGGCTCAGGCCCAGCCAGCATGGGTTCATGAAAGGCAGGTCCTGCTTGACCAACCTGATCTCCTTCTATGACCAGGTGACCTGCCTAGTGGATGAGGGAAAGACTGTGGATGTTGTCTACCTGGACTTTTGTAAAGCCTTTGACAGCGTGGCCCACAGCATTCTCCTGCAGAAACTGGTGGCTCATGGCTTAGACAGGTTTAGTCTTCGCTGGGTAAAAAACTGGCTGGATGGCCGAGCCCAGAGAGTTGTGGTGAACAGCGTTAGATCTGGCTGGTGGCCGGTCACCAGCGGTGTTCCCCAGGGCTCGGTTCTGGGGCCAGTCTTGTTCAATATCTTTATAGATCATCTGGATGAGGGAATTGAGTGCTCCCTCAGTAAGTTTGCAGATGACACCAAATTGGGTGGGAGTGTTGATCTGCTGGAGGGTAGGAGGGCTCTGCAGAGGGATCTGGACAGACTGGATCGATGGGCAGAGGTCAACTGTATGAGGTTTAATAAGGCCAAGTGCAGAGTCCTGCACTTAGGCCACAACAACCCCATGCAACGCTACAGGCTTGGGGAGGAGTGGCTGGAGAGCTGCCCGGCGGAAAGGGACCTGGAGGTGCTGGTTGACAGCTGGCTGAACATGAGCCGTCAGTGTGGTGGCCAGGTGGCTAAGAAGGCCAACAGCGTCCTGGCCTGCATCAGAAATAGTGTGGCCAGCAGGAGTAGGGAAGTGATTGTGCCCCTGTACTCGGCACTGGTGAGGCCACAGCTTGAGTACTGTGTTCAGTTTTGGGCCCCTCACTACAAGAAGGACGTTGAGGTACTTGAGCGTGTCCAGAGAAGGGCAACGAAGCTGGTGAGGGATCTGGAGCACAAGTCTTATGAGGAGCGGCTGAGGGAACTGGGGTTGTTTAGTCTGGAGAAGAGGAAGCCGAGGGGAGACCTTATCGCTCTCTACAACTACCTGAAAGAGGGTTGTGGCGACGAGGATGTTGGCCTCTTCTCCCAAGTAACTAGTGATAGGACGAGAGGAAATGGCCTCAAGTTGCGCCAGGGGAGGCTTAGATTGGATATTGGGAAAAATTTCTTCACTGAGAGGGTGGTCAGGCATTGGAACAGGCTGCCCAGGGAGGTGGTGGAGTCGCCATCTCTGGAAGTGTTCAAAGAACATGTGGATGTGGCACTTCAAGACATGGTTTAGGGAACATGGTGGTGCTGGATTAATGATTGGACTTGATGATCTTGAAGGTCCTTTCCAACCTAGTGTTTCTGTGATTCTGTGAAATACTACAAATGATGAAGCAAGAAAAATAGTATACTAATGATTGTCACTTGAAAGGATATGTGAAACTAGAAAAGATTTGAATAAATCTTGCCAATGCTTTTGTATATATGTGTTTATGTATGAAGAGAAACTAACACTTGGTTTTAGAAGACCTGCCCTGTGACTGTAGTTCTTTGGAAGATAAAGCAAATATATGGTGGTAGTTGTGGTTTAGACCTTCAGCCTGTCGTCTTCGTCATGCTGAGCTATTTCAGTTTAGTTGTTTGGTTAATTTTCTGCTAGAATAATTTGCTGAAATTGGCTAAGAGAAGGCCAAATGAACCCTGGGCTGGTGCAGCTAGGAAGGCCAAGGAGGTGGAGAGAGAGGGATGGAAGAGCACTGTGGCAGCCAGATGGCTTTCAGGTCTTAGGAGGTGATAGTGAGGATGTGGTAGACCTCTTTGAAATCATGAATATTACAAAGGAGGCATCTAAAGGAAGGCTGGTAGTTATTTTCATGTTCTGCGACCTGGGGGCATTCACTGAAAATCAGAAGGAGGTCTAAAAATAGATATATTCCCTCACCCCCTGCCACTTTCCATTTTCCTGAGGGAACAGGGAGAGCACACCTGTGTGAATGGGTAGAATTAAACTAGGAAACTCACTGCAGTGGACTGTTGCAAACCAAAAATGTGGGGTGTTTTTTGCGGAAAAATTGTTCTTGCCATCACCCTTTGTACTGTACCATCTGCTGCTAACTGGTGCTGTGCAAGGCTGAACTAGATGGACACCTTTGAGTCAGTGCGGCCAATTCATATGTTTTTGCTAGTCTTCTGTGAAACTGCAAGGTAAGATTGTGTTTGAGACAAGACAGTTTGACAAGTACTTGCTGCTTTCCATTAGGATTTCATTTTTGGTTTTGTGCAAGTGTTTAAAGTGACTGCTAACGTAGAAAGAATAAAGGTAAAATGCTTAAAGGAGAATGCCGTAATGTTGTAGTAAGCTGCAGCACAATTTATATGGTAATTTTTTGGGAGGTGTTACTATGTGGTAGTTTTCAAGTTGAGGACTAGCAAAATTTTTAATGGTGCTTACTTGCGTTGTAAATTGATTTTATTGAACTGTGTTTCTTCTGTTAATTTGTATTGGTTTGCAATCTCCTAAATGGTATCTTAAGGCTGAAATTTCTTCCTGCCAGAAGCTAGTAAAATTACAACGATGTTTTTGTTTTTTTAACTACTTTTGGTTTTCTATGCCCAAAATGCTGTCAGCAGCAGATTAACATTCTTACAGAAGCCAAAAGGCAAGTCAGCCATTGTCTTGTTACCCAAATTATTGCTTTTATTCTTTAAATATGAAAGTAGTAGATGATTATTCATTTGAATATAATTTTTTGAAGTTTAGTACGTATATTTTAGTAAGTGCTTCTTTAATTCTGGTCATTTGTTGTTCTGATACTGTATTTTTTGGGTCTATGATGTGTTTGAGAAGATTGTAGGCAGAGGACTAAGCATACCAACTGAAGATACTGGGTTTTCAGAATACTATAATAGTGTTAACCTGTTTAAAGTCTAGATGTAGTGCTTTGCTATCTGTGATGAAAGGACCAGTCTCTAGTCTTTCACCTTCAGATGTGACTGTGGATGAAGTGGAGATTTGAGGCAGCTGTAGTGTTTTAGGTAGTAGTGTGATGATTTTGAAGATCAATCAACCCATTGCCGAAGGTCAGTCAACCCAATTTACTCTGGAAAATGGGCTTTTACTCTGTAGCTCCTGCAAGGCCACTCTTATTTTCAGGATGTTGAGGGGAAAATAACTTTGACTTCTAAGACTCTGTGGCCTCTTGTCTCTTTTTTTTCTTCCAGAAGGTTTCTAAGGCTTATTGGAATGAAAATGATTGTTTTGTTGCTTCTTGTACAATTGTGACTCTGAAAGCTGACTCCAGAAATGTTTCATGAATGTGTCTAGTTCAGTTTGCCTTTTACAAAATTTTTTTGGTGTACACAATAAAAATGAAAGTGAAACACTCTGCTTGTAACAAAGACATTTTGGACATGAAAACTAAGAAGTATGGTGTTTGAAGAAGTGAAAACTCAGCTTGCTTTTCCAGGTCTGTGCTGCATTTTCAATGATCAATAAAGGACAAGCTTAATTCTGGTCGGTTTATTGGGAATGTAGTAAGACTTGGTAGGAGCAGGAAGAAGCATGTATTTCACTATCAAGAGCGAGCTATAATTATGTTTTCCTTGGCAAGTTTTGCATTCGGAATGTTGGAGAAGACAGACTTAAAAGTTCTTTGGCACTTTCTGCACACAGATGAGAATTGGAAACATCAGCTGTAAACTGCTGTGGAAAACAACGGCATATGTCCTGGGATCACCCCAGAGGCTGCCATTTGTACAGCTGCTTGGATATTTCAAAGAGCTCCTTTTGTTTGGCTAGGTAGTGAATTTAAGATCAGAACTTGAATATAGAGCATTCTGTATTGTGTGGAACTAAAGCGTAGAAGGCATTTCTCTTAAGTATTTTACTTAACCTCAGGGTTGTTGTACCTAGTGGAGAGAATACTTCCTGGATATTTTCTTAATGTTAGTATGTGATGTAAGTGTTAAGTTGGAGACATAGTAGAGACCGAATTATGATGTTCATACTGGTGATAAGTACAGGTGCCAACTGTGCAATACTGCCAAAGTATTGCAGTTGTAAGTGCTAGGGTGAGGTAAATACTGTACTTTTCCTGTGTATCCTGTCCAAGAGTTGTAAATAGTCTGTTATATTTGCATGAATAATGAGCCTTTGGCTCTGACACGTTCCCTTGTCTTATGAAATAGCCTTAGCTGATGGTCTCGGATTTCTCACTTAGAAATATTTCTGAAACTTGCTTCCTCTTTGGCCTATCTCAGACTTGTGTTAAACAGAGATTAGTTCAAAGTGCAAATTCTAGTTAGTTGGTTTGTTAAACAGGTGAAACCCCTTCATTTTACTGATTGTGTCTTAGTCATTTTCTGTTTATTAATTGAAATGGATATGAAGTTTAGTTGTAATGAAAGCAACCTCAATTATTTTTTTCTTAACCTAAAAGATTTTAAAGATAATTGAGTATACATAGATATCTGAATATGGGTTAAATACTTTTAATATCAGAAATTAAATTTAATTTTTGTCATTGACCCATGTGTCATCATCCAAAGGATGACTTTCAGGCATCCTCCAGCTCTTGTCCAGTTGTCATTCCTCTCAGAGGAAATAGGGAAATAACAATTTGCATTTGGCAGGGCAGGCAGAAAGCTTTGTTGTTGGCCTTAATGATGCTTCCGGAAGGGGTTGAAGCATTTGGGATGGCTACTCGTGGGGTACAGGGCCCGGAGTGGAAGGAAGCAACCAGCCCCAGCTGTGGCTGCCCACACTGGATATTGCCAGGAGGGCGCCTGCTTCCTTCTCCTTGGCTTTACTGCCTGGCTGCTGCTCATGCCAAGGCTGCTGCTGTTGTACCGGACTTTGAGAATGCAGCATCACTTTGGGAACTGGTGTTCAGACCATGCAAACTTAAAGATGTGGTGGGAAAAGTATACTTGGGTAGCAATTACTATGCACAGTTTCCTGCTTCACCTATTCATTATTTTCATTTGATGTTTAATGCTGTTAAGTTCATAGGGCCCAGAGGTGTTAAAGTGCATACCCATGGTGTTACTTGATCAGAAGCTTTAAGGATGGGATTCATTTCACATCTCCTGAGGTGTCAGCATCTGAGCTAGGAATCTGGGCTCCTTCTATAACAGAGTAAACTTGTTTTGCCATGAGGTAGAAAGCCCTGTTTGGACATGTGGATCACAACACTAACTCTGCTTGTTGTGTCAGTTGATTTCTGTTGAGTGCGAACAGGAGAGTTACTTCAGATACAGGTTAAAAAACTGTTACGCTCCTGGCTTTATATGAGAACTGTTCTAGCAGCAGAGCCTCATCCTGTTTAAGGAGCCTCTAACCTGTTTAAGTTCAGATATAAACTTAAGCACTTTGAGTGAGGTGTTTTTGCCATGTTTCTTTAATGTGATTAAGTTTTTTGAATGCTACAGAAGGAATAATTACTGCTTACGTTGGATATTAATTTAGTATTTATGTTCACAGTGCTTAAGTGCACTTAAGTTTTGTATTCTCTGTCATTTAGCTTTAAAATGTTGGAGGATTAGGTTTCAGCCAATCAGTAATACTACCTAGGAAGCTATAATTAATATGGTACTCGGGGGAGGGGAGGTGCTATTAACTCCTTTTCCCCATCTTCGATAGCCTTGTTGGCATAATTTTTTACTTTCAGAAGGTTTGAGACTTCTTAGTAGATGCTAGAGAAGATGATCTATGCTTGCATTCACTTCAGCTTTTGAACTGTTTTGCAGACTGAATGGTTGGGTTGCAATGTAAGGAAATTAATTATTTTAGGATGTAAAGTTTCATAATGTGTTTTGTAAGATTCTTTTAAATGTCTTTTCTCTTGAGTCATGCTGTTGCATTTGTCTTGCCTTGCCTCCTCCACCCCAACAAATCTTATGCATGTTTTGTATATTCTGATTGTGTACCCCAACCTCCTTAACAGGCCTTCTCACCTTATTTGATTCACCACTTATTTTTTGCTCCAGTTTAAGAATGGAAAAGGAATACTGAAAAGCTAATACAGCCATTCTCTGTTGCTAAACTTTTGATGCAGGAATTGTGTGGATCTTGTAAAATGCCGTGTACAACAGCACATAACTGAAAATGCCATGTAGGTTCCAGAAGGAATTTCCATGCTTTGCGAGATTATTTTTTTGTGGATATAAGGTGCTCAGCTGGTTTTAGACCTATCTGCCTATGTTCATAAGGAGTACCAGAAGTAAAGAGTAGACTGCCATCAGTTAATGTGGTTCTGAAACTCATAACAGAAATATTTTAGATCTGTAGATAAGACTGAAGCACAGCTATGGAAAAAGGAAAGAACAATTCCACCTCTGCATTAATTGCATCTGGGAACTTCAAGTAACACTTTGTACTTCATAGCAGAATGTTGTGCTAAATTAGAAATTGTGATATTCTCGCCCACAATTGTTCAGTATCATGTAACTGTGATTGGTTTAGTCACAAGCAGAATACTGGTCTGCCTACTCTGTCTTTGCAAGCTGCCATAGCATTGGAGTTGCTCTTAGTGGTTCATTACTATTCATATGTATTTTGCAGTAGGAAGGATGAGAGCTGTGGGCAATGTCTTTTCTCTGGCATAGACTTATCTTTGAAAGATATCAGAGAGACAAAGAAAACACAAAATCTTCAAGAATATTTGGTGACACAAAATCTGCAGCTTGTTAGGAGGCTACAGTTGTCCTGTCTGAGGATCTTTCAGTAGTTGTTCAGAGTATCTGATACGATTCTCCTGAGTTTCTTTTCCTTTTCTGGACTAACACTAGAATCTGCAGAGAGCTCTTACCTGTTACATCTGACTAATGCAAGTTGTAATAGATCAATGTTTATGCTTAAGTTCTGTACTGTACTTCTAAGCACAGCTGAATGTGTTTCATGTAATAAAGGCCTCTAGAAATCTGCAGGGTAATTCTTTATATGCAAATCTTTTATTAAATAAATATTTAATTCCTCAGTTGAATGTCCAGTGGAACTCTGTGCAACTTTTGCTTTTGTTGTTGATAAGGTGATTCAGTTCAGATGGGGATGAATGATATGAGGGTGAGTACTTGAGAAATCTAGAGTTTGTTCTTAACAAATATGATGCAAAGACGTTTAGATTAGTTAAGGCCTTATTACTGTCTGAATTTATTTTGGCTTTTTTTGTTTTCTGCCCAATGAATGAATGCCTGTGTCATTGCATTCAGTGTTGATGGTTGACCCAACACTTAATGTTGAGAATGATTATTTTTTTTTGTGTGTGTGTGTGTTCAATCTAGCACACTTAATACGTGCAAAAGGACCTTTGTAGCATTAATATCTCCTCTGAACTGGCACTTTACTTGTGTATAGTGATGCTAGTAAATAACTGAATACTCCATGAATATGAAGTATTCCGTAATTAAAAGTAGCATAGTCAGCTGTCAGCAAAAGGTGTGTCAGTTAACTCCTCCATTCTGTCTGTGCACTTGCTTGGCATAATGTTTAATGGGACAACCAGCAGTCATTATTGCTCAACCAGATTGTAGAAAGAAGAGAAGAAATAGGAAAATCAGAGACATATAAGAGTAATGAGAGATTGCCAATATGTCCTCATGAATGTTCAACAGAAGATGGCTGCTGGCTGAACATGGGTAGAGAAACTAAATAAAAGTTTCCAGTGGAATGAAGGATGGGCCAGGGGAAAGCTCTGTCAAGGGAGGGTGGCAAAGATTGTGCATGCTGCACAATGCGTTGTAAAAATGCTACATCTGTCTAGAAAAAAATACCTTGCCAATAACGGCATTTAGACATACAAATCATTAGGATAGCAGTAGTGACAGATTTGTTTTGTGTAGCGTTTAAAGGGTTGCGTATGCAGTTTCCAGCAGTAGACAAGTTGGGGAAGCTGGGAAACATTGCTTCGGATTATTCCTCATCTCTCATTCTTTTGGTGTGTTTGTTCATGTAAGTAAACAATATTTTGTCGTAGCTGTTTAAGAAATAAGTATAAAGCAAACCAAAAATGCTAAATTAAGCCACATCTTTTATTATGTGGTTTATGTTTGAGAAATACAGTGATTCTGAAATTTTCCACTCTGAGGGTGTCTGGCAGGTTACAGTGTGTGTTCTTTATTCCACTCATGGCATACTGTTTTTGCATACTTTTGTTATGTGACTGGAAGTTGTTAGCTAATTCAGTAACAAAGCACCTTTTGTTTTTAGGGTAGGGCTTAGTAACTGGCTTACTTTTAAAAAAAAAAAACTTGGTTTAGCAGAATTTGTGTTAGTGCATGCATGAGAACTAATTGTCCAAAAATTAGTACTACTGAAATTATGCTGCAAGAAACACTAAAGGATTTTTCATTTTTCGTAAGTTATTTAGCCTTACCTATGAGTACTTGGTTACTTCTAAAGACTTAGATAACAGACAAGGAGGACTGTATGCATGTATCATACTCTTCTGTTACCTAATTTTTTAAAAAAATTAATGGAATCAAATTTTGGATGTGACCATAGATCTTTACAGACCACTGAAGTATTGTATTTGGAACAAAGTGATCCTGAGCAATATTTTTACTGCTTTTATAAAAGAGCAAACTTACTTGCATTTCTACAGCGCATCTATCGCTGTCTGTTGTTCAGAACTATTTTGCTGAAATATCACTTCCTGATAGAGGAAAGGATTCAATTCCTGTGGCATCAACTTTTACTAAAACATTGGTGTCTGCTTCTTTGAGAAAATCCATGTATGTTATGCATAGCATTGTAATGTGGAAATCCACAGAGTCTTTTTAGGACTATTGGAACTGTAGGGTTTTTTTTTTTTCTGGAGATGGCTCTTTCAGATAACACTGTCAGATAACAACAGATATTATTATTATTATTCACAAATATGTTTTCAGGCATGTTGTTGTGTGCTTCTCCCCCACTGACTGGTCCAGAAGTGACTGGTTAAAACCTTGTTTAAGAACATAATCGTTATCTCAAAATCAGAAAAGTAGTTTATCTAATATCATGAAATAACTGTCTACCTGGGGCTTGAGAAAAGAATATTGCAAGAAGTCTAGCACGTAGTTCCAGCACAGTGATTCAGTATAAGTCTTTCTAACAGAAAGGGAAGTTAGGAGTTTGTCTTAGGTCCTGAAGTGTGAAGAATTGTTCCAGACTGCTTGATTTTTATCTTACCTAATATAAATGTGTCTTTATGTTCCATCTTGCTTTGAAAAAAGTTTGGTGTCTTGGCCGTGATGATCAGCAGAACTCATTGTCATAACTGTGTATTACACAATGTAAAGGGAGGGATTTTTTTGGTTTTGTGTTCTGGGTGTTTTTTTTTTTGTAGCTAGAAGCTTTTCGAAATAATTGGAAAAAAAATCTCACTATTTGATTTCTTTTTCTCTGCTTTGTTTTCTATCATATGCCTTTTGCATATGAAGATATCCCCTTTCTACCTTTGGAATTACGCTTATTCTGTTTGGAGATGAACAGAACAGCACAGTACTCAAGCAAGGAATGTATAATTACCTTTGCATTTTTCTGTTTAGTAACTTTTAATAGCTGCTTATTAAGAAAATAACTTAATGGAGTTAACATCAATTAGCAATGTTTTGGGTAAGAAATTCTCTGGTAAAACATTCAAATGTGTATAATAACCTCAGGTGACTTACTGCGCAGATCAGCAATGGTCAGTTTTTGTGCGTCTTTGCCTCCATGTCTCCCTCTCCACAGCTCGGGTTTGGATTTCTCTTCAAATTGTCATAGATGACATTTGCTGTTAACATTCTTTACTTTGTCAACAGCAAAATTCAGTAGAAAGGAAGAAGATTGTTATGCTTGGTATCATTTCTGCAATTGAACTTGCAGCTCTTCAGCTCTTCTCCTCTTTTTTGACAGGGAAAAAGGGAAGTCTCAGTTTTTGTTTTGAATATAAATTTAGAAAGCTGAATATAAAAGATTTGCTCCGTACATGGTGTTCAGTATTTCTTCGCTGCGTTTGTATCCTATCTCTGAAAAGTTGTCTTTTGGTTTTACATGTTGTACCATCTCTTCTATTGCGTACAACAGCTTATGAAAAGGACTTTGTACGATTTATTGGTGGTTGACTTTGACTTTAGCTAAAATACTAGATTACCTTTGAGGAAAAAAAAAAGTCAACATTTTCCAGACACAACTGAATGTAGCTGTTTTTCTCCTAGGACGTGTTTATACAGTATTTATTGTATTGATAAGGGAAGAGAAAACCCAGGGCACTCTGGAAGCCCGAGTAAAAGGAAGGCATTAAGGGGAAGTGTAGTTTTTCCCTATTTGGTAAACTTTTTATGTTAAACAGCAAAAAATAGAAGACATTCTATCAAGAACCTATTGGCTTTGTGTGACCAAGCACTCCTGTGGATCCAAACTGAAATGAACAAGCAAAATGTTCTTGATTTCTGCTAATAAAATGTTTTACCTACCAAATGATGAATACGCCCACCTGTTTTGGAGTAACTTCTATTAAGAAGCAACATTTTATTTACATATTGTGTAAGTTTATATATTGTGCATTTTTATGCACAAGTTGTCTTTGATAATGTTGCTTAGATTCTAGTGAGCTACATTATCTCCAATTCAATATGTAATTATGAGAATATTACTTCCTTTAGTTTCATCTCATTTCTTGTCTCTCTTCGGTTCTCTAACAGAAGGGAAAGTATATTTAAAAAAAATCCCCAAACGAACCACATATAAACATATGTTTTCATCATGCAAAAATGATATCCTGTTACTGCTTTTTGGGAAAATAAGAACAAGCAGTGAAAGCAAAATGCTTACTTTTTTTTTTGTTACTGTTTAATGGAGGAAAGTTCTAGATGGGATAAACAAGTGGTGAGACTTTGATGTATGTGTTTATTGTGCAGCGGGACAGTTATGATGCAGTCGCCATCACAGAAACATGGTGGGATGCTTCTCATGACTGGAGTGCTGCAGTGGATGGCTATAAGCTCTTCCGAAGGGATAGGCAAGGAAGGAGAGGCGGTGGGGTGGCTCTGTATGTTAAGGTGTGTTTTGATTGTATAGAAATTAATGATTGTGAAGACCCAAGTCGAGTGCTTATGGGTAAGGATGAGGGGGAAGGCCAATGAGGCAGATATCCTGCTGGGAGTCTGTTACAGGCCACCCAACCAGGACAAAGAGACGGATGAGACATTCTATAAGCGACTGGCGGAGGTCTCGCATTTGCTGGCCCCTGTTCTTGTGGGGGACTTCAATCTACCGGGCATCTGCTGGAAGTATAACACGGCAGAGAGGAAACAATCTGGGAGGTTCCTGGAGTGTGTGGAGGATAACTTCCTCACACAGCTGGTGAGTGAGCCCACCAGGGGAGGTGCCTTGCTGGACCTGCTGTTTACAAACAGAGAAGGACTGGTGAGAGATGTGGTGGTCGGAGGCCGTCTTGGGCTTAGTGACCACAACGTGATAGAATTCTCAATTGTGAGTGAAGTAAGGAGAGGGGTCAGCAAAACTGCCACCATGGACTTCCGGAGGGCAGACTTTGGCCTGTTCAGGTCACTGGTTGAGAGAGTCCCTTGGGAGACAGGCCTGAAGGACAAAGGGGTCCAGGAAGGCTGGACAGTCTTCACAAAGGAAATCTTAAAGGTGCAGGAGCACACGGTCCCCATGTGCTGTAAGAACAGCTGGCGGGGAAGGCGACTGGCCTGGCTGAACAGGGAGGTTTTGTTGGGACTCAGGGAAAAGAGGAGAGTTTATCACTTTTGGAAGAAGGGTCAGGCAACTCACGAAGAGTACAAGGATCTCGTTAGGTGAAGCAGGGACAAAATGAGAAAGGGAAAAGCCCAGCTAGAGCTCAGTCTGGCCACAGTTGTAAAGGATAATAAAAAGTGCTTCTACAAATATATTAACAACAAAAAGAGTGGCAAGGAGAATCTCCATCCCCTACTGGATATGGCGGGGAACATTGTCTCCAAGGATGAGGACAAGGCTGAGGTACTTAATGCCTTCCTTGCCTCAGTCTTTAATAGCCAGTCCAGATATCCGCAGGGTATTCAGCCCCCTGAGCTGGAAGATGGGGATGGAGAGCACAATAACCCACCCATAATCCAGGAGGAAGCAGTTAAAGACATGTTAAGCCACCTGGACACCCACAAGTCTATGGGACCTGATGGGATCCACCTGAGAGTACTGAGGGAGCTGGCAGAGGAGCTTGCCAAGCCACTCTCCATCATTTATCAGCAGTCCTGGTTAATAGGGGAGGTCCCAGAAGACTGGAGGCTTGCCAATGTGACGCCCATCTACAAGAAAGGCTGGAAGGAGGATCCTGGGAACTACAGGCCTGTTAGCCTGACCTCCGTACTGGGGAAGATCATGGAGTGGTTGGTCTTGAGAGTGCTCACAGGGCATGTGCAGGACAACCAAGGGCTCAGGCCCAGCCAGCATGAGTTCATGAAAGGCAGGTCCTGCTTGACCAACCTGATCTCCTTCTGTGACCAGGTGACCTGCCTAGTGGATGAGGGAAAGGCTGTGGATGTTGTCTACCTGGACTGTAGTAAAGCCTTTGACAGCGTCGCCCACAGCATTCTCCTGGAGAAACTGGTGGCTCATGGCTTGGACAGGTTTACTCTTTGCTGGCTGAGGAACTGGCTGGATGGCCGAGCCCAGAGAGTTGTGGTGAATGGTGTTAAATCCGGATGGTGGCCGGTCACAAGCGGTGTTCCCCAGGGCTCGGTTCTGGGGCCAGTCTTGTTCAATATCTTTATTGATGATCTGGATGAGGGGATCGAGTGGTCCCTCAGTCAGTTTGCAGCTGACACCAAGTTGGGTGGGAGTGTTGATCTGCTGGAGGGTAGGAGGGCTCTGCAGAGGGATCTGGACAGGCTGGATCGATGGGCAGAGGTCAACTGTATGAGGTTTAATAAGGCCAAGTGCCGGGTCCTGCAACGCTACAGGCTTGGGGAGGAGTGGCTAGAGAGCTGCCCGGCAGAAAGGGACCTCGGGGTGCTGCTTGACAGCTGGCTGAATATGAGCCAGCAGTGTGCCCAGGTGGCCAAGAAGGCCAACAGCGTCCTGGCCTGTATCAGAAATAGTGTGGCCAGCAGGAGTAGGGAAGTGATCGTGCCCCTGTACTCGGCACTGGTGAGGCCACAGCTTGAATCCTGTGTTCAGTTTTGGGCCCCTCACTACAAGAAGGACGTTGAGGTACTTGAGCGTGTCCAGAGAAGGGCAACGAAGCTGGTGAGGGATCTGGAGCACAAGTCTTGTGAGGAGCGGCTGAGGGAACTGGGGTTGTTTAGTCTGGAGAAGAGGAGGCTGAGGGGAGACCTTATCGCTCTCTACAACTACCTGAAAGGGGGTTGTGGCAATGAGGGTGTTGGTCTCTTCTCCCAAGTAACTAGTGATAGGATGAGAGGAAATGGCCTCAAGTTGCGCCAGGGGAGGTTTAGATTGGATATTAGGAAAAATTTCTTCACTGAGAGGGTGGTCAGGCATTGGAACAGGCTGCCCAGGGAGGTGGTGGAGTCGCCATCTCTGGAAGTGTTCAAAAAACGTGTGGATGTGGAGCTTCAGGACATGGTTTAGGGGACACGGTGGTGCTGGATTAATGGTTGGACTTGATGATCTTGAAGGTCCTTTCCAAGCTTAGTGATTCTGTGTGATCCTGCGATCTTTGTAATAAGAATGCTCCTAGCATCTTTCACTGGCAATATTTGGAATGAAAGAACATGACCACTGTTTTGGGGTGAAAAATAAGTGCATGATGGACCATGTTTTATGGTTCAAGGGAATGCTTTGCTGAGACCTCTGAGCTAATGTGAACTTTATCTGGGAATCTGCACAGCACCAGGCAGACCTAACTACCCACGCTCAGCAGAGCTTGAAAGGCAGAGCTTAATGTACAGCACTTAAACAGATGAACTACCACAGCAAGACAGCTTCAAGTATCGCTCTGGCATTTCTGCCCTTGTGTTCATCAGTGTCTCTGATGGCATAAGGATGTCTTTGTACATATAGAAACTTGTCTTTGTCCCTGTGATGATATGTCTTTCATTCTCCTCTCCGCAATATCCTCTTTGAAGAAATAGTTTTCAGAAATTAAAAAAAAACCCAACCAAACAAAAAAAACCCACCCCAAAACGGGACAGAAAATTGATTCTTAACATTGTTTGGAGCAGTGTGTACGCGTGTGGAAATTACTCTGGCTGGTTCAGTAGAAAAAACTCTTAACTGATCAACAGTGTCTAGTTATGCACATCTGCCATTCTACTGCTGATAAAATGAGAAACTAACCAGGATGAACCACTGTAATGTTGTGGGTGGGAAGGATGAAGAGAAATAAATTGTTGACATTGCTTTTACAAAAAAAAAAAAAGTAGTTTTAGAAAGTGAAGAACTGAATTTTGAGAAGAGGGAAGTAGTGGTCTTTGTAGTGAAGTAAGAGAACCGATAGGTCGCTACATGACATAAACGATATTTATGGTTTAAAAAAAAGTTAGGAAGATGCAGCAAGAAGATGAATTTGATATCGGAACATCAAAACTGTCTGACAATAGTTTGATCACACCCCTTTCACAGATAAGGAGATTGATGAGAAACTGGAATGAAAACCTCGTGACTTGAAATGAAACATGGAATACATTGAGAGAAAACCTGGAAATAGAAGAATACAAGCAGAGTAGGGAATAATTACGTGTGATGAGGTAGTGGGAGAAGTGACACAAATGGGAAAAGCAGTAACCTAATTTATTGTAGGAACTGATGGCATTGAAAGCAGAAAGTAACAAGTTATAGTTGGTTTTCTACTCATTTTTAAATATTAAGCTTGTGTATAGTAGGAATAAGCATCGTGTGCTTCTCCAGTCACCTTGGTTTACGTTATAATACTTGTCAGTAGTTGTAGCTATCTGGCAGTTTATGTAGTGTCTTGTAAACTTGTTTTTGTGCTAGATAACAAGTTGAGTATGTGGAGTACTAAATATTTCTGTTGCTTGTTCAAATCTTGCTGTTTTCCTGGCTGTGAATTGAGGATGCAAATCCACAGGCTGGTGGTTCTAGCCATAGACTGCTCAGTGATGTGCTAAAAGTGATTATGTTTGCTTTGCAAGTCCTGCCTGAGGCGTGTGCAAGCCGAGCTAACTATTTGCACCCATACAGAAAATCTCAAGACTGACTTATGAAATCAGCTTCCTGATTAGTTAATGACATACCACAGAGGCTTCAGCTTGTGCTGCAGTTTGTTTTTCTGTCTCGTGCTCGTGGAAGGGACCTTGGGGTGGCTGGGCAGTGGAGCTTTGGTCAGAGCAGGGAAGGTGCTAATGAGAAGAGGTAGGTTTCTGAGTCAGTTTGCAGCCCCGGAGGTGACAGCATGCAAGAGACATGGCTGAATGTTTGGCCCGATTTCTTTGTTTCTGTTAGAAGCCACACCTCAGAGAGGTTTCAGTCAGCCACATCTTCATGTGGGTGGGTGATTCTCTAGAGTACAGAAACTGATGAATCAAACTAGCATACAGCGTGCGGACAGAGCTGGGGTGGCACTGTAAGGTTTGGATCAAGATGCCAGGGGTGACTGAACAAATTCTGGACTCTGGCATTTTTTCGACAGAAAATGTAACATGGAACTGTTGCCCAGGTTTGTTGTTTTTAAATTGCCATTTGGCTTAATTTGGATAGGGTTGAAAACCATCTCAAATTCTCCCCCCCCCTTGTGGGTTTGGGCTACTGCAGGTGTTTTTCTTAAATAGATCAATGGGCCTGTGCTCAGTTATTGGTATATGAACTTGGCTTATATTAATGTAGTTTATCATGCAGCAATACACATGGGCTTAAAAATAAAAGTATTGTGAGAAAAGGGAAGTCTTCAGAGGCCATTTGTATCAAGATGTCCCTGTGAAAAACTGCAGCTAAAATCCTGCTTGTCTTCATTTTGATTTTTATCTAGTTGCTTGCTTTTTGTTACTTTGGATATCTTTTATTTAAGAATTATGTACACACCCTCATGAGTGTCCTGTTTTTTGTGCATACATGAAGTATACAATTCTGACATGCTGATTTAATCTGAAAAGTGCAAGTGGGTGTTTAAACATATAAAAGATTATCTCCTTTTATGACAGCTGTCATCCTCTTGCTGTCTCTTTTTTTGGAGTTGTTTCAGATTGGCCTGCAGATAGGAAGCCCTTTCAGGTAAGAAAATTGTGTGCTTGTGTTCATTTAAGGAGTTAAAAAAAAAAAGTGTATATATGATGTTGCATTTTATAGAGAGTAGGCAGGAATTACTTGTTACTTGTTCTTAGAATAAATGGAATACTTGCTTTTAGAGTAAAAGTATGTGAAAATGCATGTTCTGGAGCTGGGTGTGTAATTTTTCTGTTTGTTTAACAAATTCTGCAAGTTTTTGGCATTCTGTACTTGAAATAGTAGATACTTAATTTTTGCCTCAGTCTAGTAGTCTTGCAATCTTGTCTATGGCTTTAAGATAGTGGTATAATATTTATTTTAATTGCCAAGCTAAAAGAATTCTTTTCTATTTATCAGTTTTTTTCTACAACAGATAATCCTTTGCAAGGGATCAGTAAATCAGTAGCTGTGTGATCTTGTATGAAACAAGGGAATTTAAAGAACTCCAGTATTTAAGTTTGTTTATTAAAACTTGGGTTGAAATAATTACACCTTTAAAAAAAAGGCAATAGAAGACCAAAGAACCTTTTACACAGTGCAGATATTAAAGTTTCCTGCCAGTAATTTACATTACCTATTTGCTTTTTTAGTCTCAAACTTTGTACATTTAAAAAAAAAAAAGCAAGCACAAACCTGCAATTGTTTACACCAGTAAATTTAGTAAACTTAATGTTTGATACGTTGATTTTTCTATATCAGTTTGCTGCTTGAGACTGATTAAGTACTGCTACTTAAAAATATTAATAGCTTTACTCTACTTACTAGGTAACCTATTCCTGGCAAGTGTAAGAGAAAAGGTTTTAGTTAATTGCATTAAAGCCTACCTTTCAATAAAAAATACTCAATTTCAGTGTGCGATTACATGGAACAGCTGATGCTGTCCAGAAAAGATTGGAATGAATTCTTCTTGGAGTGTTCTGTTTAAGCCCTGAATTTGCTTCAGGGTTTGCACCTTCTGCAAGGTGTTGCCATGGGTAGTTAAACACAAATGAGCTCTGAGCTCAGTATTTTTCCTGTTGAGGTAGAACTTATTTCAGTTTAAGAACTGAACTCTATTGGAATAGATTTGGGTACCTTTTCAGGGCGCTGGTTGCATTAATTCTGCATATCTCCTTAATTTCACTTCAATTTATCTGATTTTGGTTGCTTCTCTGCATTAGTGTGTTTCATATATGCAAACATTTCTATAGCTTTCCAGTCAAAATATGTGTGAAGTCTAAGGTTACATATAATTATTTTTTTTGTGAATATATTGACTGTTTTTGTAAGGTGCTTTTGTTACCCTGCTCTAAGTAGATCAGTAAAAATGATGATTTACTATCTTATCTCCTTTTCTGCCATTTCCACACCCTTCTCTTTCCCTTCCCCCTGCTGTTGACTGCAACTTCGCTAAGAACATCTTGAATCTTACTTTTGATCAAGATTGTGGTTGTAGTGCAGTAACTTAAGTAATACTTTTTCATTAATTACTTTTTCTGCTTATAAAAATGGGGAAAACATTTTGAAACAACCTTTTCTTTTCTCCCTTTTTCCTTCTGCATATGAAAATTGTTAACCCTTCTCAACTTTTAGCCTTAAGGTTGTGTAGGTGTCAATAAAGCCATTAAACCTAATTTTTTTTAGGTGTTCATCCCTAGAGAATCTCAAATTTCTCATTTTTTAAATTGCTGAAGGGAAAGGTGAGGCTTCTTACCAAAACAACACTGAATCTTATTGGAACTTTAGAAAACTAACAGTATCAGAAAGTTTTGGTGTTTTTTGTGTGTGGTTTTTTTTGGGTGTTTTTTTTTTTTTTTTTTTTTTGCTTTAGCCATGGCACAAATGCGTAGACTTTTACAATAGATATCTCACTTAAAAGTATGTGTTGCCATTTATTTGGGGCTAGGCCATGTAAAGTAGAATTTTAGCTTTTTTGCCTTTGTATGATTGTGCATACAGAATGTCTCTTAATGTAAAAAGTAGTTCTTATGGAACTGCAAGTTGCAAAGCAATGTTATACAACATAATGTAGTTTAAAAAAAAAAAAAACCTAATTCCTGAACGAACATGCCTATTCTAGTTGTGATGAATTCTTTCTTCTGAATGGTTCTCACCCTATTTTCAAGCGCTGGGCTTCTACAGGCATACCAATTCTTGACACCTTGTTCTCTTTATTGTCTTTCATCATGCTTTAAGTTCTGCTGAAACTCCTATCTCTTCCTTATGTACAGTGTATTGGTTTGCAGTGATGTGATGGTAAAAACATGCAGATTTTGCAAAAGCATTCCTAAGAAGCTGATTTGTATGCATGCATACAAAAATTTGTTACTATTGACATGAATACATACACACACTGAAAGGCAGTAAAACCTGTGCACAGATGTCAATGCTGTAAGATCCCATTTGGGATTTGGTCAGGGTTTTCCAAGGGTTACTTCAGGCCTGCCTTGTTCGTTCTTCTGTTTGTAATTGTTAGATATTTACTTAATACTTTGGGATGAAAATGTGGTGGGGTCAGCAACTTCTTTACAACAGCATGCTTTCTAGGAGCATCCTAGGAACATATAGTGAGGATACAATTAAGATTTCATAAATAAGTATGACTACTGGTATTACATTTTTATTTGTATTTGTGAGTTGGAGCCCTCAGTACTGGGGGCAGTTGTTACTCTAGAATCTGCCTTTCAAATGAGATGATAGAGATGCTGATTGAAAGGAACCCCTGGATGTCAAACTTGTGCTTTGAACAAGAATGTTACCATGGCAAGAACAGGCCAGCTCCTGAAAGCCTTTAAGTGTGAAGACTCCACATCCTCTGAGTAGCTTCCAATAGTGCTGCAACCTCCTCCTAGCAAAAAGGGTTCCTAATCTGACCCTCTCAGTGCATAATTTGACTGTCGGCCCATGTTATATGATCTGCCTCTAGTGAGGATGGTTTGCTATCTGCTGTCAAGTAGTTAGCTGCAGGCTACTATTAGACCACTTTAGCCTTCTCTTCAAAAGACTAAACAAGCCCAGCTTTCTGAAAATCAGTGATCATCTTGAAATTATGTAGGATTGAAACTCTGTTTTCTTTTAATCCTAATAAAATTGAACAAGTTTATTGAGCACAAGATTTGGAAGACAAAAGTAGTAAAAGCATGTAGTATTAATGGATTCAAAATGAGCCTCCAAAACAAAAAAAGGTTGAGTATGTGTGTGTTCATGCGTATACATATGGTCAAACAACGCAACACTTAAAAAAAAAAAAAAGTTACTTGAATATAGTAGCTTGTCTGTTGGCTTGTTGCAAAACTATAATCTGTTTCTGTATAGAAGATATTTAATGTTTTGTTTCAGTTTAAGTACTTCAGAATGTGCATTTTTGAAAGGATTTTTCTGCCTGGTGGTTATTAATGAGTTAGACCATCACATATGAATAATAACCAGTAGGCTTTGGAGAGAAACCAGGTGAAATGTAGAAAGGTTCTTTCAGTCAACTGAGTTCAAGAAGGCAAGTGAGCAGAAAATAGACTTATTTCCTGTTACTGCAGTGAGAAAAAGATGAAGAGTTTATGACTTAAAACATTTAACAGCTTACTGTTTCTTGAGAGTGAGTATTATCTTGCATGAAATAGGGAATTAGTAGCTCACAGAGAAGTAAATTTGTAGACTTGTTTAAAAGAAAGTTTTCAAATTGTATTTCTGATATGCCTAGATGGAAGACTTTTTTCTTTAAAGCCTTGACACTTCCTCCTTTAAATAAATCTTAGTATTTTAGATACCAAAATTAAATTTTAAAGAAAAGAAAGGAAGGAAAAATTGAGAACTTAGCTGCTAAGCTAGTAGGGTAGTGGCTCAGTAGCATAGTCTGTCTGGTGTTGGTTGTTTGAATGTTATCATAGGTAAAGAAAGTGAGAAAATAAGCCTGCAAGAAAGCTGTCGTCTTACAATATGGTGAGTGTACTAAACTTTCAATTTTGATGCTACCACTTTAAAGTAACATGTTAAAATCATGGTTTTCAAGGTTGGGTTCAATTCTCTTCTTGTAATAGCCCCATCTTTGTCACATCTACAAATGCTGCTGTTCTTTGATCTGTCCTAAGCATGTGTTTAAGACTTTTGGTTAATGTTGTTTCCAGAGTGGAGTTTTTCTGAGTGTATTCTCCTAGTTTGAAATCTTTTGATTAATTTTTTTATAATGTTAACCAAATCAGTTTAAAACCACTTATTCGTGTTACAATTTTAGAGGTAATGTCACCTGGGTTTGATTTGGTATTGGTAGTAAAACTTGTGTGAAGAGAACTTCAGCAAACATTCTAAATGTCAGAGGAGTGTTTTTATCTGTTTTCATGTTAACTAGAAACTTCTCCACGTGTTAACTTTATATGTGTTAATTTAAATATTACTAAAGAAATGAAACTTAATGAAAGGAGCAAACCATTTCCTTTTTTTTAATAGAGTAAATAGAGAGTGCAGCTCAGTGTTAAGGAGAATAAGGCATAACTGTGTTACCCATTTTCTGGTATCAGCCGCATGTTGATTGTGCTCAGTATTCCTCAGAAGTGCAGAATAGAAAAACATTGTCCCCTGCCCCCAGCAGATGGTATAAAAATTACTTTAAAATGGTTACAGACAAAACCAGATTTAAAGTGAAGATTTATAACCTACAAATCATTGTGTTAACATAGAAAAAATTAAAACATTTATGCTGGTTGACAGGTGTGGCTGACATGGAATAGTTGGGTTTTGGATGTTGGCTTTGTCAGGTATTGCGTTTAGGGCATGAGAATAGACCTTGGAGATAAAGCCTGTAGAATGTATGTTCCTTACATTTGATTAAACCAAAGCAAAATTACAAAGTAGAATAGTATTACAAAACATGCTTCTCTCTGAGATGCTAAGGAAGAACTTCAGATGTGTTTTATTGTTGACGGAGGCCATAAACCAGCAATAGAAAACCTAGTAACAAGACAGAAATCCCAACATATTTGAAAACAATCCAAATTTAGTAAAAGTGTTTTTTCTCTTTTCTATTTGTAACTTCTTCCATTTCCCACAGAAACAGAAATGTCTCGTGTGAAATTAACTTCCTGGGGTTTTTGAAAATGGGATCTAATTGACTGTACTGAAGTAGAATTAATCTTTCATGGTACTGGTTTGCTTTTGCTTATGCTTAATGATGGGCAGGTGGCTTTTTTAACTTTTGGAAGTTGCTTTGTTTTTGATATTGAAAATGATGTACTGCTGGTATGTGGTGATATTAAAAAACGTAATGTAGCGGAAACACTTATGTCTGTTGGAATTTGGCTGTGTGCCTGTTTTTCTACTGTCTGTTGCAGGGAGCGAATAGCAACAGAAGCTTTGGTAATTCTGTGCATGAGATACCCGGTTCCATTTGCAGTATGTGTCCAACAGAGTTTGGGGGGAAAAAAAAAAAAAGAGGATATTATTTTTCATGCTTTAGCCTTTCCACATCTGATAGATACAAATCAATATTAGTGTTTAAAGTCTTATGCAAGACTTTAAAATATATGTTGAAATGTTATGTTTACATACGCTGTATGTATATATGTCATAAAGTACCTGTAATGACTCTTGTAAGTAAAAGTAGTCATCCTCTGGGAAAAGCTTACTGCCCTTTATTTCATCTTGATTTTTCCCAATGTATGTCAGGAACATACACTGGGATGTAAGTGAGGACTTAAGAGTAGATTATATATCTCTTAATGTAATTGATTACCTTTAAAGATATACCAATATTCTTTTGCAGTTGGTTGGTTGTAACCTCAATTATCACAATGCTAAATTTTAAGAGATCTTTATACCTTTTTCTTCTTTACTTGGGGTTTTCCATAAGTATCTTCCTGGCTGTTCTTCTCTTAAGAAAACTGTTGTCTTGTGCTGCCAATAACAAAAATTTTAAAAAGCCTCTAAACAAAACAAAAAAACCTGAAACCAAACTCACTGGGTTTATGTAGCCACGTGTCAGAGTTTGTCAGCTTTGGGACAGTTCCTGTTATGTTGCTTTCTTACTGTCCTGTGTATTGAATTCTCAATGCATGTTCTATCTCCTAGCTTTTGGAAACTAGTCAAAAAATTTGAGCTTGAATGAAAGAACTACCTAAATTATAGCAATATTTGGAACAGACATGCACTTAGCAGGCACCTTGAGCTTGCTAGTGTAAGTTTGTAGAGATGAGGTGCCTCTGAAGACATACATCTGTGTATGATGTGGGCTGACTGCAGCCAAAGTAGGCTACTTCTGGAGCATGTGACTTCTCTAGGCTTGTGGGGGGAGCCTTGGAGAAAGGACAAATTCTGAGCTTGCCAGCACTGGTGTTAGAAACTGTTTTGTCAAATCTTGTGGAGTGTTTTATTTGCTTGCTATTATTCCAACTCCTGCTATTGTGTTACAAGAGTCTGTTTTAGGTTTTATAGGCCACAAAATCTCCTTGAAAAAACACAGATTGCTTCAAGTAGAGAATTCAATGTTGTATTTAAAGTCCAGCCATGATGTTAACTTGTTGCAGGTAAATATGTATGTAATTTTTCCACTTGATAGGTGTTAATTGCAGCAAGTAGTCTAGGACACAGCTTTTTTTTATCCTGTGCTTCCTATTAGAGAAAACAATGATCTAAAAAATGGATCTGGAGTTTTCCGCCCAGGTAGTGTAGATGTTGTTCCATGGCATTAATTCCATTTTTCAGTGTATTGGTCACCGACTGCGGTGCTGGCTAGATTCAGTTGTAACGTGGGACATGTCAGGACCAGGGTTTACCAGCAGCACTGGCTATAAAGTGTGGTTCTGCCTGCTTCTGTATGGGTTTCCTCCTCCTCCCTCTGTGCCTTTGCTGTCACAAGTGTTTGTGCAGGCATATAGAGAACCAATTCACGCAGAATTAGTTTCTTGAGTCTTCCTGCAGCATGATTGCACAAATGTGCTTATGTTGGTACAAGGAAGGGGATAGTAAGGGGACAGGAATGAATGGTGAGGGCATGAACAGTTAGGAACACATTTAGCATTAGTCTTTGGCTGCTTCTGTTTTAGAGCATGTGTGAAATTATTGCCTTGGCTCTTCCTCACATCCTGAGTACGCTCATGCTGTTTGGGAGCAACTGACTGTATTTGAAGCTGTACAAGTAGTATTTGGCAATGTGCATTGTTCAGGCAAATGTAGAGTGTTCAGGAACCTTACAGTTTTCCTTTGAATGTGACCTCTTGAGATTTTTCTAGAGGTGGAAGACTAGTACTTTTAAACTCATATGCAAATTCTATCTAACGTTTTTTGATGGGAAGAGCCATGGGTTTGTAGTATGAATTATATATATATTTTTAAACAGAATCAGAGATAATTCTTTCTAACACTACATGACTTACTCTAAATTTTGGAGTTCTTGTTTAATTGAACTGAGTTTCCTCTATTTCTACTCTGTGTGATTTCAGTGCATGACTTTGGGCACAGTGTGAGTGTTCAGTGTGTGCTCATTGTGTAAGAACTGGCTTCTATTTTATTGACCACTTCAACAGCTAAGGAATACATATTGGAAAACTATACCATTTGCTACTATTTTCATGGGCCCCAAAACACATTTATCAAAATGGTATCAACCAAGGTGTATCTAAGATATGTGCAACTGTGGTTTATTCTAATATTCTGATAATTGTAAATATCACTATTTGGGTTAAGTTTAAGCAATAACATAATGATGATATATTACATCCAAAGAAGTGTGACTGTAATTTTTTTACATGTTGAATTTTTTTTTTTTAAAGGCCTCTTTAGATCTTATTTGTATCAAATAAGCCAAGGTGAACTGAGACACCATCAGTAGATTTGTCAGCCCAGTTTATCACTTGGTGAAATTCATCATGAGAAAAATATTTAGCAGCATATTAGTAGGGGCAAAGCTGCCAGTTGTGCAAGCTGGAATTGGATGTGAGTGCTAACTGCAAAGCAGTTCATGTAAGCTTCTGGAAGTAGGGTTGTCCTTAACTAGATAGCAATCTGCACTACTGAATCTTCACAGAAGCTAACAGGACTATTTAAAGAAACTGATATCTATACATCCTTAAAATCACTGATATGTTGAATGGTGCTAAAAGGAAGTGTTTCATTACGGTGTTATTGATTAAATAAAATGAATCTATGCACTCAGTGCCTTTGCATTTCTGAAAGTATAAACATTGCATAGGCTGACAAATTTAATACTCAAATGCTGGAAACTTAACAGATTGTGTATTTAAAAAATAAAAATGCCCTGATGCTAAGCTTTCTTTATTGTAAGTACAAAGTTACATATTTTTAATTTAGGTTTCAGTTGTATAATTCTGATATGCTCTCCTAAAGTATAAATACATCCTGACAACATGTTGTTACAGGAACTCTGAGGGAACTGACGATGCTACAGATGGTGCTCACAGAGGATTAAATTTGATTCCTTGGTTAGAACAGTTAATAATATACGTACTAGATCAGATGGTGTAGAAGACTGAAGTAATTCAGTAATGTCAGCAATGTCATGCTTACATGCCTGATTCATGGATATAGGATATGATTATGAATCACATGTGGAAACAAATATATCGGACAAAAAACTGGTGTGATTAAAAGTATAAGTTTAAAGATATATATAATTTTATAAGCAGATAATTACTATGACTTTAATACACAAGTTATAATTTTAACATATTTCAGTTTATTTGAAAGTGTAAGGTATTAGGTCTTAAAAGATGCTTTTTTTAATCTTAACAACATCTGTAAAACTTTTTATGCCATTTTACTAAACTTAAAAAAAAATTATGTGAAGTGGTAAAATTCTTTTCAAGTGCCCTCCATTCTTTTTCATTCTAAGAAATTGTGAACTAACATTTCAGCATGAAAGGAGTTTGTAAACTTTTAAATTATTAGCTATATTATCATGGTGGTTGTATTCTGCAGATCACTGTCTTCCAGAAATGAATTTAGTGGCTCACACTCTGCTTTGCTCTTGAGCCATATCTGAATAGAAACTAGTACACTGGATATTAACTATACACTTTCACCAGGAGGCTAAAGATCAGGCTTCCAGATTAATGCACAGCAGAGGTGTTAACAAGCATGGAATTCCAAGCAAGATGATGAGGGTTGTTTCATCTTGAAAACAGTTACTAGGAAGTCTGCTTCAGGAATCACATGGACATATTTCAGTCATTTGAAGGTCACCTATAAATCATTTTTCTAATTTCCTGACCAAACTAAGAAAGTGACTTAAATTCTATACTACTGTTATTCCTTAAGATTTGACAAATTGTATTTGACAAAAGTATATGATCAGGGATATACTTCTTTTTCATTCTTTTTCAGCTTTCTGACGTTAGAAAAGGGAGAAAGTTGTTAGAACAGCAGAAAAGAACTAGCCAGACTGTGCTGGTTTTGGCTGGGATGGAGTTAATTTTCTTCATAGTAGCTAGCATGGGGCTAGGTTTTGGGTTTGTGATGGAAATGGTGTTGATAATTCAGGGATGTTTTCATTATTGCTGAGCAGTGCTTACACAGAGTCAAGGCCTTCTCTGCTCCTTACCCCACCAGTGAGAAGGCCAGGGGTGCACAAGAAGTTGGGAGGGGACACAGCTGGGACAGCTGACCCCAACTGACCAAAGGGATATCCCATACCATATGACGTCATGCTCAGCATATAAAGCTGGGGGAAGAAGGAGGAATGGGGGGGACGTTGAGAGTGATGGCGTTTGTCTTCCCAAGTAACTGTTATGCGTGATGGAGCCCTGCTTCCCTGGAGATGGCTGAACACCTACCTGCCCGTGGGAAGTGGTGAATGAATTCCTTGTTTTGCTTTGCTTGTGTGCGCGGCTTTTGCTTTGCCTATTAAACTGTCTTTATCTCAAACCATGAGTTCTCTCACGTTTACTCCTCTGATTCTCTCCCCCCATCCTGCCATGGGGTAGTGAGTGAGCAGCTGTGTGGGGCTTAGTTGCTGGCTTGGGTTGAACCATGCCACAGACCTGAAATATATAAAAAGCTTGGGTGTATGTTGTTATATGTGCTTAGATGTGTATTATGTGTTAATTGTCACTGAATATATATGAATACACATCTGTAGTTTATTTCATCAGCTTAATTAATGTTCTCTTGACAAATGAATTCAAATAGTAAATTCACAGTCCTGTTTCTTTAGAGCTGTAACTTCTAAACATGTAGGGGATATAAGGCAACAATACCCACTGTCTTGTTCATTTTGTTTGAGTTACGCGTGTGTTTTTATTCCAGGTGAAGTTATGAATTTAGGTCATCTTTGAACCTATGTAAATTTGTTTTTTCTTGGAGCTATTCTGGTTTTAGATGTTGTTAATTACTCTTACGTGCCCTTTTAAAGCTGCGTTCAGTAGTCTTCACTACTAAAGTAAGATACATAGATGAAAACTTAGATTTTAAACTGCATTAAATATTTGCCTTCTTGGCCTTGTACTAATAAATATAAATTGAGACAGACTTCCCTATTTTCCTATTTTTTTCAGTATTTTCCTATTTTTTCCTTTCCTTGCTGAGAGTAGGTATCAGACACCTGGCACTTTTTTTTTTAACTGAATATTGATACGTGTTTGTAGGTTTGTATAGTAAGTATCGTTAAAGTACAAGTAAGGTTGGAAGGAGGCAAAACCAGAGAATTTTTGATGGCTTGCGTAAGATGCGTCTCCCAGTTTCCTCTCACCCTGCTTTGTTAGGGTTGGCAGGCATTCCTCTTCTAAATCAGTCAACTTTGACCATTGTATACAATAATTGTCCAACTTCCTCTTCCCTTCAAACTGTGTCATTGCTCGGGGAGGGTGTGGGAAGGAGATGGAAAAGCCATGAATCCATGTTCCTGACTTTTTTTTTTGTGTAGTCAGAGCAGTGTTGTAACTTAATTATTAATTTTCTAAGAGTCTAAATGAGGTGTTTATACTGCCATTTTGTCTTGTCAGAATAATCCTTGACAGGATTAATGTATTGAAACCCCTTTTTGTAACTTCCTTTTTAAGCAAGCATTGCTGATTTGGGATAGCTGTTTTTAATGCATTTAAACTACAGCAAAATTAAATATGTCATAACATTTAATTCTCTAGAGAATTACTTTTGTATCTTTTCCTTTGAGTAAACATTTTTATTGCTATGAAGTTCTTAAATAGTTTTCTAAGATAATGTATGATGTTTTGAATGTCTTAACAGATGATCAGAAAGTTTACAGTGTCTGCTGTTCTGCAGCTTGTTTTAAAACTTTTTATCTAGGAAAGATGAGAAAAGCATTAATCAAAACCTGTCTTAACACTTGATTTTTCTAATAGCATTATTTAACTGAATTTCTGCGTTAAATAACCACCTCTGATTTCACTGTGGGTTTTTTTTTTGTTTTTTGAAATTTGAGTTCAGAATTAGACAGCTTTTTTGTGGGTGTGGAGAAAACAGAGATGAGCTAATGGAGATTTAAGGAAAAATCAAAGCCTTTCTTGCCTCATCAAGTTTCATGTTTCTATGTGGGGAAAAAACAATTTGCATATATTAAAAGATACTGAAATATCAGAATATATGGACACTTCTCAATAGTGACAAAGCTAGGTTTGGGTCTCATGCAAAGATCACTTGTATAGATATTGAAGTGGTAATGATTTATTTTAAGGTTATTTGAAATGTTACTTTTTTTTAATTCAAGGATGTTTAGTGGATTTTAAAAGAATTATGGCAGCTTTCATGGAACTGAACCGCAAATAGTTGTGGTGGTGTTTTTTAAATTAACTGGAGTGTTGCCAGTCATTAAGCATTACACATGTATTCAGTAAAAAGTGCTTCAGATACCAGACTTTACAGTCTGGAGTTCCATCTTATCTGCTGTTACTGCATGAGTTTATAAACACGATTTCAGAAATTACCTCAATTTCTGATATGAAGTAGCGGAAAAGCTTAATGTGAAACTTTGTTTTTAAATTCTTTGGCGACAACAATGTCCTGAATCTCCTTTCCTGTTGCACCCCCTTCCTCTGCTGTCATTAGTATTATTGCGTTTTTCTCTTCAGGAAGATCACTTAAGTAACATCAGTGTTGTGATTAGAAGATAAGTGTATTCTGCCCTTTTTGTAAAAATTTTGTCTGCTTCTTTTAAATGTTTTTAGTGGAGAGTTGTGCTGCAATTGATGAACTTTATTTTTTCCACTCTGATCGTTTAAATAAGTGTCACAAATGACATTGTCAAGTTAACTGTTATATCCTGCTCAGCCTACTTGCCATATGGAGGAGTTTAATTATTAAGAGTAGGAGTGATTTGCTTTGGGAGCTTTTAATTGAAAGATTAAACAAAGCTCACTCTGAGGCTCTCTCTTCAAGCATTTGAAGGTTTTAATGACACCTTATGTAAGGATATAAGATAAAAGCAACACGTTTGTTGTTTTTACTGTGAATAGCTGTTTTGAACATCTGGTGAAATTCTTGAAAACACTTGCTTTTCAGTAATTTCAGTAATCCCTACTGTACCTGACATTCAGATTTGTATTCAGGTCTTTGAAAAATCATTGTTCACTTACAGATTGCTGTTTTTTTTTTTTTGCCTTGACTGTAGTGTATTAAAGAACAGTGTAAAACTAAAGCACACAAGAAATGTGAGGAAATAGAAATCCTAGTCAGATGAAGATACATTTGGCAGGGGGTGGGAATATTGTGGCCACCTGCTTTGGCTCTGGAAAATGGAAAGAAATTCTACTTATGTTATCATGGCTTGCTGATATATAGTTATTTTAAGCTGAGAGTATGTACATAGGAAGCTGACATTTGCGTGTAGTGCTTGCCTTTTCTGTGAGGCTTCCCTTTATCCCATATGGCTTCTTAGGAATAAGGAATCATAAAACTAGCAGAACATGGTACTCTCCTGAATTCATTGGAAAAAAGCAGTCACAGGAACACTGTGGACTTCCATAGGACTACCATATGTTAGCATAAAAAAGTGCTCTTCCTTCTTGGTGAATGCTGAACAACCTTACAGAACAAAAATGATGTGTAGTAGCCAATCTCTCCAAATAACTCCCAACTGCTAAGTTGCTTTGAGTGAACTAGTTTAAATTTTAAATTTGCAGGTGTGTATCTGGTTCCAGGTACCTCTGAAAATCCCGTGTCCCTGTATTCTTTAAAAGGCTCTTTGAGGCATGGAAAAGACTTAAGGGCTCTGGTGCTTTGGAGGCCAAATTGGAACTGCAAACACCTGGCTAGGGTCCCTCTGTCACAGGCTTTGGCACAGTCATAGCTTTTATGCTCTGGTGTCCGTATGCTTAAAGGGGGTGCGTAAGAGAACTGCAGGATTATTAGCTATTTGTTGGTCTGTCAGTCCTTTTCATTCTGAAGTTTGTTACGGTCACAACAGTTTAGGGAAAAGTAAATGCAGGATAGGTGAAAGACTGCGAGGTGCATATACCCTTTTGCTTTGGAACGATTTCTAATGATTCCTAAAATAAATTTCAAGGGCTTTGCTGACATAAACACTTTAACATATATTGGTGTAATTAATTTTCCTTAATGGCTTGTGTTGTCAGCATCACTTTGTAAGTTTAGCTCCTTCTTAACTTACCTTCAAGAGATGGGATGAAAAAGCCATGATTCTAAAGTTTAGGATAATTATGAACTGAAGTTTTTCTTGTGGTCTTGGCTTATTTTAGCCTCATTGAAAAACAGAGAAGAGGGAAAAGAAAAAAAGAAAAGCAAGGGAGGGGAAAAAGAAGAAGAAAGTGCTAAGTGTTACTTTCTGCTTATCTGTAAATACAGTTTCCTGTATAAAGGGTTGGATAACTCTGTACTTGGTTCATTATCAAACGGTCTCCATGCAACTGGTCTGTACCCATGGCTTTGTGCGGCTCCCTGGACTGGTCAAGACTACTTTCTCCTCTTGCCACAGAGCTAAGAGGCAGTTACTGAGCTACTCAAGGCAGGAGGAGGGTTTGGTTCAAAAGCCTCTGCCAAATTAGTTGAGCCATCAATCTGACATTTAATTTTTTAGTAACAAATTCTCTCCTTATCATGACCAGAAGTTCTGAAACTTCCTCACTTCCAAGCAATGTTAAAAACTGGGTTGTGAAGTAAGTCCTGCCTAGAGTGACATATGGTGTGCTTGTATGCCTCTAGTCCACCTCATCTAAACTGTACCTCTTTTGTTTGCTTTGCTAATTCTTCTGTGCTGTTTGTTAAAGGAAGGGTGAAATTCCAAGCTATCAGGTTCACTCCTTGAGTGAACTTCTTGGTATCATCTCTGTGCTCTTTCCTGTCATGATGATTTTTGATTAAGTGTATTTATGACAACACGCCAGACTAGGAGAGAGAAATTGGTCCAGACACTAAATTAAGTTTGTCCTTAAAATACAATAGAAGAGTTGGAACCCCAGGACACCCTTAATAGGGTGGATTCAAAGTGAAAAATAACTAGTCTTACAATTTGTTGCGGGGCCTCAGGCTTATTTTTATGGTGCTTACTGTTTATTGAAATTTTTCCTCTTGGCTTTTATATTAATTGTTTCAGAAATTTCTAACCATACTTCATCTAGTATTAATTTGAATTGTTTTCTGCTGTGCAAGTGAGACAAAATACTGCATTTTAGAATCTTCTGCAAAGTTGCAGATTATTGAATTTCCATCAGCTGTTATTGGATTTGGTAGGGCCCTTTAGATATGCTTGTGAAATGCTTTTCACTTATTTTTTTAGGCTGTGGCTTTGTAATTTGTTTTTGCTTTGAGATTGTTCTCTGAAGAGGGGGATGACAAGTGTTGTCAGTGTGAGAATGTTTAATTTTACCATACGTAAATAAGCTTGATGGTATATCTGGATTCTGTTGAGAGTGGTTTAATTTTTATTATTACAGTCAAGATGTGGTCCTACTCCATGTTTCTCGATTCCCAAAAGGAGCAATTTGAACTGTATCGTGTCTTAAGAAAGAGATCAAGTATTGCTGGAGCCAGCACATGGGACATCCAAAGCAGCACATGGGACATCCAAAGCACAAGCAGCCTGTTTACTTCTCTCAAGAAGAGCCATAGCTCTTTAAAGTGCCTTCATTCTTAAATAACCAAAAAGGGCATATTTAAGATAAATAAGTACTCTGAAGAAACTGAGCAATCGCAGTATTGAGAAAATGTACTCTGAGAAAACCTTTTTGATTTGAAAAGCTGGGCTTTCAGCTGAACAAAACGGAAAAGCATTTGAGTCGATGCTTGCAAACTATGTGAACACTTTATCTGATGTTTTCTTCTATGTAAGAATAGAACTAATTACAAATTAGAGAAAGTTGGTTGTGTTTGAAGGACCTATTTATCTGTTCTGACAATTATGCTTTCTTCTACCTTAAAATATAGTGTAGATCTAATCCTGCAGCACAAAGATGGTTCTTCTGATATCTTATTGTATTTAGAGTAGTGTCATATTCTTTGTTCGTGGCTATTGGAATTTAATTATTAGCAGGACTTTGAGGTGAGTCATTACTATTGCAAGGGAAGCCTTTCTACACCAAGTACTCTGTATTACAGGGATAAAGTCCTTAAACACCCCAATGACAGTAACTTTTTCATTGCAAGGCAAAAATCTGAAGTCTGAGTTGTGCAAATTAAACCTTTTCTAATGAAACAAAGATGGACAAATAAAATAGATTTTTTTTTTTTAATGTAAAAAAAATTACTGGTTTGCTTTTTTCAAGAGCTGTTAGTTGCATTCCAAAGCTGAAAACTATTTGAGGTTGGCCTGGTTTAATGTGTAGTAATCTGTCTTTCTGATTTATATGAAGTGGTTCTAAAAACAGCATCTCTCAGTTCTGGAGCACTGTCAGTGAGGTGTTTGGTTTCTTTTTTCTGTGTGTTTGGGGGTTTTTTTGTGGTGTTTTTGTTTGTGTGTTTTCTTTATTTTTAATTGATACATGGGCACAGGTAACAGGTAACTGTTAACTCCTGTATAATAAAACTGGTGTATAAAGTAAGAATGCATTGACTCATGTCTAGCTGTAGGGATCAGTCCTGTTAATATGCGTCTGAGATTCCAGCTATGCCATGGCTGCTACTTTTGTACTTCTGCTTTGTAGCCTTAAGCAAGATGAGTCTTTCCAGCATCCATTATTTTTGATTATTTTAAAATTTATAATAAAGACAGAAAAGCAGACTCATGCCAACTCAATTGGTATGGAAATACTAATGCAATACATTCATTTTTCTGAGCAAACTCTTGATCCTATCTGTTGCTATATGTGCTTCCTTTTCATTACTCATATAAATGAGCCTTTAATAAATTCTGTAGTAACATGAAAGCTTAATCCTTTGATGGACTAGAAGAAGCAAAAATTACTCATGCTGCCTCAATTTGTATTTGCATTGATATGATTGAAGTGGAGTGTACCAGTTTATGGGACTAGTCAATGCTTTTTTGTAATGGCTATTACCGTGGGAAGTCACTGTCTTATTAAGGCCAAACTTTCAAAAAATGATTTCTGTATCCTTCTCCACCTTCTGTTCTTTGTGGTGTTCGATACATCAGCATTAATGAAATAGCTAGCTATTAGTTAATGCCAAGGTCTATGAAGGACCTTTAATGATGGTTGATCATCATGCGTTGTAGAATTTCACAGCATTTGGCATGTGCTTTGTGGAAGGGGAAGAACAAAGATATTAAAACCTGACGTGGTGACACCAGAGCCATCAGATGTGCACAAATCATGAGCCTTCAGTAATGAATGCAAATAAAAATGTACTATTTTTGACCCAGAATCCTGCTCCACAGTGACTCTGCTGTTTTTGATCAGAGCACACAGGACTCAGATATTATGTATTGTTATCAGTTGAATTTTCTTTGTGGTGTGCTTTCTTCTCTTGCAGCCCTTCTTAAATATTTTGCATTAAGCAGTACTCTGTACTTTGAACTTGATATGCAGTGTGGTTACCACCCCTTTGTTTGTGAAGCTACCACATGACAATTTTTTCCTCTTCCTCCACTGCTCTGTTTAGCCTAGGCTTTCAGAAAGGAGGTTGGAAAACGCAGTGACTTCACTTGCTATCACAGTGATTACATTACTAAAGGGTGGATGATAGGTAGAAGAAAAGGTGGAGATAGCAGCTATGGGGCAGGGAAAAAAAAAAAGCCATGAGTCAACCTATTCCAGACTATTCTTTGGTCTTCCTTCCTGGGTAAAAAAAAACGATTCTCTCCACTCTGCAGTGCCCCCCCCCCAATAATTATTTTACAGCTAAATTTGACATCCATGACCTGGTGGCTATGTGCAGTGAAGTACATGTACACATACAGAAATTTAAGCCCTTTCTCTTAGGAGCTTTATATTCTAGAATTACAGTAGCTAATATTTCTGTTTTGTTTTTTTCCCCCTCCTCACTTTAGATCCCTGCAGTTCACTCAGCCCACCGTGCTTTACTGAGGAGGACAGATTCAGCCTAGAAGCTCTCCGCATGATCCATAAGCAAATGGATGATGACAAAGATGGTGGTATTGAAGTAGATGAAAGTGATGAGGTAGGAATAAAAAGCCTTCACTTGTGCACACATGAGGTCTGTCTGTCTTTTTCCCTGTTTAATATAGCTGCTCTTTATGTTCCAGCACTTGAGTAGTCATTGTTTTTCTTAGTTCAGCCCTTCCCACAGCCAAATGTGGAAGGAAAGTCCAATTTCTAGAATTGCGTGAAAGACTATTACTGTCCATTGTTCTAGCCTAAAGAAAAGTTTTATACGACTATGTATAAAAGTGGTTATTTTTGTGATTAATGTAGGAAGTAGGTAAAAGGTGTTGGTATAGCTTGCAATGAGGTATCTAGGAGTTGATGTGATCTGCTGCCAGGTATTTGACTTTC
Source organism: Phaethon aethereus (assembly GCF_964289735.1). Classification (NCBI taxonomy): domain Eukaryota; kingdom Metazoa; phylum Chordata; class Aves; order Phaethontiformes; family Phaethontidae; genus Phaethon; species Phaethon aethereus. The sequence goes on along the minus strand of NC_138578.1, from coordinate 64,284,867 downwards.
TTTGCTTTAAGGTTTTCATGCTTAAGGCATTGCTGGGCTTTCCCGTTTACCTTAGATCTGCTCCAGGCACTTCATGGTGCAAAAGAGTACCTGTTAGCAGTTTGGAAAGCTTTCTTATGTGTTTTTGCTTACATTTTATGGGCAAGTAGTAATCACTTCCTGCTGTAGGCTAGTTGTAGATTAAGTCCTGTGAACTAAGGAAGGTTATTCAGACCTGTCTGAAGCTTTTTGTGATTGTGCTTGAATGGGTTTTGCAGGCAGGCTCCTGGTGGTCCTGCCAAAGGGCTTGCCTTTGCACCTACTCGACTTTACCATCAGGATTCTTGAAATCACTGGGTAGGAATGGAAATATCCATGTAGTTTCATTGTTCTTGCTCCTTCTGCGTTCTGGCCGTTGTCAGGGGCAGGCTTGAGAAAGGAAGGGGAGTGAAGATGTCCCCTCATCTGTGCCCTAAAAATGGGGGTATTGCCATTTGGTTCTGAAGCCCATTCTTACTGGAGGTGAGAAGCCTGTCCTCACTGGAGGCTAGAAGAATCTAGCCCTGATTTCTCTTCCTTTTTTTTTTTTTTTTTGGTAACATCTCAGGGAAGATTGTTGCCCCTGAATGATTTAAGTTGCGAATCGTCACTGCAAAGTTTAATGTGATGGTACTTACTTTTCTGTGTGGCAATGTACAAACAGCATCAACAGTGATTGATGCTTGGTTCATTCAAGTTTTGTGAAGGAATACAGTACAATGGAGAGAATGATCCAGAACAAAATAATGTACTTTTTAACTCTGGAGGAAAAAATCTGCTCTGTACCTTGGGGAGTGTCATGGTGAGGTAGTTCAGGTGCTGGAAATAGTCTAGATCTGTTATCCCAGAATGTTTGTTTATTGTCATTAATGTTTGGGACAGGCACAGTGCAGTCTGCAAACTGAAACATTAGTGATTAAGTGTGAGCTTTCTAAGGAGCTTCTCAGCATTGTGTGTTTCTCTTGAGTTGTGCTGCATTTGTTATACATGAAAGTTAAGAAAGTTAAAAGAAAATACTGAAATATTTATATGTTGGAAACTTTTATTAGTATTAAAAAGATCTGTCCTGGTTTCCAGTGGACCATCTTTATATCTGACCTTAAGTTTCTTCCTGTTCCAGAGGAATGTTGGGATAAATCCAAGCAACAAAAGCTACTCTTAAACCTGTTAAAATGATTGAAATTCTAACAGTTCATGAGGACTGCTGTTATAGCTGGATTAATGACATAAGTGAAACTGTTCAAACTACTCACTGTGCATAAAATAAGACGAATGAAATGTTGCTCACTTCATTTTCTGCTAGCTAATTTTGAATTATTGAAGAAATAATTAGTAACTCTCCCCCCACCCCAATTAGATTTTTTGTACATGTAGTTTCCATGCAAATCAGTGATGAATATATATTTGTACAAAGTGCTTTCTTCTAAGACATTAAAAGCTAACCTGAAATTAATAAGAAATGCAATTTAATTGCAAGTTCAGCTAGTAATCTGTATGTTCTTGTTGTAGTGCTCTTACTGGATATTTACTATAATCTTAAAAGATCTTTTATCATTTTATCAACATAGTTATGTAGTTACCTGACTACAGTAGTTCTGAATATATACTAAATATGTTCTAATATACACTATTTCAAAACCAGATTATTTTTTTTTCTGGCACAGTGGGTAATGCTGCTTGTTTTGGTTAAGAATTAGGACTGATAATTAGAAAAAACTTTATTAGAAGTAAAGCTTGCCTGAAATACAGGGACTTTACTTATGGGAAGTAAAGGGAATTTTAGTTATGGGCATTTTATTTATGGGAATCCAGAAATGGATTCCCTGTTTCATGCTGCATGGTTTTTGCTTGCAAGACTCCTGGAAGAGCAGTATATTGAGTATGTTTCTAAGATATTCATCAGCTTTTTATTTAGCAGGAAAAATGTAACAATGTACAGTAACTTTCTGCTGTTTTACCAGCACTAAAACAGTGTCACAAATTACAAGTATATATTTACACCAAGGAAGCAAGTTCTTGTAAATAAGTTATTTTGAGAGGGGAAGGTAACAAGAGCTGAAGACGTTGAACTATTTGTTTTAACTATTTTAATTTGCTAATCCAGTTGAGAACTCCCAGCAGTGATTCCAGACACTTCATCTGCACACTATTATTTTTCCTAGTGTTCCTCATGCCCTGTTTTAGGCTGTAGTTTGTTTTTCCTCTATAAATGAAGTCTTGCAAAATCATTCTGTAGAGAAAGAATTTCCCTAGGATATAAGAAATTTTAACTCTCTTATAAGAAGGTTTTTACTGGAAGTCTTTTGGATCTACCTTGTGTGGACGGGAAAGCAGCTTATATTTGACCTTGATGAAACTGATGTGTGAAATTGAAGATAGAGGGGCTCTAGTTTGAGCATGGACTGGTTAGATAGACCAAAGAATAAGGAAAAAACTGTTACATAGACTAGACTAGATGGTATAACTTAAGAGATTTGTAGAGGTGGAAAAAAAATTAACTTTTAAATTCAGTAGAACATACTTTTCTCATGTTAATTATTACAAAATAATTGGGGAAAAAAAAGAGCTTTTTGTCATAGCTACTTGTATGTTTGAATTTTTTTAAATTTAGGATTCACATAACTTTCTAATATTAGCCTTGAATTTTTGATGTAGAATTATGTACTTCTAAAACAAGAAGTATAACTTAAAAAAAAAAGATTTGGATACTAAATTTGTGTTGACTTTTAGAGTATGATTTACTGTGCCATTATTAATTTCTGTAAAGTAGGCTATCACAGTGTGAAAACCAGAGAGTATGGTACAGCAGAGAAGAGAAAACAGGAAGGATGTGGAAAAAAACTATTTACCTTTAGGGCAGGCTAATATGAATTTCTTTATCAAATCCAGCTTCTGCTATTATTACTTTATTATTAACATACAAAAGATTGCAATTGTTTAAACTGGTTTAAAGAGGTAGGCTGTAAAAGAGTAACTGAAAAGGAGAACGTATTACTAACTGAGGTTTTAGTCATGTGTTGTGGGAGGCTGTCTGCCTCAGGAAGCATCTGTTGCACCACGTGTACATGATTTGTTTTAATGATGAAGAAGCACAAGCAGTAAGACAGGCTTTATCATATGCTCACTATTTACATAGGTTTTTCCTGTTTCCAAAGAACCTCTATATGCAGATCAAGTAATTTCCTCAAGGAATCTCTCTGTAGAAATAGAATGAGTTGATATTTCTGAAATATGAATATCTTACTGTGTGTCTAATGTCACACAAAGCTTATGGCATGAATTCACAGCTTTGCGTGGGGTCTTTGGATAGATCACTTAATATCTTGATATTTTGTTTGACTTTGTTTTATGAGTGTGCTTGCATAATTACTTAACAAAACCCCCCAATTTGACAAACCCCACACAAAACCACCAAAAAACCTCCAAAACCAAACCAAACAACAAAAACCCCCAAAACAACTGTGTGGAGAGGAAGCGACTGCAGTATTGAAAGCATGAAATGATCAGAAAATGGCTTTTAATAGTATGGGCAAAGAAGTTGGAACTTCAGGGGTGATATGCAGAAGTGCCTGACTTCAAACGCTGCCTGGAGGCGAGGCAAGAATCAAAAAGAATCTAGCTTTAGTGGCCTAAACCAGGGAGGATGATCATCTTCTATACAGTGATTAAAGGAGAAAAAGTAGCTAGTATGATCTGTTCAGGAATAGCACTGGTAATATAGCACTTTGGATATAGTAAGTTTGACAGGGGCAGAATATTTGGCAGCCCAAGATCTTGCTTTGAAGTGACCATTTCTGAACAGATGGGCTCTGTGAAGCTATTGTTTGAGGGCTTGAGGTCATATTTACATCCAAGATGCAAATAATCCAAGAGAGGTGAAACAAACATAATGTCTTGAGAGTTTATGCTGTGGTTTTTTTGAGCAAAGATGAAGAGGTGGCATTTAAAAAAAGAAAAAAAGAAAAAAGAAAAGAATCCAGAAGGAAATAAAAATGGAGAAGATACAGAGGTCAAGTGTAAACAACTTGGTTAAAAATAAATAATTTATAGAAGTGGGGTGAGTTCAGAAACATATGCTTCAGTATACCCTCTTCTTAGCACTAATTTGTGCGTAAAGGTTTTATAATAAAGGAAAACCAGTTCATGTTCTTACTACTTATTTTTATTATGTAATTAATTTGCTAGTCATACTCTTGGTTGTTTATGCTTCTTTCCTTTAGCAGTTAAAATGGTACATGCATCTATACATCACCATCTATTTTACAAGCTTGATAAATTAAAATATTATGCATTAGTGTTACTATTTTAGGAGAATCAGGAGAAATTAGATTTGTCATGTAACTTTTCAACATGCATTTGTTTTCTGAGTTACTGCTGAAATACAGCTGCCTATTCAATTTGTGTAAAGATGAGTTGGTGAAAGAATTCTGTAGATATGTTTGTTCTTTAATTCCTTAAGAGATATAAAAAATGAATGAAATATGATTTACTTGTTTGGACCAGAGATGTATTCATTTCAATAATCTGTTCTGGCCAGTAGTGAGTACCAAATATTTTGGGCAAAATTGTGAGAAATTCCATGACAGGAAATCCTGCCAAGATAGTGCGGTGCTCCCATTTTAAGTATGTCTATTTTGGATACTTGGAGCGTAAAGTGTGACATGAAAAAACACTTTCAGAAATTAACATTAAACTAAGGGTGACTCTAAGTGAATAGTCCTTCTGCATTCTTGAACAAAAGCAAATTTATGTACAGAATTTCTCCTCTTTTTGATTGTTATGTCTTGGAGGGAGTAAAGATTTAGGAGAAGATTGGGGGCGGGCAGAGAAGTGCAGCTCTGTATGGAACAGATGTCAAAAAAATAATGGATGACATTGTTCAAAAGCTTGATCTCTCTTTGTTTAGTGCATCTTGGGACATTGTTAAACTTCAGGTGCCTACCCCAGATGTTACAATTGCAGTTGGGAGAGGTTCTGCTATAGACTGAGCTCTTGCTTCATTTTGCAGTCTGCAGATGCGCACTCAGCAAGATGTTCAGTGTACTTTAAAGTTCCCATAATATTCTGGTCTCATCCTTATCATTTACATAATAAAGGTCATTAAACTGGTGTTCATATTTGTGTAAACTATTTTATAATTCACTGTCAGTTGGTGACGCAAAATTCTGCATGGTAGAGAAATACCTGCTGCAGTGGTTCGGAAACTGAAAACATTCTGTTTTGCATAATACTGGAGTGGCTGCTGAGTGTGTTTTACGTGAATCTCACTGTGCAAGAACATTGTTATGAGCACTGATCTTTCAAACGAGTATTTTGAGCTTCCTAACCAGTGTAGCAAACCTTTTGCCCCAAAGCTATTGGGTTACTTTGATTCCCTTAGGTTTTTGTAGATCTGTTAGTAGAGCTCTTTTTTTGCATTGAATTTTATCGTTCAACTGCTAATGTATTTGTCCCCAGGCAGAGTGTCTTTTAGCCTCCTGAAGTTTTGTAAGCAACTCTGAGCATGTCTACACAGTCTTTTTTTTTCAGAGCAGGATAGGTAGGAGCCAGGTCTTGTCTGAAAATGTTATGACCATGTTCGTCTGCGGCTGTGCCTGTACAAAGAAGTCCTGTAGAGAGGCAGCACGTGTTAGCATGGCTATGGTTGCATAGAAACCTGTTCCAATGTGATTTGGATCAGACCTACCTCATGCCTTGCCTCCTTGGAGGTACTTAAGCTAATATCTAGCTGTCTGCACCTGTTTGTGTAGCACTGCAGGCATTCAGTCCTGCTACAATGAAATCCCCCCCTTGAAAATTCTAACTTGGCTTTGAAGAGATTGCAAGGTTTACTTTGCTGTAGAATAGCTACAATTTTGTTTTGATCTGCAATAATCTTTTCAGCACAATTTGTAGGTGACTTAAGATAAACTTGGTAACTATGTCCTGCATTTATCTAGAAATGTTTTTATTATGCTTAAATAAGTTTTCTTATTTTACTGTACTGTGTGCAAACATCTTTAGAAGCCACTTCTATAGGGTAGGCAGTTGTGAACACTGTCATACTTGAATCATAGTATTTTGCCTTTTAAAAGCACGTTTGCCATCAGAACTCAGTCGGTAAGTGTGACATTGCAATAGATGCAACGAGTCTGGTAGCAGTAGATGGGAGGGAATGTACTAAAAGGCTGCCTAATAGTGACTGGCTGTATCTGAAGGTAGGATTATAGGAAAACTGAAGTTGTAACTTTTGCAGGTTTTCTTAGGAAGGAACAAAACTGAAGGAAATAACACTGTTTAAGGAATATGTGCCCAAGGAAGACAGTAGTACTCAGCCAGGAGATGTTACTAATTGCTTTTAAAGTAAACTTGTCAGTTACAGGGTCTATTTTAAGTTGGTGAAACTGAAAATCATAAACTTGAGCCTTCACCCAGAACAAAATATAAACATAGCATATGAGTACTTCCTTTTGCAGTTAGTGAGTGTGGTTAATTTTACTTTTCCACTGGTGTTTGCAGAAGTATGCAATTGTTCATTTGTCCTTCAAGGAGCAAGCATCTCTTGCAATTTTGATATTTTCACATATTTAACTTTTTGTATTGTTGCCTGTGGCTTTAGTTTGTAAGTGCTCACTCTATGTCAAACGGGTGTGTCTTTTTTCCTCTTTGCAAGGGTTGGATTTTTTTGGTTGTTCTTTCTTCAGGTTAGTTTTTGGTTGAGTTGACTGGATTTTGGTGAATGTTACAGTACTAAAGGCTTTCTGAAGAGGAAGAAAGGTTGTGGCGTACCTGACCTTGTGTAACACTTTTCCAGGGCTCCACAAGTCCTGTCCCCTCCAGGGAGGAGAAGGTCTCCTCTCCACCTATTACACTCCTGAACCTTTGGCTTTGGGGTGTGAATCTCTGTAGAGGCACAGTTGTTATGGTACTTTTGGCATCAGAACTCCAGTTTTGAGTCTAGGTGTGGTGTTTTTTTACTCTCTACTTGTTTTTGAAGTAACTACTTTGATAAATGACTTTTTTGTTTCACACAGAGTTTTTAGGTAACTTATCTGCTGCTTTCTTGGTTTCAACTTGATAGTCTTAAAAAGCCTTCTCCCTCTTGAGTAATTATATTGGCTAAGATAATCCTTAGATGTTTTTGGTTAGAGCTTATTCTTTTAACCTCCCTGTTTAGAGTTATTTTTCTAACCTTTTCTTTGTGTACTTAATGACCAGGGCAACGGAACAGAGATTAGCTGCCATGACAAGGAACAGAAAAATCCTCTCTTTTTACCAGAGTTGTTCTGTTTTGATGGCTTTCATCAATTTAGGACACAATTACTTTTCTTAAAGGAGAAATTCCATATTAGGCTAGTTTTGAAACAAAGATCTTTTAAATAAAAGAAAGCTGCTTGATGTCATGTATCTTTTCATTAGTGAATGCATTCATTCTTTGAAATGTGATGGCCTCTTTCTAGCTATGCACACTGCAACTTTACTGTTGTGACCATCTGATGTTAGAGAACCTTGGTGAGGAAGTCATCGTGGTTATTCTCACAGGATCTGGGAGCAATATGGGGAGGACTGAACAGAAGAGAGGCTCTTTTATTTTCTTGAAGAAATTCTCATCAATGCATAATCTCTCCACCTGAGGAGTAACTGTGTACTGATTACTATAAGCAAACTGTTTACAAGTTTGTGTGTTGACAGTCCCTTTTAAAAGAGAGACTTAGACAAATAGTGTAAACAGTCTCTCAGTGTAAACCAGATCTTTTCCACTGTCGTCCTCTTCTCCCGGGAAATCTTGTGCTTCGGACTTGGATTTATTTTCTGTATTTGTGATGAAATTTGAAATCGGGCTTTTCTTTTTTTTCCCCTCGACTTGTTAGCGTAGCCGGTTGGGTTCCGCAGTGTGTGGAGAACATGAATTCATACGTTAACTCTTGCTCCCTCTGTGGGCTCTGTAGCAGAACGACATGAAATGCTGCAAGTTTTCCATAAATTGTCTGCCTTCCTTATCTGGGTGCCAAGGTAACCTATGTCCATCCCGTTTTTAAAATCTGAACACTTTCTTACAGTACCTTATAGTGTTTTGGGGTGAGATGTAGCACCTTGAAGCTTTCCCATTTATCATTTAGCATTTTCCTTCCCTTCTTTATTCCAAACCCTGTATCTAGAATTGTTTAACAGCAATTCAGATTTTCTTTAACAGCACCTAAAAAAGTTCAAACTTTCTCATCCTAAAGTTTTTTAGAACCTTCTGACAACTAGCAGTAAAGGTAGAAGCAAGTTTATTTCTTATGAACAAAACTGATCTGAGGTATGTGTTTTAGCTGAGGAGATGCAAAATATGCTGAAACTTTTACATACAACATATATATCATTCTGTTCCTCTTCAGAAACTTGATCTGTGTACGACGTTTGTTTTTAAAACAAATGTCCACACCCGAGATCTGGAGTTTCCAAGGGCAGTGCATCACCAGTCGCTAGTAAGCCACAGAGTGAGCATTAACATGTACCTTAACCACCATATGAAGGGAGGTAGTATTTACAGGGAGGAACCTGTAATATATTTTTTGCTGTCTTTTTAGTACATTTTTCACAAGTTTCCAATAGACAGGCTGGGGATGGGACTTGATAGCAGGTACTTGCAGTCTGAAGGGAAAAGGTGAGTTGGGCAAACATCAGTTGTTTCCTGCTGCTCCAGCTCTGAGACTGTGCTTTAATCTGGAAAGGTTTAGAGACATTAGTGAGTAAGATGTTTTTTTAATGTTCTGATTGTTTGGCTCCTTTTCTTCAGTTTGCCCTTTAATAAACATGAAGTGGGAATGAATAAGTTAATCCACCTTTGATTGCGTGTCTCACGTTAGCTGTGGAAATTGCCAGCTTCATGGTAGCTGTGCCAATTTGGGAAGTACTCAGAGTTCACAATTGGACTATGGAATATGCAACAGAGGTTTTTACAGATACTTTTATATTTGCATATAGTTACAGCAATCAGTTCTTTTCTGTGCTTATTGTACCTTTTTACAGTTGCTGGTCCATGGTGTTTCAGAAGTTCTGTAATTGTCTCTGCCCCAACAGGCTGCTATTTTCAATTGTTCTCATATTTCATAAATTTATCCTATATTTCTCATGTATATACATGTGCATATATATATATGTATTTATGACTTTCTCATACATAGGAAGAGGAGTTAAATGCTCATGCATTTTGTATGGGCTAAATGGAACTATTTTAGGAATTGAAAGGCTTTAGAAAGTTAATGTCTGACAATCAAAAAAGTTTTGAAGCAGTAGATTAATGAGAAAGGGTTTGCATCCAATCTGTTGTGGAACCAAAAGACATGTATGGCTTTATCATTAGATTACGGAAGGCAACTAGTACTTTATCCCAAGTCTAGCAGTTAGAGGAGGAACTTGAATCCCTTCCCATACTTTTAGATTCCCTTACTTCCTAGTAAGAATTAAGTTTTTAATATGGGGAATTTGATGTGTTAGCTTTTTCTGGCATATTTCTGCTATCATACACTGTTTCTTTTTAAGAGTTAATACTGTGGTTTAACATTGACTACTTTTCAGTCTCTCCTGCAGTTTCTTGAATGACATAATCTCTAGATTTGTTAGAAATGGGCTCTATGCGGGAAGCTCTGCAGATAAATTATTACTACGGCTAGATTTTAAGAGGTGGGATGTTCTGCAGTGCATCACTAGCTTGGCCACCTTCCTCACCTCTGCTTGAAGTGGTGATGACATATGACCAGCCACATAAAAAGCTGTTTTTTTGAGTTAGCTGTCATGACTATCTGTAGCTGTTTTTGTTTGAGCAGCTTTATCCTTCAGGAACTCAAGGCGGCAAACAATCTACTGTGGAAGATTAGTGAGCTCTCATGTTAGTTTTTCTGGTACTAATACTAAGGTTTCCACCCACAGAGACTGCCTATGCTGTGTTTTAAGAAACTGATATCTGTGGAATGTTTCCACTATTAATGGGAGGTGGTTTGCTAACCAATATTTCAACTTTTCTAGGCCTGGGTGAAATAAAAACAAAATAGGTTTTACAGTCACACTCTTTTTTGCTTGTCTGTATTTGGAGAATCTGTTTGTAGTGACTTATGAAATACTGATACAACACAGCTATATATGATGTAATTGCAGGAGCTTCCTTTTTATCATGTTTCTAAAAGGCAAAGTGTGGTATTTTGATATAGGCTTCCTATTAATTACTGAGAATGAAACAGCTTTGTGTAACACTTCTGTGCTTGACGTGTAACCACTGAGGAATGATTAGCGAGAAGAAAATTTGCCCTAAGATGACTTCTGTTTTTTAATTTGATGAAATAGAAGTCAAATTTTTGTTGTCTAATCAAAAGACTTTAGTAATACTTTGTCAACACCTTTCTCTCATCCCTCAAGCAGTTGCATTTAATGGGTGCAGCAGGATTCAGGTATTACTCATCCATAAAGAACTGGCATGTTTTCAAAAGTTACATGATCTTATCTTCAAGTAGGTGAAGTTAGTTCAATGTCTTCAGAATAGAGAAGTACGCAGTATGGCTTGTGTGATGCATTCTTGTAATCACTGTAAATCTAAGGCGTACTAGTAATGTTGTTAAACCTAGTATACTGGCAACTGCACCTTCAGTTTATCTAGGATTTAATCATTGTGAAAATCAAATCCTGTAAGAGTGTTTAACTTGCTTTCTGAGTCTTTGATATAGTCAACTTACATGAATTGTATGCTGCTTGCATGGGGAAGAGATAGTAAAGATGGTGTTTTCCCTTTTCTTCAGTTTCTAAGGGAAGATATGCAGTACAAGGATGCCTCTAATAAACATAGTCACCTGCACAGAGAAGACAAACATATCACCATCGAGGATCTGTGGAAACGCTGGAAAACATCTGAAGGTAGGTAAACAAGCATAATGGTGGTTATTGAAATAGACATAATACAACAACTTTTCCACTAAATAGTTTAGAGTAGTAAATGAATGACCTCTTAAAGTGTCTTCATGAATCTGTTTTGGTACTGTTATTCATAGGTGTATGTAAACCTGACTAAAAGCTCATTCACTCCAGCTAGCATTAATTTCCTCTTGATGTGCTGGGTGTATTGTAAGCAAAATAGGCTAGCTTACACACTCATCCATGTGAGGCTGTAATATATGAAGGTGACTGTTACAAACACTGAATTCCAGATAAGCATGTTTTTAAATTAGTAAGCCCTAAAGGTTGCCGTCAAGCTATTTTAAAACATATTTATTATAAGTTGTAGTAAGTGGAAAGTCCAATGTGCTTCCACTTTGATGTAAATTTTCTTTGGGCTAGAGAGCTAGAATTTTTAGTCCAAAGCATTTTGGAAAATCTTTTTAAACTTGGGATACAGGAAAATGGACTGACAACCCAACACCACCATCCCTTCCCCACTTTGATTTGAGTAAAATAATTAAGTTGAGCTAACTATTTCAAATATCAAAAGGCAGTACTTAATGAGCAGTACAGTGTTTGTTGCCAAATATGTTCCAGGATGTAGTGATTAAAAACGAAATTTCCAGTGGTCTGGAATGTTAGAGTTGTTAAGAGAAACATAGGTAACTTTTTCCCCACACCATTCAGAAAGTGGTGTGCTAATGGTGAGCATGTAGAGATTTAAAAGTTGGTGTTAGTCAAACAGCTAAAAGTATGAACAAAAGAGGAATGAAACTAGGAACATGCTATTGGTTTATTCTGCTAATATAGGAAGTGATTTAAGTGCAGTCTGAGGTAATACATTGGTTGTGTTTGCTATGTAGTAAATATTTATGTTTTAACCAGTGATTTTTAGCCTCATCTCTTCAAATATTCTGTAAATACTTATTCACTAAAGATCTCATTCAGTGAAAGTAATTGCAACTAAATTACCTGATCATCTCTCTGGACTTGTGCAAAGCATTTGACACTATCCACCACGACATCGTCATCTCTAAATTGGAGAGACGTAGGTGTGACAGATGACCACTCGGTGGCTAAGGAATCGGCTGGACGGTTGCACTCAGAATTGTGGTCAACAGCTTGATGTCCAAGTGGAGACCAGTGACAAGTGGCATTCCTCAAGGATCGTTAGACAGCACCGGTCCCAATACCAACTTTGTCAGTGACACGGACAGTGGGGTTGAGTGCACCCTCAGCAAGTCTGCCAAGGACATCAAGCTGTGTGGTGTGGTTGACATGCTGGACGGAAGGGATACCATCCAGAGGGACCTTGACAGGCTTGAGAGGTGGGCCCGTGCAAACCTCATGAAGTTCAAAAAGGCCAAGTGCAAGGTCCTGCACATGGGTCAGGGCAATCCCAAGCACGAACACAGGCTGGGTGGAGAATGGATTGAGAGCAGCTCTGCTGAAAAGGACTTGGGGGTACTGTTGAATGAAAAGCCAGACATGAGCCGGCAATGTGTGCTTACAGCCCAGAAAGACAACTGTATCCGAGGCCTTATCCAAAGCAGTGTAGCCAGCAGGTCGAGGGAGGTGATTGATTCTGCCCCTCTACTCTGCTCTCGTGAGACCCCAGCTGGAGTCCTGTGTCCTCAGCACAGGAAGGACATGGAGCTGTTGGAGCAGGTCCAGAGGAGGGCCACAAAAATGATCAGAGGGATGGGACAGCTCTCCTGTGAGGACAGGCTGAGAGATTTGGGGTTGTTCAGCCTGGACAAGAGAAGGCTCTGGCGAGACCTTCTTTCAGCCTTCCAGTACTGAAAGTGGGCTTCTAAGAAAGATGGGGACAGGCTTTTTAGCAGGTCCTGTATCAATAAGACAAGGTGTAATGGTTTTAAACTGAAAGAGGGCAGTTGTAGATTAGATATAAGGAAGAAATTCTTCACTATGAGGGTGGTGAAACACTGGAACTGGTTGCCCAGAGAAGTTGTGGATGTCCCCTTCCTGGAAGTGTTCAAGGCCAGGTTGGATGGGGCTTTGAGCAGGGGGATGGGAACTGGATGATCTTTAAGGTCCCTTACAACCCAAACTATTCTATGAAATTATCAGAGAAAATTATCTCCCTACAATTGTTTGCCTGACTTATGAGTAACTTCAAAAATTCAAGCTATAGTGATATCAGAAGTATCTAATTTGTCTATTGTGTCTTTGTTCCAGGTTTCTTGAATGTAGTGAGCAGTGTAAGACTCAAGATTTTGAGGGGAATGTCTGGCCTTATTGTTTCTGCTTTTAATGGCTTTACTGTGTATCCCGTTGAAGAAACTAAAGTTGTACCACAGGGAGGCCCTTAGAATGAGACTTCCAAGCAGTGTTAACAGTGGTCTAGTGACTGTTAGAAAGCATGAAGCCCCTCAAAAAATAAACTACTTTCAGTTAACATTAAGTAACATGGAAAAGACTGTTTTTCTGTTCTCGATATTTTAGGACTCTTGATTTATTTGTTTCTTACGTGCTGCTAATTTATAATGCCAGTTTAATGCAATTTGACAGCATTAAACAAGAGGGTGGAAGGTAGTGTAAACGACCATATCAGTAATTTGAAACTTGGTTAAGTAGTCTGTTGAGGTATCTGTGTGAGAATTACAAGCTCTAAGTAGTGCCCTTGACAGCGCCCATTAGCACTTACACCGAAATGTCTTCTGGATCTATTGCTGCTTAGTTTATGTTGGGTAGATTGCCCATTCCTCCCCATAAAGCTTGATTTATATGGATATTTGTCAAATAGCTTAAAGTTGCTTTCTGTTTAAGATACTGGTGATGTGAGACAGATAAGATTTAATGGAAGAAAGTGAAAGCACGGTTTATGGTATAGGTTTATTGTATAGTAAGTGCGCTATTGCTCTTTGGTTCTCCTTTTAGGATTAAGAAGAACAAGTTAGTTTTAAGTAATTGCTTGGGAAGGATCTTATACAGTGAATGGAACCCTGAGGACTGGCTCCATTCAAAGATTTAGAAATTGCCTAATAAAATAAAAAAGCAGCTTCAGAATATTGCTTTTCAATATTTCTGGCACTGGGCAGGCTTTTGGTATCCCCACCTGGTGCAGAATCCTTAAGGCATAGTGTGTACTGGTGCAAATTAAAAGAATTCCAAGGCTGATACAGGTTTTACTTGCACGGAAGGAATCGTATCATAGCTTAAATCAACATCTAGCCTGTTGTTGCTGTGTTGGCACACAGTTTCACTGAGTCCTTTAGTACAAAACAAGACTGTCGGTTTAGTTTAGTTGATGTTACTTATGCTTTTTTGACCATTTAAAATTGTTATTATCATAATCTAATTCTACAGAGAGCTCCCTTGAGAGGAACGACTAGGAACTAGCATAGCTGTTTAAAGCACAGATTTCTGTGCTTTCTGAAAGTCCTCTGACTTCTGTTATTGTGTGTGTACTTGAAATGTAAATGCCAGAGTATGCTTGTTGTATGGTATTTGCTTTGACTATCTTCTTTTCTTTCTAACTAAGCAGTACTTGTGTGTATACAGAGCCTTTCAGCTGTTCTAAAGTATCAAGCTTAGTAGTTGTTGGGTTAAAATCAAAGGTGCATCTTCAGTATTCTTCATACAAGGCCTTTGAAGAGGTGGTAGTTGTGAGTGCAGCAAAGGGGACAGATGAGCGTTTGTCTTGATGTCTGAATACCAGGCTTTGTACAATTAGCTTTGAAAGTTCTGTCTCAAGGGTGTCTGCCTTCTCTGTGTTTCCCCCCCTCCCCGCTCTTTAATGGGCTAACATCATATGAATTCACCGTCTGAAGAGACCTGTGTAGGTATTTAGTCTCAATAGTAAGGGAGTCTGTAAAATCAGCACAGGGTTCTTCAGCTGGAGAGTTCTCAGACCTCTCTTGGTGAATAGGTAGAGGGGTGCATTCTTGGTGATGTAGCATTGTCCCTTGGGTCTTTTGTAGAGAAGTAAAACTGTAATGGGCAAACCTGGAGTTAGGGGCAAACCTGGAGTTAGTGAATGGTATACGATTGTCAGACTACTCTGAGTCCTACCAAAAACTAGTTTTTACAAACTGACTTTAAAAAAGTAGTTTTTCTTTACTGTTATATTTGACCTTTAATACATAGTATGCCCTGTAGACTGCCCCATAATACAAAAACCCTCTTCCATGCCTTGTGTGTGTATTCTTTTTTTCTTGAACTCTTTTTCCTTCTCTGTGGAGGGTAGAAGGTGACGTAAAGTCTGGTACCTTTTTTGTTAGGAGTAAAAAAGATTAAAAATGGCTTTTTATGTGCGATCACCTGCTGTATTCTGAGGTAATGTTGCAAAGTGTTCTTGCAGCAACTGGGGCTAAACTGCAAACTACAAAGATGTTGTGGTTGCCTTGCACTCTCTTAATTGTTTGCTGTCTCAGGTTTTAAATATTCGGAGATGGGAAATGCATGCAAGCAGGGCTTGGCTAAGGATGAGTTATGTAATGCTGTGTGGCAGGAGGAGGACAGTGCTGCAGACTGACCCTTCTGTGTGAGAAGAAACAAGAATTGTAACGTTAAACTCTTGAAAAGATAGTCAGGGTCACACCTCTCCTTTGCTTTTCTGTGCTATTTAAAAACCTACCTCGTGGCAGTGTATTTCATGCTGATGTTGCTGCTGAAGGTCCTACTAAAACAAAACTAACTTTTGAATCCCTGTGTGTGCTTGATGGAGAACAATCTTGTGTTTTTCTATATTGCCTGGTCAGCCTGTTCTCAACTTTAAGCCCAATATATGGCTGTCGTTCACTCCTTGCTATGAAATACTCTTAGTGAATGTAATTTGATTTCTGAAGGGATAGGAGGCCCATAGAACTACTGAAGCTGACACTGTTACGTTGTTTTACTACACGTCTCCCTGCCCTGAATCACTGTGCTACATGATAAATTTAACATGAAAAAGTGATATATAGCCCGGTCTTCTAATCAGCCGTTAATGTGGGTTAGTGAGGAGCAACTTTCATATAGGGCCAGTTTGAAGCTACTTTTGCTGACTTCACCTTCAGGCATGTTGTTATAGAAGTTAAAAAAAAAAAAAAAAGTGGGGAGGGGGCGAGGTACAGAAACCAAACTTGTGATCTGAAATAGAACAGCTGATGCAAGTCTAGAGATGGAGTGCTGCACTGGGGTGTAAACACTGTGGCTCCTGCACCCGCCTGCCCAAGGCGTGTTGCTGACATCTCTCTCAAGATATCTATTTGTGAAAATAGGTGTGAGAGGGAAGGGTATTATGATTACTCTTTAATGCTATACGCATTTAAATTAAAGTAACTGTCAGTTGCTACTCCACTGTCTGAAGCACTTTTTGGGTGTTGAAAATTAGGAGAAGTTACAACCTCAGCTAATTGGTAGGAGCTGTCATATTCTAATTGGCAATGCTGATGGAGATGGATTTGAGCTGGCCTGCTTGACTTTCAGTACACCTGGTGTAGATCACTTGAGTCATGTTTCGGTAGGCTGTAACTGCTTCTGCTGAAGGGAGGCCAGTTTGCTTCTCAGTACCGTATGCTGCTGTAGAACAAACATATATATTTGTCATAAGGTCTTACTGGAGACAAGTCAAGCAATACTTCTTACCAATGTATAGCGTATAGAAGATACCAACAACTGAATATTTTCACTGATATAAATCAAGCTCCCAGGACTCCATTGTGGTACTGTAGAAAAGGGAGGACAAAGTAGTTCAACATCCAGTTTGACCTGGAAAAGTATGGGGTTTGTGGACACTGACACTGGAATTCTGCACTAGAGTATTAGTTTACACAATAAATCTAAATTTCTTGTGAAATATGTGCATGGGCAGAGATTCAGACTGTGAAATCCCAGAATAAGAGTTAAGTGTGTGTATCAATTATGCTTAGCTTAAATATGGAGTGATCATTTAAAAAGACACAACATACAAAAAAATTGATATTAACTGTTATGTAAGCATGTATCAGTGTAAGAAGAATATAGAAAGTACGAATTCTGATTCTAATTTGGGATAGACTTTGGTTACTTCTCTTTGCAGTTTCTGTACTAATGGAGCTATCTGGTACAGTGATAGATAAGGAATAGTAAAGTGTGTTTTCTAAATGTAACTGTTTGGGGAAATTTCCTTGATGCTCTGTGAAAGAAACATCACACCAGTCTAAGCAGTAGAACAGATGTGATTGACTCTACTGTAAACAACTTCAACATGTACCTAATTTCTTACATTCTAATATGTTTAAAATTACTACCAACTTATAAAAAGGTACAGATTTAAAGAAATTGTAGCAGAGTGACTAAAAAATATTTTAGGCAGTAGAACTTGTGCCCCCCCCCCCTTTGATAAAGTCATTGAATTGTGTGGCTTCTGAAATTGCATGTTCTGTACCGTCAGTGGTAAAGTCTGTGCTGTGTAGTAGCTATGTTAGGTGATTTTTTTCCTGTGTCACATCAAAACAATGCATTTGCTTTGGATCAGTTTATGAACATGTTTCTGGAATGCAGTTGAGGTGCTTTTTTTCTGGATGATCTTACCACCCTTTTGAGACTTAGAATGACTTGTAAATCTGATCACTTACTATTCACAAAACAGGTAAGAATCTTTGCAACATGAAAATGATCTGTTTACAAATAGAGCTGAGACATTTTGCATAAAAGATTACAGTGATATGACAAACCTGAGTCTGGTGGCAGATCAATACCTGGAAAACAGTTTGTGGCTCAAAAGCTGAGAAAGAAATGGGGCAGCATGCTGGGAAGGAGGTGTAGCCATTCATATGGATAGAATACAGGTGGTTTGTACTGCGAGTTTATTTTTTAAAGCTATAAGGGGGTCTATGAAGTATAACCTGTCTCTGGTTATCTGGAATGATGAAAATATGAATTGTTTAAGCTTATTTTTCAGCTACGCTGAGTGTGGAGAAGAGACCTAGAAAGTCCTTCAGTTTTGGTGCAAACTGAAATATGAATTTGAACTCTCAAAAATTTCTATTGCCTGCAGCAGAAAATTCAAGCTTTCAGCAGCTCTTTCTAAAGGATCTTTATCAAAATTCACCACTGAGAAACCTTATCACAATGACACAAAAGAAATCTCTGCCTGGCATTGTCACATGCAAACAGTTTTAGAGAGAACAATGTTTTAAAAAAAAATATTTGTTCATGCAAAGATATGCCTGTCCAGAAGGAGGCTGTCACTTTCTTTCATGTGCACACAAATGTTTGCAGACTTTGTAAATGAAGAGAACAATTTCCCTTCAGTGTTGTCAGTGTGAAGCTGTAAGCTGTAGCAGCTGGCCTGTAAGGGCCAGAACTGTGATTAAATTTTTTTTTTAAATTTTTTTTTTTTAAGTTTATTTTTTGGTAAAATCTCTGGATAGTAATTCCTTATTTTCTTAAAGCATCTGTGAAAGGTTATGTAGACTGTTGCTGTTATATGGGTAAATTGTTAATTATTCTCTACATATTTAAATAATTTTCTTAGTGGGAATATTATTGCATGTAATACAGATGTTTGGGGCATATTTGAGAGCGGTTTAATTGTTTTCCTGTTAAATTTCTTCTGTCTTTCAGTATTTTATTTCAATCACTTCTCTTCCTGTCTTCTCTGCTCCCATTTTGTGGCTAGTAGACATAAGACTCTATGAAGGTTCATGTGAAAACAAGTTCTTAAGACATCATCCTGGGAAAGGTGTTGGTACAGTGCCTTAAACAGCCAGAGCACTTGCTGACAAGGACAAAAAGATTGAGGTTGAGATCGGTTTAAGCAGATAATAGTCACAAGATGCTGTCCTGATTTAAACTAAAACAAAACACTAAATTATTCTGTGGAATTTTAAATAGTGAAATGTTTCTATTGGTTGCATGCATGTTAGTTTATATTTTGCCTAAGCTTTCTGAGAAGCATATAACAAAAAAGGCAAAATGCCAGAAACACCCTGATGAACGTTAATGCTAATTTTTCTGCAATTTTATTTGGCTAAACCCTCTTGCTTACTATAACCTGCTTTTCTACTTCTTGTCTTCTATGTCTTGCTATTGATTTTTACAAAAAATTAAAGGTAATTAAACTGACTTTTTCTTCTAGTTCATAACTGGACTCAAGAGGACACTCTTCAGTGGCTGTCAGAATTTGTTGAACTGCCCCAATATGAAAAGAATTTTAGAGACAGCAATGTCAATGGAACAACACTTCCCAGGTGAATGTTTCTTCTGGATTAGTTTCAGATAATTTGCTGTAGGTTGCTGCTTTAGTCTGTGCATGAGAACAACTATGTGAACCTAAAATCTAATAAGATATGGTCAAATGCAAGAAAAGAGTAGTGTCCTTACAGTTTTGAAGATCTGGCTGCATTTTTTTTCTACCAAAATATTTCAAAATACAAATGCTTCCTTGCCATTCCTTTCATCTTAGTTTTGTTTCTTGCTGTTGAACCTTTTATACATGACCACATAATTCTGTATGGTAACTAACTTTCTTTTGAACATCTTCCAATCTGTTATATGGATATACATTAAAAACTATCTGCAGAACCCCTCTTCTTGAGCATAACTACTAAATTTGAGTATTGCATATATTTCAGAGTTGGTGTCACAAGTCTGCAAATATACCATTACCTTTAACTATGCCAAATAGATTTATTTTGATTTTCCAGAAAGAAAAGAATAGGCAAATCATTTGAAGATCTTCAAATACCATATGCTGGTATGCTTTTTTTTATAGCAGTATTGTCACAGTATTATATCTCTTGCTCTAATTGCATAACTATGTGCTATATAACTGTGGGAAATGCCATTGATGTATTTCTTTCCATAGACTGGTTTCTGAATATAGCTTGTGGAATAGGTAACATTTTGTTTTGTCATTAACAGGATAGCAGTAAATGAACATGCTTTCATGATCTCTCACTTGAAAATAATTGACCGGAGCCATAGACAGAAGCTTCAGCTTAAAGCCTTGGATGTTGTTTTATTTGGACCTCTCACACGTTAGTAAATTTTTTTGGAGTTTTTTCTTATCTCTTCTTTGTAAGAATTCAACAGAAAATACTTTCAGTGACACTTGATATTGTAGTTAGGACAGCTTAGCTATTTTGTGGATGTACTGATGGATTGCTTGGCATGCATGTGGAGCTGGGCAATGAATTAAAAAAGATTATCATGATGCTGCAATCAGGACAAAGTTCCACTTCTGTGTGTAAGATTACGTAGAAATTTTAGTATAACCCCGCTTGACAGATGGATGTTGGCTTTTATGTCTGTTGTCTGTATTGATGAACTAATTAATGATCATGTTATTCTCTGCACAGGTCCCCCTCACAACTGGATGAAGGATTTTATATTAACAGTTTCAATAGTTATTGGTTTTGGAGGCTGCTGGTTTGCATATACACAGAACAGAACCTCAAGAGAACATATCACAAAAATGATGAAGGACTTAGAAAGTCTCCAAACAGCAGAGCAAAGTCTTCTTGACTTGCAGGAAAGGTATAAAAACTAAAAAAAGTTTATGTTTAGTGGTCCTTTTGAAGTTAAGTACAAATACAGATTCTTTACAACCATAAATTATTTGCATTAAACTGCCTTTGGATTTTGTTCATTTTGGATGGAAATTGTGATTTCAGTGATGATGTTTTTTTGAGTAGAAATTGCTCCTGGATATTTTAGCAGGCAATATGAACTTAGGGATGAAGGTAGAGAATAGAGGTTCAGTCTTTTTTACCTACAGATTTAGAAGTATGTGTTATTTTCATATAATTACAGTTTACATTGGAATACTTACTTACATGGAAATGGAAACATTTTTCCTGTTTTTCAGCTCTTAAGATTGAAACAGACCTGGACTTGATTACTTTCTATTGCTTATTTAGCAGTGTGAGAGTTGATAGTCTTCTCTGGTGCACCTGCAACTCAACTGTCTATAAAGACTTGTATTTTGATCTTATTACACCTTTAATGAAGGTTCACCTAAAAGTTTGCATATTTTATCTGATGTGGACATCACACTGTGTGATGTAATTGCTGCTGATTCATGAAGCTTGCAGTCTTTATTATCACAGAATGGTTGAGGTTGGAAGGGACTTTGGGAGGTCATCTTGTCCAGCCCCACCTGCTCAAGCAGGATCATCTAGAACAGGTTGCCCAGGATCATGTCCAGGCAGCTTCTGAATATGCCTAAGGATGGAGACTCTACCACCTCCCTGGGCAACCTGTGCCAGTGCTCAGTCACCCTCACAGTGAAAAAGTGTTTCCTGATGTTCAGACGGAACCTCTTGTGTTTTGGTTTGTGCCCATTGCCTCTTGCCCTGTTGCTGGACACATTTTTCATCTCCTGAGGACTGCAACTTTTAACAAATATGCTGTGTGTTTTCTCGTATTTTTTGTTCAATTGTGAAGGCTTGAGAAGGCACAAGAAGAGAATAGAAATGTTGCTGTGGAAAAGCAAAATCTGGAGCGCAAAATGATGGATGAGATCAATGATGCAAAACGGGAAGCTCATCGCCTAAGGGAGTTGAGGGAGGGAGCTGAATGTGAGCTCAGCAGGCTTAAATATGCAGAGGAAGAGCTAGTACAGGTATCTGCAAACTGTTTATAATTTTAGTGTTGACTTCAAATTGGTCCCGGTTTTATTAGATCGTTAGGAGTGTTTGAAGCAGAATTTCTCTAATGCTAGATTTAAATGGAAAAATTCTAAGAGCACTTAATAGTTGTCTGTCAATCATGCCATTATCTAGTAAAATAATCCTGAAACTATAAGAAGACATACACTTTGCATATTATCTTATGATAACGTTGTTGGATTCATAGAACAAAATATATACAAAAGCTGTTTTTTAATCTCGTTATCAGATGAGAGAGAGTAGCTTTGTCTCACTCTTCTAAGTAGCAATACAATAGATTGGACTTATTGTACTAAATAAAAATGCTGTCTTACAGAAATATTTAAGCTTCAATTTAGGGGCTAGATATCATAGGAAAAATATGAATATGATACAGTATATGGAAATTCATATGCTATATTTCAGAAATGCCTGATCTGCCTTCCTGACAGCAATTGGCACACACCAAAGCTCTGTAAAGCCTTAGTTTGTTGCTGTGGGGTATAAAGGTGCTTATATTTCACCTTCTTCTACTGTCAGTTCTAATGATACTCTTCGTGACACTATTTCTTTTTGATTGCTAGGTTCGCATGGCTTTAAAAAAGGCTGAGAAGGAGTTTGAGCTGAGAAGTAATTGGTCTGTTCCTGAAGCTTTGCAGAAGTGGCTTCAGTTAACACATGAAGTTGAAGTACAATATTACAATATCAAAAGACAGCATGCAGAAATGCAGTTGGCAATCGCCAAAGATGAGGTACTAACTCTTACCCTTCAGCTTCCTCAAGACTTTTCTGATCTGTTGCTAGATATATGAAACAGTAAAAATAAATTATTCAGATAAGCATTTGGAAATTTTTTCTCCCCTGAGTTGTTGTTTGCTACCTGTCAATATTGATAGTGTCTTGTCATCTGCATTAAGTACATAACTCCTAGTTTTATGCATTTCATTTTATCCTGCTTTTTAGGCAGAAAAGATAAAAAAGAAGAGAAGCACTGTGTTTGGAACATTACATGTTGCACACAGTTCCTCCCTGGATGAAGTGGACCATAAAATCCTTGAAGCAAAGTAAGAGTATTATCAGGATGCATATGCTATTGTGATTATTTCTGGAACAATGGAATTTTTTGAGAGTTATGGAATTCAGTGTCTTAGTGGTTTTTGCACTTTTAAGTAAAACAATTTAAAAGATATTAAAGTACGAATATTTGGACAATCCTAATGGATGTTCTGGTATGCTAGAATGACTGCACTTGTATATTTGCATTATCATTAAGAACTGTGTATGTAATTTTAGTGTGTGCTTTTTTCAGGAAAGCACTCTCTGAGTTGACGACATGTTTGCGAGAGCGTCTTTATCGATGGCAACAGATTGAGAAGATTTGTGGTTTTCAAATAGCACACAATTCTGGGCTACCAAGCTTGACCTCCTCTCTCTACTCTGATCATAGCTGGGTGGTTATGCCTCGAGTCTCCATTCCTCCTTACCCAATTGCAGGGGGAGTTGATGACTTAGATGAAGATACTCCTCCAATAGTTTCACAATTTCATGGTAAGTGGGGGGCTCAGTAAAAATAAGGGGAAAAGTTGTGAAAGCATGGGATTTTAAAGTCATGTGGGAGAAGAGTGCTGAAATCAAATGAGATTGATCAAAGTCAAAAGGAACAAAATTCTATCTAGCATTTCAGATGCATCTTTTGCGACTTGCATAAACTGAAAACTGGGTTTTGCAATAAAAATAACATGAAGAAAAAGGCTTTATTCTGTTTCAGTGAGGGAGTGGGGGTCAAATCCAGCTAAGGTTTTGAAAGTCTGCTTGTCATGCTTGGATTGCCACTTAGACAAAAATTTGTAATGAGTAATGCCGAATTTCCGTTAGCACATTTATTCTTTTGGATGGAAGGGTTGGAGTTAGTCTAGGATTCCTTGAGCTACTAGGAAGATCACACCCTTTGAGAGGCTGCGTGCTACATAGCTTTTCAAATGTTCTGTAGTGGCTGGAGCAAGTCCGATTGTTGTCCAAGGGAAGCTTTCAGGAAAAATGTTTGTGTTTTGGATACGGCGGGTTGTTTGAGTGTGAGGCAGAGGCCAAGTGCTGGAGGGAGGGAGGGAAACCCAGCTTTGGTTAAACTATGACCAAAAGATATACACTGGGAATTCAGACCACCCTCGTATCTTGAGTCATTGCATCAATACAAGAGCCCGTTTTATGGAAACTGTGATTAACTGGACTCTAGAGGCAAATAAAAAAGATGACCTCCCATATAGCTATTCAAACAAGCAATATCAAGCTGAGGAATGAGTAGGGAAGAAAACTTTGTCGTATGTGTACATTTTTCTTCCAGAACTGGGGTTCTCAGAAGAAATTAGAGCTGTATTTTAAAACAACATAAGAAGAATGGTCACCACTTTGCTGGCTGTATTTAGTCTGTCTTGGGCACACATTTTCCTTCCGAATGTACCAACCTTTTTTCTACAGGCCACATTGAAAAGTTCATTAACCCCATTGCATCACTACTTACTGCAAGTTCTGATCAGTTTTAAAGAATACTGTTTCTTTCGTCATCTTCACTGCGAAGGCTTTGATTTAAACCTTGGCAACAAATTTTTTTGGAGGGCCCAGTAAAATATGGATGCCTAGAGTTAATCTTCCAAGTCTGTATGGAGAAACCTGTGGTCTGATCTCAAAATGAAGAGCTCCATTTACAATCTGACTTTGCAGATGGTCTAAAATGACAAAATATTTAGATATGCTAATGGATGTTGTCTCAGTCAGTGATGAAGGTTGTCTGAATCTTAGTAACATTACAAAAACTTTAAATGTGTTTTTCTGAACTTTGGTAAGGCACGAGAGCCTGATTTTGTTAAAATTATCACATGAGGGAAGTAGCTTCTCCTAAATTTCCTAGCACTTACGATTTTTACATGGTTAAAAAAAACCTGGAAACACTTCGGAATGGGGAAAGAGAGGGAAAATACACTAAATGATCTGTTGCGGAAACCAGGAGTCAAATTATTGTAGGTTAGTTTGGTAACTGCTAAATTATTCCCCTCCTTTAGAGAAAAATGACAAAAGCACACGAGGAAGGACAGAAGCAAAATGGCTTGTCTCACTCATGAGGCCTCAGGCAAAATGCAGTGTGCAGACAGGTCAGTTATGAGCAAGACTTTCAGTCTCTGGACCTAAACTGAACTATCTGGGCTGTTACCTTGCCCCAACATCCTTTGATCTCTTAAGACCTATCAAAATTTGAACTCTGCCTGACAGGATTCTTTGTGCTGCAGCAGTTGGGATGATAGGCTAAAACGATGTGAAGTAATAGATCTGTTTAATCAACCCTGAGCTGAAGAAAAAAGGGGATAAAGAAATAAATATATGAGACTGGAACAAAGTCATTACAGGAGGGTGATAGTGAAGCTTCTACTTTTCCATTGACTGATTAGGATTCAGCCGATTCCTTGACTGAGTTTGATTTGTACTAGAAAATTTGAGATGTTAAATTGTCGAGCTGAATCCTTCATAATCCTGTGTATATACACCTACAAGAAACCAAAATGCTTGTAACCTCTCTTAAAATTCACTGATGGTGGAATCTTGTTCTGTTTTACACCAGTGAGTAGGATGGCATCTGATTTACCTGGCTACATTGTACAAATTTCCTAAAGGGATTCTTATTCTCTTATCTCAGCTCACATGTGCTTTTTTAGGAATATTTTTGAAATGATAGAAACTTATTTTTGATCTCCCAGGTCAGTAGGGAGTTCATCAAAAGTCTGAGTTACATGACAACTGTCATGTTGGCACTTGTAAACCTTTCTTTTCTGCTCAGCCTGACAGGAAACAAAGCCTAAGTATTGGTGAAGGTGCAGCTACTTGTTGTTTTCTGAATGCTGTGATTTCCTACACTAAAAGCAGAATGACAATTTGACCTTTTCTGAGATTCCTGGAAGAGAAACTGTAATTTACCTGATGTTAAACTGGTATTTCAGAAGGTAAAATGCATTTTGTCAGGCTAGACAGCCTTGTCTACAAAAATAATTGCTTTTCTTAATGCATTGTGTTTGATAAGCATTTTGAACATTAGTAAGGGTATGGTCTGTCTTACCTAAGCAGTGATGCATTCTGTGGGATGGTTTGAGGGGGGGTATGAGAAATCCTGAAGGCTCGTAACAGCTAGCCTGAAAACAGGTCTATAGATTTATTTCCATAGAAGTATTGCTGCCTAATCATCTTTTGAAGGAGGAATTGGATTAGGAACATTTTAGTTTGCCATTTCCTGTTAGATACTTTCCTGGTCAACTCTTGTGTTGCTGTGTCCACACATTATTATTATTTTTGTTCTTGGAAATTCATAGCTAGCCTGACAAAAGAAAGTGTTATCAAATGGAATATTCCTGAGCTTCAAAATGAGGTTGAATTTTATAGCTATTCTATCGTGTTATATAAATTAAATTGGTCTTCCATATCTAACATAACTTTCAACTAAGGTAGTATATCTCAGTTAGTTGTTTGGTTAGGTATACCTACCTTGCAAAACTTTTAAACGTTATTTTAAGCTCCAAATCGCCACACAAGTA
The DNA here is from genome assembly GCF_964289735.1 of Phaethon aethereus. NCBI lineage: Eukaryota > Metazoa > Chordata > Aves > Phaethontiformes > Phaethontidae > Phaethon > Phaethon aethereus. The sequence goes on along the minus strand of NC_138578.1, from coordinate 64,258,805 downwards.
AAATACAGGATATTGTGTAACATACTAATTTCAATACTGTTACTTTTAGTTCATAAAGGGTTGGGAGTTTCAGTAGAATCTTTCTCTTTGCTCTCAAGAGAGCATAGTGAGCCAGAGCTTTGGTGCACATGGTCAGAGTAATATTTGTCAGGCACAAAACTGCTGCTGTTACATCTTGGTTAGCTGCTTCATCTAACTGTAGAATGTATAAGGTGATGCCAGTCTTTCTTCCCTTTAAACAGCTGTGCAGTGTCAAAGTTGTTTAAGAATCACTGTGGCTGAAGCAGATAACTGTTATTTAGTCTTCAGAGTAGGTATCGTTAACATCAATGTCACTTGGAGGGTTTTGGTTTGCTTTTTCTTTGCCTCAGGGTCCATTGTAAAACCTCCCAGCACACTGGCAAGAAGCAGTAGCTTGTGTCGATCAAGACGCAATGTTGTGCCATCGTCTCCACAGTCTCAGCATGCTTTGCACTCCCCTGACCCTGACATCCTTTCTGTGTCGAGCTGCCCAGCTCTTTATCGAACTGAAGAGGAGGAGGAAGCCATTTACTTCTCTGCTGATAAACAATGGTACGGAGATTAGCAAACAGGACTTGGAACTCTGATACGATTATTTGAGACTACCAGTTTAGAATTAGAGGTTGAACCAAGCTGAAAGTTAAAGTAATTTGTAGGGTAATATAAATTAATATAGTCCACATGGAACAGAGAGAGTTCTTGTCTGGTATGTGTATGTAAATAGCTAGCATGTCATATACAGTTAAGTAATGTTACAATCCAGGGTGCACTGAACTAACCCTGATTCTCCATTACAATATGTTACTGGCTTTTACATCTGAAACTAGGATCAAAAGCAATGTCAGCTACTGGGCGAAGAGAAGATGGATGGTAACACAATTCTTACAGCATGTTGAGCGTGTACCTACTCTTGTTACATGGCCTCATAGGAAAAGGTTAAATTCCTTTTGGAAGGAGCAAATGAGCTTGTTGAAAGGTAGGGACACTTGTCCTGAAGAAACTTTTTGTATATGATAGGCTTAAATCTCCTTCTTTCATTTCATAACTTTTCTGACTTCACATGCCAGAAAGATAGTTTTTGTTCTCTGAAGTGAGAAACAAATGACTGATTGTGGGCAGATGCTGCTGCCCACAAAAACAAGATCTCACAAATCAATTGTCTTAAGTCACATAATAAAATGATGTAATGCAAGTTTTAAGTTAAAATGTTTAATGTTTTTTTTTGTTAATTAACTACTAAGGCAAAGTGTGGGTGGTGCTTTTAGACTAATGTTATTGATTCTAAATTAATTTCCTTTTTAACTGCATGAAGGAAATAGTAGTTCCATTACATTTTCTCCTTTCTTTGCTCTGACTCAGGGAAGTACAGGAAACAGGTTCGGAATGTGACTCCTTAAACTCGTCCACTGGAAGGAAGCAGTCTCCTCCAGCAAGTCTTGAGATGTATCAGACACTTTCTCCTCAGAAAGCATCCCCGGAAGAATTCTCACTGGAGGAATCATCTACAGGAGACTCCTCTTCTCTAACTGCAGATATTTCTAGGGGCTCTCCTGACTGTGTACGCATGGCAGAAACAAAGAGCATGATCTTTAGTCCTGCAAGCAAAGTTTATAATGGAATCCTGGAGAAGTCCTGCAGCATGAACCAGCTTTTAACTGGGATCCCACTCCCAAAGCCTCGGCACACCTCGTGTTCTTCAGCCAGCAGTGATAGTAAACCCAGCCATGAAGCTGCTTCTGTCCCTAGGATAAGTAGCATCCCACAGGACCTGTACCAAAACGGTGAAAAAAACAAAAAGCCATCAAAAATAAAAAGCCTCTTTAAGAAGAAGTGTAAGTGAGGTGGGCAGAAGAAACCTATAGTAATGTTATAAGAACTCTATTTTTTAAATCTTTAGGAATGTAATTCCATTTGAGCATTCCAGACTGGATGCCCTAATGGAATGCTCTGTAGGTCAACTATATTTAACTGACTGTACTGTCAAAGGTCGTGCCAGCTGTCAATGAGAAATCATTAAAAAGTTCAGACAGTTTACATTCATTTCTGCCTATTTATTTCTTTTTTTAGTTTGTCTTTTTTAGTGTGGGGTTTTTTTTTTAAAGTTTATTCATAAACCATTTTTAAGCCACTTTGGACTTCTAAGCTTTAATGGACTAGTAAGCCTTCCTGGGCTTGCCAAAGTTTCTTGTTTACCGGAGCATCTTCCTATCTTTCCGTAGAGCTAGGACATTTTATCTACTGGACTTTAAGAAAAATAGAAGAAGTAGAAATAATTGAATTGCACTACTGTTTTACAGACTGGAAAAGTATCTCTGCAAGTGAAACTGAAAGACTTGTATTTGACTGAGAAGATGAATCTTTTCACTTTTAGATCTTTTGGGGTTTTTAAGTAGAAGTTAGGATTTCTAATTGACTTGATTTCTGGAAATGGAAGTACCATGCTTTTATTATGGGAAGCTTTGTTAGATGCATTTATTATTAGAATGGTTCAAGTCCTGCTGTAAAGATCATGTTTTTCCCAGGACTTTCACTGTGATTTTACTTCACTGCAGGCTGTATGACAAAAAAAAAAAAAAAAAGTAATTTAACAAGAGAAGAGGCTCTTGATTCCTTATGCAAGTGATGGTTATGAAACTTGACTGTTGACTGAAAATATTTGCCCTCTTAAAATGAGGAGGGGGGATAGTAGCTTTTGTTTACAGGCTGACAGACAATGGACATGTGGTTTGTGAAAGTTTGTACTATGGTAAAGATAATAAATTGGAAACATTGTTGTGCTTGGGAATGTTCCAATTTTAGCTGATGCTTATTTCAGACATGTTTCAGAGGTCCTGTTAATTGAAAGCTGTTGTAGGCTACATTGCTTATGCTTACTGCTGTGTATAAGTTGTTACTATATTTTTTGGATTAGCTATTAATGTCTTAATGTCCTCCTTTTGTAAGATTTCATACACTTTATTTTTGTATAGTTTGAAGATTTAGCTGTTCAGACATGCCTGAAGTAAATGGTATAATTTTATAATGCATACTGTTATACTAACTCATAATTTTAGATATAAAGATAGATATAAAGGTGAGACTCGACATGCTTCAGATAAAAGAAATTTTCATGTTAAGCTTTTATAGGGAGAGATGAAATTACTACAAGGTAAGGAAGCCTTCTTAGGGCAACAGTAGCTAGTTGTTCAAAAACATCTTTTTATTTTTTTTTAAACAGTTGGAGACAACAAATGTACTGCTTGAGTAACAGTGCCTTTTATTCAGTTTCTCTGAAAATATTAATACTGAGCAGGAATTTCTTTTGAGGTACATTCCAAAGAAATATTTCTTGCTCTAATGAACACAAGCAATTTACCCAGTGATGACTAAATAGTTTCAGCTCTTCCATAGGGGTATTCTAGTTGCCTCAGTAACAGGTGCCACTGCCAGTGACCTGTGATTAGGGGCTCACTTCTTGCCAGTATGTACATGCTGTACTGTATGAAAGAATTAATTCACTCACTGCCTAAATTTTTTTCTAGTAAGGAGCCTTCAAAACCTGTAGCTAATTGAAATCAAGTGATACATGTATTTTCTATCACTTTCTATTTAGGTTGCATAGTACATAACTGATACATTAGTTCAGTTCTCAAGAAGTGGTGGTGATGTTAACAGAAGCATTTTACTGTGGCTAGTGAAACAGTTAGAAGAGGAGGGTTAGAAGATGGGATGACGACCCTACATGTGCAAGTACTTTCAAAGTCCTGGTACATTGATGAGTTCCTGAAGAGAAAGGAAGGAATACAGAGTTTTACTGTCTAACAAAGAATGACTGTATATCATCTATACAGAAAAGCATAGGAGGAATCCACTGTGGTAAAGTTTGGAGAAGAGAAAAATTGGTGGAATAGAAAATAATGAGAACATAATATTGTTCCATTATTCTCTGAATCATGAACAGCTGTAGCTGCAATAAAAGTCATCACAAGGTAACAATGGTCTCTTTGAACAAAGATTGTACATTCTGTACATGGTTACATGTACAAAAAACAGACAAAAAAAAAAAGCAGCAACGTAAAGAGACTTGTGCCAGAGAACCACCTCATTGCTGAGCCTTCAGAGTTGTAATTAAAAGCTTGATGAAGTACTTGAACATGTACAAAGGGAAAAAAATACGTAAAAGGAAACTTATTTTGCCTCACAGACAGCATGGAGAAGACTATTACCAGAAAAATGTTCAATTTTAATGTCTGCACTAGAGAAAGCTATAACAATAGTTGAGTTTAAAGTAAGATCTGGGGCTAGAGAGTAGACCTTGCAGTGTGAGGTTTGAGGAACTCTTGTCATTATCAAAGAAGATGAAGCAGCATTTGATACTGGAGAGCAGGTATTTACACATGGAAAAAATATCTGGTACTCTGGAGTGGGAGGACAGGACTACTTAATCTTGATGTAGACAGGCAAGCTCAAATACTGAGAAGCCAAAACAGATATTCAGTTTTCTGTAGTTAACTAAAACTTGAAATAGAGGACATGTTGGACTCTTCATTGGCTGTGAGTTTAAGTGTTAAGTATTTTTTCAAAATACAGAATTTAACTGTCTTCTGGAAAAAAAGTATCATGGCATTGTACAAACAAATTGGATGAGATTATCACAGTGATTAGATTTTGGCTTCAAAACGTCAAATCTTTGGAGCACAGACTGCTCTCAACACTCAGTTTATCACCAGCTGTCCTGTAACTTTATAGCTTCTACTTAATAAATATTATAGAACTAAAAACTTAAGTTAATATGATCAGAAGCGATGAGTATTGTATGTTGGAGCACAAAACAGTAATTTTAAGTTCATATAGTTGTTGGGTTTTATTATTTTAATAGACCCCTTGCACATCTTGCTACCTAAATTTGTCCATAATCTAAGTGACTTGCATTGCTCCTACTATGGCTACTGTAGAAATGCTCGTCTTCAAAAGGATGCTAACAATTTGCTAAGGTATGTTGAGACCACTGACTCTTAAGGTAGATCCTCCCTGGCAATCGTAAAATCCAGTCTTAATGTTGAAGTACCTGGCATATGTCAACATCTTGGAAGTGAGACAATGTGCTTTAAAATGTCCTCCATTTTTCCTCTGTTTGTTTAATGGTGTAACTTGAACTGTCTGGCAGTCAGTGAGTCCAGCCAGCATTCCAACCACTAAGATTTCTGTAAGACATGTCAGTCATTCGAGACAGTCATCTAATGTCATCATCCTTAAATGGCTGAAGACTTCCTAAGCTCTACATTCAGAATGTTTGTGATCAGAGTATGTTTTAATAGCTAAAATCCTTGTTCTATTTTAAATTTTCCAGTATTTTTCAGATGAGGATCTTTTGCTTTCTTAAATATTTTGTAAGAGTCCATTGTCAGGATAGCAGCCCCTTTGTGGAAAGTGCCTATAAGGCTTCTCCCTGAAGAGGTTACCATTTAAGACTTTCACCTGTAAAAGGAAGAATTGTCAAGTGTGTGGTTCTATGTAAAGTAAAAAATGCCAGTTCTTCCAAAACCTTGACACAATTCTTACTAAAGCTATGTGGCACTTCTTTCCTAATACCATAAAAATTTTAGGAAAGGCATTTCTGGTTGCCATGGGGAATACTTTTGACCAACTTACAGTGGTGACCAACTTACAGTGGACTTTGGGGTTAAAACAGTTGACTCCCCCCGCCCCGTGGTGGTGTTCTAAATTGCTCACTGGCAGTTCTAGGCATATGTCAACTTTTTTTCCCCTCTTCACTGGTACCTAGGTAGCAGATTATCCCTTGGCTTTCTGATGGGCAGTTTGCTGGAAGAGGGAAGACTCTCCATTATAGTCAAGGTAATAATGTTATAGCCAGAATACAGTTCCTCATTTGGAAGCCTTGAAGATGGTGAAGCCAAGGATACTTGACTTCCCTTTTCTTATGAAATTTATGGATGCCAGTGTGAGTTAGGCATTAACTTATGACTAATTGAAAGCTTAAAAAGATAAAATTAATTAGGAATTGAAGCTTTCAAGATTTTGCACCTTTGGTTCCCAATATATGGGAAAACAGCATGCACAGGAGAGAGATGAGGTCTAATTAGCATTTCTCATACCACCAGCTTTTAGAGCTTCAGGATAGTTTCATTCCATTTCCAAGATACTTTGCTGGAGAGATTATCTTAATTTTGTAATGTATGCAAAGAAGCATTTATTTTTCATTTATTTACAAGCAGGGGAGAAGAATGTAAACAGACTGTTTAAAAAAAAAATTTTTTTTTTTAAATCCAAATAGAGGAATTACTGGTTCTTGGACCTCTTTACTATTTGCTTATCTCCTTGTACAATATGTTAAGTAGGGTGAACATGGTTTTCTAATCTGTTCCAGTTGCACTGACTAAAGCGATGCATTACTATCTCATGTTTGAAACACTGCTTGCTCTGAATTGCTGTAGGCATTTTAATCCTGGATGTTGCATCTTCACTGAATAATGGTTAAGCCTACTAAGGCTGTTTGATTCCAAGTGCTGGTAAACTTTTCTATTAGTGACTTAAACACTGATGTCTATATAACCAATAACCAAAAAAAGGCTTTTGCCAGTAGTGTTTGACTGCCTGATAGCATGTGAATGTTTGGGTAATCATTCTTTGAGGCTTCAGTAGCAGTTCAACAGTGTCACACACATTTTCAATGGATAGCTTTCCCTTCCAGCCCTGTAGAGATGGTGCTGATCTGAAACTCTACTTAGTCCTCTCTTGCATAAACAGAATGCACTGATTCATATAAATTGTAACAATATTAACTGTTATTCCCAGTGGTTCTTGCATCTGACATTACTTAATTACTTAAGCAGGATGGCAGTACTTACCAGTCCACTTCAGTCTTTCAGAAATAAAATGTATTTGTGTTACTTTTTTTCTCTAAACTCTGAATCTCAAGTTTACCAAATTGTGTGCTCTGTGTATTTAATGCTTCACTGAAATGAGAGTGGGAAGATTGGTCTCTGCTTAGATATTAAGGAACGCACATTGGAGCAGAGTAAAAAGAAATTCCTCTTGCTCACTGCAGAGGACAAAAAAGAGTTCAGAGGTATTTAATCTGCTCCTAAGTCAGAAGACTAAGGAATGTGCACAGTTTACATTGCTAGAGACAAGAGGTACATTCAATCTTGAAACTTTCAGATCAGTAACTCTTCATCCAAGAAAACAACTTTCTTCTTTAGACATACTCTGCAGGGCATTACCTTCATATTTCTATTCCATTTTTGACCCAGCATTAAATTTGGTAGTTATAGCACTAACTTACATGATTGCTGGAACTCAAAGCAACTTCAGATGATTATTTCAGTAGTGTGTCTTAAAGTCAATTTTGGTATTAAACCAAAGATGTGCTAAAGATGTCTGAATTAAGAGTTTCTCCTTTACATTCCTTTGTTTTAATTCAACTCAGTTCTTTGTGATCCCTCTACTGTTAAAAAAATGAAGAGGTACTGATAGTTGATTCATGTTTAGAATACGGATTTTTTTTTTTGCAGCTGAGAATTACTAATAGATAAGTGCTTTTAATAAGTGCTTAATAGATATGGGCTTTTTAAAGACTAGATAATGGTTGGATATTATTGTAAAAACACTGCTGTACTTCAGTTGAACTAAGTACAGCATTGACTGGTGCAATTTGTGTATGAGTGGTAAAGTTATCCTTCATAAATTCTCCTTTGTTTTTATTTCTATCTTAACTTGATGCTGCACAATTATTTTCAGACTTGAATTCATTTAAAATTAAGGTCAGTATGTCCAGCCCCACAAAAGTCAATCTTCAATTGTCAGCCATCAGTCCATTCTTACTGAAATGAATTAGAATCTTGAAAATTTGTATTGGCTTATCAGCTTGTTAGGTGGTAGAATGGGTTCCTAGAAGTCTTCAGGTGGAAAGCAGAGAACTTCTGAAGTGAACCAGGTAACCTGTGTTCTTTATCAGCTTTCAAATCCATCTCCCAATAAGACCCAGTCTCCCCAGGGGAATGTAGATGTACTTACTGCTTGGAACTTTGTAGTTAATTATATTTGGCTATCTAATTCTAATAACTTGCATGTGTGCTATGCTTGCTTGCTTTTCAGTAGCTGACAAAAGCTATAGGAGGTCTTGGGGGTTTGCTTTAAAAAACCTGCTGTTTAAAAAAAAAAAAAAAAAAAGACTGGCAAGAGAAATCTGCCAGGCTGTGAACTGACTAGAACCAGCAGAAATCCCAGCTTTTTGTCTAAAAGAATTGTTTAAATAGTTGTTAATGAAATGAATTAGGTAGCATGTGTATTTTCACATTGCTCTCCTCCAAGCAACAAAAATAATTAAAATACCCTACATTTCAGTAAGGCTATTTGGGAGATGTCTTGCCCTGTTTTTAATTTAAATAACATTGAGTTGTAGTGAGTGTTCAGCATATTAATGCCTGACTTAAAAGATTAGCAGAATTTGAATGACTTGCATTGTTTTGTTTAATTACAGCTTTATAAAAATGTAGATATTTGCATAAATCCTGTCATTGGATCTAGGTATATTTCAATGACATAGCGAGAAGAGGACCAAGACAAGTAAATATGTGCACAATTTAAATCTTAAGATGCTTTACTGTTCTGGGAAGAGATGTTGTTCTCCATGCAGATTCTGCTCTTCCTCTATTTGCTCTTAGCTTCTGTTTGTTTTCATTAGTTGAACTAAAATAAGAAACAAAGCCCTCAGACTGACTAGTTTCTGCCTCTCTAATATATACACACTGTACTTGCTTTTAACTTCATCTACTGCACGTTGTTAATGCTGTGCACTAATGCAGTTGGAGTATTTCTTTGGTGTTGTACAGCATGATGCATTTCATTCCCCTTTCTAGTTTACCTTCCATTAGCTATATATTGCTTTATAACTGGAAAAAACTGAGTTTTTGGGAATTGAGTCTGTTTGCATATAAAAATCACTTTTTTTTTTCCTGTGAGTCTTATGAGAAATGTCCTGCTTGGAGAGTCTCAGACAGTATTTTCCTGTGTTTATTCATGTTACTTTATTTTATAAGTGGATATTGATTTCTGATGTGTTGTTACACTTAATGTTGAATAAATCTGACTTCCATTTTGAAAAGTGAAACTGTGTTAGTGAAAATGTTATGTAATGTTAATTCGTCTTAGACTGTTCCCAGATTATATAAGCTTAATTTTATTTATTTATTTTAAAATTGAGATAAATTTCTTTGTTCTGCTTAGGATTCTGGCCAATATTTCTTTGCTTCATGATATTATTAAAGGTTGACAGCAATATTACTGGGCAGGGGAAGGTGGAGACAGTTTTGTTTGGCAGCTAGGGTGCTACAGTTAGGCTTGGAAATCCTGAGTCTTACTGCTTTTTCTTGAAAGCACCTTTCTGAGTTTAAGTGGCTTCATATTTGGAAGACTTGAGATTTTGTGTTTCTTCTTCCAAACAAGGTGAAAAGCCTTTCCAGGTGACTGTTGGAATAATGCATAGCTTTGATTTTTTGAGTGTGAAGATTAGTTTGAGAACCTGTGGGTCTACCAAAAAAAAAAAATCCTTACCGTTGTTAAATATACCTTTTAATTTGTAATAACTCTTGAGAATGCAAGCATTGGCCATGCGTCAAGAATAGCTTTTTAAAAGTGGCTTCTTTTGTAACCGAAGTCCCACCTATGCATCGACGACAAGATAAATGACAGTGTGTGGACCATGGGATTAATGTGAATCATGTTTAGAAAATTTATAGTGCAAAATAAATCAGTTACTTTTTCCTTGATGAACATAAGATATTAGTACTTGAATCTGTATATAAATTATTGTCAGTTTTAGTTGTCTAATACAGCTCTCTTCAGAAGCAGTAACTTGGTGTGAGTTGGTCATTGGGTTCACTTCAGTTTGTCTTCAGTGTTCTTGATTCAAGTGTTGACTGTTTACCAATGGAAAAAGCATATAGACTGGCAAAACCTAAATCAGCTCTGCATCTTCAGAGAGCTAAATACTTTTCTGTTGGGGACCTACTATTAATTTCTCCTGCAAATTTCGATTGAGCTATTACAGCATAGCTTATAAGAAATGTCTTATTTTACTGCAAGATTTGGTGCCCAAGCGAGTGGAACACAGAGCATTCTAATCCCATGGGATATTTCTGAGCTTTGGTTAATTAACAGCTTCAGTGAGCTGGTATTCAGTCACTGAATTCAGATTTATTTTTTTTTCCTAATGAGCTGCTTTTGATTACTGTTGAAGTCCATTTCCTTACCCTGCCAAATTTAGGCTTTTAAACTGACAGTTTTACGAATTCCACTGGGTGATGGCATTGCTCATGAAATTCTGTAGCATCCTGCTCACCCTCAGTGAGATGGGAGAATGTGGAACAGGGCTGATTAGGGACAACAAATCTCCTGTAAGGTCCTTTGGGTGTTGAGCTGTTCCTAGGGATAGAGCATTCCTGGTTAAGCCTGTTCTGGGCTTAACTCCCTGTTCTTTTTGAGTGCCTTGTGAGGAAATACCTGCTAATGTAGCTATACAGTGGAAAATATTTCTTTATTCAAGGAATTTATCTGTATTTGCAGTAAAGTTTAGCTGAGTTTCCTATCAGCTTGATGCTGCAATACTTGTCTGTTTCAATCCTGTTTCTCTCTTACTTCTGTACTTAAAATTATCACTTTTTCCCCAGTGTTTCCAAGAAGTTAAGTGGCAAGCACATGAATCTAAAATATACAGTTAAGTTCTGAAGGGCAGGGTTTGTCTGTATTGTAAGAGGTCTTATCTTTCAGCTGGTGGCTGCTAGTATCCTGAAAGTAATTTCTGAACCTCATGCTGGATTTCCATTTGTTCTGTGTACTAGTTACATCTTATAAAGATACTCATTATACAGTTTTCCTCATTGGTTTTATACAGGGGAGGCTTAGCAATAGGAAAATATTCCAGAAGTTGTATGTCACAATTGCAGCATGTGGGCAAAGACATGTGAATACATGTGTGAGTGAAGAGGCTGGGGACAGGGGCACCGGAGAAAGAGTATACCATTCTTTCTTTGTACTCTGGAATGCAGGAGCCTGGAAGAACAACTGGAAAGATGAGGTATATATGAGGGTTTGAACACAAACTATGTAATTGCTGAAGTGCTTCCCCCTCCTCCTTACTCCTGCTCTCATGAAATACACCATTTTTAAGGTGTAGAGGTAAAATCCTAAAGAGGATTGTGAATGAAAATACTGCTTTGGGGGGGGAAAAAAATACATTCTGCTTTCTGCTATAGAATGTGTTAATATTTTTGTAGTGATTTTAGAGAAAATGACTTGAGAATGAATGTTATTTCTGGTGTTTTATTTATCTATCTCCAATAGTATGTCCAATGTTATCTGCCAGCAATGCTCCAAGATAGATGACTACCCTAAATCTCTACAAGAAAAAAAACCCCAACCAGCAAACCTTGTGGTGTTTAAAGTGTTTTCCATTTTTAGTGTGCTATTGCCAGTTAAAGCATATAACAACCTGGATCACTGTAGTTTACATTGCCAGAGACTTTGATTAGTTTTTGTCTGGGGTGGAAGAAGCAGCAAAGACATAAGAAAGAAACACTGAGTTTTGATTGAAGTTAGTGTCACCAGGACCTAGAAGCAAAGGGCTTCTGAATGTGGGCTTTTTCTAATGACATTCGTGACACTTTAAATAAAGTCCGTGCATTCATATGTCTAGCCATTGCTGAATTGTTCAGCCAGAGGGGTGTGCTTTGTAGTGTAGAAACTGTGTAGTTTCTGCTTTGATGCATGTCTTCAGATTTGTAAACAGCCAAAACTACAAATTTAATATGTAGAAGTAAAGAACAGCCCAAAAGCCTCAGTTGAGAAACTTAAAGTAGGCAAGAATACATCATTTTAAGACAAGTTTTCTCACTTAAAGTAGCTAAATATAACAATTAGTTGTGTATCAGTGATCTTGATTTTTTTTTTTTATACGGTGCTCAACCCATCATTCCCAGCATCTACCTCAACATGAAGTTGTGTTTTGTAGTAAATCTGACTTCTTTCTTGTCTTGTGTAACCTAAAGAAAAGTTTCTGCAGCGCAATTTAGGCCCTTAAGTGTACCTCTGCAACCTCTGTCTAAATCGGGCCTGGGATACCTCTGCTGCGTTGCTGTTGTCAATGTGTCTCCTCATGTTACAGGCAAACCTCATTTTTTTGGCAAGTTCAAAGTTTTTTACTGGAATTGATTCTATGATTTTGTTTTGTCGATCCTGGAATAATTCATTCCTGGCAGGTCTGGCCAGAGCTACTGGGCATTGCTAGGGATCGTGTCTGAGGCAACTGCTGTAGCTGTTCGGTGCCACCATTGCTAAATATTAGCCATAGACAAGTATACTAGTTTGAGGCTCTGCAGGGAGTGGGGAAAATTCTCATTCACCAAAATATTGAGGCTTTTTCTGTCTAAATCATGCCAGCATAAATTAAGAAAAAGCCTTGAAGGATCTCTAGTTACTGCAGTCTTGAATCAGGTTATTGTCTTGAAAAGAAAAAAAATTAGTATTACTCTGTCCTTTGACACCCCAAAGTAGTGGGAATAAAAGAAAACAGAGTAGTTCCTCTTGCAAAAGGCTACAAAAGAAAGTGTTCATGACACAGCAGCCAAGAGTTAAGAAACTAAAAGGAGTAATATGCTTGCATAGCTGATGGGAACAGTGAAGGCACCTTGAGGGTCAGTGTTAGATTTATTGGTATTTAACTTCATTAAAGATGGGCAAGACAGAATGTGTATAAACAAGTATGTGTATAAACAAGTGTGGAAGAGCAATTAAATGATCAGTTTTGATAAATGTATGTTAGAAATGTCAACACTTGATCCCTAGAATGCTCTAGATGTAATTTAGAACTCGAGAAAGAGACTTGGCCAGCCCACTGCAGAATTTGGTGTTGAGCTGCTAATCAACGTGAACATGTACAATGTCAGGATTGGAAATGGGTGTGTAGAAAATACAGTCATAAAGACATTTAGAGTATGGCCAGTTGTGCAAGGTAATTGTTAGCTGCCGTGATGCTAATAGCTCTTATAAGAGCTAACTTTGCTTTTTTTTGAATCAATCATACTGAGAGATGTGGTGTACTCTTCAGCATTAGAGCAAGTGAAAGAGAAAACCAAACTGGGATCCTCCACAGGTCTGAAGAGAGGTTCAGAGCCCTCATTAATAACATTGAATGTTAGTAATTTGAGGAATATCTGGAGATCCTGTAATTTAAAAATGAAGGTCCTGCAGGAGTCCTCTGAAGTGGAGCTGTGCAAAAGCAGAAACCCCTGCTGGTATTTTCTCTAAATACAGCTAAAGACCATATACATTCCCATGCCATGCTCCTGAGTGTATAGCAGAGAACACAGTTCTGTTGCTTGTGCTCCCCGTTTTATCTAGAGCTATTGAAATTAAATGTAAGGTTCCAAAGAACATGTACTCATTCATTCCTTTTTCTAGACTCTCTTAGATACACCCTTTGCCAAACTCAGGAAGAATATTTGCCCCATGCTGCTTACCTGCCATACACATCTGGAGGTAAAAGGTGATGTATCTTGCTTCAGATGATAATTTTGTCTTTTTGGCTTCTGCCAGATCTTTCAGTATTCCTGTGGAACCAAATTGTTCTGAGATTTGTATGGAAATAATTCAGAGCCTTCCTTGGCACTAATTTGCTCCCGCTGCGAAGGCTATTTTGTATTTGTAGTTAAGAATTCTCAAGTGTCCCATTTTCCAGGGGAGCTCAGACAAACCTGTTATCAAAGAGCTGTGATTGATTTTGTTGCATTACAACCAAACATTAATTTTCTTCTTTTGTTCCGGCGGGAGAAGGGGGTGTATGTTTTCCATCCCTTTAAAGATTCTCTTCATCTCCAAGCAGTGTGTAAACTGGCATATGTTAAATTTGAACATCAATGGAGAAAGCAGTACTGTAATTCACACATTTTGGTTTGACAGCTAGGTCACAAATATGCTAACATTCAACTTGCTGGTTATTATTGCTGCTCCTTTCCACAAGGGAAAATTAGTATGCACGTTAGAGGATGACTTTGCTACAAAGAATCATATAAACTAGGCAGGCGGCTTGATTTTTAACTGTTTGTGAAAAAGACTTTTATTTGTTACTGTATTGCCTGTCTGGAAGAAGTCAAACATTAATTTGAGCAGAAAGACTTGGAAATTAAACATATTTCCCTCACTTTAAATGCAGCCTGAACTCTGCTGAAACACTAGCTGTTTCCTCTTTTTTTTTTTTTGAGGGTGTTGCACTGGTGAATCACTGTTTGGTGCTGTGTTCATGATGTTTCATGTTAATAATTTAGAGAAATCTGTATGTCCTACCAGTGGATGCTTTTCCGTGTAAGAAAAAGGGGTTGTAGCAGCAAAGGACACCTGTTTTGATCAGTACTCTACTGTAGGGTGTAGTTGGAGCAACGAAGAATTGGGGGGGGAGAGAGAAGAACAGAAAAGGCAGGAATTCAAAGATCGCATCGGCATTCCTTTTCAAGAAAATACTGCTGGATTGTGAATCTATAATCAGAAGCCTCCTTGAATTTTTATGGCTTACTGGTAGGGACACTAGGAAGATTTACCAACAGCTGATGTTTTTACATTGGTTTAAAATAGCATCCTGTAAATTTGAAACACTTAAATAGTGCTCCATCAACTTGCCAACATAAAATTATACCTCATGCAAGTTACCCGGGGCATTTTTTTTCCAAATCAAGTGTCTTCCAGTAAGATTATTACTAATGTTTCTATTATACTTCTGCCCTCATCTCTGGTAGTATGATATGCTCAGCTGAAACTAGCAAGTTCTTGCTAAGTCGTGCTGGAAGTGCAAGCAAAATCTTAATTACTGAATTTTTGTTTACACTTTCCCTCCACAGCACCTGTAGAATTGGATTGTGGAAATACATAGAAAATGACTGTTGTATATGAGACTGCACTTTGTGTCTTTATAGGATAAGAATATAATTTACTATTGTGTATACTCTGTGCTATTGCAAATCATTTACCTGTCCTTAGTGAAAATGAGGTAGCGTGGTGTTCTTTATTTCTGTTTTTCAGGGGTAAAACATAGCAATAATGTCTTGCTCACAACAGTGAAGAAGTTTTCTTCATGACCCTTTCTTTACCCAGCCTTCTTCATCTTACGCAGTGATGGCTGCTCTGGAAATACTCTACAAAACTACAGGTCTTTCAAAGCTGCTTTAATGAAGCAGTAGGACGTTGTTCTTTTCTGTTTCAGCAGCCAGATAAAGCAGCCCCAGCTGAGCTTTCCCAGTGCACTCAAGTTAGTATCTGATCACTCTGCCCAGACTGCTACTGACAGTGCTTTGTACTTTTTGAGGCCCTTACCTGATAGGACCCAACCCAGAGCAGCTCAGTCAGGTTCAACCTAAATGAAATAGCTACTACCTAGCATGGCAATCTTCACAGTAATAAGACAGGAAAAAACAAAAAAACTTCCTCAAAAGAAAATTAACATTGTCTGCTTTAAACTCAACTTCAGCTAACAGTGTGTGTGTGGTTTTATACATACATACATACATATATATTATATATATATAAAAAATAAATATATGGCTAAGATTCTATATAAATTCCCACTAACACATTAGGGCAATGAATCTTTCAAGTGAAAAATTATGTTTTGTCTATCGTCACTTTGAAAGATATCTGTTGTTTTCTGGCCCTTCAGAGGGGAGTATTGACAAAGGTAGTACCTTTGGATCTTTGATTTAATAAATACAAATAGATAACAATACATTTAATTAAGCTTCAGACAGGAAGTTGTAGTCTAGTTCTTATTATCACTTATTTGCTTTGTGACTTTTAATTAGACAATTCAATTGTCCTTTAAAATAAAGGCAATAGTGACTGGCTTCTTGCAAGGGGCTGAATGAATGTTAAGCTTCTGTTAATTGAAAGTACTATTCTGAATTCTAGATATTATTAGTAGTTCACCAGATTAAGGGATAAAACTCTTCTGAGTGCTAGGCATTTTTCTCTTGCAAAGAGAAGCGTTGATTCTCAAAGCTACATTAAACTCTGTTCTGTCTTCCAGGATACTCTAACCTATTTGTTTTGTTTGAAAACAAAAAGTGAGTGAGAAGTAAAATTAGAAGCCAGGAGAAAGTATAATACAAAAAGCAAGTTTGACCTTCCTTTGTCTTAAACAGGGAGTTTCATGAAGTGACATGGTGGGGTGAAGGAAAAGACAGAAATGTACTGAGAATGTAAAGTCTAAGTGGTATGGAACCATCACAACAGCTTTCAACAGTGTATATGTATTTCACACCTGTGTTAGTAGTTATTCTACAAACATCTATAAATTAATGAAGTACACACAAATAAGAGAGAAATGTTCAAGCTTATCTTGTCATGGCTGCTAGTTAGCCAAAGGCATTAATCTACGTACTCTGCTAAAGCATAGTCCCTGTTTCAGGAGTTTGTTTCCTTTCCTGGAAGACAGTCTTGCAGCTTCACTTTACTGGAACTCAATATCCTCAGTAAGCCCACCTAGTGTTTCAAAAATATTTTGAGATCTTCCTTTGAGTGAGATGACTGATGGCTTAACCTGTTGATGGATTGCAGTTAGTGTATGTTTCCTGAGAGTGTCTAACAATATCTGATCTCATTTCCATATGTTGATTTTGAAACCTATTGTGGAACAGTCAGTTTCCTTTTTTATTTTTTTAATTCTTATTTTCACTGTATTCAGACACCAGAACATGGATTACAGAATCATGGGACTTCTAGGATCGGAAGGAACCACTGGAGACTAATTTAACAGCCCTACTCATGGCAGGGTCACCTGCAGCAGGTTGCCTAGGACTGTATTGAGTTTGGTTTTGGATATCTTCACAGATGGAGTCTCCACAATGTCTCTCTGGGCAACCTGTACCAGTGTGTGATCAGCCTCAGTGTAAAAACAGTATTTTCTTTGAATGGAAATTCCTATTTGAATTTATGCCATTACCTTGTGTCCTTTCACTGCGTGCCATTCTGAAGAGTCTGGTTTAGTCTTGTTCTCATGAGGTATTGATACACATTGATAAGGTCCCCCTGAGCCTTCTCTTTTCTAACCTAAACAATCTCAGCTCTCTGAGCCACTCTTCAGTTGTTCCTGTCCTCAATCATCTTCATGGCCCTGTGCTGGAACTGCTCCAGTTTGAACATCCCTCTCCTGTACTGGGGAGCCCAGGACTGGTCACAGTACTTACGGTGTGTATCAAGAGTGGGAGGTATCATCTCCCTCTGCCTGCTGGCAAGGCTCTTCCTGGTGCATCCTGGAAGACTGTTGGTCTTTTGTTTCAGGGGTACTTTGCTGACTCATGTTCAATTTCTTGTCCACCAGGATCCCCTGCGCCTTCCCTCCAAAGCTGCTTTCCTTCCAGTTGCCCCCCAGCCTGTGCTGGTGCATGGGATTATTTCTCTCCAAATACAAGACTTAAAATTTCCCTTCTCTGAACTTCATGAGGTTCCTATTGGCTCATTTCTCCAGGCTGTTGAGGTCCCTTGGAATGGCAGCACACCCATCTGGTATATCAACCACTCCTCCCCATTCATTTATCCTCTGACAACTTGCTGTTGTTCTCTGTCCCATCTTCCAGTTTATTAATGAAGAGGTTAAACAGTACCGGCCCCAGTATCATCCTCAGGGATGGATGCAACATTAGTGACTGGTCTCCAACTAGGCTTTGTGCTGCTGGTCACAGCAACCAGTTTGAGCCTGGCAGTTCAGCCAGTTTCCAATCCACTTGATTGTCCAATTATCTAGTCTGTATTTTGTCAGTATGTCCATAAGAAAGTTATGGGAGACTGTCAAAAGCCCTGCTAAAGTCAAGATAAACCATACCTCACCTGCTGAGCTCATCACTTTATTGTGGAAGGCTATTAGGCTGTTCAGGCATCATCCCTGCTTTGTAAGTTCATGCTGACTCATCACGTCCCTGTCTTTCATGTGCTTGGAAATAGCTTCCAGGATTATTTGCTTCGTCACCTTGCCAGGGTTTGAGGTGAGGTTGATTGGCCTGCAGTTCCTCAGATCTTCCTTCTTGCCCTTCTGAAAGATGTGACACTTGCTGTCTTCCAGTCCTCAGGAACCTTCCTCAACCACTACGACCTTTCAAAGATAATTGATAGTGGTCTCAATGACATTGGCCAGCTCCCGCAGCACTTGTGTGTGCATCCCTTCTCTACTGACAGTAAGTTTTCCTTGCTCCAGATTTTTCCACTGATTTCAGGGACCTGAGATTCCTGAAAGGCAGATCTTGTCAGTAAGGCCCAAAGCATAGAAGCCATTGAGTACCTCAGCCTTATCCATGCTGGCTGTCATGGTATGTTGTGCATCTTGTTCAGCAGGCCCACACTGTCCCTAATCTTCCTTAAGTTGCTGATATGCCTGTAGAAGCCTTTCTTACTGCCCTTCATGTCCCTCACTGGATTCAGCTTCAGATGGGCTTTCCCACACCTAACTGCATCGCTGCACTTGGACAGTGTCTCTGCATTCCTCCTGGGTCACTTGTCCCTGCTACCATCTGTTGTTATGTTTCCTTTTGATAGCTGAGTTTTGTCAGGAGCTCCCTCTTGATCCATGCAGGTGTCCTGCTACCTTTGCTTGACTTTCTGCACACTGGGATGGACAATCCTCGAGTTTGGAGGAGGTGATCCTTGGAAAAAAAACATGAAACGGCTGTCCTGAACCCCTCTGTTCTCCATGTGACTCCTCCAAGCAGGTCCCTGAATGGGCCGAAGTCCGCTTTCCTGGAGTTCAGGATCCTGCTATTTGCCTTGTTCCCTCCTCTCTGGATGCTGAACTCCACAACCTCCTGGTTGCTGCAGCCAAGGCTGCCCCCAGCCTTCACACCCCCTGTGCTGGGTCTGGCTGGGATGGAGTCAATTTTCTTTATAGCAGCCCGTATGGTGCTGTGCTTTGGATTTGTGACCAAAGTGATGCTGATAACACACCAATATTTTTGCTATTGCTGAACAGTGCTAATACAGCATCAAGGCCTTCTCTGTTTCTCACTTTGCTCCCCACAGTGAGTAGATTGGAGGTGGAGAAGAGTCTGGGAGAGGACACAACCAGGACAGCTGACCCCAAATGACCAAAAGGATATTCCGTACAGCATGACGTTGTGCTCAGCAATAAAACTGGGTAGGAGTTTTCCAGGGGTTGCTGTTGCTTGGGGACTAGCTGGGCATTGGTCGGCTAGTGGTAAGCAATAGCCTTTGCATATTTTTCCTGTGTTCTGTTGGGCCTTTGTCCTTGTCATTTTCCACACCTTATTAAGCTGTCTTTATCTCAACCTACAAGTTTTTTTCACTTTGGCCCTTGCAATTCTCTCCCTCATGCCTCAGTAAGGGGAGCGAGTGAGCGGCTGTGTGGGACTGAGCTGCCTATGGGGCTTAAATCACAATACCTCTGACCGGTTCTTCTTTCTTCCTATGTATAAAGTCCTGCAGAGCATCTCCCCTTGCTGGCTGCTTGATCATTGGTATCAGGAAGTCATCATGCATTCCTGAAACATCCTGAATTGTTTGTGCTCTGCTGTGTTGTCCCTCCACCAGATATTGGGGTGGTCAAAGTCTACATGAGGACCAGGGCCTGTGCATGTGAGGCTTCTTAAGTTGTCTGGAGAATGCCACAAAAATCCAATACTTCCTCCTGATCAGGTGGTTGGTGGCAGACACTCACTACAGTTTTGATCTGCCCAATGATTCTGACCCATGAGCTGTCAGCTGGCTCATCACCCTACCCCAGACAGAGCTCCATGCATCTCAGTGGGTTGCCATCAAGGGCAACTCCCCTTCCTCACTGTCCTGGCCCGTATCCACCCATTGCAGCAGCTGAGTTGTATGACTTATCCCGCCACGTTTCCATGGTCCAAATGAGATCGTAGCCCTGCAACTGCATGCAGACCTCTTAAGTCTTAATGTCTCTTCTGCGTGCTGTTGAGTTTTAGTGTACGGGCACTTCAGAGAGGTGCTCAGTCACGCTGGCTTCCTGTTGATACCATGACCAATACTGTAAGACCTATCACAACACAGAATGAACCAGTTATTGAATTTCTGAGGACACGTCCTTCAGCATGTTTCTGCTTTAATGGAGAGGAGAAGAAAGGGAAGTAGTGGAAGACCATGAACGCTGCTTGCTGTTCTCTGCTCCTGCGATCTACTATGCCTATTTACTCCCTGTTCATAGCAATAGAAAGTGGTTTTCTCCCCAGGGAGCCAGAAATGATCAGTGCAGTATTGAGAAATGTAGTAAAGATTGAGAGAGGAAAATGTTTTCTGACTTCTGGGGGGAATGTCAAGTGAAAGAACGTGAGGGTGTTTGGAGGAAATGTGATACTCAAAGGACAAATGATTGGAAGTAGGTGAAGACTACCAGATTTGAAAAGAAAGATGAGTGTACTCAGCATTAGGAAGAGAAGAGATCAGAATAAACAGAAATAATAAAAGGACTGGGCAATGTTAGTAATATATAATTCCTCAAGTGACAGGAAAAGAAAAAATGGTCAGAAGAAACAAGTACTTTTTTAAAGTATCTGTGCTTCATAAATAGTGTGAAAATGAAATGCTGTGTTCTGAGTGATCCTTGACTTTACTTTCTTTGTCCTGGGGTGTATGTAGGTTGATATGATCTGAAATGGAACCAGAGTCATTGTGCTTTCAAGGGCTTGATTCCCTATACTTTGCTTCAACGCTTTTCTTTCCTGCATCCCTTGGGTGTGATAATGGCATTCTGTGAATCGTAACAGCAGTACAGAACTTAATTAATGTTTGCAAAACACTTTGATCCTCAGATGAAGTGTGCTATGTGCATCCGATGCAAGATATTATTGCCAATAAGCACAGTCTATTTTTAATTCCAGCAACAACCCATTCTTGGTGCTTTTTCTATCACAAAACCAGCCACATGAGGATGGCCGTGATGGGTCATGCCAAGGTCCAGCTATCTCACTATCTATTCTCCAGGAATAGCAGGTGTTTAAGGAAGAGAACTGCAAAAAAGACAGATGCTTTATCTGGCAAAGCATCCTTCTAGTAATTTTAAAGTCTTTGTGATCTGGACGTTACACCCAGAACCTGCCCCTGAAGGGAATTCTTGTCCGTGCTGTTTCAACAAGTACTTGCTGAGCTGGAGAATTAACCTTGCATACCCTTCATACAGTGTTCTCCTACGTCTGAGAGAGAGAACCTAGAGGAAGAAAATCATATTTTTAGTCTGTAAAGTTGGAAGTAAATCTCCATCTACCACGATGACAAATGTATTTCAGTCACTAGAGGAAAAATTATGTGCTATTTGGTAGTTTGATATAACTGCTCATGGAAGAGCTCAGCATATGTTCTTTCAGCTCTCAGAATAGGATGATTTATTGCTTTAAATTTATCTGAATCTTTAAAACCACAGATTCATATCCAAGGAGACATCAGTTCTTCACCCTTGTGAGCTGGAGAACTGGAGTTAGATGTATTAATTCATATTAATAAAGATGCTAAAATCCTAACTTTTATGCAAATTAAACTAAAAATCATCAGCTCTGTAAGGAATTGCCTTGCCTTGCCATTACCTCACTTTTCCCCTCCCAGCTAACAGTGTTTTACAAAACAACTGTCATCAGTTTTTGGACTCATAAATAGAAATATTTGGAAATGTAAGAGTGAGATATATACATATATATATATATATATATATGAATGAACTGGAACCACTTTTCTGTTAAATTGTGTTACTATTTCCTGATTTGCACAATTTAATCAATTTGCACAATCAATTTAATTCCTAATTTAAAACCTTATTAAGAGAGTTCTATTCCATTTACCTGGGGAAATGGATAACTACTTTGTGAAGTTTTGGAAATATTTGGAGATGTGTGTAACGAAAGGGCCAATAAAAACATAAATTATCTCAACTGTATTTATCATATATTTCACCTAGTTCTCTGGCAATGCTGCTGATTTTGATAGCAAGCAGCCTACTAAATATTTTGTAGCATGATTTAAAAAATGAATAAACCCATAATATTTGCATTTAATTATCTGCCACGGAAGGTATCTCTTCCAAATCAAATTAGTCAAGCAGATAGTGCATGTTCACCAAATCTTTTTATCTTGGTCCTAGATTTTACTCTAGGTGGCAGAATTGTTCTATCTATGGCACATGAAGAACAGCTTGAGAAACAAAAAATGATTAATGGTGTACATGTCCCCAGTGTGAATAATTCTTGTTTCTTAATCAGCTGCCGTATTTTTCCAATAGTGTCAAATTTATCAGTAAGCAGGTAGAATTAATAAGCTGTGGGTTTTTTTGGGGGGAGGGGTAAACCTTTCTTCAAAAAAACTGCCTGACTTAATTAAAAGCTGCAGAATATTTTGTAAAGTATAATTGCTGTGAAATGCTGATACTTGGAGCAACTTTTTGGTAATGCATATGAACTGCCACGTATGTATAGTTTCCTAGGAGGGGTTGAGGTTGGGGGAAGAGTTAATCTTTTGGTTAGTGTTAATGTCAAATTCATTGCATATGGAGCAGTGAGATTCTGACACAAAAGGCATGTTAAACAGGGAGCTGGGGCACTTTAGACACGTTTGTAAGGAAATGGCTCTTTTAGGCTAAAATGCATATGCTGAGCAAGTGTGGGCTCTATCTGTGAGGTGCGTTGCAAGAGCCTAGAAGGACTGAGCTGGTCTGATGGTTAGATGATTACCCAGATTAACATTTTGACAAAAGCTCCACCCTCGATCCTCTAATTCATATAATTTTGGTTTGGACCATTGGATATAATTTCTTTGTTACCCAATGTAATAAATTTTAAGCGTAATCTCTTGTGTCCTCCTGACAGTGTTTCTGGACTTTAGTTTACAGGGGAAAAAAAAAAATGCTTTCAGGAGGATGGAGAATTAAATTAGACTCTTTAGGAAGTCAGGCATTTGGAGTATAGAAACTCTTTCTCGAGCTGTGTAGGGGTGTAGAGAATTTCAAAGATTTAATTTTTTTTCTCTTTATCTAGCTTTAATGATGCCAGTTCTTCTGTGTAGTGTTTTCATTGCCCCTGTTGCTACACTCCCTGTCCATCCTTGGCCAGTATGTTATTGCTACTCCTAAATGAAAACTATTTAGAAAAAAATCCTCTCACTGTGCTTACTATTTGTTCTAAATTTTGTAGCAGGGATGGTGTTGTGGAAGGTTTAAGCACTACTGCTTAGGGCTACTCTGAAGACTGATGCCCTTTGCAAGGTGGGAAGAGTTAGCTGGGCACGTAGCTATAACTATTGGAACATGGTGGGAAAGAAACAATAATTCTTTCAAAATTATGCTACATTTGACCAAAAACTTGCTGCATTTTTAGTGGTTTAAAAAGAGCGAAGCAGCTGTATCGTTGGCTTGCAAACCTCTCCTCAAAGTTGGGAAAAGTGTAATTTTTTTTTTTTTTCCCCCTCCTCACAGAAAGTAGAATTGTTGACTAAATGCTTGTCTTTGGTTTGCAGACTGTCTAGGCTTTTTTGTCCTCTCTAAGATAGGCTTATTGCAGTATTTGGAGTTGAAAGCACCCTTTACTCACACTGAGCATAACTTTCCTCCCTGAAGGATTCTTTGAGAGAAAATGGAGCCACTTTGTAAATGCAGGCAGTATAAATTCTCTACATGAGCCTGAATACAGTCCTTGCCTGAGCACAGCAGAAGCAAGAATAGAAGGTCGAAGAGTCCCATGGCAATGTATCCATGGATACTTTTGAAGTGCGTTTTTGCTTGATTTCACTTCACTTCAATCAGAAGTTTGTAAGGGTGTGTGGGAGTACCTAGGGATATGTCACGCTAACTGATAAAGGGTGTGGGGAACGTGGGAACGTTTATTTCTGTGAGATTATCTTAGGTCAAGGGCCTCGTCAAATGCGATCAAAAGGAGAAGGGGGAAGCAATAACCAAAATACAGAGACACAGACCTGACAGAGAAACATGATGGGACAAAGACAAGAAACAAATAAAAATTGATGGGCTATCAGGAAACTGCTGGCAAACGGGGACTTTGCAGCTGTAAGGTTGCAAACCTGAGGGTCCGGGAAGCTGCGGTGGGTGGGTGGTACTGCACAAACCGATGGGGGAATGTGCCAGGAAGGGGATCGGGCAGGATTAAAGTGGACGTAGACAAAAAAGGACGTAAAAGCAGTTACTCACTTGTAAAATGGGGCTGGTCAACATGTTGTCTGGCTCAGCCCTACGCCCGGTCACCACAGTCTGCCCGATCCTTCCGATCACATCCTTTGGTAACGATCTCTGTGCGCTCTCCCTCTGCCTCCCCTGCGTGCGAGTGCCACGAGGACGAGGTGCCAGCCGCAGGGGTACTGCTGTGGGTGGATTTGGGGCAGCTGGAGTCAGACCAGGGGTGCGGGTGCCCCCAGCCTGTGACGTCAGCTAGCGGAGCCAGCGGGCTCTGTGTGGCACCCGCTGGAGCGGGCGGGGGTCCGGGCCGGGGGCGGTGTGAGGGAGGGCCTGGGCGGCTGCAGCGGGCCTGTGGGCCGCAGCCCGAGCGCTGGCTGCTGAGGGGCGAGTGGGGCGAGTGTGTCTCCTCCAGACCAGGGGTGCGTGTGCGTTCGCTGGCAAATCTCATGCAGGAGCAGCCGGCCAGTCGGAGAGGCCCCAGATCTGGGCAGGGGTCAGAGAGGGGGATCTTGGAGGGACAGAGGGGCTGTGCCGGTACTCGGGGGATCGGCAAATGTGCTTGTGAACTTAGAGTGTGGTGTGTGAGGCTTCACGAGTGACCTCCTGTCTCTACCGGCCGAAGAGGAGGGGACATGGCTGTCCGTGCTTGTGTTTTAGGTAAGTCCTGTATGTAGGCGCTGCTGAGGGCAGCGCCTTGCCTGGGGCAGCCTGTGCCGCCGGCCATGTCGGTGTCCTCTGTGCACGTGTGTGCCTGTGTCCGAGCGTGTGACTCGGGGACACGCGCGCAGCTTCGCTACCGGTTGAGCATGCACGCGGCAGCCGTGTCCCTCAGGCTGGGGCTGGGGTCCGGCGGCCGGGCAGGAGCTGTTGGAGGTGGCTGTCGCTCCTGACATCACTTAGCAAAGCTTTTTTGTTCTAGAAAAAATTAAATTATAGGAAAACCATGCTGCTGAGAATTTTTTTTAAGCCATGAAAAACAAAAGGAAGTTTAAATAATTAAAATTTTGAATGCAAAAGTTTCAGGAAAATATGATTATTTGAATTTATGAAAAAGCTGCCAGTCAACTTGGCTCAAACACTCTTAAATATTTTTAAACAGGAATGGAAGAATACTTTGCCTATTTTTGAGCTTCAGGTTTATTTATGTATAACTCCTCAAAGCCTACAAGTTTAGCATTTCTATAGACTATAAAAGGAGCTTTTTATTGACTAAAACTGGTATGAATTTGTACTCTTACTGCTTCTAAAAAAAATAAATCAACACTATTACTGAATAAAATTGAAGACTGCCTTTGATTGCTCAATTTGTTTGTAAGAAATCTGTTGTGTTTACTTCACAAAACTGTAATTGGTGATGTATATTTGTGGGAATATTTTGACTCTCAAGGGATTTTGGCACTCTGCATGCTAACTAGTGCTACCATAACATAACCATTTATCATTAGGAAGTCTTGAAGGTCTACAGCATTAATGCTGCTATGCACCGCTTGATATGACAAGACTTCTGTTTCTATAGATTATTCATACCCTGTTGTCAATGGGAAAGGTTATACAAAATTCTGCTTAATGTAATCATTTTTCTTAATTTGTAGTTTCTTAATTTTAAACAAAATACTTTCTCCTTGCTATAGGACAGTTGAAGTAATCCTCTTTAGCTTGTAACTGCAATTCTTGTGCTATTCTATTTTGGGAGAATAGGTTTATATTATCACTTCTCTATAAAATTATTCAGAGGTCACCTTTTTCGACATCATTTTTCTTCTAGCTTGCTCTCTAGTCACCATGAGGAGATTCTGTTCTCTGTGAAGTGGGATGCTCTATGCTAATATTGTTTAATGTGTTTTCCACAGGGGTTTGCTATCAAGTAACATAAAGTGATGTTCAGGAGGTGAGCGTTATCTACCTTTGTAGCTGCTCTCTCTACTAGAAGAATGTCATACTTTACATCTTTTTAATGTTAATAAAGCTATGTTACAAAAGGTTTTTGACTCTGTGTTTTATCCCGGAGAAACCATAAACGGAACCTTTACACCCACCCATTTACTGTGTATTGCACACATTTTTTTTTTTATGAGCTGCAAACAGTATCTATTCCACCTTTATTAACATGGCATTAAGAAAAATTGTCTTTGCTTCTCTCTGAGATGTCAATGTATGTGTTTTGACCTTCCTCTGTATCAGTGTTCCCCTCGTTTTCCTTTAGCAATACCGTTACTACTGAAACACAGCAATTGAAACGATTTGCCTTGCCTTTTGAAACCACTGTGCTGTGCTTATGTCTGCCATCCTTGGGGAGCCACCTTCATGCCATGGAGCCTGTTGGGGGAAGCTTGGCAAGGGCTGTTTCTAGAAGCTAAAGCCAGCTTGCCCGGTGGAGCTGCTGTAATTTCACTGAGAAAACCTGGAAACAACTTAATAAAAAGTACTTGCTCAAATATTTGGCCTCTTAATCAAAAGAGAGAAGTCAGGTTTCAGGGTTTTGTATTCTCAATTTGAGGTTTTTCTCCCTGGAAATCATATTTTAAGAGAAGCAGAGGCCATTTTAGGGGATGGTTATAACATTATATCTGGTATGACCTGCAGAGAAGAGAGAGGTGCGAGAATCTGTGATTGCCTAAGAATACTTTAGGACAGGCAATGTAACTATTTTGTAGGTCTGATGATTTTAGACCTACAAAGAGCCTTTGAAAGAATTACCTGTTGACAGGCAGCAAAAAATAATTTAAAGTTCAGTAGTTCTCAAAATACTATTTGAGGAAAGGTATATTTTCTATGCTGCATATCTCAAATCCAGTTTTTAAAAAGGAATATTACGATACAGTAAGTGCTGAACCCCCATGCATTAATGGGGTTTACTCAGAATAAAGATAAATATTTTGGAATGAAAAGGTGTTTCAGTGGAGTTTGATGCATGCTGGAATATTGCTTAGTTGTTAATCATAACATTGTTGGATTACCTAAAATGTGTCCTTAGCTAAAGTTACCTTATAGCTTTGCCCTTAAAATGTGCTGTTTGTGGACATTAACTCACCTTGCCTTTTGGAGGAGGAGGATGGTCTTCCTCCTGCAGCCACTGGCAAGGTGACAAGTCTTTTCTTCATTTAAGGCACTCCCGAGAATCAGACAGTTGTTCTGCTAGTGTTGCCTGTCCTTCTTCTATACTATAATGGAGATATTGCCTGTTGCCTAAATGTCTGATTTGCCTCTGTGTTTTTGGCCTGGAGTGTTTTTCTGTATCTGGGGGAAGAGAGAGCAGTGTCTCTGCTTTGCTTTAAAGGGAAGTGAGAATAGGATTTGTTTCATATTACAGAGATACAGTTTATCAATTTACAACTCTTAAGGAAGAAACAAGCTTCCAGGGGTAAATAATGAACAGTCTTAGGGTGTAGCTGGTATATTCTTACCCTCCTAAAGAAGAGAGGAGTCCAGGGACTTGCTTTAAAAGTGCTAACTGTGATTCCTTGACTGATGTAAGAGTTCATTTAACTTCAACCTAGACCCAGTAAGGTAGCAGGTTTTTGGGAGAGGAGGACCACCTCGCAGCTAATAAAGATTCAACCTCGTACTTCAAAATCCATGCAGATGCATCAGTCATCTATTTTTGAAGAATGATTAATACTGGAACGTTATTAATGATTCAAAATGGCAAAGCCTAGATTGAATATATGGCGCACAGTGGAAGATGAAGGATCATGAAAAAAAGAGGATTATTGTGTCAACAGGGGATTGGAGATCCTTGAACAGACTGGATCCATTTACAGACTGGTTTTTCAGGAGTTAGGGAATTTTAATTTTTTTTTTTTAAAAGGCAATTCCAGTGAAGATACTCCCTGGAAACTAAACAGTTTTAAAATTTTACTTCTCACAAAAGATTTTTCCTGAGTGGGAGAGGCATTTGTGCTTGCAGTCTTACTTAACAGAATTGGAATGATGAGTGTTTAAAATCCAATTCGAGGGAAAACTCTTGATTTGCTTAAAAATGAACTTCTGGGTGGAGGAAGAATGGGGAGAAACAGCCAATTTTACAGAGAAAAGACTATTCCATCTTAAATCATGCTTAGCTACATAAAACTCGTATCAGAGTAGACTCTCTGGCTGCAGGGAGTAATTTGTGTTTTGTTTTGTTTTTTTTTTTTTCTTTCCTGTAAACACCACAAGAATGGCATTTTTTAAAAGTTTGGTCAATATGCTAAAACTCTGTCCATTACATGTTGAAGTAAGTTTTTAAGTTTCTCTTGATGTAACTCAATACCAATTTGCCTGTATTTCAGTAGTTTTTTAGCATTTCTAGTATCTGCTGACTAATACATGTGAATACCTGATTTTTTACATAGAGGCCTATGTTAGTTCTAGGATCATAGAACACCAGGTTGGAAGGGACCTCAAGGGTTGTCTGGTCCAACCTCTCTTGGCAAAAGCATAGTCTAGACAAGATGGCCCAGCACCGTGTCTAGCTGAATCTTAAGTGCCCAATCAACGTTGAAAAAGCTCCCAAACATTTCAAGATCTGATTAGAAAAATAATTTCCATTCCCTTCATCTGAACAGACTCTTAAAATATGATATTTATTTGTAGTAATTGGAGTGGAAGGATTTACAGCAAAGCAGCCTATCTTTCCTAACGTTTAGGATGGCTGAACTGTCTCAGGCTCCTCCATTTCTGGCAGTGAGGCTCTGCCTGCTCTTCTGCAGGTCTAGATTTACTATTTTGTTAATTCTTCTTTTGTAGGCTTTGGGGTTTTTCTCCTTTTACGTTCTCCCCCCTCTATCATGGTTGCTGGAATGGGGAAGGTAAAAGCAGGGAAGATTGAGAGCAGCCTGGCGTAAGCCCTGAAAGCAGCCTACCTGGCACGGCTGACTCTGGTTTCCACAGGTCTGCGCGTCTCACGTGAAACTCCTGAAGCAACGCACGGTCGGTTGCACAGCGCAGGGGTGTGTGTACGGCATGGGGGACAGCTTACACCCGCAGGCAGCTGAGTGTCTTTGCAGAGACTATTCAGGTCATATACACAGAAAAGAGAATACAGCAGTTACCCAGTGCAGCTACTGTGTGTGTAGCTTGGTAATGTATTTTCAATGTCACGCATACTTTTTCAGAAATTTTATTCTTCTTTTTTAAGGGTCAGATCCTATTACTTCTAAAAATTGGGTAGTGTTTTAGGCATCACCTTCAGTCTGTTTTGTGCATGTCTGTATATGAGAATATACTTACTTACGTTCTCATGATTTCTAGGTACTATCCTTGAAAACTTTGGGGGCTGCAACTCTGTATTCATTGCCTTAATCCCAATATTTGCAATGTTACTTCTATAACTGGGAACACTGCTTAACCTGCAGTTCTTCGTTTCTTTCAGTTATGATAACCAGAAAATCAGGAATAAGGAGAACAGAATATGGGGGTGGGAAAAGGGTCTAACGTTCTTTAACCTCCTACAAAGGTCAAGCCATCATCTGTAAAGACTCCCTTCTGTAGACCAATAATTTGGACACCAACACCTGTGGTGAGGTTGTACCCTTGTCATACCTAGTCAGTACTGAAATATATATTAAAACAATTATATCCTACTTATTGTTTTAAGGTACTACTATGTCTACATCACTACTACACTGCATCAAGAGTATAAATACTCTGGTGGGGAGATGGAAGGAATAAGAAACCTATTTCCTGCTTTACACACTGAAAGCTTCCTAAAATTTGTTGTTGTGGTGGGATTTGTTTTTTTCTTTTCCTTAGTATTGGACACATGATATTTATGCAATTAAACCTTATTGTCTAAATTAGAAATCCTTTTTTTTTATTATTTGTGAGAAGGAAGGGAATCTAGTTTGTCTACAAAGATAACCCCAGTGCTGTACCCAGCCAGACTTTTGTGTACTCTGTTCATCCATGTGGTACCCCAAAATTAGCTTGTTTAAAAGCAGAGAGAATCAATAATCTCTAGTTTTGACTTAATCTAAGTGGTATTTAGTCATGTGACCCTGGACTGGGAACAAATTTACCTGAAGATCTTCAATAGCTCCCTTTTGAGGAGTAATCAGCCTGTGGACAGAGTGGAATACTGCAGCCGATGTTGTTTTCCAATGACACCCAAGTCACCTTATTTCACTGTGTTAGAAAAGCTCAGAGGCTGTCACTCCAACTACTCCTCATTATTTGGAAAGACTCTTTGGAGTTCTGGAGTCTGTGCTCCATTATTGTTAATTAAAAAAAAAAAAATCTCCTCACTCAGTATAGCCTATAAAAAAAAAAAATAAGGCTTATGCTAAGCATATTAAAGAAGGCATTAAACACTGCCTGTGGCATTGTTCCCCAACACTGCTGGCCTGGGGGTAGTGATACTGAATGAGTCGTGTGCTGCAGGCATATTGTATTTTGTTCTTCCCTTCAGCTTGAATTCAAGTTTTTAATTTCCTCTGCCTGTGAGCGGTGTTGGAGGGCATCATGGGCAAGCAGCGCTCATGAGTGGTAGGGGTGTAGGGCTGGCCTACAACGCATCTCCCTTTGCTGCCTCTTATCTGTCACATTTGTGCTACTCGTTATGGATTATTCCCAAAGTTAACTAAATTCCCTGAAAAGTTTCATGAACTGAAAACTAAGCTGGCAGAAAAGCATGTAGTGTATCCGAGACCTGCCGTATGATGACGTTACTAATGCACACAAGGGGGCACAGTTATGCTTTCCCACGCAACTTTAATGTCTTAATCTATAACATCTCAGGAAATTAAGCAAAGATTCTCCTGTTCTCGGAAAATACTGGGGTGTTTACTACAATAACATATTAAGCTGTTCAAATTCTGAGTTGGCATTTCTAAGATGTTAAACTATAGTTTAAACCCCATCTCTCTAACTGCTACAAATGTAGATTTTTGATCTTCAAAATATATCAGTGGTGCCTATCGCATGTAGGTATTGCACATTAACACACATACACTAGCTGTGAATTACGTGATCACTTCTGAATTGTTGGTTTTCATCCACATTAAACAATTATAGCTGATTTTAATAGCACAGCTTGCTTTCCTTGTGGGCTGTTGAGGAAGGTTAATTTAATAATCTGTATCACCTTAGCTGTCTCTTCATCATCTTGTGTAGTTTTATATTTACATGGATCAAAATGTCCACTTTTTCCCAGGTTATTTGCTTTAGAGAAACCCAAAACTAAGCCAGCAAAACTCTTCATATTCTGATGGAGAACATAAAAAATAATTGGTTGTGATGCTACTAGAAATGAATTTGAAACACTGATGCATGAATGCTGAAATGTTTCTATTGAACTCTTTGGAAAGGTTGTGTCTCATTAATGTATGCCATCATCTATACGAAGTATTGGGTGAAACTGGAGCTACTAACATTTTTACTTATTTTCCATGCAAAAATCTGCTCCCCTAGAAAAACATTAGGGACTTGATCCTGTTTGTGATACTTGAGGCCAGCTCACATGTAGTTTCCTGTTTAGACTCGATGCCTACGTCTTGCAAATGTTAAGCTAATTCAACCCCCCAAAATGGAAAATAAATAATAAAAGGTTGCATGGAATTTAATCTTCAGTGAAAAATCCAAGGATGGCTAATTCATGAGCTTCACTTAATTGTTTTCTGCCTTCACTAGAGAATTGGTTCAGACAGGAACAGACTTAAGCATGAAAATTTGATCCTAGGTTCTGAAGTTTTTAGACAGAAATGTCTTTTTTTTTTTTTGCTAATTCCTACTGTCCTCAAACAATGCCTTGTTTTCCAAATAACAGCAAAGTGTAATTTTTTGTTTGTTTGTTTTTTTACATGCACTGAAGAAAAGTAGTTGTGCCTGAATTGTCTCTGTGGCAATTTATACAATTATGCAGTTATTATCTTAAATGCTTGTAAGTAGGGCTCAATCATGTTGGAGTGCAAACACAAAGCAATAATTAGTCCTCATCTCTGAGACACTATAAGTTAAATGGACCTGATGGGGATGCAAGAAGAGTAAGCAACACAGTACTGGCAAGTGTTCATGTTAATGTCATGATTATTTAAATGATAGGATTTAGTTAAAGTTTTACTGAATTGAAAGTCAAGAGAAGACAGCAGGTGTGTGTGGGGTCCTGGTCTTCTGCAGTTGTCAAGGAGAATATACTAAATATGTTATAATCATGAAAATAAAACTTTTCCTAAAACACCGAAGTGTGGAAATGTGGTGAGGGAGGGGCGAGAGTGTCCCCTTGTGCTGGGCTGTTTCTGTTTCTGGCAGCCACATGTTCATACAGGAACGTACTGTTGTTTTAGAGAACTGCTTCCCCTCCTAAAGAGACAGGGGTGAAGACATTTTGGAAATTTGAGCCTACCAGAGGGTGTCCAGAAGGCTTGCACTGTGAAACCAATTGGACCACTGAAACCAGTAGAAAAGATTGTGTAAGCTAGGGCCTACATACGCTGTTGAAACACTACCTTACTACTCTTTGTACTTTTTGGACACTGTCCCAAACATGTCTGGGAACACCTAGACCCTGGCCAGCTATGTAGCTTCACCTACTAAACATCATTTTACTGAATGCCAGGAATAACCTTTTACCCTACCCTTGGTGTTTCGCTGCTTTTCTTGGGGAAAATAGGTTTGTATTTCACTTGAAAATGAACTGGGATACCTTTCTGTGAACCTGCTACGGAAGGGACTATTTCTGCCTATGTTTGGAAATGGCAATGCATAGTAGAAAGTTTTGGTGCCCTAGAAAGGTCAAGACTTTGGCTTAAAAATAAAACACTTTTGCCAATACAGCTGGTGTAAAACAAGCTTGGATTCAAAGATGTTTGAGAACCTAGGACCTGCTATCTCCCAAATGCTTTGCTGATACAGTGTTGTAGTGTTGACTTAGCATAGAAGTGCTTATACATGCTTTGGCATAAGCTTTTACTGTATATGAGGTCTAACTGGAAACCATTATCATTGAAGGAGAGAATTATTTATATTACATATTACTTTATATGTAAAGTAATATTATGCTAGATATAATTACCAAGCGGTAATGGTTTTAAACTAAAAGAGGGTAGATGTAGACTGGATATAAGGAAGAAATTTTTCAGGGTGGTGAACCACTGGCACAGGTTGCCCAGAGAGGTGGCAGATGCCCCATCCCTGGCAAAATTCCAGGTCAGGTTCGATGGGGCTCTGAGCAACCTGATCCAGTTGAAGATGTCCCTGCTCATTGCAGGGGGCTTGGACCAGATGACCTTTAAAGGTCTCTTCCAACCCAAAGTCTTCTGTGATTCTAGGATAAACATTTTATGCATATAACTAATTTTCAATATATACACACATGCATATACTGTCAGTGCAATGATATTAATTATAGGCCAGCTGTGCCTGTCTGATCTTACAACCTTACAATATTCTTTGGTGCAACACTTCATGTATTCTGACGATATGCATTTCATCAATAATGTCTGTATTTCTTTCGAGAATGCCTCTGCAGAGCTCAGTATCTATAGACTTTCTTACAGAACTTATACTAGCCTACTGCAAAGGGTCACTATTAATTTTTAAGGAATAATTGAAATAAATTTTACAAAAATCTAGACATACCTATGCTGTTATGACTGTACAGCAGCAAAATCCACCCCCATAAAATCAACAGTTATGATTGCGAACAGTAGATAGACATTTCGAATTCCTTTGAATGCAGTGAGTTTTGAATATAGGGTGCAGCACAACGGAGTTAGCGGCCTAATTTTCAGGACTGTTGAAGCTAAAGCTTCTTTTCTGTTGTTGAGCAAGTAACTTTTATATCACAAAGATGCTTGCAGTTTCATGATGAGAATCTTTGTGAAGGGAAAACGGTTAACTGATTTCCATCTGCGATCAATATGAAGCTGACACAGAATCTTTGCTCTATCAATTCCAATAGAGTTGATAGGCTGCTAGATGAAGGGTTTATAGTGGTGTTATTTTTGCCCCTTCACTTGTATATTATGTGTATGTGATGTAAAAGAGACTCTTCTATGTTCTCTTTGTTTCTTCTTCTCTGCTCAGAGGAGCTTGCAAGGTTAATTTTTTGTGCGTGACAGAGTGTCTCCAGCTCTGAAGACTCTTTGTTCACAGAAAATCTAAACGATGTCTCCCAAAGACTGCGGGTAGGTTGATGTTGTTGCCTGAGCAAAAAAAAAATCAGCTGCTGTTTCTCATGAAATGAACGCCTATACTTTTTGTTGAATCCGAGATTATCTCTGAAACGATCTTTATGTATCATGATTGAATAACCACATTCACAGCTTGGGGAGAATGCAGAGGCAAATACTCATGAGCCATAATAAACAGTAGTTAGATAACGAAAAAAAGCCATACCCAGATGGGCTGTGATTTCTGATACTACAGTCAGGCACAATGAACATGCAGATCGAAAATAAGTATGGGTTGTAGCTGTTTATGGAAATACAACTTAGAAGAAGCTGAGGAGCTAGGTTTAGAGATAATAAAGTGTAGGAATCTCTGACTTACAGTTGAGGGGACAAAAATATCTTGGGGACAACAGATATTCCTTGCTTCCAAAAAGGCTTTTCTCTCTTCTAGTTAAATGTTTTATGAGAGGAATACCTAACCTTGGAACAATGGTATGTTGTGATATGCCTTAGGACAAAAAAAAAGCTAGGAAGGGTTAAGGCTGCTTCTCTAGATGGAGTTGAGGGAAGCTGTTGTGTCTGATCAAGAAATGATCAGAAGGAAATGATTGCTAGAGATGTAAGCTTTCCTTTTCTCTGCTACTAAGCCGAAGAATACCTACGTTGTCTAGTTTCTGAGAAATATAAGTCTGGATGTGTTGTTAAAACCGATTTTGCTAGTGTTCACTGATCTTACTGATCTTTATAGATAGCCTCACATGCTATATAGGGTAATGCTAGAAATAACCTTCAGCAAAAGCTAGAAGAGACCATCTTGAAATGACGGAAGAGAAGTTTTACCTGGTGACTCTGCACTTAATGGAAAAACTTTCGTTTCACTAAAATACTGTCCTGTCTACATGATTGCTGGCTGTAATAACCAGGCATCTTGGTATTTAATCAGCTTTCCTCCTGGAATCTGTGAAGTACAGAATGGTGTTTCATCCGTTTATAGATTTAGGGTGGGTGGGTAGGGGAAACAAGTTGCTTAATGTTTTTGAGCATCTCACTTTAAGGTCCTTGCTCAGGACGATAGCAATTTGATTCTCTAGCCAGGCCGGGGTCTCCCAGGCTTCATCAAATTCTTGACATACGAGAATGGAAGTGTTGGAATTAGTATCTTTTTGGGTCCCAGCCAGAACATTTTTCATAAAGCCAAAAAGACTGGAGTGCCTTGTGTGGATGGCATTCTGTGAATGTGAAAATGATATTTTTCAGAAGTTTTCAAAATGGTTGGTGCTGATATTGTAGTGGGTCTGGCAGACATTTAGAAAATACTTCCTTTAACAGTAAGACTGTCTCCAGCTATAAGCTAGGACTTGGGAAATTGGCTCCATAGCTTTGTCCTTGAATTGCAATCTTATCTTGCCATCTAATTTACTCTGTTACTCTATGTTTCTATCTTTAAAGTGGCTTTAGTATCTCTCCTACTGGATGTTCTGAAAATTGGAACGTGTATACTGCCTTGAGGCTTTCAGGTGAACAGCAAAATGGAATTGCAAAGGTTACTAGTTTTGCTATTTGCTGGCAATCTAGAATGTGCTTGTATTCCTAAGGGTTAATACAAAAATAAATTTAGCTTAACACAGTTGTCAGCCAATTTAAGGTGAAGATTTCAGAGATTAGTTCTGACAATCCTGTGGAACACACCATATGTCATCTTTAGAACACTGAAGTCGGTATTCCTTCTGGTCTTTGTTATGAACTTAATGAGGTTAGAGAAATGTCCTCTGTCTTTTACAAGACACAAGGGTAGAAGGCCCGGATTTGAAAAATACTGATCAAAAATGTATCTTTAGTGAGAAAACAAATTGAATTATGCTGCTGATTTTGTTCCTATGGTGCTTCTCAATAAAAGTTTCATCACAAAATAATTTAATTGTAATTGCTCATAAAAACCACAACCACAATTTTTTACAAGCCAGAGTGGAATCCAGTAGGGATGACTGACAGCTCGTTTTGAGTTTTGCTTACTGTGTTTTAGGATATACAAGCCTGACATGGTAAACTAATAGTTATAACAAAGGTGTAGGAGCTCTTGGCTGCAGAGATTTCTGGGTGGGGATCACTGGAGGGAAGAGCCACAATCTTCCTCAGACTGAAAGAATTGACATGCCCTAATGCCAGCATCCCCCAGGCCAATTACAGTGTGATGATTTTTCATTGTTTCACTGCTCCAGATATAATGAATCTTGCTGTTATGACAGAGAAATATTTTTTAATATGAGAAAAGAGACTGGAAATAAATTGTGCATCCAGCTGCCTTGCTGGCTGTATTTTTTGCTGTCTGAGTCTCTTAAATGACAACTTGAAGACTACCTAGTTGCTGTGCTATCTGCTCTGATCATTTTGGGTATATGTATCTCTTTCATCCATCAAACAGTTAGCCAAAAACGCTTCTAAGTAAAGTCTTCAATATTGGAAGACACTGGAAACTGAACCTCTAGGTTTTAACTATTGTTCTTATGTAGTTTTTATTCCATACACCAAATTAGAGTAAGATGTTTGTATTTTATATTTATCTTTAGCAAATTATAGTTGAGAAATACTTGTAGAGATTTTCCTTCCATTTTTAATAAAAATTGCCTCATTTTAAACAAAAAACTTCCTCACTTTCTGCTGCCCATTTGATCTCTCCTTTTTTAATCAAACGTAAATTTTGAAATACAGGATTTAGGGATCATGCTAAGTTCTTCTTTTTAATTTAAAACTAAAGCAGGAAAATAAATGGGAGCTCATTACTTATTTTTTCTTTCACTGTTGAAAGTATTCCAAGCAACTGAAATGAGAAATGTCATAAATGAAACCAAGGTGATGTTAGAAATAAAGTACTTTTTTTGAGACTGCCTAGGATTTAGATCAAGAGATTGGAAGTGTTTCTGACTTTACTATTGATTTGCTAGGTGATGGTGTTTAACTTCTCTGGATGTTTTTGCAGTCGCTCTTATCTCATAAGATTTTCTTACACTTTGCATCCATATTTTTTTATTAACTGATACGTGGAGGGAGGAGAAAAGTAAATAAGGTGCAAAGAGAGACACTGACTCCTTATCCAAATACTATCAACATATAAGAAATCTTTCTTTCTGGAAAGAGATAAGCTGCAGAATACAACACTGATAATTCTAAATGGATTGAAGTCTGCATATATTTAAGATGAATGATCAAAAGAGCCAAGTGGCACAAAGCGCAAATGGGATATGAGAAACAACGGTAATAATGAAGGCAATTAGTTTACTTTCTCTGAGAGAACAAGATGCTTGCTGCCAACTGAATATCAAATTGCCTGGCAGCTGGGGATGGTGCATGAGGGGGCAGGAGCAGAGTGGTGAATTGGCAGCGGTTATCTTTTTCTCTGTTTCCCAAAGAGGTTCTGGGGCTGGAGCAGATGGGAGAAGGACATCCCTTCCTGCACAGACAGGGCTGACCTGCCTTCTAGGACAGAGGGACCCTGTGCTGGTGAGCTGAAATTTGCTGCAGGTAGCTCTTCTTGGGAGATTCTCCTGGAAGTGCCTCCAGCCCAGCCCCCAGGGATGAATTAGTGCTTTCCTAAAAGCCAGAATGTCAGGACGTCTTTAAATCTGATGAGATGAGTTTTTGACAAGGGGAATGAGGTGGTGAGGGTTTGATGAGCAGAGATGGACATCTTCCAGAGAAGGAGATTCGGATGTCTGATTTCTATGTTGAAAATGTAGCTTAGGGTGATGGCTAAGTCTGCCTGTGATGTGAAACAAAAAGTAAGAAAACAGCGATGTACCTGCTCAACTGAGGACAGATAGAAGGCTAGAAATGGTGCCCTGTAGCTGTTGGCCTATAGGAATGGATTACTAATAGTTGAATATCAATGGAATTTAAATTCTGTGATGAAACTCTCCCTGCATGGCTTTGTAGGGAATACATTCGGATCTTAAAGGGCAACTAAACTAAGTCATCCTCTCATACTCCAGAAGTTAGCCTGTGACGGAAACTCTCCTCATTGAGGAAAGCTACTATGAACACCTTTTTTTTTTTTTTGCTGGTAATGCTGCCGATAGTAAAGTATGAGTGCAAGGTATGTTTGTTTCTTTTTGTAATTTACTACGTTTTTATGAACAAATCACTCATAAATTACAAAGTTCAGAGTCTTCCTAACCTGGTTTTAGGAGTTTCAAGTAAATGAAGTATTTATGACCTATGCCTGCTGTCCTGGCTGGGGTTAAACCATGACACCTGCTTAACAGAAACCTTTTCTTATGTGGAATTATTATCCAAATTAGAAGTACGTCTTTGTAAATTTTGTACAGAAAAAGCAGGAACAGAAAGATGAGCCTTTGCTTTCACAGCATGCATATGATTTATCAGGCATTGCATTCTTTCCCTGGGGGAAGGTAGGTCAGCTGAAGCATACAGTGGGGGATGTAAGGTGTTTTTTTATTGTCTCCTTTCTGTTACTTGCAAGAGATATTTTGTATACACGTGTCAAGGTAGCTTTTATTAAGACTGCTTTAGAATTAGAACTCTTAAAAGCAAACTGTGGGATTAAAAATTTGTATGTTACTAGGATGAGTTCTCTGTTGTGGCAAAAAAATTGTAAATTATTTTCACAGAAAAGACAAATGCATGAAAATACTTGTTACTGTGGGAGACGACAGTTCTATGGTATCATATTTCGAAAAGCTGCCAAAAAAATACTGTATGAATAACTAGCAATGCTCTGAAATGTCTAGTGCTGTGCCTGCAAATTGTTCCTTGGCATGAAATGTGTTTTGCAGCTGTTATAAAGGTACATCAAAGCCTGGGCTGGGGGAAAATTCAAACTGGCGGGCAAAGAAAAAAAAGTCCTGGGTGCAAATAGTTGATCTGCCCAGAGTGAGATGAAACCAAATATTGTTTGCTTTGCATTGTCTGACAGAAGCATTAAGCAAAAAGTACGTTCAGGCCAAATTTGCTGCTTGCATAAACAAGCTGAATGTCACTGAAGTCAGCTGTTTGCACCAACAGTGAATTCGCCTTCCAGGTTTTAAATGATTCTTACATCCTTTAATGTCAGAACATAAAGCAGTGTTCATTACAGGGTCTAAATTAGCTAATTATACAAGTTTCCTCTTTCTCGCTGTAGAGGTGGGGGGAAAGCTGCTTGTTCCACTGAGGAACCTCCTGCCCCGGTTTGCATCACTTGGATCTGGCACAGGGAAGTTCTCTGTGCGGCCGCTGAGGGGGGTGGACATAAAGGGTAGGGGTGCTTGCCCAAATGTAAGGAAATAGCACTGGCAAGGCCCATGGGCGTCAGGCTGGAGAACACAAATGAGCCATGAAGCCGCAACAAGGTGAGGTGAGGAAGCGTTTTGGTTCCCTCTCTCTTGACGGGGTTAGACTCGAGGCCCTTGAGTGCCGCTTTTCACCACTTGCGTACGTGTTATAGCCCTCAGCTCTGCCCTGGCTGTTCAGATCAGCCCTAGTGATATTTTGAATTGAGCACTGTAAGGCCTGTACCCTAATTTTGCTTGTCTTTTAGCCTTCTTGCATGGGTG
Source organism: Phaethon aethereus (assembly GCF_964289735.1). Taxonomy (NCBI): domain Eukaryota; kingdom Metazoa; phylum Chordata; class Aves; order Phaethontiformes; family Phaethontidae; genus Phaethon; species Phaethon aethereus. Next base: position 64,218,972 of record NC_138578.1, on the reverse strand, counting down.
GGTGGGTGGTGTTGGGAGCCTACATGGGGACCCGTCAGAAGCAGCATTTCTGCCACCCATGTCAGCTTCCCCACCTCCCCTGCTCCGGTCCTGCTGTCCTGCAAGCAGTGGAGGTACAGAAACAGGGAAATCACGTGTAAGTAGCTAATACTCTGCAGGGTGCATCCTAATACAAGGGACTTGATCCTCACCAGGTATAGAAATGTGCTGGTAATTGAAATCTGTTTTATTATTTGAATTCCTAAGTGTTGATACTAACACATTAACTTAATTTACAGGCAAAGAGAATAGTTTTGCCTGATAACAATGGCATAATATACTACCCACATCTGTTAGTAAGGTCCTTTGGGAGCTTCTCTCTATTTAACTCTCTCTCTGAAATCATCTTGCTTTCACTGTTGTTGGCTTTTATTTGATTATGAGTTTTCCAACAAGGGCAGAAATTATTTTTTTTTACTTTTACTGGTTCTCTTAAGTGACTTGATGTTCTTCAAGGACTGACTGTTTAACATAAAATAATATTTAAAAAAGTCCCTCCCCAAAACAATGGAACTATTTAGGACGGAAGAATTGCATTTAATAGCTTGTTGGTTTATTTTCCATCTGGCCATCTTTTTTTCCATCAGAAGAAAAATGTGATTCTTGTTACTTTTTGAACACAGTCAATTTTCTACAGAAAATTTTTAACTTATACAATTCTGTATTTTGCAGAGGCAAAATGAAGTATTATGCTTCAGAAAAATAATTCATAGTTGAAATGTTTTGGGGTGATTCCAGTTAATCTTGATCTTCTCAGCTGCCTCATGGGAACTAGAGGTAACTCATGAATTAGATTGCCTTGTTTTGCTCTGCCCTCCATGTCACCATGTTCTCCGATAGAGAAAACCGATAACAAAAAATATTGGAAATACCTATGATGCTGGGAAAACCTCTTCTTCTGATTAGCTTGACTCTGTTTCTTAACCTTTTATTACTGCTTTTATGGATTGTTGGTGTACTCCGCTTTACAAAACGTATGACAAAGACTGTGCTTGCTGTGTGTTTCTTATAAAATACCTGACTGAAAAAGCAGAACGAATGAAGCTTATTAAAAGTTCACAGACTTAGTCCCTCACAGTCACATGTTTAAGGAAGCTGGGTTTTTAGGAAGGATTTGAATGAGGAGTAGTAGTTTGAGAGCTGTGGAGTGCTAGTGAGGGGAACAGCAGCTTTTGATTTGCGAGACAACAAAAATTTAAGTTCCTGAGTGAAAACTTGGCATTGGGGCAGAAGCTGTCATTTATTTGAAACTGATTCTGTATATAGTTAATATGTTTGTTCTAAGGATTTAGCTTCAGAAAAGACACAAATTATGTGGCAGATGAGGAGCTTTTGCAACATTAAATAGTGAAGGTTAGTGTCTATATGCTGCTTTCCTCCAACCTGTTAGCAGAGCTGTGGTGTGGGCTCTGGTTAATGTATCAAAGCAAATTCCCATGTCAGTGCTGCCCTAGAAACAACAAAACCTGCTTGTGAAACCTGGAGTTGGAATTTGAGGAACATGCAATTATCCTCTGATTTGGGATGAATCCCCATGCAGAGCCACTGTGGAACACGCCGGTGCCACTGGTCTGAACTCCCTGTGCTTCCTTGAAGGAAGCTGTAGCTTTTTAACCAGGAATGGTAGAGAGACAAATATTACAGCAGTGCCTAGATAAGTAAGAGACGTAAGAGGTGGGGATGAAAAAGCTAGTTATATGAACTTTGTGTTTAGGCTTAATTGCACAATTTCTGTTTATGAGCGTATTTAAATGCCTCAAATTTTTGTGTATAAATGAAGATGAAATTAATTCCAAACCTCACATGCAGGTATTGTGAGGAAAGCTACTTGAAAGACTAAAGTAGTCTATTTAACTGTAAGTGTGCTGTGTTAGAAATGACTCATGGTGAACACAGCCATAAGAAAGAAACTAAACTAAACACCCCAACACGCCCCCCCCCCAGTAGTCTGTTTCTGTGTGTTTTTTGCTTTTGCAAGTAAATCACATGGACACAGTCCTACTACTGGTTTCTAAATGACACTTTTTACTCCATGTATATAGACTTCCATGCTTAGGTGTCTGATCCAAAGCTTACTACTAACAATGGAAAGACTGCTGTTGAATTTGAAATGGTTTGGATCAGGCCCTTAATGTGATCAACTCTAATGAAGGAAGATATTAAACTATGTGGAACAATGAGATTTTGAAAATGTTGTTGTCTGTCAGTAGATCACTTCTTGAGCTATGCATCTTGATTTTTCAGACCACTACAATCAATGTGTTTATTTTTCTACAGGCTACCAGTAGAACAGCTATATTACCCAACTGTTCTTTACTGCAAAGTGATATAAGCAAGATTTAAGTTTTTGTTATTGGCGAAGGAGGCAGGACTGCTGGGAAGAGGGCAGGGAGGCAACCATTAGAATGTCACATAGAAAATATGAAATTTATTTGATAAATAATGGAGAACTCTGGAACTTTGATCACTATATTTTCTGAATGGAATCTCGCTGGCACAGGTTCATTTTACTTGGTTTTATTTTAAAAGTAATTCTGTAACTTTTGGGAGAAACTGGAGCTATCGCTTCCAGATTAATGGTATTTTGTAAGGAAGTTGCATTCTATTTCATATGTGTAGTTGGATTTTTCTAAACCAATTCAGTGTTAATACCTTGTAGATCTAGGTCTTAAAGTTTCATTTCCATCTGCATTGATTGCTTTAGTAGATCTTTGGATAAATGTCTAAAGAGCTTGGAAGGCAGAATAAGTATTTGATCCACCGGAATCTTTAACTTTCTCTCAGAGAAAGATCAAGTTATGAGCAAATACTATTTTTACTGCTGCTTTCACGTGTATGAATATTACTGAAAAGACATCTATAATAATGTTCAAGGAGAATGGGTGTTGCATCTATTATGCAAGTATTAAAATGTTTCTAAACCAGATAAAAATAATGTACTCAATAGACACTACAAAATGAACTCCAATCTAATTGCTCTCAACACTATATTATATCATTCCCATTTGCACCTTACTAATGATTTCAAATGTTCAAACAAGCCATTTTTAAACTGATCAAAGTCTATTGCAGTTCTAACACTGATTCATTTCACCATCTAATCAGGTCTCTGACAAATTCGTGAGTACTCATTTCCTTGGAATTAATTTGCAAGTGGTGCTACTCAGGGTATTATGAATTTGTACAACATCCAGCTCCTTGTTAAGAGATACAGCATGAAGTCTGCATTTAGAAGAGCATAAAGGATAAGCTCACTTGGTCAAATATGTTTTTTACGTTATGACAATAGAGCAGACTTTGCACATAACCTTGAATGTGGCTTTGCACCTGGTTCTTCATGTCTTTTGTAGACATATATCTGCTATAGCATGTCAGAATATGAATGCCTTTAGCATTCTTGACCACACAGGCTTGTTTAGAGGGTGGTTGAGATGAGGCAATCAGTTCTCTGGCACTGTCCTGTTCATATGTATGACAGATGTATGAATATGTATGACAGATGTATGAATATGTATGAAAGTGTATCTTTCCTGGGCAGGAAGCAGTTTCTGTGTTCTTTTATTTCCGAACCTTCTAAGGCTATCACTAACCAAAATTCTCTTGGGCTTCCACCTTTCCTTGTGCCAGAACCTCACAGCTCCCACCTATTTCTTCCAAATGTTGCACTTGCACTAGAGTCTTGGGGAGTTCCTTCTCGCACTTCCTGCAAGTTGTGTCAGGCTGTCTCTTAGAAAGCAGTGGCTTGAACAACAGCTTTGATTTTTGCAATGTGTTCATAAAGGAGTGTTTATTTGTTCCCTCATCTAAATCGACTGTCTAGTGGCTAGTGGTTGCCATGGATCATGCATCTGTCTTTTAACGGAAACAAAGCACTAGTTTGTATACAGTGAAAACCTATTAACTTCACCACGGAGGTAACTAGAATTGTAAGGCTCTGGTAAGCTTCAATTTGTACTGATGTTATTTCATCACTTCTTTGTTTTTTACATTGTATTTTCCTCCACAGAAGGCTGTTTAGTTATGCATGTTGAGGAATTTGCAATATTAAGCTGGACCATATTGTACGGATTAATGAATTTCCGAGAATTTGATATTGCTGTTTTTTTCCAAGGAGGTTTCAAGTACACTTTTATTTTAGTTTACATTTTTACATTTCTTCATTGTAATGTTTAAAGTTGAAAATAATTGCTTTTCATATCCATTCTGCTGGTTTTATTTGGCAATGCAATCTCCAGCATTTTAACGGGTCCAAAATAAAAATCTGCTCATTGCACTTACCCATCCTTTTTAAGTTTGCAGTAGGGACTTTACTGATGTCAGAGCTGGGCTGACATCAGCAAAGTGGTGTTTGCTAGCCTTCCACTTCAGCCCAGGAAATGCTAATCAATTAGACTAGAACCACTTGGGATGCCTACATGCAAAAATTTTTGCTGCTCTTCTTCACTTCTCAATTTTAAGAGACGAAATTCTGTCCGGTGGTAAGGATGATACAGTGTTAGCTAGTGACTTGTATGTGTTGACTGTAACACTGCAGAATTTTTCCCTTAGTGATCTTTCTAAAACACTTACAGTTGAGAGGAGATTGCTAACTAGCTAATAATGGTCTTTATACATCAAATTAAGTCCAAATATGTCATATTGTTTACTTTGATTCAGGAATGCTTTAAACATCAAGCTTTATAAAATAACACACCTCAAATCTGACGACCTCAAAGAACTTTGCAAATACAAATTATTTCAATGGAAATAAACTTCAGTGGAGGAGGATTTAGATTAGGAGATGCCTCTAAAAAGGAAACAAAAAAGTTACAGAAAACTTGAATTTTTTACCATAATTTTGTTGTATTAATTGACAAGGTGGTTAAAATGGGCCCATATGAACCTTATGAGGTTCAACAGAGCCAAATGCAGGGTCCTGCACCTGGGTCTGGGCAATCCCCAGTATCAGCACAGGCTGGGAGATGAAGGGATCGAGAGCAGCCCTGCTGAGAAGGACTTGGGGGTACTGGGGGATGAAAAGCTGGACATGAGCCGGCAATGTGAGCTCGCAGCCCAGAAGGCCAACCGCATCCTGGGCTGCATTCAAAGAAGCAGGTTGACAGAGGGGATTCTGCCCCTCTGCTCCGCTCTGGTGAGACCCCACCTGGAGTCCTGCGTTCAGCTCTGGAGCTCTCAGCACAGGAAGGACATGGAGCTGTTGGAGCGGGTCCAGAGGAGGCCACAAAAATGACCAGAGGGATGGAACACCTCTCCTGTGAGGACAGGCTGAGAGAGTTGGGGTTGCTCAGCCTGGAGAAGAGAAGGCTCCTGGGAGACCTTATTGCAGCCTTCCAGTACTTAAAGGGGCTTATAGGAAAGATGGGGACAGACTTCTTAGCAGGGCCTGTAGCAATAAGACAAGGGGTAATGGTTTTAAACTAAAAGAGGGCAGATTTAGACTAGGTATAAGGCGGAATTGTTTTACAATGAGGGTGGTGAAACACTGGGACAGGTTGCCCAGAGAGGTGGTAGATGCCCCATCCCTGGCAACATTCCAGGTCAGGTTGGATGGGGCTCTGAGCATCCTGATCTGGTTGAATGTGTCCCTGTTCATTGCAGGGGGTTGGACTAGATGAACTTTAAAGGTCCCTCCCAACCCAAACTGTTCTATGCTTCTGTGATTCTGTGTCTCACAGAGTATGGAAAATTGCACAGAAAACAAGTGGAACTGTGAGGATTTTGCATCTGTAAGTCAGGACCACTGCCCACCTTCATCCTGGTTGAACGAACACACACATTGGTGAGTGTTTGAGAGTTCCCTCACATGGGAATCATCATCCAGGGCAGAGACTTTCACACAGATCTTGTGATATTTATCCTGTAGAACTAGAGAGGGCACCACTCCTTTGCTACTTTGAGATGCCATCAGGTCTTGGATCTAACAGGTATATGCCTATTATTGGTAAGGGTTTGTTAGTCTTGTTCCACCAAAACCAGATGCAGGAACGTAGCCTGCTTCAAGGGGCTGAGCCAGAGGAAGAAAATTTTGTTGGGAATGTGGCTGGATCTTGACCATCAGCTACAGGTGCAAAATTATGAATTCCTGTTTCTGACCGGCTCAAAAGGATATTTTAAGACTTTCTGCAGAATGAAAAATTTGGAGCTGGTTGCATTTAGAATTGTTCTGTAGAGAAAAAGGTTTATTCCCTCCTTCAGGAGAGAAAATTCTGGAGCTTTTAGTTTAAACTTTTAACTTCCCCACCAGTAGAAGGTGTCTAGAAGACCTGGAATGTTTGAGAGTTGCATTTGCCCAGTACTTTGCTCTAACATGCTCCACTGGAAACACCAAATAGCCGATTAGGTTGGATGTACATGTTTTCCCTTGCACTGAGGCACTGTGAATAATTATCTCAAAAAGACAGCATAATTTCACTGAAGAATTATTAGAGCTCAAAACATCTGAAAGATATTTTGAGGATCCTCCTTTCAAGCGTAGAACTTTGAGATCAAGCTCCACCTTAGCTTTTCTACAAGTGCTTCCTGCCAAAATTAGGCTGAGGGAAACTGATATTTAATAATGAATTACATGAAGTTTGTATTGTGAAATGGAACTCAAAAAAATATTTGAGCCCCAAATTGAGCAATGGGTTTCCAACTTTACCCACAGGATTTTGGCAGATTTTACAATCATTTTCCATAGCTGCAGTACTTTCTCCGAGAACAGGAATAAAAGATACTTGAGTGCAGGCTTAAGTAACATTTAATTTTAAAATACAGAAATGAAAGAACTACAGATTTGGTGTAAGTGAACTGGTGAGATGATGGAAATACAGCTACAAATTCACATATGTATTTAAAATACTGTCTATTTCCTGTTATAAGCACCGTGAAATACTGAAGCATTTGATGAGCACCAGTAGGGTAAAGGCTGACTTTTTTTTTAATTATGAATCCATTGCCACATTGAGTGGTAAAAGACGTGATTACAACATTTCATGTAGTCTGACTTTTCTAGCCATGAAATCTCAAAATATTTTGAAATAAATTTACACTTAAAATGAAATAGATTTGACTCTTGGCAACAGAGAGGATGCATGGACGTGAAATAGTATACTAACGGTGGCTCCAGTCACAAAATGATTTTGTGGACAAGCTACCCTAAGCCTATTATGAGAAGAGCTGCAGCAAGTTGTTATGGTAACTGGAGCTGTACAGTAACAGGGTAGGATTAAATACTTGATTCCCACCCCCCCGTGGACTTTTGTGAAGCATTGTTTTCCACACACAAAGAAGAAAAAAACATTTCGGAAAAGAATTAATGAGGAAATAGCCCAGTCAAATGTTTGTGTAAATTGGCTGTTGTAGTTTCATGAAAGGCCTTGCCCCTCATAAATGATAGGTCTTGCCTCCTTTCAGGCAGAGATAAATATATTTACGCTGAAACCAATGTTTGTTTTGGTGGGATGTTTTTAATACATTTTCACTTTTTGCTTTTCAGTTTTTGTTTTTGGTTTGTTTTTTTAATTTTTGGTAGAGTGATTTTTTTATTATTTCCATAGTTTTGCTTAGAGGGTGTTTGCGTAGTGAAATTTTTTGTCTTTGGGAAATCATGCTTATGTTGCAATACTGCTGCAACAGGCAGCCTGGAAGTTGGAAGGACTCGGAAAAGTGGTGGGCATGACTGACGGGACAGTGGCTACTGCCTCTGTCATTCTTCCAGAGCCTGGGGCAACTGTGCGGCACTTCAGGTATTCTGAATTCTCTTTGATAATGGTATCTTTCTTTCATAGCTGAAAACTTGCTTCAACCATGTTTAATAGTGACACAAACGTATTTTTCTATGATCATTTTCAGTACAAGTCATTTGTTTGACTCGTCCTTTTCTGTGTAAGTAGGTAAGACTGCTTGTTATCACTATTGTTGTGCCTGTTGCATCTCTTTAATATGTATTTATGCATTATTTTTGAGGGAGATGTAATTTTTTTCAGCAGTATATCACAATGTTTGACGAGCTCCTAGCATGTCCTTTGTCTTGTGAGAATTTTGGTTGCTTTTGTTTCATGAAGCATCTTATTTTTTTATTTTATTTTGCAGAATAAATATGCTGATAAACTGTACAACACTCTTATCAAAGTTCTTATCCTGGCTCTCTGAAGCTCTTTTGCATATGTTGCTACAAATGCTGAAGTCTTTAGAGTTTAGGTTGTTACACAGGCTCCACAAGTTGCCTTGAACCCACTGGTTACCAACTCAGTTCGATTAGAACTGGTAAATTTTATTGTGGGTACTTTTTTCTAAAGCACTTTACTCTTCACATTTGCAGTCCCCTTGAATTATAACACTGCTCAGAAATAAGAGTTAAAGTTTACTGGCCATCAAAGCAATCCTCTGGTAACCTAGTAAACTCTGTGCTTTTTGCAGTTAAAAGTTGTAGCTATATAAAGCACTGCAAATCGAAGATTGAATCAACATCTTGCAAAGATAAAGGGGGTCTCATTATGTTGGTATTTCTTATGTTTATTTCTTGTAATGAATTCCCCTCTTCAGATGCGTAAATTTAAGGATGTGCCACTTAAAAATTTGGGCTTGCTGATTAGCGAACATAAAGCAGACGGTATGTGTGTAATATGCCAAGAAATAAGAAAAGAATAACAATGTAGACTGCAAGATATCATCCTGATAGAGAATGATAAAATATGCATGGTTCAGATGACAATAACACAAATAAAATGCAACATTTCACAGAAGTGAACCACAGCTCCTGACATAGCTCTGGCACTAGCATGCGAGTGGTGATTATTCAAATGTCTCCATGATTAATTCAGTTTGTATTGATGCAAATAATCCTAGAGGAGACCTGTGAGAGCTAATGCATTTTGCTTCTGTGGCTTTCCATTGATAGCACAAAACAGCAAAGAGGAAAGTCATTTTCATGATATTAATAATGGGATTACAGAATCAGGTCATTTAAAAGAATGGTGCTGACTCAGCTGTAGTAGTGCAGGGTTGAACATAGAGATTAATTCTTGAGCACGCTACATAAAAATCCACTGCTGGATATCTCATTGCACTAAAGCATATTTCCTTCTTTGTAGGAAATATTTAAAATGACAGCAGTTGATTTGATGCTTTCTCCCCTGCTGTTAGGAATTCTTTTATAACATCAGAGCTCTTTCTGTTGAAGTATTTACCTTTACCCTGTGAGAGGGGGCCTGCCTTTCTCCCTCCTCCTTTCCAGGAACTGAGATGGGTTCCTTCTTTTATAATTCCCTGAAGGTCAGTGAAAGTCTGAGGGGATCATAACTGCCCGGCATGAATAGCTGTCTCAGCCAATAAATCTTATTAAAATCAGTGATGAGAGGGAGCAAACATTTCCTTTTTGTGAAAGAACATCTTCATAGATGTCACTGGAGGCAGGCTCCTGGCTGGCTCTTGCTACCTTAGGCAGTTCTAGTGCTGCTGTTTTGCTCTTTTTTATTTTATGACCAGGGCAATAAGCTCAGCAGATATGCTAAAAGGTGATACTTGCACAAGTTCCTTTGCAAGAGAGAAAAGAAAAAACACATTGCCATTGATATTTTTTTTTATAAGGTGCAAGTTACAAATGCATCACATAATAATTTTGTTCCCTATGTTTAAAAATACAAGGAAAAAAGAGATGTTTAAGTCAAAATGCTTAAAAGGACCCTCTACTTGTATTTTTGTTGGTGGGGTTTTTTTTTTTTTCATGTGGATTTCTTGGGGCAGGCTTAAAGAAATAGGGAAATAATTTTTGTACCTTTGCAATGTATTGTTTCTGCATTAGTGGTGTTTTTGCTTACTTTGATGGAGAGAGCAGGAAAAGCCTATTAAACTGCAACATTAAAACTGAGTTGAAAGTTAAACACACATTTCTCCCTTTATTATTTCTTTCTAACATTGCATTTTTCTGATCCCAACTAATTTATGTTTAAGTAATATATTACTTATTTCCAAAGTAAATAAGAAAATAATGTAACACAATCTAGAGAAAAACATTTCTGTATTAAATGGGGTCAAGTTCATGAGATTTGTAGTTTGACCTGGCTGATGACCAGTAAAATAAAAAATGAGAGGGAAGAGCATTAGTGAAGGATATTAGGAACATCATCTAGTAATTAGTGTCATGAATATTTCTGAGATTCTGTAACAAAGCTGGAAGCTGAGAGACTTAGTTTCCTCTTTATCATCTTGGGTGGTAAATAATTGGGCTACTTTGGCCTGCCTGCACTTGAAAGTAAAGCTCATATTTTCTTGCTGAGAGTTGTTTCCACACTTTGTGTTTTAAAATAGGTCAGATGTGTGCCATCCCCTTTGGCTCTGTATTAAGTCATATCACATAGCTGCAAACTCACCATCTTCTCTGAGAAAGTTGCAGTTTGCTGTCTGGGAATACAGGCTTTGGCTGGGAGGATTAATTCTTACTGAGAGTGCAGATGATAGTGTTGCTCCCACAAGGACTTGTTCCACAAGTATCATCTTAAGTTTCCTTCCCAAATGCTGAGATAGTCTTTGGGTAGGATTTGGATGGGGGGGTTCTGATAAAGCCTTTGGTGTTGATTCAAATCATCTGCCTCTTTCATTACTCTTGCCAGGTTGGATGTGTTTCTTGGTGCACTGCCAAGCATGGCCCCTGCTGTCCTGCTGATGCCCAACCCATAAAGACCCCAAATACTCCCTGTTCAACTTGACTGGCCTTGCTCCTCGCCCCTTGGTGTTCCTCCTCTGGGTGCAGGTCTCACCTACTCCTCTGGCTATACTGGAGGGGCTTAACACCGTCATCTGCCTTGCTGACTAGCTTCTGCAATTGAAAAAGTGACATGCAAGCACTTTTGAAAGGCTTCTACTCCCTATCGCTGATGTCCAGATCATAACCATGGTCCTGCTGCCCCAAGCGCTGTCACGGGTTCACATGCAGCCAAGGGGGAAGGAAGGGAAGGCAAGAGCCTTCAGAATCTGTACTCCCCTGTCTTGGTCAGGTTTTTGAAATGAGATTCACTCATGAATTGATAATAATTTTATGAAAAACATAGTTGAATGTCAAAATACTACTATGTCAGCCTGCACTAGGCTTCTGCTGAACAAAATGGGGGTTGTGTACTATTGAATGCTGAGATATGTGAGATTTGGCTGTGTCCAGGACAGTTGTTATTGTATTTGTCTGTGCTAAAGGACTGGAAATTGGTATATTGCCTCAAAGTTTGCACAGGTGGGAGAATGACGTGGAAGAGTGAGTCATGTCAATTTGAAATGGGAAAGTGGGCTAAAAAGCATTGTTTTATTGTTTGTTTTTCCTGTTGCTGTAACTCCATTTTTAACCACTTTATTATGTAGTTATTTTTTGCAGAGACATTTGCCAAAGATTAGTTTTTGTTTGGTTGCAAATATTGTACGGCAGCTGGAAGCCTTTTTATGCAGCTTTCAAAAGCTGAGAAACTGGTTGTCAATGTGTGAAAAGTTCTTTGCTGGTACTGTAAACTGCCTTTCATTAGGCTGTTGTATATTTAATGATTGCTAGCCCAATGGGGCATGTAGAATTTCCTGCTGTGGTCTTCTGTACAAATTTATTGGAGAAAGATGTTGGAAAATGTTGCTGGTGTGCAACAATGCATGGAAAACATTCGCATTTGTGTAAAAGTAATGGAAATCCTCAGGAACAGTTGCTAGATTAAAACAAAGCCAAAACCTTTGTGATTCTAGATTAGTTATCTGCACACAAATATTGGCAGGTAGGGTAGATGTTAGGTTTTATCACTGCCTCTGGGCAGCCAGAAAACTTTCAAATCCAGGATAAAAGTGTTTTTCTTTTGGAAGAGAAAAGTAAAATATTGTTTTCTCGTTTGTTTGCATGCATGTGCAAAATTACAGAACAAGAACTATAAATTGGACCATACAACTTACAAATAAAAGTCCATCTTTCAACTCTTACATGAAATTTTGAGATGTGCTGTCTGTCATAAGTCTTGTCCCAGCTTCTCTCCGTTTTGAGAAGTTTGTTACTCGTCAGAATCTGTGATTTTTTTTGTTTGTTTGTTGCCATATTGGAAAGGCATGGCACTCTGAATGAAGATGTTAAAAAAAACCAGTGAACTGGATGCACTGGATCAAATAGATCTGACTGAGGAAAATATGATATAGCTCGGGCTAGAGGGGAACTGACACAGTTCTAAACTAAAGCTACCTGAGTGGTTTTCTGAAGTGAAAATGTCCAGGGATAAAAAGGCAATTTTTAGACCAGTGACTGGAAAAGAAGTGACTGACACAAAAGCTGCACAAAGGAGATCCTATGTTGGCCTCAGCTTCAGGTGATATTTGAGGGCCACTTTGTAGGTCAGACACTGCTGCTCTTGCTTAGAGCTGGAGTATAAACTGTAGAATATATATTAAAAATACATTCCACATTTAATTTCTAACATTTCAGTTTGATAATGAAATTGTGTCTGTGGCTATTCTGTTGATGTGTCCACTTCAGATTTTAGTTGTCAATCCAAATCTTTTATATGTTTGCTCCAAGATAAACATGAGTATCGAGCACTATGCTTCTGCTAACTGATCTCCCACATGGGTCAATCCTTCTCAAGAGGGTCAATCCTCTTCCAGACCTACTTAAAGCTTACATGGAGATATTACAAAGATCCATTAGGATAGTGTAGTTGACTGTGGCATTATGCAACCTGACAATATCTAGAAAGAGCTGAGCTGAGATAGGAACAATTTAATGCATGACATAGTGCATTGTTAAGTTGTGTAAGGTGATATGACTTGCAACAAAATGATCCAGAGGTGGGTGCTGAAAACACGTCCATACAGAATGTAAACAATACACATGCAAAGGCTTTAGTGTAGACCTAAACTGTGCTTTGAGGTATTTTCAGCCACGGGACAGTATTGTCTGTGGGAAGGAGAAATTATCTGTGCGAGTTCTTGTATAATAGCATCTGAAAGACCCTCTACCATTTCCAGGACTGTCCTGTCCAGCAGATGATGTCTTAGCTGCAGCTTTCGAGTCTACAGCAATGCAACATGTTTAAATGTGAAACCCAATGACTTAGGAAGTTTTAACTCAGAACACAGCCATGTTTCAATTAAGTAAATACGTAATTTACTTATTGAGAGGTTCTGTCATTGGGCCACCAAGATGGAGTGCAGGACACTGGCCTTTGAGTGAGCTGGGCTTTCTTACAGTCATGTAGAGGCTGCGTGATCTAGTAGATGTCTACAACTACTTTAAGAGGGAGAGTTATGAAAATGAGAGTACCAAACGTTCCTCAGAAGGTGCAGATGGGGCAATGGGCACAATTTCTGTACAGGGAGGGTCAAGTTAGCCATCCTTTCTTCCCAGGAGTGTAGTGCAGCACCGAGGCAGGTGACCATCTTTGGGGATTTTCTACGGCTGACCTGATTCAGTTCTGCTGATAATCCTGCTTGGAGGGTGAGACTGGACTGGAGAGCTTCAGAGGTTTGTTACAAACAACATTTCAGTGATTGTTTGCAGTCTACTTGACCCAATTTGAACCCCCAAGGGGGTTGTTCCTTGAAGATTCTTAAAAGCTGGATCCGTTCAGCACTCCACAAAGTACAAGTTTCAGAAGAAAGTCTTCAGATATAGACACTTTGGTTCTGCAGGTAAGTGTTGCTCTTCAGTATAAAAATAAGGTCTATTTCAGCAAAAGCTGAAACTGCAGTTGGAGTTGCTGCTTCAAATGGAAAGTATACTTTCTTGACCTTGACTTCTCTAATATAAGCACACAGCAGCACGTATATATTTATGCGGGGAAAAACAATCCTACCAGATCCTACTTTGCATATGTAATTTGGTTACAGGGAAGAGAATGAGAGAACAAGCTGCTTGTGGCAAATATAAATAAATTAATTCATTACTGCATAGCACTTCTTGCTGTGGCGTGATAGGGTGTTTTCAAATCTTGTAGTACAAAGTCTTATTGTCTTGGTTTGACCAGATGGACTAATGATCTTTTGGGTCCTATTATCTATGATCTGATGACATTTTAAAATATTTGGAATCTGAACTAGACAAATTTTAAATACACCACTACAAGATGTATATAAGAATGCTGTGGTTATCTTCTCTGCATTTTTTGTGTGATTAGTACTGTATGAATGTAAAAAAGTGATTCCTGATAAGTCTCTGTGAAGGCAGTACTGATGTCAAAACTCAAGCAGAGAGACAAAGCCACTTGCCATGGACCACACAGCAAGTCAGATGCTTCTTCCTCTTCATTAATTCTGATGATAAAATGGATGTGAAATCAATTCTTACACTGATATGGAACAGCTGTTGAAGATCTTTTAACAGAACCCAAATAGGAATAATGTCAAGCCAAAATAGCTCTCTAAGTAACTAGACACAAATGAATAAGAACCCCCAAATGTAGGGTCATAGTATGAACTCTGGTTTAATCCCAAAGAGAAGAGAAATCTGAGAGGAATTTAAATATTCTTGACATGTATGTGCAGTATCTTCTGTCTAGGAATTTATATTCTTCTCATCAGTGTAAATGCTAAATATCTAAACAGGCAAGACTGAAGTGATTTCTGTGGGGTAGGGATGGGGAAAGCAGTTGGAAACCATGCCACAGATGCTGCTGCCCTAATTATAAGGACATTTTGTAACTGAGATTTGCCAGCTGGATACATTTATTGATTCTCAATTGTTTTGGGGTTTGTATGTGATAGTGATGACTGAAGGACTCTTTTAATTTTTTTTTAACTGTTTTTTTTATTGTGCAGCTGAAAACATTGTAACTGCTTATTTCTATTTGACTTCCATATTGCAGTAGAATTTCTTTCCAGGAATGCTCTGCAGAAGAAATTAACTTATCACAACATATCACAAAAGACAGCTAGATCCCTGTACATCAGGAGTAATATTCAAGCATCTGAGAAACAAGCTCTTTCGTACTCCTGCAGTGTTAAGAATATCAGGGAGTGAAAAGCAGAGATCATTTCAGACGTACCCTGTTTTGGAAGGGAGGGAGAAGTCTGTGGTTCAAGCAAAAGTCATGCAGCCAAAGGATCAAGTAATTTCAGATTTTTCATGTAATTCTTGACAGGCTTTTGGGTAAGTCATATATTTTTACTTTTGTAATTAAAAAAAAGAGATAAGCCCCCTTTTCTCTCCTTTTTACTGTGTCACAGAGCACTGGTGACTTGTTCACCCCTGAGGAAAAAACAAACTGTTACAAAGATGCAAAATGCTATGTCTGCATGTGGTTAAATAACTGCAGGTTTCAGCAATATCTATTGCTGTAGCTGCTTACGTTGATGCAGCCAGCATGGATGCATGGATTCAACCACCCTATGGATGAATATCAGGCCCTGACGCTTTGTTCCAAAAGCCTCAGAAGAGGTAAATCTGTTCCTTAAATTTTCTTTTCCTAAATCTAAACAGAGTCATCAAGTCTCACCCTTTCTTGCTGAGTAAAGAAGGTCTGGAGCCTGGATGTCCTCTGTGGGTCCGATGATGGCCCTTGGCCAGGGTCCGGGCCCGCTGTGTTGGGCTGATGGCACTGCCAGTGTCCTGGTGGGTGGGAGCCGGTGCCGAGAGCCGTTACCGGAGCGCTCCAGCCTTCGTAACAAGATCTTCCCTGTCCCAGCTGCGTAGGTTAGAAGGCTAGGAAGGGCTAGTACTACATCTTACGTTACATCAATCTAGGACCTTCCTGGATTCCCTTTTACTAATTCACATCCCCGAGATGCAGAATCCATTTCAGCCACTAAAATTTGATGAAATCGACTGGAGGGAGATAATAAAATGTTTTCACATGAAATAAAACCTGCCAGAATATTCTCTGCGCTCAACCCTGGCGCTGCTTTGTTAGGCTGGGCTATTTCCCCAAGCGAGCATTAGGGGGCACTTTAAGACCGCTTAAGGGGAGCGGAAAACTGCAACACTAATTCCACATCCTCATGAGCAGAGTAAACAGTCTGGTCCAAAACAAAATATAAAAAAAACATAAGCAATTAAATATGTATTTAGCAGCAAGTGTGATTCGATTCCTGTTTTTTCCCCCAGCAACTGCACTTACTGAGAGTGGACATGCGACTGAAAATTACATTCTTGTTCTAAACAGATTGTATCATCGTCATCTTGTTCTTCTAAATAAATGGACTTTGCTTTCCAGCATCTAGCCAAACGCAGAATCAGAATCTATATTTTTTTGTTAATCAGCCTCTGTCTCTACAGCTTTCTGTGATGGTAGGTTTGCAATTTTTTCATTTCTTCATAGGAACTGTTGAAATTTCTGTTCTCCAACATTCTTGTTTATTTTATTTCTTTCAACCAGTTTTATCTGACTTAAGCCCATCCAGAACGAAAGTTCTGTTCCAGGACAGCCCTCTAGAGTGTCTCTTGAGCATGAGAAACTGCTTTTGCTGCCATATTAATGTCCATTCCCCTGCCAGGAATATATGTTTGCCAAAGTGTTTGAATTCTGTAATGATTTGTCTTGTTAAGCACATTAGAAGGACATAATAATCAGAACTCCTACTTCTAACAGAGTTTTTTCCTTCTGAATGGTTTAGGAAAGCTTAGGAGTAATCAGATTAATCTGATAGGTGCAGATAAAGTAACAGAAGCATAGCTTTGTTATATGTTTCTTTCCTCAAAATGCCAGACCATCCTTTTGCTAAAAATTTGATTTTGTAGTATCATAAGCTATATAAACTGTGAAAAGGTAGATAAGAATGATCCATTCAGTTCACTGCAACAGGAAAGTGTACAGTACATAACTGAGATGACTTGATGTCTTGCAACAACAATAGGTTTACACTGGTTAGCGTATAAAATAACCAGACAATAAATGCAAACCTTTTTTTTGAGTTTCATTTGTGGGCTACGTTGTCACTCTGCTTTTTTTCATGCCTCTACTACGCATATGACTGCAGTTCACTGTTTCTGATACTGATGCTTTTACTTATTTTAAGAAACTGATATAAGTGTTCATCGTTACCGGATGGACTATTTTTTTCTGTCAGGAAGTACTAGTTTGTTGAAGCTGAAACATTTTGTGGAAACAATGGTTTTAATAAAACTTTGTCAGGTAGGTGTCTCAGCATCAGGAATACTGAGATAGTGCTAAAAATATGTTCACCCCAGAACAGCTAACAGCCAGTCACTGAGGATGAGTCTTGCTTTTAGTTCACTACTTGTGCTGTACAGAAGCCTTTATACAGCCCCTGTATAAAGATGTATGTAGCTACCCTTACCTCAAGTGCCATCCCAATCTGCTATGTAAAATTATTCTAAGACAAATCTGAAAAAGTTAGAAAACTAATGTGAGCAGAGTGCTCTGCAGGCATGACCCAACAGTTGCTTTTGACTGCAGTATCTGCATAGTTAGATGCTTCCTCTGAGCCATCTTCAGCCTGAAACATTCAGACCTGTTAGTGTGCAGCTATGCCTGCAATAAAATGTCCTGCTCCTCGGGTGGACATCTAGGCACGGGCAGAGCTGTGTGCTTATGGGACTGCCAGATGCTGAGCTGGAGCAAGCTCACAGCTAGCTGCCTTGGGGCACAAGTGGGACCTACACATGGCTGCTTTCTCTGGACAGAGGAGGCATATTTTTACAGTAAACAAGAAGAGTGTGTGACTGGAAATCAATAGGTTGAGCTTAACAGATGAGAAATGAGGTCTAACTGGTGATCAAACAACACGGGTGGTTGAAACAATTAGAAGTCGGTCAATTTACCTCTTCTTTCTGGAGGCAAGCTAGATTGAAGATCTCTAATTTCATAGCTCCTGCCATATCCTGGGATCCCTCAAGTTACTTCTGGACTTTGGAGAGAGACAGAGACTGATCAGACAGTTGGAGTAAGAAGGGATTCTAGAGGACATTTGGGTTAACAGGCCTCAGTTGTCTGAAATTAATGTCTCCCTCTTATAGGCTCCCTGACCCCTGCTGTGACCGCTTCTTGGCCAGGTAAGACTGCATCTTCTGAAACGTTGTGATGTGAACCTTTGAATAAAGGTGCAGTAGACGGTAAAAGTGGTGTAAGTTTAGGAGGTCGCTGCCTCTTTGGCAGTTCTATATTCTGCTCCTTTTCTTTGTCCGTGGATGATTTACGTGTTAGAAGATATCTTTCCAGTGGTATGGAATAACTATACCTTGTGCCAATATATGAAGTTAGTTGTAAACTTTCTATTTCAAGTGTAGTTACTAGTATTGCTTTGGGAGCATAGGTCTTGGTAGGAGTTACCAAAGGGTCTTGAGTAAGCTTCTCGAGTAGATCTTCCAGTCTGCACTGAGCTGCTGTGACTACACTGACAGCTACAACTATCTAGTCAGTTTAAAGCTGGTTTTGGTGTGTCTATGCAAACAGCAGTGATATGTCATGTTGCTGCGCATGTGTGCGGGTATGTGTAAATATACATAACATAACTGTAACGTGGTGGTATAAGATTCACAAACAGGTATTACATGTTTTAACTTTTTGATTTTGTGGGTGCTTCTTATTTTGCCTTCCTTTTTTTGTTCTTAAAATTAACATAACTCATCCTGCAGAATGACTTGCTCTCCTGAAAAAGGACTTCTGTTACTATTGTAATCATCCTGTGCAATGTGCTTGGTGATAGAAAGCATTCCCTCATAAAGCAAACAAACCCCCATCTAGAAATACTTCCCTTTATATTTCAACTTCTTTTTTGTTTATTTTTGTTTTCCATAAAATGTTAAAAAATGTTAATGGTTATTGACTCTTAAGAAGCTGAAGTGTATGAACCTTAGAATTGTGATTTGTTTTAGTGCTTGATATTGTAAAAGGATAGTAAAGTCATATTAGCCCCACAGACTACTTTTTGTTTAACATATTTCACTGAATTAGCCCATAAGGCACTTTTTTGGATTCTGGACACCAAATTTCAAGCCCCTCTTTTATTTAATTCAGAGCAGGAGAGTGAACCTCCATCTCTGCTTTCCTTTGCACGTGCCAGAGTCATTAGGTTAATCTGAAGTGGGTTTTTCTTTTTGGGGGCTTTTTTTGTTTGAATGATTTCCGGTTCAAACCGGTGTGATATAAGAACATTCTGAAAAATAGAAATATTTTGCAAGCTAGACAGCCATTTTTGTTCATCCCTGGTTCTAGTGAATATGTTTTCAATCTTCCGAATTCTTTTGTTAGCAAGTACAGTTTGTATGTAATCAGAGTGGAGAAAGGATGCAAAAATACTGCAAAAATATTCCAACACAGAAAAGCCTTCCTGGGGAATTTCCTCATCTCTGCTGTCATATTATGAACTCATTAGATTTTTTTTCTTGTGAAGTTTGAAACCCTCAGTGGCAAGTTACTGTAAACAGAGTAATTCTTCCTGTGCATTCCACTACCAGAAAATACAGCTTTGAATCCATAGCTAATTATAATGTCTCTGTTATCACTTAGGCTTTTTAACTAAAAGAATCTACTCTGTCAGCGGTTCCCAATGTTTCCGGCACAGTGAGGTGTACATGTGTTCCTACAGTACTCCAGGGCTTATAGGTCATGATTCTCTTCTGTTACGGATGTGAATGCACACTTGTAATATAACTAAAACAGATGAGCATTCCCATCGGGTTACTACAAGTGTACGGTATCATCACAAGTGATGTGATTGAAAGGTTCCTGTACTTTGGTCATGTGTTTGGAAAGGCAACCAAACTGATCACAGAACCACAGACTCATTGAGGTTGGAGGGGACAGCTGGAGATTGTCCAGTCCAGCCCCCCTGCTCCAAGCAGGGTCACTTAGAGCAGGTTGCTCAGGCCTGTGTCAAATCTGATTTTGAATATCTCCAAGGACCAAGACGCCACAGCCTCTCTGGGCAACTTGTTCCAGAGTTTAATCTCCCTCACAGTAAAAATGTGGAGTTTTTTTTCTTTTTTTTTTTTTCCTGAAGATTAACTGATATTTCATATATTTGAACTTGTGTCTTGTACCACTGTACCACATTCTTTACTCACACCATTAAGTGTGAGCCTTCTTTTCTCCGGGTTGAATGATACCTGTTCTCTCAGCCTTTCCTCATAGCAGATATGCTCCAGTCCCTTAATAATTGTCTTCATTGCTCTTAAATGGACTTCCTCCTGTATGTCCATGTCTCTCTTGTACTGGGGGTTCCAGGACTGGACCCAGCACTCAGTGGCTTCACCAGTGCTGAGTGAAGAAGAATTACCTCTCTCAGCCTTCTCGCAACACTCTTCCTAACACAAACCAGGAGACTAATGGTTGCCTTTGCCACAAAGGGCACATTGCTGGCTCATGGTCAACTTGTCCACTCCTTCCTTTGCAGAATCCATCTCTGTATAGCTGCTTTTGAGCCTGTTGGGCCCCAGCCTGTGTTGGTGCATGGGTTTATTCCTTCCCAGATGCAGGACTTCTGCCCTTCCCTCTTCATAAGCTTCCTATTGGCTCATTTCTCCAGGCTGTTGAGGTCCCTCTGAATGGCAGCACACACATCTGGAATATCAGCCACTCCTCCCCATTCATGTGCATCCAGGTTCATGTTCCATGTCATTAATTAACATGTTGACACTGGCCTCCGCATCAGCCCCAGGGGTATACCATAGTGATTAGTCTCAGCTGGACCTTGTGCTGCTGATCACAACCCTTTGAGCCTGGCAGTTCAGTCAGTTTTCAATCCACCATACTGTCCACTAATCTAGTCTGTATTTCATCAATATGTCTATGAGTAAGTTGTGGGAGAAAGTGTCAAAAGCCTTGCTAAAGTCAAGACAACACTATCCACTGTGCTCCCCTCATCCACTGAGCTAGTCATTTCATCATAAAAAGCTATTAGGTTGGTCAGACCTGATTTTTGCTTCATAAATGCATGCTGACTACTCCCTCCCTTCCTTTCACATTTTTGGAAATAGCTTCTAAGATTATTTGCTCCATTACCTTCCCAGGGATTGAGGTGAGGCTGACTGCCCTGTAGATCCCTGCCAGATTCTGCTCCAGATGGGTTTTGGTGTACATAACCCCATCACTGCACACTTGGACAGTGTCTCTGTATTCCTTCTGGGTCACCTGTGCCTGCTGCCACCTCTTGTTTTTTTTAATAGCTGAGTTTTTCAGGAGCTCCCTGCCAGCTTTGTTTGACTTTCTACACATTGGGATGGACCTTTCTTGAGCCTGGAGGAAGTCATCTTTGAAAAATCAAACAGCTCTCCAGTTCCAGTAATCTAGGAATTCACTTTGTTTCAGTGTCATAGTCCATGTAATTGTTCCAAGCAGGTCCCTGAGTAAGCCATAGTCTGCTCTCCTGAATTCCAGAATTCGAGGGCTGTGATCCTGCTGTTTGCCTTGTTCTCTTCTCCATGGATCCTGAACTTCACATCTCACGGTCACTGCAACCAAGGCTGCACCCAACATTCACGGCCCCTGTCAGCTCTTCCTTGTTTGTAAGTACAAGGTCCAACAGAGCATCTCCCCTTGTTGGCTGCTTGATCACTGGTGTCAGGAAGTCATCATCAATGCACACCTGAAACATCCTCGACTGCTTGTGCTCTGCTGTATTGTCCCTTAGGCAGATATTAGGGTGGTCAAAGTCTGCATGAGGACGAGGGCCTGTGCATGTGAGGTTTATTCCAGCTGTCTGAAGAAGGCCACAAAATCCAGTATTTCCTTTTTATCAGATGGTTGCTAACAGGCATTTCACCACAGTGTTACTGATTTTGGTCTGCCCAATGATTCTGACCCGTGAGATGTCAGCTGTCTCATAACCCATCTGCTGCTCTCACATCGTGGGCAACTCCTCCTCCTCACCATCCTGGCCTTCCTAATGGTGGATACAACTGGATCCACTGTCACCTTCCTAATAAGCCTGTAATCACCCACTGCAGCACTTGAGTGAGCTACCCCACCATGTCACCATGATCCAGATGAGGTTGTAGCCCTGTAACTGCACACAGACATCTAATTACTCCTACCTGTTCCCCATGCTGTGAACATTGGTGTACACGCACTCCAGGGAGGCACAAGGTAACTGATTTCTGAGAAAACATATGCAATCTGCTGTCATTCTGGCACTTTTGTGTGCATAGACTTGGAGTGGCCCCTTCAGTCCAGTTCCATTGATTGATGTGTGTTCTGTCCACATCGTGCTGCACACTTGACTGCCAACCCGGTCCATCACTTCCTTGCTGTATTGGATGCTGCCATCTCTCCCTGCCCCCTTGTTCCTAGTTTAAAGCTCTCCTCACCACACTGGACAGCCTGTTGGTGAAGACGCTTTTGCTTCACTTGGTTGGTTGGATCCTGTGTGTTCCAAGCAGTCCCCAGCTGTCAAAGAGGATGCCAGGGCTGGTTGCTCCAGGCACTGGTGGGGATCATGCCCTACGTGATGTCACTGTGTAGGCACATATGAAGACTTTTTGGCCCCCATCTGCACAAACAGTTGCACTCTAGGCCTCTCTCTAGTATTTGCTGAAAGGGTGATTGACCCTTCCTAATCTCCTGATCAGGGCTAGAACACCCTTTGATCAAGAACAGTTGCCAGATCTTGTTAGAAGCTGCTAGAGCTTGCTAGAAGCTGCAGCCTTCTGTAGCTATCCTTTCCTGGCAGCAGCAGGAACCTTGATGCTCCTCAGAGAGTTCCCAGGAGTCTTCCCAAGAGTTCAGGAAGATCTAGAAGCAAAGCCCAGAAACTGCTGTGCAAACTGCTGTGTCTGAATTTAACACTGAGGAGGTCAGCTAGAAGCAGGTTGCAGTTGTCTGAGGCATTCATTTTTCCTCCTGCCTGTGCCTAAGGTGCCCCTGACAGAAAAACAGTAAGTGGAGAGGTCGATGAATTGTACTTGTGTACTATCTCTAACCCAAGGCTGTAGGTTGACTGCCTCTTTTACATGTATTATATACAAAAGCATAGGACATGGAATGAAAGACTTCCTTTGAATTTTGTCCTCAGTTGACTAGGTTTTTTTTAATCTTTTCTGCATGTTTCAAGTTGCTCAGAAACAGCCTTCTCTGCATTTAAGAAAACCAACAATATACCTAATATTGTAGATGGCAGCAGACTCTGCCTACTGCTGACACTTTGTACTGTTTTGTCATCATCAGTACAATGGAAGAGCACTCTTGTTGTTAAAACTTTTCTTTCCATCTGCTCATTCTGACTTTAAGCATAAGCCTGCTTAACACAAAGGGAAGGCATCCTATCTAGCAAGGAGAGGTTCAGAAGGGTTCACTGTAAACAAACTGATGAGATGAATGTAAACAGGAGCAGCATGTTCTACTACAGATGGCTACCCCTCCCTCTTGCCTTATAATTCCCATGTTCATAATGAAATATTTTCATTCCTTAGAATCCTATAATGAAATGTGAGTTAGCAAGAAATGTATTTTTTAAAAATAAGGTTGAATTCTTCATCTGCTGCCAGTGATAATGGATGACTGAAGAATTAAAACCCTGACTTCATAGCTGACCTTGCTTTGGGAAGGATGTTGGACTAGATTACCTCCTTCCAATCTGAATTTGCCTGGGATTTTATGAATTATCTCCTATACAAGATGCTATAGCAATATTTTTCAATATAGCAGTTTGGTATTTGACTGCCCCAGTATAGATTTTAGTACTGCTATCAAAAAGTGTATCTTAGCTAATTTCTAAGCCTTCTGTTGTATTTCTTCACAAATTCTTACTGGATGAATGAAGGAACTAGTGATGTATTCTATTTCTATCCAGAAGCTAATGTTCAACTACTTTAAAGATGGTGAGGGGGCTGGAGCACTTGCTTTGTGAGGAGAGACTGAGGGAACTGGGCTTGTTCAACCTGGAGAAGAGACAACTTCGGGGACACCTAACAGCAGTTCCCAGTACCTATGAAGATGTTATCAAGAAGATGGAGCCAGGTTTTTCATTTCTTATCTTCCTGCATCTGTGGATTTCTTGCTTGCTTTTTGAACATGATTCAAACATGAAGGATTTCTCTGTAGCTGTGATAGCTAGACCTGCGCTTCCACCCCCCTACCGCCAAAGGTGAAATTCCATAGAATTAGAAGAAAGCCGCAAAAATGTGCAGGAACCATGCATGATCAAGGATTATGCATAATTTGAACTCTTTCTGCTTTCCTTACCCCCACTACTCAACACCTATTCCCCTTGTTATAGCTCAGCAAAACCCTGAAGTTTCACACTGCTGTTGCTGATGTTGACTTGCAGACGTGCAGAGTCGACAGTCTGTTGAAAAGCTGGTGGAATCACTTTGAACTGATATCATTGGACAGTTCATTTTCAGCTTACCTTCTTGATTTTTGTTCTATTTCTAGGCTAAGTTGTTCAGAGAAACCAGAGCTGCTGCTTCTCAGAGAAGGATTAGCACAAAGGTACCCCTTCCACTCCCTGTCCTCTACTATGATCCATATATTCAGTTTGTATGAATGGTATGTAACATCTACCACTGTGAAGGGTCTAGAGAAGCTGTTGCTTTTGTGGCAAGGGGAAATAGCTTGTGCTGTAAACTGTATTTCCTTGCTCCATCCAAGCCCAGATGGTAAGATGACTGGCAGAGCTGCAGTCCTGTCTGCTCATATAATTGAAATGTAATCTCTGCTTTGCTGGTTTCAGTTCTGGATGAAGCCTGGGCTATTGATTTTGCAGTGTTGGAATTTTCCACATATATTTGGAGACACAATTGGGGCTTTATTATTATTGTTGTGCGTTCTCATTTTTGTTAATGATCCCTGTAGTGAAGAAGAGAAAAGGAAGAAAGTTTGCTCTCTTCTGAGAGTCTTCAAAGATGGGACATCAGACTGCATATTAGAAACTATACGTCTTTTTGATATAAAGTTTATAGGATTGCAATGAGCAGGTTTTGCAAACTACAAGCAGAGAAAAAAGCATCTTTACCTGCAGAAATGCATATTGGAGCACACAGCATTCTTTCCAGATGAGTTCTAGGACAACTGTATATTGTGTCTTTGTCTGAGAGGAGCCTCTCGGTTGCACTGAATCTCTCAAAGCGAAACTGGTTACGTTGTTCTTTCAGTCTTCAGTGGCTTTGACTTCCAGTTACTAAAAACTGATATGCAATAAAGGCATATTCTAAAGCACATTTATTCTTGAATCTAAAGTGAAGTGTTGCATGTTGAAGATTTGTATTTATTCTTTCACATTTATAATTAAAGAGGCCTCTTTCTAGCTCTAGGAACTTATAAAAATTAAAATGTACTTGATAAAAGGAAGAAAGGTTTTAAATGGATGAAATGTCTCAATATATCAACATTCTCTCTCTGTCATTCCAAAAAGTTGTTGCATATTGTACTCACTCTGAAGAGCTTTGCAGATATTTTCTCTAACTCTTTTATTTAAGCCTGGGTTCATTTTGAAATGGTACCAAAAAGTTGACTGAATGGAATCAAAGCAAGGATTTATTGAATGGCCTATTGCTGTAGATCTAGGTAATCTCACTTCCTTTTGTCCCTCAGATATGTGTTTAAGTATGTATATACCTCACCCCACTTTGCCACTGGCTTGTCCAAAAAATAATAGAATCATTAAGGTTGGAAAAGACCTTTAAGATCATCAAGTCCAACTGTCAATAATCCTTGCATCCCAACCTCCAACTTCTTCATCTTGGATTGCAAAAATCCATGTTTTTTTCTCTCTCCCACATACCCAGGGAACTTTTCAACACAGGCTTTGATAAAGCAAGATTTCTTTCTCCTTTGTCCTTGATTCTTATTGCTTCAAAATAACAGTAAACTTTTGATGTGAAGGAGGAAGAGAGGTGGGTAAGGCAGAGAGGGGTAGGAGAAAAGATACAAAGTTAGAATGACATTTTCCTGGGAAGTTTCCCAGCATAATCAGCCTGAGAGCTACTCCCTAAAGGTCTAACTACAAAGTAAAATGTAGGTGTGATTGTAGCTTACTAAGAATAAAATTAATATACTTGTATCTCTCCAGCTATGTATGCAACAACACAGGGGCTAATAACTAAAAATCAAACCCTCTGGGGGTGGAAAGTACATGGTTGCCAAGCCGTTACTGCATCTCGGTTGCAGTATTGTGGTACATATCGAAGCTAGCACAAAGATACCCCTGTACTCATGTTCATTCTCTGATGTAAACTGTCCTACAAACCCAGAGACCTTGGCTTAACTTCTCCTTGCTGCCAAATTAATGGTAGAGGATATGATATTCCACTAGTTCAACTCTCTACCCATTCTGTCCCATAAATGGGAATTTACCCTTACTGAGACTGTAATCCTAGGGAATATGACAGGAGGAAATCTTGGTCTGACTGATTTTACCATATTGTTTCGGTAATGCTCAACATCTACTTGGTCCCTTGGCCCCACTACGCTGCATACTTTGGAAAATGCCCCTCTAAGACTCTAAGAGGCCAATTTGCCTTGCGCACACAAGTGAATTCTGCACAATTGTGGTGAGCTGACGCTGGCTGGACTCCTCCTTTGGTAGAAATTGTTTGTGACCATTTTGGAATCTCATCTTTAGTATTTTGAGAATTTCTGAACAGCGCTTGAGTGAGTTAGTTGTTCTGGCTTCAAGATATTTTTGAGGCCTTTTACATAGTGTAGACCTGTTGTTGCCATAATAATTCATGGAATTGCTGAATGTCAATTAAAAGTAAACATTACAATTAAAGCTAGTTAGGCAGAAATCAGCTAAAAGAACAAAACCAATACTTAGCTTAACAAATTAAACTGTAGAGTTATTGCATCTGGGAAGATAAGTTAGATTGCTTTGAACAAGATACAGTTTCTACAAAATAATTTTCGTATAGTTTACAATTCTTATCTTAATCTTTCCCCAAGAGGTTGGCTTGAATTTTATTGTACTGTTTTCTAGTGTGCTCATAATTTCAGATCTATTTAATTTCTTCCTCTTATCCTTTTTTGTTTTAGTATTTCCCACAAAGATTTATTCAGGTTGGAAAACTTACTTTAGTTTGGCTTTTTCTTTTGTGCTGCTGTCTCAGATGGCTCTTCATATCCTTTCGTTTCTTCATTAATTATATTTTATTCTCACTTGTTTAAAACTATTTCCCTGAGAAGTTTGGAGGATTAAGCTTTTGTTCAATAACTAAGAATTCAAGTCTCAAGTTCAGATTGTAACTAGTCACGTGTGTGTTTATGTATAACAGGCTTGAGACTATGCTCAGATCCCCTGCCCTTTTTTTAATCTTTCAAGGAAGAATAACTGGAGCTTGCATTTCTACAAGGTGTCTGAATCTAACATGTTTATTTGGGATCACATTTACTGCAAATATTAACACTTCTTTAAAATTCTGTGCAATTACTCAATTCAGTGCTTTATTTTTTACTGATAACTATAGTCTTTACAAATAAAAAAAGATCTTTTAAATGTCTTTTCCAGTTGAAATTGAAATAGCCTGTAAATGTAGTTGGAAATATTTATACTCCTATCTAGACACAATGCAGGAACACCAGCAATAGCACTGAAATAAGCCTATGCCAAACCATCTAAATAGACGCTAGAGCAAATATATCCTGCCTGTGTTCTAAATTCATATTGTTTTAAAATGCTTCATATCTTCGTAAGTTGGAGATGGAAGAAAATATTCCAGGTAAATTATTAAGCATTTTTTAAAGATGCCTAAGGAACTATGGCCTATGCTTTGCTGTCAATAGCATGGGTGTAAGCTGGTTATGGTAGAGCGCATCAGTCTTTCAAGGCGTATTTTTTGTTTTATTATAATGGAAAGACATGCCATTTATAAATATTATGATTAGCATAATTTTTAAAAAGTTTTTTAGGTCCCTGTTGTGCAATTTGTTTCTGTACTGAGTTTTTTTTACCAAGCTGCAACACCCACTGCTAATTTAGTGAAGTGTGCTTAAGCCAATCAAATGATAAATTAATATCTAATTTTAGAGCTAACCCAGAAATATTTTTTTGCATTCACTTTCCTGTTAGTAACTATAATATGGCTTTAATACACTTGGTACAGTTCCTCTGATCTATCAAACATGGATGATGCATTTCTGACAATCCTCTTTGGACTCATGCTGTGATTGTAAGTGCTAGTAGGTTGCAGGACACTTTTGTGGCTATATTCTGCAAAGCAGGACTGCTTTTTACAAATGCATTAAACATTAATACAGACAAATGTGAAGTTTTATAGTGCAGAAGCTTTATTTGCTTGGACATGTATTTATTTTTTATTAATAATTTTTACCATACCACACATTTCTCTTTAGAATTCGAACCCTGAAAATGATTCCTTGGACTTAGTAAATGTTGTTTCATTTCAGACCAAGGGAAAAAATGAAAATCACTCAGATTTACATTTCAGTGAAATCTCGTAAGTAATGCATGAACTGTGTTTCAGAACTGACTAGTATAGGGCTTTAAGTACCTTGTAACACTCATCACCTTCCATAAGGAAACTGCAGAGAAGATAAATTCTTTCCCCTTTCTTCTTCAAACCACCAAAAATCTGGAAGAATGGTAATGGAGGCAATCGATGGTCAAAAAATATCCAAAATGCGTATTTTTAGTTATCAGAGAATGTCCTGATTCAGTTAGGTGTTACTAACTACGGCACATCAAAACAAATACTTGTATTCTTGATGTGTGATGTGCAAAAGTCACTGTGAGGACTTTTCAGTATGAGTTTAATACGAATGGATAGATCTACTACCAAGAAACCTGCTGATGAAAACAACCACACCAGCTCAGAGCCCTTATGAAAGTTTCTTTCTAAAGTTCTTCAAGTATTCTTTGCTCTGTGAGGATTTGGGATTCTGACTCCAGTTTTAAAATGATTGTTTCATCTGATATAAAAATGTTTTTTCCCATAAGCCTGCAATAATCCACTGTAACTGCCTATTGCTATCTGAAACTTATTCCTAAAGCATGACCTGCATTTATAATAAACAAACACTTCCCATCATCTACTACCACAAATCCTTTTGCTTGTTAACAGAATAGTATGTATCATAGCTGATCTTTGTTATGCTATATAATCCCGCTGAATAGGATCTTAAGTAATTTCAATAGTTTTCATTCAAATATAACTCCTCTCTTGTATAACATGTACTAGGTTGCCAGTATAAGTTCTCATGTGCATAAATCTACTGCAAAGTTATAAAAACCTAGAAGAAATGCCAAATCATAATCAATGAACAATGTGTGCACATAGATGCAGTATGAAGAGGAGAGAAATTAAATATTTCAATGACAACTCTAAGCAGCTACTGTTGACATTAGAAATTCAAGGATTAAAATGATATCTGCATTGAAATGCTAACAAGTATGATGATTTAGACAGTGTGCCCTGTTTCTCATTATTATGCATAGCTTGCATATAACATAAGTAGTTGTAACCTTTGTGTGAAGAGCAAAGTCAGGAAATGTTAATCCATGGGGAAACCATCACTTCTCTCCAACTTCCATATAGAAACTCGAGCTCAAATGATTGCTCTTGTTCTCCAGTCCAGGGGAAAAAACATCCTCTTTGCAGTTAAATATCCCCTTTTATGCTGTGCGTGTATTAGTCAAATTGATTTCCATGAGAGTTCTCCAGGCTGAGCTGTATGACACAGTATAATTCAGTGCATCTGCGAAGGGACCTATAAGATGGAAGAAATGTGAAATGTTAGAAAAAAGACCCTCTGAAACCTGGAAGTAGCAATTTTATCAAATCTGTCAAGACTTGAGACTGGAGAGCCAATATACAGCTTGTCTGGAAAGTAAATGTCTGGTGGGAAGGCCAGATTTTGAATTTATACTTCGCTTGGAGCTCTGCTATTCCTTCTTTCCTACAGATGGGCTAGTCACCTGGATGGAGCTAACTGTTGGTCTCAGGAAAGAGCTGCTGGAGAAAGGGCATGGTATCTACATCGCCAAAGGTTTCTTAAGACCACTTTTGGCAAAGATCTGTCTATAATGCTTATGTATCGGTCCTGCCTTCTCAAGATCTATTCCGGCTACCTTTTGAAAGGTGGTCATTCCTTGACACTTGTGTAGCATGATTATATGCAGTGGTTTAATCTGAAGAAAAACAAATACTGTCACATTGTTGGAGTGCTAGGACTAGAAACAATTAAGGAGAGAAAGAGCATATGACTGATCACAAAGTGCAAGCAAATTCTTTCCAAGAGTAGACATCACTATTTGGTAGTCTGATCATGATCCTCAAAGCTGTTGTGCTTTTCTTGCTACCAGCTTCATGGTTATTTCACTAAGTGAATATCTGTTTTTTATTTGAAAAGATTTAGTCAGATTCCAGTAAGTGACTACTTCTTGCTCTGATTTTCATATTTCTGCTCAAGAATGTGTGATATTTTTTTTTTTCCATGCACATCAATGCATGCTGTTGCCATCACAAGGTTTTTGCTGTTGAATAATTTCTTCTCACTTAGATCCATCCTAAAGACTCCTGTTTTAAGTATTGCACTGCTGTGGCCTCTCAGTCATCCTTCTCCAACAAAACCAGAGAATATTAAAGAATGAAATACTTACATCTGGAAATTTTTATGTTCTTCAATATTCTTTTGTGTTCTATATATCTCATACATTTTACACGTATACTCTTCAGCGTATTGCTTACCAGCACTGGTATATTGTACCTCTGGTACAATGCAGAGGTCTTGTCAGTGATAAAAAGCTAACAAGTAGGGCTCTCAAAGTTTTTAGTGTTCCCCAAACAACAAGATTTTGACTACTGAGCCATTTCCAGTGTTTATCTTTCAAATCCTGCTCCAATTTCCATTGCACACCTGATCGTAATACACATACTTTTAGCTGATGGAAAAATATTGAAATTCCTCTTAACTTTCTAGGCAAAAAATGAAACTTCACACAGTGATTTCATCTTCTGAAAACAAAGTGTAAGGTAGTTCTGAAATCTTAGTTTCAAATTAGCATGTGTTCACCTACCCTTCCCCAATTTCCCAGTTTTGGGCCACGCTACAGAACTGTGTGGTCATTCTTCTGAGGAAATTATCTATTACTTTTAGGCTCAGGTCATTCAGAGAGTCTTACAGAAGAAAGAATATTTCTGTTCCTTAGAACAGCTCGTGGTAATAACCTACACCTTAGCAATAAACCTCATTTATATTCAAGAAGGTAAAATGTATACAGCAGCAATAACAAAGAAAAATCAATGGAAATGAAAGTGAGTATCAAAGCTTCACAATACAGGTGTAGACATAGAAAGAACTGTGTCAATCTTAGTCATACTAGGTATCATCTGAGCAAACAAAAGGCCTCTTGGGAACTATCCTCAAAAACTATAGGCACTAGAATAAGGAGGTGAAGGCTTTGGTCCCTACAGATCTACTTTGGATTTGAGCTGGACATGATGGCTACCAGGGTGAGCTAAATCTGTAGTATGGAAATGCTGAACTTTGGGGAGAAAGAAGTATGTTTCAGGAGAAGAAATTCTTTTATGGCTCAGCTTATGTTACAGTGTATCCTGTATTTTAAAAGCATATCAATAACTCAGGGACTGAATCTGTAGCCGTACCAGCAAAATCAATGCTATGTCCTCAAAGAAAATTAGGTCTTTACAAGGCAGAAAAATAAACACACATTGAAGAAATTCAGGATCTTGGCATTTTTCATCAAGTTTTATTCCTAGCTGTTACTTTAACTCTTCATAAACTGTTTTCTGAAGTTATATTTTAATTGTTCATCATATTTTCCACTTGATGCTTTCAGATCAGGCTGTGGTTATGGATTTTTTTTTTTCTTAAAACCATTTTATTAGTGTTTTTTTTAATTAAATGAAACACTGTATGTGAACATATTTATATATGTAGTCTCAATCTCAAAACATGCAGATGGCTGTTTCCTTTTAAAAAAAAAAATGCACCTAGGGTGGACTTGATACATTAAATTTCAGGCTTGTAGTAAATTTTTACAGTTGAGTTATAAACCTCTGGGAAATGGTGGGGTGGGTTATCACAGAAATGTTAATACAATCCTAACTCCAGCAGTGATGTTGTAACATAAACATCATTAAGTTTCCATTCTCATGGAACACTTGGCGTACAGAATATTTACATTTATAGTACTATAGTGTATCTTACAGTATCCCTCCAGGTAACACTGAAATGATAGTTTCATGAGGAAAATTAATGTGACATTATTTTAATATACCCATGCTGATTTAAGCTCGGAGAAGCTCAGGAGCAGGATTGTCATAATGCTTCCCTATATTAGCCTAGAAAGCATTCAGCCCCTTTTAACTGTTAGTTTAGTAGTTGCTCAGAGAATGGTGAGAATTTGGAGGAATTTTTATCCCTCTGGCTTCTACAATAATTTTATTATACTGGATAGGTTGGGGTTTTTTTGGTTAAAATAAATGTAATATTCAGACTTGCTTTACGTGAGGTTCAAATATGAAATAGAATTTTTCAGTATGTTTTTGCTACCTGTTTGTATGTTTACTGATTCATTTATGTAGGTTTTATGCTAGGTGTCTGTTGCGTTAAGAGGCAGAGCAATTTGGCAGAAACTTGCTTTTCAGTCGATGCTCAGATATCAGAGGGACTGGGGACGGCTGAGCTTAGGTTCTGAGTGATGCCCAAAGTCAGCGTTAGTAGTCCGGTCGCGCCCAACACCTTTGTTGGACTATCACGGGTCCGGATGCACTACTAACATCACACAACCTGCTCAGCCGGACACCTCCTGAACTCACACGGCCGCACTCAGAGGTACGGTCGTGTTCAGGGACCACACACACGGCTGAGTCAATCAATGGTGCGATTTATTGAACACACGTCTGAGTCAATCAATAGTGCCTTTTATTGAAGCAACAGATACACAGGTTCTTTGGATTGCCGGTGATAAATTCACTACCTATAAAGCATGTGCAAATGCTAAAACTACGAGTGACACTACTTGGCTATAAATGCGTTAAAAGATGTAAAGTGACTCTATATAGAGATTTCTAAGTTTCCCGGGGAGGCACTTGGTATGACCAAGGGTTCGAATCTTACCCAACGGCGTCCCGATGGGGGGGAAGAGAGGCTCAGCCCGTCGACTGATCCCAGAAGTTAGAGTAGTACACGACGATGGTATCTTCCCTAACATCCAGCTCTTAAAATATTATTTTATAGTGTTTTACTTCGCAGGTGGAGCTTGAGTGACTCTAGTCATACATACCTTTATCAGGATTGGTGCAGAATTCTCTCGCTTCGCCTTTAAAGGTACAGACTAGGAAAAATTCAGTGCGCACGCTCATTGAGGAGGGGTCGCACCTTGGGAGGGTGGTAACTTTTGAGAGGGGTGTGCGTTTTAGTATTATAATGATATTATAATTAGCAAAGTTCACTCCAAGTACAGCACTTCATCAAAGTTGGCAGGTCCTTGGCCCAGGACATTGTAAGCGCAGCTTATCAAGGTACATCCTGTGCATCCCTAAACTCCCCTGTTCACAGAGCGTGGCCGCGAGGTCTCCACTCCGCTCCACCCTCCATGTAATCTCTCCCAGATTCAGCACACCAGGCGCCCCTGATGTTGCCAACATCCAAGGCTGTTCAGGGAGTCTCCATGTCACAGACCCGTTGTACATGAGTGCTACGTTCCATCTGGTTTCAAGGTTGTTCTTAGAGGGTATATTTCCAAAGTACCCCTCAGCGATTACTCCACAGTGTCATTTACCTGCAAATGCCAGTGGATAATTGCTTTGCATTCTAACCATCGCAGGAAAAATTGGAAAGGGGAAATAATTATACTGTTTGGAATGAGATAATTAGAACTACACCCTTTTTTTGGTCTTATTTTAGGAACGTCAATAAACAGGAGAAAAAAAGAACAAACCTTTGAAAAAGAGTTCGTGATCTTTTGCCACTGAGGATGGACATTAAGGAGGAAAGTGCCACTGATGAGAGTGAAGAAAGACTCATACTTACCAAAGTCAGTAAGGGGCAATGAAAGTTTGTGTGATGTCACTTGCAGTATTTTGAGCCTGGTGAACTATTCTCTAGCGTTTATGGTCATACTGACCAGCACAACCATCTTATTTCTGTTTTGTTTTATTCCCTGAAGATGAAGACATATTTATATTTTTGAAAACACAAGGGGATTTGTCTGAACAGAGTAAGAACGAAACTTTGTATAAGTTACTGAATGTCTTTCAGATATTTTGAATGTAGAGATTAATTTTGGGTCTGATTTTCAAGGATTGGTGCCAGCACTGAACCTGCAGGACTGCACAGGAGGATGTGTGTGCGTGTGCTGTTTACATGACGCAAGCTAACTAAAGAGACAAACAGGAGTTTTTCATAACAACTCCCCATGTTACTAAATAAGTGTTATACAGCTGTACCTTAGGTATGAATGTTCTGAAATAAAGTATTTCCACCAAGGTGTAATGGCCAAAGTGGGGGTCCCATGTCTACTAAAAGGTAGCATCTTTTGTCCTCAGAAGGCCTCTCAGTTGCCTCAGAAGGCAATTACAGATTGCTTTTAATAGTAAAGAAAGGGCCATGGCACATCTTTTGCTCTGAAAATGCATTCAGGCTAAGATTTTTCCCAGAACATATCTGAAAAGCTATTCCGTAGCTTTCCACTGCAATAGTAATTTACTGGAGTTATGATTGTATCCCTGCAGAGCTTTGTTTGATCCAAAACACACAGCAGCTACCAAGTACTCTTCTGTAGAGTGCGTGCAGCTATGAGAGAATGACATTTGAGTTAATTAATCTGTGGAAATACTGTGAGAGAGAAAGAGACTAATGTTGAGGACTTGACAGCTTCTACTTGCTTTCTGAAAATACTTCCATGACAAAAGGTTCCAGCAACAGGCATCAGTACCAGCAAACCACCTTGCAAATCTCTTCCATTGTGTTTCTCTGCGTTCAAAGAGCAATCAGATATTTTCTGTTGGAATGACTCTCATTTTAAATTAAGGACAACAAAATAAGGACAAAAATAAAGCTCCATCAGAGAGGAAGAGTGCATTTGTTTTTTTCTTCACAGCCTTCACTGAATGAAATTAAAATGGCTGCTGGTCTCAGTAGACTACTACAGCTTTTTAGAAGCTTAGCTCAGGGCAACAGCTGCAGCATATATAGGTATCTAATTGCAGTTATGTTTACATTTGCGTATAGATGTTTTCCACTTTAATGAGACTTTTTCTAAGTATTGTCATCCAAGACTTCATCCTCTCTAGGTATTGAACCTTGAGATTTTTCCCTTATCTTTGCTCTGTCGTGGTGAGGGCACTATCCTTTACAGAAAGGTTGTAGGACTACCAATGTGAGGAGCATGACCAGCGTTTCACTTTAGACGATGTAAGCTGTTACTGCCATAGGAGGTGGAGGCTACTCCTAAGTGTATGGGATGCGTGTTTGGTGGGGCTGGGAGGTTATAGTCACTAGAATAATCTCGATGCTCAGATCTTGCTCTTAGATGTGGAGATTTTCATCTAGCTGCCAAAAATGACTGAAGTATCAAAACAAAAATAGTTGAACGGAGAAATTATTCTAATTGTATTGCTCAGTCACTTATTTTATTGTGATTAAGCTTTGACATTTAGAAATACAGAATAAAATGGTATGTCTTTCTACCGATACACACATTTAGGTTGCATGATCATCTGCGTCTAGTAGCTTACACCATCAGTTTCATATAGTCTCTAACTGAAACAGAAACACTATGCTGGTAAACACTTGTAATTTTAACATTTTTTGAAAAAAGTTTGATTTCTGTAATCTCAAGGGCACATAAATATCAGATCCTTAATGAGGAGAAAAGTGTTAAAATTCAGAAACATCTGGAACTTCAATAAATTATCTATGATAGAGGAACTTGCTAAACAAATTGAGAAAGTGGGTGAGAGGGTGCCTGTAAACATAGCCATTGTCATGTATTTTAACCTATTTTTATGCTGCTGAATGTGTACATTTACAATGTGTCCTGGGCATACACAGAGGCTGTCTTGATCTTCCGTTGGAAGTATGGAAGAACTGGTTTTGGGCAGGGAAGAAGCGTGACACGCTCCAGCAGGCTCCCCTGACTGGTCAGTGAGGATCCCTAGATGTGGATTTTTTGGAAGCACCTGCCTCTGGGTCACAATAAAATCAGTCATTAGAAAGAGCAAGCCAAAGGCCCCCAGAGCAAGAGCAGTCCCTATTCAGAAAATATTAGTCATTAGGTGGTTAAGAGTTAGTGAGAGAATCCAGGTTCTGAGTGCTGACCTTATGATCCCCACAAATGGGACCTCTGAGAATTGTCATATTTTGGGAAGTAGGCTTGTCAGCAGTATGGGGTAATTCTGAATGGTAGTATTATATATTCAGGATCAATGAGCCTTGACTCGATCTTTTCCTCTCTCCGTATAATTAAAGATGCTGCACTTATCATGTAGGTTGATTTTATGCTCCGCATCTTTGCACTCACGTAGAAGAGAGACTGTTTTCTGCAGTGGAGTAACAGGATGCCCTGGATGGGCTATCAGGTTGCTAGGGCATTGCAAGTGGAGGTAGTTAATTATTTTAAAAGTTGTAACTAGCCAGGAATGAATCCCTGATGCTTTCTTATCATAATACTCACGGAGTGCCCTTTTATAAGGGTGCTCCTGAGTTAACTGGGCCCTGTGGAAGTTGCTACCTTGCAAGTTGTATCAGTTCACATCTAATAAGTTTTTTCTCTTTTTTTCCCTCATAACTGACAGAAAACCAATCAAACAGAAACTTTGTATCTGAGACATAATTTCCTTCCTCTCCTCACTGCTTTCTAGGTACTCGCTGACTTTTCTATCTCTTCAGGTAATGCCCGCAGCAACACAGTCAGTGTTGTAACTTGCTTGTCTTACTATCCACCAGCCTTCACTAAATACAATCATGAAATAAGAGGTTTTGAGAAAAGATTTTAATTGCTAACATGGAATCTCTTTTCAGGCCTTTCTGTGTTCATTTCTCTTCCTAGAG
The DNA here is from genome assembly GCF_964289735.1 of Phaethon aethereus. Classification (NCBI taxonomy): domain Eukaryota; kingdom Metazoa; phylum Chordata; class Aves; order Phaethontiformes; family Phaethontidae; genus Phaethon; species Phaethon aethereus. Next base: position 64,182,073 of record NC_138578.1, on the reverse strand, counting down.
AAATTTTGCCAGTGGAGGAAGGGAAGAATATTTAGTCTCAGCTTCCAGTGCCCAGCACATGAAAGATGAGACAACCACTTTACTTAATTCTTCACATGAAGTCTATTAACCGCAGTGAACTTTTCAAAGTCATTAAGTTGTATTATGTTAAAGCCAATTAGCATTCCAATTTGTGGTAGCTGTTTTTTTTTTCTTTTTCTTTTTTTCCTAAGGCATAATTGCTCCTTAGCTGGTGGGATTTTGCCTGTTTAGTTTTGTTGTTGATGTTGTTGTTGTTTTGTTTGTTTTGTTTTGTTTTGTTTTTTAAATTAAAATATATAACAGGGGGTTTGGAATAATTAGAGAACAGAAATAAATCTGAGCTGAAAAAAAACTATCTTGAACATTTCAGTGTCAGAATTTTCATTTCCCAGAAGCACTTAAGCTCTGAAAGAATAAAGTAAATGTCTGGCTGTGGTGAACTCATGCTCAAAAGCAATGACTTTAAGTCCATTTACTTACACTGTTGAATATCAGTGGAACTTTGTACTGCACCGTACAGGTAAGAATGCATTGTTGTGACTTGTTTCTTAGCAACTTTTGCAAGAAGTTTAACGTTTTGATGGGGTAGCCTCTTGGACTTTAATGTTATCTTGGTGGATTTGGCAAACTGCTAATCCTAAAACCAAAACAAATCTCCTCAACAGGACGGGATAGGACTCCATAAGAAATTGATCCAACTTCATCTGCTGTGCCCTTTCTGTTTATACCTCACTTTGTCTTTCACAACAAAGGCAGAGCTGATACTTTCTACAAGTTTGGGAAGCTATTTGTTATTCTGGAGACAATCTAAAATCTTTGGAATGACTTTTTAAGGAGCATAGTATTTGAGTATGAAAATTAAATGTGTACCTTACTTCTTAAACAAATTCTTCTAAACTACTTATTATGTCTCTGTCAACAAAGTGCTTACATGTGAGCTCAATTCTGTGGTTCAAAGCAGAGCTAGTACTATGTGGAGGCATACTAAATGGAAGAGAGAGAGAACAGAGGTGTCAAAAATATCGTCAGGAAGTTATCTCAGGTTTGAAATGGAGAGAGAGGGAGGGGGTAGAAAGAAGTGTTTGTCACAGAATAGCTATCAGCCTAGCGAAGAGGACACTGACCTTTGGGATTGAGGATCCTGCTTCTAGTCCTAGAACTTGCAAGGTAAATTTTGAAACTGAGCAATTGTTTTAGTATTCTGACACAGACTTTCTTGTATTTCTTAAAATGTGATTGGAAAGTTGTACAAGGATGAACTACCAAATGTAGACTCTTCTTTGCATATCACCTCAACCAATTGCAAAAGGCTCTGCCCTCAAATGAAGAGTATAACAGCTGGTTTTGCACAATGTGCAGAAGCATTTTCTTTGTGTATGGCAGAGACATCTGGGATCTTCCCGCCTATTATCACTGGGGCACTGTAGATACCACCAGGGTAGAATAGCATGGTTTTAGATCTTCCATTTTATCTGTGTATCTGTGAGGCTCTCTTCCCCCCTCCTGCCAGAAGGTTTCATAAACTCCTCAACACTACTATTCCTGTTCCTTCCACTTCCAGCTGGCACTTCATCACATATGGCATTCAATATACTATGTTTTGAGCGCTGTGAAGGCTAGTATCGAAGACGACCATGGATTTTATACCCAGCAGCAGTTTTCTCAGTTATTATGATGGTAGAGGCATGTACAATACATTTCTAAGTACTTCAGAGACTAAAGCTGACCCTTTCTGGGATAACTTGCTCAAAGGTCTCTCTTGTGTCAGTTTGTCAGCGTAGTTTTCTTTCTGAAACCTGTAATTGAGAATGGGGGGGAAAAAACCTGCATTTTGCAGGAACTCCTATAGAAATGTAAGTACTAAACTGAAGGTAGCAGTGAGCAAGGTTACAATTGCTAGTGGAAGATGACTTGAGAGTAAATTGATTTTAAAACCAGCAGTTTTATAGCTACCTTCCTCAAGATAATAAGGACTTGGTGCAGGTTACAAAAACTATCATAGCAATAAAAACTTTATAAAAATATTTAAAAACATCTTATTTATATAGGAATATAACTGTGTAAAATCTAGTGCCAAGTGAAACATCTAATGTTGATTTAAATGTAACATCCAACTAACATTGCTGTCAATGCAATGCACATACCCCATACAGGTTCATATTTTGTATCTGTGCATAGTTTTAATTAGGTCTAACTCCAGATTTCATATCCAGGTGAATAAACAGGTATTGCCTTGGAGTGTGCAGGCATTTTTGTATATTTTTTGGAAATGGAGTATTGTTATCGGCCATTAGTCCTGGATTAGAAATTATTTCCTCACTCCTGTGTTCTCTTTTGCCTTTGTTGATCAAATGTGTTCGACAAGATTTTCATGCATAAAGTAATACATGTACAATGGAACCCTGTTACCCATGCTTACAGTTTAGTAGGGATGTAGGAAACTCAAATCCAAGTGCCTAGTCTGGCCTTCCCTAGTCTGGCAACATCCCAAATCTCCATTTCCCACATCACAGGCAATGACTCTAACCCTAAATCTCCTAGTTTCTTTGGGATGGGAGAGTATTTGTGTCTCCGTGGTTATGATCAGAAATATTATTCCAAATTTGAAAAATATATCTTTTTTCTTGCTCATCTTTGGAGGGGCAGTGGCGGAGAATGTTCTCTGTGAAAAAAACTGTTCTTCATCTTCAATCAAGATTTGATTCTGCTAAAATGCAGAAGTCAGTCAATATGCTAGTAATATTGAAATTCTTGTTTGTCTACTTGCTGGTTAGCTTCAGCAGTAACTTAGTGGCAGCAAAGTATCAGCTGTGTTCTGCATATATCTCAACACCCAACAAACCTCAGCTAACTTCATAACTCTCTGTTACACAATATATTTTTACAAGCATTTTATATCCTCTCTGCCCAAAGGAGGGAGAGTCTAAAATTAGACTCCTAAATTTCTAGGGAGGTTGGGATTTTCAAAACCTTCAAGTGACTCATAATCAATTCTTACTAAATTAATTCAGATTTCTACATTTTTAATACAGGTGAGAACACTTTCAAACACTGGGCAATAAGCCAATAAATAACACCACTCCTTACGGACGCTTTTTGTTAAGAAAAACTACTACATTATTAAGTTATGAAAAGTAGGAAAAAAATCTAGTAAGAGAAAGATAAGGCAAAATGCCCTCTCCTACAGACAGTTCAGTGTCAATAGACTACATATCACATAAATAGGTGTTAGATATTAAAATAAAATGGATTTTCATGGAAAAGTGAGTAGCCCATTTTACCTTGCACCTTTGAAAAAATCTCCAACACTGTTGTAAGATAGAATCCACCTCTTCAGTGGAATAAACTGAAAATAAACTACATTCATCCAGTAGTCAGTCTTCTAAGACTAATGAAAGAGTTATGGAAATATCACCTTTAATTTGTAAAATAACACGTGTTCCTCTGAATCCCACTATTTCATGCTGAGGTTAGTTATGAGGCAGAAGCAGACTACTAAATTGCTCTACTTTAGCATTACTATTTTGGTTTTCTTTACTCAAGGTGTTTTTCATGTCGCTGATAATAAATGGACCTTTTTCATACTTTCTCAAGGGAATGGATGCTTTCTGTGCTTTGCTGATATTGTGGAAATATAGATGGGATTTAGCCATTTAGTAGGATTTGCCCATCGTAAGTTTGGCACAGTGTTAGGTGAAACAGCGAATCTCTAAGCATTAGAATTTGTGTACTTTGAAATCACCCCTCTGTTTATTTTTTGTCTGGGTTTTTTCAGAAAGTCATCTTTTGTACCTGATATAAGTTTTTACGTTAGAATATCCACTTAAGCAGAAGGCTAGTGACTACTACATAAAAAATATTTAACTATAAATAATTCAGTATTACAGAAAGCCTCCAACTATGGTGGTGATGTGTTTTCTGTATTCTTCAGCCGTTACATTTTAGAAGAGATGAATTTGCACCTCTAATTTTGCTTAAGAGCCTAATACTCTATAACTGAAGCCATTTTCTGTACTTTCTGTTGTATTTAGCTTATCTTTTCAGAATGCTGTGGTCATGCTTACAGTGCAGTAGGCAGAAGCTTTCTGGAGGTGACTGGGTATTTCTGAGCACAGATAATAAATTGAGGAGACTTTAATCCATGGGCTGTTGCTCGAATTCTGTATCAAGTGGATAACTGCTGAAGCTGTGTCTTTCGTGCACTGTGAACCATGTAGAAGGACCCTTTGAGTAAGTTAACTTGTGTACAAGTGACTGTCTACAGTACAGCTACTTAGGAGAAGTCCAAGACTTGCTTTCATGTTTAGTTGCACTGAGAAATTGCAGGAATTCTTTCCAGTCAATTCCATCACTTCTAGAAAAATTTGTCTGTCTTCTAGGGGAAGATGGGGGAGATGCATATAAATACAAGGTTGTTTTTTACCTTCAGTCTGATGAAAAGTGGGTAGGTAATGCAGAAGCTCACTCTTAAAAGCTGAACAAACCTGTATCAAAGTTTTTGTATAAAAATAATATAGGAGAAATGTCAAGAAGGGGCCAAGCTGACCTTAGAATGAAATTAGACTCTGAAAACTATCTTTTCTTAAACAGCTGCTTGAATTCTGTCAACTGTTTTGCTCTCAGACCATTTTCCAGTTGATGGGCATCAGTAGCACAAAAGGCATTGTCAGAATTGATTGTAATTGCCCTTTGTTAACAGTCTCAATAAAGAGACAGACACTGAATGTGCCTTAGGACTAGGTATCTCTCCTCTCTAAAGGTGACCATCTCAGTAGATGTTGAAGAGTAACATTTTGTTGATTATGTGTGCGCTATCTGATGTGACGAGCAGAGTGCCTCAGGCTGCAGCTCCACAAAATGGTAAATGGGGCTTTCGAATGGAGAGCAACAAATAAAAAAATTGCTCAAATGCAAAGCAAAGCAGAGAAACAGTGTAAGATCACTTTGCTGTCTCAGCAGTTCTTATTCAGTCATTTAGCGTCTGTCCTCCCACAGCAGGAATAGATTTGGCATAAGCGTTGTATTGCTTGCTGTGTGGGTGGCTGGAGAAATATGTAATTGTGTGCTTGCACTTGGTCCAGATCACATTTGTTCTGCCAGCAGGTCAGACAATACATATATTAAGTATCGATGAATGTTGAACCATGGCCTTAAATGTTCAAGACTCTTTCTCTAAAGTGCTCCCTTTAAAGTTTAGTAGGATTTGTTTCATTTATACGAAATAGCAGGAGGTATTTTGGACTCAGTAGCTGACTATTCTTGCTATATATCTTTCATGTAGAGAAAGCTGATATAATTTTAATTAAGAATTGTAGAAGAAAAATGGAATTTTGACTATTTAAATTTTTAGAACTTTTCCAGCATTTTATTTTTCAGAACTTTCTAATTTCAGTTCAGGAAATTTATCTTTTTTTATTCCCCCACAAAAAAGGGGCAGGGTAAAGGTGAAAATGAGTTTCTCTCTCTTTTTTTTTTTTCCTCTGAGTTTTGAATTTTCCTTCCTCTGAAGGAAAAAATGAAGGAATCTCAGGAAAGGAATTAAAATGGAAAGACTCTTCTTTTACTCTGCCTTGCACAAAATGGAGTAAAACATTGAGGAAAAAGCCCAACTCAGCGTGCCTTTGATCCAACACCATGTCCAGAAGAAATAAGCACTCTTTAAGAAAATTTCTGTAAAACAATTTTATTTATAAGCTCTAATTCTTGTGTCTTCTGGTATGTTTCAAGGAGGTGTAATTCTTCTGGTAATGCATCTCTTTATTTAGGACCAGAAAGTCCTCAGCTCAGATTGACTGTCCTGGATATGGTCTGTTATGACCATTGGTGAAGGAGCGAGATGGAATACTGCAGCACAGCTTAGGATGTAATCCAGCAGCATCAGTTCAGCCAGATACTGTGTGAAATCCTGCTGTAAGACTGCTCTGGCACTCTTTAGGTATTTTTTGAGAAATCCAGGCCGATAGACTTATCTCAAGGAAAATGTAGTGTATATAACCACTACTTGCATAAAGGCTGCTGTTTTTCTTATGTAGCAAATGAGCTATTAATTCTTGATTCTTCAGTCTATAAATGCCTTTGGGATATGGCTAATTGTGCTGTGCTGTTCTCTTTAGTAGTTTCAAGATCAGCCTTTGTTCCTGGGAGATGAGAAATGGAAAAAAACCCAAAACAACAAATCAAACTGAACTATATTTACATTGTTGAACATTGCTTTTAGCATTTCACGGGATGCTGGAGGTTGAAATTTGACAGTGGTGCTGGAGTTTTCACTTTTCACTCTTGCTCTGATTTCCTGTCTCCAAAGTGACTCAATGTCATCAAAAATATGGTTACAAAATTTCTTGATATTGGGACAGATATGATTAATATATACTATAGCAAAAAGCTACTAGGGTACTACTATGTATCCTACCTTATTAAGTATAATGATCACATGAAAAAGTTATTGCGCTCTGTTTGGATTTAAAAAGTAGAAAGTATCTAGTGATATTTAAGAAACATGGTGAAATGCAGCTTGCAATATGAAGATTGAAGTTATTCAGATTTTACAGGCAAAACCAGCCTCGTTCCAGACTGTGTTGATGTAACAGGCCAATTAATTTGATAAAATGGTGCACCATTTGTAAGGCGAGATACTTAGGGTGAGGCAATTGTGCCGATGGAAATATTGCAGTTTCAAAGAGCCATGCACAAATGCTATTTCAGCATATCACTAATTAGCATGCTACCCCAGGCTGTCCCAAATTAATCTCTTCTGCTGTGTGTACTGTATATAGCTAGTAATCATGATTGATTACTGAACAGAATTGTTGCAGAACCATTGAAACCACATGATAAACTTTCTGGAACAGAATGGAGAATTTTGCTGTACGTGTTCCGTTAGCAGTGTAATATTGAAAAGTGTGGTCTGGAGTTAGGGCAGGCTTCAGTGACTAATGGAGCTTGATTAGAAGCCGTAGAATTTTCTTTAATTATTTTGTTTTCTTTTTAATGTTAAGGTATGACCTTTCAAATATACTCATGAAAAAGCAGTGAGAACCACATGTGTATTCACTAATAGGAAATGCTCAAAACGTTAGGGCATTCGCTGCAAATGATGCTACAGGAATTTGCCTCAATTCGTTCTAATTACAGACTTGAACTTCAGTCATCTGCGTGCCTTTACGGCCATGCACTGTTTCCAGGGATACATTTCCCTTGTTGGGGATGTTCCATTTTGAATAACTAATCAGACTTCCATTGAACAAGTACTCCAACATCGATTTCTTGCATCTTAAAGTGCTCTAATCACTGTCATACAAACTCAGGCTACCTCTTTATGTGGTTAAATGAATTTTTAATTTTATAGAGTAGAAGAGGTCCAAAAAGGAGTTTGAGAGATCTACCTCAAAGTAGATAATGGCCTGTTCGGCAGAGGCACTAACCTCATGTGGGAAACCCTGGCTGAAATCCCTGGTCCGAAGAGGATGTATAAAAAAACTTGCAGCCAGGCAAGAACAGCCAAGCATTTTAGCCACTGATTATTTTAGAGCTGGACTTTCCAAGAAGCAATTCCTTCTGGGAAAGAAGCAACATTACATGATTAAAAATTTTGTTCAGTGTCTTGGAATCCACCATGAAACCTAGTAACTCGTAACCATTTTTCCATTGCTCTCTGACCCAAAACAAAATGAAAATATTTTCACAGGAATCTTCCTTTGGAATCCTAATTAATATTTCTGATACATATTTCTGATAGTATTTCTCTACAAATTTTACAAAATAATAATATCAATAAAAATCCATGTGTAACAAAAATGCAGCCATGTATATTATTGTAAATTAATAACCATTCATATGCTAAATTTTTCTGTGAGCTCTGAGATACCAAGCAAAAATATGCTAAGGAGTATAGGTATTTCTTGTACTTGCAACTCCTACTGTGTGTTCTCACAAAGGGCAAACAGAATTTGCCCCTAATTGCTTGCATATGTGTAATTGCAATAGATTTTAGCTACCCTTTCATCCTTTTCTGCTGTACCTCTGTGGTAATAAGGCCCAGGAGGGATGCATAAATTAGCTTGTACAACATTATGGTATCTTAATGTATCAAACAGTTGAAACTTAAAATTTTTAACCTCTCTGTTACCCTGTGAAGTGAGAAACATCTAAATGTTCTTCTCACATATGTCTGGGATGGTTCTACTGTGCTTTATTTACCAGTCAGGCTGGTTTCTTTAGTGCCTTGCTGAGTGGAGTGAATACACTGGGACATGCCAGAATAATAAGTCATGGGTTATGAGATTTGTTACATCTGTGGATTGATTCCAGCATCACCCACCCTCTTTCCTCTGCCTTTGTGAGAGAGCATGTTTTCTTCTCTGGTGAAACCAAATCTGTTACTTTGGCTTGTCCATCTTGAAGAGTAATTAGAAATGTACTGGAATATGTTCAGTAGTTAACCTCCAATGATAAAATTTCAACTTCAGGTAGAATCTACGCACTATTTATATTATTTGGTAAGAGTATGAAAATTCTATGATCAATACTAAGAACTGATCATCAAGGAAAGCCAAAAGAGAAAAAAGCAATAGCAAATTCAAGACAGTATTTAAATTGATGTTTTTGTGGGGATTCCAGTATGAATAGGATACTCCATATTTGCCTTTGACTTCTGTTTTGGCCACAAAACATTGCTTCAGTGGAGGGTCTAAGGGGCAGATTCACCCATTGGCACCATAGACTATGTTCCTGTATTGTTTTCTCTCTCTCTCTTTGGAGGTACTTGGGGAGCTATAGCTGAAGCCATCCAGGATAAGACACATCTTTATGTGGACCCAGTTGAAATAGCGAGATGCAGATGGTAGGCCTACACCTCTTCTGTCATGAGATTAGGTAGTCCTGAAGGGACATCAGTATCATAGGAAAAAAGTTCTGTGGAGCCTCAGATGACCACAATATAGATTGTTTTAGATGGGAGCTGAAGAGCAGGAGTAGGTAGTAGGAAAGGGCAGAAGAAAGAAGAGTGCAGGCTTAAGAAAAGCTCAAATAAGTGTCAAGCAATCATGGAGATTTGAAGGAAAGGCAAAAACTTGTAAACCAGTTCACTGGAAAGCTCCAACCTGTCTAGTGTGAAGAAAGCTAGGACAAAATCCTTGTGCCAAACATGCTTAACTGCAATACATAAGGCAATGTGGCATTGTGATGTGGGCTCTCATGAGAGAACTTGCCCACATACAGCAGAGTAGAAGGATGCTTAGGCAGCTGCATGATTTTTTTTTCTTCATTACAGAAGTCCTCTGTTTTTTAATTTTCATTGTTTAAGTTAATTCACTCCTCATTCACCACTGCTGCAACTGTTTCTTGCCTGAACATTGACGACTAATGTAGGAAACATGTTATGCATGCAGAGGAATAGAGCTGACATTAAACTTTCAACAAGGAATAGTGTTCCACTTCAATACTCTACATCATATTATGTAGCAGACCAACTAGTTCAGATCCACAGGAATCTGTAGGAGTTACTCCTCCTAGACAACAGGCCTATCATATACCTGTAATTAGATCTGGTCTTTTGTATTTGTTATTTAATCAAACATAGAAATATGTGGTAATTTTGCTATAAATTAAGAACACTTCACTTTGGAATGTGCAAACTAATCTTACTCTATTTTTTTTATAATAATGTTGCAAGCTTCTTAGTTGCTGAAAAGCTGGATCTTTTTCTTGAAAACTAGATAACATTTTAAGCAGTTTCCATAATTTAAGGGAGTGGGATTAAAAGATTTTATTTTCTAAGTGTAAAAAACACACAAATGGAGGGGAAAATAAAGACCTCATAAGGCAACACGTGATTGTCAGTGAATATCTATGGACATCTGAGTGAGAAGATAATGGATAGGGGAGGACAAAGTCCTAGTTTATGAATGACATGATGCCTTGAATGAGTAATACACATACCAGGTAGCAGCCTCAGCTATGAAGTTAGTAACTAAATTGGGAAGTTAGTTACTAAATTAGGAAATGCATCAGGTGCTTGTAAAAGGCCTGGCGGTGCTCCAATGATTTGTTGACTTCTAAGGGAGATGCAGGTCTTACTGGCAGGAAGATGTCATCCTAGGCTCGGTACTCCTTCATTTATCAGTCAAAATGTTGTCCGGTCCTGATATACTTGCTTAATTGGAACAGATCTGGGAAAATCTTTTACTTCAAAACCACACAAATAACACTCCTCACACCTTACCCTCCTTACACAAAAAACCCCATAGACTGTATGGGAGTCAGAATGGATATTAGAAAGGTAGTTCAGAACAAGGGGTTAGCCAAGGGAAAATCATAGCTCAACAATGTGACAGGCAAATGACAGAATTTGGGGAAGAGGAAGCGTTTGGCAGCAGTAGAAAGCAATGTAGAAGTAGCTATAATTCTGATGGCTTTGCTACCTCTTGCTCATTTAAGAACATTCAATGGCCATATAAGTAGTAGTATATGTTGTAAACTACTTTTTAATCATTTTTGTGTTTTTAAAGTCACTGAGGTTTGTGGGAAAGGCGCACACCTGATAATTATGTATAGCAGATGTAAAATGAGTGCTTATTTTATCCAAAGTGAACTAAGCAGATATTTTGCTATGTGAGTATCTCTAGTTAACAGATAATGTCAATAGAATAGGATGTTATCACAGGATAATGGTCTCCTGCTGCTTGATAAGTGCTGAGTCGAAACCACAATGTTTATTTTCAAGGCAGGGGACATTGATCCTGTGACAACTTCCTATTTCAATGACATTTTTGCTATTACATTAGATTGATGCACTTATGACCATTTTGTTTAATGGATATTAGTTTACTAAAGCGACAGCTGCTTATTGTGTGCCTATTCAATACACTAGCTACAGTCTGACTGGCTTCAAGAAAAGAACTTGTGTGAAAGCAAAAAAGGTATAGATTTTTATTTTAAAAAGGGGACTCTGCTCCTATGAAAGAGATGTTTAAATTTGTATTTTATTTCATTTCTTAATCTCTGTTACAAAAAAGATTGTTTACTTTGCAGGATTGCCCTTTGATGTAATTCTGAGCAATAAGAATTTCCTCTTTAAAAAAACCACAACCCAAAACAAAAGATAAACCAAGAATGAACATGGTTGCAAAACCTGATCCACTGAACATTTGAGCTTTTCAGCTGGGAGCTTTTCCCAGGTGATAACTGGTAATTTGTTTTTTGGAAAACAAACAAATAACAAAAATGCTTTCAGTACTGGAATTACCGTTTTCGTACTCTGGAGTAGACTATGTAACACATTAAAAACAGAGAGCAGATTAATTCCCAAGAGCAAAACAACCTTTTACTGTAAAACACTTTACTGCAAGCCATGGAGTAAAGTTCTACTGTGTGCTCTCTCTCCTTTTTACATTCCTGAATATTTTAGTGTTATTACCAAAGATGAACTTTTAATTTTTTGTACTTTGTTTCTCCTTGTAAGAGAAGGCAAAAGGCGATTTATTCATTAAACTGCATTTTAGGCCTTGGAAGAGGTTTTATACAAACTAGGTTGTTTTGCATGGCTGAAAGACAAATTCTAGTGAACAAACATAATTTAGCCTTCAGAAAAAAAAATCTTATTTGAGTAACAGCTAAAGAAAGCTCTACTTAATTTTTCAGAATTGTCATTGCTTTCATGTGAGTAGCAATGAAAACAAGAGAGGGAAGAAGAGAATAAAAGAATCTGATCCATATTCTCACTGGGAAAAAATGCTATTCTGCAAATGTAATATCAACTATGTCCAGCAGTTTTCCTATTGATTTTAATTGGTCAAAGTGTCTAATAATACTTTATTACACCGAAAGTGGAGCATAGGAATGTAACCTGAATGATCTAGTGGTAAAGCAGAAGACTTAATTATTTCTATTTTCTTGTCAGTACAGTAATTTTACACTGCACGTTTATGAAAACGTGGGAGGAAGAGTGCATGCATTTGTACATGTGTGGGAGAAAATGAAGGAAAAGTAATTAGGTGAAACCTCCCCACACAGAGTCAGGAAGTACAACATCATGTTACATTTTATTAAATTACTTCCTTTAGAAAACCTTAAGATAGCTTTACTTTGGAAGGGCACTGTAATAAGCAAATTTTAAACTACAGACGTAGTTTGGGTATATGGCAACTACAATGTCTGATGGTAATCAAAAGACTTCTGATTCAAAACATGTATGAATGTGCTTGGTGATTTTTCTTTCAATTCAGTATTTCTCATTCCAGCATTCTGCTTATTTTTCTCCTTGAAATCTATAAAATGATACAGAAAACACTTTGAAATCTGCAGAATACTGAGTTTGGCGTAAAAGAGGGATTAAGGCTGGCTTAGGTAACGTTCATACATAAAACATAAGCCAAATTTTCTACTGATAAAAGTTATTTTTTATTTATAGCAAATGAGAACCTGTCTGTATATTTTTTTCTCTTAGACAATCTCTTTTTTCAGGTGTCAGTTATCCTACATAGCTGTAGAAAGCCCACCATTTCCTTTCAGTCAGCAATCTTCTTTCCAAGGACTGGACAAGGATTATCAAGGGCTATTTTACAACACATCAGAAGGATTAAAATTCTGGTTGCCTTTGGTTTGGTTTGAGCTGATGGAGATAATAACATGCGAACACTTTAATGTGAAAAACTAGTTTTAGAGAAGAACAGACTTTTGAAAACGTTAAAAAAGGAGGTGGCTTGAATTCAAATACATTTAGGTAGTCAGAGGATTATTTGAACTCTCTAGTATTGCCATTTATGCAATAGAGACTCATGTTAAAAACATCTCAGGTGACAGGTGGGTTTGTCAAGGCCTGATGAAACTGCAACTATGGGACAACAGTCCTGAAAACTGGATTTTTAACTGGTAAGAGATTTATGATAAAATGAGAAATTATTCTTAGGCTGCTAACGATACCAATGTACAAGTACTTCTATACATGAAATTCCTGAAGGAAGGATTGGGGATATATAAAAAAAAGTTTGGGTTTTTCTCATTAAATCACTTACATTTCTTCAGGCTACTAGATCTCGTCAGTCTTCCTTTGTGCCACAGAGCAGCTGTGTGAATGGAGACATGTCTTGTCCAGATCATGTTGTCCAAGTATACCTTCTCCTAGGCGTAAATGAGAGAGATGTGAGACAGATGTGTTTCACTGACTGGACCTGTTTTGAAGTTATAATGGGAGTTCTAGAGTGATCCAAAGAGGCAGAAGGCCTTTTCCAGGCTTTCTGTAGGAAATAATTTCTGCAATATTTCTCATGAAGGAAACATGCCTTGACAATGTTTTGTAGAACAAAGAAATCATATGACAGTAAGAAAATCTCTAACTGCCCAGCATTGATTCCTGCTGTGATAGGTTGATGGTCACAAGGCCCAGAAACTCTTTCAGCTGTGAAACAGGGAACAAAGTTTACATACAGGTAAAAACCAGTGTCACCTTATGGTGACGACTAGGAGCTGGACCTATTTTCATCCATTTCACATCTTTGGAATAAAAGTGTCAGCTGGAAGCAAAGCTAAGTCATAAGTGCTTTGACCAAACCTGATTCTAGCTGAGCTGCTCTTGGAACAATTTGTGAAGGATGTTGCCGTATGCAGAAGCTCTGAGGTGTGCAATAAGATCCACAACTTACATGAAAATGGAAGGGAGAAACCAGAGCAAAATGATTTTGGCCTTGTTCTCACTGTGGGCAACCAGAAAGAGTGAGGTAAGGAAGACTTTTAGCAACTGTAAGTATATGTGTATGTGAAGTGGTTGACCCTGAGCAGAACTGTTAAGCCTTAGACAATGAAATACTGCATGAAGAATCATCTGTCTAAGAACTAGCCTGCTTATCAGAGAGATGAATTAATTTACTACTGATAAAAATGACATATCAATCTAACAAGATACCTGTCAAAACTATCTCTCTGTTCACTTACTTATCTGGAATATGTGCCATAACCCTATAGATGAAAAGACAGACATAAGAGAATAGTTGAAAATTAGCCCGATTTGTACCCATATGCTTTCATTTGCGTCCGCTGCTATCAAGTGATTGACAGCATAACATAAATCAAGATTTTTTTAACTTATTAATATAATATGAACTGCAAAAAGATTAAAGTTTCATTTACATAACCTGAGATGAAAGGAGGTGAAATATTATAATTATCTTTTCAAGCTAAATTTGCACTGCCATTTAAAATTAACCTATGCAAATGACAGGTTAAACCCCAGGAAAGCTCCAGCTCTGTTTGAAAAAAATACAATCAATTTCCAGTCATGAGTGTGTATTTATGCTACCCATTCAATTAGTCACTTGGATCCATAAATGTATATTGATATAATGAAGGTTTTTTGGCGGTTTTTTTTGCCTCGGTTTGTTCTTGGCTTTTGTGGGCTTTTAGCCCACAAAACATACTCAAGTTGTGAAGTCTGCAACCTTATTTTCATTGAGTAGCACTCTAAATATTACAAGGATTATCTATACAGCAATGTAATGTGTTGCTTAGCCTGAGTGAGGATAGTTAAACACAATTATGTTCACGAGTAAGCTGAGAATCTATGGTTTTTACAATTCATAGGTGTATAGGATGACTTTGGTAAGATTTGCATGAGAAAGACAGGTTTTTTTTAAAGGATTCCTCTCCTTGTGAATCAGAGAAGAAAGGAAGGATATATATATATATTATTCTTTTTTCAGCAGAACTGCAGGTTCAAGAACATATCAACTAAGGACCTTCATTACACCTTGGTTTTTACATAGTCTGAAAGTATTTTCAAAAAAGAGAGCCTACATTCCCACATAATTCCTCCCTGGTGTGGGAGGCATTTGAATACAGAGGCAGACACAGACAACTGCCCTCAGTAAACTGACAAGTCTGATCAGGTGGATCCAAGAAAATGGAATATGTTGCGTGAGCTATGAACTTGGCCTTAGTCATGTGCCCTCAAGGCAGTTATTTCACACTTGGCAGTTGGTGGCCTTCTCAATCACAGCCAACCTCAATTTTTTATTAAGAGCAAATAAAAAGATGGAGATTTTAGTGAATGCAGCCAATGCTTTAATCAGTGCAGTAGTTTCATGGCAAGGAGGACTGGACTGATTTTGGAAGCTCATTTGAATGTATGAGGGAGCGCTATGCCTGAGACTTCCGAGACAGCAAATGATTTTCACTGCTTCTGCAGAGAAGACAACCCTACAGGGGTTCTTGTCTGTCTTACTGGTAGTGCCTGCAGAAATTAAGTCAGAACAGGAGACATTATTGTGGAGTGAAAACCCTCCAATAACTCCCAAATTTCCCCATTGCTAACTTCATTTTTTCAAAATTTGAGATGGGTGGAATTTGAAAGTTGTGTAAACAGTCAATTTTGTTTTGGCAGCCGATCTAAAACAAATAGTTCTACAGGCAAAGGAGCAATGGAGGACTGATTTATGATGGGTTTGTGTCTTATGTCTCCTACGACACCCTCCCATCCCCCTGCAAGAATCCTAAACTCAGCATTGATATATTTCTAGATCTCCTCTGCATTCCTGAGGACCCTCCTCATACTGTTGCCAGTCCCCCTGAATCTCAACCTGCTTTCTGGTTTACTCACTGGGTGAGAGACAGCGTACGTGCTGTGGCTGCTCTAGAGCACAACATGTGCAAACTGACCAGATGGTCAACACATATTTACTAGCCCAGCAGTGGCTGTCAGATACTAAGTTCTCTCTGCATTTCTTCAGTGGGAGTATTAAAATGGTCTCTACCATCTCATGAGACACTGATTTTCACAAAATTCACATCGTAGCCCTGAACTCTGACTGCCAAATTTGATAGAAATTAGTCAATGAGAGAGAGGAATGTCTCACACCCTGTGCAGTCATGTCAGATGTTTCCTTGCCAAATCAGACTATAAAATTAAGGGGAGGGGAAGGGAAATAGAAAGGGAGAGAATTATTCAAACAGTAATGAATGGGATATTTCTTGCTGAAATGTAAGACTGAAACATTTCATTTAGTTTGACACAAAAGGTTCCATTCACCGTGAAATAAAATATTTTGTTCTGAGGCGCTTGTGAGAAAGTAAAGAAAATGAAAGACTAGAGTCAAAAACTGACAAAAACTTGCAAAACAAGTGTTAAGAGCTCTCTCTACATAACGTTAGATATCTGAATTTTACTACTTCTATATTTTGAAGGGGAATTAACACCAATTTTTCACCTTGTTTTGGCACTGCTCAACTATCCACACCTTTAAAGTATTTGAAATTCCTCTTTTTTTTTTACTTCTGCTTTTATAAGATGCTTTCATGGTCACAATGGGTTCACACAGATATGCACACATCAGAGAGAGAAAGAGAGAAGATTTGTTTATAAACAAACTAAAACAGTGTCTGCAGATATGGGGAGGAAATGAAACTATTTCTACCCACCAGAAATACTGTGACTTCCAGGCTCTCCATGAATTAACGTAGATATAACTGTAGGGAGAGAACTTTATTTGGCTTAGTGTGGAGGTTAAGGTATTGTTGGCCATCTAAGAATTTGTATCAGGTGGTGCGCGTTTATGGATAAGCATTTATCCTTTAGCACTATGAACGACATAGTTCTTACTCTGATTATTTTTGACACTCAGTTATCAAAAATGTCTTTGCACTTCTGGTCTTAAAACTTAGAAAGCATCACCTGAGGTGTTATAGTACTGAGGTGTCATACTGATTTGTTGGTACTTTTATATAAAACATCTCAGGCCAGAGGTTACTGAGTTGCTGGTGGCTAGGTTTGAAAAGGTGGGAGGAATGCTCTTTGAATTTTGCTTTAGCAGCCCTGGACTGGTGAAATGCTCCATCCTAACTCCAGGTCTTGGGAGGGTCAGGTGAAACTAGCTTTCCTTAAGAAGTTAAAAGGTAAAGATGAAAAGATTTTGTGGCTTGTATAGTTCATTTGCCCATGGGAGGGGGCAAAGAAAGGGCAACTGCAGGCGTTAGCCTGAAACTCCCAGCTGGTCACCATAGAGCATATGGGAATAACTGCTTGTCCATCCATACCATTACCCAGCAAGAAGGGAGGTATCCTTAGAAGTTTTTACTAAAGAGAGTCTTTGGCACATCACGTTAAAGAATAACCTGATGAAAGTGGAGTTTGTGTATAATGCTGTCAATAAGAGCTTTACTGTCATTTATTTAAGAACTTCTGTGATGTATGGGCACTTTTACTATTTTCCCCTAGAAGGACAAATAAGTCCTCCCCAATAATGTGTATCTGGATATTTCTTTTCCTAGGATATGTTCCGTTCTGAACCCAACCTGTTTTCCTCTGGCTTTATAATAAGATTGATTAAGTCACTGCCTGAATATAAGTGAATTGTGACGCTTTCAAAGTCTGAGTTTTGTATCTTCTTATCACTGATTTCTGATTGGTTTGATGAAATGGTCTGATGATTCTTTTGTGTCATGTCTTTTATCTATTTTTTCCTTGTTTAATGATTGTTATGCTGAAGAACTTCTGGTGATATTAGACTTTATAACACGACAAATCCAAAATTCATTCCACCCCAGATAATCTGGAACTCAAGTCTAGGTTTTGAATACTTAACGCTCCCAGAATACTACATTTTTCAGCCAACAGTCTCATTCTGTGCACCCATGACCACAATACAGTGGTATGCAAGGCACCCAGATGAACTCTGAACGTGTTATGTCATATACCCTAAGAATTACAGGTAGGATAATGTTGTGCTCTGAAAAAACTAGTATCTTCTGTTGGTAATTAAGAGTATCTGTGCTAAAAATCTGTGATTTTTAGAAAGATTATGAAAAGGCTAGGTGCGCCTTGCATATAAGAGGTATTTATGTTCTCTGAGTGTTTCACTACTATGTCTGTTGCTTCTGTATTACAAGTGTCTTGCATTTAGCCAGACTGGATAAAGCAAATGAAACAAATACAGACATACTCAAATTGAGTGTGCATATAGTTATCAACATGATTAGATGGCGTATTTCCCAGTTTTTGAAAATTGAACTGTTCTTCAGAAAATTACGTCAATCAAGAATCAAGTCCTCTAGTACCTGTTAGAGGCACACCAAAATGAGAAGTTACTGAGCTGGACTGTACATTCATGGTATGTCTTCATCTTTCTTTCTACATCTTTTCTAATGAGTAAAATGATCTACTCTCCAACAACATGCACAGTGCAGCTGATGCCTAAGTGCTATCATTGCAGACTCCCTGCAAGCTTTGAGGTATCTGCATCATTTACACATGGGTTTGAGCTTTGGGAGGGAAGCAAGTTTCCACTTATATAGGAATAGACTTTTTTCTACAAAGAAATTAGAAAGACTGGAGAAAACTGGAATACTTAATATCCTCATTGTCTCTTACTATTCCTTTGGGAAATGCTTTCCTTAGAGAGTAAGCAGACTCCTTTAGTCCTTTACAGTGTACTTGTAAAGGACTAAACCTTGTGCAAATAATCAGAGTAAGGAAAAATGATTCCTATCAGCAGATGTTGCAGTAAATGCAGCAATAACAAGTGCAAAAATTTTCCCCAAAGTGAGAGGGTTTGCTCGTCAACATTCTGTGAGCTCTCTTGCCAAATTTTGTTTAAGTTGGAATCAGTTGTAAAGGGTAATAGTGAAACCACTGAAGAACTGACCAACTGGCATGGTGGTTTAACCATAATTTTATTTTATAATAACTTGAAACACAATTTTTAATTTTATAAAAAAAGATAGGAATATTTCTTGTTAATATTTAATCACCAAAATTACTTACAAATAGCATATAATTTTCCTTTCCACATTTTTGCTTAGGGTCAGTTCCTTAAGGTCTGCATTTTATTCTGTCTGTAGTCTGAAAAAATTAAATTCTGAGTGTATCTACAGGAACGATCATAGACAATCAACAGCAAAGGAGGAATACATTCTCTGGGTTATCACTTCAGCACTGTCTACACAATATGTCAGAGCCTGAAACTTTCAGATTAATTACTAGTCTTGGCAATGCTGTATGTGTTTTCTTGCCCTTCAAGCTTGCAATTAATATTCAGACAGTTGTGAAGGGAGGATAATTTGGTGATTTTCAGTTTATTCTTCCAGGGAATAAACAAGAGACTAGAATACATATTTCTCTTTTATTGCAGTTCAGAATCAGTTGATAAAGTTGTGTCTGCAACTGTACACAATCAATGCCAGAGTACAACTTTATTAAAGTTTTTTTGAATTTACATAACTTTCAGCACCATTACATGTATAATTTATCATGACGATGCAGTATCGTTGTAGGGTATTCATAAGGCTTGTGCAGTGGGGCAGAATTTCAAACTTGGTCCTTCATTAAATTTTAATTCAATAACTTAGCTAAACTAGGTGAACACTGATAGCAAGAACACCAAGAGCTTTACCAGTCCTTTAAATGAAAATGTTCTCTGTGTTCAATGCCTCTGCAACCCTGTGGGACAAAATTTAATGTGCTCACGAAAGTGTGTTTACCTTCAGCGTGTTCACTAAGGTTTTTTTCCAAACATATTTACCGGACTATGGTATGAGGCTCCAGCCAAATGAGTGCAGATTTGAAGTATTTAATTAAAAAATAATTTTAGAAAATCGTGGGGATTTTGCTTGGAAAAGGAAGTGATGGGGAAAACCTGAGTTTTCTCTGCATTTCCCATTTTTTCAGTTTGTATCACTTTGCTAGCCATAGCTCAAATAAGATCTGATTAAGGGAAAACAATTTCTACTACTTCTATTCAAATAACGATAAATAAAAATAATTCAGGAGTTAAACATTGTTTTGAAAATAACTTAAATTCCTGAGAATAAACCCTGGTGGGGTGGGGCAGTACCTGAAAATCTGTCAGTGATTTTCCTGAGATTTTAAAAAAAAGTTAAAAAAAAAAAAAATAGTTGAAATCCCGATCCTGCAGTAAAATCCTTTGCGTAGGTTCTTGTGCTGCTGACAAACCCCAGTAGTGACACTGAGGGATTTGTTTCAGGAATTGAGATGCCCATTTCATTTAGTGCACTAGGGATTGACTATTTTTTTTTGTCCCATTGGTAATATGGGTCACCATCCTTAAGGGGGGGTGTTCCACCTTGGTGGATCCCCGTCTGACAAAAAGTAGTTTGCATATCTCATCTGTATTTTGTTGCACAGCTGCTGGTTGTCTCAATTAGCAGGATCTGAGAGAGGAGCCATGAGATATTGCAAAACTTCCAACAAAAGTGCCAGGTTTTGAGTTTGATAAGCATCATTCCAGTGATACTGGACTCTCAGCTTTGCAAGTGATACCAAAGGAGGCCTTGGTGAGGCTGGGAATTCAGCCCTTGCTTTCTTTAGCTGGACACCCAAAAATATTGCTGTGTGAAAATTTGTGCCTAATTCTTTCCACAAACATTCTGACTCCTAAAACTATACTTTCTGTATTGTTGTACATCCAGGGATGCGTTAGGGTGTTGGTTTTTGTTTTCTTTGTAGAAAAAATGATCTGTTTCCAATGATGCCTCAGTATCAGTGTGGATAAAGGGTTCATTATTGACATACACATCATTGGAAACTGCTGAAAAGAAGAGATAAATAACTGATCTTAAACCCACCGAAATAAAAAAAAGGCAATTCTATTGACTTTGATGTGTCCTAGACAAAGCCTCAAGTGAATGAAAGATCCATTCCATTCTATTTGAGTCATACTTGGTATTGGTCACTGGAAGTGCTCTTTCTGGATTCAGTAGACTTAATCTCCCAGAAATTTGGATATTCTGTAGTCTGTGACACTGTTCTCATTTACTAATATGCATAATTTTCACATAAAATACTCCAAGATTATGTAGAACATTAAATAGAAGTAATGCTATTCTGAGACTGAAAGAAAATAAATAAAAAAAGCTTAAGCCTCTCCCCTCTCCACCCCCAAACCACCCTCTTCTATGCTAGAAATAGAAACTGTGATGAAGCGACATTGTGGCTTTGAGACTTTCTTTGGGCTGCAGACAAAAAAGAACAAAGTTAACCTTGTTATATTTTTTCCTTCCATAGCCTGAAGAAGGCCACGTGACTGAGATTTCACTTCTCATTTCTATTTCCAGAGTATATTTTCTTATCCTCTTCACAAAAGAATGGATTTTATAGCTACGTGTTGATCCAGTAGCTAGTTGTTTTTTAAATTAAAATGTTATCTGTTTGTTATTCAGGCACAGTTTTAACCAGTTTTGCTCAGCATATTTGAATTCAAAATCCTATTAAGGATGCAATATTCCCCTGCAAATTTGTGCCCCACTGTGCTGACATTGAGTTTCTCCATTTTAAATAGAAATATAATATTGTATATCTGTTCAGGGTGATGTAATTTCCAGCATTGAATCACCAGTCATCGGACAGGCTGTTCACCTTCCTATCATGGAAATTTTGTATTCATACACATTTTCCTCCCATTTACAAAACGCATTATTAGTCTGGCTATCTTGTAATTGCTTTACAGCAACACTTTCATTTTAAATCTAGAAAACTTATCCCTTTGCCTCCTACCATCTGATGGAAGTCACGAGAAATGCTGAGTTAAGATAAACACCCTCATTCTGTGGTAAAGGGGAGGGAGATGAGAAGCAAAATGTTAATTTGTTTTAAAGTTAAAAGTACTGACCCATGCACTGAAGATAAGCATATCTAATTTTAAATCTTCCATATCTATTGTAATGTCTAATTGCATAGTTAAATGAGCTGTAAAAGCAGGAATGCCGCTGTAACCTCTAAACAATTTTACACAGTTCTAGAACATTTGAGGTAACAAAAGAAAGCTTAAAGAAGCTTTTCTCCTCTAGTAATACTAGTACTTCAGAGGACAGAGTTTATTGAACAAGAGAGGCTTTCTGCTTGGGCAGCACTTTCCCGTTACTCTGGACACACTTTAGAATTAAGGAGGCAATTGAATGCATTGAGTGGGCTACAAACACTCTAAAAAGGTCCAAAAACATTAGTGGATGTGTCACTCAGTGCTCAGTTCTCATCTCGGATTGATGTAACGCTGGAATAACTTGATTGGCTTCAGTAACTTTATTCTAAATTAACATAATTGCTATCATAATTATTTAGCCCTACAGAAGCATCTGGAGCCCCTAACTAGGTCAGGGCACGATTTTGCTAGGTGCTCTGCATCACACACGCACATACACAGATTAATGTGTCTGGGAACTTTATATATAGACTGTTTCTATCTGAATACTTTGCTTGGGGCAAAATAAAGCAACGGAGAGGTGAATCCACTAGTCTGAGTGCTAGCCTCTCACTGACCGCAGAAAATCCCATAGACTTTTGGTGCCTCCGTTCTCTTTCTAGAAGATGCTGATGGTAGTATTTCTCTTGTTTTATGAGAATAAGTGCATTTAAGATTGTGAAGTGCTCAGGCACCATGGTAATGGGGATGTGTAAGCGTGGTGGATAGACAAGGTAATCTGCATCCAATTGTTCATGCTTTGTAGCCCTTAATGACAGATACTTCGGAGGAGTTGCTTGTATCCTGAAGATGAACTGTACAAGAATATAAGATTTTTGACTACTGAGGGGTAAAAAGGAAAGTACCAACTAGCTGTAAAATAATACCTTTTCTACAGACTGTAAAAGAGCGCGAGTTAAATAGCAGCAATGGTAATTGCTGAGCTTAAAGGAAATCACAATACTGTCTTTACAAAGAGGGAATCTCATACATATTGCGTAGCACATCTTGTGTTTCCTGTAAATATAAGGTGTGACTTTTCGTTTCTGTTCAGAAGTCTGAGTCTAGTTATGCTGTAGGCATTAAAACTGTTTCTCTAAAAGCACATCATGTATTGTTCCCTAACTGTGCCCTCTGAATTGTCATTGAGGTATTTAGTTGTGCCTAGCAAATGGAAAGTACTAGGAAAGGAGCTGAGTGGCAGTTACATCAAATTAATTTGGGATTCTGAAGTATCTTAACGTTCTTAGGGTGACTGGCTTCATTGGAGCTAGGATATAATTTCAAGACATTTGAAGATGACCTGCTTAAACCTTCTTTTTATTTCCCAAACTATCAAGAATGACAAACATTATCAGAGAGAACGTCCCAGATTTTATGCTTTCTGGGCCTGATAATGTTTACTAGGAAGGAAAATGAGTTGCATAGAGAGACGAATTTATTTACTACTTCTTTCACCAAGATTAGAAGGGCTTCATCCAGCTCTTCCGATAACACAGCTTAGTACTCTGAAAGCAACCGCCACCAGAGTGTCTAAATACATTGCGATCATTCTTCTGATATCTGGGTGAAGAACAAAAGTCTTTTTATCTGCCTTTTATTTATAGGGAATTCACACAGAACAAGTTTGCTAACAACCTTCCGTAACAGTACTGGCCCACATGGGATCTGGGCCAGTAGGGATCTCAAATTATTCCCCAAGCAGACAGAAACCTTTTGGCAAATAAGAAAATGGAATTTGTGTCCTTCCAAATTTTCTAGTAGTGCCTCTTCACTGAGTAGTTTTTTTGGCTGCAGACTCTTCAGACAGCTTAAGTTAAACTCAGAATAGCCCAGTCCTGTAATAGATATGTTGGAATTACAGGAATATGCTCATGCAGCAAAAGGATTGACCAAAGTCTTCTATATCTAGATATCTATGTCTAGATATGCTTTTTAAAGAACAGTCTTAATACTACCATGAACACCAAAAAAAAATGTTTTTTAATTTCTGGCTTGCCTTGAATTCAGTGGCAAAACCTGCGAGTGTTTTGGTGAGGCCAGGATACCAAAGTCTTTTAGATGTTTGGCTTTGGTTTTCTTTTAATTTCTTATCAGTTTGAATTGTAAATGTTTCAATGCTTTCCCAGTATTGTCTTAGAAATTGTAGTTTAATGGAGAGATCTCTTAGGATTCTCCATCCAGGACAGACTTGCATGGCTTCTGCATTCTTGCTGCAGTGGTGGTTGTTTTTTGCTTAAGTTTTCTATCATGACCTAGATGTCTGCAACTGGAATTTTGTAGAAAAATATGTGACTAATACTGTGCCTCAGTATTATATAATCAAAAGTAATGCCTTCATGAAATACTAGTGTCTTGAGGATACCCCCTTCTGAGTAAACAAAATGCTTCAGCTGCGAATTTCCAAATATCATGACTTTCATGGGAAAGATTGTGAGTAATCCATCTTTGGCAAGCCATATGGTAAAAGATTAATGGACTATTTGTTTTGAGAACAGTGGAAAGAAATGTAGGACTCTCCTTTTAAATTTGTCAGAATCCTAACTATATAATAGAGTTCAAGTGTGAGAATGTCTTAACTGCAATTGTTCCTTGACAATTGATTTCTCGAATGAGGGAGACTCATGCAGTTGATCTACAGAAGACCAAAGCATTGGCTTACTCTGCCCTATAATGTGAGCATAAATGTTTTTGCATTGTGTCAAGATATTTGTGTCACTGGTTTTACTTATGCCGCTGTTAATAATGTACAGTCATTGTAGTTAGCCAGTGTTGGAAAGGACAAAATTAATGCTATTAATTCAGCTACAAGGTTTGTGGATCTGTGAGCAATTGAACAACATAACTAGGGGTCACTACCTGGATTAATGATGCTTCATGTCTTGGATTGATCATATCTAAATGTTAATCAATTCCAACCAAATGCCTGATGTTAGTTCTTTCATTTTTTTCAATTTGTTATTTGTCAGTAATATGAAATCAAACAAAGTTATTAAGCTCCCATGTCAATTAAACTGCTGTTGCTACCATAATTAGCAGCTGCTTCTTCTGATGACAAGTTTAATTAGAAATATCTATACTAGTCTTTACACAAATATGGCAATTTGTTCTCGATCAGTTAAAGTAACTATGCATTTCTGTATTTTTACTAACAGATAGCATCCCAAGGTGTCAGTTACCATCTTATGTGACTGGCAAGGAAACTGGGATGAGTGACTTAGAGGACTAAGTGATATCACACCCACTGATATAGAAGACTTCTGGGAATGAACCAGAGGATGGCAATGTCAACTAAAGGTCTGATCCCATGCCATTCAGGTCAATAGGAAAACAAACTTATTCCCACTGAAAATGCTTTCTTTGCCCTTATTAAAACAACTTATTTTCTGATATTGAAAGAATTGTTACAGACCAAGCACTCTTGTGTGTGTGATGCCTGTTGGACAAGGAAGATTGATTTGCCTTTCTCACTGTCTTTACATTAAAATCCTCTCCCCCAACACCCCCTCCCTCTGCCCCCATCTCTTTTCTGGCACAAAATTTTGTCTGGTCTTAGCCAAAGCATTTAACCCCTTGATTCCTTGATCACAGCATTCCAATAATTCTTTGAGAGAGAAAATTTTTTATCTGAAATATGAGAGTTTACAGGGTGACCATAGGCCCCATCACTGTAGCGTGCATTCTGTAAGTGACTGTCATACTCCTCAGTGTATTCCAGCTGGTGTCAATGACACACAGTGTGCTCATAAAATTTATGAGTAAGGATAACAATAAAGGATATAGTAACAGGGTTGAAACAAACATTTCCAGGAAAGCACTGCTTCAGCTTTCCTGCTGTAGTAAGTGACTACTCTGCTCTCTGGTTTTCGCCGAATATCTGTTTGTTCCTATACATAATGGCGTGAGCAGGGATGAGCAACACCGTAAGAAAGATTTTTATATCCAAGTCATAGAATTCAGAGATGGAGAAGCCCTGTTTCATGCTGTAGTCCTTCTTCCTGTTCTGGATAATTTCTGTGCAAATATAATTTTCTCTCATTGCTTTCAGAGCATCTGCACCAACATGGTATGTGAACACATACACTCGAGTATGATAGAGAATTAATATTTTCTCATAGAGAGCTTTGGGTGCCTATGACAGCAGTGTGAGAAGCTCATTAAAGAGGTCTGTGAGTGTTTTACCAGTAGCATTGTACTGATGATACCTGGTTGTTGCATAGAGTAAGATTTTTCTTATGGTTGTTTGGATGAAAATGGTTGCTTCTATTACCTGTTTATTATTGAGATTCACATCTCCTGAGAAGGACAGATTTTTTTTGTATGAGAGAGACTGCTGAAAGCAAAGACAGTCTATCACTACATTACCTTTCTGCATGTTTCTTTATCTTCTGTGGTTCTAATGAGCTACTAGAATGAAGTCTTAATGACAGTAGCCATACAATATGTTGGGTTTATTTCCATTATGGGACCTCTGGTTTCAGCTACCTAACATTGCTAGTGAAGGTAATGTGCTTGTGATCAAAAATAGAATTTGTCAGTAGACTCAGTACCAAAAATAATAAAACCCCTCAAACATTGTATGGTACTACAATTTCCACAAACCTAATTGCAAGAAAAAAATTGTACAGAAATTGTACAGAGATGATCCTAGACAGGAGAGTACTGTATGAGCTGTGTTTCTGGAATGTAGGAAGTTTAGTGAAATAGGCAGAAAGGAGTTCTTTACAACTTTTCTTTTTTTTGGGGGTGGGGTGAGGGAGGCTGTATTCGTATTTTTTTATTTTCATGGTGAGTTTAATCTCCACTGATTCTGTGTTTTGACTTCTGAATACCACTCTAGCATCTTCTCTCCCTCACAAAAGCAATGTAAAAAGATTATCTCTGGATTTGCAGAGGTCATGCTATTTTTTCCCCATAGTGCTTTTAGAAAATTTATCAAAATAATTTGCAAAAAGCAAATGATAGAATTCTTCTGACTCTACGAATGATATTAAAAATCGATTTTGTGCTTAGTATTTTAGCATTTCAACTTCTAAGGCATACTCCTCATTATCATACTAGGACATGTTACAGAGTTCAGTGACCAGAAGTGCCAAGAAGTAATTAAAAAAAAAATCTCAATTGATATCTAATTAAAAACTGTTTCAGGCAGAATGAATTAAACTTAGCCTTAAAGTTGCTTATTGCATCCATCTTCCCGATGTCTGAAGAAACTGAGTTGCAAAGGTGAATACTATAATGGTAAAAAGCCCTTGCAGTAGCTAAATTCAGAAATAGAGTAATCCACAATCAGCTGGAATTACAGAATAATCAGGTGTGAATTACATCATCAAAACTGTTGTCTTGGCAAGAAACATTAAAAAAAAAGTTTAATTGGCTACCAAATCCAGAGCTATAGATATTTTTGTAGTGGATGATGGAGTTGTATGACATTAATCAGACCCTTGGGTAGAAGCCAATACAAGGTATTAAGAGGAGGGCTAATACACTGGGATGCTTTTTGCAGGTCAGCGTTTCTGCTGTAGCATTTGGAATTACCTGTTCTCTCTTCAGCAGAAAGGCAGGATGAACAGCATGCAAAGAATTATAATAATCAATCCGTTATGCAATCAAGAGCAAACACTGAGCTTTGTATGGACAGAGTTGATTCAGTTCAGCAGCATTTCTTGGCATTGTAATGAAGATGCTCAATAGAAAATAATCTCCAAGGGCTGTTATTTTTAAGCCTGATTGATCAGTTTTTTATGATAAGAAGCTGAATAAAGTGAGCTATAGATACTTTATGCCCCGAGACTAGAAGTTGTAACTTGTTTTCTACCATAGTTTTTCCATTTTCACATCAGAGAAAATAGTCAAGAACCCAGCACAGAGTACCAGAGGTAGACAGTCATTTCCAGCAAAGCAGTGTATTAAAAAGTTGTATTTCTGGAATTGGAATGGTTCAGGGCTCCCAAATCCTGTGTTCAGGCATTATTACATCAAATCAGAACCATGGGCTTTTACAGATCACTGGCTTCCTATTTTTGGTTCAAGCCATTTAAGCTGCTAGAGATATCAGTATTTCCACCACATGCACAAAATAGCTATGTGGTTAAAAATTCTGAGTTTTCATACTTCCTGTCTCAGTGTGTTTCCAAAAAAAATCAGACTGAGAAAATCTGGGGCTGGAAAGAAGTTTTTAACTATCTAGAAAACGGAACTGGGAGATACAGATAATCCAGTTCTGGACTCTGAAACCATCCTGATGTCTCACTGGCAACACTGACTCTCTTCTCTGCAGTACTATTTAGTCTGACAGTAAGAGCAAGCCTTTTTGTCCTATATGTTGCGTTAAGAGGCAGAGAAATTTGGCAGAAACTAAACTCCCTTGCGTTCCAGTCGATGCTCAGATATCAGAGGGACTGGGGGCGGCTGAGCTTAGGTTCTGAGTGATGCCCAAAGTCAGCGTTAGTAGTCTGGTCGCGCCCAACACCTCGTTGGACTATCACGGGTCCGGATGCACTACTAACATCACACAACCTGCTCAGCCGGACACCTCCTGAATTAGCACGGCCACACTCAGAGGTACAGTCGCATTCAGGGACAACACATGCGGCTGAGTCAATCAATGGTGCAATTTATTGAAGCAACAGATGCACAAATTCTTTTAGACTGCCGGTGATAAATTCACTGTCTGCAAAGCATGTGCAATAAATTAAATACGGCCGGGTTACACTCACATGGGGTTATAGAGCAACTCTACATAGAGATTCCTAAAGTTCCCGGGGATCCACTTGGGATAGCCGAGTGTTCAAATCTTACCCAAAGGTGTCCCAATGCAGGGGAAGAGAGGGTCAGCCCGCCGGCAGATCCTAAAGGTCCAGAGTGATGGTATCTTCCCTGACATCCAGCCCTTCTCAAACTATTTTATAGTGTTTTACTTTGCAGGTGGAGCTTGAGTGACTCTAGTCATACATACCTTTATCAAGATTGGTCCAAGATTCTCTCGTTTCGTGTTTAAAGGCACAGACTTTTCAGTGTGCAAGCTCATTGAGGGGTGGTCGCGCCTTGGGAGGTGGGTAACTTTTGAGATGGGTCTGTGTTTTGGTATTATAATGAGCAAAGTTCACTCTGAGAATATCATTTCATCAAAAGTTGACAGACTGCTGACCCAGGGCATCGAATGTGCAGCTAATTAATTATATCGTGTACCTTTAGGTTCCCTCGTAATCACAGAGCGTGGCCGCGATGTCTCCACTCTTCTCCACCCTCCATGCAATTTCTCCCAGAGTCGGCACACCAAGTTCCCCTGATGGTGCCAACATCTAGTGTTGCCTGGGGAACTGCCATGGCACAGACTCGTTGTACACTAGCTGCGTTCCACCCTGCTTCAATGCTGTTCTTAGAGCGTGAATATAAGTTTAATTTCTACAT
This sequence comes from Phaethon aethereus, assembly GCF_964289735.1. Classification (NCBI taxonomy): domain Eukaryota; kingdom Metazoa; phylum Chordata; class Aves; order Phaethontiformes; family Phaethontidae; genus Phaethon; species Phaethon aethereus. The sequence continues at coordinate 64,152,959 of NC_138578.1, read as the reverse complement.
TGCCCCCAGCAATTATTCCACAATATGATATCCTAACATGTCTTCCAGTCTTTCTGCTTGAAAATCTATTTACATCTCTTCCTTTCATCCCATCCGTGTACCCCATTCTTTCTGGCTGCTTCCCTACCCTTACTGTAACTCTCAAGCAATGCGTATGTTGAATAGATACACATTATAAAAAGTTAACAATCCAAATTCTCATCCATTCCTGCAGCAACATCTTGTGTCTATAATTATACTGAAAGGCATGATTGGAAACCCAGTTCAGAGTCACAAAACTTAAATCTCAAAAGCAGAATGTAGTGACGACAAAAAGGGATCAAAGCTAGCTGGTTTGGCCAAATTAATGCCCATTGAGTTAATTGTTTAAAGAAGCAGTGGCTTTGTTGTCTGCTATGTTTGGTAAGCAGTAGCTCATAATAATACTAGTGTTTATGTCTGCATAAATTATGTATGTGCAAAGAAGAGTATCTGATATTTGCCATTTCCTGTTCTTCACAAAAGAATCCTTAATTATTTTTAAAAAGTATCAGTAATTCACTATCCTGAGATGTATGGACAAATTACACATTACAGTTAGTGAACATAGTTCAGCTCCCTTTCTAAACACCATTAATTTGATATTTATTATGTAAATATGTTGAATAAAAAATGATTAAACTCTGAATAGACAGAAAATAATAATAAAAAAAGTATATTATATTTACTGAATGATTCACTATCAAGAAATTCTTTTACTCTTATGTCCAATAATGGTCATCCATGACTTCATATGCTACAGAATACAAATTTTACTATAATTTAAAAATTTTATTTTCCATCATTCTTTAGTAAACATGTTTAGGATGTTGCTGTTTAATTGCCGTAGCAAATGCCCTGCTGCTTAAACACTATGGCCAAGAGCAGTATGCAGACTTCAGGAGCCCAGGGACAAAAAATGAGCCTAACAGCAAAGCCCACTTCACTGAAGACATATAAATTAAAAAGATTAGAACTGACTGCTTTGGGCAGTGTAGAGTAATGATATTTAGGCCAACACAAGATTCCAGATGCTCCAGGAGAATCCCATGATAAGCAATGTCAACTGATGTCAAATGCTACTGAAAGATCTAAGATAATAAATATAGCAATGCCAGTTGGTGTTGAAAGCAGGTGGTTAGCCATGTTCCACAGGGCAATCTTTATGCTGTGAAAAATTCTAAAATCAGAAGGAAATATGTTTTTAGGAAACCTAAAACCATCACCAAAATATTATTTTTCTTTCAGTGCCCCTTGAAACAGGAAAAAATCATTTTTTCTAGTACTGAAGAAAGAAAAACCCTTGTAACAGAAATGTGTATATTAAACTTAGAACTGAATAAATATATATTAAACTATACAACAGCATTTTATAAGTTGCAAGTTTTCATGATATAAAAGATTGTCTTCCCAATATTAAACATTATATGCACTAGTGAGTGCATCAGGCTTTGTGATTTTTCAAAGGGCAAATTAGCACTAAGAAAGTGTTATGGAACATGTGACTGGGGAGAGCTGATTGTAAATAGATGCAGACAGAAGCAGTTAAGACGACTGAAGTTTTAATGAGAATTTTAACTTATGTTGTATCCATTATGCGAAGTGACAGAAACACATCTGGAGGAACCTGAGTAGATCCAACACAGGTCTAGAGTCTATTTCAATATGTGAATTAACAGAAAAAGGAAATGCAGACTGGATGCCAGCCCTCATTAGTAACCATTGCGTAGTGGAAACTGTGCAGATAAAGAGGATGCCAAAAGATTGTGCTTATCATGTATCATCAAAGTTCAAACAACATCAAGAAGTAGTAATTAATCAGAATGCAAACTGTGATACAATGTGAAGTATACTGAGCCAATGCAATGGATGGGGGTAAAAAGGCAGAATCTAAGAGTTTTGCATTATGTCTAATGGGCTGATAGGATTTGGTTTGCTCTTGAGGAGGATATATCAGGATCCCATTAGTCTGTTTTTTTTTAATTGGCAGGAGATTTGGTACTGTAGGTTTATGGGTATGTGTTATAGTGTATCTATGTATTAAGGCGCAGAGAATAAGATTTTTTTTCTGATTTATTTCAAGTGACTTGCTGGATGTAGGACAGGTAAACTGTGGGCGTGGTGTGCAGGAATGACTGGTGCAGGCATAGTAAAGATTGCTAGAATATGGCCAGATTTTGAAGACTTCTGGTACAGCTAACCAGCTAGACCATTGCATTTTACCATTTTTCAGTGATCTAGGCATTTTGTTCTTAACAAATTGCTCAGTGGGGAATTAACATAATGAAAGTCTGTGGAAAAGTTTTATGACTCTTAGTCATTGGCCCTGGTTCATATATAAAGAGCATGAAAAACAGTTTCTCCTATATCGTCTAATATTTTTCCTACATAATTTTCTTAATTCTTTTTGTATACTGAGGAAAGAACTAATCTGAATATACTTTTTAAAAAATCAGAATATTTTCAGTGGATGTAAAAAACAAATCTTGTCTCAGTCAGAATCTGAATCAAGCTGTGAGTCAGTTTGCTTACCGTACCCCAGACTTGGCTCTTGAAGAAGGTCCTGTAAACTAATCTGCTACATTTTTTAGATTGGTCCTTTCTGTGTTAGGTTTTGATTATCTCTCAAATACCACTTTATTAGACAGTTTTGCCTAATTACTTTTCTGTAATCGGGAACTGCTGGCTAAGAAAAAAAAAGAATTGTCATATCTTGAGATATGATATGGACCTCCCTGGATACCATTCTTACAGGATTATATTAAGAGTGGATTAATTGAATGAGTCTCTATTCTTATTACAATCTCTCCATATTAGAATGGATTAATTTATCTCTTTTTCTCTCCTCTTCACAGTCTTCGACATGAGAATGAATTACCACCCTTTTTCATTGATTTTTTTTTAATTGGTGTTTTTCCAACTGGCTGATGGTTCCCTGGCTTTGCAGCAAACAGAGGAAACGTTAGTAATTTGTTGTAATGAACTTGTATGTGTTGGAAGATGGAGGGATATGGGGGCTTCTGTTTTACAAGGGAATGCAGTGAGAACTCTGTGCTCCAGAAGATGCTGAGGACCTGGCAGGTTTTCTGTTAGTGGGATTCAAGCAAAGATGTAGAGAGGCCAAACTCAGAGTGTAACTGAATGCAGCCTCCCTGTAGTTCCATTTTTACTGTGGTGGACTTCTTTACAGCCATAATCTTAATTTTAGCTCAAGGGAGATAGCTGAGACATGAGCACCTGACTGTTGTTTGCTGACTGTCTTCTTTCAATATCTTCATACCTACAGTGGTGTATTTCATAGGAACAGTCAGTTTTCATGTCCATGCACACTATGGCAAGTGTGCTATGCTGAGGTAGCTACTCATAGAGTTGTTTTTTAAATAGGAAAACTTAATTTTCCTTGCTGATGCAACTGTAGAAAAGCGCTTTGCACATAACATAGATCTATCCTGTATTTTAAAGTGCAAATCGCATACAACCATATGATAGAATCATTAAGGTTGTGAAAGGCCTTGAAGATCATCAAGTGCTATGTCCAGCTCTGGAGCCCTCAGCACAGGAAAGACATGGAGCTGTTGGAGTGGGTCCAGAGGAGGCCACAAAAATGATTAGAAGGATGGAACACCTCTCCTGTGAGGACAGGCTGAGAGAGTTGGGGTTGTTCAGCCTGGAGAAGAGAAGGCTCTGGGGAGACCTTCTTTCAGCCTTCCAGTACTGAAAGGGGGCTTATAAGAAAGATGGGGACAGACTTTTTAGCAGGGCCTGTAGCAATAGGACAAGGGATAACGGTTTTAAACTAAAAGAGGGCAGATTTAGACTAGATATGAGAAGGAAATTTTTTACAATGAGGGTGGTGAACCACTGGCACAGGTTGCCCGGAGAAGTGGTAGATGCCCCATCCCTGGCAACATTCCGAGTGAGGATGGACGGGGCTCTGAGCACCCTGATCTAGCTGAATGTGTCCCTGCTCATTGCAGGGGGGTTGGACTAGATGAACTTTAAAGGTCCCTTCCAACCCAACACTGAGCTTTGTGGTGTCTCAGTATGGTACCCATAGGCCTTGCTATACCCTCAATAGGACTGGGGAAGGCAAAGGTACAGCTATATCTGACTAGTTTCTTCTGTACAAATGCTGATATGGATTGTGATTGACACTGGAAAGTCAAGGCAAGCAGACTTCTTCCAGAAGGACTAAACTTTAGCACCTTCAAGTGTTTAAATGGAGCTACAGAATTAATTCTGTGACCCTATAGAAAGATGGACTGTGGGTCACAGAATACAAGACTGCTTTTAGGCCTGAGCTCTGGAAAACAGTGTAGTTATAACCATTAAAGGCAACTGCACAAGGAAATGTTAACACCATGATATTTTCTGGTATTAATATGTTAACAGTATTTGATCTTATGTGTTTTTTTTCTCCAAGCAGACCTATCATGGAAATCATACTTTTCTTGAATGTTGCAATCTTTACAACTGTAGCAGAATGAGTGTAGTCTGGGAACTGCCAGGGACTAAAGACTCCCAAAGTTACAGAGCTGGATTCTGTATTCCGATTTAGGAATGCAAGGATTTTTACTCCAAACTAGGTTGCATGGGTAATTTTCTCTGGTCTTTCCTCTTACCGTAGTCTGTATATTTTATGTGCTTCAGAGATGGTAAGTCACAGTCTATTGTTTTTAGTTTGTATACAAAGGGGCAGGGGAAAAATAATTTCCTTCTTATTTCAGCTAGTTCTTAGTTTGTATTATAAGCATGAGGTGTGGTGACCTTTGTAATTTATTTAATCTTACCAAGCTATTTCTTTAGTAATATCTCATAGGGCTGAGGCAGTTATGGTAATTATATGGTGCATAGAATCTATTCTCCTTTATACATATAAAATTTACTATCTTTTAATTTCATCCAGTGTCTCCCCGTGCTTGTATAACAAAGCCATATGAATAGAAATGGTCTTCAGAATACAATTATACAAAAAACATACTGTAGACATTGTCTAAGTCTAGTGCCTTCCACAGAAACAAAAATGGTATTTGTTTTAATTCCTGTTAAGGAAACCCTCCAGATGTGTGGTTGGTTGGTTGTGTTTTTTTTTTTTTTTCTTTCTTTTTTTGGCCCTTGACAGTTATCCTCCTTTTGCTGTATTTTCTAACTTAATTTTAGCTCTTTTCTTTTCAATGAGATGACAATCAGCTTTGCAAAATATCAGCCTCCTCACAACATGCTCCTGGATGCTTGACTGAGGATCTCCCTAGTATCCTGATGTCTAGGAGGTTCCTAGCCCCTATGATGCTTAAATCCCTTTGATGAGTTAATCAAGTCTTTTTTGTAATGTTTAGAGTGGAAGAGGAGAGCTTAGAAACCAGCCATTACACCAAAGTATATTGACTGCTTAATTATGATCGTACATTAAATGGCTGATATGAATTTATGGCTCTGGTGCCATAAAAATGCTCATTATTTCCTGTTAAGGGCTTTCAAGTGGTATAATTTCCAGATCTTGGCCCAGAAGTTTGGAACTGTAGATGCAACGGCTGTGCCTCCAATGACACTTCACTAATTGGTTTGGTATGTAACATTAATTACATTCTGTTCGGGAGTTCTTTTCTCCTGAATTGAAGTACATTTTGTGTGTGTAGTGTGAGTGTGTTGTTACATGCCCTGTCTGGCAGAACAATAGGGGATCTTTCCTGCAAGCCATTTTTAACTCGAATAGTTTCTCTGAAGTGAAGGGAGGTACAGTTTTGTGTTAACTGGGGACCTGCAGAAGCATACTGAGTTGTATTTTGTACTCTTTAATTTTTCTTTAGGAGAGACTCTTGTGGTAGAGACATACGATTAGGTGGAAATAAGAATGGTTCATTTCCATTCTTTTCCTTTTTATGGGCATTTAGAAATAAAGATACTGAAGCTGGAGACTTTCTGAACCAAACCTTTTTGAACCAATGTTCTAGTTGTCTCAAGTTCTCTAAGTAAATCAGACAATCAGGCATAGAACATGATTTTTTACTTGTTATTGGTGTAAATTGTAGCGTGCTTATTAAAGTAAATGGTTATCTTTACATCAGAAAAAATCCTTAAGGCCTATATGTTTTAATTTCTTTAAAACATCTTCAAGTTAATACTCAGAGAATTTCTTTCCCACAGTTTGTTTTTTAGAGTCCATAAGAATATTTTTTTCCATAGGCATCTCCTACCAAATTTATTTACACACTTTAGAAGGAAATTTGTGGCTATAGAGATATTTTCATGGGAACCATTACTGATATTGATGGAAAAGTGAAAAAGTAACTTGTAAGTGCCTTAAAAAGTACTTACTTGAAATACTGACTGATTCCAGAAAAAAAATCCAGCACTAGAAACAGTTCCATCAGTTTTGACAATGTCACGTGGAAGCCTATCTTTCAGCAAGATCCCAAGATCTGTCAATAGTATCTGTATATAAATGGCAAATCATTTCAGTTTGCCAGCTGTTCAGAAATTGTCCGACCAGGCAGACAAAATTAATGCAACTCCTGTTACAGATTAATGTTTAGCTGAGGTTATGGACCCTTAGGAAGATGAGGAACCAGTATCTCCTCAGATTTGAACTCTCTGCTTTTTATCATTATCCTATGGTTTTGATCTTTTTAGTTGAAACAAATAACACTGTGCAGTTTGGGTCTGTTGACCTTAATCTAGAAATCAAGCTACTATTAGCAGCCGTCTGCATGGTAGTGTACCAATTAAAATTAGGAGAGTAAAGACTAATGCTCCAGTTTGCATACAAATAGCGATTTGCATAGCTCTTCAAAGAGAGAGACTCAGATGTTTTGGGAACTCAATGCCATTAATTCTTGAGGCAACTGGGAAAGATCACAAAGGGCTGAAAGTCAATGGTAACATTAATTTTATTTCTCTGTAGTAAATGTGGAGTGATGTTGCAACTTTAGACCTATATCAGAATACCTGTGATTTCTCTGAAGTTAGCCAGCTTGTGACATGATTACTTTGTTTTCAGCTATGGTGTTTAGAGAACAGAGATGTATGTGGTGATTATGGCCATTTGGAAGCAGATAAGAATTAGAAATAAAACAAATATTTGTAGTTATTGGATGAAAGGATGGTTACAATAGTAATTTACTGAAACGAAGAAAAACATCCAAAAAATCCCTGTTAATATTGGCTCCAGCTCACAGAGAAGGCACGGTAAATGAACACTAGTGAAAATGTGAAGTCAAAAATCAACCTAAAAGAATCTAGGATCCAATTTATCATGAGGCTGAAATTCAACACTTAACAGAGATTGTCTGTTTACCACTGAAAATTTCAAATAGTTCTCAAGTGAAACTTAAATTGTGTGTTACTTATCTGTGAATATGCCGTGCAATGGACATATTTTCCGTATAGTACGCTTGTCTGTGATGACAAAGATCTACAAATAATTTGGAGTATACAGAAAAATAGTGTAGCTGTGATCTTATTTCAGGCCTGCAAGTCACAAACTTGGAAACTTTTTCTAGGGGAAGGAGACCCTGGAGCTGTTTTTCTGTCTTTGTTTCTCTTTACCTCAATTCTTTCATCCGTGAAATAATAATACTTGCTGTGTGATTGGAAGGTCTACTTCATTAGCGTCAATGATTGCCAAACATTAGGCTGGAAAAAAATGCTGTATGAATGTTGGAGTTTATTATATTAGAGATTACATTTAACTATCTAAACAGAATGACACAACTTCATATTCTGAAATAATTTTCTCTAAATAACCATAAGAACATAATTTTCAACAGGAGATGTTTATGGTTTGGACAGTTAGAAATATTAGCTTCTGGAACAAATGAAAGAATCATCTAAAGACAAGCTTTTTTATTAGTAGTAATGAATAAATATATTTAAAAGACATTTCATGCATAATTGCTCCACAGACTCATTTCCTGGGCTTCACTTTTAAGACAGTAGCGTTAAAGACACCAGTTCAATGTCTTGTGCTTGAAAGCAGTCAATGCATTTGTTCTGCACAACAAAAAACAAAAGCAGAGAGACAGATCTAACCTTGAAAGTGCAATACGTATTGCCATATATCTTAAATGCAGCATTAAACCGCTACAATGCACTGCGAATAACAGTGTTCTACAGATACTACAGGAAGCTACACAATCCGGTGCAGCAACGGAAAGCACAGCATGGTACAGGGGCAGTTTTTGGTACTGCAAAAATCACCAGGCGGCATGTTAGACCTCTGAAGTGACTTCCAGAGGAGACTGACAGATGGCTTGTTTGTAAGGCCTCCAGGACAGAAACTACTTTTTTTCCATGTAAATCCTACCACAGTGATAATATCTTACTTGACCGGTGCTACTAGGAGAAAATACAATATAATTACTTTATTAATAGTGGTACTTAGAGGCTAAAATGAGTTGATCAGAGCAGGAAAATCTTGTTTCACTGAATTTTGAATTCTTTTGAGCATTCTGAATATGTATATGCATATATATGCACACACATGTTAAGCTGAATGCATTAAAAAAATAATTCTTTGGGATCTTAAAATTTCAGCTTTATTATACAAAAACAGAAAACCAAATGCAAGTAAAATGACCCTGGCTGGACACAGAAGACATGAGAAATGGGCAGAATCTGATGACAGCAAAATAGAAAGTTATATGATATACGAAGTAAACAGAGAGACTTAGATTTTTTTCTTGTGTATGGTACCACTGATGACTGAGGGAGGGAACCTAAGTAACATGGCATTGCATAAAATAAGAACAGAATATAACCTTAATACCCAAGCGAAGTTGCACAAGATTATATGCAATTTTATTAACTGCAGTGAGGCTGCATGGGTGCTGCCAAACATAGTTGCTCTTTATATAGGGCGGGCCTGAGTAAGAGGGTGGCGGAGAACAGCAAGAGTGAATAGGTCATTTTGACAATTTCACTTTTCAATAGCTTGTTTGTTCATTCTCCTCACCATTGTAATCACCATTCATCAGTGACTGCATGATGTCTCTTGTGTAACATTTTGGGCATTAGATATATGCTAATGTGTTTTTGTAGCTAGGTTAATCAGTTATATTTACTGGAATATAAAATTATGACTTTGTACTTAGTAAAAAAACACCAAAAAACCAGCAGTGCCTGTAAAGTACTCTCTTTCAATTTGCTATAACCAGATTTAACATGCAATGCAAATCGCTGTAGTTTTAAATTTAACACATAATCTTAACTACAGTAAACTGATTTGGGTATATTCAATATTTTTCATCACCAGCTATTTCCTTCAGCACATGCAGTAAAAATACTTTCACAAACAGTTTGACCTGGGTGTCACTGGATGATCCAGGGAAAGCAATGAAGCTGTTAAAAATGTTACTGAAATGTGCAACAATAATGAAAAGCAGGACACATTAAATTATAATTGTGAAATTTGACTTTCATTTAGACATGATGGATGCTTTCACCAAGGAACAAATCATGCTTAGGTGTTGAATTTTGTTATTTCGACCTAGTAAAATCTTCTCTAGCTTGTTCAGAAAACCAAGACTACATTCAGAATAAGAAATTTTCAGTTATTTATGGCTTTTTATTTCAATGCTCAGGGTTGGGTCTTTGTCTTTCTGTTTTTCACATATTTTTTGCCTGATTGTAAACAGAAAATAGTCCTTTTTTCTGCAGTAATTTAGTCAAATCCATTCTCTTCTTTTCTTCCTCTGTATATTTCTTTTTATTTTAGAGTTCAAGTTCAAATATTTCTTATTTCTTTGACATGTAAAAGCTTTCATAGGTTTGACTTGTTTTAACAGTGTGTGTTTACCTAAAAATTAGTCACCTAGAGTAGTTATTATGAAAGGTGAAATTATCAGTGTAAAATCTTTTACCTTAGTGATCACCCCTCCTAGTTGTATGGAAGTGTGTAATTGATGTCCTGGACATCAGCTACTGACTCCATTCAATGTTTTGTCATTTTAAAGCTGTAAAAACTAAATTTTTTTGAGGTTTACAATTCTGAAGATAACTTTTGTTGACTAGTCATCTAAGAATGGCTGAACCTTTTTGTTCAGCTCAGTGGAATGTCAGTAGTGACCAGATAAGTATTCAACTGGAGGTTGTTTTAATGTAGATAACTAATAATTTTTATTAAAGTATAATAAGTATTTTACATTTTATAATTGATTGGATCTAGGTAATACATGGTTTCTCACTGTGAATTGACTTTAAATCAAGATCTTTACATTTTACAACATCATTTATTTCATCTGCTATCAAGAAAAGGTGAAAGAAAGAAAGTCACATGGTATCTGGGAAGCCAGAGCTCATTAGCAATGGATTCTTCAGAGTGGAGTGATGACAACAAGAGAAAGTGAATCACCTCGGAGAGAGAGGGGCAGGAAACAGCTCTAACATCTCCAGCCTGAATCAGGGGAGAGTTCCTTACCCAGGCAGGGCACCCTGAGCTAATGGCTTCTCTGTGGAGGATACCTCTGCCTCACATCAGAAAACCTAGCCTGGACCAAATAACTTCCACCATTGAAAACTGGTATGCGAGTGCTCTGACAATTTTTCCAATTTTCTTTAGTTTTCAAGCTGTAGTAAAAACTGTTTTTCAGAAAATCCTTATTTAATCAGATTGTTTTTGTTATCTTGAGGCTTGGATACTCCAAATTGGAGCTGTCTACAACAGAGCTCCATCCAAAATTAAGATTAATGACATAATAGCCCACAATTTTTTACAATCTAGTTAATATGTTTTAAATAATATTCCAGAGCAGAGGATTAAAAAAATTCTTTTAGATTGTGACTATTGTTTTCAGAACAAAGGAGTCAATTCCTGTGTCAGAACCCTCAGATAGTCTTTGTCATTCTAGGGACTGACAGTAAAATGAATGGAAAGAATTTACAGAGCACTCATTATTCTAAAAATACTGACTTTGTTGTCTACAACATAGGAGTGTTTCAAAGCACTTGGGCAGTCTGTCCTTCTGCATTATCTGCTGTTGTTTTTAGCTATAATGTGCTCAGAAATTCTTCCAAAAGTTTTACAGTATTTCTGGCTCAGCAAAATGGTAAAATCTTCTAATGATTGTAAATGATGGAGTTTTTTCCAGTCATTGAAGAAATTATTGCTGATACTTTGTGGTCCAACCAGGAACATACTATCCTACACAGATTAACTAGTGATGATTCCTTCATTTATTCAGTGGCAGGAGTCCCAGGTTTAAATATGTATCACACTGTTGATCCTAGCAATTATCGTTCAAACTAAATCTACACACAAAATCTCATTTATTCAGAGCTACATTAATGAGTCAATAAAGCTCTGATGAATCTGGCTCTGTGTTCCTATATACATTATCTCGAAATCTGAGCTGCAACCAATAGACCCAAAGATGGTTGTTTTTTGGTTGGTTTGTTTACAGTCTTTCATTATGTTTCAAACTTTTCTAGTGCAGAATGTAAGATTCCTTAGACTGCGGATTTTAATAATAATATAGAGTTTTATCATATTCAATGCACTTCAGATGGCACGTAGATTGCTTATGTTACTGCATCAAGCGTTGTCGAGTGTCAAGGACAAGCAGATTATGTCCAGTCCTAATTTGCCCAGTAGATGCTTTATCCAATTTGTATGTGCATACAGCAGAAGCATGCACTCATATTGGGTATCCCATTGTTATTAACTCGGTGGTTACTATAAAATTGTGGGTATCTTCACCTGCCCCAGCTCTATGAAATGTCTTTCTTTACATGACTTCTGCTTCTTTGGTTTTAGATAAAGTGTGTATTTCTGCATTTCTGATCTTACAAAAGAAAAATTCTCTGCTTTGGTATCACTGATACCACATATTTAGTGATCCCACACATGGCATGGAAATCTTGAGATTTTATTTCAGCATAATACATGCTTGTTTCTATTTATTTATTTTGTAATTTCTGAGCTGTTAAATGATGATTTTTTTCCCCCACAGCTGTGCTGGTTAGTCATGAACAATATTTTTTCAAGAAATGATGAAATTCTTATTGATTCGAACAGCTTTGGGGATTTAAGAAAAAGTACAAATATGCAATAACGTTTTATGAAATGCTGATAAAGATTTGTGAAAAAAACATGCTAGTTAGTGGGGCTGAACTCTATAGGCTTACTTATTATGAACTCTATACTTCCATCATCATGCTTTTTTTCCTTTAATGAATTTTTTTAAAGAAAAACATACATAGCCACGCATGGAGCATGATGTCTAGAGTACTGAATTATAGTTCTACAAAGTGCCGTTTAGTTGGAGCAGCATTGTTTCTTTCATGCAGTTTTGTGTTTGAACTAATATTTGTGAAATTTTTTTTAAGTTTATGGGGAATAAGAAAACATTTCCAATGACAGTTTTTTTTTTTACAAATTAAGTTACTAATTCAAATATAGCCCAATGTTTTTAGACCATAACTAGCTCCTACAGAGCCAGTTAGAGTGCGTCTTCACTAGCTGTAAAGCTGGGCCTTCTGGCACCACGGTGTGTGGCCTCACTGAGAAGCTCTGAGTTGTGCAAAGCTGAGATCTGCCACTGCAAGGAACACTTTCAGCACCTTAACAATTTGATATTGTTACTAGAATGGCTGCATTCCCCATGTATTCTTGGCAGTCCTGTGTTCTTTAAGCACTTGCTCTTCCCAGTGTAACATCATCCATTATCTCCCTAACAATGCCTCAACTTGCAATGTCTAGTTTGTATAAGATAATGAGCTTTTGAGTTCAAAGACTGTGGAAACTTTGTGATTTGTAGGCTGAGACTTATACATGGAATAGTATGAGCACCTCCAGTGCTGCTTCATAGTATTTTATTGTAGAATAAATACAGGTGAAGAATCTGAATTGCTAACTTTTTTCCTCTAAATTTGACATACACCTAAAAAAGAATTTTTCCTGTTTATTGAGCTTTTGTGAAGAATACAACAAATTTTCACATTTATGAGAAGAATTAACTTTTCTTCTGATGAGTTGAAAATGCATCAACTGGAAGAAAGCATTATGGGAGGAAATCAAAATAGTCAAGTAAAAAAAAATTAAACTGAAATTTAAAAAATTAAATCAAGGTGTTCTGAAATGGTCATTTCACGTAGGTGGAGAAATACAAATGTTTCATTTTGAAAAAGATAAGAAGGAGCTCCTTTTCATTTTCAGCGTACGTTTTCAGAGTTTTTAAATGAAAATCAAAATCTTTTTTTTGGTAAACCCGTGTCATGTTTTCAGAGCAGTTAGTATGAATTCATATTCATTGCTGGGGGGAAAAAAAAGGCTTAAAAAAATAATAAAAAGGTTAAATATGGTGGGTTTTTTATGTTGTTTTTTTTTTTTTCTTTTTTTTCTTTTTTGTAGTGGTGAGCATTCACAGGTATCTGGGGGCGGAGGAGCAAGGTCTGGGTGGCCTAAGTCACCATCACACATGCACTCCCTCCCTCCAGCCCCAGTTAGAGGTGCCCGGGATGCTTTGTACAGCCGCGTGAAGACTGTGAAAAACTTCTTCCTTCAGACTCGGGCAGTGCTCACCCCTGCTGAGCTAGGAGTGACAAAGGACTAAATGTCTTGATATTGATCACTTGTTATAACACTGCCAGTGCAGAATTAGTGCCTGCCTTCCTGCAAGAAGGCTGTGGAACGTTTAAAGCACTTGGTCCGATTTAGGCAGCCTAATCTGGCTTCTTACCAACAGCATATTTGGAGCCTTCTAACGTTGTTTTCTTGTTCAACTTTTAAAAAACAGATCAGAGTGGTGCATTACCAACCTGTAAAGTTGAACTGCCCATTAATCTGCAATTAAGAAAAAAAGCATTAAAAGGGTGACTAATTTGTGGGTATTTTTGTTTGTGCAACACCCATGATGTGAATTGTGCACTGGGTAGTTAATTTATGCCTGTTCTTATATTGAATACAACTTTTTTTCTCCAACCTCTTCAATTTGTTATGTTTGCACTTTGCCTTAATTTTCATGTTTATTTTTTCCTGAACAAATTGTCCGTTACAGATTCTTCATTTGTTTACCTACCAGATGATATACCATTTACTCTATCTGCAAGTTTTTAAGTGTTCTTTGGTGTCACTAGTAAAAATTAACAGAAAGACTGTTCTGTAGGTGCATCGCGATGTCACCTTGGCTTCACCCATGTTATTAAGTAGAGCTGAGATATGAAAGAATCATGTATAAAAGGTTCTATAATATGAGAATGAGAGGTGGATGTTAACTAACACATGAAACCTCAGCTGCATAACTCGGAAGTAGAGCAGTAACCTCATACAATTGATTAAAACAAGGACGGAATACAGCTTGGTATTGTAATAATATTAAATCAAAAGAGTGCTTTAGGTTAGGGATTGCCTTTCTATGTTACATGTAGCTTCCTTGGCGTGATTCTCACCTCGGACACACAAGCACTGCTTCAGAGGACGTACTCCCCATAAAATTATATGAATAAGTAACACCTCTGTGGTGGTTGACTTTGGTCAGCTGCCAAGTACCCACCCAGCCACTCTCTCACTCCTCCTTGTCAATAGAAAAGGGAGAAAATAGAATGAAAATGCTCATGGGCTGATAAGGACAGGGAGATCACTTACCAATTACCGTCAGAGGCAAAACAGACTTGACTTGGGAAAAATTAATATAATTTATTGCTGGTAAAAAGGAATTGGATAGTCAGAAACAAAGACAAAAACTAAACTGCCTTCCCCACAAGCCTCCACCCCTTTTTCCCAGGCTCATCTTCACTCCACAGTTCTCTACAGGCTGCAGTTCCTTCAGGGAATGTCCAGCTGCTCTTGGGTGGGTGTTGTGGTTTAACCCCAGCCGGAAACTAAGCCCCACACAGCTGCTCGCTCACTCCCCCACGGTGGGATAAAGGAGAGAATCAGAAGAGTAAAAGTGAGAAAACTCATGGTTTGAGATAAAGACAGCTTAACAGGTAAAGCAAAAGCCACGCACGCAAGCAAAGCAAAACAAGGAATTCATTCACCACTCCCCACGGACAGGCAGGTGTTCAGCCATCTCCAGGGAAGCAGGGCTGCATCACGCATAACAGTTACTTGGGAAGACAAACACCATCACTCTCAATGTTCCCCCCGCCTTCCTCCTTCTTCCCCCAGCTTTATATGCTGAGCATGATGTCATATGGTATGGGATATCCCTTTGGTCAGCTGGGGTCAGGCTGTCCTGGCTGTGTCCCCTCCCAACTTCTTCACCTCCACCCTTTTTGCTGGTGGGGTGGGGTGAGGAGCAGAAAAGTCCTTGACTCTGTGTCAGCACTGCTCAGCAATAATGAAAACATCCCTGAATTATCAACACCGTTTCCAGCACAAACCCCAAACATAACCCCATACTAGCTACTACGAAGAAAATTAACTCTACTTCAACCAAAACCAACACAGTGGCGTCTTGCAGGCTGCAGTGTGGACATCTTCTCTGGTGTGTTCCTCTCCACTGGCTACAGGGAAACACCTGCTCCACCATGGTCTCTTCCATGGGCTGCAGGAGAATCTCTGGTCCAGCACTTGGAGCACCTCCCCCCCACCTCCTCCTCTGACCTTGGTGTTCGCAGGGCTGTTTCTCAAGCTTCTTTTTTTTTTTTTTTTTTTTTTAACTCACCCCTCTCTCCTGGTCAGCATTTTGCCCTTTCTTAAATACATATTTCCAGAGGTGCCACAGCCATGGCAGAGGGGCTCAGCTGTGCCCTGTGGTGGGCCCATTGGAGCCGGCTGTGTCTGGCCGCCCACGCTGCCCGTGCGTGGACACCTACTCTCAGTACAACCTCTTTTCAGCTAAGGTAAATTTCCTAGCTTTTTCTCGGTCCCAGTGTTTCAAATCTTGCTCAAGAAAGGTGCAGACAGGTATAGTCTATGCTAGTAGATTCACACAGAGTATATTATTTTAATGTGAGTTTCAACTGGAAGAACACACTGAAATTCACATTTGATGTCTTATTCTTTGATATCTGGCATTTTTCACAGGCAGACTATAATAAAGAAGTCAGTTATTGCTATTAGACATATTTTAGAAGAATTCTTTTTTGATGCATATCTCCGCTCGGATTATTAAATTTAAATCACTGCTACTATCAGTTTGAATACTAATGATACATTCTGCCAGATGGAAGCCTTTAATAAATTTTCACTTTTCTCTAACAGTCAGCTGTAAATCTTAAATAAGAGACTTTTTTTGGGTGATGCCAGCTTTAATGCCTTATGTCCACACTGATTTTAATGTCATCAGTACCTGGGAGGCAGGAAACTCTTTAATTAAATGCCATTCTTTCCCATTTATTGAAATGCAGGGCGGCACAAACTCCCTTACTTTGTTTGTCTTTTGCTGTAGCACAGTCAAGGCTTTTTTTAGTGTATTGTGAATGGTTTCTGAACTGCCAGACACTTTTCTGCTATATTTGAGTTGTGTACCTGAGACTATCCTTCACTGTGTTTTTCCGTTGATTTATATTCACTATATTCAGACTTTTGAGCTCTTTTCTGTTGCTGTGCGTGAAGAAGCTCCATGTACTGGGGCTTGTGAAAGAGGAGGGGGAAAGGGGCAGGGAGCTGCCCGCTTACCTAGTGGGAATATTTCCTCCAGTGGCACAAAACCTCACTGATTTCAGTGATTTGTACAATTTGGAGGGCAATGGCACCCTTCACGGTACCAGTCTGCTGTTACGACCCAGTACCTCCAGTGAAGGAAAAATGAAATTTTGTAAACGAGTATGTCTCTCAAAGCACGCTTGATAGCTTTTTTTCATCAGCTAGCAATATTTTCCTTCAGAGTCATCTGCTATATTCACTTTTAGACTTCTGGATTTTTGCACGGGGGCTATATAGTAGATAAAATCTATGCTGTTGCAGGGAATTCAACTTTATATAGCTTAACCTTTTCTCTGCTGCATCCTACCTAGCTGGGAATGGCTCCTTCAGAGAAAAAAAATTGTCTATCATCACTCTGCTAAAAGTATAGGAAAAGGTAAGCTGGAAATCCTGGCTGTGGTGGGGAGGGGAGAATAAACACTAGGTAACAAAAGAGAAAATGAAGTCACAGCATTCAAACTTTCTGTACCTTGGGGGAAAGAGAGAACTAAATACTTATGTGAGTCAATAACTATTCCCAGTAGAATACTTGGAAAAGCCTACAGGTAGAGCACATTTTTTCAGTTATTGAGTTATTTTCTCAACAGTCTGTTTCACTTATTGATTTGTTTTGTCATTAAACCTAAAAGCCACACAGTTAAATCTGTTTCATCCATGCACCATACTCTTCAAATAATTCCATTATCTAAATGATTATCTGAAGTGCCAGTTACAAGAAAGTAATTAATAATATCATAATGCATACAGGTTTTGTGGAGCTTTGTGTTGGTGCTTTGTTCGTTGTTTTTCTTTTTTGTTCTCTCTCTGCTTCAAAGTCAGTAAAAACATGCCTGTTGAAACCTCTCCATCATGGAATACAAGATGTAAATTATGGAGAAGTATGGGCACCAACAAAACATTTCAAATAGTTTTAAGAAATTTTCTGACATAGTAATGTTAATTAGTATATTTTAGTTTCAACAACTGCAATTAAACCTGACCTTTAAGTTAATTATGTCTTGACATTTATGATTTTAAACTAGCTTACCCTGTGGTGATGATGTGTTATATACAGATGCTAATAAGTAGTTTCTCTAGTGTGAGCAAGCAGATTTCAGATGTGCCTACGCTATAGTTCAGAGAACAGCGTAACGCACATACCAGAGTCTTCAATACATTTTTGCCATTTCAGTTAAGGCTTTTCCTAGATTTTTGTAATGGCATCTTGACGTTGCTGCTTATGCAACAAAAATAACTGACAAGATTTTGAAAGGAGTTTAATGAGAAGTAATACATGTTATTGTTACAATTCTGTATTTATGTGAAACCATTAAGTTAGTTTGGAAATGGAGAAGAAAATAAGCCCATCTCTTTTAAAGGCTGCAGCATAGCAAAGACCACAAGGAAGCAGTTAACCATGAGAGTTGGAAACTGAAGACATATGACAGAATAAAAGTTGAGAACTGTTCTTGCTCACATATAGCATTAAGTCTAGCTAGGTTCAAGATTAAACACAAGGGTGAGGTTAGATAATGCTAGAAGAAACATCAGTGAGGGAAGGTTTTAAGGTGTAAGGAGAGGCATTTCTGAACAGAAGAGAACTTTGCAAAAAGGCATAACCAAGGTGTTTTTAATAAAGATAATAACAGTGATGTTGAAAAGCTGTATTTATGACAATAAAGCCCACACTGGTGTATCACAGAGAGATCTATCTTGAGTAAAAAAAAGATCAGTAGTCTTCAGGAAATATTTTGGCCCATTTGAAAGTCCAAGGGGTCCTTGTTGTTGATTTGGAAGGAGTGCGAACTTTGTCTCCAAAGATGTGTTTTATGTGTAGTGAACACTAGATTTCACAGCCCTAGTGCTAATAATGTGCCTTCAGAATAGAACTCTCAGTTTGATCGAAAATAAACTAGCTTCTGCCTTTAAATTTAAAAGCACAGCAATTTATGTAGTGTCCTACACAGGTGTTTATAATTCTTTCCTTATCCATACATTAATCTACTCTGTATATGTCATATGTTGAGAAATCTCTACTGCCTGCTTTCAGGTTGCATAACTTGAAATCCATATGGAATTGTTATACATATATATTTTAAAGTGGGATCAAGCGAAAATTCAAAATGTTCTGTGTTTATATGGGAAGCTACGTGGGCTAAATAATACAGCCATACCATTCACTAGTTTTGGTGCTTCTAAGCACTCAAAATGTATCTGATTATTATATGTCTGATTAGCACAGACTGCCCAAAAATATTTCCCCAAAGCCAACAACCAGTACAGTCCACATATTTATGGGGAAATCAGGAATCCCCCTATAACCCATTTCTTTTATTTCCTATGCTAAGAATTCCTCAACAAGTTTTCTTAAGCTGTTTCCTTATTTGGATAAGTCATAGTTTATTTTCTGTTTTGTTTCTGCACAAAATTTTGACATGTTTTTATGGTGGGTCACTTATGATGAGGAAAAGGTCAAAAGAAAGTTTTGCAAACTGAAAAGCCTAGTCTTGCTTAGAATATCTGGACCCCAGCTGCCTGACCTATTCATTGACTGTGTTTTCTAATTGGGCCGTCATTGCTATCCAACCAGCAGTGTAATGTTGCTAACTGCTGGTTTAGTCAGAACATGAAAATCAATCTGTCAGTAAAGGGCACAGCAAGCACCATGCCTGTAGAGTATTGCATGTTTGGCCTTGGCATTCAAAAGATGCTTTTTTATTTGTGCTACTCTGATGGCATACTGGAGATTTATTTCCAAACTAAGTGACTCACAGCTGCTGATGCTATCTTTTAAATGTTTTTTTACATTGAATTAAGAAATGTTTTTTGATGTGAAACAAACCACAGAACACATGTGTTTAAGAGATATGTGGCAAACTGATGCCATACTCCTTGAGTTGTGGTGCAATGAATAGTTGTGCTGTGTATCCTGACATCTTTTGCCATAATTATTGCAGTTTCTCCTTTCTGAAATAAAGCTTTAGAGAGTGTGGAGTCTACTAGAACTAATAGAATGCATGAAAAAAGCAACTGACATTGTGCAATAAGTACAGGAGCAACAGCTCATTCTTTTCCTGCATAAGTTTCCTCCTAGCTATGCTGGTTTTGGCATTTTAGAAAAATAAAACAATTGATGTGATCTGAAAACTGCATGAAAAGCAAGAATGCTTTCATCAAAGTGAAAATGAAAAAATAAGCCCTTGACTTTCCTATACTTAAGTTTGTCAGATCCAAAGGAAATGAGGCAAACATGTACTTGGATTGGAACTTGGTTATAGAAATGACTTGGAACTTAGCCTGGAAATGGTGGCAAGCCACCCCATCCCCATCGTTTTGTTTATCATACTGCTTTCTTTTTCTTTACACCTTATGCCCTGATGAAAAGGTGAAAGGTGCTTGCTCCTCCTTTTGCCTTTCTGTTCTTCAGGTAGTAAATATCAGAAGCTTATTTTGATCAGGTAAAAATAGTTTTATTGCAATATTTGTACCATTTTTTTCAAATTTGAGAGCTGAATTAACTCTAACATATTGATGTAAATACAAGATATAAAAATACAGAAATATCTCCATATTTTTGACCAGAAATACAATATAGAATATTAAAAATATCTCAAGAGGTAGTGTGTGGGTTTCAGCATAGAGAGTAATTGATCATGTGCTTGGTGTACTGTGTACCACATACCCCTTTTGAAAATGATTCAAAGGCTACTGAAGTCAGTGAAGCTCCGCTGCCTTTTAAATCAGTTCTAAACCTTTGCCCTAAACAGTTGGGAAAGAAGCAACTGAGAGAGAATATGACCATGGTCATTAGAATTGCAGGTGTTAAGTTGTGGATAACCAGGGAAGAGCTGTTCTTTTTTTAAAAAATAAGCTCCAGGGATTATCATGTAAGACTAACAGGTGGCAGTAGAAGTCAAGTAAAAGAAGACATTTCTTTGTAAAGCATGTAGGTAAGCTGTGGGACTCCTTTGCCATGGGTAGTTATGGATGCCAGATGCTTACAGAAGTGCCAAAAGCAATTGAACAAACCCTTGTAAGGGGTGCAGGGCTATTAAGCACACAGACTGCCAGGCTCAGGATGTCCCTGATCCATACGTCGCTGGAGGGAGTATTCTGAGGAAATACTGCTATGTATCTCACTGAGTGCCCACTGTTAATCACAGCCAGTAATGGCTTGCCTGACAAAGTAGACCTTTTGGCATGACCCAGTAGATCCACTTGTAAGTTCTCAAGTAGCTGTAGGAGCATCACAACTAGTGAATCTGTTTTTCTGTAGGTGTATGGTGCATATTTGATTCTGGCAGATGAAAAATGTGAGTTCTGATTGATGTTCTTCCCACAGATTTGAGCTGTAAATAGTGTGCCTATCTGTTGTTTTATAATATCTCACAAGTATTGAGCATATACTGCAGCTGTTTTTCTCAGGGAAGTAATGTCTTCAACATACCTATTTTCATGAAGTATGATAGGTATTCATTATCTCTGAGCTCGCTCCCATTTTGTGGGAATGTAAATGTAACTGAACTTGGACAGAGGGGTCTGAAATGTTGAGAGTGCAAACATGCATGGAAATATACATAGCCTTGATCATATAAGCCTTGTTTAATTTAGAAAGCAGGCTGAAAACATCTCTTGTAATAAGCGTAATAAAACACAGGACAAGATTTAGTTTTATTGCTAGTATAGGTACTATACACTCACAGTATTATAAACCAAACAATTAGACAAGGTCCACACCCTACAAATCTCACCAACTAATTAGGATGATTTCAGTACAACCAATTAGAAGCCTGACAGTGGGAGCAAGAAGGGTCACAGGAGTTCTATGAGTAAAGGCCATGTGGAAAAAAATAGCTGGTATGAAGGATGCTGAAAAGACAAATGATGTGAAATTTCCTTCCAGCAGCATACTGTGAGGAGAGTTGTCTTCTGATAAGAACTAGACAGCTGGGATTTCCTTATTCTTAATGACTTCTTTTTTATGAGGAGATATTCTCCTGAATACTGTGCCCTATATTCTCAGGTTCATCTGTTTTTCATAGGAAAGTTTCCGTCGAATCTTATGTTCAGTAAGTCGTACAAAGTGGACCATCTTTTCCTTCATGTGTTCCAGGCTTACCATGTTTTTACACACAACTGTAACGTTGTATATGGTCCTTCAGACATGGAGGAAATGTACAGCTGCCACTAAGGATATGGGTCCAGATCAAGGAGCAGGGAGGGGGAACTTTTCCCAAAGACATTGGTGCAAAGCCTAATGTGTAAGAGGAGAGCTATGGAACATACAATTTCCCTTCAGAAATAGTAGAGCAGATTTCAAAGATACATCGTAGTGTGTGCTCTGTAGTTTGACGTCTCAAGGATGGTTTGACATCACTAGAATTCTTACTAGTGGCCAAAAGCAGAGAAGAATTGCACCACAAATACTTAGACCTGAAGACATTTATCTGAACTCAAGTTTTAATAGCAAGTTTCCTTCTGAGGGGGGAAAAAAAAGGATGTTAATACTTCAGCTAAGTCTGTATTAGACTAATACCAATTTGTCATTTTACCTTTATTTGATGATTTATTTATGAGGATGATTTAATTTCAAGACCTATACTATTTTCTGAGCTGTTACCATTTTAAATACTTCCATACCTCATGCTGTTAAGCCTTTGAACATACAGACAATATATTTCTCTTACATCTAGCTTTCTTACGTTATATCAGAAAGCAAACATTTTTAATTTATCAAAGAATGTCTTTCATTTCTTGCCTGCATTTTGTTTCCTTTATAAATAATTTTAATGCACAGTTTTAAAAATATAAACAAATCCTCTATGACATGCTTTCTGATCATTAACGTTCACAGTCTCTCAGATCAAAAGTTTTGTTGGGTTTCTTTGTGAACAGGAAAAGTCTTAATCCACACAGCCAAGAAACTTGCGTTAGAATTCTTTTCCTTCCATTGTTTCCATTCTGTCTCAATAAATCTGAAAGGTAAGTGAGAATAACATAGTTCTGTTCAGATATCCCTTGAATTTAATGGACACTAAAGAGTTTAAAAGAGGTTGAACCAGGCTATATATGACTGAAAACAAATGTTGGATGAATTTTTCTTTACCCATAATGAGATGTAATAAGCAGCTTTCTAAGCTTCTATGAAAATAATGTTTGTAAACTTTTTTTTTTTTTTTAATGCCAGACAATTTCAGGCTTTTTAAACTTGTTTTTGCATTTAAAATGGAAAGTTCATTAAAATTCAAATGTTTATCTTGATATTATAAACGTTGCTCATGCTACATAAAGTTGATTTTGCAGCAAAACACAATACAGTTATTGTAATAACAAAAGAAGTAAGTGGGGTACTTCAGGGAACTGACTGACTATTCTGCTTGCAGGTTGGTCATGTTTCAAGATTAAAAGCTGAACAAAACTTAATGCAATGACAGCAAATGACTGCAAAACCTGTCATTGATTACCGTTAATTGTTAGCTAGTGAAAAAATAAGATTTTATGGAAGTGTGTGAAAAATAAGAATGCCTGTTCTTTCCCTCCTACATTTTGTGCCTTCAGAATGAATTGTAGCCCAACTTCACAGCATAGGGAGCATTGTGAAAGAATAATATTTTTTATTGCTGTTATGTCCTTATTATCTCTGCCATTTTCACAAAGCCAATTCACAAATTCCCTGCATTTCCTTCTGTTTATAACCCTGCTGACCCTGGCCCACCATACCTCAAAATTTTGTGTTCCTCCCATCCATCGGTATTTCAGAGAATTCCCTGGGTAACTCTTTCACCCAGTGAACTCTGAAATTTTTCCCTTTGTCAAATGAACAGGCCTCTTTTTTTTTTTTTTTTTTCATTTCATGAATGTAGCGTCAAATTTAAGTGTCTCAAGTCTTGTGCTCTCCCATAACAGGCTGCACTGACCAGCTCTGCTGAGTGTGTAATCCTCCAGCAGGAGAGAGGAGAGACCACTTTGCTGCCTCTGTGTTAAAAGGAGTCTCTAAATAAGCATGCAGATTGCAGCATGGCTGCATCTTGGTGCCTTGATGTGACCTGATACATTCACTCAGTGGTTCAACATGTGGGTATGTTGCAGTTCACTGGAGATTCATGCGCGAGGGTGTAGAAAAAATTGGTGCCTGGAACCTATCTGTAGATTGAATCTTTTTTCGCTAATGTGACAGCAATCACAATCGTACAGGTTAAAGCAGGAACCTAATTACTGTTTGGGGCAGAGCAGAAGCTGGACAAAAAACTTCCTGAAATGAGCAGAACAGAGAATTCTTCATTCTGTTCCTAGACTACAGGTATGAATTATGTGCCTAGTCATTTAAACTCTCTTTAAGTGTCTTCCAGAGGCCAATTTATACCAAGTCTGAGAAAGGTATTTCCAGAGAGTGCTTTATCCATTATGGGAGATTTTATGATGGGTGTCTATCTTCCTCTGTTGACGGTGGAGGGTTCTTTGATTGGAGAGCTGTACCGTTGAATAGTAAGAATTCTGTTTGAAACGTATAGCTGTATGTTGCAGGTGAGGCTGAGTCCCTTTAGCCTTTCAAGTCCAGTGATTCCTAATAATGTTAGGCACAGAGGGATATGCTTTCAAAGACATCTAGATGCTTAGAGGTACCTAATAGGATTTTCAAGATCACTAAAGCAGACTGGATATCTAACTTCAGTTGATTTATCTGAGGTAGGTGACTATTTCTGTTTGACTATATGTGGTTTTTTTTCATAATCCGTCTCAACACTTTTCATAATTTTGCTCACAAGTCTAATTTCATTTCCAAATAATGTATCCTATTTGTATCTATGGTACTAGATTATATCCATGTAAAATGTGTAAAATCTCAATTTTTAGATTATGAGTAAAAGAATTTTCATTAAACACTTGTACAAGGTCATCAGTTTTGCAGTGTAGTCCATGGAGCTGTCACGTGGAGTCATCACTTTTCCAGAGAACTGCGGGTACTGTTGTACTTTAACTACATACCGTGATTTTTTTGTAGTTGTTGCAACTGAAAATACATAATTGAATAATGCCATGCTCTTTGAATAAGGAGAATAATTTTCCATATAATGGAGCATAGTGCTTTAAATATGGTGGACAGCAAGCTACCACATTTTGATGGACCAGCAGTATGAAGAAATACCATTAATTCTTTGTTGTTATTCCCATGACAATAGGACTCCATTCAAGAACACTTTCTGAATGAAAGTTCTGCTGGTGCTAATGGGATGACCACACAGACAGGAGACGTTCAGTCTTACTCCTAATTTACCTTCAATAGTTTCTTTAACCACATCAGCATTTATTTAAAATAATGACTACCTGATTTATTCCCCTGTCCCAGTTTTCACTTTGCTCTCATTCTGCCAGTCTGGAGTGACAGGAATTTTTCTACTTGTCGTAACTTCCTTTGGACAATAGATTTTATTTTTAAAGAACGTTATTTTTAAATGGGTAAGTTTTTTAAAGAACTGTCTGTGAATAAGGCATATATACTTGGTATAATTTGAAACAATTTCTGTCAAATCCTAGATAGACAATACCTACGCTCTGAGAGTTACTACACATTTAAAACATCCATTCGTATGGGCTTTTCTCAGCGTCATTTTGTCTGACTTCTTGTTTCCCACTTGCAAGGAATAAGTGGAACAACATCAATTAATTAGTGGCGATACATATGACAAATAAGAAGGACTGTTAGATTGCTTTGTGCAGAAAGTCACTGTAAGTGCAGCGTGCTATTCCTTAGCACTGCCCTCGGTCCCTACCTGCCTGCATTCTGCTGCTATGACAGGTCAGACGGTTCCGTGTGCCTACGCTGTGGGCTTCTCATGTCCATGATTTTGCAACGGTGAGAGTTACAGCCTGTGGAACCGCCTGGCAATACTGACCCCAGGGCAAGATGCACGGTATGATGCTGAAGTTGCTGCCCAAGAACAGGAATCTAGGGCATGCCCCCAAGAGAATATGGAGACTTGATTCAAGAGGTGTTTGGTGACAGTCTTTCCTTAATCTTAATAATTTTGTCCATAAAGGAATTATCAAAATACCTAAAACTGCAGAAAGATACATATTTACTGGAACTGCTTTTTAGTCCTTTATTTTGCATCATTTTCTCTGGTGTTTTTTTTTTTTTTCTTTCTGTATCAGCTGCAAGACAACAACTGGATGTACATATCAAATCTGTGTGGCTAAACCCAGGCAGCTAACAACCAGGGGTGGCTAAAGGCGAAGATAGATGCTAAAATAAAGTAGCTCTAGGTGAAGAAAAAACACCCATGCAGATATGAAGATGCTGTAATTGTACACTCAGTGTGCTGCTAAGAAATTATCTGCTCTGGTAGGATCAACCAGGAACTGTATACATTGAACACACACTGTTAAAGCCTGCATCTGATTCTATTAGCGCATGACAGAGAGACCCAAATCAGTTCTAAAGGCATTTGCAGGCAGCTGCTGCCGCAACAAAGATAATATTGGCACAGCTTTTCAATTGTGTAAAGAATAGGCAGCATTATTTTAAACTTCCATCTTCCATTTGTGCCTTATAGACAAAATGCTTACTTAAGTAATTTTTAAAGCTAATTATGTAACTGGGATTTCACAAAATAACTCTGAACTACTTAAAATGGATATTAAAAAATTCAAAATCCTGATATGACAGCTGCAGTAATAATACCTATTGTTAAGGCTTTCCTCTGTCATATATGCCCAAAAATGTCAGTCTTATTTTTCTAATACCTTCTTCCTTTCATGACCTAGGAACAACATTTATTTATTACATGCTCATAACATTCAGCAGCTATGCAATAAAACCCCATGCCCTGGAGTAAGTATTTTGTATGCATAATATAATAGAATCATTTCCTACTGGGTGAGTTAAACAGCATTTATTTTTCTTTATCTTACCTGAACTGTGATGGACCACAAGATTCCTGAATGCAACTGTGTCAAACTACATCCGACCTTTTCTAACGGGGATTCCAATCAGTTGGAAACTGCGGAAAATAAGCTGTACTGGTGCTTTTTCTGTTGACTTGAAGTTTCATGCCCTTCAGCAGATCTCTAAGGATATTTTGCACCACAGTATACTGGTGTGGCTAAAGAGGACTTGAGGACAGTCCAAGTTCTCTGACTGATGTGTTTTGTCTCAATGTCAAAGACTGGTGTGGTGCCTTTCTGCAACTGAATTTGTTTCTCCGTATATTAAGATCTACCTGTAATCTTTCGCTAATGAGTGTAGGATTTACACAAATACCCATTAACATTCATGCTGTGTTAAAAATAATTAGCTTTCCTTATAATGGATGTTGTTGAGAACAGCATTCACTAACAAGTCCCATATATGGCTTGTTTAATTACATATGAATTAAATAGTTACAGGCTCTAATTTGAAAGTCAGTCTTAGAGATAACATGAACTTTGTGCCTAACATGAAACACTGGAATTCAAGACCCAGTTGTAAAGTGAACATTGACTCCTTTTTTCTGTTGTTATGGAAAACTATTTATTTGAGATGTAATGATCAGGTTCTGATACCATGTGCATTGACAACGCTAAGAGAAAGATTACAGCTACATATTGGAAGGTGCTGAAGTGAGAAAGCTGTACAACATCTAGTGTGCTTTCCCAATTAAAAGCCTTTACAAAGGTGTTTAGTATACACTGGTCTTCAGAAATACTAAGTAAAGGTTGTTGTATAGCTGAAGTGTTCTCTACGAACTCATTAAAACGTACTTCATGTGAATAGATTGACCCCTGAAAATTGTAAACTGGACGCTTGATTGCCAGGCTGGTTTTCTGAACATAAAATGCTTGGATGAGTGTCAATACAGGAGCCTAATGTCTGGATTATATGACCCAATAAGGCCCTAATCACTTTAGAGGTGCATCCAGATAAGATGATATTGTCTCGGTCTGCAGATCACCATCGCTTAATTATGATACTTGGTATAACTATTCCAACTTTTGTTGTAATTGATAAAGTGAATTGTCAATCATTGGGGTAGCCTTGTTAGGTGCAATTCTTTAAATCAGTCTGAAAATGGAATTGGCTTTTTCCTGCTTGTGCGTTTGCATGTAGCTCTTAATAACTATCCACCGTTAATTTTGTAGCTTGAATTTGACAGTGGATTTGTTCTGTTCCCACTGGACCTCTTGAGAGACTTGGCTCAGTGCAAGCAGGAGCAAGCCCAAACTCTCCTGATGCAGAAATAATAGTGCTGCAGCTACTGCAGGCAGATTAAGATGAGAAGAGCAAAATAGAAAAAATCCCATTAACTGATCTTTTGCAAACACATTCCGTGAAATCATACTCTCTGTTGAAGGCAAAAGTAGCCTAACCATTAATTTCAGAGAGAAAAATATTTTATCCATTGCCCACAGTGTCAGTTCACGTGGAAGGTAAAGAGAAAAAGATGGTTGTGTGTTGTTTCTGAGGATAAAAATACTTTTTTTTGCATGGAGGTACCTAGAAATATCAAACAAGAATGTGTCCTGCAATTTTTTGTACATATAGAAAGTAAGGAACAAACCTGGACTTAAGGAAATTTGTCTTCTAGATAAGAACTCTAAAAGGATGTATTATGCTTGGGGACTTCAGTCACAGAAAGATTCAATCACTCAAAAGACAGCTGTCGGAGCCAGGAATGAACACAGATGATCTGAGTTTCAGTCCAGTGTTTTAACTGCAAGACAAGTTCTTCCCACTTTTCATATATGTTCCGTTTATGGGTGTAAGTGTGATTTCCAGCTGTAATTAAGTACTTGTAACAGATTTTAACAATACCAGGACAGTTGATTCAGCTGACGTTCACTCTAGAACGTGGATATATAAAACTGCAAGTAGCAGATCAAAAAGAAAACATAGAGACACCAAAGCATTCTTGCTAGCACCTTGGGACAGAGCTCAGCTCAGAGAACTTGTGATGTTTCTGTATCAGGATCAAATTGCCCCAGTTGCATGAACAAAGGATAGTGTATGACCTCAGTTTGAAACAGGATTTGGAGAAAATGATAGAGCTAAAGGTTTACCTAGCCTGCCAAATTTGTTTGAGGCAATAAAGGTAGTCTGTAATTTTCCTTTTGCTTCAGATTAATTCTATTTCTCGTGTTTATGATATAACCGCTTTTTCTTTGCTGTGCGTATTCGTGTTGCATCAGTAAATTAGAAAATGCTATAAACAATATAGTCCCTTGTCAGATTGTTATTTGACTGACTTCTGTGGAGAACTGTGTCTTAAAAAAAAGGCACAAATTTTAAAAGAGCAAAAAGATTGAATATAAACTGATCTCACAAGATTGCTTTTTTTCCATGGAAGTGTACATTTTGTCCATGAGAAGGTAAATCCAGTTCCTGAAGGTGAAACTCCTTTTGTTTCTGCAGAAATTGTAAAATCATTATATATTTCTGTGGTATGTTCTGAGAAACTTTGGGGTTTATTCATTCTAATGGATAATTTAATTCAATTTATTATGATTCAGAGTAATGTTTAATGATTACTTTCATGGAAACCAATTCAGAAGGGCCATTCTTGTAGTAGAGACAGTGACATTTCTATCCTTGTAAAACTACAGAATGGAGATAAACACTCAGTTTCCAGGGAAATACTATCTTTACTATTTTATAATGTACTGTAATTAAAAAACTAAAACACTTGCAACTACATATTCCTCAATGAATGAATGAACTGTGAAACAAAGTCTGTTTTTTCACTGAAAAAACCCTTATCGACAAGTCTGAGCTGTAATTCTGTAAACTTTTCACTTCTTGAGTAATCCTATGAAACACAATGGGGCTACACAAATACACAGTTAATCACGTAACTGAAAACATAGTTTTAAGTATAGCTGAGCATTTAGTACATAAAGGAAACATACCGTCTGATAAAATTAGAAAGTAGAACCTTTGTTTCAAATTTGCAATGCATTTTTCAGAAAAGCACACTTAGAGTGTTTCTGTTGCTATTGTTATGCCTTTCACAAGATGTGTACGTGTCATTGTCCTCCAGACAGAATATACAACCAAAATCCAGAAAGTTATATGAGGTTGTACAGCTGCTTTTTCCCAGCCATGCTTTAAGCAGCTTCACCATTTAAGATTTGGAAAATGGTGTCCATTTTACTCAACAGAATATGGCATATATTTTCTGACAATGTCCTTTTTATCTATTGTAGGTAGTAGTATTATCGAAACTGTGATGATCTGTGACTATAAATGATGCAATATTTATAGGCAAAGATAGTATCTTTTGAAAAAATCACTCATATAGTTGGAAAAATGCAAAATCTTTAGGTCAAGAGCACTTTCATCAGGTTTTGTAAATAAACGTGAAGAAGGGTTAATGTCTGCGAGGCTGCATGAAAAAATTGGGAGAACCATCCTTTTCACTGAGCCTGTTTTAACTCGGATCTGTGGAGATCATCTTCAGGAATCAGTCAGGTTTGACTCCTACCTATTCAGACCTTGATTTCTCTGTTCGCATCTGTTGCCAGTATGGATGCTAGCTACACGGAGGTATTTCTGAGTATTAGAAAGAGAACTGGCAGAGACTGCCAATTGATTTCACATTGTCAGTGTGATTGCTCTGGGTGAACAGCTTGCAGTCAATGCTGCCCTGAACTAGCAGGCAAATGTAGAAGTGAAAAGCTCTGTAAACCTACAGGATTCCTTTGGTTTCAACACCCTTGCTTTTAATCTCTTTCTGAAATGGATTTTCCTAGTTGTGCTGTAATTCCTATTTTTGTATTTGAAAAAAAATACTACTAAATACAAAATGAATGATAGCGACTAATTTTCTAAGACAGTGTTGAGCTTTGTGGGTCTTAGTATAGCAAGATTTTATTGTCCTTTCCATGACATTTTGATAAACCAATGAGCAGATGAGACTCATGGGATGGAGTCACAACGTGCAAATTTCTGCCTGTCAGTTCCACGCTTGAATAATTGTTAATGATTATAATTTGATTAAATCTTGCAAAAAATTCCTAATTTACAGCAAGGAAGGAACAAGAGATACATACCAGTGGTCTAATGGAGGCAGGTAAATGCTAATTGTTCACCTATGTTAGCCCCTTAGATAATGCTTTAAAAAAAGATTCTGATCATCCAACTAAATAAAAAGAGAAATGGAGTTTGGCAAAATAAACATATTCACTGATAAATTGACAAGGAAGGTCTGTCCATTTTCTCCCAGGGTCATAGTGAATTTCACAGCTAACTTCTCTCTGCTTTGACTGTCGTTCAGGATAAAAATAATTGATTAAAAAACAAGAGTCCAAAATTCTCATTAAAATGGAAATATTTCATATAGAAAAAAGGCTGAAGAATCAGTTCTGTATGTAGTTCTGTTATCCATGTGCTCTAATCCTTTATGTTCATATATTTTTATTGTCACTGATTAAACCTGTGGTAAAAAAAGTAATTCTGTGTACCAAGTATATATTACAGAAAAAATAAGTGGCAGAAGGGTATTCAAAGTCAGGTATATTAGTAGCTATTCTAAATATTTGAGCTTTAAAGAAAAATGCTGCAGAGAACAGGTCAAGGACATATATTCTTTCCAAAAGAATTTTGTTGGCAAGTTTTTCACAGGTGAAAAATAATTGGGAAGAACTTTATTTTTTTAATGTGCAGTGTAATGACATCAGTGCCCACTAAAACATGCAATAGCTCACAAATTATCCACTCTAGATCATAAACTGTATTACATTTGCAGCTGTATTAAGTTCTTTAATGAAACCAGCCATTTTAATGGCAGAAAACATACAGTCAAGTAAATGATGACTGAAATGTCTGCTAGATTTTTTCTTTAAACTGTGATTTCAGTTTTAATTTTTTTTAAGACATTATATAGAAGATTAAAGCACATTTTTCAGTGTATCATTTATATCAGTCATGAATAAGTTGATACCAGTGGGCAATGTGTTTGAATATTTCATCAAGCGTCTTGTCTTAGCTTGTTAGAGTGTTTTTACTCACCGGTCCATTCTGCTCTTTTATTTGACATGACCTGAATAAAGAATGACAAAAACGTTCATCAAGGACAGAATCAGAAAAATGTATCAATAGAGGAAAAATATATTTCAAATCCTGATGATATTATTGCCTTAATTCAGTCAGTGCTATGAAAATAATTTTATGAGTTATTCAAAGTCATGTAATGAGGTTTGGCTTGCACAAATATAATTTACTGAAGTGAAGTAAATATTTCTTCTTGTAAACAGAAACTAAATATAGTTAAAATGGATTTTTTTTTTTCCCCCTGTAAATGATGAACCTTGTTCTTAGACTTAAAAGATTTTTGTTTTTTTTTTACACCAATTCACATTTCTTTCCATGACAACAAAAGCCCATCTAATCTCTTGTCAAATTAGGGAAGAAACTAAGAATTGAAAGGGAAGAAACTAAGAATTGAAAGGGAAGAAACTAAGAATTGAAAGAGAAATTGGTGTTTCTAGAAACACTTTCCTTTCTTCATGATTCTGGAGATCAGAAAATGTTTGGAAAGCCTTAGAAAGATTCAGAAATGTAAGCTTTTTTCTCTAAGTATTGTAAATCAGGCAGAACACCATTTTATCTAGAGGTCATTAGAATCGGTACAACAATGTTACTCCCTGAGTTATTACTATACTGATATATAGTATATATAGATGATGTCCCAAGATGTCTTCCTTGGGACAGCCATAACAAGCTGTAATTACCCACTGACAGTGCTTTGACATGCTTTTCCCGCTGGCATGATATTCTTTCCAAGGGACTTTGTTTCCCACACCTTGACACTCTTTCTGTGAGGCTCCAAAGTCCAAGTCAGCTTAATGTGACAATGGCTTTTATCAGATCAGTGAAAACTATGCAGGATTGACATTTTTCTTTAGATTTTCAGATCTGCAGAAGAGCAAAAATGATGCAAAATTCTCTGTGGTTTTTCAGTGCATGTCAAGAGTCAGGAGCTTTTTGGGTGTAGCAACAGCAACTGGGAATCCAAGAGAGGATCCCCAGCTGTGGCTGGGAGTGCCTGTACTGTCTGCAGCTGCCACTATTCAATCTGAATTTCTTTTGCTTGTCCCATATATCTCAACAGTGGCTGGTATTGTAAGTTCTGTAAGAAGATTAACAGATTCTAAATCAAACAGAAAGTCAATGTAATTGTTCAGTTTGTACTTTGTGACCTGTTTGTTAGATGTCAGTGGAGATGGCATCCAGTGTAACTTCCCCGTTGTCCTGCATAGTTGCCACCCTGTTCTCTTGCTTTGGTGAGCAAGGGGGAGATGTAGCCTAACACATCACCCTCAGCAGCCATATAGAAACAGAGCAGATGCTGAAATGTTTGACTGCCTTATGTTGTCACAGTCTGTGATCAGCAGATTTTGCTCTCTTGACTGGTGATGTTGTATTCATATATTGCCTAGAAGCCACAAAGCAAGCAGAAGAAGACGTGAATATGTTGCCTGTCAGCCTGCCTGTCTGTATTGGCACTTCACCATAGATCTTTCATCTTTGTGATCACTCACTATATATGTAACAATAGTATGCCACGATTTTAGGTTTATACTTCTGCTTGCAATATTATGAATAGCGTAGTGTATTCACTCTAGTAAAGAATGTTCAACGTCAGACAGCATTTGGTGTATATTTGTGTGACATAGTTTCATATAACTAGAACAACAAGTAGTTGAATTGAGCAGTGGTAAAAAGGAGGCCTGGCTCTTATGGAGTTATGTCTTGAGAATGAGCACCTCTGTGGAGATGAGTTCACACTACAACAGTGCCAACAAGTAGGTATGAGGGGCTATACTTGTTAGATGATCAAAAGTGTTCATGAATCTGAGTGCAGATTACAGCCTTTTCATAAGTGGGGAAATGAATACAAACAGTCCTCTATCCTACTGCACGTTTTCATAGAAGTTAGTTCCTTTCATAGGAAGAGGAAACTCTGACACCTTTTCTCATTGGTGACACTTGTTCTAGCTGCCCAACAGCTAAAGAATTATCAAGGGAAACAAAATGGTCTGATAAACATGCACTGCATAGGTATTATTAGGTATATTTTGAAATTGTGATGGAAAGGGTTATGAGATAAACTACATATAAAGTGAGATATTGCAGTGGTGTGTATTCAGGATTGTTTAAATAATTCAGAAAATAGTTAAAATGGATAATTTTCTGCAAACAGAAGAGTTCAGAATTCATCTGCCTCTTCAAGAAGGCTTTAAAGTGATAATGAAGTGTTTGAGAGGAGCTATAATACTTGGGAGATTATCTTCCACACAGAAAGGGTCCTATTTACTCTACATCAGTCAAATAGGCATAATTTTGAAATTTAAGGAAGTTATCTGAGAAAGATGATGATTGGCAAAGCTCCTTAATACGCCATCAAGAGAAATATTTGAGATAATTTGTAAGATCAATTAATTCCAGCGGAAAGTAGAGTGATATAGACAAGTGGCTTCTGCTGAAGCAGGTGAAGTTTAGCCTTGCAATATAATGAATATAACAGTGCCCTTAATTCCTGAATTGTCCTTCCAGACTGTGTTTGCATGACACAACATAACACTGCACAGAGATACTACAGTTAGGCTTGAGCGTACTATCAAGGATCCTGGAAGCAATATAGTTTTGTTAGTTATGTTAACGTGGCACTATCAACGTTAACGAGCGTTTCTCAGCAAATGATATAGGATTGATTTATTTTATTATATTATATTATATTATACCTTAGACACATGCAGTGTCCTCAACAGTGAATAGCTGCTGTGTGTGGTTATATGCAGTATTCATAGTTGTAATGTGACTACTTGTTGGCAACATAAAAACATAAAGAAATCAGTGTATTTTTAGCATTTGCAACTCATCTTACAAGTTAACACAAAGAAGTATATTTTAACTTCAATGGTTTCACATGAAATTCTATATAGTATGTATTCTGTAAATGTTCTGTCCCATTTTAAGTACAGCAGTATGAAAAGCTCCAGAATCCTAATCTGATGACAGATTTTTTATTTAGAATTTAAAAAGTCTGTTTCCACATAACCTTGATTTCTGAGTGTTTTGATTGTTCTGTTTGTATGTGTTTGTATGTATGTGCAGTTGTACAGCAAAAAAGGAATATCCCAAATTTTCACAGAGGTTACAAATATGTCTGAATCTCTGCTGCTCATGATATAAATTGGTAATGTAAAGTACAGGAGGAGTGAGGAGAAAGGAGATGTTGCTAAATGAAACTGAACCTGACTTTTTGATTGAAAAATGCTGTATTTCCCTCATCTTCCTGATGTTCCTTTCTCAGGCAGCAGCTCAGATTTGACAGACGCAATTACGAAACTGGCATACCAAAGACAATCTTTTTGTTTCGAAGTTAAATCCCAGTTAGTGTTAGAGTTACATTATTGCACCACTGTCCACAAAGAAAAGTTGCATTTCCCCAAGGAAGCTCATTGAAAAAGAAACAATGAAAAAGTTGTTTAAAATATTTTCCAACCATAGTAGTTTCTCATGGCTTTTGTACGTTTTAACAGACTTCCTAAGAAGTGCATGCAGATTGTTTTTTGCTGCACTGGTTTGTAGCATAGGAAAAGGACTTAAGAGTAATTGCACAGCCAATGAGAGTTGGTACATTGCATCTGTATTTATCTTTCACAAAGTATTTATCTGTATCTGTATTTATCTTTCACACAGAGATTTTCCAAAACACTAAGTTGCACCAAATAAATTACAATGTAAAAAATGTGTAGATCAGAATTTGCATCAGCTACACATTTATTGTAGGATGGATCTGACAAGGTCTGTGGTTAACAACATGTAGTTGGTTCTGCATTTGTGGTAACTGAAATAAAAACACGTTTAGTCATCCTCCTTGGCCTAATTAGGGGATGAGTACCTGAGAAAGAAGAAAAAGCAGTCTGGAATGCAGTTATATGGGAAATTTAATCTTATGTCTGACTAAAAAGCTTTGTATGTTTGTATGCAATTGGTGGGATTAAAGTTGAAAGAGAAATATTCCTATGTTCTTTATCCCTGATTCATCCTTGTTAATCTTTTTCTTTTTTCCTCAGCAGTTTTATGATAAAATGTTTCTTCAAAATGGACTTGGATTTAACCCTCCATATCTGCCTCTTGCCTCCTGGATTTTGGAAGCTTTGAAAACCACAGTCAGGTATGAATTTCTCTTTGAAAATTCTCCTCTTCTCTGTTCATATTGCCAAATCATTTGCAGGAATTTTGTGTGGTAGTTTTCATTGGTATGCATATGAATTCTTATGACCAAATTAAAATATTTATCAGCACAAGCTAGCAAGGAGAAATGGTAAAACTTTTTCTAGTCTTCCTTTCACACACAGAAGGGACTTAGGGATTATTGATCGGTATGTCACTATTTACCGTAAAACAGATAGTGCTAGTCTCAGGGTGTGTCAGGTAGCCTTCGTTCATTCTACTTACGAAATCAGAGCAAAACTCTTGGGTAGTCACAGCCCTGGCAGTCAGCTAACCAGACTATGTGATGTCTTCCAGTGCCATGGAGTGTTTTACTAATTGAGTAAATGTGGCTCTGTACTGGACTGTTATTGGGTGATGGTGTTATATTTAGATTTGTTGTTGCTTTTCCCTGAGCTACTGCATGATACCATGCTGTTGCATAAAAATATCACCCAAATCATGTAACTACAGTTGCATGCAACTAAAAATATCACCCTAACTGAAGTACAGCTTCTGTAAAAGCATCGTCATACACACATCCCTCTCATTTCACTTACTTGGAACTGATATTGTAACATACAGGATTTTATAAAGCAAAACAGAAACTAAAATCCCCCAACTACAGTTGCATGATTAGACCATTGTCCTCAGAATTCAAAGTAGCACTAATGTATATGCAAGAAGAATTCAGTTGAACTGGAGTGCTCATGTCTTGCCAGAAGGATGGGGAACTTGGCGGTTTCCTCATGACTCCAAAACTGAAAGGTCTCTCAGGTGAATTTAGGGAGAATGGCAGCCAATTCCCTTTCTTTTCCCTCCTTGTTGCTTTTTTTCTTCAACATGTAAAACATTGTTTTAACTATTAGCAGGTGGTGGACGGAAATGGGAAGCCTGCTGAATAAAAACCAAAATAAGAACTTGGAATGAGAAATCAGAAAACCTATGGTGGTGAAAAGAAGAAAAACATGAGCCAGGGAGGTTTAACCAGCTATCACAATGATAAGGTTTAGGTCAAGGTAGTCTCTAAACATCAATCTGAAAGTAAATCTTATGTCGGTTTAAATAGTACTATGCATTTTTTAATTAACTATAGTTATGTAGATGCTATCATTCTGTGGCAGTACTGGAAAAAAAAAAGTCAGAAAAAATTAAATCAAAACCTTCTACTTTTATGTTAAGGGTGGATTCTGTTGTCGTCTAAGTCAGGTCATGCTGGGACTAAGTCTATTGAAATAAATGTCATGAAGCATTTTGCAGTTACACAAGAATAAGGCTTGCTGTTCTCAGTGCTCTTTGTGACTGTAAGATGGCTTAAACATTGATGTTGAATTTGTGGTGTAAGGATCATCTAAATCATGTTAGACTCTTTAATGATCAACAAGTGGCAAATAGATCATTGTAAACAGGTATTATGTATAGTGGCAACTGAAACCACTGTAATCCTCGAGCAAACCAAGATGATTAGGTTGTGCGTGTTCTATGTGGTCAGGGGTCCCCCATAAGTCAGCTTGATCCCATAGGACATGATTTCAGTTGTGAGGCAATTAATACATTTGCATTAAGGTTAACTAAAAATATTACCCTAACTGAAGTACAACTTCTGTAAAAGCATCAATCACACACAGAGTCCTCTTGTTTCATTTGGAGCTGATACCGTAACACACACGATTTTAAAAAGCAAATCAGAAATTACCCCCCCCAACACTCACCCTGCTATTTAGAAGGCACTCCCCCACCCCCAACCCCACTCTTTGTTCATAAGAACCCAAAAAAGTTAAACAAAGGAAGTTAAGGAAAGTCAGCGTTAGACTCCCAGTCTGGTGGTAACAGTTTACAGCCTCCCTATAACGTGTACGGCTGAGTACAGTAGCTTTTGTGTTGAGTTGCTAGCACGTTGTATTCATTCTGATGAAAGAGAGAGAAAATTTAATGGCATTTAATCTTTGACTTACACTGGACTCTGGAACAGATCCATCTTTATTAAGTCTACATTGCCTATGCTTGCAAACTGAGAAACATACAGTATCAGACTAAAAGCACAACAACAAACAGCTTGATGAAAATGTCCTCTCAGTGCAAAATAATGTCAACGCCAATGTGATTATTATGTGTATTATTATCAGTCCTGCCTTCCTTTTCCTTTTGTTCTTAATCTTTCTTCTTCTTTCTGCTAAAATATGAAATTATCCGTTTGACAGCTTCTTGATTTCCAGGTTGGGGCTCTACATCTCTATCACAGTTGCTTTTAAGTATTTAGAAATTGACGTGGTTTGTATTTCTATGAATTGGAAAGAAGACAGAACCAAACCCCTTTCTTCCAAAGCCCTATGAATCTATGTGCCTGGGTCACTTTTTAAATGGGATAAAGCCTTAAATCCCACAAGCTCGCATCAAACAAGCCCCTTGGTTTCATGTGGGAGCCTATATACTTTAATGCATGTGGGCTATGAACACTTCAGAAAATATTAGCAGAATGTGGCAAAAAGATTAACATACAAAGAAGCTGAATCTTTAATCCATCTTCAAGATTAATAGGAACAACAACCTACTTGCTTAAGCAAGACTATTTATTTGACTAAAACTGGGCAGCTGAGGAAAGCTCTATTACAGATGGAGTTGCAATTTACATGTGGAATCCATTATGGTGACATAATACTTATTTACTGGTGGAGGTCATCACACGCTTCTAAAAAACAAAGCAATATAAATAAAATCCTTTGAGCTTAATGGATAATGTAACATCTAATGTAATGACTGTTGTCACATGGTAATACTATAAATCATTACACTTCAATTTAATTTAGTAAGGACACAGAAAAAATCTATTTACGAGCACTTAAACTGTATTAGGATGTTGGTTGTACTTTCTTGGTGATTTCCTTAGGATTTACCACAATGACCTGAGTTATAGAAATACTATTTTAAGTTAAAGGAAAAACTGACCTGGGTTCAAGCTGGAAACAAATGTTCTGACAACTCCAGTTTAGCTCATCTGTGAGTATCCCAGAGTTCTGGGATAAAGATTTTTTATTTTCTGTTATGTTTGTTCTTAATCTTGAATAGATACATGTGTAATGGGAATAGGAGAAAGAAGATAGAGAAAGAAGAGGGAAAAAAAACCTACATGAGAAAAAGAGCAGCAAAATGGAATCTAAAGTTTAATTTTTAGTAATGGAAACAGGCAGTTTGCTGAATGAAAGTTTTGTACCAAGAAAGAGTGCTGTCTACATGGAAATCAAAATGCTGTTGACAATAGTGGCTTCATATTTTAAGTATGGTAGGAGAGGTAGAGTACACAATTACTGTTATTTGGATTAGATAAGAAATAGCAAATTTGCTTTAAGGAAATTATCACAAGGTCTGGTGCAGTTAGAAGCTGTTATGTAGTAAATCAAATAGAAAAAGATGACAGGTGGTTTGCTATGGTTGAGAAACATAAGAAATATCTGCCCTTTGCACTGCACTTATGAGTAGATTACAAAATGCCATTTAATTCAGAATGGTAACTGGGGGGGGTGCACAACCAGCCTTCCTCGCAGGAAAAGACATCTGTCTTATCCTTCACTCATTGGGAACTAACAAGTTGTCACGTTGCACAAGATCAGTACACCCTCAATTTCCAAAAGTAGGAAAACTTCCTGAGGCTTTATGTTGGCTCCAAACTTAATCATGTATCCTACCAACATTACTTGCTATCTCTGAGATACTGCATAAACATTAACTAATTAGTCCTTGCCATAAATCTGTGAAATAGTTCATTATTTTTAACATTGCCAACACTGTCACTTTTGCAGAGGGTAAAACTGAAAATTAGAGACTTTTAAAGGCATTGAAGCATCTTTTTGCTCAGTATTGTGACACACCACACTGGAAGTATATACATTAGACCAGCAGGCTCTGCAGTGTCCCCGCCAATGCGGCTCATGAGGCACGGATAACATTCACCCCTGTGCACATCTTTATTTAGAGCACCCTGCACAGAAGCCTGTGGTGAAGCTGCTGTCACCAGGTTAACCTGTTTTCATCACCAGTTTAGCTGGATTATGCAAGGGATTTGCAAACGTAACGACATTTTTGCTTTTTCTGCTTACCGGTACATCTTGAATGATTTCCAGTGGACCAGTTTGTTTTAAACAGGAGTGGTAAAAGGCCCATTTCTCTCCTAGAAGAGGTCTGCCAGTAATAAGGAAAATCTGAGACTGAGGAGAACACCAGGACCCTATTTCTCTCTCCCTGATGGCTCCTGGCTGTATCAGGCAGGCTATTATTATATAAAAGAGGTCATTGCTTGTGTCAGAGGCAGTGCTTTGGAACAAGCAGTCACAGCCAGCGTGGAAGGTACATTTAGTACCATGGAAGTCATGGGCAACTTTTGGAAACGAAGCCTATAAAACCCCTTGGGACACTGGGAGTTTGCTACCAAGCCTCCTTAAGGCTGCATCAACGGTTCCACTGAGTCCTTTTGAGCACGGTACTCAGATTTTAAGCCTCAGCTTCTTGTTCCCTGCTGCTAGAAGTCTAGTGGGCAAGGCTAGTACCACCTGACAAACTGAAAAGACTCTTTGCAGAAGGCAAATGATGGATTTATAATTGGAAATATAGGGACCAAAATTTGTAGTCGAAGATCTGTATTGACTCATTCAGAGATAAGATAGAAGCAGTGGACTCTGTGTCCAGTCAAAATGATTATACACTATCCGAATTTTAAATTTCCTTGTTTGCTTGTGAGGACTCTATGCGAATTTTTAATAGAAAAACATTAATGGAGGAATTGGAATAGTGATAATCAAGAAAAATCACAATTTCTTTAATAATTCTTACATAGGAAATTGCCTCAATGCACTGAACGGTCTATTCTATATAGTTTATTTGCTCAGTTTAATTGTAAAGAGGAGTAAATATTTCGGTTGTGCTGAAGTTGTCAAACAGAAATGAAAGATGGAGAAGATGAATTAGATCACCTTGAGGCCAAATTCACAGCTGCTGGAAGCTGGTATAATTCCACTGATGTCAATTCCCATTCTTTTCACTTGGCTGTGGACACTCGGCACCCCTGAAATCACTGACACCATGAATTCACATTGTTCCTTTTATTTCAACACAGTTGTAGTGCATAGTCCCTTACATTTTGGCTCATTAGTATGCTGATGTATTGACTAACGTAACAACATACATTTTCTTATTCCTTTACTACTATACCTTTTCACCTCTAGCAAATTTAGTAGATTTAGTCTTTCGCAACAAAACACAAATAGAATGATACTTGCACCTTTTATATCAGAAAGACATGCGTCAAAACAACAGAGTCTGCTAATGCATTTACAAAGGTGTAAATTACCATAATT
Organism: Phaethon aethereus; assembly: GCF_964289735.1. Taxonomy (NCBI): domain Eukaryota; kingdom Metazoa; phylum Chordata; class Aves; order Phaethontiformes; family Phaethontidae; genus Phaethon; species Phaethon aethereus. Next base: position 64,111,834 of record NC_138578.1, on the reverse strand, counting down.
CTTTGATTCTGGACTATTTTGATTAAGGCTGAATTAAGTGAAAATGCGGCACAAAATAAAAATGTTTTGCAGTGACTATCAATAAGTGATGATTTTTTTAAGACTCGAACGCTTTGGGATACATTGCCACCAAGGTATACTTCAAAATATGTCCTAAGAAAAAAATTTAAGAATAAGTGTTGACATATTTTTATATATTATACATGGAAATTATAATTTAAACATAATTTATAAATTATAAATGGATATATTTACCACTTTTTTGCAATTGTTCAACTTTTTTCCTTTCTTTGAATTGGCATCTGATGGATTTATGAAATGGTACAAACTCAGAACAGCACAGGGTAGAATTAAGCATTCAGAACGAGATATTTTGGAAAATGTTAAATGTTAAAGTAAGTACCAACTAGGTTAGGCTTCTGGGTTACAGTTCCTGCTGCAGTATCATATCACAACTTAGACAGTGAGATGGAGAAATCACTTGCACATCTATCTACTCAGTTCCAAGGCAAAATGTGGTTACTATAGTAACTGCCACATTACACTTATGCAGTCTCTGGAATAGATTAAATTGCTGAAAACCTGCAAGTTTTCATTTGACTCCGTTCAGAACTGCAGCTAAATGTGCTGAAGTTACTTAATCAAAGGCATGTCAGTGTGCATATTCTTACATATTACTGACGCAAATCTGGGCTTGCTTGTTACTTTAGCTTAGTTTTTCTGTAACATATACTAATTCAAAATAACTTTGCCATATTTATTTACTGTTTAGGTAGAATCCATTTGGCCATAGGTAGACACTGAAAATGTGAAATGTACTATAGAATATTTCCTGCCTAGTATTCTTATAAACGTTAGACATAGTCAAGAGGTTTAGAAACCAAATCTTTCTTTCAGTGGTAAAATTGTTGGAGACCATCCTAAAATTTTATAAAAAAAGTTGATCATTATATCACTATGGCAGCACAAAGCAAGCCATGTGTTTTGTTTTCTGTAGAAATTTCGCTCCGTGTAGAAATTTCACTCCGTGGGCTCAATACAGTTGGTCAGCAATTGCAGGTAAAGTCATTCATCCAATATTTGAACACAAACAATTTCATGCTTTATGTTATAAGTGCTAAAAAGCAGTGGTTTTGAGGAGTGATGATTTATTCCTTCCTGGTGTGATTAAATACTTCAAAAGTTTAACTACCTAAGATGCAGGGAAATTTTGCTGCAGATATTTTTTGGATGATATTCATGCAGAACAAAATACAAAATAAACATAAGATACAGCTGTAGAAAACAAAACTTTTCTTTGAACAGCTGAGATGCCAGATCATCTCATGCTGTGATAAGAAAACTACAGATAATTTTGGATTGTAGGTCTTTTGGACCTTCCCAAGCTGTGACTTCTGACAAAAAAGTAGGTATTGTAGCAGACATATCTAGAAGAATTTAAACCTGAAATCCTGGGATTACATGAATTTATATGTTGTATTAGGTGTTTTTGTTGTTGTCGTTCTAGACCTTTTCCTCTATTCCAGGGAGTTAATTTTTAGCCATGTGGTTGCTGTTGATTCTTCTTGCTGCTTAATGAACAATTTTTTTTTCCTCCTGACGACTCTGTTCCGGGCTTGCCCCGCTGGGGCAGTGTGTGAAGCACTTTGCAGAGTCAGGGCTCTTGGTTGCTTTGGTGCTGCTTTTGTTCTAATGTGACATGAAAAACTCAGCTTACTTTTGGCGTTTTCTTATTTCTCCTTCTGGGTTAGATTTCCCGAAGTCCTGAGTATGCGGCAACTCCTCTAGAAAGCAACAGGGTAGAGTCCTCCTAAAGGTCTGGTTGACCTCCTAAGTGCCATAAGCTTGCCAGAGCTGGACTCCTACTCTTCTTCCCTTTCTGAATTTCACTCTAAAGAAAGAATTTAGTTTCTGTTCGTACATGTTTCCCGTGACAAATCCTCACAGCACCTGAGGCTGTATTTTGGTCAGATGTTTTATCTTTACTGGATCTTCTTTAGCCAGTGCTTCTTACTGATTTGATTTGGTTTATCTATTTGCTGATTATTTGATGACACAACTGTGTTTATTACTTAAAGTTATAGACTAAATTAGTGCTTTCTTCCACCCCTCAAGGTAATTTCTATTTTTCTGAGAGGGCACAGCAGTCTGGTGCTGAAACATTAGCAAGTCTTCTGTAATGGGTGACAGTCATTTCATTTCCTTTCTATACCTAGTATAATAACTTTTACAGCTTATTTGAGTATGTCATTTGGTATTTTACACAGAAATGTTACATCATTTTCTTTGTAACATCCTTACTTGCAGATTTAGCAGCACCAGGTTATCTAGGATTGCAGGTATTTGCTTTATATGTTTATGAAATACATTATCATAAATATTCATGATTTTTTGTGTGTACTTGATATCAGTTTGCAATGTTAATCCTGCCTCAGGACCAACTTCTGTCATGACAAGTACAAGAAATGTATTCTTCTTGCCTACTTTGTGAGCTTCATAAATTAAAACCTTTGAAATACACACAATGTAATTTGCCTTGATTTGTCCCCTATGGTATTTCTCTCAATACTTTGTCATTGAGATTCCGTAGGAGCTATGTTTTTCTCCGTCAGGTAACCTTGGTTCTTCTTTCTTTGTCTTAAACTGTCACTTTTATTCTTTTGTTACCCACTTCATTGTGTCATCTTGGAAAGCAGGCTCCTGTGCTGCCACTTCCCTGGTAAAACACATTCTTGTGTTCTGTTGGAGATGGTTAGACTCATGCTCTGATTGTTTGAAGGTGGGACACTGTTCTTGTTCAGAGTGCTAGGGAAGATAAAAGAAGAGGAAAATGGCCCCTAGACAGAAGGAGGCTATCTTCAACTCTTTTCACTATAGATCCAGCTGAAAGGAAAGCACGTATAAAACCACAGTGCACTGTGGGGAAAAAAAAGTTACTGAAAACATTTCACTGTTCCTAGTATGCTTCATCCACTTGTTTTGGTTTGGTTGGTTTTTTTTTTTTAAATTTTATTTTATTCAATCTGCTCACTTTCAGTCAGTATTAAAATCTGTTTCTGCCTATAGTAATAATTTTATATATTCCACTAAAATGTGTGAGTAAACCACACCCAGCTTAGTTTTCTGGGGATGACTTTCTGAGTAGATACAAGGATACAGTAGAGAATTACAAACAATTAGACGAACATTTCTGCTCCATTTCCTTGATTACAGGCATCAAATATATTTTTATCTGTATTCCCAGTAAATTCACTTTTTGCTTAGTTCTCATACCCAGATAACTTTGTAATTAAAGTTAATTTCTGATGCATAAAATGCTTGCAGAAAAATGCCTATTTACTACTTTTACATTGATGATAAAGTCTCGGTACCAAATGAGAATGTTTTACCAGTAAGTCTTTCCTACAATTCTGTATAACCCAGGTTGCATTCACTATTAGCAAGATTCACACTTGTCAGGACCTGTCAAAATTTAACAATCTTCTTTCCTAGTGTCTTAGTTACAGTAAAAAATCAGCTCATTGTTTATCCTGCAGCTGTCACATTTTGATACCTCTTGCTGTTAAAATTATCTCCAAGTTTTGGTTGCTACCATTTTTTCACTTCTAAGTACTTCTATACAGGCAAAAGTTGAGAAAACAATTAGATATTCCAAGTGACTTCAGCAAGAGTCCCGTGTGTAAACAGGGCAAACCAACTGTTGCTTTATTTTTCATAGTACATTGGGTTTACATGGCAAGATTTGATACCCGGAGGGGGATGGGGGGTTGGAAGGTGGGGGTGAATGCTGCAGGAATGTCCTCTGTGAGAATAGACTGGGGTTGCCCCTGTGTTGCACAGAATCAGTTTCAGCTGGCTTCAAAACGGACCCACCACTGGTCAAAGCTGACCCCACCAGCAAAGCTGGTGGTGCCTCTGTGAAAAAATGTTTAAGAAAGGGTAAAAAAAAGCTGCACAGCATGTGTGAGAGTAAGCAGTGAAGCATGAGAAAAAATGTGAAACAACCCTGCAGAAACCAAGGTCAGTGAAGAAGGAAGGGAGGAGGTGTTACAAGTGCCAGAGCACAGACAGATTCCCTTACATCCGGTGGAGCAGACCATGGTAAAGCAGGTTATTCCCCTGCAGCTTATGGAGGAGCAAGCTGGAGCAGATATTCACACTGCAGCTCATGGAGGACCCCAGGCTGGAGCCGGTGGATATGCCCTGAAGGAGGCTGCAGGCTGTGGAGAGCCCATGCTGGAACAGGTTTTCTGACAAGAACTGTGACCTGTGGGGAACCCATGCTGGAGCCGTCCATTGCAAAGAATAGTAAGAAGGGCTTCCACAGGTATGTCAGACAGAAAGGAAGGTCAAAGAAAGCCTACCCCCTTTGATGACCAAGACTGGCAAACTGGGAACAACGGATGAGGAGAAGGCTCAGGTACTTGATGACGTCTTTGCCTCAGTCTTCACTGGCAGTGTCTCTTCCCACACCTCTCAAGGGGATGGACTGCAAGACAGGGGACTGGAGGAGCAAAGTCCCTCCCACTGTAAGAGAAGACTGGGTTTGAGACCACCTGAGGAACTTGAACAGACACAAGTCTATGGGACCTGACAAGACGCATCCCAGAGCCCTGAGGGAGTTGGCTGATGTTGCCAAACCAGTCTCCATGGTATTTGAAAAGTCCTGGCAGTCAGGTGCCATCCCTGCAGACTGTAAAAAGGGTAACATAGCACCCATCTTTAAAAAAGGTAGCAAGGAGGACCCTGGGAACTACCGACCCGTCAGCCTCACCTCTGTGCCTGGGAGGATCATGGAAGAAATCCTCCTAGAAGCTTTGCTAAGGCACGTGGAGGACAGAGAGGTGATTCCGGGCACCCAGCATGGCTTCACCAAGGGCCAGTCCTGCCTGACCGACCTAGTGGCCTTCTAGGATGGGGTGACCACATCAGTGGACAAGGGAAGAGCTATTGATGTCGTCTATCTGGTCTTGTGTAAGGCCTTTGACATAAGGCTCCACAACATCCTGCTCACTGAATTAGAGTGATATGGATTTGATGGGTGAACGGTTCAGTGGATAAGGAATTGGTTGGATGGTCACATCCAGAGGGTAGTGGTCAATGGCTCAACGTCCAGATGGAGATCGGTGACAAGCGATGTCCCTCAGGGGTCCATACTGGGACCAGTACTCTTTAATATCTTCATCAATGACATAGACAGTGGGATCGAGTGCACCCTCAGCAAATTTGCAGATGACACCCAGCTGAGTGGTGTAGTTGACACGCCTGAAGGATGGGATGCCATTCAGAGGGACCTGGACAAGCTCGAAGAATGGGCCCATGTGAACCTCATGAAGTTCAACAAGGCCAAGTGCAAGATCCTGCACCTGGGTCAGGGCAACTGTTGGTATCAGTACAGGCTGGGGATTGAATGAAGAGAGCAAGATCAGTCCGCCCAGAAATACTTGTGGTACTGGTGGATGAAAAGCTGTACATGAGCCGGCAATGTGCGCTCGCAGCCCAGAAGGTCAACCGTATCCTGGGCTGCATCCAGTGTGGCCAGCAGGTTGAGGGAGTGGATTCTGCCCCTCTACTCTGCTCTGGTGAGACCTCACCTGGAGTCCTGTGTCCAGCTCTGGAGTCCTCAGCACAGGAAAGACATGGAACTGTTGGAGCGGGTCCAGAGAAGGGCCACAAAAATGATCAGAAGGATGGAACAGCTCTGCTGTGAGGACAGGCTGAGAGAGTTGGGGTTGTTCAGCCCGGAGAAGAGAAGGCTCTGGGGAGACCGTATTGCAGCCTTCCAGTACTTAAAGGGGGGTTATAAGAAAGATGGGGACAGGCTTTCTAATAGGGCCTGTAGCAATTGGACAAGGGGTAATGGTTTTAAACAAAAAGAGGTCAGATTTAGACTAGATATAAGGAAGACATTTTTCCCAATGAGGGTGGTGAGATTCTGGGACAGGTTGCCCAGAGAGGTGGTAGATGCCCCATCCCCAGCAACATCGAAGGTCAGGTTGGACGGGTCTCTGAGCACCCTGATCTAGTTGAATGTGTCCCTGCTCATTGCAGAGGGGTTGGAGTAGATGACCTTAAAAAGTCCCTTCCAGCCCAAAGATTCTATGATTCTATGACTGTGCCTTGTGGAAAGAATCCATGCTGGCACAGTTAGAACTTAGCCCATAGGAAGGACCCACACTGAAACAGTTTGTAAAGGACTATCCTGTGGGAGGGACCCCAAGCTGGAATAGGATAACAGCGTAGGGAGGAAGGAGCAGCAGAGATGAAGACTTATGGACTGACTACAACCCCCATTCCCCATCCTGCTGCATCACTTAGAGGGGGGGGTGGTAGAAGAGTCAGGAATGAAGGAGTGAAGTTGAGCCTGGAAAGAAGGGGCTGTGAGGGCAAGGTGTATTTAGTTTTGTCTTTTTCTCACCATCCTACTTGATTTTTAATTGACCATAAATTAAATTAATATTCTCCAACTAGAATCTGTTTTGTCCGTGGCGGTAATTGGTGAGGGATCTCCCTGTCCTTAATCTATGAGCTTTTCCATCTTATTTTATCTCCCTGTCTTGCTGAGAAGGCAGAGTGGAGAGTGACTTGGTGGGCATCTGGCAGCCAGCCAAGGTTAACCCACTGGAGATAGTTTGCTTGCAGTGTTGTAAGAAAGTAGAAAGTGTCTCTTGCTGATGGATTCTTCTTGTGTAGAAACGTAGTTGTTTTTTTTCTATAGTTTCAGTGTCTATTTATGTGTCTAAATGCTATACCATTTGCAATGGCCCTATGACATAATGACACCAGAATCTATGTGTACAGTTTCCCAAATCCAGTTTACAGTAAATCAGGGGTCTGATTCCGAACGAAGCTCATGTAACTGAGAAGACAATGCACCCTTATGTGTTCAAAATAAATTTGAAAGACACACAAAATTAGTAACTTTCTAACACATTCTAGACAGAAAATTTTAGCACAGAACACATAAATGGAAAATTATAAATGCTTTTATAGGGATATCCACTTTAATGACTTCATCCTAGCTAATGATTTATTCTTCTCTCCTTTACTGCTCTGTTAATCAATAAGTTACAATCTCTTCTTCCACTGATCTTCTAGATATTAAAGTGTGACATTGCAAAATCACCTAGGGCAAGCAAAATGAGTACAAAGTATGTGAAGCTTAGGAAAAAAGAGAAAGGAAAGAAAAATGAAAATACAATGGGGTGAAGTAAGAAGGAAAAGAACAAAGATAAATAAGGACTTGAAACATGAAAAGGACAGAGAGCAAGAAGAAAGGGAAGAAAAATATTCTGAAGTAATAAACAGCAGTTATTCACTTAATGAAACACTTAACAGTACCTCTGGGTGTGCATGTAGGTATATATCTAGGGGAATCCAAAAGCAGCTCTCAGCTATTTACTTAGAGAAACCTATAGCAATATACTTCAGCCATCAACAAAGGTCCTACCAAGATGCCACAAATGGATATTTTCTCTGCAGTTTGTAGTTTCTTGGTACCTCTGGTACATCAGATCTCACTTACAATTAGGTGTTAAAATAGGTGAATTTTTAAAGGAGCTCTTGCAGGGTTATTCAAACTGTACAGGAAAAAATAATAGAAAGAGCAGAGAGGTAGGGAGATTTCTGCTGGTGAAGGGATTAGGGAAAGGCAAACATCTGTAGTGAACTTGACTGAGGAAAACCTTCATGCAGCACTGAGTGCCAAAAGCAATGAGAAAAGATCTCAGTGAAATTTAAAAAGCCATTCACTCAGCGCAAAAGCCTAGAGAGATATTAGCAAGCAGTAGCAAAGTCCATATGCTACTTTGGAACGAGCTGCCTTAAAAGATATGTGGGGACCTTGTATGTGACACAGTTTAGGTTTGCTTTTCGGAATTGCATTCCAACTTTTTGGTGTAGGACATAACCCATGTCCTATGTGATGACTACAAGCTCCTACTGCTGTTTCCTAATTCATACAGTGATCTCTTGCAACCCCATTGTACCCTCCCGTTGGCTTGGATTTTTAAACACAAAGACGAACACCTGTTCTGCCAGTATGAGCTGCTCATGTCCTGTGAGCTCATACTGAGTTTTAATCAGCTCTGACTTGGAAAATTATTCAAGCTGTAGTTCTTTCTTCACAATTATTCTTATTGAAAAGACTAAATACTGAGTCTCAGACTCAGGGAGGTAACTAGAAAATGCTGGACTGTCTTGCTGACAGCATTGCTGCCCTATAATCATTTAGTGTCTTTGTAAGTATCAATGGGAATATACAGGAATAACTTCAACTGACCGTGCTTTTTGAGTAAGACGAAATAGCCGGTTTTCACATAGGGAGGTGCCAACCTGCTCCTGTGTCGGCAGTGATTTTCCTTCCATCTTTTGTTGAGAATACCTCGTAATGAAACCTGTGAATTAGAGACTGATTTATCTGCTGGGCCTCTCTTCGCAGAGCTCCTGCATGGTCTCTCCATCTGGATGCAAAATGACATTTAAAGAATCTCTTTTCACTTTTTTTTTCATATTTTTCAATGTGCACAGTGCAGATGAGTATTAGGATGTCCTAATTAATCACACAGGAAGAAAGGGGAGACAGTAGTTATTTACATCACCCAGACTCATAGGTAAAAAGACACCCTTCCCATCTCCCACCCATTTTCCTGACTCTGATACGTCCCTGTCCCTTGCCTTCCTTGTCCCATTCCCATTCACTTCAACTTTGAAATCTTACGGCAAAATTTTATCCCCCTCAAAGTGAAGGTGGGGGAAGTAACCAGTTTCCTTTACTGAAGCCACTAAACTCATATAATTATACATTGGACCCAAATCATCCCTGGTGTAACTTTGTTGTGGTTCACTCGCTCCTGTGCGCAAGCTGTTGTGGTGCATTGTGTGTGTAACGCTACCATGAGGTGTAAACCAAAGCTTTCTTCGGTTCATAACATGTAACGTTTTCAGCGTGGATTGTTTATTTTTTGTTCCTGTATGGTTTTTATAATGGAAGGCATTTAAATAAAGCCTTTCATAGGCAAAATATTGTAACATACATTTGCAGTTAGATAATATATGATATATAATATCATAATACATTTCAAAGTGGGAAAAAAAGAAAAAGTAGACTTTCTTTCTTGAAAAAGATTTGGGGTTGGTGGGAGTAAATGTTTCCCTTCTCAATATCCCTTTCTGTGGATTGCTTTTTTCATGTTTTCATATTTTTATATTCATAAAAATGTTCATATTTTAGGAGAGATACTATTTCTGCTTGTATTAATACCACATTCTATGGTGTTCTACAGGTGTGTACTGGCAAAAGAGCTGTATTTAAGAGTATAAAACCTCAAAGAATCAAACCAAATTTCACCAGAGATATAGATCACATGTATAATAATTTTTTTGGTGAGATTTTTAGGTCAGTGTTAGAACTTGTTTTGTCTTAGAGCTTTTCAAGTAGGTGCTGCGAGAATTATTTTATAATGGGAATGCAAGCATTTTACTCTCTTTTCCATAGCAGTGGCCAAATTGATTTTATTCAAGTTGGTTTTGCTCTGTATTTTAACATTGTGCAGAAATCATGGAGGCAGTCCTGGTCTGACTGAAGGCCATGGTTAATCATTGATTAGTTTTAGTGGAATAAGGATCAAGTATCAAGGATTCTTACTATATTGAAACTTCTGCAAGCTATGTGTAAACAAAAAACAGTCTTGAATTGAGTGATCCCAACAGCTTAATGTTCACTTGCATTCATGAAAAACAAGTCATAAAATTAGAGGAGGGAATGATGAAAAGAAAAATACAGAAAGTTATGTTTCAGGGTAAATGCAATTAGTCTAAGCATTATAATTTGAGAAGAAACTAAACGATGCCATAATTAAACCCAGGCAAAACATTTCGGGAGAATGGTTTTTAAAATCACAAAGCATATTGATTTATTATCTTAATGCAATTGATAAATAGCTTCAGAAAAAATAAAAGCAAACAACACGATTCAACAAAACAAACATATTTCATTCCCTCTCCCAAAATAAGAAAAATGAGATGTTTAGCTTTAGCCCAAATGAAATTTTGAGATTAAAATTCCCCAATTAAAAAAATAAATAAACAAAACTTTCTATTTTAATTGATCAAAATGTTTAAGCTAAGCAAATGCCAGCACAGGGAGGCAGACTGAAAAAAGATGTGAATTCTGTATAATGAACTGAAAACATATCCAGAGGCGGGTTGTGGTAATTTGTGACATTTATGCTTTTTTGTCTTCCTAGGCATTAATGCCTCTGGGTTTATACTGGAAATAATGCAAGAAAAGTCCATCAATATGGGAAAATATGTGAAAAAACCATTCTTAGGTCAGAATGTGTAGGGCAAATGAGAGAATTTGGTTATTATAGTGGTGATGTAGCTTTTTTTTAACTTAAAAATATTTCAGAGCATAGTCAGACTTATGTAGATCAGAGATCTTATGTTAGGATTAATATTAAAATGCATGCTGTCCAAAATACATTTTTCCATAAACTTCTTTTCATTCAAATTTAAAGTGTTATGGGAAATTCAAGTTGTTTGTCTATATGAAACCTTGCAGTATATACAAATTGTTCTGAAAGTCATAATTACACATTACTAGGACGTGAAGCATTGACAATTTCTATCTAAAGCAAGTGATTACATTTAGAAGATAAATCTTGCTTCTATGACTCCTAGAATTATAAGACTACAAATAAGAGAAGTGGATGGCTAACAGATTTTTTTTTTTTTTTGGAGGAAAAAAAAAGACTAAAAATGTATTTCAGTGCTGAACTCAAATTTATTATTGGTCTGATTCATCTACAAAACCAAAAAACTTATCCACGTTACCAGGTAACATAGTAATGCATTTATAATATTCTGTGTTACCATCATGTTACCAAGTCTGGAATATTAATAGAGTTATCTCTTGTTTGCTCAACACATGGGATATATCCTTCTTATACCATGTATAGTGTTTGCATTGCTGTATTTTCAAATGCCACTCATTTATAGCTTAAAAAGGATTTCATATTTATCTGTGGTTCCTGGTAACTACTGTTTTTGTTTGTTTACTGAGAACTGAGAGGTTTACTCAAAAACTATTATCTCAGCCCATCCCTTGACCAGTTTGATTGATCTATCAATCATCCTAATCATAATACTCTGGCCTGTCAAGTGGATCTAGTTGTTCCAATAGTCACTTTAATCCCCGATGAAGGAAATCTGCTTGACCAGAAAAGACACTAGAAAATTGGAGATACGTAAAAATGCTAAGAGAAAAGCAAATGAGATTCAGTGTTAATAAATAGAAAGTAATGCATACTGAAGTTAAAAATTAAAGCTACATGTGCACTTTACAACATTCCAAGCTGAGAGTATTGCTTAAAGAAAGGGAGGGAAATAATTATAGGCAGTTCAGTGCACAGCTGCAGTCGGGAAAGTTAGCACGATATTGGGACACGTATGAAGTAGGATGAAGAATAATAACAGACATTATAATAATGTTTCTGTGAGTCAGTAATAGCGGTTCTTATACAGTACTCTGTGCAGGGTTGACCACCCCATCTCAGAGAGATACTAAAGAAGTATAAGAGGGTTCAGAAAAGGACAATAACAGTTATAGAGAATCAGGCATACCTCTCATGTAAGAAAATTGAGAGGGTTTTCCTTGGAAAGGAGATAAGTAAGTGGGGACATAATAAAAGCATACAAAATACTGAATACTGTAGAAAGATTAAGACTATGTTTTCCTTCTGTTTTATAATACAAGAACAAAAGGGACGTTAATGAAAACATTTATTTTATTTACTTAGATTTAGAATAATAGAGACCTCTGTCCAAGACACTGGGCTTCCTTACATAACTATACAATAAACATCTTTACATAAAACCTAAGCAGCATTAGGGTAATCTGTTCCACAAGGACTCAGACAGTCATCTACATGCTATACAGAAAACAGTTCATGAGCATGTGTAATAAAGATAGTAAGTTGAAAGATATTTGTCCCCCCACATATAATGTAATTAAATGGTAGAACTATAGTGCAACAGAAAAAGACGGGACCGAAAATTTAGCAAAACTAAAAAGAGATTGCACGTTTATAATGATAATCATAATATGCAGAGTCATTAAAATTAATTATAAGAACTTTGTAAACCATACCATGTCTCACATTTGAGAGCTTAAACTTATCTCTAATGATGTGAGGCCAGGATGAAACTTCATGTATATTGTAGCTAATTTCCAGTCTGTAATGGTTTTCTACTTTCCTGCAAAACAATTGCATTGGATGCTCTTAGAGATCATTAAGACTTGATGGACCTTGGTGTGATCTAATATTTTGATTCTTATGTTTCTATGTTAGTAAATATGTTGGCATCTAGCTCTGGGAAAGCAGAATTATTATGAGGCAAGATGTTAAGAAGCACCGAGTATTAAGCTTGCATCATTAGAGAGCCAAATTGCTTCAAACAGGCATTCCTGATGGTGAGGAATTTTAGCCAGATGCACTGTTGACTCATGTATGGGGCAATGACTTGGGTTGCTTGGAGAGAGATTGTAGTTAGAGAGCTCAAAGTGTGAGTCAACATATTTTGTTGATATCAGACTGGCTATAAAAAATGTTTTAGGCAGAACCAATTTTTGCAAACATTCATTTCCGTAAAAAGTAAACTGAATTTTAGCTTTGCTCCCTATTTTGGTTGTTAGTTTTAAAGTACCTTGACAAGTGTATGCAGGAATATAGAGGGCCAGACCCTGGTGTGCATTATAAATGATTCCCCTGTCAAAGAAGTGGGATGAATTTATTGAGACGCTCTTGCAGCCCCCTTAATACTATAGCCTGCAATACTGTGGATGAGAAACTCTTGGCTGCTGTAAAACCTATTAGAGCCATGTGGAAAGCCATAAAGGCGTTTCTTAAAAAACACAACATAGAATTTGTTTCAGTTTTGCCTTGCATAACCTATAAAAATACCACATTCGCTGAAAGTATGGATGTGGGCAAATTAGTGCTGGGTAAACTGGGGTGTGAACTAAGAGTACATTAAATCTTGCGCACAGTGTCCATTTTTCTACCCCACAGTATATGCAAAAGGATACTTTGTTTTTATCAGGAATTGTCAGTCAGAAGTTGTACTCGGCCAGATAATTCCATTGGAATAATTGACATGCTGCAAGTTCAAGCCCCAGAATTTTTTCAATAACTTTTTTGCGTGTCCATAGATTTAATCTGGGGGCATTGGGGACAGAAAATTAGTATCTCTTGAAAACCAAAATTCAGAAGATATTTCATCTATCTTAGCTTTTTCAGCATATAGAGAAAACACTCTGCACACAGTAGGACTATTCATGACATCAAGAATATTCCAATTCCTGTGATACACAGACTAAAATGCACCAAAAAGAGAGATGCTGTTTTAAGGAAAACAGGATGCAATTTCATCAATATTTCGGGAACACTGAAACACGCAAAGCTGCAGATAAGAAACTCAAGCTTCCCAGTTGGCAACTTATTGATTATAAGAGCTGTTCACTAATGAGCTAACTAGGAGAAGCCAAAGTCAAAAAAGCTTGCAGGATCAAATATGCTGACACTGTTTAACAATGAGCATGTTTGCACAGGAACACCTGAACTTTGCTCGTTTGAGGGGAAAATGGCTTTGCCTTCTCTTGATTTATTTTTTTAGCCCATTGTAATATATTATTTAGCTCTATAACTAGGATATTTTTTAAGCAAAGTCTTTAATCAGATCCAATTATTCTGTCTCAACAGAGCTCTGAGGAGTAGCTGTGTTTCAGAGATTCTGTATACTACATCTGCAGGTAGTAGACTCAGGTAGTAGACTATATTTTTGCTAGGCAAGAGGACTGTGGGACACACTGCAAAATTTGTGAGCAGTTAATTTCCATAGCTATTGAGAGAAATTTGATTGTGAGTGCTGAGGCCTCTCATCCATTCAACTTTGCCCTATGGTTAGCTAGGAGACTCTCTCTCACCTTGACAGATGTTCTTTCCTCCATTGCCATACCTTTGTTGAGTCTCACATGGACTATGACACCTTGAACAGAAAGCTTTGGAAAGCCGGTGAGCTTACAGTGCTCTTTAAATCTACATATTGTCTTAAATAACTCTGTTCTCCCTGTCTATACTTCCCACTGAACACTGACAAAAAGATACTTTAGGCTTGCATGTAGACAGATATGTATGACGGTCTGCCCTGTAGCTCTGTTCTCTTGGTTGTCCAAATTTGGGCCAGGCTAGATTATACTGAAGGTTTCTTTTGGCTCATACAGACATGTTTTCTTCTAATGGGAAATAAGGAGCGAACAGATGGGGCTCTTGTGTGTCTGGATGTGACCAGAGTGTGTGCCAGGACCAGGAGCTAGGAAATGCTACTGGGTACCGCAGTTTAAGCATAGCCCCTCCCAATCACCTGAAGCTCTGGGATGAGGACGTTTGATGGAGGACGTTAGATAACTTCACTCTGACATAACAAAACTCTCCATGATAGCGTAACGCTTATCTGTTCGGAAACCCGAGCTTGTAACTATGGCATGATTTTCCTGCATGGATCGCAAAAAGATCCATCACCGCTCGGCTGGGGTGCGGCTGGACAGCAATGACAGAGCTGTGCAGGCTCTCTGCTGTCAAATGACACAAAGAGCATGCTGTACTGATTAATTCAGGTTTGCTCTAAGTGGACCATGTATTTCCATGGCCTTTCCTCCCTGAAATAAATAGATGGCAATATGCTTATATATGTACATTGAAAGTACTTTAAGAATTCTATTAAATGAAGCACTCACGTCCATTGTCTCTCCTGACAAGAAGAGAACACACGTTAATCAGGTCTCTTAATGCACTGTAATGAAAAGCATGATCAAAAAAATCTAAGCAGGTTTTCCCTACGACTTACATAGAACACGGTAATGGGCATAGCATTTATGTCCAATGATTTCAGGTATCAAAGATAAAATGCTCGAAGAACTCTGTTTTCATCTTCTGTGGAAGAAATATAGCATTTTCTTTTGCTTCACACACATCAGTATTGCATGCTATGAAAAATACTACAATGGGAAGGTAATTATTTTAAGGGGTTAGTTTTAAAGAGGCTTTTTGGGGTAGAGGGAGGAGGATTTTTCATAGTCATTTATAGGAGATCTGAGTTGTGCAACAAAAAACTAGAAAAGCTTTGTTGTTTATTTCAGTGTGCTCATGAGCTGCGATTAATATTCTTTGGTAACTCTTGTGCTTGCTGATGTAGACGAACATGCAGTACTTCTAAATTTATACAGCATATACTGGAATCAAGCTCGCCTTCTCATTTAAATGCCATTATGAACAGGAAGCATTTTTTATATCTAATGACTTCTAAAATGGCACATACTGATGGGTGAGACTAGAAAAAGAACAAGATAAATAAAGAAGATACTTATCTATAGTCTATCTATAGCAATACTAAACATCATTTCTGTTCTTTGAGACCACGCAGAGATAACTTTTGTGAATTACATATAGGGAATTTGTTTTAATAGGCGTATATGTGTAGATGCAGATGTATATAGATTTGTGTATGTGAAACCGTGACCAGGCACTTTGACTATTTCTTTTGCTGAGGGAGTTTACAGAATCTGCATTCAGCAGATTAAAAGGGACTGTTTACAGGAAGATATACAAACACTGGCAGAAACTGGTATGCCACAAAGCTGTGGTGATAATGCTGTTTTAAAATGTGTACTAGTGGGGACACAGAGCTAATTTCCATAACTACTGCAGCATCTTATGCCTCTAAGAGGAACTGTTGTAGAATATAAAGTGGAGGCTGCTTATTAAGTGTTTCAGTGACAAGGCGGCAATATTTTATATGAGGTATGAAAAGGAAGCCTCTGGAAAGGTGCTTAAGGTACAACATTTCCTTCTCATTTTAGTAATTTGGATGATGCAAAAACCTAGTAACCAGCTGAAAAGCCAACCTTTGGACACAAGTAGTCCCTTTGAAATTGGCATGAGAACAGAGAGAATCGCAGAACTTTATACAGAGTTTCTCAGATCACGGTAGGTCTTTGTCATCACGCAGAGGAAATTCTTTGGGACTATTTTAAGACAATATTCAAAATGTCTGTTTCATTTTAATAAGACAGAAGATAGAAATATATCTGTATTACGTTCTGTCTTAGACCGTGGAATATAAAACAAGTTTGCCTAAGTTTAAATCTGGAAGAACTAGTCTATATATTGAAATGTTTATTGCATAGGTGGCCGCCCTACCATTCTTGCTATGCAAGAAAGAGGGGCTGTGAAATTGATGTAACATCAAAACTAACCAGGCAAGAATCTGTTCAATGCCGAGAGGAAAATGCAGAGGAAATAGATAGGGTGTAGCTACTTAACTTTGTGTAGCTGACTTATTCAAAATCCTGTTCTGAGTCTTCTTTGGAGTCAAATATTGTGCAAAATCAGCTACTTACGTAACCAATACCTATTCCTTTTGCTTCCCTTCTAAAAGGAGAAAATAAGAATTATAGTGACAACTGGTTATGAGAGCTATTTTGCTGAGTAAGGGAGGATCTTGAGCTCTTGTCCTGTATGACTGTCTTCACATGCCCATTTGGCTGCCTTTTAAAGCAGCTGTTGGCGTGGCAAGGTACACTTCCTTCCTACTTTGACAATCCAGGACTGGATGATTTTTCACATATACTCCAGAGAGAGCTCTGAATAGGTTTTCAACAGGTTTTCAACAGGTACCAGTGTGTTTACACTGCATGTATCAGTTAAAAGAAATACTGCAGTTTGTTGGTTGGGTGATAAATGAATTACTTTAAAGATGTCATAGGTATCTTCTTGTTGACCTGAGTGCACTATTATATACAAGTTATAATTACAAAAAGAATTTGGAGGACTTAAATGGGAAGTGGATATAAAAAGTAAGATGTGTTTTCATTAAAATTTAAGTGTTTCAATTGCTGTCAACTGCATCCAACTATTAACAACAGATTATATCTTGCAGTAGCTTGAAAGAATAGAATAATGACTGAAATATTATTTCTTCATAACACAAGAAGCTGTGAAGTCCATTGTAGTTCAGCTATGTTTGTATTATGACAGTACATTAAAGAGAAGTACGTTTTGAGAGTGATACGATCAGTGCTGAGAGCTAGTGTCTTTGCAGCATAAATTTCAGAGGATTGCTTCAGGTTAGCACTAGTCTAGCCCAGTGGACTGAATGCCTATTTGTGCTTGGGGTGTGTGAGTTAAGCTCCTGGAGTACTTCTTCCAGTTTCATCCAAAAGACCTCCAGATGGTGTGCTTCAAGATTCCTCTGTGATTTGAGCCAAAGTGCAGTAAGTAATGCTTTCAAAGCGTGCTCCTGAATTGAAACACTAAAGTAGATTAATCCTTTAAGCCCTCATTGCCCCCAGTCAATACAGTAACTCTATTCATCCCAAAAATACTTACATGTGATCAAAGCCCGTTTAGGCACACCTCAGCTAGCTTCAGTTGCTCTGATTTGGGTACCAAAGTAGAGAAACTTTTTTACATAAGCACACCAGAACTCTTTGCGTTAGGGAATCTAGCTTTGCTAAGGTCACTCTCACTGTATCTTTACAGCTATTGGTACCCAGAGAAGTGTCAGCGTACCTATATGAACTGCAGTGAAACCTCTACAGAGGTAAAATGTCTTCACATGTATAAGAAGCAGAAGTATTTGATTTAACCTTGTAAAAAGAAAAATTATGCCTCTGTTTCTGCACCTTTGGGAATTAGTGGCTAAAAGCAGAACGGGAGATGGCTTCTCTGTGAGACTGCATTGCTGGAATCAGCAGTAGAATAGAATTCATACCTTGCACCACATGAAATGAAAACTCCTAGGGATCCTAGAAACTAGCTGTGAGATGAGCTCTCTAGGGAGCAAATAATCACCTCATTGACGATACTGAGTTGCATTAATATGCACCAAAAGTGATGCTAGCAGTTTCTGGAGAGGAAATTATGGTATTTCTTTCTCTTACATCCTGCAGGAGTCTCTTCATTGACACATAAAATGGACCTTATTAAGCTGAGACATGTGTCTTTGAACTAGACTTATGTAGCATTCAGCCGGACATATTTCAGTTTCCTCATGGGGAGTATAAAAAATAGAGACAGTTGCCTCTTTTTTTTTTTAAATATGTGGTTTTTTTCCTATTATTGGGTAAAACCAAAATGAGGTACTCTGGACAAATCTAAAAATCATATTTCTTCTAGCCTTTCTGCATCCTAGGGGGACAGACTGTAGGGATAGGCTGCTTAGCTAGTAGACAGTAGGCTTTAAAGGAAATGGCTTATCATAAAGTTATACATATATAAAAATGTAAAAAAAAAATATTCTCTTTGTTTGCAGTTTTGTTTTGGAAGATTTTTGATCACCTTTGCTTTTTTTATAGGAGTAAACATTCATCTTCACTGGGAAACCATACATTTTCCAGGTGTTCAACTCAACAAAGTGGCTGCTATTTTTTTAGGGTGTATTAAAAAGACAACTTCAAGGCAAAAAGCACAGAAACAACCTGTGCCATGGTGTGCTTTGGTGCTCACATGGCCTGAGCTTTGTTACTGCTCCTTCCTTCCTGTGAACCACTTTTGCATCACTGGTGTGATATCCTTAGTGTTTTACCTTGTTTCCATTGGCTCTTGACCTGACTTTATGCTGCGATCAGACTAAAAAGAAGATCTGGCAGAAATGCATTGCTGTAAATGTTGACTTGTGGAGACAAAGCACAAAGGTAGGGTTAGAGAAAGAAAGGTAAGTACCTAAATGGCTTAGGAAAATCTGTTATTTTGCTGTAAATTTGGGAGAGAACATACATAACTGGGAACAAAGCCATTTGTAGGAGGGAAAAATGTAAATAAACCAACATGTGACTTTCCTCAAGTGCCTGTACACCACTGTGCAGAGCTTGGTTAACAAGAACGGCCTGGAAGTCCCTGCATTTCCATAAGCCTGTGATAAGATCAAAATCACAAAGATCAGGTGTGATACCATGCACAATTTGGGCATTTTCATGAGTGGTTACAGTTTATCTAGGAAAATTAGGAAAAGAAGAAGAAAAGGTCTCTGTTGCTGTGTTAGAGACCTCTCCCATGAAACTGGAAATGTGTTTGTCAAGACCTTCTGATGAGTGATGTTGGGGATATTGTGCTGGGGGTATGCTACAGGCTGCCTGACCGAGGGGAGATGAGGATTTCTAAGACAGCTAGCAGGAGGTTGCTGCTTGTACATCCTCATCTTTGTGTGGGATTTTAACAATCCAGACATTTTCTGGAAGGGCAGCAACGTGCAAGCAATCCAAGAAGCTACTGCACTGCATATTGGCTACTTCCCAGTGCAAACCCTGGAGAGGTCAAACAGTATAATGGTGTATATGACCTGCTGTTCACAGATGACTGAGGTCAGGGTCTGAAGGAAAGCTGGAAAGATACACAGCAGAGTCAGGACTCGGGCCTTCAGGAAAGCAGATTTAAATCTATTTAGGCAATTTCTTTGCCCAAATGACAATTTGTTAGGCAGAATTCCCTCTGGAAGATACCCTGAGGGGAAAAAAGGGCATAAGCAAAATGGTTGTTTTTTAAAGAAAATTTACTGAGTTCAGAAATGAACTCTTCCATTTGTGCAGGCAGATGAGAAATTTTGGCAGAAGAGTCGCTTGGCTAGGCAGGATGCTTCTGGATGAACTGAAACACAAGAACACACGAGAAGTGGAAACTAGGCAACGGAGGAGGAAGACAAACAGAATTGCTTGAGCATTTGGAGCAAAATCAGAAAGACCAAAGCCCAGCTGCAGGCAAAAGTGCTGGGGAACATAAGGGGTAACAGGAGAATATGCTAGAATTAGTGGGATGTTCAGGGAAAATGTGGGTCCATTGATGAGTGTAGGAGAAACAGATGGTACAGAAAAGGCTGAATAACTCCATGCCTTTTTTTACCTCTGTCTTCACAAGCAAAATTTTCTGTACCAGTGCAGGTAGGGGCGGGGAGAGACAATGAGGGATAGGGGAACAACAGGTTAGGGACTGCTTAGAGAAACTGGATGTACTCAAAACCTTGGACCAGATTAGATTCACCTAAGGGTGCTGAAAGGGTTGACTGAGGTGATGCAATTGGAGAAGGTTGCAGAATTTAGTTCTGCTAATGATTTTCTGGCTGTAATGGTGTTGCCAGGAATGCTTGGATTGACATTTACAGCCAGGGACAAGGCTGATAGTCCACACCAGAACAAACAGGCAATGAAAAAATATTAGGCAAGCTATATAACTTAGGTGAAAGGTTTCCAGAGAAGAAATAAGTACATATTGCAGAATGCAAATAAGCGCATCCTGATAAGCCATATATACTGCCAGAAAGAAAGGGTTTTGTTTATTTGTGCCTAGTCTGTTAAAGGATGTGCTTTGTGCTGAATATTCTTACGAGGTCTGCAGCTGGATGCTCTCTCATTAACTGTCTCTCCATGAACAAAGTGTTAGGAATTTCTATCTTGGTCTTTCTGTAGTCCAACAAAAACACTTGCTGCCCTAACTAACCACTCATAAGAGATTATTCTTTACCTTATAAGGGAAATAGGATTATTCTTTATAACAGAAGGTAGAAGCATTTTTCTTCCTGAAATCACCACTGAATCTTTGTCTAGTGACCTATCCAGTCAAGGCCTGATCCTAAAGTACTTTTGATTCCTGTCTCCGTATAGGCGTCTTTGAGTTATGTTTGAAAATCTAGACTATAGTGGTAATGTACTCACCAGCTTCAGTGGTGCAGGGTACATATAATCTCGTTTGTTTTCTGAATTATCCGATTCTGTCTGTCATACATCTTGTCAGGAGTGCTGAAATACCTCTGACCGTGTGTTCACGAATTCTAAGTGAATGACCTGCTATCAAGCTGTTCAGTTTGACGATGTCCTTATCACTCTTTTGTGTTGATCTAAGTTAGCACTAATGGATTTTGATCACGTAAACATCTGGGAATTTCTCACATGTGGACTCGAACAAGAACATTTATGCATGAAGAAAAATATCCGCTATTCACTATTCATTCATTTCATTGAATTAGTCAGAGAACATACAAAACAAAACAGAGTGAGGTAGTTGACGAGTCACACACTGCAGATAGGGTGAAATTGGATTTCCTTGATCGCAGAACAAATTGTGTAATTAAAATTATTAGAAACACCATAAGAGTATTTGCCAAAAACGCCACATTTGCTGGCTTTGTCTGTTAGGCTCTATTTGCTGGATTTTTTGGGGGGAGAAAAATTAATATATTGCCATCTAAATAGTAGGCATGGTGGTATTTACTTCTGTCTCAATAATAAGGAATATATAAATTCGCTTTTAGGAGTACAGAGCATGTTCCATATCAGATAATAATTTTACTGTAGATGAAATGTGAATGTGAAACTCCTTGAGCAAGTTTCTGATGCAAACCTCTCTATTTTTCTAATTTTTCTAAGTATTTCTCTGAAAGTGAGTGCATGCTGACCTTTAACATAGTAATGCTTGCAGTGTTTTCACTGTTTTGTACTGAAGGGAATGAAGGGAGAGACAACAGGTTTGTTAGAGAGCAGGAGGTAGAAGCAGAATAAGAAAGCAGAGAAAGGCCTCTGAAGGAAAGTGTCAGTGTCTAAAAATGCAAAGCATCATTCAGGTGGTAGGTGCCGTTTTCCTCTCTGCCCTTTTCTCCCTATCACTTCTTTTTCTTCACATTTCAGTTTATCCTTTATATTCCCATCTGTTCTTTCTGCTTCTCTTTGCTTCCTGCTATGTGCCTTCACTTGCTGCACGGAGTGCACTGTACAAAGAACAATACTAGAAAGTATTCTAGTTTATGATATCTACTTTAGGGCTTAATAGTAATTTTTCACCTAAAATCCCACAGGGCTCACCTATTACACCGATACTATACTAGACTCAAGGAAAGGTGCATCCAGTTCAAAAACACAGTTGCAGGAGTTTATATCCCTGTTACAATCTAATAGCTTGCATTTCCCCTCTAAAGCTGGGGTAGAAATGCACATTGCTGCTCTTCTAAGGCAGTTCCCTGACTGTCAGGGAATGGCCACGCTGCTCTCATGGTTGTGCTGGTACTTCTTCTTTTGCAGCTTCTCAGTGAACCTAAGTAGGGAACTGACCCATCTAGCAAGCAGCCCAGAACACGTGTGTTTGGAAGGTCCCCTCTCTGGCTCAAACACAGCTGTACAGATCCATGGTCCAGTAAAGAAGAAAAGAGAATACGGGAAGGGGCGCCCGGCGGTATAGGATAGGGCACTTCAAGCTGAGTTCTAACGTCCAGCTATGACCTCAGCTCTTCTGGATCTAGTCTTTCTCTGTTCGCTACATTTTAGACATATTACAGAATCACAGAGTCACTAGGTTGGAAAAGACCTTCAAGATCATCAAGTCCAACCATTGACCCAACACCACCATGTCCCCTAAACCATGTCCTAAAGCGCCACATCCACAAGTTTTTTGAACACTTCCAGAGATGGCGACTCCGCCACCACCCTGGGCAGCCTGTTCCGATGCCTGGCCACTCTCTCAGTGAAGAAATTTTTCCTAATATCCAATCTAAACCTCCCCTGGCGCAACTTGAGGCCATTTCCTCTCGTCCTATCGCTGATTACTTGGGAGACCAACACCCACGTCGCCATTTTATATTATAAATCTCTGCCAGCAGCACTCTGAAGATAGTACAGTATCAATTAAATATTTCTAATTAATCTCTACCTAAAAAATCCTTTTAACATTCCTAAAAAACATGCAAGTGACTGATCTTAAACAGATTAATCGAGCATCGAGAAGAATTGTTGGCATCTGGGCAGATATTTTGTGCAGCTTACAGGACCTTTCAACTGTTTCATAAAATACATGTAGGTATTTCATTTTATGAACTGCTCAGCATCTTGGTAGTACTTGCTGTTACAATGCTTGTGAATTGCTCAGCATCTTGATAGCTTTTAATTATAGTTTCTTTTATTAAATTTGTGACAAGTACAGTTAATGGCTTACTAACTCTTGGCATAGAATATACATTATGTGTTTAGAACTCCTTTTTTTTTTTCTTGCCTTCCTAAAGGATGAATGTCATAGCTTAGTAGTGCAAAATCTGTCCTGAGCTTTACCCATGATAAATAGAGCATTAGTTAGGTAATCTGGTACTAGACACCTATCCTA
This sequence comes from Phaethon aethereus, assembly GCF_964289735.1. NCBI lineage: Eukaryota > Metazoa > Chordata > Aves > Phaethontiformes > Phaethontidae > Phaethon > Phaethon aethereus. The sequence goes on along the minus strand of NC_138578.1, from coordinate 64,088,639 downwards.
GAGTCAGGCAACAGATTTATTAAGTTGCAGGTACCTGACTGAGAAAAATGACCGTAGAAATATGATCACTTAGCTTATTTATTTTGGGGCACTAATAGTATGTTTTAACTTCAAGTATCAAGGACAGCATCAGCATGTTCAGTAGATGTTTTTGTGCCATTTGCTCCTTTTGTGGCATCGCTCCTTTTTTATAGTAAGGTAATCTTGTGTTTTTCAGACAAAGCATGAAGTGAAGTCACAGCATCTCATTTGCCTGGGTTGGACATTAAATAGAAGGATCCAGCCGATCACATACATGGTGAGGCATACACAATAATGGTTTTATATGGACATACCTCTGTCTAGTGTCTAAGTTTTTACAGCATATCATGTAAAACTGATTTTTCTGTATGACTAACAACAGGCAGAGTGCTCTGTGAAGGTGGAAAGGGGACACAATATTTAGGAGGAATATTGAAGAATCAAACAAATAGCTATAATGAAGAGGGAATGAATGAAGGAGTGGGAAAAAGTCTTGGGCAAAAAGTAAGAAAGAAGAAACAAGGGAGGTAATAGACAATGAAAGGAAAATCACTTCAGGAACACAGCTACTGCTTCTGAGTTCGAAAGTCAACAGAAAAAAAAGTTTTGTAAAAATAGATGGAAGAGAAAAGAGCATGAAAAGAGAACACGGGAAATTTTTTTTTTCCTCAGCCTGTTGGTGTTCCCTACAATATGTTGTTATCCTCTGCATTGGCTTGAATGATTTGTCCCATTTTGTTTATCGTTTCCTCCTCCCTGTGTAATGACTCCTAAGTGAGAAGAACCTGTTGAAATGGAGGTGATGAGCAACTGTGAGAGATGACAACTGCTGTGGATCCTGCACATACCAGACCCAGAGTGCTGAAAGGGAGGATAAACACCTCTGAAATAACCAGTCACTTGGCATTGGTATACACATATATCAAAGACCTTAGCCCTAGCAAGATTCAGTATAACTGGCCTGCTGCTGGCCCCAGCTGTAGGTTACTCTCTTCCTGCTTCTCATTCAGTTCAGTAGTGACCATGGCATGCGGGGTCCCGTCTCTGAGGGCTGTTGTCCTTGGTATCATGCCAGATAGGTGATGCCACTTCTGGGTATTATGATGATGCAGCACGAAACGGAGAAGCTGGAAGAACAGCACTCAGATGGGGTGCTGCAGAGAACTGGCATACAGGCTGGTACAAAGAGTTAGATATGTGTAGAACTGCCAGCTGATGAGACATTGAAGTGCTACCCTTCCTGTAAAAGAAAAGTCACATAAGCAACGTCTAATTTAAGCGCTGCTGAACTCAGCAAATAGGTGTTCTACATATCACTTACTGTGCTCCCAGATCTTTAATCCACTGACGGTTTCTGTACTCTCTTGACCTCTTACAATAACGACCACTTCATCTATCCAAGTGGCTGACTTGCACCGTGGAGGGAAAAGCCAACGAGCAGAAGTCCCAAGCTAGCTGCCCAATACAGGACTCTAAGTGCTCAGAATGTTTCAGCCGCTGCAGCAAATTTACAATTGTGTTTCTAATTGTCTCATTACAGTGCAATGTGTCAAAAGACAAAAATATTAATATAGACTATTGTATATCACACTTTATAAGTAGTTCCTTTTTGGAACTAAGGACAAAGTTATGAACTGATAAACTGAAGGTTAGGATTAAATCAGTTATTTCTAAGGAGATAACTTCAGAGAAATACAACTTCTTCACTAATTCTCTCTTGCTGATCTTACTCTAACTTGTAATGAAAGGATTAGATGACAAGTGTCACCAGTATTACTTCTGATGCTAAGAGGTTGATAATAGCATGATAGAAGTCTGGGCTGTGAATATCACATGAGGAAAGTTATCTATAGCATAAGTTGAATGCAGAACCTGCTTTTTTGTACCCTGACAACATAATTACAAACACTGCTTTCTCCTTATACATGTCGACTCTTAGGTAGTGTGCTACACAAACCTGTCATGGTCCTTCTTGACCTAAAAAAGCCTGAGACCAGATGATCCAAATTAATGTAAAATTGGTGTTTTTTTTCCCCAAGGGATGTTGCCAGGCTTTGGCTCAGAACTAAAAAAATTAAAAAATAAAAATTAGGGATTAAATTTTCTTAAATGAGCTAGCAAAAGAGTACAACAGTGGGTAACAGGACACATATTTTCTATTTCAGCCTCTACTGTGAGAGTCCTTGTTGCCTTAGTTTACCCAGTTCTCTTTTACAAGTGCCTCATAGAAGAGTTGCATAGCTAGTGCAGTTTAATGGTTGGGAAAATCATCATAGATCCTTGATGAAAAATGCAGTACAACTCTAAAGTATTATTATGTTTTTCCTCACAGCTTTATGAATATTATTTTAAAAGTTTTATTTGTTCTGTTTGATAGACATAAGAAATCATTCACAACTGGTGACGACTTTTACATGAAGTCTTGCTGTCTTTCCATTTTGTTTAAACTATAAGTTTCGTTTTTTCCCCCCTAGTTTTATCATTCATTTAATATGATCCATTCTAGCCTCTGTGCTTGAGTTTCCTGCATGATTAATTCTATAATATTAAAAATGTGCAAACTTTATAAAATTGACGGATAATTATGTTTCTTGTGTTAGTCAGCAAAACGAATGATGAAAAAAAACCACTGTGGCTTGATCAAAACCATTAAATAATTTAAAATGAGGCCTTCAGAATCAGGTTAGAAGAATTATATTGAAAATAATTGTTATCTTGCTTTATAAGCTTTCTGATGTGTCCTATCTCTTGCAGGGCTTTTCTCTTGAAGAACATTAAGCACGTATTTGTGGTTAATTTGCTGATACTATGCACATGAGTTATTACTTTTTCTTAACTTCAAATTGTGCAGTTCATTCTTTTTGTTCCTAAAAGGATAAAGGCTGGGATTTTCCAAAGGAGCTTAAAGAATTTAGGGCTAAATTTTAAAAGGTGCCTGAGGATTCAGATACATGCCAAAGGGGATTTTTCATAAGCATCCAGCTTTGTATTAGAAGGAATAGAGGTGGGTATTGAAATTCTTGAAAATCATACTGGGTTTGTATCAGTAGCCTTTAAGTTCCGACAGGTATTAAAACTGTCTTCTTTGGCTATGTCTATCTTAGTAAGTAGTGCAATACAGTAGGAGCAAAACAATGCTGAAAAGCTGACATTCCCATTATTTAGTTTTGGGGAGTGTGTCTTCAAATGAGCTCTAGTCCTGTCTGATAGATTAAATTCAAATTAGCAGCTGGAGCACGTTAAATATGTCACAGGCTCCTATAAGTATTGTTTGGAAAGAACACCTGGAAGTCCTCTAGTCCGATCTCCAGCTCAGAGAAGGACTATTGTCAGCAGGCTCAGCAATGATTTTTTTTTTAGACAAATATCCAAACCTGTTAGGAATGGAGGCTCCTCAACCGCTCTAGGGAGAGAGTGCTGTGCTACTATCCCAGTGAAAAGGGCTTTAGAAGTCCAGTCCAAACCTCCCAAGTTGCAGCTTCTGGCTATTGCATCTTGTGTTATTGTTTACCTCTACCAGGAAAACTTTGGCTCTATGTCTTGTTTCTTGCCCATGCTGTGAGCATTAGTATGGAAGCACATGAAGCAAGAATGTGCCTTTGCAGCCTTCTCCCATGCAGACTTTCTCCATATACACTGCGTTCTAAACTACCTCTGGATGTAGATGCCGTAGTTCAAAGTTCTCCTCATTAAGCCATCTCTGTCTCCTAGTGCACTCTGAAGAAAGAAAACAAAGCCTGGTGACTCAGGTATGCATCCAGATGTTCTTCTGCCACATATGTCTATTCCTCTCTGAGTCTTTCCCCTTGACTAGAAGGATGGAAGAGAATACCACTTTGACTTCTGTCCACAATTCCTTTGCACAGTTATCCCTAGAAGCAAGGGGCAGTAGCCTACCCTTGATGAGCCTCCAGGAGATTTCTCATTTGGCAGGGATACCTTGTGTTGTCTGTGAGTATCTAACATTTTGATCACCTCTGAAGAAATACAAATTAAGCCTGTCAGAAATCTTATTGACAGAAAGTTCTATTTGGAAAATGTTAATTGAAAAAACAAATGAAAAAACTAAAAATTTACGTGCTACATGGATGTTATCAAACTGCAATATATTCTTGGGCATAGCTTTTGCCTTGATCCTCCTGTAGTCAGAAGCAGAGAATTCAGTGGATGTGTCTAAATTGGCCGAGAAATTCTGGTCCCTTGATTGTCCATCAAAAACCATGCTCTGCCTTTATTCCCTGGCATCTTTCAAAGGCATTCCCTGTTTAGTCAATCTAGATAGACCCCCGCAAGATCTCTTAAAGTCTTTTATGGGAAGATTCTGGAAGCTCCAGTCAGTTTCCAGCCTCACTCCTCATATTTTGACTACTCTTACAGAGCTGTAAAGAAAAGTAAAAAATACTGTTGTTACTGGTAAAGTGGCAACCCAGGTGTTATTCCCAAACTGACATATATTTATTGCGGCATTAGACCAGACACATAACTCCACTCTACACCTAACCCATGTGGGGGAAATAAAAGTGTAATGTATAATTCACAACTATATCCATACGGGGATGTTACAGCTGTTATATACTGTTAGATACCTTAACTGTCAATTTTGTCATGCAAAGTACAAGTCATTTAGAATCACCTCAAATTCCAACTCTATTATGGATATCAGATTAGGGTATACAATCTGGTTATGGTGGAGTATGGTAAGATCTAATTTTCCAGTCTGTCAACTAACTGCTTGGGTACATTACTGTGGTGGGTTGACCCTGGCTAGATGCCAGGTGCCCACCAAAGCCGCTATATCACTCCCTTCCTCAACTGGACAGGGGAGAGAAAAAATAATGAAAGGCTCATGGGATGAGGTAAGGACAGGGAGATCACTCAGCAATTACCCTCACAGGCAAACACATTTGACTTGGGGAAAATGAATTTAATTTATTACCAATCAAATCTGGATAGGATAATGAGAAATAAAAACCAAATTTTAAAACGCCTTCTCCCCGACCTGTTCCTTTTTGCCAGGTATCGTGGTTTAACCCCAGTCAGAAAATAAGGCCCACACAGCTGCTCACTCACTCCCACCACGGTGGGATGGGGGAGAGAGTCAGAAGAGTAAAAGTGAGAAAACTCATGGGTTGAGATAGTTTAATAAGTAAAGCAAAAGCTGTGCATGAAAACAAAGGAAGGAATAAGGACATGGTTTAGGGGACATGGTGGCGCTGGATTAATGGTTGGACTTGATGATCTTGAAGGTCCTTTCCAACCTAGTGATTCTGTGATTCTGTGATTCTGTGATTCAGTCACTACTTTCCATGGGCAGGCAGGTGTTCAACTGTTCCCTGCCAGGGAAGCAGGGCTCCGTCATGAGTAACAGTTACTTGGGAAGACAAATGCCATCACTTCGAACATCCCCCCCTTCCTTCCTTTATATGCTAAGCATGACATCATATGGTATGGAATATCCCTTTGGTCAGTTGGGGTCAGCTGTCCCAGCTGTGTCCCCTCCCAACTTCTTGTGCACCCCCAGCCTACTCACTGGTGGAGTGGGGTGAGAAGCAGAAAAGGCCTTGACTCTGTGTCAGCACTGCTCAGCAATAATGAAAACATCCCTGAATTATCAACACTGTTTCCAGCACAAACCCCAAACATAACCCCATACTAGCTACTATGAAGAAAATTAAGTTTACCCCAGCCAAAATCAGCACACTGGGCTCAACTTTACTCCTGAATTCTCTGCCTCCTCCCCCTCAGTGCTGCAGGGGGAGGGGGAATCGGGGTTGCGGTCAATTCATCACATGTTGTCTCTGCCGCTCCTTCTCCTCAGGGGGAGGACTCCTCACCCTCTGCCCCTGCTCCAGCCTAGGGTCCCTCCCATGGGAGACAGTCCTCCACAAACTTCTCCAACACGAGTCCTTCCCATGTGCTACAGTCCTTCATGAACTGCTCCAGCTTGGGTCCCCACATGGGTGCCGTCCTTCAGGAACAGGCTGCTTCAGCCTGGGTCCCTTCCATAGGGTCCCAGGTCCTGCCAGCAACCCTGCTCCAGCCGAGGCTCCTCTCTGCCCACAGGGCCACAGGCCCTGCCAGGAGCCGGCCCCAGTGTGGGCTGCCAACGAGGTCACGGCCTCCTTCGGGCATCCACCTGCTCCAACATGGAGCTCCATGGGCTGCAGGGGCACAGCCGGCCTCACTATGGTCTTCACCAGGGTCTGCAGAGGAATCTCTGCTCCAGCGCCTGGAGCCCCTCCTGCCCCTCCTTCTTTGCTGCCCTTGGTGTCTGTAGAGTTCTTTCTCTCATGTTCTCACTCCTCTCTTCAGCTGCAGTTGCTGTTGCACAGTAACTTTCCCCCCTTCTTAAATATGTTACCCCAGACGTGCTACCACCATCTCTGATGGGCTCGGCCTTGGCCAGCAGTGGGTCCATCTTGGAGCCGCTGGCACTGGCTCTGTCGGACACAGGGGAAGTTTCTAGCAGCTTCTCACAGAAGCCACCCCTGTAGTCCCCCAGCTACCAAAATCTTGCCACGCACACCCAGTAAAATTATTCTAGCTCATACTGCTACAAAGAAGTTGTTGCCCTTTCCATGGATTAGTTGCCTTTTTGCAAGTTCCTCTCTGAGTCTGGCCCACAAAATCCTGTTTGAGTGTTCAGTGCCCCAAAGAAATATAGCAGGGTAGGAAAAAATGCCTTCCTCTTCTGGAAGCTTTGCTGTTTTTTCCACCAAAAAGCTTTACTTTTGTTTTTATATGGTTTTGTCCTTAATTAGGCTCTTAATTACTTTCCCTGAAACCACAGTAAGTCTCATTGCTTTGTAATTCCCCTGATCTCCTGTGACTTCTTATTTTAAATATAGGTGGTGTTTTATGTGAACAGATTGTTATCCTCAAAAATAATTGCTGCTGTAAAGTCTGTATTTTGCCTCCTTCTCTATATTAACACTGCTTCAAACTTTATTTCATTCAACGTTTTCAAGCCAATCCAGGTTCCATACCATGGAGAATCTCAACTATATATACTGTTTTTCTGGTTTTGTGCTATATTCTTCATAGCTGTCCTGTGCTTATTGGGAAAAAAAATGAAGAAGATACTTGCTGCTTCTATTAGCACTGCTCCATGTATAATCAGCACTGGTGCAAAGGAAATAGTAAGCTATGAACAAACTAAGAAAGCTGTTCCACAAAGAAAGCGAGGAGAAATAGGCCGGTGGGTCAGCAACATCAGCCAGCATGGGGAAGATAGAGCCTCTGCTGTGCCTTTTCACAAGCTGGCAGAATCTGCAAGGGTGTGTGGCAGGATAGCGTCTGCTGCTTTGAGCGTATCGGGTCAAGGACGTTTTCCATGTGGCAAGGGGTAATCAGAAAAGGAGGAAGCCAGAAACAAGAACATAGAGCAACACAAACCTGGCCGGCAAATTGTAAGGGAGGCAGTGATGGGAACGAAACCTGGTCAGTCACATTAATTGATGAGGGCCTGTGAGAGTGTGAGAATGTTTATCCCAGTGAGGTTATCTGGGGACCTTGCCAATTGGGAATTCAAGGGAAAAGGGAGAAGCCAGAAACCAAAATATGCCCAGACACAGACCTGACAAAGCAAACATGGAAGCAATGACAAGAAACAAACCTTGCTGCTCACACTAATTGATGGGCTATCAAGCAACTACAGATGCCACTTCCAGGAATATCAACCGGGACTTTGCAACTGATAAAATTGTAAACCCGGGGGACCCCAGGCCATGAGGCGTGCAGGAACGGGTAGATTTGCACATACCCGTGAGGGACATGCAGGGGAAGGGGAGCAGGGAGGAACGAAGGGGTGGGTAGGCAGAAAACCGTATAAAGGGGACTGGTCACTTGTGAGATGGTGCTGGTCAGTACACTTCTCTGACTGAGCCCTGTGCCTGGTCACTGCAGTCTGTCCAGAGGGATGAGTGTGTGAGCGTGTCTGTGTCTGCTAGTGAGCATCAAGCTGGAGTAGCTGCCAAGTTAGGGGATCTGTGAGGCAGGTAAGGGGACTCAGGGTGCTGGATGGACAGAAAGGCTGTGCTGGTGCTTGAGGGATCTGTGAATGTGTCTGTGTGTTTGTGGATCTAGAGAGTGCACTAGTGACCTGTCTCTACCAGCTGAAGAGGAGGAGGACACTTGATGTCTGGCCTTGTGCTTTATGAGTGAGTTCTCTATGGAGGTGAAAATGTTTCAAATGTTCAAAATCTAATAATTTTCAGGGAGTGAAATGATCATATGGATATGAAGGTTGTTTGGGATAGCAGTGAGGAGAGAGAAAAAAAAGAGTCTTTTCCCCATGTACATTTAGAACTTTAGTCAGTACTTTTACATCACTGTAGAATAAATTTGCAAAGAAAAAGGGGCAGCTCAGATGAATTTTCATTTCTGAATGCAAGATTTAAAAAACCAAATGCTTCTACAATCATAAATACAATTCACTAAGTGTGTTCTCACATATAGTGGAACCATTTTGATCTGAACTTTGCCCAAGCTTAATTGTTATGGTGCACTTGGGAAAGCAGCAGCCATGTCCCTCAGCCTGGACAGAGACCCCGGGGTCCCTGGGCAGGGGCTGGGCTCCGGCAGCTGGGCAGGAGGGTCCTGAGCTGGAGCTGCTGAGGGAGGTGGCAGTGGATCTAACATCACATAACAGAATTAAACTTTCAGATACTGCATCATCCCTTATAAATCCCTTTTAGAGTGTTGTGGGCTAAGTACAGATAGCAGAATGACCTCCGACAGCAATACACTTCTGGAGCCTTCTGACTCTCATTAAGTTACGCTATATCTGTTGACCTGCGCTGGACAAGAGCCGAATAAACTGCAATTCCTATGGATCAGAAGATGCGTAGTAACAGCCTGGCTCCGCTGCCTTACGCTCTCAGCTGCCCAAGGCAACGTTGTGATTTCTCCTTCCGAGTGGGAGCACAGGGTAGCGGCCTTGGCAGACGCAGGGTGTAGCACTGGGTTGGTGCAACGTGGTAAAATATGTGGCGAGGAAGCTACAGGAACATGGGCTAGGGAGGTGGGGAGGGAGGAATATGTTTTTTATGATGTAGAGTGGGTGGCTGCAGGGTGTAAAGGTTAATGCGTCTAGATGACAGTCTGCAGTGAGAGGATGGGGGAGCTGGGGGCAATCAGCCAAAGATGGAAGCTACTCTCAGGATCAAAGGCTGACAACTGACTAAAATAGCTCCAAATAAAAAGCACATCTAACACCATTGTATATGTGTTCTTAGGGCACTTTTTAGGTGCTTTTCAAATCTTACCCTTATGAACAAATAGTTTTCAGCACATCATTGTAAATGTTTAATGCATGTGGTTCCTAGGTAGCACGTCAAAATGCGAGGTTTGGAGATTCAGAAGCAAAGCAGTGATCCTGTCTCATCCTCGTGGTTGGAAACCGATCTGTTACTGGGACTATGAAAAAATGCAAGATCATGTAAGTGGGTAGCCAGGTTCTCTACCTGTGTAAATTATCCAACAATTTCAATGATGTTTTGGCAGATGATGTCTGTTGATGATCCAGAGATATCTGTTTTTATGTGTTGGTATGAACTAATGAACCATTTCTGTGGTCTGAGAGAAGATAGGCTTATAGATCTCTGGTTTTTATAGTCTCTGATTTTTGCGCTGCATTTCCCTTTTGAACCATCACTTATTTAATGTGTGAACTTGTTATAGTTGGTTTCTTTGAGAACAAAGAATGCAAATGTGATCAAAGAGCTTATAGATCACTCTAGCTATCAATATGATATGAAATTAATAATTTCTAACAATTTGCTCAGTGATGTGTTGGAAATTAATGTGTAATGGCATCTGGTTCAGGAAACCTAAGATAAAAAAAATCTGAATGAAGTTGAGTGTTGAAGAAAGTGCCAGTAACTCTCCTGTTTTATTTCAGTTTCTTATAATTTTATACTATAACATGTCTAATCTTTTTAAAAATATCTTTAGTGCACACAAATCCCATAAATTTCCTCGTAACTGAACTAAAGCTAGAAATTTTTCTAAATCTTTTTTCAGAGCATGACACTGATTTTATTTGGGATATATTTTTTAAGATTGCTTTTGTGAATTATTGGGCTCTAAAACAGAAGTATAGCACAATACATCTTCTTCTGTTTATGAATTCTACAGATATGACACTATATGCGTGACCTTGTTCAAATATTCCTATTGTAACAGGAAAAGTAATCCAAAACACTAGATATAGAGAAGAAATTGCCCTGGCAGTCATAGCTGATTTCTTAGTGTTTATTGTTTCTTTATCAGATGAACAATTTATTCCAGGTTTTAAATCCCCTAGATGGCACTACAGAATACAGTATTTAAATGTTTTATACAATGCTGTTAAATAGACAATGTTAAATAATTTTTCTTTTGAAAAAAAACATTAATGAGTTGCTTAACAAAATGAAATAAAAGGCAAATATTTTGTTCGATACATGCAAGATAAGCTACATACTTGGTATTTTGGCATGTCCTTATGTACAAAAAGTGGAACGGCATGCTAAACGTGTGCCAGATCGCATACAACCCTTTCTGCTGGTGTGGTCCAGATGGTAGCTGTCAGTTTCAAATCCAGACTTGGGCCTCCAGGTCTGAATTGGAAAATAAGTGTGTTCAATCCAAAGGGATTAAAAATCGGGAAAGAAAACAAGTGCTGTTGTTTTGTATTAGAAACATGCTTGGCAACTGAAAGTACTAAAACTGTATATTGCAGAGTTGCTGTTTGAGACTAGGTAAGAGATTTTAACATTTTAATTGGCATTTAAATTTAATGCTTTAGTAGCAGGTACCTCACGTGCTGGACCTCATGGGAATCCTGATAGTTTGTATTACCCCTGAGTTTTTCTTTTGCAGTTGGTGTGTCATTGTCTGCAGATCACTGCAGTAAATACTGTACTGTACTGCCGAAAAGAGAGAAAAACATTGCCATCTGCAACTACAGCTTGCAAATTACAGCTTGCAATCGTCTGCTATTAAATAAAGACACTTTAACAATATTTTGGGTTTTAAATTAGCAATTTACATCACAAGATGCTGAAAATACTAGTCTTTTAATACTGCAATTTTCTTTGCTTTTAACCAGGCATCAACATGTATTGAATAAAAAAAATAAAGTAATACAAACCAATGTTTACTTAAACAATAGCCACCGACAGCAAGAGACACACAGATGGAAATCCAATAGCTTCTATCTCAGTGGGAGGTTTCATCTGAGGACCTTGATGGGGATGTGATTGGACTGCAGCACTCTAATTTACGTCATGGAGAATCTATCATGATGCCTTTTTTACTGCACTGCTGTGCCAAACTAGGTCTCCTATGAGAAACTGTTCTCAAGCAAGGGACAGGAAGGAAAGACTTTAGTTTGAAGGAGAGGAAAAAGAAGCAGAGTTTCAGGTACTGAAAAGACAGGCTAATTTGCAATAGTCTCCTGTCCTATGGACACGAGTAATGGCAATACCATGGGTATAACAAAATACCTTTGTATTTTTTGGAAGGATCTGGTAAAGGGGACAGCAGAGAAGCTACAGGGCATATTTGATGTGCAGTGCATATTGCCCTACAGGTTAAGGAAGGAACAGAATTGCATAATATTTTGCCAGTAAACGGCCTAAAATGTCCTTTTTTAGTGTCACTATTTCATTTCCAATGACAGAATGAAAGAGTGGAGAGAAGTTGCCCATTATAATGAGTGCAGAGCTCATTCTTTCACCCAGGGAATCTTTGTGTCAGCAAAACATATGGAGAAATCCTTGACAGAAAAAAGCCCTAGATGTAATGGAAAGTGCCAGCAGAGAATTCTATGATGCAAGCATAGTTTTCTGTTAAATTCTACCAGATGGTCTTCAAAGGCCTATAAAAGTGCTTTCCCATTATAAATCTTACAGAATTTTTCCTCCTAGGGCTAATCTTGTAATCACTAATCAGCTAAAGCTCCATGTGCTTCCCTTACCTTTGAGAACTCACGAAGGTGTTTTACTTCTAGTCCGCCTGGCCTTTTGAGGAAAGCAAATTCTTTATTATTGATCAGAAGGTAAATCTATTAAGGGAGGTAGCGTAACATTCTTTGCGAAGAGCAGCCAGGGCATGCTTGGGCATCTGGTAACGCACTGATTGTGCTAGGAGGTCCTTTACTTCCTATCACAGTATTTCTGTGATACCCCCGAACGGCATATTCATTTTCTCCCAGTCAGCTTTCACAATATAAAACCGTACAGGCTTTTGGCCAGGAGCTAGCAACCCTTGGTTCTCCTCCAGAATGATCCTTAACTCCTTTTGCTGATGTCGAAGAAGTCACTTAGGCTACCTTTGAACTGATCTGTGGGTGGGTGCAGTGGCACTTGGCAGGTTCTCTCGGTTCCCCCGGTTCACAGGCACTTGGTGCAGTGTCGGGAGTGCCCAGGGTACCCAAATATGGGTGAGAGTGCGAGTAGAGGCGCCTATGCACAATCTCCCAGTTGGGTAGACATGCCTCCTCTATTTCCTCCCCCCCCTCCATCTTAATTATCTCATCCTAGCTATCCTAGGATCCTGGAATCCATTTTAAGGCTCTGCTCTAGCCAGCAGCATACTGTTGGAGCTCTCTGTAATACTTGCTACGTGATGCCAGCAACAGTAGTGAAATCTCTGAAAAACTTAGTAGCTGCCACTTACAGACTTGCTGTATTCCCCAATACCTCTCATTTATTCTCTAAACTCTTAGGGACAGGTCTCTATCTCACCATTTGTCAATATAAGGTTTAGCATAACCTCAAGAGACAGCTGTGATACAAATACTTTTCAAATTACATCTTTTATTGTGGGAAATGTAAATTATTATTATTTAGGTCAAATTTTTCTTAAACTTTTTATTTTTTCTCTGGTAAAAAGAACTGTGTCACAACAGTAGGATATACAAATATTCACAGTAGGCGAAAAAAAGGAGGAAAATGCCTTTTAATAAAAATTTAATCTTACTGAAATGTAGCCAGTTACATTCAAGGCACATACCAGTCTCAGAATATTGTTATTTGTCAAAAGTTTTATGAAGTGCAGTTCCTTCATTGTATATAATTCTCTTGGTCCGTGCTGAGTAGCTAACAAATGTCAGTCATGATCCTAGCAAAAGCACTATGGTAAAATTGGCTTAGATTCTCACAGAGATTTACTAGCAAAAAGCACTGATGCAATTACTAACTTAGTTTTCTAGAGTTTTTAGTCTGATTATTCAACTATCTGATACCATCTATCACTCTCTATTATTATTTCACTTAAGAACTGATGCCATACATTCTGTTTAATTATCAAATTTGTTTGAATTTAGTCTTGCGAGTCCTGTTAAGATGGTTTCTGTATCTAACACAACTGTTTTTTTTGCTTCAGAAACAGCATGCCAGAGAGCAACGTTCTTGGTCTTTTACTAGGTGCTATTTATAGTGCCTTTTGGTGATAAGGATCAGTGGATAATGGATGGATTTTCATTTCTATGCTGATTATGGACACTTTTATTTAATTTTAAATGGTTTAAAAGGGTGTTTTTAACTGACTATACGTCCTGTCATTAAAGTACTGTGGTGGGTCGGCCCTGGCTGGACGCCAGGTGCCCCCCAAAGCCGCTCTGTCACTGTCCTCCTCAGCTGGGCAGGGGAGAGGAAATATAACAGGAAGCTCATGGGTCGCGATAAGGACAGGGAGATCAGTCAGCAATTACCGTAATGGGCAAAAGAGACTCGACTTGGGGAAATGAGTTTAATTTATTACCAATTGAGTCAGAGTAGGATAATAAGAAATAAATCCCAAACTTAAAACACCTTCCCCCCACCCCTCCCTTCTTCCCCGGCTCAACTTTACTCCTGAATTCTCTCCCTCCCCTCCCCAAGCGGCACAGGGGGACGGGGAATGGGGGCTGTGGTCAGTTCATCACACCCTGTCTCTGCCGCTCCTTCCTCCTCAGGGGAGGACTCCTCACACTCTGCCCCTGCTCCAGCTTGAGGTCCCACCCACAGGAGACCCTCCATGGACTTCTCCAACATGAGTCCTTCCCACGGGCTGCAGTTCTTCACGAACTGCTCCAGCCTGGGCCCCCCCACGGGTGCCGTCCTTCAGGAACAGGCTGCTCCAGCCTGGCCCCCGCGGGGTCCCAGGTCCTGCCAGCAAACCTGCTCCAGCCGGGGCTCCTCTCTCTCCCCACGGGCCCACAGGCCCTGCCAGGAGCCGGCCCCAGCACGGGCTGCCCACGGGGACACGGCCTCCTTCGGGCATCCCCCTGCTCCGGCGTGGGGCCCTCCCCGGGTGCGGGTGCAGATCTGCTCCCCCGTGGAGCTCCATGGCCGCAGGGGCACAGCCGGCCTCCCCGTGGGCTTCCCCAGGGGCTGCCGGGTAACCTCTGCTCCGGCGCCTGGAGCCCCTCTTCCCCTCCTGCTGCTCTGACTGTTAAATTACTGCTAATGTTTGGAACAAAAATGCAAGTGCTTAGACTTGCATTAATGAATGAGCAGTCTCTTCTGAACTACTATTTCTGTATGAAAACTATGTATATGTTGCTTAAACTGTGGAATAGCTATAATTTTTTACATGCTTGTTAGGAGACTGTGCTTAATGCTGAAGACTACAAGCTCAGCTTGAGTTAAATATATCTTTTTCTTTTTCAAGTCCTGGACATTATTTCCTGTTCTGTTAGTAATATGAAAATTATCTGTGGACTGCTGAGAAAAGGGGACTGAAATGTGAATGTTTACATTTGCACACATATAATACTTACTGCACAGCTTTTGATACGAATCCCTTGGTTTGGCTGGAGGCCAGTTCATTTCCTAACCTATCATAGAACAGCTGGAGGCCATGTGTAACTGCAAACTTGCCAAATCCAACATTTTTGGCTCATGGGAATTTGGATCAGAGAGAATGTGGCGGTCCAAGACTACTTCATAGAGAAGCATAATTTAGACATGGTTCCTGTAATCCTGTCAAAGACAGTCTGCATTATCACAGGCTGAAGGTTGTAGTTCTCACTAATCTGGAGAAAATATTGATTAAAAATATTATCTTAAAGATGAGCTTAGTTTGATAGAGCTTTCCCAGATTCAGAGGATGAGGTGGAGAAACAAAAAGACTTTTTAACAGATTAAAAAGTTCAATAAAAAGACAGGCATACTGTATTCTGGAAAAGGACAGATTTTCCGTTTTAGGTCTATGATGGAGCAAAGATTTTGCTGATGCTAAACTTAAAAACTAGTGGGTAGAAAACTGGATGTTCTCATCCCTGGTGACTCAGAAGAGAACAACATGATTCTTCTTTAAAAATTCTCATGTTTTTAATTAGTTTGAATATCTCTGTACAGGCAGTAATAAGATGAAGTAATGCCTTTCTCCTCTTGACATCTGCTGTGTGGAGTCTATTCCATGCAAACTTTCAGAATGTGACCTTCTTAAATGTATGCTGCAGTTTAGAATGTAGTAGAAAAGGTAATTTTTTGAACAGTTTTTGAAAGACATTGCTTTGGGAGTTCAGATTCTTGGCAAACTTCAGTGCATAGATACCAGTGTTATAGACACTTCAGAAATAGAAATAATACATCTAGATTACACAGATATTGGCCCAAAGGGCTGAGTGTTATTGCCAAACTCTGAAGTGAGAACAGGGCTATACAGATTCCCCATGCAGCTTGTGTTTAATTTTACAGGAGACGTTGGTTTAATTTTTCTAATGATCCCCAATATAGAAATTATGTTCTAATCAGTCCAGGAGTCCAAGAAATTTTGTGTACATGCCAGCAAAAGGATCTTCCAAATATGACATGGTTTTACTCAGTAGTAAAAATATCTAGAGCTTGATTAGAAGATAGTGTTGAGAGGTGTATGCTAAACTTTTATTACAGATTTTTACTACTGATAATCTCTAAGAAACAGGCAGTAGTCCCAACAACCTGTCTTTCCTTGAAGATAATCTTCTCGCATAATCTTCTGGTTTTACGTGTACTCTTCTTCAGGGTTAGGCAGTTGTCTCCCTGCATAGAATTCACAGGCCTGCACCAGACACCCAGGCTCCTGCTTTTTCCATGATGCTACATACTGTGAGCTAAAATTCATCTAAATGCAGGAACATTCACGAGTTTGGAGCACTCTCCAGAGGCCAGCTAGCCACAGCTGTAAGGTTGGCAAGACCTCTGCAGCTTCAGGGGGTCCAATCTCTTCTTGAGCACCGGTAAGTTACCCGGAGTGACCAGAGCTTGTTTTTTCCCTCTTTGAAACAGTGCTGCTCTTTTCTTGATTACTAGAGTATGTGGTGGAGTACATGACCGCTTGGGGAGCAGGTCCATATCTATGGATCACTTCACAGTTCGAAGGCAACCCTTGTACTTGCCACCTTTTGCTGCAGACTACATCATGCTAAGGAACTTATCCTGCTGAACCTGGGTTACTGTGTGAAAAAAATGATAGGAAACATTGGGGGAAAAGAGCTTGAATCTGTCACCTCGAACTGAGAAAATCCAACTGAAATGAGGTAGGCTTGACATACTGTCCCTGACTGCAGATATGTTCATGCCTTTTAAACTAGGTTGTTGTTGAATGAAAAACAGCAGCAGTATTACAGTCATCTTCATCACAGTTTGAGTATGTTCCTTCCTCTCCCTTTGATATACTTGCAAAATGACCTCAGAAGGGGAAATGCAGTCCTGAGCTGTCAGACTTTTCTGTGGAGGAATGAAGGTGTTTTGCCCCTTCTCTGTGAGGCTGCCTGGAGCTTTGTTTCATCACGAGAGCTTGCCATCCCCTTGCAAGGACTGCATCCCTGGGCTACCTGTCGCAGCTTCTGTGGCCCCAGAGTCAGCAGTCACCTCTTGTCACTGAGGTGCCACCGTGTTCCTCAAAGTGACTGCTTCACAAGACACCCTTTTTTAAGACACCTTCTGCTCCTCCCTTTTGATGTAACTTGGGATACATGAGAACTGGGAATGGGACACCTGTTTAGTGGCTTCAGTAATGTTCCTCCTCTACTCTGCAACATCCTGAAGACACCTCTGTTAGTCAATAGGAAGGAGGAAAAATGTACATACCTCTTAAGTATAGTTATCATGCTGGTATAAAGCTCACATCTAAGTGCTGTGAGGTATTAACCAAAGATCTCCAAATGCTTCAGATATCAAAAGCAACAAAACTGTGGTAACCTAATATTCAACACAGGATACTCAGGCTAGTCGCAAAGCTCTTTTTGAGCAGACTTGAGTGTTTCTTCAAAGTATCACATGGTGCCACATAGATCCACTTTTAATGGGAAGTTATAAAAAAAAATTCCACTCCTGCACATTTCACATTTGGCAATTAGCTTTTCTTTGCTATTACCTGAACTGCTGCTAAGGCAGATGGCACTGTCTAGTTCCTGTCATCAACTGATGAACTTCAGCTGTCTCCAAAAGATGCTATTTAAAGAGAGCTTCTGCAGGAAAAGAAAATGTGACCCTGTTGTGCCAGTGATAAAAATCTGTGTATTGGCTAATTGTCAGACAGACTAGCAATCACACAATGATGATGGGCACCTGTGCATTACTGGAAGTTAGCTACTAAATAGAACCATTTCTCTTCCTAAAGGGAGGAAAATAAATACACTGGTAGGTAGTTTTTTTTCAGAGCTCAAATGACATTGTCTATTATCAGGCCTTAATTTAATGGGATTTTGTTCCTTGTTCAGAATTAGTCCTATGCTGATTTTGTGAATAGATATTTCTTTTTTTCCAGAAATGTTTTATTCCATGGTACTTTCAAAATATAAGACAATATAAAAAAATTCTCCAGCTACACCTTTGGGACAGACAGGGTTCCAGGGCATGAGAAACAGAGAGTAAGGTCATGAATTGCCTCCTCTGGTCTTTGTGCTAGAATTGGTAGCTCTAATGCAGTGGAAAGAGACTTCTTGAAGGTGAACAGTTTGGCCTTTCTGCCAGAAATAGAGCGAGAGGTGATTTACAAATTGCAGAACATGCATGGGACCCTTGAGACTGCTGATCTCCAGATGAGTACTTGATTTGATTGTGCCAGTGAACAATCCTAATCCTATATGCTGAGTTTTACTTTATAAAAGGCTCTTATTACCCATGGAGAATCTTCTATTTTCAGACGCAGGTGCACTGCCTACACATCAGTATGTCAAATGAGAGGGAAATAATCCAAGGTTGTCACTGTCAATGTTCAATAAGAGATGAATATAAGATCCCTCAGAACACGTTGCATCATCCAAATAAATGATTTTTAAGACTATGTAATGAAAGTCTGGATACTTTTATACCGTTGATTGCGTTCTTTAGAGTCAGAAAGTGTTTGCAGACTTGAAAGACGTTTCTCATCTTCATTATTATTGTTTGCAGTAGTTACAGCCAGAGGTCTCAGTCCCATTGTACTAGGCATTGCAGGGAAGAAGAATGAAGACAGATATTTTTTCTGAAGGACTTTTACACCTAAGCTAGAAAATACTTTCTAAGAGGTAGAAAAATGTTGAATGTGTTCATTGTAAGTATTTGCATGTAAAAGAAGTTTTTTCCTCCTGCAGCTCAAAGACTGCAAGAGTGGAGGTCGAAGTCCTCTCCTATATACTTACAGAATCTCTACAAAGCTATTTTATGTGCAAATGTTTTACCCTAGATTTATCTTAGAAAATGCGAGAGGGCTATACATTTGGCTAGCATGTTCAGCTGCTAAACATTTAGTTAACACCATTTAATCAAGCTCCATAATTTACTATTATATTTAGTATTCTTTCTCTTGAACAGCACAGATCAATGATCATTATGAAGTTCGTGTGAAACACAGGTATGTGGTGTGGGACCAAATAGACTTTTTCCCTTTATCTAAAAAATGTTTATCACCTCTCCATCATTTTATATTTCCATAGTGGCTTAGGTTTTATGTGGGATGAGACCCACTGGATATGTCTGTGCTGCTCATAAAGAGTTATCCCTGAAGAGGTTTTGAATGCAATGTCCTCTGTGTCTTGCTTGTCTGCCATCCGAGTATCTGAAACACAGACTTGAGTGCGAGCAGTGTGCCTAGCAGCATACAAACCTGCCTGGCACACTGCCATGATTTGGTAGGCACAAATGTGCATGCAGGTTTGCTTTCCATTTGGGCCGAGGGTCTGGTTCTGAGGACAATTCTTAGGCAATTCCTGCCCCAAAGAGCAAATTAGATCAGCGGCAAAACAGATAACTGCAGTTATTCAGGAGAATAAGTGTTTAAATTTTTTTTCAAACTTAAATGGTGAAACTGAACACAAAGGGAAAATTTCATTTTTATTTCAGCTAAAGCCTTTGAAGAAAGAAAGTTTATTAAGAGGCAAATCTCCTTTGCTAAAAGAATAGATGTGACTTCATATGTGGAAGCTAAGCTCAAGGGGTGCCAGGTAAATTATTCTGAGGCTGCATAGTTCCTTGGCAGACTGGGGGACTCATTCTGATGGGGAAATAAAGACATTTGGGAAGACATTTCTAGAGCTGAGTACACTGGATTTCAAAATTCTCATGGTGAAGTTTACGCAGATCAGTACTATTTAGGTTCTAATTTGCCTTTCAAAAATTCTCTAGGATTGAATTTGCAAGGAGAAAAATTGATCACTTGCCTAGGCTTCACACCACAACCCCAAACTTCCAAACTGGCTAAAATCTCTCCTTTTCCATCAGCAGAGACAGAAGAATCTTTTTTCTGGGACTGCAGGCAATTTATGTCAGAAAAAAGGAAATTTGGTAAATGTGATTCTAGAGCTAGCCATGACAATACCTTAAACCAGAATGGGTTATAGTGGAAAATAGGGAGATGTCTAAAAATTGTCAACTTTCTTCTTGTACTGTGTCAAATATTTTGGATTATTGATTTTATCTTGACTAGGACCTAGGCAATTTGTATCGATAACTTGCCTTTGATTTTCAGTAGGATCCTTAATAAAGCATTCATTTCCTGTTGCCTTAATTCTTCAATGGGAAAAATTATAGTTACTTACAAGAATATTGTAAAGATAAATGGTATTAATCTTATGAGGCAGTACTGAGGAGGGCTGTACAGTTAGTTGGACAACAAATTATGAATTTGGTTAGAAATGCTATTTATGACAGTCCCCTCATTCAATGGAGTAGAAAAAAAATAGGTTAAAGTTTTTTGCAGATTCTGTAAAAGAAACCACAAAGTGCAATACTCAAACAAAATGGAAAGGTGCTCAGCTTAGAGAAGTGTTTGCTGTAAGTAGCTTTGCAAATTTAATGAGAAATATCCACGTAAGGGGGATTTTAATAAGCATTTTCTTGCTGAGTTCTACATTTCTGATTAATTTAAAATAAGTCATCCAGGTTTAATGTATCAAAAGACAGCTGCATTTCAACTCTCCTGTTGGATTTTTGCTAGGAATCATGATTTTTCTTTAAATACGTGCATTTGAATCTCAAGGACATATTAGTTCTATTATAAGAGTCTGTTTACATTTCCTGTACTATTTTTTTCTTCTTCACTTCTGCTTTGATTTGTGGTTTGATTGCATCAAATCTGGTAACTGTAATGGGCTAGAGAAATGGCTATCATTCTTTAAGTAAAAGCCTTAATTAAGAGTTATATTAACTAGCTTAAAATAAGATCAATGTTTCTATCAGTAGTGATATATGAAAATGTTTTAAGTTTTTCTTATGTCAGACTTTGATAGACTGTAAAATCAAGATTTTTTCCAAGCAACTGATAAGGTATAGTCTACTCCTCCTTATAAGAAGCAAAACTGTGTAGTCATACATATCTGAGAGTCAGAGAAGCACGGGTAAGTTAGCAGACTGGGAGTTTTATGCGAGTATATCCTGTGCTATTTGATGATAATTGGAGAGGCTGCTTTAACTTTACTTTTATCAGTATGTTGTGTTGTCGGCAGAATGTAAAGCATCTGTAGGACTTCTAACCTTTCAAAATTGGCTGCTTCACAA
Organism: Phaethon aethereus; assembly: GCF_964289735.1. Lineage (NCBI taxonomy): Eukaryota > Metazoa > Chordata > Aves > Phaethontiformes > Phaethontidae > Phaethon > Phaethon aethereus. The sequence goes on along the minus strand of NC_138578.1, from coordinate 64,067,685 downwards.
GCAAAATAATCATCTGGATAAAACCACCATTTAAGCTCCTGTTGTGTTGCTATTTCACTCCCTTGGAGAAGATAACATGGTAGGTTCAATTATCTGGTAGAAAATTGTCAAGAATTATGTTCTGAATGACAACTACTGTGTTAGCACTCTGTGATGGATTCTGAAAGGCTGATGGACATTTTAGAGTGAGCAAGAACATTTTCTCAAAGTATAAATTAAAACAAGTTATATGATTTTTAAAAACCTACTAGCAGTATGAAGAAACTATTGCTTAATTCTATATTCCTTGAGCCAAACGCCTGCTCTGGAATCATCCTATTTCCTCTGTAATAGCTAATCATACTAGAGAAACTAAATTGCATGTGTCCCTTTACTTAACTTTGTAGAACATATAGGCAATTATGGAAACTAAGAAAGGTTATACTGGCCATCAGTCATTCTACTTTTATACTTTATTCACCCTGTGGTGCCTTGTAATTGTTTCTTAAATGACCTTATTATGTTTGTGCAACATGGAAAATAGCTTACTTCAATCGCTTAAAAATTATTCAGATTCCATGTGTTTTATTCATTAATTTTTACATGCAGATTGCTTAAATTACTTATTATAAACTGTACTTCTGTGGGGTGCCTACACTAATTGGTAAGCCAAATTACCTACACCATTTTTTTCTTGTGGCAATGATGCCATAGCATATATTTATACCTTTGCCACTGGTGGGCCTGCACACACCGTAGCACTTCAGGCATTTTGGTATGTCTTGGAGCCTTAGGAAAAGGAAAGCAGTGCAGACCATGTGCATCTGACTTAATTTTCTGCCTGCATATTCTTTATCACATACCTCCTTCGGTTTTGCTCCTGCTTGCTCAGCTTAAAAACTTATTACATGTCCATTTCTGACAGGGCAGGATGAATTCTGCCCAGTAAAAAACCCACTGGACTAAATTACGGTCAGCGTGGGACTTTTTTACCATTAAGTCTATTACTTATGTTTCACCGTTATTTAGCTGAATAGATGGTATGCAATAACATCACTATAATGCGATTTAAATTTCTTTTCTTGTGTTACTCCAGTAGTGGTGAGAAAGACCGGTCTGTGAAATGGCAGTGGGTTCCATCTCAAGAACTGAGAGTCTGAAGTCACCTAAGCAGGTGACTTTATCTCCTTAGTGTCCTCCCCAAGCTTCCTGACACTACCAGCTATTAGACAAAGCCGTTCTGTGTGGGAAAGATAAACTGAAAACCACTGATGACATTATGCTGTGTAACTGGAGGTAATTAATGGTTGTACAACTAAGTACAATACCTTCAAAATGACCAGGGGGAGGGAATGCTCATCAGTTTTCTGAGTCAATGGTAGAAACAGATTTTTTTTTTTTTGTGAGGAAGGGTTTATTTTGTGGAGGATAATTCTGTAGTTCTTTTGTGACTGAGAGCTTGGGGCTTCCTGCTGTCAGTTTTCAAGTTAAACTTAACCTCTAGTAACAGAGAATATATTGCTTCTGGGGTGTCTGATCAGGAAAGCAACCTTCGCCTTCCCTCTCTCCCCAGGAGAGGAAGGTTGTAACAGCAAGAGCAAAATAACTTTTCTTCTTTTTGCACCAGTCTTACCACTCAGAACATGAGCACTAATTCGGCTTGGTGTGTATTGCAGCTATAATCACCGGTAGTCTGTCACTGAAACTAGAGATTTTGAAGGTGAGACATGCTTGTGGATTCCAGCATGGACCCTTTTTATTGAAGCTGTCCTGCTAGGCAGATGGGGATGCAGGGCTCAAGGTACTCAAGGTACTGGAATCGGTGGGCTAGCACTGCCAGTTCTCACCCGGGAGGCAGAAAGCACGCATTTGGCTTCTGCATTTTTTCCTACGCTCAGTGCCTTTACAGTGCAGAATACAGAGGCAGTCCTGAAAGGGGGAACCAGAGCCCAGGAAAGAGGGAGACAAGGGGGCAGGGAGAGAAAGAAACAGAGAAAGAAAGAAAAACGACTTCCCTTACCAGTTGCTCGTTTGCTTAATGTTCGCCTAATGGAAAACATTGAAAACATTACAAATTTTTCTTAGCCAGAGGTTAAGACTTGCTTGAGATTTCGCAGAAAAGACACTGACTGGACTCTAGTGTAAACTCTACACCTGGCAAAATCTAGTTTCAGGCAGACGTACCAGATGCATGAAACTGCTGACACAGGTGTTCACGACCACAACAGAAGTAGGATTTTACATGTAACTCTTTTTTCTTATTCCAGTGTTTATCATTTTTTAAACTTAACATAATGGGTTTGTGAACGGGTGCCGTTCCCAAGCACTTTAGTTTCTAAGACACTATGATAGCTGGGCTGGGACTCCAAATTTCACCTGCAGGACTGAGCATCTGAAAATCTAACACAGCGATGCTCGGTCCTTACAGGACAATGTTCTTTTCTAAATGTGGACTTTTTTTTTTTTTTTTAATTGGATTGTTACTGTAGAGTGGGACAAATCTGTCTAATTTCTGTGCAATGTTGGGATGCTTAATTTTTTATGTATCTGTTCTATCTGATAATTCATATGTACTTCTGAGAGGTATTGTGAGAACATGTTCTTGTATGTAGGTGCATGTTCTGGTATTATGGTGGTGGGGTAAGGGAACCCCATGAATATAAGATGATTGTTAATTTTCTGGAGTTATGTGGCAAAATAAAAATGAGTAGGATGAGATGGTCGTCCTTTTCATCCTCTTAGCTGCAGATGCTAATGATCAGATTTGTGCATTTATTTCTTCACTGAGCAGTTGGTGCCAGGAAGATATCTTGCAAATGTCTTCTGATGTGTGTTTACAAATTGCTGACAGAGAGGGTTTTACAAAGTTTAAGACATTAATTGCTCGGGTCATGGTTTCATCTTCACTTACAACCTATGTGCTTTTTAATATAGAACAGATTACTGTTTTGTAATAACTGTCCTGTTTTCTTTCTTTGATCATAATATTTTATTATTCTTGTATAATAGGATATAAAAATGTAGCAATATAATACATGACATAATTATATATGAACATAGGGTAATATACAATTATATATAATAAGATATATTTGCTGTATAATAAGATATCAAATAATACATCAGAGATTTAACACGGTCACTAGAAATATGACATACATCTTACTGTTGAAGCCAGGGGTCAGTAAACTAATATATAATATTTTAAAGTGTTACATGTTTTTAATGCAGCTTTTTTTATTTTGGATCAGAAGAAGTACTTTGAGTGTAAGCAAGAACACAGAAAGCAGAAACTTTGTCCATAAGAAAGAAAACTTCAAAAAAGAGATGAAAAAACATAAACTTACTTTCAAAAAGGCATAATATATTTTCTGAACAATATACGGTACCTTATCTTAATTGAATAGTTTTATCCTGCAACCATTTATGGAACAGCAGAGTACAGAATGAGGTAAAAACCTCACACATATTCTGTTTTCTTGGTCTAATTTGCAAAGCTTAGCAAATTAGATTCTGCAAGAAACAGTCAACCTTTGCCCTTCGCAGACTATTTATTATCTTCATTTTGAGATGAAACTACAATACCTTCTTACTCTTTTATTCATAGTCAAAGTGTTGAACAGTGACTTCTTTAGCATACAGCAAGAATAATACTGAAAAATAAGAAGAAAAGAAAAAGAAAAACAAGTACATAATTTGTGTTCTCAGAAGCCAGAAAATCGAGTGAAGCTGTACTACAAACACCAACTCAGAAGAAAATACAGAGTTGTTTAATCTGTTGAGAATTTGGCAGACAGTGAGTGAATACCCAGAAAGAACAGTTTCAGAATCTTTTCTGTCCAAAAAATGCAGGATTTGGCTGGTGTCACACAAGAAGACATGAGGTCTTTGCTTACAACCCTGCCCAGGAGGCATTGGACCAACAGTGCTTGAATTATAAGGACCTTTTTGTTCATTAGTCTGAAAGATAGTGATAGATATTTAGACTTTGTCTGCAGTGAGGACAGATTCTTCCCCACAGCTTTGCCCTGGGGATCCTTCACAGTGCAGTGTTCCTCTCCCTACTCATACTGTTGTCCAGCCTTTGCTACCTATTCATCATGAATAATACTTATTATTTGGCATGGTATTAACATCCCACCCCCATATCCCTCCCTATCCCTTTCCATCCCCAATCCTTTTAATACTATGGCAAAACTAAAGTTCTCCCTCACAATCTAAAACAGACAATAGAATATTCAAATTACTTACGATCAGTGTTTTTGAATATTTTTCCCCCTAGGATGCAGTTAAAAAATCACAAATTGAGTAGCTTGTGAGAAGCTGCTCACATATTCACAAAATATGCTGCACAGGCTAAAACAATTTTTAAAAGCCTGAAAAGGCACACAACTCTCCCTAAAACTCATTGTCTTTTTATCCTGTAGATTATTATTTATTTTCCTCTTTGTCCAGTTGCCAATGCATTTTCCAAGTGATAGAGATTCTAATATTTCTCTTAGAGGAGTAACAAGGTGAATAATTCCCCAGTCGGGATGGTTTCCCTCCCTGATATTTAGCAAAATAATCAAACAAAACACCCTCCTTGATTTTATCTCATTATTCTTCCTGGAGCTATAACCCTTTTTTGTCCCTTGGAATAGTGCCTCTCCTTCTGCAACGCTTTCCCATGAAAAATTTGTAGGTTATTATTGCTCTCCTTAGTTGTTGCTTAGCTAAGTGATATATATTTGACAGACTGTAATTGCATGAGCCCTTGGGAAGTGAAACTGCCAAGTTGCGCACAGCTCTATTTGGGATACGTATTACAAGGTGTGTCAAATGTAGCCAGATGTAGTGCATAAACAAGAGGAAAAAACTCAAACACTGAATAAAAGAAGAGAGAGGGAAAGATATGTGTGTGTGTGTATATATATATATATTTTAAGCCAGTTATAAAAATCTCAGTTATTGTCTAAAGTTTTCTAAAGGTCACTAGTGGAAGCACACATGCACCACACTAGATTCACAAGCACTTGTACATTCACTGTACCGGCACGGCCCCTCGGTCCGTCCAACACCCCTGCCCAGATCCGGGCCCTCTTACCTGCCCCACAGGTCTCCTACGCGCAGGCTGCTCCTGCGTGAGGTTTGCCAGTGAATGCACACACCCCACGGGCATGATTTGGGGAGGCACAGGCACTGCCCACCCTCAGCAGCCAGCAGCAGGCACACGGGCTGCGACCCAAGCTCTAGCTCCAGCCGCCGTGCCGAGCCCCTCGCGCTCCTCACTCATGCCTGCCCCGCTCACCCAGTAGCTGGTTTTCGGGACACACAGCATCCCCACTCCAGTGGCTGGGGCCGAGACCTCCACTCACTCCGGTGGGTGGCACAGAGGTCCAAAAGAGACTTCTGGTGTGACTCCAGCTCCTGGCCCCAAATCTGCTCGCTCCGGTCCCACCGGCAGCTGGCACCTAGTCCTTGCGGCACTCACACAGACACAGGGTAGGGAGCGAGAGTACACAGAGAGATCGTTCAGAAAGGATTTAGTCAGGAGACAAGACTGTGATGATCAGGCACAGGGCTGGGTCAGACAAGCATGTTGACCAGCTGTGGTTTACATGCAGCCATTCTCCTTGTATCTGTCTAATCCCCTCTTCCTCCTTTATCTCCTTGCTCTAAACTTTCCTTCATAAATTTTGCATAGTCCCACAGAACTATCTAAGTACCCATGTTTCCCCCTTCTGGTCAGTTAAAAAGTACAGGCTGATCCTCCCCAAAGCTGTGCCTGGAGTTTCTTAATGGTCCAGCAATCAGTAGCTGAAGAGTTTTGGTCTTTGCCATTGACTCTATTATCCTTTGTCTACTATGTTTGTCTTTCTGTGTTATCCCTTCCCCCTTCACTTATTATCTCCTTTTGCATTGAAAAGGTCCTTAATCAGATAACCTTGTGAAGCAGATGTTCTTACCTTCCACACACCCTTGCAGAAGTCAGTACAGTGAATCTCAGAAAATGAAAAAAGCCCTGAAAAGTGAGTAAACTGCAAGACGGGTGAAGTGAGAGGCAAAGAAAGATTTGAAGCGAAGGGGAAATGGCATTTATAAAGCAGTATTTAATACCAGTTTCAGGTATTAAAAAATAACAGAACAACAAAAAAGAGCCTGGTCATCCCATAGATCAAAGAAATGAAAGCCTGAAATTCTTGTAGATTGTGTATGGTTTTAAATAAAATATTTGGTGTTATTCTTATTTGCCTATTAATGCTATAGTAATTAGAAGGTCATCCATATCAGACATTACTTTCTGATTTTTTTCCTGCAAAGCCCGGAGGTAAAAAGGATTCACCTGACCAAATGTAATCATCTACAGCTCAGCTATTCATCCTGGGCTTCCCCTGTCTGTGGGGAGAAATAGGCACTTCTTGGGTGCAGCATATCTCATCCTAAAATAGACTTCTAAAATAGATCAGAAGAGCCATGCTTTAAAATTGCCTAATCTTCTTCATTGACTATAAAGTCAGCCTAGGGGGTTAGCTGAGATGTAGATGTCTACATTCTACACATATTAAATTAGGTGAGATGAATCCCACCCTTCATCTATTTTTCAAAGAACGTAACTTGAGATTGTCACATAAGGATATGAATATGAGAGATGGGGCTTCAAGAAAAGCATTAAATATTACAAGAATGGTGGTAAGACTGTGAGAACTGGTAATAACACTTATGCACAGTAGTGACCTGATGTTGCCAGGGTCATACACGTATGATTGTGTGCTATTGGAAATGAGCAAAGAATGTGTGAATAGTGTGTGCTATGTTTAAAAAAAAGTTTAATAAGATAGTAGAACAAAATGTAACACCAGAGCTAGAGAAATAAACAAGTGCTTTCCTCTCTACTAATTCCTTCTCCATTGTTACTTCAAAGTCCAAGCTTTTGTCCTCAGCACTGAAAGCTTGTATAAGTCCTCTCCTCTTCCTCAACTCTGCTTCAAACACAGGAGCAAAAAGCTAACAGACATAAACTGAAAAGCTGAGAAACTTATAGCGTAAAGAAGTAATTCAAAGAACTAGAAGGAAAAAAGAAATGAGGGGGGAGGGGGAGGAGGAGGAGGAGGAGAGAACAAAGAGAGGACAATGGAAGAAGGACAAGGGAAACATTCTCTAGGCAGTATTGTCTGCCTACATATAAATCAGATTTCTGGTGACTAATACAATAGACTCTTCCCAGCTTGCTGAAGTTGTCACTTGACCACTTCATTGTCTTTTATATTTTGCTTTCTCCTGTCCTATATTTTTCTCTTTTCTACTTTCTTCCCGTCTATAATTCCTGTATGCTTTCTAACACCATAATATTTAACAGCCTCTGTCAGTCTGTCTACCCTTTGCTGCCAATTGCTATTGTTTTTACCTCACTCCAGCTAAGCTCATTGAGTTGCTTTGGAAAGAGCTCAACCTCCTATCCATACCTCTGGAGGCAGAGCAACAAAACAGGGAGAGCTGCGGAGAGAGGCAGCAGCCAGCAGCAAGGGAAGTCTGGGCCAATGGAAATGTACAAAAACCTATATAATTTAAATGAGGAAGGCACAAGGCAGGGAAGAAGCAAAGCAATTCTTTTGTAATCAGCACAGAAACCATGAGTAGTGTGCCAGTTATAACAATGAACTGGAAAAAAGAGTACTGACTGGAGGTTAGCTCTGTTAATTATCAGAATTGAAAATGACATGAACAGCCAAAAGTGTGGAAAAAGGGGAAGCTGCAGTGTCTCAGACACCTGCTTTTCTTAATCCACTTTCATTTGGAAATAAAAATGCTTCCTTTTCAGTCCAATACATATAAAAAAGTAGGAACAGGTGACTGATTTGATGACTAAAACTAAATTTGGGGGCAATCATTCTCACACAGGCTGTCATGAGAGTTGCTCTTTCCTTCAGATGCTGATTTTCTATGTCATGTTGATGCCCCCATGGTGCTCGTGAAGTTTGGCTCCCCATTGTACTATCCTTGCACAAACAGAGAAGAAGAAACAATCTCCATGCCAAAGAGCTTGCTCTAAGCAAGCCTACTGTGGGAGATTTTTTTTCCATAATGAGCACATGTGTCTTTGTGCTGCTCAGGTTTGTGTTAGGTTACTAAATCATTCTCCCAGTCTCCCACTTTCTCTCTAGGTAACATCATGGATTTTGGAAAGGAGCTTTGGCCTTCATCAAAGTTATGCTACATTTGAAGTGTAGCCAGAGCTCTCTTTTAAATGTGAGGAGTTTTAGGAATGAGTGTTTCTGTACTGAGCAATAATGAGTTCCAGCTGAGAGGCCAGAGAGTCAGAGGATGATGGTGAAGACCAAAAAGCTTCAATGCTATCCTGCATCATGGCAACAAACTGAAGTAATGGGGGACTGGGATGCAGATGAGCAGTACTGAAGAGGTGCACGCTGACAGATACCACTCAAAATTAGTGAGACATATCAGGGTAGAACCTGTTCAGAGGAGAGAGTATGATGAAGGAAAACAATGAGTGGTTTTGAAAGAAAGAATTAAACATGAAAACAGAGAAATACTGTTGGCAGGTGGAAATCCACTTAGAGCAGGTTTATTAAGAAGAGATTGACTAGGAACTTAACTTTTACTTTTTTTTTCCCCTTCAGGACTATTTTTGGTACTCAGGAGGGATAGATTTATAATCTGCTACTTGCTTTTTTGAGTGTGAAAGAGTAATCTGATATCCCAGTTTATGTTTTTATCTCCTTTTTCAAATCAACACTGATTGCTTGGGGAAACTAAAAAATATACCTTGACAAATGTAAGAAATTAAATTTTACTTTTCTGGAGATCTGAGACTCCAAGAAGTTAGTTAGTGTGTATTCTGAGGTATTCAGATATTTCTGAAGGCTAGTGGAGTAAATTACTGACCATAATTTTCTTCAAAATCTTTGTGAAAAGCTTTTTCTTACCATTGTCAAGACAAAAATAAATGCTCTCTGAAGATGTAGCAAATCTTATACCATTTGGAATCATAACAACAGCTACTTTATATAAAAACATGAAAATAAGTATAGAATAGTCAAATACCTAAAATTGAAAATATCTGAATATAAGGTTATATGTGGTATCTGTTATAAACTTTTTACTTAATAACTCCCATGGTTATTTAAAAACTCCTCTATAAGTGTGAGATTCACTCAGTTGTTTGAGTTAAATTTCAATGTACTCAAATACATATAATAAAAGCAGTAGGACTTAGGTTCAGAGAAAAAGTCTTGATGACAATTTATTCAAAGCAATTGATTCTCTTCAGTATGTTACTCCATATGTAAAGTTTTCACGCAGCTTTTTTGAATTAAAACCAATGAGAAAAGCAAGCAGGTGAGAGTTGCAAACTGATAAATAAATTGCTGACATTAGGAACATTTCTTTTAGAAGGGGAAAAAATAAAAAGTGTGCGTTCAATTTCTGTAGTACAGGCTCAGTTTGACTCTTTCCATGCTGTTGTACTCAATCATACGCTGTAAATCTGTGGAACAGTAGCTGTAAAAAAATAATGTTGCAGTAAGCCTGTATATTTCTTTCAAACAAAGCATTCTTAGCAAGAAATATACTGATTTAATGTAAAGGGAAAAAAAGAATGAACACTCACAGTTTGTGGCTCTACTGTTCCACAAAGCCCTGGAAAGGACCCCTGTATAATTTCTCAGTCCCTTGTATGGTCTATTCCTTATTCCCTGAATGGAATTATTCATGGATGAAAAGGCAACACTCCTGCCTCCTCTTTTGTCTGCCTTCCTCCTCCTTGCCCTAGTTGCTCTCTCATATATAGAACTCTAATTCTAACCCAGAAATTAGATTTTCTTTTGACTAAGATGCCCAGAGTTCTTGCTTGTACATTAGAGCTGAATCTGAGTACCTCATGCAAAACAAAGCATTTTTGTATTGAGTCTTTTGCAGTATCACAGCTCATTCTGCATAGAAACTGATGCAAGATCGCTGGATGTCAGTCAGAAGCTTTTCTGTTCTGCAGTGCTCTTCGAGCTTATTAAACACCTGAATCCAAAAGGTACCGATCTGTAAACTGCTGCTTTATGAATAACATGGATACAGTAGTCTTCTGCTGACCCAGATTTCTCTTTTTCAGTTTGCATTTGCAGGCACCGTCTGTGGAAGTCGCTGTCTCTTCCCATCATTGGAGGGCTACGGCTCTTTCGATAAGCCACTGCACCTCTGCACTTTTTGATAATCCATAACACTATGCAGTGGGCTGGGCATTGATAAGACATTGCTCTGTGAACTCCATATTGGCAAGGTGGGGGGGGTACCCTTTTTATAACCCCTAGCTAAGGCAGCATGTGCAGCAGTTTTGTTGTATCTATCATAAAAGAGAATGATTTGAAGGTTACCTCTGTCATATCTATTAAAATCACTTACAACCTACTTCAATTATCGCAGCAACTTGCAGCTGAGAGTTACGTTATCATGCAGAGAAGAAAATGGGTACAGAGGACCAATAGAAAAGAATAAGCGTGACTCTCACAAATGCAAAACATAGCAGAACAAAAAATGATAATTTCTGACTCTATATTTAAGCAGAAGAGATGAATTCTTAAGCAGTGCAGAGAGCTGTTTTTCTACCATTACCCCCACCCCGCCCCAAAATTATCAAGAAACAGATTAAAGGTGATCCAGTAGCCACTAATTTGTGTTCCTTCTCTCCATTTGCATGTAAAATTTACTTTTTTTTTTTTTAGGTGCTCATAAATGCAGAAGAAAGACATTCTGTCTCTGTTCGTGCACCCTTCATCATTGCATCTTATAACTGCCTGGTTGTGGAGGGATGAGGTCAGGAAGGCCAAGGCAAAGCCAGAGCTGAACTTGGCAAGGGATGCAAAGAATAGTAAGAAGGACTTCCACAGGTATGTATGTCAGACAGAAAGGAAGGTGAAAGAAAGCGTACTCCCCTTGATGACCAAGACTGGCAAACTGGTAACAACGGGTGAGGAGAAGGCTGAGGTACTCAATGACTTCTTTGCCTCAGTCTTCACTGGCAGTGTCTCTTCCCACACCTCTCAAGGGGGCGGACTGCAAGATGGAGACTGGAGGAGCAAAGTCCCTCCCACTGTAAGAGAAGATCAGGTTCAAGACCACCTGAGGAACCTGAACATGCACAGGTCTATGGGACCTGACGAGATGCATTCCAGAGTTCTGAGGGAATTCGTTGAGGTAGCTGCCAAGCCCATCTCCATGATATCTGAGAAGTCCTGGCAGTCAAGTGAAGTCCCTGAAGACTGTAAAAAAGGTAACATAGCACCCATCTTTAAAAAAGGGTAGCAGGAAGGACCCTGGTAACTACTGACCCGTCAGCCTTACCTCTGTGCCTGGGAAGATCATGGAAGAAATCCTCCTAGAAGCTTTGCTAAGGCACGTGGAGGACAGAGAGGTGATTCCAGGCAGCCAGCATGGCTTCACCAAGGGTCAGTCTTGCCTGATCGACCTAGTGGCCTTCTAGGATGGAGTGACCACATTAGTGGACAAAGGAAGAGCTACTGATGTTGTCTATCTGGACTTCTTAAGGCCTTTGGCATGGTCTTCCAAACATCCTGCTTGCTGAATCGGAGTGATACGGATTTGATGGGTGGACTGTTCAGTGGATGAGGAATTGGTTGGATGGTCGCATCCAGAGGGTAGTGGTCAATGGCTCAATGTCCAGATGGTGACTGGTGACAAGCGATGTCCCTCAGGGGTCCATACTGGGACAAGTACTCTTTAATATCTTCATCAATGACATAGTGGGATCGAGTGCACCCTCAGCAAATTTGCAGATGACACCCAGCTGAGTGGTGCAGTTGAAATGCTTGAGGGACAGGATGCCATCCAGAGGGACCTGGACAAGCTTGAGAAGTGGGCCCACATGTGAACCTCATGATGTTCAACAAGGCCAAGTGCAGGGTCCTGCACCTGGGTCAGGGCGACTCCCGGTATCAGTACAGGCTGGGGGCTGAAGGGATCGAGAGCAGCCCTGCTGAGAAGGACTTGGGGGTACTGGGGGATGAAAAGCTGGACATGATCTGACAATGTGTGCTCGTCGCCCAGAAGGCTGATCGTATCTTGGTGTGCATCCAAAGCAGCGTGGCCAGCAGGTCGAGGGAGGGGATTCTGCCCCTCTGTTCTACTCTGGTGAGACCCCACCTGGAGTCCTGCATCCAGCTCTGGACCCCTCAGCACAGGAAAGACATCGACCTGTTGGCGTGGGTCCAGAGCAGGGTCACAAAAATGATTAGGGGGATGGAACAGCTCTCCTCTGAGGGCAGGCCGAGACAGTTTGGGTTGGTCAGCATGGAGAAGAGAAGGCTCTGGGGAGACCTTCTTGCAGCCTTCCGGTACTTAAAGGGGGGTTATAAGAAAGATGGGGATAGACTTTTTAGCAGGGCCTGTAGCAATAGGCCAAGGGGTAATAGTTTTAAACTAAAAGAAGGCAGATTTTGACTAGATATAAGGAAGAAGTTTTTCCCAATGAGGGTGGTGAAACACTGGCACAGGTTGCCCAGAGAGGTGGTAGATACCCCATTGCTATAAACTTTCAAGGTCAGGTTGGACGGGGCTCTGAGCAACGTGATCTAGTTGAAGATGTGCCTGCTCATTGCAGGGTGGTTGGGCTAGACGGTCTTTAAAGGTTCCTTCCAACCCAAAGAGCCTGTGGTTCTATGATAAGTCAGCGTCTGGATAACTGTAAGATACAACGCAGAGTAGAAGCAAGAGGCCGCTTTAACTACCAGGTGCAATTTCTCTTTCTGTAAAAATAAAGTCATTAAGCTATAGAAATCTTTGGTGTGTTACATTGTAGCTACTAAATGTTTTCTTGGGAGTAAGGGAGACTGGGGAAAATTGTGGAAGAGAGATATATGGTGGTGGCTTCTAAATGTGTAGAAAAAACATCTAGCACAAGATAATGGTTGAAGGTTGGAAATGGTATTTTTGAGAATTGTGGAGGAAAATTCTGAAGTTATTTGTGCTGCTTTTCTTGTCCAAGATGTACACACCCTTTATACCCACAGAGACGTTTCTCAGGAACTTACAGCTGTGAGTGGGGAAACTCCTTACCAGCCATGTCCCTCTGCTCAAAGAGGAATGAGTTAATTCTAAAGCAAAAAGTCTATTAACATAGTTCCCAGCACATGGGTACCTGAGATGTTACTGTAGAAAGAGTTTTAGTGACAAAGAGGCTTTGGTCTATATTGGATTAGATCATCATATATCAAATTATGATGTGACAAATCTGTCTGGGTTCAAACCCAGAGTGCTGGTTCTGTCTCTGGCTCCAGTGCCTTGATCTCTAAGGAATTCCTTATGGGCCACCTTACTCCTGAAAATATTAAGACTGGAGAGAAAAAAAACCAAACCAAACCTTTTAAGAATGTTTATTTAACTCCATTGCCTATAAAGGGATCTGATTGCTGTGTATCAGATAAAGGAACCTACATCATATATAGGAGAGAGGAGTACCTCCCAACTGTGTTTTCACAGCAATACATACATGAAGACAAAGGCTTTGAACATGAGCTTGCTGTACTTCAAGCAAACTATTCCACTTCTGTGCAAAGCATGTCTGATTTGTCAGATATAACCTTTCATTGATTACATTACTGCATTACATAGCCAGTACATTATTGTTCCTATGGAGAAAACCAGGCAGAATTCCCATAAGAGGAATGAGAGAAGGTAGTTCTGTGGGAAATATTGTACATCCTAAAATGGTAAATGGTCCTCTTGGCATTTGTTTTTTAGGATAGCTCTGGCTGGAATATCTGTAGAGTATATCCCCAGTGTTTGTCACCGATCCCAGAGGACAGAGGTAGGTTTATGTGGCAGAACAAGGTAAACACCTTGTCTTTTTCGTTGTTATTTTTCAGAGCCATAGTTATCATATATTCAGGCTTCTGTCAGGATTAGAAGATTTGAGTCACTTTATTGTAAACTTCTACTATAATAATTATATATTACAACATATAGAAACACAATTCATACAATTATTATTAGCAGAGGCTGCCTATTTCTTTCATCAGATCCACTGCATATGATATAAACCTGTATTACATGAAAAGATCAAAATATTTGCTCTCTCTCCAAAGGCAGTGTTAGAGTCATACATAAATACATCTAAGCATAATGTGAAATCTGGGCTGATGTTTGGATGTTACCTACATTTTTATATTGATCTGCCTGATTATTTTTCATTATTTGAAACTACAGCAAATATGAAAACTCTAAATCTCTTCTGTCCCCAAAGCTTTTGAACTGAAAAAAAGGAAAAAAATACTGAAAGGAGCAGAATTTCTGGATATGGAAAGCTTTTAAAACTGATTATAAGTCTTTCATTGCTAAAAGATTTAAAATGAAAAGGTCAGCAGTGTGTGTTTTTTTCCTAAACGCATGAACTTTAATGGGTGTCAGTCTGATTTTACCAATTTCCTATAATATAGTGGTAAAGCAAAGGGAAGACGCAAGGTTAATTCCAAATAGCACTGTGTTGAATTCTATTAATAAAAAGTAAGATTGGGTTGTATTAGAGAAACCATGTCTTTTTAGAATACAGATTTCTGTTAATTGCAAATGTATTCACATTGTTCTCTAAAGAAGAGCTGGTTATAGAGCTCAAAATCACATTATGATCTGAAGCTAACAGTAACGAAATGAAGTAAAGAAATTATCCATCCTTTTCAGCTATAAAAAAATTCTATATTCAGTGTACCCGAGCTTCCTTTTCTCTCCTTTAGGATTTTGAATCGCTAAGGAACAACAAGTAATGATATGTAGTATGGGAAGAATTAAAATGTAACTTCCCACTAGTTCTAGATTACTATTTATTACTCTTTTCAGTTCCTATTCTTACTGTTCTGTTAAATGTCTGGCAGCTTTCATGAGCAAGTAAGCTGATTAAATCACAAAACACTTTTCATTACTTTTTCTGGAATCAGTGAATAATTTCTGCAGCACATTTTTAGGGCATGTTATGTGAATATTTGCATTGTGACAACATGCCAACTTTGTTGTTCAGTTCACTCTACAGTCATAAACAATGAAGAGAGATTCTATACCAATAAACTTAAACCCAAATATAGAGTATGTATATTTTATATATATATGATATATAAATATAAAAAGATCACTTGCTATTAATTGGTCAAAATCTTTTTCTGTCAGGAATCGGATTCTTAATATGTGTCTCCTGACATCCATCCCAATTTACTATGTGGTGCTGTGCGCTACGACTTCTTTGTGCCCTCAGGTGGTTGTGTTTCAATAATAGAAGAATTGTTCCTTGTGTGTACTGTATTGATGTTTGTAAAATGTTTAGAGTTTCTCTGAGGTGGAAGCTGCTATGCCAGTATAAAATCCAGACTATTAATGTACAATTAAACTTCAGACCTGGATTTACCAGAAGAATCTAAGACTGAATCCTCCTTGATAAAGTCTCCATTAATCTTGCACTAACAGAGATACATATGCCCTGCCGTGTCTTGATTCATTAACATGATTTCCATAATGACATACCTGGAATGAAAAAGTTCACCTTTCCACTCAGTAAATGAGTTGGAACAAATGTAGAGAACATTGACCTTACAGAGAGGCTTCTGGGTGATTAAATTGTTGAAACCATGTCAGTAAGTGCATTAGCCACTATAGAAACTTCCCTGTGGTGCTAATGAAGGAGAGAGGATAAAGATCTCTGTAAACCAATTGTCCATGTGCTTCCATCTGGCTAAGACAGAATGGAAAAATTAAAAGGAGTTTATCTAATCACAAGTCCTTACTTTTTTCCTCCACTCTGCTGCTGTGAAATAAAAATAAAAAACGGTGCCAAGATTGTGAATCAAAAGGCTTTTTAAATCACACACAAACACTCAGATATACTTAATTCATCTGCTGCATTGGTTTTTCAGAGACCTGATCAGTGGAAATTCCAAGGTGTTATGGTGAAGGGGACCATATAAAAGCTTGGCAGATAGATAGGACTGGTAGTTTTCAAGTCTTTGAAAAAAACTTTACCTTTCAATACATCTGTACCACGTATCTTCCCGTAGATCTAGTAAAGGACAGAGGACTTTTAGGGGGAGTTAAAGAACATAGAAAGCAGAACAGCTTTTCACTGGCACTTTTAATACATTATCCTTTCTAAGCTTAGCTTCCTGTTTGCCGATCTACAGTTCTCTGCATAATTCAGTGCCCAGCAAGAAGTTCTGCATGCCTGTGCACAGAATATTAAATTACAGTCTAATACAAAAGGGAATCTGTCCCAGTGCACACGAAGACTGGGGTGTTTTCTATGCTGTGCTGCTCTCTCTCAGCTTATAAGCCTACTAAAATCATACAAAGACATGGCAATAGCAAATTCACAGGTTCAGTCTTTTAAAAGCTCACAATGGATATAACAAAATGTTCATGAAAGAGTGCTAACAGAGGTTTTCCAAAATCGATTTTTCTTATTCTCTCTGACCACATCTCAGTCAGAACGATACCCTTGTGACCTACAAAACGTCTGAGAGAATAAAAATGCAGCAGCAGCTGAGCAAAGAGCAGAACTTTCCAAGTCAGGAAAAAAGGCAAAAAAAAGCAGGAGAAACAGGACAAAGTGTCTAACTAAATCATATTCTACAATGTAACTTTACTATGGCTGAAAAGTTTCAGTCTTCCTAATGTTAACATTTCTTTTCTGCCACATAATAACTTGTACCATGCCAAATAATTAATCTTCTAGAAAATATATTCTTGTATGAGACATACTTGCATGATGTAATTCATATGGTCCAAGATTATTGGTTGCTCCATGAAGAGCTGAACTAATGAAGTCTTTTTTCTTATAATTTCTGTCTTTTGTCTCTAACCTTTTCCAGCTGAGTTCTCTGTCATGTCATCTATGATATCGCTTACAGGCAAGAGACAGCAATGCTATACCTAGTCTGGAACTATCTGCGTGCTGATCAGCCAGCCAGGATGCACTTGCTGACTCGCTAGAAAGCTGCTGCCAAATGGAGTGTATACCGGCAGAAATCTGTTTGTCTTTCTCTCAGCAGGACGGCAATTTATGCCCTACCCTTCCCTCTAACTGCTGATTTTCACAATACTTGGAAGGAACATAATTATCTTCAATACTTCTCTTTCATATGTAGCCAAATACAGACAGTAGGGTTTGGAGATTATGAAGGGCAGGGGAAGAACAGGCAGATAGCCAGGCAGAGTTAAATATGGTATATCACATTTGTAATGTTTGTAGTGTCCAGTTTGTTTCCTTTAGGAAAACCAGAAAAAAACCCCAAACAAAACCCACCTAGAACTATTGGTGGAGGATGATTGTCTAAAGAGCAACATAGGAAATGCAAATGGTAGATTTCTACTCTGATAAAGGTATTTTTATCAGAAAATAGAGAGGAGTTTATATTTATCCATTTACTGAAGCTGTTCCTTTTTTACAGATCTGCTGTTTGCCTGTCACCAGAATGATTTCCTTTAATTTTTCAAGGCTGCTCTACAGAGGGGACAATTAAGCTGTAGATCGTGGATACAGTTGTTTCAGGAGCAGCCTTAAAGGCCTTCTGTTCCCTACCCCTGCACTGCTTCACATTCACACAACTGGCTGCATTAGGATTAGCCATCTTGTTGGCACAGGAAAAAAATGGGTTGTTTTGCCCCGGATCAGTTACTGATCCAGTTTACTGCAGAACTCCAGGGCAATTATTCTGGTACAAGTGGACCACATGTCCTGAGTACCTTTTGTGCCACGGGGCAAGGGAGGAAAGGAATAGTTGTGACGGAGGAAAAGAACAACACGTCCTTAAATTGGCTTTCCTACTGAGCTCCTTGTACCCAGAAGTACAGCTGTAGGAGTTGTTAAGGTGGTATTAATTTGAACCGAATAATTTTAGCATGCTGCACACTTAAAGTGAAAGGAAATTCATTTTAATTCATCCTGTTTTAATAGACTTTACATTGCTGGGTACATCCTGAAGTCTTTGCTCATACTAAAAGACAACTAACTTTGTTGTTTAGCTAATGGTACCTGCTGTCGTTCACTAGTCATGTGATCATCAAAACAATGCTTTGCAGGAGAAACCCTATGGTGGTTAATAAACCTGGTAAATAAAGCTCATGTGGCCTGAAGGAAAGTGAAATTAAAAAAAAAAAAATCAATATCTTTTGCATTTGGTCCTATAATCACAATGTCCTGTCAAGCGAGAAATTAATCATTATGGCCAAAGTAGTAGAAATCAGTTCATTTAATGTTTTTGTCACTTGCCATTGACAAACAGTAATGTTTAGGAGTGTGCATCTTAGTATGACTGTTCCTAGCTATAGGCTAAGAATTAGCTTTTGCATAAAAATTCTACATGATTTCTGGTTCAGAGGGTAACACAGATAAAGCCCATAAAAATGTTGTTTCAAGCATAAGTGTCTTGTTTAACAGTAAACGTCGGTGCAAATGAAAACTGCAAATAGACATCTGGGAATAACAGCACAAAAATCACATGCTGTGTAGTTGTCCTTCACATTGTGTCTCTGGCTGGTCTGTGTCAGTTATGCTGTGCCACAGTCAAGAAGTCAAATACTTATCGAAACAAAAAAAGCATTTTTATTGGCACCTATACACTTACCTTCTATTACAGAATTATGTACCAGTGAGGTGAAGCAATTAATTGCATTCTCTCCCAGCACCCGTAGACCTACAGCAATACGTTTCACACGAAATAGCCGAGATATAATCAATACAGCTTATGTTTTGTATGTAAATGGTTGTTGAAAATATATTGCTTACTTTAGTGGTAGTTTTGGAAGGGGAAAACTTTGTTCAGGAAAAACAGCTGTACTCACTGTGCCCCAGAACACTAGGTGCCTTAACCAGGTCTGGGGCTTTAGGAGGGAAGATCTGCTGAGAGCGTGATAGCACAGGAGCTGCAGAGTTCTAAGGCTCTGGGAGGCCTCTCTACAGTTTTAGGCAGTACCTTCCATCTGTCTACATTATGTCAGGAATCATTGCTTGCAAATGCTTGATATTGGAGAGATCTAAAAATATGTCTATCTCTGCTCCAGGGCTGCCAGTTGTATGTTGAATCTCTTTAAGATTCACCCAATGAGACTACGTAATTAAATGCCAGCAAACTTGCCTAAGGGTAATAAAATCCAGTTGTCATTTTTTCAATATTTTCAAGTACCTTGTGTGATTGAAATGAACTATCTTTTCTCGTGTAGAGAGAGACTTGCATGTTTATGAATTGTGTGAAAGTTAGTCAATCTGATAGTCATTACTAATAAATGTGTGTGTATAGCTAAAGTATCTATAGAATCGAATAGCTGAAACAATAGATGCGCCCACTGAAAACATAGGACTTCTCAGCCCAAAGACAACTTCAGAGCTTTTCTTAGCTGGGCACAGAGTGGTGACATTGCTCGGTAAAAGTGAGTGTATCTGTCTCAGAGAGAAACACGAGAAAAGGCAGAGAAGTGGAGAGAAAAACATTTGAGGACACAGTGAGAACGAACATTAAGAATGTAGCTTTGTGAAAAGCATTAGAGAAGGATCTTTTGGGCTAAGTGCCAGCTAGAAAGTCTTGATCCCATAGGCAAAGGAGCTGTATCCCTTGCTATTCCATTTCTGCTGTGTTCAGGGGAGCCAGACTTTGTCCAGTATTTGTAAATAAACAGGATGACACTGAAGAAATATATGACTATCGGCTTCCCTTCCTATGTGAAACAGCCTTTGGGCTAACCACTTAGGTCAAAAAAGGGTCCTTTCAATACTGCTTGAAATATATTTGATTTCAGAAAGGCTTTCATCATTGATCTCTTTAGAAGTGATATGCAGTTCCTACATGTCTGAATTCTTTCCTGGGTAACACATGTATGGCTGCATTAGAATATGGCTTTCTCAGAAGGGAAGAACTTGCAGTGTTTGTGTCGTATGTTCAAAAGATCTATGTTACAAGAAATTTAGTACTGAAGAGTTACACAACCAAGACGTAAGAAATGTAAGAACTGTGGTTGTCTGAGCAGCATTAATTGCACTTAGCAATAGGATGACCAACTCTTCTACTCTAGAGCTAAGACTACACAAAGGAAAAATGAATTCTAATGAAAAAAATTGAACGATTTCATCTACAAGATATCTATAACTTGTAAAATTTGAAAAATATTGTATAGAAACATTGTTCTGAAGAGATTTCCTTTAAGTAACTTGACTCATTTTGACTCCACTGATCTTTATCCAAATCTTAATTGTTTTGCATTACATTCAAACATCTTTCTACTGTACAGAAGTTCTTGATATTTCTATTTAATAATTTTTAGAGATTTAGATAGAATTTTTCAAAGTGTAAAATGCGTCTCTTGCAAAATTTTACTCAAAGAAAAAACAAAGATTTTTTTTAGAAAACTCAGGCTTATATGAAAGGGATGTCTAAAAACCATAAGCTGTTCAGCAAATTGCTAAGTTTTGGTTCTGATCAATGTCTTTAATATGGGTAATATATTAACCGTTGTCTTTTTTAACCTTACTAAAATAGTGCAACTGATGTAATTCCAGAACATGCAAGCTTCGCAAAATAAGGCTGGATATGCCACCAGGCTGCTGTTAGTGATCTCATTGCAACCAGCTTCTGGAGTAAAGAGAGACAAGACCATCTCTCTCAAAGCACGGAACAGAGAATGGGGAAAGGCTTCTTGTGCTCCATGTGTTCACTCTGTACCTCTGCACAGCCTTTTAAGAATCTCTTGTCCTGTCCCTATATAGACTGCCATGGTGTTCAAAATCTTCCAGAAAGAAGAGAACCAATGGGAGGTTTCCTGGATAATCCACCAAATGAAAGTACTGTTAGTAAAAGTAGTGCAATAGTCTTTTTATTTGGCTTACCCTGTTGCAGCCATGGACAGAATTGAAGAGAGGGTGAATTGTGCCCAACATTTCTGCTGCCTTAAGATGAAGCTACTACAGAAAATTAAGCGATATTTTCTTAATATATTGCCAATATTTCAGGAATATGAGTCTGCATGACTAATGACCTCTGTACTTGAGGATGTGGTTGTGATGCTGAAAAGGGAAATTGGCTACTGAATATTCGCACTGACGTGTAGATGAATGGACTATAGTCAAAAGTAATACATTTCATGTGGAGATATTTTTTTTCTGTTTTCCCAAAACAAAGATACCTTCCATTCTTGTCTCTGATGAAGTATTTTTTTGTTTCACAAGGAAATTCAGTGGTGGTTCATAGGGAAATAAAGACAATTAAAGGAAGATCAGAGAAATTATTTAGTCATCCCAGACATTATCAGTGAGTGTTCATATCAGTGTGGTTTATTACATTTAAAAAGGATCCTTAGCTGCTTTGGGCCAAGGTGTTGTAACAACTGATACTTGACAGGATATTACCACATGCCCAAGCAATAATATAGATATGGCTTACCCTGCTTTGAAGCAACAAAATGAATAACAAAATGAACTTGGCCTCTTGAGCTTTAAGGTCCAGAGTTCCATCCCTATGCTCTTGCAGTCATGGAGCTATTCTTGCTCCCTTACAAATAAATGGAAAAAGCCAAGTGTTCAAGTGAGAGTATAATAGGTTCTAATATAATGTATTATTGCATTTATGCATCAAAACCTTCCCTTTAATTTCTTTAGGCTTGATCAGGAATTAAATTGGCCTTTTTTAATGTTTGAAATTTGCATTTTCTTTTATGTTCCCCACTATAATTGCCATATAAACAGATGTTAAAATATCCTACTGAGGGGGAAAAAGCCCACTCCCTAAAAACGGAGACCCTCTTAATATCCTAGAAGATATTCTTTATCCTTATCCCTATAAGATCCAATTAAATTATTACTGAAGTGACTGGAAAGTTTTCTGTTGATTTTAATGCGTGTTGTATAAGGCTACTTAATAGTTTATTGTTGTGAACTTCTTCACCTCAGTCACTGGTCAGTGCTCCCTATGTGGATTTGATGAGTGAAGCAGTTGCAAGTATAGCAAGGTGCTCTTTTAGATGTACTTGCATATAGTTGCAAGCACAGCATCTCATAAAACCTGCTCTAACCTGTGTTTAGGGACTTTTAGGCAGTGAAGAATATAATTTAATTCCCTTTGAGATTTCTTCAGGAGGAATTGGCAGCCCATCTTGCTTTGGGAAGATATTTGGCATGACAGCATATTGACTTTATAGACTTTCTTTCTCACTTCCAGTGAGACACATTTACCACCGAATGCTCAGCATAATGACAATCCTTAAAGCACTAGAATGAGGTTCCCAAAAAAGATGTTTTGCAATAAAGTCAAATTGTTTTCTGTAAAACATTTCAGTGAACATAAGCCAGTTAACCCTTCTCCCTAAATGAAATAAGTACATGGAATGAATTTGTTAAAGAGAAATACAAAAATATTTCCTATTTAATTTGACAATATGATAACACAATATACTGCTGTATCTTGATAACATATAATGAAATAATCCCAATAGTTTAAAAACATGTGTGCAAAATTGCATCTATTGCTGAAAACTTTTCTGTATAACAGACATATTTCCTTAGAATCATTGAAGCAAATCTGATTTAAGTTGGCTTAAATTCCAGCACTCTGCCTTTTAGATTCAGATCTAGTTAGCTAAAATGTACTCCATTTGAAAGACAGATTCATGCTGGACAGCCCTTCCTCTTAGGGATGTCTGCGGCATCCCTGGCGCCCGGCTTAAGGACATAACTAGGAAACTTCCTAATCTGTTACAGCCCTCAGACAATTACCCATTATTGATCTTCCATGTGGGTGGTGATGAAGCTGCTACACATAGTCCAAAGGCAATCAAAAGGGACTCCAGGGCCTTGAGACTGTTGATAAGGGAAACTGGAACATAGGTAATTTTTTCCTCTCTCCTTCCAGTTAAGGGCAGCGACACTGGAAGAAGCAGATAGGTCCAGTCTATTAACACATGGCTCTGTGGCTGGTGCCACCACCACAACTTTGGGTTTTTTGATAATGGGATGGCCTACATGGCACAGGGCTTGCTGGCGTCTGATGGGATTCATCTTTCTCAAAGTGGGAAGAGAGTCTTTGTTCACAAGCTAGCGGGCCTCATTGGCAGAGCTTTAAACTAGACTTGAAGGGGCAGGGGGATAATATTAGGCTTGCCCGTGACAAACTGTGGGATGACATGCCAAGGTTAGAGGGATGGGCTATTAAGCGAGGGCCCTCAGCCCGTTGCTCTGCCACGTGCTGGCTACACTGCAGCACACGAAATCTTATGGAGATGAGCCAGGGGCTCCTGAGGTAATAAAAGCCAACCGGGAAACACCAGTGAAATACCTGAAAGGAGTTAAGGGGTGTTTCTCTAAGAAGATGACATGGCTGACAGCCCAGCTGAAGTGCCTCAACACCAATGCACACAGCACGGGCAACAAACAGGAGGAGCTGGAAGCCACCATGCTGCTAGAAAGCTACGACCTTGTTGCTGTTACTGAAACTTGGTGGGACGAATCCCACAACTGGAGTGTGGCTATCCATGGCCACAAGCTGTTCAGAAGGGACAAAGAAGGACGAAGAGGTTGCCCTCTATGTCAAGAAATGGCTAGAGTGTGAAAAGCTGTCTCTAAAAAATAGTCATGAACAGGTCGAATACTTATGGGTAAGAATCAGAGACCGAGGCAACAAAGGGAACGTTGTGGTCGGTATCTACTACAGGCCATCTGATCAAGGGGACCCTATTGCAGCTTTCTTATTCCAGCTACAGGAGGC
This sequence comes from Phaethon aethereus, assembly GCF_964289735.1. Classification (NCBI taxonomy): domain Eukaryota; kingdom Metazoa; phylum Chordata; class Aves; order Phaethontiformes; family Phaethontidae; genus Phaethon; species Phaethon aethereus. Next base: position 64,043,974 of record NC_138578.1, on the reverse strand, counting down.
ACTGAGTTCTCAGCTCTCATCCTGCTGGGGGACTTGAGCCACCCTGACGTCAGCTGGAAGTGTAGTACAGCACGCTGTAGACAATCCATGAGACTCCTGGAATGCATTGAGGATAACTTCTTAAGCCAGGTATTAGAGAGCCTCACCAGAGGGGATGCGATACTAGACCTGATGGTCACCAATGCAAGTAAACTAATCGGTGACGTAAAGATTGGAGGCAGCTTGGGCTGCAGTTATCATGTGGTGTTTGCAGTCCTGAGGGATACAGGGCAGGCAAAGAGTAAATTCAGGACAATGAATTTTAGGAAAGCAAAATTCCATCTCTTCAGGGAGTTAGCCAATAAGACCCCTGAGAAACTGCCCTCAGGGTTGAAGGGGGCAGAACAGAGCTGGCAGATCTGTAAGGATGCCTTCCATAGAGTGCAAGGGCTCCCGATCCCCAGGTGTAAGAAATCAGGAAAGGGAGGCAAGAGACCAGCATGACTGAGTTGAGACCCGCTGGTCAAACTAAAGGGCAAGAAGGAACTGCACAGGCAGTGGAAGCAGGGACAGGTATCCTGGGTAGAGTACAGGGACACTGCCCAATTGGGTAGGGATGGGATCAGGAAGACCAATGCGTGGCTGGAGCTGAACTTGGAAAGGGATGCAAAGAATAGTAAGAAGGACTTCCACAGGTATGTCAGACAGAAAAGGTCAAAGAAAGCGTACTCCCCTTGATGAGCAAGACTGGCAGACTGGTAACAATGGATGAGGAGAAGGCTGAGGTACTCAATGACTTCTTTGCCTCAGTTTTCACTGGCAGTGTCTCTTCCCACACGTCTTGATGCAAGATGGAGACCGGAGGAGCAAAGTCCCTCCCACTGTAAGAGAAGATCAGGTTCAAGACCACCTGAGGAATCTGAACATACACAGGTCTATGGGACCTGACGAGATGCATTCCAGAGTCCTGAGGGAATCTGCTGATGTAGCTGTCAAGCTGCTCTCCATGATATCTGAAAAGTCCTGGCAGTCAAGTGAAGTCCCTGAAGACTACAAAAAAGGTAACATAGCACCCATCTTTAAAAAAGGGTAGCAGGAAGGACCCTGGTAACTACTGACCCGTCAGCCTTACCTCTGTGCCTGGGAAGATCATGGAAGAAATCCTCCTAGAAGCTTTGCTAAGGCACGTGGAAGACAGGGAGATGATTCCAGGCAGACAGCATGGCTTCACCAAGGGTCAGTCCTGCCTGACCAACCCAGTGGCCTTCTAGGACGGGGTGACCACATTAGTGGACAAAGGAAGAGCTACTGATGTTGTCTATCTGGACTTCTTAAGGCCTTTGGCATGGTCTTCCAAACATCCTGCTTGCTGAATCGGAGTGATACGGATTTGATGGGTGGACTGTTCAGTGGATGAGGAATTGGTTGGATGGTCGCATCCAGAGGGTAGTGGTCAATAGCTCAATGTCCAGATGGTGACTGGTGACAAGCGAGGTCCCTCAGGGTTCCATACTGGGATCAGTACTCTTTAATATCTTCATCAATGACATAGACAGTGGGATCGAGGGCACCCTCAGTAATTTTACAGATGACACCAAGCTGAGTGGTGCGGTTGACACACCTGAGGGACAGGATGCCATCCAGAGGGACCTGGACAAGCTTGAGAAGTGGGCCCCCGTGTGAACCACATGAGGTTCAACAAGGCCAAGTGCAGGGTCCTGCACCTGGGCTGGGACTACCCCCACTATTCATATAGGCTGGCAGATGAAGGGATGGAGAGGAGCCCTGCCGAGAAGGACGTGGGAGTACTGGGGGATGAAAAGCTGGACATGAGCCGGTAATGTGCGCTCGCAGCCCAGAACGCCAGCCATATCCTGGGCTGCATCCAAAGCAGCGTGGCCAGCAGGTCGAGGGAGGGGATTCTGCCCCTCTACTCTACTTTGGTGTGATCCCAGCTGGAAACACATGGGCCTGTTGGAGTGGGTCTAGAGTAGGGTCACAAAAATGATTAAGGGGATGGAACACCTCTCCTCTGAGGACAGGCTGAGAGAGTTGGGGTTGTTCAGCCTGGAGAAGAGAAGGCTCTGGGGAGACCTTCTTGCAGCCTTCCAGTACTTAAAGGGGGCTTATAAGAAAGATGGGGACAGGCTTTTTAGCAGGGCCTGTAGTGATAGGCCAAGGGGTAATGGTTTTAAACTAAGAGTGGGCAGATTTTGACTAGATATAAGGAAGAAGTTTTTCCCAATGAGTGTGGTGAACCACTGGCACAGGTTGCCCAGAGAGGTGGTAGATGCCCCATCCCTGGAATCATTCAAGGACAGGTTGGAGGGGCTCTGAGCACCCTGATCTAGTTGAATGTGTCCCTGCTCATTGCAGGGGGGTTGGACTAGATGAACTTTAAAGGTCCCTTCCAACTGAAACCGTTTTATTCTATGATGCTATGATAGACTAACAAATGCATATTTTTTTTGCATAATATCACTTTTAAAAACCTCAAAATTTTTAAAAAGTTCACAGGTAGGTATCCCAAACTGATACTTAACTCTCTTTAGTCCTGCAGATATTTAAATATGCACTAGGAAGTCTTCATGGATAGCAATATATCTGCCTCTGGATTTATTAGAAACACTTAGCAGAATAAATAGTTGGGAGATTCTTGTTTTGTGTACCAATTATTCACATTAGATTCATAGCATCATAGAATAGCTCAAGTTGCATGGGATCCATAAGCATCACTGAGTCCAACTCCCTGCTCCTTGCAGGACTACCTACAACTTAATTATATGACTAAGAGCGTTGTCAGGATGCTCAAACCTAGTGAGCCAAGGTTTGCTTTTCCTGGGAGAACTGCATGACTGCACAACTACAGAGTCGTTTCAAGCAGGGTGGAACAAGGCTTGCAGAGGACAGACCAAATGATTATTCCTTTGCCCTGCTCTCCCACTCTTGCACAAAGCCTGATAGCTATGGAGTTCTCCTTGCTGGTGGGAATGTACTATTTATATTGCAGGAGAGACAGTTACTGTTCATGTCCCAGCTTGGGGAATGTAGTAACACATGCTTGAATCTTCAGTGTCTAGTGGGTCTAATGTTCTGTCCATACAAACAACCATGACCTGTATTAACTTATACAATTTGATTCTTTTAAACCTTATGAGATTTTTTTGTTTGTTTGTTTCTCTATTGCTATTGGAAAACGATTCCAGAAACATTCTTATCTGACAGATAAGAACTTTTAATAATTCTTGTTCTGAATTTATTCCATGGTCACTCCTTTCTGTCTTTTGTGAACTTTGCCCATTAGATTAAACAGCTCTTCTACCTCTAATGTCTAACTGTGTGATGTGTTTATATAGATCAAACATATCTTCTCTTGGTTTTTCTTCTAAGAGATTCAGGAAGCCAAGCATTCTTTTAGTCTTCCCTTGTAAACCAGGCTGTCCAAATTTCTGATCACACTGGTTGCTTCCCTGTCTACTTCCTCCAGATAGAGAGTAATTGTTCTTGAACATGAATGACCAGAATTGTGATGGAGTATTTAAAAGAAAGTTTTGACAGTATCTTACATAAAAGCCATGAATGCTTATCTACCAAAAATATTTCATGTAATACCTTTCTAAGATGGCTTTGCCTTTCCATGTGGGTACATTGTACTATTGGTTATTAGTCATGACAAATTTATCTGCCCTCTCCCATTTCCATCTCAGAGGTTCTCATGCATGACACAAATTCATGTAATGTAAGTAATATAATTTCCTACATGTATAACCTTGCATTTTTGCATTACTTATTTTCCCCCAAATTCTATTCCTAGAGTTCTCAGGGTGTGGCACTGGTGTTCTTCTTTCCGGCCTTTTGTGGGAAACTACCTCAAGCAAATTTCCATAGTGCAATTTCAAATAAGACAGGGTGAAACCTGTTTTAAACTATGGTGGACCCAATTTGTCATTATGTTATTCCTATTCTGAGTCACTGTAACTCCATGAAGTTCAACTGATTTATGGAAGCATAAATTTGGATTAGCACATGAAGCATACCTAGCAATGTCCACCTCCCTGGTGGCAAGTCTTCCTTATTTTCTCTTAAAAGGCAAATTTTTCATGAAGTCTGAGAGTGTACATTTATTATTAGACCAAATAGAAACTAACATACTGAAATCATGAGATTCCACATTTTTCCAGAATTAAGTTCTGAGCGAGTGTCATTTCCAGTTTCGATACAGTGCAGTTAACCTAAAGGATAATTTCTGTTGTTTGTAGTCTAGGGTTAGCACAGAATAAGGGTCCTATGGTAACTATTCATAACTGCATCAAAGATATTTAATCAGTCTGAAGTAATTTACTGAAAGTCAGAAACCTGATTGATTAGAGTATTCTCTGATTTAAGTACAATATAGAGAGAGAATAGAAAGCTTGTGATATTATGAAAATTTCCCTATGTTTGCAATGATGATTTTGAGAAGGAGGATTTTAGTGGGAGCTTTTTAGAAGAAATGACTGACCTTGGTGCTTATGAAAGAACACGCAGTTGGTTAATCAAAGGTTAATGTAAAAAATAAATTGCAATTAGAGATCTCTGAAACTATACCACAAAAAATTACAACATTTCAACAAGATAATAATGATCTTAAGATAACACAGATTTGAAATTCTTTTCTATCATGAAATTTTAAAACAGCTCTTAGGATCTCAAAATGTCATGTCATTCTAAAATGCTTCTGAGGTCCCAAAGCTTCCTAGAGTCCTGGACCGGGCAGGTCCAGATGAAGTTTAGGGGCAGCAGCTCCTCATACTTCTGAGACAGCAAGAAGTTTTTTAGTGAGAAGTCTGCTGATGTACATGGAGTGATACAATCAGGTATCATAGGATAAATTTGCTGTCTGGTCTCTGTACCCTTTCTTCCTCTCAGTGTACAAGTCAGTTCTCATGCTAGTGTAAAGTCCTATCAACAGTAGCGGCATTTAGAGCTGATGTAATTAATCCTGCCTTTGCATTCACAGTCCAAAATCTGACCAGCTGCAGATGGAAATTTTAATACTAGTTAATGCTCAGGAGTATAGTTACCTAGATTTAAGCATGGATGCAATTTTTAGCAAACATTTTTATAAGTAATTTTCAGAATTAGAATTTGTTGCGACAAAATTAGTGTAACCTGTGAAATACCAAATTGGGCAGTGACAAATTCTGGACAAAAAGCATACAGCTTGCTTTAAAACAAAATAAAATAAAATACTATATAACCAAGCAGTTGAGCTTAATGATTGTTTCGTTGTCTGTTAGCACTGAGAAAGTTCTTCTTTACAGTCTTAGGTAGAAAGTAATGCAGTCCTTTCTGGAGTTTTAAACCTTTGTTTTAATGTATTATACAATTTATCTGACAATTAATAGCCTAATTTTAAGAAAACCATCTGGCCACTGTTTATCACTGATCACATGCTCCAGGAAGGAAAACTGTAAGTAACAAATTTTACCAAACCAGCTGGAGTAAGCATGATTGATAGAGAAAGTATCGCACCCAATGTCTTCGTTTAAAACTGGCAGGACTGTGGCATTTTGCACTACGTAAGACAGCTACCGTAAGGAGTTAGAGCTGGGCATTCTCAAAGATACCGGGGAGGGATCTGGTGGTCGGAAACAGGGTGAAAGTCCTTTGCAAATCTTTGCATTTCTGCTTATCCAAAGACAATTACTTCAAAACAACCAATGAATATTTCTGTGAAGTCTACAAGCAGCTGGACTTCTCACTCTACAGATGTACCATATGTAAAGTTCTATATGGTTTTCAAAACTCATGTTGAGATAAATGGCATGAGAATTTCACCGAAAATGGCAAAAGCACTAAGGAGCAAGCAGACTGACTGCAAAGGCATTTAGACACTGCAGTGAAACACAAGGCAAGAGGCCATCTTTCCCTCTTGAGAAGGTAAGCAAACATGGTGAGAGAGCTTATTCTTGAATCTCATGCTGGAGCACGATGGGTACGTTGGCTGGAAAACCCTCCTCATCCTCCCACACCTCGAGCCAGAGTGCCATACAGTGGCACTCACCAGCTCCATGGACACCCCTGGAGGCAGTAGGTGCTGTCAGGATTGCTCTGCCAAGGGTCTCCCTCTGGTCCCCCTCATATTCTCTCATATTTTTCATTGATGTCCCCTAGAAGTAGTTGTTTTCCCTCTCTTTCTGTTTCCTGTTGCACTTTGCTTTCCAGGAGGGCTTGGCTGGTGCCCAGGCCTCAGAGGGAAAATGAGAAAAGAAGTGCAATGCAGAGATTCCATTTAGATCAGGAGAAGGTAGGCATCTGCGCCCCAACCTCATCGAGGGTCGAAATAACATGAAAAAAATGGTGTAAATGGATTTTATTTCGTTTTCTTCAGGTATAATACTGGGGGGAGAGAAGGAGATCGTAACAATAATAATTACCAATTTTATATGCAAAAATGATTTTCAGAATTAGAGCGTTCTTTTAAGAAATATACCTGTTTGTAGCAGTGTCCCATGAGAGCAGAGACAAGTAATTCTCAGCATTCTGCATTACAATAGAACATTCCACCCCTTTTTATACCGAATTTTAGAATAAAGCTTTTAAATAATTTGAAGGTGACTATTCAGAGGAAGAGCTAGGCTCAGAAAGAGCAGTTTTGTATGAGATTGCCAAGCAGCAGAGAAGATGCCTCTGGAAATATTCAGCTGTTTGGATAAAACACCAGGAGGAGAGCCCCGACTCCAGGAGCACTGAATACCGACGCCTGCTGTGCAGCTGGCAGCAGGAAGCAATGAGGCCAGAGTTTCAATCACTTCATGGTAGACAGAGTTAGGCAGAGGAACTAGGGCTTCACTAGCCAAGGAAATGCAGGTATTCTCTGTGGGGAAGGTCACAACATAGCTAGGAGGGTAAGAAAGAGGAACAGAGACAATATAACAGAAATCACTGCAAAATGATCACCCCGATATACAGAAATAAAATCAGTTTAAGAAAGATGATTGTTTAGAGTAAGTTCCTCAAAAATTTCCATGTCTAAATTTCTCAGAAAAAAAAGACTAACATTATATAACCAGTTAAAATCCACTTTTTGTTGCTTGAGTTAATATAATTTTACATTTCGGTTCCTACATCCTCTAAAATGAATGGGTCTGTAAATATCAGATTTCAATATTATTGACAGGAACTGTCAAGGCCTCTAAGAAAGGAGTTCAGTAATATAAATGACTTTAAAATAATAATTTAAATTGATTACATCTGAGATACTTCTCATATAGCAGAATGCATAAGTAAACATTGCAAACTTAGTCAGCATATCTCCTGTCTGTGACAAAATATTTTCTCTCCAAAGAAGACAATTATTTCTTTCCTGGATATCAGAGGTGAAATTCTGGTCCCACTGACACCAGTGACAAAATACTCCTTGGCTTCAAAGGATATTGTATGTGTCATCCTGATCAACAAGGTTTCAGAATTAAAACCGTGAAAAACTGACATTTGATTAAACAGCTTTTATTCTATAATTACAAGTCAAGCCCAAGGATTTTGTCTGACACGGACATCGTACGGACAGTGGCACTATTTAATTTCCGACACCCCCATACAGCAGGACTTGGGGAGCTCAGTAGCGCTCTGCACAGGTAAGGGGAACTCTGTGGAGATGTAGCACTCCTGGACTACTGTCCCATGCACCTCCTGACGTGTGACAGAGCTTAAGTTTCAACAGATACGTAGAGAAAAAGTTCAAATATTGAAGGAAGACAAAACCTTTCCCAGGTTTCCTCTCCCATCTTAATGTCAAACAAATAGAGAGAATTTTTTAAGCTAATATTGGACCAAAAGCACCATGTTTACTATCTATTGAAGGCTCTGTCTCCTGTGAATTTCTCCAGTCCTTTCTGGAAATCACTTTTACTTTCAGCTTTCACAGCGTTATGAGACACTGTCCCACAATTTAATAACGTTGTACTAATAATCATTGTAAGGAGTGCCTGTAATTAATTGTATGGTGTATTGCAATATTGTTATTTATATAACTAGTTGGTATGTATGTTGTTAATTGTTATTGTTAAAATTAATATCTATAAACTGCCATAGTACTTTTCTATTCACTGTCTTTATACTATTCATGATTCAATAATCAGAGTAATATGTACTGTTCTTGTAACTATTTATACCTTATAAAACAGTTTTCCAAAACTTCGTAAATCATCCTTTCTTCAGGCACTCTTCTCTATGCTGAAAACTCTTAGTTTGTTTATCTTCTTCTCAGACAGAAGGGTTCCAAACCCCTGACCATCCATGGCAGCTTCTTCCCACTTACGCTGTCTCCTGTGGGGTGGCCGAAACTCTATATATTGTTCAAGGAGTGGGTGCACTCTGTATGTACATGGTGGCATTGTTTTTGCTCTTTTTTGTTCTTTTTTTTTCTCTCTTCCTACATGTGGTGGTGGTGTTTTTTTTTCCTTTTTGACTACTGCTAACTATAGTGGTTCTATTTTCAGAAAACTAACCACAATGACTCCAAGATTTCTTTCTTGAGTGGTAGCTCATTCAGAGACCATTATGTTATGGGCACACTTAGGATTTTCTCCCCATGTACAATCCTTTTCACTTATTGTCAACTAATTTTATCTGTCATATTCCATCCATTCATTCAGTGTCTTCAGATCTGATTCTCTGCAGTTTTAAATTTAACTGTTATGAGTAATTTTCTGTCATCTGAAGACTGTTACCTCATTACTCATCCTTTTTTTCCATACCCTTTATTTCACATTCATGTTGAACAGCATGCAACCCTGCACAGATCTCTGTGCACTCTGTTGGTAACCTCTTTCAAAAATGTAGTTAATTCTGCTTATTGAGAAGCTGGAATGAGCACAGGTCAGCCACGGCTTCTAATCAACAGGCTCCTAGGCACAAGTGGGATATGATCTTCTACAGTTTGGTTTATCTGGTCCTTTGCCTAATTTGCTTTTTTTACAACTAGAAGTAAATCAAACACCAAATTTAATTTCAGACAGGACATTCCATATCTAACTTGGGTTTTTTTTTTAATTTTACAAGAAAAAAAAATAAAATCCAGTTTGATTTATCCATATGGATCTCTCTGTTTTTCACTGCCAAACCCAGGAAGCTGTTTATCACCTAGCCCTAATTTTAAAATCTGTCATCTTTCTTTTCTTTTAACAGGATTTCTTGGCAGAAATTTCTATTCCTTATGTCACTCAGAGCAAACTGCTTAATCCATTCTACAGCCACATCTCCATCAGTGATAGATGAGAAGTCAATTAGTGCCATAAAAATTCTCTCTGCCTGTCCTTAATATCAGACACAGGAGTCAGGGAAGAGCTACTCAGAATAAAATTGGACCACATTTTCTCCGATGTTTTTCGCCTTTCAACTATGGTTTGAAGAATGAAGAAACAAATTCTGTTTGACTCAAAATGCTTGATACTCTGGGCCCACAAACACATCAGAAAAAACAAAGAAGGTGTGATTCCTAGGAGGTTCAATGAAGTTGGTCTGGAAATATAATACTGGAAGGAACGTGAGATTTCATAATGAAGCTTCATATCTTGGCAAATTATTTGCATTAGAGTATTCCTTTTTCAAATTTTAAGCTCTAACTTGCCCAGAAATTCTCATGGTGTTGTATGTTTAAAGGAACAGAAGTCCTAACTTTTGGAAACCATGTTTCTCTCCTGAAGCACTTCAGTGAAGGTGCGACACTATTCTGTGGGCTTTAAAGGCGTATCCAGAAACCTTGACGGTAGCTAGTGCTCTGTTTTAGATAAGTTTGAAAACGCTGTATGTGTAATTTTATTAATTCTGGTTTTGTGTTTGCTTCCTGTATGGAATAAGCACAAACTTTACTCATTTATTTAAAAATCAATATCATATAGAGAGCAAATTGCTTTTATGTCTTACTTTATGGTGTTATGGCTCACACAGTATTATTGCAGTAAATGCAGAAATGTTAGCGCTGTTTAAATCAAAAGTGAGCATTCTAAGTTGCTTATAGACAGCAAGCTCAGCAAAGAAAAGTAGCATTATGGAAAAGAAAAATACATTGATAAAATACTTTGTCATCTAATAATTCTCTGCAGTTTGTTCAAAATTAGATTTAAAGGTGTTGGCTTCTAAGTGGACAATACTTTTTTACCAAACATGATTTCAAATAATGTGTGTTCTGCTTTTCTTATTAAAAAGCTGTTATCTGTCAATACAGCTAGAAACAGTGATGATGCCCGATTCCCATAAAAAGTAATAATACCCATCGATTCAAAATCGTTCCTTACACTTGCTGTGGTTTGCAGAGCGGTTGTTTATTGTTCTGAGTCAGGGACCACAGAATGCTTTCCAGGCTTCCCAAGAGTAACAGCTAGGAGAGTCTAGCTCTGCAAAGGTGACATATTAATAACTAAATGTATTTATATTGCATTCCTCCAACAAGTCATGCGGAATTCGATTACATTGCGAGTAAGGGGTAGCCCATAGATTTAATGCTTCGGCAACATACAGGATTTAGTGGACACAGGCCATCGCTGATTCTTACTTGCTGTGAGAGGGATGGGAAGTAATGAAGGTGACATTTTTCTATGTATTGACTGCACTGCTCCTTATTCCACGCACTTATTGCCCATGACGTGGATTTAGCAGTTCCTCCAGGGCTGCTTTCTTTGGCATGTTGAGATCTGTCCAGAAAAAAGATACGAAGGTTTTCCTTTCGCAATAGTATCCATCCAGCACATCTGCTTTAGGCTTTGATAATCAAGGAGAAAATTCCACATTCTCCTTAACTGGACTAACACCTTTCCTCTCCCATTAACACTGCTCGGCACAGCAAATGCACAGTGGGCTCTCATCCTCCCCTCCTCTGCCTGAAGCCCAGCTGGATCCAGTCTGGCGCGGGGCTCGACATAACTGTCTGCTACGACGACAGCAAGGTGTGCTGCAGGGCAGGGCAGTTGTTTCGCTGCTGACACGGAGCATCATTTTGTCTTTAGCCGCACCGCAGCTGACGCGAGGCCAGCGCTGGTCCTGCTGCACTTGCGGCTGACATATAACCATAAGGAGTCGATATGGTTATAAGAGCTTCAGAGCTCCATTCAACCATTGAGCACGGTTAAGTCTGCACTTACCTTATGAATCGCACGTGTTCCCATAAAGTTAAGCCCTTCTGCAGAATTCACCGAAAGTATTTCCAGTGGTCAGATTTTTACAGAACCTGTTATTTACTGTGTTTAACGTGGCTTGTAAAATGAAGCCTTACTGCAGTTTTGAGCATTAGTAAAAAAGGTTGGGATTCACAAAGAATCCTAATGGAGTTAGAGGTTCAGCTACCACAGACTCCTAGAGTTACCTTTTAAAAATAGCGATTATTTAATATTCTTTTATGTACATTTGTTTTAGAATATCTAAATGAATAATGAAAGCCATTTCATTCAGCTATATTATCACCATGCCTCAATGTATGTAAGCAGATGCATAGTCGTAGCAGGGAACTAATTCTCTTCACTTTAAAGTGACTATGTTTGTGCTTAGCTTTAAGCACATTTATGTATTTTGTAATGCAGGGGGTGATGTTTCAAGAAAAATATCAGCTTTTGTGTATAAAACAAATGTTAAGATACCATATAATGTATAATCTACTCCAACCAATTAGCAAGTAAAAAGATTCAGTATGAAAAAAAAGGTGTATCACTAGACTACGGGTTTCTTGCTACAAGAAATTAAAAAAAAATGTCTTAAATTATCTGGAGGTGTCATTTTATGGTCCCAGGAAGGTAATGTCCAGGAATGGTGACAAACTTCTTGTTTTACAACTTGACTCAGATGTTTCTGCAACGACATGGACAACTTGTAGTTGAAGTAAAACACCTGTGAGTGTGTATCAGGAACTCCAGTTATTCTGTTAGGAAATAATTTCTTCTTATTATTTCTTATTATGGATAAGGTGGAATTATTATGCTGTAAGATTTAAATTTTGTGTATTGGTATTGTGGAAAAAATTATACAAATGACGATCAATGGATAAAAAAGGAATAGACACCTCAGAAGAAAAGATCAGAGAATGGGGAGAAGTAGATGGTGAGGGAGCACATGTGTAACAGAGCATAAATTTTGTAGCATAGCAGTGACAGTACAGCTTGAAGTAGTGCATAGCTGAATTAAATGTTAAAGATCATGTTAGGTTTAGTGAGATGCCATTCTGAATAGCTCATTACATAATTGATATTGACATTTTGATAAGTAATTAATGCTGAATTTCATATAGAATGGTTTAAGTATTAGGATCTTATTCTTACAGATAAGACAGCATAGTTATGAAATGTTATGTTTGCTACTAATTCCTCTGAACTGGACTATCAGAAAAAAAAGTGTCATAGGAAATGGGGGCAGGGATACACTCAATCTTATATTTCGCATTCTTACATAATTCAGTTAAGGATTGAAAAAAGAGTTGTCAGAGAAGTCACTGGACTGGGATGGTGGCTTGTTGAAGCCAATTGTACTGCGAAGGTGTAAGGCATATTGTACTGAACAGCTTCTTGTTGAAAAAAAAGAACAGAGAGAATGAATTTGTAGTGATGCTGAATAGATTCAAGGTGATTATGAATCAATAATTAAAGTCCCACTGTCCTGGTTTCAGCCAGGGTAGAGTTAATTTTCTTCATAGAAGCTAGTGTGAGGCTGTGTTTTGTATTTAAGATGAGAAAATGATGATAACGTGTTGATGTTTTGAGTTGTTGCTAAGCAGTCAAGGACAGTCCAGCTTCTCGTGCTGGCCTGCAGCGAGCAGGCTGGGGGTGCCCGGGAAGCTGGGAGGGGACACAGCCAGGACAGCTGACCCAGGCTGGCCAAAGGGATATTCCGTACCATATGACATCATGCTCAATATATAAATCTGGGACAAACAAGAAAGAAGGTGTTGAGGGGACATTTGGAGTTATGCCATCTGTCTTCCCAAGAAACCATTACGCGTGATGGAGCCCTGCTTCCCTGGAGATGGCTGAACACCTGCCTGCCCGTGGGGAGTGGTGAATGGATTCCTTGTTTTGCTTTGCTTGTGTGCGCGGCTTTTGCTTTACCTATTAAACTGGCTTTATCTCAAACCATGGGTTTTCTCATTTTACTCTTCCGATTCTCTCCCCTGTCCCACTGTGGGGGACTGAACGAGCGGCTGCGTGGGGCTTAGCTGCCAGCTGGGGTTAAACTACAACACCCACCTATTTAGAATTTTAAATCTTTTAAATTTCAATTTAAATTTCAACACAATACTCATTACTGCAAAAATACTTTTGACTGCATGAGCAGAAATATGAGGAGAGTGTAATATCACTTGTATTAAGTTATGAGAAGTTAAGAGAGGGAAATAGTTATAGAAACAGTTGTGTTTCCCAAGGTCTTAATCCAGCAAAAATTGTACATAAATAATAAGCAGTAAGCAATTCCTTTATCTGCACCCAGTGCAGCCTTTCAAACTTTGCACAAGGCTGTGATGTGAATGAAGCATAAGTATGCATTCAGAATAAATATTTATGAAGTTTGGAAAATTCATTATTGGCAATCCCAGATTAAAAAACCAGACTCAGACCATAAATATGACTTTTGTTACTCAGTTCCTTCTCCCCCCTCCATAAGGAGAAAAAGAAAAAGGAAAGAAGAAATTAATGTCTGGCTCATTCTCATTTACCCTTAGAGCCTTGAACATCCCCTTTGAAGCTCTATTCCCAAAGATGTTATCAGACTGGAAACACTGAAGCAGCTTGTAGTGTCAAAGAACTGTAGTCCTTCCTAAAGTGGCAACTCTCATAGAACCATAGAATCTTTAGGTTTGAAGGGGCTTTTAAAGACCATCTAGTCCAACCATCCTGCAGTGAGCAGGGACATCTTCAACTAGATCACGTTGCTCAGAGCCCCGTCCAACCTGACCTTCAATGTTGTCAGGGATGGGGTGTCTACCACCTCTCTGGGCAACCTGTGCCAGTGGTTCACCATCCTGATTGGGAAAAATTTCTTCCTTATACCTAGTCGAAATCTACCATCTTTTAGTTTAAAACCATCATCCCTTGTCCTATCACTACAGGCCCTACTAAAAAGTCTGTCCCCATCTTCCTTATAAGCCCCTTTCAGTACTGGAAGGCTGCAATAAGGTCTCCTCGGAGCCTCCTCTCCAGGATGAGCAACCCCAACTCTCTGAGCTTGTACTCGTGGGAGAGCTGTTCCATCCCTCTGATCACTTTTGTGGCCTCCTCTGGACCCACTCCAACAGGTCGATGTCTTTCCTGTGCTGAGGGCTCCAGAGCTGGATGCAGGACTCCAGGTGGGGTCTCACCAGAGCAGAGCAGAGGGGCAGAATCCCCTCCCTCGACCTGCTGGCCACACTGCTTTGGATGCAGCCCAGGATGCGGTTGGCCACCTGGGCTGAGTGCACATTGCCGGCTCATGTCCAGCTTTTCATCCACCAGTACCCCCAAGTCCTTCTCAGCAGGGCTGCTCTCGATCCTTTCATCCCACAGTCTGTACTGATACTCTTCTGGTTTCATAGCAAGATATGGGAAGCAGGGGCAAAAGGCAGTTAAAACTTGCTGACTTGTTGACTGGCTCCTTACATCTATTTTTACTTTGAGGATGAGGTTGCTCTGTACTCCAAGCAAATTCTGGAAAGCCAATTGTTTTGTGTCAATCTATTCAGTAATTACATAGGTTGCTAGTTCTAACAAGAAATAAACTTAGTGGGTTATGTTTTTCTTTCCTGTTCAGGCCTAAAAATAATTTCCAACTTTGATAATCCTTTTCTTTGCAGTACCTGTTCTAGCGTTTAATTGAACTGTAGACTTTTTACACCTCAGGCACCTCAACCCTGAACTTTGTAAATTGCTATTATTAGCCCAGATACCTTTCTTTATTTCCTGCAATATATTTGCCAAAACAGCTTTATCCCTCTCTTATGTGATCATTTCAAAATCACCTCATGTGCCTCAAGTCAAAGACAATGAGAAATGTTTCTCCAGTGAAACAAATCATTCAGGCTATTTGCAAGTCTGGCAGGCTCCCAGGATTTCCTTTTTTTCTTTTCCCACCTGGTATGTACTGCCTCCAAGAGAGAAAAAACTGGGCGACATAACAGTCAAGAATAAGATTCTCCATGAAATGAGGTCAGCAGTCCCTTTTTTCTGTATCTGCCTTCTATTTCTTAATGAATTTGTCATGTCATGAGAGATCCTATTTAAAGCAGAAAAAGAAGCAGGGGAGATAAGGAAGAGAACTTATTCTATAAATTCTGTGATACTCTGTTTGCTCCCTCGCCATGACACTACACCCACTACAGTCCTCCTGTCGTTAATGGGGAAGACTTGATGTCCCTTCAGTATGCTAGGTCTGGTGGCTAACAGTCTCCACTGAGACCCTTTCTGGAGCAGCTCCACTAACACTTGTCTGTTCTTTATTATTAGTAGAACATAGAGATTTTAAGCCATGTTTGACTGACAATGACATGATTTGGGAGCAAAAATGTGCATTCTTTACTTTCTATGTCAGTGTTTCAAATCTGTGATACCAGAAGTTTAATTTTCCATCCATCAAACATGGATTAAAAACCTCAAGGTAACGACCCTAACCTATTGTTGAGAGGATAAATTTGCGGTATGTCAGATGATTGCAGTAATGAAAGAGACTTTGTTAGTGCTGAGACAGACTGACTAACACATTAAAATCTCCAACATTAAAAGTGTGTGCCCTCTGTCATACTAAAAGTAAATAATTAAGTCCTCTGTGTCACAATTTGATTTTTCGATTTGAAGAGGACTCTTCTAAAGAGAACCCCGTTTTACCTAGGTTGGTACCGACGATGACAGTCTTCTGAAAGAATTCAGCAGTGTAGTTGGAATTTCTATCTTTTATCCTTTGCTATGTATTCCATTATAGTTGTTGAGAAAGATATCTTTGCTTGTTTCAAAGTTTATTTTTTTTCCCTTGGTCACATTGTTTTTCTTCTGTTTTTTAACAAAATTCTAATAACACCTATTATTTTTCACTCCTTTAAATTTACGTTTCATGACGAGGGAAAATAACACTCCTGAGTAACAGGTAAACTACACGTCCTATAACATTCAAAATAGCAGATTTCAGTCTTCTTTAATTATGTTTCACCAAGTGTATCTTTATCTACAAACTGTTTAAAAATCATATTGCACAAAAAAAGTTGTTTCACTGTTCTGATACTCTTGTTGCTCTATTGAATTCAGCTTGCCTCATGGTTATGTGTATTCTGTTTTCTGTCTGGAAAAGGGATCATTTATTCTTGTCTTTTATACCTACATGGTACTATAATGTAAATAATAAATAATATAACAGCTTCAGGCATTTCTCATATGAAAGGCAAAAAACTTTTTCTGAAAAATAACAAAACAAGAGCAAAGAGAAATAATTAAATTATTTTTTATTATTATTTTTACGTGTTTTAAAACCATTTTATTTCAAAATCTGCATGTTACTAAATAACAAGTGCAACTACATGCCACATTAAGGATTTCAGGAGTTCATTAAAATGATCTAAACTTTTCTTGGGTAAAAGTCAAAAGAACTGGCAAAATATCAGAGCTGAGAATAACACCCAGACTATTGCAGCCAGTAGCTGCACTTGCTACACCAGGCCTAAATGGGTTATTCTTAAGCCTCCACCATGAAAGTATATTTAGCATTTTCAAAATACTTTTCTTTGGTGGTGAGGCAGTTTTGTAAGAAGTGCTATGGAAATCTAAGGCACAGAAAAATCTTTTAAATCATCAGTGCTTGAACATAAGTAATGCAAGCAGGCTTTAAACTGTCTCGCAGACAAATGAAACTTCCCGCTGAGCTGACCCATTCTATGACACAATTTAAATGGATTTTTTTCCTGTTTATGATCTTTTATTTGTTCTATTACACTTCAAAGCTGTGTTCTGTAATTTCAGACAGCTCGAGAAACTTTCATCTTCAGGACCTTGTATGCTTTACTTAATTAAGTGATGTACAGGTTTGAAGATCTGGAGTTTGGACATAAAGAATTACGTTACACGACATAGAGCCGATCTGATCCGAGGTGCCACATGATGTGGTTATTCTTATTTTGATCTCAGTTAAATGATGATCTGCCCCTAACTACCAAGTGGAGATGCCTTTTTTCTAATTCTATTCACATGCAGGGAATTATTTCTTATTAGGAAGCAGCTATTTTACAGTAATTTTTCTGAACTGTATGCAGTCTGATTATATAAATAATGTATACAATTCATTATCTATTCATATATATAAATATATACTCTGAATATATAAAAGAGTATTACAATCATGGAGAAAGAAAATATGATCTTTTTAAATAGTATATTTTTCTGTTTTCAAACAAAACCAGAAGCATACTTGCTTGAGGAAAAGCCATGATAAAACCACAAAGTACATGGAAAGAATCATCTGCTTTAAACATATTTCTAATGCATTTCAGATACCAAGATCATATAGATCCCATTTGCAAGATCTGCCTTCACAGAAGGCATATGACCTTTAAAAGAGTAGCCTTCACAGAAAGTTATATATAGGTAGAAGCTAATGTGATATGATATATTTAGTACTGAGTGATTTTGAGTGATTTATAAATACTATATAATAAACATAAGCCTCTTGTAGAGAATTCTTATCTTTGTTCATCTCTTTATTGCATATCGATTATTGACAGTCTTTTAAAGAAAATAAGAGTAGCATTTCATCTTAGCAATAACTTTCAGAAACTATCTGCCTGAATCTGTTGATATGACACACAACAAATATTCAAAGTGAAGGGAAAGAAAAGCTAATATCTACCACAGTCTGTATGCTAACAGAAAGTTGTGCAGTCTCAATTTGGGCGTCAACATTGCAATGATTCCTTTGACATTTGGCCCTAAAATGTTAACTTTGAGGGTAAGGGGTGTGTGTTAGACAAGCTTGTGAACATACTCAAAAGATGGTTTTCAGAATCTTCCTTTGTGGTTCAGAAGATGATTTTAAAGCAAGAGTGCTAATTCTATCTGAACATAAAAATTCTTATCCAGTGTGGTATTAAAATCTGTTGACACTAATTTATGTCCTGAATTTGGTTGGAATGTAAGGAAAATGCTGAATTCAGAAAAGCTGTGATTAGAAAACCTTAAAATATAGTTATGTACTTAGATGCAACACATAAATGAAGACGACTGATATTTCAGCATTAAGGAGATTTATTTTCACTTGTCAGAAATCATCAGAACAGTGTATTCAGCTGGCTTTGACGTGAAACTGAATATCTCTGTATTGTCCTGTAGGACTTGTGGATCAAGTGGCCCACTGTGTGGGCTAACCTCCTCAGCTGGATTGCCTGTAAGTCTTCACTGAGTAAATATTGCTCACCCTGGGCGTAAAATGCAGCAGAAAGGCTTGACATAAACTTGCTTCCCTAAACTGGACCTCACTTGTATAACCTAGGAAAAGAGATGCCTCCTTTCTAATTCTGATCATGCTTAGGTATGGTAAAGTTGGTTAACTTCTCATGCTAATCAAGAACAGCAGAATTTTAGGATATTCAGACATACTTGGTAACTTCAAAGATTTAAAAAAATGTAACATGAATCTTTCAGATTAATATGGAGGCTGGTGGTTTTTTAAGGATCACAGACAGATTGGTGCATGCTATAGTTTCGGGCACATTGAAATTTCAGCATATGCATCCAGTTCTGTCTGCATATGACCCTGAATTCCTTATATGGACCAGATTTTAATTTGGCCACCAAATAATTACTTGCCTAACCTTGTAAGGTTCACCAGTTCCCTAAGAAAGTCTTTAGAATCTTGAGTTGTTGAAGTAATTCCGAAGCATAATTTATTCTCTGTATTTCTTCATGATTTCATCTTTCAGATGGGGCCAGTAATGACTGCCAGTGGCAGAGGGTTATTGGAAAGATTAGTTAATATTCATACAATGTTTGGAATGCATAATAAATTGATGTGCCAGGCTTTGTTTAGGCAGCAGATGGAATGATCAGGTACATTCATTTAAACTGCCTTACTGGAGACTACTAAGTGTAACATCTTATATGCTGACATTTATGTAGGGAAAAAATACATGTGTAAAAAATACAACTGCCTTCTCTGATGGAAAGGTCTTTATTCACATCTGGTAATGGAAAATAATAGAAGACAGAAGGATGGTTGGGCTGAGGAAAACATTGTCAGCCAATTATGGAAGGTGAATGAAAGCTAAAAAGAATCAGCTGGAAAATATATATTAGATGTTGAATTCAATCCAGCATCTATGCTTGTTGCAAGTGGTACAGGCTCTGGGAGAAGTTGCTGCCTAGCCACTGGCAACTCTAACTACCCCAGCCTTACTGGAGGTCTACTGTCTGATGGGCAGATCAGTTTCGACCAAGAGGATGAAAGGGGTTCAATTTGTAACCAGGTTGTTGAAAAGTCAAGTTCAGCAAGACTCTGTGTGTGTGTATAGAACAGGAGAGGAACATTTACTTTCAGTATATTGTGAAAGGCAAATGATTAATGATTTAGGATTCTTTCCATGCTGCAGTAAAAATTAATTAACAATGTGCTGCGTTTAGGCAATTCTATGCTTACAATGATAAATATGGAAATGTGCTGCATTTTGCAGAATAAAACCCATTGTCTTTACCACACACAGAAATGAATTGTATCCACATCAAGTTTTATGTAACACTCTGAAATTCAATTGGTAAGGGTTCAGCTGAATGTCTCCCTATGATAAAGAAAAACAGTACTGGTGGTAGTATCTTCAATAGCAATTACATTTGCTCACTTAAGAAAGAATTGGAAAGAAAAGATTTTTGTCATCTATGGACACAAGGACAAGTGAGGGGGAGAGTAAGGATCAACAAATACTTTCAGTAGCTAAATATATTACAATGATGGTGAATGTGTGGCAAAGTATTTTTGGTTTTGTTTATTAAACTTAATGTGTTAGATGTGAGCTCTGACTCTATTATCATATATAGGCCCCCAATCTCTTATCCCTTCTGTTCTTACAAAATGAAGCTACCAGAGTAATCTTCCTTTCTGTTGACACAGAGATGCAATTCCTCTTTTCAAATCCCACTGGCTGTCTCTCTACTATTGTAGCAAATAAAACCTCTCGTTACCGGTTTCAAACTTCGACGTAACTTTGAACATAACTGCAGCTTGCTTTTCCTCCATGCTTTTCTCTTTCTTCCCTTACTGTAGCTGCCATCTCAAGGGTGTTGGGAGTATTCCTGGTCTTTCCTGCTGGTTACCTGCCTCCTGCACAGCAGCTGCACAAGGCTGTCCTAGAACCTGTCCTGGGACCACATGCAGCTCTTCTCTTCTCCGCCTCTGACTATACTCTCAGATCAACCCCCACCATGCTGCCAGAAGAGATTTCTTCAAAAAAAGTCTTTCATCTGCCTTCTGCTTGCTCACCTGTCCTTCAGGCTCATAAAGCCTGCTGCAGCTTATAATGATGATAAAGTAAACCAAGCTAAAAAAAAAAGTATATAGAAAATCCTCTTCATTAGGAACCTGAGTATGCCCCAGCTATTCATACTGAAAAATGCTTTAATACTTCTACTGATTTACTGTCGAGCGAGTGTGTGTAGGTCTGTGTAAGGCACATCCACTAGAGAGTTTAATTGGCTAAATGAGAATAGGAATATTCTCAGGAACATTTCTTGTTCCCTTAGGAATCTGAGGATAAAGGGAAGAAAAAGGAAAGAAGAATGCAACTGAATGCTAAGAATGTAACTTCTTGCCAGAGAGAAAACAGAATTATCTGAGGAGGCTGAAGTATCAGCAGTGGGTGGGAGCTGCCTCTGTGCCCTTCTGCAGCCATGTCTGTATGTTCTCTTTTGAGTGAGTTACCCTTATGTCCTTGCTGTGTTGACCAGCCTATCAAAAGAGTACCTCTGCACAGGAGTACCAAGGTAATGTAACGACGCTGGCATCAGTGGAATTACCAGCTGAAGAAGCAGTCCAATCTGTCTGCTTAAGAATTAAGAAAAGACATGGTTAAGACATGGACAGAAAGATATACTAGGTTCATGCAAATAACGCAAAACACAGCTATCATTTTTGGCATGAAAGAAAATTATCCTGTAATATGGGTAAAGATGATATAAAACTAAAAATTCTAGAAAACTGACAGATGACTTTTTAGCACCTCTGAGGATGAATGTTTTGATGTAGGTGTAATGTGTTAATGAATTAGCCTTTCAAATTCAAATGGAGCAAATCTGCCTCATTCTAGTCCTAGAGCATGGAAAGTATTGCTAAGACCTAAAAACTGTCATATGCTTTAGGAAACTATGACATGAGTGGAAATTTCCACTTGGTCTATAGCAAGTAGATTTTTGGTACGTGCTTCAGAAGTGACTAAGTAAATAAATAGTAAATAAATAGTGAATGAAACCAGCTAGAGAGAGTTGAGTATATGAGCCAAACTTGCCTGTGAAGAGTGCCTTGAACTAGGTCACAGGAGGCCTGTGACCAAACCTACTTGGTAAGGTGTGTGCACTTGGGATGCTTTCATAGCTGCCCACAAGATTTGCTCTCTCCCCTTAGAGTGGAGGCGGGTCTGTCATTCAAAATCCTCTTATAAATCTTAGAAGCCAAGTACTGTCCAGTGGGTGAGGACATTAAATCTGCTTAATTCCGAAAACAGAAATATTTAAATCAAAATAGGAAAGATTTTCTGACTACTAGTGAAAA
Source organism: Phaethon aethereus (assembly GCF_964289735.1). Lineage (NCBI taxonomy): Eukaryota > Metazoa > Chordata > Aves > Phaethontiformes > Phaethontidae > Phaethon > Phaethon aethereus. The sequence continues at coordinate 64,022,269 of NC_138578.1, read as the reverse complement.
AAAAACCAAAACCAAACACTGGAAAGGTACATAAGGTTGTCATGGAGACATTAGGGACACTAGGTCCAGCATCTGTCATCCTCAATTACTGCCTGTAGCTACACAAGTCTGTGGGCTGTAGCTTAACAAGAGGCTTTTCTGTGCCTGCTCTGCAGTTTGCAGCCCATTCAGCTTTGTCTCCGCTTTCGCAAGGTCCTGATCTAAAGCAGATCACGGAGATGATGTAGGTTAAAAACCAAATTCCTCTTAAAAAGGGATGAGAAGTGTGAGACATTATTGGATATAACTGTTTATACTGGCAAAGGAACTGTGAATTGTCTTCGCTAGCCAGCAGCAGCCCAACCTCTTGGAGGTGGGGGAATGAGTGTTTGCACTTACAGGCAGTAATTACAGCTGCTGCTCATTCCCCACTCTAGAAAAATTAAACTGCCCCTGGTTTAAGCTGTAGTTTCATGGTACAAAGTGTTATGTCTCAGTGCCTGTTGGCTTTTATTTTTTCTCTCCTTCCCTCCCTGCAGCACCTCCCCCCCCACTTTGTGCTGTGTCAGCACAAATCTCTGTTCATCTGTTAGGTGAACTGGGAATTAGGCAACTAATCTGACTTTAAAAAAAAACCACAATAAAACTGATTACTTCTATGCCTAAAAACCCTGCAATGTGAGGAATGAGGACTGAGAGTACAGGATGAAATTACCGTAGCATCCCTTTTTGGTGTTGGTGAACTTGGGCTTATTACATGTGCCTAACAGACAGCCTTATTCTGTGCTCCACAGAGATAATGGAGTGGCAGAACAAGCGGTGTAAAAAAGCATGACTATCCATCAATTCCACCCTTTCTGCTAGGCACACTGTCACTAAACATTAATAAAATCTTACTGTTACTCAGCTTTAAACCTCAACATCAGCAGTGCTATGCCATAACTAAGTACAAATCTTATTAGGAAAAAAACATTACCTTTTATATTCTCCGTTAGAGAAGAAATATTTCACTGTTGCATTCATTGCTAAGAGAAACACCATTATTTCAGTAAATAGTTTATAAACATTAAAAGAAACTGAGTGAGGTTTATGGGATTTAAACACACTTTTCATTATTTGTTAACGGGATTTAGCTCCTGCATGCTACTTCAAACATCCCTCTTGAATACATATTTCTTCAGTTTTGTGTCTTGAAAGAAGACTGAAAAAAACCTGTTTTACCTGAGCTGGGTTTTCTCTAACAGTCAGCAAGAAGACCTGATGTCAATTACAGGATTAAGCAGCTGTACAAACATTGTACAATATGCTAAAAAGCATCTTCAATGAATGCTTTCTAGTTAGACTATTATTTCTGTCATCAATATTTCAGTTATAAAGTTTTAAAAATTGACTCTAATTAACAGGCATGCTAAGAAGAAAATGGTTATAACTTAATTTCCCTTTGACTGGCCTCTTCATGCATTCAGCAGCAAATTATTTCTTTTCTTGCCACAAGTATGACGTTTGCTGGTGTCAGTTAGTGCCAATGCATAGACAAATGGTTATGGGCTGAAAGGTTAATATACCATATATTGTGCCTGTGCAGTGACAAGCAAAATTTGCAACTCTATATTTACAATAAAATATTTATTTTTTCCATAGACAGGAAAACCCACAGACATTTATTGATTTTATTGACAGATTAACAATTAATTTTTAAAATGCCTGATCCTTATACACCCACTCTTATTTTTCACTTTATTGCACCTCTTTAATATTTTACTCTTGATGGGGATGGCGTAAGAGAAGTCAATAATAATTTGATTGAACAAATGTCATGCAAGAAGTTTCATAGAATAACGATCTTGCAAAGAAATCTCCTAGCCGGGGTTTAGTGCGTTGTGTCCTCTGAGAACTATGTGGTAGTCTCTTTAGGATGCACAGGAGCATCTCTGTAGAAGGAAAGATGACAAATTCGCTGACCTCAGTATAAATGTTCTAAAGATGAAGGCTTGAAAATCGTGATAAAAATGAACGTTTGCTGGTAAAGAACAGGAAGGAATGGAAAGTTTCACTTATCTGTGAAGATGAAATTCAGTGGCTGGTAAGATCTGAACGTTATGAAGACTGTTAAACCACTGGGGATAGGGGGAATGAAGTATATTTTAGTAGCTGCCAAAGCTGTGGTATAGCTAGATCAGTGTATAAACCAAATTGAAACAAAGCCACAGCAATGCCTTGTCAAGATTTCACCATCAAGCAAAAATGCAGCAGCAAATGAGGCAAAAGTGAAGCAGATTAGAAGCTTTTGACAGTTTCTGAGTCAGCTGGTGGCAGTTACCAGCATGGAGATTTGCACAGCGTCTAGCCAGCCACTCATATCAGCCATTGCTTTGTAGAGGTTATTCTTACTTTTTTGCTCATATCTTAACTTCACAGAGAGGGCTGCACTTTCAGCCAATGAGCAAAGAAAGTATCAATAGAAAATTAATAGAGGACTGCTGCGTGGTTCAGCAAGATGATTACACACTGGATTTTTTGTCTGTATTTTTTCAAGTGCTGAAAAAAATATCTTGGGTAGAATGATTACAGTCAAGAGAAACCAATTAAACAGATTTGTGTCCCATGGAATGTCTCAAGTGTATTAATCTCTATGTAAATGCTGCTTTCAAGTAGTCAGAAAAAGCCCCTTTACAGCCATTCCTCCCTGAAAAATTGTAAATTATAAGTGGAGGCTATTGGTGGATTCATTTGTTTGAGGTATTTTTCAGCTTTCAAACATAATCAAACACTTTAAGAAAAAGAATGTAGTCTTTATGAAAATGTAAAATTAAGTGATAACCCAACTTTTGACCCTGCTGATGAGTCTGCTGTGCGACGTGTTTTCTGTGGTTGCAGTGTTCTTAAAACAAAACAAGGAAATTATACATTCAGCACCTGCAGTATTAAGGTTGCAAAGTCAAGCACTCAGAAGATAAGAAATACAGTTTAGGTTTCCATCTGCATCTTATTTTGTCCCTATCTGTCTATGTTATTAGCTATTTTTTGATAACGTATACAAATTCTATTTTTTGTTACATTATTTTGGCATATTCAAACACCTCTTTTTTTTTTTTTTTTTTCCCTTTGGCTCCGTAGCCGTACTGTTACAAAGTCCTTATTTCTGTAAAAATATTCCTGATGCACTGGTTGTAAAGTACAGTAGCATGCTCAGGGGTCACATTCACAACTGTATCAGGTCTTCCTGATCCTGAGCAAGCTGCCACCGCAGGTCTGTCTGCACTGACATAGTCCCCTCTAGGCTATCTGAGTCTCATTCTTCATCTATGTCCTACCTACGGACACTCCTGCTTGTTTTGTCCATGTTGTATTATCCATACTCAAAGCAAAGCCTTTCTATGATGCAGGGTCTTTTCAGGCTGCTCTGTACTTCACGCAGTAGTGAAGGGGATGTGAGAAAGACCTGTGGTTTAAGGTTTTTGTGTGTGGTGGGAATGGTGTTGACTGCCTCATGTACCCTGCAAAGCTGAGAGACATGCCAACAAAAGGAGCAGGGTTAGGGTGAGAGAAGGATGTGAACATCACCGCTCCGGCAAGTGTGGCAGGATGGCAGGGCAGGGCAAGGCAGGGCGGTCCGGACGACCACCGGGATGGAGCTAAAGACAGGTTATGGGTGGCCAAACTATAAGGGGGTGGGCAGCATGCTTCACTGTTTACATTGCCACACTACAGGCAAATAACTTCATTTCCATGTTCTTATGCTGCAATCTGTCAGCAAAATATAGCTTCCCTCCATTTAATATTTTCTCTTAAAGTAACACTTACAGTTCCTGCACTTTTATGTTGTTGTAAAACATGGATTACACTTCTATAAATTCAAGAATAATAATCTAGCATTGAACAAAAGCATAGGCATAGGGAATTATCGAGTTTAAACTGAGCTGTCACGGTGATTAGGCTATGCCTACAGGATGTTTCTTGCTCAGTACTTCTGACCGTTGACCTGAGAAATCCAAGTCCTTGACCCTGATTGATACAAAGCAAGCATAAGTTAACTTTAAGGTTGACCCTAGTTTTTGGTGTAAATGCAACTTATGTGCTCAAAAAGGTGGATAATCTACTCTGTTGGTTCCCAGATTGTATTACAATGAACCTAGACCTCAAAACCTGCATTCAACCAAATTTCAATGAAGAGAAAGGGCAAAATCATGTCACATCACTACAGAACTATTGGTTTGAGCTCAATAACCTGCAAGGCTTTGTGAAGTTTCTTGGAGAAAAGAACAACTGAAAGTACTTGAAGCAAGTACAATGGAGACAAGGAAGTATACCGCTTAGAAAAAAGGTTAAAATGAAATACATATTTCCCCAAAAGTGCAGTATGTCTGGTTAACCTGTTGTTTTTGAATAAGTTTAGAGACGTAAATCTACTACAATCTACTACCCAAGCAATTAGTAGTTAAACTACTGAAGACAGAATTTGGTACAAGAGTCATAAGGAAGTGAGGAAGCAGCTAAAGCAGAGGTGATAATGGATTTTGTTGAAGAGGAAATACTATTAATGAAATTCCTCCAGAATCAGCCTTATTACTGATGTCATGAAAAATTTTCATTAAACACCTCAGCACAAAGTTGAACTTGAATAGAGGGAAAATTCTTAGATGACTCTTCTGTGAGGCACGGGTGAGATTTTCTGTAGGATAGTCATAGATGCCTAAACCAGGAGGTTAGTAAAGGCAGTGGAGAGGAAAAGTCATCTCCAGAGGCTGGCTCATGGCACCTAGGTTAGCTTCCTGCTCTGAGTCGCTCTTTTAACTACAGAGAGGGAGTCAAGATGTGGCAGGAGGCCTATCTTCCTGCTGTAGGGAATAATGACATTGTTTGTTACACATGGTTGAAAACTCTACATTCAGGCCTGTTCTAGTTCTTGTTCACAATGTTAAAACAGGGCTTGAACATTGTCTGCGAAACCTGCCAGCTCTCTCTGGAGAATCTACTTGAGTCCATAGATAATTTAAATGTACATGAAAGGACTTGCCTAAAGCCAATGTATTTCAAGTACTCTACTACTTAGGTCTTTAAAGGATGCTTTTGCAGTAAGTTTCCTTTTGTTCCCGCAAAATACATTTGTAGGACAGTATCTAATGCTTAGTCTCACCAGTACTCACCTGCCACTTCACAAGGTGCTGTGTACTGCTTAAGCACTAACCCTTTCCCTCACAAATTAACCTAATTAATTTAGAGAAAGAGAAATTGCTCTCAGCTTCTCACCTTCAAGTTTGATGCTCCTTTTTCAGAACTTGCCTTGTTTAAAAAAAGCCAAAAACCAACTCCTCCCCCACCCAATTGTTAAGAATCTAGCTGAAAATCAATAGTAAAACACTTACTTGCAACAATACAAAAGTCATTGAGGATTAACAAAAGTTAGTTGTATTTTTTTGTCTCATTATACTTACTTACGGCTACCTCTCGAGCTCCTGGCTGCTTTTTGCTATCCCCTATCTCATATAGCCTGTAACATCGAGGGCTGAGTGCACGGAGCAGGGGGGTTGGTGAGTGTGGAGGTCTGGTTTTGGTTTCTTTCTGCTTGGGTTCTTTCTGTAGCTTGGTTTACACTTTGGTCCCACATGCGACAGCATGACGGGGAAGTTTACAATTTGGAACTCAGTTTTAGAAAGGAGGCAGAATGACCCAAATTTTCTAAACATCCTGAAGTTTAACACACGATGTAACAGTGACATTAGTCTTCCCTTATTCCTGCTTCCCGGTGGCCGGACCTGACAATACAATCAGACGTTACTCATTGATACATACCATTGATGTCACTCATCAACTTTTGTAAAACACCCAAATTTCTGTCTCTGAAGAGAGTCAATTTAAGCTACTAGTGCAGGTTTGGACACAAAATACCAGTTTGGCTGTTCTATAAAGCACCTTATTCTAGGCATGTATAACAAGCACCATTGTATATAGAGGTCTGATCGCATGTTTTCTAAAAGGATTTGGAGAAGGGCAGAGAAGGATATCAGTATAAACAGAAAATACCTATCTTACAGTATGAGACTAAAATAGGTTTCTTTAGACTATAGAACAGGGGCTGAGAGCTAGTGAATGTTCCTTGTAAATACTCCGTGTTTTTAACAACAAAGAATGATAGGAGCTGTTTATCTTTAAAAAAAAAAATGCTGTAAGGACAAAGGGATATGTACTGTAACACAGTGAAGTGTGGAAGAGAATCAAAAGTAGTGGAGGTAGGAAACGTGACAAATTCTAATCTGAAGATGGATTGGTTTGTGAAAACATGATTTTGTGGCTGTTATTGTATTCATGGTTTCGTTACTGATGTTAGGAACTGTTCTAACTCATGGACGCTGGTGTATGCATGTTCTGGTTTCCTAAATTATCCTTATTTAGTCTGAACAAAAGAATTTACTAGTTTAGCTGATGTGAACTAGTTAACGAAAGAACTTGCACCTTCATTTGACTGTTTAATTTTGAACTTTGACCCTGATCCTGCAAGAATTCGTATGAACTTAATTTAAAGAAATGCAAGCATCTATAATGATTGCAGTAAGTACAAACTCAGCATATTCTGAAGTACATATGGGTTACAAGGAAATGTGCTACCACCGCCTATATTCAAACATGATCTCAGAAGACTGTGTGCTGTTAGCTGATAGAATATTTTTCGGCTATTCAGTTTACAGAATAGCATTCCCAGCAGCTGTCACCAAATTAGGGTCTTGAGCTAGTCTCAGTCTGAGCAGAGCGTAGCGATTTGGCAGGAATCACAAATGAGCAGCAGTCATTGATTTGCTGTGTGGAATATGAATGGCAGAATACTTCGAGGGTTAACCTTGAAATGCAGCAGATAATTTGAGAAAGATTTTTTAAAAAATATTTGAACAAGACACTTCTTCAAAACAATAGATATTGAAATAGGAAATGCATAGATAAATTATGCATTCAACACAAAAGACTTCACATCATATAGGAATGTTTTGTCTCTTAGAACATTGTGCTGAAAGGGAGATGTCAGAAAATGGAGCGGTCGGAACAATCCATATTTTCACATCCAGTTTAGTTTCACTACAGTCCCGCTCTAATTATTTAAAACCAGCCTAGGACGGGAGTGTCTGTCAGTCCCTATATTTACAGCACCTTTAAGTTTTCTGTGGAGACAGTGAACAAAGTTGCCATGGTGTTCTGTAACTTAGATTCTTGTTTTAGGACTAGGTACATGATCACCAAATTAATTTTGAAGTAAGTTATTGTAAAACCAGCCAAATAAAACCACTTGAGAAATCTGGAAAAGACTGATCCTTAAGGTAAAAAGGTCCAAAATCCATCATCATGCTGCTGCCAGTAAGCTACTGTTAGCACATGCTTAGGCATATGCCTTTCCAAATTTGCAGATGTCACTGACGCTTCAGAGGTTTTGGGGAGTAGAATGCATAAATAACAGTTATCACTACGGTAGTTAACTTATGGGCTTGGAAAGTCTTTTGCATTATGATCGAGAACTTTCTTCCAGATGACAGCCAGAGGCAGTAAAAGAAAGATATAATCTTTAGGGAGATAGGACCCACACATAATTCTATGACAAATTATAATGATAAGGTTGGGCTTAGGATCTGTAATGCGATGTACTGAAATAAAATCCATTTCCATATAGTTCATGCAGGACTACTGCCGCTTGCAGTAACAACCTTTGCAAAACACAAGATACTCTCTCTGTATCAAGAAACACACTCTTTTTCTGCACGAGTGTTTATTTTCTTTTTTTCCTCATAACCTAATCTAATTCTGAGATATAAACATAGTTTGCAAGGGGATTCATATGGGTTTAATACAGCTTCACTGGACAGTCCAAAGGAACTGAATCAGGTCCTTACCATATTTGTGGACAAGTACTTACATCAGAACTTACATAAAAATATTTTAAAATACATTATTTTGCACCATTATATTTTTTGAGCCATAATTTTTACATCTAAAATAAAATCATTGCAATTCTTCCACAAAAGAGTAAATGGGAGAAAGAATAACTCATTCAAAAGAATCACCCTTTTTGAAAGATACTGCTTACCCTTCCAGGTAAAAAAAGATGTTAATCTTAAAATAACCAGCAGAAAATACAGGCTCTGCTTGCTAGTAATTGTGATCCCACCTTATGCTTATGAGTAGCATAATATGTTACAGAATTCTGGCCAAGAAACAAAAAAAACCTTTTGGGAATTATTGTGTGAAGTCTGTCAAGTCCTGAGGGTAGTGCAGTTGTAGTGCTGAAGACAAACAGTTTTCTCAGTTTGTACTGTTAGGACAATAAAAATCAATGATGGATATACTATTTCTATCCAAACTTGTGGTTATACCTCACCTTGAATAGAGTATGAAGTACTCGTATAATGCAACTTTGCAGTGTATGTCACTGACTTCAAGAGCACAGAATGATAAAAAAAAAAAAGTTCAGCCTGTAAGGTTCTATACAGAAGAAAAGTTTAATTAGACTTTATTCTAACTAAAAAATGAAAAGATTCACTGGAATTTACTGAAGTTTCATGTTTATGGCAGTAGTTAGTGAATATAAAACTTAGTGGCATTGCTGAAATTATACAAAATTACCACAATGTATAATTTGCTAAACCAGTGGAAGCAAGCAAGAATTAATAAAAACAGGTTCAGGCAGATGATAGCATAATGTTATACTAAGGATAGCTACTGAAACAACCAATGTTGTTCAACGAGAATACAAGGGCACAGCCTCTGGTAGTAAGGACAGCTTCAGATCTTGCTTATGCATTACCCTTTACTGGGGAGCGACAACCAGTTGAGAGGTTGGTCTATAAAATAAAATGATGTGAGATAAAAATATTTTCTTTTTTCCTCGAGCCTTTTTTCAGTGATCAAATGGAGGTGGAAATTTGCAAACAGGGAAGGGCAATGGGCACTAATGAATAGGGCGGTTGAGAAATGTGGTAAAGCCAGTCTACAAGTTTCAGAAACAAGCAGATAGATTTCTACCCTGGAAAGGCAGAGAGGGCTAAAAGCAAAGTGAAAGGAAAAGAAGACAATTGTTATGAGCATTAAAAATGTTTAGTTTAGTTATTTGGATATATATTTGGATATAAGTAAGAATTTTAAATTATTTATCTGAAAACATTGATTTTATTTGTCTCTCGTCATAATAACAACTGCATCTTAAAACCAATAAATGAATTTATCTTCTAACTTTATAACTTGACTTCAATTTGAGAATTTTGCCCACATCGGGAAGGAAAATATTGCTTTACATTCACACTGGAAATCTGAGTCAGAGCAGGAAACTGTAAACAGCCTAATCTTCCTACCAGCAGTCTTTCCAGTTTGCTCATAGTTAATCTACCTCTAGAAGAGATTTTTGTTGGAGTTTTTTTGAGTTTTAAACTTCATGCTTCTGAAAGCAGGTCTTAAAAAGGAAAGTGGTGGAAATACTCAAAGAGGCTGTGTTTACTGAAATAGTGTCTTCAGTGTGGAACCAGGAAATTTAATAGGTAGTGCCAGGAAGCCAGTCATTGTTGACTCCAGATTATATACAAGAAAATAGATTGTGTAAGGGAGCTTATAAAGGAAGAGAAATTCTTTACTCATATGAGAGGAAAGAGGCTTGGACTGCGTAATAATTTGGCTGAATTTGTTAGAATCATGGACCCAAGTAGGACAACAAGCTTCATGTAGGACACCTGAAACTCTGGACAGGAGTCTTTTGTTTTTCTAGGTTTCCTACTCATAGAGCTCATCAGCCCAAACTGGCTTAATTTTACAGACAAGCAGAAGACATGAAATGTTACTGTGCAGAAGCTGAGGTCTATATAGAATTAAAACTGCATAATCTGGCCTGGTAGCTGAAGGTTGGAGTAAAACTTCACATGAATCTGATTAGGCAGGAGAAGACAGAAAAAGAAAGGAGTCTGTGAATGCCCCATTGGCTGTAAGTGGGATGATTTAATTTCATGCACATGGTTGTGAGTGAGCTGGTCCTATTTATGAATAAGACTTGCGGACATCAGGAAGCCATATGGTAATTAACTGGGATGCCAGTGTGAGTTTTCAGTTGCATATATGGATCGAGCTTTGCTAGTTCCATTTTCTTGTAATTACTGCATGTTCCCACATAAAACCTGCAGTTTCATAATCCTGAGGGCTCCTGAGTAGGAACAAAAATTAGAGAAGACCAGTGTTGTAAGATGTTTGACTCCTAAATTCTGGCAGTAAGTATGATTTTAAAAGGAGATTTGAGGTGGTCAATTTATTTACCACCTGGGGATTCCAAATGCAGATATTTTGGATAGAAGGATAGCAGCATAGGGTAGCAGCATAGGGTGTTTTGTTTTGGGTTTTTTTTGCAAGTACGTAGCTATACGTAGGCTATAAGGGGAGAATGCTGCCAAATACTCATTGTCTAGGCTCAATGACAGATACTGTAAGAAGTTTAAATAAAAGCATATTTTCTTTTTAATATATGGTAAGAGCAGTACCTCCTATACATAGCTTTCTTAAGACTTTTCCTTGGAGGAATTCTGACTTCTAGCTAAAGTAAATTATTTGCTTTTTTACAGCCTTTTTGATTTTTGTTTATTCCTCCAGCCTCACCAATATTTCAGTTTTCCAGGGTGGAGTTGAGAGAAAGTGAAGGTCTAAACATCATACAAGAGAAAATGCTTTATAGAGATGAAGAAACCTTCTCTCTAAAATAACAGAAATTTTCAGCTGAAGCTTGATGACCTATGAGGGAAAAAAACCCTTTTATAGTTATATCTTGAAACTGAGATTTGTTTTTTTTTTTCAAGAAAATCAATATTTTAAAAAATGTTTTAAAATGTCTGGAAGGCTTAAAATTGTTGTATGTGCAAACAGTAAGAAATACAAAAATATCAGGAGCTGAGAATTGGTGAAGAACAGCATTTCAGTTCCCTGCACAAATCAATATGCCCATATTTCTGAGTGTATAATTACAAAATACATTATGTTCTGAAGTGAACATTTACTGAAATTGATGAGAGAATTACCAAAGTAGTTGGACTGTCTTAAAGTGTGCTGGTGATGATCATTGCAGGGATTTTGCTGGCAGGCATTCCTTATTACCAGAGCTGTAAGGCTGCATTTTCTAGAAAACCATCAAAAAAGAAATCTTATATCTTGAGCTTTGAAAGACGATATGAATACTGCACTATGCTAGTAGCAGAGTTGTGCAAAAAATGTGATGCCAAATTAAGCTCTGCAGAGTTTGTAAAGTTTCAACTGAACCAAAATATTCCATTCCACACTTCTAGTAGAAAGACTTTATTGGGAATTTTTGTTATGTTGGGTGCATTGGTTTTAGTAAGTTTCCCTAACAGATTGCTAATTTTAACAGACGTATTGGGTAAGCATGGCAAGGCTTTGGTAGCGAGGGAGCTACAGAGGTGGGCAGCTGCGAGAAGCTTCCCCTGTGTCTGACAGAGCCCGTGCCAGCCGGCTCCGAGACGGACCCGCTGCTGGCCAAGGCCGAGCCCATCAGCAATGGCAGCAGTGCCTCTGGGGTAACAGATTTAGGAAGGGGAAAAAACATCCTGCTAAGCAGCAGCCGGAGGAGAGGAGTGAGACTATGTGAAAACAGCTCTGCTGACACCAGGGTCAGAGCAGCAGGAGGGGCAGGAGGGGCTCCAGGCGCCGGAGCAGAGGGTCCCCGGCAGCCCCTGGGGAAGCCCACGGGGAGGCCGGCTGTGCCCCTGCGGCCATGGAGCTCCACGGGGGAGCAGATCTCCACCCGCACCCGGGGAGGGCCCCACGCCGGAGCAGGGGGATGCCCGAAGGAGGCCGTGACCCCATGGGCAGCCCGCGCTGGGGCCGGCTCCTGGCAGGGCCTGTGGCCCCGTGGGGAGAGAGAGGAGCCCCGGCTGGAGCAGGTTTGCTGGCAGGACTTGTGACCCTGTGGAGCCGGAGGACAGCACCCGTGGGGGGACCCAGGCTGGAGCTGGGCAGAGTGTGAGGAGTCCTCCCTGAGGAGGAAGGAGCGGCAGAGACAGTGTGTGGTGGACTGACCACAACCCCCATTCCCCATGCCCCTGCGCTGCTGGAAGGGAGGAGGGAGAGAATTCAGGAGTAAAGTTGATCCCAGGAAGAAGGGAGGGGTGGGGGGAAGGTGTTTTAAGATTTCATTTTATTTCTCATTATCCTGCTCTGATTTGACTGATAATAAATTAAATTAATTTCCCCAAGTTGAGTCTGTTTTGCCCGTGACAGTAATTGCTGAGTGAACTCCCTGGCCTTATCTCAGCCCATGAGCTTCTTGTTATATTTTCGCTCCCCTGCCCAGCTGAGGAGGACAGTGACAGAGCGGCTTTGGTGGGCACCTGACGTCCAGGTAGGGTCAACCCACCACAACAGACAACCAGACATAGTGAACTTCAACTTCAACTTAGTCTTTTTGTTATTTTAGGGGTAGCCTGAGCCTACTTGACTTTAACACATATATTCCAAATAAGCCATTTTTTCTTGTTTTTACTAAAGCAGTTAACTACAGAAATATGCGTTTTCATTCAGAGAGAGTTTTAGATCAAATCCAGTGGGAAAATTTTTCTCCTAAGTTATATTATTGTTAAAGCCAATGAGTTAAATGGATTCCAACTCATCTAGGTGAGAACACACAGGCACAGGTTGTGGCATTCGTCTGGGGATCTGAGCTCAGAAATAATGAGACATGCTCCAGCCAGTGATTCCTCCTGCTCTGTGAAAACTTGAAAGTGGTTTTCTGTGACAATTTATAGTGGTTCAGGAGGGAGGAATGCTCCTTGCAGACATCTGGAGATGAAGAAGGGCATCCATCCAGAGGTTAGCAGAGAGATATGTAAGAGGGAAACTGCCCTTACTGTCTATGAAGCAGCCAAGCAGAAAAGTTTTAACATCCCCACCAGGCCTTATTTTTTTCTTTTTTTTTCCCCCATAAAGGCAATACAAGTGGAAGATAAAGAGGCTAAAGAAAGAGATACATTGATGGAGCTGGAATGCATGAAGTTCCTGGGGCTGGGTGTGAGAAGATACCTGAAGACTGCACAAGGGGCCCAGTAAGTTCTGGGGAGTGTTGGACCTGTGGGTGTTAACGCAAACAAAATTAAAGTACAGGTGAGTTTTCTCCCCTTTTTGCATGTAATTGTTGTTTAAAATGTTAATTCTAACTAATATTTAGTTAAACTTACTGTTAGAGATCTTTTTGCCATCTTTGTAATGCTGAAGTTAGGGTGTTTGGTTTCTTTGTGAGCATATGAGGCTAGAAGAATACTACTGAACGTGAATAGCAAAATAAAAACCTGAAATATATGCAACCTGACTTCTCCCCGGGTACTGACAAGTGAATTTTGAGGCTTGGTAATTACAGTTGTGCATAGGAGGGTTGTTAAACCCCCATAAGTGAAAATGGCATTATTTCACATAGTTACCATGTATCTATGTTTACCTACATTTGCTTGTTTTTCCCATTCAGAAGTCTTATCCAGATAGAATTTGAAAACTGTGAGCACTTGTCTTGGGATATCTGAACAGCCTGTAGTCATTCAGGCAACCTTATATCTACGCCTGAGTTTATATGGACAGAGCAATGGAAAAAGACTATGTGCAGTGACTGAGATGCACCTTGGACAAATCAAACTCACTAAATATATGCTACGTATCTCAGGCAGATTTCCACCTGTGAAATCCTGGAAAGAAATATGTGAACCCTGATTTTCCACTCTGCACAGATGTATTGAAATGGAAGTTCTCAATTTATTTTACTTTTTGCTTTTGAATAAATATTCCTGTCATATTCCTTTTTCTCCAGCAGCTGGGAAGAAATATGAGGGAGAGGAAAGAGCACTCAAAGATGACTTGGGAGACAGATTTTATTCTTAGACATACTATATACTGGATAGAAATACCTTCCTTTCTAAAGCATTTTGAGATCCTAAGGCTAAAAGTGCTTCTGTAATGAAGCTTTATTATTGTAATTGTTCGTATTTAAACTTTCTGCACTATTTTATGGTTCTAATTAAAAGTAAGAAAAAGGCTGTACTGGAATGACTCATAAAGAATTCTTATTCAGTAGGGTTTCAGGTTTGTCACTTCTTTACTGTAAATTACAAGTTATTTTCTTTCAGAGACTGCAATCAAGTATCCCACTTCAGAAAACCAAATTCAGTTAAACAACTGTACAACTCTTTATTTTGATTTTAATACACATCTTCCTTTTTATTGTTCCAAACAATTTCCTCTCTTTTTATTTTCCATTTTCTTACGCTATGGAGGTGCAATGCAGGTCAGAACATAAGGATTTTCAGGCTCTTACAGAATATATTTAGAGGCTTGTTGTACTCTCCAGAAATGTAATTGTTAATTGACGTTTGGGGTTTCTTTTTTTTTTTTCCCCCCCCTTAATAGTCTGTGAGCTGAAAAGGACACTCCATGTTACTTAAATAGTCTATCTGACAAATTATGCTCTTTAATTCTACTTAGGGAACTGTCTTTTACATTAACTAAACACCGCCCCCCTCCCCGACCCTACTTGACATTTAAAGCTTAAGCAACTACAGCTTACTTCTAACAAGTTCTTCTTCAGTGTAAATTAAAATGATGTGGTGTTGCACAAAATCATCCAGTATCAAACAGTGCAGTCCTCAGGGATTTTTTTTGATACTGTTAATGTACAAAGAGAGGAATTCAATTAAAAAATAACCCAAGGCACTATGTAAACTTGCAATATTAGCAGAATGTAATGTAACTTGTCAGAGACCTCATCTCATATATTGTTGTGTATACATACACACACATATAGCATAGAATCACAGAATCATTAAGGTTGGAAAAGACCTTTAAGATCATGAATTCCAACCATTAACCCAACACCACCATGCCCACTAAACCATGTCCTGTAATGACATGTCTACACGTTTTTTGAACACTTCCAGTGATGGTGACTCCACCACGTCCCTGGGCAGCCTGTTCATGTAGGCACACATACATAGGCCTAGAATGTTCCAAAACAAAGTAAGTCTTCTGCTATTAAGATTTGTGATGGTTTTATTTTAATTAGGATTATCTCTTGTTTTATTTGGCTCAATTAAACTTACTACTGGGAGCTTCCTCAACAGCAGTACCCTGGAATTTTAGTTTCTGTAGGATGTAGTTATGTAACAGCTTTTTTTGGGGTTTCATGTTTGTACATTTAAATAATTAGCATGAAGGTTGCTTCTCATAGTAGCTTGCAAAGTAAATGGTGTGAATTAAACTCTTCTGATTTTACCCAAGTCCAGCTCCACAAACTCAGTTTTACTCTCTACCTGGGGATGAGAAATCCTAAAAATGGTATTTGGTACTTGAAACTGCCACTGAATCTGACTTCTGCAGATTTTCTGTAACTTGCCAAGTTGCTCAAGGTCAAGTCTGATCTCATTTGAGCCCCTCATATAGTCTTCTGTCTTTTACAGGAGAACAGGAATAGAGAGAACAATTTCCTCCCAGCATGTGAAGAGAAAATGGATTCATCTTACAAAACAGGTTGGAACGTAATCATGACCCTTTGGGTTCACTTACAACAATCTCTGTGCAATTTCAGGAGATTATGTATGGCAAAGCTCCCTTTTTTTTTAGTTCACAGCTGCATGTTAACTTACATTAGACACTTGTTGGGCTCTGCTTTTTGCTGTATTTCACATTAAATGTGAATGCATGTCATATTTTAAAAATACATTGGTAATATTAATGACAAACATAGTCGTGCTTATATAACACGCATCCAAAACTATTCAGTTGTGTATTGATAGGTACTTGCGGGGCAGCATATCACTACCTGGAGCTCTTGCAAATCCTCCCCGTTTCACTATTAGTGGTTTCAGTAAGTGTCTCTAGTCAAAAGAGCATAATATCAGTGAAATAACATGTGATTGAAATACTGAATGGTTAGATATGTAACATGTTTAATTCCTATTGTTCACCCAGGAATTTTAAAGACCAGGCTAATTTTACATTTTTTTTGTGATGAAAATGAATAAATGACAAATGCATCAATGCAAACTCCTCTTTCCATGTCATTTCTTCTTATTTTTCATGCCAGTGACAACGTTTCCTTTGGGTTAAGCATTTCTTTGCTTTTGTGAGTATTTTCATTTGATGTCTAAACCACAAAATTCTCTGGAAATAGACTTATTGATATATTATTTTAAGCAGAGAATGATTTGCTTATGTAAAACATAGTTGAAGATATTTTAAATCATAGCCCACCTTATAATGCTTTAAGCAGCTGTACTTCCAACAGATGGGAACCCTTGAGTATTGAGCTTCTTGGAAGTGGTTTAAACAAAGGACCAACTGACATGTCTTCTTGGATCTGATGTGTGTTACATGCATAGGATCAAGTGAAGTTCCTGCAAGAGATTAAAGATTAAAAGTATTTCTGAGACTAGAAAGTAATGGAACATAAAAATTACTCTCAGACATGATTTTTCCATAAAATTGGTCCTGAAAAACACTACAAAAACTGGACGTTCCCAAGAAAATAAACTCTTAATCTACTAGCTTAATTCAGATTTTTTTCTGCAGCAATACACTATTTGTAAAGTTTCTGTCCCATGTAAGTCAGTCTTTAAGTCCTAAAAGTGTATTAGAGAAACACCTAGGTTGCTTACTGATATGGTATACACAGGTTGACAGTTATAGGACTAATTCAGTGAAATACTTAAACAGGTGCTTAACTTTAAACATTACTTTAATCTCATCAACCTTAATGGAACTTAATTACATATGGAAGCACCCTCAAAGAATAAGAACATTTCCTGTAAATCAGATTTAAAAAAAAAAACATTTACTATAGAAAAAAGCTTTAACTGTAAATTTCCAGCTACAGTACTGTGTCTGCCTAGTAAACGAACTGTTTAAAGTAATTTTAGCTGACTTGCTTTAGGAGTAGCAAAAGTATTGAGTGTTTATCTATTCTATTCTTTCTTTAATGCAGATGAATGGAAAGAAGCAGTAAATATGAAGCATAGCTAGCCACTTTTATTGTTGGTACAACTCCACTGCCTTCTGTGGAGTGTTGCTAGGGATTAATTTGGTCCACTGTTGGCAGAATACTTGTTCTGACTGCATGTGACAGCACAATTTAGTAAAAGCATATTAAATATACTATTTAGGCACCACACTTACAGCGTTTTTGAGATCCATAGGAAAGATGTTGAAGCACATATGGTAGATTGCTCCCTGGAATTAATGGTCTGGTTTGATTCTTGTCTATATGATTAAAAATGAGCATGAAGTTTTTGAATCAGGGATTTCAGAGGAAAACTGTGGGTGTTGATAAGCACACTTAATATACTACCTAGATGAACCATTGGTTTGATCTGGCATGTCAGTTGCTATGTTCCTGCAAATAGCTTTTCAGCACACAAATGCCACTAGGAATTTGGTCTCAAAGCAGAGGTTAGAACAAGTTAATTTTATTTTAAATTCTTGTGGTTTGGGATTATTAAAAAATAGAATGATAAATTTCAGTAGAATGCATACGTCTTAATGCATAAGTTCCATACATTTAATAAAGCTCAAATTACTTCAGCCTCCTGCGTTTCTGGGGTTGTGGGAATTCAGCTGCTCCCAGAGTCAGACCAACAGTTGCTGATGATTTAGAAAAGAAATGCAGACTCCAGGTATATTTGAAGTTGAGCTTATTTTATTTACTGTACTTCAGTGTCAAGGTGCATGAATCTTCTGTTTTCAAAAGTGATCATTCTATGTGATCCAAGGGGCAACTACTGAACCATCCAAGCTGTAAGTTATGGACACTGATGTTTTTACTAAAGATCCATGAAATGCTCAGTTTTTTATATTGGGAATATACTGAATGATGAAACTTATCCTTACATAGGAGGAAAGTGAAAGATGGATGATCTTTTAAGATGTACTTGAGTATTCAAGGGATGTGAGAACTGCAGCGGCCATGTGGTAGTCCCTTGCATGCCAGTTAGTTTGTTTTAGATGTATCGCAGATTTTGTACAGCTGAAGCAAATTGACTTAAGTGTAAATTCAAAGTAGACCAAGCGTTATAGCAAGGTTAATATTATTGCAAGGCAACACTTATAGGGTCTAAAAATCAGTCAACAAAAGAACCAATTGATAGGAGGATTTTAGTTGTCATCTGTATGAATCAGCCAGTTATATCTCTGTGTCATATGTTCCTTGCACATTGGTTTAATGTCTTTGAAAGTTAAGACGGGGAAACACTATTTTTTTCTCAGGTTATTATACATTTCTGACAAAAAATTAGTTAGGGCAAGGTAGTGGAGTAGTGGCAGAAGACAGCTATTGTAAACTTATTCTAGGAAGTTAGTAACAAAGTCACCAGATATCAGACTTTGCCCAATGAAGAGCTGTGATTTCTGTCATTAAGTCTGCAAGTTGCCTTAGGAGCTCACTGAGCTCTCTCTTTTTTCCTCTCTATTTTTTTTTTTGCTCCTCATGGTAAATTCCAGCTATGCCCTTGAATAGCTGCGACCACCTGTTCTCCCACACCTGTTTCGATTTATAAACCATATGTTGCAGTCACCGACTAGAACCGCTGTAGACATGATGTGCTTTCTTGTAAATATTTCATAGGCTTCCTCGGCTCTGCACCTCAAAATAATTTCAAATCATTGATTTTGCTGAAAATCAGGACCAAGACTGGATGTTTTCTCAATATTACCTCTGCTTGTTAGGGAAGGAGTTATAAAGGTTGCTGAATCATAAAAAACACTCATAGAACTACCAGCATATTGCTATCAAATGTTAGCAGTATCATTTCAAAATGAACCCTACTGTGATCAATGGTAAGGAAATAGAAGATATGATAACTCTTGCTGTAACACAAGTACATTTGCAAATAACTATTTGCAGGATGATACTTCCTAGACTAAGTGTTCAGAACAGTTTTGCAATCACATGTTCAAATAGAAAATTTCTCAGATTTTCTTTGTATTAAGTAATTTGGATAGTTGGCTCAATCCTCAGCTGGTGTACACTAGACCTCTTAAAAATCTTTTCAGTGAAGATATAACAATTTATACACTAAATGATCAAAAGTACAGTAAGTGTTCCATCTGCTGATATAGACATGTGTAAATTAGTAAGCATGATACATGTTGGCTTGGATAAAACCTCAAACTATGTTCTATCCCTTAAATTGGCTTCTGAACAGGAGAGCTTCCATACCCATGGAAGATGGATGAATGCTTATGGTAGATAGTAAAAATATTTCTCATGAAGTTAGTAGGCTTTGTATTAGATCCATACTTTGGACTTTCAATCACTTCTGATACGGAAGTGTGGATCCCATTGCCTCCCATAGCCCTATCTATCAACCAGCTTGTGCTGAATTGATCTGGAAAAGAAAATAAACTCTTGAGCATAGACGTGCTTTCTGAAGCCATTTGCCTGTGGTGGAGATTGAGATGGTCTTACGAAAGCCCTTTATGCTTCTCTGACTTTCATCTACTGCAAAGCATTTGGATGAAGTGGAATTGGTTGCAAAATGATTTGTTATGGCATGGGCTCTATGCTTCACTTTTACCCTTCATAATGAAGTAGGAATGTATATTTATTACACTATGCAAGGGTAGTGAATCACCATGGGTGATGCAGAGCTGAATGTTTAATTAATGTCATGGATAAACCAGAGTACTATTACGCTCTTTGCCTATTATTGTCGAAAGAGCAGCAGCTGCCAACATAAAAAGTCAATTATGTTTGTAATATCTTGTACTGGTGAAAAATCAAGGCTGCTGGGGGAGGTATGCATTCTGTCTTTGTCTCTCTTGTCTTTCTTCACTCCTCTTTTACTTGTCTTTTGCTTCCCCCTTTTCCTCTACTGTGATTACTTATTCAGAAACAAAGTTGTAGTACCAGAAGTAAACCACTGCTTTTTTTTTTTCTTTTTCCGTTTCCATTTTTTGGGGGTCTCTTGTAACCCGTTCATCTTTCAAACTTTCAGCAACTGTATTGATTTAAATGAAGTCAATAGAAATGGCAGCATGGGGAAATGAGATAAACAGGAAAAGATAGAACTTCTAGCTATGACTATTGTAGTTTAAAAATAAATGGAGAA
Source organism: Phaethon aethereus (assembly GCF_964289735.1). NCBI lineage: Eukaryota > Metazoa > Chordata > Aves > Phaethontiformes > Phaethontidae > Phaethon > Phaethon aethereus. The sequence goes on along the minus strand of NC_138578.1, from coordinate 64,002,188 downwards.
ACAATGATCCTAAACACAAAACTCAAGGAATCAAACCCTACCAATTTTCAGAGTCTGAAAACTTAATTTTAACTTCACTTGCTCATTGATGTACCAGAAGTTTGGTTTATTACTTGACCAATAGTGTTTATAAGAAATTCATAACAAATGTTAAAATTCCTTGTGTTGCTCATCCTGGTTCAGGCCATGAATTTTGTTTTAAAAGGACTTGCTCTTAATAATGATTTTAACATTATTTCAGAGAAAAAATAGACTTTGCAATTTTTATCTGTTGGAAGTTCCAAGATATAAGATGGAGTAACTTCTCTGCATTTTTTGGGTGCTATTTTCACCTTGCCCTAAGGTAAAGTCCTAGGTAGATGGATTCCAGTTTCCTGATGGTATCTCTGGTAGTTGGGATCTGATATTAGCTGAAACCTCCTGATTATCTGGACCTATCTTCTAACAGACCTTTGGATTTCTAGGTCACCTGAATGCACAAGGAGAACTGGTTTTAGCCACTGGTGCCAGCACTGGACTGGTTGACTCAGAGGTTGCTTCCTGCTCCTTTTCCCCCTTCTCTTTAAAATTTCATCTGATAATACCTAGCTCCTTTAGATTTAACAAAAACCTTAGGATTCCTTACCATTACATTTTAAATTTAGACCATTTCTGCTCAGAAACAAAGGACTATTCCTCAGTTCTTGGAGCTGTAATTAGTGAGTTCTATGCAATGGTGATAAATTAATTGAAACTGATGGAACTTGGGTTATCATCCATGGCTTTTCAGTATGAATTTTTTATGTTTTACTTTATTGTGATTGTCCTGATCTCTAATGACACAGAGTTACTGAGGTGTTTTCATACCAGCTTAGTCTTTCAATATTTCTTCCAAAATCATGTTCTTTCTTGTGTTTTCATATATAAACTTAAAATAAAATAATAAAATGCCTTCCTCTGGCTACTTAGTGACATTTGGTACAATGGAGAAAAGCAGAGTAAGCTTTTTAATTGGTAGTTTCTTGTATGAGAACAAGAAACTAGCTTCTGATACATAGGATGTGACAGGGAAATATATCCAAAGTTAGGCTGGGACTGACAGTCTGGTTATGGAATCTATACAGGTAAGAGCTCAACATCACAATGTTAAGCTGCCTTGTTGCCACAGAGCACCAGGCTGGAACCATTGCTTAAATGAAATAGAAAAGTTAATTCAATTAAGAAATGAAAGTGTTTGATGTAAGCGGGAACGTGATGGAGACAGTGACTGAAAACCTTGGCTTAGCCTCATCTTCTAAGAACTAAGTTCTCAGAAGATACACATGCAGATGTGTTTCTATTTGTTCATGCTATGCTTCAAACAGGAAAACTTCATGTATTTGACTTGACTATGCTACTAGGTTGCAATCCATATTTTGTTTTAACACTACCATAGAAAAAACCCAGCAGTACTCATATTTGGCCACTATAACTTTTCTTCTTAAGGACTTGACTGTCGTACTCCTGCCCTCACATATATATTCTCTTGTGAAGAGGTCTAATAAGCAAACTTTAGACAGGATGTTGAGGATAAACTAAACATCAAGGTGAAACCTGGCATGCTCCAACATGATAAAAAATACAAGCATAAGGAGTCACATCTCAATATTTTAATATCCAGCAGTATTGAAAGAGTCTCAAACAAAGATCTTCAAGGCTATTTATATAGTCATTCACCATCAATTACACAATGTGGAGATCTGAGGCCTTTTTTTTATTACCTCTTCTTTTTCCCACTTTTTTATTTATTTTTATTTTTTAGTGACTGCACTCTGTTATCACAGAACTCAAATAGCTAGTGATTTAAGGAAAAATAAGGTATCATAGTATTGGTGGGTAAGTGCAGTTCTCTCCACATGCTTTGCTTTCCCATCTTCTAAAAGGAAAGTGTAATTACAAGGTTGCTACTGCCAGAAGGGCCATCCAGAATAACTCTCCCTGCATTTGAGTGAAAAGAAATCTATAATTTCTTTCTTTTTCTTTTATGTTTTTTGGGTAGTATTATATGTCCAAGGTTTGACAGGGATGTTTTTCCAATCAGAGAGAAGCATACGTATATTTTGCTACTGGAATACAATTGCATTCTGGTAAACATCATAGTGACAAATCCCAGGGTACTTTCCTACAGCCCTGGGCTTATAGGTTAAACAGCCTCTGGTTAGGTTAAACTTGAAGCCAGTGCAAGTTATTCAGTAGGAAGGTTGAATAAAGATCCTCAAAGTTATAACCATTGATTCTGGTCAGTGGTATAATTGATTAATTATGTGTCACTGAATACAGCGATGTGCCAATAACAGCTTGCTGTGCCCCGGTAACAGGTATTATTAGGTAAAATACTAGTGTGATCCCTAAACCATCCTACTATTACTACCTTTCCCAGTAAAGCTTAGAAGACCCTAATAGTAGCAGAGCTGCTTGGCTTCACCCAAATTCAAACACATAACATTGTCACCAGTTCAAAGCTATCTAGAAGAGGCAGAAACAGAGTGGGAAGAGAAAGAGAGAAGTGATGCAGCTAAGGTAATAAATTGGGCTGTCCTGGGAGGTTTGGGAGTAGGCTAGTCTGAGCATTTCCTTGTGGATCTGACCATAGTGGAGGCCTGGAGAACTGCTCCCACTACAGCTCTGTGTCGCCTCCTTAATGTTGGTAAAATGCTTAAGGAGCAGGAGCAACGTCCTAGCGATGGAAGCAAGGTGTTGTAGGGGCATAATTTTTTCTTTGATTCAGGCCTGGAATGACTTCTAGCTGCTTTTAAAATTCAGTAAGAATAGTGATGGACAGGGAAAAGTTTCTGTGATTTCCTGTAAGTACTTCAGACACCTGTATGCTAACATACCTCAAGAAATTTATTTTTGTTTACTGGTCCTTAATAAATGTGGTTTCATGTCCAACCAAAAGGAGGAAAGGTAAAGGTACAACTCACCTGTAACTGCTAGGATTTCTTAACTTCTGTTTGATTTTGGGATAGCATTAGGAAGCCTAAGCCATTTTGATTTCAGTAATGTTTAAGCTCCTCACTGTGTCTGTGAATTTGGGTCTTGGTAGGTTTTCACTTTTAATATGTCATGGAAAAATTAAGTTTCACTCTGGGATGAGGAGCAGGTTATGTCTAGACAAAATGAGCCTCCAGTTTAGAAATCCCATACAGGTGGAGGCAGTTAACACACAGACCATGTAAAATCCTGGACCTGGAAACTTAAGGATCTGAAATACCCTTTGTATTAAATCATCTGGCCTGATGTTACTGGGGTGTAATTGTTGTCAAAACTTTTTGAATGCAGAGTATTTTTTTCTCTGTGGGAGCTCAGCTTATTCTAGGGAGTTTCGTAATTGCTACTTATTTGTCCTGAATGAGAAAACTCAATCAAATATAAAATTTGAATGAGAACACTTACAGATTTAAACCTCCTGTTTAACAATATCTTTAAAAGTAGGTGCAAAAGTGACTACATATTGGCTGCCTTTAAATGCATTTATCTGTCATTGTAAAATGATTCCAATAATAGTTAAATGAGTTCTAGATCTCAGTCAACTCCACAAAATCAGCCCAGTTCTTTGTTTATCTTGTCACATTTTGTTTTGAATCAGAATTTATTTTTTATGCTGTAGTAACTCAAGCAGAGGCATTTGCTTTTCCTTGTTCTTTAGTGTGAGACCAGAAATATGACTCCAGAAGGAAAGTTTTTGAGGAGCTAAAAGAATCAATGGTGTGATTAAAAGTTGGCTATAGTGGTTATCTATGGTATATGTTTACCTAGGGGATATCTCTCACTGCTATAATACTTGGAGAAAATTATTTTCTGAATGAACCTGAAACAAAATGGCTATTCAGGAAATATAATGAAGCAGTGCAATAACTAGTATTTTTTGTTATGACACTATGTTAGTTTTTGTTCTGTCTTCCAATGCCCTAATAAAAGAATTCCAAAAAACCAAAACAATATATTTTTGTGAGAGCTCTTTATTTTTCTTGCCCATGAGATCCTGGAGTACATCAACAGTGGTAATCTTAAAAAAAATATCTAATATACAGGGTGATATTACAATTTAGAAGGCTTCACGAGTCAGGTATATTCTTATTTTTTCAGTATTGATCTGTTTATTCCACTTGCTAGATGATACAAGAACAAGGAGTGGCTCATTCAAGCTGTGTCTTTTGGGACCAGAAGCACATTATTTTGCATATCACATTTCTGCATTAAATTGTGTTCTATGACAGAGACAGGCTAGTGCTCGTTTTTGGTTTCTTTCACCAAGAATATATATCAGTTTTATTATTTCATAAATTCTGTTGTTTATATCTACATATCCTTCTATCCACTCCACTTTGCAGTCCCTTTATCTCTGATATAATGTGACTCCATATAATACTAGAAAATATAAAAATATCTTCAGAAACAAAAATCATAATATTTAAGATTGGTCTCTAAAAGTTAAATAATGCTAAAAGCTAAATATGGGCAGTTGAAACTAAACACACTGAGCTACAGAATTAGGTCCCTAGGAACACATACCCAATAAAAAGGAAAAGGATTTTTTTTCTGTTTTTGATAAAACTTGTGATAAAAGTAGGAAACTGTACTGAATCTTAAACCTGAAATATGTGGTTATTGTGGCAATTTAGAAATCATAACCTTATGTTTGTATCCAAATAAGCATATCTGTGACTGGGATAATGGTTCCGACCTACCTGTACTGTACAGTTTAGACTGCTTTTGATTTCAATAGTAGTGGGATATCAAACATGAATAAAAACCCACAAAAATGGTAAAAAGATCATGAATGATGACTGTTACAAGTGTTAGAGAGTGGTAGGAAGAACATCCAGGAGCTTTTGTTTGGTTTCTTTCTTCTTGCATCTTAAATTCTCTTTAAAGTTTTTAAGTAAATTTTTCTGCGTATTACACCATCATCTTGAATGATTTACAGTTGTTAAGTTTCATGGAGAGAAAATATTGGGTATTAAAGGCTCCTTCATCTATCAGAGAAAATCATAAAAAGAACTAATGGCTAGATATTAAAACCAAACAAATTCAAGTTAGAAATAAACCACACATCTTTGCTGTTGCTGGTGTTAGCCATCAAAATTATTTAGAGAGTGAAATGGTGCATTCTTTACCTCTTGCCATTTCCAGATCAGTCCTGGATGTTTTTTCTGAAAGGTATGATCCAGTCAAACCCATTTATTACTGATCTGACTACAGGAGTAATTTGGTATACTGTTTAGCTTGAGATATGTGCAAAGGCAGACTAAATGCCTCAGTGATTCCTCTTGATTTTGAAGTATTTTATTAGATAAGTCTGTTCAAGTGGAATATAAACATTTTGAGAGTTGATGTTTTACAGAAAGCCATTTTATTTTTATTTTTGGAAGTATCAGGTTCTCCACTGAGACAATGTTTTACCATAAACATATTGTACCTTATGTTGATAACAGTCTCTGGTTTTAATTTTTCCCCTTTAAATTGCCTTCTACTAGCCCTACAATAAAACAGGGAGTTTAATTAAATTGTATCTATCTCTAATGATCCTGCTTTAGATGTCTATATTATATTTTTCATGATCTTTCAACATTTTTAATTGTTTCAATCTGAAGCAACTCTGAACCACAGGCCTGCAGTGGTATGGGAGGAAGCCAGTCTAACACGATTTGTTAGGAACATCGCTTTAATGCATCTACAGCGGCACATGGTTCACAGCATAGGCAGAGGAAGCTTAAATCTGTGTGCCAAGATCATATAGACCACAAAGCTTCTTGAGAATTGCTTTTGTCCCCTAAGAGCTTTCACTCAACATTTTTGTTTACATTTCTACTGCATACTTTTTAGGACATTTGGAAAAGAGGGGCAGAATTTTTTGTCAGAGAATCACAGGATGGCTGAATTTGGAAGGGATCCCTAGAGACCACCTGGTCCAAGCCCCTGCTTAAAGCAGGGTCAGCTAAGAGCAGGTTGCTCAGGGCCATGTCTAGTTGGGTTTTGAATATCTCCAGGGATGGAAAATCTTTGTAGTCATAACTCTCAACTTTTTAAGCTCAAAAAAGTATTTGGTAACTGTCTGGAATACCTCTCTGAAAAATAATAGCAGTACACATGGTTGTTTTCAATCTAAATTGTGCTGCAGGAATTGCTAAAGGCAGCCAAATCTGGTGGACTAGGAGGCCCGGGAGACCCTTCTGTCCCAGCTCAGTGCATGTGAAGCTGCTGCAGCTCCCTGTCCCCAGAAGCAAAGTACTCCCAGTAACGTGCACACAAGGCTAACGCGACTGTGGCCACACAGACCACCATGAAGAACGGTGCCTATACTGGCACCCACAAAAGCGCACACAACCCTCACATAAACGTGTCTCACAAATAGCCTGAAAGTCTTTCTCCCCTCTGTGACCAGGACAGACAACCCTGCCAACCAGCTACCTGTTCACATGAAAATGGTTTTGTCGCTTTTCCTTTCTATTTTCCCATGGGTGTCCCTCCCAGTTCATCTTAGTCACCCTGCTTCCCCATCTTCAGTCCTTCCCTCAAGCACCCCATTAAAATTTTGAACATTCCCACAATTCACTTGAAACATCCTATGATAACTTTCACACAGTCCACAAATCCTTCTCCCCACTCTGTCCCATAATAAATCCTGTACCCTTGTAGGCAATAATCCTCTTCTAGTCTGAAGGCCTGTGAGAGAGAGTTTATGCTATTGACACATCTCAGTGGTTTTCACACCAGGGACAATAATTTGTTCTGGATAGTCATAGGAGCAGCTGATTCAGTGTGCTCTAATTTTCACTGATTAGGTTTTCACTGATTATGTTTTTACGGTTCCTCCACTCATCACTGTTCCTCAGATCCTTGCTGGGTCTTTCTGTTTAATTTGCTTATCCTTTCATCAGAGATTCTACTATGAAACTTGCTTTTGAAGGAAGCAAATGTGGAACTTTTAAAAGAACTAAAAGAAAATTTCAGGTTTTCCTTTCACCAGCCTGCTCTACCTGTTTAAGCAAGAAGTTACCCGGTTTGGGAGCTGAAATAATAATGTATCTCTGGCTTTTCATTCAGACCATAGGAAGGATAGTGTGGGGAGTTCAACTTCTTTCAGGTTTTCTCTAATCTGTACCAGAGAAGCAATGTCTGTTATTAAATTCATGTCTCTATGTTCAGGATCACTGGATTTGTGCACTCAATTCCCTGACGGTCCCAAGCTGATCAGATATAACACAGTTGCATTTCTGTTCACAAAGACCACCCGATACAGTTTTATGCAGGCTTTCTGCAAGCAGTGGAACTTGTGAGATGTGATCTAGAATAACGCCTTTATGGAAAAAAGCTAAGTCTTCAAAATTTTGGAATCCCTTTGAACTGACAAAGTGAATTTTTCAAAGCTTTGTCTTGTACAACTGGCTTATTTTACTTCCATCTTTGGTACCTTTCTACTTAATATCAGATTGACTGTTTCATGGAAACATAGTATGAGCTGTAGTTCTGGAGAGTGAAAGTGGGTGGGAGGAATGGGTAGAAGAAGTAGTTGCTCTTAGGGAGTGGGAGAAACTGTAAAAAAGGGAACATTAAAAGCAAGTACTTTGTATTTAAAGAGCAAATGAGTATATTTCATCTGCTTTCCATTAATAGTCAGAAAACATCTTCCTTGATACAGTGCTCAATATGACAGTGCTATATAGTTTGCAGATAAATTAATTCCTCCATTCAAAGTAATAGGATATTAAGCAGGACTTAGAAAGGCAGTTTATGTTCCACCTTAACCACTGAGTTGCCACTTACACTTTTTGATTAAACACATGTCTATTAATTTATTAAAGGTCACTTATTGACTGATGTTGTTAATTTGCAATGCTCTTCAGGAGCACAGATCCTGGAATTTGATTTGTTTATTCATTATGGGTTGTGGCTTTTGAAATGTCCCCTATTTGACCTTTATATTTGACACTGGTAAAAGATGATACAAGTTTGCTACTGGACCGAAAGCCTTGTACTTGGAAAATAAAGGTCACCTGAGGTCATTACTTATAGTTGCTATATGTTAGTAAGGAAAATGTTCATAAATAAGTTTCAATGGGTAAGTGGCTGAAATTAGCATAATTTTTTAAATTAGAAGATTCTGACTACAGGGTGACTCTCATTCCTTGCTCTTTTGAAATTCAACGAAGTTCACCGACTTCAGACCTCTTGTCTGAAAGTCAATGGATAGTTTGGAAATCCATGGAAAGCTCATGGGCAGTTTGATGTTTCATGAAGCTAGCAGTTAGATCACAGGACTGAAACAGATAGAGAACTTCATCTTCCAAAAAGCCATTGTGTCATCATTATTGGTGTTATACAGGCAGAAATATATTACTGTGATACTAACATATCTTGCTCACCAGTTTTACAGAGTTTAAGGTATGGAAAAATTACTTCATTTCACTCCTGTTATACACTATACTACAAATATGGTGAAGTTTAAACAATCCCTTTACTGCATCAAATAATTCTCTTTGTTATAAGGTGACAAACAGGCAATGGCAAGCAAGTACCTTACAGATGCTCTATGTAAAGTCTTACTGACTAAAAAGATGGGCTGTAATCACAGAATCACAGAATCATTAAGGTTGGAGAAGACCTTTAAGATCACTAAGTCCAACCGTCAACCCAACACCACCACGCCCACTAAACTATGACCTGAAGTGCCATGTCCACATGTTTTTTGAACACTTCCAGTGATGGCGACTCCACCACCTCCCTGGGCAGCCTGTTCCAATGCTTGACCACTCTCGCAGTAATGACATTTTTCCTAATATCCAATCTAAACCTCCCCTGGCGCAACTTGAGGCCATTTTCTCCCATCCTATCGCTGGTTACTTGGGAGAAGAGACCAACACCCACGTCACCACAACCCCCTTTCAGGTAGTTGTAGAGAGCGATAAGGTCTCCCCTCAGCCTCCCCTTCTCCAGACTGAACAACCCCAGTTCCCTCAGCCACTCCTCATAAGACCTGTGCTCCAGACCCTTCACCAGCTTCGTTGCCCTTCTTTGGACAGGCTCCAGCACCTCAATGTCCTTCTTGTAGTGAGGGGCCCAAAACTGAACACAGGATTTGAGGTGCAGCCTCACCAGCACCAAGTATGGAGGTACAATCACTTCCCTACTCCTGCTGGCCACACTATTTCTGATACAGGCCAAGACGCTGTTGGCCTTCTTGGCCACCTGGGCACACTGCTGGCTCATGTTCAGCTGGCTGTCAACCAGCACCCCCAGGTCCTTTTCTGCTGGGCTGCTCTCCAGCCACTCCTCCCCAAGCCTGTAGCGTTGCATGGGGTTGTTGTGACCCAAGTGCAGGACCTGGCACTTGGCCTTATTAAACCTCATACAGTTGACCTCTGCCCATCAATCCAGCCTGTCCAGATCCCTCTGTGGAGCCCTCCTACTCTCCAGCAGATCAACACTCCCACCCAACTTGGTGTCATCTGCAAACTTACTGAGGGAGCACTCGATCCCCTCATCCAGGTCATCAATAAAGATATTGAACAAGACTGGTCCCAGAACCAAGCCCTGGGGAACACCGCTTGTGACCGGCCGCCAGCCGGATTTAACGCCATTCACCACAACTCTCTGAACTCAGCTGTCCAGCCATTTCTTTACCCAGTGAAGAGTAAACCTGTCTAAGCCACGAGCCACCGGTTTCTCTAGCAGAATGCTGTGGGAGACACTGTAAAAGGCTTTACTACAGTCCAGGTAGACAACGTCCACAGCCTTTCCCCCACCCACTAGGTGGGTCACCTGGTCATAGAAAGAGATCAAGTTGGTCAAGCAGGACCTGCCTTTCATGAACCCATGCTCGCTGGGCCTGATCCCTTGGTTGTCCCGCATATGGCCTGTGAGCACCCTCAAGATGAACTGCTCCATAATCTTCCTCGGTACCAAGGTCAGGCTGACAGGCCTGTAGTTCCCAGGATCCTCCTTCCAGCCTTTCTTGTAGACGGGCGTCACATTGGCAAGCCTCCAGTCTTCTGGGACCTCCCCTGTTAACCAGGACTGCTGATAAATGATGGAGAGTGGTTTGGCAAGCTCCTCCACCAGCTCCCTCAGTACTACTGGGTGGATCCCACCAGGCCCAATAGACTTGTGGGTAACCAGGTGACTTAACAGGTCCTTGACCGTTTCCTGCTGGATTATGAGGAGTTTATTGTGCTCTTCATCCCTGTCTTCCAGCTCAGGGGGCTGAATACCCTGAGGATACTTGGTCTGGCTATTAAAGACTGAGGCAAAGAAGGCATTAAGCACCTCAGCCTTGTCCTCGTCCTTGGAGAGAATGTTCCCCACCATATCCAGTAAGGGATGGAGATTCTCCTTGCCTCTCTTTTTGTTGTTAATATAATTGTAAAAGCATTTTTTGTTATCCTTTATGACCATGGCCAGATTGGGTTCTAGCTGGGCTTTTGACTTTCTAATTTTGTCTCTGCTTGACCTAACAAGATCCCTGTACTCTTCGTGAGTTGCCTGACCCTTCTTCCAAAGGTGATAAACTCTCCTCTTTTCCCTGAGTCCCAGCAAAATCTCCCTGTTCAGCCAGGCGGGTCGTCTTCCCCACCAGCTCTTCTTACGGCACATGGGGACCGCCTGCTCCTGCACCTTTAAGATTTCCTTCTTAAAGACTGTCTGGCCTTCCTGGACTCTTTTGCCCTTCGGGACAGTCTCTATCCATTTCACCCCCAACTCTGGCATGCCACCCCTAGGCTCATCTCTAGTGAGCCTGGTTTTATCACTTTCCCCCTTCAAATCTAGTTTAAAGCCCTCTCGAAGAGGCCTGCCAACTCGTACGCTAGAACCCTTTTGCCCCTTGAAGACAGTTGCACTCCATCTGCTGCCAGGAGGCCCGGTGCCGTGCAAAGTGCCCCATGGTCAAAAACCCCAAAATCCTGCTGATGAAAAAAAAGTATTGTCCTAGTTGATATAGCACAATGCATTGAAGAGAGTCCATGTAAGTTAAAGGAAAGTGATTATGATTTTAAAGCCTAGACAACTATAATTTGTTTCCTCATAATCACCATTAATAGTGTCTTAGCATTACTATTATTTGGGCAGAAACAGACCCGTGATTTCTGTAAACCCTTTGCCTGGTCTGTTATACATAGTGGAAGACTATACTAATAATATTAGAAACACAGAGAACTTGAGGAAAAGAGAGGCTAGTTTCCTACTGCTTCTTTTTGGAAGTGAATTCTGTCCTTCCTCCTGCTTCAGAGCTCCTACATGGTCCTATAAAAAGTGTCTTCAGAGGCTTATAACTCAGGTGAATGTGAATGAGGTTCATTGGGGATTCAAAAGACGCATCCATGGCACGAAGACTTTTGGTTACCTATTATCAGCATCACCAGCATATTGATGCATTAGATGACAATATGGTCTCACTGTATCTACTGTACTGTGTATCATGTTTGTTTCTGTTCTGCAACTAAAAGCTTTGCAATTCAAAGAAATATTTTGAATTTTATTTAACAGATTCTATCATGGTTACACCTCTTGAACTGCACAGAGCATCCTTAAATGGAATTTACAGACCAGCATTTGTCTTTATTGGAGACATGTTGTAGCTGGGAAACTGAAGTTCATGCTTCCTCTGTACCTTAACCTTTTGTGACTCCTGGCAAATTAATACTTGAAGGAGAGCCCCCTTTTAGCTGGCTGATTCTGTCCTTTTTTCCATGTTATCTTTGTGTGGTTTTGAGATTTTTTTTTACTGTCTGGGTGGAAATCCTTCACTTTGCTGGTAGTCCAAAATGATCTGTTTACTGGGTGGTGCTTGCATGCAGTAGGAAAACAGGAGAACTTTAAAAGAGTTTTGAAAACAATTAGGAAAACTTGAGAGAACCTTATCATTTGAATCAGAGGGCTATGAGTTTTCTAGTGTGGCAACATGTTGTTTAGTAGATCTGAATGTCTATCTGGACTATATTAAAACATCATTTCTGAAATGACACTTGCTTTGCATATATTATGAAGGTATCTCCTACTAGTCCATGGTAAAAATTGAGTTTTTCCAGGGCTTCAGAGACTCTTCTATTTCATAAAAGAGGCCAGGATAAAAGGAGCCCTGGTTAAGGAAATGGAGACGGAAGAGTCATAGTCAGCAAACATTTTGGATATTTTCATTTTGATGAGTTAGTATGTGGGAAGGTTTTTAGAGTTATCAGACAGAAACTCCAGGCACTACAGAGACAGTTTTTCAGAAAACTGAAGCTGAAATTTATTATATGACTTTGTACCAAACAAAGACTTAGGTGAGATTTATAAGTACAACTTCAGTTATGGGATCACTTCTCCAATATAGATGAACAATTAAATAAAATAACCAGATATTAAAGGAATGAGTATTTCTGAATTTAATTGTCCATATTAAAATGAAAAAGCAGCATACAATTCTTTCTGAGCGCAATAAATAACTATTAGTAAACCTTTATTTTAAAAGGATTATAACATACATTTTCTGTAGTCATTTCTCTGATGAAACTGTAGCTTAGGACTGGAATGTTAAATTAGTTGTCATTTAAAGAAAAGTAATTTTCAAAGGAAATATAGTGTTCCTTTATAGGAAGCATGAATGCTTCTGTCTGTGTCATTATAACATAACTTTGTGAATTTTATGTGTGTGGAATTGATAAACAGATTTTTCATTTAAAATGTATCTCTACAGAAATGATGGGTTACCAAAGAAAAGTTTCACAGTTAAACAAGTAGTATTGTTATAAAATTATTTATAATTATACTATCCTCACACTTTCTTAAGAAATTAGGTATTTATTTACTATTGCTTATTTTTAAAATGACCATTACTGAATTTTGCTGACTTTATTTTTTAAATAACTTTCATCAAATCGTCTATTACAGTTTTAGGAATAGCAGAAGCAAAGCTAAACTGTCCACATTTGAATGGCTAGCAACTAAGTACTCCACTAATACATAAATACCTAAATGTTCTCCCCTAGAATATAACTTGGACATGTAAATATCAGAAATGAGTCACTCCGAATTGTCAAGCTTATAGTTTGGGACAGTGCACAAAGCAAGTACTAAAGGCTTCTTATTGGAGTCTTCTTTGGATAACTGACCAATGCCTCTCATATCAGTCTACACTGTAAAGCTGTCTTTTTTTTTTTTTTAATGATTGGTCTCTTTTCAATATGGACATTGCGAAAATTGTAGCTACAAGTTATTCTAGTAGGGTGATGGTCGCTCCTGTCTGCCCTGGATACCAGAGGTGATAGCATTCTGATATTTGACATCCGCATATATCAGTGGTGTTCAGAACGGTGTTATTGCCTGCTGGCATACCAGCAGAAGAAACACAGCAGTGAATAGTGCCTTTACACTACTGGATGCAGTGCTGTAAAGCTTTTAGTGAGCTGTTTTCAGTCAGTGCAAAGGACAGCGGCTGAAATTTGGAAGGAATGTTATTCTATTGTATGTGCATTGTACTTTTTTCATTCCTCCTGCTGTTTAGGAACACCAGGAACTTTGGCTTGTAGCTACTAGCTCTCAGCCAACTCCTCTCAGAGGTATTTCACTGATGTTCTGGGTTTCTTCCTACCTAATTTTTATATGTATGTATATATACATATAAAGAGCACATATAAAAGTTCGTAGTAGTCTGCCTGGTCCCATTTCAGGCTTTCAAATGCTTTGCAACAGCATTTCATGTATCGTGAAATACAGCAGCATAAACATGTAGATTTGTGACTCAGGATCCCTCTCTGAAATGATGGGTTGTGACAAAAAATACTGTAGGAAAGGATGTTGCCAGAGAAGGCTTGCTGATAAGATTAGTGGTAGTGCTGATACTGGCTGTGTTTGTCATAGCATGACAGACCTTCAGAAACCCTGTTATAATAACACTGCAATTCAGTTGTAGACAGAAAAGCATGAAAAGAAATAAAATAGCTGATCAGTCTATTTCTATATTTATAATCTTCACCACTTACTTATATTTAATAGTAAGTGCAATATTTACTACAAAAAACATAAGAAAATACTTTATCTAGGAAACAGTTTAGACATCTCGAATCTTCTTAATTCACTTGTCCGGTCTCAAATCCAAACTATGACCTAAAAAAAATCATTTTAGTTTCCATATAACACAGAAGCTATAGATTTCAAAGCTTACCACTCTTGCAAGGCTGTGAAAGAGATGAGTTTACACTGGGAGCAAAACAAAAATGTTCTATAGTGATGGTGTAGCTTTTGAACTCTACGTATGCCAAGAGCTTTCTCAGTCTGAGACACTTGGTAGGCACCTTATTTACCTCTAAGTCCAAGTGATATTCATCTGACAGACCAATGAGGACCTCTGACCAAGGTGTGATCAGCGCATGCTGAAACCATGAAAACAAGGTCCACACAGAATATAGTGTTATGATAGCTGCTTTTTGGTGTCAGAGATCCTTTTCTAAGCTTTAAGGTAGAAATCAGAATCCCCTAGATGCTCACTGATACGGGTATAAATGGATACCGAGTCCTTTAGGCTGCATACTCAAAGTGGCCAAATGTGGTACAAGCTGTATTGTTCTCACAGTTCCAAAAATTATAGGAAATGGTGTATTTCGGCTCTACACCTGAAGGATCCGTGTACTTGGTGAAGCCTTCATCTTGACCTATATATCCAGCAAAGTAACGCATGAGCTTCATGCACAATTAACTTACTGGTTTGTCAGATTCATATTTTTTGAAGAAAGATTACTGTCTCAGTTTCCAGCACTTTCAGTAGAAGTGACTTTGCATAAATAAGATTAAAAAAAAATAGACTTTCATTGCCTTGGTAGAAACAACCCTAAAATCCCCAAATTCTGGCTTTTGTTAAGAGACTAGCAATAGCATTCACGATAACATTATTAAAATTTCACTGTTTACTACTCTAGTTTAAACTAGCAACTCCACATGCAACAAGTGCATTTGATGAGTAGTCAATTTTATTGCAAATAACTGATTGCAACCACTGGTTTAAAAATAAATGAAACCCAACACAAAGTTGTCTTGCCAGACTCAGCATAGTAAGCTTGGTGCACAAAATCACTTCAAAATAAGACACTTAGCTCCACGGGTCAAGACAGATCTAAATATGTGCAATAACTGACTTTGGCAAAATTTGGCTAATTTTTAACCTCCATTATTCTAGCAAAATAATTATGTGGGGAATAGAGTTTTAATCCCAATTTTTACTGCTCATGCTTTGGAGAATATGTACAGGAAAACTGATATTACTGGATTTTTCAAATCTTACAAATAATAAAATATCACAAGCACAGCATTCTGGGAAGGAAAGACCACCTTTTGTATTTAGCTTTTCTTTGCCTTGTCCTAATTCACATACCAGGTTATTTACTGTTTACTGTTTACTGTGGCTTAATCTTAGGAAACTTCAGTCTCCAAAAAAAAAAAAGTTAATTTTGAAATCCTTTGTGTCTGCAGACATGTTAATTGATAGTTGCAGATACATTTTTTTTCTTTTCTTTGATACAATACTGCTTAACTTGTCTTTCTTTCTGGAATGAAAGTTACTCCTTTGTGTGAAATAACAATAGCAAATAGAAAGACAGGTAATTATTTCCCAAAAACATTAACTGATTGGTTTGAAACTGAAATCTATGGACTAAACTATATCAAATTTAGAGACTGCTTCTGAAAATTATGGATATATAGTAATTCAGTACCCTAAGGGCAAGAAAAACCTGAAAGACCAAAAGGGATGTCCTATTTTTCCTGTAACAATCTGCTATAAATGATTTTGCAAGATACAGCAGTATTTTGGAATGTGGGAAGAATAAGTAGTGCCTGGCATACCTTATGTGCAGTGCAGAATTCTTTGTCAATTGCTTTAATAGGAAAGAAGGTAATCCTTTGTGAAAAGACTCTCATTTGTAAAAGTGAAATGGTTAAAATGTTACAAAGTGGATGATTATTCTTTATTTTTGGATTACTGTAATTTGGCAGCTCTGTTATCTAGCAAATCCATGTGCAAAAGACAACTGACCGGAATATTAAATATAACCTCCAAGTGGGTAAGAAAGAGGAGCCTTCAGTTCCACAGATGGCTTTTTATGACTACTAGAGCTAAAATAGATCTCAATTAGTGAGCAAAAAGATTTCTCAGGGTTTTTCAGATGCTGAATTGTAATAGAATGTGAATTCAATGAGGATTAAGGTCAAGTTCTGCAAACGGCTTTAGGAGTAGGAACAACATATCCCGAAATCTCACTTTCTCCTGGATTTAGCAGTCTGTGTGAAGTTGGAATTCACAGCTTCAAGCCAGACTTAGGCACATTAATTGTTCTTCTGGGTGCCAAGAAACTATTGGCATTTTTTCTCTAATGTGTGGTGCAAAGCAGCAGGCTGTGGTTTGTGCTATGAAAAGACTGGCTGGTGAGGGCAGAGGGCAGAAGTGGTGTGCACCCATCTTACAGCAGAGCTTCCTCAAACAAAGGAGGCTACACTGTGTCTGCTGTCTCCTTGCAAAGGGATGAACTAACGGGCTCAAAGCTAAAATGATATCGGGTGGGGGACAGACTCTTCACCTAATTATATTTGTGCATTAGTCACTAGAGAGAGCGGAGAAAGAGGATCTGAAGAAAAACTTGGAACCCAGGTCCCCCTTATTGCGACCCGAAGGTTTTCCCCTCTGTGTTTACACAAATCTAGTGTCCTCTGCTGGATAACAACACAGCTTTAACACAAGGAGTGCAAATCATACCTGCTGACTGGAGCCAACAGACTGGTGGGCTGAATCTCTTGGCTACAGAGAAGGGATTTAACTTAACTCCATTAAGTGTAAGACTACTAAGACTACTTAAGTAGACTACTAAAACTACGAAGACTGTAGCTTGAAAGTGTGAGTCTGGGCTGAAAGACTTTAAGTAGTTGTTGTGGTTTAACCTCAGTTGGCAACCAATACCACACAGTCACTCACTCACTCTCCCCTGGTGGGATGGGGAAGAGAATCTGAAGAGTAGAAGTGAAAAAAACTCGTGCACTGAAATAAAGACTGTCTAATAGGTAAAGCAAGTGGCCCACGCAAGCAAAGCAAAACAAGGGGTTCGTTCACCACTTCCCATGGGCAGGCAGGTGTTCATCCATCTCCAGGGAAGCAGGGCTCCATCATTACGGTTACTTGAGAAGACAAATGCCATCACTCTGCATGTCCTCCTGTTCCTCCTTCTTCCACCAGCTATATATGCTGAGCATGATGTCGTATGGTATGGGATGGGACATCCCTTTGGTCAGTTGGGGTCAGCTGTCACAGCTGTGTCCCTTCTCAGCTTCTTGTGCACCCCCAACCTCCTCGCTGGTGGGTTGGGATGAGAAGCAGAAAAGGCCTTGACTCTGTGTAAGCACTGCTCAGCAACAACAAAAACATCCCTGGATTATCAACACTGTTTCCAGCACAAACCCCAGACATAACCCCATACTAGCTACTATGAAGAAAATTAAGTTTATCCCAGCCAAAACCAGCACAGTAGTTTTTTTGGGAGACCTTATGGTAGTGATAGAACTGGTGTAACAATTTCTATTCCAAGCTTTAAAACTAGAGGCATATTAAATGGTTGTTGTATCAAGAAGAAAAGAAAATTAATCTGTAGCTATTGATTAAAGTGTCTGCAGACACAAAAAAAAATTATAAAAGTAAATAAATATTTTTTAAATAAAATCTTTGTCCTATTAAATTACAAGAATCCACATTCATCTAGCATAGTGTGATTTATGCTTATGGTAACAAGAAAACTTGAGGCAGAAACTAATTTTCCGCATCCACTGAACTTTCATTCATGTGAAAAAATCTAATGATTGTAATAGAACTACCTGTGGGAGTAAAATTTACTGCAGAGTATGAAATGTCCAAGAAGGTTTAACACATGCTGTATAATATCATACAGGTGTTATGCAATATGGGTTCATCCTATGAGGTGCTGTCTGCTTTCTTGATAGCTCCCTGGCTCCTTAGTTCCACTGAAGCTGACAAAGATTTCAAGCTTTTGTATAGTTCAGAAAAGAGTTAAAGGCTACAACTTTTTTCTTCTGTTAGAAGGTACATTCAGATGTGCATTAGAGAGATTTGAATGCCGTTTTAAAAAATATTTGCTTTACTTTTTAGTTAAAAAGAAGTGAGCTTGAATTCCTTTTTTTATAGGAGTCTAGCTCTAGCTATCTAGAGCTACCTGTTATACTTTGCATGATGTTACTCAGTGCTTACATGATACCTTCCAACAGCTCTGCTGTGATGGCAGTAATCTTCAGAAGCGTGGAGGAGGTCTTTATTGCTGTTTCCAATGCATGTACATCTTAAAGTAGACAGTTTATTGATTTCATCAGCATTGAATATTAATGTTGACTGTAAGCCAAATCTTGTCTGTCTGACATGTATATGGTAGTCGCACTGTTTTAGAGAACTTTATAGAAATAACAGGATCTGGTCCTTCGTAGTTTTAAAATATTTGAGCTTTTCTGTGCTATACATCTCTTTATCTGTCTTTGTTATATTTTAAATATGCATGAAATTGATTCAATTGACTATAACAGATACGGTGCCACTGTTGTACAAACTGAATGGGCGTAACTCTATGAGCTCACTTCTCATTTGCAAGCCAGTCATTTTTGCCTTAAACATGTATGAATTTCCAATATAATACACTGAAAATGTCACAGAATTGAATATGTAACGGGCATAATATTTAATGAGTATTTTTGTAACACAACATTTATGTGTCTTTTATGCTTATTTTTGTATTAAAATATAAAAACAGTGT
The DNA here is from genome assembly GCF_964289735.1 of Phaethon aethereus. Classification (NCBI taxonomy): domain Eukaryota; kingdom Metazoa; phylum Chordata; class Aves; order Phaethontiformes; family Phaethontidae; genus Phaethon; species Phaethon aethereus. Next base: position 63,983,394 of record NC_138578.1, on the reverse strand, counting down.
GTATGCAGAAAACATTTTTGTTGAGCATATTCCCTGTCTACATACTGAAGCCAGGTGTTGTTAGTGGTTGCTGAATCCAGTAGCCTGATAGAGGTGAGACTGCTGCATCTCCTTTTCCCATGGTTCAGCTGGTAACGAGCATGCATTCCTAATAGGCACACATACTCACAACCATGTATTTATATTTAGACACATCCAGCCACACATATCAAAACAAACAGAAACATTTAGCACTCATGCACAACTAAACAGCACATGTGGCCTCATCCTGTTATACCCTGTGGCTGATCAAGATGAAGATGAAGATGAAGATCCATTAATGGGAATGTAAATATACACATGTACAAGGTGGATGCCTCCAGCAGCTGGGCTCAGACACTCAGTCTGCGCAGTAGCTGCCACTGGATCCCGGTCTTCCCAGTTGCTGGCACCTGGGCATGCAACCTCCAAGGCTGATACAGCTCCCCAGGTCCCCAGGTCCCCAGAGACACCCACTCTGTGGATCCCTCCAGTAACCAGTCTTAGACACTCAGTCTGCCCAGTGACTGGCTTGTGCGTCTTGTCGCTGGTTGTCACACACACACACATTCTCTCTCTCCCCCCCGCCCCCCGTCGGTCTCTGGACCCTGTGGCCTCTGCAGCAGTCAGCCTGGACCTCCAGGTCCCTCCAGCAGCTGACTCCCTCACCGAGGTGCACACACATACCCACTCCAGACTCACGGTGACTTCCGTACCTGGCTCCCAAGCCACGTATCCTACTCCCTGACTAGTTCGGCTTGATATTTGCTGGCGATGACACGGTGGCACGCGCACACTCGCAGTGTGCGTGCAGCCTGGTCTCTCCAGTCACTGGCCCCACAGGCGCGCAGTCCCTCTGACCACCCGTGGTCTGACTCCAGCTGCTGGCACTCAGACCTGCCCCCCGCCCCCCCGCTGAAGCACACACACAAGTTCCTCACTGAGGTAAAGGGTTAGAAATGGGATTTAGTAAGAAGACAGGACAGACTGCGATCATGGGCACAGGGCATGGCCAGGTGAGCGTACTGACCAGCTGGATTATGGGTATATAAATATCACTATTTACATGTGACCATGCTCTTTTATCACCTCATTTGTCTATTTTCCCATGCTTGTTCCTCCCCAAAACACTGATCCCTCCCTTTCCCTGCCTTTGGCTCCTCCCTTAGACTTCTCATAACTCTCGAGCAACGTCAAGAAGATCCTCATCTGCATCCCATCACAAACCCTGTACCCCCCTCGGTCTGAGGGGTGTCACCCCCAGCCCACGAGGCTGAAGCTCCCCCGGGACACCCCAGGTTGAGGTGGGGAGTGGGTGGGGGCTTGTGTCTCTGATGTGGTTATTGATGTTCCCCGCCTGACCCCGTGCCTCACACGTCTGTGTGTGGGGAGGGGACCCTTTCACATAACCTAGCAGATATGTAGAGGTGAACTTGCATCCGTCTCACACTGGTTTTGAAAGTGACAACAGGGTATTTCAAATAGCAGAACATCAAAGAAACAGATAAAAAAGCCAGAGCAGAATCTGTATGCTGAATTTTCCGGTAACTACGCATGTCGGTGGCTGAGCTTTAACACCCCCATCTCCCCTCCCCTCTTGGCAGTAACGGCTCTCCGGGCGCAGCTGACAGGCCTGTGGCCACAGCAGAGCTAATGGACACCACTGTAATTCACAGGTAGCGTTCATGGGGTATAATCTGGTGTGACACTATCACAGGTAGCGTTCATGGGGTATAATCTGGTGTGACACTATACTAAGTAGCGTGTATTCCCTGCTCAGGAAAATGCCAGTCGCATCCCCTTCTACATAATAATTTCAGCATCTCTATTTCTGAAGATAATTTGAAAAGTAGAAGGCATCTTCTTCTTTTGTTTATACATTAGAAACTGCTTTTCTGTAGGAAGCTGAAAGTCAGTTTGCAGCACAAAGTTATGAACATGTTACAAGGTTTCTTAAAATAACACATTTCTATAGTCACAGTACTTGCTTAAAAGCGCCTGTGGTAAAACTGAAGGAGCTATTTGAGAAAAAGCAAACGTATTTTATGCTCTGTATCTGCTCAACATTACACCTAGAACCCCCTGGTACCTACAAATAGATAAATTTGGAACATTGTTATCTACATAATTAAAAAAAAAGCTCAGGTTTATAAAATTATCAGCTAGGAGGATGAAAACGTTGTACAGATTGCATTTTTTCTGCACAGTCCCTTTGGAAAAGTTTTCAAACAGGTTTTGGTATAAATCCAGTTAGGGGATTTATGAGAAAGAACAAACAAAAATGAATACTGTTCAGACCTTTAAACTTGGTGATACTATTTTTCTGAAGAGTGGCAATAAAAATGTGATGACATATCATAAAAGGAATGAAAAGAAGCAGAATGAGGCAAAGACAATGGTGATTGGAAAGAAACAGCCATAGATTATTTCATGTGAATTCTGGATCTTCTGCTGAATATGACCACAATCCTGTCCCCATACTTTTAGGCCACCTTGTATGTTTTAAAATAGTAGTATACTTCTGGATTTTCAGGGGATAATATTTACTTATGATACTTTTATATTATGACTGCAAGTAGCTAATGAAAGGGCAACGGCAATGACTTAAACACTCCCAAATCTTCTTGTTTAAGGGTTCATGATATACTGTGTCCAGGGCTGTTAGAATATGTAGGTGCTTCAAGGGTAGAATACACTTAACTGCTGGTTTAATCAAGAGGACTGATACTAGAACGTCTCATACAAGTTTAAGGGTGCAATCCAAATCTTCTGAATTTAGGAGCTGGCTCCTTAAATGACAGCTGCTGAAATAAGCCTGAGACATCCAGATAGATTCTTCCTGAATGTAAAGGCTTGAGAAATGAAGCCAGAAGAAATACAAATTCAAACATATATTGTGAAGTTATGGAATTTTCTCTTTCTGTGGTCTGTCAGTGCCTGAGCAGACAGTTTTAGAAGCTAGAATAAGATTCATATTTTTGGTCAAACTTTTTCTTTATATAAACCTGAATTATAGAGTTGCATCACATTTTAGTGGGTGAGATAATAAACATGGGAGTAGTTCCCTCCTTTCTGACTGGCTATCACTCAACATAGACAACTCTGGCTAACAATCCAGAAAGCACAGCAAATTATTAAGTAATTATAGAATGTACCTCCCTGTTTTAGAGGCAATTAGTCCTTGATCAGATATCTAAATGGCTGTTGTTCCATGGGTGCACTCTCAGCATTTTGTCTTGAAACAGTAGACCAGTTGTGAAGCTAATCTTCCAATCAATTGCACTTATTACACATGGTTTTAGTTCAAAGGGAAATTTTGGTGCACACAAAACAGCTGTCCATTAAAGGAAATTAAACCCAGATCTCCAGTCTAGCTGTGTACTTCAACACCATAAAAGTTTAGTCTGGTGATTGATCCTTCATTACATATATATATGGTGGTGATGTGTGGTCCAGGGGACCAGATTAAAGCTAGTCTGAAGTAAAATCACATGCCATGCAGGGTGTTGCTGCTAGGTCTCATCACCAACTGTTTTGATCTACTGGTCTTCCTCTGTTGTGCTAAATGACTTGCTAGTATAAACCATGTCAATCAATACCTTTAGATATATAGAATAGAATATACAGAAGCACTGTATTCGTCTTAAAAACAATGTTTGCTTTAGAATATTACTTTTTAAAATGTTATTGTTCTTCATAGAATCTGTGTAAAAAGTTATTTGGAAAAGTTGTTCTCCCTTGTATATGAACATGGAGATGAAGATATTGAAAGCAAAGCACTATGTGTTTGATCTTTCCTGACCTAATCTGTAGCTCCTTTGGCAGTTATAGAGATGATGGGTAATCTTTGCAGAATTTGTTCCTGTCTCTCCAAGATAGAAAGTCAATCCATTCTTCGTTTCTCAACTCTATGTGATAACAATTAGTGCCAATGTCTTGTCAACAGAATTCTCATGCAGGTCTTTTATGTGGCGATCAGTACATATTGAATGGAAACCGTATACAGCAAGAAGATAGATAACAACTGTGTCGATATTTTAAGGTCAAGTGCATCAGGATTCAGTGTCAAACAAAGCCCAAAAGTGATTATTAAGTTATTTTTTTCCTTAAGAATATAGAAGTGCTTTATTTGAATGTTATATGAAAGTCATGCTGATCTAGCAACGTTTTAAATGATCGTCATAAAATTATTCTTGGATACTAAAATGTAGGGTAGAGTACATGTTTTGAAGTTATATTATGTGTTACATGTGGCATACAGTTAACCTATCAAGTATAATCTATAAGCACATTCACGAGGAAGATGCTATAGAATGCAAGCACTTTAATCTAGCTGCAAAGGTATAATGAGATCCAGGGATTTTATTTCAAGTTGAAGCTAGATAAATTCAAGGTTGGAAAAGAAAGTACATATTTCTAAAAGTAAAAGTAATTAATCTTTAAAACATCTTATCTAGGGAAGTGGCGGATTTTCACTGCCTGAAAACTTTAAATAGTTCCAGTGTCTTACAAAAAGAAGTGTTCTAGCTAAAAAAGGAGATATGGGATTATATGGATTATAACGGAGAAATTACTGGGGAAATTTCTGTGGTGTGTGAATGTAAGAGGCCAGACTGAATGATTGTCAGGGTTCCTAGAACTCAAAGGCTATCAACTTGTCGGCTTGTAACTTAATCAAGGTTTGTGTTCTAAAAGGGAGAAAAAAAGTATCTATCACTTTATGTCTTAGTAGACAGGGACTTAAAGCGATAGACGCTCTCAGTTTCAAATCACAGTGCTTTTGTAGGCAAATGTTCTGAACTAACAAAGTTGAGATAAGCAGTGACATGCTATAATACTTTGAATTCATGAACAAAGTGTCACCAAATATGTGATGGATTTTTCTGATATGGATAAGAGTATCAAGTTTCTATAATACTTTGAATTAATGAACAAACTACCACTGATTAGTTGGTGTGTTCTTCTGAGGTGGGTGAGCAACATCTTTAACGAATGTCAGAAGTCTTGTTATAATGCCAGGAGCTAATGAGTAATTTTTTGCAGTAAAATAATTACTATTATTATGTGTTTATGTTACAATGTTATAATTTATGTATTCTTTCTGCAGTACTACCCAAGTTAATTAGGTTAAAATGAGTTAATTAGATTAGGTTCTTACTGTGATGAAAAGGCAAAGCTATTTCTGAGCTATTTATGTTACAGGATATTTCTGATTTTAAAAACAGACAAGATACAGGGGGAGAACAGCAAAATAAGAGTATGGAAGGGAAAATATAAGGAAATAATTTTCTAATACAGTGTGTATACATATATAATATACCGTATGTGTATGGATTATATATATATAATATACCACTAGAAACTTTCTATTTAACTTTTTTAAAAAAGAAGCATACAAAAGTCCTTAACATTTCATTGAAAATCTTCTGAACAGTTTAAAAGAAATGAGAAGAACTGACTTAACAGAAATATCTTTGAATGCAATTGAAAAAAACAACAACCTATAACTCCAAGGAGATTCTATAGTAAAGGACAGTTTAAAGAATTGTTAACAGATTTGAACTCTTCAAAGTATTGTGAAATAATTGAAAAATAGGGAGAGAAGCATATAGACAGAAGCTTTTGCCTTAGATTTGTAAGAAATGGAAAGCAAAATATTCAGATCATGTAAACTGTGATTTTTTTTTAATTTGAATTAATATAGTTTTCAAGTTTGCTAACAATAAAACCAAGACATTCTGCAGCACATGCACAGGTATTTGCTATTTGGCTAGAAGATATTCTTTCCTAAAGTGGCTTTAGGCAAAGGCTAACATTGGAAAAAGTCAGATTTTAAACTCTATGAATATCTTTGACACGGATAGTGTGTGAAATAGTCATATATAGCTTATCAGAACACCAAATATTGCATCCAGTAGAGGTCAATACTATACATTTGTACTAAGTATTGTGTTACAGTTATAGTTAAGCAATGTAAAACATCAAATATAAGTCTCATTGGTTTTTAGGACTCTTTAACAGCATAAAAATGCATAAATTATTCCGGGATTTACAATTTTTTTTTTTCACAATTATTTGATTAATTCAAAAAGATATGAATGCTAGGCAAAGTCAAAGAAAATTTTGACAAAGTTGCCAAAGGCAGGATCTTGGAAAGAATTTAAGTACTTGAAGTGGAAGAGCAGCATATTCTGAAGTCTTAGTCTAAAGCTGTGAGGTCCAGAGCTCCTGCAGAGCTCTTTTTTATATTTGACAGGTCTGTAATCTGTAAGCACTTCAGTTCTTGACCTTAAAGTTGCCCAGATGCTTAAATCACTGTTACTGCAGTTGTCAGAAGTATCTCAATCCTGGTAGTTCAGCAATTCAGCCCTAACTCAAGGATCCAGAAACTAGGCACCTACTGTCTTCCTCCTTTGAGGGATATGATCTGCTAAGCTTCTTCGGACTTACTGATTACTGAGCATGCAGTGATAGCTGTGGCTTTCTTTTAAAGCATAGATAGAGGATAAATCTCCCTTTTCGCTTAGAGATTTAGTTATTTTAATATGACTGTGTGTAGCCAGGTTAATTTCTTCCTTTCCTGAAAAAAAAAAAAAAAAAATCTTACGCTTCTTATCTCTTTAGACTTACCAATTTGATTTAGACTCTATAAACCTCAGTGCATATGTCTGTGAGCACAAATGTTTTCCATCTCAAATACTAAACCTATGTCTCTATGATGAATTCCTGAATGAAAGGAGCTAGAAAAATGGAAAACAAGTTGACTTGTAATCCATACAGCTTTCCCTAAACAGGGAAGTTTTGTACATTTTATCCAATGATGGTATGATGTCAAACAAATGTGAGTGAGTAACTAGGACCATATTGCATTCAGCCATGAGTTTTGAAGGAACTCAGATGGGCAATTGCTGAATTTCTGGTGAACTTGTGTAAACTATCAACTGCAAGCAGACATTCTGTCAGAGGACTGCCAGGTTGCCAGCATAACTTTTATATAAAAAAAAAAGACTTTAAAGGAAATCCTGAGAACTACAGGATGAGTCTGATTTCCATTCCTTGCAAAATAATGATCTGCAATAAAGAATGACATAACGAAGCACACCTGTAATCTGATTGTGTTAGGAGCCAGGCAACATGGAGTTCCATGAGGGTGTGAGTAAGCAGGTAGGTAAAGGAGAGGCAGAAGACATAATATGTATGGATTTTGAAAGTAAAATCCTTGAGCAGATTCTATACCAAAGGCCATTAAAGAAATTAAGTTGCTATGGGTTTGGAGGAAAAGCCTTAATGGCTTTACAGGAAGACAAAGGATAGGCCACAACTTACTCTTCAGTAGTTTACTTTTAGATCCCTTTTCAGGGGGAAGAAGAGTATGGATCCTCATGGATCAGAAATGGGTTCATTTTTATTCAACATTTTCATGGATGACCTTGGAACAGGGAATGTGTAATCAAATATTCAAATTTGCAGATGTTACTGAGGTCTTTCAGGCAGTTAAATGTGACACTGATGGTGAGGAACCCCAGGAGGACATCACAAAACTGAAGTATTGAGCAAAGAAATGCCAGATGATGCATTATGTGAGTAAATGGATGGTAATGCAACCTAAATCATGCCTACATAACCGTGAACATGGAAGTGGAAGTCACAATTCAGGAAGGAGATCTTGGACTCAGTTTTCTGAAGTCATTAGCTCAGTGTGCACTTTGTTCACAAGAACAAACAAAATACTGAGCATAGTCAGGAAAAATATTGAAACTAAACCAGAAAGCAACATTTTTTTTCCTCTGAGAAACATTGATGCATTGGATTACTTGATTCAATGCTTTTCTTCACATCTCCCAAAAAAGTTATAATGTAGTTAAAAATGATGCAGAGAAGGCCAGTGAAATGATTATGGGGATGAAACACTGTCTTACAATAAAAGATTAAAATGTTTGAGCCTTTATGTTTGGGAAAGAAAAGTCTGGAGAGAGAAAAATGATAAATACTGACAAAGTCATGAAGACAGTAGATAAGACACTGCTATTATTCATCAAATCCCACAGTACTAGAATAAGACGACAGTCACTGAAATTAGCAAGATGAGAGTTTAAGACAGGTAAAAGAAAGTACTACCTTACAAAGCAGTTACTGAATTTTTGACATGTGTTGCCAGAGAAGATGGTGATGTGGTGATAATACCAAGCAGGTTCAAAAATGGATTAATTAAGTTCCTGGGCAACAGGTTGATAAATGAGTACTAAAATCAGGGATGCACTCCCTCCAATTTCTACTGTGAATGTTGGGAGAAGGTGAGGAGAATGGGTGGCAGGTAGTGAAAGGATTTGTGTGTGCTCTAAACAGCATCTCCTGCTGCTGGAAAGAAAATACTGAGCTATGTTACTGTTTATTAAGCTTCCTTAGGATGACTATTGATATGGTTATACTAGTGGCTCAACAAGGTTAATATGGTGGGTCCAGGGAAAAGATAATGAGGGATCACGGGAACCTGAAACACCTTATTCTCCATGATCAATAAATAATAATAGTGAAGAATAGTTTGAGGTAACTTTAACGATATAAAGCTTGAGAGATTTTTATAAAAAATAAGCAAGCAGACCAAATTTACTTTCTAAAGAAATACACTTTCCATCTGTTCTATACTCTAAAGTTTACACATTAGAAGAAAATAATCTGAAGTATATGGTTTAATTAATAAAAAAATTTGTTATATATTTAATCAGTGGGGGAAAAATAGTCTTAATGAAACTTCCTTGTGTTTCTATTTATTTTTTGCATGGAGGATATATTTCAGTTAATTCTCAAGGAAAGATTCAGATCTGGAAGGATGACTCCAGCTGTCTTCTGAAGTCACACCTATTTTAACATCAGTAACTTAGTCATCTCTGTAAAATTTCCACTTTTTCTTCCTAATTATCTCCATATGAAACCCAGGTCTTTTGTTGATTTCATTCCTGCCTCTTCTCACCTTCATTTAAAGTTTGGGGTGGTTTTTTTTTTACAAACCTGTTCTCTTACGACTCATTAAATTTTAAAGCATTAAGTTCAAACTGTATATATATAAAACATTTGTCTCTGTAAATTTCTTTCTACAGACTTCAAAATAAATTAATTTAAATTCACATCTTCAGTGCTATAAAATGCACCTGGATAGGAGGAATGGAGGAATCCTAGCATCAGTCCTGTAACCATTTTTTGATTCACCAGATTTGACTGGCCATTTCAAACCCCTTCCCTTTGACCAGGAGGATTGATGAAAAAACTACCTATGCTCCAGAGTCCCTTACTGCTGCTTACAGGTCTCCGTAATCCTTCTTGGTGCTCCTCAGACTGCTCCTGGCTGTATCACTGGTGCCCATGTGAAAGAACAGCAGCAAATAATAGTCAGTGGACTGTATGAAGCTTGGTAATCTCTTGGTGACATCCCTGATACGAGTTCCCAGTAAGAAGCACACCTCTCTCGAGAGTGTGTCAGGTCAGCAAATGGGTGCCTCCGTACCTCTCAGAAGAGATTTGCCTGCTACTGTAACCCATCACCTTATCTTAGTTGCACAGGTTGTTATACGGGGAGCAGATTGGGCTGCCTTACTCAGCTCCAGCATCTCTCCTTATGTGATGGGTCTTTCCTCTTCAGTTTGCAGAATGGTGAAGTGGTTCTGCAAGGGCAGCTCAGGCTTCAGGGAAATGCTGCTGCTGAATGGGGCAGGGGATCTGGTGTCACCGGACACAGAAAAGCCGGGATACTGAGTACTTCCTTCTCCTCAGGCTTTAAAAACAGGTCTGGCCTTCAGAAATTTAGGGGCCCAGAGACCAGGGGAAAAGGCTGGAGCAAGGAGGAGGTACTCTTGGTGGAAAAGGATCTGATCAGGGAATACTTAAACACACTGGACATGCGCCCTGATGGGATTCACCCCTGAGTGCTGAGGGAGCTGGCTCATGTCATTACAAAGCCGCTCACTATAATCTTTGAACAATCGTTGTGACTGGAAGCGATGCCTGCGGATTGCAGGAAATCAAATGTCATTTCTATCTTCAAGAAGGGCAAGAAGGAGGACCCAGAGAACTATGATGAAATGACTGACTTGGGAGATGAGAGGAGAACAGTGGATATTGCTTACCTTGACTTCAGCAAGGCTTTTGGCACTGTCCCCCATAAGATCCTCATAGAGAAGCAAATGAAGTAGGGGCTGGAAAAGCAGACAGTGAGGTAGGTGGATTGAGAACTGGCTGAATGACCAGGCCTGGAGGGTGGTGATCAGCGGTATGAAGTCGAGCTGGAGGCCAGTAACTTGTGGTATACCCTGGGGGTCAGTTCTGGCTCTAATCTTCTTCAACATCTTTATTAATGATCTGGATGATGGGGTAGAGTGTACCCTCAGTAAGTTTGCTGATGATACAAAACTGGGAGGAGTAGCTGATACACCAGAGGGTTGTGCTGCCATCCAGAGTGACCTTGACAGGCTGGAGAAATAGGCTGACAGAAATCTCATGAAATTCAGCGAAGGGAAAGTCCAAGTCCTGCACCTGGGGAGGAAGAACCCCAGGCATCAGTAGACAATGGGGGCTGGAAAACAACTTTGCAGAGAAGGAGTTGCTGGTCCTGGTGGACAGCAAGTTGAACATGAGCGAGCAATGTGCCTTTGCAGCAAAAAAGGCTAGTGGTATCCCGGGCTGCATTAGACAAGGTAGGTTGAGGGAGTTGATCCTTCCCCTTTATTCAGCACTGGCGAAACCACATCTGGAGTATTGTGTCCAGTTCTGGGCTCACCAGTACAAGAGACAGACAGAACTACTGGAGAGAGCCCAGTGAAGAGCCACTAAGATGGTTAAGGGGCTGGAGCACCTGTCATATGAGGAAAATCTGAGAGAGCTGACACTGTTGAGCCTGGAAAAGAGAAGGCTCAGGGGCAACACACGCATCATGGGGAATAAACAGGAAGAACTAGAGATCTGGCTGTAGTCACAGGGCCATGATATCATTACAATCATGGAAACATGGTGGGATAACTCGCATGACTGGAACGTTGTCATGGATGGCTACCTCCTATTTAGGAAAGATAAGCCAGGAAGGCGAGGTAGTGGTGTTGCTCTTTTTGTATGTAAACAACTGGAAAGTATTGAGCTCTGCCTAGGAGGGGGTGAAGTACCTGTTGAAAGTTTATGGGTAAGAATAAAGGGGCAGGCTAATGTGGCCGATATTGTTGTGGGTGTTCACTATAGACCACCAGACCAGGAAGAAGAAGTATATGAAGCCTTCTACAAACAACTAGAAGTAGCCTCAAAATCACACACCCTGGTGCTTATGGGTGACTTCAATCACCCAGATATTTGTTGGAAAGGCCGCACACAATCCAGAAGGTTTCTGCAGTGCATTGATGACAACTTTCTGATGCAGGTGGTGGAGGAGCCAACAAGGAGAGGTGTGCTGCTGGACCTTGTATTAACAAACAAGGGAGGACTGGTTGGGGACATAAAGGTTGTGAGCAGCCTTGGCTGTAGTGATCATGACATGGTGGAGTTCAGTATTGAATGAGGAAGAAGCATGGCGATAAGTAAGATTGCGACCCTGGACTTCAGGAGGACTAATTTTATCCTCTTCAAAGACCTACTTAGAGGTATCCCATGGGCTAGGACTCTAGAAGATAGGGGAACCCAAGGGATTTGGTTAATATTCAAGCAACACTTCCTCAAAGCTCAAGATCGGTGCATTCCTTTAAGTAAGAAATCAAGTAGAGGAGGCAGGAGACCCCCCATGGATGAGCAAGGAACTCTTGGAAAAAATTGTATGGAAGAAAGGAGTTTACAGTAGGTGGAAAAAGGGACTGATCGCTTGGGAGGACTATAGGTATGTTGTCATGATATGCAGGGATGTAACAAGGAAAGCCAAGGCATTCTTGGAAGTAAATCTGACAAAGGAACTAAAAGAGAACAAAAAGGGCTTCTTCAAGCATATCAGTGGTAAAAGGAAGACCAGGGAAAATATGGGATCTTTGGTGAATGAATTGGGAGCCCTGGTGACAGAGGAGGCAGAGAAGACAGAGTTACTGAATGCCTTTTTCACTTCAGTCTTTACTCTGAGGAGTGAGGAAAACTGTCCGCTGGTCAATGAGGTTTGGGTTAGGGATCATTTGGCTGAACTGAACACTCACAAATCCATGGGCCCTGATGGGATGTACCTGTGAGTGCTGCGGCAGCTGGCTGATGTTGTTGCAACAGCTCTTTCCATCATTTTTGAAAAATCATGGAGAACGGGAGAGGTGCCTGAGGACTGGAGGAAAGCCAATGTCACCCCAGTCTTCAAAAAGGGCAAGAAGGAAGACCAGGGAAATTATAGACCAATCAGCCTCACCTCCATCACTTGGAAGGTGATGGAATAGCTCCTTCTGGAGGCCATCTCTAGGCACATGGATGAAAAGAAAGGTATCAGGAGTAGTCAGCATGGATTCACCAAGGGGAGATCATGCTTGACCAGCCTGATAGCCTTCTATGATGGAGTGACTAGCTGGGTAGAAGATGAAGGGAGAGAAGTGGATGTGGTTTACCTTGACTTCAGTAAGGCTTCTGACACTGTCTCCCATAATATCTTCATAGCGAAGCTCAGGAAGCATGGGTTGGATGAGTGGACTGTGAGATGGATCGAGAACTGGCTAAGCAACAGAGCTCAAAGGGTTGTGGGCAGTGGCGCAGAGTTGGAGGCCTGTATCTAGTGGTGTTCCCCAGGGATCGGTATTGGGTCCGATTTTGTTCAACATCTTCATCAATGACCTAGATAAAGGGTTGGAATGTACCCTTAGCAAGTTTGCTGATGATACAAAACTGGGATGAGTGGCTGATACACCAGGAGGTTCTGCTGCCATTCAATGGGATCTGGACAGACTGGAGAGCTGGGCGGGGTGGAACCTCATGACATTTAACAAGGACAAGTGTAGAGTTCTCCACCTGGGGAGGAACAACCCCATGCACCAGTACAGCTTAGAGGTTGACCTGCTGGAAAGCAGCTCCATGGAGAAGGACCTTGGAGTCCTGGTAGACAGTAAGTTATCCCTGGGACAGCAATGTGTCCTGGTGGCCAAGAGGGCCAATGGTATCCTGGGGTGCATTAAGAATAGTGTGACCAGCAGGTCGAGAGAGGTTATCCTCCCCCTCTACTCTGTGCTGGTGAGGTGAGGCCTCATCTGGAGTACTGTGTCCAGTTCTGGGCTCCCCAGTTCAAGAGAGACAGGGAACTTTTGGAAAGAGTCCAATGGAGGGCTATGAGGATGATTAAGGGACTGGAACATCTCTCGTATGAGGAAAGGCTGAGAGACCTGGGGCTGTTTAATCTGGAGAAGAGAAGGCTGAGAGGGGACCTTATCAATGTCTATAAATATCTGAAAGGTGGCTGCCAGGAGGATGGAGCCAGTCTCTTTTCAGTAGTGCCCAGTGACAGGATGAGGGGCAATGGGCACAAACCACAGCACAGGAAGTTCCACCTCAACATGAGGAAAAACTTCTTTACTGTGGGGTTGACAGAGCACTGGAACAGGCTGCCCAGGGGAGTTGTGGAGTCTCCTTCTCCGGAGACCTTCAAAACCTGACTGGACATGTTCCTGTGCAACCTGCCCTAGGTGATGCTGCCTTGGCAGGGGAGTTGGACCAGATGATCTTCAGAAGTCCGTTCCAGCCCCTACCATTCTGCAATTCTGTGATTCTGTGAATATTGTCAACGTATATTAGTATCTGAAGGGAGGGTATAAAGAAGACAGAGCCAGACTCTTTTGACTCCTGTCCAATGAAATTACAGGAGGCAATGGGCCCAAACTGAAATACAGGAAATTCTGCCTAAATTTGAAGAAAAAAACTTTTACTCTGAGGATGTCTGAACTCTTGAACTGGTTGCCCAGGGAGGTTGTGGAGTCACTCTCAGAGATATTCAAAAGCTGTCTGGACATGGCCCTGATCAACTGGTTTTAGGTGACGTTGTTTGAGCAGGTGGGTTGGCCAAGATAATCATCAGAAGTCTCTTCCAACCTCAACCATTTTGATTTTGTGATATATAAATATACATTTGCATCTGAGTTTTCTGCAGAGATACGTTTAGTTAATCTGAGTTTCAGAAATAGCTTTGTACCAATCATCTGAATATTAGGCTCCTTGGAATTTGTACACAAAATGTGGACACTCAATATTTTAAAAAGTGTCCTTAGTGCAGAATATCCAGCATTTGATGTAGGATTAATGTAATAATTGATTACCTCTAGCTCCATGAGTTGTTTGCCAGTTCCTGTTAATGTAGTAAGGGTGGTAAAACAAGGACCTCAAACTATTATTAATGATAGCTCAGATATACACATTCAGCCAGTTCGGGGAGGTGTTGGAGAAACCATGCTGTCATTCATTTTACTTTGTGAGTTTTATAAAGATTCAAGCTCTGGATCTTCTTTCTCTTAGTTTCACTCAAGTTTTCATCAGTTTTGTGTCCCTATTGTGTACTACACCAGGATCAATAGATAATTTGGAAAGTCTTTTGTAATTTATTCATCAAGTATTTCATGCATACTGAAGGTATATTATATACAGGAAAGGAAAGCCTGTATCAGTATTGATCCATATTTTGTAATGATATCCAGCCTATTAGGAAATCAGATAACCCAGATTTTGTGAAACAGGGTTCCTCACAGAAGAAATAGTGCAGAAATGAAATCCTAATGAAGCATAAATACAAATGTGCATGGTGTGAATTATTAAGAAAAATTAAGTTTTTTACATGTATGAACAAAAATCCAAAATACATTTTATCTTCCTCCAGCCTAGGAATAGGTTTCCGGTTTTGATCATGGATTAAACTGGTACAAAAGATTAAGTTATATGTCCAAATTTCCTTGTAACCTCCATGGTTAGACCCACTATCCAGGGAGTATTTTGTACTCGAAAATTAAGGGATATCCAGTGATAAAAGAATTAAAATTATCCATAGAATATCTAAGTTTAATTCTTGTCTCTACCACAGACTTTTTTGTGCAACCTGGAGAAATGCAATTGTTCTGTGCTACAATACCTCGTCTCTAATCTTCAGAAGAAAGAACGAGTCTGCCTAGTCTGTAAAGGCTTTGAAGCAGAGACTGTCTCCTTGAATGTATTTTCTAACATAAATCACAATGGAACCTCTGATTTGTGTTAGGGCTTTTCAGTGCTACTGTGATACGAATAAATAATAATTAGTAACAGATGTTTTGTCTGCTTTCTTTATAAAGAAAAAGTCCATGAAAGAAAGCTAACTTTTCCCTGTAAGATGAAAAGAACTTCAAAGGTCAAATTTTAGCTATTATTCTAATGAAAAATGAGATGCTTCTAAAGCTGTTGATAAAGAGTATAGTTTCATAAACTTCTCATATTTCCTTTAAGCTGCATTAGGGTTCTTACTGTGATTTTAAAGTTTAAGCACACCAAAATATTAAAAGCCCCCACAGCTTGCATCTTTTTTCCTTTTAGCTGTACTGTGAAGATGGCATCAAAACCTTCCCCCAGAGCCTCAAACCACCCTTATAATAAATAAAAAAAGATTTATGAAAATGTCAGTGAGATACTTATGCTGTGAGAAATATCAACTAGTATCAATCAAACATCATCTTTGTCAGCAACAGTGTTTTGCAGCAAGTCAGTCAAATTAAGGTACATTGCATTTATTTTTATGCTGTCAGTGCTCTAGTACATAGACCTCACTTTTTTTAAGCAAGAAGGAAACTTAATTTTAATTAATTCCAACAGTCTCACCATGTCTAAAGAATACTTCTTGTCTGTGGATGGAATCCAGAATAGAAAAAACAAAATTATTACTATAGTGTTTTATTTACAGTTTAGTGAATTAAAGGAAGGAAACTTCTGCCTCCAGTGATATCACCTCTTACCTTATCAAGTTTTTATTTTCTCTTGAAATTCTCAGCTCACCAAGAGAAAGAAAAGGCAAAGGATTAAAATAAGTGTATGTTCAGATACATTGGCAACTCAAGAAGAGTACAGGGATCTCATTAGGTCATGAAGAGAGAAAATTAGAAAGACAAAAGCCCAGCTAGAACTCAATCTGGCAACGATAGTAAGACATAACAAAAAATGTTTTTAGAAATGTACTAACAACGAAAAGAGAGCCAAGGAGAATCTCCATCCCTTATTGGATGCAGGGGGGAACATTATCATCAAGGATGAGGAAAAGGATGAGGTACTTAATGCTGCCTTTGCCTCAGTCTTTAATAGCCAGTCCAATTCTCCTCAGGATATTCAGCCTCCTGAGCTGGAAGATGGGGACGGAGAGCAGAATAAACTCCCCATAATCCAGGAGGAAGTAGTTAACGACCTGCTATGTCACCTAGACACTCACAAGTCCATGGGGCCGGATGGGATCCACCCAGGAGTACTGAGGGAGCTGGCAGAGGAGCTTGCCAAGCCACTCTCCATCATTTGTCAGCAGTCGTGGTTAACAGGAGAGGTCCCAGATGACTGGAGGCTTGCCAATGTGATGCCTGTCTACAAGAAGGGCTGGAAGGAGGATCCTGGGAACTACAGGCCTGTCAGCCTGACCTTGGTACCGAGGAAGATTATGGAGCAGTCCATCTTAACGGCGTTCACAAAGCATGTACAGGACAACCAGGGGATCAGGCCCAGCCAGCATGGGTTCATGAAAGGCAGGTCCTGCTTGACCAACCTGATCTCCTTCTGCCATCACAGAAACATGGTGGGATGCTTCTCATGACTGGAGTGCTGCAATGCATGGCTATAAGCTCTTCCGAAGGGATAGGCAGGGAAGGAGAGGCGGTGGGGTGGCTCTGTATGTTAAGGTGTGTTTTGATTGTATAGAAATTAATGATTGTGAAGACCCAAGTCGAGTGCTTATGGGTAAGGATGAGGGGGAAGGCCAATGAGGCAGATATTCTGCTGGGAGTCTGTTACAGGCCACCCAACCAGGATGAAGAGACAGATGAGACATTCTATAAGCAACTGGCGGAGGTCTCGCATTCGCTGGCCCTTGTTCTTGTGGGGGACTTCAATCTACTGGACATCTGCTGGAAGTATAACACGGCAGAGAGGAAACAATCTGGGAGGTTCCTGGAGTGAGTGGAGGATAACTTCCTGATGCAGCTGGTAACTGAGCCCACCAGGGGAGGTGCCTTGCTGGACCTGCTGTTTACAAACAGAGAAGGACTGGTGAGAGATGTGGTGGTCGGAGGCCGTCTTGGGCTTAGTGACCACAACATGATAGAATTCTCAATTGTGAGTGAAGTAAGGAGAGGGGTCAGCAAAACTGCCACCATGGACTTCTGGAGGGCAGACTTTGGCCTGTTCAGGTCACTGGTTGAGAGAGTCCCTTGGGAAACAGTCCTGAAGGACAAAGGGGTCCAGGAATGTTGGACAGTCTTCAAGAAGGAAATCTTAAAGGTGCAGGAGCAGGCGGTCCCCATGTGTCGTAAGAACAGCTGGCGGGGAAGGCGACTGGCCTGGCTGAACAGGGAGGTTTTGCTGGGACTCAGGGAAAAGAGGAGAGTTTATCACCTCTGGAAGAAGGGGCAGGCAACTCACGAAGAGTACAAGGATCTCGTTAGGTCAAGCAGGGACAAAATGAGAAAGGGAAAAGCCCAGCTAGAGCTCAGTCTGGCCACAGTTGTAAAGGATAATAAAAAGTGCTTCTACAAATATATTAACAACAAAAAGAGAGGCAAGGAGAATCTCCACCCCTTACTGGATATGTCAGGGAACATTGTCTCCAAGGACGAGGACAAGGCTGAGGTACTTAATGCCTTCTTTGCCTCAGTCTTTAATAGCCAGTCCAGGTATCCACAGGGTATTCAGCCCCCTGAGCTGGAAGATGGGGATGGAGAGCACAATGTACTCCTCATAATCCAGGAGGAAGCAGTCAAGGACATGCTAAACCACCTGGACACCCACAAGTCTATGGGGCCTGATGGGATCCACCCAAGAGTACTGAGAGAGCTGGCGGAGGAGCTTGCCAAGCCACTCTCCATCATTTATCAGCAGTCCTGGTTAACATGGGAGGTCCCCGAAGACTGGAGGCTTGCCAATGTGACGCCCGTCTACAAGAAAGGCTGGAAGGAGGATCCCGGGAACTACAGGCCTGTCAGCCTGACCTCTGTACCGGGGAAGATTATGGAGCGGTTGGTCTTGAGAGTGCTCACAGGGCATCTGCAGGACAACCAAGCGATCAGGCCCAGCGAGCATGGGTTCATGAAAGGCAGGTCCTGCTTGACCAACCTGATCTCCTATGACCAGGTGACCCGCCTAGTGGATGAGGGAAAGACTGTGGATGTTGTCTACCTGGACTTTAGTAAAGCCTTTGACAACGTCTCCCACAGCATTCTCCTGGAGAAACTGGCGGCTCGTGGCTTAGACAGGTTTACTCTTCACTGGGTAAAGAAATGGCTGGACAGCTGCGTTCAGAGAGTTGTGGTGAACAGCGTTAAATCCAGCTGGCGGCTGGTCACAAGCGGTGTTCCCCAGGGCTCGGTTCTGGGGCCGATCTTGTTCAATATCTTTATAGATGATCTGGATGAGGGGACTGAGTGCTCCCTCAGTAAGTTTGCAGATGACACCAAGTTGGGTGGGAGTGTTGATCTGCTGGAGGGTAGGAAGGCTCTGCAGAGGGATCTGAACAGGCTGGATCAATGGGCTGAGGCCAATTGTATGAGGTTTAATAAGAACAAGCTATTGTTAATAAGGGCCCTGCACTTCAGTCACAACAACCCCTTGTAACACTACAGGCTTGGGGAGGAGTGGCTGGAGAGCTGCCCGGTGGAAAGGGACCTGGGGGTGCTGGTTGACAGCCGGCTGAACATGAGCCAGCAGTGTGCCCAGGTGGCCAAGAAGGCCAACAGTGTCCTGGCCTGTATCAGGAATAGTGTGGCCAGCAGGAGTAGGGAAGTGATTGTGTCCCTGTACTCGGTGCTGGTGAGGCTGCACCTTGAATCTTGTGTTCAGTTTTGGGTCCCTCGCTACAAAAAGGATGCTGAGATGCTGGAGCATGTCCAGAGAAGGGCAACGAAGCTGGTGAGGAGTCTGGAGAACAAGTCTTATGAGGAGCTGCTGAGGGAACTGGGGTTGTTCAGTCTGGAGAAGAGGAGACTGAGGAGAGATCTTATCGCTCTCTACAACTACCTGAAAGGGGGTTGTGGTGACGTGGGTGTTGGTCTCTTCTCCCAAATAACTAGCGATAGAACAAGTAGAAATAGCCTCAAGTTGGGCCAGGGGAGATTTAGATAGTATAATAGGAAAAATTTCTTTACTGAGGGAGTCGTCCAACATTGGAACAAGCTGCCCAGGATGGAGTCACCATCACTGGAGGTGTTCAAAAAATATGTAAACGTGGCACTTTGGGACATGGTTTAGTGGGTATGGTGGTGTTGGGTTGACTCTTGGAGTTGATGATCTTAGAGGTCTTTTCCAACCTAAATGATTCTATGATTCTATGATACTTTCTAAATTACTTCGTTATACATATTTGTAGAGTCAGAAATAAAATTTAATGTATTTAACAGTGAAATAGGAATGGATCCAAGAGAGGAATTTTTGAATAATTCATAAAATAATTCTGATGCTTTGAGGTGCACAGATAGTTGAGAATTGTCAGTGAACTGCTTTAACATTTAACTGATTCTTCTCTCCTCATTTGCTGTACTGTGTAGTGCCTCGTATCAATAGGAACTTTGGAAATGAATGACAGGAGGGGCTTATAATCCCCTTCCCTAGGCCAGCAAGCATACAGGAAAGAAGAAGTCGTGTCCTTTGAATATATGCAGTGCCTAAATTTATACTGAGTTAGAATTATTCCCTGAATTTGTACTGCAGTTCTGTGATATCCCAGGATCCTTAACAGAAGTAGTAAAACATTTGGCTATTTCCATGGATGTTAATGGAAAGGCAAATTCGAAATAATGATTAAAAACAACAGCTTATTAGGTGAAATGGCTCTGACCCCTCCTATCATCCTTCTTATCATTAAAGTAGTCTTATTTCATCTTTTGGCTCCTTGCTTTCAGCATTCTGTCTCCTTCTCTGCAAGTACTTTGTTGCCTATTTTGAAACCTTTAACAATTCTGCTAAATTAGTGAGTGGAGAATATCTCTACCTCACATCTTTCCACGTGCACACACTTTTCCCAACACTCTTTTACGTTTTCCCACCATTTGCATTAATGGCAATTGCTAGTTCACTTTTCCTTCCTTAAACTTGAATGCTTACTGTAAGAAGCATTCTTTAAATGACAGCACATTTCCTTGACTCAGATGCATTTTCTTATGCTGTTTGCCAGTTCTGCTTGTATGAGAATTGTTGCATTTAATGCTTTAAAGCTCTCTTTAGTCAGATCCTCATCAAATGTAAATTTACTTAACATCATTGGAAGTACTGGAGATGAAAAGCTATCTTTCTATGCTTCTTACCTTTCAGATTGTAGTAGCTGCATAAAATGCAGAATCAGAGAGTTGCTGAGGTTGGAAGGGACCTCTGGAGATCATCTTATGCAACCCACCTGCTCCAAGCAGGGTCAACGAGAGCTGATTGATCAAGGCATGTCCACACAGCTTGTGAGTATCTCTAGGGATGGGGACTATACAACCTCTCTGGGCAACTTGTTCTGGTGTTCAACCATCCTCGGAGTAAAAAATTTTTTCCTTATGCTTAAATAGAATTTCCTGTGTTTCAGTTTGTAGCCATTTACTCTTGTCCATTCCCTAAGTAGCAAGGAGGAGAGCTTGGCTCTGTCTTCTTTACTCCCTCCTGTCAGGTACTGATATACATTGATAAGATCCCCTGAGCCTTCTTTCCTCCAGATTAAGCAGTTACAGCTCTCAGCTTTTCCTCACAGGACAGATAGTCCAGTCTCTTAATTATCTTAGTGGCCTCTCTCTGGACTCTCTCTAGTAGTTCCAGTTGTACTGGGGAGCCTAGAGCTGGACACAGTACTCCAGGTATGTCTTCACCAGTGCTGAATAGAGGGGAAGGATCATCTCCTTCAACCTGCTGGCAGCACTCCTAATGCAGTGGAGGAAGCTGTCACCTTGCTTTGCTCTAAGGGCATATGGCTGGCTCATATTCATCTTGCTGTTCACCAAGGTCCTTCTCCAGTCATTTGGTTCCTCTACTTGTCCATGGGTTCTTCCCTACCAGATGTGAGACTTGGCCTTTCCCTTTGCTGAATTTCATAAGATCCCTGTTGGCCCATTTTTCCAACTTCTTGAGGTTCCTCTGACAGTAAAACCTTTTGATGTAATAGCTGCTCCTTTCAGTCTTGTGTAATTTGCAAACTTGCTAAGGGTACACTCTGTTCCACCATTTATGTCATTAATAAAGATGTTAAACAGTGTTGGCCCCAGTATTGACCCATTGGGTATATCAGGAGTGGCTGACCTCCAGCTGGACTTCACCCTCTGACAATGAGCTTTTGAACCTAGCAGTTCAGCCAGTTTTCAGTTCATCTCACTGTTCATTTGTCAAGCACATATTTAATCAGTTAGTCTATAAGAATGTCATAAGAGACTGAAGTCAAGATAAACAATATCTACTGCTCTCTCCTTGTCCACTGAGCTAGTCGTTTCACAGTGGTCAGGCCCCTTGTAAATCCACGCTGACTGAACCCCAGTCACCTTTCTGTCCTTCATATGTCTAAAAATGGCTTCCAGACTTAATTGTGATTTTCCTAGTGTTTGAGGTGAGGCTGATCACCTTGCAGTTCTCCAAATCTTCCTCCTTACCCTTCTTCAAAATAGGAGTGACATTTTCTTTCTTCCAGTCCTCAAGTATGCCCCCTCTCTCTCCCAAACTGTCATGACCTTTCAAAGATAACCAGAAGTGGCCTTGCAATGACATTGATTAGCTCCCTCAGTACTTCTCTACTGAGGGTAAGGTTTCCTTGCTCCAGACTTTCCCACTGTTCTCAAGGCCCTGGAATTCCTGTAGGCAAATATCACCATTAACAACTGAGGCAAAGAAGGCATGGAGTACCTTAGCCTTTTCCATGTCCTTTGTCACCAGGTCCCCCACCCCATGCAGAAGTGGGCTCACTTTTTCTCTCATCTTCTCTTTGCTGATGATATACCTGTAGAAGCCTTTGTTGTTACTCTTCACATCCCTGTCCACATTCAGCTCCAGGTGGGCTTATGCTCTCCTGACCACATACCTGCATGGTCCCAAACCAGCAGTGTCTCTATATTCCTCCTGCATGACCTGAACTTTATTCCATCTTTTGTATGCTTCCTTCTGATGTCTAAGTTTAGTCAGAACCTCCTTTCTAATCTGAGCAGGCCCCATGCCACCTTTGCTTGACTTTAGGATTGATTGATCTGGAGCTTGAAAGAATTGATCCATGAAAATCAAACAGCTCTCCTGGACCCTTCTTTTCTCCAAGACTGTTGTCCATGGTATTCTTTCAAGCAGATCCCTGAACAGTCAAACATTATCTCCCCTAATTGGAGAAGCATATATTCTGTAGCTACATCTGTAGGCTAGTCTCATCTACTCTGTTTTATCAAGTCTATATTTAAACTAATAAATACTGTTCATCTTGATTTCATATATATATATGTATGTACATATATCACTGCTGCTGATAATATTTTAATTGAGTCTGCATGTTAAAGAATATAAAGCCTAAAAATTCTCAAAATCTCACTACATCAAGTTTCTACTCTATAAGATAATTGAAACCAGTGTTTATTATTTATTTTTCCATGCCATAAAGAGGCACTGATTGAGGTGAGATTGAAGCTGTGTTATGTTGGACACGGTATAAGCACATGTTAAAAGAGATCTTGCAGTCTCAACCTTAGAAAGTTCATAATCTAATGCAAGAAGACAGTCAGCAGTCAGGAGAGCAAGAATAGTTAAATCGTCTTTTCTGCTCTCATGCAAGATGACAGCAGCTTACATTTACATTAGCACCCAGGTTTCCAAATTGCCAGGTTCTCTCTGTATTGAGTAAATCATGTTTACCCTACTAGGTATTTTCTGTGCTAATATTTTTCCTGCTGAGTTCTAAATGCCACAAATGCCTACATTTATAATTTCTATTGTTTCCTATTTGTTCTATTGTTTAGTAGAACTCACTGCCAACAAAGTCTTCAGACATTCTTTTTTTTTGGTGTTTTTTTTTTTTACTTTCTTAAGCTAATTCCACAGTGTTTCATTATATCCTCTTTGATCATTCTATATAATTCTTCCCCACCTTTCGCACCTTCTTATACCCTAGTTGGTGTCTCCTTACACTGCTCAGACAAGTGAAGCATAAATAATATTTTAAAAATTAATTCTGTGTTTGGTGTGGACTACATATTCCATTAATTGTTCAACACCTTTTATTTTAGGATACAAGAACTCTTTTAAATGTGGGGTATATAAAAACATAACAGCTGAATTGGCTGTCATTTTATGAAGGAAAATTACAAAGACCTCCTATCTCATTAGCTGATCTAACACTAGTTAGATTGTCTCCTCATGTTTTCTTCCAAATTTTAAGGCTTCTTCCTACTTCCCACTGAGCTGCCAAAGTGACTGTAAGAAATCCATTACATATACCATAGCAACAGATTCAAAAAACTATTGAGCTGTAAAAAAAATACACATTGAAAGACAATCCCTGCTTCAGCCCCTCCTTGTTTGTTATTTGTTCTCAAATGTCATGGTACTAGCAGTAAAACCCATCACCCCTTCTTGTTGCATTTTCTCTCCTCACACCAAGGAGGCAGTGTAACATCCCAGTACTTTGATCAAGGGGTTGGTTGCTTACTATGACACTATGACAGATTATGTCCCATTCCATGTTTGGGTGTGCTTTTTAGTTGCTGGCTCATTGCTCTTTGTCCACAGCCACGGATGAGCAAGTTGTAACCGTCTCCAGACTAGCTTTTCTCATTACTACACTTTTCTGTCTGTAGCTGCATTAGGACACATACGTGTTCTGTGGAGTCTGATGACATCCATTTTTAGGGTCCTCAGATTTCAGCCTTGGTCTCTATCAATAATTTAATATGCTGTTATCTTCTCAAGGAAAGAAACATATTTCTGCCGTACAAGTTTATAGCTCTCCTGGCTGTATACAAGAAGATGTGTATTTTCACAATAATCAGATCAGAGAGTCTTGCTCTCCTGTCCGCATAATGTCCTTACCTTGCAGAGTAGTTCACTGTTTTCTGGCAAAAGTTACCTAAAACTTGATTTGTGTGAAATTTCTAGACATAATGTGTTTCCTAAGCCTGTTTTCTAGCCTCGCTAACACCAGAGCACCCTTTTACTGTCACTTCATTATCCTCAACTTTTCCCTCAACAGAATTTAAAAACAAAAACATGTCTTCAACTTAACTTTAAGAACTAGCAGTGCTTATCTTCATAGGATCACAGTAGTATAATTTACTGATTATATATTACTGCATTTAGTTGTACTTAGAAATTCAGTTTTGTGGGTCTGTAATGTCCTGTTATGCAACTGTAAATATATGACAAAAAATTGTTCTGGTCTTCAGGACCTTTATTCAGTAACACTGTACTAAGCTTGCCATTTCATGTTTTCCCTAATGATTTATGTCACCTTTCATAACAAAAAGTTAGTTATTTTTGTTTGGTTTTGATAGAAGCTGACCTATTTCACATTGTTAGGCATTCTTTCTCATTTTTTTTTGGCTGAGGTAGTAGGCATGAACATAACAAAGTGTATTTAGTACCAGTCTGACATACTGACTGTGCCATAAAACTAAATAATGCAGTTTGATTAGATTGTTATATTCACAGATCTTTTTGAGGTATTGTATACATAACTGGGAAAGAGGGAAGGATAAATAAAGTTGTGATGCACCTTTTATTGACTGATTATGAAATAGTGTATTCCAGGATGACTACAGTAACATTTGCAAAGCTGAAGTAAAACATATCACTATGTTATTGATTTAGACATTTAAGTTTTTATTTTTATTAGTAGGACAGAATATATTTTTCAAGTGATAATGAGAATTGGCTCTGTACCATTTCAATCCTACTTACAACTGTTATCATAACAATGCATTGCTATTGTGCTACTCAGAATTTTAACTATTCCTTTACATGAAGATAGATTCCTTTGAAATCTCTGCCTTCAGTAATAAGAAAAAATATTTTAAAACTGTGAAGTGCTTTATTTTTAATAACGCTTCATTTTTTTCAAGTAAAAGGGTATTCCATCTTTTGTAATAGGAATCCAGACAAATTTATACTAACATTTTCAGATTAGGCTACTGCTAATGTTGTGACAGGAACTGAAGGTAAATGTCATGACATGCTAGTGAATAGAGCATCTTAAAGGCAAAAAAGGGTGAGCTAAAGAGTGTCCCCTGGCTTTCTGTCCAGCCTTACCTAAAAGTGAAGCTAAACTTTGAAGTTATCTGACCATGCTAGAGCTGTTAGAATTCAGTGTGAAAATGGTCTCTGATGAGAGTCTTATAATTGTCTTTTTAGAGCAGTGAAGAAGATGTTGAAGAAAAAAATTAAGGATTATTCCACAAACCACATCTGGGCACTGGACCAAGACCTGACAATCTAAGTTCTATTCCTGCCTCTGACCATCTCACTGTGCTTAGTAAGTCATATAACCATTTTGATTATCAGCTGTTATCTATTTTATTTACTTAAAGTGAAAAATAATTGGATCAGGGACTGTTTTGTAACATGTGTGCTCAATGCCTTTGAAATAGAATCCTGGTTTTAGTTGAGGCTTCTCTCCCCTACTCCAAAGCAATAATCACAAGAACTTCCTATGAAGCTGTTTGTGCTGCGTTTCACACATGAAAGCTAAAGCAGCATTCATACCAACTTTGATTATGTGCTAAAGCAATTAATGTATCATTCCAAATCCTGGGGGAAAAAGGAGTAATTTAAAGTGCTTTCCTGTAGACTTTTAAAAATATCTTCTAATAGTTACACAGAACATAACTAAAAGTTTGCTATTGACTGTGGTACCTTGGTGACATGGGTGACCAACAGTTTCAGGCAACCCACAATTCCTTCTTTCTGTTTCTTCTAAGAGATGAATAGAGAAACCTAACTCAGTCTAGTGAATGATAGGTGAATATTTAATTTCTGAAGGAAAGAAAAAATATATAATCCTTATTTCCTTATACATGTAGGGAAGATTCTAATTTTTGCAATTCTTGAAGATGTAATTGTAGAATGGAAGTGTGCGCACTTTAGATGTTTCCTATGTTGGCTAGTTATTCCACTTTTTTTGTTATTTGTAATTGCTGAATTGGTTAAAAAAGAATGATCATCAAACATAACTGAACAAATTGCACTTCCCTCAGCTGAACTGCATGAAAGACCCCAGAGACAAACCAAACAAGCTTAGCGTGGTCCCACAGGAACCTAGAAATTCACTTGGTCTTTTTAAGACTCTCTTCTCTGGGGAACAAATCCCTGCAGCTGCTTTTAAAAGTTGAGGGTTAAAAGCATTTTTGTTGCTGAGAATGCACATTGGAGCATATGTAATGCTTTAATGTGAATTTTAAAGTGAAAATACAATACAGCTTTTCAGAACCTTTGGAAAGAATCACAGACTTGCTTCTGAGGTTGAGTGAATTCAGAAAGGTACTTTCAGGCAGAGCTGACGGACACTCTGAATTTCCCTTCTGGAAGAAAATTTGATATTTCAAGGAAGTTTTCATTTTGAATGAGAATGAATATAAGAACTTCTTCCATTTCCCTTCACTGGAAAAATAACTGTGGAAAAATGAAAATGTTTTGTTCTGGTTTTGTGCTTTTTGTTGTTTTTTTCCTAAAGAAATGTGTCAATTTCTACACTTAAAAGACTATTCCTTGGGTTGTTGCTAGCTATTACAAGAACCCAAGGAATTCCCAGAACCCAAAGGAAGCAATTATCATTGAGAAGACTCTGAAAAATGAAAAATTAGAAATGGATGGTAAAGTTTGGATTTTACATCTTGTTACAGTGAAAAAGAAAAAAATAAAATAATTTTATCAGCATATTTCATGATATTAAACCTTTTGGAAAAAGGGTGATGGAGCTCTGGGAAACTACGGAGAGCTGTCTCTCTTCAGTGAAACATTTTTCCTACTCTACAGTTGATCTGCCTCACTGAGTGACTAAAGGCAATTTTTAATTGATTTCATTCCACAAGATTTCAGTAGAACGTACTGCTGGAAGCTCTGGGACTGCCATTTTGTCACCCACCCTGAAACTCACATGCATGAACATCCTATAACAACCAACTTGTCTCCCTCAAGCACTCCTCTCTTGGAGCTCACTGTCCCTCCACTGAAGCCACAGGTATACAGGCTCTTTTTAGCTTTGATATTTTGCTGTAGATAGCAAGAAGAGTTGCTGACAGCTGAAGAGGTGGCAGTGAAGGCAAAAAAGAGCTCCTTTCATACCTATTCCATAACACTCCTGCAACACAGCAGGAATAAGTCTGGAATGGAGAAGTGGGAAGGGTGGAGTCTCAGGAGGTTTGGGCCACTAGGGTCGGAGTGAGGAAGATAAAAGACTAGGGCTGCAGATACAGTGATATCAGAACAGAATTAGTACTGAAGACTGTTAGTATCTGTTACCTGTAAAACTGTGATACTACTATGGTACTGATATGTTGCCCATCGCTATTTAGGGTCAGTGAAAATCTTTCCCATTCTTTCCTGTACCATAGCTCATCTTCAGCAAGTGAGTGACACTTGTGATGAACAGTTCTAGGGAAGAGCTTGGTTCTGAAAAGACTCTTCTTTGAAAGTGGAGCTGCACTAAGAAGAACCTTGTCATCCTATTTCCTGGCATGTGCTTTAATGAGTGAGCAGTGGTGAAAAACAAAAGGTTGTTTGTCCTTTACTTGATGAGGGGCTAAACATTTTTAATCCCTTATGGATCAACTGTGTGTCCTGAGCCAGGTGCCCAACCAGACATTTGAACCTTATGATTCTTATTTTCTTTCTCTAGACAGCCCTTCACTAAGCACTTATATCCCTTTTGTGAGGTTACTCAAGAGACCTTCATTTAAGTTCTCTTATATAACCCTCTTGAATAGTACCTGTCTCTGCATAGTGTAGTTTTATTGCACTGGTGCTCTGAAACGTTTTGCCTAATTTGTATTCCTACCACATCGGGCTTGAATACAGATCAACAACCTGAAATACCCCATTCAATTCTGTAAAGTAGCAGTATTCTAGGAAAAATTTAAAATAGTATATTTTGGAATATATGAGAGCTTTGAATTCTGTTCTAACAGAAAATGTGGAATATGAACATTATAAGTCTATTTTTGAAGCAGTAACCGTAGTTAATGATGCAAATCATAACTCATTTTCACGAAAATGGTAGGGGTAATCCTAGCAGGTATAATGTATCACTCCTCAGAGAGTGAAGTGATACTGAATACAGTGATCTATTCACTTAACCATATTCTCCGTATTGGAGGCATATCAAATTTCCAATATATTTCAGGTGGGATTTTGATGATCATTGTCCATCAGCTGTTAACTTTAGCTGTCAAAAAAATAGGCATCAGGTCTAACCAAACAGTCTGAATGTATACAAATTTCTGATATTTCCAGCCTAGAAGGATGTAAAGTAACACAAGGTTTTTACACTGTGTAAGACCTTGGCTAAAAGAATAGAAAAATATGCTAAACTGAAAGGGAAAGTGTTGGGCTCTCAGTAGGTTACTAGTGAAGTTCCTCAAAGCTTGGTTCAGAATTGATGTCATTTAAGATATTCATTTATGACCCTGGCACAAAAAGCAAAAACGTTTTAATGAATTTTGCTGATGGCATAAAAGTGAGAGGATCTATAAATACAAAGCAGCACTTGAATATTGTGCAGAGTTAAAAGAGCTTGAGGACTAGAGTAATAGAATTGGAATAAGATTAAATAGTACAAAATAAAAGGTCATGGAATTTAGTCTTTTCATCTTACCCATCATTACCTGTCTAAAACTCAGAGGCCTACTTTAAGCCATTCACCTGGACTCCTTCAAATAATCATAGAGAAATGCCTTAACAAGGACACATCCTATGCTAAAATAGTTATCTAAGACAGATAGGTTGTACTAGCTTTTAGAGGCGTCTTTCTCACTACATTGCTTTGGAGGAAAACTAGATGTTTGCTTAGACTAGGTCCCCATGAATCCCAGCTTCAGGCTTAATGTGAATGCTTGGTATAAGTTTGTAGCTCTTCAGCTAGAAAGAGAAAAATCTATTAACAACCACCATATCACGAGGAGCCATCAATGTAACGCAGCTTCAGAGAATGCAAATCTGGTCCTTGGATACATCAAGCTTAATATATAAATTTATTAGACATTTTTCAAAAATATTCAAAGCTATTTTCAAAAATCTTCCTTCCGTCTCATGACCACTATTCATGTATGTATTCCAGCACTTGCAGTAGACTAAAGGTGTTAATACAAGTATCAGTCCTTGACTAGTCCTGTTTAGAAGCAGAGTCACCTCCACAAAAATAAGTTGGCTGGAGTGCTGTGTTGGTATGGATGTGGGCACGAGTTACTGCTTTTCAAGCAGCTAAATATTTTGGGTAACACAGCTTCTGTAAGTGTTCTTTAAAACATTATCATTTCCATAATCTTGAAGATATTTATTTTCCTTCAAAAATGGTATGCTTGCTTCTGATTATTCCAAAACCTTTCAGATTATTTCTGCCTAATTCACTAGAACCAGCTTGTGATTTCATTACAATAATGGTATTAAAAATACAAGAAGTGTTACTTTGAATATTACCTCGGAAGGGAACAATAAAATACACCAACTGAAAAAGCTCCAAGATGGTGTAAATCACTCCCTTATCTGGGACTAGAACTAGCTAGGACTTGGAAGGGCTCTCTGATTTATACTCACCAAAGATCTGACCCATACTTATTATCAAAACACTGTGCTGTAATCTGCAAAAATATATGAAAAAGAACATTTGTCTGGCTGACAAAAGCATGTTTCTTTAGAAAAGCTGTTTAACTCATAAGTTCAGGTAGCTTTGCATATTTCTGGTAACCCGTGGATGACATCTGAAAATTAAGTCTGACCTGAAAGTTGAGGGAGAAGTGCTCTTAAAATAGATTAGATTTATTGCAGAGGTGGGAAATGAACAGTGCTGCCAGCTAAGAGAAATATCTGTTTGACTCTGTCTTGTGTTAAAATGCCACCTTGAACTTGCAGATTGAGGAGAAATAATAATGTGTCTTGGAAATATACTATTTTGATGAATGCCATCTACTGGAAAAGAGCCAGCTGTATTTGCTTTCTTTCTGTTTGTTGTCAGTGTCTCAACACTCAACATGAACTCTACCATGGCAAACTGTCGGAATAAGTTATTTCTAGTCTGTAATGAATGCTTTTATCACATTATTATTGAAAATAACAGCTCTCAAATGTGTATAATATACAATTCATTTTCTTTTTCAAAAAAGTACAGATTTTTTAAGGTTAGAATGAGCGCGAACACCTCTTTAGCACTACTTTAACCAAAAAAGACTGAAGATAAAGTTGT
The DNA here is from genome assembly GCF_964289735.1 of Phaethon aethereus. Classification (NCBI taxonomy): domain Eukaryota; kingdom Metazoa; phylum Chordata; class Aves; order Phaethontiformes; family Phaethontidae; genus Phaethon; species Phaethon aethereus. The sequence goes on along the minus strand of NC_138578.1, from coordinate 63,952,871 downwards.
CTCTATAACAACTAGACAAATGCTGTCCATATCTGTACATAAGCTTTACAACTGATGTTTTGAAAGAAGTGGGACAAAATATTGCAAAAAATTAGAAAGATAAGTGTTACAGAGATTAAATTGTCTGAAAATTTAGCCAAGTAAAGTGAATAATGTTGTTAAGAAAAGGAACAAGGGAAATATTTAGACAATATTAAAATCTTATGCAACAGAATTTTTAAAAAATAATAAAATTTAATGAAAAGAGAAAAATGTAAAATTTATATTTAATTAAGTATATTTAGTTGCCTAGACTAAAAAGAAAAAAAAGAAAATGAGCTAAAAATTTGAACAAGCTTAAGAAAATAGATTGTGTCTGAGTTTGAATGAAACACTTTGGCTTCACACAATTTCTTTTTCATTTTCCCCCAGTTTTCTGAACATTTCTTTGCCAGTGTGTTTTCCCTTTTCCCCTTGAATGCCTCCTTTTCCACCTTTGAATATCAGATTGAACATTCCATATTTTGTAATTTTTGTAAAAAGAAAAATATCTTTTTGAAAAAACACTGTTTACCAATTTGAATTACCATTTTCTCTATTATTTCACAACAGATCTAACTTTAATTCAAACATAAAAATGATTTAGTAATGCAGGAGGAGCTATTTGGATATTTGCTTCCTAAATTTGACTTTCTAGGTATTAGATAACTAAGCTGGTTGATTGAACTTCCATAGTTGGTACAGTAAGACATACATTCTAGTCTGTACCTCTCTGGCAGTTGTTTCACAGTGGGATGAATTTCTTTCTGAAAGTGGCTGTTTCTCTCCATGGAGAGGTGCTTTAGGCTGTTATGTTCTCCTCAGTTCTAGTGTTTTCTTGAACATAGGTAAGGCCCTTGTAATTTTATATGATTGTGACAAAGTCATGACACCAGCTCATGGCAACCTGAAAACCTCGGGCAAGCACTCCTGACCTCATGTAGTACCTTCCCGGGCTAAGCCTGTCTCAGGCTTAGAGCCTCTGGCTGGACAAGGGCAAAGCAGGTGCAGCAACAAACTATATAATGTAGATGTAGGGTCCTCAGCACCAATTTGTTTGCTCTCCTGATGTCTTCCTACCACACTGAATTACTTATTAATGCAAGCACAGCCTAAGATAATAATATTATTCCACATATAAAGCTCCACAGTTTTGACTTGCTGTTTTATAAAACTGTCATAACTGCTAAACCAACTAATTCCCAAATATGCTTGGCTTTTAATTTGTGTTTATAATGAAAAGTAAAGATGTTTCAGTCATTTATTAAAAAAATACCCTGAAGCAGTGAAAATGTGGATGCTATTTGCAGCAGGGTCTTAAGAACTGTATGTTGAAGAGAGAGGGTGCTGCTGCATGTGAGAATCATTAAACCAAGTGTATCGATGTTCCTTAAGGCTTCACAAAGAAATAGTGCCCAAAGTAAAAAATAAAATAAAATAAAATAAAATAAAATAAAATAAAATAAAATAAAATAAAATAAAATTCAGTTTTCAGTGGCATATCATAAAAAGCAGGGAGGGGAGAAATTTATTTGGCAATGCACAATGTAGAGCAGTTTATCCAGCTATTTCTAAATATTCAGAGGTATACTTTGTTAGTCCATGCTATGTCTCATATCCAACCACTCAACACATCCAACCATCTACTCCCTGTTAGGTTTACCCCGTACACTGAAATCACGACATAGATTAATTTTTAACTTTTAAATTTTAATTTAATTCTAATTTTAATTTTTAATTTTATTTTTATTTTTTAAATTTTAATTCTGAAACCAAGGAACGATTTCTCTATAGAAGTTCTAGAGATGATAAAGAACTTACTTATTAAGTCATGACACCAGAGAAATAGAAATATTCATGAAGACTAATTCCTATTCCTCTTCTGTACCAGATCATTGGAGATCAGAGTTAAGTATAGACTAACATTGAAAATCCCACGACTATCGATGATGGCTAGAGACTGATGAAAACAGTAGCATAACAACTTTTTAAACTGGAACATCACAGTGGATTGTTGTCTTCAGTGAGCTTGAAAATTTACTTCAGCCTTTTGCTTGCAAAGTTAAGACATCAGAAAATAAATCCAGTTTAGGGAAGCTTGTCAATGGGAGAGAAGGTTTTGTTTCTCTCCAAAAATATGCCTGCAGATCTTTCCAAGTCTTGAGGGCTATTCTTTCTTCCTACAAATCTTCAGAAGTCAACAATGAGTGAAGAGAGACCAATACTTCTCGTTTGCAGCTCCCCTGCCACATCTTTTGTTGCTATAGCATGCCATACTTCTAAATTGCGTTCTCTAACTCACTGTTGTTTGACTCTGATATGAAATCACAGAAAATAGAAGCACCCATGAGGGATTAAAAGGAACTATGAGGTGAAGAGTGAGAAGACTTGAAAAGGAATGGCTCCTCTGAACTTTACTCCTTTGTTTTGCACTATTTCTCTTCATCAGTGTCCTCTTCCTTCAAAAGAAATACATACCATCCAATCTTTTTTGAGTCACTATCATACTCTAATAAAATTCTTTGACTTACTGCATGATTCACCATGTCCTCTCACTTTGGAGCCTACATAAAACCATTAGAGAGGGTTTGTACAGTACAAGTAACTTTGGAGATTATCTAGAAAGCTATATTACTATCTTCAGGGCAGTCGTTTTCTAAAGCTTTGAAAGAGACTCACGTTAATGGCAGTTTCAGGAAGAATTTTTAGAGATTCACCAAGTCTCCTTGGAACTAGAAATATATACATTTAATAGGAAACTCTTCTTCCACTTGAACATGGTAACATGAGTGTATAGTATATTGTTTCTATGTACTGGCATCATACATGTCACTTTTTTTCTCGAGTAAATGGGGTACTGAGCTAAGCAGTCTAAATCCTAACTTAAAGTAAGGATATGTTCAGTGATATGCTGCCTATTTTGTGATTTTACTTTTGCTATGTTAGTGTCATCATTTCAGTCTTTTATTTTGCAGTGCTATACTAATTTTTAAGAACTAAATACAAGCTACAGACAACCTGATATTAGCAGAGCTAAGGGAGCTAATCCACAGCAGAATTTGTTTATAGTAATGGTTGTATTCCAAAGAAGCAGTTTTGGAAACATGCTGTCTGCACTTCATATGCACTGCAGGTTATTTATTTGGCTTGAGGAATCCATCTCCTAACAAAACTTGCAAGATATGCAGTTTCCTGATTATAGGGGAAGCTTCAGGCAACTACTTGTTTAATTCCAAATGTGAACATTACATTGGGTGTTTTCAAAGTCGTTTTCTCTCCATCATGTGCCACTACTGCTACCTGCCAACGTTTTATCAACATGTTTTCTATAGGAAATTCATTTCATACTTGCTGCTGGGGTTTATTCTAACAGCTGAATAGCCTGAACATCTTCAACATGAGAGGTCAGAAGGTGCCACTGTGTAGAGCTGTGATAAGCGAAGAAAGAAAACCTCCAAGAAAGTCAGTTTTGACTTGGTTCTTCTGGTATGAAACAGCCAGCATTTTTTCCTATCACTGTTTCCCAAGTGTTATAATTAGAAATGTAACATTTAGCTTTATAAGGGTCTCCCTTATTTCAGTCAGAGATTCCTAGTTCTGTTTAAGAGCATACTACTAATGTATTTAATTGGAGAAATATGAATGGTTGGCATTCTGCAAAGTAGCGAACTACTACAAAATATTCTGGATTTTACAGCCTGTTAAGAACCGTGCCCACATAGAAGCCATACTTGCAAAGAATATCCATGTTGTTGGAACGTAAAATCAAGGACCTAATCTTGCAGACTTCACTTAGTCAAAAGTCTTAATGAAATCAGCAAAAATATTTCCTAAGAGATTGATGTATTTTGTACCTTTGCATATTAAAAAAAAACCCAAACAAAACCCCAAATAAAAACCTGAAACTGTCATCTTAATTTATAAATATTTAGGGTAAGTCCATATATCCTTCTCATTATTTTGTACTGGTGAAAAGCTAAGCAGACAGTAACGTGTGGCAAAGTTAGGATTTAATATGAAGGTAAGTTGTATTATTGTATTATTATTCATTGCAGTGCATTATATTCCTTAGAGTATCTTAAGGTATTTCTCCTGGTTTTCAACATTTTCTTTAGAATACAGAGATTTGAACAGGATAAGATATTTGAGCAATGATGTTCCCAAATTCTCATATCACTTATTAAATCTTCTTGGATCGCCATTTATCATATGGTACTGGTCACTTCAGTATTTTTTTTAACTAGTGTCCAATTGTCCAAAATCACATTTATTTTATTGCTTGTAAATAAGAGTATATTCATTACAATAACTACTTTTAAACTTGAAGATGAACCAAATAAACACAACACTAAGGTTTTACTATCATTGCCAAAGTAAATAATTTTCCCATATTTGTTGAGTAAAACTGGAAACAGTTCACTCAGCTGGGCAAAAGTCTTTGGGTTATACTAAAAGTTTCCACTGAACCAACTGAAATTTTTCAGTTATTATTATTATTATTATTATTATTATTATTACAACAGAAAAAGTTAGATAACCAGAATAAAACAATGTCGACTTTTAAAATGTAAAAAAAAATCCCAAACAAACCCAACCCCCCAAACCAACCAAACAAAAAAACACTTTAAAATTTGAACATATTTTTAAATTCTGAACTCTTCTTTCGGGATTTCCATTTTGGTGAAAAAGTAATTTGATCAACATACACCACCATTTTATTTCTCATCCTCCTTTGACTTCACAACTCCATTTTCATGAGAAAAAAGCACTTCAGGAAGGATGTCTTCTAGCTTCCTTTTAAATTTCCTGTGATTTGAAACAAAAGTTTTTCCAATTTATCACTGGAAATAATATAGAGAACAGTTTACAGATACTAGGAAAAGAATGCTAGCTTTGACTATCTGAAGAATTCCAAAGGCCTGCTTTTTTCTGAAAATAGTTTTTTTCAGTATTTCTGAAGTAACACAAGTTTAGAATTCCAGTTGGTAGAAATTTTTCAGTTTATTTCTTCTGATAGAAATTTTGAAAAGAATAAATTTTTCTATGAACTGGAAACTCAGAAGTTTTTGTTCATCTATATTCTACAGAGGAGTGAAGGAAGTTAGTTTCAGTCTCATGCCGGAGAAAATTTAACCAAGGTCTGTCTTTGAGGGCATTTTCTGCATCACTGCATTTTGTGCATAGACAGGTATAGTAAACATAAGATGGTGAGGTTTCCTGCAGTGAAATTGAAGGCAGACATAGGTGGAATAAAGCACAGCTTCAGGATCAGGTAGGAGGGAGATAGTCAGTGGCCCAGCTATCTCAAGACGGAGGTGATCCTGAATGTGATGAGAGCGACAACGTCTCTCAAATGACGGAGAAAACCAAGAAAGGATGCTTATTAATGGCATCCCCGGCGTCGTATAGAAATTGGACTTGCTAAATAAGCTGCTTTTGATCACAGCTCAAATTCCAATGTGAATACAGTCCAGTTTTAAGTATTCAGGAAACAAGAAGCTTCATTAAGGCTTTCAAGAGGCTTATTGCTGGGAGTCTCTTCCTGCAGAAAGTCTGTAGCCATGGGCAAGTTTGCAAGAGGAGATTGACTTCTCCAGCTAGCTTAAAAACAGAGGTAAAATGTCCCTAAGGCAAGGTGTTTTAGGAAGAAAAGCATCAGATAATTAAACTTAATTGGGTTAGCCAGGGTAGTCTGATTAACATAATTAATTTAGGCCTCTGAGTAGGCCTGAGGGGTGTGTGTTTTTGTCAGGGATCTTGTGAGGGAGGTGTTTGGGACTCTGAAGTGCGAAGAGTGAGAATTCTCTAGGTCAAGGGAGAGGGATGAGTGGGAAAGACAACGTGCAGAAATGCAGAGGATTTGGCATCGTTGAAGACTACGTACTCTTTTGAAACTGGTAATCAAAAAAACCAAATGGGTTCGTTAAAAGACTTTAATCCACCTGGAAAGGATGGGGAAGCAGCCTAGCCAGCCTGTCACACTTGTGCTTGACAATGCTGTGATACGAGTATGGAGTCCAGTGAAGAGTGGATAGGATTAAAACCAGACCATATAGCAAAGTGATAGAATCCTCCAGTTTGGGGCAGTTGCAATTACTTGGGCTCAACTGTAAGAAAAACTGTTGCTGTTGCAAAAAGTGAACGAAATACCGGTTTAAACTGTTTCCTAAGAGCTTTGTGCAGTGTGCCCTTAGCTCACGAATAAGAATCCTTAAGAAATAAAAGCCTGCAAACATAAAAGCTTTTTTTCAAATGACATAGAAAAACAAAAATGATGCTCACTTAATGGCAATAGTGGTTTAAACAAAGTAAGTGAACTTGCAAATGTGCATATTCTATCTTTGATTGCAGCACTACTTCAATGGAGTAGATTGTGTAGTTGATTGTTCCTATATTAAATTATGTCATAGTTTTATTGGGTCTAAACAATGGCTTATCTGAACCATCTTCAGACTTCGAGGCCTAGTTTAAAAGTTTTGTGAATATATTTATTTTTTGCTAAGCACTTAATTTTCAACATCCGTGTGGATAATGCAGTGGTTAAGTGAACCTTTGTTGTCCTCTATTTTCATCGGATAAGTGCTCTGAGTGCCAGGCAGATAACCTTTTCACATTTGGCTGAGAAAATAAGGTATCTCTATTGTTAAACTTACCCCACTGCTGATTGGTAAAAATGTGGTTGGGCATCCCCAAGGGCAAAAAAAATTGTTCCACAGTGCATTATGCTTTGCCTACGTACTCCTGTGGGTTCCTTTTATTACTTTCAGATCTACACTTTAAATCACTGCTGTTGCAACTGCAAAACAAAAGTAAAAAATAGGAATTTTACCCTGAAAAACCTTATAGTATGTCTGTATACACATTTGTGACTGTAATCTACTGTTAAAAAACAGACGTGAGGATTTTTCGTTATTTATCTGAATGACCACCGATACATGCAGCTTATGAAGGATATACAATTTTGTGAGGAAGAATTCTCCTGAGAGCTTATGAATTTGGGCTGAATATGATAAGTTGTTATCTGCAATAAGGAAATATAGTGATTAAATGTTTTAAAAATATATATCCAAATGAATTATATAAATTGAAATATTGCTTTTTGTAACTAAATTTTGAATTGTTTTTTACATGAACTTAATTTAGAATTTTTTTAGCTGACTTTTCATATCCATCCAAACTATCAAGCATTCTTTAAAGTGAAGTTTCATGTCCTAAATAATGATGGATGTTTTAGCTGACGGTTCAGAGGAGAATCTCAAATGTGTGAAGGCATCTATAAATTAAGCTGGTTATATTGTAAGATCTTGTTATGCGATAGCCTTTGGGAAACGTCTTGGTTTCATTCTCACTTGAAATATTATGAAAACAATTTTACAAAGAATTATTTTTTTCTAGTGCTTGCTGGACCTGGATGACAGAAAAAGGCATGAAAATTAGAATCAAAGCAAAGCTGATGTACCAGAACCAAGACAAATAAATAAATCCCCAAGTTTTCCTTTTTCAATCTTTAAAAAGATTTATGTTTAGGCCAATTCTTGCCCAGTTCTGCTTCAGAGCCATTCAGATGATATTTTACAAAAGGAAGGAAGGAGAAACATTGCTAAATTGCTTTGAGAAAGGTTAGCCACTCAACATGAATAAACTATGGATTGCTACACAACAAATATAGATGACGTTGAAAAATGTTTTAATGAAGTAGCAAAGGTCTGCTAGAGAGTGAGTAAAAAAGAAACACGTAGCAGTGTAGCACACTTTGAAAAGACAGATGGATTCTTTTCTTCTTTTATATTTAAAGAAGAATTGAAACAGTAGTGTTTCATGTCTGTGTTTTAAGCTCTGTGGCAACTCCGTATTGTTCAAAACGCATACTCCAAATTTCAGGTTTGACACCTGCATTATGTGAAGTATAATTGCATTTACTCTGTGCAATTAGAATTTAAATTTGTGCTGCTGAAGCAGGATAGTGTTGTGTTTTTTTTCCTGGGAGGTAGTGTTAAGCAGTCTGTTTTGTGCTCAGAAAATTTGCCATGACAGTGCTTCATAATAGAACCAATTATCAGGAATGCTGTTACACATAGCCTTCCAGACCCCAATTTAAACAGAAGCGAGTGACAATTCCTTCCGTGAAACAGTCTCCATAAATCAGACATATGTGAAGACCTACATGCTTGTTGAGGATAAAACAAGAAATATGAAATTCTGTTGAATAAATATGTGTTTTGAAGGTGTTCCGATTAACTTTCAAACTAAAGGAAAGCAGCAGATATTAACAGCACCTTCCAAAACTGCTTTCCAGGTATCTTTAACAGGTAGCAAAAGTATTCACTTCTTTCACATTTCATTTTTAAAAAGTAAAGATCCCACTTCCAAATGCTTTAAAATAGATGCTGTCTACTTTTGGCACCATAGGGGACACTGCAACTGACCCTGCTACGTTTAACATTCTTGTTTTGTATGAAATTATATAGCTGTTTGTTAATCTTTGTATTTAATGGGCACCCTCAATTAAAACACACAAAACTGAATGACAAACTCCACTTTTAGACACAGAATTAATCTATCTTTTCTGTCCTGAGGCTTCACTATATTAAAATGATCCAAAAGAAAAACAGCTCACCCTCAGACACACTTGGGAACTTTTAGGAGTAATGCTTAGGACAGTCTGTTAGTTATGCAGTGTTTATAAAAAACATGCCCTTTAGCATTAAGCTATTTAGCTTTGAACACAATAATACAAACAATGGCTTAGATGCCAAATTTGGTTTTGCATACATTGGTTGTACATGTTTTTAAAGTATGCAATAAGAAATTAAGAATAGCAAAATTTTAGAAAAAAAATTAGAAAATAACATAGTAACCTGGGCAACAAAAAGCAAATTGAACAGTTTCAGACACTATTTTACTGCCTAAAATTTCAAAATATAGTAAAATTGTATTTAAGTATACTGTAATTTATTATTTAAAGTAGAAGCCCTACAGAGGTTTTTGCTACATTTTTAAGTTGCCCTGACTGGTTTGCCTAGTGGAAATAGATGGGAATAGAGAGTTTGAAAATGTAGGAAGGTATCTTGTCTGGAAACCTTCTTTTTCCAAATTTTCTTAGCCAAAACCCACAAACACTGTAATTAAAATAAATAGTTTCCTGAAGAGAACATACAATCTTAAATAAACTAGATTTACTAATGGAAATTCAGAAATTATTTATTTTTAATTCACTCTGCCTTTGGTTTTATGTATGACCAGCCACAAGGTCAAAATTACACTAAAAGTTCTGTAGAAGAATGAGGACATCCCTGCCTTCGGTTCTATGCTTTCAGTTCAGGGAATTCAACGAAAGGAATAAAGTCTTGGCCTTCTGACTCCCGATCTCTTTCCACACCTAGCACCAGCTACTAGCACCTTGCAGCACTAGCAAGCATAACTCAGCATCACGCAATGCTCAGCATGACTTAACATAATGCAAAACAATTCAAACAGACTTGCAAGGTTTTCTCAAGATATATTTGAAAGTAAAGGAACTATGAAATCAGCTGTGGTTCAATGTGTGAAAAATAAGGGAAATGGGCTGTTTTAACACCGTGTTTTTCACTATTACATAAGACAGCTTTGCAGCTAAGAACTTTTTTCTGCTTGGGAATTCCTTTCTCCATTTAGCCAAAAAGTAGCTGAGATTATCAGACTGGATATTGGGCAATACAAATAACAGATTTTTCAGTTTGACAGTAGAAAAATAACTATATAAATTTCATTTTGGATCTACCTTAAAGGAAAAAAAAACCCGGAGAAGGTAATAAGAGTTTAAAACATTTTTAATAAAATCTATCATTGACTTAAAATATTTCTCCCTTTTCAAAATTTCCTCCTTTTTTTTTTTTTAACATATGAGGTATTTGGAAATAAAGCACCATGGAAAGTGAGAATTTTCACATTTTCTAGGTATAGCTGGCTTTTAGTTCTTTTGTTCTTTGTAACAGTATAATGTATCAAAATATATGTGTATTGTTTCTTTTACTCAAACTTTTATGTATGTGGTGGTTGTGGTGGTAATTGCACTTCAAATGTTTGCTGCATTGTACTAAGAGACTATGATGGTAGAGGTAATGTGCACTTGTTTCCTTGGCACTGGTAAATTAAAGCCTTATAAAGTCTTATTATTGATGTGCTTTTAGTTTGAAATGTGGAATAAGCATTAACTAGGTCTAGCTTTCCAAAATATATTAAGCATTTTGGTTGTTTAAAGCAGAGACACATGTCAGAAAACTCTGCATCTACCGTGGTTTTAGATTATAAATTTGCGTAACTATAGTTTTCCATTTATACAGAAACAGTAATTTTGTTTTACCTGTTGTTCACCTACTTAAAAGGAGGCATTGCTGCTGTCTAACAGTGCCTCAGTGCAGAAACGTCTCAGTATTTTAAAATAACGTTTGCCAACTTAGAAAAGGGATGGCTTGGGATGTAATCATCAAACCTAGCCTCTCAAGATTCTTGGAAGCTCAGATTCACACATTGTTGATTCAATAAATTCTTCTGAAGTAGGTGCTTTCATTTCCAAGAAGCTCACACTCTTCGTGGTTTTATTTTGTTGTCATTCTGAGAAATATTTAGAATGAAGACTTTGCTTTTTATTACCATTTCCTTGTTGAGGGGGCACAGAGAGCAGGAATAAAATTTGCACAATTTTTCAGTTACCTAGAAATAAATTTTCTTTTCCACATATTTAGGTAACATGCTGTTGTGTGCAGGCTTCCTTCTTAGTTTTTCCTTTGTTTTACCTTGGTGGTAGTTTCATTTTAAAAGAGCCATGAGTATATAATAATTTTAAAAATATTTTAAAATATTTGGATGGAAAAGTGCTCATACAACAAAGGAGTCATCTGAAGGTCATTAAAATAAGAGGCAAACTTTCCATAATCTACCACCTGGGCTTCTAACCAGATCCTGAATTTTTTCTTTTTTCTCCTTTAAAAAGAAATCTCAATTCAGAAGCTGTTCTGGAGACAATAAAATAAAAGAATGATTAAAACATTATTTGGAGTCTCAGACTCAAAAATTATAGAGGTATGAGTTCTGCCTTTGAAATCACAAGTTCAAATGGATAGTGCCAGGTTTTTTTACTGACTGCTAAATAAATAAATAAGTAAAATATGTTTTGCTTTCTTGCCAGCCCCTCATGACAATGACCACATTATTCTCCCTCCCCATGCATCTGACCCTTTTGAATTTATTAAATTTAAATTAATCTTAGTGACAAACTGTAGTGGGTTGACTCTGGCTGGACACCAGGCACCCACCAAAGCCCCTCTATCACTTCCCCTCCCAAGCTGGACGGAGGAGAAAAAATATAATGAAAGCCTTGTGGGTCAAGATAAGGACAGGAAGATCACTCAGCAATCACCAGCACGGGCAAAACAGACTTGTCTTGGGGAAAATTAGTTTAATTTGTTATCAATCAAAATGAGAGTAGGGTAAGGAGAAATAAAAACCAAATCTTAAAACACCTTCCCCCCACCCCTCCCTTCTTCCCACGCTCAACTCCACTCCCAAATTCTCTCCCTCCTCCCCCCGAGCAGCGCAGGGGGACGGGGAATGGGGGCTGTGGTCAGTTCATCACACGTTGTCTCTGCCGCTCCTTCCTCCTCAGGGGAGGACTCCTCACACTCTGCCCTGCTCCAGCCTCGGGTCCCTCCCATGGGAGAGAGTCCTCCATGAACTTCAACGTGAGTCCTTCCCATGGGCTGCAGTTCTTCACGAACTGCTCCAGCCTGAGTCCCCCGCAGGGTCACAAGTCCTGCCAGCAAACTTGCTCCAGCCGGGGCTCCTCTCTCTCCATGGGTCCACAGGTCCTGCCAGGAGCTTGCTCCAGTGCTGGCCTGCCACAGGATCACAGCCTCCTTTGGGCATCCACCTGCTGCAGCGTGGAGCTCCATGGGCTGCAGGGGGATAGCCGGCCTCACCATATTCTTCACTGCAGGCTGCAGGGGAACCTCTGCTCTGGCGCCTGGAGCACCTCCTGCTGCTCTGACCTGGGTGTTGGCAGAGCTGTTTCTCTCACATTGTTCTCACCCCTCTCTCCAGCTGCAGTTGGTGTTGTGCAAGGTTTTTTTCCACTTCTTAAATATGTTATCCCAGAGATGCTACCACCATCACTGATGGGCTCGGCCTTCCAGTGCTGGGTCTCTCTTGGAGCCGCTGGCACTGGCTCTGTGAGACACAGGGGAAGCTTCTGACAGCTTCTCGCAGAAGCCACCTCTGTAGCCACCCAGCTACCAAAACCTTGCCATGCAAACCCAATACACAAACATTTAATTTGAAATTAGTAAACCATTAGAACATCATTGTATAATATGTTATAACATTTTGGCAACAGGTAAAGCATTCAGTATTTGTCAAGATTTTTCAAAGGATGTAATTGTGCAGAAGCTAATATGGTGGTCAGTCTCTGGTGCGTATTGGAAAAGATGTGATGTTCTCCTCCTCCAATACACAACCCACACAGGTCACAAGAGGCATGTTGCACTTCATTGATTCCTTTAATGACTTGCCTTGTTGAGAGCATTTCTTTTCACATTAGCTGCTGAGCTGTTGCCAGCTATGTTACTATAGTTCTCTTATCCATACGTGCTTCTAACACCTTTGTTGTCCTGCTTGGTCTCTGAATGGCCTCCTGACTACTCCTCTTTTTTATTACTACTTGAACCATTGTTTCTCTTCTTATGCCATCAAAATTTTATGCCAGGGACAAAAACTTTGCTCAGTGTGGCAGAAAGCCTTTGCCTTTACTGCCCTGAAAAGCAACAAATAACGCTTAGATATTTCATCACTTAGCCTTTAAACCAGGCTCAAAAAGGACTAGACAAAGACACCTTAGCTGGAGACTGGAAGGATATTTGGAGGAAATGATCCCTGTGCTTGCCCTGCTCCTAAGCTTCCCTGTACCTCCCCTCTGACCACCACTGAGCTAGATCACTGGGTTAAATAGCCCTTGCTCTCAACCAGTAAGCCATTTGTGTTTACATGAACTCTCTTTAAACTGCACCAGTGAATTTTATAACAGTGAGGGAGGTATGTAGCATGTACCTACTTCCCATTAGTTCTATCAGAATTCATTTGGTGGCGATTTCAGCCATACAGGCTTCTGTGGAGGAATTTTCTGCTTTCTCTCACCCTGTTGTTGGCACTTTTCCAAAGTGTTTGATTAGAGTTTATGTCTGCAGTCAGTGCCTAACAGAATGAAATACTACTTTGCAGGGTGTTTCCTGTGTCCTCCCTTCTTCAATTTGTATTGTATGATATTCTTTTGATTGGGGCTGCTTAAAACTGACAAGTAGTTTGCTGGCATGTTTGCAGGATTTTCTTCTTCTATGTTATTTTTACTTCTCCATCCTAATTATAATTTTAAGCCATCTGTATTTGAAGATAATCAGGTAGCAATCATATGCATTTATAGGAAAGATACAAACTGTTGATTACACCTTTCTATTATATTTTTACTTGGGTTTTTTTTTGGTTGTTAGGCAAGTGGGTACTGCATACAGAGATGATTTCATTCAAAGCTTTTTTTCTGATGAGAGAAGAAACATCTAATGTCTTGAAAATTCAGTTTTCTTTTCTCCATAGTTTTTCTGCCTACATAACAAAACTACATCCTGTAGCTGCAAGAGCATTGTGCTGAGGAGACCATGACAACTTCTTTTGTATTTACACCAGCACTTCTGATCAAATCAAAGCACCTGGAGTTATTAGACTTGTTTGAGCAGACCAACATTGCATTTTGTAGGCAAGTTTCCTTCAGAAACTCAAAAATAGACATTCATAAGAGAAAGAACATTACACTAGCGATGCTGAACGTGAAAGAATTGCTTGGCCAGCAGTCCAAACATTGAAATGGGTATTTTTACAATATCTTATATGAAACTCATCAATTTACATTGAGTGCAGCTGGAAAACTGCAACTACAGCAAAGACAAAAAAGTCAACACATTACAATAATGCATTTCAGAATTCACTGTCAGTTTCTCAGCTAGACCTCAGATCCTGTTGTATGGATTGCTCATTATGAGATATTGGCTCTATTTAATAATTATATATGAAGTGAAATTTGGGAATAAATCTCCAAAGAACTTTCAGCTATAGGTGTGATTTTCCACGTGCAAGCAACACTGTACTCTATTTCACAACTGATGTAGCAAATTATGGTCATTTATGCAATATCCTTTTCAGAAAGATGATGTGTGATGTGGAGTAATTCAGTGTTAGATATCTAAGTGCAGATAGTTTCTTATATATTTGTATAATATTCTATGTTGTATTATACTACCGCAAATGTGTAATTATTTATGCTGAATTGGTAGGAGTATGTCCCATTCCTCAAACATAGGCAGCCCTTTAATTTTAACAGTTCAAAAAAAAATGAAAAAGAATATAATTTTATTATTTGTGTTATAATGACACTTTTTCTTTGATCTAAAAACTAAACAGAAATACAAAGAGGAGACTAGCCAATAAATTTAGAAGAATATTATTATTCTACAGACACGATTTCTGAGACCAATAACAACATATTGTGCCAGTGTTAGGGTCCTTGTTGAAAAGTGAGTGTTAAAATTTGAAAAAAGCCTAGAAAGAAATGCAAGTATAAAATAAATTTCCAAAAATTTAAAGTGAAGTTATAAACTTATTATATTTAACTTTCAAATAGAGCGACCCACCTCATAATGTTGTGTAAATAACCATATAAAAAGATTTCTGATGGTAAAGGAATGGTAAACATAGACCAAAAATCTTTTATATTTTTTTTAAAGAACAGACCTGGAAACTTAGTAGGTGGTCTGTCATTTAAATTGGTAGGGGGTAACTTTTTAAAACACATGTGTTGACTGACTATTGGTTTTTTTTTTTTAGCAGAGAGGGAATCAGCAGAGGGGGAGAATATTCATGAACTATGTCTGTCAGGACTTTGATGGCTGTGACCATCATGATCAGGAATAGCTTGAAGCAGTGAAAAATCTTGCAGGGCTTCAAGCATTCATGTCATTATCAGGTAATTATCTGTCTGAGTAGTATCCAGCATCCCTTTATAGGTCCAGCCCTCTGAGTGGATGGCTCTACTAATGGAAACGTGCATCCTAAGAAGGACTTGTAACCAAACTGTATGGATAGTGGGTTTTGAAGGTATGCACCCTTGCCGAGATGAAATATAAACATATTTAGAGCTAGTTCAGATACTGGAATCATCTATAGTGTTTTACATGTGTGTTTCATTAGCTTGCTAAGTCAGGAATCACCTGAGAAATGATCTTTTAGATAGAACGTTAGACTTCAAATCAAGAGATGTCTGTTCATTTCCTGGAACCACTCTCTAGTGGCTTTGTCCGGGTGACTGCATTTTCTGCATTTTTGTTTTCTCTGTGTGAAATGGGAGCAATAATTACTTCCTGAACTGGAAAGTTGTTGAGAAGTTTCAAGGCATGAAGTTCTCAATGAGGGGAAACAAAACTGAATGAATAGAAATACTATCAGAAAGGGAATGAGAGCAGACCTTGATCTGCTTGCAGAAAAAAGGAAGAGAGGTACAGAGTGTTGAATGTTTTCATGCAAGTAAAATAAAATAGTTT
The DNA here is from genome assembly GCF_964289735.1 of Phaethon aethereus. NCBI lineage: Eukaryota > Metazoa > Chordata > Aves > Phaethontiformes > Phaethontidae > Phaethon > Phaethon aethereus. Next base: position 63,937,236 of record NC_138578.1, on the reverse strand, counting down.
AGATTTGCACCTGAAGTGTTTTTAGTGTGCATCCTTCAGGTAACACTGGAGGCCTCAAAAAGTACCGATCTGTATTGAAATTAGGAAAAAGAAAAAAAGGAAAAGCATTCACTTTCAAAGTATACTGTAAAAAGTATTTACATTGTCTATTTTCAAATCAATACAGCTCCTAAATCTAAATGGAAACGTTAGAGGAATCAGAGTGGAAAACTAGGGTTGCACCATGTTGATGCATGTTAAGGCACATGTATGCTACCATATGATTTCCCTTGAGAACCAGAATTCCATATTCATAACACTTACCTTCTTTCTGTTAGTTTTTCTGTCCCATTTTTTGTCACCAGAGCAGAGTCTCAGATGAAGGTAGGAACTATCAAGATGGTGTACTGAAGGGCTTATATATGAGCATCTCAGGAGCAGTAAAAAGCTGGACTTGATTTTGCAGTATTATATGTACCTTATCTGAGCTCACGAGTATTCCTAACTTTTACAAGAAGTCAAAGGGAACACAGGATATTATCAACATGAACTAACTGAGATATAGATTTGTAAGACATTCAAGGAACAAACAGCTCATGCTATAAAGTTCTTAAGTCTTATAGTGAAGACGTATTTAAAAGCATTGATTAATGAGAAATTAAAAATTGCTCTAAGGAAAAACATGAAATATTTAACACCATCAAGGGCTAAGCATAGATCACAGTCAATGTATTTACTGTAAACAAAACAATAAAATTGTAAAAGTAAATAAAAGGCTTCTCTCAGGCAAAGCTATAAAAGTAAATGAATAAATACAGCATGAGAATTAGGAAACTGATTTTTCAAATCATATTTTGTAACATTTCAGGCCCAATTCCCTTAGTAGAATCATAAATACTCTTGGAAGGTACTACAGCATTACCGTTATAAAATATATCATCTTTTTACCCTTTGATTTTATTCCACAAAGAACACCACACACATATAGGGGTAGAAGAAACTGAAATACTTTTTTTTTAAATAATCCTAATATTTCCTGGAACTGGATAGAAATTAATACTTCTCTTCTGTGGGAAATTCTGGTATTTAAAAGTGTGTTTTTGTTCTCGAATGAAAAAAGATTTTTGCAGTGTAGAATCCCAGAATACTTAAATGTGGAAATATCAAAGTTAACTTTTAGAAAACATTGATAAATTTCTTTCTGTGATAATAAGAAATAAATTATAGAGGTCATTTTATTCTAGTATTGAACATAGTTTTCTTTCTTCTTTAGAAAAACATAGTAAAGTGTAGAACCAGATGTTCCACTGCCATGAGGGTGGTGAAACACTGGTATAAGTTGCCCTATTGCTGGCAACATTCAGATTCAGGTTGAACAGGGCTCTGAGCAACCCAATCTAGTTGAAGATGTCCCTGCTCATTGCAGGGAGGTTGGATTAGATGGCCTTTAAAGGTCCCTTCCAACACAAACTATTCTATGCTCTTATGATTTAAATGCACAAATATAGAACTTCTGGTTTCATAACAAACTTTTGCTTTTCTTGGAAGTTTTATAAAACACAAAAAGAAAAGCCTAGTCCAATCACTATGATGTAAGATTGTGATAGACATATCAATGATGTCTACTGAGAAATACATGTATTTGTTGCTTTTGCAGCCTCTGTCAAGAAACTGGAGAAGATATATTACAGATTTCCAGGTCATGGATATAGTTGGTCAGCAAATCCTAAACTTTATTTCAGAAGTGATATATGTGAGTTTATAAAATATACATAAATGTACAACACATTGAACTTTCAAATACTGCAACACCACAAATACATTTCCAAATTCAATGAAGAATTTAAGTCTGATATTCAACATTAATGATTATGATGATTTAAAAATAAAGAATTAATTGAAATCATTACAGAAACATTATTTAGAAGAGAACTTTGGCAATCTCAGGATTGTATTTGTAAGTAAATATGTGTGTCAGCATTCTGCAAAAGCTGAGAAGAAACATAAAAATAAGACAAAATTATGTCCACTGAGTGAAAAGTAACAACCAGATTGTGAGCTAACAGACATATATGAAAAGGCTTAAATGTTCGGAATTTATCTCCAGCTATGATAAATTAGGCTATGCCAGAGCTGTACCAAGAGAGACAAAAATACACGTTTTCTGTACCCTGCCTTTCATTCTGAAGATTCTGCAATCTAACTGAGTCCCAGCTAAGCAATATAAGTATATTAAACCTGAATTCTCAGTCCTCAAGATGATGGAAGAAACATAATAAAGAGTTGAACTAAGAGTAAGAAGACATTTGCACAAACAACAGAAGGAGAAAAGGAGAAAAGCTATTGAGATGAGAAGTAGCTGTTCCGTATGCTGTAGGATTAGGCATAGTCAGTTCTATTTTGTCCACTGGTGAGGGGTATTAAAACAAGAAGTGACATAAGAGAGTGTTGGACATAAATTGAAACAAACTGACATATCTGTATTACCTGTATTGTCTGATAAGAAACAGAAAACCAAGATATGGCGAGAAGTCTCACCCAAGTCATAACAGAATATATAATTTAAAGTTGGCAGGAACTAAAAATAGTGTACACTGGCACCAGAATATGCCACAATGCATGAAAGGGACAAATGTGAACTCCAGTCTTGTGAATAAAAACTAATCATATGGAAAGCAGAAAAAAGAAATAAGATCTATAACTAATTACAACATGAGGAATGGTCTTTCTACTTTATTTATCTGAATGCACAGGAATGCACAACTGCTTATTGACAGGTGTGGTGTAGTGTATTGCTTGTGGTGCTTTTGTTGATTATTTGATCTATACGTTTTTCTGCATCTCTTGAAGACTCTGTATTAGCTATGGTGACATTTTGCATAAATTTAGAAGACAAACATTCACAGGCTATAATTAATGTTATTGGACAAAGCAGATGGCTCTAATAACACCAATAAATGACCTGTGTGATGAGATCGTCCTAGAAGGAGGTAATTATTGCTGAGTTTTGAAGATATATTAACATAGTAATTAAATTTGTAAGTGGGGATGCTTTCCTAAAAAATGATAGTTAATTAAAATAATTGTATAGTAGGATCCCTTTAAACTTTTCAGAGTTTCCAAAAGCAAAGTGCAAACAAACATCTATGAGACAAGAATTGTTTCATCATAGTATTTGGCATAGGTAACAGCACTCACTGGACAATGTGTAAAAGCCATTATGTTTTCCTTATTCTTGGCTGACAAGTGGTGGCCTGCAGATGAACTTATTGCCCTTGTATGTATGGGTGTTATAGAAATGAATACTGTCTCATTCTTATTTCATTATTTTTTCCCTTGTATAAAAATGGTTGTTTAAAACAATTGAGAGAAAAATCTTGAGAAAGTAACATGAAGTTTGGCAAATGAGTCTAGTATTCAAGATCAGTCTATCTTCTTGTGAAAAATATTGAATAGGGCTTGATTGTTAGGAAATGAACTCTCATCCCATACTCATACATAGCATGCCTGCCAACACACAAAATGCATCCACATTTGATGTGTTTGAACTGGAAAAAGTAGCAACCTTTTTGTTGCCCCAGGTGTAATTAATCTGTTTTCCCTTCCTTTATGTGCAGACTGTTGCTTGTTCTAACTATGTCATTTAACTTTACTGTGGTAAGGAACAGAAGGCAAAAAAAACTCATACCTTGAGCCATGATCCCAGCTGGAAAGCAGACACCAACAGCTGTGAGACATCCCCCTCATCTGAGCAATGCCTGACTGTGAGAGAGCTTCTTCTTGACTTTATGACAGTGCAACGTTGAAGCCTCAGATTCCAGCTGTTTACTCTGAATGGAGTTGTGGGGAGCCTTATCTAAGCAGACCTCCTTGCTTAGCTATTAAATTGCCCCCTTCTGTAATTAAGATGCCTGAAAAGTGAGTGTTTTCTTCCAGCAAAAGCTATGAAAGGGCTAAGTGAAGCTATTCAACTCTACAGTAGAATGAAGCAGAAAACCAGCAATCTCCCCTTCAGCATCAGTCTCAGCTTTAAGGTGGTGACCAGCAGCTGAAAAGAGCATGACAAGTACCTACACACTCCTAGGACGGTTGATACCTGTTTACATAACACCCTATCTTCTCCATCCCAATAGAAGCCATTATGGTTTAACACTTTTGTAGGCCAATTTATTGGTTTGGATTGACAGAAAGGCAAAGTGGGAAATTAGACCACATGAAAGGAATAATTAATTATAAATTTTACCACATGGTGTAATTACATACATAGTCAATTAAGCTTGTTTCTTTTTGTAACCCAGAAGATGTTATAGTTTACTCAGACCAGAAAGAATCATATATTTTTTATGATAGAACATTCAGGTAAAAGTAAAAATTAAATTTTTAACAGTTGCTTCAAATTCACTTTAACAGAAACAGTCAACATTTTAAAATTGATAGAGTTTTCCAAAACAGCTGGGAAGAATTCCTAATTATGACTTTCAAAGTAGAAAATATCGATTTCTTTTCTGAAGTTGATATTTTTCCTTTGGAAAATTCACAGCTAACTTGAGTATGCATGTGGCTGTGTGTGGGCATGCTCACATGTGCATATATGTCTTTATTCTTTGAATATTGAAATAAGAAGAAATGAGAAAAAGTCTTGATCTGAAAATGCAGAACACAGAAGTACAACACAAAATAAGTAATTTTGTGAAAAAAAGCTTTGTATACTTTTAGTATTCTGAATTGATAGATATTGATCAAAATTATACCCAAGGTAGTTCTAGGGTAATTCCACAGACACTGGAGCTCTTCTGTCTTTACACTAACAAGAATAAGAAAAATTTTGTCTCTAGATTCTTTCTCTGAAGCTATTAATTTCTAGAACTAACATTGTGTGATATTTACCACTGCTTAGAAATTACTGTGAGGTGGTTACTGAGCTTTTCCATAATTATTCATTGGTGTTTGTCTTCGGCATTTCCTTACATTCAGCATGTTTTTCTGTTTTTTAGTTTTCTTACTACTTGTGAAATTTTAATTGAATCTATTATCCAGTATTTATCAATTTGTTAATCCCATGTCCTGTTGTTATTGGAAATGAGCAATCTCTAATGCCACCTTCTTGCATATTCATATAGGTCATATTTGTAATCGAGGTCAGAATTTATACAAACAGCTACTATCAGGAAGTAGATTTTGTAAATACTAATGAATGTAATATAGTTTGAATACTGATACCCTGGAAAAAACCCAAGTGTCTTCTCCTCTGTAATTTTCCTTAATTTCTCTAGTGTTAATACCATTATATTCCTATCAGCTTACTTTGCAAAGGAATTGAAGTTGGAAAAAAAAATAGCGCATTAGCTAACTTTACTGCCTAGACATATGGTAAGCCATAGGATCATTAACAATAACACATTAACCTCAGTGATATTTTCTGAAGGCTTGTAGTGATTTCAGCTTTTGTTCCACATTAAAGGTACGCATATTGTTTCCTGTCACCTTACAGATCATACCAAGTCTACAAAAATCACACTTACCCAAGTTTTATTCATCTGGAAACTTACACAGAACAGCTGCACACCACAAGCAGATAATTTCTGTCAGAATTTTCTTGATTCATCCGTTAGAAATATTCCCCCTTGCGTAAGGCAAAGGCTGTTCATTCACTTTGAAACCAGAGAACATGGCTGTGCTCAGAGATAGCTATACGGTGTTTCCATAATGAGATGTGGTGAGCTGACCCTGGCTGGACGCCAGGTGCCCCCCAAAGCCACTCTGTCACTGTCCTCCTCAGCTGGGCAGGGGAGAGGAAATATAACAGGAAGCTCATGGGTCGCGATAAGGGCAGGGAGAGATTATTCAGCAGTTACCGTCATGGGCAAAGCAGACTCAATATAGGGAAATTAGTTTAATTTATTGCCAGTCAAAATCAGAGTAGGATAATGAGAAATAAGACCAAATCTTACAACACCTTCCCCCCATCCCTCCCTTCTTCCCGGGCTCCCAATTTCTCTACCTCCCCCCCCTCCCCAAGTGGCGCAGGGGGACGGGGAATGGGGGTTGTGGTCAGTTCGTCACAGGTTTTCTGCCACTTCTTGGCAGGAAGGACTGCCAAGAGGGGAGGACTGCTTGCACTCTTCCCCTGCTCCAGTGTGGAGTCCCTCCCCCGGGAGACAGTCCTCCATGGACTTCTCCAACATGAGTCCTTCCCACGGGCTGCAGTTTTCATGAGCTGCTCCAGCCTGGGCCCCCCCACAGGTGCCGTCCTTCAGGAACAGGCTGCTCCAGCCTGGTCCCTGCGGGGTCCCAGGTCCTGCCAGCAAACCTGCTCCAGCCGGGGCTCCTCTCTCTCCCCACGGGGCCACAGGCCCTGCCAGGAGCCGGCCCCAGCGCGGGCTGCCCACGGGGTCACGGCCTCCTTCGGGCATCCCCCTGCTCCGCGTGGGGCCCTCCCCGGGTGCGGGTGGAGATCTGCTCCCCCGTGGAGCTCCATGGCCGTAGGGGCGCAGCCGGCCTCCCCGTGGGCTTCCCCAGGGGCTGCCGGGGACCCTCTGCTCCGGCGCCTGGAGCCCCTCCTGCCCCTCCTGCTGCTCTGACCCTGGTGTCGGCAGAGCTGTTTTTACATAGTCTCACTCCTCTCTCCAGCTGAAAATGCTGTGTGCTGGGTTTGGTTTTTTTTTTCCCTTCTTAAATGTGTTATCCCAGAGGTGCTGCCACTGTCACTGATGGGCTCAGCATTGGCCAGTGTCAGGTCTGTCTTGGAGCCGGCTGGTGTTGACTCTGTTGGACACAGAGGAAACTTCTAGCAACTTCTTGCAGAGGCCACTCCTGCAACCCCACTGCCACCAAAACCTTGCCATGCAAACCCAACACATGAAATTTATTTGTATGAATAGATATCCATGAGGGATATTAGGTCATCATATGGTAGTAATTCCAAAGAAACAATGTCAGGATTGATTCAGTGTTTTAACAGCGTACGGAACTCTAACCATTACATCGGGAAACAACTTTGCTGTTTGTCTGACTGATTGGTATTGCCAAGGAGTTCACTCAACTCCCTGCCACTGTTTGGGCATAGTAGCACAGGCTAGATGAGCCCTGTAAAGTTACTGCAGGTTGTTTCTGGGTAGTTCAAATGTTCTTCTGCTACACTGAGGTCTGCAGTGCCAATACATCCTAGGTATAATGGTTTGAAACCCCTAAAAGTAGTTTAAATCTACAGAGGAAATACGGGAATTAATTAAACAAGAATGGAATTTATATAAAGAACCAATGTGGGATAGAGAGAAAGACTGAAGGCTGGAGAAAGATGAGAAAGGGCCAGAGAGTGACTGTTTCTGCTATAGAACGTTCTTTCCCAGGACTGGGCCCTAAACTTCTTCCTACATACTACTTAGTTGTCAAATTGTGTTTATCAACAGCAAGGTAATATATGTGTATACAGTGTTTCACATACCTTTTCTTTCTGACAGACGGTATGAGATGTTCTCTGTCTTGGCTGTTCATTCCTACTCATGTCCCTCTCCCCCTCTCTCCATTTCTTTTTTTTTTTTCCCTTTTTAAACCATGATCATGGCTTTGACTTGGTATACAATATATTTTTTAATATACACACAAAATCACACAAGCAAACACAATATACTTATATATATTATATAAAACATATAGAAACATATTTGTAATATAAATACTATAAATATATGTGTGTGTGCATATATATATATATATATAGTGTGGTAATAGGTAGCAATACTTGGAGAACAGAACTGGTGGCAAACTGCAACTGATGGGGGGATGATTGTGTTGCATCACGGACTCCTTAAATCAGCTTCACTACCAAAATAAGGTGAATGGAACTGCACTCTGAGTATCTCATCATGACCTGGTCCACAGAGCTTAGTAACACAGTGGTGGCAGATGAGGTCAGGTGCACAAAAGATAAATAAGATGGAAAAATTGTTTATATCTAATAAAATTGATGAATATCTGTCAGTAGGTTTAAACACACAATAAAAATGTAATTCTCTCAATGCATTTATGAATTTGAAAATGCAATTTTGCTTGAAATGCCAGTAAATCTAGTACTTTCCTTCGTAGCTTTAGTTCCTTCCATAGGGACTTGAAACTGCCCTTTATGATCATGAGGTATGAAGTAGAGAGTGATATGTGGGGTACAAAATCTTCTGGCTAATGAAGCATTTCAGATTGTTTCCATGCAATCTTCTCTTCATGAATTATTTACCAAAAACTGAGAGTTGATACCTGGTATTCTCCCTGATAACTGGTATGTTGACTTTTATATGCTGAAGTTATTGCAGCTAATAGGATTTAAGTAACATAATGAAACATTTTTATTTTAAGTTGAGCATGCAATTTAATTGTGTTTTTCTTTCCATTTAGAATTAACTAGACAAGCTAATATGAGTATATAGGCACTAGTATCAATTACATCTAAAAACCTACATAAATGGATGTCGACTATAAAGATCAAAATACTTATTAACCATGACAGCACTCTTCAGTGATTCATTGCACTTCTGAAATATGTGGACAGGTTTCCATTAACTTAAATGGGACCTGAATCAGGCCCTGGTAGTGTTATATAAACAACCTAGTATTCATCATTTCCTAACTCCTGAGAAACCGATGTTCGCCAGATATTTCACTGGTAACGTGAATGCACTGAGATGCTTTCTAACTGCTTGTGAATTAAGAATCATACAAACATCTGCCCCTCTACTTCGCTCTGGTGAGACCCTGCCTGGAGTCCTGTGTCCAGCTCTGGAGCCCTCAGCACAGGAAAGGCATGGACCTGTTGGAGAGGGTCCAGAGGAGGCCACAAAAATGAACAGAGGGATGAACAGCTGTGAGGACAGGCTGAGAGAGTTGGGTTTGTTCAGCCTGGAGAAGAGAAGGCTCTGGGGAGACCTTATTGCAGCCTTTCAGTACTTAAAGGGGGCTTTCTTATGAGAAAGATGGGGACAGACTTTTTAGCAGGGCCTGTAGCAACAGGACAAGAGGCAATGGTTTTAAATTAAAAGAGGTCAGATTTCAACTAGATATAAGGAAGAAATTTTTCCCAATAAGGGCAGTGAAACAGTGGCACAGGTTGCCCAGAGAGGTGGTAGATGCCCCATCCCTGGAAGTGTTCAAGGCCAGATTGGATGGGGCTCTCAGCAACCTGATCTAGTTGAAGATGTCCCTGCTCACTGCAGGGGGGTTGGGCTGGGTGACCTTTAAAGGTCCCTTCCAACCCAAACTACTAAATGATTCTATGATTCTATGGATGTGGTCATGATAAGAAGATGAGGAATAATAGTACAAAATATTTTAGTAGTTTCAGTCCATCTAAAGAAATGTATATAGTAATGTTTATTCAAAACCACCTATATTTTGCATAATATCCTTTTGGTTAGGGTGCTAACCTGGGGAGTGGAACCTAGCTTCTTAATCAGTCCTTCAACCTGAAAGATTTTGGTTTATCATTCAACAAGAACGAAAGCCACATGGTTTGTATGCATGTATGACAGGGAAAGTGTCTCATTTCTCTACCTGAACTGGGGGCTTACATCCTGACAGTGGACATGGAGGGACTTCTAGACTGTACAATACAAAATGAGCATCGTTCTTAGCAAATTGTTTCCCTGTACAAATGTAGGAGCAATTCCCAATCTCAGTACATATTAATTTGCAGGATTTTCTGCTTTCTTCCTTGATGTTCTTTCCTGGTTTTGGCTGGGATAGAGTTAATTTTCTTCCTAATAGCTGGTATAGCGCTGTGTTTTGGATTTAGTATGAGAATAATGTTGATAACACACCAATATTTTTAGTTGTTGCTAAGTAGTTGTAGTGCTTATACTCAGTCAAGGACTTTTCAGCTTCCCATGCTCTGCTAGTGGGGAGGTGTACAAGAGGCTGGCACAGCCAGGACAGCTGACGCAGACTGGCCAAAAGGATGTTCCCTACCATATAATGTCATGCACAGTATATAAAACTGGAGTTGGCTGGTGGGCATGAATCACTGCTCAGGGACAGGCTATTGATCACTGGGTAGTGAGCAATGGCTGCATTATGCATCACTTATTTTTGTATGTTATTATTATTATTATTATTATTATTATTATTTCTTTGCTGTCTTATTAAACTCTCTTTATCTCAACTTGATAGGTTTTTTTTCCTATTGTCTGCCCCATCCCACCTGGGGGCGGGGCGAGCAAGCAGCTGTGTGGTGCTTAGTTGCCAGCTGGGGCTAAACCACGACATGTTCTCTCTTATTGCCTTGATTATCATGACTTTTCACATGATATGTACTGTCTCTGGATAGTTCTTGTCAGGTGTAGACATCTACCTTAGGCAGCCTGGTCTGATGTGCTGGTGTCACATACCTGACCTCTAGGTGCTGTCATGACTAATGTAAAAATTGGCAGTCTTGCTTTAGTTCATTTTGATGTACTTCTCATTTTAGTGACTATCAAGTTTTACTGCTCCTGGAGGTTGATTTAAATATTGGATTAACCTCTTTTAACATCTATTTCTTATGCCAATATATCTGAATAAAAATACACAATCTACTACAGGGTTTCTTTTTGCCTTTTCATCTTCATTTGCACTATCAAACACTGTCTGTCAGTGTCTGAGTTTAGGCATGCTTACAGCTATTCTGCATTTATGTAATGACAAATAAATATGTAGGCCATTTTGAACTGTTTTGTATTTCTCTCTTACATATAGATCTAATGAACTAAACTTTGGTGCTTATATCAGTCACATTAGTTTGATCCACTTTTTCTAGGCCCAGCTCCAGTTTCAAAGTTCATGGTGTAAAAAGAAATTACCCTGGGGAAAGATTCTCCCAGTTTGTGAGATAATAGTTGTTCAGTAATTATTATAACTCGTTAACCTGTTTTGAAAGCATTTGGCCTCCTATTGCTCACTTGGTGTAAGTAGCTATAAAGTCTTTTTCCAGTAACAATATTTTGAGCTAATAATTTTCAGGGGTTCAGAAGAGGATTGTGTCAAAGCTTTCATAACGATTAGTGTCACATCCCAAGCTTATGCGTATACATGTATTGGGATTTTGGCATTCTTAATGGCTGCATTTCTTTCACGACAGTTGTAATTAATGGGTACAAACTAAATTTGTGAGAGAATGGAAGTTGAAACTACAGCTAAATGAGTTCTAATAGGCCTAAGCAGAACAACATGAAAAACATCTACAATGTAATTAAGAATTACAGTTGCTTGGCTGATTCTAGGTGATTGTTTCTTCCCCAGGCAGAAGTGTGCAAAACTTTTGAATTTCCAAAGAAAATTACATTTGCCACTTAACTTTTTGTTTCAGAACATTAGTAATTTTTCCCAAATATCTGTTATAGCTTGCAGTTATCCATAAGCCTCACATTTTGTAAGGATTTCCATTTCTTTTTCCAAAATGTTGCTGAATCAAAGTGGTTCTGAAATGCTGTGTACAAGATGAGCGAGAATATAGTTTTCGTAGTTGTAACATAGTATGATTCATAATAGATTCAGCAAATGTTGTTTTGTAGTTCCCTAAAAACAACTCATTCATGGTGGAAGAGTATCTGAAATAGACTATATGGCACTTGTTTTATTTGTTTAAATACCTTTCTATGTTATGATAAAAGAAATGTTCTCCATCATTGCTTGCGTAGAATGATGGCGGAATATAACACAAATGCAGAAAGCTAATATATAATGTATACTGTATACTGTATACAGTATACTATATACTATATACTGTATAATACTACATTCTATGTGCTGCCGTATGTGCATCACAGTGCTCTAGTGTTTTCAACTAATAAAACTTGAACTACACTCCATTACTCTCTGCAGCTCTTTATTTCAGTCTCTGAAAGTCAGAAGAGTTAATTATAAATGTACAGCAAATGAAAGTAAACCAAAGTACCTGCTCATATGGTCACTGAAGTTAATTTCTTGTCATTATTGACCGGCCATGAACCCTTAAATAAAATTTCAACCTTAAGACCAAGTAGAATTGCCACTGAACTGTAACTTATGAAGTTATTTACAACTATTATAAAATCATTGAATCACAGAATCACTCCAGTCATGGGATTCTTCCCACCAAGTTTTGGTAATGGCAGCTAGGTCGTAGCTTTCTAGCAGCACGGGGGGCTTCCAGCTCCTCCTGTTTGCTGCCCATGCTGCATGCATTGATGTTGAGGTACTTCAGCTGGGCTGTCAGCTGTGTCCCCCTTTTACAGGGACCTCCTTTAGTTCCTCTGAGGTCTTCCTCTGGTGCAAAAAGCTGAGGGGCCTCACTAGCACCCCACCCCTCTAAACTTGGCATGTCATCCCACAGCTTGTCATGAGTAAGCCTGATATTATACCCCTCCCCCTTATAGTCTAGCCCTGTCAGTAAGCTCCGCTAGCTTGCGAGCAAAGAACCTCTTCCCACTTTGAGAAAGGTGAATCCCATCTGATGTCAACAAGCCAGGTGCCGAAATTCCCTTACCAACCATCCCAAGGCCCTGAAGTCTCTTTTGATCGCTCTTGGACTATGAGTTGCAGCTTCGTCTCCACCCACATGGAAGAGCAGTAGTGGATAATAGGAAGGCTAGGAAGTTTCTTAGTGATATCCTTAACCCAGACCCTAGGGAGGCAGCAGACTTCCCTAAGAGAGGGGTCTTTCCAGAGTACTGGACCTTCAGTTACCCTCAGAAGGGAGTCGCCTACAACTACAACCTATCTTTTCTTCCTTGTGGGGATGGTCGTGATGCGGACAGTAGGCTTTTCTGGCCTTGGCAACACCTCTGATGTATCTGGACCATCGTCCACATCATCCATGGACTGTCCTTCTACATCCAGAGCTTCATACCTGTTGTACAGAAGCAGCTGTGAAGGTGAGGTGGGCAAGGAGGGGATTCGTCTGTTGCCCCAAGCATGGACTTGCCTCCATTCGCTCCTTTCCTTTAAGCTACTGCCTTCAGCCTGTCAGAGAGAGGATACAGGATCCCCTTGATCTTGTATTTTTTTCTGGTGGTTGTTCCTGTTTCTGTCTCAGGGAGGACCCAGCATGGTTCCATGAGTCCCATCTCTTTCTTGGACTCCCTGATGCTCCTTAACCTTTATACTTCTTGTAGCTCTGCCACCAGGCTGAGCAGGTTGTCCACCTGGTCACACCTGACACAGCTGTTCTCACCACTGCTGTCAGTTACCAGTGAGTGGCTCTGGCACCCTGCAGCTGGAGACCTGGATGGCTGCATGTTTCCATGAGACCTCTTTCTGAGTTGCCACATCCATTCTGGCAAGCGCAGAGGACATGGCTTTCTGCCGGCTGGCTACCGTGGCTAAGCTCCTTCTGAGAAAGTGATGACCACCAATAGAACCCACCTCTTGAGCTGGTGGGGCCACTACGCCCTCCCTGAGTGCCCTTCCATGCAATCTGCCATGCAAACCATTGTGCAAACTGCCATGCTGCGCCCTGGCTGAGGCACCACGCTCTGTTTGCCGGCTCGGTTTGCAGCACTCCTGGTTGCCCGCACTCCCCAGGCTGCTCTTTATAGGTGTGGGGGTGGTCTGCCATTGCTCTGCCAGTGCCCAGGCTTCGCCAGTGTCTCCTGCGAGAGCTGCTGGCTCCTGGCGGGTCTCTCCACTGCCCCGGTGTTTCCCTGCCTCAGGAAACCCCCTGTGCCCCGAGATCTGCCCCTCCTCTGCGGGTTGGGCTGGAGCTGGAGCAGCTCCCCTCGGCGACTAACTGAGCTAACCGTCTTACATTTCCAGCAGATGTTGGGGTGATTGAAGATGAGAGCCTGCAAGCATGATGCCTCCAAGTGTACCAGTAAGTAGTTACAGCTATACTGCAATTGTATAAGTAACCTTTTTGCAGAAATGCAGTAAAGACAGCTTCCACTGGAATTTTTGGCATATCCACAAGACCCCAAGTTTCTTCTAGTTACATGATATTTGTATGAAATGATCCATTTAATTACAACTTACAATTTCATTGTATGAAATGATCCATTTAATTACAACCTCTAAAACCTTGAAATTTTTGGAACAGTGAAATACTATGAACCAGCTGAGTGTCAGTATATCAGTCTTGCAGAGGGCATTTATGCTATTATTGCTTTCCTTGTGTGAAGGTTTCAGACCTAACAAGGTCTGAAAGTTTCTGGGATTAGTTTGTAATTTTACCAGGTTATTCTCTGAAGCTCTTCACCACCCCACAGCAAATTTTTGCTTGCAGAATTCTGGAGCCTAATGTGCAATGGGTTTGTCAGATAAAGATTGTCTGTTATCATATTCCCTCCTACTTTATAGTTTAGTGATACTTGTGCTTTATACTGTACACACTTTTGTTGTACCTTTGCTGTAGCACAGATTGTTTCCATTACACAGTTTAAAGACTGACTTGTTCATGTGCTCTGAAAGCATTCAGTTCCTTTGAAAGTTCATACACCCATTAGGGACATTTAGTGGGTTTTGTTTTGTTGAATTTGAGGTTATTTGACCTCAAACTGTGTATTCAGCATTGCCTAACGTCTTTGTTGGCAACATGGACAGTAGGGTTGAGTGTATCCACAGCAAATTTGCCAAGGAAGCCAAACTGTGTGGTGTGGTCAACACACTGGAGGGAAGGGATGCTATCCAGAGGGACCCTGACAGGCTTGAGAGATGGGCCTGTGAGAACCTCATGAAGTTCAACAAGGTCAAGTGCAAGGTTGTGTAAATGGGTCAGAGCAATCCCAAGCACAAATACAGACTGGGTGGAGAATGGGTTCAGAGCAACCCCGAGGAGAAGGACTTGGGAGTGTTGGTTGAAGCTCAACATGACCTGGCAATGTGCATTTGCAGCCCTGAAGGCCAACCGTATCCTGGGCTGCATCCAGAGAAGAGTAGCTAGCAGGTCAAGGGAAGTAATTCCACCTCTCTACTCCACTCTTGTGAGATACTATTCAGTTCTGGGGCCCCTAACATAAAGGAGGACATGGACCTGTTGGAGAGGGTCCATAGGAAGACATGAAGATGATCAGACGGCTGGAGCACCTCTCCTGTGAAGACAGGCTGAGAGAGTTGGGGTTGTTCAACCTGGAGAAGAGAAGGTTCCAGAGTCCAGTACCTGAAGGGCGCTTACAAGAAGGCTGGAGGCCTATTTACAAGGGCATGGAGTGATAGGACAAGGAGTAATTGCTTTAAACTGAAAGAGAGTAAATGTAGATCAGATATAAGGATGAAATTCTTCACTATGAGGGTGGTCAAACACTGGAACGGGTTGCCCAGAGAAGTTGTGGATGCCACCTCTCTGGAAGTGAGATGTGAGATCCAGTTTGGATGGGGCTTTGAGCAACCTAGTCTAATGGAAGGTGTCCCTGCTGATCCAGGGGTGTTGAACTAGATGATCTTTAAGGTCCCTTCTAACACAAAACAAAATTAAATCCTGCTCTTGGCAGAAGAGGAGGAAGAGCAGAGAAAATAAGCTTCCCACAGTCAAAGATTTTTTTTTTGTAATTTTTAAATCTGGAAAAATATAACTTGAATACAGCATAAAATGTTCCACCTGTTTTCAGAATGAAAATGCAAATAGACATGCTTGCAGAAGAGGATTAGTGGGAGCAATATAGGAAGAAATATTGAGAGCTATGATAAGGAATTTCAGTGGTTTAGGACAAACGTTGAATGAAAGTATGAAAGGGAGAGGATTTAAATTCTGCGGAGAGACTAGGAAAACTGGTAATGAATGTGAGATGGCATAAGTAGGATCCAGAATTCTTCATGTATACTTTCCTCTCAGATATTATTCAGCATTTGTAGGAGTTTGAGGGCTGCCTGTGTTTCATTGTGTCTCTGTAATGTCTTTTATCTTCTGTGTTGGTATACAGTGTGGTCCTGTGTGATCCCCACTCTTTGGGCATCACTTTTGTCTGTCCCCCTGCACCCTTCTCTAGAGGTTTCTGATTCACTCTCTTCCCTCAGAGTAGCTGGTGGTGGAAGACTCTTTTATTATACTGAAGTAAAATTATTTCCTCCTCTTTTCTTTTAAGTAAGTGAATTAATGGAGTTCTTGTCTTTCTCAGTGTGTCAGATTCAGAGTCTCTACTGCAATTCCATCACTGCTTAAACTGGTCAGAATTAGGGCTGCCATGACACCATCCTCCTGCTGTCTCCCTGCCAGACAATTCTTCCCTCTTTTCTTTGAGGTCCCATAAACTAGGACTGATTAATGAGGTGATTCAGGGAGTAGCCCACTAAATATAAACCCCACAGAAATGTGATTAGATTTGTCAGACTGAAAAGCGGTGGAGATCAGGGAATATCCCTGATGACTGAAAGAGGGCAAATGTCATACCAGCTTACAAGAAGGGCCCAGAAGAGGACTGAGGAAACTACAGGCCCATTTGTCTTACTTCAGTCCCTGGGAAGGTAATAGAATGACTCCTCCTGGAAACTATTACAAAACAAATGAAGGAGGTGATTGGGAAAAGACAGGAAGGGTTTACCAAGGGCAAAGAACACCAAACTGACCTGATTATCTTCTACAACAAAATAAGATTGTCTGTCAGCATGGGGAGAGCTATGGGTGATTTTACCTGAACTTCTGCAAAGCCTTCACCAGTGTTTCTCACAGCATTTTCCTGGCAAAACTGGCAAGATACTGAACAGCTAATCTGCAAAATGGGTAGGAAATTGGCCAACAGGCTGCACTCAGAGGGTTGTGATCAATGTTTTTTACTCAGGCTGGCAGCCTGTCACAAGTGGGGTCCCCCAAAGGATCAATACTGATCCCCATGCTGTTCAACATCTTCCTAAAGGATCTGCATGATGGGATTGAAAATACCCTCACCGAGTTTCTGATAACACCAAAGTGGATGATGAGGTGGACACATCTGAAGGGAGAGCCATCTTCCAGAAAGATCTGGGCAGGCTGATAGAGTGAACTAGCAATAGCAGTATGAAGTTTAACAAAGACAAGTGCATGGTCTTGCACTTGGGATGATGCAAACAAAGAGCTCAGTACTGGCTCGGATCTGCATGGCTGGGGACCAGCCTTGCTGAAAGCGACCTGAGGGTCCTGGTGGACAACAAGCTGAACAGGAGTCAGCAGTGCGTCACTGCAGCAATGAAGGCAAATCAGATCCTTGTCTCTATATCCACAGGGGCATTACTAGCAGAGGTAGAGCTGCAATCATTCCAGCTCTTGTCAGGCTGCACCTGGATGAAAAGAAAGACACAGACAGACCAAAGAGCATCCAAAGGAGGACCACGAAGATGATCAAGGGTGTGGAGAACCTTCCCTGTAATGAAAGACTGAAGGAGTTAGGTCTTTTCTGCCTGGAGAAGTCTCAGGGGGGACCTCATCACAGTATTCCAGTACTCAAAGGGTGACTACAAAGAAGATGGAGGCTTTCTCTTCACAAAGAGCCACATGGAGATGACAAGGGGCAACAGGTACAAGTTGCACCAGGAGAGGAGTCATCTTGACATAAGACAGACATTTTTTGCAGTGAGAACAACCATTCACTGGAACAGCCTCCCCAGGGGTGTGGTAGAATCTCCGTCACTGGAGGTTTTCCAGATGTGATTGGACAGGGTGCTAAATAATCTCATTTAGGCTCCCTTCCCCACAAAATGTTGAACCGGGTCATATTTTGAGGTCCCTTCCAACCTTGACTGTTCTAGCATTACTCGGCCACCTAAAGCCAATTGTTAGCTAATCGGGTTGTATTTGAATCGATGGCTCATTTAGGCTGTTGTAGAAGGGTTTGGCAGCATTTCAGCAGACTTCTGCTCAGAGGATAATTTTTTTCTGCCAATGTGAATCTAGGCATCAGAAAAGGGCTTCAGATAATAAAGGAGGAACCTGTTTTACCAGTGCTCCCAGAGTGCTAACAAACTGATGGAGAAAACATCAAGATGAATACAGGATGACTGGGATGCATGCTTCATGTTGTGAAGCTTTTTAATATTGCTATATCTGGCAATAGTAAAAAGGAGGAAGAAAAGGAGAAAGACTGCTAAGCTTTTTGTTCATTTGTTTTGCTTTCTGAACTGACAATGCACTGTAGTACAATTGGAAAGATTTTGGGGTGTGTCATTTGTTGTGGTTTAAACCCAGCCAGCAACTAACCACCATGCAGCTGCTCGCTCACTTTCCTGTGGTAGGACGGGGGAGAAAATTGGAAGAGTAAACTCATGTTTGAGATAAAGACAGTTTAATAGGTAAAGCAAAAGCTACGCATGCAAGCAAAGCAAACAAGGAATTCATTCACCACTTCCCATGGGCAGGCAGATGTTCGGCCATCTCCAGGAAAGCAGGGCTGCATCATGTGTAATGGTTTCTTGGGAAGACAGATGCCATAACTTCAAATGTCCCCTCAACACCTTCTTTCTTCTTTGTCCCAGATTTATATATTGAGCATGACATCATATGGTATGGAATATCCCTTTGGCCAGCCTGGGTCAGCTGTCCTGGCTGTGTCCCCTCCTTGTGCACCTCCAGCCTTCTTCCTGGCAGGCCAGCATGAAAAGCTGGACTGTCCTTGACTGCTTAGCAACAACTGAAAACATCAGCATGTTATCAACATTTTCTCATCCCAAATCCAAACCACAGCTTTACACTAGCTTCTATGCTGAAAATGGACTCTATCCCAGCTGAAATTAGGACACCTTTGCTTTCACTTATGGATGTCTCTACAATTTCATAGCCATAGTCACCATTCCAGAACACTGAATCTGGGAAAAGTAAGGCATATTTCAATATAATTAACTTTAAGTAGTTCTAGGAACGTCACAACAGGCTCATGTGTTAATATCCCTGTGTATGTGAGGACTTATCCTACCAGAAGCCATTCTCTTTCACTAGACAATTAGAAATAGAAGTAAGATACCTGAAAGTTTTACTAATTTCAAATTAGGCTTATCTTATTATAAGTGGCCCTATTTCCAAACATGAAGTTCAGCAATATGCAGACTTATAAAAAACAGTAAATGAGGTATTAAGTGGCCAGTGGATGCATATTCATGATCAATTACTGAAAAGTTATCACTTTTCATTAATACGAAATTGCTTTTATACTTTAAGCTAGAGCACATATTACAAGATAGGTAACAATTTGTGTAGAATCTGACTGGGGTAGATGGGTTGGTGTTTGGCTCGGCCTAATTCACGCTGGTCATTTCTGCCTGCAGAGGAAGCTTAAATGAACTTGGCTGGACCAAAAGTATCTATCAACAGGTGATAAAAGCTAGTGATAAAAAGAGACAACAAAAGACATCTGGGAGAAGTAAAGGAAAGGACCTCAGGGATACATCATACCCAAGATTAAAGGAAGACCTTGCTTATTACAATGTGTTTGGTGCATATCCAGATTTTCAGTACAATTTAAAGTTTCTCACTTCTGATAGGTTTCTTTAGTCCTTATCCTTTCTTCAAGAGTGTCTGGAAGAGTACATTCCACCTATTTTTCCATCTCTAATTTTCAACAGAGGGGACTTTGAGGTATTAATAATTTCTCAGTGTATTTTTTTGCTATGAATTTTTCCCCTAGACCTCATATAGACTTCCAGCACCTATAACAACCTTTGGCAACAAGTATCCCAGGCTTCTTGTTCCAAGAATTTTTAGTTATTGTTGTTATATTTGTTATTTGTATCTAGTACCTTCATTCGATTCATCACAGTTCTGTCATTGTAAAAGGAGAACAATTAATAACTATCCAGTCAGCTCATGGCACTCAGATACCGTATACTACATATTCTATCCACTCTGTACTGTAACTAACCTCTTTTCCAGACTGAAGAGTCCTGGTCTACTTAGTAGAAGCTGAACGGCACCTTTGAACTGTCTTCTCTGAACCTTTTACCTTTCACTTTGAAGTGACCTGCTGTCACTTTACATGCCTTTGTCAATCGTACCTGAGTTATTTTGGTCTGTGCACTAATGTTGACAAATCTTTAATCAAAAACTTTTTTTTTTTTATTGCTCAACCAGCACTGACCTAGTGATTCTTTGAAATATTGAAGGACTCTTTCTTCATGAGACCATGTGGCATCATTTTGGGAGTTTATTCTCTAAACTCATCAGAGGCTACCTGAATGAAAATCCAATGCTCTGTCAGGTTTTGAAAGGAAAATACTTTCACCTGTTTGAGCTCTTGCCCACTTCACAAACTGTACTCTTCCTTAAAAAATTCTCCTCCAGTGATTTAAATTAGACATATTCCAATCAATTAAATGTATTGTAGTAGGCCCACTGATTTCATATTGGACAAAAATCTGAACGTTTATTCATAATATATACCACAAATTTGGTATTTTAAAAGATACAGTATAAATGTTGTAATATTAATACATTTACATTTGGCATTTGGAGCTATGTAAATCAATCAGTGCTTGAGTAAGTGTTGCACCATTTTGTTCTGAATTTTTTTGTGCTGCACTGAAAATATCCAATATGGATGAACTAATGATTATTAAAAAAGTAATCAATCACTAAAAGAGGAAAATTTAACCTTTTGTAGGAAATAAGTTTTAACACAGAAAAATACAATATGTGGAAAGGCTAACAACACTGGAGTATAGGAGAAAACTTTTATTAAAGCCATTAAAGTTCTATCTCCTCTTACTGCAGTGAAAAGAATCAAAAACACAACCTCCTTTTGTCTAGGAAAAAAAAAAAGAAAAAAGACTGAAAACCATGCTTGGATCTATGGAATAGAGGGTTGATGGACAGGTAAAAGAGGAGTTGGAAGCTAAAAGAAAAGAATATATTAAGTATCAAGAGACTGCAGGGGAGAGTGTGAAGGACATAGCGAAAAGGATATGTTCCTGTGCCAATACTTTGTGGCTATAACAAAAAAAATGCCTGAGTTTCAAGAATGAAAAGCTCACATAAAAAATTAGTTTGTTTTGCTTATGTGTTTGAAAGATGCAATTATGTATTTCTGTTTCCTGAGTTCTCCTAGATTTGCCTGCCTTCCTAAGAAGGAAGTAGCCATTGTATAACTCCAAACGGCACACAGTGAGTCATATAATCTTTGGAATTTGTAATCCTCAAACCACTAAAAGAAAGTATGTAAAAGGTTTTAGACTTTATCATATGCCTGAATGAGAAGGAGAAGGAAAGAACATGCTTAATTTACAATTGTGGGATTTTTCACTCTGTTTTTGCCGGAAGGTTGCTTTTCTGTTGTATGTAGCATGCTGAGGACCTAATTTCTTTCTATATCCACACTACTTAACAACATTTTTTTAAAATCTTTGTCTTACATATCAGATCTGCTTACAAGTAAACCAGTTTGAAATGATTTAGCATCTGCAAAATAAAGCATATCATATTTATTAAGCCCGTGAAGGCAAGCATGTGTAGGCATATTTTTGTAAGTGTCATGAATAAGTGGATTGTTTGACAGGCTTGTCTGAGGAACCAGTGTAACCTGTGCTAGGGTACTCATTCTGAAATAAAGTGAACTAAAGGGGGAAATTTATGTTTTACGTTGCTTTATATGAGGAAAAGGTAGATCCCTTTTATTTTTCTTCAGTTTCACCACAGTGGCTTTTTTCCTCAGCATGAGTTTATAAATGTTATGTGCTACATAACCAAGGATATAACAGGTCCTACTGAAACATGTCTGAAATCATGTTTCTTTTTTTGGTTGCCCAAGCGTGATTCTGGAGTCAGAACTGTCACTGCAGCCATTGGTATTGTGCCAGAATGAATCTGAATAAACTGGTGAGATTCAGCTCATGGTATTGTAAGGCAGTGAGTCCAGCACAGTATAACAAAAATCTGCAGAGAGATTTGCAGATTCATCTAACTTTGAATTGAGGGAAGAAAGGAAGGAGACAAAGGAGAAAGTTATGTAGCTAAAATTAAATATGATGACAGATAACAAATCTCTAGTCTTTATCAAATGGGTTAAGCCTCCTTTCTTAACGGTATTTAGGGCTATAAAGGGAACTCTCTGCTTTAGGAGCAAAATTATGAATGCATTGTGCAGGAGAGCCATGTTGAAATTCTATCAAATCTATTTATCTGATAACCTGATAAGATTCTGCCAAGTCTTTCTTATTCAATCCTGATCAGTCATGAGAGAGGACTATGGTTTCACTTGCAGGGATGGATTTTAGTGACTTAGTTTATACTGAATTTAAACCTTTTTTTTTTTCCCCCTTGTTCTTTCCCTTTTTCCCCTCCACCCTGACAGGTAAAAGCAAGAGAAACTGAAAATACGTGTTGTGGTTTAACCCCAGCCAGCAGTTAAACACCATGCAGCTGCTCACTCACTCCTTCCTTCCCACCCCTTAGTAGGATGGGGAGGAGAATAAAAAAAAGGTAAAACTGGTGGGTTGAGATAAAGACAGTTTAGTAGGACAGCAAGGGAAGAGGGAAAAAAAAGATAAATTAATATACAAAATAAGTGACGCACAATTGCTCACCACCCACTGCCGGGTCCCGCACTTGAGTCACAGCAACCCCATGGAACACTACAGGCTTGGGGAGGAGTGGCTGGAGAGTTGCCCAGCAGAAAAGGACCTGGGGGTGCTGGTTGGCAAACATGAGCCAGCAGTGTGCCCAGGTGGCCAAAAAGGCCAACAGCGTCCTGGCCTGTATCAGAAATAGTGTGGCCAGCAGGAGTAGGGAAGTGATTGTGCCCCCGTACTTGGCACTGGTGAGGCCACACCTTGAATCCTGTGTTCAGTTTTGGGCCCCTCACTACAAGAAGGATGCTGAGGTGCTGGAGCGTGTCCAGAGAAGGGCAACGAAGCTGGTGAGGGGTCTGGAGCACAAGTCTTATGAGGAGCGGCTGAGGGAACTGGGGTTGTTCAGTCTGGAGAAGAGGAGGCTGAGGGGAGACCTTATCGCTCCCTACAGCTCCCTGAAAGGGGGTTGTGGTGAGGTGGGTGTTGGTCTCTTCTCCCAAGTAACTAGTGATAGGACAAGAGGAAATGGCCTCAAGTTGCGCCAGGGGAGGTTTAGATGGGATATTAGGAAAAATTTCTTTACGAAGAGAGTGGTCAGGCATTGGAACAGGCTGCCCAAGGAGATGGTGGAGTCACCATCTCTGGAAGTGTTCAAAAAACTTGTGAATCATAGAATCACAGAATCACTGAGGTTGGAAAGGACCTTCAAGATCATCAAGTCCAACCATTAACCCAACATCACCATGCCCCCTAAACCATGTCCCAAAGCGCCACATCCGTGTGATTCTGCATGCTGTGATTCTGTGACCTTAAGCATTTTCAAAACTTCTACAAACATTGTGTTCAACCAGTTGAAGTCCATGGGATGATTTCTTCTGAAAAAGAAGTCACATTTCCAGAAACTTTTTCAGAAATGACCAATTAAGACCTCTTTTGATAGGCCACACTGGAGCAATAAGTGGGAATATAAAGAATATCCTAAGACTGACACATATAAGGGAAAAAAAAAAGTTTAAACTTGTGCTTATTGTGGCAAAACTGTTGTTATGCCAAGTTGCAGTAGATGGTGCTGATGGGCTGGAAGGTATAAATTCATTTTTAGGATCATACTCTGATGAGGCTGTTTTATGGAAACATATATAAATAAGGCATTATTTTGTGTAAGTAACAATAAACTCCATTTACTATTCACAAATTATCAGAGAATCATAGAGTCATAGAATAGTTTGGGTTGGAAGGGAACCTTAAACATTATCTAGTCCAACATCCCTGCAATGAGCAGGGACATCTTCAACTAGATCAGGCTGCTCAGAGCCCGTCCAACCTGACTTGGAATGTTTCCAGGGATGTTGCATATACCTCCTCTCTGGGAAATCTGTGCCAGTGTTTCACCACCCTCATAATAAATTTGGCATTCATTGGTTTTTAACTGATTCAGATGGTATTAATGAAGATACCGTACTAGTCATCCTTCCCTAAGAGAAAATTTTTTTCATAGGGGAAGGTATCGGTGGGAAAATTATTGTTATTACCTACAGTAACAAATGGAAACACAAAAGACTGTTTTACACATGGAAGAAGCAGGTTGTAGAATTGATGAGAAAACTGAAAAGCACGCTGATAGTAGCATTAACTCTGCTGGTGCCCTATGTATGCTTATTGCCGTTCTTTGGCCTATGCAGCTAATTTGCTCTGACAGAAAGGGATCTCGCCCATGTTTGCTGTGCCATAAAAATGCTGAAAATATACTGCTGAGGTAGCAAGTTGGTAATAACATTACTGGATATCTGCTGTAGCCCCATCATATTAATTGAATCTTCCATCCTCAGATGATAAGGAGGGAAAAAAACTCCCTGAAATCTAGATTGTTTGGCTGGAGACTTATATTTACAGCTCAGTAAAAATATGTCCAGTCTAAAGGTAGAAACCGCTTCCTGAATCACACAACACAAAAAAAGCAATTAGTAACGTGTACAGTAGTAACTATGAATACACATATAGAATTTATGCTGGTAGATAGTAGATCATTCACTTCCCAGATAAAATATATGAATATAAGCAGTTACTGCGTAAGTAAGAAAAATATAACATCACGTTTCAAACAATTTTAATGTTTGTCATGGCTTTTATTTTTTTAAGTCATGAGGTTATTCCAAATAAGAAATTTAAAGAACAGAAGTTGATGAGTGGTTGAACTAAATTTGCTAGACTGAATTTACACATTAGATCAAAAATTAAATATTTTGTCTTTCTGAGATCCATTTTTAACTAGCAGCTAAAAGCTAGATTTTATGAGTGAAGTTTTCCTTTTCTCCTACCTATAGCTTGTCAAGGCTAAACCCCTGACCAATTCATCAGAAGGACTTGAAACCCTCTAAGCTCGTGAAAATAGTGCTCTAAATATGGAGATAAAATGTACTTTAGGGTGCAACTTTTTGCGCTTTGGATAAGGTATTTATTCTACTACTTTTCATGAACTCTGACAAGTAATTGTGCAGGTTTTACCTTGGTAGGAATTGAAATTTACAAAAAATAACTCTTTTTTGCATTGCTCATCAGTCAGATTTTGGTTAAATCATGAATAAGCTTTTATTTCATGTCACTTAGTATGTTACTTCAGCTTTCTTTTTTTTTTTTTTTTTCACTTGGAGGGAGCAATGTGCAAGTAAGTGCACTGAACTATGGCTTGGAGATCTGTCTCCCACCTTCTGGGAGACTTCTGGTGTCTAAGACTCTACCTCCCAACCTCTCTGCACTGTGCCTTTGGTACCTGTTATAGTGTTAATGACAGTCAGTCAGTTGTTTTGTAAGGAATTTGAAATCTATATATGAAAAGCACTAAATAAATCTATGATAATAGTAAAATACAATAGACTATTAGACTCACTGCTATTGCCTTGGTAATATACCCGTATGTCTTAAGTCCATGCATATTTGCAGAATGGTACCTTAACTATTAAGGACTATAAAACTGAAAGCTGGCTGTATATTATATAAGTAATACTTCCTCTACGCTTTCCTTCTGAGGGTGATAAAAGCTATTAACTTTGTGTGTGAATGTCATTTAAAATTTGCATTCCTTTTTCTTCCCCCTAGTGATCAACAGTATATTAAACCACTTCTTGGCTTGTTTTTACAGATGAAGAGAGAATTAAAAGTGGTTCATGAGGGAGCTTTTTATTCCTTAAGACCCCACAAAAACCAATTTGGGTGGAATGAACCTTCTAAAAGAAAAGTAGCAAAACATTTAAAATGTATTCCTCCACAACTCTATTTATAATTTCTTAATCTGTTTTTAGGAGCATGTTATTACATTTGTACACATATGGGAATAATTGTATTCAAAAATACTTAGATTTTGCTCTCCTCTCTCTACTCAGCTGTATTATATTTAAATTAATTAAATACAATGGCAGCCACTGAGCCTGTCTGCGATATTGTGTCTTTGTCAGCAGTTTACTTATGGCTTTCCTATTTAACTAAATGGGAAACAGTGAGTGGCTGATGCACTGCTACCCATGGTATGTAGGACAAACCACACCTGCCACTGTGTCTAAAATCTGCTTAATGCACATGATGAAAGCACTCATGCATATAGCATACGGGTATGTGTGTAGATATTGTGAAGAGTTAATTCCTTGAAAATTCCTAGCTCTTCTTACATTTTTAACATTCTAACTCCTTATCTTGCATTTTCTTCAGTTTATTTACAGAATTTTTAGTCTGCTTGCTCTGGTTTAAGAATCTCCTGAGCAAGCAGACTGAAAATTCAGCAAGCAAGCTGAAAAAAACCTTGAGATAAGGTGCTGAAATATCCAGGAGAAACAAGAGCTGTAGAGCTCAGAAGGCAGAACTAAACTTTCAACATCATGGATTTTACACAGTGTGCCAAACATTTCTCCTTATGCTGGAAACAAGTTATACCACTCAGCTGTTATTTTCTTGACGTGTATATTAAAAAAATAACAATACTAAAATACTGATATCCACAAAAAGTTGATGTCCTCACTGGATGTCACTCATCATCTGCTTTACATCTTCACTTTACATATCGTGTTCTCTACCATTAAGCTTGCCATTGTAAGCTACAGTATTTTTCTATTTCCATTGTATCTCAGGGGTCAGAGCCCAGGATCTTTTTTTTTTGCCTAGAAAACAAACAAAAGCGATAGCGCTGTGCATTGGTATTTTGTCATTCAGTCACTAATTTCAGTTTTCTTTTCCCTCCTTTATATGAAAGGAGGCAAAAGCAAAAGTGTTTTTTTCTCTCTTTTCCCCCAACATCCTCGCCCACCCTCATGAAAAAGGCTGAGGTAAATGATAGCTCCAACATTTCCTTTTCAAAAAATGCCACTGAAATTAGCAATGCTGAAAAACCTCCCCACCCTCCATTAACGCATTCTGTGAATGTAAACATGGTTTCTTCTGTAAGCATACTTCTATATACATCCTCCAGTCCAGCCTTGGCCAAGGCCTGAAATGGCTTCTGAATAATGCATTTATCTCTCAGGGAACACCATTCTACTTTTAGATCAGAAGCAGCAACATCACACTGCCCCTTCCTTCACATTTCTTTTGCTGCTTGACATGTCCCCTAGGCAGATTGTGTGAGACAAACCTTTCCTCTGTAAGATCCTGCCTTTTTCGGCAGCCTTCTGACATACCCTCTCTTCATTGCCTGCCCTTACTCCGGATCTCAGCTGAACCACTCCCAGCTGCCTGTATTTTGCTGTTACCTTCCTCATCCTGCTCTCACCCAGCTCTGTAACTCTATCTTGTGTAACAAAACATTCTCAGCTGTGAAAAAGCATGGTGTGAGAGGGAGTATAGATAGATATTCCTTTGAATCTTCACATAACTCACTTGCATAAGAGCCTGGGGGGAACTAAGAGGTGTAAACAGGTGCCCTGTGGGTGATATTCCAACCTCCAAGCTGGAATTATGGCAAGGACATTTAAAAAGCCTGCTTGACAGACTGGTTCCACAAGGCTGTTTAAATGTAAGTAAAGCTTTTGAATCATCCTACATGATTTTATTTTTTTCCAGATCACCCTCTATATCTAAATATTTAATGTTGACCACTCTGTCCTGCATTCTTTCTCCAGGTCTTGTCTGAGCATCCTATCCTTCATCGCTGAAAATGAACATGTGAAGCAGGCCTTGTGTTGACCTTCTGGACAGTTCTTGCACTTCTAAATAAAAAAATTCAAATTTAATGTGTCGTGCACGTTTCTGCGCAACTTTTAACCTTAGTGTTGAAAATATAGAACTCATTATCCTGGGATATTGTGAATGTCAAGAGGAAAAAAGACCCCCAAAACTGCCAGAGTTCAAAAAAGAATTAGACAAATTTAGGGAGGATGAGTACACAGGCAGCTAGTAAATAAAATGATAGAGGCACAGCTTCTGGTTTAGAAAGTCCTTAAACTTTGAATGATTGCAAGAGCCAAGGTATTCCAGGGGATGGTTCATTCTGAGGTTTCCTCTGTTTCTTTTTTCATTTGATAGCTTAATAGACAATTTTGCAATATTTTGCATGATTAAATGTTTACTTAAGTCCATCCAATTTAGATTATCCCTGTCCTACAAAGAAAACACGAAACTTAATTTTCAAAAATGATATTTTAACATGAGGTTTGGTAATTTTAAACCATATTTCAAACACTTTACCTTACTATAAAAACCATCAGTGACACTTACTTTGTTTAAGTTTAGAAACTTAGTTTAATAAAAATTAAAATTGAATGGGCTCAGTATTCATAGATGTATGTAAATGCTACATAAGTGGATATTTCCTGCATAAAAAAAGAGCCTTGTTTTCCCATTACTCATTATAAGGCAGTACTGTTTAAGAGGAATAAACTGGGTTGGTAAACTGCTTCTTCAGCAATTTAACTTCACAGTTGATTCCAGCTGCAACAATAAGATAAATCATAAACAAACATTTCCAGATAGCAAAATTATAGGCAAATTAGATTTTTCTCCTTTAAAATTGTATATCACATTTGTAAAATCTTCTACTTCACAGTGTTCCATTGTGACTCCTTTTGGTACAAGTTATTGCAACCTAAGTGCCTTGCTAGCAAAATTACACATAGAGGACATTGCTCCTCTGGAAAATGAGTTAACATTTTGACCTTGTTTTATTTAAGTCTTTTTATAAAATGTTGTCAGTATGGTCCCCTAATTAAACCCAGGGATCATGACCTATATGATTACATGTATTTTCAAAACAGTAACAGAAAAATTAAAACTCAATTTCTTATTTGTATAATGTGTATAAAAATGGAGTATAAAATATGTATACTAGGAAGACTTATAGGACATACTGTTTTAAAATATTTTTAAAATGATATAATTATTCATGAAAACTTTCAAACTACAGACACTCCATAATATGGTGTATAAAAGTCTTCTAATTCCTACTGAGAAGGTTCTATTAATTGTAGGCTTATAAATTTTTAGTATATGTACCTTTTAGACAAAATGCTAAGGTATTTTTGAGACACAGCATTTATGTAACTGAAGGATAATTTATGGGAAAATTAGATGACTACATTCATCACCACTACCTCCACGACCTTGCTTATCCACTTAGGCATGGAATGTCATGAAACAGAGCTCCCTTTTCCACCCTTAAAACTCATATGGCTCAGGTTATAATCATTCAAATAAATGCCGTCCCTCTTGCTCTCCAAAACAGGGTCACCATCATGCATACTGGGAAAATTCCCCCTACTAGGAACAGTCCTCACTCCATGCTATTCCCTGAGCCATTCCTTGGCGTTTTTTTGAGGATTGCTATTTGTCCATGCAATCAGTATGGACAGCCAGCCCTGCAACCTGTGTCTAAGTCCTGATCAGTTTGCTAATGAAGCTTTAGTCTAAGAAAGCTGCAGAGATCTATCTTTTGGACAAAAAATGTAGTTGTAAGATTAGAAACCTTCTACTCTGAGTGTTTGATAGTCCTGGAGGACAAAGAATCCTGAGTTCCAGACCACTTGTGGATTTTATCTACTGATTCTTAATGCAGAAGATAAATAAGCCACCCCCAAGGCACAAAACAGAATCTTGTTCCCCCTTGCTGCCTGAGAATAGCTTAATGTCTGGCAACATTCAATTTTCTCTTGTACATCTGCTGACTGTTTAGGCTGTCACTTATATATCCTTTCTACCTGATGGGCTCAGCTGTACAGCTTGAGAAAGATCTCTCTCCCACATGAGTTGCCTGCTGTTCAGACCGGCCATAATTTTCCAGGACAGAGCATCTTTCCTGAGATATTGGAGCTGATATCTTGAGACCCCTATGAAACTGAGAAGGGCCTAGAATACACATTATACCCTGGAGGAGCACCTAAAAGTACAATGAACTAATTGTACAAAACCCAAAAAGTGTCCTAGCCACTTTCAGGATGGGTTTGTAAATAATGGGAGCAATATTGGACTGTCAATCCCAGTCTCATCTAATTTTAAGTCCAGACAGGAGCAGGATATCAGCCATACTCTTTTCTTCTAAATACACTGAGGTCTGGCTTAGGTGTCCTCCCAAACACCATACGGTGTTTTAGATGGTCTGTTTAAACATGGACAATTCTTCCCATTCAAGTGATTTAGGGATTTAGATGGCCATTTAGATCACCAAAACTTTAATTCATGAAGGTTGGAATGTAACATTAGCCATGGGAATGTTTGGACCCTTTGTTAAAGATAAAGATGTATGCATATTTTAACAAATCAATTCAATTTAAGACTATGCACGGCAATATTATAATCTGCTCTTCTACTTAATACTCTCAGGCCTGAGTCATTCCTGTATATGGAGCAACTGCACACTGGAAACAGCCATTGTCAGCAAAAACAATACATCTGAAACTCTACAAAGCTTCACAGGTCTTAACAGCTTAACAGACCACTACAGAACAAAGGTGTGAAACTTACTGAAGTCCAATTGATTAAAGTCACCTGCCAATCTTAGTTGAAAAGCAAAGAAAAGAGGTATTTAAAAATATTTGGAAAGATCTTTCAAACCAAGTCGGTGAGTACAGCTCCCTTGAAGATATCCTTGCCTTTGTCATATTGGGATAGATCTGTAAGTAATTTAAGATAGCACAGATCTGTAATTTTTAAAAGTATATCTGTGCTTAGAGGTGCTGAAACTTCCACCCTGTGAATTTTAGAGCACAGCAGGAATTATTTCATATCTGCAAAATACCTTGTGGAGTTAAAACTATTGCCTAACAATCATGCATTTTTTTGAGTGGTATCAATTGTTTGTCTCAAGATAACAAATTTATCTGGAATATATTTAGCAAAACCTCAGGGAAGACTGACCAATTGGGGAAGATATCTTGGGTTAAGTAGAGCAATGGACCTTCCCAGAGATATGAAATAACACAAGTCCAGATAAAATTAATAGCAGCCAGGGACTACAATCCAGCATAGTGACATTTTTCAAAACTCTTAGGTAATTAGGAAAATTTCTCTGGTTGAAATACAAGGATTTCTTTATTTTCAACCACTATTAAATTAGAAGTTGTATTTATGTATCTTCACTAAGAGTTGGCATAGGTACTATTTCCTTTGTGGATGAAATAGTGCAAGCCTTCAGAAAAAAGCCTTTCACAGTCACGCTTGCTTCTTGTGCAGCTCAAGATATCTAGCTGGGAGTAGAGGTGAGAAGTGCAGCAAGAAGAAGAACTAGCAAATGCGTCTTTATTTTAAAATTATTAAAAAAATACTACCTCACAGACAGGGAGATTTTAGATATGGAAATATAGGACATGGGAGCCCTAACAGATATTTTACAGCAATTTACAATATTGTTGCTGACCAATAAACTGCAACGGTAAGGGGAAAGATTCCTTCTGAACCTTATAAAATCTTTCCTTTAACAGACAAATTGCTTGAAAATGTTTTTAAACTACAAAAGGGTAGATTTTGGTTAGCTACAAGGAAGAAATTTTTCCCAGTGAGGGTGGTGAACTACTGGCAAAGGTTGCCCAGAGAGGTGGTAGATGCCCCATCCCTGGAAACATTCCAGGTCAGGTTGGACGGGGCTCTGAGCAACCTGATCTAGTTGAAGCTGTCCCTGCTCATTGCAGGGGGGTTGGACTAGATGTCCTTTAAAGGTCCCTTGCAACCCAAACTATTCTATGATTCTATGAAAACTTGCAAAGATTTTGTCTGAGAAAGGCTCTGAATGAAATTTTCTTTTATATTTGTGGAATCAGTTTTAAAAGTGTTTCAAAACATTATCTGTTCATTACTGGATATTCAAGTATTGAATGAATATAGTATCAAATCCTCTATATTTATTTGGACCTGAAACTAAAGAGGTAGCATGGGGAAATGTTGGTGACCATATTTTCATACAAATAATTTGGAATAAAGAAATAAGTTAAAAGTTAAAAAAATTTTCTCATTCCAGTATTCAAGGATCTTATTGTATTTGGATTTTAATTCCTTACTCTAAAAGGTTGGGTTGAAGGCATAGATTCTGAAACAAAAATAGAAAACAATGACTACATGGTGATTTAGTTTGTTACAGCGGGCTTTCTTTATGGAGGTTGAAATAGAAATAAGAACTGTCATGGGGGTCCACTTAGCTCTTGCACAAAAAGAAATATATGGTGGCTGCTCCTCAGAGGTTTTTGCTCAAATGGCAACTAATGCAAACACTAATTAGCTGTTTTTATTTTCTTTCCAAAAGTTCCTGGTTTTATGTCTCTCTTACAGGACTTAAATTGTAAATACTATTGGGTAGTGTTAGACTTATCTGTGATTAATTCTCTTCATGCTAGGAAAATGTGTTTCTTTACCTGAAGGTGTGTCCTGAAACATTTGTGTCCTTGTGCACAGTGCAAGTGCAAGTCCTAGGAAAGAAAATAACAACAAAGACCTGTGTTTATTTTGTAAAGAGCTTTATCCTTCTTTCTTTTAACAATTTTAAGGACATAAATTTAATGTATTTTTTTATTTTGGTTTTAAAGACATAGTTGGGTGGAGAACTGAACTAATTTTGGAAATACAGGGAGTGAGGAAATTGTGATGTTCAGGTGTGTTTAATTTGTGTAGTGCATCCCTCTGTTGGAAAATGAATAGGTCCAAACAAACCAGCTTTCGTAAATGGATGCAAGTGCTACAACACAAATTTCAGCTCAGATTATAGAAGGAATATGCTGCATTAAGGTATAGCTGTAGAGCTAATCAGCCTGTCAAAATTTAATGGCAACTACGTGTCTTAAATTCTAGATAATGGAGTCAGAGACCCTTTGATTTTTGTTTTAGTACTGTCTCCAGGATTATTGTTTTCCTGGCTACACAATAATAATAATAATAATAATTTGGTGAAGCAGCAACTGGAATTAGGAGCTAAAATTAAGTTCCCTCAGGCAGAGATAATAGATATTCCAGTTCTTGGCAGCCTGACCTTACTATTAGTTGTTATTCAAAGGATAACCACCTTGCTCTTCTTCTATCCACATTTTTTTTTTAAATAAAAGTGCTTATGTCTGCTGAGCTTTGCATTGAAAATCATCCTATCACTATGAAAGAGGAGAGGGTATTTAATATTCATACCACACTGGACCCCCCGGATAAGGATGCAGGAGCCAGAGGCCTCCCTTTGCTGACGGAGGGTGATTTTGGGCAGAGGCTAAAGCTGAAGTTGGGACATCATGGGAACTCACAGGCTGTGGGGCGCGGCACCTGGCAAGGCTTCGGCGTCTCTGGGGCAAACAGAACTGCAGAGCAGAATTTCCGGATCATTTTCTTGGACATCTATAATCTGTCAGATTCCCACAGAGACACAATGTGGGTGGTCTGGATCCTGTCATACTATCGTTAGCAAAGAAATTATTCTGAAAGAATGAGGTACGTAGAGTGAGAGCTACCTTGTTTGTCTAAAATTTAAAAATCTATGATTTGAACAAATTGTCATTTTATCTTCCAAAGAACACATTACCTCTGCTGTGCGAAATACCCATATGATCTGCACTGTCAGATTTTATTATTATTGTGACAGATACTGTAGCATATAAATTTTAAACTAATGAAAAAAATGTCATCTATCTTTTGGAGCTAAGTGTTCAAAGTGCATCAGCTATTCAATTTGATAGATCATTCTTCAGTGAGTTTGAGAAGAATTGCGTATTAAAAATACAGTGAATGGGAGAAACCCTCAATTTTTTCCAGTTCCACATTTCATAAACTAATTCTGGAGAACTCATGAGAGGTGTACTTCCAAAAATGTTTCTTTATGGAAAGTAGCTGGGAAAAAACGTGAAGAAAATATTCCTATATTAAGATAATTTTGTTTGAATACAAAATAAAAGATGTTATTAAAACTCACTAATGTTGATTTTCTGCTTATTATGGTCTCCTGAAAATAGCAAAAAAGGGAAGAAGTAGCCGCAGTTTATTGCTTTCTTATGATTCTTTAGGTGAATGGTACCAACATTTATGTTTATCTAATAAAGGAATGCACACTTGGATTTTATAGGCTAAAGCAGTTGGTAATATTCCATCAAAATGTTTTAATGTAGGCAACTTTTTTGGGAGTGGCAGGAAAAAAGCTTTGTAAATTCCAGATAGAATGAAATTTTAGATGTTTTTAAAACAAAGTTTTCCCCCTGAAGATCAAATCAACATTTTCAAAGCTGCAATCCAAGATAATTTCAGTTTGAAGACACATGAATACAAAGGCAAACATGAATCTATGCATGGAATTTCCTGGACTGTTTTATTAGCCTGTGCATTAGTACAATGAGGTTTTGAGTTTTTCTTATATTTCAAACACTTCTTTTTAACAGTCAAGTCATTGCTCAAAATGTCAGTCAATGAACATTATTGTTGAAGGTAAAAGTATCACACATCTCTACATATTTGTGTGACTTGTTACTCTCATCTTCCCTCTTCCTGTTTGAGATGTACTTTTGAAAACTTGTTGGCAAACTATGAAGGATATAAACCCAGATGAAAATAATTAATTCTTAAAGACTCTGATGCTCAGATTGAAATCACTTAAGGTATAATTTTAACAAGAGGTATATATGTTGTTATTATGATCATTTTTCAGGGAGTCAGGAATGTATTAGCTATTTATATACAAAGAGTAACCCCTTCCTCACTTTCTGAGAGTCAAAATTTGAGAAATCCACCATTTCATTTGGCTTCATTTAGCTAGCAGATAATTTGCATTGAAAGAAAATGATTGCTTCTTGGGAAAAGTAGGGAAAGAGAAACATGTACTCAGTAGCAAAAAATCCACACTTACAGTAACCTGTAAAGCTGATCCTGTCAGTGGAAGTTTGGTTATTTTTTAAAATGGGTTTAATTTCTATAGTCTCAATAGGTGCAAGGACTTTTCTTCCCATCTATAGGCTGTTTGGTTTTGATGCCTTGAGAGCCAATGTGCGATGGAGAGGAAACTGGAACTTTTTGAGACTTGTTCAGGCAATGCAGATGGGAAAACCAAACTTGTTACATCAATTCTCAGCTTTCTTCCAAATAAAGCCCTCATACTGCTTTGGCAGCTAGTACTCAGTAAGTCAAATGTATAGAAGAGAAGCTGCATGAAAGGGAAACACAAGATTTTTCACTCAAATGGGGAACACAATCTAATGTGAAGGAACTTGTCAGTCTGAAAAATCCATGACATTTTAAAAATCATCATTATAGTCTGATTAAATATGGAAATGATCTTTAGACAAATTGAACATTTCACAGTTCTGGGCTTGTTAAGTTTTTCTGTATTTCCTGCAGATTCATACTCTTCCAGGGGATGTAACAAAATCACATGTGACTTATCATTGATCTTTAACATAAGTCAGAAAAATAATGAAAATTAAGGAAAAAGGTCAGTGAACATTATGTCACTTTTCCTACACTTATGTCTTCTGTTATTTAAAATAAATTGTATTATTTTTGTGCTACAATAACTTTTTGTTTTGGGGTGATAACTATAACAGCTGGGATGTTATTTACTTTGATTCCATAATAGAGTTTAGTTCAATTTCTGGTATGAAAAAGCCTCAGAGGAACACAGCAGGAACTCTAATACCAGATATTAAAACTGTTTTATTTTTTGGGGTAACAATAACAGGAGTTATTTACTTGATTTGAGCCTCATTGCATAAGTAAATAGTGCTTAACCCTTGGATTATATTGGAAGGAAAAAGATCTAGTTTTTTTTCTAGCATTGAATTAGCAATGTAATGCAATAAGTGAAGTATTTTACTTTGTTTCTTCCAAAGAATTAATGGAGTTATTTTATAGCAGACTTAAGACCAGATACAGTGTATTTTTTAACAGGGAAATGAGAAAAAGGTGGAGCCTTCTCCACTTAAGGCTGCATTGGACTTTTGTACTTTTGTGACTTCATCCACTGTTCATCATTTTTTCTTTGTTCATCAAAGAGTAAACAGATAATATTTTTTCTTTTTTTGAAACATAAGAATTACCAAATTCTTATGAATGCATTGGATTAAAAATCTTCAGTACAATATTGATTTTTCCATAAATAATTTTACTGTATGAAGTCAAAACTGCTTATTGTATTGGGTTTTATTCATTTTTATGTGCTCTGATTTCTGCCCCATGCTGTAGGCCATGCTATGGGAGCAGTAATACAGCCGTTCTGATACTGACTAGTAACTGAGAGAAGCTGTTTTCGTGACCTTTTTTTGAAGATGGCTACATCTGTGCTTTGGTTTCTCAGTTTTCCAGCTTGTCTTGAGTTTTCAAAATACTTGCGAGCTCCTAATCAGTAGAGTTCCAAAGCTTGTGCTAAGGAATAAGTTCATTCTATAGCTAGCATGCTACCAGTTCAAGAAAATCACTTAAAAACCAGAAACAAGAGAGTCTCAATATATTTTAATTGTAACCTTAAGAGAAAAAGGAACAGTATCGCAGATGACCAAGACAAATTATTCAGGACTTTAGAGATCATTACGAAAACTTACTTTACTTCAAAGGCAAATTAGATGTACTAGATAAGCGCAACTTGGGGATGGACTTCAGAATATCTTAGAGAGCAAGATGCTTTGCTAGACTTAACCTTCAGCTGAAAGGCACATACATATGTACATGTGCACCTACCCTATCACGTGTTTGTGAGAAGATGTTTTTGGGTACAGCGTTAGCATTCCAATCTATTTTTTTTTTCTAAATCAGACCATTGGACTTCAGATAGTAAAGCTGTCGTCATGCCTGAGCAAAACAAATACACAAAAAAATTATGGATGATCCTATCTTGACGTGCCTGAACAGCCTCGAGTCAGTATTATTATGCGTGTGCATAAAGATGAGCCTTCCAATTCATCTTTGCAGGATGGAGAGACCAACATTGTGCCTAGGTTTAACACTGCTGCTAAAATGCCAGGTAAACAGATTATTAAGAGATATAGAAACAGCTTAAAGTCTCTAGCTAGATAAGAAAACACAGTAGTGGTGATTTTTTTTCTGGCCTTAGAAGTGAGGAATCAGTGCAAGTGAGGAAAACAGCTCTTTCTGTACTCTTTCAGTTTGTAGTATGAAGGTTTGCTCTGAAGCGTGAGTTGGAAGGGTTTTCATGGTTTTTAAAGTGCATTTTATTTGAAGTTGTGAAAAAGAGATTTGATCTTATTTTATGCTGTTTGGTAACTTCATAATTTAAAATTGGCTTTAATTTAATTAAGTTTCTTTTTTTCCACCCCTGAATGTTTTTATTTTACTTTGAAATTTGCTACAATTTGACACGAATATAATATATTAAACACAATGATAAGTACAGAGGCTTACGGAAATGTTTTTTGCAGTGACTACTTACAGCACTGTATTCTATTTTATTATAACAAATGAGCAATGTGTTCTCAATATATGTCATTATAAGCTCTACAGCTACTTTAAAAGAAAAGCAAAGCCTCGCACAGAGAATTAATTTTGTTGGGTATCACTGGTGTGTGATACTATACATGAAATGCACCAACCGATGTTCATTTTAACTAAACCTACACACAAAAATGAAAGTTAAATTGCTGAAGGATCATTTCTACTCTTTGTTTCAAGATAGGAGGTAATTCAGAAAGGAAAAGGACCCCTCTTGCAGTAAGAGAAGTGCAACTTGGAAGGGGCAGTTTACTGTGTAAGCAGGTCTTGCGTCATTGTTTCCCTGACCTGAACAACCTCATTCAAATACTTGATGAGGGCAGGATGGGCTTTTGGGGAGATTTTGACAGAAAGTGAGTGCTTTCTGATTTTTTTCCAACGTTCAGTTGGAATACTTTGCCACTCATTTCTTTTTTTCTCCTCTATCACCTTCTTGTTTGAAATGTTTGGCATCAAATTTTCATATTAAATGATCCCTTATCAGTCATAATACAGACTAATATTAGTGATTTGTAGTCTATCTGAAATAGTTTACAATTAGAAAAAAAAGTCATAAACATGTATTAATCAAATGGATTGTGTAGGAAAGAGAAGACGTATGCAGTCCTCAAATCAAATGGCTGTACCTTACCAGCTGAAGATCCATTATTAGTTAACTGCAGTGTGGGAGGCATGTGACATGAAGCTCACAGACCCTGGCTTTATGTATTTTGCTTGTCTTTGGATGTGCATATCTGAGCAGGTAGCTACTCATGCATATTCTGCCATGCAGTGGGGTGGTAAGGATCATAGCAGGTAAAATTTTAACAGATTCATTTAAATCATGTTATTATTAACCTAAAACTCATATACATTTGCAAATAACAAATGAGCTCTGCCAGCAGCTCCAACTGAATGATGGCAAAATCTATGTAATAAATAATTCAGCTCTGTGTGTCTTCTATTTTACAGAAAATTTTAAAGTGCTTTGCAAAACATTTTTCTTAAAAAAACAATTCAACAACAAACTTTTGGGGGTGAGGAAAATCTATCTCTCCAGCTGTAATGATAAGTTTCTTCTTAGGCAATGTGAAAAGGAAAACTGCTTCCACTGTATCTTTCAGAATAGTTTACTTATCAGATAATGAGAAGCAAAGTTGAGTGCATAGCTATGTTGCTGGGTCCTTTAGCTGTTCTATTCTTAATAATACTTCTGCAGAACTAAGATATATGCATGTCCTTATACATGTAATCTAAGGTGCTAAGATCTAACATATATGTTACAAACAGGCATGTTACTTGCTATTGTTTGCTCGTAAAAATGGGAGATAATAATGATGTAGCTAAATACATCCTTTGCATTCACATGGCTTTGAGTTTCCAACCAAAATGATAGTGTTAATGGAAGGCAGAGCATTTAATTTCAAATTTAGAGGCTTTTGTTGGTTTGTGTCATAACAATAATGTTATGTAAACCCAGGAAGGTTATACTTAATTATAGATATGGCAGTATTTTTGAGAGTTCAGCCTCCTTAATGGATTATCTTTCCTAATTTAAACATAAGCAGTAGGCATAATAATAACAAAAATGAATTTACAAATTTAACAAGCTTCTTTCTATATGCTTAGTAACTATCTTTGCAAAAGAATACACACCATGTTGAACTTTAAAAAATTGACAATATTTATTAAGCCACAAAAGAGCTTATGTAGCTTTGTGATTATGGACAGGAAAGAATATTAAAAAAGGCAAAGTTAGCAAAAAAAGCTTTAAAGTAAGCAGAAATTACATGTCAGTCATAGACATTAAAGCTGGCTGTTTTTAAACTCCAACTGCTAAGCCCTGGGCATGAAACAAGAAAATGATGAGGTAGGCTGAATGAAATGCACACAAATGCTAATGTTTAGAACCTTACCTAAAGTTAAAAATACAAATGCTTGCTTTAAGGAAAAGATTTCAAATAAAGTAAAAGAATCCATCATATGAGTCTGTATGAATATAAATATGCTGAAATCCACATATGCTGAATATGTTAAAGATAGACTTTCCCTTTCTGTCAAGAAATCTTCCTACTGTCTGCTTTAAAGAAGACTGAAGTTTCATGTTTTCTGTTACAGGAATGCAGAAATAAGCTTTTTTTATTGAATAAAAAAATATGGTTTGCGTGGGGGAGGAAGGAACCTGACAGTGTTCAGATGGAGTAAGATTGTCATCATTGACTACAATACAATCAGTGTCGATTTATTTTCTGTTTTTTCTGAATGCTTGCTATGGCACATCACAGCCTTTTCTGAACAGTTCTGTAGCAGTACTGTGGTCGTGCGTTTCTTTCCACCTCCTTGCACCTGGAGCTCTCGATAAGCCTTGGCCTTGGAGCAGAGAGTTCAGCGGTTGAGAGCCCCTTGGCCGTGCCAAGCACTCCTGTAGCTAAGGTAGAGAACGGTACTGACTGTCTCAGGGCTATCAGTTATGGGAGTAACCCTCCTCTGATAGTCCTGGAATACATTTTTGTCTAATTATGACTTGACAAGAATTCTAGCAATTACAGGCAAATTATTTGTGGCAAGGATGGAAATTTACTGATTCCTAAAGTCAATTGTCTCCCAGTCCTATAAGTAGTGGGACCAAGTGAGACCTTTTGAGCTCTCCTGGACTGCAGCAGGCTGCGACCAGCACCTCCCTCTGAGCGGGACACCTCTCAGAGTCCATGAACCCTCAAGTTCGCGATCACCTCAGAGGCTCGCCTGTGCACCCATTGAGCAATGTAAAGCATTTGATGTGAGCATTTGACTGAATTCGAGGGGGATATTTAATAGGTACCTTTGTACGTATCTATCCCTTTTCTCTACATCTCTTTATGTGTCTAATCTTAGTAAGTTTTAGGTTGATTATGCTGCTAAGTTTTATACGATTCGACACTGTGATTAATCTCGAAAATGTTAGTGATTTCAGTTGCTGTTATTTTGCATTAGATTGTTACCATCCTGAAGTTATATCCAAACACAAAATATATCACCACACCAGAATCCCCAATACCCTATCCCTTTAGTCATAAACTGTTGACCAAGTCTGGACTAGGAGTGGGTTTAGCTGCACCTAGACTCGTCTTTGAGAAGTTTAGAAAGCAAGGGGGTCCACTCTGAACCTTGTGACTCAACAGGAAGTCATTCCTTCACTTTCCTTATTTAACCTTAGTCATAAACCATTGACCAAATCTGGGACTAGGGGTGGATTTCGGTCCACTCTGAACCTCGTGACTCAACGGGAGGGTCACCCCTACCTTCTCTCCTTAATATACATACAAGC
Source organism: Phaethon aethereus (assembly GCF_964289735.1). Classification (NCBI taxonomy): domain Eukaryota; kingdom Metazoa; phylum Chordata; class Aves; order Phaethontiformes; family Phaethontidae; genus Phaethon; species Phaethon aethereus. Next base: position 63,896,711 of record NC_138578.1, on the reverse strand, counting down.
CACATTAACCCGATTCGATCCATGAGCAAATTATTCCAATTTAATTGTAATTTGGTTTCTCTTTGTATACCTTTTTCATGTTGAATAAGAGTGGACTTTTCCATCAAATTCTGTTAAGTTGCACTTTTTACAAATTTATATTAAAATCCTTTGCTTTCTGATATCTTTGCTTAAAATCCTTTGCTTTCTGATATCTTTGCTGGTGATTCTTTAAACGGCCTAAATTACTCATTTGTGACAAGTACATGGACTAAGAAAGTTTCTTAGAATAATTATCAGATGTTGCATAATTATTCAATTTAGGAAACCCCATCTTAATTTCCTTATGTATGGAATTAGATAAATTTACATGTATCTATTCTTATAAATGGACACTTACATGAACACGTGTGTTTGTGTGTGTACAGTATTAGACTGTAATAACTCAGAAAAAAATTCTATTTATTTCTACTGTGTTCATCTGCAAGATAAAGCAACATTTGTAAAAATTAGAAAATATATATCTGTGATTAAAAAAAAAAAATCAAGGTAAAACATTACTGCTTCTCTTTCCTGGCCCACAGTCCTATTATGTATTTCTTTAGACTTCAGGAAAGAAGCACAGAGAATGCAGTGAAGAGGCAAGAGTTCCCAACACTCACCGTGTATTCCTCCTTGAAAATAAGAAGAAACACAAAGGAATCAGCTCACATCTTTTCCACTGCATATTTATTCCTTCCTCAGACTTCTCTGCCCTCCGACCTTTTCCCACCCTGCTTTAACCCCCTAGTTGGTGCAGCTGAGTGGGTGCAGCCAGTGGTCTTTGGCTCTTCCAAAAGGAGGATTTGTGGTTCGCCACTTAAAGCAACCCTGCTTTGAAGGGGAGAGCTGATGAAACTGTCAAACTCCACCAATCTGAAAAGGAAAATCTATGATGTCTAGGTGATATAGCTATCTCTCTTTTGACTGCATTTATGGTTCGCCCTAAATGATTGTTGATTTATTTACCTAGAGTCAACAAGAATAACAGTGATTCATAAACACTCTGTTATGACATTGTATATGCTATTGCTTTGTTTTGCTACTGTTACCACTTTGTTTCTGTTCCCTCATGGTGTTTCTGATTTATGGCAAGGTCTTTCTTTTTCCATGGATCTGGCCATGCACAGAACAGTTGGCTGAAGCACTGCATGGGATCTTTGCATCCTTCCTTCACTAATAGGGAGATAAATACTGTAGTTTTTGCAACACGCAGTTCCATTTTCAATTTCCTACCACACGTGTTGAAATTAAATATGTCCAAGATAAAAACCTTGACAATAAAAAAAATATTTATTTTGAGGTACAACTAGGAGACTCACCTATATTGGAATAGTTCATTATTCAAGACTGTCTTGAATATATTTGTCTTCGTTGTGTGTGTGTGCATGCATGAGTGTGGTGTGTGTGAATGTGCATGTGCATCTGTCTTCAGAAAGTAAAATAAATTAAAATATGGAAGCAATTAAGGATAATATCTGGTCCAGAATGCTTTCCCCACAATATTACAAGAAAACTCTTTCTAACAATAACAGCCAGACAAATTATGAACTCTTTAGTCCATTATTTTACTCAGATAACTTGAATAAAGATAACTGAATTTGACCTGATAATAAGACAATAGACTATGTGTCTACTGCAGATAAAATGTTGCAGAATATAAAGCCTTGATGTAATGGCAACTGCTCATCTCATACCTTTGAAGTGAGTCAGAGCAGTGCTAGCTGTTTGACTGAAACATTGCAGGCAAATGTAAACTACAGACAGAGCAGTTCCAAGAAAGTTAGAATAACAGAATAAACTTTGTTCTTCTATAACCTGAAAAGAACTACCATTATAAGGTAATCAATACCTTTTTGATAAAAGAGAGAGAAAGGGAGCAAATACAGCCCCTAATGTTGTTGTCTGCATCAAGAAGAAGTACTTTTATCTTCATGAAAGAAGTAGAAAAACAAAAGTGAGCATTCAAAGTTCCAGCATTCATGTCCTTTCATGATCTGGTATGAACAATGTAACTCAAAGGCCATCAGAAATGAAAGGTCTAAGCACGCTCCACAGCACTTCTGCATCTAGAATTCATGCTGTCAGACCCAGCAGGGTGGTGTGTCCATTGTGTTTTAGGCTGTTCTCCTGCAACGCCACTAGTTCTTTGCCATTAACATGAGAAACTGAGAGCATCGGTACACCTGCCATTACAATAAAAAGCTAACTGCCTTTTTAAGAGGCACCATGCCCTAAAATAAAACAAAAATTATTTGCTAGACTTTGCCACAAACAGCATCTGGGGAATTTCAGATTTCTTAAAGAAGCAGAGAAAATCATCAGCTGAGGTGTCATACAGAAACTACAAGTAAATGTTTTTCAAATGACAGGTACAATATCCAGACACTTTGCTTGTTCTGTGTTCTAAGTCCTTGTTTCCAGCAGCAAAAAAGCCAGTGCAGAGGTGTGATGTGTAATAAGTTCAGGGTGGGTACACACATCACTGTACATTTCCTGTGTCACTGGGAATGGGCTGGGTACACCGGTGGAACTATGTCAACTTGAATTCAGACAGAAAGATTGACCCTCCCAGGTCGGTTTTCACAAGGTTTCTGAAGGTGACATTTCATCTCATGAATTTTCATCAGAAAATACATTTCACTCAGTACAGGTGAAAACTATTGTCTTAAATACATGCAGTGAATATTATCTGAAGTTTGTAAACATTTATCAAGTAAAGGAATGTAAATAAAACTGTGCACTCTATTGCAGAACTCACAATTAACAGCTATAACTCAAACATCAAATATGTAGCTCCCATGAAGGCTGCATATTGCTTGTGGAGAAGTCGATGCAAATAAAGCATGAAACTTAGGAGAAAAATTGAAAACAAAGGGAAAAAAACCCCGTACCAAAATGATGATATCTTTTCATATAGAGGTAACAGAGAAAATTATTAGCTGGACACAAACACAAAGGCTACTCCTACACTAGTGAACTAATTAGTGAGAGTCTGTTTTTTTGGCCACAGTGTCAAAGACCCGTTGCTACATCCTTAGCATTAAGCTCTCTTAGCCACCAAAACCCTCTGCGTACACACCACATTCTGGATTTTTCGGTTGAACAACAGGAGGCAAGAACAAAGCTGCACATTTCTAACATTAGTGTAGGTGATGGCTTTCTGGTGCTTGTCTTTATTCCATAGCAATATTTAATTTGTTGTTATAGAATTAGTGTGAAAGGTTAAATATGTTGGTTGTTATTTATTGAAAATATTGCTTAATGACCGTCAGTGGTGTACTTTATCATAAACTTCAATTCAAACCCATTTTATTTTAAGAAGTGATTAATTCTTATTTTCAGAAATGACCCTAAGGCACTGGGAAACTTAGGTCTGAGTAGCTGCAGGGTGCCTACATAATTTTTTATTCAGAATTTGGGTTTTCTTGAACTTTCTTCTTATTGTATTTGGAAACTCAACTTACTAGGTGTCCCACTGTGCCAGGTACATGGCAAGCTTTATGTAGATATCATAGTCCCCAAAATAGTCACTTACAATAAAAAAAAAAATTTGATATAATTGAAGGCTTAAGCAAACAGAAGGAAAGGAAAATAATAATAATTAAAAAACAAAACACAAAACCTGCTCTGGCCATTGTATAGTGGAAACATACAGGAATTGCATCACTGAAGCTGAACAAAGCACAGAGCTTAGACACAAACCCTTAGCAATCCATGTTTTAAAAAAAATAAAATCCTATGTGTTCTTTAAAAATATAACTTCCTAATTACTTCATAGAAAACTACAATCTGTTGCTGAAATATACAGAATATGAACAAAGAACCAATATTTTCTGAAAGGGGAGAGGAATCCTCTTTTAACATAAGCTTCCTTACTTTTATCCTTTACATCTTCATTTTACAGGCTTGTTCTCTGAAAAAAAATTGCATTCTTTTCGAACACATTCACTTGAGTGTCAGCAGCAAGACACAGTGAAAGAAAATTATCTGTTTGTCTGCCTTGTTCTTCACGTATCATGAAAAGACAAAACCATGTTGAAGAAGCAGGAAAAGGGAGGACATTTTATTACCTTAATATATGATCATACTTTCTGCCATTATGATGGCTGCTTATTTATGTATTTTTTTAATTCTCTTCCACTTTGATAGGAAGACAGGCTATAACATGCCTTTCTTTGGAAAGATGTCCCTTTTTGGATAAATCTTTGCAGTCATCATTATTAATCTATTTTCTTTCCCCTTTCTTAACATCTTCTGCAATTTTTCTCTCTGTTTCATTCATGTTGGCTGGAAATTTCAAGTTCATCACCTTTTCCTTTTAGTAGTTCTTTCAAAATTATTTCTTATTAGTAGATCTAGTAATGTTCTCCTTTACTATGAACCATAAAATCTTTTCTTTTCAAAATAAAAGGATTTTTTATTCCAAATTTGGTGAATGAGATGATTAAATTATCTATTTTATTATTATTTTTTTCTTTTTCTCTTTGCTTTAGGAAATGGAATGTTCTGCAAAATTTAAAGTGTAAATACAACTATTTAAAGAAGTCATACAGCTATTTTAAAAAGTCATCCCTTACATATTTGACATGACCAGCATCATCACACAAAATTTTGGTATTGCAATACTGTCATGGGGAGTTGTCTGCAATGTAAGTGAGCAATTTTAACAGTTAATGCAGTGGATCAGAATATTTTCTCCAGGATGAACAATGATAAAAATCATTTGGGTCAGGCAGTCCCAAAGTGTAATGCATGTTCTTCCCAAAATCTACAAGGACTGAAGAGAGTGGTTATGTAAAAGCTGCTTCTCAGTAGTTTCCCAGTTTAATTTTAAAAATATTTTTACAAATAACTCCATAGCTGCTGGTTAAAAAGAAGTTATTTTATGCTTGTTTCCAATTTGTGCTTATAAGATCACCTTAAATTAGGACATATGCTGGCACTGTAAAGGTGTGTATTTTTTTGCAACTAAACACAACATATTAAAAAAGGAGAAAAAACAGTAGGTTTATCAAAATAATTAGGTGTACAGCAGAAATGTATTGGATTTTAACAGTATCTCAAGGGTGATTCGATTAATTTTTCAATCATGCAAGGCTGAATTTTCAAAGCTTTAACAACAGGAATTCCTTTCACAATAACAGTTCTTTCTCCCTCTTCCTCAAATGAACAGTTTTGCTTAAGAAAACAAGAAGTTCATAAGTCGTAAGTGCAACTGTGTTCTCTCAGTGGTAATGAAAATGTGCAGACGGAGAATCGGTTCAGGCTGTGAGTTAACGCAGACTCCTCAGTCTGTCAGAAGAACTGCAAATCCTATACAGAAGATTTGCAACCGAATTAAATGGATTTTGGCTATGCTCCTGCCCTAGAGGGGTGCTGTGAAGATATCCATGAACTTTCTATTATTCAATAGAAAATACAGAGAAAGATGGAGACTCAGCACCCTGCAAACTATGTGGCATTTCACTGCCCCACTTTTGCTGGAGAGAAAATAGTTATTTTGTACTGATTTCTGTCGAAGTGCCAATATTTTTTTAGTGGTAGTAATATACCATGGTCTCCAGTTCTGACTGTGGAAATACAGGCAACTGGAAAACATCCTACATATCTACACCCTTGGTTTGTCAAGTAATGATTTGGAGAGAGATTAGCGAGCGTGGTATTAGAAAATGCCATTTTTTCTATCATAGCACAATAGGTAAATGATAATGGCACATACTGGTAACAATGTCCTAAAAACCTTTTATGGCTAAGTATACACCATTTCACAAAAATGAGGAATATACAGGATCCTGTTTTTACATACTATTCTTTCCCCTTTCTTCTTTCTTTAGTTTTTGAGAAAATCACCACCTTCTTTAAAAGAGTCTCGTTAATACCATGCTCCTAGTCATAAATGCTTCCATGTAGATTGAAATTCAGTTAGCAAATGTATTTTGGTCCATATGGAATTGGCTTAATTAAGACAGACTAGTATTTTGGACCAAGCTAATTAATAGCTTAGGAATGGATTCAGCTTTAAGGTTTTTAGTAGTCTCTTAAAAATGCAGTCTCTCAGAGGGAGACAGCTGCTCACCATTGACATGTAAGACTAACACGTTCAACTTGAAAATGAACTTGAGTAGTTCCAACTCAGCTTTACCACTGCATGTATTGGAAATATTCTTGTCACCCAAGTATTCCTAGTCCTTCTTCCTCCATCTAATTAGCTCCCAGATCCTAAAACAAAGTTACAGAAGAACTGGTGTTCTCATTGCTGACTGAATTCACGATGGAGTAGAAAAGGGCCAGGAGCAGAGCGGGCTGAAGCATTGTCCTGCCATCTCCCGTGGAACTGCAGCACTGGCACCACCTCCAGGGACTGAATAGGTGAGGTGGATTCTGCTTCCTCCAGGAGAGAAGGAAAGACAAAAGAGGTAACAAATAATGTAAATGGCACATCCATTACTTTTCTTCTTTTACTACTGTTCAGGTTACAAAACCCATCTGGTCTCCTGACTATTACTTGATCATTGCTTCTCACATTTTCCTTCTAACATATCGGTTCTATCCTCCCTTTATTATATTGCATGTATGATCACAGGAACAGGATATGGTGTTTATTTTATACTTCTACACTTCAAATAGCACACCCAAGTGAACTGAGGCCCCTGAATGGAATGTAGATTTACAAAAACTGTTGAACCTTGAATTTGCTTTCTTTAGTTAAAGTCAGCCATTGCAGTACGCTATTTGAATTAGTTATGTAGTCTTCTGGCTTGTGACTTCTGAAATTGTTCTGAATCATCACTCTTTCAAACACAAGAGTTGTACCTGACCTTGCAGCTTCTCATAACCTCGACACCCTGGTCTCTATTGGGAAAACTGCCTTCCCTCTAGTGGAATTCAAGGTTAAATCCTCAGTGGATCAAGCCCTTAGCCAACAAGTGTGATAGTATAAATCGCCTGCAATTATTACCAAATATATGTATTATGTATATATTTCTTGCCTATATAGACAGTGAGTATTTAGAAACAAATCAATCAATCCTTAGAATTTACTACAGCATGTGAATACTTCTGTACCAAATAATTCTGTTCTGACTGACATAGAAATGTTTATTAGAGTAGCCGTATGATATTAATGTCTCTCCTGAGGTGCGTGAATTATGCTAACAATGGTATTTTCTACTAAGAAACATAAAATTAATTAATTTGTTAACACTGTGGTTAACATAGAAAAAGCATTGCTAATACAATACAGGCTTTCATTTCTTCCTTTTTTTCTTTCACGTTATTTGTACCTTCCTTTGGATTATGCAGCACAAAAATTTCCTAATTATTTTTCTCACTGTAGTATATTTTTTTCAGGTTTAGTCCAGGCTTCTTAATACAAGCAATGTTTCTGAAAATGTTATTCTTATCAGTTAATAAAGAAATTATTACCTTAACGTTATGTAGATTCTTCTATGAAATCAAGACTGAAGAAAAATGTTTGAGGAGGTGACAGCTTTTGTATTTTTTATGTTCCCTCAGTCAGAGCACCTGCTGCTGCATAGCTCTGTATGTAAATGGTTTGCCTGAAAAATGGTGGTGGTGTTTTTCTTGGTATTTTATTTCACTTGGAATTAATCATGCCTCTGCTTTCAGATTTACCAAGATTAAAAGTACATCTAAATTAATGTCAAATTTAGATACCTATTATAATGTCAGTAGCTTGCAATCTATTATATTAATGTCAAATATATCTAGTAAAGTAGGAAGATGAATCCCTAGGAATAGGGATTTTTGGTGATCCAACTCTTTTTTCTTCTTTGCTGTAACTTCCTGTATGACAATAAACAAACTCCTGCTAGTCCACGTTCTCTGAAACATGTAAGTGCCCAATTCCCATTGAAATCAGTTAGTTATATACAGCTAAGCTTATTTAAAAACTCAGTTTCCTATGTGTAGCATAGGTTATTCAGACAGGAGATATCTTGAGATTTCTTAATCTATGTGTCCTTGCAGCAATGAAGGTCAACAAGTTCCTGGGCTGCATAGGTAGGAATGCTACCAGATGGTCAAGGGAGGTCACCCTTCTGCTCTACTAAGCACTGCTGAGACACATTTGAATAGTCAGTGTGTATATATACCTGTTTGGATGGTACATAGAATAAACTCTTGGTTTCCCAGAGAGTTGGTAGATGCCCCATCCCTGGAAATACTCAAGGTCAGGTTGGACAGGGCACTGAGCAACCTGATCTAGCTGAAGATGTCCCTGCCTGGGGGTTGGACTAAATGATGTTTAAAGGTCCCTTCCAACCCAAACTATTCTATGATTCTATAAATACAAGCTAGACTCTTCTCAGCGGTAGCCAATGAAAGGACAAGAGGCAATGGTGACAAACTAAGATACAGGAAATTTCATTTAAACCTCAGAAAAACCATTTTATTGTGATTTACAAATTTTCAGACACTGGTACAGGATTCCCAGAAAGGCTGTGAAGTCTTAATTCTTGGAGATATTAAAAATCCATCTGGACATAGTCCTGATAAACCTGCTGTAGCTGACCCCACCCTAAGCTGGGAGCTGGAACTAGACGATGCCCAGAGGTGCCTTCCCACCTCAGCCATTCTGTGATTTTGTGATTCTGGAGTGAAACTCTTCCCGAGTTTGAGTTAGTTGAGGAGAAAGGGAAGTAAAGAACAAAAATTTTCTATAAAAGCATACCTCATAAGCAGAATTAATTTAAAATATAAGATACACACTTCTCTGAGTGTGCAGTCAAACTGTTCAACATGATTTGATACCTGGAAAAGGTGTGAGACCTTGACATTCATTTAAAAATCTGGGGATAGCTTTTTGCTCATTCTCATGTCCTCTTGTTCTCTCAAAATGTTGTCATGCATAATTCTGAAGATGTTATACATATTGTATAAAATTTTCTGTCTAATTAATAAACTGGACTTATATACAAAATAGAAACAGTGGAACAGGAATTACATATGTATCGCTGAGAAAAGGCTGAGAATAACATGAAGGTGGTTTAGGGCTCCTCAGATTTTCCTAAAGTGTTAGATCACATCTGGATGATTACATCTGAATCTGCTAGATTTAGCAGATTAAAAATTATCTCCTTTGAAGTGAGAGAGGTTTGATGTTCATGCAGAGAGAATATAATGATTGATTTAACTTTAAAACAGGTATTAGGCAGGACTGTGTATCATTATCAGCTCCTTTTACTTGTTACCTAGAAAAAAAAGAAAAAAAAAAGATCATCTCTCAAAATACAAGAGTTATTGGTAGAAAATTAGAAAATATGTATGCTCAGAGACAAAAAAATCAGTCAGCACAGTGTTGTTTATGATGTAGAGCAATTGTGTAATTTCAGAAAAACTAAAAAATTTTAGGAGGAGTAGGAGGGGAAGCACTACATTTTTGCTGAGAGCTAGCAAAAAGAATGATGACACTTAAGTCTACTGAGACGATAAAATTATTGTTATGTAAATATGAAGATGATTTGGAATGTACTGAACCCTTAAAGCCGGTGAATACTACCTTTTAAAGGGTTTTTAAATAGATCTCGGGAAGTCTATATAGGCCTGGAATTACAACTGCCACTTAAATGAAGCTCAGTCCCATTTCGAAAAGCAAAGGTATTAGCATAAAGTGTGAAATGAAACAGCTGCAGGTATTGGTCTTCAGCATCTTTATGCTTTTGAGACATGAATGTCGAAGGAAACAGGATGTTAAAAAGATTCTTGCCAAACTGAATTGTTACAGATGATCGCTGTGAGTCAGCTATGCCTTTTTTATGACTAAAAAGCACAGCAGAATGTTTTCCGGGGATATAAGACATCATTTGGGTTGATTTATACCACCAAGATGATCAGGCAAAGAAAATCCAGGTTTGTGAGACTTATATGGGCAAGATACAATAACCACAGTTAGTCTCATAGCAAGACTGACGTCAATCTGGTTGTAAGGACATGGCAGGTAGTACAGGTTTGTGAACATGGATTCGTAATATAAATGAAGCATGTACTTCAATAGGAAATGCTAATTGGCTAAGACAAAAAACTGTGCCGGGCACCATGCTAACAATCAGGCAGCAGTGTACAGTTTAATTTACTAACATAGATACAGGCAGAGGTTCCAGCCTCTGTTCTGGTGATAACTAAAGATGTCCTGACTTCGAAGCATTCTGGTCTGTGCTACACATACATAGGTACAGTTAGCCCAGAGCTGTGACTCTGGTGCTGCTCCGCATCTGCTAAAACATGCTCTCTCTTCTTTCTCCCTGGTATCATACCATCTCTCTTGTTTTCATCCCACAAAGCCCTCTTCTCAGGGGTCGAAAATATCCAGCCTGTTGCTTGTTATGCAGTATGCTTGCTGGATCCCTTCTTCTGGACTCTTAACAGATCACAGCTCTATAAAAGAGCTTAAACTGGTTAAGACAACACAGAGTTGTAGCCCAGTTGTAAAGAATTGGTCTTTGTAAACACCTGCCTCCTTCTGCTCCCCATTCACTGCAGAACATAGCTAAAATGATTTTTTATTCAAGAAGATCTTCTTTTTAGTATATCTTAGAGCTTCTGTCTCCTTTCCACACTAAACTACACATCCACTGTATCAGGGAGCATAGGAAATTGGGTGATCCAAGATAATCCAAGACAGAACTGGTGACCAACTGCCATTCTCCTTCATCTACATCCACTCTCAGGAGAGGAAGGTGTTACCAAGAACAGTATTCATAGCCACTTTAGCAGCTGGATATTCTTTCTTTATCCTTCCCTTCTGTCTGTGCAAAATATTTGCCTGCTTTTCTCTTACTTTGATCTAGTGAGGGCTGGCGTTTAAGTGAGGTTATTAAACATTTTTGTATGGCAGATTTGTTTTTATTGATTTACAGTCTTTTCAGATAAAAAAAAAAAAAAGACTAATCAAAAGCAATTTCCCCAGGCCCACCCCAAATGATGTTAATTCTTAATTCTTTACCATTGGAAATTTCAGTTTTAGCAGTTAAAGAAGTCTGAAATGTTGCTTTTGGGAGGGGAGGAGTTGGAGGGAATTTTCTTTACTTTTTAAGTTTAAAAAATAGTTCTGTTTCTTTTTTTCTCCTAAAGAAAAGCATATTGCTTCGCTTGCTATAAGCAATTCATATGTTTTGTTCAGTTAGAATTTATATTCCCACATATAATCCTGGAGTCCTGGAGTTAGCAGTGTCCTAACCAGTGGCTAAACCATAACACTTGCATTACACCCATGAAAATCTTGCCAAGCTAGACTGAATTATCAATATAGGCATACTGCAGCTTAACTTTGCTCGGTAACCCGGACCAAGGGTGCTAAAAGATGGCCACTAGCAGTCTCACAGAATTTGCTGCACTGAACTAAAACACTGAACTAAAGCTGCAGTGAACCCTTCTGCCTCCACAAAATGGAACAAATCACAATTTCTGAGCTGCATTGTCTTTTTAGTAAGCGGTGTATAAAAATGGACTAAAGGAGAGATTAGACAGGGAGGTAGTAGTATTGCATGCAGTTACCATATTCCTAAGAGTAATTACCGTTAGTTACTTCAGTTACTCCAGCCACAATTTACTTCCTAATGCTTAAATTTTTAATATGTGCTCTGTATTTCTAATTTAGAAAGAGAAAAGCAAGAAAAGTTCCAACCTTTTAATTAACCGCCCCCAACAACCCACTGCATTTCCTAATCACCCACCATTTATGCCAAAATTAAGTCCCAAATGAATTTTTTATGGTAATATCATAAATGATATGCCGGGAAAGCTTTGTCATGGACAAACTCACATGGGATCAAATCCATAAAAAAGAAGAATGTAAGAACTCCAGCTATGACAAGGTCATTCTCTTAATGGAAGAGTAGACTAGATGTGTTGAAGAAGATAAAAAAACCAATATCAATTTCTTAATGTTGTTATGTCATAATTAAGAATAGCAGGAGCAGTGGGATTTAACACTAATGGGATTTACTATTAATGGACTTAATCCATTAAAACTCAGAGTGCTAAGAGTTCTGCTAGCATCACTTTATGGTCCAGATTTTCACAGGTATTTGTGAGATCTCATTGTGAGATTTTGGGATGCTTCTAATCTCTAATTTAGTGCCTTAAGCATTTTTGCAAATCCAGTCTCTTTTGCTTTGGCTTTTCCTACAGAATCGTCGTATGGGCTTCAGATGTCTCCTCTAAATAAGTACGCAGGCAAAGCAAGCTCTAGGCATGACGTTGGAGCTCACAACAGTGATAGTTCAGCTGAGCCATTGGTTCAGTGAGCAAAAGCTACAGCCTAGCAGAGTTTTTAAGTGTATGATGAGAAGTATATATCTTTGTTGCACTCTTGTCTCCTAGGAGGGAATAATCTTCTAGATTTCTTAACTGAAAGTGGATTCTTTTTCTTTTGTTCACTTCTTAGTTAGTCTGTTTCTTCTAGATTTTGTTTATATTAATAAATTGTACCTGACTCCTTTTTGCCCTACTTAGGCATAGTTGGTAATGTTCCTTTGTTTTAAATGTTAGACATAGATTTTTCTTTTCTCATCTTATTACTTATCATTCATATTTAATGCTGCACACAGAATTATCTTTTAGACTCTTTTTACCTTTTGATTTCTTATATTTAATGACACACCCAATTGTTTGATATCCTTTTTTTCCCTAGGAACCTGTCACTGCTCTCTATTTAGCTGCTTTGAACTAGCTTTCATCTTTCAGTGTTTGTATCATCTAAGTCCTCATGTATCATACCACATTGTTCCTCATTATTTAGTGCTTCTGACTATAATGCCATTCTCTTCAAACTAGTGCTACTTTTTTCTTTGTTTCCTGCTCTTTGTTTTTAATTTTCCAAGTCAGATTTACGCTTATTACATGACTCCCACACCTTAGGTATTGTCATTAGCCTCAGATGTGAGACTTTATCAAAAGGGGTTTCAGAAGCTTGTCTGAAGTGTCTTACTTACAGTAGCTTGTTTGTCGTCTGCGACTGAGGAGAATTACTGAATGACAGAAGGTTCCTCTCCCTGGAAGCTAAGTGCCCAACCCTCCAACTCCTTTGTTTGAATGTAGGTCTCCAACATGGCAGTCTACAATAAGAGCACTTGACAAAAGGATTGATTTTACATCCAGCACTGGAAGAATGCATATAATTTCCATGTATTACATGGTGTATATACTACATAATTTGAAACATTTTTTTCTAGCTACATTCAATAGCTTGTTTGAAGCCTCTGCTGTCTATATTGAATGTGATTTCTATTATAAAAAATAGCATTAACTTTAGAGTTAAACTCTCAACATTGGCAGTCATTACGACAGAATTTTACCAGATATTATGAATTGTTTGCCTGCCAACCAAAATCCAAATCTGAAGTGCAATGAAGTCTATGGAGAGAGCCTTAATGGAAATGGATGAGTTTATCCTGTAGATGCTTCAGTAAAGAACTTTGCTTAATCTGCATTTACATTTAAAAATACTTTAAACCCTGATGATTCATAAGGAAAAGACTCAGTACATAAGGAAACTATGTAATCCCTCAAGAAAGTCAGTGCTATTATTTTGAGCCTGAATTTTTGGGTAACAGTCTTCATTCTGTTCTCAAGAAAAGTATTTCATCATTGATGAATGACAAAAGCGGAATACAGGAAAATCTCTCATATGAGTAGAGTTGGGAAAAAATCTGGAACTTCTATGATTGGAAAGAGGTAAGTAACAGTTGATATGGTATACAACATAAAAAAAATCCAAGAAGTAAAAAACAGATGATCAGGAACAACTGTTCCCCATGCCCTATCCTTCACAAATAGGAGACATTTATTTAAATCAGAAGGCAGTAGATTCAAATTGGACTCTAAAACTCACTGTGACCACATGTCTGTGGCCAGAAAAATGCTGGAAAAAAATCTCATACCTTGGTACTCTAAGGCTATATTGAACAACAGAGATCAAGTCAGGACTTTTGGGAAACAATGGTCAGAAGGCATTTATTCCACCTCTATCTTCAACACCTTTCTCTAATGCATCTGTTGCTTGCTGTCACCTGAGACTATGTGTATCACTGATAACTTGAATGACACCTTCCGTTGGTGTTCACTGCAAATTGTTTTAATAGGAAATAAATTAAATCCATTAGAACTACTGTCTTCACAGCAGACTTTTAATTCAAAGAAGCTTTGTATCAAGACATAATCAAACTTCTAGCCCTGAGGCTTCACAATCATGTTAGACTGATCAAAGGGGGAAATTTTTTGTTATGTTTAATCTAATCTAATTGAGGACTGCTACTAACACAGGTGGTTTTACTCTCCTTCTTGTCATGCATCCTCAGATGATCCTGCCCTTCTTAATTCTTCATGTCTGTTTGTTTGTATCACCTTTCTGATGTATCTCATTCTGCAGCTACTTACATGTTATATGTGGTACCAAGCAAGCACTAGGAAAAATATGCGTAGAAGGTCATGATGGCCCATTTTTGAATCAGATTATGCTTCGTGAAAGATGTACACTCAGGTCAATATTTCTTCTCATATCTATATGCATGTTTCCCTTCCAGTTTTTGACAGCTAGAGTAGTCATATAGCTCGGCAGATTTTTTTTTTTTTCTATATGATTCATATCATAGCTCAAAATAAGTAAAGTTAATGCGAAGGAATAGCAAGGAAGCCCTGGTGAGCAGGTGAAGGTAATTATGGACAGAATTACCCTTTCTAATGGCTGCCTGGTTTAGGTTGGTTTAAGCTGGCTGTGGAGCTATTGAAAAATGCCAAATTCAGGTTCCTCTAATGAGTGTATTTCACACAACCTTTGAAAACACAGTGAAATAGGTCATATAGAAATCATAGTCTTGTATTAAAAAAATCTTTCTGTCCTAGAGAGTTCAATATTAGCTCTGTTTCTGATCTGAGAGTCTTGGACTTGAGGCTATATCCAGGATAAACAATATAGTGAATTGTACCCAGAAATAAAAAAGTAACTGCTGCAGGGCAGACAGCAAGTATTAAATATGTTCCTTGCAATGATTCAGCTGACTCCAAAGATGAATTACTCCATTTAACACTAGACTAAGTTACCCTTGCCAGGTGTTTGTCTAACATAGCAGGATAACCTGTTTGGGCAGTGTTTGGGCTGCATGGATGTGGGTTCCTGCTTTCAGCTCAACATTGGAGAATGTTCGAACTATACATGACAGTAAGACAGAGACATTGAAAGAGTGAGAGAGAAAAAAACATATATGCCATTCTGAGGTCTAAATGTATCTTGCAGAACTCTGTGACAGTGAGATGTATTGACAGAGGTCAGTTAAATTTACTCGGTAAAAAATACAACACCAACAGAGTTGTTCGGACTGTGTCTTTGCTCATCAGTATCATTTCTGTCCTATAGGTACTGAATAGAAGTCCATTTTCTGGAAATCCCATCCCTGCCTTGCTAGAGTGAAATGTCTCTCCTTTTTAGAAACTTTTAGCCAAGACACCAAAATGACTTTGAATGTTGATTATGCTACAAACTTAAGTGTTGCTGCATTCTTGTTTCACTGTTAAAAAACAAAACCAACCAACCAAAACAAACAAACAAAATAGGAGAGAGGGAGAAAAACTGCAAAAGAATTTGTTAATGGAGCTCTTGGATAGGAAGAATAAAATGTGAGTCTTTGTCATTCTCCAAATTTAAAGGAGTAAATCTACGAAGGGATCATCCCAGCCAACTCCATAGAGAAATCACCGAAGCCAAAAGTGGTTTTAGCCATATTTACTGATGGACCAATTAAAACATTTTTATGAACTTTGTCTTTATCCAACATTATCAGAAATTTCCCAGATTGTGTTGAAACTGGATGGTCTACTAAAGAAAGGTGTCTATAAAGTCTATGAGTATGAAATTGCTTAAACAGGACGTCACTGGGCAAGGCAGGGTAGCATTTGAACATGAATTGATGTAAGTGTTAGTTTCAAGAGATTTTTTTCTGCTTTTATGGCCTTGTCATCACTTGTTTAGAGGTTTTTAAAATCTACACTGCTGAAGGGCTACACCTATCAGTAACGGAGTTAGGTTTTTATCAGTTATTGGGTATTCTCCTCGACTGGTTAGATGTAGCCAGGACTACCTAAAGGTGGTATAAGCATCAACACAAATTCTTTAGAGTTCATTTCCATTGGTCTTGCTCAATGGTTACTTGGAAACAGATGCAGGAGTTCATTATTTTCTTCTCAGCTATCTACCAGTATACATGCCCACACTCATGGAAAATTTTCTAAATAGGACCTTTCTTTCCTACTTATCACTTTGCTGAAGGGGTGGATACAATCTGCTTTAGCAATATGCATCCACATTACATAAATCAAACCATGGCCATATTAATAGTCATCTCATTTTTTCCCTCTCTTTTCTGCATATATATGTGTATTACATATGTTACACAAACCTATACATTCATGTGTTACATACACTCATACCCACATAATAGGTATAAATGTATTTAAATCATTTACTTTGGTGATGTAGACATAACAGATACGTACAAACAAAAAATATATTTATAATTGTATATCACCAACATACTTAACTGAGTAAGCTTTCATGAATTAAAATTTACTAAAACCGCCTTTGAATAGAGTTTTTAATCAAAAGATTCTTTCCCAGATACTAGGCAGATGAGTTGCTTGGTAATTCATTGGACCTGTAATAGGTTCAAATCCCACACTGTGGTAAAGTTTCATTAATTTGTTTCTGCTTATATTGAGCTCAAGTACCTGAAGTTCTTGTAACATAATGGCACACTGACAGGGAAGGGACAGTGCAGGAAGAAAAGGAAATTACATGATTATTTTTAGGAAGTTTCATCATTCCCATTGGAGCTGAAGCACATTATAATTGTACTCAAATGCACATAACAATGTAATTCATTTTTCAGAGCATTAATAACCTGAAAGTATCAATAAGCCTCATAGTAGCAGGTTAAAAATCATTGCACTTCTTATCATCAAATGAAAATTGCATCAACTTTCAGCAGATACACTATTTCTTTGATGCTTCGTGCCTATTACACAGTTCGTATTGTGTTACATACAGTAACAACACAACATGACTCTTCAAACTGGATAAGCCTCACATTTGAAATATTGACTGGGGGAATAATACAGGGTGACATGGATGGAATGAAGGATTTTGATTCTGTCTGATTTTGAACTCCTTTACATTTTTGGCTATAAGTCAAATCCTAAAGATACAATTATATTTGCTCATCATCACTGGTTTGAAAGTTTAAAGGAAATTTGTGCATGCATAAACTGTTCATTTAATGTGAAGGAAAGGATTAATTGTATTTTGCATTTCTCAATCAATCTGAAAATTGGTGCTATTAATGATGCTGACAGGCAGGGGCCAGGAACTTGCGTCTATAAAGCGTTTTCATACTGCAGGCATTCTCTCCCCTGAAGGTTTCTTTAGGAATCTTTTATAGGAGCTGATAATGCATCAAATGTCTGAAGTGTTCAAATACCATACTGAGAAGAGCAGTTCAGTGCCCTGATAGACATTTTGAATTGTAAAGCCTTTATCAACATCTCTCACTGCTACTTAAGACCATCTTAATTCCACAACATTTTATTGCACTATTCTGAAGCAATAGAATCTAACTTTGATATTTGTATATTTACAGCTGTGATCAAATTGCTTTCTTGTATGATCAAATTGACACACAGAAGGGAAGAAAAACCCATAAACAAAATAAAACAAGTTTCAAAGTTATAATTCAACTTAAGTATACCATCTCTAAAACATTCTCGTTTTATTATGTTACCTCAGATATTAACTACATTATAACTTAGGTTAAAATTGAATCCATATAACATTGCTTTTGCTTTATTTCTATATATGTTTTTCCTGTATATAGGTATTGAATAAAACTGTTTATAAAACCCTACCACCTATAAAACTTGGAGGGAAGCAGAGGATGATCCACGTAGCTAGTGATTCCCTTTGGCTGGGTCTGAGTGGAATTTTCTTAGTGTCCAAATATTAAACATTGATTTTTTTTTCTCACTTCTTGTTTGAGTTCCAGTAAATTAAAGTTTACTGTGTAGTCTCCGACATTGGACTTCTACACTATCTGTTCCATAGTTTATAATCGTTCTTCAGGCAGATGGACTGTTGCTAACAGTTTTGAGTATGACACTTTGCTTTTTAAATGTATTTCATACTTTTTTTTTTTTTTGAGAAAGAAGGTAAAACTTTTAGTGGTTGATAATAAATCCAGAGCATACAGAAAAATTTGTAGAACACGCAATCACGAAAAAGAACGCATCTTTTAAATGTTTTAATGTTATATACATGAAGTAATTAACATGGCCAAATTTTTTAAATAGACTTACTAATATAACATCAGAAACAGAACTATTAAATGTAATCTTTGAGAATTCAGGGGTAGCCTGGGTCATTTATGGAATTAGTTTTTACAAGTCTCTTAAGTGAGTACTAGGTATGAGATCAGAGGATTACTTCAATAAATCCTTCAGCACCTTGAGGAAAATAGCAGACAGCAAAAGTTCATAAGCAAGAAATCATGTTAAATTAACCTGTTATCAAAGAAAATTCATCAATTTGCTACAGAAGGTTGGATTAATGCAGTGGACTTAACAGGTACTGCTTAATTCCTCTGACTTCAGTAAAGTTGTAACCTATTAAATCAAGAGTGAATCTGAAATATTTTTCAAGAAATCACAAGAAATGTGGTATGTATAGCAGTGAGTAGAATGAGAGTTTGAAATAAAAATAAAAGTAATAATAACAATTAATGGCATTATCTCTGTTTAGGATTGATGTCTGATTAGATTTTTGTGCTTTGGACAGTAGTGTTACCAATGATCTATAAGACCCAATGCTGTTTAAATTTTGTTTAACATCTTCATGAACACACCAGGAGATAACAAAAGTAGAGCTGAGTAAATTATGTAAGGTATAGTATCTTTCCTTCTGAGGAACATAACTTTGAATATAATCATCCAGATAGCATACAGAACATTTTTTATTTGTTTCTGTCACACTGCAGGAAACAGATTCTTCTCTCTGTTATACCAGATTTGAGTAGGGAAAGATGTGAAACAGCATTTTCTCTCGTGGTAGCTTCTGACTAAATTTCTTGCATGACTGAAAGGAAGGAGAGATTTAAAATACAGTCATTGAGTGAAGAACTTCAAGTACTGAGTTCTGAAAAAAAGACTGAAAGACTTAAATATACATCATCTTGGCCAAATACAAGCTAGAAGGGTTTATAATGTGTTTATAATGTCAGTGAATATTTGAGGGAGCAATACCAAGCAGGATCATATAAAAAGAGGATGGAGAAATCTTATTGAAAATTACTGATCAAATCAATAAAATAATAAAATAATTTCCTCAGATAAGTTTGTCAAACTAAAGCCAAATGTAGAGAAAAGCTCCTAAATATAACATGGACACTGATTCTGTGCTGTCAGAGAGTTGGACTAATAACACAGTGTCTTTTTCTCAGTTTTAGATTTCATGATTCTGTGATCCTTTATAACCTAAGAGGCATTGGGCTAAATATCTTCCTCCTGAGACTACTTGAAAGATTAAATCGAGGGTACTGGAAATTCCTCAAAGAGTCTGGAAAATTTACTGCTATTGGTATAACTTATCACAGTGAAAAGACTAAACAGTGATTAGCAATGATTCTGGCTCATAAAGTTTATTTCACATATCCATTTATATATGTATATTATTATTCCTGCATATTTCACTTATTGTGTCTATCATCTCTATAATCAGAAAGATGCTCCAAAACTGGAAGCTGGGAGGCGTTTCAATTTCTTCTGTGATTGCCAAATTCCAAATAAACTTTGGAGATTTGGGCTCTGTGCCTCTGTTTCAGTTGCAAAGGCATTGGGATTATAGGAGTTGAATGCTAAGATCTTTCCTATTCCAGTTTATTTTTCTGAATAGGAGAATTCAAGAGGCCAACCTTATGTCTGTATGTATCCATTCATTCATCATTTTACCAGATGTCTTCTGAAGAACGAGTTATACTTGTTGTCTTGAAGGTATCCTTATCAGCGAACTTTATCAGATGAGCTAAAAAACTAAAACAGTAATAATGTTATCACAAGGCCAGTCAAAAACAATGTAAAAATATAGTGTGTGTTCTTAGCTTCATTATTTCCATTGCTTTCAGATACCTCTATATTCTTCTATGTATATTCACCTCCTAACAAAAGGGGACAGAATATTTCATCTATAAAGAAATAACTTGATTCAGGAATCCGTTCAAAAAAACTGTGCATCTACTTCTAGTGGTCCAAAGTAATAAATAAACACATAGATGTATCATTTCGATTGAAGGTAGTGGTTTTGAAATTGAAGCAGTCAAGGATCATCAGCTACCAGGCTAAATCTGTGCAAATATTCCATTCTGTATTGAGGATGCACTCACATCATCCCAACTTAGTTCTTCATTACAAGCATGAAGTAATACCGCTGTCCACGGGTGCTAAGCTTTCAAAGTAACGAAGTACCACATCAGGAGAAAACTGATGTGAATAAGAGCACTCCACTGATCAGAAGACTAATGCAAGTGAGTTTCAATGTCTCTAGCTTCATTAGTGATGCACTTCTTAGCTGTGGCCAGAGAGGCTGACACTTGTGTAATGAACTGATCTTCAGCCATGTGTTCGCATGTTGGTGTCTGTCTGCTGACTAATCAGTACTCAGCAGAGGTCATCAACTACTCAGATTAATTTCCATATTTGGTAACAGTCACATTGTTAACACAGCACAACTAATACCCAAACAAGGCAAACTCACACAACTGTTTGCATGGCTTTAGTGGTCTTTTGTCAGGTAGCAGAATGCCAATGTCAGAGCAACAGTTTACACTGCTCCCTGGAGTGACTTTCAGTGTCACTCATCACATATCCCCCTTCACCTTCTGAAAGTTCGGAATCTGGTTCGAATTAGTCTATCTAGGCTTCCTTTTCGATAATCAGTGAAAGAGTTGCTTCTCAGAAATAATTCATCAACAATAGTGTAAGAATCTCTGAAAAAATGAGTTGCCCTTTGGGAGATACTTTCTTTCTGTTGACTAAAGAGCAAGAAAGTCTAGATAACTTAGAGCTGAGGCTACTCACCCAGACTTTTAGAGGTCTGTGTTACTTGAGATATGACTGCAAGGTCAAGAGCAATGACATCAGTATAAAACTGAACCAATAATAAAAATTGTAGACTCTAATGACTCCTGGACTAGCGAGTACCTGTCTTCAGTGTTTGTCATTGGAAATTTGTCGGGTCTTAGGGAATGATGTGGCTATGCACTTTTACAAGTTAAGGATCCCATCATTTCTGGTATGATGCTATTCATCAGGCATACTTTGCAGTTTGTATAGGAATCACTATGAAGTTGTACAACAAACTGTTTTTTAGGCAACAGGTTATCTGCTGTAAGAGTGTGACACCCTTTGGCTTTATTTTCCTATCCCAAACTAAATCTGTCTACCTGTTTAGAAACTTTTACACTGCTAACACATGTGAACAGAATATGTTAATTACAGATAGTAAAAGAGTGATGGACAGATCAATGTAAGAATATTTTAATCATGTTTCCTCATACCTGACTCCATAAATGAGTCAAGTCATTGGATCAAATTCATAATTGTTAATTAAGCCAAACATTTGATTTTTCCTTTAAGTGTGCAAACACAGGGTTTCATCTGCTGCACAATGCTGTGATAAAACCTTTGTACATTGGTAAAGGCCCCGAAGGCTGTATGGGTAACAGCATGAGAATAGAAAGCACTTACCCTGCTCCATAAGGTATGTCTGACTAACTGGTAAAGGAAGAAAGAAGGATACTCGTGTTCCCTTATTACAGTGACATTCTTTCAGCTTTCATGACCAAGGTGACATGATCCATGTGATTAAAGTGAATTTGTGTAACTAATCATATTGATTCCATAAATAAAATAAAAATAAAGATAAAATAAAATAAAGAAATAAAGCAGAAATAAGAATAGCTACCAGAACTCAGGAAAAAAAAAAAAACAAAACAACTTGATTTGATGGCATGATATATAAAGCTTAGGAGGAGAGCATAGCCCAGTACAGACACTGAAATAAAAAAAAGAAGTTACAGACCCACTTCTTAGGAGAGAATAGGTCATTCTTCTTCAAAATAGCCCTGGTAGTGTGCTCCAACAGAAAAGAGACCTCTGCATTTTCAGTATAACTGTTGAATCAGATGAATTTGCTGCATCCAACTACAACATCATTCTTCTGCCTGTTCTAACCTTAGACTATAGGGAAGACCCCAATGTGCACTTTTATGACCAGGGTCTAAATACAACAGAATTGATCTTTAATCATGTTAAATGTGATATGTGAAAGAGCCTAATGTGTAACATGGAGAAAGACTAATTTGGAAATTTCGATGGCTACAGGAAAAGACTAGGCTCAGAGCAAACCATAAACTCTGCAGAAGAATACAGAGTGATATGCTGCAAAACATCAGATACCATATTGAGCATGTACAGTATAATGAGAGGAATTAGGTCAGGAGAAGGGGGGCAGGTAATTAATTTTTTATCTCAGTGCAGAATTGGTGAGACCATATTTGAGTGGTTTACACTGTTTTGGGCTCCATAATACAAAAAAGAATTTGCTGAATTGGAAAGAATCCAAAAAAGAGGATAACAAAAATGATAAAAAAAGTTTATTAAGTAAAGAGAATTTGCAAAGCCTGGGGAAAGTAAGACTAAGGCACAACATGAAAGCTAATTCTGAATACCTGCAGGGGATTAAAAAAAAAGGTGACTGGGGGTGGAGAAGGGAGAGAAAATGTATTTCAGCAATCAGTTCAGGTACAAGAAAAATAATTACCTCAAATTAACTTTGTGAAAAGGGAAAAAACGGTGCCTGTGTGCAGCTTGCAGTTAGTCTCACCCAAGTCAGTTCATTGACTTTCTGAGTAGGGAAACCTGAGGTCTATATGGTATAAAAAGATGTGTTCATAAACCAGTTATTTTTCAGCGGTTAAGGAAGTATTTGTCACTGTGAGTAAGGGCACAGTTTTCTCCTTTTTCTGGAACTCTGACTATGGACTAAAAAAATCTGTTGCTTTTTCTTTCTTTCTTTCTTTTTCTTTTTCCTTATAAGAAACACTTGACTGTTAACACTGAAATTGTTGATAAAACCTTGCTGAAAACCAAGGTTTTCAGATGTATGCCTAATATCTGAGCAGACAAATAAATATGAATAAAAGTATATGGTAATTTGTTCACACATATTTAACCAGGAAGCCAAAGGGTTGATACTAACTTGCATTCATCCCCAGTGTTCTTAATGTTTCCAAATAGTATTTCAGTATCAAACTAGTTAATTAACTATTGAGTCTCCTTTTCCAATATTTAAAAGAAAAAGAAAGCTAAATTCAGGTAGAAACATAACCAAGTCTTTACACTTAAATTTATGCATGTTTCCTGAGTTATATGCCATGCATATCATATGCATATGGGCATAGATTTGTTAGAGAAAGAAACCTAAAAAACAGTGATAGGAGTAAATTTTTAGCTAGGTCCTGAATACATGCTGCGTGTGCCCAAATGCAAAGTTGTGAGAAGAAAAAATGTTCTTTTTTTCCCCATACACTTAAATTATAATTACATTTTCTGCAGTGGTAATGTATGAGACTGCTCAACAAATGTCAAAGCAAGCTGAATCTTCATAAAGCTCTGAGAATCCCTGAAATTCCCTACTCCTTGTGTTAACAAGAATCTAAAACTAGAAAACCATCTTATTAGCTGCACTTGATAGCATGCACATTAACAAAATATTCCCAAAATTATATTAATAAAAGGGCAATTTTTAAAAAATCAGAATTGAGGGGTCTTTGGCTTGGGGTTTTTGTCAGCTTGTCTGTGTTTCACTTTGAATTTATTTTAAAGTGAATTTTGATTTTTTTGCTGTTTAACAGTAGAGAGCTGTGATGAATCATCTCCTCAAGTTTAAACACCTGAAATCACAATAAATAACTCTTAATTTACTGGAAAAGTATACAAATTTAAACACAAAAATACATATTTAAAATACATTGAACCACATGTAACCAGAAAGAGCAAATCATTCTCCCATGAATAAGAATACTTTAGAAGCTGGCTCCCAATCTCCTAAGCAGTGAAAGAATTTTAGCTGTGTGAATTCTCTGGACTACAATGAGAACTGTGTGGCTTAATTCCCAGACAGTACTTCAAAATTTTGAGGGCTAATTATCAATTTCAGTCTTCTGCTTTACGTGTTTAATTATATACAGCAGCTATATGAATACATTGCAGATCTGACAAATGGTGAGAGTAATACACTTTTAGTTGTTAGAAATACGCTGTTGGCACTAAGCAGATAACATTTACAACAATAAAATGAAATATACATTCCAGTTTTAAATTTAGCCATGTTTATCAGGGATGAAAGAATTTCTGTGAAATTCTGTGAAAAGGATGAAAGAACTCCCTGCTCTGGAGTGTACATTTAAATTTCACATCACGTCACCTCCAGCTAATTGTTAAACTGGGTCAGAGAATTCTGATCCATTATGTTAACTCTTCATTGAGAATTTGGTACTTTCCTGAGTCACATACCTAACCTCAGTTCAGGAATGAAGGTACTGATTTATTTGACCAGTTTCAATTCAGTGACCATCATTTTGCAGTAAGAGTATTTGTGTTTGATAAGGACTTCTCCTGGACCTTGTTGTATTTCCCTCTCTTTCCATAATGAAAAAGAAAAAATGAAATCTTGTATCTTTCTAAAATCTATTCCTGAGGAAGAACAATAAAATGTAATTTCTCAGGTTTCCTAGCACTTACAGAAAATTGTCTACGTGAAATGAGTCCAACAGCTTTAAGCCAACAAACACATCTGGATAAACCTTTTCTGTGGTAGCATAAGACTGCCACAGCACAGATAAAAATCTCTGTTCACCCAGAAAAGCCCACAGAATTGTATGCTCTGTGCTGCAGTTGTTCTGTTACTTTCATTTATCATCTCAAGCTGTGTTATTTTGATGGCTTTTCAGTTGCAGGACTACCGGTGCTGATGCAGAGATAATGAAATGCTGAAAGCATCAAACAACAGGGATGTCTGTAACTGGTAATGGGCATCCTTCCTCAGTTTATTAACTCCAGCTGTGCTGTTTGACAGTTTTTGGGAAGAAGTACAGCACAATGTGGGAATACTGAACAGAGAATGAAGAAGCTAGTGTCAAGAAGTAAACTGCATCACACACAAACCCTGCAAGTAGACTTGCAGAATGTGGAAATCATCATCTTTTCAAAACGACAATCTCCATCTTCAGCAGGACATAAAGTGACCAATATCGAGAACTTCAGTGCAAGTCTCAAAGTACAGAACTTCTATCACGGTGCAGTTGTTTTCTGCTACGAAATACGTTGCCAACACCTTGCATATAGTTAGTAAAGAAGATACATGGCAGTATTTAATCTTTGCTAATAATAAGATTAGCTGGGATTTAAGATTAGATCTGTAAATGATAACATTGCTCCTGAGGAACTCAGCAAATTACTTGGGATTCACTGCTATTAAAACTGTCCAGAATAACATGCAGAGCTTATTGTATAGAGCACCAAGTACTGAGAAGGAATGTTGAGGAGAAAATAGATGTGACCTAATGTTGCAGACCTTGCTTCTTATTGGTGGTTATCCTTGGGTTTTAGGGTTTTTAAGTGTCTGAAAGTGAATATGCTAGGAAGCTTTGGAAAACCTGTGAAGGCTTTTTATTGATGTACACTAAGTGTGAGTATTTCACAGTGTGTTTTCAAAAGTGTATGTTGACCTAGACATGCCACAAAGGACTGTTCTGTGTGACCTCTTATGAACAGGCCTCACAAGTACCTACGGGTGTGGATGGAGAAGTACTTACCAGAAAATAACAGGCCAAAGAGAGCAAAAGTATTTGCTGAGAGGTATAGTTTGAATGTCTCACCAGAACTGATAAGAGCCTAGTGGCTCTGCTGGATCTGCAAGAACTGTGAAACTCGGGACACTAAGTGGCTGTCCAAGGCCACTAGCACACACTTGCATCAACAACAGGTTATATGCCTCAGTCCATATCCAATCCTACAAGATTATACATACATCTGAAAGGAAGGACCTCTGAGGGACTTTATCACTACCTACCAAGGAGTCATTGGCAAGTCAGTTTGACTCTCCTCTTGGTAAAGAGCTGAGTTTGATTTTCCAGTTGTTAATGCATATGTATGAGTTTGTGTGAGGAAATAATTGAATGAACCATGTCAATACTTAAATGCTGTTAATAATGAAAGCTTAATTATTAAATAGGTGTTCTAATAAATTGGTTGTGATTGGTGTCTCTCCTGAGTCAGTCTCCTACCACAAAGATTTACAGCATTCAAACCCTGTGGTAAGCAGCCAGTGCAGGTAGCTGAAGTCTCCCACTAGTTCCAGTGGGTGCAGGTATAGCACACAGCACTCTTCAGGAAGTGTTCTTCTTTCCACAGGCTGGTATTTATATCCAGTACAAAGGCTCCAAACAACTGCTAAAAATGTCCTGTTGTTAACAAAGGGTACCACGTACCTGTTGTCTTAATGGGAAGTTGGTGGTAGTGGTGTGGAGGGCAAGGGGAAGGAAGAAATCAAAACTACTGTGAATGCATGAACAAATGAATGTTTGGTTTTTTTTTTTTTGGTAATTGATCATTTATATAAACTGTTACAACAGCATAAAATAGGGTAAGATTACAGTATTGCTGCTGTTACCTACCTCTCTTACCTGAAGGTGCTTTGATGTTAAGGGCAATGTAAATGATAGGCTGAAATCTGCAGTTATCACAGTATAAGGCTGCTTTCACTCATACCCTGAGGTTTTCTGTCACCAGCTCTCCCTACCAGCAACTTTGTGGACCAACATTTCATTTTCAAGTCAGAGGCTTGAAATCTTTTGTCAAAAAAAAAGAGAGGTGCCCAACAGCCTGGTTGTAAACCTAAGGCACGGGTACAGGTGAAGGTTAGAAGAGAGGAAATAATGTTCAGGAAAGCATTCAAAAGGCATTGCCAAGCCTGCTAGCAAGGTGTGAAATAGCACAGCTTAGTAAAACATGCAGTTTGGCTATGCCATAGCTGAAGTGGAGGTTCAAAATAGGATCTGTTGGCTGTTTTTAGATGTCTTTTGATTACAGGCTAATGAATGTCTCTATAAAATGGTATGTGTGTGTATGTATATATAAAATATCAGCATGTCTATATAACTGTCGTGGTTTAGCCCCAGCCAGCAAGTAAGCCCCACGCAGCCGCTCGCTCACTCCCCCATGGTGGGACGGGGGAGAGAATTGGAAGAGTAAAAGTGAGGAAAGTCATGGTTTGAGATAAAGACGGTTTAACAGGTAAAGCAAAAGCCGCACACGCAAGCAAAGCAAAACAAGGAATTTATTCAACACTCCCCACGGGCAGGCAGGTGTTCAGCCATCTCCAGGGAAGCAGGGCTCCGTCACGCGTAATGGTTTCTTGGGAAGACAGACACCATAACTCCAAACGTCCCTCCACCCCTTCCTTCTTCTTCCCCCAGCTTTATATACTGAGCATGACGTCATATGGTATGGAATATCTCTCTGGCCAGCCTGGGTCAGCTCTCCTGGCTGTGTCCCCTCCCAGATTCCCACACGAGAAGCTGGACTGTCCTTGACTACTTAGCAACAGCTCAAAACATCAGCACTTTATCAACATTTTCTCATCCCAAATTCAAAACATAGCCTCACACCAGCTTCTGTGAAGAAAATTAACTCTACCCTAGCTGAAATCAGGACAATAACTAAATGATAAGAAAAGTGTGTGTGGAGGTATTGGATATAGGTACAGAGGATGGCAGAAGCATTAGTGTATGCTTTTATCTCTTTGGAAAGGAATAAGAGTGAGTGTGGCAGCACGCCAACTGCAAGACCCCAGGACACAGCAGCACTGCCGATTCTTGGGTGGTGACGGCTGCTGAATTGTATGCACTGGCTGCCAGCATCATTCTAGCTCAACCCGCAGACTATGTTTTCTTGGAAATGTCACACAGGGCCAGTATGTTAGCAAGTCATGCCTTATTCTTCTGGAAAGCCCATATTTTGCTATTGAAGAAGAAGAAAAGGGAAATAATTTTTTTTCCCTGACATTAAACAAGATCACAAATTAGAGTTGATTAGCCTTTTACATCTTCCTTAATTGGTTGGAGGGCTTGAGGGAGCCATGAGTCAAAGTGCTGGTGAGCTAGACGTATGCCTACTGCCTAAAGGCAGTTCTGCTTTGTTAAAAGGATGCTACCGGCTAATCTTATCACTCCTTTCCGATCCTGGGACTGACATTTGGGAAAGGTACTATTAAAAAACAATCCACCTGCCTCTGGCATTGGTAACATCTGGGAGTAAACTGTCTGTAAGTGCCCCAACAAATACTATGACTATGTGACAGGGAGAATCATAAATGTGGTCACAGTGTTTCTCCTGTGTTCCTTCCTGATAGATTGTCTTTATGACACACCCTAAATTTCAGCAAAATACTGGAAAAAAAAAAAAAGCAAGAGACTGCTCTTCAGTCTAAGTCTCAACTGGACCCTAATACTAAAATGGGTGCAAAACAAATGCCTGGAAAATCACCCAGCACCAAAATATAATATTAGGTATAATCTAGTTCAAGACTGGCATGTGTATAAACATACCAGTTACAGAAGAACGGGTTTGTATCACAAAACCCCAGTATCTAAAACTGATAATTTTTCCATTTCTCTTCATGGTTTGAAAAGCTTCAATTTTTTATCTGTTTTTCTTTGCTCTTTGTAGTGTCAGAAAACATGTTTTCATTTTCACTGGTGTCACTGACACCTTGACAAGTCTGAAGCCGTAAGGCAGAAGCAGTCCCTGATGCGCTGTTCAGGGGACGCACTTCTGAGCTGGCCTGTGAGGATACTTTATGCCATGCATCCATCTGATGCACCAGGTAGCCCTGGGCATTTCTCCTGAGGCTGGCAGCACAGAAGCAAATTCAACTTACAATTTAAGAAAGACAGTTACCCAGAGGTAACAGAGATGTTCCAGATTATGTCTGGACCTCAGTCAAATGGTCAATTGGTCACTTTGGTGGTTAAAAATCTGCTCGGTCAATTGAGAGTCTCTAGATTCCAAGAAAAATAAAGAAGAAAAAACAAATTCAGTGGCAGGATTTTCAGAATCACGTAAAGTTGGCCTAACACTAGTCTGATATGAATGGTTTTGATCTTACCCTCAACTCAATGTCTGCTTTTCTTGTGCTCTGTTATCCCCTTTCTCAGTCATTTCTATGGGCTCTTTCCTCACATGTATATGCACGGGACATTTTTTGGTAGAAGGTTTTAGTTTTTTCCCATGTTTTACCTGATATCAGTTTAATCTTTTTCATCCATATTATTACAATGCTCTGCAAAAGAAATAACAATACACTGACTATTTTGAAGCTTCCCACTTTGAACATAGAAAAACTAAATACCTGAGTTTGATAGAGAAGAGAAAAAGGTTCTACAGAAATGAAATGAAAAGCTTTTCTTAACTACCCACACAATGGCTTACTCAAGCCAGTGATATCATGTTTCTTTCTTTCATCACCTCTAAATGCCTGCACAAAGGAGAAAAAAGGAAAGCTAAAAAATATATTACATACTCTTGCTCCACTTGCAAAACACAAATCTTGATTCAAAGCCTGGCAGACCTGTTAAGGAATCTTTTGTTGTTTAAGACACTCATACATCATGCAACATATCACCTTATTCTTCAGAAATCACTTTCTCCACTCAAAACTTGTATTTTGACTATGAAAAATGTATATCTTTTTCTTTGTCTTGTACTCTTACTTTTAAATGGTGCATGATAAAGAGTGGCAAATAGTCTTTTACCATTGTAAATCCACCAAACCAAAATATATTGCACTTGTTCTTGAGAAGTCAATATATACAACTGTGTTCACTATAGTAATGACCCACTCTAATTTTCAATATTCTTCTTAGCATTATAAAAATCTTAGCAAAAGCTTACAGTGAATTACTTTGACTTTCAGTACTGTGGAGAATTTAGGTATGTTAGCAACACAAAGCAAAATACCTTGCTGCAAATCAGAACTAACCCTTAACAGGAAAACAAGCAACTTTTTTCTTCTAGGGAGGAGGTATTTTGAAAGGGATGTTAGACTTTATTTCCAGCATCTCTTTTCTGATTGTCAACTAAATGTACCTTAGCCTGTCAGGATGGAAATGAAGAAATAATTCACAAGGAAAACTATTTGACTTAACAGTCCTGGAATTCAGAGAGCTAATCCAGTTTACACAAGCTATGTCCTCATCCTGTACATATGAGGGTATAAATGCAAAATCTTTTAAGTGATGTAGGATTTTGGCATACATTTTTCTAAAAGAAACATGTTATGCTGCTAAGTAAAATATTTTTCGTCATCCCTTCTATTTATGTTGACCCAGTTCTGGGTATTCAAGGTCTAATCTCTTCAATTCCAGCTTTGCAAAAAGGATCTTTCCAGATAGCAAAGAAAATCAAGACTTTTCTCCTGTATTAACAGCTTTTTTTTTTTTTTTTGGTACTAGTTCCGATTAGTTTTTTTCTTCTGATCAGTTTTTCTATTTATTAATGAATGTTCAGATGAAAAGAGGAAGAATTTTATAAGAATAATTGTGAAAATATAGTCAAAGGAAGCTAAAAGGTATGCTGTTTTCTCTTCAGGGAAAACAGGCATTTGCATTTCTCTACATAGGAGACACAAATCCTGTCTTACCAGCAAATACTTACAGTATTATAGATAATGGTCAGCCCTGTCTTATATCCTTTTGTAATCAAAGGAAATTGGAAGTGCAGTAATTGACTGTATCTGCTGCCTAAAAATTATAGCAATAGTTCTGACCTAATTTAAACAAACCCTACTGACTTCACTGACATTAGCAGTTTTACATATTTGAGTGTGTAGAAGGATTATGAGTAGTTTATGTGTGGTTGAATTGTAGCTAAGTTGCTTTCTGTAATTGTTATTCATAACCATGAAGTTGTTTTGAAGGAATGATGTTAATGAAGAAGAAAAGATGAGACAGGTAGAATAGAAAGAACAAGGGAAAAAAGACAAATAAAAACCAAACCAAACCAAAACACACACCTCAACCCACCAATTATGAAAAAAGACAGCAAAAAGAAACAGTAAAAATAAAAAACAGTGAAATGAGAAAAAGGCAAAGGCAGGTTTGTTTCCAGTGTTGAAAGAATTCAATGAAGAAATGTAAGTGACAAGGAAATGCAGTGTCTCTTGCAATTTTCTCATGTGGACTCTGAATTATGTAACTGGGTCTCCACCAGATACGTTCTATGCTTTTGTGGAGGCCCTTGATTTCACACACAGTCTTCTTATATCTGATAGTAACAGAGCCTCTCTGCATACCAGACATAATATGAAATCAGTTTGCCCGCCTCTGCTGGTCTTTCTAGAATTGTTAAAGGAAGTATTACTATTTTAAATACCTCTTTTCACTTGTATTTCCTTATTTTAGTGCTGCTCGAATAACATCTACCACAAGATATTTTCTGCTTCCTGGAAGGTGACTTTCATGTGGACTGATAACCCACAGGACGCAGTAGCACATATTTTATAACATCCTCAGTTGTGAGTGTCCAAAATCAACATGAAGGTATGTGTGTGACAGCTGACCATAATAAGTAATATCTCTATGGTGGTGTACAAATCACCAGAACTGAGGAACTTCATATATTTAATCAAAGATGAATGTAGAATATTTTCTCATTATATGAGTGACAGGAACTGGACAAGTTAATTTTTTATATATAGGGATAGTGAGTCTAGACTTAAAAAACTGACAAAATGGGTCTGAGTCTTTCTAATACAAATGTCTTAAGGTTATTATTATCTCTTAGAAGAACATGCAACAAGGCAAAGCAACAGTAATCTGTGGTACGATGGTTATCTGCAATCAGCCTATGGGTTTGATTTAGAACCTTTGTCCATGTTGTGCACAAATCCAGTTGAAGCAGCTACACCTGCAAACAGCACTTCCTAGTCTTCCACACTAATATGATCCTTAGATTTTTGCTAATAGTATAAAGCTCTTCACTCATGATATAACATATTGTCAAAAATAAATAATATTTGGGTTTCAATGGCTGCACTATTTGCATGGGTCCATGAAACTTCCTTAAAATTAAAGCTTTAATTCAACAATCAGAAAGTTTTTGAGGTTTTAATTGAGGATAATGGAAAGATGTGAACAACAAAACCCAGAAAAAAGGGTAACGTTTTTTCCCTAAAAACAGGTTTTGAGAATGAAAATTGTTTTGAGAAATTTGATACACATTTTTTCACAGCTTCACAAATCACAAAATGGTTGAGGTTGGAAGGGATCTCTGGAGGTCATCTTGTCCAACCCACCCTTGCTCAAGCAGGGCCACCTAGAGCCAGTTGCCCAGGACCAGATGACTATTGAATATCTCCAAGGATGGAGATTCTGCGACATCTCTGGACCACCTGTTCCAGTTCTCAGTCATCCTCACAGTGAAAAATCTGTTTCCTGATGTTCAGAGGGAACCTCCTGTGTTTCCATTTGTTCTTATTGCCTCTTGTCCTGTCACAGGGCACCATTGAAAAGAGCCTGGTTACATCTCCTTTGCACCCTTCCTTCAGGTATTTGTATACATTGATAAAGTCCTCCTGAGCCTTCTCTTCTCCAGGCAGAACACTTCCAGCTCTCAGCCTTTCCTCATAGGAGGGATACTCCAGTCCCTTCATCGTCTCAGTGGCCCTTCACAGGACTCTCCCCAGTATGTCCGTGCCTCCCTTGTACTGAGGAGCTCAGAACTGGAGACAGTACCCCAGGTGTGGTCTCAGCAGTGCTGAATAAATGGGAAGGATTAACTCCCTCAAACGCCTGGCAATACCTTGTCTAATGCAGCTCAGGATGCCATTAGCTTGCTTTCAGCAAGGGCTTGAAACTAAGGCTGCTGCTGGATCTTGTCTGGACTGCATGGCTCTTTTACATACTTTGTTTTGCCAAACAGGCTAAATAGAGGAGCTCCATATGGAAAGGAGATGTCACAGAAGGGAGGAATGAGGTACAGGAGTATTTCATTTTCACCAGAAAGCAGAGAAGAGGAAAGAAGAGGAAAGCCGGATGACTCATAGGTAGCTCTATTTAGTCTGTTTTCACTTTGTTAATATACCAGCCCCTTTCCTCAACCATTTTCTGAGGTACTTTATGAGATCCTTAGTGAAAACATTCCTCCAAAGAATCATATAATGGTTTGGGTTGGAAGGGACCATCTAGTTCCAAACCCTATGCCATCGGCAGGTACACCTTCCACTAGACCATGTTGCTCAAAGCCCCATCCAACCTGGTCTTGAACACTTCTGGCAGGGA
The DNA here is from genome assembly GCF_964289735.1 of Phaethon aethereus. Classification (NCBI taxonomy): domain Eukaryota; kingdom Metazoa; phylum Chordata; class Aves; order Phaethontiformes; family Phaethontidae; genus Phaethon; species Phaethon aethereus. The sequence continues at coordinate 63,863,235 of NC_138578.1, read as the reverse complement.
TGACATCCACAGCTTCTCTGGGCAACATGTTCCAGTGTTTCACCACCCACATAGTGAAGAATTTCTTCCTTATATCTAAGTTTATCCTTTTTAAGTTTAAAGCAATTACTCCTTGTCCTATCACTCTATACCCTTGTAAAAAGTTCCTCTCCAACTTTCTTGTAGACCCGCTCTAGGTACTGGATAGCTTCTATAAGGTCTTCCCAGAGCCTTCTCTTCTCCAGGCTGAACAACCCCAAATCTCTCAGTCTTTCTTCATAGGAGAGGTGTTCCATCCTTCTGGTCATTTTTGTGTCCCTTCTCTGAACTTGCTCCGTTAGGTCCATGTCTTTCCTGTGCTGAGGGTTCCGGAGCTGGATGTAGTACTCCAGGTGGGGTCTCACCAGAGTGGAGTAGAGGCACAGAATTCCCTCCCTCAACCTGCTGGCCATGTTTCTTTTGACGCAGCCCAGGATATGGTTGGCTTTCTTGGCTGCAAGCACACATTTCTGGGTCATGTTGACCAACACGACCAAGTCTTCCTTAGGGCTGCTCTCGATCCATTCTCTACCCAGCCTGTGTTTATGCTTGGGATTAGTTCGACCCATATGTACAATCCTGCACTTGGCCTTGTTGAACCTTATGAGGTTCTCACAGGTCCACCTCTCAAGCCTGTCAAGGTTCCTCTGGATGGTATCCCTTCCCTCCAGTGTCTTGACCACACCACACAGTTTGGTATCATCAGCAAACTTTCTGAGGGTGCAATCAATCACACTGTCCGTGTCGCCGACAAAGATCTTAGTCAGTGCCAGTCCCAATAGCAACCCCTGAGGAATGCCACTTGTCACTGGTCTCCACTTGGACATCAAACCGTTGACCACAACTCTTTGAGTGTGACCATTCAGCCAATTCATATCCACCAAGGGCTCTATCCACCAAATCCATGTATCTCCAATTTAAAGATGAAGTTGTCATGCAGGATAATGTCAAATGCTTTGCACAAGACCACGTAGATGACGTCAGTCACTCTTCCCATATCCACCAATGCTGTAACCCTGTCATAGAAGGCCTCCAAATTTGTTGGGCACCATTTGCCCTTAGTGAAGCCATGTTGGCTGTCACTAATCACCTCCCTGACCTCCATGTGCCTTAGCATAATTTCCAGGAAGATCTGCTACATGACCTTCCCAGATTCCGAGGTGACACTGACTGGCCTGTAGTTCCCCTTTTTTCTTTTTTTTTTCCTTTTTTCCCCCTTTTAAAAATGGGGGTTATGTTTCCCCTTTTCCAGTCAGTGGGAACCGGACTGCCACGACTTCTCAAATATGATGGATAGTGACTTAGCTTCTTCCCTCAGGACCTGCAGATGCATCTCATCAGACTTGTGCACCTTCGGGTTCCTTACATGGTCTCGAACCTGATCTTCTCCTACAGTAGGTGGTTCTTCATTCTCCCAGTTCCTGCCTTTGCCTTCTGCGACTTGAGTGGTGTGGCTTGAGCACTTGCTGGTGAAGAATGAGGCAAAAAAGTCATTGAGTACCTCAGCATTCTCCATATCCCAGGTAAGCAGGTCTCCTGTTTCCTTCCGGAAAGGGCCCACACTTTCCCTAGCCTTCCTTTTATCACTGACTTACATACATACCTATAGAAGCTTTTCTTGTTGCCCTTGATGTCCCTGGACAGATGTGATTCTTTAGGGGGCTTTAGTTTTCTAAGCTGATCCCTGGCTGCTCAGACAATTTCCCTGTATTCCTCCCAGGCTACCTGTCCTTGCTTCCACCCTCTACAGAGGCTTCCTTTTTGTGTTTGTCCAGGAGCTCCTTGTTCATCCATGCAGGCCTCCTAGCGTTTTTGCCTGACTTCCTCTTTGTGGGGATGCATCACTCCTGAGCTTGGAGGAGGTGATCCTTGAATATTAACCAGCTTTCTCAGGCCCCTCTTCCCTCCAGGGCTTTATCCCATGGTACTCTACCAAGCAGATCCCTGAGGAGGCCAAAGTCTGCTCTCCTGAAGTCCAGGGCAGTGAGCTGCTTGTGCCCCCGCCTTGCTACCCTAAAGATCTTGAACTCCTCTATTTCATAGTTACTGCAGCCAAGGCTGTCCTTGAGCTTCACATTCCCCACCAGCCCCTCCTCGTTGGTGAGAACAAGGTCCAGCATAGCACCTCTCCTTGTCGGTTCCTCTATCACTTGGAGAAGGAAGTTAACATCAACACATTCCAGGAATCTCCCGCATTGCTTATGCCCTGCTGTGTTGTCCCTCCCTCAGATATCGGGGTGGTTGAAGCCCCCCATGAGGTCCAGGGCCCTTTAATCCTCACGTTCGGCCCTGATGAAGCTGACTTATTGGCTGGAATTCCTTTGTGCTGCTCTTCAGGTGCTCTCCTGCTCACCTGTGATCCTTCTCCAGGCTCTGTGTATCTATTGCTGGCACTGGCATCAAACTGGCAGGAATGGGATGGATTGAGGTTCCCCTTCCCCAGCAACTTTAGTTTAAAACCCTCTTCACCAGCTTGGTAAACCTATGACCAAAGATGCTCCTCCCCTTCTCTGGTAAATGGACCCTATCAGTCCCCAGTAGACCTCCTCCACCTCCTGCAGCTCAGCCATCTGTTACAGGAGGTCCTCCACCTGGGCACACGTTTTGCAGACATTTGTCCAAGTCTTTGTTCTCTTATTGGAGTAAGATTTTACACAGGAATTTTACATGTCTGCTATGGAGACAAACCCCTGAAAATTCATTATATTCCGATCAGGCACCTAAAGCAGCTGTAAAGTCATCATGCTGCACTTCAGAAAATAGCAAGGGAGGTCTGGGAGAAAGTGAAAATTATTTCAAATGCTGTTGCTTCTTTCAGTGAAAGACAAGTTTTTTTAAGGTCTAGAACTATTTAATGAATTTCTTCCTTTTCATTTTCCTTGTCTATTCCTTTTTCTACATCTCTCAGCAACAGTCCCTGTGGTAGGTTGACTCTGGCTGGATGCCAGTTGCCCACCTATGCCACTTTACTCCTCCCCCTCCTAAACTGGACAAGGGAGAGAAAATATAATGAAAGGCTTGTGGGTTGAGATAAGGACAGGAAGATCACTCAGCAATCACCATCACAGGCAAAACAGACTTGTCTTGGGGAAAACTAATTTAATTTATTACCAATCAAAATCAGAGCAGAGTAATGAGAAATAAAAACCGAATCTTAAAACACCTTCCCCCCCCACTCCTCCCTTCTTCCCGGGCTCAACTTCACTCTTGATTTTCTCTACCTCCTCACTACCAGTGGCACAGGGGGATGGGGAATGGGGGTTGCAGTCAGTTCATCACACCTTGTCTCTGCTGCTCCTTCCTCCTCAAGGGAAGGACTCCTCGCATTCTTCTCCTTCTCCAACATGGGATCCCTCCCACAGGAGACAGTCCTCCATGAACTTCTCCACCATAAGTCATTCCCATGTGCTACAGTCTTCATGAACTTCTCTAGCCTGGGTCCCTTCCACAGGGTGCAGTCCTTCAGGAGCAGACTGCTCCAGCCTGGGTCCCCCACACAACCACAGGTCCCACCAGCAAACATGGGCTCCTCTCTCTCCATGAGTCCACAGGTCCTGCCAGGAGCTTGCTCCAGCACAACCTGTCCATGGGGTCACAGCCTCCTTTGGGCACATGCACCTGTTCCAGCATGGTGTTCTACACGGATTGTAGGTGGATATCTGCTCTACCATGGAGCTCCGTGGGCTGCAGGGGGACAGCCTGCCTCACCATATACTTCACTATAGGCTGCAGGGGAATGTCTGCTCTGGCACCTGGAGCACCTCCTCCCCCTCATTCTTCAATGACCTTGGTGTCTGCAGAGTTGTTTCTCTCCCATGTTCTCACTCCTCTTTTCAGCTGCAGTCGCTGTTGCACAGTAACTTTCCCCCTTTCTTAAATATGTTCCCCCAGAGGTGCTACCACTGTTGCTGATGGCCTCAGCCTTGGCCAGCAGTGGGTCCATCTTGTAGCCAGCTGGCGTTGGCTCTGTTGGACATAGGGGAAGCTTCTTGCAGCTTCTCACAGAAGCCATCACTATAGCCCCCCATTATGAAAAGCTTGCCATGCAAACGAAATACAGTCTCACATTTTCATTGGAATAATTTTCCATGTTTTTTTTCTATTTTTAATAAGCCTAGAATTGTAGCTGTTATTTCATAGAGAGCCTGCTGGTCAGTATTTCTGTCATCACACTCTGTTCATTGGAGCATCTCATTTGTAATAGATGTTGAGATTAAACTGGGAGGTAGTCTTCTATATTATTGTTTATTTAGCAGCACTATAGTACATCTGGCCTCATGTGTTCAAATATGAGACTTTTACTTCCAGGAGCAAAAGATACTAGATAAGTTTCCTCAGGCTATCTGAAACCACACTTATGACAAGTAGATAGAGTAATTCTCCTGTACAGATAATATACTTTTTTTGTTTTCCTTGGGTCTTGATTTAGCAAATTAATTACAAAAGCTAAATTGATTGCAACTGAGGAGAGGACTTTTTCTGTCATTCTGAAGTTTATTTGGCCCATATCAAAAGATCTATATTTTCAATATGAACCATATATGTCACTGAACTGTACCTCAAAAATTATTATCCATACCCTGAAATAGCTATATCTTTGCTAAAAACATTAATGGTATTATTATTTTTTATTTCATATGTTTTCATTTTATTCAGAAGTTAGGAAAAATGACAAACAGTCTTGTAAAGTAAATTATTCTGTGTGGTAATGTCAAGGTGCAAGGCCTGGAATTTCCACACTTGCTCATTCATCCTTAATTCTTGTTCTTCATGCATTGTCTTCGACACTGAAAAAAACAGGCATTCCAAGGGGAAAAAAAGCCCCAACCCTGCACGTGATCCTGCATCATAAAGAATATGAACAAAGGTGACAAACAGAAGATGCAAAGAAACATGGTGCTTTGAGACTTTCTGAGATGAGACAGTTTGCTCAGTTTTGTAACCTGAATATTAGCAGTAATGTAAGATTCTTATTGCAAATTTTATGAATTTGTCAAGCATGTTATGGAAAACTCTATTCCCACGCATCAGTGGCAGGCTTTGTTATGTTAACAAAAGACAAGATAGAACAAAAACCCATATTGCAGAGCCATGATTCTCTTGGATCAGATGGAAGGTATTGAAAGATCCTAAGAAATCGTCAACTAGGAATGAAGCCATGATCCACTACCAGAAATACGCTCTCTCACTGTTTGAAACACTAGATAAAATGTATCTACCTTCATTACAATTTTCTATGGATTGAAGTCTTGATGACATGTACATAGCACCTATGTGGGAGAGAACTGTGAAAAAATATAGTCCCTTCTTGTAATTTCTGAAGCTGTTGGCCAGTTTCAACCAAATTTGTCAGAGGAAAGGCTTCAATAACATTTACTAGGCACCTGAAAATCCTGACAGAAGGTAGTATCCGCACAAATCACAGCAACTAGGCATTGGGTTTCTGTATCCCAGGATTCCTATTTATATTTTCTTGCACAGCGGAGCAAAGGGTATCATTCTTTCTTGTACATAGTAGATAAGGTAATTTACAAATGAACTCAGAAAAATCATTATTCCTTATGCTCCAGTGAATAAGCCAACTAGTCTTTGCCACAGGTTGGGAATAAACATCTATTTTATTCTGTTGCTATCTCAAGTCAACTGAGATGCTCAAGGCATTTTATTCCTTAGAGCTTAAATTCACAAAGTTTAGCATCAACACAATGTATGTTTCCAAATGGCTTTGGCAATGGGGGAATAAATATGAGGTGCTTTTTTTTAATCACCTTTTGGAACATCTGACATAGGCCACTATTAGAAATATGATATTGAATGAGATGGGACAATGGTCTTGAATGTAAGGTGCCTTTCTTTAGCGTAGTCTAGAAATCTGATAAGACTACCAGTGGGAAGCAACTAAATAAGAAATAGAGTGCCAGAAACTTTAAAAACCATCTGTTTGTGCCATAAAACTACTAATAGCAGAGGACCTTTAATTCTAAGCATTTATTAGATTGTGAAACGCTGTTTTGAGTAATGAACTGTTTGAAATTAATTAATCACCATATGAACCATTTAATACTTTTCAAGCCTGTTGATCAGCATTCTTGCCCTTCTGAATTGCCCTTTTATCTCACAATACCGTTCTTAGTTATCTTTAAAATAATATTTAGTTTCAGTTATACACATGGACTAAAGGAGTCAGAAGAGATAATTTTATTACTGTCTTACTAAATACTATCCAGCAGGGTGTGCTAGTCGTTGTACCAAACAAAATTTTACCTGTCAGGTGTAATTTAAGCTCTGTGTTTTTCTGCTCTTATTTTTAGCAAATACCATGGAAAAGACAGAATGGCTTAAACTAAGAAAGTTACTACTTACCTCAAAAGTAACAACAGAAATAACACTATCATATGCAGAATATATACGCACACCCAGACGACATTAGGCATCATGAATAAGAAGCAATGATCTGAGTAATGCTGAGGTTAAATGTGTGTTAACCTGTTTCCACAATCCTTTACCAGATGCTGACATCCAATATATTCCTAGAGATAACCTCCATCTTCTCTCTAGCTTTTTGATCCCATATGAAAGATGTAAGGAACAAGAGAGAAGTTGGGGCATTTGACACATATATCATTCTCTTTAGGTCTAAATTGGTGTCCATTCATCACATTATCATTGGCCACACACCTATTACATGACCCGAAGGACTGAGCTTCTTAACTCTCCTTCCCCGGTTCTGGTATTTCTTCTGTTCACACTGGAGCTATGTTCACATTTATCAAGCTCTCTTGTATTTGTGGATCCAGCTAGGAAAGAAAAATTTGTGTGTGTAACATAAGTCGTTAGTTTCAAACTTGAATAAGGACCAACAAAGTCTGGAATTGGACAAATCTCAGAGGTTCTCAAGGCTCTACATATTTCTATCCAATACCGTCACACTGTTTGAACGATAGACGTGCTCACAAAATTGGGGTTGTTTCACAAATACTGTGAATCCAAAACAGTCAGTATAATTGAACATCTTAATATTTACTCATAATTATTCCACTGCAGTCAAACTGTATCTGTAGCTCCCATCTTTTTTGAAAATTGCCTTTGAAAAGATTAAGCAAATATCTGAATCAACTGTTAGTTAAACTGCTAAGTTAGTTAAGTATTAACTTAATGAGAACAAATCCCAGCCTGTGGATTTTTCATGTTAAGAGCAAATATTGTTTTTGAACATGCTTTCAGTTTCTGAAATCTTCTGTATGGGCCTTGTACACAGGGACTTTGTCATTACACTTTGCTTTGGTTTTTTTAAGCCTCAGGTAAAAAACATTTGCTGTCAAGAGTGCCAGGAAATAAATAAATAGTGGAAGGTATTTTGTAAACAATTTTTTTTCTCTCCTCATATTGCACTCAAGAGAGGGAATTATGGTTGGGATACAGATAGAAACACTTGAATTCATTCCTAGAAACAGAAAAAAAAAAGAACATCATACCAAAATGAGGGCCACAACTTTATACAGCTACTCCCCATTGATTGTATAAATTGAAGGGGCAGGCAGAGAGTAAAGAGGGTGTTTTCAAGAAGTAGTCCCCAGTTTTGTGAGAAAATTTGTTTTTCATGCCAAGAAAATGGTTGGCACTCTGCAAATATTTTATGTAGTGTTTGGTCTTTAGTTCAAGTGTTTTTAATCTTATAGCCTTGCATATTCACAAGAAGACAAAAAAGTATACCTGTGTCCATTAATTAATTCATCCTTGCAGATCCTTTAAGGTGCAGCTTTGAGCAGTAAACTAAGGGGAATGCAGGATGGATTTAGTACAAATGAAAGAAAAAGTTAGTGGGTCTGACAGTCAACCATCATCTCACAGGAATATATGAGCAAGAAAATTTTCTTATGGCTTGGTACATGGACTTCAGATTTAAATTCAAATAGGGCAAAGCCAGCCCAGTAGGTTCCTTACTCTTGCCTGAGCCAGACACAGATGTCCAGTGGTAGGAAAGACTGGCTGACACAATGCCCAAGTACTTCAGCAGTGTTCCAAAGACCAGGCCGTGCTCTATAGCTCAGAGATGAGAGTAGAACAGTAATAGCAGTTCAGAGATGGAGAAGTCCCTGTGGGAAAACACAAAGGATTTTCACAACAGTGTCAGGACTTTTTTCTGTCTACATAAAGATTTATCCATAGAAGACTTATGCAGATAGTCACTGGATACCTTCAAATAACAGTGCTGCATCTGCAATACAAACACTTTGTGGTGCTTGTTAGAACAAATCTGTTCCATCTGCATCTCACCTGTGCTGCTTACCACTCACTTCACAGGGGTTCAATTACTTTAAAAAACCCCAGCACAGCACCTAAAGGGTCAGATTCTCTAGTGAATTTTTTTAGTTGAGATTAACAGCCTTATTTACATCATAGTGGAATTTTGTGCGGGAAGTAATTATCACATGTACGGGTTTACATACCTGTTCCCCATCTTCAACTTCTGAGCTGGGAAATAACATCATGGAGAAAAGGAAAGTACATGCTGTTTCTAAACCTTAGCAGTTCACCCAAAAATCTCCCCTAACACAAAATACATTCTAAAGGACTAAAGAACATTTTCAACATGACCTTTTGATCCCCAGATTCAATAGTGCTTTGGATGCAACGTTGTCATAGTGTCGCCTCCAACATTCAGTCAACACTCATGGTTTACCACAATGCCATAAAGTCATTGCCACATATTAGTTGGGCACCAGTAACAGATCCGTGCATGCTTTTTCAGGCTTTTGTAATTAGGAGGTAAAATACACTAACTTAAATTTCTCTCATTAACTGTTCATGACATGGATCAGTTGAAGAATAGTAACTCATTAAACCACATTAACTCAGTGCTGCGTTTAAGCCCTGAAAAAAAATCCCTTTGAATCTTTTGCTGTAGTTCACTATGTGCTAAATTTTAAAAACTCCTCAGAGGATTTTAAGGAGTACCTAAAATGAGATGCAGTTGTGTGGTGGTTTTGGTTGGCGTAGAGTTAATTGTCTTCATAGTAGCTAGTATGGGGCTATGTTTGGGGTTTGTGCTGGAAGCAGTGTTAGTAATACAGGGATGTTTTCATTATTGCTGAGCAGTGCTGACACAGAGCCAAGGGCTTTTCTGCTTCTTACACTACCCCACCAGCAAGAAGGCTGGGGGTGCACAAGAAGTTGGGAGGGGACACAGCCAGGACATCTGACCCCAACTGACCAAAGGGATATCCCATGCCATATGACATCATGCTCAGCAGAGGTAGCTGTGGGAAGAAGGAGGAAGTGGACATGTTCAGAGTTATGGTGTCTGTCTCCCAAGAAGCCACTACGCGTGATGGAGCCCTGCTTCCCTGGAGATGGCTGAACACCTGCCTGCCTGTGGGGAGTGGTGAATGGATTCCATATTTGGCTTTGCTTGTGTGCGCAGCTTTTGCTTTATCTGTTAAACTGTCTTTATCTCAAACCATGAGTTTTCTCACTCAAGAATCGAGAATCTCTTCTGATTCTCTCCCCCATCCCACCGTGGGGGAGTGAGTGAGCAGCTGTGTGGGACTTAGTTGCTGGCTGGGGTTAAACCACAAGTTGTCACCTTAATGTTTGTTGGCAATGAGACCTCATCAGAACAGCATGTGATTCTATTTCTTTTTGTTAAAAGTAAAAAAAATTGCAGAATAGCAAAGGAATGCTGAGTCAGGGCCAAAGCTGAAAATCGTTGCTTTCCCATGCTTAAGCATGTGTATAGGCTTGGTAGGTTTAGGATCAAATTCAATGTGATATTTAATCAATGTGATATTTCCATTTAGGAAAAAATATGAGTCAAAAAGTATTGTGAAAGATCTGTTAATTACCTAATCCAGAATTTTAATATATCTGATGGAAGAAAGCTTCTCATCTGAACTCAGATTCTGTTCAAAGGAAATGTTGAATCCATCTAGTTGCCCTGGTTTTCAGATTTTAATGTGACCTGTTTGTAATCAAACTGTAGAACAGAGAAAAACTGACAACTTCTTGGTATAGAGTCAATGAAGTTCAAGTATTTACTGTTTGCAAGCAAAACATTAATGCAAATTAAATCATGCTCCTAGGATAAAGACAAATCCAAAACAGTTCTAATTGCTACAATTAAATTAATGTTATTGTTAAATATTTTATAATAAACAGAAAGCTTTTCCAGTAAGAAGTAGGTAAATTTAAGCATTGTTTTTTTAGTTCATAATAATATTTGAATGGACATGTGGCACATCTGTGTTCCATTAACTTTATTTACCAGGAAGAGCAAATACTGTTTCTTTTTCCTTCTCCTTCTCCCCAGTTTGGGGGTCACCTTTTTCAAAAGTGCTGGAGGTCAAAGGGTGGTGAAGGCGTCTCAGTACCTTTCCAGTACATTCACCTCCTATAATATTTCTTTTCTAGCTGTCACTACATTTGGCTAAGAGCTAATTTAGCTAGGAAAGCCAGTGTTCATGCCAGGGCTGATCTGTCAAAACAGGTATGCAAGTGAGCTGATTGCACAGGCCTTCCTGTGCCAGCTTTGCTCCTGAAGCCAGTTCTTCACTGTCGCCCCTGGAGCGTGGTGCGAAACACTGTCTGCGTGTGTAGGAGTTCACACGGGAAGGGCTCATATGCCGTGCACAAATCCGACACAGGTGCCTGGGGGTCAGAGGGCATGTTACAAGGATTTCTGCCAGGCGTACAACTTGTCACATGAAATAAAACTTCCTGTTTGCTAATGTCTAGCAAAGTACTCCCAATAAACACAGGTAAAATAGCTAGGCCAGTATGAAAACTGGCTCTGCTGTTTTGTTCTTTTTAGCTTCTTATCTATTAAGAAAAAAGAAAGAATTTTAGCTATTTGAATAATAGTCTTTAAGCCAACAATAAAAGAAAATATTCAGTAGTCTTGAAATACAATTCTCTTGCCTACTTATTGGACTATATAAAGTCTCAAATTAAACTGTTTGGGCTTTGATTTCACAATCTTAAATACTCTTACTGAACTAATATCCAGAAGCTTTTGGGCAGGAGGAAAATAACCTTGTTTTAAAAAAAACAACAACAACACTTGGTTTATTTATATATTCTGACTCCAGAGTTCAAAAGTACCCCAATTTTAAGTGGTGATGGAGAAGAACGATGTATGAACACTTCTAAAAACAGGATTTTCAACCATTAGATAAAACTTTCTGCTTACTGTGCCCGTCCTTTTCCTACTTAATTTAGTCTCTCCCTCCTGGCTGTAAGCCAACAAGTAAGTTGATGACCAAGTAACATTAGATACTTCCTTACATTCAGTTATCATAGTATGCACAATTTTAGCACTGATTCTCATTAGCAGAAGAGAATAGGATCTCTGGATTATTGCATGTAAAGAGCTGTTTCTTTAGAGCCGCCTTAAGCAAAGCTCTCTCCAGACACTCTTAGCCAGGCTGCTTCCCAACTTAACCCAATAAAACCTCAGGGCTGACTGCCTGCTCACGGGGTGAATATTATAGAGGTACTCCATCAGGAACCCAGCTATGTGTGCAACCTCCCAAAGAGTGCAGAAGCTAATTCTCATTTTTTTCCCCCCCATGGATGAACACATTTTGCCTCTGGCAGAATGCAGTCCTGTTTCAGATGTCTTCGGGCTTGTGGGATAGGTATGCCTTACAACTGTGTACTGAAAAAGGGAATTCTGTCTATTCCTCTGAAACCAAAGCTTTAGCTCTGTTTTATTTAGAACACTCTGACCAGCATATGAATAAAATACAGCTAAAACCTGCATAAAAGGTGTTTTCTCTTTCAGTGTACTCCTAAATCAAGCGGTAATGGTGTTTATTTCAGGGAGCAAGCAAAGTCTTCACAAGGGAAGGCAAGATAGGAACCAAAGGAGACAGCAAGGCAGGGGCACAATCCCAACCATGAAGAGCAGAGCAGGTCTGGTGGCAGTAACTTGGGTCAGCCAAAAGTCCACTGATTACCAGATGAGTCAGTAGTGCTGAGTCAGAAAGTCAAATCATCAAGACAAGGTCAAGATGCTGAAGGTTGGACGCAGCATACACAGAGTGTAGCTCGACAAAGGCTATGGACCAGGACCTGAGCTCAAATGCAGCTATGGGCCCAAAGGGAAGAGGGTGTGTGTGGGGGGGTCCCCAAATTAGACTGAGGACGGTGACACTGGTGCAGTCAGGGCCCTAACCTTTCCCTCCTGGAGAGCTCTGTAATTCTTGCATCAATGTGTTACTCTTATCCCCATTCAATAGGTAGAGTCAACAGCAAGCTTCCTCCTCTCGAGTTTAGATTCCACAGGTTTATCTGTTTTAAGCAAATCTCAGTCACAAAGGAATCTGTGGAGACATTCTCGTTCTGCACAGTCACAGTCAGGAGTGCCTGAATGTGTAACCAGGTGTGACCTCAGTTTTGGACTTAGTTTTCAGTAGAGCATTTCAGAGGAGTTTAAAACACATTGATCTTTAGTTCCAGTATTTCAATTAGATAAATGCAGTGTCTGGAAAGCTGATAAGAACTGAAATAGAACTATTTGAGTTCATGGAGCCATGTCAATTCATGCATGCAATTTTAGCATTTTGCAATGGATGCTGCTGAGCTCTTTAACTTGTCTGACAGTTTGAGAACTGTTTTAGAGCAGCGTATTAAATGAGGCATGTAAAATATACTATCTGGATAATCAATGGGACTGACTCTTCATATTGCAAACTTATACTTCTTCTGCAGGATTAATCATCTTTTAGAGACCTAGAGTACTGTCTGTAAACCAGATTTGAAGGGAATGAAAACAAAATTTACTCAAAATTTTCTGTTCTTTCTTGCACTGTTTATTTGACATTCTCAGTCTCTTTCACTGTATATTGTCTGTGTCTTAATCTCACTTAACAACATGATCATGATTGTTTTCTTCAAACCCCATCATGAAGTTATCAGCATATCAGAGGAATTAATTTGTTTTTTTTTTTCTCCCACTGCCTGTTTCTTTGTACTTTTCTATTTTTCATGGCAAGACTGTAATCTCATTTCCTTTCGATATTAAGGAAGGCTTATTATATCCAACTTTACCTATGAGATTAACAGTTCTGTGAAAACATGTATGCATCATTTCAGTCAAAGGGGTGGTTGTGGGTCCTAGTAGAGTTATGGTGATGGCTACACTTGAAAAGGAAGAAGAAGAATGGGTACATACATAAGTAACCTTGTTTTAAAGGCTACTAAGAAATGTTGCTGAAGTTGGCAGGAGAAGCAAGTGCCACATTGCCTTTGAAATTTTGTTTTTCTTTGGATATTTGGATATGAAACTTCACTTTGGGCTCTCTGTCCATACGAGATCAGAAATGATTTTTGGATGAAATGATATCAGGCTAAAGGCTAAATGCCTCTGTCATTCCTCATGAGATGTTAATTGCAGCATTCCATTTTCACAGACTGCAACACAAAAGAAAGGAAGTATCAAGGACTCTGGTTACGGCTTTACACTGGCCCAGATTAACATAATCTGCGTAAACTGGAAATGGTCCCTAAAGGTGGAATGCTTACACTAAATGCAATTCTCTGCACCTGAGCTAGTTACCCTAGTACCAAGTGCATGTTTAGTCAAAACAATCCAGTCCTATACCCTGTAAGTAGCTTAAGGTAGTTAGACAATTAAAGGTAGGGAAAATGAATCCTACCTAAAGGTTTATTATGCCCATCTGGGTACAAGTAGAGTGCAAAATAAACTACAGTTGTTCTTTCCTCCCTACTGATGGTAAAACCCTTGACTAGGATTTACAGGCATTACCTCTTCTAAGAGACTGAAGTCTTTAAACAGGAGCTGTGAACTGAACTGAAATTTCTGTTCTAGGGTAAACATTTTTTTTCCCAAAATTTTCACATATATTTTGCATTAACTATCCAAACTTCCTACACAGGCACAAGCAAAGTTCTCACTTATTCTAGAAGGAATTTTGCCTGAGTACATGTTGATGAGAGGGATTGACTAAATAAGCATATATTTAAAGGTACAGAAAACTACAGAGCTATGAAAAAATTTTACATATAAGTGTAACAGCTATATAAGCAATAAGAAGTCACAAGAAACAAGTTAATTTCAAAAACCATGGAACAACCAGTATTTCTACCCTTTTCTGCTATATTCATGTACATAATAGAGGTCATAGTGTTTATTCAGGACTTAGAACTATGAACCTGATTCTCAGATTTATCAAATGTATGTACAAATCCTGTAGTTAAAAAAAAAAAGTACCTAAAACCTTGCATATCAAGAGTTTTTTTGCTAGAAATAAGAGGGAACATAGTTTGAAAACTGTTATGCCCAAATTTTGGAAGAAAAGATGATCTGCCTTTCATCCAGCTTTCACTAGCATGTTTTTCATAGGTATTATTGTCAAGATTATAAATGCAATTCTTGATTTCAAACCAATTTGCCAGCAGGAAGCCTCCTCGGGAACGACATGTAGCAACACCTGCTGGGCCAATCGGCCCAGTAAGGTAATAAACCAGTCAAAAAAATAATATAAAAAAAGAGATCAACTAAAACTATTCACTCTTTCTTGCATCTGCTATTTTGAGGATCTCTGATAATCAGTTTCCAACTAGGAGGGGTGCACTCTGCTGGATATTTCAAAGCTATTTGAAGGAAGAAGCTTTTGCTGTTTCTACATTTTTAACTATAAGTTAGAAACAAAATATTAAACAGAAAAAAAGATTAGGCTGAATGAATGATAAATCTTGGGGTTTTTTTTAAGTATCCTGGAAGTCAGTATATGCCTTGAAATAAACACTGCTCAATGAGGATTTGAATTTTGTCACGTTTCTCCAATGCTTCCTGGTTATATCTAGATTAAGATTTAATTTTAGACCATGCATTCAGGTGTTTTTATATGTTTTTTATGTTTTTCCACTCCTGCTTTCTGGATTTCCTACTGAAACCAGGAAATGGCTTATTCAGAGGAAAAGAAAACAAGAAAATTAAAAATGTGTATATTTAAATAAGATTTTAATTTTGAAGAGGTCTTGACTAGATAGGTTATATATTCAAATTGCCTCACATATTTGTCCCTGGATTTGCCCTGCAACCACAAGACAAAAAGGAAAAATAACCTCTATTTTACTGTCTTTGTGTATAATATACCTATTCCAAAAGGAAAACAGGGCAGCATATGAAAGTGAGTGATCCAGCATTCACACTCCCTGGTGAGCTCTGGGAAAGGCCAGCAGGATGCTGGTGACATTGTATAGCCACCCTCTATATGAAAGTTCATGTGGGGGAGTGCTGTAAACCTCATTTACCCTTCAAACAAATGGATTACTTTGGGAGAAACATTTTTTTTCCAGATAACCTTCCTGCACCAGAGCAGATTCTCATGACATGCTAGTGTAGAATGAAGACTTGATTTTAACAGAAGAGGTCCTGCTTGAGGCAGGAGAAAGGGCAACTGTTTCCTGGGACATGTCTGCTCCATGGTTCTCTCTGTTCTCAAACTTTTTTATTTATCCAGGGAGAAGTTGTCTAAATTGTTGGGTTCATCTTCCTGGAGTAAGAAGCAATGTAGCTAATGCTGCCCTCAGCCTATCCAAGGTTGCCCTAAAGACTGTTTCTGATCATGCCAGGAAACTGTTAACCCCTTAGAGTCTCAATCTAGATGTGACAAAGCTTATTTTCTCGGAAATGCTCACTGATGGAGAATCATTCCTTCTCACAACTCTCAAAGTGACAGTGATTACTCTTTTAGTATGCATCAGCCTAGGATAGTATAGACCGGAATGATAATTTGCCAGAGACACCTCAGATAGCAGGGCTTGCTTGCAGAGCCAAACATGAATCTTTAATCTGTTTACACCAACTAGAAAACTTAGATATGATACCCCCCAGCAAAAAAAGTAAAAAAGTTTCTTTTACCATTGTAAAGTAGCTGAAAAAACAGAGAAAACAGATTTTAATCTAGCTGGGCTGTATCACAGTTGCTTCTCTTATAGCAGTAATTTCACAGAGAAATAAAATTAAATTAATTCTGAATTTGTATTGATTGAGATCCTCAATTTGTAGTATAAATATGCATAAAATTTGCACATATAAATAAGATTGTAGCAGCCATTTCTTTTATGACCACAACAGCAAACTAAACAACACTTTATAAGTTCATATAAAGTTGAAAGTGGTAACAGAAAGTGCTTGGTAAGAAAAAAAAAAAGAAAAGAAAACTCCTGAGTATTTAAACCCAGTGTCACTTGCATAGTTTATACATTAGCGAAAAATTGTTCGTCATTTGCTTGAGTTCAGAGTTATGTTTCTGACATTTAAATATGTGGTGCAAATTTGTAAGCCAATACCCTTATTCTAACAATTTAGGAAAGCTTTCAGAGCTAATTGAAGTGTCTGTGTCATTGTGTGTCATTTCTGTGTGTGTTTTTCGATATCAAGGGCTGTAACATGGCAAAGGAAATGCTTTTGTTGTACAAAGAAATTTTTAAGTGCTTTTAATTAACATTCATTTCCAGGTTGAGTTTGAGTGCTTATAGACACTTTTGTTAAGCATTCCTGAAGATTCTTCAGTAACAGTCAAGTGACAAGTGGCTCTCTCAAATGTAAAAGAAGCTTTGGTGAAGGAAAAAAAACTCCACTGCTGACAAAATCCCTTGTTTTGTCTGATATCAAATATACACTGATATACTGGCTGGATGGCCGAGCCCAGAGAGTTGTGGTGAACGGCGTTAAATCCGGCTGGCGGCCGGTCACGAGCGGTGTTCCCCAGGGCTCGGTTCTGGGGCCAGTCTTGTTCAATATCATTATTGGTGATCTGGATGAGGGGATCGAGTGCTCCCTCAGTCAGTTTGCAGATGACACCAAGTTGGGTGGGAGTGTTGATCTGCTGGAGGGTAGGAGGGCTCTGCAGAGGGATCTGGACAGGCTGGATCGATGGGCAGAGGCCAACTGTATGAGGTTTAATAATGCCAAGTGCCGGGTCCTGCACTTTGGCCACAACAACCCCATGCAATGCTACAGGCTTGGGGAGGAGTGGCTGGAGAGCTGCCCGGCAGAAAGGGACCTGGGGGTGCTGGTTGACAGCTGGCTAAACATGAGCCGGCAGTGTGCCCAGGTGGCCAAAAAGGCCAACAGCGTCCTGGCCTGTATCAGGAATAGTGTGGCCAGCAGGAGTAGGGAAGTGATTGTGCCCCTGTACTCGGCACTGGTGAGGCCGCACCTTGAATCCTGTGTTCAGTTTTGGGCCCCTCACTACAAGAAGGATGTTGAGGTGCTGGAGTGTGTCCAGAGAAGGGCAACGAAGCTGGTGAGGGGTCTGGAGCACAAGTCTTATGAGGAGCGGCTGAGGGAACTGGGGTTGTTTAGTCTGAAGAAGAGGAGGCTGAGGGGAGACCTTATCGCTCTCTACAACTACCTGAAAGGGGGTTGTGGTGACGAGGGTGTTGGTCTCTTCTCCCAAGTAACTAGTGATAGGACAAGAGGAAATGGCCTCAAGTTGCGCCAGGGGAGGTTTAAATTGGATATTAGGAAAAACTTCTTCACTGAGAGAGTGGTCAGGCATTGGAACAGGCTGCCCAGGGAGGTGGTGGAGTCGCCATCTCTGGAAGTGTTCAAAAAACTTGTGGATGTGGTGCTTCAGGACATGGTTTAGGGGACATGGTGGTGCTGGACTAATGGTTGGACTTGATGATCTTGAAGGTCCTTTCCAACCTAGTGATTCTGTGATTCTGTGATATTTGGCATATCTGTTCTTTTCCATCTCCTTCATGGTCATCATAAATAGCAGTTCTATGGTTTACACAAGCACAAAACATTCCCTGGGACTTGGAAGCAAACCTAATGAAGAGATTAATGTGGTATTAGCAGAAGTGTTAAGAAAAAAAACAAGAAAATAAGCACATATAGGTGGTGCCAGATGCCTTCCTGCTTGTGCACACATTGTGCATTTTGTAATTCCAGATTAAACTCATGTACCGAAGATCAAAATTGCTTTCCTGGGCCAGCCTAAAGATCTATATGGGTTACATTTAGACTTGTTAAATGTGTCCATGACTGAAAGTGACCCCTTACCCTGCAGGCCAAGTGGTGCACTGTGGTTTAGCTCCACACAGCTCAGGGGTAGTTGCATCAGGAACAGCATAGTGCAACCACATGGTCTAGTGTTTGATGAGGTCTTCTCTGGGTCATGTGTATTGGATCCATGGCCATAATATTCAGAATAATGTAATTATTCCTGTATAATTATAATGTAATTATAGTTAATATGATTAGCTAATTTCAACATGATGCTATATATATGGGTTTCATGACATAGAGTGTGGCATGTGACTGTGGATTATCTGAGAGTGAAGACTGAGTAGAAATTCTTGTAAAGGTAGGAAGAAAAAAAGGGGGTAGGAAGAAAAAAAGGGTGTAGGAAGAAAAAAAGGGTGTAGGAAGAAAAAATTGCCTGTTAAGAGGTAATTCCAGGTTTAGTTATTCCAAAATCCACACCTATTATTCCTCTTGCAGGAAGGATAATCTGCTCATTTATTCTGAAAGTGAGCCCAGGAATTAATTGAGAATAATCAGAATATCAGTACCCAGTAGTGAAATGGAGCATTTAATGATTTCATGGTTATAAGACTGTTTTGCTGTACCCCAGCTCAATATCCTGTCTCCAGCTGTCACCAATAATGGAAAATTAAGGAAGAGTACAAAACCAGAATAAACACACAATGACATTTTACCTTCCTGAGCATTCAATAGTCTGTGGTTTAGGCACAAACTACTTTAGAGATAATATTGTTGTGCAAAATAACCCTTGATAGATTTCCATAAATTTGTCCAGTCTCTCTTTGTCTCATACACACTTTATATTCTGTGTCGAGAATATCAACAGCTTAACTAAGTGTTAATGTTGTGTCTTATACCTTCTCAGTGTCTGTAGCAGTATTTGGCAAGAAACCTTGATAAATACTTTTAGAAATTCAAATAAGCTATTAACTGCTTTTCCATTGTTTACATGCCAACTGCAGTTTATATTAATACGAATCATCAGGTAAGAATATGATATACGAAGCTGGAAGAGAAATGAAAAAAGAGAGATTCATACTGAATGCAAGGAGAGCTTTTTTTCTCCCCAAGGAGGCATTTCAGCAGTGGAAGAGACTTCACGGAGAGGTTGTGCACTCTCCTTCCTTGGGGGTTCTCAAGACCCAACTGGATCAAGCCCTGAGCAGAACCAATCCTGCTCTGAGCAGGGGTTGGACTACAGACCTCCCAAGGTCTCCTCCAAACTGAATTATCCTGTGATCCTATGCTTTTTTCTAGTACCTGTTCTTAGTTGTTGGCTACTGTTAATACATATGTATTCCAATGTAACATTATAACCCCACCGACCTCAGTGTTGGTGTAAATGCTCAGAGACACCACCATTAAACATGACTACAGGTTAAATTTGGTGTCAAGTACTTGTCAAGATTTATTGTTCAATATGACAGACCTTTATATGATAATTTCAACAAGGTGTTAATGTATGTAAAACCATGACAAGGTATCAGCGGAAAAGCATATTAATTTTACTCTTGAGGGTTAGCCATGAAACATTAAGCAAAATATTTATATTGGGCACCTGCAAACTCTTGACACCTTCTGCTATTCTGTTACCTGAAAAAAAAAAAAGTTTCTGATAAATATTATCCAACAATAAGATAAAAAGCTAAATTAAATACTTACCTTTTCTGAATACTGGAAACATTGACTTCTGCTCATCTGTGCTTAGCAGGGTCCAGAATTCTCACATCTTCCATGCTTATATATTTTATATTTCAGTCAATATTGAAAAACAGCTTGTTTAAACCTCTATTTTCATGTTTGTTGTGTTCTACATCTCAGATATCTTTTCTTTCTTCCTGATGTTCCACTGATGAATTGGTAGAAAACATATTTATCCATTCTCACCTTCAGTCCCTTTCAATCTCATCCAGGGAAAGTCTTTCCCATCCAAGCAGTCTCAAACAATATCTCTAACAGCCTTGCTAGCTCTCCTGACTGTGGAGTGACCCTTATTCCAGATACGGTCTACCTGAATGCCTTACTTGTTTCATTTTTATTATCTACTGAGAAGAAATTAATAATAATGATTTTCTGAGGATATGTAGAATATTTATGAATGGAAAACTTTCAGAACATGTTGGAAAAACATATCCCAGAGATGATTATTGGTGACAAGAGATGAACTAAAATTAGTCGTGCTGATTTTCCAGCCCTGTTTTTTTATTATTCTATGTATCAACACTCCTTTAAATTCTGCTACAAGCACTTGGACAGATACATGAGATTACATGTGCCTTTTGGGGATGTACCAAGTAATGCTTTGTTATTATGGGTGTTACTTCCATGTTAATTCTACTCCTCCAATGCCGAATCTGTCCTGCAGGAAATGGACAGAAGTGAAAAGCAGGAAAAGAGGAAATGAAATAGACCCTGCCTTCAAATAACGAAAAATCACACATTATAATAAACTTCCTTGATGATAATTAAGGATAATTTTAGCAGAGCCTGTTGCAATAGGACAAAGGGTAATGGTTTTAAACTAAAAGAGGGCAGATTTTGACTAGATATAAGGGAGAATTTTTTTATAATGAGGGTGGTGAAACACTGGCACAGGTTGCCCAGAGAAGTGGCAAATGCCCCATCCCTGGAAACATTGAAGGTCAGGTTGGACGGGGCTCTGAGCACCCTGATCTGGTTGAAGCTGTCCCTGCTCATTGCAGGGGGGTTGGACAACATCGTAGAATCATAGAACAGTTTGGGTCGGACATCTAGTCCAACCCAAACTGTTCTATGATTCTATGATGATTATATTGTTATAGCCATCCTGGCAGAATAAAAATGATAGTAGAATATTTTAGATGCTGTTTTCTGGACCATTGCTGAAAAACCACATAGACTCCAGGCCCAAATCCCTCTCAGTTCTGGGATAATTAACTTGTTTCTGGGGTTTCCCTAACTCTGTAAGGTTTTATACCAGTCATTTATTGAAAAATACTGTTCAATGTCAAAACATTATAACTTGACATTGTAGCATGAACAGTTCCACTTGGAGTAACAACATAACAAACACCTTGCTGAGTGAAATCATTGGTACTTTCAGCTTAGTTTGCTGTTACCAACAAAGCAATAGGAGATTTTGGCCACTGTTTGCTTCTCTTTTCCCTTGCATTCCCTCAGTGTCTGTGACTTGTTTATGAGGGATGCTACAGAGTACATTCAAAACTAGTAGTCACTTATGATCTTGTTCACCAATTTGCCTAATCCCTTTCTGAATCTGCAGGTGCCGTCTGTTTTCAAAACTTCCTGTGCCAGAAATTTCCAGAGAGAAAGAAGTACTTACTCATATCTGTTTTCAGTCAGCCTCCTGCTTGTTTCATTAAGTGTTTCCTAGTTTTTGCATTACTGGATTTATCATTCAGGTTATCTTTTGCCTTCATGATTTTGTAAACCTTGAAACCTTGAGTAATGAAATGAGGAAGGGCTGGAAGCAATCATAAATCTATAATCAATATTTACAATCAATATTAAAATTATTTAAATTGGTTTATATGATCAAGGTGATTTAAAATGCATACAAGAGTAATTATACTGAGTTTTTCAGTGCTGGAGTGATATTATTGAGTATTGTATTTGTAAAGAAACACAGATAAACAAAATGAGGGCACTGAAGGGATATCTAAAGCAATATGAAACACAGCAGCCGTAAGAAAGTGTTTTGAGAACAAACACAAAACCAGGATAATGTCTTCTAGTAATTTTTTCCTGAGTGAGAGTTGTATCTGCTTCCTTGTATTTGATAGAGCTTGATAGACTTTTCAATAAATTACTTAATCACATATTGAACCTCCTTACACTTTTGGTCTCCACAGCACTTGAGAGTAATGAGATCCAGAATTTAATTGCACTCTGTGTGGAAATGTACTTCCTTTTGCCTGAAAATTTCACAGAATCACAGAATCGTTAAGGTTGGAAAGGACCTTCAAGATCAAGTCCAAACATTAATCCAGCGCCACCATGTCCCCTAAACCATGTCCTGAAGCACCACATCCACACGTTTTTTGAACACTTCCAGAGATGGTGACTCCACCACCTCCCTGGGCAGCCTGTTCCAATGTTTGACCACTCTCTTAGTGAAGAAATTTTTCCTAATATCCAATCTAAACCTCCCCTGGTGCAACTTGAGGCCATTTCCTCTCGTCCTATCGCTAGTTACTTGGGAGAAGAGACCAACACCCTCGTCGCCACAACCCCCTTTCAGGTAGTTGTAGAGAGCGATAAGGTCTCCCCTCAGCCTCCTCTTCTCCAGACTAAACAACCCCAGTTTCCTCAGCTGCTCCTCATAAGACTTGTGCTCCAGACCCCTCACCAGCTTCATTGCCCTACTTTGGACACATCAAGCACCTCAGCATCCTTCTTGTAGTGTGGGGCTCAAAACTGAACATAGGATTCAAGGTGTGGCCTCACCAGTGCCGAGTACAGGGGCACAATCACTTCCCTACTCCTGCTGGCCACACTATTCCTGATACAGGCCAGGATGCTGTTGGCCTTCTTGGCCACCTGGGCACACTGCCGGCTCATATTCAGCTGGCTGTCAACCAGCACCCCCAGGTCCTTTTCCACCAGACAGCTCTGCAGCCACTCCTCCCCAAGCCTGTAGCGTTGCATGGGGTTGTTGTGACCCAAGTGCAGGACCCGGCACTTGGCCTTATTAAACCTCATACAGTTGGCCTCTGCCCATCGATCCAGCCTGTCCAGATCCCTCTGCAGAGCCCTCCTACCCTCCAGCAGATCAACACTCCCACCCAACTTGGTGTTGTTTGCAAACATACTGAGGGAGCACTGGATCCCTGCATCCAGGTCATTAATAAAGATATTGAACAAGACCGGCCCCAGAACCGAGCCCTGGGGAACACCGCTTGTGACCAGCCACCAGACGGATTTAACGCCATTCACCACAACACTCTGGGCTCGGCCGTCCAGCCAGTTCTTTACCGAGTGAAGAGTAAACTTGTCTAAGCCACGAGCCGCCAGTTTCTCCAGGAGAATGTTGTGGGAGATGCTGTCAAAGTCTTTACTACAGTCCAGGTAGATAACATCCACAGCCTTTCCCTCAGCCACTAGGCGGGTCACCTGGTGATAGAAGGAGATCAGGTTGGTCAAGCAGGACCTGCCTTTCATGAACCCATGCTCGCTGGGCCTGATCCCTTGGTTGTCCTGCAGATGCCCTGTGAACACTCTCAAGACGAACTGCTCTATGATCTTCCCTGGTATGGATGTCAGGCTGACAGGCCTGCAGTTCCCAGGATCCTCCTTCCAGCCTTTCTTGTAGATGGGTGTCACATTGGCAAGCCTCCAGTCTTCTGGGATCTCCCCTGTTAACCACGACTGCTGATAAATGATGGAGAGTGGCTTGGGAAGCTCCTCCGCCAGCTCCCTCAGTACTCTCGGGTGGATCCCATCAGGCCCCATAGACTTGTGGGTGTCCAGGTGGTTTAGCATGTCCTTGACTGCTTCCTCCTGGATTATGGGTGGGTTACTGTGTGCTCTCCATCCCTGTCTTCCAGCTCAGGGGGTTAAATACCCTGTGGACAACTGGACTGGCTATTAAAGACTGAGGCAAAGAAGGCATCAAGTACCTCAACCTTGTCCTTGTCCTCGGAGAGAATGTTTCCCGCCATATCCAGTAAGCGATGGAGATTCTCCTTGCCCCTCTTTCTTTTGTTAATATATTTGTAGAAGCATTTTTTATTATCCTTTACGACTGTGGCCAGACTGAGCTCTAGCTGGGCTTTTGCCTTTCTCATTTTGTCCCTGCTTGACCTAACGAGATCCTTGTACTCTTTGTGAGTTGCCTGCCCCTTCTTCCAGAGGTCATAAACTCTCCTTTTTCTCTCCTGAGTCCCAGCAAAATCTCCCTGTTCAGCCAGGCCGGCCGCCTTCCCCACCAGCTCTTCTTACGGCACATGGGGACCGCCTGCTCCTGCGCCTTTAAGGTTTCCTTCTTGAAGACTGTCCAGCCTTCCTGGACCCTTTTGTCCTTCAGGACTGTCTCCCAAGGGACTCTCTCAACCAGTGACCTGAACAGGCCAAAGTCTGCCCTCCAGAAGTCCATGATAGCAGTTTTGCTGACCCCTCTCCTTGCTTCGCTCACAATTGAGAATTCTATCATATCATGGTCGCTAAGCCCAAGACGGCCTCCGACCACCACATCTCCCACCAGTCCTTCTCTGTTTGTAAACAACAGGTCAAGTAAGGCACCTCCCCTGGTGGGCTCAGTTACCAGCCGTGTCAGGAAGTTATCCTCCACACACTCCAGGAACCTCCTAGATATTTCATTGGATGGTCTTATTTCCTGGACTCTGAAAGAGAGTGAGTAATTGTTTCCTAACCAATTTCTTCACACTCTTCACAATGTTGTGCAACTCTACCACATCTACCCCTGATGTCTGTTTTACAGGATGAAGAGTCCTAGTTTATTAAGTCTTTCCTCATATGAAAACTGTTCCATGTCTTTGATCACCCTTGTCATCTTTCTTTGTACTTTCGCAGGCTCTACCTTTCTGAGATGATAGGATGATTAGAACAGCGTGAAACACTCAAGATGCGGATGTAACATGGGTTTATATAACAATGTAATTAAATATTGTGGGGTTTCTAAATTCTTTTGCTAATAAGACTTTAAATTCTTCCTCTCTTTAAGTTCTATATAATATAACATATATAATACTTTAAAATCTTTCTTTTCCCTGCTATTGACATGAAACTGATATTTTTATATAGCAGCTCATAATAATGTAAGATGTCTTTACTGGGTAAAATCAGATAATTTACCTCACAGGGTAGGTGTAACGATTATCTTTTTGACTATGTGCTCTGTTTTCAGTCTATTTAAATTATTCACTTGCTGTCTTACTGAATAACCATTCCTATAAAACAACTTTGTGCAACTATTTGCAGCCAATGGTTGTGGTTTTTTTAATCTCAGTTGTTTTGACTCACTACCAAAATTTCTCATTTTACTATTTACTCCCTTCTTCAGTATGAATATGCTTGCACAGCAGAGCTCCCAATAGAGACAATCATAGAGTCATAGAAACATAGAATCTTTGGGTTGGAAAGGACCGTTTAAGGTCATCTAGTCCAACCCCTCTGCAATGAGCAGGGACATCTTCAACTAGATCAGGTTGCTCAGAGCCCCGTCCAACCTGACCTTCAATGTTTCCAGGGATGGGGCATCTGCCACCTCTCTGGGCAACCTGTGCCAGTGTTTCACCACCCTCATTGGGAAAAATTTCTTCCTTATATCTAGTTGAAACTTGCTCTCTTTTAGTTTAAAACCATTACCCCTTGTCCTATCACTTCAGGCCCTGCTAAAACATCTGTCCCTAGCTTTCTTATAAGCCCCCTTTCAGTACTGGAAGGCTGCAAGGAGGTCTTCCTGGAGCCTTCTCTTCTCCAGGCTGAACAACCCCAACTCTCTCAGCCTGTCCTCATAGGAGAGGTGCTCCACCTCTTCTCATGGGGCAAATGGTCCAGCCCCCATCTGGCTCCCTGCTGGACTAGGTCAAGTTTATCAAGTTGAAAATATGTCCCTCATTTCATGGATTTTTTAATACCTCAAAGATTTTAGTTTGTTTATGTAATAACTATTATCATGGATCCAAGATTTAAGTAGGAATAAATTTCTATGTGACTTACAAAAGTGCTAGTGAAGCATTTCAGAGGTACTGTGATTATTAATAACAATTCTTATAAAAAAGGAAACAAACTTTTAGGAAACTCTTTCTTAAAGATAACATAGAAATGTCACAAGTTTTCTCAAATGAATTCTTTACCACATTTGTTAATGTAGTGAATTTTCACTAATTTGCTAATGTGCCTCCACCTAACACCTTTAAAGTACTTCATGAATTTCCACATAACATATAGTCAGCATTTGTTATGTGAGTATACACACACAGACATATATATGTGTATATGCAAGTACATAGGGCATCATTGGCTATAGAGTCCTGACTAGATACTTTGAATTTGTGTAAGAAATCACTCTCATTCAGAATGTGCACAGCAGATAAAAAAACCAGAATATTTTCAAACTTTCATAGGATATATAATTCAAAAGGTGGTTGGTTTTTTTTTCTTGCACAAACAATATTGCAAATGTTTTCTTTTTTGCAGAAAATAAGATATTTCAGATTTGATTTAGTCAAATATAACTGCAGTCAGTCAGTAATTTGTGGTCAAAGTATAATTTTCCTGAAATGTAAGCTCCCCTTTAATGTAATGTTCATGGAACCATTCTTCAGGATGTCTGCAGCCTTCAAGTCAGTAAAACACAGATTTGAAAAGACCATATTCTCTAAGGAAAAAATGTCTGTTTGTATTCCTATTTAAAAACATGCACACAAGTAGCCATCAAACCTACAGCTTCCTTAGATACATCACTAATTTATGTAAGCTTGGAAACTGCAGTTTGGGCCTGATTTAAATTTATGGTGTTCAGCAAAGTGTTTATTCTGATTGGTTCTTTAATAGAAAAAGTTAGGTCTGAAATCAGGCTGTTTGATTATTATTCTATCACGTGATTAAATATATTGGAAGCCACTCAGTGTATTTCAGATACTGAAGTTAAGTTCCAGTTATCTACCATACATAAAACTTCCTAGAACACAGAAAAATGTTGAATCGGCACTTTCTGAAATCTTTCCTCTATAAAGGTATTTATTTATTTATTCTTGTTTCCAACTTTGAGTCGTCACTGTTTCTTTTTTAGGTGGAAGTAATGACAACACTGAAACAACTTTGAGATACTATTCTCTGGTTCAGTGAACTGAAAATTACACAACCTCTCTTGAGGTTCTGTTTAAATTTTTGAAGTTATTATACAAAGTCTTCAAAGGTGTTTGCATTAAAATAAATCAGAGAAGAAAATAAATTGGGGACAAATCTAGCTTACCTTACTCATTTAGGTTGTCCTATGGATGTTGATGACAATACTTAACATGAAAAAGATGGGAAAATAAGTTTCTTTTATATTAAATTTATAATCAGCAACACATAACATACTTTCAGTCCATGAAAGAAACATTTTTTTTTTAACAAGATCATATTGTTGTCCGAAATATGGGTTCTTCCACCTGGTGTGCAGAGAGCCGAAAAACACACAGAGCCGAGATATTTGCTTTTATTCCAAATCTGCACAGAGTTGGGTGCTAGGTGGTAGGTCCACAAAGCTAGCACGCCTCAGTTAACAGAGAATATTTATACACTTAGAGCAACAGTTATCAGTATTTTTTAAAAGTTGGCTCCGTTACCGTTGTTCCCGTTGGTTCTCACAAGCCTCATCTCCACGTAAAGTCACAGCATCCTCCTTTCCTAGGCATGCTCTGTGAGGAAGAGGCTTTTGTGAGGAGGGGGCTTTCCCTGTCCAGGGAGACGTTTCTATTATGCCAATTATATGTTAATTAGATGTTGATTAGGATAGTTCACTCAAGGTTCTGTAGTTGTGTTTCTTTTGTGATTATCTTGTTCCTTCCCTCAATGTTTTGCCTTGTTAACTGCTCACAGAGACTAAACGATACCACCAGCTTCATTCCTTGCATACCTTCAACAATATTTAAATCTATTCTTCATTAGTAATTTCTGTAACAGTCTTTATTTTCTGTAGATTATTACTAGATTTCATAGTCCTTTTCAATGTTGAGGGAGTGTCCTAGAATGTAAGTTTCCAAAGAGGCTTCCAGAGAAGAAAGGGGGTGATGGAGTATGGGCTTCCAAATGTTTATGACTATTTCCTCACCAGTTCTTCGATGTTTTCTTGTGCTTTTGATATTTTGGCTAATCTCCCAGTGGATGTGAAAATACATGTGTTAAGAATGAAAGGTAAATCCCCTATTTCATGCTGACTATTCCTCCTTGCAAAGACAGGGGGAAAATTGAACCAAAAGCAGTCTGAATGCTCTTTCCACCTGAACGTACAAGGATTAGGAATGAGCATGCTTCACCATACACATGCTTTTCTGGGTTTCTGAAGAGATAATGTGACATAGATGTTCTTAAAATGCCCTTTCAGTGGATGAAAAAATAACTCCCCAGATTTTCAGGAGCTCTGAGAATTAAAATAAGAAATATTATCTCAGAATTCAAGACACTTCCCAACAATACCTGTCTGGCAGTTCTAGAGATATCACTTTTTACAAAGACTCAGTCAAGAATTCATTCAAAAGGACGTAGATGAATTCTCTATTTCATGTTATTAACTGTGCTTTTCTTATGTAGAGAAGAAATATGAATCTAAATTTCTCCTTGGCCCTAAAGCCCTAACCTTCTTTTAACATAAAAACAGTAAAGCATGTTAAACTCCCCAATATAAAGAAGCTAATGGTGATCTTGTATGTAGAGGAATAAAAATTTAATAGAACTGTGATTATTTTCTACAAATACGCTATGATGAAACAGAGCATGTTAATCTAATCTGAAAATATGAATACCAATGCCTCTGGCTCTAAAAAAAGTGATAAATATTTTAATTGTATAACATGAATTTTTTACTAAATATAGTTTTAAATATAACACTCAGTAATTTGCAGTATTTTGTGATTAGCATGTACAATTTGTCTCATAAAATTTATCACAAGTTTCTTCTTTTTTTGTTATATGAGCAAATTGCTATTAAAATAATATACTTTGATTTTGTCTTTAAATAGTTCTTTTATGGTGCTTTCAAGCCTTATGTATTAAAAACTAAGGCTTATATATGAAAAAGTATGCATTACTTTTCAGAAACAATACACCAGCACATGTGATATCTGAAATAACTGCAACAGGCTTAGATTATTATTATTATTTAAAATAAAAAAATATATTCAAATCACCACTGCATCCTTCAGAGCTATCAAAGGCTATGGCTCTGTGTATGGTTTCACTAACGATAATTCTAAGGCCTTGTGAATTACTTCTAGCTTCACTGGTTTTGTACATAACCTGTGGATGCATCCTATCCTGATACATTGCATAAATATGAGGAAAATAGGGATAAGAAAGAGACTAGAGTCATACACACTTTCTACTCGAATGAACAAATACAATCTTCAGTCTTACACTGATGTCACACCAGGAATGGCAGGGATTCTAAACAGAGTTTTATTATTGTTTATTAGTAAAAATTTTGATCAAAACAGTAATCTACTTAATGGGTATAACAGTTTATGAAGCAGGTAAATGCTGAAATTATTAGACTTCTGTTTTGTGCCTGAAATTTCCCCTTACACATATAATTTGTTTGGCAGCGGACTATCATAGAATCATAGTATCATTAAGGTTGGAAAGGACTTCTAAGGTCAAGTCCAGACTAAGAATGCTTACTACCTCTTTATGGGGTAGTAACTATATTCTTTGCTAAATAAAAAAAACCCCAAAATTCCAGAAGCATTGTCAGCTTATGGTACAATTATTATAGAGAGAAAAACATTAATTCTCAAGTTGTTATTGAATATTATTATATTTATTGTTACAATTTTATAGCTTTTCATTCTTCACTCTGCTTAGCTACTCTAAATCTATTCAGATTAGCTATTGTCTTTAGAGCTACTTCATGAAAATCTTGGTCAGAAGTTTTGTCTCTCTTATGTCATGTCCCAGGTGAAAAGTTGATCTGACCACAAACAAGTCCCATTATTATTAGATTATATTGCATATTTGAGGTGAAATATTTTGACATTAAGAAGGGATGGCTTTGAAGGGATGGCTATTGAATTGGCTCATCAGAGTTAAGGGTTTGTAATGCCAACCTGTGGTCAGCAAATCTAAGGAAGTGTTTCTGATCAGTGCATTTCCTTACCTGAAACATTAAAGCAATGACAGACTGTGCTGGTTTTGGCTGGCATAGAGTTAATTTACTTCATAGTAGCTAGCATGGGGCTAGGTTTGGGGTCTGAAAACAGTGCTGATAATACAGAGAAGTTTTCATTATCGCTGAGCAGGGCTTACACAGAGTCAAGGCCTTTTCCGTTTCTCACCTCACCCCACCAGCACGGATACTGGGGGTGCACAAGAAGTTGGGAGGGGACACAGCCAGGACAGTTGACCCCAACTGACCAAAGGGATATCCCATACCATATGACGTCATGCTCAGCATATAAAGCTGGGGGAAGAAGAAGGAAAGGGGGGGTGCTTGGAGTGATGGCGTTTGTCTTCCCAAGTAACTGTTATGCGTGACGCAGCCCTGCTTCCTTGGAGATGGCTGAACACCTGCCTGCCCGTGGGGAGTGGTGAATGAATTCCTTGTTTTGCTTTGCTTGCGTGCGCGGCTTTTGCTTTACCTATTACACTGTCTTTATCTCAGACCATGAGTTTTCTCACTTTTACTCTTCTGATTCTCTCCCCCATCCCACCGTGGGGGAGTGAGCGAGCAGCCGTGTGGGACTTAGTTGCCAGTTGGGGTTAAAACATGACACAGGGGAAAATCTATTGGTGGAAATCCAGGTCACTCTTTGATTTGTGAATTTTAATTTACATTAGTAAACCTGAAAGTGATAAATAGACATGACCATGAAATTTTATTTTTGTGTGCCATGGGATATAGAGAAATATAATTAAGTAAACTGGCTGTCTTAAATGTAAGTGAAAATACGTAACAAAATATTCCTGTAAATAATTGCTATGTTGCCACTGATTAGGTCAATGACCACATATGACGGTTGAGCCACTGTCACATCTGATTTACTCACACATGTCTGCTTGGACAGTAACCTTATCTTTCCCTGAAGACCCTGTTTGTTCAGTGGTTGTGTTTTGTCAACTGTTTAGCATATAAGCCATCTGGGACAGTGTCTACCCTTGTGTTATTTCTTTTTGTTGTATCCAGTACAGTGGGATTCTAATCCCTGACAGAAAACATCAAGCACTAGGCAATGGATATAGTTTTTGTTGGGCTTCTGCCTTACCCCATCTGCTTTATTTATTTTCTATTACTTTTGTTGATTTTTAAAAATTATTTAAAGGTTTGTGGGGTTGATATTTATCTAAATAGTTCCCTTATTGTAATGTGGTAATTTTTTAAAGCTCTCTCCTGACTGTATATATGTGTATTTATGATGACTAGATCATCTTGTCTGACCTTTAAATTAAGACAGGCCTTTGAATATTACCCAGTTACACTCTACTGAGACTAATAAATTGTGTTGAACTTCAGGTTACATGATATAAAAATACGTAGAAACTTCAAGTGACAGAAAATTCAGTACCTCTCTCAGTAAATTTTCCAGATATAAAATACTGGCAGTGTTAAAGAATTCTGCCAGGTTTCTTATTTGAGTATTTCTGCCTTTTATACTGAGTGTATTAATCTCTTCGGTTAAGAGTCCCCTAACAGTTATTATTTTTTCCACATGGAAATGCTTATGCACCATAATAAAATGAATTCTCAGCCTTCTTTTAATAAATCAAAATAAAAATATGGAGACATTTTGTTCTTATGCTTTATTTTTTCCATGTTTTCTTAATTGTTGGGAGATTTTTTCCTTCATCTTGTATGTTTCTCCATATATTTTTGTTCACTATATTGCTACACTATACTAAAGTCTGAATTTCATTCATTTACACATTTATCTCCAGTTTTATTTATTTCTATATTTTTCAAGTATATGTTTAATTTTTTTCTGTAATTTTATTTTTCTACATTTGCAACTTTAGCGAGGATTAAGCATTCAGAAATGACTTGAATAAAGATATACATCTTACTTAAATAACCCATTTGATGGATTGTCTGCCTAATTAATTTGTGGCTCAGTCCTTGAAGACCTTTTGTGCTTTTTAACATTTTCTTCAGCACCTCTTACCTCAGGGCCAGCTGACCTCACAGAAAACTTCCCATTAACTCCACTTAATTGATGAATTTTATTCTCTTTTTACAAACTTTCCCCACCTCTCTATTGTCTTTCTAATGCTTGTTATTGTATGTTGAGAACAGTGTTGTTATTGTGAAAAAAATAATATACAGATTGTTTCTGTTTTAAATGTGCTACCTTCTTGCCCCAATGCAGTCAATTAAAATTGGTCAGATCTGATTTTGTCTCTGTGGCTTCATGTTGATTTCATCCACAGTCTTCACTACAGTCCCTTAAATATCTGCAATATTTATTGCTTAGGGATTTCCTTTTTTCTCTGGACATATCCTAGGAAGAAAGAATATTATTTACACAATATTTTTAATAACGTACTCAGTAAACTGGATATTTTAGTAATATTTCAAAAGCGCATAAGTGGACTAACCAAGAATAAAAGACAAAGCAGGAGGGAAAAAATAGATTTCTTTGAAATTAAGGGTCTAGGTGAAACAACAGATGTGAGGCCCACTTACTCTTTAAACTAAAAGGCTACTTTTTTTTTGTGTACCAACATAATTGGCCTTAAGATATGTTTGTTTTATGGTTCCTTTATACTGACAGGGTTACAAAACAAGGATTTAACCTAAATGAGAGCACAGACCTAAGCAAAATATGTTTGAACTTTTCCTCATTAAAAACAATGGCAAATATCTGAAAGTAAGATTAAGAGCAATTAACAGTCCACAGAAACAATATGAATATATTCCCTTAATTTCTTTTATTTTTACTTTGTCCCAATACCAAGAACTACATTTACCATAGTCAAATGTAGTTCTTTAAAAAAAAAATATTTTGTATTCTTTGCAAACTGAAAAATCATCATAATAGAAAATGTGTAGAGTGGAAAAGCAATTTAAATAAAAATTAAAGGTTTTATTCTTAAATAAAACTGAACAAAAATTCAAATTAATAACATAAGAAACCATATTAATATTTTATAGTTAATTATTTAAAGACTTTGAAAATGTGTAATCTATTGACGTTAATAAACAAATACATCATGATTTTGAGACATTTCATTCAATACATACATGAGTTTTTGAGAAGAAGAATAATTTGTCAAAGTGTTTCTGAGGTAATAGAATATGTTATTTCATTTTTTGTGCACAGATGGGTTAATAGCCATGCATTGAATTTGTGTAGCACAACACACAGGTTTGAATCGCTATGAATGAAAGAAGACAAGAAGAGGAGGAGAAGCAAAGAAAAATTAATAAAAAAATGTCAGATAAGAAAAAGAAAAGAAAATGGAAACTATTTCAGAAAGAGATGGTTTACTGGAGAAAAAGTGGGAGGAACTAAAATGACTGAAAAGTCAGAAAACACAGTTTTTTATTTCCACACAATGGAGCCTAGAGCGAGTTGACTCAGCTTTACTGCAATAACACACACAAAAAGCCTCACTGGAAACAATTTAATTACATACTCTTCTTCAGAAGAAAAATTTCCTTGAAGATACTTTCAGTGATGCAAATAACCCTGAATACCTGCCCATAACATTTGTATTGTTGTGATAAATATACATCTATGACTATTTTCTTTTTTCTAAAAATTTATTCTGAGAACTGTGTTCTGACAAGCATTCACATTTTGAACATATTATATATGATTTCACCAAAATCAAAATATTATGAAATGGAAGGCAACTGATAAATTCCAATATGGATGATATAGCTAAGTTTCTTCATTTTTATATACTGGGATCAAGATGTATGTGTAGTGGTTTAACCCCAGCCGGCAACTAAGCACCACACAGCCACTCGCTCACTCCTCCACGGTGGGACAGGGGAGAGAATCAGAAAAGTGAGAAAACTCATGGTTTGAGATAAAGACATTTTAATAGGGAAAGCAAAAGCTGCACACACAAGCAGAGCAAAACAAGGAATTAATTCACTACTTCCCATTGGCAGGCAGGTTCCCTCTCCCCCTTCCTTCTTCTTCAACCCAGCTTTAAATACTGAGCATGACGTCATATGGTATGTAATATCCCTTTGGCCAGCCTGGGTCAGCTGTCCCAGCTGTGTCCCCTCCCAGCTCCCCGGGCACCCCCAGCCCTCTCGCTGCAGGCCAGCACGAGAAGCTGGACTGTCCTTGACTACTCAGCAACAACTCAAACCATCAGCACATTATCAACATTTTCTCATCCCAGATCCAAAACACAGCCTCACACCAGCTTCTGTGAAGAAAATTAACTCTATCCCAGCTGAAACCAGGACAGTATGAAATAAGATTTTATTCCCCGACCCAGATCTTTTACAATCAGTGTTGAATACCAGAGCAAAGGAACAGATAGGTCTGTGATATCAACACAGAGTAATTTGCACTTTTGCATTATTTACTTTCATTTCTTCCAATCAACTGTAGTTACATAATTGGAAGCAAATTGAAATACAAACGCCTTTCAGATATTTTAGAAATGAAGTAGGATATATTCTAAATTAGACAGTGAATTCAACTACAGGCTAATAATATTTTGATAGCAGCAATGAAACTTTGAGAAAGATTTTCATTTAAGACGGTCATAAAGAATCAGAAAAGAAGTATTAGTCTTTTCAGACTAACTACTTCACAAAACCTACACTGACAGTTTGCATACCTTTGATTCAAATATTTAAAATTTTATTTTAAAATCTAATTTTGAGTTTGAGGTTTCTGAGTGCAGCTGAGTCTCATTCCCTTGGCTATGACATTTCTGCAAGACAAAAAAGGTGGTATCAGTTAAGCTGCCCCAATTAAAACAAAAATAGATGAAACTTTTTTGATAATGGATTTGTAAGTAATGGTCCCAGACTATGAATGACTGCTTTGGAAACTGTTGTTCCACAAATATCCCTCCAGTTATGAATGTTTGAAATGATAGGAAATGGAAGACTTAATCAATTATATTAGGTAGCTCTGGCAATTTTAGGCACTACTGCAACCTTTCTTAGTGGAAAATACGCTGGAAAATGTGTAAGACAAGTTTCTGCAAATTTTGGTCTCCTAATTTCTTTTTGCCTTTAAAATATCAATTTTTCTAATGGACAAAAACATTATTTACAACATATTACATATTTCTACTCTGCTTTCTATGTGATAGACAAGATATGCTTTCCGCCCTGAAGAGCAGACCAGTGGCAGGAAAGAAACAATAAAGAATGAATGACAAAAAGGTTCAGGGAAGAAACAGCCAAGCAGTTCCTGATGACAGAAATGAGGAATATGCTGAACAGTTATCCTGTAAAAAAGTAATATAGCCTAACAGCTAAGGATAAAATACCATGAAATGCTACTGTAGTTTTAGGCTTTATTCATTAAATCAATCTCAAGGAATCAACAGATAAAACTGGTAATTACAGAGGATGAAATGAGCTAAGAGTAATAGACATTGTAAAATGTATATAGCCTTTGCTATTGATTGGTTGAAGTTTAGAGTCAAGATCTCCAAATATTGAAGTGATAGAAAAATCATTATTCACTCAATTTTTATTTAGCTGATATAAGCACATGCAATTTTTCCATTTTGATTCCAGATTCTGGTAAAACCCCGATTTAAACCAGATAACTTTCTTCCTAATTGCAAAACAATCCAGAGACTAAAACGACTATGACTTTATGCAGACACTCTCATAACAACTACCATAGTACACTCATGTATACACTCATGGTACTGTATTTCACACGGGAATATTTGCGAGATCATGCACTAATTAATTAGAATCACGAAGTTAATTTTAAGCAGAATATTAAGCAGAAAGGTAGATAAGGAGTGTGTTTACCATAGGACAATCATACAACCCATCACAGTCTCATACTTTCAATCCTTTTTGAGTGTTACCTCATGATTACTAAATAGCTTGCTTAGCTGTGCTTTATTCTCCCCAACAGTTCTATTCTGAAAAAAAGGTATGGCAAACTGTTGGAAAAAGATGAGGTTAGCAGTTTGAAATACTGAACAGCGGTGCAGAACCATGTGCTTCATACAAATTAATCCATCCCTTAGCAATAATCTAGCAGCCAATCAGAATTCTCCCTTAATCCAAACAGTTTTATAATGTACTTTAAATCTTTGAAGTCCAGGTGCCTTACACTGTTTAAATGAAAAGTAACAAGGAAATTTAACCTTAAGATTATTAAGTATTTATAGAAGTGGCTAAGGGGTATCACCTAGCAACAACATGGCCTGCAGAGTAAATCTAATAAACTGCAGCTCATCCTTTCTGTCATCAATGATCAAATAATCAAGACAGGAAAAGCACAAGTAGTGATGACATTGAGAGAATTGAATGATAAAGTACAGGAGCATTTTAGGGGACAAAAAGTGTGTTTAGGTTATGGAATATCATCTGCACAATAATTAGGATAAGGCAAGGCTGAACTTCAGCCACAGTAAGCTGAATGGAAAGAAAAGATTGAAGTGAGGGGGAGGAAGACTGGAGGAAGAAGATAGACGATTAAACATGGCAGAGAGAGGGATTTGGGAAAAGTAAATAAAATAAGATGCTGTCAAGGCTTATTTCCTGGGCAGGCTCCTAAAAAAGAAGGGCAGAGAGATTAAAATTTTATCAGATAGTTTAAGAGATTATGGTAGTTGAACCTTAAAACATAAAAGCTACTTTGCAGGGCCTCATGCAATTCAGGAGGATGCTGTTGGGTCGGAATTGATATCAGCAAGGCACTGAGGATAAGTTTGAAGTTATCACATTCTAGAAGGGAGAAAAGTTGAGTCCAAGGTTTACAATAACAAAAAAAACCCCCTTGCATCAGGGTTTGCAGCAGATAAAAAATGCATTAGAAATGTATGTAATTAAAGTTAAGCACTTGTCATCACTTTGGAAAAGTGGTATTTACTCAGGCTTACACTATACAGTGATGTCTCTGCTTTTTTCCTTCTGACTCTGTGGTGCTGAATTCCACATGCAGGTTCACTAAAAACAGGAGGACCTTTCTGTCTGAGAGTATTTCATATTCCACTCTAAAGATATATGCAGGACCTCAACCGATCAAATAATGGTAAAAGCATATATTCATAATCACAGGAAACTATATGCTTCATAGCTCTCCAAAGCACTGAATTACCCCTTTGTTATAGTCTGCACAAACCAGGCAAATTAATGACAGACAGTAACTCTGGCTAATAATGACTTGAATCACTGGTCCCTGTCAAAATGCTTCTGAAACTGCTATATTGTTAAGTTTGTTCTAAAACACTTTCTGCAACAGGCAGTGCTCTGTGTTAGTGTCAATGCTGTTTGAGCGAGCTGGACAGACGTCACCAGAGAGCCTTGTGGAGACCTCTTCCCTCTCTGTAGTCAAGGAAGAAGTGGATGTAAAAAATAAAAAATAAAATGAAGTCATCTGTACGTAGGACAGAAGTGAGAAAGGAAGTGCCATCTTACCTTTATTGAAACTTTCCTCAGCACAAGCATATAATATAATTATTTAAAACACTCTCAGTTTATTTTAACTAATTTGTCAGTCAGAAACAGTAAATGACATTTTCAAGGCTCAACAGTTTTCAGATATTCACACATGATAACAATATTTAAGATGGTAAGAAGAAAATATGTATCATGCATTTTACAGGGAATAGTTTATTCATGTTATAACTTAGAACTAAAATAAAGCAGTTCATCATGAATTACATTCCTTCTTAAAGCAGACAATTATTCTAAATTAGTTCTTCAGAATACTAGGAACGGTAAACAACTGTTTTGCATAGGAAAAAGAGCATTAAAATATTATTTAACACTTAGGACTTGAGTCAATTGGTCATATATAGATGTCTAACACCATTTGACAGTATGAAAACTCTCTGGTCCGCAGATCCAACCTTAGAAGTGTAGGAGATTCCAACAGCATTGTAATATCTGCCACCCCATGCAGATACCTTGTTTACACTAGAGTATCTCAAAAAATATGTGGATAAATGAGTTAAGCCTCAGTTTCATCAGACTCAGGATTAATAATTAATCCCCGAAATGCAGACCAGGAATTTTTTAGAAGCTAACTTACCATACAGAAATGGAACACAATATTACTTAGAGACAGAAGTTATTTTTATCATTTAAAATAAAGACTCATATTGCCCTGCACAGAAACAAACTTCCTCTCTGTAGGAGAGCACTTTAATGAAAGAATTAGGTAACTAAAATAATTCTCTATATCTATAGTGATAATTGAGAAACCTGAATCTGAAGTAATGACTCAGTCTCCCCCACCATCCGCTTAGCTGCTGCATAGACACATGAGGAACTTCAGCCTTTGATTGTAAAGATCTGCTGGTTTTTGTAGCTCCTCTCTTGTGCAGATCCACAACTGCTTTAGACTGTTTAGATCATTATCTCACTTTCATGAAAATGTAGAATGAAACCTTTTTTTTTCTGCAAAAGTAGCCTATTGGAGGAAAAATCTGTGTGTATCAACAGGATCTGGACCCCCACAAAATGCTTCCAAAGCTGCAGACGACTGGAGGATCATATCATTTGCAGAAGATAGCTTTATGAGGTACAGATGATCAAGAAGTAAAAAAATAAATTCAATTCCCGTCTCATCTGGAGTGGGGTAAAACCCATAATTCTGATTTTTTGTGAGACTTTCTGGTAGACTCTAGAATGGGCATGCAGAGAGAAAAAGCATTTGTAACCTCTGAAGCTGGCACAGTATACAGGAAGTTGGGCTTGTTTCATGGACCAAAGTTTAGGTACAAGTAAAACAAAAGGAATAGCAAATCAGGTCTCAGCATAACTGTGGCTGTATTGATTGTGCAAGATGAGACCAGGCACAAAGTAATTATGCTTACAAGACTTTATTGCTAGGAGGGCACGTTGCCATCTTCTGTTATCTGTTGAAGAGAAAGCTGTCAGTATAAAATAGGATTTTGTTTAAATATGCAACTGTAGTAACCTTGTGTTACATAAATGCTGTATGAATAGGGTGTGCCAGACAGCTCAGACATAGCTTCAGTTTCTAAAAACTGTTTTTGAACCAATCTTACTAATTCAGCATGCAATTTTGAGATATTATACAAGGCAGTAATAGATACTTTTCTGTCTCTTCTCTCCCCTCCCCCTTTCCCTGTTTTTAGTAGAGTGAAAAGTTTGTAGTGAATATAAGAAAATCAGAGAGAGAGGTAGAAGCATATAAAATTCTATATAAAATACAAATAGTTGCCGATAGCAGTCTGAAACAAGTGTGTTGCTTTTTTTGTGTGTGAAAGTTTGGACATTTAACAGCTATTTATAGGACCTAAGGATAATGGGACAGAGGTCTGAAAATCTCCAGGTCTTGGGTATTCAAGTTTCTCTGGGGAAACAAAAAAAGCACCATGTGATTCATAAAACTTAAGAAGCTGATATGGAGGAAAAAGACAACAGTATAAATTATGTATAATTTACATCAATGTCCACTTTATGTCAATAAAAAGGAGTCCATGCTGCTTATTTTAGGAGAGTATCCACTAAGCTATGTTAAAAAAGGCTTTCACTTAAGCTCTTGATTAATATAAGATTTCAGTGTCTTACTTGATAAAACTAATACAGGACAAGAAAAGCTCATTTAACGACTTTCGAAATGACAGTAATATTTTCTTAAACTGGCTCTTGCATTTGGAGAAAAATGCCTCCCCCCCGGCCCCAAATAACCATAATGAATTCAATCAAGTTTCAAGGTCACAACCAAGTTTTACTCTGGATGTATATTTTTCTTTGCTTTTAAATATTCTCTCTCATTTCCTCTCATGTTCCCTCTCATTCTTCATCTTCCATTATTTGTAATGGAACAATTTATTGCATTCAACCTAGCACAATTTGATTGCATTTTATTTTAAAATTTATGCACTGTGTTCCCTGTGTTATAAATTAACAAAAAAGTTTCTTTTTTTTTTTTTTTAAGATTCTCAGATTATGGTAAGAAACCCCAGAAATGTTAATGATTATGAGATTTAGAAAACACAATGGAAGCAAATCGTACTTCAACACTAACATTGGTCCATAACAACACCTTTTGGTTTGTTCCCCAAAGATTAATGCTAAAAGTCCCCTGCATTTATAACGGCCTTCCTTAATGTCACAGTGTGCCAAACAGGCTTATCAACACCCAGATTAGGCACTTACCCAGACTGATCGTGTTTGTAGAAATTAGTTCCTTAAAATTGTGATAAGCTGAACAGGGAACCACTAAAAAAGTAAATAAAAACCAAAAAGGACAGAGCACTGCTTAAATTCTTGTTCCTTTTCAAGACTTGAATCTTGTATGCTTTGTGAAAAAACTGAACCTGCATCTCCCAAAGGAATACACTAAGCTATAAATTTGAGTCATGCTCACTCTTGAATTTATTTCATCTTAGGTTTTACAGTTGGACATGTCAAAAAATTGGAATTTGTTTGAACTCCCTCAGACACAGACTGAAATCACATCTTTTAGACTACAGAAATATTCTGAAGCTAAAATACTGAGTAGAAACAGGAATCATAATATATTTTTAAAAGGTTCTATATTTTTATAATCCCTATGTTGAGATATTCTCAGAGCACTTCTATCAAAGCAGACCCTGTCAATAGAAGACAGGCAGAAAAATGTCTTTTTTAATAACTTCTGATGGTCCTCAGGGTGAATTAGATCCTAAACACCAGAAAATAAATACGGGGGGAATTTTAGGGACCTAAGAACCTCCAGTGTCAGAAGCTAGGGCCACTGCAGTGTTTAGGTGTTTATGTCAGCTGGCAGATGAAAGATGTGAGTCAATTCTGCATTCAGATATCTAATCCTTCTGAGGTACCATCATACACGAGTAAATTGTTAGATGGATCCGGACTAGTTAGCAATAGAGACTAAGTACCCAAACATGTGCTGCTATACAGATTTCCTAAAAGTCCTCTATAATTTTTCATTCCTTGAAAGGAAAAATACAAGTTTATCCATACTTTAAGGTTTCTGCTTATGCTCAGCCTGGACTTTATGTAAGCAAGGGCGGAGAAAGAGCATGGAGGAATTCAGATTTTACCTTCCTGTGAAGTCTTGACAATAAGCTTCTGCTAGGGATAGTGTACAGAAAGGATTGAGCTGTAAATATGATCTGTAAATCATATTAAAACATGCCAGGTAGCCTGTTAGTGTATTGCAACATTGTTAGTGTACCGACAGTTAAAGTGATCTCCAAACTTGGAGTTAAAAGAGGGATTTTTCCTCTTGTCTTGCTGACAGGGACTTATATTTTATTGATACTTTTGCATGTGCTTTCTTCTGTAGTATGGGGCATTAACTACTTCCAGGGACTTAGGATACCAGGAATGCTCCTTATCTCTTCTGCTGTTTTCTAATGGCAAATTAGAATTCTGAGCTTGTGCTTATAATTGTGGGACCTAAGTTCATTATAGAGCACAGGGTGGTGGATGATATGTGAGTTGATGTGGATTTGATGTTACAGACAAAAGTCAAAACTAAAATGCATTGTGAGGACTATGATTGAGAAAAATTGGACTCAAATGATCTAGAAGATCCCTACCTGGCAAAGATTCCTAAACTCCACATTCTGGACACTCTGAAACCTTCCCAGATACCCAAAGTCTTTTTGGGAAGAAAAAAAAAAAAGTAAAAGTGGGTACAGCAAGAAAGTCACAGCCTTAAAACAGTTTCTTCTGCTCTATTTTCAAAGTAACTTTTCCATGACTGGAGGACTTTCAAACACTTCCGTCTTCCTTCTTTACACACGCTATTGTAATAAAGTCTTTCTAATGATCAATAACTTCTTAAAAATATCCATAAAATTTAATAAAACTGTCATGATCTACAGCAAAATTCCAGAGGCAGTGCAGAAATATATATGATAATCTAATGTCAGGATTTTGATGTGGGGCAGACTGTTAAATGAAGTTTCAGCATATAGGAAAAACTGGCAATTAATGACCCCAAAAAATTAGAATACTATGCCAAAACCTCCCAATACTAATGAGAGAGTACTTCATGCCAAATTAACTATTCTCTTTCTATACAATTTTAGCTTCTGAAGAAGTAATGAGTGTTTTGTTGACTAGTCTATAGAAGAAACTTACAGTAAATCTCAAACTGAAATGCATTTGAACCTCTGTTTCCTGGAATGTAGACATAGCGGGGGAAGAATGGATAGACATTCCTTCTTTGGCAGATAATAGAATTCAGTGTCTCAGTTATCAAACAGAATTTTAATTAGAACTCACAAGGCTGTTTAAACTGATCATGTTTCCAAAGAATATTCTGGAGGCAGAGAATCTTTCAAGGTCACATAGTCCAACCCCCCTGAAATAAGCAGGGACATTTTCAACCAGAACAGGTTGCTCAGAGCCCCATCCAAACTGACCTGGAATGATTCTTGGACAACATGTTAAAGTGTTTCACCATCTTCCTTGCAAAGAATTTCTTCCTTATATCTTGTCGAAATCTGCCCTCTTTTAGTTTAAAACCATTACCCTTTGTGCTATTGCTATGGGCCCTGATAAAAAGTCTGTCCCCATCTTTCTCATAGGCACCCTTTAAATACTGGAAGGCTGCAAGAAGGTGTCCCCAGAGCCTTATCCCCTCCAGGCTGAACAATCCCAACTGTCTCAGCCTGTCCTCAGAGGAGAGGTGTTCCATCCCCCTAAACATTTTGGAGGCCATTCTCTGGACCCTCTCCAACAGCTCCATGTCTTTCTTGTGCTGA
Source organism: Phaethon aethereus (assembly GCF_964289735.1). NCBI lineage: Eukaryota > Metazoa > Chordata > Aves > Phaethontiformes > Phaethontidae > Phaethon > Phaethon aethereus. The sequence goes on along the minus strand of NC_138578.1, from coordinate 63,820,664 downwards.
GGCCTCCAGAGCTGGATGCAGGAATACAGGTGGGATCTCACCAGAGTAGAGGGGCAGAATCCCCTCCCTCGACCTGCTGGCCACACTGCTTTGGATGCAGCCCAGGATACGGTTGGCCTTCTGGGCTGCGAGCACACGTTGCTGGCTCATGTCCAGCTTTTCATCCACCAGTACCCTCAATTCCTTCTCAGCAGGGCTGCTCTCGATCCCTTCATCCCCCAGCCTGTACAGATACCAGGGGTTGCCCTGACCCAGGTGCAGGATCCTGCACTTGGCCTTGTTGAACCTCATGAGGTTCACATGGACCCATTCCTCGAGCTTGTCCATGTCCCTCTGAATGGCATCCCATCCTTCAGGTGTGTCAGCTGCACCACTCAGCTTTGTGTCATCCGCAAACTTGCTGAGGGTGTACTCGATCCCACTGTCTATATCACTGATGAAGATATTAAACAGTACTGGTCCCAATATCTTGTCCCAGGGGACACTGCTTGTCACCGAACTCCATCTGGACACTGAGCTCTTGACCACTACCCTCTGGATGCAACTATCCAACCAATTCCTCATTCACACAACAGTCCACCCATCAAATCCATATCTCTACAATTTAGAATCACAGAATCACTGAATCATTAAGGTTGGATAAGACCTTTAAGATCATCAAGTCCAACTATCAATCCAACACCACCATGCCCACTAAACTATGTCCTGAAGTGCCCTGTCTACACATTTTTTGAACACTTCCAGTGATGGTGACTCCACCACCTCCCTGGGCAGCTTGTTCCAATGCTTGACCACTCTCTCCATAAAGAAATTTTTCCCAGTATCTAGTCTAAACCTCTAGAGAGAAGGATATTGTGGGAGACTATGCCAAAGGCCATACAGCAGTCCGGATAGATGACGTTCATAGCTCTTCCCTTGTCCACTGATGTGGTCACTCCATCCTAGAAGGCCACTGGATTGGTCAGGCAAGACTTGCCCTTGATGAAGCCATGCTGGCTGTCTTGGATCACCTCCCTGTCCTCCATGTGCCTTAGAAAAGCTTCTAGGAGTATCTGTTCCATGATCCTCCCAGGCACAAAAGTGAGGCTAACAGGCCGGTAGCTCCCATGGTCCTCCTTGTTACTCTTTTTAAAATGGATGTAATGTTTCCCGTTTTCCAATCTGCAGGGACTTCACCTGACTGCCATGACTTTTCAAATCTCATGGAGCGTGGCTTGGCAGCTACATCAGCCAATTCCTTCAGGACTCTGGGGTGCATCTTGTCAGGTCCCATAGACTTGTGCATGTTCAGGTGCCTCAGGTAGTCACAAACCAGACTAAGGCAAAGAAGTTGTTGAGTACCTCAGCCTTCTCCTCATCTACTGTTACCAGTTTGCCAATCTTGGTCACCAGTGCGTATGCTTTCTTTGACCTTCCTTTTCTGGCTGATACACCAGTAAAAGTCACAGAATCACAGAATCACAGAATCACTAAAGTTGGAAAGGACCTTCAAGACCATCAAGCCCAACCATTAATCCAGCGCCACCATGTCCCCTAAACCATGTCCTGAAGCACCACATCCACATGTTTTTTGAACACTTCCAGAGATGGTGACTCCACCACCTCCCTGGGCGGCCTGTTCCAATGTTTGACCACCCTCTTAGTGAAGAAATTTTTCCTAATATCCAATCTAAACCTCCCCTGGTGCAACTTGAGGCCATTTCCTCTCGTCCTATCGTTAGTTACTTGGGAGAAGAGACCAACACCCTCGTCGCCACAACCTCCTTTCAGGTAGTTGTAGAGAGCGATAAGGTCTCCCTTCCGCCTCCTCTTCTCCAGACTAAACAACCCCAGTTTCCTCAACTGCTCCTCATAAGACTTGTGCTCTAGACCCCTCACCAGCTTCATTGCCCTACTTTGGACACATCAAGCACCTCAGCATCCTTCTTATAGCGTGGGGCCCAAAACTGAACACAGTAGTCGAGGTGTGGCCTCACCAGTGCCGAGTACAGGGGCACAATCACTTCCCTACTCCTGTTGGCCACACTATTCCTGATGCAGGCCAGGACGCTGTTGGCCTTCTTGGCCACCTGGGCACACTGCTGCCTCATATTCAGCTGGCTGTCAACCAGCACCCCCAGGTCCTTTTCCACCAGACAGCTCTCCCGCCACTCCTCCCCAAGCCTGTAGCGTTGCATGGGGTTGTTGTGACCCAAGTGCAGGACCCGGCACTTGGCCTTATTAAACCTCATACAGTTGACCTCAGCCCATCGATCCAGCCTGTCCAGATCCCTCTGCAGAGCCCTCCTACCCTCCAGCAGATCAACACTCCCACCCAACTTGGTGTTTGCAAACATACTCAGGGAGCACTGGATCCCCTCATCCAGGTCATCGATAAAAATATTTAACAAGACTGGCCCCAGAACCGAGCCCTGGGGAACACCACTCGTGACCGGCCGCCAACTGGATTTAACGCCATTCACCACAACACTCTGGGCTCGGTCATCCAGCCAGTTCTTTACCCAGTGAAGAGTAAACCTGTCTAAGCCACAAGCTGCCAGCTTCTCTAGCAGAATGCTGTGGGAGATGCTGTCAAAGGCTTGACCAAAGTCCAGGTAGACAACATCCACAGCCTTTCCCTCAGCCACTAGGCGGGTCACCTGGTCATAGAAGGAGATTAGGTTGGTCAAGCAGGACCTGCCTTTCATGAACCCGTGCTGGCTGGGCCTGATCCCTTGGTTGTCCTCCATATGTCCCATGAGCACCCTCAAGACGAACCGCTCCATGATGTTCCCTGGTATGGAGGTCAGGCTGACAGGACTGTAGTTCCCGGGATCCTCCTTCCGGCCTTTCTTGTAGATGGGTGTCACATTGGCAAGTCTCCAGTTGTCTGGGATCTCTCCTGTTAACCAGGACTGCTGACCCACCCCATAGACTTGTGGGTGTCCAGGTGGCTTAACAGGTCCTTAACTGCTTCCTCCTGAATTATGGGTGGGTTATTGTGCTCTCTATCCCTGTCTTCCAGCTCAGGGGGCTGAATACCCTGCGGATACCTGGACTGGCTATTAAAGACTGAGGCAAAGGCGGCATTAAGTGCCTCAACCTTGTCCTCATCTTTGGAGACAATGTTCCCCACCATATCCAGTAAGGGGTGGAGATTCTCCTTGCCTCTTTTTTTGTTGTTAATATATTTGTAGAAGCATTTTTTATTATCCTTTATGACTGTGGCCAGACTGAGCTCTAGCTGGGCTTTTGCCTTTCTATTTTTGTCCCTGCTTGACCCAGCAAGATCCTTGTACTCTTCGTGAGTTGCCTGCCCCTTCTTCCAGAGGTGATAACCTCTCATCTTTTCCCTGAGTCCCAGCAAAAGCTCCCTGTTCAGCCAGGCCCGTCGCCTTCCCTGCCAGCTCTTCTTACGGCACATGGGGACCGCCTGCTCCCGTGCTTTTAAGATTTCTTTCTTGAAGACTGTCCTTCAGGATGGTCTCCCAAGGGATTCTCTCAAGCAGTGACCTGAACAGTCCAAAGTCTGCCTTTCGGAAGTCCATGGTAGCAGTTTTGCTGACCCCTCTCCTTGCTTCGCTCACAATTGAGAATTCTATCATATCATGGTCGCTAAGCCCAAGACGGCCTCCAACCACCACATCTCCCACCAGTTCTCCTCTTTTTGCAAACAGCAGGTCAAGCGTGGCACCTCCCCTGGTAGTCCTCATTATTCTTTGCATCCCTTGCCAAGATGAATGATGTGAGAATGATGAATTACTTTGGACAGCAGCAAGCCTGTTGCTGTGTAGAACATTCCATCAACAAAAAATCCAAAATTGTGGTAGTGACACCAGCCAGAGAGCCACATGTTAATAAAGGGGACCTGCTTGTTTCTGCCAATGTTGCTGCCTGTAACTGGAAGGGGAGAGGAAAAATCTACCTGTGGTCCGGATTCCCTTACTAACAATCCCAAGGCCATGAAGTCTTTTTTGATTACTCTTAGACTGCATGTTGCAGCTTCATTGCCACCCACATGGAAGAGCAGTAATGGGTAACAGTTTGAGGGCTGTGCCAAGCTAGGAAGTTTCCTAGTGATGTCCTTAACCCAGGCTCCAGGGAGGCAGCAGACTTCCCCAAGAGGAGGGTCTGTCCTGTATATTGGACCCTCTGTTCCCCTCAGAAGGGGGTCACCTACAACTATAACCAGTCTTTTCTTCCTCTTGGAGATGGTTGTGATACGGGGGGTAGGTCTTTCTGAGCTTGGCAATGCCTTTGGTGCAGAGGGACCATTATCCACATCATCCACTGACTAGTCTTTCACATCCAGAGCTTCATATCTGTTGTATAGAGGCACCTGGGAAGGTGAGGTGGGCAAGGAGTGGGTTCACCTCCCGTCCTGAGCATAATTTGCCTCCATTTACTCCTTTCCTTTAAGATACTGTTGTCTACCTGGTAGGGGAGGGGTACAGGTTCCCATTGATCTTTTGTTTTTTTCTGGTGGATATTCCTGTTTCCGTCTCAGAGAGGACACAGCATGGTTCCATCAGTCTATCAGCAGAAGATCAGATTGTGATACTGCCAAAAAGGATAGATTACTCAGATTTCTATTAGAGCTGAATTTTGGGTGCATTCCTGAAGCAACTAGTGTTTATCTTCTGTGAAAAGGAAAATTATGGATCTGATAAAACTATAGGTAACTATAATTTAAATCCAGAAATTCAGAGCAAGTATTCCCATGTACTAAAGACTATAGAAAACTATATTTGTCTTCAATTCCAGGGATTACAACTTTCCCCAAATCTCAGAAATTCATTAGAAAGCATATTATTTGCCATTTCATATTCCACAGTATAATTAAAACAAGTGAAACTATTAGATTGTTTTTTGAAAAGTACATACGGCATAATCCCCATCAGAAGACCAAGGCTTAGAAATTCTTCACATCAGCAATATGATATCTTTATTTTAATATCTGTGCTTTCAGATCTAATGGATAGATTAAAATTTAGGAGTTTAAGGATAAAAGATCTGGAAGAATAATGATGAAGTCTGAAAAATTGTTTTCTTTCTTGAGTAAGGAATGTCTATTACTCTTTAACGCAAAATGTAGGAACAGAAGTTAAGCTTTTTTAGACAACAATAATGTTCTCAGGAGATGGTTGTTTTCTGGGAAAATCTGAGAGTTGTTATAAAGTTATTGTATCTAAGTATGTAACAGTACAAGAATAGATGCAAGAAACTATTGTTACAACTATTGAAATAGCTGGATTTTAGTGTGGGATGAACTTTTGGAACTGTAGAAAAATGTATTTCTGTAAGCATCTAATCTGTCACAAAACTGTACAATCTGCCACTCCAGCCACAATGAATCAAGTATCATTCCTTCTTAAAAAGATGGTAATAGAATCAGCTAGGGAATTTGAGAAGAGAAACACACTCGTGTTTGCAATTACAGTGCTGAAGTTTCTTTTGTATGAATTTAGTGCCTGGAACTTTTCCCTCATATCTAAATGTACTTTAAATTATCAATTTTGGAACAAAGATTACATTTATCATTGATATGATTATGTATGTACCACACCATAGAACAATGATTCCTTTCAACTGAATGTAAGATGTAGTTAAAATCATAAAATATTTAGAACTATTGTCCTGGGAACAGCAAAATATTTTTACCCTGTCAAGCGATATTCAGGGAGAAGATCAGGGCCTGTTATAAACTAGGCTTATTATGACTGCTGTAAAGTGGTTTTTTTGGCTTCCAAACTGCTCGTTCCTTCTCAGCTTTAAATAGCAGAACAAGAAGTGTCCTGCCTGCAATGTAGAGAAACACCCACAGAACTCATTCTTTAAATGAAAGCACATTCTCTTGTCCTCCTTTCTAAAAAGAATTGTCTGTTTTTAAAAAAAAAGCCCTCACTATACCTTCATACTATAGTTGCTGTTAATAAGAATTCAAAAATGTGTACAAATTAACTTATTTACTTATTCCATTGCACCAAGTTTTACTGATATTATTAAATTAAGATGCAGGCAGAAATTCACCTACATAATTCTTTCTGACACACATGCCACTCTGTTTCAGTCATTTCTTCTTTTTCTTGTACCTCTTGAGAGTTTGCTAAAAACTATAGAATAAGTTGCAAGGCACGTGAGTAGTCAGTATAATATTAAGATAAACTATACGATACACGTAATGTGTATCATATAAATTAATATATTCTCAGATGTTATTGCTTGTTATGATTATTCAGTTACATATTAAATATTGAAATTTTATTTCACTGTGTGTCAGATCAGCGTACTGCTGATGCTGGGAATTCTCAGTGGTATTGCTCCTGTTTTATCCCAATGATCCCTGGGGTTTGTCCCCAGAATAATAAAGAAAATATGCAAATCACAGGGACCAAAGATTATTCTTCAATTACCTATAATTAGTGAAACCAATTGCAAGCACTATAGCTAAATTTTTTTTCTTTCTTTCAGTATGCATCTGGTGTTGATCTTTCATTAAAGGAAAGGATAAAATCCTAATGAACGCTAATAAAAATAAATATAAGCAAATGCCAAGACATTTTTATATAGTCCAACTGGAAGCAAGTATTTTTCTGTGTAATAAAAACAATAATAATTAATCTTGATTGCTGATTCAGATAGTTTAGATTCTCTCTAACACAACAGCAATGTCCTTTTGCTGCATTTGCTGATAATTTATTACCAGTAAGTTACACCATGATTAATCAATGTAAGTGAAATCCTGTAAGTAAGTACCGTTATTCTTGTCATGTTATTTGCATGCACTGTGACTTTCTGAAGTGTGTTATGTCAGACATAATCAGTAGGTGAGGAAAATCAGTCACATAATAGCAGCATTTATACCTCCAAATTAGGCTGCCAAATATCTTTTGGATGTTGTATAGCTGTCTGTACAAAGGTAATGAAAAAAGTCCATTGAGGGACATCAGATAAGAAAATTTCCTGTGTTGAATTCTCAGAGGGAGTTTTCCTAAACTTCTGAATTACTCTTCTCAATATTAGCTACTGTCCTGAAAGATTAAGGTTAAATTTCGACTTCTCTCTTTAGTTCACTAAATCAAATGTAAGTCCACTAGCATTTCCATAATGTAAATCAGTGAGATTAAATTATTTTGTGTATGTTTGGAAGTATTTTGTAGAAACAGCTTATCCTATACATCTTCACAATCCTATCAACAACAAAAAAGCAAGCAAACAAACAAGGTAACAAACCAATCAACACACCTAAATATTAGCTTTTATGCCTAGCAAGACAACGTGGTACATTAAAGGACAAGGAAATACAGGCTAGAATTTCAAAGTGCTAACCGCTGAAATAAATATGGATGCACATAAGTAGCAAATAGCAATATAGTCGTCCACATCAATTTCACATCAGATGCCTTCCGAAGTGCAGTAGATTTTGCAGGAAGTACCTTCCACAGACTCATGGCCTTCCGCCACAGAATGATTCTGAAGGTAGGCAGGCACAGGAATTACTGAAGCCCTGCCTTGGTTGCCTCAAAGTCATGGACAGCACTCCTGCAGCAATGTTCCTCAACATAATAACTGGTAGAGGGATACCGTTGTTATCCATTGAACCAGTACATTTCTCGGGGTGCTTTCGGGTGAGAAAGAACATACATGTTAGATCTGTGTCTTATGGCAGAGACACAGTCTACTGTATGGTCTTTGGTTGTTTAATAAAGGAATGTCTGCTCAGATAATATATGCAACTTCATATTCCAGTTCCTGTTCAGCTTTGTCTTCTTACTCTTGCCATTATCTTCTTCCTCTATGTGTCATACCTCCTGCCAGCTACATGCCAAATCCTTTTATAGTTAATTCAGAGCAGCTTGTGTTCTTTTGAGAACAAAACTTGAAAACCAATCCGAGAGTAAATTACCTGCTCATTCAATATCAGTTTTCCTTAAAAAGCTCATTGCTGTGACTTTTTAATGGATCTCATTTGTACCAGAAGAAGAAATCAAGCAAGTGTGCAGGGATGGAACATACAGCCATCTGTATGTTCTGGCAAATCTTTTTCTATAACAATTTATAATGTATTTCACACTGGTCAAAAGCCTGTCTTTTAGCATGCATGGCTTGAGACATATGGTGAAAGAAGTCCTCTGAACCAAAACCAAATAAAATTTTACTAGTCACCAAAAGAAAACATCAGGTGTTTACCTTTCTTAAAATTCCATTGTCTTTTCTATTGGTTTTGATCACTGATAACCTACATCTAAATATGGCTTAAAAGTCTTCTCTGAGATTATCAGAAAGCAAGTGTACTTTACTTTTAAATGTAATCATGAGGACTATGCATATTCAGTATCGGATACATCTCAAATGCTGTAAGGATCAACAGCACTTTGCAAGAAAACATTGAGCTGCAGTGTCTAGATCATGTCTTGTAGCTGTGTGCTATTGATTTATTCACAAATGCATATTTAAGGAAGAATAAAGAAAATGAAGGAGAAAGAAAGGAGTGAAGGTGTGGTGAGTGGACTAACTTTCAGTATCTGGCAGAAGACTGAATCTTCACAAAGATTTATTATGTACAATATTAGTTTGGTGATTACATTCCTTTTCTACAGTTGTAACGTGTCTGATTTATCCTAATGGACCAAATTCTGTGATTATTTACATTTGACATTAATTAACAGGAATCAATAGATAAAACATGAAGATTCTGCATTTGGCTGAATAATTGCAAGTGATATTTCCATCTATTTAACAAGGTCATGCCAAAATGAGACATTAGAAAGTTAGGTTTCCCTTTCATAGCTCCAAGGCAAAATCTGGCTTGTAAATTAGCATGTTTACCTATGCCATCTTCACATATGAAGTATATAGACAGTATATATTTATAATCAGGTTCAAGTTTTGTTAAAGAAGAGTGTGCTAATTGCTTGGGAATATCTTCAGAGGTATCAAAATCCAGTCTAAAGCTAAAGTCTAAAATCCGATCTAAGCCTCTAGTTTTATAACTGGATAGAGAGAAATATAACTTACAAAAATGGAAAACCTTTGTAATATGGTCTTGTAATCATGGCACAAAGAAGTAACAGATATATTAGATATACCTATATAGATATATTATGATGTATCAAGCCTAAGTCAGGAAGAAAAGCAGCTTAGGTGGTCTGAGCAGACCTGCCTAAAAAACATGCAATAAAACCTAGGAAAGTGCAACAAGCTCTCTAAATGCCATAGTATGAGCGATGCCCTAATTCCTATGTTGGATCAGTTGCTATAGCCGTGACAGGGAAGTTCCTCTACAGCCCCCTACCCTAGCTTACTTTGAGGAGTGTCTGATTTTTATCTTTTCATCCCATTCACGCATTTTCTCTCACACAATGATTACTCCTGCTTTCAAAGTGAATTTGATCCTGCAAGGAATAATGTATTATATTGAACTGATGAAAAGGCTCCGTTCTGTTCACAGTTGATTCCTCTCTCCTTTTGTCTCCCTATTGTGTGCATATATATTTAAATTACTCTTTAATTGATGTAGTCCTGGTGTCTTTCATTGAAAAAATGCCTAAAGTTGTGTAAAAGAGAATGGATCCTGAGAACCTGTGGATGTAAAATGAGGTTCAGGCTGTGCATTTTAAAGCAACCTATTTTCATAAATGAAGAAACTATTAACCTCTTTGTGAAATTTAACAATGTGTATCTGATCTACAAGATTGTCATTAATTGTATTTCAACAAGCAAAAAGGCCATGAATTTACAGTATGAAATACTTCTCCAGCACTTGCAGTTTCTGAACTAGCCAGAAAATTTGCTGGTATGTCAAATATATTTGAAATGTAAGCTTATCTGGAACCACACCTTCTGGCTTCTGCCTTCCTTATCAAACTAATTTTGTACTTTAAAGACATGTTTTTATTATATGTGACCTTAACAGTAATTCCAAGGAGAAGGTGCCCCACAATAGTAATAATAAAAAAGTAATTTATTCTAGATGTTAATTTTTAGGGTACATAGATTGAAATTATGGATACTTTATGGCATTTGTGAAAGCTATTGATTATGAACAATTTAATGGTAGAATAAGGTTAATTTTCTACCTACCATGTTCTGAACGTATTCCATTAGTTTTTCCTTTTTCTCTGTGCAGATTTGTAAGCTGTAGCATTATGATGAGTTCTGGAATCACAAATTCAAGGTAAAACTTTTTAGCACATTATGTGGAATATCTAATTCTTCTAGTATGTGGGAAATGCTTTCTTTTTGCTACTGCATAATCCATTATTGTGAAGGGAATAATTCTGAGACACTAGCATTAATATATGTCTAAGACACAACCTGATGTGTATAAGTAGAGCATTTTGCCTTACACAAATAAATACTCTCCTGAACAATAGTACAGGAAAGGAAAATCTGTGTTTTCTTTACAATAGTGTTATATTTATTTGGCCATAGTTAACATGAAACAAGACAAAAAGAAACCTCAAGCATGCACAAAGACCTGTTATCAACATTGTGTTGTCAAATTCCATTATAAATGCCATGGATCACAGAAATCTGTACTTGATCAAACATTATTTGGTATATTAATGAAAGACTGAGATGATGGCATCGAGAATACAAGTATAAACTATACTGGTGATACCAAACCATGAAGTTTTCCAAACACTTGTGAAGACAGAATGATCTTCATAAATCAGAGAAACAGTCTGAAATAAAGGCGATGAAATGCAATAAAAAGAAAGAACACAATCACACATAGCTTGGAAACATCACACATACAAAAATAAGAAACATTTGTCAGTCATTACCATCCAAATGGAAAGATTTTAAAAAAGAATCACAAATTGGTGATGCTCTTGTAGAAAGGAAAACATAATTCTGGGATACTTTTAACAAAACTGTCATGTAGCATACAGAGATTTATTACTGAGTCCTACCATGTAGTACTATGATAACAGTGGGAACAGGGTGCTTAGTTTTTACCAGCACACTACAGGAAGCATTAAGACAAACTAGACAGAAGACAAAGCACAGTAATAGGAATGATTAAAGTTTTATAAAAGCGACCTAGCCATGAAAATTGTAAGAACAAGGTTTTCTTAGTACAGAAAAAAGAAGGCTGAAAAGGAGAATTTCCAACACTTCTGTCATGGGGATAAAGGAACACCGTTACAGTGTGACACCACTAAGCTCAATTTATATGTGAGCTACAACTCCATTACAGAACACTGTTTTCTGTTAATGGTTTCCTATAATTCTTTGTTTGTAGCTATGGATTTTTGTAATGGTTTCTTTACATTATGCCTGCACATAAACTCATAGCATTTATTTCCTCTCTGAGCACACATTTAATGCCCATAATAAAGGCCAATAAAATTCAAATGAAGAATTCCATACATATTACCAAGCATCTAATTACTGTAGCCTTTTGTCAGTTGCTCATTCATGCACATTTTGGTAATCTAACCATTTATCATGCTAATAACATCCGGAGTAGAAGATTGAAAAACTAAAAAAGCTTCAAAAAATTTGAGGATATTAGCAGAGATTTTACAAATAAATCTTTTTAAGACAACACTAAATATACAAGTTCATATAAAAAAAACCCCAAAACTTCTGAGTAGTATTTGAACAGATTTTTAAATGTAAAAAATTGGGCCATTTAATATATGCCATGTTTTACAGATTGCTGTTCAGTGCATCACATGATCTGTTTCAAAAATTATATAATTCATCCTCCATGATTCATTCTTTTACTAGTTACACCTGAAATAAGCCCTCTCCTTTTATTAACTTTAAAATGTTCCAGAAAGATTCGTTACTCTTTCTCTTGAATGATTGAAATATTTAGTGAGTTTTTTTCAGCTAAGGCACATAATATTTCACACAGTTAATTTTTTTCACAAAATTTGATAAACTCAAGATTGTGTGGAAAACAAAAACTGGGACAATATTTTAGACAATATTTATTTTGCTTTTTTTGATCATCACTACTCTTTCCTCTTTAATGATAACCTACCCCCATTCATTATTTTTTCAACAAGCCACTGGTTACCTTACCCACGGTGGTTTTGTCCATCAAGTAAAATTTCTGATATAAATGAAGAAATAAGAAAAGAAGGAAAAAAGATGAGAAGAGTTAAAAATAACTTTTTCTCATATTCATATGCTCCCTTTTTCAGTTACAAGATATACATGTAATTACTGTCAGCTGGCATGTAACTAAATCACGCAGGCATAGTCCCCAGTCTATCTGAGACTGAGTTGCAAGCAAAGTCGGTCAGAGGAAGCTCTTTCCTCTCTTCTACAGGTAGGAATCAGCTGTTACAGAAGCAGATGTTACTGCTTGTTTTATTCTTTGATTTGGAGGAAAACATTGCCTTCATGTACAGCTGGGGAAGATCAAAGGAACCAAAGATAATTTTGTAAAATTTAAAACCAAATTTCTCAAGATTAAAAAATTGAATATTGGAAATTTATATCATGATGGTCAGTTGTTGCTTCTCCTATTAAGTATATCATTTTGAGATAAAAAACTAATTAGGGTCTTTTTGTATTTAAGGCAATTAAGTTTTCCAGGTCACAAAAGGATTTAAAGACTCTGCATAACAACCTGTATATCACTTACGCCATGCAAGGTTTCAGATCAAGCTACTGTCTGTAGAAAAGTAATGAATACAGCTGATCTGTGCAGCATACCCTGAAGATCAGCGTATGGTTGTCCAGCTAGGACTTGAGAAGGTTGGTGTCTAAGTCAGGAGCTGTGATGATACTTCCATCCTGCAAAACATGAGTGTTTCTGAAGTGGCTTAATTCCATGATCAAAATAAACCTTTGGAATGGAAGGGGAAGGAAAAGATAAAATCCCGCCGGAGTACAGTTTCTTTCTCTGGGCTTCAACCGTGAAGACCCTGCATGGTTCCTCTCCCTCCAGGGGGTTTGGCTGGCAGGGCTGGGGGCCAGCTCAGCACCAGCCTGTCAATCCCCTGCCCATGGAGTCTGATTTTGGCTGCGGCAGCGGTGCCTGGCCCCCTCTGGAGCAACAGCCACCACATGTTGCAGCCTGGTCTGTGCTGAGCCATGGTCCCTGACCCAGGCCCAAGCCTTGACCCCTGGGCTGATGTCCCAGCCTGGCCTCAGTCCATCCCTGTCCCCATGGCCACACCTTGCCATTTTGGGCTGTGCCTGACCCTGGTTACCCCCAATGGGCCTCGTCCTGACCCTCAGGCTGACATACCAGCCCAGTCTTGGCCTGTCCCTGTCCCCAGGGAAGTGCCTGTGATGCCCAGGGCTGGGGCTGCTCCCAGCTGCCCTTCTGCCTGCCCTGCTCCCCGGCTGGGTCATGGGACATGGGCCTGGCTGGTGAGGCCCTTCCTCGCTGCCCCCGAGGAGCCCCTGGAGCTTCCAGCCCCAGGAAACCGCTGGCCCCTGCTGTGCCGTGAGGTAGAGAAGATAGTAATTATCACGGTTCTCATAAGAACAATAGATCCAGAGTGTGGGATGATTGACCAAGAGTAGTATAAGTAAATCTAAACTCATCTGTCTCTACTCTGGTGTGTTAAATATGAAATACAGTTATTGCACTTCAAGTGTTTGTCAGAGATACAAATCTGAGATCTGTTCTTGAGTGTCCATTTTTTTCTCTCTTCAAGGACTCTGGCAACATTACGTGGCAGCAGACTTCTTTGTCCTAACATTTCTTTAGTGTCTCCCTCTCAGTCTGTATCGATTTGGACCTGAGACAATGGGTTGACTAAGGAATCTCTGGTGATAGAAAACACACATGATTTACTTCCCTCCAGCTTTTTTTGTGTTGTGAAAAGGAATGATACACGAACCTGTTAAAGTGCTGTGGCCTAAGGTGAAGGAGCTCCAGCAGGATGCAATTGTTGCGGTGGGTTTTTGGAAACTGCCTGGTTTTGATATCAAAGAGGGTCCCTGTGAATCCGTTCAAAAAATAATTATCATCTTGTGCAAAAGAGAGATGCTCAAATCCTTCTAGGAGTTTGGGGAGATATTTTTTGATTATTTCGACTCAAGAGTAACCAGTGTCCTAAATATTCTTGAAGGTGCAGGTTATAATCACCAAATTTTTTAACCCTACCAGCAAGTAAAGATAGCTCATTTGGTTGCTCAGTACATACATACATGTACATATACATTTATATATATTTGTTTGTGTACATGTGTGTGTGTGAGTGTGTGTATCTATGACTATATATATTTATATAACATGTTTGATAAATACATACATATGTATAAGTATATAAAATATGTAACCTATGTATTTGGTAAATGATGCCAGTCTAGTTAATCTTAAAATATGGATGACAATTCATGTTTGACTTGGATGAGAACATAGTACCTTTGGCTGGAATAACAAAGAGGAAATGTTCTCAAGGAGGTCACTGCAAGTAATTTTGGGGATCTGGCTTTTAAAAAACATACTTATTTTTTATTTATTTTAATATGCCTTCATCATATCCTTTTTCTGTGTTTGGTAGGAGAAGACAACTATGCATTCTGTCATGTCTCTTTCTCTGCCATGCTTTCATTTGAAATGTGAAGCTCTTCAGGTACAATCTTGTAAAATATATTTTAGAGAGACAAGGAAATAGACACATATTACAAAATTCCAAAAAGGACAGGACTGCTGATTTTTAAAATTCAAAGTTACAGAAAATATAAACAACACGAGACAGAAGGACATAGATAACAGTCTTATGGGTAACAGTGTCACTGGATGGACAGTGAAAATGTACTTGGAATCTCTACAAAACATACTTTAGGCAACCCCATACTTTTTATTTTTTACTTTTTCTTTCAAGTTGCACAAGAAATATATATTTTTGTACATCTGAACATAAAATAAATAAATAAATTATAGTGAATTCAAATTACAGTTGCCATTTAAGTTCATATAGCAGCAGTTTTGATAGTTTGAAGTCCCTTTAAAGTTCCAATTTGACAGAAATAAACTAAATAAAATTCCTCTAAGTAATAGCTGGTTTAGATGTTTCTTTACCCTAACTGAATGAATTTAATTTAATTTTTGAGGACTTTTAATTTCTGTCCCAAATGAGAATTTAAAACCAGCTGTTATTATGGAAAGCCTGGAAAGAGATGAGACATATTTCACTTTATCAGGAAAGCAGTACAAGTCGGGTATTTAAATACACGGCCTTATAGCCCTACTGGAACTAATTGGCTATAACGTTTCTTAGTTGTATGTGAAATTTAACAAATTGGTAAATTAGAGCTGCTAAGAGTCGTACCCCAGAGATTTAAACTCAAGCACATAAGCTCCCTGTTCTTTATCCATTAGGTTAATAGCTCACTTGCCTCACTTACTTCTTCTGCTTGTGTTTATCTGTCTGTTTCTGTGAAGAACTGGAGAGATGATATGTTGCTGTTTGCTACCAAAATCAGACACTCTTCTGCATCCAAGCTGCAACAAGCAGTTGAATTTGACACAGAAGCAGCAGTGATGCACACTGAAAGCTGGGCTTGTGACAAGAAATAGGTGTAAAATATGATCCAAGCTTAGAGATGCAGAATTAGGAACTTTCTGCAGTTTCACTGCAATATTTTAGGTTGCCATACATTTTAAAATCATGTTTAAAATGAATGACCTTTCTTCCTTTGTTTCCTTTCAGGAGCATAGCTTGTTGATAGTGAGACAAATATTACCAAAAGAATTCCAGTCATTCTCTTTATAGATTTTAGGTCAAAAAAGTTCTCAAGAATAACATGATTAACTTCTAATAGGCAAGTGAACTGTTGCCCTTACTGAAAGAATTTGATTTCATTGTAAGACTTTAATGACTTTTACTGCTAATATTGTAAGGGGGGAGTTCTCCTTAAGTGTAAGTAATCTTACATGTCTGAAATCTCTGCCATAGATTTTTATGTCTTAAACCTAAGTGGTAATGGTTTTTGTCAAAGTGACAACCATTATGTTTCCTGATTACAGCAAAATTATTATGAAAGGTTATTAAGGAACAGCCCCGCACTGATAGGGGCAAAAGTACATGTCCTAATTTTTACCCTTAGACAAATTATTTTATAATGCTTTTATACATTAATGTTTCATCATTAACATTTCATTTTACAGAATTCAGAGAATTTCACTGCAGGATTCTGAAAACCTGGCTTTCCTTGTTTTCATCTGCATGTCACTATATCCTATGTATACCGAACATAAGCCAGATGTTTCCCTTTTGTTGATCACCTATTAAAGGTTTGTATGATAATATCTTTTTTTTTTTTCACAAAAAAAGGCAGAATTCCAGCAAATAATCTTGTTTTTTAGTCCATTTTAATCCCTGTGATTTGTAGTTTTCTTTGGACTCCCTAACTCCATGTTTCTATGTCCTTTTCTGGTGAGGCTTAGGGAAGCTCAGTCACACCTACTCTAGAAGCTCATTAAACTGAACACTGCATGATGGGGAACTTCAGAAAAAGCAAAATCATGTTGTCAAAAACATTTAAAAGAACTGTAAGAACTGATTTGGAGTGTTCACAATGAACTGTCAACTGACAACATGTTGAAAAACAATAAAATAAATCAGTTCACTTGACAGACATATACTGTCAAATAACACTACAACAGTTTTTTATAAGGATGGTAAATGGACAATACATAGCTCTATCTTAAATTCTACTGACCAAAGACAATCTATCAAATGAGAGGGTCAGAGTTAACAGCACAAAACAGTATTCTAACCACTCATACAACTAATGATTAACAGCTGAAGCAGCAACACAAACAAATTAATGAGCCATAACTGTAAATAGTTACTCAGTTGCACAGACTTACTTTAGAATACTGCTCCACTGTTGGAGATCCACTAATGCTAGTGGAGTTATGCTGAGGATAGTAGAATCTTGAATTACTGTATTATCCTATTTATGGAAGACAGAGGGGAATTGGAGTACCTGTACCAATATCCTTATGCAGGTTAAATGATTTTTCAGTGGTTTTCTGCATCGCTGTTTCATCATTAACCAAAGTGAAAGGTGAATTTAACTGCAAGTTTCAGTGAGAAGTTCTGGAGCCTTTTGAAGGAGGTGGTAGGATTTTTCTGAGGCTGTGTGCCTTCTAAGCTTGAATCCTAGAAGAAAATGCTTTTGTAGCAACACCTAATAACCAACAAGATTTTGTACACATTGAATAAAAATAACCACAAAATGTTCTCACACAGTGTGTTATAAGTATGTCATATTGTCATGCTTTAACCCCAGCTAGCAACTAAGCCCCACGCAGCCGCTTGCTCACTCCCCAAGGTGGGATGGGGGAGAGAATTGGAAGAGTAAAAGTGAAGAAACTCATGGGTTGAGATAAAGGCCGTTTAATAGGTAAAGCAAAAGCTGTGCACACAAACAAGGAATCCATTCACCGCTCCCCATGGGCAGGCAGGTGTTCAGCCATCTCCAGGGAAGCAGGGCTCCGTCATGTGTAATGGTTTCTTGGGAAGACGGATGTCATAACTCTGGAAGTCCCCCCTCCCCTTCGTTCTTCTTTGCCCCAGCTTTATATACTGAGCATGATGTCACATGGTATGGGATATCCCTTTGGCCTGTCTGGGTCAGCTCTCCTGGCTGTGTCCCCTCCCAGCTTCATGTGCACCCCCAGCCTGCTCGCTGGCAGGCCAGCATAAAAACTTGGACAGTCCTTGACTCCTTGAAATCATCACTACATTATCAACATTTTCTCATCCCAAATCCCAAACACAGCCTCATACTAGCTTCTGTGAAGAAGATTAACTCTATCCCAGATGAAACCAGGACACATTTAAAACATAGGGTGGTATTATCCGTATCCCTGTTTAAAAACATACTAATGTTCATGCAGATGAGTTTAATTTGAGAATTTTATACTTAAAATATTAAATGAAGTGCTACTACATTGATTTTTTTTTTCTACAAACTGACTTTGAGATTAATTTAAACAGCAATCACACAATCTGAGTTCATTGCATGTTAGCACATCCATTGAAAACTTTAAGGAGAGACTGCTGTCACAACTAACCCATTACACAAGTAAGTTTAGAAGCAAACAGTATTGTGGAAACTGAGTTTGGATTAAAGATTTTTTATCTTATAAATGTTACATATAACTTGCATTATCTTGAATGGCGTTTTCTGTTAAATCAGAATCTTGAATATGGTATATACATTCAAAACATTATTAAGAAATATTATTGACTGTGTCTAACAGGATTTTTAATGCAAAACATTACGTTCCTGAGAAATTATTTTGATCATTTTCAGAATTAAATTTGCAAAGGTTACAGCTAAAACTTGCAGTACTAAAACTCTCTCTCTCTCTAATTCATTGCCAGTCCCAGAGCCCCAGGCTTCATATATTTCTGCCGATAGAAGACAGAAGAGAGCTTCATATTTATCTGAAAATTCTAGGTGCGAGTTTTAAGGTTATCTAAGAATGGGAAAAAGTAATTGTTAGGCTATTGCAATGCATAGTCTTGACAAAATAATTAACAAGGCAAATAATCATCTATGAAACCTGGCAGTTTTCAGAGCACTAACATACATTCTTGGCACATCATGTTTCCGTATTCTCCTTCTGTTTTTTAAGAAATTGGTGTCTAAATAATATGGCATCTTGTCAGGAGGTAATGTTGGAATGAATTAAAACAAAAGTGAGAATTTAAGAATATATTTGGTAAATTAAGAATTAAGTTAAAAGTGATTTGAAATCTCATGGGACAGTTAAAGCTGGTTATTCATCAGTGAGCAGAAAATGGCTACACTAAAATTTTATCATGTTTGGCAATTTTATAGGTAACCATTCTCTGCTAGTTCATAAAAATGTAAAGATAAACTTCCTATACTTGATTTATAAGAACATCACATCAGAAAACACTGAAATGAGTTAAATTCAACAGGATTTTTGAATTAAACTGACTTGACATTGAAGTGAGTTTAAATCAAAATGCGTTATCATCAATGAGCTAAAATTGGATCATACAAATAGAATGAAAACGCTGAAGCAAACTGATGAAACCTGGAAAATTTCATTGATATAAATATTCTCTGCTAAGATCAATGCTAAATCTGACAATAACTTTCTGTATTGTTGGGTTTCTGTTGTGAAAAGACAATCATACCAGATGAACAGAAATAGGAACGATGGCAATCAATTTTGATTACAGTGGAAGTACAAAATGACGTATATATTTTGATTGATGTTTACTAGCAAACTAATGTCCTTTCATTAACACATGATTCAGAGTGTACAGGACAGCATTTACATATACCAGAAAAGTGCAAAAATCACATCTGTACATGCTCCTAAAAGGCAGGAGCATTTTTTTTACAGGTGTTACTCAAGTATGCTCTTTAGGCTTTTCTCAAATTAAGTATAACCACATGGATGAAAGTCCATATTTACTATCTTATTTTCTTAGCTGCCTAGGGAGTGGAATTAGAATTAATGAAATCATGAAGTGTTGAGTTCATATTTTTCTGCATGGAGAGGCAGGATGTACTCTAGTAGAAGCTGAAACATGAGTAAAATGAATGTTGTGGATTTATCCAGTAATGTAGAGATTGTCTGCACAATGAGAAAGCCAATTTGAGGTCCCCTAATTCAGTATAGAAAATGGTTTAAGCCAAGTCAGAATCAAATCCCAGCTGTGACAATGATATTTCATCACTGCCTAAAGAAGAACACAGTAATTCGTACATAATGATGTTTTATTGTGCTCCGTGCAGCTTCCAACTCTATTTTAGGTCTTGTAAATTCCTTTCTATACAGTCTATACCTCAAAGCTGGGGTAGGGTATAGAAATCTACACTTCCTCTTGACATCCATCACTAATTGACTCCTGCTTTATTATAGTATATATGTACAAAAGAAATGCTGTTAGAAATACAGATCTATGCTTCTGATAGGCCAGATTCAGCACATATGCTAAAGCTGATCTGATCTTCTAAGGTGATGAAAAACAGAAATATTTCCAGAGTAAGATGCTAGTAGTATACTTGCTTCCTACAAACCAAAAAACAACAAAGAAACTATGCACACTGAGCAATCCACTTCTGCGTGTTTTCTACTTATTAGAGCTCTGGGTTATAGCAAAAATAGTAATAAAAAAAAGTAATAATGTAGCAAGTACCTATATACCTGCAATTAGTACCTACAATTATGAGCATGATCCTGTATAACTCTGCACACATGCATGATCCTCATTTTTGGTGGATTAGCCACCAGAAATAGTTTTACAGAACCAGGACAATGGATTTTGCTGCAAGTTTTATATTGTGGCGTTAAGATATAGAAACTTGCTGAAACACTTCACTGGAATATTGCTTAGAATTACTATCAAAGCTGCAGTGTCTGCCAAGAACTAATTAAAAAGAAGCTATCTTGAATAAACTGGATTTAAAAAGCTGTGGACATGGCAGTCAAGTTAATTATCTCATCTGCTTGTGATTTTAAAGGTACAGTAATAGCTTATGTAGAAAATTATTTTTCAAAAATTTTGATTAGTATAGCTGTAGAGTGCATATTGTATCAAGACAGGCCAGAATGAGACCCACTGTGCTGAATGCAGAGTGAATGGGGGAAAACTCACAGAAGTATTGTTTATATATCTTTTACACCCCAGTGCCATACAACTATTAAGGCTGCCTCTATCTTCAGCATTGTGTATGGACTGTCCCCTTTCTGCCCACTTATTCTTTCAGATAATATGGAAAATATCAGAGTGGAAATGGGGAGATGTGGGATATACAGAACAAGATGCTTATATGTGAATCCAGTCTCAGATATGGTAACTTGTGTGCATCCCATAAAGGAGAAATCAGCATGACTCTGCCTTAGGGTTTTGCATAGTGCAGTATGTAAGAAATTTTGCATTGGCCCCCAAAAGAGTTATTGGAAAATAATGTCCCTGATTTTATCTATTATTGACTTGTTCATGCATCTACAATTCTAAGGTGCTTCTTTGTTCTTCATCACTAGGCTATATAGCAGTTGTTACTGGCAAAAGAAATGTTCTTCTAAGTACTTTGAGGAAAACTGTCTTCCTGGCTCAAATGGAAAATAAGAATAGTCCAAAGTATAAGGAAAAATGTAAATGCTTCACTCTGCAGGTCTGGTCCTTTCATGGAACACTACTTGATATCATATACATACATATATATATATATAAAAATAGATATATTAGTCTATGGGACCTGAAGAGATGCATCCCTGAGTCCTGAGGGAACTGGCTGATGTATTGGGACCAGTACTGTTTAATATTTTCATCAATGATATAGACAGTGGGATCGAGTGCACCCTCAGTAAGTTTGCAGATGAGATCAAGCTGAGTGGTGCAGTGGACGCACCCTGAGGGATGGGATGCCATCCACAGGGACCTGGACAAGCTTGAGGAATGGGCCCATGTGAACGTCATGAGGTTCAACAAGGCCAAGTGCAGGATCCTGGCAAGGCAACCCCCAGTATCAGCACAGGCTGGGGGATGAAGGGATTGAGAGCAACCCTGCCGAGAAGGACTTGGGGTTACTGGTGGATGAAAAGCTGGACATGAGCCGGCAATGTGGGCTTGCAGCCCAGGCAGCCAGCTGTATCCTGGGCTGCATGGAAAGAAGCGTGACCACCATGTTGAGGGAGGTGATTCTGGCCCTCTACTCTGCTCTGGTGAGACCCCACCTGGATTCCTGCATCCAGCTCTGGAGGCCTCAGCACTAGACAGACAGGAACCTGTTGGAGTGGGTCCAGAGGAGGGCCACAAAAATGACCAGAGGGATGTAACACCTCTCTGATGAAGAAATGCTGAGTTGGGGTTGTTCAGCCTGGAGAAGGGAAGGCTCTGGGGAGACCTTATTGCAGCCTTCCAGTACTTAAAGGGGGACTATAAGAAAGACGGGGACAGACTTTTTGGCAGGATCTGTAGTGATAGGCCAAGGGGTAATGGTTTTAAACTAAAAAAGGGCAGATTTCAACTACATATAAGGAAGACTTTTTTTTACAAGGGTGGTGAATTACTGGGACAGATTGCCCAGAGAGGTGGTAGATGCCCCATGTCTAGAAACATTCAAGGTCAGGTTGGACAGGACTCTGAGCAACCTGATCTAGTTGAAGATGCCTGGGGAATGGACTAGATGACTTTTCAAAGTCCCTTCCAACCCAAACTATTCTATGATTCTATGATAATGTAGATATAGACTCAGTTTCCTAAACACTTATTCCTGTGTGTGATTAATTTTCTCCTCGAAAGCGTAAATGGAGACTAAAAAGGAGTGTGTGACTATAGTGCCATTTTACAATCATTAAACTACTTAGCAGAAGTCCGTAGCAGAATGTAAATCTTCAATAAGCCATAAAAAACAGATGCGCCTTCAAACTCCAGCCTACATAGCGTGTATTGCCAAATCACTGTATAGGACTCATACCTACTCACTGAATACTAAAGGTTTTTAAAAAATTGTAGAGAAACCATTTTATCCTTCTAGAAGTTATTGCTTATTAATTTCAGTAAGCTGTGAATTGTATCGTAGAGGAAACAGAAATATCTACCTGTCATTCTTTGTATCATAAAACTTCAGCAATTTTAATAACATAAATTTTATTAAAATTCAGTTATCCTTGTGAAATTATGCATTATTTCAATTTTTGGACTCTGCAATTATTACACTTCTATAGTAAGTGTTTCCATTAATATACCTTGAACAGACAAGATAATTTTTTCTCTCAGTTCTTCGTGAATTTTGGATAATGTTGCTGAAGTCAAAACAATGTAAAATTATGGTGAGGTCAGAATTAAGGTATAACAATGAGATATAAGTCAGCAAATAGAAAGCCAGGGTGAGGGTTGTGTGAACTTTTACAGTTGCCTTATAATATTTTTGATATCTCATTGTCTTCCTCAAAAATATGAATGTGTAGCACAACCACAGAGAAGCAAATAAGCAAGAAAGCTGTCAAACAAACAAAAAACCTAAAATCAGTGTCTAGCCTTGTGTTTTAAATGTATTTTAAAAGAGACTGATCCTTTAAAAAAAAGAGACTTTAAGCAGATTTCTCTTCCTTCTGCACAGTGACATTTTATCAGAGGCACAATGCAGTAGAAAATGCAGCCTTTTCATCAAAAGCTGGAACATTGTCAGACACAGATATAAAACTTAAAATTTGCTTTGACATCAGATAATGAGCTTCTGGCAAAATTGTGTCTTCTCCTTGTGGTTGTCTTTGCCAATCATTCACCTCAAAAACAGCAATGTCCATTATATCCAAATTCTGACCAGATTTTATGAATTAATAATGCAATTTTAAGTTTGTTGTGTTCTGTTTGCTGTCTGTAGCTAAGTGATTGAGAATTAAGTTTTACTGCCATGTATGGCATTGAAAGTTTGATTGTTCATGGGGACCAGAGTTTGTTCTTAAGTAGTTTTACTTAATCTTTGAAATAATGTTCTTAGATGTTTGTTAAAATTTTCAAAGAATGGGAATATTAACACCAACTTATATTTTCATTTACAACCATCAAATTTGATCTATGATAAATACTTTATCAAAGCATTGTTTTCATGAACCAAAGTCATAACTGACTGAAATGTCCTTCTAGCCCAAGTAAGATATTGTGCCCAAATGCTTAGCACTGAAAGAAAAAAATTAAAGAAACAAATCTGGAGTAGATATGATGCTTCCCAGGTTTTCCTGTTAGTGCTGACAGGTGTGTGACTGCAATGTACTACACCTCACCCTGGACACGTATAGAATATTCCCATCTAGCCAACTATTTTTATTGCGTACTTGCAGTAACTGTACCTTTTTTCCCACCTCAAGAGTGTTAGCAGATTTCATCAAAGGAAAATATCTTACCAATAACTATAATTTTGACCCAAATGAGACCTGCAGTTCTGGCCTTTTTTCTACAGGGATTGAGCAACAGCCTGAGGAAAGAGTTCTTGCGCTGGGCTGATAAACAAAAGTACTGAAACAAGTAGCATCTTCACATGAAGACCTCAAAATTTGTAAGAACTTAAAGGAATGGTGCAATATGCTTTATATGGTTGTAAATTCCAGCTTCCTTGTGTTTTTATTACCAAATTCCATCACAAATGATTGAATATTCTGGTCCTAGTACAATTTATCTATCTATCTATCTATCTGTCTATCTGTATCAAAATAAGATGTGGTCCACATCTTGGAAGGAATGTACTATATTACCATAGTTAATTAAGTTATTTCTCTAGTCATAAATATGACCTTAGGTATCTGTTCAACATGGTATGCAAGAATGGAACTATCTTTGAAAAATGGATAACATTATTGAATCATAAAGAAAATATACACATAATTATGGTTAGCTATGCTAGTATCCATTAATGAATTAGGATTCATAAAAGAAAAGGAACACATTATTTTATTAGAAAATATAGATATTTATGTTTCAGCCAGATCTTGAGGTTTCTGAAGTGATAAAAACCTAGCCAGATTAGGCTACCTTTTTTTTATTGTTGATGTTTCTACACGTACTCTTCATTTATGTAATTCTTACTTCATTATTTGGGAAATTTGATTCCAAAATGGTTGGTTCGAAAAAAAAAAGTCTACATGAATGAGTTTGCCTGATATTATGTGCCACAGAGAAATATGGCTCAGAATCAAACCCACCTGCGGAAGGAGCTGGTTACACAGACATAAATTTTGGTCATGAAATTTTGGTCCGCTTCACTCGGGGGATAAAATTGCAGTGAAAGTAACAGATATTTAACTACTTACCAGATACTTCTCAGGCCATGAAAGAAAACAATCCTTTTATTCCCCTGAGGAAAAAAATCTTAAAAATATACACAATGACATAAATGTGTGCAGTGACATTTTTAAAATATGTAGTCTGTTGTTAAGGATACAGATGCTGAACAAAGCATTGCCAAATCCCTAATGCTTCTCTTCAACGATTAGTACTATTGTTTGATTTTTTGGCACCTAAAGGGTTCATGCTGTATTTGGAGAATGGGTTTAGAACATAAATAATCTTTTTTTTCTCAGATATTTTAGCAAAGTGATAAACTATCAAAAGTGTCTGAGACATAAAAACTTAAGTCATATTGTAAAAATGTGCCAGTGATATAGAATGTAGCACCTCCATGTGGGAATTACGTACCCAGGTGCTCAAGATGCTTGTGAAACCCTGCTAGGTTACTATCTATACCCTTAGATGTTTAAATCTATTTTTCACTTCTGGTCCTATACACTTACCAGGTTAAAATCATAGCCACAGTTTTAGGTCACATAGGCATGGATATTTTGCCCTAACCCTTAATATCTGGAACTGAGTCTCATCTAGTCTTTTTCAGAATTTGGTATTTCCTTTCAAAGCAGAGGCTCAGAAGCTTTCAGCCTTTCCTCAGTGGGCCACAGTCAGGATTCCAGCTGAGCACACAGGATAAAATCCCTGGTAAATACCCAGAACTTTTTTCAACTCTTTATTTTTTTTAGTATTGAGTATGAAAGATGTTCTCTGCTTGTTGGAAGCCTCATCTAAACCACCTCAAGGCTCAGGCACTCAGGATTTTCCTATGTGTTTCTTTGTCAAACACTTATGCTATGACACTGAACTTGTGTATTATTTTTGATTCTGATGTATTATGATGCTTTGGACAACGAGCAATGTTGTTGTTAGCAAAGAGAAACCAGTAGCCTTAAATTGTTTTGAGTATGGATGTCACTTCATCAACCAGTCATGCAAATGAGGTCTTTTTAAAATAAAAAGTCTCCTGAAAGGTCACTGATATTTATATTTTAAGTGGAAACTCAGAGCAATATTAAAGTGTTCGGAGTTCTCAGAATTGTATGAATGGTTCACTGTTCCTGCAGTGCATGACAAAAATGCTGACAGGGAACCCTCAGGCCACCTGCAAGGCATAGCAGCATTCACTATGTGCCATATTAAGGGCTGAATGGCAAGGTTGACACAGTTGCTCAATAAAATAGATCTTTCACATCCTGCAAGAAATGAAACCCTAGTGTTTCAGGACAAGCATCTATAACAACCCAAGAGAGCACTGCAATATTTATATTTTTTAAATGGGATTTCAGTCTTCTATCTCTTTCAGCCCCCAGCTGGGAATAAGAAAAGTGAGGAGAACTGAGGAGTGAAATCCAAGAATTCAAGCAGCATTGAGATATTTGGGTTTTTTACTCCACATTTATAGTCATGCTACATGCCATAGATATGACATTTTGACATTATCTAAGCTCTGCATTTGAATGAGGCAGAAGCTGCTTGTTGGATGACAAGATTTCTATTACAAAGAGCTGTTGCTTCATGTTAGAAAAAAAAAATCTGCAAGTACCCTTTGATTTTAATTTATTTTAAATTGTAAAAAAAAAATTAAACTCACAAATCGAACTCTGCACTCTCGTTTCTCAGCCTGACCATCAGGTCATTATTCTTTTGCCCTTCCAGAGAGAGAGTCTGTTTTCATGAAGCTTAGGTTGCAGACTGCAGTAAGCATTAACCTTTCTATTGAAGTTAATAGTGACTAATTCAGAATCTACGCAGAATTACACTAAGTAATATATGTAGATCCATGAAGTAATACTGATGTAATCACTGATGTAATGTCAGACAGTGGATGAAATTTTTAATATTTCCTTTGAAAACTATGACTACTGTCTAAAGCCTTTCAAATGAAAAGAAAATTGTAAATGAGAAACAAATGCTTGTTGACCTTAATACAAGTGAAAGATCATATAGCATGGTGTGACTGTAGGGAGAGAAGGCGGCTACAGGAAAGAAGCTCTGACTCTTCAAGGCTTCTTTTTCCAGGGAAGTTATTCAGCTAAATACTTATTATTTTCTTCCGTCATATTGTAATTTAACACATTGGCAGAAGAGTATGGATCATTTTGCTACTTTATACCTTCATTTTCTGTTTAATCCAATCAATTTCTGGTGTGTCAGCACATCAAATCTGAACTAAAATTTGCATCTGGGAAAGAAGATGATATGCCACATGGTGGTATCTGACAGACAATTAGAAAGCAAAACTATTTGGGAGGGATAGACAATATATATACACACAGGGTCCACCTTTGCTGAAACAGGAACCTTTAACATCACTTGTCAGCAGTATCCTTACCTTTGGGAAACAGCCTGAAGATCAAGCATGTAAATATTCATGGAAGCAAGACATACACAATCGATAAAAGACACAAAATGATAACAAAAAATATTTTGTTTCCTCTAAAGTATTCTGAATCAAATACACTATAGTATATGCTTTAGGTTAATTAGTTGAATATTTTTAATTAAGCTGATGTTTCCATGCCGACAAATGGTTTTTAATTGTGAAATCTTGGTGATGTAGAGTGAGGGTAAAAAATTAATTGCCTAAAACATTATTATGTTGTAATTCTTTCAACTGATATATGAAGTGCCACATTTGTAGCTCAAGTTCAGCTAATGGCCACAGCTCCTGGTCTGTGAGGGAATCATTTAGCTAAACTGTGTTCATATATCAAGATTAATTTTATCACAGTTACAACTTTTCTAAAAGTCCATCTTTAAATAGGCATATGCTGGAAATGAGATATTCACTACCAACAGCTAATGCATATAGGTTTACAAGAGCTCAGACCATTTTTTTCTATTCAGATTGACCACCTCTAGATTGTTCATAGGTTAGGATCAAATATTGCATCAGCAGTTATAAGCATAACTGTAGTGCGATGGAGAAGGTGGTCTTGGAGAAAAATAAAGAAATCTTAAATAGATTATAGGGGTTTTGTTACATTCAGACTAAATTATAAAACATGGTATATGAACTGTGCAAATAGTATGTAACTAGGATGGCCAATATGGAATAGATATAAAAGTATGAAAGTCGTTTATCTGTTGAAATAAAGGAGCCTTATAATTTCTTTGGGGAAATATACTTACTTCCAGGCAGGTGGAGACTGTGGTACTGCTGGCTGCCACAACAACCCTCCATCCTGCTGACAAGCAATATGTCTTCCTTCTTCTTTCATTCCCCTTCCCCTTCCCCTTCCCCTTCCCCTTCCCCTTCCCTTTCCCTTTCCCTTTCCCTTTCCCTTTCCCTTTCCCTTTCCCTTTCCCTTTCCCTTTCCCTTTCCCCTTCCCCTTCCCCTTCCCTTCCCTTCTTTCTTTTTCTTTTTCTTTTTCTTGGTGTTTATATTTACTGTTATATTCCTTATTGTTCCTGCTAAAAAATAGTGCTGATATTTTTTATCTGACTTCCAAGCCCTGTGAAAACCCTGCCATGTTTGGAAACTATCCATGAGAACAGAAGTTTCAGATAATGCATTTCACATTAAGCAGTTATTAAAGGAAATACATAAAACAGCCTTGACAGAGCTGGAGCCAGAGGATCCGTTCTGCCAGGCCTGTGTCTCAGATCTCTAAAGTCTTTCATCCCCATACTTTCCCCCTCCTGATGCTTTAAGTCTTGAAATATATCCCAGGATGGCACAGTTCAGCAGCACAGGGAAGAAGGCACCATGAGTAGACTAAATCCTCTTCAAGGAATTTGAGAACAATGAGTAAAAATGCTCTAAAGCTGATGATTGTACAGAATCCAGGTTTCTTACTTCTTGGTTCACTGGTCTAATCTCTGAGCTGATACATAAAAAGACAACGGCACAACCACCAACAGTATTAAAAGAAAAAGAGAGACTTCTCATTTTACAAAAGGAAGAGGTCACATATCTAACCTGAGAAGAGGATCTTAGACTAGTAATCCAAGTCTGACAATAACCTCTCCTTACAGCTCAGGATTAAGTTTATAGACCATGAAAGTTATAGGGTTTCGGGTCCACTGTGTTTTCTCATTTTCTATTGACCAGTTCAAGATGGAATCTGTTGTATATCTCTACCGTGCTGTTTAAAACTTCCACATAATATATAGGGCCCTTCAGTACACAGGATGTTCTGCACAATTTCTAATGCCACCATGTTAACACCTTTGTGGGTCTACTTCTGTAATTTAAAATTTCTTAATACCAGTACATTCAATGCATCTAAATCTGGCCTTACGAGTACAGAATAAGCACACTGAAACTAACAGATTTTTACTTTTTTTAATTTTCTGACTTAGTTTATTAAAGCCTCTTAAATTATATATCACATTACATCCTTAAGATATAGAGACTCATGCCAATTTTGGCCACTTTTTTGTTGGTCTCTTTTGTGTGTGTGTGTCAGGTTTTAATAAGCACTTCTCTTGATGCCTCTGTCATGTTCTGTTCCTGGCTGCTTCAATTAAGGAGACAACCATGACTGTGTTTAAAGTCTAACTTCTCTAACAAATCTGATTAAAATGAGTATGACACTGAATGTGCCTCTTTTGCCACTGATTTAAAAGATACAGCGATAATTATGCCAGATTGCTAGAACTCAACTGTTTAAGAACAGAACATTGCTGCTTATGAGGTGTGTGTCACAAATTGTCTTAATTTTTCACTAGGTTCTTCCCATTAAACCACATTTTCCCAAGAGGATGTAAAAATAGTCTCTTCAAAAACAAATTGAAGAACTAAGGAATTCAAAATACTGACCCTTTCTATCAAGTAAACTCAAACTGCGAAATGAAGAAAGGCTCCAAGAATATTCTGTGGGATGACAACTAATCCATACTGTTGCCATGGCAACCAGAATGAATGCAAACTTATTTTTATACTGGGAATTGAAAACATTACTGTCAGTTAGTAAAACTAATTATTTTTAATTACTAATATCTCCTGAAAAGTTGGAAATTTCCAAACATAGGTACTAAATATTAGATCTACACAAAAATTTAGAATAATGAGAAATAGTAAATATTAATTAATTTTATTCATAACAAGAATTGAAATTATAAGCAACTTATTTTTCATTAGAAAAAAAAGTATTCTGAGCTATCATTTTTCTTACTTTAGGAAATACCACACTAAAAGCAGAAGCTCAAAACTTGAACTAATACTGCTGGAACCTGGCATTAAAATAATAATTTTGTAAGTTTTTTATTGGGAGGGTGTTGCAAAGTTTATTAGCTTATTGAGCAGGTGAGATTAGGTGAAAAATCTGTAAAGATGGCTATCACACATTACATGATTTTGAAAGTAATACTTGCAGTTCTAAACAGTAACCATTGACAACTGAGCTGCATAGCAGAGAAATGTTAACCTAAGATCTTTCAGTGGGAATTTCCCAGGAAAACAATTTTCATAACATTTTGTGAAAAGAAAAAAAAAAGTTAAAAAAACCAAGCATAGCCCTTGATAGCTTAGTCTGAAGGCAGTACCTTCAAACACTTGAAGTCTTACTGAGATACTGATGTTTGGAAGAATGGTGGTGTGATCTGCTAAAGTGGAGATTTTGCAGTGAATTCCAGCACTTGTAGGGATTAATTACTCAAAGCAAGGTTTATCAATGGTATTTTTCCCTTTTGATTGTTTGATGATGCTTGTAAATCTTGTTGTATTTGCAAGATAGTGAATCCCATATTGCTTTTACATACACCTTCTAAGCACATGGTACAAGAACATTGTAGAATCATAGAACAGTTTGGGTTGGAAGGCGTCTATACACGCAAATATGTTTGAACAAAACCATAAATTTTCTGAGGATGGAAGAGGACAGGTTCTAAAGGCTCAGTGGTTACAGGTAACATAATACCTCCTTTTGCTTTCTGTACCAAAAGACATGAAGATCCAAATTTAAAGTCTGGTTTTGCTCCAGGAATTATATTACAATGTCTTAGGGGCTCTAGGGTTTTTGCTCTAAGAGATTTCCAGCGACTGAGAACATAAAAACCTATACATGCTTATCCCTTGCAAACTAGACACACAGTGCAATAGTCTACCTTGACTTTTGACATACCTAGACCTGTCAGACAACTTTCTTGCTATTAAATTTTACAGGATAATGGATTTTCACTAATAATGATGAAATTCAGACTATAGTGACATGAAGTTAAGGGGATTTGATCTAATCTCTTCAAATCATGGCATCACTGACACACATAAGAATATCACCTCTGTTTCCACATATGCACAGTAAAGGGACTGAGGTACCAGATGGAATAAGTTCCAGTACTAGCTCTCAGCTGGTTTAGTGTTGTAATTGAGGCAATAAGCCATTAACTCTAATTATTGTCATGAAGATAAGCAAGCATGACCTTGATCTGATATGGCTAGGGAATTAGTGGGATATATCAGAATGTAAAACCATTGAGTGGTGACTTTTCATAGTAAATCTACTCTTTAACATGTGAATTTTATTAGAAATATATGTTGGTCAGTAATGAGACCCATGGGCTTGCAAGAAATAACAACCATTACAAGTTCTTCTTAGAGCCTTGAATGATCAACTAGGGTTTTAATCAGATTTAGATTTGCAAAAGCTATTCCTGTATAGACGTTAACTTTAGGTGTTTTGAAAATTGATGTGCAGTGTATATCACAAACAACTAATTTGGTGTTCTGTTTTTTTCTTTCACATTCTGAGAGGTTTAAAGATAAAGTGTAATCAAATAAAAAGCATTGGAGAGGGAAGATTAATGTAAGGACTTCATTAAGAGGCATTGAGATTGCTAATTTAACCTGCTATTTCTGCTTAGGAATGTAAGATTAGGATTTATTTCTATCTGAAGGAAGCAGAATTTTAAAAATAGCATAAGATCATTACAATGAAGAAGAAAAATGGTAACAGTCTAGTACAATGTTTTAATTAATACTGGGCTAACCCTTGGAAAGTTGGAAATGTCAAATGCAATTGGCCATGTCAAGACACAAATGTGTGCAACCTAGTGACCAAAAAGGTGACGATTTGAGGAAAGCAGAAAGGAAGAACTATAAAGCACCTCACATTAATGCACATGAAACTTAAAAGAAATGGAAAAAGCAGTTGTTGTGCTGGACTGAGACAGACACCGATACTGGCACTAAGCACTAGCTTTTGGTAGTGCCAAACTAGTTTAATCCAGGGTTTTCTACAAAATATGATTGTGCAAGTAATGCATATTTTCAATGTGCAATTTTAATAGCCTGGTCTTGGCTCCTCTTTGTCTGTTTTTCTATGCATACAATGAAAACACATATTAAATTTTTTCCCTTCATTCCGTTTTGTGAAGAAGATTGGTGTCTGAAATTCAACTGCAGCAGGTTCATTTTCTGCAAGTAATACCATCACATGTGCACCATTCTTTAGCAGAAAAAACACCATTCAAAGTTCTCTGCAGGTTTAAGAAACATTTTATTTATGCTGTAAAATTACAGTTTCCACCATCTTCAGAGTACAATATAAGGAAGGCAACTGCTGAAAGCCAAAGTGTTATCTTATAAATAAAGCATTTATCTACCCCATCTTTTGAATACCATTTACTTGCTGAAAAAGGAGTGTGCAGCAAATAAATAATATTACCTAGGAGTGTGCTAGATGACAGACTGTTTTCCTTAAATTTTTAAGTTCTTCACAAATACATTGTTCTATTGTGTCTCTCTAGGATTGACAGAGTCCTCTTGCATATTAAATATCACTTTGAAGAGTTTGTGTTTTGGTCAGAAATGTAATTCTAACTCCAAGAGCACATCAGCTGCTACATAAGAATTAACGAAAACCAAAAGCCAAAGTCAGTGATAAGAAAATGTAAGGGACTGTTCTCAGGCACTGCTTAAAGCATTGACTGAAATGTAATTATAAATCTCCTGGAATAATATTGGGGAGATTATTTAGTAAAAGTTTCATAGGTGGGTGCAGAAAAACAATTCAATGTTATGTAATTTGTTGTAAACATTTACTTTTTTACCCTGCTGTGGAATACTCCTGTGTACAGCTATGTAACACTTGAATGAGCATGACAACAAATACTCAGATTCTCTCAATCCAAATTAAGATGGGGATGAAAGTTTGCCATTAAGATAGAGAGACATACAGACATGTAGAATCTCTTGGACTTTATGAGTCACACAAAGAATCATCTTCAGAATGAAATATGCATTCATTTTTTTTCTAGGTAGCCTATTCTACGGTTTATTATGGCAGGATATGAAAGTCTTCCAGTGAAATATTGAGCCAGATGACTAATATCATTCACCTGTTGCTTGTTTTATCATCTTAGTTTCTGGGGTATTGCACATAATGGGTTGATTTGTTTTCAGGGTCTTTTTATTCCTACTAGTAGTTTAATAAGTATGCTAGATGGGAGCAGATCAGAGGCAAGCTCCTTGTCCTTGGAATAAAAACCAGTGATGTTTGTGCTGGTGCTTAGTTTCTGGTCTTTCTTCTGCTGTGTTTACCAGAAATTTGTCCTAGGAGTCTTTGGCAAGATTTCTGATGTGTTTGGATGTGTAAATTAGGCATTGTGCTGATACCTAAACCTTTTTTCTTGAGTTCATCTATAGTGTTCTGCCAGGTGATGAACAAGCCTCTTGTATTCCTTTTACATCTATGCTCAGTAAATATTTTATGCAGCTATTTCATTTACTGGGGTTTATCAAAACAGTTTATCCCAGCTTTAGCTGCTCTTACAACGAACACAGGCTATGGTTAACTATGTAACTCTTCATTATTAAATGGCAATTCACTATATTGTACATAGTTTTCAAAACTTGTTGAAGTATTCATTCAACTGGAACAACAGTAATAGTAGAGCAAGATAATGATCAGTTTTCTGGCCACCTCACTCTAGTCCGACAGAGGTCAGATATGCGTCTTTTGTTTCTCAGACATGGACATTACTGGGCATGTATTACTACTGCACTTGATTTGCACTGTTGCAGCGAGAACTAGACTTTTCATAGATTCACATAATCACAGAATCACAGAATCATAGAATCATTAAGGTTGGAAAAGACCTTTAAGATCATCAAGTTCAACCATCAACGCAACTCCACCATGCCCACTAAACCATGTCCTGAAGCGCCACATCTACATGTTTTTTGAACACTTCCAGTGATGGTGACTCCACCACCTACCTGGGCAGCCTGTTCCAATGCTTGATCGCTCTCTCAGTAATGAATTTTTTCCTAATATCCAGACTAAACCACCGCTGGTGGAACTTGAGGCCATTTCCTCTTGTCCTATCACTAGTTCTTGGGAGAAGAGACCAACACCCACCTCGCTACAACCCCCTTTCAGGTCGTTGTAGAGAGCAATAAGGTCTCCCCCAAGCCTCCTCTTCTCCAGACTGAACAACCCAGGTTTCCTCAGCCACTCCTTGTAAGACTTGTGCTTCAGATCCCTCACCAGATTTGTTGCCCTTCTCTGGACACGCTCCAGCACCTCAATATCCTTCTTGTAGTGAGGGGCCCAAAACTGAACACAGGATTTGAGCTGCTGCACAGTGTCGAGTGCAGGAACATGATCACTTCCTTACTCCTGCTGGCCACGCTATTGCTGATACAGGCCAGGATGCTCTTGGCCTTCTTGGCCACCTGGGCACACTGCTGGCTCATATTCAGCTGGCTGTCAACCAGCACCCCAAGGTCCTTTTCCGCCTGGCAACTCTCTAGCCACTCCTCCCCAAGCCTGTAGCATTGCATGGGGTTCTTGTGACCCAAGTGCAGGACCCAGCACTTACTCTTGTTGAATCTCATACAATTAACTTCAGCCCATCAATGCAGCCTGTCCAGATCCCTCTGCAGAGCCCTCCTACCCTCCAGCAGATCAACACTCCTGCCCAGCTTGGTGTCATCTGCAGATTTACTGAGGGAGCACTTGATCTCCTCATCCAGATCATCTATATAGATATTGAATAAGATCGGCCCCAGAACCGAGCCCTGGGGAACACCGCTTGTGAGCAGTCACCAACTGGATTTAACGCCGTTCACCACAACTCTCTGGGCTCGGCCATCCAGCCAGTTCTTTACCCAGTTAAGAGCACACCTGTCTAAGTCACGAGCCACCAGTTTCTCCAGGAGAATGCTGTGGGAGACACTGTCAAAGGCTTTACTAAAGGCCAGGTAGACAACGTCCACAGCCTTTCCCTCATCCACTACGTGGCTCACCTGGTCATGGAAAGAGATCAGGTTGGTCAAGCAGGACCTGCCTTTCATGAACCTGTGCTGGCTGGGCCTGATCCTGTGGTTGTCCTGCACATGCCTTGTGAGTGCCCTCAAGATGAACTGCTCCATAATCTTTCCCAGTACCGAGACGAGGCTGACAGGCCTGTAGTTCCTAGGATCCTCCTTCCTGCCCTTGTGGACGGGTGTCACATTGGCAAGCCTCCAGTTGTCTGGGACCTCCCCTGTCTGTTAACCAGGACTGCTGATAAATGATGTAGTGTGGCTTGGCAAGCTCCTCCGCCAGCTCCTGCAGTGCTCTTGAGTGGATCCGATCCGGCCTCCTAGACTTGTGGGTATCCAGGTGGCACAGCATGTCCTTAACTGTTTCCTGCTGGAATATGGGGAGTTTATTCTGCTCTCCACCCCTGTCTTCCAGCTCAGGGGGCTGAATACCCTGTGGACAACTGGTCTGGCTATTAAAGACTGACGCAAAGGCGGCATTAAGTGCCTCAGCCTTGTCCTCATCTTGGTGACAATGTTCCCTACAGCACCCAATAAAGGATGAAGATTCTCCTTGACTCTCTTTTTGTTGTTAATAAATTTATTAAAACTTTTTTTTTCCCCCTTATGACCAGATTAAGTTCTAGCTGTGCTTTTGCCTTTCTAATTTTGTCTCTGCATGACGTAACGAGATCCCTGTACTATTCTTGAGTTGCCTGCCCCTTCTTCCAAAGGTCATAAACTCACTTTTTTTTCCTGAGTCCCAGCAAAAGCTCCCTGTTCAGCCAGGTTCATCGTCTTCCCCACCAGCTCATCTTACGGCACATGGGGACTCCCTGCTCCTGCACCTTTAAGACTTCCTTCTTGAAGAATGTCCATTCTTCCTGGACCCCTTTTCCCTTCAGGACAGTCTTCCAAGGGATTCTCTCAACCAGTGGCCTGAACAGGCCGAAGTCAGCCCTCCAGAAGTCCATGGTAGTGGTTTTGCTGACCCCCCCTTCCTTACTTCACTAAGAATTGAGAATTCTATCAGGTCGTGGTCACTAAGCCCAAGACAACCTCCAACCACCACATCTCCCACCAGTCCTTCTTTGTTCATTAACAGCAAGTCAAGCAAGGCACCTCCCCTGGTGGGCTCACTTTCCGGCGGTGTCAGGAGGCTATCTTCCACACACTCCAGGAACCTCCAACTCTGTTTCCTCTCTGCTGTGTTACAGTTCCAGCAGATGTCCGGTAGGTTGAAGTCCCCCACAAGAACAAGGGCTAGTGACTGCAAGACTTCTTCCAGACACTTGTAGAATGCTTCTTCTGCCTCTTCATCTTCATCCTGGTTGGGTGGTCTATAACAGACTCCCAGCAGGATATCTGACTGGTTGGCCACTTTATTACAGAAAATACATAGATTAGCTGTGGTATAAAGACGGGTTTGGTTGCTTTCCACTTTTGATTATATCTTTGTTATATGGTTATATGGGCTAAAACTTCCTCAAAGCATCATGCAATAAAATGAGGTTAAAATCACATTTGCCCATTTCTAACTGTAAAGCTGCACTGTACTCTGGTATGAGCTGAGAAAGTGTAGAAACACAGGACTTAACATCTTTGTAGCACATTTGGGGTAGGAAACTGGAAGGTGATAATAACTTGGAAAACAACCACTAGTTGGCTTTAGATATAGGGTAGGACAGAGAAATTGGCCTGGAGATATAAGACTAACAAGACCATTGGTGGCTTATGCTCACAATCAAATTTAAAAATAAATATATTTTTAAGACAACAGCCCCCTGGGGGTGGGGGGGAAAGGGCTCTATGCATGGACATCCAGACCCAGAGTGGGCAATGCATAGAGGCCAGGATACTGTCCAGGACTCAAACATGTTGAGCAGTAAGATGCTGTTTCCCTGGGTCTACACTGGCTTCTAAACTGGCCTGGAGAGACATGAGCCTTGGCAAGTTGTCTGTGAGTGCCATAGAACAGAAATCTTATACTTGAAACTTTATAATAGACATTGCTATCCACCTACTAAACCCATCCGGCTTAGTAAATACATTTCAGGTTATGTCAGTGAGTGATGTTTTGCTTTTGTTGCTGTAACCCCACTCTACGTTCCCGTGACATATCTACACAGCTCTCACAGCCATTTCACAGCTGCCTCAGCTTCATGCTAGTTTAATTTGCATGTCACAGTACCTGAGCTAACGCAGTTGTGTCTATATTAGGACTTTACATGTATATCAAATTAGTCATAAAAAGACTTACAGATAAGTATAATCTTGACTGAAACTCCAGATCCTCTTAGCAACAGAGTTCTCTACATCGCTTTGCAGAATAGTGGCTGGTGCATCACTGTGAGCTGGGTGGATCAAAGAAGTAAGAACAGTTTTATGATTTCAGCAGCTGCAGATGATGTAAACAATCTTCTAAAACATACTGAAAAAAACCCTGTAAATGGCAGACATAGATTAATAGATATCAATTCATAGCTAAAATACACTTAAAAATATGTAGCACATTAAAAAAAAGGAAAAAAGAGAACACAGGGAAAAATTTATATCATTTATATAAACAAAAGTTTCAGAATTTGTTAACCGTGAAGAAAACCGTTGTGAGATCAAAGTAGTTTTTTTCAGGTCTAAGCAAAAATGTCAACAGAGTTTCTAGAATAACTGTACAAGCTTTTTCAGCAATTCTCAGTCTTGGCGTTCCACTGTTTGCCCACCAGTGCCTTCTGATTTTAGAAAACCTCTGTGCCTCCTCTGTGCTTTCAGTTTGTTACTGTCTTCTACCACAACAGCTTATCTGGGTTTTCAATGAGGAAAACGCGGGCTTAATTTTACGTATATGTTTCTACCCTTAAATATATTCTTACATTTTTGTTTAATTTTTTCTGCTCTGAAATAAATTAAGAAGATATGTAAAACTGTTTGCTTATGCATTTTGCTTGCAATTTCTGTCTCATTCT
This sequence comes from Phaethon aethereus, assembly GCF_964289735.1. NCBI lineage: Eukaryota > Metazoa > Chordata > Aves > Phaethontiformes > Phaethontidae > Phaethon > Phaethon aethereus. The sequence continues at coordinate 63,782,756 of NC_138578.1, read as the reverse complement.
AGCCAAGGATGCAGCAAGTCTTCCTGCAATGTAGTGTTGCCAGCAAGCTTTATAACATGGAAAAACCACAATTGGGTCATATCTAAAAAAAGCTGTTCGTGATTTTAGAAGCCAATTAAAAACATTCAAATATAAGGTCTATTTATTTAACTGTTCGGACTGTTAAAAAAGACCAAATTATTTGACTGTAAAATCAGTATAACATTAATACCCATCCAAATTATTTGCCTATAGAATCAGTATAACATTAATACCCATGCAAGCAGTGTCTGATGTGTTCAGATTGGGTTTGCATTTAGTTCTAGAGGCAAAAGTTTAGAATGATGAACAATGCAAATGAATCACTCTTGGGCCTTGGCACTGGAGTATGTTATAATTGTAGCATAATGAGATAATGAAGAGACTCTGACTTTTTTTTTTTAATATAATTTAGAGAGGCTTGGGGATACAAATAGTTGAAAACAGAGAATACCAATTAGCGTCTCCATTTCCCTCTGCTCTTCTGCCCTCTCTTTCCCAATCCCTTTCCATTATATACCTATTTCAAAATTACAGTTAATATATTTTTTGCGATAATAGGAGTCTTTGAATGAGAAAAAAAATGTATCACATGTAGGACATTCGTTATGAGCATGCTATACACAAAGGTGGAGTTGAAGAGACAAATTCATTCCAGATTTCAGTGTTTTGAAATTTTTCATTTTAAATTTCAAAAGGAACAATTACATGATGATGTTTGATGTACTGCAAAACTGATATTTCACATATAGCACTTCTGATATTTATTGAAAATGCTAGAAAAAAGCTTTCTAACCATCATAATTTAAATATCATCTTATTCATACTCTCTTCAGGATACTTTAAAACAGGCCTAGAAGGGTCTATTAAATTGCATTTAAGCCCAGTACACTTTGCAGGTGTCCAGTATAATGAACACTTTAAATGGCTATGCTCTAAGGTTAATTTGTTCTGTAAAATTGCCCAGACCCCTCTAGAGTATTCATTAGTAGAATAAAACAGAGACCTAATCCAGATAGATGCTAAAGGATTATCATTATTGCGGTAAGGATGACTTTGATAAAATTCTAATTGGTATTGCCGCATAGGGACTGAACAAACGAAGATTATGATAAATACTGGGTTTCAGACCTCTCTAACTAAATTCTGAGACTGGGGTAAAATAAAGTGATCAAATTCATCTGAAAACAGATAGCTACCTCAATTTACTACAGAATTTCTTTGAGTGGCATGAAAGATAAAATTATACTCAACTGCAGATAATTACACCAAATGTCAGCACAATACAATTAGAGCTAAAAGACCATTGCAGCACTCATTTTGCTTTTAACAGCATCTTCACTGCAAACAGTCTTTTGTCTCATTAGTGCAGGACTGACAGATTTAAACCTGTAGTTATGCAGATTCATCCATAATAATATCAAACATGATCATTATATTTTCTTTCCTCTCTGCACTATACAAATAGGAGAAATTTTCTGCTGGGCCCCTTAAACACAAGAGAGAATTTATATTATCTAAATAAAATTAAAATAAACCCTTTTATTTTGTATTTAGACCTATAACTGGTAAAATTCCTGTGTCATGAAACCACAATACTTATGCAATTAAAACGCATTGTGAGTTACGTAGTCATTGTATAGGTCCATCAAATAGAAATTTTAATTTGTTGGTTGTCATTATATTTTTTGCCCTTAGCAAAAATTATAAATTTGTATGTTTTTATGTGAGTAAATATTAAATCCTCATCCATATTTGATCTACTTTCAACTACACCACTCTTGGAAGAATAATTCCACTCGACTTATGGTAGCAGAACACAACCTTTATTTTTATTAGTACACGTCAGTTGTCACTGTAAAACAATTTCTTCTTTACATGCTCTGACCACCTGTAGAATGGTATTATTCTGGATATTTTTATTTTACAATTATGTGCAAAGTCAGATTATTACTTAGATCATTTATAATACCTTAAATACCTTTTTAATTATAAGAAGTACACATATTAGTATAGTCTACATAAAGTTAGATGCCATATGTAGGCTGAATGCGTATCTATGTTGTTATGTCCTTTTTAATAAGGACACAAATTCTGAAGTAAGCAGATGACATATACATGTACACACAGTTGAAGTGTCTGTGTTTATATCTGCAGCCACCTTTCCCAAAGTTTCTTAGTAAATAAGACACAAATTTTAATTCACACTTAAAGAAATTTAAGACAGTCCTGGTTAAGTATTTAAAAAAACCCCACCAATATCAGAATTCCCAGTCTAGGTTTTAAATGTGAATCCAGCTATACCTACAAAAAAAAATCCAAAATGTCAATAGACTGTAAGGATAATATTCAGGATGTTACCATATGAATTATGTAGAACTTAAAGAGCCTAAAATTAGGGGAAAACAGAGAATATAAGGTCCATTTTATATTATTTTTGAAAAAAATGTTGAGGCAAGTTAGTGAAAATATCTTTAAGTATATATTTTCAGCAGTCTTCTAGCAAATATCCAACCTATGTTCTTTCATTATACTATTTGCTTGGAATCACTAAAGGTTATAGATGAGCATATGCTGAATAAAAAGATGCCATATAATTTGGGAATACCAAGGTAATGTGATTTTGCTGTGGATCTGATTTGTTACTATAAAAAAGTTCTCAGAGTTATTCTTTTAAAATAAGTGTTGCTATGACTTCGTTTTACTGCTGGTAGTCAGCTGTTCCTTTACACTGTATTGGTAAATCATAAAAGAATCTATTCAAGTTTTTCCTCATGACCATTTCCTAATGATGTCATAAGGTTTTATCACCTATACTATATGTCATCAGCAGGCAGCACCAAGACCACAACCACTTCCACCACAGGCTCCTGTAATGTATAAGAGACAAGCCCTAGTATACATTTTTAGTCAAAGATGAAGTATTTAGGATTCAGGTATATATTGCTTGCTCCTTTTTACTTTATCACATCGTTAAATACAGACTTATGCAGCATGAGTGATGTTTTTATCATAAGGTATATTGATCAAGAGAGCTTCTGCAATTGTACTTTATCCATGTGTGTCACAAGGGTATTTCAAATGTCTCTATTATACCTGTCTGTTCGAGTCTGCACAATTAAAATGTTATGTCACCAGTTATAAACAAGACTGAGATGTTTTGTATCATCTATTCTCAGGCCAAAACCAAGTAATTAACAAAACCTCCACATATTCTCTGAAAGAAAAGTTTTATGGAGAGTGGTAATATTTTAATTTTGTATAAACTATGTCAATTGCTTAAATAAAAAATATCTGCCCTGCTCACCCCTCTCCCCATTCCGTCTTTAGACTACCATTATATTCATCACTATCCCTATTAATTTCTCGAAATCTACACTTATATTGTGTCACAGACCTGTTGTTATCCACATTTGAAGAACAGGGAGGCCTCACAAACAAACCATTTTCTGCTGTCAATTCTGGAATGGAGATATGATGGATGGCCATACCCATCCTGCAAAGCAGGAGCTATCAGACTGCTACTTGAATACCTCTGTCACAAATCCAGTCTTATATTTTTGTTTAATGACTATGAAATCTGTTCCTAATTGTTTTATTTTATTCCAGCATGAAACACGTGCTGCATATAGTGTACATTCTCTTAGCATATGTGCAGTCAGCAGTGCTGATTCCTGAGAGTTTCAGACATTACATTTGGTAGTAATAGACATCTAGGTAGTGTAAAAGATCATTAAAAGGTTAAAGAAAATTAGATTTTAAAATAGTAACAATCTATATATTTATAACATCACATACTGGTGGATCCAACAGAATACGTATCTGGTAAACCCCCCTTGGGGAACAAAGAAAAAAACATTGCCAGCATTCTTGATTAAACAGGAATTTGTCCATCTTAGGTGAACAAGTTTTCCAAACTATTTTAGAATTTATTTAACTGATAAATTGAAAGGGACCAAATGTATTAGCAAAAATTAGAAGATAAACAACATTGTTACTGGAATGCAGATAACTGAAAACCAATGTGTTGGTGATTCAAATTAATTATTTTTTAACAAATTTTTCTGTTGTAAAAAATTTTCAGTGAAAGAATGACATGACATAGTGGAACTAAGACCACTGAAATACCTTTCTCACGCTGATTTCTGTCAGTTGAGGCTGATACAAAGAGTGAGAGATAGAGAAGGAGAGAAAAATGAAGGCCTTCTGATTAAAACAAAAAGCAATCCTCTCCAATTCTGTGATTTATTTTCTTTCCTGGAAAAACATTCTTAAGACTCTATCTGTAAGACATTTTGAATGCTCTGGTTATAGTGCTGTTACCTACCAAAGAAGATCTGTCTCAATTTGGTGTTACGGTTTCTCATGCTTCTCTACCGTTCAGTCTCTTGTTCCACATCCTCGCAATTTTATCCATGCTACATTGCTGTAGCACATTCATGGGAAAATTGCTCGCTCCTATCTTATCACACCATCAGGTTTAAACCAGTGTATATCTTTCTACTTTCTCTACTCACAAATCATCATAGATACATATAAACTGTATCTTTTCAGCTCCTATATCCTTCCAAATCTTTGTCTTGTCCCATCCATCCACCTTCATACTTCTTATTATCTTCTGTTGTCTCCTATACCCCGAGCTATAATTGAGTTAGATGCTTAAATCACTGTACTAAATAATGCTTTTATCTAATTTACTTTCAGCATGAAAGTTATGATTAGGTCTGAGTACTTTTTTTTCTGACAGATAGCTAATAGTAACTAAAAATTTTGTTCCCAAGAGAGGCTTTTAAATTACATCCCATTTAAGCCCATATCTGAATTAGTAGACATTTAGAGTTGTGCTTTTGAGATTAGTTATTTTGCACTCACAAACGCTAAGAGCAAAGAAAATAGAGGGAAAAGGAGAATAGAAAACTGTTGGAAAAATACAAGGAAAAAAAATGTATCTTAATAAATGATAAGTATAACTTTCCCGTTCAGCATCTTTATCAAACGTTTGTCAGCTCAGTTCTATATGCCTTGGTCGTCGTGTGTTTATGAAGTATCGCTTTGTACTTCCCTATATGATAAACTTGCAGTAAGGTTCAGTACGAGAGGGTAGTATAATCCCAAAGTCCTGAAATGATCTGAGAGAGACACTAGTAATCTTCCTATTGCCTGTCAGGACATTTATAATTTTAGCTTTATTTATTTGCTGGTTAACTTATTTTACAGATTGCTATTAAATGTAAAAATGTGCTGTCAGATCAAGAAAACACCCTTACATATCCCTTGGAAAATTAATTATACTGGCAAAGATCTCCAATAAACATAACATCCTTCATCACAGTACTTCAACAAGACAGGCATTTTTTTCTTTCTCTCTTTTTGATTCTGATGCCATACAATGAACTGTTTTACACTAATGGTACACTAAGAGTAACGTCATACAAATTTTGGATAGAAAGCATATGATATTAGTCAGGTAACTCAGATAATAAATGTAACAAATGAGACATTTTATTAGAATAATTTACTACTCATCTAGACTAATTCATGGGATCTAATAACTTATTATTCACCACTTGTTCTTACATGAGTTCTAATGCAAACTGGATTTACCTTTCTTTTTCTCTGTTACTCGTCCCAATACTGTACCTGACATTTAAGAATGAAAGCTACAAAGAAACAACTGTTAAATATATAAATATACACATGTATTAACATAATGTGATTGCAAATATAGATAAACCTAAATATTACTTAAACTATACATAGTAATTTTTGTAAAACTAACCTTATGTATTCTAGGAATTGTGTGTATAACAATTGCATGCACTGTCCACCGAAACAAGTGAAATGCCAGTTAGAAATATGAAGGTGTGACTGTATAAATCAGTAATTAATATGATTCAGAAAACTGCTGCTTCAATTTTGAACTATCATTTTTCTGGTCTAAGTGGATTGGTTATGCCTTCCTCTGTGTTTTTCTGTAATGCAATGAGCATCAGCATGTGAAGTTATTATTATAAATTATTCTTATTATTTTTATTTATGTATGTTTGGAAAGTCTTACTTTGCAAAGCATTATGAAAAGTTATCTTTAGTTCTTAAAGTAGGTAATAGAGGATCAGAAAAAGCTTCAATTCATTGTTCAGTTGCATTTTTATTATGCAAATTGCACAACAGAATAAGAAATGATAGTCTGAATGATAATGCAGGATAACCCAGAATATTTTATCGTTTTATATTTACTCCCATATTTTATAGTTTTCGGAGTTCACATAACTAAAAAAAATCAATTTCATTTTGTAAGTAAAAAAAAAAAAATTATCTGAACCAGCAATGCACTAAAATATTCCCAAGTTACTAATTAGGACTAAAAATTACAGCAGTACATTTCTCAGAGTTTGAAATTTTTGAGAGGAATATGATCTGGACAGATTTTATTATTCAGGGAACCTGAAGGAAAATAATTAAGCTCTGTCTACATTTCTTAGCAAGAGCTTTAATGAGACTCAATCTCTACTTTCCTATAGGCATCTATTGCACATACTGATTTATGGAAAAATATTAGAGAATTCAGTAATGAGATTTTCTGCTAGTGAAGAAGACTGTTCTAATTCATATACTGATATAGATAGAGCACAGACAAAATATGCACTTTCTAATCAGTAAGTTATTTCAGTGAAAATTGTTTTATACACTGTTTGCAAATATAGCACTGAAGCAAATTAATGTATTAGATAAAACATTTCTGTGGGAAACTACATGGATGGAAAGACCGAAACTGGATAGGAAATTACCTGTTAATGGCCTGAAACTATGGATATAAGAGCTAGAAGTAAAACTGGTTGGAAGATGGTGCACATTTTGTTGAAAAATTGTTCTTTGTCAAAATTTCCTCATTAAGTCAATTGGGCATTTCAGAGAGGGTACTTTGGAGGCTCTATATAAAATTTGTGGATGACACTAAGCTAGTTACGTCTCCTCATACACCAAGGCAAGAAGCAAGGCAGGATCAAAATGCACAATGACCGTGACAAACTAAAAGGCTGGACTAAAGCTGAGACAAAATGTAATAACTATACTGAAAAGCACAATATTTCAAGAGAAATAAAATCAAAAGTATGAATTGGAGAATAAGAGGCCTGAAAAGGACCATGAGCCAACAATGAAACAGTAGTTCTTACGGTGGTGGTGCCTGCACATCCTTCCCTCTTGGTAAAATGGCCTGGATAACAACAGAAGATACAACAGGAATGAAAAACTACAGACTGCATTTCTATGTAGTGCCCAAAACTTTCTGTCCTGAGATGGTATTTGCCAAAAGTGGAGATTGTTAAAAAAAACCCTACAAATTACTACTATACAAGGATGCAGTAACAAGGGGTTATCGGGGACTCTTTTAAACAAAGAAGGACTAAGTTTTAAAAAAAAACCACAATACAAAACAGAAGCAGTTTACTAGTGTCGAGAGTGAGGATGGGAAACAGAACAGCAGTGAGAGAACATGTTTTGGTGTTGTCAGAGTCTCCCTGGGGCGTCATGGCCTCTGCTCAGGCCAGATAGAGCAGCTTCCCGCATGGTCACTGAGGAGCCTGCACCAGCTGCTGGAGTGACAGTATGCGAAACAGCACATGGGGATCCACACCTTCGGGGTGTACATGGCCTCATGGGGGACTTTCTCATAGGCATGTGCATTAGCTGCTTACAGGGAGCAGCACAGGTGCGTGTAAAGCTAAAGCACCCACATCTCTGGAAAGGGTACCTGGAGTCCTCAGGGGGTGGGGACATGCTTTCACACATCCTGTGAAAGTGGGTGAATGTGCACACTGACTGTGGGGCTGGGAGGGGGTGGGTTATAACATTTTTGGCATCAGTTATCAGTTGTTTAAATCTTTGTAGGAGTGTATGAATATTTTGTAAATTCCTCATATTATGGTTTACCTGTTGTACTATTAATATTGGTTCTGAATGCACTGCTTCATAATTACATGTAGTTAATAAAGCAATAAAACACTTCAGTCATAGAATCATAGAATCATAGAATCATTTAGGTTGGAAAACACTCTTAAGATCATTGAGTCCAGCTGTTAACAGTGCTAAGTTCACCAATAAACGATGTCACTAAGCACCACATCTACATCTTTTAAATAGCTCCAGGGATGATGACTCCACCACTTCCCTGGGTAGCCTGTTCCAATGCTTGACCACTTTCTCAATAAATAAACTGTTCCTAATATCCAATCTAACTGCCCTCCCGCCCCCTCCCCGCCCCCCCCCCCCCCCCCCCCGCCTCGGTGCAGCCTGAGGCTGTTTCCTCTGGTCCTACCACTTATAACTTGGGAGAAGAGACTGACAGCCACCTCACCACAAGCTCTTTTCAGGGAGTTGTAGAGAGCGATAAGGTCTCCCCTCAGCCTCCTCTTCTCCAGACTGAACAACCCCAGTTCCCTCAGCCACTTCTTGTAAGACTTGATCTCCAGACTCCTCACCAGCTTTGTTGCCCTTCTCTGGACACGCTCCAGCAACTCCATGTCCTTCTTGTAGTGAGCAGCCCAAAACTGAACACAGTAGTCAAGGTGTGGTCTCTCCAATGCCAAGTACAAATGGAAAATCAATTCCCTACTCCTGCTGGCCACACTATTTCTGATACAAACCAGGACACTGTTGGCTTTCTTGGCCAGCTGGGCACACTGTCGGCTCATATTCAGCCAGCTGTTGACCAACTATCCCGGGTCCTTTTCTGCTGGGTAGCTTTCCAACCACTTTTCCCCAAGCCTGTAGCATTGCACGGGGTTGTTGTGACCCAAGTGCAGGACCCAGCACTTACCCTTGTTGAATCTCATGCAATTAACCTCGGCCCATCAATCCAGCCTGTCCAGATCCCCCTCCAGAGCCTTCCTACTCTCCAGCACATCAATACTCCCACCCAACTTGGTTTCGTCTACCAGCTTACTGAGGATGTACTTGATCCCCTCATCCAGATCACTGATAAAGATATTAAACAAACTGTGTCCAATACTGAGCCCTGGGGAACACCACTTGTGAATGGCTACCAACTGGATTTAACTCTGTTCAACACAATACTTTGGGCCTGGCTATGCAGTTTTTTACCCAGCAAAAAATACACCTAACCAAGCCATGAGCAGCCAGTCTCTCCAGGTGAATGCTGTGGGAAACAGTGTCAAAGTTTTTACTAAAGTCTAGGTAAACAACATCTACAGCCTTTCCCTCAGCCACTACGTGGGTCATCTTGTCATAGAAAGAGATCACATTAGTCAAGCAGGGCCTTCCTTTCACAAACCCAAGCTGACTTGGCCTGATCACCTGGTTGTCCTGTATGTTCCTTCTGGCCCTTGTAGACAGGTGTCACATTTGCTAACTTCCAGTCAACTGGGACCTCCCCAGTTAGCCAGGACTGCTGATAAATGATGGAAAATGGTTTTGTGAGCACTTCCGCCAGCTTCCTCAGTAGTCTTGGGTAGATCTCATCCAGACCCATAGACTTATGACTGTCTAAGTGGTGTAGCAAGTTGCTAACTTTTTACTCTTGGATTATGGGGGCTTCATTCTACTCCCTGACTCTGTGTTCCAGCTCAGGAGGCTCGGTACCCCAAGAACAACTGGTCTTACTATTAAAGACTGAGGTAACAAAGGCATTTTCCTCATACTTTGTCACTATATTTCACCCCTGCATCCAAAAAAGGATGGAGATTCTCTGTGGCTCTCCTTATGTTGCTAATGTATTTATAGAAACTTTTAAAATTGTCTTGTTCCACAGTAGGCAAATTGAATTCTAGTCGGCCTTTGACTCTTCTAGTTTTCTCCCTGCATAGCCTCACAACATCTTTGTAGTCCTCCTGAATTGCCTGCCCCTTCTTCCAAAGGTGGTAAGGTCTCCTTTTTTTCCTGAGTACCAAAGTTCTCTGTTCAGCCAGTCTTTTTGCCCACCCGTTCATCTTTTGGCACATAGGGACAACCTGCTCCTTAGATTTGATTTAAACCACATTAGCTAAGCAGTTCTTCCTGTGAAATGACATGTATTCTTCACAGAAAAGAAATCATTTGGAGAGAAGCAACCTTATATAAGACAGCAGGACGTTACTATTTTATTCTTTTAAATGTGGATGATACTTTTTGTAAAACACCTCTTAATTTCAGATATTACTGACATGATATCACCAAATAATAGTTTTTCATAATGTGGCAATATGAAAAGAATCTTGGATTTATAAGAATTTCATTTGTTGAGTCTAGCTAAAAGAAGGTTGAGAAAAGGTATGGCTGTATCACATATAAAATGTGATACAAAGGAATGACACTGTGGTAGGAACACCTCTTCACACACAAACAACACAGAAAATGAATGAAACTAAAGTAATCAGTGATTTAGATTTTATATTAAGAAAACTCTCCAAATATTGAGGTTGCAAAGTTAATACTTCATACTTCTAATAAGGTGTTTCATTACAGGGGAAATGTATTTTGTTGGTTTCAAGAAAGTTTCACTGAAAGCACAGGCAAATTTCTGTACTTCTTCAAAGTAAAATTGAAATTTTCTATTATTTGAGTCCAGACTAAGAACTCCTGTAGTGTAACTTCTAGGAATTCCACTGTACTATTGCTCTGAAAGTAAAAGACCTATAACTGAAGGACCCCATAGCAGGAAAAATACTCAAGGAATGAGTTGCAAGGAAATAAACAAAAGAAACAAAAGAAATTCCAGTGTTGTTTTGCTTCTTTTATTTCTGCATTTCTACCCTTCCCTGTCTTTCCAACACTGGCAGTAAAACCGGCATAACAGACTGGCCTCCCAGGTGATATTTTATGCTTTTTTCCTTCTCCAGCTATTCACGTTTTCCACTTCGGCAAACCACCAGGTGGTGTTACTATGGGATGAATACTGGTAAGGCTACAACATATCCAAGGCAATCACTTCTCACCTGATGTCACTTGCTTCTTTTTGCAGGCTTACTATGATTGTACCCTACACTGATTTGCATTGGATTAGTGGAATTTCCCTGTCTCTTTAATGGAAGGGAACATACGGCACATAGCTTTAAAAATGTGCTACCAAACATAATAAATGTTGGATTGACATTGTTACCCCCATAGGCTTTGTTGGTAGAAAAAAATATTTATACATTGACATTCTTTCTGCAAATTGCTACCCCAACTCAATGTATGATTCACGAGAAAAAGGATCAGATAGAACAGAATTGGCAAATGGGTAGAAACAGAAATAAACAAGCATAAAGTAGAACAATTCTCTATTGCATAATAGAGGTCCATATTGGCATTGCTAGAAACAGACCATAAACCTTTTACTGATTTGTGAGGGCCTCAGGACTGAGGATTGTCAGGCTTGCTCTGTTTGAACGTTTCTTGACCTGCCGGTAGTTTTGTTTTACTTGGTATCTCTGTGAAAGCAATTTATCTAATTGCCAAGTTGTCCACAGCTAATTTGTTTCATTGTTATTTCTCTTTGTATGGTTCAACCACAGTTTTACATAGATAAAGCAGTTATCCTATGTAGAATGAGATAATTATGACTCTAAAATAATGGTGTGGCACAGAGAAATACAGAGCTGGTATGACAGCAGAGGGCTTGAGAGGCAGAGACACAGAGTGAGGCATAGAAAAGCACAGACCTGGAATTACAAGGGATGAGTCTCAAGGAAATTAACAGCAAGAATTCCCACAAGTTCTGGTTAACCCTGTGACAAAACTCTGACTTTCTACCCTTCCCTGTCCTCCATTACACAGCAAGATCTTTTAACCTATGCAAGTCATGCCAGTTTCATCACTGTGGCTCCTTTTTTATATTTTAGGTGTGGGACATACCTATTAGTCTCTATGGTATATGAAATGATCCTTCTTAAACTGCTCAATTTGCTAAGCTGCCACCACGCTAAGTATAACTATCTTAGAACTTGATAGATTCCAAGTTGTGTCTTGACCCTGATTTATTTTAACATTCAGGAAGGTGGCTATTTTGCAGTGAATGGAAAATATTGCAGATGTGGCAGACATACTGGAAACACTGTCTCTACATTGCATGGCATAAATAACTTAGAAATTTCAGACAGAAATTGTTTAATTCCCTTATTATTTCTTATTAAAGTCCTAAAAATTTACCAATTTAGGTATAAAAAATTTCTATGTAAGGTGCATATGGATAATATATACACATAGGTTTGTCATATGTATATACATCTATGTATGTGTAAGTATATATGCAAACATATATATGTATCCATAGATATGAGTACCCAGAATTTCACAAAGGTTGTAATGAGGGTTTCATAGACAAACAATTTCATCATAAAAGTATTAAAGTGATTTTTGTACTCTTTACTGAGAAGTCCTGAGAAATCATAGCTTATCTTCTACAAATAATAATTGCTGATTTATTTTTTTTTAACAGAGTCTTTCGCTAATTTACATATGAGAACTGGAGAAGGAATGATTAGTCCCATGTAAGGATTTCTTCCAAGGGAGGAACTATGCAATTGGCTCTGTAGCTATGCTTTATGTAATGTATGTAATACATAGTAATTAGTGAATTTTTTAATGGATTTTTGTTATATCATGGAATAATGCTATTTTTCTGGATTTCTATAAGAATATATGGCAACATATTGCCCGGTTTACCAGGACCCTTTCTTTTCCTGCCTCTTGGAAACTGAAGCACATTTCCTCTATTTCCTTTTATTTCTTTATTTCTTTTTATTTCCTTTATTTCTGTTCATTATGTGCTTTTTTTGGTGACCATTTCATAAGGCAGTTGGACAACTTCATATGGCAATACTGATGTTGTGCCTCATAATTGAATACAAATCATGTGTGGGAGCTCCTGGCACCCCACATTATACTGATACTTCTGTTTGACTCCAGCAGTGTTTTTAAACATCTGTAAATTTCCAGTTCAGCTAACACAGTTTCTCACATTACAGATATTCTTGATCTCAAATGTCTATTAAATAGAATATCAGTAGGTGTCAATCAGTAAGTCTTTGGTGCTCTTCCTAGAAGGTAAAGACATTAAATACCTTACTACTTCACCCTGCAGGCTTTCAATATCTGTTTATTATTTTGACACTGATTTCCAGTATTTCCAGCCCATACTATATAGACTATATGTCTAAACCCAGACTTCATGGCATATTATTTGAAGTCATGATGAGTAATCTACAGCTTATTCTCAGACATTACTGTATTAAACTTATCATATCCTGTAAAATCAGTTTTGACTTGCAGGCAGTCACCTTTTTTTGCTGTCACATCTTCCATTAAAGCCAACTTAGGGGAATGTTAAGAATAGAATTACAAAAAAGTAGAACTGGAGGGTACTTTAAAGGTTCATACAGTCCTCTAATTTTCAAGCTGCTGTTAACTGATCTAAAAAACCCATGGAGTTTTTCTTAGGAATCTGTAGAAGATTAATAAAAAATTAGCTATCTGAAATTTGCTGAAATTGCCTAAGATATTCTATAGATCTGTAGCCCAATCACATCTAAAATTGGTATAAATATCTACTGCAACTTAAAAAAAGACCCTTTATGTGCCACCAGGGTTCAGAAGACATGTCTGAAAAGTTGCTTATGGATTTTTGATTTAAAAAGCGGAAAACTGCTGGCACAAATGAGGGGAAGGGACAACCCAATGGAACAGCTCAATTCCAATAATGATAAGAAAAGCAGTTCAGTCATCTTTTGTCACACAGTTGTCACAGCTTTGAGTGGAGACCATTATTTTGTTCTAGTTTTGAGGTACAGTTACAGAGTTGGTTAGAATCAGACTTCATAGCCATGGTTTTCTACATCTTCATCTATTTATTCTTTTATTTGGCTGGCACCAATGACATCATGGCAGTAGACATAATTCCTTGTATTCCAATAGTGATAATTATATATTTCCTATAATTATAACACAGCTGTCAACTTTGTAGTATAGCTACCAAAAACAGTGCTTGTGCATCTTGTGACTAACAGTGGGACAGTGGTTAAAGAAGAGTGAAGAAAAAATTTCACTTTTACTGCCTTTCAGCAATGAACACTTAGCTGTGAGTACTGTTCAGAAAAAAACCTGAAATAATCTCTCAACTTCTATTATGATTAAAAGCAAAAGGGTCAATGGTATGAGAACCCTAAAAGAAAACTAGCTCATATAGGCCAAATTATGTTTAAATGGGTTTTACTGAGACTGTGTCAACTGATGAACAATAATTTCAAAGCTGTATTACAAAGTATTTGCTAATGGAAAAATGAAACTCTTTGATCTCTGACACCACCTTGAAAGAAGGCACCTTAATTTCAAAGGCAATAGGGAGAATTCCTTAAAGCATAAATTGAATGAACTGGGAAAAAATGACAACAGGAAAGAAAATTTTCTGTTCAGCTGTTCCTGTGAATACAGAACTGCTCAAATAATCTCTTTGTATGAGCCACAAAATTATGAATATTAGAAAAGATCACAATGTCACAGGAGACCAGTAACTACCTTGCAGCAGAAAAAAAAGGAAATTCCTATGGTGGATGAAAAGTTGTATTCAAGCAAGCTAATTTAATAGCTGTTGCAGATACTACCAATACACAATATTTTCAAGACATGGCAGAAAATATACTGTTTTCAGTTACAGTTAAAATAATCTCTAGTCTACTTTGCAGCTAGATGGGACTGTAGAGTTTTTACTGTCAATAATTTGCTTCATTATTGTTTTAAATATGAATTAGAATGTGAACCATCGAAAGCTATGTTTGTTTTGTCACCTTTTTCCTACTTGAGCGTGGGCAGATATATGTATTTATATGCATAAAAAATGTGGATAATAGTTTTGTACGGGAAAATTATATGGACTGGGGCCAGTACATAAGTATTTCACAGGTGGTGCTTGTCCAATGACCACAAGTCTTGCTGTGCTGGTCTTGCTGAATTAAAAAAATGGTCACTAATATTTCATAAGAGCTTTGTAGTACTCACAAAAAACCCCACCCATTGGCAGCAAGAAAACACCAGGTTATGTAAAAAGTGTTTTGAATGCTGCCATGAAAAGCATTGGCCTTATCAAAGCTCGACCAATGAAGTTACATGTATTTCCAACTTTTTGAAATGATATGGATTGTGAACATGATGGTTTGCCTTGCATTCTGATATGAGGTAAATATTAAAAATACTTGTCGTTTTTCCCAAAGTGTTCAGAAATGCAGGTCGCTTTTCCTGAACGTTCATTTGAACTATCATATGAGCATGAAAGTGAAACCCTGCTTAACAGGTTTGCTTACATCTCTGGTGTTCTCTTGTGATGTAATGACCTTGATCTAGTAGAGCAAGAAAAAGGTATAAAGTTTTATAATATAGCTGAAAAAAAATTAGGGTTTTATCCAGAAGTTTTAATTCTAGGTTGAAAGAGAAAACTGCTTTGAAACTGCTTTGACACATTTAAAACCTTTCACACATTGTGGTTGAAAAAGGTTGGCACTCAATAGTGACGTAAAAAGCTGAACGAAACATTTTGCTGTCACTTTCATTAATGTAATGAATGAAAGACTGAGTGGATATGAAAACCATTTGCAAAATCTTGGAATCTCAGTTACAAATTACCAAGAAGGAAGAAGTTCAAGGGTGTTGTCATGGTGAATGGAACTTGACTTTATATAAGAATCTCTTGCTTTATTCTGATAAAAATAAAGAAAAGCACTCTTGCCATATGCTAGCGGATAAAACCAGAGTAGCTTTCATGCCAATATCACTGTACAGTCATAGGAGTTCACTATTTCAACTTTACTAGTAATGGAAGTGAAATATTGACATAGCCTGGAGGGATGTTGTTGGAAATGGTCATTGATCCTTTTGAACCTTCACTCACTTTGAATTTCAACCCTCTCATTAGAACTGATATATATGTTGTAGACATGCAGAATCACAACTTTTTTATTGTGCTATCAAACATTTTATCAGTAGACTAAACTTTTTTGACCCGTGTGAAATCTTTTTCTGTTATATATAGGAAAACAGCCTGTTGCTATTTAGGCATGCCATTCTCTGTGTACTCTCTGTGGACATAGAACATACTCTCTTTATAATATCTAGGGTTTCTATCTGTTTTTCTCAGTCTTTTCAAGACCAAATTAAGAGAGTTTTTTTGGGTCTGTTTTTGCTTTGTGGGGAAATTTTCAAAGCTGCTAAACATTTTTGTTACCATACTTTGGATTCCAATTTTGTCTACACATTTCTTGTAGTTCAGTGGCCAAAAAAACAGCATTCCAACTGAAACCTCACCAGTGCCAAGTAGAGCAGAATAATTACCATCTGTATCTTACATTTTACACCTCAGTCAAATCCCACTAAAATGACTTTTGCCCTGAATCACTATACAGGTGACTCAGATTCTAACAGCAATTTTCCACATCTTTCCCCAGTCTTTTTTCAGTACAGCTGCCAAGCAGTATATTTCACCTTTTCTATTTTTGTGATTTTTCTCCTGAAGTGTGTTAATAGTTTTGCTTTTATCCTTATTTTGCTTCATTTTATTGATTTCTTGATTTTCTAAGAACATTTCGAGTTCTATTTCTTTTGCATAATATGAGAGAAAGATAGCTACAGAGACAGGCTTTTTAATTGGATTTGACCTTCTTAAAAGTCACAGTAAAATTATTAAAGGAAATATTGCAAGCTTACACTGTAAAAACAACAAGATTGATGTTAAGCACTCTGTATTACTAACCTTCTGCAAGGATTCCCGTGGAAATTCCCTAACGATTTATAAGCACATTCACAGTCCCTTTGGCTTATGCTTGCTGAGTGCTCTCAAAGCACAACCTATATTCATAATCCCTGCTTCACACACTCTTTGAGGATTTGCAAACTCTTGCAAGACTGTAGAATACTTTGCATTTCTTCCATCTTTTGTTGATATACTGTGTTGGCAATCATTGTGAATACAAGCTTGCTTTCTTGTCTTGTTCTTTTTTAACTCTGACCTATAACGCTGAAAGTCTTTTGTTTCAGGACAGCTTTTTCCTCACATTGTCAGACTGTGGTTCGCCCTCCGGCCTGGCCTGATTCTGGATTTGCTGAGTCAGGGACACATTTTCATTGATATGCTCCCTCCTCCTCCTCACCTTCTCTTCTCGTCCTTTGGCCCAAGTTCCCTTAGTGACCTGGTATATCAGTGAATCAGTTATTAGGGCCAGTGTTGTAAGACCTACCCATATATCATTCTCTAGTTATTCATACATTATCTTTCCTTCTTCTGAACTGGTTAAATGTGCCTCTGTTTTATACTTATTTTTGGGCTGGGTTACAGTTTAACTTCTGTCTCGTGCTTTTGTCACTATTGTCATCTGCATAAGCTAATTGAAAATAAGTAGAAAGATGGTGCTGCAGAAATGACCATTCTCAAAAATAAGGATGTATATTGCACTTTTTTTTTTTACTGACATTTATTGCTTCCAATTAGAGAATAAAACAACACTAGGGATTGTTTCCTTCGTCTTTCATATTTTCGGAGATTTAGTTCCACAGAGCTCTATTATTTTACCCCACTCTTTTACTTCTAACGATGAGCCTAAAGTAAATAATTTCCTTTATTCCTGGTCATACACAGCACAAAAAATAATCACTACTCTGGGACATAGTGCTTGATAAAGATTTTTTTATCCAGAATATTATTTCCTACGCTTAATATGAGCCTATTCCTAAGTTAACATGAGATTACCCAAGATGTTATTTTTTAAAATTCTGACATTGGCTAATAATTTGCTTTGTCAATATATACATCTACACACATACACATACCTAAAGACTCTAACTATTGTAACTTTGTCACTCATTTTTTAGGCAGATAGATAGGTTACTTTTTGGAATACTTACAGATACTGAATGTTTGGAATAATACTTTGCTGCTATGATACTAGTATAACACAGGATATAACATTAATGATTTGATTTTGTTTTGATAGGTGTGACATTTTGCTTTAGTTTAGTGTAGTACTCTAAGTAATAGTTCCCAGTTTGGGGCATACTCTAGATATTTTATTTTGCAGTGTTTTATAAATGGATATGGAATCACATATGTTTGAATAAGTAGCCTTTGAGAACTGTCCTGGACGCTGCAGGGCAAGCTACATGCCTCACCAACTCCTCAATTAAACTTTGTCTAGTAAAACTAAAAGCACATTGCTTCCTCCTGTACATAAAAACACAAGAAAATGACAGTGAGTGTCTCAGAATGGAGATTTACAGATCATTATGCTGCGGGTAAAATTCTCTAATGTACAGAAGCACTACTCATGGGTAAAAAGTCTGGTCCTCTGTCCCTCTGGTTGTGGTATACAAGCAAAGTCATACTGAGATGGTCAGGAGTATTTCTTTGTACTGCAGGGACAAAATATAGTGCCTGATCATGCTTCATAGTCACCTTGTGTTCTCCTTCATATTTTCCTTGGTGGGATTCCACAACTTTTTCTTAAGTGCCAACTTTCAAAGTAAGTGGACATAGTGATTCAGTTTTTGAAATGGAGGAGGAATTTTCTTTTATTGTACAATCGTGAAAAGTTTTTTGCAGTAAAATTGGAAATCTCATTGAAAGGTAGAAGGTTGCTATTCACAGACTGCCATTGCAGCTGTCACCATATGCCTCTGAAAGGTCAAATAGTTCCTGGATTAAACCAAGGTCTTGAGTAAAGTCCAAAATATCTTCATTTGTGTAGCTATGTGCCAATTTCTTGAATACATCTTGACTTTTACTCTCAGGAGACGGAATGAATAGAAGGCTCCATATTGTTATCAGAAAATTATATTTTCCCTTTCTCTTGTCTTGGATGTAAATAGCCATATCTGGCATGCTTCCTGCTCAATGTTTTCTTCATGATGCTTTTCCCTGTAGCCTTCAAGGATGTCTCCCACCTCTGTGTTAAAACTATATTGTTACGCACATTGTGTAGTTCTAAATCTTTCAGATAACCAAAGATTTCCTTGATGGCTGATGTTGCAGTTAAATTGCCATTCTCCGCTCTAAGTAATACAGATGTTTCATGTATTCTTTGCCTAAGCTACCTTACTATTTACATGGTCAGATGACGACCAGCATAAATGGTGAAGATCTGAAAATCTACTCTTCCTGGGCATTCAAAAAGGAAAAAAAAGGTAAATAACATAAAACTTGCCTTTTTTTTCCCTTTCATATGTAAATTACACCAACTTTGGGATCACAGTAATAAAGCTTCTTTTTTTCTGATACTGTATGTTTTATTCTGTCTCACGCTGTTCCTCTACCTACCTAATAGATAGATTGGAGTCTGTGTGGATCAAAGATGAGACATGAAAACTCAGTAAAAGTTTGAATCAAAAAAATATTTGAATGGTATTAGGTTAAAGACTTTCGCATACTAAAATATGAAACCATCTGCAGAAGCAGATTATATTTTTATTAAATCTTCACCTTCTGGCTTCCTAAATGCAATTCAGAAATGTCTTTTTGACCTTTACAGATTTCAGTTCACTTCACTTACATTTCTAAGCACAGGTGTAGCTGAAATATTCCTTTTCCTTTTCTTCACATGCATGAATTTCATACTTGTGTATTTTGGCTTTTGTTTCTACTGATTAATTTTCTGTAAATCTTGCTTTTGATGAAAACTACTACAAAGTAATTGTTAAGAGAATAAGTTTCAGGTCATGTAGCCACCTCAAAGTTGCCATGTTGCAGACTAAATGTTCTTGTGATATAACTCAACATTTCTAGGAGAATGCAACTTTCAAGTGCCTGATGTTTATGAATCTGTTTATCATATGATGCCATGTGTCAAATCCCACTCTACCACTTCCACTGTGTGGTACTCTGCAAGGAGGCTTATCTCAGGAATTTAGAAATTGAAGAAATCGAAACATCAGAAAAAGAGGGGAGAAAACATTGTCAAGAACATAGTTCTGTTGCATACAAGGATAAAAAGGAAGAATGCCATTGCAAGAGTGTAGGAATCCTAAGAAAAAAATTACTTTAAAACATTATTTTATGTTAAATATTAAGTACTCTTTCTTTTAATTAGTATTATAATCACTTCTAATGCCGATGGCAATTATGAATATATACACTACCTGGAACATATAAAAAAAAGAGGGGAATATCTTAAATGTGCAGAGCAATAACATGAATGCCTTTTAAATTACACAAAAAACTTTACTCAAATGCATTATTTTTTGCTGAACCCATTACATAGAGGTAAATTTGTACACCTGCAGAATTAAAATTATAGCACCATTAGCATGTTCTGGAGAAAAATAGTGTGTGTTACAAGGAAACAAAGCAAATTATCTCAAATTTATCACCTTGAACTAAAATGGCCTCAAACTTAAATTAAGTTCCTAGTCATCTTTGGAGACCATGTCAGCACAAATTTATGAGAAAATTCTGTTGCAAAGAATAGGTTGTATATTCACCATATACTTGAATTTGACTTTTTTACCAAATTTAAATCTTTGGTTACAGTCTTGAGAGGTGTAGGATGGATGCACTGGACACAAAAGATACTTTTTGTCTTTCAAGAGATACTTATTGAAGTAAACAGAAGATTAATAATTTACCTATTTTATTTAAAATTCTATATTTTTGCAGATAGTTTTAAGTAAAATACCTTTGTATATGTGCGTGTGTGTGTGCGTATTTCATCATAGTTCATGCTTTCACTGGAAGTCTGTAAGACAGCACAGAAGCCCTTTGGGGAATTTTTCAGAGTTCTTCCTTACAGCTAGGCCAGATGTTTTCACCGCATGGTTTTCTTATTTCATCTTCCTACAGCAGCTTCTTGCAGTGTTTGGAGAATCTGTGTGTTAAAAGCTCCTCCCCAAACATTTTCTAAACTGCTTGTATATTTTGCAACTTCTACAACCTTCTGGCACCAATGTAAATATATGAAAGCATTAAAGAAGTTATTATATCAAAAACATGTTTTCTGAGGAACTGTGCTGAAAAACAATAGGTAAGTGCCTTGCACAAATGTGCCTTGCACATTTTTCTAAGAATTTTTATAAATGAACTATAGTAATTTCTCATAAATTCGCTCAAAAGTTGGAGTTTAGATATATATAAATCTGTTAAAATATTAATTTATTTGTTAAAGTAGGATGAACTAGTAAATAAGCACAGAATGAAAAAAATATCTAGTGTTTAACAGAAGTTACGAAAATCCCAGCAGAACAACCATTGCGCCTTAGCTCAAAGGACCATTTGGCCCCAGGCCAGTTTAGCAGGGGTCAGAAATGAAGGCTCAGGAAAGAGGACAAGAACAGATTAAGCAGTAGGTGTTTCTTTCCCAAATATTTTGCTAGCATAAGGCCAAACAATGAGAAGATTGTGCATGAAATATTTAGTGACTGTGTCCTATTGAAATATGTGGGATGTTAGGTCTTGAATTACTTTGTGAATGAACGTTTTAATTTCTATTTCAACAATGGATTTTCAAATTGAGATCCTAAAAACTTCAGAAAAAATCCTAAAAAATTCAAATGGTGCCCTGCATTTGAGATGCATAAAATGTCTGGAACTGGAGACCCTCAGTGTTCTCCGTCATTCTTACTGAACATCTAAAGAACCCATCAACAGTGATAAGAAGTGAGGTACCCAGTGCAGTACTAGTTTCGTTGGGAGCTGCAGATTAAGCACAGATTTCCTTTTTACCTGCCTGGACTGTTCTGGTCAGCTTTCCTGAAAAGCATTTACAGGACCAGACAACATGGAAATCAAAATAGAGGATTGTCATGACTCCAGTCTTCCCATCTTTCCAGCTTCTCAGTGTTTAGGATGTTCACGTTGGATATAGGAGTCACAGACTCAACTCCAATTCAACGTTCCAACCTCCATTATTTAGTATTTTTGAGGAAATGTTCCTTTAATCTTCTCTTATTGAAGTCTTCCTAGCAAAGTGTTTCTTTTATTCTAGCCCCTAATGGAACCTTCAGAAACAATTAAGTATACAAGATACGTAAGTGCATAATTGCTTCTGAAGAACTATGAATAACAGCTCAACAGAAGACCATCATTTTTACAAACAACTGTAAATATATGTATGTTTTCCCACAATGTCAATACTTTTCTGGGGTGTGAATGACTATGCTTCAAACTGTGTTCTTCTGTATTTGAGTTGAATGTGTAAGTCATAAGTCACTTCCAGGACTGAGCTGTCGACAGGCAAGGTAGGCAACAGTTCTGAGGTCTAGGAAGACACTTTTCTTAGCTCTGATCTAGTGCATCTTCTATCAAATGTTAGCTTTAAGCAAACTTGTAGTTCACTTATGGCTTTACTTAGGTTTGAACAAGAATGAACATCTTGATGTTGGATTTGTATTTTACAAAGCTTTTCAATATGGATCAGAATATTACACATTTAAAGCAGAACAAGATAAAATAGTTTGTCTCTCTAGTTTGCTTGCCAAACTTTCATGAAAGAAAGACTAACTTTATAAGCTTGTGGGATATTTGTTAACTTGGTAACATTCTATTAGACACCTATCTGTGCAAGAGAATGGTTGAAATGTTGAATTTTATGATGACTGAAATTAAATTACATGAATTCTAGCTTTTAAAATAAACTTATTTTCAATCTTGATTATCCTATAAGGCAAATCAAGATTTTGTAGTAAAACAAAAAAAAAAAAAGATTTTGCAATCTTTTATATATTGAGTAGTAAAAATGTGTATCAAATTTACTTTCTGACTTCTCTGTTAGTTCATTTTTTACTGTCAATTAATTTTTCATGGAACTCTACACTTCTTTCCTCCTCCCCTCCCTCCCTCATTCCTCTCTCCCAAAGTGCAGTACAACAATTATTTAAATTAATAGGTAATACAGTGAATGAGGGTAGAAGATAATAAATAATAATTTAGGTAGATAATAAAATGAGGATAGAAAATAAAATTATTAAGTTTTATAAATCATACTATCAAACTTGTTAATGGTATAGTCCTACCTCCAAAATATGTGTTATTATTATTAGATAAACTTATACCTTTCAAACTAATGGAACTTCTACCAAATAACTGAAAAAAAATGCAGTAAAAGTAGGTGCTGTTTTCACAGGAATTTCCATCATGAAATAGTTTAATCTTAGTTACCTGGTTGTAGCCATTGTATATGACAAATTACATCTTACAGTTGGCAGGGGTCATCCAGAAGGCTTTAAAATGGATTCGAAGGGTGAAGGGGATAAAACCAGGTTAGCTAGAGATGAGCCTAGGGGTGGCATGCCAGTGTTGGGGTGAAATCAATAGCCCAGCTCAGGTGCACCTACACCAATGTGTAAGCAGCATGGGCACCTAACAGGAGGAGCTGGAAGCCATTGTGCAGCGGGACAGCTATGACTTAGTCACCATCACAGAAACATGGTGGGATGACTCTTTTGACTGGAGTGCTGCAATAGAAGGCTATAAGCTCTTCTGAAGGGATAGGCAAGGCAGGAGAGGTGGTGGGGTGGCTCTGTATGTTAGGGTGTGTTTTGATTGTGTAGAAATCAACGATTGTGAAGACCAAGTTTAGTGCTTATGAGTAAGGATGAGGGGGAAGGCCAACAAGGCAGATATCCTGCTGGGAGTCTGTTATAGACCACCCAACCAGGGTGAAGAGGCAGAAGAAGCATTCTACAAGTGTCTGGAAGAAGTCTTGCAGTCACTAGCCCTTGTTCTCGTGGGGCACTTCAACTTACCAGATGTCTACTGGAAAGATAACACAGCAGAGAGGAAACAGTCTTGGAGGTTCCTGGAGTGTGTGGAAGATGATAACTTCTTGACACTGCTGGTAAGTGAGCCTACCAGGGGAGGTGCCTTGCTTGACTTGCTGTTAATGAACAGAGAAGGACTGGTGGGAGATGTGGTGGTCGGAGGCCATCTTGGGCTTAGCGACCATGACATGACAGAATTCTCAATTCTTAGTGAAGTAAGGAGTGGGGTCAGCAAAACCACTACCATGGACTTCCAGAGGGCAGAAAGTTTTTACAAATATATTAACAACAAAAAGAGAGTCAAGGAGAATCTCCTTTATTGCATGCAGTAGGGAACATTGTCACCAAGGACAAGGACAAGGCTGAGGTACTTGATGCCTTCTTCGTGTCAGTCTTTAATAGCCAGACCAGTTGTCCACAGGGTATTCAGCCCCGTGAGCTGGAAGACAGGGACGGAGAGCAGAATAAACTTCCCATAATCCAGCAGGAAACAGTTAAGGACCTGCTATGCCACCTGGATACCCCCAAGTCCATGGGGCCAGATGGGATCCACCCAAGAATACCGCGGGAGCTGGCGGAGGAGCTTGCCAAGCCACACTACATCATTTGTCAGCCATCCTGGTTAACAGGTCAGGTCCCAGAAGACTGGAGGCTTGCCAATGTGATGCCAACCTACAAGAAGGGCCACAAGGAGGATCCTGGGAACTACAGGCCTTTTATCCTCATCTCGGTACCAGGAAGATCATGGAGCAGTTTATCGTGATGGTGCTCACAGGGCATGTGCAGAATAACCAAGAAAACAGGCCCAGCCAGCATGGGTTCATGAAAGGCAGGTCCTGCTTGACCAACCTGATCTCCTTCTATGACCAGGTGACCCGCCTAGTGGATGAGGGAAAGGCTGTGGATGTTGTCTACCTGGACTTTAGTAAAGCCTTTGACACAGTCTCCCACACCATTGTCCTAGAGAAACTGGAGGCTCGTGGCTTAGACAGGTTTACTCTTTGCTGGGTAAAAAAACTGGCTGGACGGCCGAGCCCAGAGGGTTGTGGTGAATGGATTTAAATCCAGTTGGTGGCTGGTCATGAGCAGTGTTTCCCAGTGCTCGGTTTTGGGGCCAGTCTTGTTTAATATCTTTACTGATGTCCTGGATGAGGAGATCGAGTGCTCCCTCAGTATGTTTGCAGATGACACCAAGTTGGGTGGGAGTGTTGATCTGCTGGAGGGTCGGAAGGCTCTGGAGGGGGATCTGGACAGGCTTGGATTAATGGGCCGAGGTTAATTGTATGAGATTCAACAAGGGTAAGTGCTGGGTCCTGGACTTGGGTCACAACAACCCCCTGCAATGCTACAGGTTTGGAGAGGGATGGCTGGAAAGTGTCCTTGGCAGAATAGGACCTGGGGATGCTGGCTGACCGCCTGATGAATATGGGTCAGCAGTGTGCCCAGTTGTCAAGAGGCCAACAGCATCCGGGCCACTATCAGAAATAGAGTAGCCAGCAGAAGCAGGGAAGTGATTGTTCATTTGTACTTGGCATTGGAGAGGCCACATCTCAAATCTTGTGTTCAGTTTTGGGCTGCTCAGTACAAGAAGGATATGGGGCTGCTGGAGCATGTCCAAAGAAGGGCAATGAAGCTGGTGAGGGGTGTGGGGAAGAAATCTTACGAGGAGCATCTGAGGGAACTGGGGTTGTTTAGTCTGGAGAAGAGGATGCTGTGGGGAGACCTTATCACTCTCTACAACTACCTGAAAGGAGGTTATGGTGAGGTGAGCGTTGGTCTCTTCTCCCAAGCAACTAGGGATAAGACGAGAGGAAATGGCCTCAAGTTGCACCAGGGGAGGTTTAGACTGAATATTAGGAAAAATGTCATTACTGAAAGAGTGGTCAAGCATTGGAACAGGCTGCCCAGGGAAGTGGATTCACCATCAGTGGAAGTGTTCAAAAAACATGTAGATGTGGCAGTCCAGGACATGGTTTAGTGGCCATGGTGGTGTTGACAGTTGGAGTTGATGATCTTAAAGGTCCCTTCCAACCTTAATGATTCTATGATTCCGCGATTATCAGTCTGCTGTCTTATTTCTAATTTCAGGTTTTCAGAACTGTATTTTTTTAGTACTTTGTTTTTCTCCACATATATTTACATGAACTTTTCAGGATATCCTAGACCACTGATTACATAAAGTAAGTGCAATTTCTATATACTCTTTTAATTAATGCATACTGTACAGTACAACAGACTGCTGTCCTGCCTGTCGTCTTCACTTTTAGCATGCATGAATGCTTGGTTTGAGTGTGTTCCAAAAAGGAAGTACATTGTGTCGAAAACTGAAATGATCTGCTGAATTTTAGCATAGAAAATCATTTTCCTGTACAAAATCATTGCCCTTTGAAAAGCACTTTTCCAGGCTAGAAACTTTCCTGGTAGGTATAGTTCATAAAAATAGTTTGTATGTATACCACTGTGCCATTTTAGAAGCCATAGGTGCATTTTGCCTGAAAATCCTGTTTATGAGCTTTATTCTCTGTGTCAAAATGGTCAGATCCATAACATACTTTGAGTGGATCCATCTCTTTCCTCTTAGCTGCTCCATGTCCAGGCATCTTGAACCCAGTAAGAAATTTACATTATGTTTAAGCAAATATTTAAACATCACTGATACCAAAAAAAAAAAAAAAAAATCTTCCAAGTTGCTATCAAACTCTTTCAGTGCCTAAGACTGTGCTGGGTTGTACACAGAAAAGTGGTTAGGAATTGGCTGTGCCTGCTATTTCAGTGTCCAGTATTCAACATACGAGAAAGATTCATAATGTAGGAGCTGCCCTGACTTTCTTAAATGGGACCAGGGACCATCCTGTGTCACCAGTGTCTGTGACTTCTATACCAACCAAACGTATGGGAGACACAGGTTAAATATGTCATCCTCACTGACAAAACACAACTTTTCAGGCTTTAAATACAAACACCTCTTTTGCTCCTTTTCTTCACTTACCTAAGCCTTGGTTTATTGTTTATTCAGAGGTATAATCACTGTTTTGAATAGAATCCTTAAATAGTAATTAATATGAAATGTGAACACGTACCTTTCAGGTAAATTGAGAACTGAGAAGCTGCAGAGTTATTTTAACATTCTGCCTTTGAGCATTGGACATTGTGATAGCTTTATACTCAGTAGCTTAAATAAATAATTCCTAACAACTGCAAAATAGGGTGCATACAATGTGTGAAAAAGAAAATGCTAATCCACTGTGTGCAAGTAGTCATTCACAGCTGTAAATGCTGAACAGAAGGGTGTCATGGAAATACATGTCTCTTATTAAACAAGGATGTATAAATCTGTTTCTTCTGTTTCTGGTCTCTATTTCCTACTCATCAACTTAGCAGCATTCAGTATATCTCAGTCACCAGGCTAGCACGTCCAAGGCTTTTTTTGTCTTCCCTTCCCAAAATTATCCATTCCCAAATTTACTGAGTTGACTTTTAATTAAATAATGCATGTACTGCAGTTTGGGAACCTCTGCTTTGGATGTCTAATATTCTATGTATTGCATAAGTGTTTCTAGATGTGTAACTCAGGGCTGTGAGTTGTGCTAGGTGGCAAGGTGAGTAAAAGCTCTAGATTTAAAAAGAGCAGAGTCATGATCAACTGCACTTTGAATTATGTGCATTATGGGACATTCTTTTATTTATTTTAATTGACTTTATATTGGGCTTTGTGTAACATTCTTTTCTAATTTCAGCAAATAGAAAATATCTTGGAAGGAAGGAATAATCTGTTCTTTCAGGCAGCAAGCTTTTGAGATCACAAAGCCAAATAATGTATATTGACCATGTCAATTGTATAGGAATAATCAAATTGTAATTTTAGCCCTGAAACATATTGGTATTATATATTTTGTTACGGGAACTACTGATGTTAAGAAGAAATGTTTTCAATGATTTTTTTACTGCAAGAGCTTTACCTTTATGATTAAAGTGAATTAAAATGTCATAACATTTATTGTGAACTTGCAATAAATACATTATTATTTTTTATCTATTTAAGAAAAATATTATGTTAGATATCAGAGAATAGCCATTACATCAATGTTATTTCCTAGAGATAACTACATGTCTGGACTCATGCACTAAAATCCACCACAAAAGAGAGAAATACCTGCTGAACAAAACAGCATTTGTTTAGTAGTTTTCATGCCACACCTACAGTTTCAGTGAAAATAGAAGTGTCACCATGAAGCTTGTCTTCAATATGTTTCAGGAATTTATGGAGCTGCCACTAAGGTTTACAAAAATTTGCAAGGAGAATTGTGAAATAATGTAAAATTAGGGTTAAAGGTATTATTGTTGATAAGAATTGGCTTTTGGTAACTGTCTTCCCTTTCACAGTCTAATTAATTAATTATTTTTTAAAAATGCCTACCTAGATGTTGAAATGTTCATTAGCTGAAAATATGCATGGTAATTTCATAATAATTGGACATCTTGTCATTTTTTAATTACTTACATGATGGCAACTGCAGGTGTGAGTGATCTGTTACTGACAGATACTGTTACCACTGCTCTAAATGAGTTCAAGACCACAAGAGGAAATTATAAGATCCTTTGTGAACATTGTTCACAAGAAAATAATTGCTTTTAAGGAAGGTACTGGGGATGGTGGTAGTGGTGGTGGTAGTTTTTTTCCCTCAAGAGAACAGATCTTGAATGGGTTCACATTTTTAAATTGGGGGGAATTTTTGATGTTTATGCTCTACAAAACCAAATATTGCCCTAGGTTATGAATGAGTAGGCAGCAACATTTCAGACAGAAATTAGGAATGGTCACATTAAAAGTATCTACTGTGTGGGAAAGTGTGATCTACAGAAAGCATTGACATTCTGATGAACAGCATCCAATGCATGTTTGTGTGTGTATGTTTTTGTTAATATGGATAACACAATCACATTTTAATTGGTCATTTTCCTTGGGATACAAGACACACAAAACTTGTGCAAAGTTTCAGTTGCAATTTGCACATTAATGAAAAGAAACATTCATGCATCATACATAATTTAAAACACTAAAGCATGAAGCATCTGTTCAATGCAGTTAGGACTGCCTCATGTCCTCCACATGCATATTCCTCACTTGTAGAACTGAAGAATATTGAGATAAATTGATGTTTCTTTAAGAAAACGAGCAGGTGCTGGAGTTTATTATGTTCTTTATCAATTTTAGGAAGGCATAATGAGTTTGTCTTAAGGGCTACACTTTATAAAATACAAAAATTCCTTGCCATTTTTTCAGTCCCCTGCTTGATATAACTGCCACAGAATTCTATAAATAAAACATGTCCATAAATACTTCATAAGGAAGATACTTCCACATAAGCTTGTGAATACAATAACAGTTTTCTTATTAAAAAAATCCTTGTAATTTTATTTTATTTCATTGCCCTTTCTTTTTGGTGGTACATAATATGCTTCCTTGGCTATCTAGTTTCTTTAAAAAAACAGTATCAAAAAATTTAAAAAATGCAGCTGTAGAAGATATGACATAATAATGAAAATGTCTAATTCCATGCTTCCCTTCCACTTTTACAGTCATTTATGCCTGCATATTTTATATGGAGAATATCAGTGGGCTAATATTCTTCGATTCTAGAGTAAACAACATCTCCATTGACTGTCAGTATATTTCAAAACCAAAGTCTTCAGAACTGAGGAAGCACCCTGTTCCTTCATCTTAAGGAGTAACTAAGCCTACCTATGGATTAAAGAATTGTTTATCTCATTATTACCTAGTTAATAGCAAAATGAGGCATACAAAATGTGAACAAGTCAATCATTGAAGGCTAATAGAACAATCAGCACCATTCAATAAACTGAAATAATTGAAAACAAGACAAAATGCCGCTATGATTAAAGAATAAAAACAGAATAAGATGGATGAAAACAGGATGAATGGGATGATAGGTTAAAAAGGAAGAGGCCCTCAGCTTTACTTCTTAGAAGAGGAAAGGAGAGTGATGACAGATTGTTTTTTTCCTACTATTTAAAAAATATCTGCTTTAATTGGAGTCTGAATATCTGAAAGATGCAAATTTTAATTCATTTACCAATGAAGAACATAAAATATTGAATAAACAGAAGTAAAACTTTTAAATTTTCTTATTTAAATTATTATTTTTATAGAATAAATATATCTCAAGTTGGAAGGGACCCATAAGGATCATCAAGTCCAACTCCCCGCTCCATGAGGGACTACCTAAACTGTAATCATATGACTAAGAACATTGCCCAGATGTTCCCTGAACTCTGACAGCTTGGTGCCATGACCACATCCTTGGGGAGCCTGTTCCAGTGACTGAACACCCTCTCAGTGAAGAATCCGTTTTGTTATTCTCTATCTTGTTAAAAATTGTATTCTGTGTTTAACCTAGTAAATATGATTTTGAATTGCTAATAAAAGCCTATAGACTGCATTGACATGGTGGTACACATTTTAGGACTTGCTTGGGTCACTTTTAGCCTGAGCTGATTTTAGTTTATTCCAGATGTGATGATTGTTCAGCAGTCAGGTAACTATTGCCCAAATTTCCTTTAGCTCTATGTAATTGTGTGTCATGACACATATTGTTAAATAATAGATACTAAAATTAAGCAGACATTCTATGAAAAGTGAAATACCTATGACCCTAGCTAAAAATATATTGTGGCAGTGTACTCACATACACATAATTATACCAGAGGCCTCAGACTGTGAACTGAAATCACAGTAGAACACTTTATCACTGAAGGAGTACAACCTTGATAGTCAAGTGAAAATGCTTTCAAAGAAACAAAGAGAATAGAAGAAAAAGTATAATGTAGAAATGAGAACCTAAGCAGATTTTGTTAGGAACTATATAAAAATATGCAGACCGGGTATTAAGAAGGAAGAAACCCCCCACTACCACCATATCAATACAATATTACCTGGCAAAGAACTCAGGACTTTGATTAACTTGCCATGAATCCCACCCATACCCTATTCTTCTAGAGAAAGAGTGGTAACATTGACAATAGTACCCAAAGGAACATTGAAAGATGAACCTAACATAAGACAAAGGGGTAGACGCTAGGAAATTTCTGTATGTATATTTTTCAGTAACAATTAGATAATTTAGACTGTGAGTGCTACTGTTGTGGCAATTAGGCTACTAATAGTTACACCTTATATTTGTTGCATTTTGCCTGGAAAACAAATTTTTTTTTTAGAGTAACAATAAATTGCATCTTCATATGTAAGATGTGTTCCCTTTGCTCACAACAAAATTTTGTGTGCAACCATGTGAAAGTTGGCACACTGACAACATTAGGAAGGTAAAAGAAAAAAATAATACTATTACTGCAGAATCTTGATCAAATGTACCAAAAGACTTCATGCTTACTGGAAGGTGTGTCTGTAGTTAGATGTCACTGATCAGAACTGACTGACAGATTACTGTCAATCAACAGTGTTTTGTTGGTGTTTATGCCAACTTTGCAATAACAAAGCCATGTAAAAGCCAAGCAGTCACTGATGGTGGATAATGTCCACTGACAATAAAGCAGAAGCAACTAATTCAATCTGTAATGGCCACTGAAGATTTACCTTGCAACATCTTTGCTTACAGCTAAGAAAGTGGAATAAATTTGTTTTGTGTCTCTTTTTCTTGAGCCATCAAATGTCTTATGCTACGTATGTCTTGCCAAATATTTATTTGTGCATAGGACTTAAGGTAGAAAATATGTACATACTGCAGAGTTAAGTCTAGCTAATTACCAAGGCTACCTATGAAAATTTAGTGACTTCACATTAAAATTTGTGTTTTGGTAGTAAGCAAGACTCACAAGGGTGACCACTGTATTAGAAACCTGCTGTTGTTGTACATGATTGCATCCTTCTAACACATTCCCCAACAGAGTTAGATTTGTCCTAAGAGGGTTTGAGAGTTCTTTCCATGCTGAATGTGTCAACCTAATTTTACAAATATTTAACATACGGATCTCTTCTTACCCTACATAGCCATATTATACAATCAAAATTAATCCTTCAGTGATTTTTATACTACAACTTTGACCTTGTGTGCACTTGTACCTGTGTGTCAAGACAACTGCCACTGCTGTGGAAAAACCTTTGCCATAACCAGAAAAGATCTTAGTCATAAATCTTGTCTAATGTAGTTATGTAGCACTCAAATGTTTCTACATCAAATGGCAAGCTTTCATTCTCTTTCCAAATGCTGTGAACTTTGTATTCAGTAACTAGATGGTGATCTAGTCTAGTCAGAAGGGTATTGAATGTTGAAAACCTGTTACATTTGCTTATCTCCATGTCAAATTGTGTCAGTTGCACTATATAATGACATTTTCTAGCTTAGTACTTCCTCTTAAATTAAACTTTAAAAAAAGTTAAACTAGTGATTTGCATGCCTTAATTCTTTGGAGAGTTGTTTCTTTGGATCCTAACATTCACAGAATCACAGAATCACAGAATCACTAAGGTTGGAAAGGACCTTCAAGATCATCAAGTCCAACCATTAATCCAGCACCACCATGTCCCCTAAACCATGTCCTGAAGCGCCACATCCACATGTTTTTTGAACATTTCCAGTGATGGCGACTCCACCACCTCCCTGGGCAGCCTGTTCCAATGCTTGACCACCCTCTCGGTAATGACATTTTTCCTAATATCCAATCTAAACCTCCCCTGGCTTAACTTGAGGCCATTTCCTCTCGTCCTATCACTGGTTACTTGGGAGAAGAGACCAACACCCTCGTCGCCACAACCCCCTTTCAGGTAGTTGTAGAGAGCGATAAGGTCTCCCCTCAGCCTCCTCTTCTCCAAACTGAACAACCCCAGTTCCCTCAGACGCTCCTCATAAGACTTGTGCTCCAGACCCCTCACCAGCTTCGTTGCCCTTCTCTGGACACGCTCCAGCACCTCAACGTCCTTCCTGTAGAGAGGGGCCCAAAACTGAACACAGGATTCAAGGTGCGGCCTCACCAGTGCCGAGTACAGAGGCACAAGCACTTCCCTACTGGGAATCCAGCCAGTTCCTCATCCAGCGAAGAGTAAACCTGTCCAAGCCACGAGCCGCCAGTTTGTCCAGGAGAATGCTGTGGGAGACGCTGTCAAAGTCTTTACTAAAGTCCAGGTAGACAACATCCACAGTCTTTCCCTCATTCACTAGGCAGGTCACCTGGTTATAGAAGGAGATCAGGTTGGTCAAGCTGGACCTGCCTTTCATGAACCCATGCTGGCTGGGCCTGATCCCTTGGTTGTCCTTCACTAACCAAGTACAGGATTCCTTTACATAAATTTGGTAGTGTGTGTTCTGAGTCAGTGTCCTCCAAGCTGCATGCTGGCATCACTTCATCCACATATTAGATTTGCACAACACTAGATGGTTGTGACAGATACTACAATGCGTTTTATTTTTAAACATCTTTTTAATTTTATATTTTCTAAAAACATTTAAGCTGAGTGCATGAACTTGCAATGTATTTCTTAACAATAAGTTGATAAGGATAAGTCTAATGATGATTTTACTTACTATTAGAAAAAAACCCCAAATATATTTTAAAGGGGGGGATTTATTGCAAAAAGCAAATATTCCTCACAGACAAAACTAGCACCAACTTTTAAATCAATGTAATGTTTGAATTAACATGAAATACCAATAAGGCAGGAATGAATGATGAAAGAAGTGCTAAACTATTAAAATATTTCTGAACACACAATCAGAAATTATACTTCCAGGGAGAAATACAGACCTATGACACCTGGTTAGAATGACTAGATTCTAGTAACTCTTTCAAGTAAAAGCTAAAATACAGATGCCTATCTTATTTCACTAGTTGTTTAGATAACACTGTAATCTCAACAGTTACTGTAATTAGTTTTAATACTGCACTCATCTTTTTCTGAGGAAACCTAGAAATGGCTGCCCCTGTGTTGTCTCTCAGTGCTGGTCTCCACCCTGCAGAGATGTGCAGTCTCTGCTCACCTCCACAGACCCTGTTTACCACACATACTGTCATCTAATTCTTAACTCACTTGTGAAAGTTCCAAACGTGAAAATCAGTCCATTTCTTACAGCCTTTGTTTAGAAAAGACAGTTGCCTTATGAAGAAGCAATAGAACCTGATTCGTGGAGCCAACATGGCTCTTTCATGGTAGTCATACAAGAAAGATTTTGGAATCTCTGTAGGTTCAGGTATGAGCATGAACTCTGCTCTGAACCTATACAAATACCACAAAAATGTAGGCAATTTCACTTGATACCTATCTGGTCTGGCAAATAAAAAGCAATTGCAATATTATTCCACTCTAGCCTGTAAACTACAAATCCTGAATACGTTTGATCAAACACACTGACTTATGCCAGTTATTTCTTTGTTGAAACATTTGATTATTTTTTTCCTACAGTAAGTTCATTGTGCTACATTTTTATATTGAAACAAAATTATGTTTACTCTCTTTTTTTGTAGGAGGACTACACCAAAAAAGATTGGAGGTAAAACACACCAATCCCCTTTTCAAACAGATGTGTTTATTCACTATCTTGTCTGAGGTCAGTCAAGAGCCAGTAATGTCCTACAATTAGCCTGTTAAGATGTTTGTACATTCTTAACATGCAGATTGATACAGAATGCAGTATTTGGTGAAACATACATTTGCGACATATGAAGTAGCTACCAAAGGAAGAAGAGAGATTGAAAACGTCTTGAAACAATGAAAAATATCTAATAATGTAAGTATAGAAGATGACTTATAGTCTGACAAAGAAACATTTCCATGTTTCCATGAAAGGATGAAATTTTACTCTAAGCAGGTTGCCACTTTGCAATTAACATTATGGAAAAAAACTTCTGGCGCGTGGCATAACGAAAAAATCCATGTGACACTAAGAAATCTCAAAGGCCTACTGGTTATTACTTTAACAAGATGGAGCACAGGCATTTGTAAGGCCTGAAACTCTATCATCTTCTTAATAAAGAAAAAAAAAAACACCAGCTGAAAAAGGGAGTGACAGATCACTCTGTAACTACTTGGTAAGATTAGAGGTAACTTTTCCTTCACTTCTTTACCTATTTTCTTTGTAAGACTTTATAATCGTATCATTTATTTGGGATATTAGAGCAACAGCTTGTAACTCAAAAAGCAGTTACATGAAGTGTGATTTAAAGTAATTGTATTCAGCCTGGCATTTTAATGTTTGGGTAGGGCAAACTAAAGTCTTGAGAAACTTTAAGCAGTGCCCCCGTACAACCTCCACTAAGGATAAC
Organism: Phaethon aethereus; assembly: GCF_964289735.1. Lineage (NCBI taxonomy): Eukaryota > Metazoa > Chordata > Aves > Phaethontiformes > Phaethontidae > Phaethon > Phaethon aethereus. The sequence continues at coordinate 63,747,743 of NC_138578.1, read as the reverse complement.
AGGAATATAGTTAGATATTCACAACCCAGGTGAAGAGCTCATACTACACGAGAAAGGTTTTACAGTATCTTCCACTAGTGATGGTCAAAGCTCTATAGAGTTCAGAAAAATCTTGGCCCTCCAATATCGAGGAACACAGGAAGAGTTAGAGAGCCAGACAATAGGATTGTGATTGTGGTCTAGTTAAGTCAAAGTTTACCCATGATGAAAAAAGTACAAGTCACAATAGTTATGAAAAGGTATTCATTTGTTCTTGTAGTTTTGGAGTAGAGTTTTTTGGGGTGTATCTGTATTTCTTAGGGGAAAGAGAACACAAAAAAAGTTCATAAGAAGTCCTGCATGTTTATGTAAGAAAGCTACTGAAGAGAAAGTTACTTGGTTGAGGACTGCTTTGCCTGGTTAAACCTTGTATATGACAACTGGCTGAACCATTCTTCTTGCCAGGAAGATGAAATAAGTCAAAGTTGTCAAGTTCTCTATGGAACATTGACTCTGGACTCTGACTGCCTTGACTGCACTGATATCAAAGGCCACGAAATAGTGGTAAACCAGTATGATAAAAATGATGTTGCTGAAGTGAGATTGTCCTCAAAGTTCATACCACCTAAACCCTTAGGAGGAATCTTTAAACTGGCTAGATCAAACATAGTACTAAATTCAATCAATGTATTTTATGTAAATAAAAGCAAATCCCCACCTATTCTACATATTTAAAATACTTAATCTGGCAAAGCTTACTTGTAACAGAAAGAGAAGTCCGTTGTTTCAGTAAGGCATAGCGTTTTGCTCTAAAAGCATGGTTACTTCATATTAAAAAAAGATAAAGTTCATGTAGCGTACTAAGCGGTTACTCTCCAAACATGTTTAGGTACACCTACTCCCTTATGGTAAAGTCAAGAAACTTAATTCACCTATGTCCTGAGAGAATGTTGATATCTACTTCAATAATGTGATACAAAATAAAGAAGAAATCTGTTAAAAAAAAGCTAAGGAGTTCCAAGATTTCTCACAGCTTGAATAAAATTACATACTTTGCCTTATTTGCCTTCACTTATTTTGGCTTGGCCATTTATTTATTATTTTAGGATCCAATTTGCCTGCAACTTCGGTGATTGCTAACATTACCTCACATAATACAAGCCTAATGTTCATCTGCTTATTTTAATCCAAATCGGTTGTGTAACAATGCAATTTAAAATGTTAATCTTGCAAATGCACCGATGCCTAACATAATATATAAGAGTAATTCTGTGATATTAGTGAGGCTTCTTACATATTTGATTTCAGGTATGCAGATATTTGCAGGATCTGTGCCTAGAAATAGTACATTTTATTTTTTCCTTGACAAAACAAGTAAACATGAATACATATCTTTAAACATGTATAAGCATGTGTTTAAACAAGTGTATTCAATTGTATTGTAAACAATGAGGGTGGTGAAACACTGGAACAGGCTGGCCAGAGAGGTGGTAGGTCAGGTCGGATGCGGGCTCTGAGCAACCTGATCTAGTTGAAGATGTCCCTGCTCATTGCAGGGAGGTTGGACTAGATGATCTTTGAAGGTCCATTCCAACCCGAAGTATTCTATGATTCTATGATTCCCACCATTGAATATTCAAATATTTACAATAAAAACATCTAAATATTTTCTTTTCTTAGAGCAGAAGTAGATTGGATCACCTTGGTGTTTCTATAATGTTGTAACCATTGCTTTTGCTTCAAGAAACATTACTGAACTTCCCTTCATAATATTCTTATAAAGTAGAAAGGTATTCTCTTAAAATATTTTCTCCATGTCATGAATGGGCAACTGAGACCACAAGGTATTCACTGAAAGATAAATTTGTGCCTTGGCCTGAGGGTCGTGTTTTAGGTTCACGGTAAGAAAATGGACACATTGTATATTATAAAGCCAGCTAATTTATTTTGAAGTTTGATATTTATAGTCCCTAATTCAACCTCATATCTCCTCTTTTTTGTAGGTGAAGTTTACACTGGTCATACTTTATGTTCCAGCAATGGACAGGTGGAGTAGACCTTCCCTTGGTTAGGCATCAGATGCAATGATAATAATGAAAACCTTATTGTTGTTAAAAAACAAACAAACAAACAACTCTGTTCTTATTGGAAGGGAATAGCACAGCCCCTAACCTGACTATTTTGTTTTGTTCTCATAGTGCAAAGCATCCTGACACAAACGTGTCATCAAGGAGGTGACGAGCTTTGAAAGCAGTGACTATACATCCTCTTGGCCTGAAAGAAGAAAAAAACCTAAATTATACTAAACTAGAATACAAGTAGAACAGAACAGAACGGGATTTAGTTCAGCCTTCCACTTCAGTGACCTCACGTTAATAACAAAACTTACAGCAGCTGTAAATAGGTCAAAATAGTCTCAAAACTACTTACATATATAGTAAGACAAAATCTGGATCTCAAAATACTGTGGAAGTGAAGATTACTATAGGTGAATTATGACTGTCCTCAATTTCCTCTCATTCTGGAAAGTATAGTACCTAGAGGAAAAAAAAACAAACACATAAACAGAAATCGGTCCTTTATGCTTTCATGTTGGGCAGAAGATAGAGGGGTTTGTGTTGTGAAAAGCTTAATAGAAATTCTGGTAAAATAGTTACTTCTTATTTTAGTTAAAAGTATATTTCCTGAAGTAATTAGTTCATTTTTAAAAGAAAACAATGCTTAAACTGTTTTGACTCATTTTCATTATATATTCTTCAGTGGAATACTGAATTGTACACACAGGAAAAATAGCCACTGTGGAATGCAAGCATAAGGGCAATATTATGGAATATCGCTGACAGAAATAAAGGCAGGCATGTGTCATGAAAGATTCCAAAAGACCTTCAATTATATCAACGAACATGTTGGAGAATAGAGATTCAGTTAGTCAGTATCACCCTGCTATTGAAACACCCAGAAAAATATTGCATTCAGTGTTGTACGTGGGGTCTCAGCAGAGCCATATGGAGATAGATGATCACCTCCCTGCTCTGTTATACTACCATTTTGCTTTGCAAGCTGGTGTTTAATTTGCTGCCCACACACCACTCCTTTGGGTGTCAGCACCAAATGTGCTTATGCCAACTGTGTTTCAGTTTATTATTCTTTAGAGGTATCTGCCTACGTTTTCTATAGTGAGAACCCAAGACTAAAGGAATTCATGTTTCAGAGATAACACAATGAAAACTGCAAATCACAAAAGAACAAAGGAAAGATGGTTGAAACATATCTTCATTACAAAAATCTATCCTGAATAATTACAGGCACAAAAAAATGTTCCTTTGATGGATTCATGGTAAATCTCATTTTGTATGTCCTTATGTTTCTTTCAAATCATCTGAGACAGTACCTATGTCTAGATTTATTGTTTTTCAAAAGATTTCTAGCTCTGTTTTCATGGAATCCTATGAATATTAATTGTAATATATTTTTGTCATACTGCTACTAAAACACAGATCATGGTTTACCAATCTTCATCAAGGTTTTTGATTATTTGGCAGAGTATTCTCTAATTGGGGTTTATGAAGATTGCTGTCTTCAGAATTGCCAGTACATTATGCCAATGCATACTCCAACCATACTGTTCATACTATGACATTGACAACTAATTCAGGTAATGCCATTGACAATAAACTGTCATTTGTTCCAGTAACCTGTACAAGAACATGTGATGTTTTATGTAAATATAAGTTATGTTCTGTTGTGTTTACTATTTTAATAGTAAAAATATCTAGTTTCACATGTTACAGCATATATCACAAGGGAAAAATGGAATAAAAAGTCTACTATGTTGTGATCAGTAAAAGTTAGTTTTAATTTTTTCTTATTACCTTTAAAAATTGTCTGAAGATCTATACCTTAGTGAACTGTGCTAACTTAAACATGACAAGACTAATAACATTGATATTTATTAAATTACAACCTGGGGTGATAAAAATAATAGTGGCATTTTATTATTCAGAGGTCCTCAGTCTGAACACAATAATTTAATTTATCGGTTGATTACATACAAAGAGAAAAGCTCCATTAAGTACCACAAGGAATTCTGGACCAAGTATGTATTGCCATATAATAACATAGCTACAATAACACTAAGGGAGCTACAGTGACATACATTGTTTAAAGATGTGGTTTATTGCACATGTGGCTAAAATCTTGTCCATGATAGTACATGGTGGGAAAATTTAGTTCAAACACTTCCCTCCTGACACTAAAGACACAGGAAATTGAGGAAAGTAGGAAAAAAAATGAAAAACTAAGAGAAAATGACAGAAAAAAAAATGGGAAGAAGGGGGAAACGAGAAAAAGAAAAAAAAAAGTGGAAATAAATAAAATTTAGTATGTTGGATCATTTCTTATCTGGTTGAAAGTTGGACATTTCCAGAAGCAGAGGTATTTCCATCCGTGTTCTTTTCAGAGAGAGTGCAGGATAACCCTTGATTTTGAAGCTTGTAACTGAGACGCAGTTTTAGCATATTTTTTTCTACAGGGTGCAGAAAAAAGCTTATGCACATCTTGCGCTGACATTGTGTGGTCGGTTAGCCTTGGCTAACAGCCAAACGCCCACCCAGCTACTCACTCACTCCTCCAGCCCTCCCCCTCAAAGGATAACAGGAGTGCTGGAGAAAACAGGAAGAACAGGAGTGAAAAATCTCAAGGATCGAGACAAAGATGGGGAGACCACTTACCAATTACTGTTGCAGGAAAAGCAGACTCGACTTTGGGGAAATTTACTACACTTATTGTAAATTAAAATAAATATTTAATTATTGACTTGGGTAGGGGGAAACAAAAAGACAAACATTAAACTTGTACCTTTCCTCTCACCTTTACCAGGCTCAGCTTCCTTCCTTCCCTCCAGACTCCTCCTCTCCCTGCCTTACTGTCACCGCTGGCCATGCTCGGTCTTCAGCATGAAATCGAGCGGCACAGGGAGAGGGGTTTACGGTCCGTACGTAGTGGTTTCTCTCTGTCACTCCTTCCTCCTCACACCTTTCCTTTGAGCCAGCATGGGTCCTGTGGGGGGGAGGCAATAGACAAAGTAGATGACAACTAACTGGAAGGAGGTAAACTCATGAATAAAAAGCGAAAATGGGAAAAAATAAAGAGAGTTTCAAAATAAAATACTTTTCAAAACACTAGGAAGAAAAAAGAGAAGAACATTTTATGAGATGGAGATGTAGAGGGAGGAAGGGAACAGCAAAATGCAGACTAGCAAATAGGAATTATAATGAAGCAATACACTAATGATATGTGTAATCAATACCTAATATAGACACATGACACAGTAGAGATCTGAGGAAAAAATTACAATAATTTTAAATCCGTGCTTGTTTTTGACTTGAGAATAACATAATTACAATCATGCTTTTTTTAACATGGATTCTGTGAAGTTCTTACTGCATCCCTTAATAAGCTATAAAGTTTTCCTAAGCCAGCTGGGGAAAACAAAATTAAAATCGCAAATGTGCTAATTAGACAAGCACAGTGATTTGTCTGATGGAACCTACTGGAAACATTAGAAATACCATAAAATTGTGCCAAAAGGGCAGAAGACTAGAAAGTTAACCTTTAGTCTCTAGTTTAGCACATTCAAACCCGCTAGATATGACAAAAAAACTATTACCACAATAAAATTCTGAGGCTTCAAAGGGTGCAGCTGTGAAGGTTGATCTAATGTAATTGAAAATACTTATTTTATTGATCCTCCATTGACTCAGATTCTGATTACAAAATCTGTGCAGAAATACTGCATTCTTTCTATTTTATTCATTAGGAGAAACAAATAAAACCTGTTATGTAGGATAACATAGGACCACAGATCTGTATTGAAACTCAGCCAGCCAGATATAGTTTTAAAAACTACATGTTGTTCTACTGCTGATTCACTTGCTAATGCTGGTAATGTGTAGGCTTCAGTTTTCTCATCTAAAACACTGTATGATGTAAATTTCTACAGAAATACAGTGCCCATCTAAAATGCTCCTATTTTATTTTAAGAAGAAGTTATTTCTGCAAGGCCTCATCTTTTTGTTACCTAAGAAACACACGAAAGCCTGACTTTCAGGGAGTCTAAACATGCATTTTTGTAAATTGTCTACAGAGGAAAATTTTCTCTCTTTTTTTTTTTAATTTTATTTTTATTTTAATTTTCTCCTTTGTTTCTGACTCATTAAAACTGGCCAGTGAAATCAAGGCACTCCTTGAAAGTTTTCCTGCAGAAAAAAGGAGCAACAGTTACTCCTGCTGCTGTACATTGAATATACTCAGGTCAGCAGTATACCAAGTATTTAGTCTTGCTATTTAAATGTAGACCTTTACAAGGCTGCATTAGCAAAGTTAGAAATTCTGAGGCTGCATCCCACCATTCTTACTGAAGATTATTGACATTTTTCCCAGTATAAAATGAGACCAACATCAGTACAGGAGTAAATAGTTCTTTGAAGACAAAGTGTCAATGAAATATATTGAAGTATTTTTTAGCTTGGTTTGTGTTTTTTGCTGACATAGCAACTCTGCCCCAAAAACAGGGCAGTAAAGAAACTGATGTAATTAAAAAAAGGCAAGAGAGAGCAACACTAAGCAATTATAGAAAAGGAGAGAATTTCTAAAAACAGGATACATATCTGGCATTCTTATACTGGCATTTTGGAATGAACAAAAACAATAACCATTTGTGAATAGTCTAATGCCTGGATTATTAGATCATACATTCTAATTTCTTACTTTTGGATACTTTTTCTGTTCTGTGTTTTGTATATTTTATTCCTGCACTGTAGATTTAGGAGAACAATGTTGTGTTTTTCCTAAAAAAGTGTCAAGTGGATATTTTGGTTCTCATTTTATCAGTTGTATGAGGACAAATCAAGGGGTTTACTGAACAGACTCCAGCCATGCAGGGATACCTTCCATATTCAGAAGTATCCTGAAGCTGTGTTTAACTTTAAACATTTCTTTAAGTCCCACAGAAAAATGATTTCCTGGAGTGTTTGATTCTGCCCTGTAAACAAAGGTGTCTAGTGCTATCTGAGATGCCCTGAGACATTTAAATGGCGCTGACATATCTGGCAAAGAGCCTATAGGAGATATGCACATTCTGCACTCACAGATGAACATCAAGCAGGATACCCCAAAGCAATTCAAATGGATGTCAACTTCGTCTCAACAAGGAGCAAATGAATTGAACCCATTGTGTCAATACCTTATTCAATGAAATTACATTTAAGGAGAGGTTAGGCTCTCAGCACTTTCATATATATAAATGGTGTGAAATGCAGAAATATATTCTTCTGGAGGACAACCTATTTTTGCGGAATATATAGAGTGACAGAATATGAAGGTATGAAGGAGAGTAATTTAAAAAGAGAGAGTATAATTCTGTAAAGCTGAAGTGTTTCAAAGGTTAGAAGATTTAGGATTAAAGGGAATTAACCACCAGTGGACAAAGGAAAAATAATCTCCAAAGCAGTTTTAAGGACTCAGTGAAAAGTGACACAGATAGGATGTTAAAATAACTCTAAACTGCTGCCATTATCATCCTGATGGAATGAAAAAAATGAAGCCCTAAATCCATCTCTCCAGGACAGACTGATACAGTATCCCTGATGAAAGGGTCTCAAACTTTATTTAGTATAATTTCCTTAGAAACAAATTTGTCTGGGAATTTATGAGTACCAGTGCCTCATAGCTGTTTCTTTTCTTCAACAGCTGGGGAGGATGAATGAAAGACCTTTAGGCTTGAGGATCATTTGGCTGCAGGAAATATTACGGCATTCTTCCTTAACTACATTAGGTAAACTCAAGATTTTAAGAACCAAAAGCCAGTCAATGAAGAAAAAGGATGTTTTGCTTTTTTTTCCCATGACAGTGGCAGCACATTTTTAACATTAAACTCAAACTAGGCAAAAAAAAAGAGGAGTTTGAAGAGGATTTTGGACAAACTGTATTTGTCTTCTTACATGTGTCTAAACTTTATAGCTCTGTGTGAATAAGGTTTTCTAGTTTATTAATGAGTTCCTCTCAGAAATAGCAACTACTCACACATTTTGCATAGAAATTGGTGGTACACAACATTCTGGTATTTATTGATAACCATCAAAACTCCAATATAATGCCACTTCACAATTTTATGGTATTCTGTGTCAATGAGGTGCATCTAGTTGTCCCATGTATTGTCCAAACCAAATGGTAAAACATGCAGTGTTTGTTACTTTCTTCAATGGCCCAATTTAAAGAAGAAACTATCAAAAAGAACTTCAGATCTTACAGAGGAAGTAGGAAAAGATATTTTGAATACTATCTGTGTCATAATATTGTCAGAGAAGCCAGAACGAATTCTTTATTTTTCAAATTAATTTGCTAAATGTTTTACCTGTTAAAGCTAGTAAGGGATAAATTGTTGAAAAAAATTTCTGAGATAATGTATTTAAAATGAAATCTGTAACAGGACATAAACCAGGGACTTTTAAAACCGGGAAATCAATGAATTCTCTTGCAATGACTGTAACGTTATATCCTTCAGAATTGCTTTGTACAGTTTCAAATTGTTTCAAGCCATAGACTGTTTTGAAATACACCAGTTTACAAAGGAAATATTCTTTCAGAAATGAAAGAATTTGCAAAAAGCATACATAACCTTAAAAGGAATCAGTAAAAGCACAAGGAACCTATACACAAACTCGCATTACGCAGAAAAAAAAGTAATATAAAATTAAACTAAATTAAGTATATTTATAATCTTCTTGATACTTAAATAAAAAAAAAAGTCACATTTTACTTATTGCAATGCATTGTTTATACATTCCTCATTCCAATTTCATCATTCAAATGGGCCCTGAGAGTAATACACTGACCACTGCTAGCCAGGAAAGAGATTCTTTGGAATGTTTCGGTAGAAAATAAATAGTTATTTTCTATATCTAGCCAGATCCCAATTTACATTTTCCCTTCATATCCCACAATTGCAAACTTTTGACCTTGCAAAGGAAGAAATATTTCTTCATTTCTTTCTGTACAAACTAGTTTTATAGGGCTATGGCAGATCAGGTGTCATATTTAATCTCTCAAATACTAGGATTTCATTACTAGACAGAACCACATAATATGTTTTGGGATATTTGGAAAGGAAATTACTACTTGACTATAAAGTGTTATTAAATTGTTACCAATTTTAATTGTATATATTTCAATTCTCCTAAATTTTCTGGAATACATGAACATAAGCTGAATTTCCTCTGCCTTATTTGTACATGCTATCATTATTTCAAAAGTGGCTTTAAGAATATGTACAAAATCTGTTTTCTGCCTCTGGCTGGCCAATATTTTGCATGGCTGATAACAGTTTGCAAACTCAGTACCCCCTATTTAAAAGACAGACTCTGTAAGATTCATATTTACCTGAACCTGCGACATCTGCACTGGACTAAAAACAACTTCTGTGGGCGTAAAAGCAGACACTTTGAGAATCCTATCAAACAAGAAAAGGAAGTAGACGAGAAATTATCCCATGCAAGACCATCTTTCAGGGGCTGAAGTGTGGTGGTACAGGGTAAGTAGGTTCTCACCTTACACTGCCCCTTCTAAATGTTGGGACCCTGAGGGCACCAATAAGGCTGTCCAGCCCTCCCATTCCAGCCTATTGGGAGCCCTATTTCAGCCCCCAGCCTGGGGTCACCAGTCGTTGCCGCAGGTATGCAGTAGGATGCAGGTTTCCACATCTACCATAACCTTGCTCTGCCCGCTCCCAAGGTAGGGCCACGTGGCTCCTGGCACCCTGGAGCAGGGTCAGGAAACAAGGCTGATGGGACACCGTGTTCTTCTGGCACTCCTCTTCTGCTCCATGGTCAGTGCATGACATTGCATAAACCTGCATAAACTAAGCCTGTATGTACATCCAACTTGTCTAAAATCAGAGACATTAAGCTTAGAAACCACAGATGGCTTCAAATGTTGTTACCTTATATGTATTTCCATAGGAATCAGGAGCACCAAACTACTCCTGTATATCACGTTTACAATTCAATAGTTATAATGTGAATTTTACCATGAAGTTAAACTGTAAAATCAAAGAGCTGAAATACAGGATTCTTAGAAATTGAAATAATTTCTGTAACCTGAATTCACCTGCTCATACACATGCAGAATGATATTTAAGTCCTGACCACACACTTAGGATCCCTGTTATAATCAGTACTTACGGTTGCAGAAATCATGTGTATTTATATTAAAAGCAAAGGGAAATGAGATAAAGTTCTTATTACTAAGGTAAAAAAACACAGAGATATATATTCTTTTCCTGCTTTGTGATTCTGTTCTTAAGGAAGTTCTGTCTGACAACATTTGTAATGCTGTTTCTTTGCCTTACAGAAGCAACCTGAAGCCATATTTAGAGAATTTCTGGGTCCTTTCACTGCAATTTAAACCACTGAACCTGTGCTTTTCATGTATACAGCTGTATTAAAATGCTGAGAGTACTAAACAATCAAGTTCATACTCTTCCATGCTTGACAAGCAAAACTAACACACTTTTTTCTTAATTTTTGATTTCATCTCCCCTTCTAAACACACAAAATGGAAAACTAGTGCTACCTAATCTCACGATCATTATGAAAATGCATTATTACATATCTAGGAAGGGCTTTGATGTTATAATAGTAGTTTTAAAAAACCGCCACTACAATTTTTTATTCTGAATGAAATGCAGGTTGGGAGAATACACGATAAATAAGGTCTAGTTAAAAAAAAAGATTTTAAAAAAGCTGACAGAAAGAGATACAAGCAAATATTATTATACGAGGTGTGATTCTGTGGGGAAAAAAAACCCAATACAACTACATTCAATTAACACACAGGAGGGAAAAATTTAAGTTGTCATGAACTTTACCTTTTTTGAGCTGTTTAGAGCTCAACTTCAACCTTAACATTCTTACAATGTAGGACCAAGTAAGTAAAATTAGTATGTAAGGATGAAGAAAGTAAATAATGCTTTTTAAAAGGGGGTTATTCAATGAGAATTATTATTATTTACTGATTTTTTTTTCATAGTTTTTAAACCCAGCCATCTGGCAATATTAAAAGAAAAGAAGAGTTGACTCTCCTTTAAGGTACCAATTTGAATTTCAAAAGCATAGGATTGCTTCATAATTGCTTGAAGTTTGAACATTATTTCGGTTACCAGCAATCAGATGTTTAAAAATAGTGTCCTTAAATCATAGATCTGTATTTTTTTCTGGGCCATTTTCCCCTTAAAATTGACTTGACATTTAAAACATCAGCTTTTTCACAGTGTGCATCCCATCTGCAATTATGCTGCAGCCCACTCAGACACTCAGCTCTGTCCTTGCTATAGCAATAAACCTGTTAAAAGAACATGTGCTTAAGGATAAAATGGATAGCAATCCAGCACACACAGATAAAAGAGAAAGAATGAAAGAACAAAGGAAAAAAGGTAAAACATGAAGATTTGTTAAATAACTGGACCTCCTTATGGACACCTATTACACTATATGGTGTGGTATATTTGTACAAGTGGAGTGTCCCCCCTGCTTGAGTAATTACAGGATCAACAGTAATCAACCTTTCTCTTATACAAGAATACTATCATAGTGGAAGCATTCACTTAATCTTATCTCACATATTTCATTTGTAATATGGAACAGCAAATTAGTAACATTGCTTGCGTCCTTTGTCATAACTGGATAAAACTTTATGTTAGGGAATGATTATAAAAGGTCTGTGTTTTCCTGTTTGCATATATTATTTGCAGAGTAGCCATTGCAAAGACTAAATAAATACTTCATGGAATATGGTAGGTGTGTTTGACCAACCTGTTTGCACACAAATTTTATACTCATCCAGTTTCTAAAGTTACTCCTAATTTACAATAGCATACAGAGGAAACTGGAGCAAGTTAGCCTTCAGGGTGTTCTGTGATCATGTGTCTACACAACTTGTGGTACTTGGGCCAGCTATTTTAATGTTTGATTAAATTTTTCTATTCTACTATTCTAATACTCTTAAATACTTCTATTCTACAACCGCCAGTTGTGCAACTGAGATGCAGATAATCTCCACTTTATTTGCTTGCTTCTGTATTGATTTGCAAATTTCATAATGCAATTCATGCATTCATATAAACTGATATGAAAAAAATGCAAATATAATTCCATGTGAATTTACATACATACAAGTCTTTTCATGAGCAATGCAAATTGTGAACCTTTGTTTAATTGATTCCGTGCTTTCTATTTGCATTCATCTATCCCAAAGAGGCTTTAATATTTTCAATTACTCTGCAATTTATAATATCTCTGCCTTTTGCAAATGCTCATGTATTTGCAATAATAATAATACAGTACAATCACGCTGAAGCTTTTACCTCAAAGGAGGTATTTTGTGCATTTCTCCTCTAGTCAGCATATAGCAATTTTCATTAAATCTGTAGGAAGTTAGGGTGAAATGTGTTTGGAATTCACCCATATGTTCAAAACCTAAACAGTAGAAACTGATAGACAAGAACAGGTATGTAGGAAATAAGAAATTAGACTAAACTAGAAAGAAACCATACATCAATTTTGTTTTCTATTCAAAAGTTTCCAAATTATGTCTGACTTTATTAACCTCTTGAAGAAAACTCCCATTACAAGCTAAAATATTGAAGAAAGAACATCCCTAAAATGTTGCCAAATAAGCATGAGTTTTCTTGCTGTAAGAAGTTGCTTGCCTAATTCAGAAGTTGGTGGCAGACAGCCAAACTGCCTTCCTAGATGTTAAGACTATACCATAAAATATCCCTAATGTAGTTTTCAACAGTTCTGTTTATCTCCCTGGGGATAAAAGAAGCTGCTGTTTTGAAGTGTCAGATTTTTTACTGTGTTGCAGTGAGTTATTTTTGTTTATCTTCCATTCTATGTTTTTCTGAGGCATATACAAAAGTAATCTTCAAAGAACTATTTGTACTATTCCAAATTTTTTCGTATTTAAACCTTGGTTTGAAGAACCATCTGGAAAAAGCATATATAGTTTACGTTCTGGACATTATACTCAGACTGTACACATCTAATAGATTTTTCATAATTTTTCTTCACTTTTTGGAAGACAAAATTCTGTCATTCTATATCAGATTTTAAATGGTATGTATGCTGTCTGAGAACAGAAGATGTTTCAGCCACATTTAACTGCAGCTTCCTTTCTGTTTTTAGGTAAGAAATATGCAGGTTGTTTCCTGTTTAATTGTCTGCAAAGATTTGTGGATATTGAGATGGCCTAAGGCCAAGTCTCTCCCATGCTTAGGCTCTCCCCAGTCCAGCAGCAGAGGCAGAGCTGCCAGCAATCAGGAAAGGAGCTGTGGTGTCCTGAATGCATGCCACAAAACCTGGTGATGCACACAGTATCCAAGTGCCTTCAGTAAAATATATGACTGGCGTAATGTCCTTTTGGCATCCCCAGTCACTAAAAGTGACAGATATGTTGCACACAGGTAGGCAGTTCTAACGTCACGTCTGTGAGGAGTTGCTTTTTGGCAAGAGAATCCTCTGGGGACCTCTAGCCCAGACCATCCCTCGTCATTTATTTCCCTTATTGAGCATGGGAGATGGGAAAATCAGACTTTTAAGTTGAAAAAAACTCCAAACCCAAACCCAAAAGCCATATACATGAAAAAGTCCTTCCCGTCCCCTTAAATGAACAAAAAATATGATTCCTTAAAATTCACATTTCCTTGAGAGTCTTGAAGCTGAATTTCCATCAGAAAGTCATTAAAGTAGGAATTGCCCAGATATAAATGCTCTTTTTCTGGTAAGTGGAACTTTTAGCTGCTTGTACAGCTGAGCCCTGCAAATCTCTTTAGCATATATTTAATTTGAAGAAGCAGAAACTATTGAAAGCAAAAAGAATTCCTCTCAGATGTGCTCATAGATGTATCTAAGAATCCATAAAGGGGTTTGTAGCCTGAAATCCCAGTCTTTGGCTACATGTCAAGGTAGAAAATCAGTGCTTATCTGATTCATGAGTGACTTTATTTCAAATCTGAATTAACAGCATGGATATGATCCATGAATAAGTAGATGTCTTCACTCATTTATAGGTATGTATTTAAGTGCACATAGCAGAGCTGGAATAGAAACACTAATCTTGCACTTATTGTAAAGTTGTTTTGAGGGAAAAAAATGGACAAAACAATCTTGGGAATTATTGTTAAAATTATAAAAGTAACAAAAAGTGGGAAAATACAGGTATTTCTGTAATAATTGTTAGAGACTATGATGTAGATATTATAAGCTAGGATATAATACTACCTTTAAATTTTTACAATTTAACTTTACTGTCTCTGAAGTGTGCACACATAGTAAAAAGCAAAGTTATTCTAAGCATTTTCTTTTTCTATTTTATAAAGAGTGTAAGTAGAAAGAGACCTTACTAGAAGACTTGATGTCAAATATGGAATTACATATGGAATTATCCTTCATCTCTGAACTTTGTGAAACACATTAGCACTCAGTGCAGAGGAGACAAAACAGCTGAACTGTGCTTTGTAATAATAAATTATTAAAATGTCCCTTTGCAGCTCTTCCAGATATTGGTGGTAATGATTATCAAGCTTTTCTAGGTCAATGTTATTTTCCTTTATGAAAATAGCTTATCTCTCCTTTGACTTTCAAGCATTCTTATTTTTCATGCATTTTGCTAGTGCCATAATTTTTGAAAATTCTCCCCTCATTTGCTATTTTAATCTATGTTATTCCCTGCTGTGTCGTTGTGCTCCTCTCTACCCCTGTGCTCTGCTGTCCTCAGGCTAACATGAATAGCATTATGTACATATCTGAGGTTAGATGCAAATCTAGACGAACATCTTCTTGTGAACATGGCCTGTAACATCTCTTTATGCCTGTTTAAAATGTTCAGATACTGTAAGCTTGAATAAACTTAACGCATTAACAGCTTCTATACTACAAGAAGTAGTGTATATTCTCATACCAAAAGGTAGAGGATATACTTATATATGTGTTTGTCTGACACTTGCATTCTACAGGAGGTAAAGCTCCCTCTGTGAAGTAACTGAGGTCCAGATGCACAGACCCTTAGGGACCAAACCCAAACTGGTGCTTAGATGCTGTGATGGAGAATGCAACAATGGTTGTTGTTACAGGAAAAGGATTGATAACCAGTCATTTCAAACACAGTGAATCCACACAGGGGCAAAGCCAATGTCTGGTCTTAATTAAGAAGTAGTGTTGAACTATTTGCTTCTGTAGTTTCTATCAAATGGTTGATAGGATCCAAACACAATTCAGAGCGAAACATGCCATTGAATCACCAAAGGGAGAGGCATGGCAGGGAGTCCCAAGGGCAGGTTGCGCCATGAAGGAAGGGCAGCTGGGACAGAGGATGTCAGCAGGGCAGCTGGAGAACTGGCCCCACCTGCAAGGTGTCAAGATGTTGAACCAGGAAAATCAGGGTCAGAATCAGGTCTGGAAACAGGCATAAGGGCCAGTCTCAGTGCAATGATCATCCATCAAGTCTATTGTCATGAGTCAAGGTCACACTAGAAAGTCATGTCTAGGTCTGGGTGAGGGAGGTAAAGGACCAGGTACAGATGTCACAGCTGTGATGTAGCTCAGGTGGGGACCAAGCCAAAAAGCCTCTGATTAGAAGCGGCTCCTGGGGAAAAGGAGATTAAGACCCTCACTTCTAGCTCACTTCCCAACAACTCTGGTCAGTGAAGGAGCTGACCTCAGCCTCAGCCAGCTGAAGTCCTTAATTTACCTTAACTAAACTCATGGAACAGGAGATGCACTCAGGACTCTGTCAGGAAGAGTTTTAACCCCTGTTGAGTCAGCGGTTGTTTAGTAAGTCACAGGAGATCTTATCAAGTCTAGAGATTCATTTGTATATCTGAAGAAGACCAATACTTATTTTAATTAAGAAGTGCAGCCAAGAAACTCCTGGATGAAAGTGGATAAAATGAACTTTGGGATAAGACATTAAATCTGCCTGAACTCCCCAGAAGAACTGAAAGACGAACCAGTTAAATGAGATAACAAACTTGTCCAAGATGAATATCTGATGGTAGTCCCTGAGGGCTAAGTCCTGAAATGTGTTGTGTGAGAGAAAGGACATTCTTTCTCATGGATGGGTGCTTTTACCAGAGTCTCCAAACAGAAATGCAGCATGAGGCACAAGACTGAAATCGTGACTGCCATCTTGTAAGAAGCAGGAGGCAAAGCAATTGAAGTGGAAGAGAGAGAGAGGGAGAGAGATATTTTTGTGAGGTAATCTTTTCATAATTTCTTTCTTTCTTTCTTTGTTCATCTGTGTCTTTACAAAATCTGTTACTCATATATTGTAGCTGGTATGAATAAATGTTCTTATTTACGTTTTGTCTTAACCTAGATGTCATTTAATGTTCTTCATCTTAGGGATGTGAGGACTGACTTGGGACACAACAGCAAATAAGCAAACACTCAAGTAGCCACAGTATACCTTTCACTGTAACAAAGGCTAGAAGTGATCACCAATGCTAACTGCATGCACCAGAAAACTACCTTGACAGGGATAAAAAGAGGTATAATTTTTTATCAGATTTTTAAATCACTAAGTAGGTTCTGTGGTTCACGCGTGAAGAGTGCAAACTACTGGGTTTTTTTTCTTTTTTAAAAGAGAAATAGAAATATTTTATTTCCAGTAATAATTTCATTATGATAGGGCATGTGTTTTCCTTTCACTGGGTTTTTCATCTTGTCTTTGTTACTCATTCACACTGTAACAATTCCAGAGAGAAATTAAGTGCACATTCTCCTATACTTTCTGAAGACCTAGGGATCATAGAGAAAAATATGGTCCATCTTCAAAAGCAGATCCACTTCTGCACCTGCAATTACTTTATCTCAACAAAAGTAATATAGTTAGAATATTTCAGTGGAATGCATGAGTCCATGAGGCAGGAGGGGACTGAGGTTCTTAAAAATCTATTTTGAGTCCTTTAGAACATATAAATTGTGTAATCTCAGTCTAAAAACTGTTCTAGCTCTGTTCAAAATAATTAGGAAAACACTGCATCCAGAATGAGTTTGGATTCATATAGTAAGAGTAAATAATATTTGTATTTCATGGTGAGTTCTTCAATTTTTTTCCCCAAGAATTATCCCATATGATAAATATGAACAAGTCAAAGGGTTAATTATTTTTTTAAATTTATGAAATCCTATTCAGAGCCTAACCTTCAGTAATTCAGTAATGGTATCACTGTTTTTTTTCAAGTTTTCTCCCTGTTTGTGACATACAGCCATCCAGTCAGAAAAGTGAAACAGTACAATTTGAGTTATACGCTCAATTACAAGTAGCCACTGCAAATTCAGTACGCAAAGTAAACTATTCACAAACAGTTTGTGGAGTTTCAGACAATGCAAACAAAGAAAAAGTACTAAATATATATTCTAGACTCTACAAAGAATTGAAGTGTGTTGCTGGACATGCTACGAGTACTGTGTAAATCTTCTACTAGGACTTCTTCACTTCAATTTATATTAATATAAGCATAAAAGAGTCCAAATGTACAAATTTATGGCTTATACAGGGTTAAATTATAATGGATGCTGAAGAAGAACAAGCTTGTTCCAGGGAAAAAATAATGTACTCTGATATACTCTTCTATTCTGTTGGCTAGTACATTCAGAAATGTAGCTAATTCTATACTCCTTGGCATCAGTGTCTCTTCAAGGCTGGTGCAGAGGCACTGAGGCACCATGGCACATAGCCACATACTTGGCTTTTAGTCTTGTATGTGATTTTTTACACTTGCTAATGCATTCTTTAGAGTACTATTTTCAGCTTATGTTGTGAATTGAAACCTTCATTGATTTAATGTTTATGCTGTCCAACAGAGACTGTTCCTGGAAATACATTAGTTACTTGAATTTTTAAGCCACTTTGACAATTCTATTTCCTCCCATTGGTTAAATTCAAACTGTTTGCCTTGACTAGGCATCATTTATGTTGTGTGGCTAGACATTTAAATTATTGTTCATCAGTTTAAATTAAAAAGTAGTTTTAAGCAAGAAAATAACAGTAATGAAGTTTCAATAACTTTTTAGATGAACAAACAATAGTTGTAAAATCCATGAAAATTTCATTTGAGAATCACAATTCTGAACACATGCAAACAACACTAGGTCTCAAGCACATACTAAGAGGTTATTTTAAATTGGGAAGACGAAAGACAAATGGATAGCTCCTTTCTAAATATTCAAAACTATCAACAAGATAATATAATGTATTCTGTATCTCATTTTCTATCTCAAAAAGATAGTATACATCTAAATGAAAATAAACAGACAAACAATTACCAAAAAAGGGGAGAAAATGTCTGGAACTACACTGCCCTTTATTACCAGTGATGTCACAGGAAAACAGTTGGTTAATGGATCTGTCAGAATATGCAAGATTTAGGAAGAACATATTTAGAAGAGCAGACAGTTGTATGTACATGAGGTTATTCTCAGCTCACTCTTTCTCATAATTCTCTTCCAAGAGAGTGGGACATATTCTGATCTCAGGGGTGTCAGTATGTATCCAGAGTAACTCTGCTTCGTTCAGTGCTTATATGCCCGGTTTCCATTGGTATTACTCTAAGTCTTGGAGTGTAATTCTTATCTTATATGAAGTGTAAAACATAAAATTTGTAAAACCAAATTGCAAAGCTATGAAGAAAGCCAACCTGAGCTCAGAAATATGTGTTAAATGAACTCAGTAATCAACCTGAGACATATTTAACATATGTTGAATTAATCTTTTCTGAATTTTCTTTCCCCATTCTGAGAGATTATTTTTCCATGATGTAGCTGATTTACTATAGATTTATACAGATATATGCATAACGGTGAAGTTTTTCTTCTTTTCCATGCTATGTTTACAATTGCATATAGAAACATATTATCACAGACAAGCCAGAAAGAAATCTAAGGAAGAGTAATGTGACATACTGTGGTGGGATGTATTCACTCATATAGCTTGAGCCCTGTGAGGGCATAAATCTGAGCTCTTCAATCACAAATGGCTCTAGGCCTAATTTTACCTCTATGCTCAGTTGTAATGTGGTGATTCATAAATGTTTAATTTTTTGAGTTAGAGTAATTATCTTTTCATACCCTCATAGGCCTCACAGATCTTGGAAATGTATCAAAACCTTCTTCTCCTCATAGATGGATCTCTATATCTGATCCTAATCTAGCCCAATAGTGACCCTATACATAGTCTTTCAAAATTAAGCTATTCTTTGTTACTTGAATATCCAGATTAGTCTTGTGGGCTTTGCAGAACTCAGCAGTAAATCAAAGTCTCTGTCCCCAAACTGTATGTTGTTTCCAACCTTTAACATACTCCTAGTAGTAACCTACTGTCATAGCTGCATCCTAAAATATAGTCCACAATCAAGCCTTTGCAATGTCAAACAACAGTCCTTAATTTATCCGTTGCTAACTTTGCAGAAACTTATTCTTCTGCTCCCAAGACTAAATGTAATTGTACCCACAACACTAACTGTAACCTCAGTGACTCATTCAGGAACAAATACTGAACCACTGCTTACCTCTCACTACCTGTGAAAGCCAGTTTTGTGAGCTGGCTACTGTATAATGATGAACTGAGACTTTCATCCATTTGTGTGTGTGTGCATCTGTTATTAAAATCAGTTCTGTCTCCATTCTTAATAGTCAACTATGGATAAATACCCAGTCAGGAAAGTCTGCAGTCAGAGGATGTCAGCACATCCCATTCCTGTTTTAGATGTTTAGCAGGATGAAGACAGCATCTGCTGACCAAACTGTATTTTTAAATGCAAACTTCACTCTAGCTTTGATAGTTACTCTGTGATTCATCAATATAGATATTAATTAATATTATTAACATGTCTACTGAAAGACTCTACAGGTCTGTCAAAATTGTGGTAGAAAACAAATTATGTGGCTAATTCTGTCAAAGCCATGATACCAGTGGTTCTGGGGGCCACGAGTTGTTAGCTGTACTTGAGATTAGTATTAGAGCTGGTTTTTGAGTTAGGATGGGAACAAGAGCCCTGTTTATTGCTAGCTCGGGGTTCATGGGGTCCAATTTAAACTCTAGAAACCGTACTGGCAAATCCAATGCATTAGGGCTTTCCTTTTTATTCCCAATTCTGCAGGCTCTAGCTACATGTTGAATTTGGAATAAATTTTTACCTTTGTGGTTTAACCGTCAGTTGAACTTTCTTTGCTAGTGATCAACACTGTCAATGTTGCTGAATGCAGTTGTAATGACGCATCCTCCCACACTGTCTTTAACCTCTACTGAGTGGCTTGGCAGCTGATTATGTAATGCCTTCCCTGCCATTTGGATATGCAAGAGTTCAACATAATTGCAGCTGACGTGCTGTTGCAGGTGTTTTAGGGGTCTGTAAGCCTTTGCTTCAGGAGAAGTTTTGGCACAGCAAATCCTAGACCCCAAGCTCCAGTTTACTAGTATGGCAGTGTCATCAATTTCAGTACCTCCATTTCTAGATTCTTGATAGTTTTCATCTACAGCTCTGAGATACATCTGAAAACTTGAACTTTAAATTTGGAATGTTGGGGTTTTCTCCCCAAATCAGAAAGTGAAGTATTTGAAAACTACTACCGAACACAAGGAGATTCTGAGCTAATTTTCATCTCTAGTTCTTTTTATAGAAATGTCTAACATTTGAAGGACATGAGGACACCTCATAGAAATTTTGTCTTTATTTGCTATTTTCAAACAAATTACAAATATTGGGATTTTAATTTTGAAAATTAAAGTTTTAAAAATATAAGGAGCACTTTGTGTATTTTGTGGAAACCTGGACTCACTTTTTTAGATTTTATAGATCCTATTGCACAAAGAATGGAGAGATAGGCCATTAGCTGTGTCTGGCATGCAGCAATTCTCATAATGAAAGCTACTTTAGGAAAACAAGATCCATATATCTTTTTTATGATAGACTGGGAAATGAGCGGCTCACTAATTTCCCAGTCTTGGTTTTCTTACTACCTCTGTGGTTTAACCCGGCAGTCAGCTAAACAACACATGGCAATTCGCTCATTCCCCCACAGTGCGATGGAGAGAATCGGAAAAAAAAGGTAAAACTCATGGGTTAAGATGAAGACAATTTAATAGGACAGAAAAGGAAGGGAAAATAATAATGATAAAAGAATATATAACACAACTGAGGCACAATGCTATTTGTCACCTCTTGCTGACTGATGCCCAGCCTGCCTCCGAGCAGTGACTGCCAACCCCCAGACCATTCCCCTCCAGTTTTATTGGTCAGCATGATGTTGTGTGGTATGGAATATCCCTTTAGACAATTTGGGTGAGCTGTCCTGGATGTGTCCCCTCCCAGCTTCTTCTGCAGCCCCAGCCTCCTCACTGGCAGGGTAGTATGAAAAGCCAAAACGTCCTTGACTTAGTGTAAGCACTGCTCAGCAACAACCAAAACATCAGTGTGTTATCAACATTATCCTCATCCTAAATCCAAAACACAGTACTATACCAGCTACTAGGAAGAAAAATAACTCTATCCCAGCTGAAAGCAGGACTTCCAAGATTTTTTGGTCTGATTTGATCAATTTTTTTTTACACATGTAATTAACAGAAATCAAGCTCAGAGGAACTCTTAAGGTCATGGTTTGATAATCATTACCAAGTCCATAGTATTTTGCTGAAAGGTTTATGAAAGGAAGCTCTCATTTTTGGATGAAATATAGTGTATATGTTAGAAAGGCATCTGAATATTGACATAAAGGAAGAAGGACTTGTGGGAAGATATAACAGTTTTTATTAAACCAGCAGATACCCTTGAAAAAAACAGACAAGCCTGAATTTACTGCTTCTTCATCAAGGCTTCAAAGAAGAAAAAAGTTGTTGCAATGACGTTGCTCCCCTAATTTAAAGAAAATGTCTTAATTCCTGTCTTAATTTGCTTGGCCTCAGTTTTCAGCGATAGCTTGTCTTGGCTAAACAAAATAGCTAGCTACTCTCAGAGATGCTCTTTGTCAATCATTATAGACTCAAATGAAGTAATTTCATAACATCCTTTTGAAAAGCTACATAAATGAAGAAGTTGAATTTTATTTTTTACTGAAGTACAGTTACAGAAAGTTTACAGATACTAGATCTTACTTCCTGGATTTCTGTTTAATGCATAATTTAATTTTTTTTTCCAAAAAAAAAAAAAAGGACTGCTTATATTCCTGAGCACAATTCTCCTGCAGATTTAATATTCTGAGGAAGACATTACAACAGTGGATTTTAAATCCTTTCCTCTGAATAGAAGCGTATAGTTAACTGTGGTCAGTCTCAGAGAGCCTCTGTGACAGAGTAACAGCACTTGGTGAGACAGATATTTAGAAAAGATGTTAAGAGACATAAGCCACCCACAAATTGTTTTGTGGCTGACCTTATAGAAAGGGTGTTCAATGCTGACTCAATGGGGCTAATATTTAGTTTCAAGATAAGAATAAGTAAAGTTGAAATAAAAATTCTGAGTGGCATTTTGAAAGATCTGTTTGACAATCTGTGTCTTGTTTATTTTCTCTGATGAGAAAGAACATTATTGTGTAACAGGGAACAGTTTCTAAATGTCAATGTTTTTTCTTTTCTTTGGGAACACATTCAATGTCAAACTAGGTTTTTAAAAAATCCAGTGAATCAAAGAGTGTCAAAAATATATTTGGCATAGCTAAACTCAGAAGTTGAATTTCCTATTGTACTTTCAGCAGGCATAATACACAGAAATAAGCAGATCCCCATGTAGAAAGAAGGAAAACACTTGTGAAAAAAAGTGAAGAAGCTTAGGAAAAGGAATAGCAAGACCAGGCAGCCAAAAGCAAGCCACGAGGCTAATACTACAGGTGCAATAAAACTGTTGTAGTAGTCACCACAAATAATTCTCATATTCTTTGGTGCCATGTACCTTCAGGATCAGAACTCTTCTTTTAGACCTCTGCATTCCCCAACACTAGGCACTGGACCTGTCTACATAAGAAAAAAGCCCAGAATGCTACCGTACATACACTTCTTTGTTGTTTCTCTGGCATATCTTACTAAGATTGTTTTTTTTAAAATCTACTTTTGAAATGGATAAACAAAAAACATAAAAAAAAATTATACTTTTACTTCCAAGGAGGGCAGACCTTTAATGGAAACTCAGATGGAATAGTTACTGAGGTCAATGTTAAAACAGCTGTGATTTTGAAAAACAAAGAAACAACCCCTATAGATTTCCTCTATAGGGAAGCTATGATTCTGAAATGCAATGCTTACCATTACCAAAACTTGATGAGGTAATAAAAAAGGAGACTTGGGGGGAAATAAAAAAGAAAAAAAGAAAAAGGTGAATCCCAAATCAAAGCCTCCTGCGATATTCTTTCTTAAATATATATCTAATTAGTTCAGCTAAAAATCATAAGCATTTTACTGCTTTTAGGATAAAAAACTGACCTAAAATCAAAACGTGGACAGAGTGATCAAGGTCAAAATCCAAACTGATAAACTTCAAAAGTGAAAGCTAAAAAAGCTTAACAAGGGGGAAATCTGCTTTCAAAAATATTACCTACATTTGCAAACTCATCCAAACAATTACTGTTATGAATTAAAAATTCAGTGCATCAACAGTGTTAATTTGCTTCAAACTTAATTTTTACTGAAAATTCGTAATTTAGTAATAAAGATTGTGATAGTTATTATACCCACATTTTTCACCATATTTTTAATTATTTTTGTTTGTATGGTTTAAATCAGTGTTCACAGAGTAATAGCTGAAGTAACAGTCTCATTAACAATGGCATGCTAGTAATTACAAGGTTGGTCATGGTTAACTGCTGCCCTTCATTAAATACAACACATCAGGAAATTGTGGAGGGCTTCTGAAGAGCATATATCCTGTCACTGCTACTCAGTGACCTAAATCAACCTTAATCCAAAGTCTGCTGTGATGGAGTTTCAGGTCTTCTGTATCTAAGCAATTAGCACAGGGAGAAAAGGCACATGTGTGAAGCTGAGTGTGTACAGACACAGCAAAAATGCTCTTGCAGCACTCGTGTAGTGTGAAGGACCCATAGTGAGCTGGCAAGAACTGTGCATAGCTGTGCTAAGCAGAAAAGCTCTTCAGGGAAAGGAGAAAAGGTAGGACTGGGTGAAAGAGTGAAACCGGTAGGCATGACATGTTAATGAGCTGTGTCAGAGCCATCTGAGGTTTGGGGAAAATAATTGCTACTTGAGAGTAAAGTCACCATTTTTTCGTTCAGGACAATGTTCTTTGGAGCTATCAGAGAAGGCTTAGAAAAGCAAAGAAACCAACAAAGTACTGAACCAACTTTTTAGCATCCTGGAGATCAACATTTTCAATCCAGCAACTCACTGATTGTAACCAGCTTTTTATCCTTAAAAAAGCAAAATACCAGATTTGGTTTCCAAAAGGAATTTTAACCTGTAAAAACCCAATTATTGTTATGTTGTTTCACTGCTGGTCTTTTAGTTCTTGCCAGATAAGAAACCAGACTGCCCCTTTTGCCAGCTAACATTCAATGAAGCAAGGTGGAAGAAAATTCTGAGATTCTCTCTGCATTAAAGGTCAAGGAGAGGCTGTGTGTGTTTGTTTGTTTGAATTTCCCAGCTTTCCAAAAGTTTAAGTTTCTGAAAAGCTAATGCCTCTGTTGCATGGCATCCTTTGATGCACATGACTCATTTTACATCTCTTCTTTACTCTTTTTCTCTGTCCTCATTTTCTGCCTTTAAAGTAAAAATAAAGAAAGAATTTTACTTGATTAGAGTATCAGCTGACCATGGGTACTGTCAGTTAATAACATGAGCAATTGAAGAAACAAAGGAATGACCTGTAGTCCCCAGGACAGGTGAAAGTATTATAGCTTTTCTTACTGATAATTATAATTATTTCCTTTTAATGGCTTTCTGAACAGGTTACAGTTGTAGCAATTGCATGGGGTTGAATTAATTTTGACAGCTATTTTTATTTCTCTCCCTCTCTTTGGCTTTCTCTCTCTGTACACACACATACATACAACATTGATAGTCTAATCCTGTTTCCTTCTATGAAGCATATGAAACCTGGAACAATCATAGTGGATTTGACAGACTACTTGGAAAACTCTCACAGGATTCAGCAGCACTGTGGGAAGAAAAAATAAAGCTCTTCTGCAAGCTGTTCTGTCTCTGTACCTGCAATGGAAGGTGGGTAATGCAGGTCCAGCAGCTGTAACCCTTACAAGACAGTACAACCAAAGTGAAGAATCAGATGCAGAGTAGCTTTGCTACCTGTTTGTGAAGAGGAAAACTCCATATTCTTCCTTCTTGCCTACCTATAGCTTCATTATGTACACCACTACTGTCTCTGTCAAAAAACAAAAAGCTTTTATTGACAAGCTGATGATAATATAAGAGGAAAATTGTCCCCACTGTTCCCTACTAGCCAGCCTCACAGATTTTTCACATGGTGAATAATGGCAAACATGTCTATAATATATATATATACACAGAGAGGTACTGGGTGGGGGGACGGGGGAAAGAAAAAAAAAAAGAGTGCGTGCTCTATGTCACTGATTAAAACACAGTGACAAAAAACGTAGCTTCTCTGGGGGGAGGAAATCCATCCTTGCCATGAATGATTTGCAAAAATTCCCATTTGAGAACATGAATAGCAGTGAACAGTACAGCATATGTATATATACAGTGGATCAGAGAGAGAATGTATAGGTTTAAACAGCATTAGACTTGGACATCATGTATCTTATAGTTGCATCTCTGTTTCTGGAAAGACTGCAGAGTTGGCAGTAAGGGCTTTCTTTTTCCGATGTGTATCAACTAATACATTGAATAACCATGTTTCTCCACAGTGTTCAGCTATTCCAGCAGCAGCAGTAAGGACAAGGTATTTGGGAGAGAGATCTGCTGTTTAATCTGTGGGGTTTAGAAGGCTACTTTTTGCAATGATAAGGACTGATTTATTGAAACTGTTAAAATTCTTCAGCCAGATTTTACTGGACACTATTTTTTATGAACTAATGAACTTAAACCGTGAAATTCTTACAGAGGCAGAGACCATTACCTGTCTCTAGTCTTTGCTGCTGACTTTCAGCTGCATGACATTCCCTTACTATGGCATTTCTGGGGAAAAAATGTAGAAAAGAAGGTTATTCATGGTATTTCTAGCAACAGAATAAGAAGAATCCAAAAAGATTGAGGGGCAAGAGGTATGTTGTTTGTTTGTTTGTTTGATTGATATGCAAAACTTTTATACTTTTGTATATGTACAATATACATACGTATATAAGTGTGAAAGGTAAGTTTGATTCAGCAAAAGGACTTAGGTATTGTAATGATGAATGTCAATATGACAGTCACTATCACTTTTCTTCCAGGTTTACAATCCATAGTCTTGCCCAGTTTTAGGAACTAAGGATAAAGGAAATCAGATACCTCAGAACAGAATACAAAGCAACAAGAAAGGTAACAGAGAATCAATAAACTAACGAAAAAGAAACACGGGAAGAAAAGTTGTTTCTACTGTTTCAGCGTCCATCTTTTAGCTATGGTAGGTTTTTTAGCAGAGCAAGTTTAACTTACTTTTTAAATACAGGAAAAAAGGAGGTCTTAATTTGACCACTCTTAATTAACTGAAAAGTAGCAAGAGTAGCCAGTCACAAAGCAGCAAAAATGGTTACGTGTTCCTGCTCTAAAAAAAGGCTACATGTACCCTAATCTCTCAAGGAGAATCACTAAACTTGATTAGATTTTTCTGAGGGGGTGAGTCAGCCTTTATATCTCTCTTACTAATGTAATCCCACCTTGCAGAAGAATAATAGCAACCTGTCTATATCATTTTATGATTTAGATGCTCACCCAGAGCGAGAAAGTTATTACTCTTAAACCAGTTTCTGTATTTCACATCAAACTATCAGTGCAAACATTCTTTGTCACAGGGATCATAATACCGTTCTTGCCATCAGACATGCCCTTTTTTCAGAACTGGAGAGTTATATTCTAATAGTCAATACTATATATTAATTGAATATATTCAATACAATTTGATTTATGTAAATTATAGGATAGGCAAAGAGCAGCCTAAACCCACATCAAAGGCTGCATCTGTCTGGTCTATCCTTCTAAAAGAGATGTAGGAAACTGATTAAATCTAGTAAAAGATTTGATAAACAAGCACCATCCTAAAGGATCAGTAAGAAAGGACCTCAGATTTAAATATCTTCTCTACCTGTTTTAACAACTTGACTGTTTTATTAAAAGCCACTCCACTCATTCTGAATGAAAGTAGCCATGATATCAGTTTACGATGTGGAAGTCACATTGGTGGTGGAATCAGATCACACTGAGGTTTTAGATCCAAGTAGGTGGGTAGGATTAAGGACCCTGCTGAGACAGGTGCAGCACTGGTTAGCACTCTAAACCAGATAATAGCTTTTGGCACTAACAGAAGAGGAAATACAGTTGCTAAAAGAGTCAAGCAGTTTTCTAAGGTTGACCTCCAAGACCTGGAAAAAATTTAGGTCCCTGGTTCTCCATTTAAGAAGGTATATTTGTAATTCTGATTCTTTTGGTGCTCCTATGTCAGTGTTTTAGATAGAGGAGGAATGAATTTTCAAAGCAAAATACTTGGCCCCATTTACTGCACATTTGTTTGCACTGCAGAGCAGTCTCAGAGCACACAAGCTCAATTCCCTTCAGATGAAACTCAACTGGACTTCCAAGGAGAGCATGCAGTGAGCCTGCAGTTGCTAACAGGCGTTCAGATAAGACCTGACTAGAGCTAGAATGAAAGAAACCCTTTGACATAAATGTAGCGTAGGTGTCATGTCCTCAGCTCCAGTTGTTTTTTTGTTCTTGAAACTGGCTTCTATTGTAGCACACTAGTAACTAATGTGGACATACCCTTTCCAACTACCAGATGAAATTCTTTGCATCATTCACGACACTTCCAGCATTACCGTACTAAATACATTGTGGTAAAATCAACATACAGCTTGTGGAGGTCTTTGAAAGAAGTTATGTTATTTCCCTTTCTCCTCTCCTCAAAATGAGTGTTTCTCACCGTTAGCTGACTTGGTTTAGAGGGATCCAACATGGATTTTTTTTTTTACTTCAATACTAGCTTTCCTTAAGCATCTGAAAGATCAGTCTAATTTTTCAAGAAAAGTAAACAACAACAATAATAGTTACTTTATTTTTTTTCTATAGATTTTGCCAAATATCATGTGTTCCTAAGTTTGGCATAAATTTTATCCTCTCACTTCTGATTGAAAGGTAAATAGAAAGGAATATTGGTTTTCTGGCTTACATATGCATACATTCATGTAGACTTTGTATTACTTGCACATACTGAGGCATTTTATAATCTCTGTATCACAGAAATTAGTTATATCTAGGATTACATAGACATGATCTGGTTGGACCTGTTTTGAGCAGCGGTTTGCACTAGATGACCTCCAGAGGTCTTATCTAACTTAAATTGTGCTATGATGCTATGATTTTGTGGCATAGCAACATCTATCTCAGTTGTGTAAAGATTTAGAGTAACAACTGTATTTATTACACAGTTTTCCTGTTATACAGCATAGGAATATATACTAATATTTTTTGCTTATTTGTTTTCTTCTTAACACAATTAAAGTAATGGACATCTCATCAACAAACCTCAGCTGATCATTTTGATCACTTACATTATATGAGCTACAGAGCAACTACTAAAGGAAGAGTCTGCAAAGCAGATGGAGTACAATCATTTGTCTTGCTGAAACAATTTTAGACAGACATTTTTACATTTGTTAATATAGAAAGAGCAGTATAAAATAACATAAATGTAGGTAGCTTTGTTCAGAAATGTGTCACCAGTGAAGTTGTAATTAATTCTGTACTGGAAATTGCCGCTTTAGAACAAATTTAAAGTGGACTGAAATTGTTTAATAAGTCACAAATAAAATAAATGTAGCTTTTCTAAGGCTTACTCATGAGATAACATGTATGTGTTCAACTGATCTGTACTGACTGCACTTTCATTTCTGAACAATTTCAAACTACCTCTAAGTGCAAGGATACACTATTATTATGCCTTCAACAGTCAGCTGCATATTTTTTGGAATAAATATCTGATTTCATTCATACAGAAAAAATTAATAAAGCAAGTTTTCAAAAAAAAAAAGTAAGAGCTACATATGCAATCCCTATTAGCAGTGGTGGAGTTTTACAACAGCTTTCCTGCTTACCTTGCTGAAACATACATCTTCCAGTAAAAATTTAAATGGGGATAAAAATACAGTTAAAAGAGATAAAGTGAGAGGGCAAATACATGCTTGCTTTCTGAAGGTTCCTGCTGCTATAGGTTGTGTCAGTCCTTGTTGGTTCTGACACAGGGTGTGCAGCTAGATAGGGATGACCACGGCTGGGCACTGCAAGACACACAGAACAGTGGGCTGACATGGTAAATCAGTTAGTCTGTTCTGATAGTAGAGTAGAATGTGTTTAATCAAAGAAAACAAGACATATAAGTGCCCAGTGACCTTCTGATGTTAGCAGCTACCTCAGAAGACCAGATACATAAGTAGTTTCTCTGTTATCTTGTATGGTATTCCTATAAAAAATAAATATCACCTGAAATCCTGAAAACCCTTGCATAGGTTCATACCAACGACTGACTGCCATCTGTTTCCCTAACAAAGCACAAAACATCAACACACTGAAGAATTTGATTAGTAATGTTATTCTTAGGTCATCCACGTAACAGTTTATAAAAACCTTTTCTCCAATCTACTATGTTCCCTTCAACAGCCCAATATTGTTTCTCCAGTTGTAAAATTGGAGTGTCTAATGATATTAAGGTTCTTGTTTATTCCTTGGCAGGAGAATAACTAGAAAAGATCAGTCAATATGAAAGAGCAGTGAGGCTGTTTTCTTTTTTGACTACACCTTTAAGAATGAAGTGAGGCCTGCTGGAAGGGCACTGCCCATGAATTAGGTGCTAGTCTGAGACAGTCGGTGATACAAAACAAACAGTACACTAGGTGTTCCTCCATACGTACTTCATATTTTACTTACTTTGTTTTTCCCTTTAATCTCCAAGAAAAGTTATCTAGCCTGAAAGATATTTGCTGTTCACCTGGGAGAAATCGGAACAGAACTCATTTAGAGAGTGATATCATCCTCTGAAGTTTGACAGCATGACAGGGCAGGTGGGCACCCACTGTGTTTACACAACAAGAATCTAAAATAGGAGACTCTTCATTTTCTTTTAGTATGTTTTCCTTAGGGGGGGCTGCAGAAAAACAGGATTTCTTTTTTTTTTTTTAAAAGGTTGCCTAGACTGGAATCTGTTTGCAGGTTTTACCAAGGCAGCTGCATCAAAATGTAACTTCAGTGATCTGTAAATTTAGAATATATGCCATCTAAACCTTATCTCTACTGTGAAAACATTTAGTTACTATACTAAAAATGGCCATAAGCTTAAAGAAAAATAGCTAGCTTGTACATATTTATACACTCTGTTTCAGCCCAAAATAAATATAGCTGAGAGATATATCAGGAACAGTTTAACAGTGAAAAACAATTACCTTTGGCTGCATACATTCACTTTAAAGATTTCTAATTTGCTAAATATTTGCCTACCCTTTTCTGTTCAATTTCATTCTGTATAGTTGGGTTTTTAACTTGCATTCCTTTCTCATCATAATTTACCCACACAGAAGGATACTTTTAATTATTTTCCTGTGTATAACTCTCTGAAATATAGTATTTGGAATGGAAAAGATTTCATTTATTCAAATAGTTTTTGTAAAGGCTAGTAAAATCTGGAAAAAAGCCACATCTTTTTTACTGTAGCTGACACGCTACATTGATCTAGCAGGAAATCTGTCTATTACTGAGACAGATGGGGGAGCTCTGGGACTCGGTTTAACATGGTTGCAGCTGCTGCAGATGCTGATACCGTACACTGACAATAGCTGCAGTCTAAAAAGCGGAGTTTACATGCCTGAAATAAATTGTTTTGATTAGAACCTTTAGGAAAGAAAGTCATAAGGTACAGTTTTATTGACTACTTGCCAAACAACACAGACCTGTGCTCTGTAAGCTTGTTTTGCTCTTGTAAGTCAAGCACCAACTGGGCTCTTATTTTCTAAGGTTATGGACTTACAGCATAATACATTATCATTTACTCTGAATTATTACACAAGACAGTACAATGGAAAACAGAATGCACATTCAGTTCTAAGTGTAGTTGACCTTAGGAAAAATATTTTTTAAGGAGACTATGCATTTGTCTATCTTCCAAAGGTATATAATAAATTTACTATTGATAAAATTGCTTTCAAAATAAAAAGGCACATATAAACCAAATTATGTGGAAGTCATGACGGAAAGCTAAATATTAACACTCCTAATTATTAGCAAATGTTCACTATTTTGTCATAGAATCTGATTTTTTATATGCCATTTCAGGTTTTTATTTTACTAAGGGCCAGAGACCACTGTATTTGTGGCATAATGCTATTGTGATCACCTAAATAGAATTGGAACAACCATTATGCAAGGCAGAGCTAGGATTTTCTTCCTCTAAGCAAGATCTATATAATATATTATCAGTAAAGGCATTATTCTTTGCATTGCCCTTTTGGAAATGAGTATGTATAGGTACCATGATGTCCATTTATCATTGTCTGTTCTGGTCTAATGTATTTAAGTATTTGGTCTGATAGCTAAAACAGAGCACATCAAATTTTGCATTATGTTGTACCACTCCAATGACAGAGTTCGGCTTGTTTATTGCCACTTGGCTTTTTTTAAATCAGCATCTTTCTCTGAAGGGGACTTTTATTTTAGGTTTCTTATTTTGTAAGGCATGGTAGTTTGAATAATTTTTTAAAATAGTGAGATCATTATCTGCATCCTCCATAACAAACAGTCTAGCTTTATGAATTTCCAAGCCTGACACAACATCAAGCTGTTGCTTCATGCCCAGCTACTTTAGCATATCGATTCGTATTGACTACAATGGCTAGATAACTTTTAAATCTTCCTACAACGAACATTACCAGAGTTGTTTTATATTTTAGTTTCCACTTAGCTGAGACAACTGCTTATTTTCACGGCAGAACCTGAAAGTAAAAAAGAATAGATTTCAGCATATTCATATCCTTTTTCTCAGATATGAAGGGAGTTGATTGACAGTTACATGACAAAAGTAACAAATTGACACTGTGGTTCTGAGTGAATTCAATCCAGCCATGATATGGGCTTGAAAGCCTTCTGCAGAAGAAAACTCCTGCATCACATTATCTGAAAAGTCCATTCCTCAGACAACCATGCTAATGAGAAAGCTTTCTGTCCTTCATTCATAAGCAGGAAATCTACATATATGTTTTAGTAAGAAGATCTAAACTAACACCTACATGTTCAAAAACAGTTAATTATTTGGCTGGGGCTCTGTTGCTCATTTGTTCAATAGGATTCCATTTCAACAGGCCTATATTTTGTAAATTATCAACTCTTAAAAATAAGACTGCCTCAGGCAGTCCCATTATTATGCCACCTTGTGTCTCAAGCAATCATATTGTGACGAAAACTGACACCATATTCAGACTCCTGATCTGAATCATCTCTGAAATAGCTTTTCTCCATTGACTGTGTGCAGGAACCTTAGTGAATTATCTATGTTTAGTTTGTACGAATACTTCACCCCCAATTGTCAACTATATCAAAATATATTCTAGTCTTTACCTAATTTGATGAACTCTGAACAGACCATTACTTCTCAGGAGTGAAATCTTGGTGTTACAATAGATAGTACTGTGAAAGTGGTGTATCCGTGCTCAACAGCAGTCAAAATAAGGAGAACAAATTTTACAGTTTCTTAGTAGTAGAATAGAAAACAAAATAGAAAATATCATTATGTCTCTGTGTAAACCTGATCATTGCACAAAGCTCAAAAAGAAAACTAATGAAGAGCTTGAAAAGGCTGATAGAACGGCAATAAAAATAAAAGCACAGGACAACTTCTGTATAAGGAAAAAAATCCCCCAAAATTAGGAAGACCTGGGCTCTTAATGTTGCAATAGAGATGACAGAGAGTAGAAGAGACAGATTTGCGTAATTTTATGAGTGGCAAGGAATAAATAAATGGGACCAGCTGTTCACACTCGCTTCCAAACAGAGGACTTAAAACGTTCACTTAAAAGAGAGAGCGGTGGGCTAAATGAATCCTTGGTTTGAGCCACTGCCGTCATTATGACATGTTTTTGATCTACTGTCAAACCAATCTATATAAAAAAGGGCCAGAGTATTTTTTCCCCCTTATATTCTATGTAGGATTGCATTTTATGATCCGGTGCATTTGCCATTTTTCAGGGTAGACATAATAATATAAGACAGACACAGGTTTTTCTCAGAAGGGCTATTTTAATTTTCTTGTTTACACAAAAATAAATCAAACTGAAACACAAAGATATGGATTGTTCATCGTATTTGGCAACTGAGTTTCTTGAGTAAATTTAACATACTGATGAAAACATGGTGCGATTTATTAAAATAATGTTTAAAAACATGGATAACCACTGACCATGTCATCTGCTTATGACACAGAGTTAGTTCTCCTCCTTCCATGTCAAAGCCGACAAGACACCAGTTAGCTGGCTAGCGCTGTCAGGTCCTGCCAGTTGACCATTCCCAACCTCTTTGTTGATTTAAAGCCGAAAGACTTGGTGAGAGATTATCTTACTAAAGCCACAGGTCTAAAGAGAATGGTTATTCTAGATTCCAGAGCCAAGATATGATTCCAAAGGATCCTGTTGCTTTTATAAACCTTGGGCTTGACATATCATATAGAATCCATATGAGCATGCTTGAACTGGAGTCACTGAAAAACTAATTGCAATGTGTTCAAAGAGCTGTGTATAGTTTTTGCAGTTCTGTATAATAAACAGATTAAGAAAGCATAATATGGGATAACTACATTTGTCAAACTTTGATCACATTGTAGTATTTCTTTGGAATATGTCATCTTGCCAAAAGGTAAAAGGACCATATGATCATCTAGAAGGCAGCATATGCAAATAAATATGGTAGTAAGTATAAACATATGTTTAATCTTCCCACTTCATCAATATAGAAAGCTCAAGAGTTTTTGTCCTCACAAGCCAACAAATCTTAAAGCTTAAACTGTGTTTCTGCTAATCCCTTTCTCTTAGTTCCATAGTTATATATCTCACAAAAAGCTGCACAGCATTATTTATTTTTTAAATAACTTATAAAAAAACTCCTACTGAGGGTAAAACTAAATGTATCAAGCCAAACTAAAGATTAACTAAAAGTTCCTAAGAATGTACTGAATTTATTCACTGTGTTTTACAGATCATGCAGGATCCATTTATACTGAAATGAGAAAAAATCATTCAGAGTTTTGACAAACTATGGTAAAGAGCCATCAATCATCTCAATGAACTACATAGTGGAGCAATTAACAGTTGTACTAGGACAGTTTTTTTTTTTCCCCACTCCCAAATTAACTTCTTAGAACTAAAGACCATAAGAATCTGGTATATAGCTAGTATAACCCTCTGTATATCACAAGTGCTTAAGTTTTACTTAATGACCCTATACTGTATCCTTTAATTTGTATTTGGCTAATGCCTCCTGTTCAGGAAGTTGGTCAGTCTTTATTTAAAGATGACAGAAAATCTTCCATGCCTCTAATAATTTGTTCCAGTAGACAATTAGACATACTGTTAAATCTGTGTGCTTTATTTCTTATGTGAATATAGTTAGGTTCTTGCTTCAAGACATTATTTTTTAGTATGCCTTTCCCCTCTAGATTAAAGAGCCCTTTAGTGGCATGTATTTTCTTCCTGTGAAGCTACTTACACAGTATAACAAAATCAATTCTCAGTTGTTGCCTTTTAAAGAGCAAGACACATTAAGGTTTTTTTATTTGCTTATGATACAGCATTTTCTACAGGTTTTGAGTGTTTCCCTCTCCTTAAATAGATTGTAATTTTCATTTAAAAAAAAAATGGTGACTTCTAATAAGGTTATTCATGTTACCTATGCCATATATAATGACTTTGGATCTTTGGTCCTACCCCACCATGTATCTTCTCGGGGATCGTGTTAGGCCTTTTTATTTGCTTTTTTTGAGGAATACTCACTCTGGAAACTCATGTTGGGTTGTTTTTCTTCCATTATTTCCTTTCAGAAACTACCATTTCCATGAGTGCCTTGTATTTGTTTCCCTGAGAGAGAAAGGGAAATTCTGGGTAGCGTTTCTCTGTAACCTTTGTTTAGATATCACTTGCATTTGCTCCCCTTCCACTTCATCTTCATAACATAAGAGCTCAAAGCTTGTGTCTACATTAGCAAATGATGTGGCACAAGAGGAATGGATCCTTAGGGTGAAAGAGTTTGTTTGTGCTGAGTGTAAAATATTTACACTATTTGGGGGTGTTTGCTTTACAGTTGTTTGGTCTGTAGCTCAAATGCTTATTAGCTTTTGTGGTACATCAGGCACACTCTTAATGCCTGTCTTCTGGCTTAGAGTCAGCAGAAGGAAATCCAGTGTGAACGCCACAAAGATCTCTCATAATGTTTAGCAGAGCATGGTATTGAGATGATAAGAAAATTTGCTTTGAAAGTACACTGCTGATGTGAATTAAAATGCAAATGTAGACATTCCTTAGAGTCTGGGCCACTCCACTGAACATAATTTTATCTGGAATAACTAATTTTTGATTACTGATTAGACTTTTTTGTTTCTATTTTGGATCTTCTTTTTTTAATAATTATTTTGATAATTTAATTTTGGAAAAATTCAAAATGATACATCATTTAAAAATCAAAAGTTGAAAACTTTCATTTGGGAAAAATCATATGAATTTTGTTCAGCTTTTCATTAATTTTTTTTTTTGTCTTAAATGCACCTGTTAAGTTTAAATGGAGCAGATCTTGTAAATATTTTGTTTGACCACAAAATCATGTTACTCAGTGAAAAAAAAAAAATTACACACAAAATATCATTTGAGCAACCCTTCCTAATTGTAACTTTTTCCTCATTCATTACTACTTTAATATAAACTCATAGCACAGGCCTAGGAGGGAATGAAACCAGACTTACGCTAAAGTCACCTGGGTCAAGATGTAACATAAACCCTAATTTTACCTTACTTAGGATAAGGAATCATAGGAAAAACAATTGGATCAGGAAGAACAGAGCAAGGAGAAACCATCAATGAGCAGATAAAGGGACTAATATTTTACCTTAACAATTTGTTAGCAGTTGCCCAATTTAATGGTGAACTATTTCTATTTTTCCCTAGTTATTGCAAGGCAACAATTTATATGGAAACTAGTTTTTACTGTATTCTGTGAGGGAAATAATGTTTTGGTTTATATAAAGTGTTGTTTTAATCAATGTTAATTAAAATATGATACTAATAAAATGCCTAATATTTCTCTAGTGATCCTAATCATCTGCTCTCTGAGGGCATAGAGAGATATCAGATTTATAATTGCTGCTTACTATGTTTTTTCATGAAGAGTAGAATGCTCTTATAAATTTTTTCTTTTTTTTTTGATAGCACAGTCTGACAAAAAAGCAGTCTGGCTCTATGAAGTCTCCTTCTACATAGGGTGTTCGCTACTGGGAGTATTACCCATACCATTGGAAGTAATTATCTCAGACAATCCTTTGGAAAAAAAGGATTTGTAGTAGTGGTCCACAGGATTATAGTCTGCACAATTAAAATCAATGAAACAAATTTAATTTAGTCTACACTTTTTATCTGAAATACGGCACACTAGATGAATATTAATAAAAAAGAAATAAAAACCCCACACCCAGAAAACCGAGAGGTTTAGAACTAGATACCCTTGTGTTCTTTATCTATAGTTGGAAGTGCATATGAACCATGAATCCACTAACATACTTTATAAACATATAGTTTTAAAAAGTAACAGCACATTCATATGCTGACAGATTGATTTGACAGATTAAACTGACACATGAATCAGTTCTCCACCAATGTTCTCCTCACCAACGAGTGACTCAGCGCTACTCTCATTTTAGGATGCAGTGGAGGTCACCGAAGGGAACTTCTGAAAGGAGTTGACTCAACTTGTTGATTTATCGGTTTAACGGTTGAACTGCAATGTTAGAGTTAAAAAAACCAACAAACAACAATGTATATGAAACAGCAACAGTTTTGTTTTTTTTTAACGGGAAATACGAGAATAAAATGTTAAAAGTATTTTTAAAAATATCTTTGTTAACTTTTGTTTCCTTTTAATAGAAAACAAAGAAAAGGGATCATAATAGATCCTGTTCTGATTGCAGATATGAGAGAGACCTCAACTGCATTGGACTGGAAAGTTATCTAAGTAGCAATCATAAATCTAATTTAGTACCATACAGTATGAGCCATATTTATGGCTCAGTTCATGTTTGTGAACACTATGCATGTCAATGTATTTCACTCTAGAACAGAAATGTATTTCTTTTTTATAAAAGTATTGTAATTAATTATTCTTTTCTGAAAATAGTGCTTTGTTCTCAAGGTTCTCCGTACAGTTTGACATAGTCTCACATTTGAGTAGAAAACTACTTCAGTATTAGAAGCAGTCAAGTTTGGGTAAGAATGGACAGCAGATGCATTTTCTTTGTTTGCTGACTTGTTTAAAAACAAAGCACACAAAAAATGAGGTTGTTTTTCTGGTCTAATGAGGCTCAGTTACCATCCGTGAGAAGAAATCTGAGAATATAGAACATAATGATACATAACAAATGAATGGATTTACACAATTTGTTTTGAACTTTACTCAGTGTAAAAGTCTATTCCCTTTTATTCTCAAAATTTCCACATCAACTAAGTTTTAGTTGCATCCAGAAAGAAAAAAAAAAAAAAAGAAAAAGAAAAATGACAAAAAACCTCCACCCCCCAAACATACAACCACCAAAAAACCCTACCAAAAAAAATCCTGTGGAATATATCTTTCAACATCATTTCTCAACTATCAGTCAATTCCAAATGAATATTGTGTTCACCTTTAGTGTCAGAATAAAGTCTAGCATTGTGCAAACACTGTAAGTAAAACATTGATATCCATATATAGGTAATAATTTTATTTTTTCAGTCTTCAAGTACGTTCATTTCACAGATAATATATTTCTTAATTAAACAGCTCCTGTATTCATCAGAGTCCACTTTCTTTCTTCCAGATGGATTTTGTGAATCCAATCTATAAAAAGGAATCACAGTGGGGTTTTTTTGATATATTAATGGTATTGAGTAATTTCTTAAAACTAAGTAGTTGTTCTTTAGAAATTACCTGGATCTTTTTTATTTCCAGAATTTGGAGGGCTCTTACTGGAATGTTATTAGATCATAAACTTGATGTAATGAAAAACAGGAGTACTTAAAAATATTGTGTCAGGTTTTATCTACCTGGCTGTATCACAGTGCATTAAGTGAAGATCTGACCTCATTTTCTCCCTGAAGAGCTACCTTCTTATGTTGCAAACTGTGTTCTATTCTTTCTGCAAAACAAATGAGATGGATTCTTACATGTTCCACCAAAAATAATTATTATTTTCCTATAGAACACTGGGAAGAACAGGACAGTCAAATAACTACTCAGGTTCAGGGAATATTCAAATTGGGGTCTTAATTTTGCCTTTGGACATTTGATTGCAATCCCCATTATACCACTTGAAACTGAATTTACTAGTCTGAGGGCAGCATTGGCCCTATGTGATTAATGTATTCTGGCAAATTAAATTATCTGTAGAATCATTTGGTTTGTTTCCTTGTTTCTAGTGATCAGATTACTGAATATGTCACTGTAACCAGGACAGCCACTCATCATCAGCACTTCCCTCCCAGTCCTTGTCCATAAAACTGGATTTGGTAACTTCTTAACACAGAACTTATTTTTTTTTCTCTGAATGTATATCATGTTATTGACATTATAAAAGAGGTCCAGTTTTGTTTCATTTAGTTTTATAATGTGAGGAAGAAAACAAAGGCTTCAAATGACGCAAATTAGTCTTAATAAGCCAAACATTCAGCTTTACTGCCTCTTACAATTATTGCGATAAAGACGAATAAAGGTGTGTGTGTGGCCTCAGGGAGGCATTGTCTCTTCAGGAGGTGAGGAACATACTATCATTTATATACTCTCTTTTGATGAAACTTTAATCTATGAAGAGTTCCTGCCACCCTTAAAATACAGCAATAATTACTATGCGAGATATGTGCCATAGCCTGGTCTAATCACGAAGGTCATTGCAAGCTTTATAACTGACTTCACATTTTGCAGAATTAGAGCCTTTTTTAAAATACTATTGGACTGAAACTTACTACTAACATGACACACTAACACTAACATGACACAGCTAGACTGCCTATCTTAGGTCTTAAACAAGTCTGTGCTTGCGGGAAACCAGGCACCTTCTCCAGATAACATAAAGAGGAACTGAACCCATCAGATATGAGCCCATGTGAGGAATATAGGCATATCCAGTATTCCAGGCATGCAGTGATGGTAATTTATAATAATAATGCTAAAGGAACATAGGAAGATTGAGCTAAGAGGGCCCCTTGGATCACTAAATCCAGTTGCCTGCTACCATAGGTATCCATTCCATACCTTGTAACTTGCAGTAACAGGGAGTTTGGCGTCTTTTCCAACTTGGAAGGCTGCTCCAGAACCTGGAGCTGGAATGGTCAGGTCAACCTCTTCTCAGGTACACCTTGAATTTGATGATGTTTCTTTAGCACTTCTTTGATCTTGGTCACATTTAAATTTAGCCTTGTGTAACCTGAACTCTTAGAACCATACACAGTATTCACCTTATGATCTCTTCATAGCTTTGCTCAGTCATACTGTTACTAAATGCTGTTGTAGTTGCCTGTTCTATAATTATATCATAATGGCAGGTCATAGCTGTGCTATGAGCAAGTGTTACAGCCACATCTTTCTTCTGTTGAGTCTTTTCCAACTA
Organism: Phaethon aethereus; assembly: GCF_964289735.1. Taxonomy (NCBI): domain Eukaryota; kingdom Metazoa; phylum Chordata; class Aves; order Phaethontiformes; family Phaethontidae; genus Phaethon; species Phaethon aethereus. The sequence continues at coordinate 63,707,671 of NC_138578.1, read as the reverse complement.
ACAAGTTCTTGTTTATACATGTTTTATTCTCTGTAGGTTCTCTCATATCCATCCCCAAATACATGACACCGTATTTTTTGTTATTGAGTTTTATGTGACAAATGAGAAGGCACTGGTCTACACCTCCTAGTCCAAACTGATGGACTGGAGTCAAGGAGTACAAAAGGTTAATCTTCTATTTATAGGACTAAACTTACTATGTACTCACAACTTTTGAAATGCCCATCAACACCTTGTCTCATCTGCAGATGATAGGAAAGAAACTGTGGTGTATCCCTTTAAGTTTAAATGTATGCAGAAGGAAGAGGATATGAAAAGCATAGAAGTTTACAGACCACCATTTTATAACATTCCGTTCTAAGAAAGCTATTTTCCAAAATGGAATATGCAGAAGTACTCTTTAAATGTGTTAAGCTGTGTTAAAAATGTGTTTGCTTTCAACACGAATAGATATAAGCGTTCTGTATGTATTTTATGATGTATGTACTTTGGAAATAGGAAAGTTATTTGCTCTTTCAGCAGGTGTCCTGTATAACAGCACAGGTTAGGATTTGTTAGCCAATTTACCCATTTTTAAGTGAGTCAGTCATTACTTAAAAATAAAAAAAAACCCCAACCATATAACAGAAAACATCTATAAAACTCTCACTTCATTTCCGCTGATCGGATAGCTTTTTCTGTGGAATTACAAAATGCTAAATGGCTCATGAGGGTGAACCATAGCAAATAGAATCCTGATGTTCACTTTCTTATTATGCAACATGACTGTGAAAACGTCCCAATAGGTGTAAGAGGGAAATGGAATGAGGTGATAAATAATTTATAACTAGAGAAAACTAATCAGAACTCCTCAATTCCCATTGTCCCCATACAGGTGCTCAATTACTTCCTCGAAGAGGCCAAGAGACCAATAACCTGACGTCTGGGATATAAATGAATTTTATTATTAAGGAAGATATTAAAACTTATATAAGTACACTAAAGTAGCTAATCTAAATTCTGTACAGATTTTCTAACAACCTTTCATGTCCCCTTCCTGATGGGACTTCTTGCACAGTCATGAGCCTTGCTGGAGCAATTTGCTGATCCTATGTAAAAAGCAATGATTTCACCTTTACCACAGTCAATTTTCATGCAGTTTCTGTGGTTTTTGCAATTTTTTTTTCAAAATATGTTTACTCTGATTCTTTAAAGAACAAAATTTTCTATATATATAAAGAATATATATGTAAAGAAAAGTATGAGAGTTTTTCATGCAAGTTCTTCTTCAGAGTTCACTATTTCAACTACAACAGCCTGCACAATTTACAATGGGAAGAGTGTGCATTTAACACTTGTATAATCAGATGTAGAGTTGACTTATTTGTAAATGGACTAAATATGATTAAGGATGAGAAAGAAATGTTTGATTAAAGCCAACAAGGCTGGTTAGAATATTTTCAGTAACTTTCTTCCATTTTTTTAACCTTAATAAAAAAATAATAATAACAGTCATCCTCATGTTTTGCCAAGTTATTCTTTAGCCCCCAACTTCCCTCTGGAAACAACAGCAGGTATACAATATACTGATGTTCTTCAAGGTCAGTTTTCTCACCAAAAAGCACAGTTTCCTAGCTGAATTGTGTCTAGTCATTCTCAATGTTCCACAACTCTCCTTGCCCTTCTGCAATCACTTAAAATGCTTTGGTATTGTACCTTTTGCAGTCAAACAAGTGGCAGAAATGCTAGATATTTATCTTATCAGGATGTATGACAGAGTGAAGACAGGGCTAGTAAGTTGTACAGGTATTGTGTCCTGGGTAATAATGCTTTAAAAGCAGAGATGAGAAGTGTTTATAAATATGAGTAAAAAAACAACATATAGTTGACTTCTTACATACCCAAGCATGAACAAGCAGAAGTTACTCCCCATAACATAGGTATGAAGCTCAAATTGCCTATGTGATTCCCAAGATTTTGAAAGTAAAATAAACTTCTAAAGGTAAATCAAGCTGTCGTGGTTTAGCCCCAGCCAGCAACTAAGCACCATGCAGCCACTCGCTCACTCCTCCCTCCCCCAGTGGGATGGGGGAGAGAATTGGTAAAAAACTCATGGGTTGAGATAAAAACAGTTTAATAGGACAGCAAGAGAGAAGGAAACAACGACAATGATAATAACAATAATAATACCGACAAAGGAATGTACGAGAACAAGTGATGCCCAATACAGCAATTGCTCACCACCTGGAGATCGACAGCCCATCCCCGAGCAGCGATTTCCACCCCCCAGCCAACTCCAGTTTATGTACTGGGCATGACGTTATATGGTAGGGAATATCTCTTTGGCCAGCCTGGGTCAGCTGTCCTGGCTGTGTCCCCTCCCAGCTTCCCATGCACCCCCAGCCCTCCCGCTGGCAGGCCAGCATGAGAAGCTGGACTGTCCTTGACTGCTTAGCAACAACCCAAAACATTCAGCACATTATCAACATCTTCTCATCCCAGATCCAAAACATGACCTCACACTAGCTTCTGTGAAGAAAACCAACTCTATCCTGGCTGAAACCAGGACAGAAGCTTACCAATAAACATTGTTCTTTAGAAACCACAACTGAAGTAGTTAATATTTGCTGAATATGGTCTGTGTTCTGTGATCCTCCACATTGGTTTATACTTACTGTATTACTATTTATCATGTTTCATTTCAAACACTGCAATCTCTTTCCAAAATACTGCTCTCAAAAAATCACGAGTTCACCCATGTGAGTTTCACAAAAAGGATATGGTCAAAAGTCAGAAGTAGTCTCACTGAATTCACACTCAGTGAAACACACGGGATCGCTAAAGGTCTTACAGATTTTGCTCCTACCTCAGTGTCTTCTGCTTCTTCCTAATCCTTGTTCAGCTTTATCCAAGATACGTTTGTAGCTTATAAAATTCAATGACTCCATTTATGACCTCCTTTCAGTTGTGTCTTACTTTTCAGCAGTCCTTGACTTGATTTGATTTAAGATATTCAACTTCACACCCAAAAGACTCAATTAATTTATTATTTTACTGCTGATAACAATGATTCTGTACTCAAAAATTATACATGTAAAATAATAAAATATGTCTTAGTTTCTTAAGATAGCACTTTCTATACTTTTAAATAGATGTGGAATGGCCCATCTGGCAGGCAATAGAATTCTTTCCTGGAGGAGGCACTATATAACACTTTTTTTATTACCTACTGATGACCAAATGCACGCTGCTTTAAACAGTATTCATTTCCAGTAAAAAATCATTTGTGTGTAGCATAATTATATATGGATCTTTTATGCTACGTTCTTAGACAAGGACAAGATGATACAAAAACCTTAGCAGTTTCAGAGATATGAACTTCCATTGTAAATATTTGTGTAGGTATAAAGCAGTTGCGTCCCATCCCAAACAGGCACATTCCCATCTGTTACTTCTTACTGAGTTTGTTGGATCTACTAAAATCATACAAATATTTTAACTTTGAGACATTTAGCCTGCCAAAAATTGCTCGTTTCAGCCATGATTGTTGAGCATGTACCATTTAAGCAAAAGGAAAAAAAAATACAGAACAATCCAGCAATTTAATGTAGAACACATATATTTTAGAAATTAATTCAAAGCTACAATTTCTTTCTCTCCTCCAGTTTTTAAGTCAGCCTGTATTCGTTGCCCTTGAGAAAAGCAAAAATATAAGCACATGCACCTCCAACAATATTCCATGGCTTTGATGCTAACAATCAGCCTTGATAGAACTGTATAATCTTAAAATAAAACCAAAACTTCACTGTTAGTTTCACCCTGCTTTAGATACACTTGGGAGAATGATACAGGTGTATCTATGCCTACGTATCTCCCTGTATTTTTCATAGCTCTTAAAACCAAACATTGTCAGGCCTGGGAAGGCTCTGTCTTTAAATGAATATGCTCCAAATCTTTCTGCTTTAGAATATTTTGAGACTTTCTTCACACAAAGAAACATTAGCTGTGTTGTCACACATCAGACAAGATGCACATGGAACAAATCAAACCACTAATATTCAGTTATGCAGGGTTTTTTTATATTGTGTTTTGTTGGGCATTTTCTGTGTGCATTGCAACTCTCTAGGGAGGAGGAACCGATTGCAAAGGTACTGATAGTCAAGTTCTTTGTTTTGGGTTTTGTTGTTTTTTTTTATTTTTTAACCCAGAAGATTGTTTTTCATTAGTCTATAAGCATTCATACTGTTGAGATAATTTTGACATAATTTTCTAAAGGCTTGGACTTCTCAAACTATTATTAACTTTAGTATATCTTTCTGGAGTGGGAGGAAACTTTCTGGTAACAGTTTCAAATGAGTAAAACTCATAGTCGTGCTATTTTGGTAAGCAAATGAAGTCCAGATGAAATCAGAATGTTCTCTTGTAAATCGGATGCATAAACTCTTGCAAATTCAGGGTATGTGAGCACCAGTAACTTTTAACAAGCCCAAGAGCAGCAGGAGATTCCCTAGTATCGTTCCACAAGTTGGAATAATCACACAGTGATTAGAAACTGAATTTTCTAAATAGAAGCTGTTTTGGTCACTAGACCTCGAGTTTAAAGTACAGTCACAATAAGCCCATCAGAAGTAGCTGAAAGTACTCTGCATGACCTAGAAATGCATGTAAGATGAATTGTCTAACATAGCAGTGAAGAACCACCGTTACATATTAGCCTCAAAAACACATTATAAGGGCAGATGTTCTGCTTATATTTTGATCAAAGACTTACACTGCATAAAATCATTATCCCTACTTGTCCTTCAATTGGCATTAACTTACAACAGTCCTTCTCTCCCGCTCTCTGTGAAAATGAAACAAAAGACACCTCCCCACCTCATAAGCCTGTGTGGAGAACTACATCAATTAAATAATAGTGAATTCTGCATTCCAATCATAATTATATATGGCTAATCTTTCTGCTGCATACTATTGGCTACAATGATGAACAAACCTAAATATACAGGTGATCTGTTTTTCGGTGAACAAAACATCACGAGCACATGTCCTATTTCCCTCCTTGTTCCTTTACCTTCTTCCTTTCCAATCTCTTCCCAACACAGGAAACCTTCCCTCCCCGGTAGTCAGCAGTCCATCTTGACTACTTTCATAAGAAAAGTATATGGATGTAAAACCAGAAAGGAAGAAAAAAAAAAAAAAGCTGTAATGTCCAAAAGGCATATGTAATTGATGTGGGAAACAGCAATAGCAAAACAGTAGTATTTTTATATGAACAATAAGTAAAGCACCCTCTCCAGCACTGACTTGGTGTTCCCATCTTCCTAACAAACATCTTGTTGGCACTTTGCATCCCCCTCTTGTATATTGTACTTATAGTTCAGTGTCCATCCTTCAATATGCTTTGAAAACTAATCCTGCAAACCCATTTCTGAGTAAAGATTACCATTGTTTAAATGAGGTGTTTCTGCATCCCACTGTTACTGGTCACCATTCGTCCTTCACATCCTTGCTCTGAAACAGATAAAGTGAACAAGAATCTCCCTTTTCCTCCATGAACTTTATTCCCTCTATCAATATTAATTATGAACATGAATACATATGCATGTTGTATGACAGTATGCATATGTGTATGTATCTACACATATGTATACATACACACGCATGACAGCGGGTACAGTCATTACACAGATGCGCAGTTTCTCCTCACACCCATTACGTTGGGGCAACACATTGCAATGGTTCATTTTTGTAGCATCTCAATGAAGAACTTGAAGCCAAGCCATGGGGATGGATCCAGGGTATCTCCCTAATTCAGCTATAGGAGGTTCTGTTGGTTGGTGGAGACTCTCTTACACACATTAAGAGTGTCTTATGCTCAGATGCATTTGGACTTACCTTTTCCCCATTTCCTCCGTACTGTCTATTTGCACATCTCAGTAATGCAACTGGTTAGGTTATGATGGTTTGTTTTTTTCTGCTCAGATCATGGTGTTTAATCATAAAAAGAGATAATTTTACCATGTCTCCTCCAACTTGATTTAAAAGAATTTTAATTAAAAAGAACAAAATGCCGCAGAGACAGCGAGAGCGAGGATATGAAAAACACCCACTCAGGAAAGCCCTTTGCCCGTGTTGTGTTTCCTCCAATTCACCGGTAGATGGAAGCAGAGAAGCTCTTCCCCCATGGTATGCAGCTAACCGAGATGTTTGGTTTTCCTTTTAAGCAAATCCTCATCGAACGATCAAATGAGTGAAAAATATTAAGACACTATATTTTCATTTGATTCTTATCTGATACAAAGTTATATGCATTACACAGAAGAAAACGTACTTTTCTATTTGAATAGGAATATTTTCTTCTGGAGTGTATTCAGTATTTTTAAAATTATCATTATTTCTTTCTATCCTATTGAATAGTTTTCAAAAATTCAATACTCTTCACTCCATGTACTTACAGTACTAAAAATAAATGCTTATAATTAATCATAGTTACAAGTAAATCCCAAACCAGATATGAGGTATTGCTGCATGACATTAATAGGATGGAGTTTCATTTCATGTGCTGGTGTAGTGACCCCATCAGTTATGTGGAGTAAAACCAAATTCTCCTTTGTAGGGAATTCAGTCAGCACACAAACATGTATTTAATTTTCATGTCCGAACTGCAAAAAATAATATACAAAATCAGAACAACCTTGCAGCACATCTGCAACATTAATAAAATCAACCTCTTGCAGATTAAAGGCTTGACTGGCAGTCTACTGAAATCCAAAGAAAACTTCTAGTGAATCTAAAATTATCAAGTTCTTGTCAAGAACTAAATTCCACAGACAAGTTTCATCATGCTCTATTCCTTTGAATATTCAGAACATTATCTATATTTATTGCAATTATGGTATTAAAGAATTTTTACATACAGATGAACAGGTTGAATATTCTGGTATAATGGAAAACACTGGTGGAAGAGTATTGGTCTCTTCCTTTCAGAAGAACATTATCCATTCAGTTTTCTGAAAGACACCATCTAAGGCAAAGTTGTTCTCAAAATGTGAACTATATTATAGGTTAAGAGCATCCTTTTGTTTTATTTTTCTACTATATTTGGAAATATATGCTTGTAATGCCCTTTTTGAAAGCAGAAGAGCTAGAGACTTTGCTTTGTTTAATGGGAGCTCAAATTTTGCAGAACTCTGCAAAATATGGAGAAAGAACCTCAGGGATCTCACGTTGACTTAATGTGCAGTGAATCAGTGCTGTAACTCATATTAACTCTAACACATTGTGCATCACTGAGAGAATAGAGTCCTAAATTCTGGGGAAATGTGAATCTTTTGTGCTGGCCTTTCTCATATGCCAGGACACAGCATTATCCATTGTGCCAGGTCATAACTGCCTAATTCTCTAAGGCTTTATGCATTCATGTAGTATCCCAGCACCTTCTGCACAAAAACAATTACATTAATAATTGCATGCATTTTCAGTGGGTTAAAAATACTGCTTACTTTTAAAAAGACACTGTCTAGCAGTATGAATCTATGGAGGGGGGAAACAAATGGATAATATAATATGAAAATATATAGTTTGCAGTGATTTACATGTGTTTTGGAAATTTTATTTTGATAATATGAAGCTAGTATAAATCTTTTATTTCAATTATATTAAACAAAATTCAGTACCTCCTTCTTTTTCTAAAACTGAGAGATTCCCTAAGTCATAACAAGAGCAGAAGAACTGTAGGTTATTTTTATGTCTTCATGCTTGTGTCCCTGCCATCAACTGACAAGAGGTTTCAAGTACTTGTTCTAAGTTTTCTGTCTTATTACTATTTAAGAAGTCAGGGATGATACCTGAATCCAGACAACAGTACAGCCTCCAACATAGTGTGTTTTCCATCCAAAAACTTCTGTTGGTACAACAGAAGGAAAACATAAATTTTCCTTAATCATCCTGAGATAGTAGTTTGCACCTCCCGCAACACAGATGATTTCTGAAGTGAGTGCAAACTGAAGCTGCCTGCAGATTCTTAAGTACCTGGGCATATAATCATAGACATTATTCACATATTTCCACTGAAACTGCATTAAACAAAACAAATAAAGCCATGTAGTAATTTCAAGAAGAGAAGGTGAAATATAGAAACAAACTGTAAGAGATTTTGTGATCGGCAATTTTTCCAACATTATTTTCAGAAATATAGTTCTTGAATCACAATGAATAGCCCTGATGCTTGTTGGAAATAAATGGTTACCCTTCATGATTTTATTCATCACTCCCTGAATATAAATTAATACTAAGAACTTTGATTTATGGATAAACATATTCTTCTGTACTTTTCTAGTTAAAAAGAATATTATTTAACACAATAACATCTTTTTGATGACAGGGCAGGGCAGGGCAGGTTCTCATGTTGGGCTATGAATTTTAGCTTCTACTCATTTGCATACACAGTTATCAACAACTTTAACGAGAACTGAGTATTTAGATTCCTGTTGCAAGTTTTAAAATCTTAAACTGAAGTTCCCCTTTAATATTACCCGTTTGATACTCTGTCAAATGAGCTTAAATATCAGAATGTCAAGATATCAAGCACAGATATAAAGGAAACACATATGGCGTGAAGTAGGAGCTGGGCATATGGAAACCCTAATTAACCCACGAAAGTGAAAAAGCAACAGCTGGACAAGCAGAAATAGGATCAGTACTGTTCCTTGGCAAACTGGGTTTCAAATCTGGTTGGATAAAGGAAGGACTGGACCTGGGCTTCCTATTTCCATTAAGACACTCCTCAAAACTGCATCAGTAAATAAAAGTTGGTTGCATTACCTTTATTTCTATGAAACAAGTGTGAAATTTTATTTTATGATTTCCATTAAAACTGTTTTGCAGTTTCAATCTGGTGATGACTAAAACATCCAATTTTGGTGCTGGGAAACAACAAGAAAGGGTCACAGAATCACAGAATCATTAAAGTTGGAAAAGACCTTCAAGATGATCAAGTCTAACCATTAACCCAACACCACCAAGCCAAATAAACCATGTCCCCAAAGTGCCATGTCCATACATTTTTTGGACACTTCCAGTGATGGTGACTCCACCACCTCCCTGGGCAGCCTGTTCCAATGCTTGACCACTCAAGGTCAAGCTGTGGTCACACTGAACCACAGTAAAGCGACAAGTGTACTTATTGCAAAAGAAAATGAAAGGTAACTCCAATGTATCATTTCCTGTAACTATTCAAAATTTCAGAAATTATGTCTAATTAAGTCATCTCACATTTTCACAAGTCCTTTTTAAACATTTTTAATTTTGTAACAAACACATTATTTTGGTAGTAAACTAAAAATATTTGGGACATTTTTTCAGAACTTTTTGCCCTACAAAAGCTGTAGTACATTTGTCATCAACCTGCTGAAATACTTAAATGTCAAGATCAAGTACTTTGTTGATAACTTTACTATACCTGCTCATATAATTTGGTTTTTTTGCCACTTGCTTCTCAGATGTTTACAAATTTATTTCTTATATCTATGTTATTGGGATACTATAACTATTGTACACGTACACATGAATAAACCTTTTTCATATATTTAAACTCTAGAGGCTTCAGGTAGTCAATTATCCTTTTACTATTCTTGAATTTTAATACAACTGATTATTGATATCAAAGGAATCAAAGGAAATATGTGCCACAAAGAGTTTTAGTTACATAATCTAGTAAAAACTCTCAACATCTACTTTCTCCAGTATTCCTTAAGACATGTTACTAAACTGATGTGTACCTAAACATAATCCCCACCCTTCTGATTTCCAGTTGGTTCATTTGATTATTAATGCCAAATACCTATAAAATAATCAAATGAGATAATAGCAATTATTTTCAGTAGGTATTTATTCATGGTTGAATATATTATTATTCTTAGAAAAACGTTGTCCTCCAAAACTACCTTAAGGAAAAGTAAGCAGTCCTTTATTTATTTAATTCTCAAAGTGCTTTTTTCTTCCTTTGAAGGCTTTGGATTCTTGAACCCCATTCCTACTTTTGAAAATATCCTCCTTCAGTATAAGGATGCATATGATTTTTCATTTCACTTTACTACAACGCTGACACTTAGTAATGTTTCTATTTGTGTAAAAAACTTTCTCCAGTGGCCATCTGCATTTGCTGCCTTTGTTCTTTCAAGTTCTTTCTTGTTTTAATTTGTTTTGTTATCAAGGAGGTGTTTCTTGTCAAGATAGGGAAAAAAAGTGGAAACAACTGCCAGAATTATTTCAGCATAATAATAACTTAAAAATAACAGTATACAATGATCCATATTATTTATTCAGTGTAACTAAGAAAATAACTTCCAAGTAGCCAAATAGGCAATTTTTTGCTCTTACGTTTTTAAAGTTATTAAAAATAAATTAAAATAAAAACCACAGATACTGAAAAATAGAGTATTTTCTCTCTGATCATTCTTCTTGCAGAGGGATACCACTAGGAAAATTATCTCATAAACAAGTATGTAGAAAATAATATATTTACAGAATGCATCATATCCATTACATTTTTTTTGACTCTCTTGCTTTTTTCTTGCAATGTGAGGAGCTTGATGAGGATCTTCTTCCCACTGATTCCTGACATAGAAATATAATGTAGGCTCCAGAATGTAACTCAAGTAAAATTGATGTACTGTGGAAGGCCTGAGGCCTGACCAAATTAACAGCACAGCTGGATCTTTTACAAGTTCTAAGAAAACTGGATGACACACTGCATATGCAACCATATCTTGATTCCCCCCTGGCAGGGCACAAGTAAACTCTGCAGCTCTTCACTGGATGCCTTCCAAGTTCAGAGTTGTACTGGGGACAGCCTAGTGGCACTGGCAGAGGGAAGCATTTCTGGGTAGAAAAGCAATATAAGGTAAGGCTAAGATGTTTTCAAAATATTCAAATAATTGATAAAAGACAGTATCACTGGGAAATTACATCACTCCACTCTTAGCTCTCTCTGCTGAGAGTACACCAATGTTTTCTGCTTCCTGTTAGTTTTTTTTTTTTAGAGCCCAGTTAATTATTAATTTGAATATTCAGAATAAATCACTGTTGCACCATTTGCAGAAAGGGATGGTGGAACAGTTTGAGCCTTTAGCAGACTGTAAATCAGATGATCAGTTTAGTCTCCTAGGCTAAATAAAAATTGCATTATGTAGTGATAAGAAATTCTTTTATATGGAATGGAGGTCCAAGAACTCTATACAGACTAGGCATTCTACAAGTGTTTCTTCTTTGGACAAAACTATTTTTCTCTAAGTATTTGCTCTCTGAACTTCTTATACTTATCTGAAGTATTTACACATATTGAAAATATCAAATTATTTCATAGAGGGATATTAGTCCCTTTTATTTAAAGTTTTGGATTTTTTTTCTGTTTTATATTTTATTAGAAATTTAAGACCAAGTCTTCACTTAAATAACATAGTAGCAGTAAATAGCATAAAGCATACTTTTCTATACATGAAGGTTTTCCTAAAGTATGTCAATGTGAATCTGATTTCTAGGTATTGGAGGAATAGCTGGGACAAAATAACACAATTTTAAAATAATAACTGATTGAAGGTAATATTCCCAATAACATACTCACCATTATTTAGTATAAACTCAAAACACTATTCTCCATGTTCAGAAACAATATGTATTTCCATATTAAGCACTCAAATACTTTCAACACCTTTCAATGTAAGTTAGAACAGGGAGAAATAAATGAGGGGTTTTTTCCTGGTTTATGTTTTTGGTTTTGGTTTCTTTTCAGAAAACAAAAGAAATATTTTATACTGCTGCTCCTTTTGATGCTTTTATTGAATTTTTGATGATACTTACAGCCTTGCAATTTTCCTTGACAGTAAGGAAGAAGCCAATGGGGTGGAAACTGGCTATATTATAAACATGATGCTCTTGGAATAAAGCTTATTTAACAGAAAACAGATAATCCTTTCTCCATCAACATCAGTCTAATATCAATGGGCACTGCAATGTTTCTGATGCAAGTATTGAATCCACCTAAAATCCAGAGAAGACAATAAATTTTTCTTTGTGCTCCCCTAAAAGGGAGAACCTAAAGATAATCATCAGTATCTGCAACTTATAGCACAATATACAATTAAAACAGAACAGTAAATAATACTAAAAAGAGAGCAATGCAAGCAAAGCCTTCAGCTTTTCAGAGTGTCTGAAAGTTTCTAAGTACCTCTGGAAACTCCATAGACCCTTTTATGTACCCTCAGTCTCCCATTGGTTTTCTCTCAAAGCCTCTTGTTTAATATTCCTCTCTACCTTCTTCCCTTACAGCCATAGATTCAATCTTTGCCTGCATCTTTGAATGCCTAAACCAAATCTGACATTGTGAAATAAAAACTGAGGACTAATTAAACTATGTCCAGATGATCTAACTTTATTACAGAGGTTATTATTGAGACTAAAAGCTTGATCAGAATCAGCCTTGGGGTGAAATATCCATTATATTATATGGAATATAGTGTCTAGCATCACTTAATAGCTATCTGCGAAGATTTTTTAATGATGCCTTTATTCTTCTCTGACACAGTGATGTTATCACCTAACCTCAAGATACATTTATCTATGTAGAATAATGTACAGGATTTTCTGTTGCAATAACATCTGTTAAGGGCTAAGTTTATTATAACTTACATTGTCAGCTTAAATTAAGGTTCCAGAAGAAAAAAAAAAATCAAAGCTTTAGCTAGGTTTCATGTGTTAAAAAGTATTGTTTTCCTTTAAGTTACATCAGGCATTAGTAAAACTAACCAGTTATGTTCCAGTGAAAACTGCAAATCAAAAAAGTATTTTCAGATATGTGAGACAATCAGAAGATAAATACTTGGATAACTATTAAATTGGCATTTGCTTTCATCTACTGTACACACGCACATATGTGCAGAAACATAAGTATAGAAGCAGAACTTCCATGTTCTTACTTGCATAAACATGTGTATTAGAATCTGCAAATGATAACTAAGAGAAAGAAAGGGCGCCTCAGTATGCCAAAAGACATCTCAATCCTGCAAGTTGTTAGGGAGGGTAATGAATGTTATCATTCACTAGCAATAAAATGTAAGTAAGATTTTTTAAATGTGGATTGGTAGTATATAATTGCATCATAAACTGTGTATTGGCGATTTTGATATATACCAACAGACTTAAGATGAGATGAAATGAAATTACACATAAGTTTCTCTAAAGTCCACCAAATTTCCAACATAAGTTAGAAGATATGTCTATCACCTGTATTTGTTTCTTTTAATGCTCATTTAATATCATTTGAAACACTTTACAGTACGTAAGACAGTGCCCATGAGGCTACCAGAGACTATACAGGACTTTTAGGGGAGCCATGTCCCTTTGGCTCAGCAACTGGAGGACTGGTAACATGCCCTCATTGCTAACATCCATCTCAAGAGACATTAGTGACCCATCTAGTGACTGAATCAAGTCTACAGTGTCCGAATTTCTTTTATAATTAAAGGAGAAAAGTGCCTTTGAAGGTCTAAAGAGGAAATTTCTTCTCTTAATTTAGTTGCCAAATCTTAGCTACAAATTTTCTTTTTGCAAGTATTCAAAGACAGGTATTTATATCCACTGACTGCACGAGAGCTCAGAGTCTGTAGACATAAATTAAATGTCTAGGTAATGCAGAGTGGATCTTAACCTGTGCATTTCCAAAGACCATAAGCTTTATCACTTTTTATTTTCAATTGTGCCATTATCATCTCCAATTGCAAAATAATTGGATGCACTTTTTTCTCCCTGAGTAACTGTTTTCTTCAAATAAAGATATATTTTATTAAATTTTACTTTTGCTTTGAGCAGGAATTTTCTACAGTGTCTTTGATATTCAATCTGTGGTACAATCAGTAAAGAAAATGTCAACAATAAAGTAACAACAAATTTTCCCCAAAAACTGCTAAGTCTTCCAAGTTGAAAAAGCTAGGTAGTTTCTTCTGACAGATTTCAGAGCAGAATGTGAAAATGCCTTAGCATTTTGGGAGTAGCCCCTGGAAAGGGTCTCAGAAACATCTGCTTGAATAATAAATTAAGCTGTTCCAGAAAAGTATCATTTTGGTATTGTAGTAGATTATTAATCTTTATTTTTGCTTTCCCACATATCTGTTTCATAACTGAATTACTGAGGACACTGAATTGCCTTATTATATATGACACATTGATGCACTTTTTCTTCATTTACTGCTTTCTATTCTTTTGCAAAGTGCATTTTTAAATCTGAGTGCAATTTGTCCATCCTTACTAAGCTCAAACAATTGCATAAAATATTTATTTGATTTCAGTACAGTTACCTGTGGATTAAAGATCTCCTCTGTGGATAAAAGAATGAGAGAATAACTTGACGTTCTTTGTTAAGAACTACAATATGATTATCAACACTGTATGCCTGCTTATTCGAAGACCTGTGGGAAATAACTGCTGGTTTTTGAAGGAGGCAGCATGCTACATAAAGGGTATTGTATCATGAGCTTCAAGCTAGACAGTTACATATTAAGCACTATAATTTGATTAAATAATGGGAATCTGCAACTTAAGAAAAGCAGGTATTCAAGGTAGTTTACTTTGATTTAAGAATACTTTCAGGGTGTGTCTGTCCTTTAGTCAGCAACATGATGTATCCTATTCTGGCTCAAAATGAACCAGATCAAGTTCCAAAGTGCAATGAACACAAATATCCATATGGGTTGATTAACCCTTCCAAATGGTAATTTGTTTCTGTATTTTAAATTTCTTTTTTATCTAATTTGTGCTAAGAAACAGACTAGTTTAGCTGATGTGAATTCATTTCATGTAAACGAGCTAGTTTTTGACACGTGAAATAAAATGAATAAAGATGCCCATAAAAAATTGACATCATGTTGTAATCCAGTGTTGCTGTATCCACATATGGCCAAATTTTCAAAGCGACTTAGGAGTCTAAATATGCAGCAAATCAGTCAAGTCCAATTCAAACACTTAATTCTCAGTAGTATCTAGGAGGAACTAAGCATATTGACATGAGTTAAGAGTTTCAAAGCCCTTGTAGTTCTGGGCCCAGGTAATTGCAAGGGTGAGGTTGCTATTCATCTATACACTTTTAAAATCTCACTAGAGGCCTATCTGCAGCTGAATAAAGACCTTTGAAAACTATGCTTTTAGGAGGCCAAGTTAATGCCAGTATCTCTTGCAATAAGAATGATGTTCTGAATAAAGGTGAGATGCGATTCACCTAATTTAGTCCTCAAAGTTAGATGTCTAATCCAAGCATGTCATTCATGCCAACTTCTTCAAAGGGAAGAAACAGAAAAAAGATGACTCCTGAGGGTGATTCATCCTATCTTAATACCAATATTTAAGGAAAGTGGGACAAATTGTCCTCAAGAGTAGTCTATCTCCCTCCTTTCTAACACATGAAGGAATTTAGTCAAGCGCCTTAGACTACATGCTTAACTTTTGGAAAGTGAAAGATTAGGTGAATCCTGCCCTTTATTCTCTAGGACATACCTTCAGAAGTGTTTACTCCTTTTCTTGGTGTTCCTTTCAAAAACAGATGTCACTGGTACATCCAACATTATGTAAACACTAATTCTCTAAGGTATTGTAATTTGTTACTGGTATCTTAAAAATATTTTACCTTATATTTATCTGATTGCATAATAAGCCATGCAGGATAACTTTGCCCCTTCTTTACCTACCTCCTCTTGCTGTCTATTGACTGGCATCATATTTTTCCAGAATTATATAAGAGTAAGGGAAAGAAACTGTGGTTTTTTTCTCAGTTATAATAAAGGAATTGATATTTATAAATCCCTGTAGCCAGAGGAATGAACAATATAGAAAAACGTGACAATGTGTTTACAGTCAAAACTCCTTGCTTAAGACATAAGTCCTAAAACCTTGGCAGTAAAACTGTATCAGAGAAAATGTCAGTCTTTCAGGTACAAAATTAGAGATAATGGTTTGCACATGCAGGCCAAAGGCAAGTAGGTATCCCAACAGAGGAACGAGAGGATTCTATGAAGTATAAAATATTCCTCAGTGGTAATACATACTGTAAATCCCAGGATCCACCCCTTACCATGGGGTTTATTCTGTATTCAAGTGAAGTTTAACAGCTGTAAATATTGAAATCCCTGCTTTTTTAGTATCTAAGCCAACTATAGATATGAATCTTTATTTTTATTTAAGATTTTTATTCAAGAAGTGGTAGTTCTTATGCTGGCAATGGCAGAATTTCTGGTCTGTAGACTGGACTGAAAATTTTTTTGGATGTACACACAGTAAAGGTACAAAAAAAATTCAATAGATGATATTTACTAACCTCATTTTTTTATGAGTGATACCAAACCCTGAAAATACTATACTCAAATGGCCAGAAAGAAAGTTAAATCTTTTAATTTTGTTTTGTTGCCAACTTTGACAATGTAATCGCAAATATTTTCTTGCATTCAACTATTTCAGATTTTCACAGGTAATTTTGCTGCCTAAAACCAAAACATCACCTCTATTCTTAAATAACTTTAAGTTTGTTGTTTTTTATGGAGTGAGGGGAAAAGTGATCTGAATCCGAACTGGTGATGGCTAAAGGAAGAACAGCAGACTGTAAACCTGACATCTGAACAAGTAACAGTGCGAGTAATGCATATCTGTAGTTGACAGATGACTGGGTTACATGCAATTCTTAACCATCAGTTGCATCTTTTCTACAGTACGGAAGACAGTGCCAAGCCATCACAACCAGAGTCCTTGCTGAGAACATGTTCTCTCACATATCAGTGTTTTTCCATACTGTAACTCTACGATATTAACATAAATGACAACGTAAACATCGTGCAGGATAGGTGCATCTACAAAAAGAAGTTTAAGCATGTTTAACACAGACTAATGAATCCCACAATTCCAAAGAGTTAAGACTCTTGTTGTCAGTTGAGACATGCAAGTACATGTTATTGTTATTGACTAAGTAGAAGTGCCTCATAACCAACAAAAGGAAAACCTAGATCATTGACTTCTGTCTGTAAAGTTTGGTTAACAATATTTCCTGTCTCCTTTTGAACATATGGAATCCTGCAGAGAACAGATTTTTGATTAATCATCCCTATATTAAAGTTATAGTATTATTTCATTTCAGCAGGGAAAAAGTTCCAACAAGGTCCAGAATATTATTAAAGGCATTCCAGAAGTTAAAGGCAAATTCCCTGGCAGAGCACTGTATGTTGAGACTAGTTCTAGTCCTCACTTCTGGCTATTTCAGATGAAAATTTTCAGTATTACATCATTAAAATAAAACAATTCAAGATTTTTCCTAATTTAATGAACTAAAACATCAAAATTATGCATCTGTTTTCTTTGTAATCTGAAAGTCAAAAGTAACTCTTAACCAAAAGATGTAGTTTTTCAATTGCTTTGTAAACACCACAAATATTTCTGCTCAGCTTGCACTAAGTGGAGAAGGGTTATTACGGAAGACAAGCGTGAAAGAATTGGCTCAAAGTGCCTTCTTCCTTTTCTGAAATAGCTGCTACCTGATAAATGTGCAGTGATATTATATATATAAGTTAATTCTAATGATGGACATAAGCCCCTGGCAGTTAGAAAAAACATTGTAAATGTGAATGTGCAGTTCCAGAGTGCAGTTCCTAGACTCACTGCTTTGTGAGGCCATTGAACCCTAGAATGAAGGTCCCAAGTGGAGGTGAAGATAAATGAAATTATTAGAATGCTACCAGGGCTGAAGAGGTCTCTCTGATAACCTTGGGGATGGTGGATAAATATAGGGTGGAAGTAACCAAGGAGGGTGGTTGAACTCAACAGAACTACTTTTGACAATATAGACCACTGAAGTGGTTAGAATGAATGAAAACAGGGACTGAGGACAAGCGAATTTGTCACTATCATATAAAAGAAGAGATAAATTGTTAGAGAATAAGAAATGTCTCTGACTGCTCCTTGCCCTCACTGATCTCTTCCGTCATTCTGGCCCATTACCACTGTTCTTTTGCACTAGAGGACAGAAGAAGGTCTAACTGGAATAGCCTCTGGAATGCAGCATCTGCAGATTCTGCAAAAGACAAATCACGCTGCTGAGTAAAAAAACCCTACTCTTCTCATACGTAATTTCCTTCCTGTTTTGTAGGTAGGTATTACCTACATACATATATATTTTCTGTCACTGAAACACACAAGCTAATAACCTGCTCGTGTGTGCTTTATCTTCAGAAAGTTTTTTAATTAACCATCTCCTACTTGATTGTTATGAAAATGCTAATTTCTTGGGGGAATTGGGTGGGGAGGCCAAAACCAGAGAACCACACCACTCCACGGCACGTGTGGTTTCCACGGATTGAGAATTTATTTATTAAGCAGGATGTCTTGGGTAGATAGCAAATTCTAGTCTAGTGTTTCTGTCCTACACATCATACTCACACCAGCCATAGTCCCTGCCTCTGTGGTCCAGGTTAGACTAGCAGCACATACCTGGGGACACAGGACACTCATGCTGACTGCTGGATGTGTCCTAGTCCTGGCTGGTGGCCTGGCCCCTGTGCAGAGTTCTACCTTGGGCTCAGCCTTTGACATGATATCCGAGGTCCACACATGGTGTGCTGCCCTCACTTCCTACTGGGTAATTGTCTTCTCTATTTATTGTACTATAAACTGGATCATCAGAACAAGCTGCTAATGGCCTTGTTAATCCTGTAGCCTGAGGACAATCTCTTTGATTTTCTCTATATCTAAGGCTGATTAACAGTCTAATAGAAAACCCTGTTATCTCCAAGGTTTCTGTCATCCACTGGCCCCCAACACCAAATATGTTACAAAAGCATGAAATCAGCAATAGGGACATAAAAAAGTTATTTGTTCTGAGCTGCAGTATAAGGATTGTTCAGTGTAAGAATGTTTTCATGTAAGAAAATTTTCAAAGAGCTACCAAGTCTTTCTGAATACAGAGTGGAGAAGGGAACTGTTCAGTCTTTCTCATTTCATCCATCTAGACTCCTCTGCATAATCCAGCGCATTTATTTGCACAATCACTTGCTCCAGTGTACAATATTCTCATTCTGGTTTAGCCTACCTCAAAAATCAAGTAATGCAAATTAAGAAATAGTATAGAAAAAAACTTAATTTTTTATTCTGAATCAATTCCTCCATCTCATTTCTTTAATGGACATACCAATGTTCGTACTAGCACAAAAGAGCACATGGTCAGAAGCAGGTGTTTGTGGGGCCATTTATTTTAGCACTAGCACTAACTAAAAGTGATAACAAAAGCATGGAACAACATTCTGCAATCACAAGATTGATCGTAGTATTGCCATTAAAGTCCTCCATCCCTACTGTCTCCTTTGCACCCTTTGCTTGCTCATTCCAATTTTTTCCAAATCCACATTTTGGGCAGATGTGCATTGTTGTTCTGTGTCTCATGTATGTCTTTGTAGCTCAACAGAATGCATTGGAAGCAGAGAAGGTAAAGTTGTCAGGGCAGACTAATGTAACTGAGCAACTTCTGTGACCAGCTGTATTGGATGGACATAAATACAGAAAGGAGGAGGAGATATTTAGGAAGCTTTCAAATGCCCCCTGATGCTTATAGGACAGGACAAGCAGTACAATTTCAAGGCAGGGAAGATGCAATGTTCCTCTTTCTCTTCTTTACTGTTCTTCTGCCCATATTTCAATTCCCATGATAAATTGTGGCATCTTTTTAGCTGGGAAAGAGTTGCATTGCCTGGCTTCTTCTGTACCCTCTAGAAATTGCTCTTTTTCTCCCACTACAGTCAGCTTTCCCAGTCAGAACAATTAGTATAATTATCTCAGTTCACACCTCAGTTCACAATGTAGACTCTCCAGTTTAATGGGCTGAGACACAGATGAACTCAGACAGTTCCAATTATTGTTCTCATAGTCTCTTTTCTAAATTCACTGTTCCATGAAAAAATATTAGAATAAAATTTCTAACTCATATTTACCCACTCATTTCTCATGTTAGAACAGATTTTTTTTTTTTTTTTTTTGGCCTTTTTTTGGTCTTTTTTCCCCCCCTGCCTACCATCTGATTATCTCACTCTGTTTCTGGCTTCTCTCCCTCAGCCAAACTCTCAGATGGTCATCATCTTAGAAATTGAAAAGCAATACCTCTGGGCTAAATTCTGCTCTGTTATGCAGATATGCCTGTGTTAGTTTAAAGTCACTTAATTGATTTTCTGGTTAAAGAGGCATTGGAAATGGCTAAGTAGGAGGACAAGTCTTTTTCAGCCTTTGGCTCCAGATGCTGTTATTACTGATAAACCATTTCATAAGCTGCTTTCCTTTTCAGGTATTTTCCTTGTAAACATGAATCTTGCCTTTAGAAAATCGTAATCAAATAAGTGCTCTTGCTGTCTAATATAAAACAGTGATAGCTGCACAGCACAGTTACTGTAATCTATTTCACAGTATGTCTTCTTTTAATCTTTTATTTGGTTCATAGAAACTGCCAGGTCAGAACACACAACCACTTTCTCTCAAGGAAGAGTCTGCTAAAAGTTTCCAAACATGACTTAAAAAAAATCTGTCAATTACACTATATACACACTGGGTTTTTTCTTCCCACCTTTCTTCAGTGGAGATGAACTGTGAGTTTAAGAAAGAAGATTCAGACCATGAGATCCACTGTGTCTCTGAATTTCCTGATACAGTGGCTGGTGGGAAAGATAAGTTTCATATGGAAAAAGAAATGCCTCTCCTCTTGTGTGCTTGCTCATTTGAAAGTGACAGGACTTACGCCTTTGCTGCTTCTTAAAATGGAAGATTTAGAAAAATGTTTTTGAAGACCCTGAAACTGTTTCAATTTATTGTGAATTCTGGAGTAAGAAAAGAGTTTGAAGCTATTTCCCCCTTAACCTCTCAGCTGTAAACAGCTGAAAGCAGAGCCCAGCTGAGTTTCATGTTGTGCAAGCCCATAAAAAGTGGGGACATTCTCATTGTACTGTCTCCTCCCTGAGCCCCAGTACCCTATAGTTCCCTAGGCATCTAGGAACTGGGTTTTTTTGAAGTGAAATATATATTCCTGACTATGACAACAGCTGGAGTAGTCACAGGTGGCTAGAAGTCTAATTTCCAAAAAGCTGCAGGGCACATTTCGACATGTTTGTATGCAAAAAATTCCCATAAGAAGCCATGGTAGTTTGTTAACATTTACTTGTTCATATATGTTCTCCATATTATTTGTAAACACACTTAAATTACGTGACAAATACACAGAGACGTAGAATTGTAGTTACATAGACAAAATAATAACAGTGATAAGAGAAAACCTAAGTATGTTTAAAGTTTCCATGTATAAAAGCAGTTAAATCCAATATTGTACTTGGCAATGTAATGCTTGCATTTTACATTGACCTTTAATAGACAGCAATACTGATGAGTCCTGTTTTCTGCATTTGCTGTGCTGACTAGAAAATATGTAGAAATGCAAAAGGCACTACTTAGATTGGGTTTAGATTTGACATTCCATTCCAAATAACTCAAGAATATAAAGTGTTATTATCAGGTAGCTCTAGCTGAATATGTAACAAAACAGAAGAGGAAAATTACTGAAGAAAAGTTATTTCACTTTATTTCAGTTTTAAAATGCCGATAGATATACGCTACATATATCATAGTTGTCTGGAATCCACTAAACTCTCAAATATTTCAGTTTTCTTAAATAACTATTATTTAAAAACCAAACCTGCAAAAAGTCATATTCTTTCCTGACTTTAAAAATGACAAATAACTCTGCCATCTTCAGTGAATGTAGGATAAAGTCCTTTTCCATCCAAAAGAATGCAACTGTTTTGCACTTTAAGCTAAACATGGACTAACGTTGCTTTTTTTAGAGGTGCAGTGGCTAATCGCAATGGTATCTGACTCAAAATCACTTGTGCTAAAATGCCATTATTTATTGAACTTCAGTCAATGGAACTGACATATTTTTTCTTTTTATTACAATGGCAATATAACCAATATAACTGATGTCAGTATAAATGCAAACTGAGAGCTTTGTTGATTTGCAATAACTGAGATCCTCAGGTCTTCAAGCTGAGAATATTACACATTCCTGCGGAGATCAGAATTGAGAAAATCTTTTTACCTGTCTCTCCTGGTCAAGCTGATCTGACCATTGAAATTAATTACTTTCCCCCACTTCCGGGAAGTAAGCACAAAGGACCGGGGAGTTGCTTTTGTGTTCTAGCTTCAATATGGTTGACCTTAGTTTCTCCTTCATTTGAACTTCAGGAGTTCAAAACACTCAGATAACTTTTAAATATTGGAAGAACAGCTTAGCATGCCTAACATTTTCATTATTCTTTTTCATGTCAAAATAAAGCCCTTACCTCTTCAGATGCTGTTGTATATACAGTAGCAACTTTATATAAAGAAGTCTTTGGATTTCAGCACTTCTGGGTGCAACCTGTGAGGCCCTGTGGACTTACGTACGTGCAGTTTGTTTAAGTGCTCCCTGTCTTGGTCCTCCTCTGCTCAGGATAAATCTTCCCTGCGCCAGACTTTCCTCCTGGTCTGAAGTGCCTGGGATTCCAGAAGGCTGTTTTTACTGATAAAGACTGAGGCAAAAAAGGCATTAAGCACCCCAGCATTTTTCATGTCCTTTGTCACCAGGTCCCTGGCTCTATTCAGCAGTGGGTCCTCATTTACTCTAGTTTCCCTTTTATTGTTTACATATTTGTAGCATTCTTCCTTGTTTTCCTTCACATCTGTGCTGGTTTTGGCTGGGATAGAGTTAATTTTCTTCATAGTAGCTAGTATGGGCCTATGTTTTGGATTTGTGTTGGAAACAGTTGATAATACAGAGATGTTTTTGTTATCACTGAGCAGTGCTTACACAGAGTCAAGGCCTTTTCTGCTTCTCACGCCACCCCACCAGTGAGTAGGCTGGGGGAGCACAAGAAGTTGGGAGGATACTCAGCTGGCACAGCTGATCCCAACTGACCAAAGGACAAATACTGTCCATTCCATATGACATCATGCTCAGCATATAAAGCTGGGGAAGAAGAAGGAAGGGGGGACATTTGGAGTGATGGTGTTTTGTCTCCCCAAGTAACCGTTATGCGTGATGGAGCCCTGCTTTCCTGGAGATACCTAAACAGCTTGCTGATGGGGAGTAGTGAATGAATTCCTTGTTTTGCTTTGCTTGCATGCATGGCTTTTGCTTTACTTATTAAACTATTTCTCAACCCACGAGTTTTTTCACTTTTACCTTTCTGATTCTCTCCCCTATCCTATTGGGGTGTGGTGACTGTGTGGTGCTTAGTTGCCAGCTGGGGTTAAACCATGACAACATCCCTTGACAGATTCAATTCCAGGTGGGCTCTGGCTTTTCTAACCCCATCCCTGCACAATCAGACTGCTCTATATTCCTACTGGATCACCTGCCACTGTTTCCACTTCTTGTACATTTTCTTCCAATGTCTGAGTTCAGTTAGAAGCTCCTTGTTTATCCATTCTTGCCAACTGCTGCCTTTGCTTAATTTCTTACTTGTGGAATGGACCTTTCTGAGCTTCGAGGAGGTGATCCTTGAATATCAACCAGCTTTCCTGGACTCCTCTTCTCTAAGCATATCTGAATAGGTTGAAGTCTACTCTTCTAAAATCCAAGGATCCTTTAGGTTCTTTGTCCAAAGCTAAGATCCTCAACAGACAATCACTTTACAATTACTGTGGTACTGCAGATCTGTACTGTGAAATGGTTGATGTTGAGGACAAAGCAACCACAAACTACTCATTTTGTGGGGTTTACTTCAGACTGCCATGAGTCATCAGCAGTTGGAATGAGTCTCCCAGCTATGCATACTCCAATGTAATCAAATTTCTGCAGTCAGAATGTGAACCAAAGGATGGTAAGATGGTATAACCGAGAGATTCTCTTCAAAAACATACTCCCAACAACCTGAAATAAAATGTTAGCATGGATCCCCCAAAGTCCCTAACCTTAGAGGTTCCTAAGTTTCTTGGACACCTAAAACTTCATTAGTAAATTATTGCAATTCCCCCTGCTTCTGCTTGTCATCACACAAATACTGAAAGTTCTTTAACTCTAGTAGCCTGAAAAAACCTTCAATACTTCATACAAACCATAGCGAGGAGGAAACTCATTCTTCCTAAGTCAGTTCCAGTAACTTGGCTGGTAAAGCACGTATCTGAGTTTCAAGGGAATTTGTGAAATTGCATTTGTCCAGTTTAAGAGTAGATTGGAAGCTCTACCTTTCAGGGTACTTCCTTGTAATCAAAGCTAGATTTCTTACACATTTATAAATGCACAGAATTGAAGTTACTATGTTTTCTGTTGGAATACAATGAATCTATTTGCCCATATAGTTGTCAGGACTTTCAGGAGGTGAATTTTCAATAGATGAACTTGAGAAAACCTTAGAGAGAATATTCAGTACACATGAGCTATAATAAACTGGCAGCATCAGAAAGGATCAAATTGAATTCAAGTGCCTACATCTACAGTAGCTAAGGCAACAAAAACAAGAGAGCTAATGACTTTCATATTCCAAATGGCTTCCCATGCTACCTACTTGTTGATAAAAAGGAGAAACCAGCCTCAAGACAATCATAGAAATGGCTTTAGTGCTTTGGTGGGAATTCACCATTGACCATCCCACATCAAAAGAAGGTGCTTTCATGGTTTAGAGGGATGAATTTAAGACTTTTCTTCTCCCGTCAGTGTTTTATTACCAGTAGCTCAATATTTTGGGGACTGGATTTTTAGAGAATTCTGTATTTGCTTGTTAACACTCTCCTTTCATTAAAGTGCCTAGACCAATTTTGGTAATTTGCTATAGCAAAGGATTAATTTCTACTGGAACATAATATTTGGCTGGAAATGTAACTGTTTTCATTATGTGGTTTAGCTTCCAAATATTATTTTTCATTTCATGGATGCATAAGAATGTCACATACACACACACAGAAAGTTCAGCATTTATTCATCAGCAAGCAAATTCTAATTTAGTTATTTATTATTGTTATTATAGGCTCAACTGTCAAAAAGTTATTAAAATTCTATTCTCAATGCAAGGAATAAGGAGATTCAAATGACCCCTACATTCACCCCAAAAGGCTGGGGTAGCTCTAATGCTTCTTAGTTGGTGGATATCTCCCCCACTAATGGTTACTGTGATTTTGCAGAATCCATCCTGTTCTGGTGTGTGCACCTCCAGGTCCAAATTACACTTCTTCCAGTCTGTCATGATGTTGGGTTTGGGGCTACAAGTGCACTGTAGGTGCTAAGGCTAGGGTGAACAAAACTTAGAAAGATTGCACCAAAGGCCAAAAATATCTGGTGGGGACAGACTTTGTTGTCCCTGGAGAAGGGATCTCCTGCATATAAGTATTCAAAGACAACACTGTCAGAAATCCCATGTAACAAAAAAAGAATCTGCACAATTTTCAGTTTGAAGCTATCCTAGGAAAACCATGAAATTTAGCAATAACATTAAACAACAAACTGTCTACAGAAGATAGATGAAAAAGTGTTTCTCTCATGTTACTGTGCATATCTTGAGTTTGGTATGGATGACAGCATGACCTGAAAACTCCTTATTTTGTTATTTAGACCTCTGACAAGAATTATAGTAGCCATAAATAGCTACGAAAATTGCTACAATACCTAAAATTGTTTGACATTCACTGCAGATAGGGAGGGGAAAAAAATTGCTTTGACTTTAAAGCCAATTTTTATTTTTGCTCCCTATGATGATAAAATAGAATTCATGAATAAGAAGGTTGGGAATTTGAAGATTAAGGAGCATATATATGTATAGGGGAAATAGAACTGCACAAAGCTGTTCACACCAGAGATTCAAAGTATCTTTAAAAAAACACAGATTTGCATGGCAAAACCCAGAAACATGGAAGACAACAGGAGGCGAATTACAGATCAGATGTGAGATGAATTACAGGAGCTGACAGGAAGAGGTAGAAGGCTTCCTATTGATTGTAAATTTTTCTTTTACATTATTGTATTTCTACATTCACAAATATTGTTTTTGATCTAATACAGAATTGCTATAGAAAAATGAAATATTGAGCTACAATTCTACTATATAATTGATATTCTTTTTGTTCTAAAAATTCGCAGAGGTAAGTAAGGAAGTTGTACCTAAGATGTATTTTGCTTAAGTTAAATGCAAATAAAAATACAACATTTGAGGGATAAAACTAGGCTATTAACAACTGAGTGTGACTACATAAACATGACTCTATAATGAGTGCTGCTGACTTATGTATTTAAAAATAGTATTCAAGAATTTATCTGATCTTCACTATTTTTAATGCTGATGAGTTATAATGGCTGCATGCAGAGCGTGAACTAAAAAAATATAATTACAGAGCTTCTTAAAGTGTACCACACAAAACAAAAGTAACAATCAAACCCTCAAATACTTTGATCTCCACAACCACCTAAAATAACCCCCATTCCCATTGCAGGAGATGAAGATTTCCTACATGGAATTTGACTTTTGTATTTGGTAGCAACAGGAAGGTGGAAGTAGAAGTAAAATTGGTAACAAGTCTCATTTTTAAACCTGTCATGATAAGTGAAGAGAAGAAGCAAGCCATGAGTAAAGGTTATCATGGATGTGGCCATTGCCCAGAGCTGACCAGAAGCAAAAAATGTGGACTAGAAATTTCCCTGGCTGTTAACCTAGGATTTATTAATTAGTATATATCCTGGAGAGGGATTTGTGAGCATAATGATTAGAGGCATCAGAAAGAAAAATGTTTGAGATCAGTGCGTGATGAAAACATAGCTGTGGATTTTTCAACAATTTTTTTTTTCACTGTATGCAAGGAGAATACTTCTTTTTTTGTTTTTAAATGCAAGATTACATCTCTGAATCTGATTTTTGTCATGGAATATTTTATTCATACAAAAATATCCTTGAAAGGTCTAAATGTTGACCATAAAAATGTCAATACAGAGCTAAGGCTTAAAAATTATGGGTTATCTAGACTTATTATTCTAATATTCAACTGTAATTGAATTTAAGATTACAGATACTGTAGAGCATGTAGAATATCGCTGAGATGCAGAGGAGATTACAGCTAACCATAATAAAGTGTTTCTCAAACAGAAGTTCAGAAACAGTGAATCACAAAGTGCAAGTAGTCTGTAAGCAATGCACAGCAGATGGTGTGCTATTATATTGTTGATGACAAGATCATAAAACAAATAAGACAGTTTTGAAAAAAGAGTACTGATCCATTAGAATAAAAATATTAGCTACACTAGAATAACTGTCTTAAGAAGTAGGTCATAAATTTATGGCAAATTATTAAAGTTTATTCACAGTTTCACCTGTTGGACTAAGACAGGAATCCAGATAGTTGACAATGAGGCAGCCCTTCTATTTTGATAAGGATCTCACCAGTTTTGTCCAGTGGTTTCAGCTGAAATACTTTAGCAGTTGATAGGCCCATATTAGTAGCAGCAGGCAAAGGCAATGCCTGCTATTTTGATATAACACTACTTAATTTTTTTGGATTCATATTCTTTCACCACTTCTATATATGTAATAACATACATTCCCATAAAGAATAATTCCTCTATTTTGTTTACTTCAAGAAGTCTTGCACAAAAATCCCATCATTTTCCCTCACTCTTTAAAGGAGGTGTGATGTTCTTTGTTAAAGCAATTGGAAATTAAATTGTCTTAGTCTTATTATCATGTTCATTTTTATGTTATATCTAAATGGACCTCATTCTAGAGAGGAAAAACTGGTAAGGCTGATCAGCGATGACACAGTACTGTACCTTCTATAACCTCCTCTTGTAGATGTATTTGAACCCCAGCAAAAAAAGTAGCTTGGGAATACATTTCTGATTTTTCTCATGATAGAAGTCAAAGACTTCCTTTTGCTGTATGTATGACTGATTTAAAAGCTGTGCTTAAATATTTTGTGAGTTATAATGTTGTAATTATTGCCCTTACAAAGCTCAGTCAAGAATAGAATTTCATTGTGCCTGTAGGAAAGAACCATCAATACTCCTATTTCATTTTCTAATGTTCCATCTTTCTGGACTAAAGAAACAAGAAGACCTGGAGGGTCAGATAACATAGTTTTAATGTTGTCTATCTACAAGCTGTCAAACACATCATTTTGAGGCTGAGATATTTTGCAGTTGAGAATTCATTAATCCTAGCTTGCACTTAGTATGTGGGCACTGTAATGGGAACTGCTGAGACTATGACTGTGTAAAAAGCACTGAACAGTAACAAATCATTTGTCTATAGTGTAGTCATCACCATGATTTGTGTAATATAAATCTATTTGCACTAATTTTTAGCTAGATAACTTGAGTTCTCAAAACATCGAAGTCCAGTGAAGGCTGCTGACTCCAGCATTATATTTGACAGGTCTTCTTAGTTGTTAACTCAAATGTGTCTAGATCTCACTATAATTACAGCAACTGTTTTGCAGACACTGGTGGCAAAGGTTTATATATATCCTTCCTGCCATCCAGGAAGACTTTGAGACTTATCTGTGTGATTCCAGGATGTCTCAAAAAGCAGGTGCTCACTGTGTATACTGCATAGTATGTATGCAGAGAAATCCCAAATGACAATGTAATAAGTCTGACAAAGGAATAAGCCACAGTTCTGCAGAGGAAGGTTGAAGTGATAATTTGCTTATATTGAATGAAGTAGGAGGTTTTGTGATTAAAATAGGGAGTGAAAACACACCCGTTTATATCCTAGAAACCATTGTTTCTTCAAAATCAGCAAGTATGGAATGATTTTATGAAAGTTCTCATAGAAGAATCTGAAACATATTTTTATTTGTAGCTTGGGCTAAGGGCATTATGTTCCAGCTTTGGCTTTTACTGCCTATGGTACAATACAAGCAAAATGCGCTACAGAAACTTAGGCCACACAGGGGCAAGGAGACTATTCAGGATTAATGATTTGGCTAAAAAATGAAAAGAAAGAAAAAAGTTATTCCAGGAAGGCATGGCTGAAGCTCAATAGACTAGAATTAAGACTGTAATACAGTAAATGCTGTATTGCATTAAATACTCAAAACATCCATAACGTTTGCAGTTATTTATTAATCTAAAACTAAGTTAACTATTTTACATTTTTTCATCTTGGGTACTCTGCCTTTTCTGCTGCTGTTATGCTTCAAATTCTACAAAGGAATTAAATTCTATGAAAAAAGTACAATTATAAAGTAAACATGGTGCTAAAATTTATTCATCTTTGACATTTCTATTTCGATCTTGCTCAATAAATTTATTGACTCATTTTTTGGCACTCCCAGTATATAAAGTTTTCTTAGACGTTGAAACTTATTCAAAGAGGTAAGAGAAAAATGAACTACATCACTAGAAGAGTGGGTTTGCTGGATGACAGTTAGCTATAGCTTTAATATGATTTGCTCATCGACCCTCCAGAAAAAAAATAAACAAACATATAATCTTATAAATGGATGAAATGTAAACTTGACAGCTTATGCTATTTATTATAGATTTCTCTGGCACACAAAGCCAAAGTTAGGGTTGAAGTGAGACATCAGTTACTTGCTTACACTTTCTCACAATGTCCAGAGAAAGAAATGTTTTAATTTTTTCAAAAACCCCAAGATTTTCTTATTCCCTCCCTCTAAAGTAAACAAACAAATAAACAAAACCCTAAAGCTTTCACCTCTTTGAGTCATATGTAATTTTTATGTTGAATTTTTTTTTTCTCATATGGCTCAAATATCAATTTTTGTCAATCTCTTGAAAGTAATAATTATATATTCAATCAGTAATTAAAACATTAATTAATTAGTTGTTCTCAATCACTTATTCAGTGTTTGTATACTTGAATACCTAAATGAAAGTATTTAAAGAATGCATATTTCCTGACTCAAGAATGTGTAGTAATATTGTAGTTGTAAAAAAAAAAAAATGTTGTAGCAGTAACAAGCTGGGATATTTGGGTATGTGGATATGCATATAAATACATATGTCTATACATATATATAAGTACATATGCACAAGCATAGATAGATAGATAGATTTTCACAACATCTATCTTTTGGATATAATATATATAGGTAGCTTTGCTGGTCATGAGCAAAATGACTTCTTAAGCTATAAAAGAGCAAAAGGGCATAAAAAGGTTGATTCCAATGGATTTTCCAGAGTGATTCATCGACAAAGGGTTGCCTTGGATCACAGTGGTAGCTGAATAAACAAATTCTTTGTAGAAAATGTAAAATTATTCTAAAACTATATATTTTACTTAGAAAGTTACCTTGTCTTGCCATAAATTTATATTTGTTCCCTTACCATCCTTTGCAAGCTATTCCCATATTAATTATGAAGATTTTATTTTGTGTTGTTTAATGTTAAATTTGCTAAATCATGCCCAAGGGACCTCATTCTAGTAATGCCCACCACAACATTGCTCAGAGAGTTCATGGTGAAGCATCCTTAAAAGGTGACCTCCAAATATTTTACGGGGTTACTGTTTTCTAAGATAACAGTTCTTATTTGGCAGCATAACCTGTGGTTCTTTGTTGCAACGTTCATTAATCTGTACCTGCATTTTGTTGGATTCTGACAATTTGACCAAGTGACTTAGATTAAATTCTATCAGTAACCTGCCCTCCCTTTTATTTACTATCCCATCAATCTTTGTGTCATATGCAAATTTAATCAGCTAAGATTTTATTTCATCATCTAGATTGTTTATAAGAATGTACTGAATACTGTTGGACCACAAATGTCTCTCGGGGGACCTTGCCTGGAACAGCCCTACTCATTGATATCTGCCAGTAAGTACATTTTTAATTCATCTAATGTGTGGCCTCTTGATTAAAAATCTTGCATTATAGGAAATTAAAAATGCCATGTGACACAATCGCAAAAGCCTTAGAGAAGTCCAAAGATACTGTATTTACACAATTGCCATTTTGTTTGACAAAAGATACTTTTCCACGAGATTTGAGAAGTATTTATGATATTTATTGGTTTATGTTCTTCAGTAAAAAAGTCCAGAAAGGGGGTATTATTCTGTAAGATCAAGGTAAAATACCTTTTGTTTCCTCAGTCACTTCTTTTAGAGTCTTCAAAATACTTTTCACTGCTTTTTGTTTGTCTTTGAATACTCCCATGAGCTGGGAGAACCCAATTACAACCACTGGTAGTTGAAAGGTTTCCTTTTAAAGTCCAAAGTACTGTACATACAATACAAATGCATCTAAACATGTGTATAAATGCATGCACTGTATGAGTAACAGTCTGTATCTTTAATTCTTATTTTCTTTAGACCCTGCCAAAATCAATTTGAGCTTTTCAGTTTGTTTCAAGAAGACAAACATTAACATCGTATGTGTCAAAGTGGGATTTCCTTCATTAAAATGGAACAATAGGTGCAAATACAGAAAGAATGTTAGCGCTCTCTGATTATTGTTCTGCCTTATTGTGAAAACATTTATGACAGTCTACATTTTTCCATTCTTCTTTTCTACACTGGCCTGTAAAATTTGTGCACGTTTTCTTCTATAACAATAAAAGAAAGTGAACTTGATCATGTAATGCATTTTGTCCCTTTTTGATCTTAGGAGAAAGCTGGCCTTTGACATGCCAATTCATTATGTTTAGCATTTAATTTATTGGCAGGTTATGCAGTATTATGAACAGTGAAGTCTCTGGTCCAAAGTGTCCTTACCTTTTGATCTTTAGTGAAGTTTTACTTCTCTTTCAAATGAAGATGCAGTTATAGCTGTTCACCTTCATCAGTCCTTTGAATGCTGCTTTAGAACATAAAATAAAGACACGTGCTTATTTAAAGTTCATGAAAGACTTAAAAATCTTTGTAACTTTTAACAAGATGCATATTTTAATTAGGTTAAAGGGAAACCTACTAAATATATTTACCATTTGAACTGTTGACTCTCCAAACCAAATTCAGAAAAGTAGGGAATTAACAATTTCTATAAAACTTTAAGGACCATTTTTATTTTTATGTTTAAAACCTATAGACTTTTTGTAAATACTCATAGGACAAACTGTGCAGATATAAATCTTATCAAGATGTAAACTCTGTACAACCAATTAAAACTTAAAGTAAGGTGTATTAATAGAGAAAAGCTCAGAATAATACCAAAGCTAAGCAATATTTAAAGGGATGGACAGATACGTGATAACAAATAAAAATAGAGACTAAAAACCCAGCTTTTATAGAATTAATGAAAAGCCTAATTTAATTAAGATGGTCACTTCTGATTGTCAGGCAAAGGTGATCTAGAGCTGCAATGCTGTGGTAATTTTATATTTGTTCCTTTTAATTTTAATAGGCTGGTACAACTTTGAAAAAACAAATATAATATAAAAGGCTGAGCAAATCGTCTGGAAACCTGTACCTGCCATATTAACAGGGGGATGAGGGAAAGATAGGTATAGAGCTAAATAAAGAAAACAGAAATCTGTCTCAATTGTTTTTCTTTCCTCTCATTCATTATACGAAAACACGCTTCAATTAACCTGTCCAAGGGGTAAATTAAGAACAGGGGATCAAAGGAAAGAATGGTATAAAGAAGGAAGCTTGTTCACTCACTGATCCTTCTCTGTACATAGCAAAGATAGAGTATGTCCTGTGAAGCAAAGAGTGAGCTTCAACATTTTAGTCTTAGGGATTTATAAAACAAGAAAAGTTAAGTTCAGTATTTGTGTAAGAAGAGGATGAATGCATTTGCATCTTGATTTGGACTGACCAGTTGCTTTGGTCTGGCTACTCTAGTACGTACTATGTACCTCAGTGTGTGGTGTAAGAGCAAAAGCAACTGGTGCATCACTGGATGTGGCTTATCAACAAACAACTTGCTCAGCTCACTTTTTTCCAAAGTGGTATTAGCTCGTTTTAAATGAAGTCCAGTTATTCAACAGCTATTGGAGTGGGACAACTGTTCAAAGAGATTCTTCTGGATATTTTTGTGGTAGTACAGAAATTAATTAAAGATTCTTGACACAAGTATAGAGAAAGTGTACAAAATAGAAAGGAAGTATGCTGAATATTGCAAATGCAGCCTTATCACTAGTCACACACCAGAAATTCGGGGATAATTATCAGAGACTCCAGACTTCATGGGCTATGCAAAGACTTTGCTCTAACTGCCTGATCGCACCGTTACAAATTAGAAAGAACATACAGGGATAGAGGATCAAGCTGCTGTTCCTATGTAGGGTATTATAGGTCTAGTAACCACTCAGTTTTGTATTAGTAATGGTTGGTGTCAGTATTAATGAAGATGTGCAATGTTGTTATTGCAACTATTTATTGCAGGCTATGAACATAAGATAAAACCTGACTTTTGGAGAAGTGTCACTCCAGACAGCTGTGGTACCATGACAAATTCCTTCAGCATGATTTTCATCTTCCTGTCAAGTAAACTTGAAGCTGCTAGTGAAGGTGTTAATAGTTAAAAGTACTGTTGTTGGTCTTTGCTGTGAGAGCAAGTCCGTGAGAACTACTGCAGGAAACACTGTCAAGATCCAAGACACCAAGATCCTGAGATCTGAGATCTGGCCTTTACAAGCTTGGACAAAGTGGTACAACATTCCTTCCCAATCATTCAGCCACCAGTAAGGTATCTCAGCTCCATCCAGCACTGCTATAGCCCCAGAAGCAGTAAAGGCATAGCACATTGTATACGGCATTTACAGTAAGCCTTTGAAAGACAGACACCAAACAGTTCTGTAGGCTCCTGTCGTTGCTGCGAGACCACTAAGTATTCCACACAGTCCAGACTTTGTTCACATTCTGCTCCCTGTAAAACTGTTCTCATCTTTAGTTTTACAATATACAATAATGGATGCTGTAACCAAGCCAGCCAAGCAAAAATATTAATGATGTATTCAATTTTCTATGTTAAAAAGACTGTATTAGATTAGTATTAGATATCACTAGACATTTTAAGGAAGATTAATTTCACAATAGGTAAATCACTACCATCATCAATTTGAATGAAACTCTCTAAGAGCATAGGGTACCATTTCATCAGCTGGTGGAGGCTGCTTGCTTGGGTTTTCATTTTAACGAATGTCGTTTGGCATAGGACAGAGGTTTTGCTATCTTACAGCACAATAGACAGCAACCAGAACTGTAAACAGAGAGTATTATTAATCCTGGAAATTTATGCAAGAACTTACTCATATCTGCCAAGAACTGAACAGAAATAAAATGCGTGTTTCAAACTATGAATATAGAGATTTTCTGTTTGGATAATAACTTTGTATGGGCCACAACAGGAATCTGAATGCATTGATATTCTGACATGCCTTCTAGCACTTCCACCATTTTCTTCAGAGAAGAGAGCAACTTAAAACAAACCCCTTTTGGTTCATTATAGCAAAACCACTTCTGTACCACTTCTATTTCCATACCCACATAGGCAGATATATCTACTTCATGGATTTAGAATCATTTACCACATTTGTTCCCAGTGATCTCAAGTAAGTCTTTTTTGCAACAACATATGCAGTCTGGGAATATTAGGATTCTTTTTCTGCTATAAGGAGAAGTTTTAGAGTGATTTCATTTTTTACTTAGAATTCCTTAGCAATATTTTTCTTGTAGAATATAAAGATTCTAAATTGGCAATATTGCAAATTGCCCAGCATTACTAGAGTCTCCGGCAGAATCTGTGCCAAATACTCTGTCATTCATTAAGACATTCAAATAATTGTGGGATTCAGGAAAACTGTGCCTCTATTCTCCATTGAGAGCTCTACAGTTTCTTCTCACTTCTTAATTTTGGGGTCACCTAATCTGTTTTTTCTGTTAGTAATTTTTAGGGTAGGTGACAGGAAAATTTTTTATTTAGTCTATGGGGAAAGGTATTATAATATTTGTAAATTTATGTAAATGCATTCAATTTAAAACTTTTTTGGAAACAATTTTTGTTTTAAAACAACACTGAAGTGACATGGTTATAATAACCTCAGTAAAAGAGCACTGTTAGAATCTGTCTCTGAGTACTGAAATAAAACGATACTTTAGCATTTGTGACTCTCATACACCAGAGGAACAAAGATTATGACAAATGAAAGCAGCGTACTATTTAGTAATGGCAATTAGTTCAATTTTCTCATAGAAGATTCACTCTTCAGATTTGCATTATCTTTGAACTTTTTGCATAACACCAGTATCAGTGGTACATATTCTTGCATTGTAAAAAGAGGGGCAAAGTGGACATATTTTTCCTGTTTCTCAGGGCACATGGTCAGACTTGCAGTGGTGGTGACATTTGTGGTGGTGACATCAGGGCATCTGACAACATTCTGCCTTGACTCACAAGAGCGCATCACCTCTAATTCTCTTACTTTTTTTCTCAGTAAAGCAGCAAGGACAACTTAGATTTTCTCCTCACATATCCTCCACCCATGATCTTCATTACTACAGTCTTTAAATCTTGCAGGATTGCTCTAAGCACAGAATCAACATCAATACCAGCTTTCAGAATAAACCCTAATGAAATTCTGGGAGAGTTTCTTTAAATAAGTTTTGCAGAAAATAATTCCGCTGTCTCCAAATTAGAGTGGCCATGATATTTAACTTGAAGAGTTAAGCACAGGTGTGGTAAAGAAAGAAAAAGTGTGGTCAAAGGCCTTTTACACTGTATGCCACTCCATAACTGCAAGTGAGTTGTATCTTAGGCTTTCAAACTGACTTCAGTATGTGATATTATCAGTTGCCCAGCTGAGGCTTTTAAGCTGGCTTTCAATGGAATTGATCCTCAGATGCTCTAAAAACTCTGTCTTTGGAAGTCTGCCTCTAAATTTTAGGTGTTGAAGTCCAAGCTTTATCTTCAAGAACTCTGCTCAGTTTCCATCTAGCTCCAGTGGGCATTACTTCAGCTACACTTCAGTAGCTCATTCCTGGTCTTTTCCAGAATTTTGCATTTGCAGGTTGTTGTGGTTTACCCCTAGTAAGCAGTTAAGCACCACACAGCCTCTCACTCACTCTTCTCCAGCAGGATGTGGGGGACAATCAGAAGGATAAAAGTGAGAAAACATGTGGGTTGAGATAAAGGCAGTTTCATATGTAAAGCAAAAGCTGCAGACACAAGCACAGCAAAATAAGGACTCCATTCACCACTCTGCATGGACAGGCAGGTGTTCAGCCATCTCCAGGGAAGCAGGGCTCCATCACACGTAACGGTTGCTTGGGAAGACAAACGCCATCACTCTGAATGTCTCCCTCTTCCTCTCTCTTCTCACAGCTTTTATTGCTGAGCACAATGTCATACAGTGTGGAATATCCCTTTGGTCAGTTGGGGTCAGCTGTCCCAGCTGTGTTCCCCTCCAGCTTCTTTGTGCACTCCCAGCATACCTGCTGGTGGGGCAATGTGAGAAGCAGAAAAGGCCTTGACTCTGTGTAAGCACTGCTCAGCAACAACTAAAATATCTCTGTATTATCAACACCGTTTTCATCACAAGTCCAAAGCACAGCCCCATACAAGATACTATGATGAAATTTAACCCTATTCCAGCCAAAACCAGTACACAGGAATGCTAATGTGTGCCACCTTAGGGCCCACAGTGATTCCATAAAAGTTCGTGAGCTGACAACTCTTAACTTCTGATGGCAAATAAAATCTGAAGATTTAAGCAAGATCATTAAACTTCTGTCTCACAAGCTTCTCCACTCTTTTCAGCTTAGATTCTGTCCTGTGGCGCAGAGCTCCTCTGGAGAGTATACTCATCATCAGAACAAGTAATATTATCTCCTCCACTGTCTGCCTTCTGCTCTGGGCTTGGCCTCAGGCTCCTTCATTCTAATGTATCTGGTGAGAGAACTTTTCTCTAGTCCCCTGAAACATGGGTACTCACTACTCATCTGCATCTTCGGAAGCCACCGAGGCGAAGGGCTCCGGAGCGGAGGGTGGTGCCGCGGGACCCTTCCTGCAGCGGCCAAACCGCGCAGGCGGCGGCAGCGCCGGGAGAGCGAGGGTGCCCCAGCCCCGCCCCCCGCCCCGAGCCGGCAGCGCGAGCTCCCGGCGCGCGGCAGTTCTGGCTCAGCGCGGGCGGGGACGGGAGCGGCGGCGGCAAAAGCCCCGCACGTGCCAGAGCAGCCCCGGGGAGCGCGAGCGACCCGCCGCGCGGCGACCAGGGCGAGCAAACAGGGCGTGGCGCGGCGGCTGGCGCGGCAGTTTGCGCGGGGAAGGCGCGCGGGCAGGGCGCAGTGCCCCCCCCCGGCACTAGAGGCGCTCTCGGAGGGTGGCCATCGCCCGCCCCGAAGAGGCCCCGCCGTGGTCTGCGCTCGGCTGAAAGCCGTGGCCGGAAGGAATGTGGCGACACGACCGAGCTCCCACTGGAGCACGCGGCTGTCCGGGTGTCCGGCTGCAGGGAGTGCCTGAGCCTGTCGCTTGTGCCGGAGGCGGTGGAGACACCACCTGCGTGCGATGCGGCCGGGTGAGCGACCTGCTCAGCCTGGGGCAGAGCTGAAGGAGGAAGAGGAGAGGCTGAGGAGCACCAGGGAGTGCGAGAGGGAGACGGATCGGTGGAGCCACACCCGGCCGTCCCTGAGGCAGAGGCAGCCGGTGGAGGC
The DNA here is from genome assembly GCF_964289735.1 of Phaethon aethereus. Taxonomy (NCBI): domain Eukaryota; kingdom Metazoa; phylum Chordata; class Aves; order Phaethontiformes; family Phaethontidae; genus Phaethon; species Phaethon aethereus. Next base: position 63,670,061 of record NC_138578.1, on the reverse strand, counting down.
TCCACAAGCAGCAGGGGATCCCCTGCCCTCTTGCTGCCGGGCAGAAGGAGAGAACCTAATGGACGAGGGGGAATGGAAACAGGTCCCTGCTCACGGCGGCAGGGGAATCCCCTCCCGGCCTCCCTCACCGTCCCAGCGGCCCTTACACAACAGGCATGGGGGTCTGGAACTTGAGGGCCAGGCTCATGGGGACCTTGATAAAGGTCCATCCAGGGAGTTATCTAGGGTGAGTCAGGCAGCCTCCTCTGCTAAGAAAAAAAGGAGGGTAATTGTCGTAGGTGATTCGCTTCTGAGAGGGAATCAATATTCACACAGAATCACACAGAATCACTAGGTTGGAAAGGACCTTCAAGATCATCAAGTCCAACCATTAATCCAGCGCCACCATGTCCCCTAAACCATGTCCTGAAGTGACACATCCACACGTTTTTTGAACACTTCCAGAGATGGCGACTCCACCACCTCCCTGGGCAGCCTGTTCCAATGCCTGACCACTCTCTCGGTGAAGAAATTGGGCACAGAGGGCCCAATATGCCAACTGGACCCAACCCACAGGGAAGTCTGCTGCCTCCCTGGGGCCTGAGTGAGAGGTGTCACCAGGAAACTCCCTAGTCTGGTTTGGCCCACTGATTACTACCTGCTGCTGGTCATACAGGTCGGCAATGATAAGATTGTGCTACGAAGTCCAAAGGCAATTAAAAGGCACTTCAGAACTCTAGAGCAACTGGTCGATGGAGCAGGAGCACAGGTAGTGTTTTTGTCAATCCCTTCAGTAGTGGGTGGGAACGCTGAAAGGAATAGGAAAGCACATCTGGTTAACATGTGGCTCAGGGGCTAGTGCCGTTGTCAGAATTTTGGGTTTTTTGACCATGGGGCGGTTTACACAGCACCAGGCCTGCTGGCAGCAGATGGAGTGCAACTATGTCCGAGGGGGAAAAGGACTCGTGCTTACGAGTTGGCAGGCCTCTTCAAGAGGGCTTTAAACTAGATTTGAAGGGGTAAGGGGATAAAACCAGGCTCACTAGAGATGAGCCTAGGGGTGGCATGCCAGAGTTGGGGGTGAAATCAATAGTCCAGCTCAAGTGCATCTACACCAATGCACGGAGCATGGGCACCAAACAGGAGGAGCTGGAAGCCATTGTGCAGCGGGACAGCTATGACGTAGTCGCCATCACAGAAACATGGTGGGATGACTCTCATGGCTGGAGTGCTGCAATGGATGGCTATAAGCTCTTCCGAAGGGATAGACATGGAAGGAGAGGTGGTGGGGTGGCTCTGTATGTTAGGGAGTGTTTTGATTGTATAGAAATCAATGATTGTGAAGACCAAGTCGAGTGCTTATGGGTAAGGATGAGGGAGAAGGCCAATGAGGCAGATATCCTGCTGAGAGTCTGTTATAGACCACCCAAGCAGGAAAAAGAGGCAAATGAAGTGACTGGCAGAAGTCTCGCAATTGCTAGCTCTCGTTCTTGTAGGGGACTTCAATTTACTGGACAACTGCTGGGAGTGTAACACAGCAGAGAGGAAACAGTCTAAGAGGTTCCTGGAGTGTGTAGAAGATAACTTCCTGACACTGCTGGTAAGTGACCCTACCAGGGGAGGTGCCCCGCTTCACCTGCTGTTTACAAACAGAGAAGGACTGGTGGGAGATGTGGTGGTCAGAGGCCATCTTGGGCTTAGAGACCATGACCTGAGAGAATTCTCAATTCTGAGTGAAGTGAGGAAGGGGGGTCAGCAAAACCACTACCATGGACTTCCGGAGGGCAGACTTTGGCCTGTTCAGGTCACTGGTTGAGAGAGTCTCTTGGGAGACTGTCCTGAAGGGCAAAGGGTCCAGGAAGGCTGGACAGTCTTTAAGAAGGAGATCTTAAAGGCGCAGGAGCAGACGGTCCCCATGTGCCGTAAGACGAGCTAGCGGGGAAGACGACTGGCCTGGCTGAACAGGAAACTTTTGATGGGACTCAGGAAAAAAAGGAGAGTTTATGACCTTTGGAAGAAGGGGCAGGCAACTCAAGAAGAGTACAGGGATCTTGTTAAGTCATACAGAGAGAAAATTAGAAAGGCAAAAGCCCAGCTAGAACTCAATCTGGCCACAGTCATAAAGGATAACAAAAAATGTTTTTACAAATATATTAACAACAAAAAGAGAGTCAAGGAGAATCTCCATCCTTTATTGGGTGCGGTAGGGAACATTGTCACCAAGGATGAGGAAAAGGATGAGGTACTTAATGCCTTCTTTGCCGCAGTCTTTAATAATCAGACAAGTTATCCTCAGGGTATTCAGCCTCCTGAGCTGGAAGACATGGATGAGCAGAATAAACTCCCCATAATCCAGAAGGAAACAGTTAAGGACCTGCTATGCCACCTGGATACCCACCAGTCTATGGGGCTAGATGGGATCCATCCATGAGTACTGCGGGAGCTGGTGGGGGAGCTTGCCAAGCCACTCTCCATCATTTATCAGCAGTCCTGGTTAACAGGGAAGGTCCCAGACGACTGGAGGCTTGCCAGTGTGATGCCCATCTACAATAAGGGCCGGAAGGAGGATCCTGGGAACTACAGGCCTGTCAGCCTGACCTCAATACTGGGGAAGATTATGGAGCAGTTCATCTTGAGGGCACTCACAAGGTATGTGCAGGGCAACCAAGGGGTCAGGCCCAGCGAGCACAGGTTCATGAAAGGCAGGTCCTGCTTGACCAACCTGATCTCCTTCTATGACCAGGTGAGCCGCCTAGTGGAAAGGCTGTGGATATTGTCTACCTGGACTTTAGTAAAGCCTTTGACAGAGTCTCCCACAGCATTCTCCTGGAGAAACTGGCGGCTCATGGCTTAGACAGGTTTACTCTTCACTGGGTAAAGAACTGGCTGGACGGCCGAGCCCAGAGTGTTGTGGTGAATGGCATTAAATCCAGTTGGCAGCCGGTCACAAGTGGTGTTCCCCAGGGCTCAGTTCTGGGGCCGGTCTTGTTCAATATCTTTATTGATGACCTGGATGAGGGGATCCAGTGCTCCCTCAGTAAGTTTGCAGATGACACCCAGTTGGGTGGGAGTGTTGATCTGCTGGAGGGTAGGGAGGGCTCTGCAGAGGGATCTGGACAGGCTGGATCAGTGGGCTGAGATCAACCATATGAGGTTTAACAAGGCCAAATGCCAGGTCCTGCACTTTGGTCAAAACAACCCCATGCAATGCTACAGGCTTGGAGAGGAGTCGCTGGAGAGATTCCCAGCAGAAAAGGACCTGGGGTGCTGGTTGATGGCCGGCTGAACATGAGCCAGCAGTGTGCCCAGGTGGCCAAGAAGGCCAACAGTATCCTGGCCTGTGTCAGAAATAGCGTGGCCAGCAGGAGTAGGGAAGTGATTGTGCCCCTGTACTCGGCACTGGTGAGGCCACACCTCCGACTACTGTGTTCAGTTTTGGGCCCCTCACTGCAAGAAGGACGTTGAGGTGCTGGAGCATGTCCAGAGAAGGGCAACGAAGCTGGTGAGAGGTCTGGAAGTTAGGTCTTAGAAGGAGTGGCTGAGGGCACTGGGGTTGTTCCCTCCCTTACAAGAGGAGGCTGAGGGGAGCCCTTATCACTCTCTACAACTACCTAAAAGGGGGTTGTGGTGAGGTGGATGTGGGTCTCTTCTCCCAAGTAACTAGTGCTAGGATGAGGGGAAGTGGCCTCAAATTGCCCCGGGGAGGTTTAGATTGGATATTGGGAAAAATTTCTTTACGGAGAGAGTGGTCAAGCATTGGAACAGGCTGCCCAGGGTGGTGGTGGAGTCACCATCAACTGGAAGTGTTCAAAAAACGTGTAGATGTGGCACTTCAAGACGTGGTTTAGTGGTCATGGTGGAGTTGGGTTGATGGTTGGACTTGATGATCTTAGAGGTTTTCCAACTGTAATGATTCTGTGGTTCTGTGGTCTTGATTCAAAATGTATTCTTGCCTCTCCAAGGGATTGTGGGGAGATAGATTTTTTAGAGAAGGTAGCCTGTTTTACCTCTGAACGTTTTTAGAATACAGAAGTGATATTTATGGAGCTGCAAGAATTTCTGCTTTAAATTTCTGTGGCATTGATATCATTGTAATTTCAAAGAGTAGAAAAAGAAATTCCTACATTCAAAATGGAAACTACATCCTGATGCAAGCACTCATAAAGAGTTCCCAGCCATCAACCAGAAATTATCAGCTGCTTTGAGACAGATTTTTCAAATTGTCACACAGGAACAAGCAATACAAACGTTTTGTAAACATGATAAAAAATGTCTGCACTATATGATTTTTAACAAACAGTGACATGATTTCTTTCCATCTCATTATTAATCAAATATCTTTATGCGGAGTTACCAGAGACTGAAATTTTCACATTTATGAAAAATAAATCAATGATTAAAATAAAACATCCTTTTATTTCTCAAAGGCTACTCTTGCAATAATGAAACCAAGTGAAGTCACAACATTAATGGGACAATCACCAATTCTGTCCAAGTCGCTTTGAGACATTCCGGCTGAAAAAGCAAAAACAAAGCTTAATATTGTTCACTTTCTAACCCTTGCATACAGGCTCTTTTGGGAGAAGTGGAGAATAACCTTAGGCTCTGGTGCTTCTCAGCTGCCAGAGTAACTCCTTGGGCAGCCAGGCTGCTGTAAATTGCAGTATGGATTAGATTGCCCCTGGCTGATTCTAAAGTCAGGGGAATAAAAATATGGCTTTGTTTCCATTTTCTCAGCTGTGCCAGCTGAGAAAGTTGACTTCTTGCTAAAGGCATGCAAGGGTGCCACAGACAGAGCTGATAGTTGTGTCTGCCTGAAGGACTGAAGGCTATCAGCTAGCCCTTGAACCGGCACATTCACTTGTGTCCTTCCGTGTATTTACACAGTGCCTTGTACAATGGATGTCTAACACTTTCTGGTGCCTTTAGGTACCCTTGTACTGCAAATAGATAATACTATGCTATATACATGTGAGCAAGAGAGACTATTCCTCAGTATTCATCCAATAAGCTATCTTATTTTACAAATATTGAACATTCTGAGAATTAAAAACATTGACCTGAAGACAATGTCTATGGCACTGAAGACAGAAAGGCTAACCATATGCTTAAAAATCTAGAAAATGATAATGTTTAAAAATATTCTGAAAAAAAATTGTTTTCTAAGAAGAAAACTTTAAAATTATTAGATGATGATGTTTTAAACTCCTTTTTAAGAACTGCAAACTGATTCCCTTTTCAGTGATTTAGTTTCAGTAAAGACTTCTCTAAGCTCTGGGATATTCACTTTGATGGATTTCAGCTCAAATATGAGCTAGTCCACAAATTCAGCTATCTCCACCCCATTCCTGTAAGCATTCAAAAACAGTAGTAGAATCCCTAGTGCAATTCAGTGTGTTGTGTGAGCTCTGCTACATGATGAGCCTTACCTCAGATGTCTCAGGTCAACAGTGAAAGCTAAATATGTATCATGGTTCTATCTCAGTAGCATTTCACCTTTGATTTTTACATATGTAAACTCACACAGGAAGGAGTATTAAAAAGCTTTTTATTTAGAACTTACACTATATAGACTTTTTGAAAGTATATAAAAGAAAAATTCTGCAGTCTACAAAATGATACCAATACCCCCATGATACATCTATTATAGAAGAAATAAAATATTACAGTGATAAATATCAATGTATGTCTCCCTATACCCTTAAGAATTTAGTCCTACAAAGAAACAGCTCAAGCCTTTTTCAAATTTTATGAGGGCTTCTTTAAATATTTAGAGTTGGGAAAGCCACTTCTTTTCTACCTCAGGCCGATGAAAGAGGAACTTTCCTGTAGTCTTTTTAAAACATAAAAGGGGCAAGATCACTAACATCAGAAGCCTCCTCGCTTTTCTCTAAGAATGGTTCTTTCAAATCTTCAAACTAGAAAATACTTTCCTCTATAGTTTCCTGATATTCCACAAGGTGCTGAGCCACATACAGTGCTTTAATCCCACTGGGCTCTGTGTGCATGTGTATGTGTGCTGGTGTGACCATGTCCATGTGTGTGTTAGAGGAAAAAAATAACCCTTTCACTTTCAAACACTATGAAGATTGTAAGAGAAGATATTTTAGTTATATGCTATTACTTCAGCTAGTCTGCCTGCTTATGTAGTAAAGAATTAAGAACAATAAAATGTTATAATTTATTATACTAAAACAAGGAAAAGCTATACCATAAAAACTATACCATAAAAAGGGTGACACAATTCTGTTAATTTTTCAACAATGAATCTATCTACACTACCATAATTTTGCAAAATCTCACCTGTTTTTAAAAACCTTAGGAAAACAATGTATGGTTAGTATTTAATATATAACAGCTACCATACTTTAAAAGAGTTGGTACAACTGAAAAAGCGAGCAGCCAGCTCTCATCCTCTCAGCATTCCCCAGCCTTTCACATTCTACAGTAGTCTACAGAATATGAAGCATGTAAAAGTGCAATGTGAGTGTGCATAAATACAGTGATTGAAGGAGGAAAAAAAATTCTATATCTATGCCTCCTCCCAGGTTATATACCCGCAAAATGCAAGCTGAAGAGAATCATGCTAAGCATCTCTATGCAATCTAAAAGTAACATTATAGAAAAAGATGAGGTTGGACTCTCAGAAGACAGTAAGACCCCCATAGTTCAAGACATGAAATCTTAGATTAGATCTTAAATCAGACTTGAGTGGTAATTAGGTCCTTAGGCCTTATAGTGGTCCTGCAAACTTTCTCCTTTTATGTTCAGAGCAGAGTCTTGCTTGTGTAATTAAAATTAGTTACTTTCATACACTTTTTAAGCATGTTGAAAAATGCCTTACATACTTTCTTAAAGGAAATAGTCCTGTGGTGACATAGGGTTAGCTGATTTACTTCAGTTACATGCACTCTACTGAACTTTTCAAAGTGCTTGACACTAAAAGCTACTTATACATAATTTATATCATACTTCCTGGCTGAACTCTGTTCTCATACTTCATGCCTGCCATTCTCATGAACATAATAGCAATAATCCATCATGTATATGTATAGCATTCTAACGCTGTTTGCAGGTTGATAAGGATAAAGATACGATGAAAAGATAAATAGATGGTGACTGCACCAAAGCCCTGGGGTTATTAGAATTTAGAGGGGAAACCTTATTCTCTCATATTTACATTAACTCTTGGGTACCATGTTTTATACTGCAGTGCAGTACTGTAGTGGTAAATGTTCACTGTCCATGTTTCCCTATAGGACACAATTAATACAAATTCCAATTGTCTGTTTTTCTTATTAGGGCAATTCCACAACTGTCATAAATACATTTAGCTGACTTGGAGGCACTTGGGATCTTGCAAATTCATAATCACCATGGAGGTGGACTTTATAGGTATCTTTATTCCCAGTAACATCAGGGTAAAAAAATAAAAATTTATGTTTAAATATTACAATCTCAAAAGGACTTATTGAAAGTTAGCTGATCATGTGGAGTAAATTCCATGTTTGTAATTACAGGACCGCAAATACTTTTTTCTCATCATAGTGATGGAGGCCAAGAGGTGTGATGTTTCTCAGTCAGTTTTCCAGAAAGCTGGACTTGTACAATATACCTTCTTAAGGCAGCATGTGGATTGCCTGAACTCCACCCTCTTTAATGTGTGCCTATCTGATTCTTTCCCCAAACAAAAAGAGAAAAACTAAGGATTAAAATAATCAAATGGGGAGACTATCCTAAACAGGTCAGTTAAAGCAGACTAAAAATTCCTAAATTTCAGTGAGTGCCTGGTTTCTTTGAATTGCCTCTATCTGTCTCAAACCTTTCCTTAATTTTTTTCAAAATGTGTACCACTGGCAAAGATTTACAAGCCTCTAATAGTTATGTTTTGTTGGTTCTTTATGGACACACTGAAAAGCAAAAGCTTTCATTTTATTTTTCAGTAGACAGGAGATTATACTAACAAAGGCTTCATGGAAACTCTACAGAAATCTATAAATTACTTGCATTGTCCTCTCGGTAACTACTGTCACATGACCAACAGTATAAAGAGAAAGTAAAATGTAATGATTTAACCAGACTATCCTGATGGCAGAAAATATTATGTACAAATATTTCTAGAATCTTGCGGCTTTGTGGTTCATGAACACTGATCTTAATGTCCGTATTGTCCAGTAAGAAAATAAAAAGGATCATCTGAAAATAATGTGCAGTAAAACATGACTGTAATTAATAATAGAAGGTTTTTCTCATGTGCATTAATTTTTTTAAGCTTATGAGTGATTATTTAGGATATGGTGAGGATATGCTACTCAGTGGCACTGCTTTCAGAGATTAACTCTGAATAAAGTTAGTTAGAGATGAATAAATTTTGATGAATAAATTTTTCTGAATAAATAAAAAAAAATTGTGGTCTAGAATAGCTCCATGCATAGACAAAAACAAATTGTGAATCAGAGTTTCCCACTGAGAGGCAGGCCTAATTAGACAGGTGCAGTGCTGCACTAGCATGACTATGCTGCCTTTCATTCTGGTGGTGGTTTGGGACCCTATGCATGGCACTGCTCTGACTGGAGGGCTCTATTAAAATGTTTGCATTTTACAATGAAATCCCTTCTACATTCAAGTCAATGGTGAGATTTCTATTGCCTTTAACAGGACTCGGTCTCCTTATCTCTTTTAGAATCCACTCCATTAAATGGGTAGGTGCTCTGGTACTCTAACAATAAAGATGAAAGTGTGAATGAACAAACTTAGAAAGGCTGAGGAACAAAAAGATACCACAGGAAAATGACATAAAAAGAGATACGAAAAAGTTCCACAAATTCATTAAAATACAGAAAAGATGAAAGAAAGCAAATGTCTATTACTTAACAGAAAGGAGGACCAAATAACAGATAACATAACAAAGTGCAAAATCTTCACTGTATTTTTTCTTCATTCTTCACCAAAATGGTTAGTTGTGACCAGAAGCTTAACATAATTGATACTAGCAACTAAGTGCTAGAACTATAAACCAGAATTGGTTAACAGACAGAAAAGTTATTGGATGAACCAGATCTGTTCAAATCATCACGACTTAACAACATTTTTCCCTAAAGTATTTATGAACTAAAATCCTCTCTGAACCATTAGCAGTCAACTTTGACAAATTTTAATAACAGATAAAGGCTGAAGGGACATCTAATGGAAAAACACAACTAGTAAACTAAAAAGGAAAATAGTATTATGTATCCTCTGCCTAGCTTATACATAGAATAATACTGCAATAAATAACTGATAAGTGATTTTCTCTCTGAGTACCTAGAAATCTGAGGTTGATTAAAAGTAACCACAATAGAGCTGCTGAAATCACAACAGAGTTACATATCACAATGAGCCAATGTGATATACTTCCATGACAGCACAAATAAGTGGGTAACAGGGAAGTATTTACATACTTTTTCCTTGCTGACATGTGACAATTCCATATGACACTGTCAGAAGTATGGAAATATGTTCTCACTGGAAATTACTGTAAAATCAGTTGAATCACTTAGCAGAGACATCTTAGCATCTGTTCACTGTCAGACTGAAAGAAATACTTGAGTGCAGCATTATGCAATATTTGCATTTACAAGTGGAGGACTAGTATTTGTGAATAACATTAACCAGGAAGGTTATAGACATTCTGGAAGGCAGAATTATATTCAGCATGATTTTGATAAACTGGAGAAAAGGTACTAAGCAGTAAAATAGAATATAACAGAGAGAGATGCAAACTGCCTAGGAAGGAGAAGAAAATGCAAAATGCATAATGGCTCACTAGGCAGATTTACTGCAGAAAAGGGTCTCAGGATTACAATGGGTTGCAAATGGAACATTAGTCAATGTTGCAAAAACAGCAGAAAAAGGACTATTTAAAGTATGTAAGTCCTGAGACATACAGAGTAACTGTCACTCTAGTCAGCATCTGTGAAGCTTTGACAGGATTACTCAATGCAGTTTTAAGTACTAAGGAAAGAAGCAGATGAGACAAAAGCAACAAAAAGTTAATAGATGTGGAAAATATGACCATTGAGCAAAGGCTGAATGAAAAAAATTAAAAACTTTTCTTATTTCGTCTTGAGAAGAGAACCTTGGAGTGACGTGATAACAGTCTTCAAATATACAAATTGTTGTCAGGAGAACAATAGTTTCTTGTCAATGTTGCCACCAAAGCAAAACAAAAATAATCAGTTGCAGTAGGAGAGATTTATATTATATATCAGGAACACCTTTTAGTTACAGTTAAGAATGGGTCACCTACATCACTTGTGGACTGCCTGTCAGAGATTTTAAAAAGTAGTTTTGATAGATTGCTGTTAAAGATCGGTCTAAATATACATGTTCCAGCCACAAAGCAAGATGATGTGATTTGCTTAGGTCCATTGCAGCTTTACGTTTCTAGGATTTTACATTTCTTTGAAAAGCCTTTTAACTTAAGCTTTTAAGTTACCGTTACTCTCAAAATGTCCTTTGCACGTTCAACAAAATTTTAAGGATTTTTTTGCTCCACCAAAAAAAAAAAGTATTATACAACCTTGAAATCAGAAAACTTGGGAGTGTTTCTACTTGCTTAGTGCAACATAATGCATAAGTGAGGGAATAATATTTTCTGTATACTATAAGCAAAAAAAAAAGTTTCCGTAAAAGAGTTTAGTAAACCTTTTTCTAGCTCGCTCTACTGAATGAAAGGAGCTGTTTACAACATAGCAATTGTACAAGTAGCTGTTACTTCGCGTATCTTCTCTAATGCATGTATTTGTATTTCACCATAAAATTTTTTTTCTGAGTGACAGGATCATGAAGTTTCCTGAAAAATTCCCCATTACCTGTATTTATAACTTCTCTTAGGTCTCCATACAAAATAAAGGTCATTGAGACAGCAATTGACTTTTAATAACTTGTGTGCAAATGGGAAACAATTCTTTGCTCAAGATCTTTAGTCACTAAATAAATAAGGATTATTATAATGGATAAAATCTTGGCAAAACTTCCCTGAAGGTTTCCCAGGTTTTCAAACCTGATTTGGCTGAGTGGATTCATCTATGCCTTTAAAGGTGTATCTATTTCACTAAGAGAATGAAATTTAATTTAAATATGAAAAGGTAAAATGAACTGTCTTTTGTGTTGTTGACTTAATCCTGAACAGAAGGAGAGTTCTGATGCATGATGTGGTCTGGGATGAAACCAAAAAGATTACTGTTCCACCTTAACTATGGATCTGTTAGCATTAAAACCCATGAATTTCTTTTTTTTGTATAGAAAATATCATGTTTTTTATATAAAATCATTCCTGTTAATGATACTGGAATATTCTTTACATTAAGTTCCAGTTAGCCATACTTTTTATTCCATCCCTGGTATTTGTGAGATGTTTTGAGTCAGGCATAATTTCATTATTAGTCTGACTTCTCACAAATATTCATTGTTAAACTATGTGGGCATCTTACATTGTCTGGTAATGTGACACCTCCATCAGGAAGAGATCTGTACTGTCCTAATTGCGAATTTCAAGTTGCTTACAATGAACAGAGGACACCATACACTTTTTAATGTACTCACAACTTGTTTATGAGTTAAAATGATATTAAAAGTTAATGCATTAAGCTATCTCACTCTTTGGGTAGTCCCCTGAAAATACCTGCCATCTTAATAGGTTCAGTCATTAATCAGACACTTAAGAGTGGCTCAGTGGTAGCAATGCAGCTTATTATTGGATTTGTTTTTTATGGCTATTACTTGAACTCAATCTGGACAGCACATACCCAATGGATATAAAACACCTTCATTACAACCTCTGACTTTTCATCAACATTTTTCAAAAATGTCTCTGAAATAAATGAAACATGTCATAACAAGAACTCACCTCTTTACCTGTAGTATTAAAGCTAAAGTGTAAACACAAAAGAAATAAAAATAAGGATAATTTCAAAATTATGTTTTAAATACATTTTTCCAAGAATGTTTTTAGTGTTTAATTCTAAACACTTTGCCCTCTAAGAATAGGTTCTGAGGGAAATAAAAGTTGCATTTTACCACTTTCGATGTTGGAAATGAGGTAGGTGGGCTTATCTTTCACTGAATGGGACTTAGGTTATGGACTAGGATCCAAATAATGACATTATTCAGTCCCTATTCACATATATAATAAGGAACATGGAGAGAATAATTTCAATAAGGCCTCTGTACTTGTGGTTGCAACCATCTATGCTGAGGCAAATATGACTTCTGTGCAAAACAAGTAAGTCCTTTTTACTGTATCCAGCTTTTGTATTTATCTTTTTAAAGGTTCTTTACGTGGCCTATAGAATTTTAACCTCCCTGATCAGGCACCAGCTGAATGTTTTTTTTTTTTTTGGTGTACAACCCTGTTATAGTCACCTTCACTTACCTCATTCCTTTGTTAGATCTGGTATTAAGTCTAACCATGATATAGAGTTTTATCTCTCTCAGTATTCAACTGAAGTGGTTATAGAAGTAGTGAATATTTTTCTTAGAATACTTTGGCCACAGAATGTATGAAAATGTCTGAAACATATTGAAGAGATTTGCCTGGAAAGTCTGTTTTCAAGCTTACATTATCACTAAGAAAATTCCTTAAAGTAATTTAAAATGTTTTCTAATTTATCTTGAAGTTATTTAACGGGGACAAAATCAGGATAAAAAAGAAGAAAGTACAGGCATCTTTGCCCATTTATTGTACTGAAACATACCAAAAAACATGTTAATAATAATTAGTCTATAAGGCATGTGGTATTTCTGGTCTCTGATTGTATTACTGTACCCTCTATAAGTTTTGAATTTTGCTTTTTTGGAAGCAGAAATAATAATCTAACATTTGGAAAAAAAAAATCACCTGAATCACCTTAACTGTCTGTTTCTTTTATATTATAGAATATATAATATAAATATATTTTATAATCATTATTAATACATAATGATATATAAATATAAATATTAACACATAATAACTATTATTTATATAAATAAATATAATCTGATATTGTATATCTGAGTGATTATTCATAAAAGGAATCATATTTATTGTAGGCGAAATGTTACTTTACAATACAGCCGAGGAACAGGACTTTCAAAACCTTCTAACTGTCCTCTTACTGAGGCGATTAAATGAACCAGATAAGAGATTTGATCACACAGTTCACTACTAAGACAATATATCCTAATGAAATTAATTTGTAGAAACATGACAAGAGCAATTAAATGCAAGTGTTGATCCTGGCCAGTGTATCTTGATGTAGCTTGCTCCAAACCTCTGGGTTGTAAGATTAAAAGACTGAACAGATTTAAAGTTGTTAAAATTACCCTCTCATGTTTATCTACAGTGTATAAACATGTATAAATATTTTTTTTAAATTCTGTGTTAAAAACGACCGAATACAATGTACTTTTAGACCAATCATTGTTAATCAATATATCTTGACTTTTTAGTAGTGAATATTGTCAAAAACATGTTGTTGAATTCTACATTGTACATTCAATCCATTGAAATAAAAATAATTTTTAAAATTCTTGAAAATGTCATTAAATATGTTGTGCAATGAGTACATTCTGTGAAATCTATTTGTAGTCATTCAATGGAAAAAATGAAGAAAAGGTCATTGTGCTTTAAAACGTCCAACTTCCTTGTACTTTAAAAAGTAATTTCTAGTGACTTGGATAGCAATTATAGATGCTATATCTATAATAAAAATAATAAATTTAAAAAAAAAGAATATTTGAAAGATTATATGGAGCTTTTTGTTTATGATTCCAAGTTGATTTTAGACAAAAATCAGTGGTAAGACACAGTAGAATAATAAGGATTAGAATTATTTGCAGCTGGCTCTTGGGCACCATGGATAGTGCATTTTGGTTAGTATCATGTTTCCTTTGAAGAATGTTTTAGAACAGAAATGACACATCAGACTTCCCAGTAGGGATTTCTGTTTCACGTACACAGACACATTTTTCAACGATACTCAATGGTACATTGGGTACTGCTGTTATGGAGGGATTTGAAAAGAAAGATGTCACAAAGCAATACAGAAATATACATTAAAGTACAAAATGTAAAGTAAGGCCAAAAAAAAGTTGGAATATTGAAGTATATTAAAGGATTAAGTTTTAACTTATAAAAAATATTTGCACTTATAAGACACGATTTAATTATTAAGTAATGAATGATACCTTTCTTCTACATGATAAAATGGGAGCTTGTACATTATGGAAAAATAAGCAAAAGCTTAAAACCAATAACAAACCAGCAATTGTGTCAGTTTCTGGGAGGGATGCACAGACTGATTTTAAAGAGAGATGTAGTAAAACTGATACATAACATGGTGCAACACAGAGTGTTGCTCTGATTCTAGCAGTTAGACAGATGGTCCATGCAGCAGCTCTGACTCGTCAGAAAGGCACAGGAGAAGTGGCTCTAAGGGAAGGCAGTTCCGAGGGATCTCACAGATGTTTTCAGCAACCATTCTAGGGCCTGCGGGTGTATCTATACCCTGTCATGGAGAATGGCATAGAGATGCTCAAGCTAATGTCAAGTCAGCTGGGATAGCCGGCTGGCACAGAAAAGCACTGTGTAGGAATACTAATTCAGGCACTAAAATCAGTGCAGATGAATTAGCAATGCTAATTGACATAGATGCTGCCTCAGTGAGGCACTTGTACTGCTTTTGGTATTGGTGCTACTATCTCTGCCAAGCTTTCGTGATTGCTTGCATCATGTGGTACCCCGAGTTCAGGTGGGACTTCTTTTGAATCTACAAGCATGTCAAGTGTTTTCATCTTTCTTCAACTTTAAAACTCAATTTATAGGGACAAAGAATACTAGAAATAAAACTGTTATCAGGGCATATATAACTAGACTTTTTAACCAAAGTTATGAAAATAAATTTAAAAAAATGCAGAAAAAAGAAGAAAGCATTTTATGCATATTACCTAGACAGGAAAGAGTATTTTCCCTATATCCTCTATGGTCTTAGAATTATTCTCATTTTTGAACTTCAATATATACTATATCTGCTATGGTCTTGGAATTATTTTTATTTTTGGAACCTCAATATACATTTTACTCAGAAAAAATATTTTGAGATATTGCCTTGATAAAGTGTAATTATAACATAATGCATATGGAATTTTCTAAAAGAATCATGCTGGTCAGTCAGCAAAGTCAAAATTACTATTGACCTTGTTTATGGCAAAGCCTGATAATAACCCTCCACAAAGTGTTATGAAACCGTATTTCTGAGAAATTTGAAATGATAAGACTTTTAAATTTCGTTAAAATACATACTTCTGGTGAATTTTTGATTCTCTGATTGTGTTTACTAATCATTATTTAGTGATCTCTAAACACTGGTAACCTGATATTCATGCTGTCTTTGAGATCTGTTTTTTAGTTTTAAGCAAACTATTGCAATCTATTTGCTTAGAGTCCCGTGACAAAAATAAGCAATGAGAACAGCATGTGTTACCGTGATATATTAGAACTCAAGCAATAGGTGTTTTTTCCCTTCTAATAACCAGAATCTGCATTTTATGAAATAGCAAAAATTTATCTTAATAACCCACCTGATTATTATAATTGGATTGCCACTACAAGAATTGTGTCCATGTAGTAAAGACAGCTAAAAGCTCCCTTTATAAATGCTGTGATGATTTTTTGGAAGCACTCTTATGTTTAAAGACTACTGCACGTTACAGTCTGCACTTCTTATATTTGAGCTAGTTTTGTCAGATCAACAGAGCCTTGAATATGTTTAGCACCAAGGGAGGCTGACACAGGGTTCTGCTTCAGGGGTTTGTGAGGCTCGTTATCATACCGTATGAGTTACAATTACACTTCTTGAGAGTAGGAGGATGCTTTGTCAAAATCTCCAGGATGTATAAGATAATATTTGAAGACCTATTTGTAGCTCTGGAACAACAGACAAATGGGTACACTGAAAATATATTATGGCTCTGTTTGCTGTGCACTACACTGGTACAGTTGTTTTTATGATAGTATCTATAGTTTCTTCAGGGTTCCTATTGTCTCTGCGTCTGTTTAGAGAAGTTTTCATGATGTTCCGTGTCTCATAATGATTTGCAGCCCAAGTAAAATTTTTATTAAATATATTTTAAAATTAGATTCCCCTAACATTGTTTTAGGGCCCTTCTCCAGGCTCTGATAACAACCAGAGGGGAAAAAAAAGGATATAATGAAGGAATTCTTCATTTAGGCTCTTCATTTAGCCTTGCTGCAGTCAGTGAGCATTCACCATTGAAATACCTCTAAATTCAACCTTTTGCACACATGTGACAGAATAAGACATGAAAGGTTACAGTTTGATAAAACACTTCTTTCAGTGCCTGTGCTGACTCAGGCAGTCCCTACAAACCTGGCACTCCTCTTCATTTGCCTTGATTAAAAATAACTAGGGAAAATGGCTTATTTTTACTCTGGATCAATTTTTCAGTCCCATGGCACAGACCTGCAAACAGGTTTACTAGCTTAACTGAGGAGATAGCATAAAGGCTACAATGATTGATGAGAACTCCTTAAGACAATACTGATGCTGAGAGCAATGTTCTTCAAAATACACTGCAAAGACATACATTAAATGACATTCCTTCTTCTGTTGTGTAAATGTGAATAAGAGAAAGGGAAGAGCTCTTTGGAACCAAATATGCATTGATTTTTGTATTGAGCACTACTAATTTTTTGACAATCCTGATACTTGTAGTATGTAGCTTTATTTTTTTCCATCCATAAATGAATCAGCTTTTATTTTTTTTAAAGTGCAAAACCCCAAGCAGTTAAGAAATTAAATCTATTTCAACCCCAACTACTCCTCCTATGCAGGAAAACCAGACTTTATTAAATTGACTTTTCTATGCCTACATTTATTAAACTGGCCTAATTCAATTTTTTTTTTTTTTTTGTGTCATCCAAGTGCTTATTACTCTTTTTGCTTCTTGAGTTCCTATAGCATGATTTAATACAATTCTTAATATGCTTAATAAATCTTGAATAGATTTTCTTAAGTATCAAAGTACTTCACAGATAACTTACCATTAACAGAACATACCCCAGAGAATGCTGGATAATACATACACCGGGAGCCTCTGTTCTCACAGAAAAATGTGACCTGAAGAATTCTTTTTACTAATGAGTGTGCTCATCAGCTTCCAGAAGTCAATTCTCTACTACATTTTGGGTTATACTGCTTTATTTTACTTCTAACAAGTTACGTTAGACTAATGCAGCATTGTATATGGGCAAAATAGATGGATACAGTTCTTTGTTTAAATTAAAGTCTAGTACAAGTCCTTCTAAAATCTTAGTTTTAAGATTTTATCCTTTCCAAGGAAAACCAGATAACAATGTCATTGATTCTCTTAATTAAAGTTTCTGCCACTGAATACTTCTTTACAGGAGAAGTACAATAACAATTATAGTTGTGCACAAAGGAGTCTGCAGACTGTGAAGGGACTATTTCAACTGTCTTCTTTTTGAAATCTCAGTAACAGAAGCAATACTTTTATTTTTGCTTAAGAGGTTCTTCAGCATTTCTAATCAATGTCCGATTCATCTCTCATTTTTTTATGCCCAGTGGGTTCCCTTTCCTTCATCTGCATGTCATCTTGATTTATTGCAAATATGATTGGACCAAATTTAAGACTGTTTTTCTGTATAGTGGTGTGCCAAGAGGATGCCTTCTTGATTGTTTGCCATTCCTTCACAAGTATTTTATTTTTTAATGTAAAATTCATTTTATATTAAAATATCAGAAAACACACACAGTCAATTTTGACCATCAGTCTCCAAACCACTTAAGAAATGTATTCATAGGGTCTCATTGAAATAAAAATTAACATCAATAGGACCAGGGCCACAAAGATGAATTCTAAAGTAACACACAGGTTTTGGTTGTTAAAGGCATTTGCCATTGACCTCCTTGTTTTTCTCTTCTAATTTGGAGAAATTTTCTGACAACCACTTTTAGCTTCAATAAATACAAATTTTCATTGTTGCATGAGCAGAATTAAGTCAAATTTCCTTGTAAAGGGTATTTATTCTTCTCTGTATTATTTTAATTACTGCTTCAAGGGACTATGTACATTCATGCCAAATACTAAAAAAAAAGGTTTCAGGATGACTTTGCAATAAAACTGCTCATATTGTTATTCCGATGCCAGAGTTACAAGTTATTCCAGTGCTGAGCTTGTTACCTCTTTTCCTTCCAGGAATATATTTGTCTTATTTTTGATTATTATTTTAATTGACAAAATTGTATGTGACCTATTCCTTTTAGCACCTTGTCAAGATAGATTTGGCCCTCAGCTTTAATCGTAGCCATTTTTATTTTTATCCTGTCTGACTTAATTTTCCTATGTAAGACAAACAGTTGTTCCTGTCTTAGCTACAGTGTATGTGTTTTTAAATACCAAATTAAGAAATACTTATCTAATACTCCATGTTGATGATCCAATGTACTATTAATTCATAGCTCTTAAGTTGAAAGAGAGTCCCTTTTAAGAAACAAGGAAGAGTTTAGAGGGCAAGAATAATGAGTCTGAATTTGTACTTAAACTAAAGTTTTTGCTATGGGTCACAGCTTAGGAGACTGATTCACAAGTGTGATGGCTTAGCTGAGTTGCTGCAGAAAGGCTTGACCCCGCTGTGTGGCCTGGCTTTCTCTGCCTCCTTTATGCATAAACAGGTCAGACAACACAAAATGCTGAAGTATCTTCACTTCAGAGCTTGGTATGTTAAGGAAAAAAAGCCCCAGTGAAAATTCCCTTCTTTCTGTGTCTGGAGTTTGCTCTCAGTCCAAAGGAGTGTAAACCTCCAAATTAGGATCGGGGTGTACAGCTGTGGATAATGTTTTATCTAGCTGTTTATGAATCTGTTAATTCATATTTACAAAGGCTACTATAATTCATATATGAAATATTTTTCAAGGTCACAACATTCTTCACTGCAATGACTTTAAATTTGCTATGGGGTTTTGCTGGACTATCTCTTTCAAGAACAGTCTTTCAAATATTGTAGAAAGCAAACAAAAAAAGTTTGTCAGTAACTAACTATATTAGATACTATTAGTAACTAACTATATTTTTGTCAAAAATAATAACCTCTTCATATTTCTTATTTTTGTTTTCTAGTTACTCAAATATTTTAGTAGCTGTAGGCTATTAAATCTGTCATTTATTGTAAGAAATGGGGTGGAGTAGAGTTCTTCCTGTCACAGCTGATGACACCTAATTATATACCAGAAAATAGAACTCCCTGGGGAAGAACAGAATTCAAATCATGCTCAAGTGTAATTGTTTAAGGCTATTTTGGATGGTGTGAGTATTTATGAGCTTTATTAATAATAAATGCACTAATGTTGTAGCTCTACAATTTGCAGACAACCTCATCTGACCGTTGAGAAGATGTTGGCTTTCTGGCAATAATGAAAGCACATAAATATTAATATCCTAAGAAAAAAAACCCTAATCACTGCATAATGGTTGAAAGTACATAAAATGTAATGAAAAATATGAAAACAATTGGTCATTGCAATTTGGGGTAGCTAATTATGTTTCTTCATTTATGGTTTTAAAACCACATTAGATATTCTCTCAGTAACAACAATAATTACATTTTTACCCTTCAATCAGTTACTTAATTACTTGTTGAATCACGATGTGGGAGAAATATACAGATGCACAGAAACTTTGTAAGTCTTTGCACATAACTTTTTGGTGTACTTTTTATACCTCTCTAAAAGCTAAATTAATGTCACATGATTCCAGGTAAGTTTAAAAAAAAAAAAAAGAAAGAAATGAGCCCTATATAAAAGAGCAATTATCATACTCACTTTGTAATTTTATGTTGATAGACACACAGAAGCCCACAAAAATGTCAGTGTATTGACTATTGTCTCTGCATAACAAAGTTATGGTAGCAGGGGGGCTATGAGAAGCTGCTAGAAGCTTCCCCTGTGTCCGACAGAGCCAATGCTAGATGGCTCCAAGATGGACACGATGCTGGCTAAGGCTGAGTCCATCAGTGATGGTGGTAGCGCCTCTGGGGTGACATATTTAAGAAGGGAAAAACAACCTGCATGATGGCACCTGCAGCCAGAGAAGAGAGGAGTGAGAATATGTGAGAGAAAGTACTCTGCAGGCACCAAGACCAAGTGAAGAAGGAGGCAGGAGGTGCTCCAGGCACTGGAGAAGAGATTCACCTGCAGCCTGTGGAGAAGACCATGGTGAGGCAGGTTGTCCCCCTGCAGCCCATGGAGGTCCATGGTGGAGCAGATATCCACCTGAAGTCCATGGAGGGCCCCACACCCAAGAAGGTGGATGCACCCAAAGGAAGCTGTGACCCCATGGGAAGCCCATGCTGGAGCAGGCTCCTGGCAGGACCTGTGGACTCATGGAGACAGAAGCCAACTCTGGACCAGGGGAAGAATATGAGGAGTCCTCCCCCTGAGGCAGAAGGAGCAGCAGAAACAGCATGAGATGAACTGACCAAACCCCCATTGCCCATCCCCCTGCACCTATTGAGGTAGGAGAAGGTAGAGAAAATCAGGAGTAAAGTTAAGCCTGAGAAGAAGGGAGGAGTCAGGGGAAGGTGTTTTTTTAAGATTTGGTTTTGTTTCTCATTATCCTACTCTGATTTGATTGTCAATAAATTAAACTAATTTCCCCAGCTGGAGTCTTTTTTTGCCCATGATGGTAGCTGGTGAATGATCTTCCTGTCCTTATCTTGACCCACAAGCCTTTTATTATAGTTTCTCTCCTCTGTCCAGTTGAGGGGAGTGATAGAGCAGCTTTGGTGGGCACCTGGCATCCAGCCAGGGTCAACCCACCACAGCCAGTAAATGCCTTCTAAGCACCTGTTCCCTGTTTGAAAATGTTCATAATTACAAAGCTTGTTAGCATTTTGCTTGGGGCTATTCTTACTTTGTTACATAATTAATTCCACAAAAATTATATCACACCTAACAAGAAAATAATTCATTCATGGTTTTTACTGTTTATGATCATCATTATAATACCTATGGAGCGGGAAAAAATACAAAACTAACTTTTGCCTTCATTTCTTAAAATTTGAGGACATGTTTTTTCTACTCTGGTTAAGGTGAGTAGCACACTCCACAATTAGGAAATAAGAAGGACCTTTTGAATTGGGAGTCAGGATAGTTCTATTCCTTCCACTTAGTTTTACAACATAGTTTCTGCTTACTCAGAGACTTCTATGCCAGTATGTGATGTAGGTGCATCCTGGGAGTCCTACACATCCTTGGAACTGGGGCAGGAGTGGCGAGAAGACACAGGGAAAGTGTTAGAAAACTTTTACAACTCTGCTAGTCACATATGCTTATTTTCCTGGTGGGTCCAGAAATACCCTGCCAGCTCTTTTACTTTGATTTTGCTACAGCTAAGCTGTCAGTTATACCAAACAGGGACAGAATATTTTCATCTCTAAATTCAATCAGCATAACCAGGGATTGTAAAACATTAAAAAAATTAAAAAGACAAAATAATGATGCAAGTTAATTGCTTTTGTCTCCTATCAGTGAATTTAGAAATTCTGTTCAGTAGTATAAACACCTATCTTTATCATCACACAATTTCATATGAAGACTCATGTATTTATGTATCACATCTAAGTGTAAAATAATGGAAGGATCCCCTGGCAGGACAAGGTGGGCATAAAAGCATGAGGATATGAGCAACTGTAACCGGAATGCAAAGCAGTACCAAGGGTATAGCTATAGTTCAAAGTCTACAGTAGCAGCTACAGAACAGATCTGATTTCTTCCACAGCTTGATACAACTCTATATACTAAGCCACTTTATGAGCTAGACTTTAATAAAAGGATATAGCTCAGAGAAAGATAGTCTGATAAAATTCCTTTCTTCTTCTTCTCTCAGAAAATGTACATTGTTTATTTATTTGGGTAATTAACCTGTTTTGCATACCACCCGTCCAACCCAGAGCTTTCTCTTTCAGAAAGATTAAGAGAATCAAACATAAGAAATGTACAAGAACTAAGAATTAATCTTTTTTTTTCTGGTTTTTTTCCTGTTGTCAAGGCCTATTGTGCAGGTGCTTTTTCAATGATCCATGCACCACGATGCATAGGAAATATGAGAAAACTTTCCTGTGTCATAGGCCTGAGTTGGGACTTTTTTGGGTTATCCCCAAGATCACAGTCTCGGGCATTTTGTAACTCAGGCACAGTGTAAAAAGGGACATCTGGGACAAAGTTACAAGATCGTTCAGCAAGGAGGCCATTTTATTTTTTTCCAACAGGTAACAAATAATAGTCTCTCTTAGTATTGTCTTGATAATGAATAACCAGTACTGATCTTGTTTCATATGGTGTTGTTCTTTAAGCTTCTGTTGCAGACATATATGTGCATCCACATATGCATGCATAGAAAGACTACTTCAAAATTTTTCTGTTTAGAACTCCACCAGCTAAAGAGCTCTAGCCTTAAGTGATTCTAATTATCCTATAACTCTTCTTGCCTACATAATCTTATATAGCTACTATAATAGAACTGTGTGATCCCCAAAATTCTAGATATTCATCTCATTTCTAACAAGGCATTACTAGGGTCAAAGGTTCACCCTCATTCACTAAGCGACATTAAACATGAATAATTAGAGATACTCTTGCTATTTTTAAGTAGCTAAGGGAATCTTTTTACTGATAATTTATTTAAACCATTATCAGTGGGATGGTAATATTGAATCCATTAATAATTTTCATTTTATGAATTTCTGTTTTACTTTTCTGAATCAGAAGTGTAAACCTATCCTACTTATACCAATTTCCAGAAACCTTAGGGACTTGTCTTCTCTACTTTCTTTTAATTATGGTAAAGCATGGGGTTCACTGCAGTTGACCAGTACATGTTGGAGAAAGCAAGGCATACTTTTCTTTTCTTTGAGCTATTTCCAATAGGAAAAAAAGAAAATCATAACGTCTGTAGGTCAGTGTTGGTATAACCAACAAGATCTACAAACGGCACCATTCCTCATTGAAAAGAATGTTCAAGGAATCTTCAGGTTTAAATGCAGATGTCCTTGTTCATGAAGAACTCTCATACCACTGAAGCTGATGATCCAGGTCTTCTCATAACACTTCCACATCTCTCTCAGGTCAAATGAGTTTCCCTCAGGATGATTTTCTCTTGGGGAAGGGTGCTATTCCACACACAAAGGAACTAGAATCTGTCCAAGTGCACTGTCACCTTTATTAATACATGATGAAATGTTTTCCTAGGTTTAGAGAGTTATATAAACTATAGTGCTTTTTTCCCCCCTCATCATCCAAATAGTCCTATTTTGTTTCAAACCACTAGTTACTACATCAAATAATGTACTAAAGAGTGAATAAAGATTGCATAACGGTCATCTAGATAGATAATATCTACATGCTATATGAGACCAATGGCTTAGATTTCTGATTTTAAACATATGATGGTTTTCTGAATAGTTTTAAGACTTCTCTTTTTTCTAGCTGTAGCTTTATCTCTGTAAAATATTTGTGTTGTTGTTTAATCACTTATTGTCTAAAAGTATGACATAAAAAAGGCATAATTTGAAGTCAGGTTCTGACTGAATATAAGGGAAAATTTTTTCACTATTAGAAGAGTCAAGTATTTGGAGCAGACTGCCCAGCCAGGTTGTGAAATCTCCAACCCTGGAGTTTTCCAGACCCAGCTGGACACAGGCCTGGGCAATCTGATCAACTGATCTATCAGTTGATCCTGGTTTGAGCAGGAGGTTGGACTAGAAATCTCATCAGTTTCCTTCCAGACTGAATTATCCTATTAACTTATGCTGCTAATAAAAGTAATTATTGAATGTTAGGTGTATTAAAATTTTCACTTTCTAATTGATTCTTACTTAATCGTAATCTCTCCCCATAGTTTCCCCCAGCCATACATAGAAACAGTACTGTTGAAGTTTACCAGGGACAGGGACTGTGGAGCTTAACACTAGTCTACTATCTTGGAGAACAGAAAATACATTCCTCCTGTCTTAGTGCCTAGATGTTTTGCATCTTAGGTACCTTAAATAAGACTTTGCGTTTTCTGTCGTGTCCCATCTCTCCCTCTAACATCCAGGTGGTTATAGACAGTTGCAGATTTAATTTTATTTTGGTCTGCCTTGGTATATATTTTAAAAGAGACTTCATCATGGCACTTTTGCTTCATGGGCTAGGGATAAAATGGGGATTGACAATTTAGTATAGCTTTATTTGCAGAACACTGGGCATTTCTGTTGTTCAGTATGTTTTATATGAGATGAAAGCTACCTGTGGAAAAATAATCTCTATGGCTTTTCACAGTTTTCTCACCTTTATCCTTAGTCTCCGTGACCAGTTAGTAGTTGAAATTCAAAGCTCAGATTTAGTTTTCTTCTCACTCTGCCTGTTTCAATGCTAAATCCACACTTTTATTTCCACTCTATTCTCCCATTTACCCTTTCTGGTCTGGACTGGATTTCATTTGAACTGGGCAGTTTCTTTCTGCTACAGCCCAGTATTGGGATCTCTAGGAGCACACCATCAACAATTTGCAATTGCCATTTAACTGTCCTGGAGCTGCAAACTGAAAAAAAAGTCCTCCTTTATACTAGAATAGGGAATGTTCTACATAAGCAAAGATGTATGAGGCAATAGTTGCTAATCGTCTTTATGTTTTATATTAACTTTAGTTTTTTAAATGCTTCTGACAGAGTAGATTTTCATACAGAAGACTAAAGGAATATCTTTCAATGGCCACACCCAACCAATTTCAAAACAACTGCTCCAAACTGTGATGCTATTATATGTTTTTAGAAAAGGCTGGGAATTATTTAACATTGGCAAAAAGTATATTCTTTTCTGTTTTCATTCTCAGAAATAAATGAACTCTTTTATATGACATTAAAGTTTAAAAAAAAAAAAAAGAAAAGAAAACCACAAAGAAAATCAATCTGAAGCAATCATTTGCAATGGAAAATGTATACCCAAATAGATGAAGTTTATTGATATTCTGAGCAAATGAAAGCAGAATCTTATAATGAAAATAATCAGACTACCTTAAAAATAAGTGGTATTACCACTGCCTAGTAAAATATCTGTTCAGATATGCTTGGAGAAATTAATGCTCACCACTGCTGAAGGCCAGTGTGGTTGCAGAAACAAAGCCAAATCAGGCAACTGTTCTCTCTGCATTTAAATATGATTGTGTTGGAATTATACAGTTTATGTATGTCCTAATGTTGAAATCATAGCAATGTCCTACAGTAACCATCTCTGGAGTATTCTGTGCACACACATTACTGTCATTTTGCTTTCAGTGGCCTTCAGTCACTGTCAGCTATGGACCATGCCATAAGAACAGATTCACTGTCTAGGTCTAGGTCTAGTTCTGGATGGGAGTAGTTAGTATGCATCAATGAAACATTATGGGACTTGAGATGGCGGGTAACAAGCATAGTATTTTCAGCTTCACTGTATGCAGGGAAAATTCAACTACACACTCTAATCTCTGAGTGAGACTCTTCTCATTCAGCCCCCAGTGAGTTCAGTGTGATCAAAATGTATGTCACCCAAAGCATTATGGAAATCCACAAGGTTATTCAACATACGGTCTGTCCATAGCTGAAAACTGTCTGTATTTTTACACAACCATTGCAGAGTTGAACTGAAGCTATTTTCATTGCTTATTGGAGACATAGATGTGACTCACACTCTGATTCAGTGCACTCTTGCCTGATGCACCTGATTATTTGAAAAACTATCAGGTTGCAAAACAGCAGGAATATTTGCCCATGCACAAATGTCAAACTCTCTGGTCATGGGCATGCATCTGATATGCTCAAAAGTTTGTAATGCCATCTACAGTTCATTCATTGACTGTTGGGGATCTTCTACAAGTTTGATAACTGAACATGGCTTGGGCTGGCATAACCCTTCCTGTGTAATTTGGATTATAAATTCTATTCACCTTGCTTTCCCTCTTCTTCTCTAATGTACTGTTTGACATCTCTGTAAACCAGCAGCAGAAACAAGAGTTCTGTCTGAACGCTGGGGATTATGTTTTACTGATTCTTAACATGCAAATGCTTTCTAAATAAATCTTGTCCTACATTTTCCATTTGTTAATATCCCTTTCCCATAGATTAGCCTCCTTTGTAGCGAATGCTGGCTTCTTCATTCCTTCACTATTGCTTGAAGGAATACAACTACAAGACGAACTACAACAGAGACAAATCCTGTGCCTGAACAATGTAGCTAGAAGGGAACTCTGTCTTTTCACTGCACAGCCTAACACCAGCCTGTATAGGTGCCTATGTCAAGATGGTTAGGTATCAACTGGAGTTGAGTGGATATCAACTGATGGATGGATACCAATTTAGGAAGCATTTAAACCTTTGCAGTATGAATTTGAATCAACCCTGATTGGCCAGATATTAGGCTTCTGTATTTTCAGTTTCCCTATTGCTTTCTGAGACCTGGCTGATAGGTAGATTTTTCAGTATAATCCTTGCTCTATTTTCTAATCTCTAGATGTCAGTTAGTGATCTCTCAGTTGTGGTAGTGTATGTATGCAACTGAAATGATCCCATAAAGTTACAGAAGAAAAAGATTTTTCTAATGATAAGGCTGCCTACTATTTCTCTATTGTCTGAAAAAACAAAATGAATTTTTTAAGAGATTTAAGAAATTATACACATTTTCTTCTGCAAATATTGACTATAAAATGCAGACTCATAGAAGGCCAAAATACTTTCAAATTGTTACTATTTCAGCTCAGTACAGTAGAATAAGGCCTAAGTAAATTCTACTATTCTCCCAATATCTTCTTCAGCTGCAACTTAAAATGGCCTGATTAGATAGCAGCTCAGGCTACCTAGCTAGAAGGAAATAACTTTTCATTCCTATGTCTTTTCTGAGCCTTCAGCTTCTGTTGCATACGCGTGAACTCCGAATAGTGTTCTCCAGTAAACAGTCCCTTTAGAATGCAAATATCTCTGAAAATAATTCTGCCACACTGAATCTGGATCCATTAAGCCCCACCCTGAAAGAGTTTATTTGTCATTTATTTGAAACAGATATGAAAAATACATTGCAAAAAACATTTCTATTTTTGAATGCTATTAACACATTAAGTTCCACAATCAACTACATAAAGGGTGTCTGCAAGGAATGTGTGACATGGTTTGTCAATTCTTTGCTCAGCCGTGCTTTGTGTTCAGTAGTAACCTAAGCTAGAGT
The DNA here is from genome assembly GCF_964289735.1 of Phaethon aethereus. Lineage (NCBI taxonomy): Eukaryota > Metazoa > Chordata > Aves > Phaethontiformes > Phaethontidae > Phaethon > Phaethon aethereus. The sequence continues at coordinate 63,642,786 of NC_138578.1, read as the reverse complement.
AATCATAGGGTAATCAGAGTCAATAATGATGCTGCAAGTGACCTCTGGATATCATGCGGTCAAATCCTAGAATGTAACTCAGGTTGTTTAAGACCTTGACCAATCAAAATATTTCCAACAACTGATATTTCAAAACCTCAGTGGAAAAACTGTTCTAGTGTTTAATCATTTTCATTGGGACTTTTTTTTTCATATGCCTGGTGAAAATTTCGGCTTGTGCCTATTGTCTCATGCATGTTACTGTGAAGAGTCTGGGCCTGTCTTCTTTGTAACCCTCTTCCATGCAGTTGAAATTTTCATCTAAATCTTCCCTTATCTTTCTGTTTTCCAGGCTAAACAACCCAGCTCTCTCAGCCTCTTCTTGTGCAACATATGGTCTAACTCCCAACATTCTTAATGCTTCTCCACTGGACTTGCTCTAGTTTCTTCAGCTCTAGCATTGATGACCTGAAAGCCAGGTCATCAGATACACCAGATACTATATTTCATATGTGTCTCAATAAGTTCTAAGTACAGTCAATAATTGTCTCTGTCAACCTGAAAATTATGCTCTTGTTATTGCAGCCCAGTACACAGCTAGCCTTCAGCACTGCAGGAGCACAAGCTGATTCATTTTTCACTTCATCCAGCAGAAGCCCCAGCTATCCACCAGCCTGCGCAATTGTATGGGATTTTTCAGAAAGCTCAGCAGTCAGGTCCTGGGTCAGGAGGTGAGACTTTTTCACAGAATCAGTTCATTTGGGTTCCAGGAAGGGAGAAATCTGTAACATCACTTATCGACACCAAGCTGTCCTAAAGCCTTGTTCACTTCAATGGCCTACAAAAAGTGGAGAAAAGGCAATAGAGGAAATTTTATACTCCCTTCCTCTGAATTTGTCCGAAACTTGCTATGCTGCTTTCTACTCCACAAGAAGGAGGAAAGAGGAACCCTAACAAACTTCTGTAACTCTGAATTTATAGTGTTTTATATTAATTTATAGGATTTTAGCATTATTTTCACTGTAAAAAACAGAATCAAAAGCCTTCAAGATTTTTTTTTTAAACTTAGCCATTAAATTAGACCGCCTCATGTCCACAATGACAAAAAATTGTGGAAAAAATTAAAATAAGTGCACTGTACCAGGCCTAGTTAAAAAAAATAGCAGTAATATTAAAGCTCAATGAATGCAAAACTACTAAAAGTGCTTACTATATTTTGTTTGATTATTTATTATGGATTACCATGAAGAAAATGCAGTTTATAATAGCAAGCCCAAAATATAAATAGAAGGTCTTGAGATACAGGTTCAATTCTTACTGTTTGTCAAAAGACTAGATCTGTTTTATTAAATTGGTCTCCTTTATCTTTCTTGCCAATACAATATATTAAAATGTTTTTGCTTAATATACTTTATGAGCTCTACTAGTACACTGTTGTAACATAGCCCATTATTTTACTGTCTCATTTCCATGGTTGTTCTTTTTTTTTAATGTTTCCGTTACTTGCAAAGCCCAAAAATTGAATGGTCAGCAGAGAGAAGCATAATAATAAACAACAACAATAAATTAAATTACACAGGGAACCATATAAATGGCAGGCAGCAGATATTGCTTCTTTTTCTGGATAATCAAAATGAAACCTGAAATGTCACATCATTAATCTATTTCTGGTAAAATTAAAAATAGTGGAAATCCTCTGTAGTTTTAGACGATTGTGATATTACAACCCTGTTGTTCTTTCTAAACACTTTAATAGCTTCCATTTAAAAATTAACTCAATTAGCCAATTAATTTAATTTTAATTAATTTTAATTACATAGCTTTTTAACTACATAATTCATTACTAAGGAGGAATAATACCCACATTTATTCTCAATTTATGAATTCTTCCCCATGTGACATTATTAACTTTAACATACTATTGCTAAGAAATATATCACGATAGCACACAGTAAACATAAAACCTTAGAGCAGCAACACATTTCTTTGAGTTTTCGGTTAAAACTCAGCATTAGAAAGCCAGTTCAGACTTACAGGTTTTCCAGCTGCAGTTCACAGTTCTTATTTAAACAAAGCATAAAGCCTGCAAAATTTCTTCTGCTTCAAGCAGCAAAGAAGTTCAGAGCCAAGTTTTTATGAGTGTTAACAATGACACAGTGTGGAGCCATGGCAGTTTACATCAGCCAACAATCTGGCCTCTGAGAAAGAAAAGAGTCAAAGAAGTGACTACAGTGTTATTATATGTTATTTTAAGTCCACAAAATTAGTTTGATGTCAGTGTATTAAATGGTATAAATGAGTCAACAGATAGGAATAAAACAGATGAGAATCAAGACTACCTCCCCAGTGCAGCACAGAAGGAAGCATCTTCCTGGTCACTGGTCAACACAACTAGTGTGTCCTGAAGACTTCCCTCACGTATTCCAAGCAGGGAAAGAAAACAAGGGCATTGTGTTGAGAAACCTTCTGACTGATGCCCCAAGAGTTATTGTCAGGGAGAAAATTACTAGTGTCTAATAGAGACTTGATAAGTCTCTATTATGAGTTGATAAGTCTCTATTATGAAGTTAGGAGAGGCAATGGGGAAACTGTGTGTGGATCCCCCAAATGCATTTGAAGCCTGCTAGTAGGTTAAGGAAAGATGACTACTTTGGTTGGTTGTTATGGTGTGTATGAATTTCAGCTTCTGGTTAAATGTGACTCTCAACTACTTCTGAGTTGTTAGAGAGGTGATACAGCCACCATATTTTTTAATCTCAACTAAAGTATTAGAATCTTATCTTTCAAATTGTAAAGGAAATGTGTCAAATTGTTCAAGGAAATATTTCTACCTTCTAGCCTTTAAATCAAGGTACACTTCTTTCTGCTGACTTGCAGTATTTAAACTCAGTCATTCCTACGTGAAGAAAATCCACATCAATAATGTGTTAAAACTGTCACACAGGAAGTCCCAAGCATTTCCCTCTTTCACAGAATCGCAGAATCAAAGAAAAGCAGGGATGGAAAGGGATCTACATCATCTGCCTCAACTCCCCTGCACAAAGGAGTGTCTGCTAGAGCAGACTGATTAGGGCCATGTCCTGTCAGGTTTTGAATATCTCTGAGGATGGAGACGCCTCAACCTCTCTAGGCAATCTGTCCCAATGCTCAACCACCCTCACAGTAATTTTTTAATTTTTTTTGGTATGTTTAAACAGGATTCCTGTATTTCTGTTCATGACCATTGCCTCTTGTTCCTTCACTGGGCACCACTGCAAAGAGTCTGGCTCTGTATTCTTTGCCGTCTCTCATCAGGTATTTATACACACCGATAAGATCCCTCCTTGAGCCTTCTCTTCTCCAGGTGAACAGTCCCAGCTCTCTCAGCCTCTCCTCATGTGACACATGCTGCAGTCCCTTAATTATCTTTCTGGCCTTACACTGGACACACTGACACACTCTGTTAAGTGTAAGTCTCCCGTGCACTGAGGAGCCCAGAGCTGGACACAGCACTCCAGATTGGGGCTCACCAGTGATGAATGGAGGGGAAGAATCACCTCTTTCAATCTGCTGCCAACACTCTGCCTAATGCAGCCGAGGATGCTGTTGGCCGCCTTTGCCACAGGGGTGTATCACTGGCTCATGTTCAACTGGGTGTCCACCAGGACTTCTAGGCACTTCTCAGTAAAGCTGCTTTCCAGCTTAGCAGCCCCCAATATGCACTGGAACTTGGGGTTATTCCTGCACAGGTAAAGGACATTGTACTTCCCTTTGCTGAACATCATTAGATTCCTCTCAACTCAATTCTTCAGCCTGTCAAGGTCTGCATGATCATCTGGTGTATCAGACTCTCCTCCCAGTTTTGTATCATCTGCAAACGTCCCGAAGGTGTCCTCTGTCCTACTGGCCAGGTCATTAATGAAGAGGCTGAACAGTATTGAGCCCAGTGTTGACCCCTGGGGTACACCACTAGTAACTAGCTGACAGATGGACTTTATGCCACTGATCACAATACTTTGAGTCTGGCAGTTCAGCCAGTTTTCTGTCGACCTCACTGTTCACTCACCTAGTCTATATTTCATCAGTCTATGAGGATTTTACAGGGGGTGGTGTTGAAAGCCTTGCTGAAGTGAAGATAAACAACATCCGCCGCTGTTTTCTCCTACACCGAGTTCATAATTTTAGCATAGAGAGTGATAGTTGTTCAGGTATAATTTTCTCTTTGTATATCCATGCTGACTGCCTCCAATCACCTTCTTCTCATTCATGTGCTTGGAAATGGCTTACGGAGTTTTTGCTCCATCCCCTTTCCAAAGATTGAGTCAATGCTGACGAGTCTATAGTTCCCCCGATTGTTCCTTTTTGCTTTTCTTGGAGATGAGGGACATTTGTTCTCTTCTAGAACTCAGAAATATACCCCAAGCATCATAATCCATTAAAGATGATAAAGAGTGGCCTTGCAATTAATTTGGTCAGCTTTCTCAGCACACATGGATACAAACTCTTCTCTACTGAGTCTTCTGGCCTCTGGACATTCCTACAGGTCTTGGGGCCCAGGGATTCCTGAAGGCAAATTTCACTATTAAAGACTTAGGAGAAGAAGGCTTTGAGTATCTCAGCTTTTTTATGATCTTCGTCATCAGGTCTCCTGCCCCATTCAGCAGTGGGTCCACATTTTCTCTAGTATTTCTTTTGCTGCCAATGTACCTGTAGAAGCCCTTCTTGTTGCTCTTCATGTCTCTCACCACATTCAACTACAGGTGGGTTCTGGCTTCCCCAGGCCTATCCCTGCACACTTGAACAGTAAGAATTTTTCCAGATGCAGGTCTCCTCCAACACACCTGCTAGTTTAGTTTGAAGTTTGCTGGTGAATACATACACACATATGTACACACATGTACAGACACTGGAAATAGGAACAGAGCCAGATCTTTCCAGCTGCTGGTACTTAGATCTCTTGCATGTTCATACTCACCTTATAAACCAGTTCCTCTCCTTCAGATTCATTGCTGTCTACTGAATATGTTAACATTAGATGTTTTGCACATTCTCTGTAATGTTATGGAATATGTAAAGGAATGAAATCACATGAAAGCCCTTGTGATTCTGAAAACTAAAACAGCCTCTTAATGTTCAGTGCTCTATAGCAGTATAGTAAATTTTGACAAAAGAACAGAAGCAGATTTCTACTTAACAAATGAAACAAAAATTGTAATCTTTTTAATCTATAAAGCCTATGTGGTCTGAAGCTAACTTTTTTCCTCACAACTTTTGACAAGAGGAAAATCCCCTGGTACTGCTTGCAGTGCAACACTATTTTCACACTGCTAAAGTGCAGCCAACATTCTATCAAAGCTTCAAGAGTGTGCCAGGTCTTTCTTCTCAGTTTAATATTCCTGACAGTAGAGCAAATATCGATGACAGCATTAAATGTCTTCTGGCAGGGCTTTGCTAAATCTGCAAAAAAAAAAAAAATTAGCCGCTCAGTAAAAGCATGCATGAATCGTTAAAGTCAGTACAAGAAAAAAAAATTCGTTATGTGCAAATTAAAACATGTAATAATTGTAAGCTCTGTACTTTTTTTTTTTTAACTCTTTCTGGAATGGCTAGTGATGAAGCAAAATCTGTGAATAAAACATACAATGGCAGAATGGGTAAAGCAGAAGGTGATATGCTAATTTTAGGACAGCTTTGAATTTTTAGTAGACACTTTTTATAGTATTTGAGGGATACTGAATAGAATGACAGTAAGAAAGTGGCAGGTATTGCTCTAATAACTCCCGTAACAGCTTGCTGAGGAGCACATTGAAAAACATAGTAAATTTTGAAGAAGACAGGTGAAACTCCTTCTGCTGAAAAACGGGTGGTTATTTTATATACTGGTTTTAATAAACACAGCAGAATATCAAACATTAAAAAGTCATGTAACCTGGCTACGCTACCTGGTATGAAGTTAATGATTTTTCCAGTACTGGCAATCTGGACAGGATTATAAAGATACTCAATACAACTGCTAGTGCCCTAGTAGGTAATAATGCAATGTGTAAAAAAGTGCTCTATCCAGGACCATCCATTTGTTTTCTGTCTCTTCTTTTTGTTCCTCAAATTCCTTGAGTAACTGTAAGAATAAATTGTGGCTGAGACCTGAGAAATATATATATTTTGCTTTTGTATCAAACTCAGTAGTTGGTTGCTTTTGTATTGTTGGAAGTCACCTAAATAATAATAAAAGGGCAGTATGGGAAGACATCCCTGCATGCATTCATTTTTGAATCAGAAAATATAATGAGTCTTGAGTACAAGTAATGTCAGTTATTTAAACTACCTTCTCAAGTATTTATTCAGAGCTCATGTCCATAGAGCAGGTGAGGATATAGTTACTAGACATTAGGCAAAGGCAGAATACCAAGAACTTTTTTACAAGTAAAAAGGAAGATTTTTTTATTCTCAGAGTTGTTGATAAGGCTGTTGCTGGTGATACAGACTTATGGTAAAGACATTGGTTATTTACAGTGTAATTGTAAAATAACACTACAGCGTTACCATGATTTACTATGTAGTTTATGCAAAATACTAAGTGATATTTTACAGTAGCTGGGGAAAAAATGCCACTGTTCATTCTAGCCTTCTGACAGTGCCAGTGATTTAGAATGTCACCTGAAGATGAGAGGTTATGGAGTAAAAAGAAGGCTTTTGCTCATGTATCTTCCCCTGACATCCCACTACCACTTACATGTCTTGACATCCTTGACTTAAAGTACAGAATAAAATGGCCTTGCATGGCACTGGCACCATTTTGCTATAAAACCAGTTATATTTTACCTATGGGGAAAATTTTAATAGAAACAGATAATTAAGTCATCAATATTATCCATCATGGTTTCCTAAAGGTTTATTGACTATTGGCATATCCATTTTTAGATGCCTAACTTAGCACCCTGTTCAGAAACTAGGCACTTCACAAAATGAGGCACATTTCAGGTGTTATTCTTTAGCAGCCCAGTAATAATATACATCTTTCCTATTAATACAAATTTTCAGAGACTTGTTTAAAATATGCTAGACTAGAAATCAAAGGGGACTCAATAAGAAGCTAAGGATAAATAATATTAGAAGGATCTCTGCCAACAGTGTCAAGAAACAAATAATAAAATAGCAGCAGGTAAGGGTGAAATTCTTCTATATATTTAGTTATCTAAACAGGTGGTGTTCAGAAAGACTAAATACCTAAACTCTCAGGAACTTCAGTAGTAGTCCACAGAAATAAATATTCCTAAAATACAGATAACAACTTAATATTTTCTTCAACTTAGGAGGGCAACCCTCTACTAAAAAGATGTGAGTGAAGCTAGCAGTTCTTAGGCCATATGTTTCTTATCTGACTACCTACAGTAGGTTCACAAATCCTGATAGACCTGTTTATTAATTTCAATAGAAACTTCAGGTACAAATAATGTCTTTGTGTACTAAAAACTTGTTTTCTTGTATATGTATCTATGGATCACTGACAATAAGTGAATCGCCTGCAGCTCCCACTGACTTCAGAAGATAAGGTTCAGTACTTCTGAAAATCAAGTCATTAACCAAGCAACTTTGGCCTAGTCTGCTTTTTTCTTTCTCCTAGGACTTTTTCTTGAGTCTCTTCCCCAGTAATGAAAATATTGTGAGTTTGTCCACTGTGTGTGCACACAAACTCACAAGAAGGCACTTGCATTCTCATCAGATTTTCTTTTTTCTGACTCTTTCCTTCCTCTAGCTCCCCCCACAAACAAAAGAGCAAACAAATGTTCTTATTCAGGTAAGAAGTTCTTACTGTGTCACTTCCAAAAAAGGACAATGAGAGAAAGGATAAAGGAATGAAATGGAAAGTTTCACAAACAAACAATTCTGAACCACAGAGACAAAACAATAGTTTGAGAGTGTGATCAGTCTCATCTGTGAGTGTTTCCCTCCTCTCGGACATCTTGATGGTCTCTAGTTTGAGTTTGCTTGTAAGTCTCATGTCTTTCACACCCTTGGGACTTATCGTTCAGTTTGATCTAAGTGCAGAATTAGACTGTATGACATATACTTATGTTCCTAAAAGTTAACTTGTAGGTTTACTATTCTGTGATTTTGAGATTAAGAGAGTTCTGGTTACTGGCCTCCCTTTGAATATGCAATATAGAATTTGGTGGTGTCCTGTCCTATATGAAAAGAAACTGTCGGAGAATTGCAGAGGTACTAGTTCACAGGCAGATGTATCTGGGATGGCTGAAGTGGTAAGCAGTCCTAGCTCTTTACCAGGTCCGTCTGACAAAATTTATTTTTCCAAACATATGGATATCCTGAATTTATCCTGAATGGGATATTTATATCCTGAATGGGATACTTGTTCACTCCTGACATGTTTACAGCCTAGACTATTAATATAAGCTGCTTAAAGAAATTTAGGAAGCTGACACAAATCTGCTGGTGGACTAAGGAGGACCAATGCTACTTTAATATTCTGTCTGCAAACTGTGATGTCCCAAGAGTGAATACATATTCTGCTTAGCCATCTCTGTTGCCAAGGTAGTGCTTTGTCAGACGGAGCAGGGCTTGGGGCAGTATTCACCTGAGCTGTGCCAACCAGTACGTTATTAAGTCATTAATAATGCAAATGCATTCCAAATAGTTTCATTAACAAATACACAGGGTTTATGGCTAAATTACAGGAAAAAAATAATTGAAATACTAACAATTGCACAACAGAAAGTGTTAAAAAAATTTAAAATTGCGTTTCATAAAAAAAAAGTGAAGCCTCTTCTTTCCAGTACTGCTTTTAACAAGAGAATTTATTTAAATATGTGTCTTCATAGTGCACACAGTTGTATAAGGAACATAACATTTGTTCCAGAAATAGTAGGTTTCTTCTTTTCTTTGAGAATACATATTAAGCTCAGTCTGCTTTTCTTCAGTTATTTGGATAACTTAGCTGATAGATATCACGATATTATGGAAATGATTAATGCTATAATCTGAATAAAGCCTGTCAAGTGTACAAGAGATATAGAGAAGCTACAGAAATGTCATTTCCCGCTGAATAATCCTCCTGAAGAAAAGTAAAATTAATCTGATATATTTATGTTAATAGCTCAGAATGGATCAGAGATCTCAGGTCTTTGACTTGGTAGATTTCCACTAGGAATGTAGGAATATGGGAATCCTCTATTACAGACCAGGCATTTGTATTCCCATAAGGTGTTTTACTTCCATTTTAAAATCAGGATATACTCTAAAAAGTAGGTTTAACAGTGTGTTAATAATTTCTTTTTATTACCTTGACATTTCTTGGAATAAGGCCACTATTCCACAATTAAGCTCTCACATGTAAAACCTTGGTCTTGATCCAAACCGCATAGGCTTCATGTATTAGCAAAAGGGAACAAATTTGACTAACTTGTGATCTAAGTTACTGTTTCTCATAAGTCAAAATATCTCTTATCTCTTTGAATCTGAGAAACAAATTCTGTTATATCCAGCTGAATTACCATCACCAGTATAACTGACCTAAGTGTGCGTAACAGGTGTAAAACCAGGCATCACTGAATAGGCTGAGAAGAGGATTTTGACATAAGACATTTTAATTAAAACACTTAATTGACTGAGTAAGAGACAGAAGAGAATCTGCCCCTCTTCTCTGGTGAGACCCCACCTGGAGTCCTGCATCCAGCTCTGGAGCTCTCAGCACAGGAAAGACATGGAGCTGTTGGAGAGGGTCCAGAGGAGGCCACAAAAATGATCAGAGGGATGGAACAGCTCTCCTGTGAGGACAGGCTGAGAGAGTTGGAGTTGTTCAGCCTGGAGAAGAAAAGGCTCTGGGGAGACCTTATGGCAACCTTCCAGTACTTAAAGGGGGCTTAGAAGAAAGATGGGACAGACTTTTTAGCAGGGCCTGTTGCAATAAGACAAGGAGTAATGGTTTTAAACTAAAAGAGAGCAGGTTTCAACTAGATATAAAGCAGAAATTTTTCCCAATGAGAGTGGTGAAATACTGGCACAGGTTGCCCAGAGAGGTGGTAGATACCTCCCTGCCTGGAAGTATTCAAGGTAGTTAATCATTACTGATTCTAGCTGAAGCATATGCTTAAAGTCAGAATGATCTAGCTATTTTAGTTTTAGCAAAAGGTCTATTTAATCAGAAAATATTGGCTTTCATCTTTTGTTTTTTCTTCTTTATCTGGCCTATATATATTTTAAGTCAAGCTATTCAATACTTTTTCACCTCATAATAGACAATACTATCAATAGATGATAGCATAGAAATAAATTCATGCATGTTATGTCAGAAATATTGAATTTTCTTCCATTTTTTTATTTGAACTTTTCTCCATGTATTACAATGCCTTGTTGCTCTGTCTCTGTTTTAATGCAGAAAACAGATTTCTTACCTGATGAATCAGCTCTGCCAAACCTCATATATTTTAATGCCTGAGCAACTCTTGGAGTAGTAATGAAAACTGCCACTACCTAACAGGTGTTTTGCTACATCTAGTGAAAAAAGCAAATTTTGCATGTGGATTTATAGACTGCTGAGACTTAGTTGCAGCTCTTTCTTATTCTGCTAGAAATTTATTAATAATAACATCAGTGTCAATTATAACTGAATAAATTGATTTTTTCCCTATTTTCATATCCATCTATTTCAATTATGGAGCAAAAGAACTAATCTTTAATTGCTAAGGCCTCCAAGCATCTAAAGCATTAACTGTGAGTAGTAAGCTAATCAAAATTTTTGGTGGTCCATAGATAACATAAATAGTATAAGACTTTCTACCCTGAGAACAGTAGTCTATTCTCTTGTTCTTTCTTTCTTTCTTTTTTCCCTTTCTATCAACTTATTCATTAATCCAGAGTTGATATTTTAATGGCACCACTAAAAGCAGATGAAAGGATGACATGGGTATTTGTGGCACTGGAATATTTTGGACAAGGAATACATTTACGGTCATGTTTGCATATGTTTTAGAAATACTCTTCTTTTCCCTCTTCTAATTAGGAAGAGGCAAGCTCTTACAAACCTGCATTGAACAATGGAAAACTAAAAGTTCTTATGTATTTGCATCTGGCTTCCACACAGTTCCACTTTACAGAGAACCGTGAAATCCATAGACACATCTACGATTTGCTTTACCTAACAAAAATCTACTGTAATAGAGTAGCCCTACAGCCTAGTATTCTGACTTGTTCAGCCAGACTATTTGCTGAGTAAGCCCCAAGCTGCAAGATTTACTGTGAAATGCTTTCTATTCCAATGTCAGAGATTTCAGTCAGGTTCTGTATCATGGGAAACTATTGGGAAAACTTAGCTAAACTGGGAGAATAAAGGAGATTTTAAACAGTCAGACAAAAACAATTAAAAATCACTGGGTTCCAGGAAAAAAGAGGAAATAAAAACCAAGCAAACAAGCGAAGAAAGAGATTAGATAATGTTTTTGAAAATTCACTTTTCTGAGTTTATCTTAGATTTAACATTAGATCACATCTACAATTATACTTGGTCATAAAATATAGAAAAATGTTTATCCTCTAGATGGGCACAAATTACAACTTTTTACTTGACAGAATTACATTTCACTTTTTTATTTAGTACACATTGAACATAGAATTAAGAAACAACAAATAGATTCAAGGGAAAGTGTGGAGAAATAGAGACCTTCATTTGTTAATCAGTATCAGGCAAATGAAAATGGTACTTAATATTTTTGATGTGTCGAGCTATCAAACAGTCACATATATAAAACTCTACTTCTAAGGATATCATTGCTTCAAGAAAAGTCCAAGAGAAAGGGAGTATTAACACCTATAACTAACTTCCTAGTGCAAAAAGAATTTTTCATCTTCTGTAATATCTACAAGTCTTATTAAAAGTATGTGTGTAGGACCTCTTATATATTCCAGTGCTAAATCAGCTGATTTGAAGTGACCTTAAAATCATATAATCTTAGCAGAAAGGTACATGAGAAATGCTTAGCTGTGTCAGTCCAAGGGTCTTCCATGCAACTTGTAGTCTGCATCTGACAGGCAGAACAACAAAAGCTACTGTGAGGTAATATGCAAGTCCTACCACTTTCTGCAACTCTTTAACTTCCTTTTTTCTCCACTAAGCACTGTGTTAGCGATGGTAGAAAACATCCTATATTGCCTATATTCTTCAGTATCCTCTTTGTTGTCTTGCTTGTGAATTTGTTTAAACTCTATTTGAACATGGTGGTTTTGCCTGTTTCTGAAACCTCTCATGGCAACAAATTCTAGAGGTGTATCATTTGCATTTAAAACAAAACAAAACAAAACAAAACAAAACAAAACAAAACAAAACAAAACAAAACAAAACAAAACACTTTTCTGTTTGATCACTGAAACTCTTACTAGTTTCACTGAGTGCCCCCTAATTACAGAACTGCAGGACATCATGATAACAAACCTATGTACAACCTATCATGAATTTGTAAGGCTTAGTCAGATCTCCATCCCTCTTATCCAAAAAAAGAGTCCCAGCCTCATTAGCCTCACCTCAGTAGACACTTGTTCAATACCTCCATCACTTTGGTTGCCTGCACTTTACCTTCGCTAATATGTCTTTCTGGAGAAGTGAAGTGCAGATAGCACTCCCAATGTGGGCATGCTGTGTTTTTATATAACAGCAAAATGACACCTTCTGTTTTGCTCTCAGCAGTGTGTCTGATGTTGCCCAAATGTTGTTTTTTGGGTTTTTTTTTGCCTATTTTGATTCCTCTGCACATTGAGGTAATGATTACAAAGATGTGGCTGTGGCCATTCCAAGATCTCTTTCTTAATTTATAACTGTCTGGCTTGAGTTCAACATCACTAAACATAGACTAGAGTATTTTATGTTTGCAGTCAGCTGTAGTCCCCAGTGACTGGAGAAAAGAGAATATTACACCCATTTTTAAAAAAGGTAATAAGGGAACTACCGACTAGTCAGACTCACCTCAGTGCCTGGGAACATCATGGAACAGATCCTCCTGGAAGTTTTACTGAAACATATGGAAGACAGATGATTAGAGACAGCCAACATGGCTTAACCAAGGGCAAATGATGCTTGGTCAATCTAGTGGCCTTTCATGATAGAGTGATTGCATCAGTAGACAAGGGAAGAGCTACTGATGTCATCTACCTAGATTTCTGTAAGTCCTTTGATACAGTCCCATGCAACATCCTTCTCCCTAAATTGGAGAGATATGGGTTTGATGGATGGACTGTTAGATGGATAAGGAATTGGGTGAACAGCTGACTCTGAAGAGTTATATTGAGTGGCTCAATGTCCAAGTGGAAACCACTAATGAGTGGTGTCACTCAAGGGTCTGTACTATTTAATATCTTCAACAGTGACATAGGCAGTGGGATTGAGTGCACCCTCAGCAGGTTTGAGGATGACACCAAGCTCAGTGGTGCAGTTGATACTCTAGAGGGAAGGCATGACATCCAGGGGGACCTGGACAGGGTTGAGCCCACGTGAACCTCATGAATTTCAACCAGACCAAGTTCAGGGTCCTGCACCTAGCTTGGGACATCCCCTGGTATCAATACAGCCTGGGGGATGAAGGGATTGAGAGCAGCCCTGCCAAGAAGGACCTGGGGGTACTGGTGGATTAAAAGATGGACATAAGCAGGCAACATGCACTCACAGCCCAGAAGGCCAACTGTGTCCTGGGCTGCATCCAAAGAATGTGGCCAGCAGGGTGAGGAAGGTGATTCTAGCCCTCTACGCGCTCTGGTGAGACCCCACCTGGAGTGCTGCATCCAGCTCTGGGGTGCCCAGCACAGGAAAGACCTGGACTTCTTGGAGTGGGTCCAGAGGAGGGCCACCAAAATGACCAAAGGGATGGAACAGCTCTCCTGTGAGGACAGGCTGAGAGAGTTGGGGTTGTTCAGCCTGGAGAAGAGAAGGCTCTGGGGAGACCTTATTCCAGTGTTGAAATACCTAAAGGGGGGCTACAAGAAAGCTGGAGAGGGACTTTTTACAAGGGCATGTAGTGATAGGACAAGGGGTAAATTCAGATTGGATTTAAGGAAGAAATATTTTGCAATGAGGGTGGTGAGACACAGAAACAGGTTGCCCAGAGAAATTGTGGGTGCCCCATGCCAGGAAACATTCAAGGTCAGGTTGGATGGTGCTTTAAGCACCCTAATCTAGTGGAAGGTGTTCCTGTTTGTTACAGGGTGGTTGGAATAGATGATCTTTAAAGGTCTCTTCCAAAACAAGCCATTCTATGATGCTATGATTCTATTTTTAATTCAGTACATTACTTCATACTTCATTTATTACTATTACTTTATCTACCTTGAAACTCATCTACCATCTTTTTAAGCTGTGTTATACCCTTCTGCATTGCCTTTTCAATTGCACAGCATTTAACTAACTGAAAGAAGCTGCTACATGAACGAAATTCTATATAAATGGGATTTTGATTGATTTACTCTGTGTTGTTATCTCTCTAGATCATGTTACTTTGTGACTCGAACAATTTTTTTAACTTTGGACAAAACTGCTCAGATGATTTAACCCAGAATATCTCCTATGTTTTTTTTAGCATAGTTCTTGTTATACAGTCGTGCTACTTTTTGAGTCCCTTGTAGCTAGAACTGCGGAGGGCAGGGTGATAATGGGTATGATGCCTTGATGTTTTATTCACGTTTCAGTGTCAGTATGTAAACTGGTTTGTTGCTGCTGCTGTTTATGAGACTTTCCTCAAGCTCTGCCTGTAGCTTCCTTCAGCTCTGTCAGCCCATTGTCTGGTGCTTTTGACTCTGTGCTGCTAATGTGGCTGCTGTCTCTGCACTTTCTAGCCCAGCCCTTATTTAAACCAATTTAGCTCCTCTCCTATTTCCTGTATAGCTATTCAAACCATTCCTGGCTTTATTCCTACCTTACTACTACAGTCTACTCCTTGGTCTGTTACTTTCTGTCAGCTTGTCCATGCCAGTCTGATCTAGAGCTCCCATGGAAAAAGCCCTTTGCATTCTTAAAGGGCTTTAGTTAATTATTTGCTGACTTAATGAATCAGATAAGCTTGTATGAGACAATAGTTTTATAAATCTTCTGTGAAACTTTGAACTCTTGCAGCAGCCTCAGTGCTAACCTATAAGCTGGACCAGTAAGGCTAAGCCAGTCATGGCTAAAACCAGGTAAAAACCAAATACTTTAAACGTGGAGCTGGAATAATCATAAAATTATCACAGAAAAAAAAAAGTTGGAGGGGAACCGTGGAAAGTTATCTGGCCTCAAAGCAGAGCCAACTGCAAAGTTAGAGCAGGTTGCTCAGGGCCTGGGCCAGATGAGTTCTGACCACCTCCCAGGATGGATATTCCTTAACATCTCTGGACAACCTGGTTCAGTGTTTTATCACCTTCAGTGTGATTTTTTGCCCCCTAATATCTAATCAGAATTTCCTTTGCTGTTGTCTATTGCTCCATATCTTTTTTTCTGTGAACTTGTGAGAAGGAGCTGACTCTATCTTCTCTGTAACCTCCCACTAGGTAGACAAAGAGAACAATAAGATGCCCTCTTAGCTGTTTTTCCTTAACCCAGCTCCCCTAGCATCTTCTTACACTTTACATAATCCAGCTCCTTTTGTCATCTTGCTGGTCTTCTGAAGAACTCACTCCAGGTTGCCAATATCGTTTTTGACTGAGGAGCCTAATAACAAACACAGTGCTCCTTGTGTGACCTCTTAAGCAGCACAACAGAGAGGAATAACCACTTCTGTTGATGGGATGGCTGCATTCTTGCTAATAGAGCACCGTATGGGGTCAGCTTCCATTGCCACAAGGTTGCATTGATAATTTGAAACCTCTTGAAGGTAAGCACTGCATTCCAGTACTAACTGGGAATAGGTAAAAGCCCTGTTTTTTTATGGGATTATTTTATTACCTGGATTTATGCTATCCAAGCAGAGGAGAGGTACGCTTGATGTCTAAGGATCTCTAGGTATCAAAATGCATAGGCCTGCTAGGTTTCTTGATGCTGAATGTGTGTCAGGATCATGACAGAGGAGAGAAAATGAATAATGAAAGAGACACTAATCCAGGCTAAGTCAGTCTCAGCTTCTGAATAATTATTAATAAATGTTATGTAACCAATCCTTTTTCACTTCTACACATATGAAGAAATCCTGTAACATTATTTTTCTTCTTTCAGATCTCACTGTAGACACATCTTTGTGGTAATGATGTGGCTGTGAACAAAGTATTTACATGGGGCTCATCGGCACCATACAGACAAAGGTTATTGCCTTTTGTTTGAAGGGAAGAGTGTCAATTGTGCTGCCTTCCTAATTATGCAGTTTCTATCTCACTTTCCACCCTGACAAAAGTTGTAGTTGTAGTACATGATGTTACATTTTCTAACTCACAGATGGCTTATCTAATTGGAATAGCTTGCTGGAAGTTCCATGAAGAAAAAAGCCCAACAATCACCAACCCAAGTATCTTAATCCCTGTTTTGTCATTGCTTAATTAGGTGAATATTATTATACTAGAAAGCAAGCTTCGTCTTTGGTTTCTTACACTGAAAGAATGAACCTGACTGTGGAAGGAGGATTTAGATGAACAGAATTTTAGATAATATTTAATAATTTTCTTTCCAGGTCACTTGAAACATCTCTTTCTTGAAATCTCACCATAAAAACTTTATTTTTCGTTCAATGTCATATGAACAAATTACACATAATATCCTTACTGTCCCTCTTCTACTTGGTGCTCCCAACAAAACCAAACGTAAAATCTCAGATGAACATTGGTGAGGAAAAAGAAACCTCTTCCTCATGGGGACAATCAGGCAGTGGAACAGACTGCCCAGAGAGGTTGTGCAGTCTCCATCCTTGGAGACTTTCAAAAGTGACTGTACAAAGACCTGAGCAACCTGCTCTGATCCTCTTTTTGAGCCTAAGGCTTGACTGGATGACCTTCTGAGATATCTTCCAATCTGCATTACCCTATGAAATTACAAGCAAACTGAGAATGTTAAAATATAAAACAAATTAATATGGGGGTTAATCAAATCTCCTGAATTCAGATGGACCACATATCAAGCTAGTACCCATCATTTTAATACTTTAAATAAAAGTAAGTTGGAAAATTGAAACATTTCAAGTAGTCTAAATTTGGGGATATTTGTTTAGAGGTTTGAATTAAGATTATAGCTGTGTATATCTTTGGACATTGTGGAATTATTTTGTAGTGATCTTCTTTCAGCCCACTAAGTTAAAAAAAAAAAAAAAGGCTTTCTTCTAAAACAGAAACAAAGAGAAACACTTGAAAACTATGCAGAAATTTATGACTCTATGTCTATTAAGTTGGAAGGATAGTAGAATCATAGAATCATAGAATAGTTTGGGTTGGAAGGGACATTTAAAAGTCATCTAATCCAACCCCCTTGCAATGAGCAAGGACATCTTCAACTAGATCAGGTTGCTCAGAGCCCCATCCAACCTGACCTGGAATGTTTCCAGGGATGGGGCATCTACAACCTCCCTGCACAACCTGTTCCAGTGTTTCACCACCCTCATTGTAAAAAAATTTCTCCCTTAAATCTAGTCTAAATCTAGCCTCTTTTATCTTAAAACCATTACCCCTTGTCCTATCGCAACAGGCCCTGCTAAAAAGTCTGTCCCCATCTTTCTTACAAACCCCCTTTAAGTACTGAAAGACTGCAAGAAGGTCTTCCTGGAGTCTCCTCTTCTCCAGGCTGAACAACCCCAACCCTCTCAGCCTGTCCTCAGAGGAGAGGTGTTCCATCCCTCTGATCATTTCTGTGGCCTCCTCTGGACCCACTCCAACAGGTCCATGTCTTTCCTCTGCTGAAAGCTCCAGAGATAGATGCAAGACTCCTGGTGGGGTCTCACCAGAGCAACTAGAGGGCCATAATCACCTTCCTCATCCTGCTGGCCAAACTTTTTTGGATGCAGCCCAGGACACAGTTGGCCTTCTGGGCTGTGAGTGCCTGTTGCCAGCTCACATCCAGCATTTCATCCACCAATACCCCCAAGCTCTTCTCAGCAGGGCTGCTCTCAATCTCTTCATTCCCCAGCCTGTATTGATACCAGGGGATGCCCCAACCCAAGTGCAGGAAGCACTGCTCTTGGTCTTGTTGAACTTCATGAGGTTCACAAGGGCCCACTTCTTGAGCTTGTCCAGGTCTCTCTTGATGGCATCCTGACACTCCAGCATGTCAACCGCACCACTCAGCTTGGTATCATCTGCAAACTTGCTGAGGGTGCACTTGATCCCACTATGTCATTAATGAAGAGAGTAAACAATACCTGTCCCAATATGGACCTCTGAAGGACACCATTCATCACCGATCTCTATGTGGACATGGAGCCATTGACCACTACACATTCTACACTCTGGAAGCAACCATCCAGCCAGTTCCTCATCCACCAAATAAGCTGAGCATTTTAAACATATAGGACTTTTTAATTCAGTATAACCTAACAATAGATGAATTGAAAGATGATTCCTTCCTCTTGTACATGGCCAAGGACAGCAACTAATTAAAACTCATTTGTTATAAAAGATTTATAATTATGGAAATTAAACTGACTATATCTAGATATTTTAAGAGATTGAATTTTCCTTTTTATAAGGGGATTAATAATATAAGAAATTGGATTCAGTATAAAACGCAGTGCTTTTGAATATGTGCAACAGTAGTGAAATAAAAGGAAGGTATTTTAATGGGGAAATGTTAAATTTGACTGTAATAGCAGAAAAAATGTGTGTATATTTGTCCTAATTATACTATTTTTGAGTACTTAATATGGTTCACTATGCAGTACACACAAATATGGTTCTTTCCGTAATGTTAAAAAATCTCTTGTCATGAAATATCCTATAAACCTTATAATTATATAATCACAAACACTTTTGTGTTCTCAGTTATGTCATTGATTCAGATCCTGTGCAATTGTTAAAGTCGTATGCTTTTGTTGATGAGAGCGAGATATGTAGTTGTCCAGCTGAAGGCTCGGTTTACCTGAATGTGACTTTTTTAAAACTTATTTGTAGCATTAAAGATGTTGGCTAAGATACTAATGGAATGCATCCTAAGGAAAGGTGTGTTCCCCAAAATATTCAGCAACTGGCATGTTGGGATTACCTTGCAGAGGCTTGACCTTGAGGAGAAGGAACCGTGGCTTTAAAGCTGGTAAACCACCAAGGAGGAAGTGGAGAACCGCATGACATTCTCGTGAGCAGCCAAGGAGGAGGTACTGGAGCAGAAGAAGGAAGGAGAATGGTTAGAGAAGAGCACGTGGACACCTGCAGGCAGCCAATCCTGACTGTGTGAGAAGCGCGTGGCCTGTGTGTAGTAACCAATCAGGACGCACTTTGTGGCGTGTGAGAGAGCTGTAACTGTATAAAAAACAAGTGCCTGTAGCAATAAAGGTCTTTGGCTTAAATCCCCACCAGAGCCTGTGCCTGACACACTGGCACAGACAAGTTATGGCAGGAGTAGAAAGAGGTAAGTAAAATGAATTTTTCTTCTTTCCCAAGAGCTGAACAGTAGTTTAGTACCATGTCTTGGACTAAAATCCTTTGCCCAGTGATTTTTCTGTTAACTCATTTCATTTAAATATCCCTCTTATTCACTTGGTTGGAAATCAGCACCAAATGCTAGTAAGGCCAATGCCAAAACAAATCTGTAAAGAAAAAAAAAAGGTGTGTTTAATATACTCTGTTGCTAACTATGCTCATTCAGAAACATATGTACCTTAGAGTATAACTTTGTCTTTCACATGGGTGCTTTGTGATTATACTGACATCTTTTCTTTCATCAGTGTTAGTCTGCCCACAGTGGCACTCCATACAATGCAGTGATAATCACTATTTTCATACAGCCTTAGGTACCTTGAGGAGATACTCCTAAAGCAACATGCACATTGTCAAAAATATTACTGAATATGTGAATAGTAACATAGAAATGAAAACAGAGAGGCTGCTGGCTGGTTCTCTTCATAAAGTTTATTTTTCTTCTGCTGTTAGGAGTTATCACAAATCTTAAGCAGCAAAAAACATAATTTCTTTTTTTAAGCATGAATAATGTACAATAGAGATATAGCAACAACTAAGTAGTTGTTGCTTGCACTTCTTAATTATCTATTTTAACTGAAATTGCCATCTTCAGTTATTATTAATTCTCCTGAAAATAAAGGCTTCTGGTTACCATAGGACAGAACGGCACAAAGTGTTTAGCTATAACCAGACTGTACTAGAAGGAGAGAATGCAGCACCACTGTAGTTAAAAAATGAGATTTCCTCTGACTTCACATACCCTTCAAGCTAAAATGTGGTTTGATGTCTCATGGTCAACTCATGTACCGGGGGTTAAGTTAATTAAGAGTTGCCCTAGTCTATTAAGGCTCCCTGTAGACTAATTATTAAAGTGCCTTGAACCATTACAAACCTACAGCAATAAAAAGTCACAAAAAGGGTTGCTTATATTATAAGCACTCCAGTACCCAGTAGATTATCTTTTGCACTAAAGAACTTCCAAGACAGAAGGAGATTGCCTTCTCCTCTGCTTTTCTGCCATCGAAGGAATAGAAAACATACCAATAGGATATCTGCATATTCATTAGTGTTTCTTTTTTATATAGTCACATCAATATGCTTTTATTATTTGTCAAATTCTTTATAGGTGGAAAAGGTCCTCTGTAATTTCGTATTTTGGTTTTCTTTTTTCTAGATTGAGTTAACATATATACAGGCTTAGGGGTGTTAAAAACTCTAATTATGAAATAAAAAATATATAGAATCATTAAACAGAATTTCTTACAGATGTGTTGAAGCTGTCTACAAGGTCACTGCCTAGAAATAGCAGGACTTTTTCCTATATAGCATGACTTTGTCCTTTTTTTTTTCTGTCCTGTCTTTTAAGAAACTAGAAAAACATGAGGGCTCCAGGCAAGTGACTCTATTACCTCATCCCAGTTTCACACCAACATAGCTCTGCTCATTTCACTAAAGGTTATTCTAGTTTAAAACCATGTCAGAGAGAGACCAGTGAAGTGATAAAAGTGATTACGCAAACTATACTCTTAATATCTAATTTTGTTTACCATACCTAGGTATTTCTTTTTAATTCTTCACTGAACTGAGTATCTCCTAAGCGTAGGCGCATTAGGTCTCCAACAGCTGATTTTCCCCAGTAGGGCTGACTCTACTTGCCTGCTAGCCACATGAGTTTATCAGATATTGCAGCAGAATCATCCAGGGCAGCTCTGTGTACTTTTCAAAACCCACCTTTGGATTTCCCCTAAAATTTCTAGCCATAGGTACAGCTGATGAGGCCACTCAGCATGAAAACGGGTTGAGTGAGTAATCATATGGTCTTTCTTAAAGGGAACACTCATCTTCAAGTGTGTTACCAGAACAGAGAAACAACCTTGTACATAATACAGTACACTAGAAGTAATGAGCTTTGAAAATATTGTTCAGTATAATTGACTTATTCTTGTGCTTTGCTATTGTACTGTGTGATTTAACAGTTCTGTTTACTTGATAAATATGGACTGTTTAAGATTGCACCATACGAATGGACATGTCCTCTCTCTCACAGGCACACATAGTGAACAAGACGAAAATAATTTCAAGCCTGACTATTTAATTTGAGACACATAGAAAGAAATTTCTGTATTTAAAATACAAATTCCTCTTCTGATCTTTCTATAATATCATCTTATCATTTAATTATGTATAGTCTTTGTTAATCATAAATTATGTATTATAAATTACGCTTTTACAGTTTTAAATAGACACGATATCTGATTGATTTGACAAAAATAACCCTCTTACCTTTAATTGTGGATTTGCATAATTTTGCAGTGGAGAAATATTTTACAGTAGTTCATTAGTCAATGGTGGAGACAAAAACTGCAATTGTAGAGCTGAATGACATAAGACTAAATATAGTAAATTACAGTCATCTGTATATGCAAAGGTGTATCCTATTAAAATTGTTTCCTTTAGATTTAGAATTGTTGAAAGACTCACCTAGGACAATTCTTGTAATAGATCTGTGGAATCTTATACATGCAGATCAAAAGCTGACAAATGCAGTTCAAAATAGAAATCTAGTGTCAGATTTGAAATAGAAAGAGGGACTGACTTACAAACAATACAGATGTTCTAAGCCCAATAGAGCAATTCTGAAGCCCTCTGTTAAGCTACTACATCACAGTAATTCAGGTCATTATATCACAATCATAGAAAGGCTGAAGTAGGAAGGTGGCTCTTGGGATCATCTAGTCCAACCCCTGCTCAAGCAAGGTCAGCTAGAGCAGATTGTCAAGGACTGTATCAAGTTGGGTTTTGAATATCTCTACCACATCTTTGTGCAACTTGTTTGTTTGACCACTGTCCTGTGTTCAGATGGAATTTCATGTGTTTTAATTTGTGCCTATTGCCTCTTGTCCTGTCAGTGGGCACTACTGAGAAGAGTCAGGCCCCCGCTTCTTCCATCCTTCCTATACACGTTGAGAAGATCCCCTCTGAGCCTTGACTTACCTTACCTTACCTTCTCTTCTCTTGGCTGAAGAATCACAGCACTCTCAGCCTCTCCTCATATGACACATGCTCCAGAATCTTAGTCATCTTCATGACCTTTTGCTGGACTCACGCCAGTCTCTGTTGTATTGGGGAGCCCAGAACTGGACACAGCACTCCAGATGGCAGCTTACCTGTGATGAATGGAGGGGAAAGAACACCTCTCTCAATCTGCTGCCACACTCTGCCTAATGCAGCCCAGGATGTTGTTGGCTACCTTTGCTGTAAGGGCACATTGTTGGCTTACGATCAGCTGTTTGTGCACCAGGACTTCCAGGTACTTCTCAGCAAAGTTGGTTTCCATCAGGTCAGCCCCCATATGCACTGGCACCTGGGTTTATTCCTCCCCAAATGAAGGACTTTACATTTCCCTTTCCTGAACTTCCTCAGATTCCCATCTGCCTAATTCTCCAGGCTGTCTAGGTCCCTCTGAGTGACAGTATAATAATTTGGTGTATCAGCCTCTCCTCCCACTTTTGTATCATCTGCAAATTGCTAAGGGTGTCCTCTGTCCCATTGGCCATGTCATTAATGAAGGTTGTACAATATTGTCCCCAGTATCAACCCCCAAGATAGACAAGTGGCCTCCAACTGCATTTTGTGCCACTGATAACAACCCTTTGGCAGGATCATTCATCCAGTTTTCAATCCACCTCTCTTCTGGATTATCTAACCTATGCTTTGCCAGCTTGTCTGTGATGTTAAGCGAGACAGTGTCAAAAGCTTTACTAATGTCAAGATAAACAACATCCACTACTCTCCTCTTGCACATCAAGATTGTAAAATCTATTGTACATCTCATTGTAAAAGGCTATTAGGTTGGTCAGGAATGATTTCCAACTTTTCCATGCTGACTAGTCCCAACCACTTTCTTGTCCTTCATTTGTTCAGAAATGTTTTCCAGCAGGATTTTCTCCATAACCTTCCTAGCGATCAAATTGAGGCTGACTGACCTGTAGTTCCCCAGATCTTTCTTTCACTTCCTGCAGATGGGAGTGAAATTTTCACTCTTTCAGTCTTCAGGAACCTCTCCTACTGGCCATGACCATTCATAGATAGTAGAGAACATCCTGTCAATGACACCTGCCAGCTCATTCAACACTTATGGGTGCAACCCATGAGGTGCCATGGACTTATATGTATGTACAGATTGTTTAAGTGCTCCCTGTTCTAAACCTCTTTCACTGAGGGTATGTCTTCCTCACTCCAGACTTTTGCTGTTTATGTACCTGTAGAATCCTTTCTTATTGCCCTTCACATCTCTTGCCAGATTCATCTCCAGGTCTACCTTGACTTTCCTAGCCCCATCCCTGCATGATTGGCTAGCACCTCTATACTCCTTCTGGGTCACCTACTCCTACTTCCATTTATTGTACACTTCCTTTTTATTCCTGAGTTCACTTAGGAATTTCTTGTTTATCCATGATGACCTCCTGACATCTTTCTTTAATTTCCTGGGCATTGATATGGACCTTTCTTGAGCCTGGAGGAGGTGATCCTTGAATATCAGCCATCTCTCCTGAACGCCTTTCCTCTCCAAAGCCATATCCTCTGGGAATCTTCCAAGCGGATCTCTGAAGTGAAATCCTGAAATCCAGGATTGTGGTACTGCTTTTTGCTCTGTTCTGTCCCCTCGGGATTCTCAGCTTCACCATCTTGTGGTAACTGCAGCCAAGGCTGTCCCTGACATTCCTATCTGTTACCAATTCTTTCTTGTTTGTAAGTATGAGGTGTAACAGAACACCTTTCCTTGTTGGCTCCTGGATCAACTTTGTCAGGAAGTTGTCATCAATGAACTCCATCCATTTCCTAGTTGTTTGTTCCCTGCTATGTTGTCTTCCCAGCAGATTTCAGGG
This sequence comes from Phaethon aethereus, assembly GCF_964289735.1. Lineage (NCBI taxonomy): Eukaryota > Metazoa > Chordata > Aves > Phaethontiformes > Phaethontidae > Phaethon > Phaethon aethereus. The sequence goes on along the minus strand of NC_138578.1, from coordinate 63,618,382 downwards.
TAGTGAAAGTCTCCTATGAAGACCAAGGCCTGCAAATGTGAGGCTTCTTCTGGTTGGTTGAACAATTTTGACCCCAAAGCTCTCATCTGGCTATTGATCCGTCCCAAGGCAGACCTCCATGCATTCCAGTTAGTCTGTCACATAAAGGGCAACTCCACATCCTTACCTTCCCAGCTGTTCTTCCTAAAATTCCCGTATCTCTCCAACACAGCAATCCAGTCATGTGAGCTATCTCACCAGATCTTCATGATCCCTATAAGGTCATAGCCATGTGTGTGGCTAATATTGCTTGACATGATATTTCTGGGCACCATGCACACAAATGAATGTGGGGTTAGTATTGCCTTATATGATATTTCCATGCAGTGTGCACACAAAGGATGGTACTGGCACAGAAGGGAAATAGAGTTGGTGTGGGTTAACAAGTACAGATGGTGCTTCCATGGTTCAACAGTAAAAGAGGACAACCTGATCAAGAAAGCTGGATTTCCCTGAGCCTGTGGGCTGGTCCAAGTCACTTTTCCAAAGAAGTCATGACCTGCTTTCTCCTAGCCTGCCTGATAACTTTAGCGATGTAAGTCTTTGAGTGTTCAGATCTTAAATTTATCTCGGTATTAGTGAATTACGTGATTTGTTCTCATTTCAACTGGGATAATTGTACTACTGAAACAACCCAGAGAACTGTAATATTGATTAGTATTTATTGCTGTACTGGTATTTGGTGATAATTGTTTGTCCCTAAAGCAGTTGCTCTGGTGTCTGTTAACATGTCCCAGATCTGTAACTTGGTGAGGCAACCTTAAGTCCTTTCACCTTGTAACTGCAGATAGACTTCAGTCTCTCAGTTCAGTGCTAACATTTGCAGGTACCATAAACTACTTAAGAGTTGCATTAGTTTTTAAAATACTGACCATGTCTGTATAAGGCCCATTCTTTGAACACATAACCATTTAAAAAAAAAAAAGATATTTGTCTGCATCTACATATTCGTCAGCGTTTAACCTAATACCTATCATCCTTGTGTTCTGGCTTTGTATGGAACCTGTATATCCTAGGCCAGATACATAACGGGTCTTTTGGAGATTGTGGCATTAATGTTAACAACAACAAGAATAATAACAATAAATGTCTATGGTAAAGAAATGTCCCACTCATTTCTTTCCTTTTAATGACTGTGGTGGGTTGACCTTGGCTGGATGCCAGGTGCTCACCAGGCCATTTTATAACTCTTCTCCTCAGCAGGACAGGGGGGAAGAAAATAAGATGGAAAAAACCCCACGTGATAAAGATAAAGGCATCTTAATAAAAGCAAAAGCAAAGGCCATGCATGAAAGCAGAGGAAACCAGAAAGATTTATTCTCTACTTCCCATCAGCAGGCGATGTCCAGGCACTTTCAGGGAAGCAGGGCTTCAGTATACGTAGTGGTTGCCCTGGAAGACAAACCTTGTAAAAATGAATGCCACCCATCCTCCTCCTTTCTCTTAGCTTTTTATTGCTGAGCAGATGTCATATGGAATGGAATACCCCTTTGGTCAGTTTGGGTCAGCTGTCCTGGCTAAGAAGGGAGGGGTGGGGGGGAAGGTGTTTTTAGATTTGTTCTTATTTCTCATTATCCTGCTCTGATTGGCAATAAATGAAATTAATTTCTGCAAGCTGAGACTGTTTTTCCTGTGATGGTAATTTCTGAGTGATCTCTCTGTCCTTATGTAGACCCACAAGGTTTTCATTGTATTTTCTCTCTCTGTCCTGTTGAGGAAGGGCAGTGATAGAGCATCTTGGTGGGGAACTGGCAGCTAGCCAAGGTCAACCCACCAAAAATGATCACAAATCTTAAGTCTGTTCTTTTTTTAGACAGCACAAAGGAATCAACTATCCCTATTGAAGAGTTCCCAGCTCTCAAGAGAGTTTAGAGATTTATATATTCAAATAATTCTTAAAAATAATAAAAAATCAGGCCATAATTCCATCTTGAAGACATTCTTTAAAGTCATCCCATCATAATATTATGTATCCTGCAGATACCCTGCTGTATCACACGTGGACCTTAAAGTCTCACATGTGGCTGCTTGGTCAAATCACACAAAGCCACAACTCTACAGGAAAAAAAGAAACCCAAAATGAGAAGCAGAGGAAAGCAACAAAGAGGTGAATACCTGACTACTGCTAGTGACAGTAGTCTATTTCATTATTTAAATGTGTATGGAGTTCCTGTTTTTAAAACTTTTTCTTTTCAGAATGTGCTATACCTCTCAAGCCAGTGATCAGCTAGTTACCATAGGAACAGCTGAAGACTTTCAGGTTTTGAAGGTTGAATTCGTAATAGTTTCTATATATGGCTCCAGGAATAGGTCTAGCCTGATCCTGTAAAGGGATGTCTATGACTGTTAGACCCTTCTGACACCCTGTAAAACTACCTATGTTCCTAATAATTAATAAATAAAAAGATGTGAGAGAAAAACCTAGTGATTACAGGAGGAAGGCTTTTTACTTAAATGAAAAACTATGGTGGATCAGCAAAGCAAATGAACCCAAAGGGAATGACATAGGAAAGACTCAGAAGAACCAACAACTTTATAAGCATATTAAAGGGAGATTCTTCTGTTTTCTTAATTTCGAATATGGTCTCTATATATTTTTGGTCCTTTAAGTTTTATTGCAGAGGCACAATATTCATACTTGCATAAGTACGCATTGTACTGTCATGGTTTAGCCCCAGCTGGCGACTAAGCCCCACGCAGCCGCTCGCTCACTCCCCCACGGTGGGATGGGGGAGAGAATCAGAAGAGTAAAAGTGAGGAAACCCATGGTCCGAGATAAAGACAGTTTAACAGGTAAAGCAAAAGCCGCGCACGCAAGCAAAGCAAAACAAGGAATTTGTTCACTACTCCCCACGGCCAGGCAGGTGTTCAGCCATCTCCAGGGAAGCAGGGCTCCATCACGCGTAATGGTTTCTTGGGAAGACAGACACCATAACTCCGAACGTCCCTCCACCCCTTCCTTCTTCTTTGTCCCAGCTTTATATACTGAGCATGACATTATATGGTATGGAATATCTCTTTGGCCAGCCTGGGTCAGCTGTCCTGGCTGTGTCCCCTCCCAGCTCCCCGGGCACCCCCAGCCTGCTAGCTGCAGGCCAGCATGAGAAGCTGGACAGTCCTTGACTGCTCAGCAACAACTCAAAACATCAGCACGTTATCAACATTTTCTCATCCCAAATCCAAAACATAACCTCACGCTAGCTTCTATGAAGAAAATTAACTCTACCCTGGCTGAAACCAGGACATGTACTCACTGGCAGCTGTTACACTTTTTTACATTTAACACTTTGGAAAACTTAGGGGGAAAAAAAGCAAGTGTGAACAATGGAAAAACACAATCGTGCATTCCTATTCCAAAAATGTATTTCAGTCCTTAGGGAGCTGTTGTGGTTTTGTTTTGGGGTTTTTTTGCATTAGTTATGGTGGAATCAAAAAAGTTTCAAAAGACCAAGGTAACTTTCAATATCTAGGGTTGGATGGCATCTCTTTTCATATCCAGACATTACCTGCTTTCTAGAAGTGGGTCAGAGATACTGGTAATCACTTTCACAGTAGCTGTGTTGTTATTAGTTGAAAGCTGAGTAATAGCTTTTGTCCATGGTGGATTTAGTCAAATGAATTGAGTGCAGGATTACAAATACAGTCTTTATTCATGTCAAAAGACATTATGCTTTGATTCAAATGGAGCCTAAGTCTTTGTAAAAAAATTTGATCTTGACATGAGACAAATTATTTTGTTCACTATAAAATGAATTCTTGTCTAAAGCACTATGAAATCTAAAAAATGCCCTCCCAAAAAATAAATTTTTTTTCCCTCCTAAAACTATGGCTAAGTAATAATAGCTAGGTGCATGTTTTACCTATGTGGACAAATCTTCTGCTCATCACATTCTGCTCATCACATCATGCTATGGCTTAAAAAAAGACTAGTCCCCACTCACAAAAGTTGATAATGGGAAGTGGTGGTTACACCAGTGGCATTACTGGTAAATCAATATCTAAGTACTTAGATATAAAAAATAAAGCATTTTTTCAATGACACAAAAAAAATAAAACAAATAGTTTTTATTTCTAAAGAAATAGTTCTGGCTTTTCAGCAATGAAGCATAAGAAAACATTCTGTGCTCGTTGATTCTTGAATCAAGACTATATTGTATGCTTAAGGTTGGTTCTCCCTCTAAAACATTTCTCAACCTTGACTTAAATAAATAATTCCTATTTTACCATTAATTATCGGAATTGTAAAAAACTCTGTTTACCTGTATCTTCTGGATTAGCCATTACATCATATCTTGTTTGCCAAATACAGACTTCATCAGTCTGTTTTTTAATAAAATAATTAAATTTGGTTTAGTAATATTCTAAAGGGCAAGATGTATGATCATTAAATATTTTGAACACTTCACAAATTTTCAGTAAAATCGGAAGTGTGCAAATACGTTAGTAAATAGATAGTATAAATGGAAGCTTTTGAGGATTCTGAAGTGAGGCACACAGTTTCTGGAGTATTAGGCACTGCCACACTGCACGTAAGGAATTATGGTAACAATATAAATATGATACTTTAATAGTAATCACTGGTATCTCTGCCTGCTATCAAAAGGCCAAACTTTTGGTGTTCTGCTCAATGAAATCTCTTACTTAACAGTTGAAATACCTCCAGAATTGATGAAAGTTTGCATAGATGAGTAAATCAGTTAATATATACTTACTTAAGTTATTTATACACACCCTTGTATAGAAATTATAGATAAACTCAAGTGTATAGTAGAAAATAAAATACTATACTATCTTCATGAACCCAAAATGCTGACAAGAGTTTTCACCTCTGCACATTTTATGAAAGGAAATAAAATCTTATGAACTTCTATCGAAAAAGTAATGTGAAGTATCTTAGCTGTCTTTTAAAATCTTAAAAACTAATTTGTTAATAGAATAATTTAAATATTGGTTAGAAATAATTTCAATCTTAAGTGTTAGAATTCAGATATGTTATTTTGCTCCATTCCCCAACTAGTATACAATTAGACTGCTAAAATCTGGTGGCTTCAAGATCAAAATCATATCTTAGAATCATAGAATAGTATGTGCTGGAAGGGACTTTGAAAGGTCATCTAGTCCAACCCCCCTGCAATGAGCAGGGTCATCTTCAACTAGATCAGGTTGCTTGGAGCCCCGTCCAACCTGACCTGGAAGGTTTCCAGGGATGGAGCATCTACAACCTCCCTGGGCAACCTGTGCCAACATTTCACCACCCTCACTGTGAAAAATTTCTTCCTTATATCTAGCCAAAATCTACCCTCTTTTAGTTTAAAACCATTACCTCTTGTCCTATCACAAGAGGCCCTGCTAAAAAGTCTGTCCCCATCTTTCTTCTAAGCCCCCTTTCAATACTGGAAGGCTGCAATAAGGTCTCCCTGGAGCCTTCTCTTCTCCAGGCTGAACAACCCCAACTCTCTCAACTTGCCCTCAGAAGGGAGTTGTTCCATCCCTCTGATCATTTTTGTGGCCTTCCTCTGGACCCTTTCCAACAGGTCCATGCCTTTCCTGTGCTGAGGGCTCCAGAGCTGGATGCAGGACTCCATGCTGAATCTTGAGTATACTTTTTGAAAGAAATCCAATATTTTATTTAAATTTTTAATCCTTAATTATCTGGACATTTATAATCTGGTATAAACCTCTCTTCCTTTTTTTTTTTTGACATCACAACACAATAAAAATAACTCTTCAGCATATGATAACTTTGCCCAAACATTAAACTCTATCTGCTTCTTGCAATCTTTTGCTTTTTATAGGTCATCAATTCCCTTAAAAGATTTCTGGTACACTTGGGTAATCTAGAAAGATCTTATTTTCTTTTCTCTTTTACTTTTTTCCATAGTCGTTAGAAATACCAAGAGGAAAAAAAATCTCCTGCAGGCAATGTCATAAGCCAATATTTTATATTCTGAAAATTACAGGTTATATTTCTAAAATCATATAGAGATGACTGAATTTCAGCAGTGCTTTCTATACAAAGGGTTGCAGCAACATAAATCAGGATCACTTGGCAAAGACTATCTAAATTCCACTAGTTGTTTGATGTTCATGTTGATTTAAAAGTAACAATGACATTACAAAATAAGTATGATGATGTTACTGGTCAAAGAAAAAAAGTTTATATAAAAGTAAATTTATTCTGTTTCCATCTATCACTTGCTGACTTCTCCCATCTCATTGATGGTGCTATTTATTTGCAGTAGGATTTTACGTTTCTGATCTCAGTATTATCTTTGAACCAGATTTGCTCTTTAGGAACCACACCACCATTGCAGTTAAGATTTTACCATTCCATTTCAGAAATTTACAAAAATTATGATCTTGGCTTTCCTGGTGAAAAGCTGAACCTTTGTTGATTTATGTAGCATTCTAAACTTAAGACTGCATTTCTGTGGTGTCTCCTGTGCCGAGATCTCCATGAAGGACGTTCAGTGGACAATGAGACCTTGAAAAAAGGCTTTCCCTTATATTCAAGCAGTTGAAAAATTACAGTTTTTGTTATTTCAAAATGGATTTTAAAATACTTTTTTTTGGTTCCTTACAATTAATGACTAATTTTGTTGAATTTCGTGTTACTGGTGTGTCAACTTTTAACATATTAGGAAATTATAATATATAGTATTGTAACATATAAAGTAAATAAATATATAGTATTATAATATATAAAGTAAATAATATGTTTAAAATAATTATTCTCTCTATTTCTGAACAAGTCTTTAACAAGATAGACCTTTCGTGTATATTATTACATTTCAGCATTAGACTACATATCCAAAATTATGCAATTCATCATATTCTGAGATGAGAGAGAATGGATGAAAACTAGCATACAGTATAAATCCACAACACAAACATCATGCTGGACATAGGAGAAAAAAAGACAGAATGCTTGCAATGTGGTCTAAGTAATCCACAGATTTATTCTTTCATATAGGATCTACTACCAGTAATTTATACAATCCATGTCATGACTCCTTCTTGAGCTATTTCCAGTTACGGTATTTTTCTGGGTAGCTACGAAATCTGCCTGGAGAAATACCCATGATTTCGTTTCTGTTAGAAAATGCTAATTTGACAAAACCCAAAGTATCATTAAAAAGAAAAACTTCCCTTCAAATGAAAATATAAGACCTTAAAATTTTCTTTTTATCAACTTTAAATGGAATTAATACCTGAACAAAAGGTATTAGTTGGTAGGGCCTGTAGGAGAAAGTAGAAGCATACATAGAAATGATCACTCCACAGGTTTGTTTTGTTTTACTTTTTGCTTTTCTTCAATTCTTTTATTTCTTGCTGATCACTTTCCCCCACATTCCCCCAGCACAAAGAAGTAAATGAATAAACACACAAATCTCTCAATCTCTACAGATAATTAAAAACACAATGCCAAATGATTTTTATAATAAAAGATATGTTTATGGTCCAACTTGTTAAAAAACAATAACTGTTTTTACTGTTGCATTGTTTGTTTAATATGAAAGAACTTTAAAACTACTTGAACTGAATTTTTCAACTCATGAATATTGCAAAATACTGGCAATTTTGTACAGTGTTTTTCCTCCTTCTCTTTTTTTCCTGAGGTAACTTATTTCAGTACAAATTGATTGATTGCTATCTAGTTTGAAGATTATTCTACAGACCACATATGTACTTAATTGCAAGTGTTATGACTTCCCCAGAGAAAACATAAATCTCAAAATGAAGCAGTGCAGAGCAAAACAGATTCTGAAGAAATATAAAACAATATCTACTCTGCCCTTAATATCCCCTCTGAGAGCCATTCTTTATATAAGGTTTAGCTTACTCTCACTGCAGCTGTGTTATATTTCTGTTTAGTTAGTGCACAGTATTTTATTTTCCTAATACAGATGAACAGCAATGGATCATAAACTTGGACATGTGCTAAAAAGAGGGTTAGGAGAAATAAAAGTAAAGCATCTGTGAAAAACTCAGGTAAATATCATAACCTTATCCCACTCTATGTCCCTGCCCCTGAGGAACAAGTCCAAACTCAGAATGCATACACAGTCAGATTTGAGCACTGTTTGTATTTTACAGTCAGATGTAAAGGGTCATTCAACCTCAAATGTTCCTCTAATTGTCTTATAGAAATATCACTAAGGAATTATTTCTTAAAATCTTGCTTCAGTGACAGAGAAGTTAGTTGTTTCTTTTTTGAGGTGGCTTCTGCACGTTTCCACTAATGGGACCCATCACTGAAAATGCATATCTATAGTGATGATTAGTATGTCTAGAGGCACAACTTACCTAAGGACATGCAGAAGTTAATTAATCATTGAAACTGTAGACAAACCTTGAGTTTCCTCAGTGGCAAATGTGGGTTTTAATTAGCATTTTATTGCATTGCTTGGAAAGAGATAGAGAGAATGCAAATACTAAATAATGCAAATTTAATATACCATAGAGCATATATGGTATTGCTACAACTCAGTGAAGACTATTAAAAGTTCATGAATTTTTAAATCAGCCTTATATTAAAAAATAAATTATTGGAAACAAACTTTTATATGTTACAACTAAAGTGTTATGGTTAAACAGATGGCTATGACAAAGATTTAAGCTGTTGCCTTTTACATGAGTTATAGACCAGAAATGCCAAGATGTGAAATGTGTGATAATCTACCCCTGAAGTAACCAACCTGTTTACCAGTCTTTCCTAATTGCTCACACTGAACAAGGATCTCAACCTGGCAATATTTATCAGGCATTAAGAAATATTCCATTAACAGATTAAAAAAACCCATGTCCATAGGCAAAGCAGAGCACAGTGTAGGTAGAACTTTTATTCAGTCAACAAATGTTTGAAGGAAAGAAACCCAAAACTCTAATTTAATTTAAGATTAATTTTGCATAATTGTTGAATTTTCTATCAGTAACATACAAATAATCACTGTAGTTTAGCTAAATGCCTTTGCACAAATAATACACAAACAGACACGACAATTTATAAATTTAACTAACATTTGTACATCCACAAAAAGCAGATAACACCATTAAAAACAATCAGTGACAGCACTTTAGCAGAAAAGACCTGTTTCTTTTTTTTTAATTTCTCATTCTTATTCTGTTAATGTACTTTAACATCTGGGTTAAACTTTGTGAAATTATTATTTTTTGTTTTAATCTACTTAATATTTTGAACCATAAAAAAGAATAAAAAATGACTACAATTTCAAGATATTTAAAATATCCTATTTATTTTAAATACCTGTTAAAATACACACAAGTGCACAACTTGTCCTGAGCATCAGGCATTAAACATACTTCGAAAATTAACATTTTATATTGTTCTGTATCTCTTTGGATTTTCCTTCAAAGCTTCTATCTGTTTTGGTGCATTAATATATTATGAAATGCCTTAATGTTTTCAGGAGCAAGTCCACTTCCATTGGAGTTACATTACGAAGCTCAGCTGTGACAGTGCTTTTGACGATGAAGCTATACTCTGATACTTAGAAGTGTACCATAGGAAAATACCAGAAAAACATCTCTAGCTAGTAGTAATGGATTCTTTGAGAAAGGTGATATCTTGTTTCCTTCACTTGTACAAGTATCCCTGCTGTTTTGGGGCTTTTTCTATTTCTAATCCAGTTAACTGCTCTATTGCTAAAGATAAAGGGAGTGCCAGCATTTCCATGTTAGAATTCTTTCCATTAGAATTCATTTAAATCTTTTGAGAATTATATGTGACATAGGCATTATAAGATCTGTGTTGATGAGAGAGTAAAAGACCACACAGATGAAAGTCTATAGAAAATTTTCCTACGATGCCAGTATTGAATTGGATACGGGATTTATGTTCCTTTTCTATAGGTCATAGATACAAATTAATATACTGAAACTAAAAGAAATTAAGTATTTCAAGTACCAATATCCTACATGGAGCTAATGGTATCTGCCATACAGGCGGACACTAAGAATTAAATTAAATAGCTAGAATTTGTCTGGTTTCATTTGTTTGAAACCTCATTTGCAGTATGTGGCACCTGGCAATCTGCCTGATTCTTTCAAACCTGTAGTCATTCATTACATATGGTTTGTTTCCTAATGGTGCCTATTCAATCAGAATCTGTATTTCTGAAATGCTTTACATTCCTCAAGACAAATCAGATACAGTGCCTGTAATACATATTTCTTTATTCACTTCTAGTCAAACCTGTCTGCTTTTACTTGCATGCAATTTTGTGAAGGGTTCTTTCCTCCATCTCCTTCCATCATATAGCCCCATCAACCTAATTCTTTTATACAGCGTACCTCTGCTTTTTTACTGCATATCTTCTTAATGATGTTCTTACAGTCCAGCGCGTTCAAGATCTTCCTGCTGCTTGTTAAGTGAGAAGTCTGTTTGTGTAATAACTGGTAAAATCAAATTAAGGAGGTAGAAAACAGAATTACATTTCTATTCTGTTTGACTGATACCAGAACTAATTACTCAGTGCAGTTTGCCTCTGTCCATGTTGGTTATTCTGTTATACAGGGCATTAGAAGAACCAGCCACCTTTCTAAGGCATATCTAAATGCATGCAAATATTATTCTCATTAATAGAGAATTTTAACAGTTTTATTTTTATCCTTTTATTTCTCAAAGGAATTAAAAGGACTTGATCCTTAGCTCAAAAAAATAAAGATGTACTTTTAGTTCTTCAGGATCCACCTGTGATGTTTAATGTCAAATTAACCAAAAGCAATTTCCAAAGAAAGTATATGCATGTACATTTTCCACATGTACTTCCATGACTGCATCTCACCAAAAGTTGCTGAGCATCTTGTAAGGAAGATGATGGACCTGCAGTTTTGATTTTGATCACAGAATTGTATTTATGTTGGAAAGGCTCTCTGGAGATCATCTAGTCCAACCTTCTGCTTGAAGCAGCGCTAATTTCAAAGTTAGATCAGGTTGCTCAGGGCCATATCCGCTTGACATTTGAAAATCTCTAAAGATGAAGGTTCCGCAGACTCTTTGGACAACTTGCTCCAGTACTTAATGACCACCACTGTGGAGTGCTTTTTCCTTCCATCAGACTCCCCTTGCTGCAGCTTGTTACCATTGCCTCTTGTCCTTTTGCTGCACACTTCAGTGTCTGGTTCCAGCTTTTTAATATGATCCCCTGCGTCCTTTTTAGACCACTGTAGTTAGCTTGCCCTCCCTTAGTTATCCCTGCTGGATAAATAAACTAAGCTCCTTCAACTTCTTCCCATATTACATGTGATGCAGGCTCCTGACAAGCTTAGTGGCCCTCCACTGGACTAGTTTGTTTACCTGTCTCCTACTGGGAGCCCCAAATCTGGACAGTGTTTCAGATTTGGCCTCATTAATGCTGAGTAGGAGAAAATAAGCATTTCCCTTCAGCTGTTGTTTATGCTTTTGTTAACGCAGCCCAGTAGGCCATTATCTTAAGCACACATTTCTGACTTGCTCAGTTTTTTGTCCACCAGGACTCATAAATTCTTTTCTGAAGCGCTGCGGTCTAGCCAGCCTGCATTAATGCATAGAGTTGTTCTGTCCCAGATACAAGACTTTCACACATCTGCTGAATTTCATGAAGATGCTGCTGGCTCGTTCTTCCATCTTGCTGAGGTCCTCCTACATGACAACCTTGTCCTCCCACATATTAATGGCTCATCTCAGTTAGCTGTCACATGCAAGCACGCTAAGTTTGCATTCTGCCCCATGAACCAAGTGCTCAGTCAGACAAAAATGAGCATATACATAAGGTACAATTCTGTGTATTTTTAGCTGTCGTAGTTTAGCCCCAGCCAGCAACTAAGCCCGACGCAGCCACTTGCTCAGTCCCCCACGGTGGGACAGGGGAGAGAATCGGAAGAGTAAAAGTGAGGAAAGTCATGGTTTGAGATAAAGACAGTTTAATAGGTAAAGCAAAAGCCGCGCACGCAAGCAAAGCAAAACAAGGAATCCATTCACCACTCCCCATGGGCAGGCAGGTGTTCAGCCATCTCCAGGGAAGCAGGGCTGCATCACGCGTAATGGTTTCTTGGTAAGACAGACGCCATAACTCTGAATGTCCCTCCACCCCTTCCTTCTTCTTTGTCCCAGCTTTATATACTGAGCGTGACATCATATGGTATGGAATATCTCTTTGGCCAGCCTGGGTCAGCTGTCCTGGCTGTGTCCCCTTGGAACTTCCCGTACACCCCCAGCCTTCTCACTGGCAGGCCAGGACAAGAAGCTGGACTGTCCTTGACTACTTAGCAACAAGTCAAACCATCAGCACGTTATCAACATTTTCTCATCCCAAATCCAAAACATAGCCTCACACTAGCTTCCGTGAAGAAAATTAACTCTACCCTGGCTGAAACCAGGACATTAGCTTTTAGAGAACAAGACCTTCATCTCTCATACCTAGATCAACTTTATGTATATTTTTAACACTGCAAGCGTACCCCCTGCGATCACCATTGAAGTCCTGGACAGGCATACACCTAATCATCATTTTGGTTCAACAGGACTTCCTAAATCCTAAGAGAGGATCCTACTAGTAAGAACTAGTAAGAACACTGTACTTTATCTAAGCAGAGTGATCCTTGCAGTGCTGTCAGAGATAATACGTAATGAGGGAACATCCCTCACATTTGAGCAAGTAACATCCAAGTGACCACCAGCCAGCCTCCCCCTCTATTAGTTTTTGGTGCAACAGCTTAATCCTCCCAGCAATAAAAAAGTAACCAGTGAACATTTCCTTAATGTTTTAGATCAGTTTCTATTTTACCTATTCATTTGGTAGCTACCATCCTCTCAACACACTATTGCCACAAGTAGTTGGTGTTAGGAATTTAGTGACCCTATCCATTCTTACTTATTAATAAATCTTGTGGAAATCTTGTGGAAAGGAGTCTTATATCACCATACATCAGCATTTTTCCTAGTTTTGTAAAAGATATTTTCAATAGAGTTAACAAATATGCCAAGTTATTTCAGAATCACAGTGCTACCCTTGACATTCCAAAATTAAACAATAGCTGTGTTTTTTAAAGAACGGATTGTGTCATGATTTATACAAAATCAAAGTCTAACTTCTGAAACATGCAGCTTTTAGAATGATAATTCACACTCTGAAATTAATAAGACTATTTTTTATTAGCAATGACAATGAAAGATCTAAGGGTGAGAGTTTTAATGAGAAAATAAAATAATGTTTTGCATATAATAAAATATGCTTTTTTCTTCAAATTCTCTATAATATATCTGAAAGTGTTTTATAATTTAGATTCTAGATTGCTGGGAGTTATAAATAAATAGGCAAATAATGCCCATTTATCCAAACAACGGGCAGACTCTCCAATAACTGAAACTGTTAAGACTTTCTCTGGTTAACTCAGGATCAAGTTGGTAGTCCCAACCTAAGAGCAATATATTAAAATCTTCATATTTTACACTTTATTTTTCTTAATGGGTTTAATAAGTTCAGAACAACCCATCAGGTCAAAGGGGAAAGTGATTTTTAAATTAAAATGTTAAGAAACTACTGTAGCTGTCACTGCACATATTATGGAAATATCTAAGCACTTTAGGGCAAAATCAATGTATCTGATGGAAAAGGGAGAGAGTCAAAAAGACAAACCAGGCAGACACAAACAGCTAAGCTTAATTCAACACCATATGTAAAGTGGGAAATACTGACTAGTACGTCACAAAAAGAAAATGACTGAGGAAGTCTCTTCAAATAGGAGTCACTACTTGCAAGTACTGACTCATCCACAAGAGTTTCATGAGGCATTTACTTTGTTATCTCCACACTGAAGGATTTACAAAAAGATTATTGGACTTAGTACTTAATATGCTAGACACTTAATATAGTGTCTAACTAATTTATGGAAATTCTAGATCCTGGGTTCTGCAGTGCATGACTCATCTCCCATCTAAATACAAAGTCTAGTGAAATCCTCATCCTGCTTTTGTGTAGGTGAGGTGAAATCGACTAGTAGGTTAGACTGGAAATCAGAGAATCATAGAACAGTTTGGGTTGGAAGGGACCTTTAAAGGCCATCTAGTCCAACCCCCTTGCAGTGAGCAGCAATATCTTCACCTAGATCAGGTTGCTCAGATGGGTCCGACCTGACCTGGAACGTTTCCAGGGATGGGGCATCTACCACCTCTGTGGGCAACCTGTTCCAGTGTTTCACCACCCTCATGGTACAATTTTTCTTCCTTATATCTAGTCAAAATCTACCTTCTTTTAGTTTAAAACCATTACCCCTTGGCCTATTGCAACAGGCCCTGCTAAAAACTCGATCCCCATCTTTCTTATAAGCTCCCTTATATTATACAACACATGTTTCTGTTCTACAGATGGCAATCAAAATAAAAAGGAATTGCACATCACAAGATTAAAAATATACTTAATATCACAGAACTTCTGAATATATGAATGCTTTTGTGAACAAAAATGTGTACCATGAAAAATTACCACTAGAATTCAACTAGTTTCTAAATATTTTCTGCCACAGTGTCTCTAGTTATACCAGCTTTCTGTTAAGACAAAACTAATACATGTAATATTTATTAAGTTAAAATTGTGAGGAATAAATGTTATTAGAGTGATCTTTTCTTGTCTTGGGACATTATTCACTACTTTATTACCAAAGTAACCCTTGCCACAAGATTGTTCATCCTGACACACACATTTATTCTTCCACGATGTTTGACTGTTTGTAAAACAACCTGTTTCTTAGTTTCTCACACATATAGCCAAACTTTATTTCTTTGCCAGTCCTACACATATTCAAAATTTGCAGAAGATTCTACACAAAAAAACCACCCAAATTTGTCATTTTAATGTGCTAAAGTTACACGTTTTCATTTCTGTTACAGTTTGTAGAGGCTGGCAGATGAAGAGTAAATCAGTAAAGTTTGGAGGGAAAAAACACAGATATGTTCTTTCAGCTTTTGGTGTTCTAGAGCTACCACTAATCACATACCAGCAAAAATATCCTGCAATCACTACTAGAGAAAATAATTCTGAGCAGTAGATATTCATATTTATTTATCTGCTGATATCCTACCATATTTGTAGAAAAGGAACTTCTGTTACATACTTCCTTGCCCTGATTTGCAAACTTCAAAAAATTAGACTGTAAAGTTTCAAACACAAACATGTGTGCTGATTTAGCTTCTACACTATCCAGAACATGTATACAGAGAATATAAATGTAACAGAGATTGTTTAAAGACCACTGTAGGAAAGATGGTTTTGGGTTGGTTTGGTTTTTGGTGGTTTTTCTTTTTTTTGTAAAAATTGAGATGCAGTATGAAGAATCAAAATTTGAAAGTTATATTTCATGTAAAAAAAAGGATTTGCTGTGTTTTTCATCACATTATGTTACACTATGTACATGAGTTCCCCAGTAATAGTGCAAAACAAATACTTGCTATTGAAGTGACAAGGACAGAACTATTATTCTCAGATTAATGCAAACTGACGTATTAGCTTACTTTCTTAACTGATTTTTAGGCATAGGAATGTAGTAGATGTCATTTTTTTTCATCCAATACCTGAAATGGTACTGCACAAGAGAATATAACTAAAGTAATAGAGACTGGCCAAACATCGATGTGGAAAGGAGATAAAAGAGAAGCAGAAAGAGGTAGTGTGGAAAGTGGAACTTTCAGGCTTAGCCAGATTAGTTTTGCGACCAATCTTGGTTAATAAATTCATTAGTTACATTGAGATTAAAGAGTGTGAGTACAACAATGAAACCTGCTAATGACAAAGTTAAGGGATATTATTAGTATAGAAAATCAATAAATAACTGGCTGACAGAGAACTAAAATAATAAAAATGGCCTGAAATTTAATTATAAAAAAATTAAATACAAATTCAGCAAAATTAAACCTCTTTCAGGATTAAATAACATGATTTTTTACTCTGAGTGTGTAACTCACCTGCTGGAAACAGCAGATAAAGGGAAGATATGAGAGTACTATCTGATCAGCGTTTCAGTTTGCAAATCTTGTAGGATGCACCTGTTTGGCAGGAAAAAACAATTCTATGATGTAGGAGCTAAGTTTTACTCAGAATAGGGCTGAATTTTCTCCAGGATAGACAGAAAAATATTTCTGTTTCACAAAAACATTTTTTCAAAGTGTTTGAGACCTTTTCTTGTGTTCTTCTGTGGAACAATCTGTACAATTCTTATTTATTTTCCTAGGAAAATGCAGTTTTTAAGAACAGTGATCAGAAATTATGAAAAATTATCAGACATTCTGAAAAACTTTCAAGTTTGGTCATCTTATGAAAATAGTGTTGTATTAGTGAAAAATGATGACAGGGCCAAACCAAATAACCCAGGATATATTCTACTTCTATAGTCCTATCCTTTAAATTATTTGAACTCCATTCTTACTGTACTCAATTCTAACTTAATTAAAAAAAAAAAAAGCTATGGTCCAATTTTTTAAATACATCTTGCAAAAATCACACACAGTAAATACATGAAATTTTATTTTAGCAACATCCATGATAACCATGCTGACATCATAATAAATGATTTTGTAAATTGTGGATGTATGCAGTTCTACATCTGTTTTTTTCTGTTAACTTCCTTGACAGACAAAGGGAAAATTGGAATTCCGGTAAATTGATGCTGCATTCAACACACGTACAAAGAAAAGGGCACAATGAAGTAATATTTATACATCAGTAATTTCTGAATTAAAATAAATTCATATTATCTGGAGAGTGTTGATCTATTTAGTCATTTCACTTTTAAGGACAAGTGACTTAATCAATTTTCTATAAAGGCCATATGAGGTTCATGGTCATTAATAACAAAACTGTGATCTCTTGTACAGTTTAACCTAATATAAGTGGATATTATCACAGTAAAGTACTTGCCTATGCAGAATTTCCCATAGTTAGCTATTCCATATACATACACACTATCAATATGTGCACACACATTAAGTATAAAGCATATACTAAATGATGTATTTATCTCTTCTTTAAATATGATGTATACATAAATATACATGCACAGAGTAAATATACACACACAAATAATGATAAATCTACATATATATCAAATACAGTTGCTACTATAAGCACTTTTATCATGCTTGCTGTTTCAAACAAGCTGATGGAAAGCTTTTCAAAGCAGCAAAGAATCTTGATTCAGTATGAACTTGCTTCAGTCAGAAAGAATAGTGTCCATACACTTCTCCAAATCCCACTCATAATCCTGCTAGTAAGGAACATTTTTTTTAAATTAACATCTCATACTCTTAGCCTTCTACTAAAAGAACAGTCCCACAAGAGTAAAAATAATGTTTTACCACTGACTTCAGTAGAAACAGAACCTACATATTTTATTCAGAGACAATCTAGGTGTTTTACTATCTGCTACATAGATCATTCACAAAGAAATATGTTCAAGAGGCCATTTCACATATTCAAATATTTAAATGTTGGAATTTCAGCACTGAATAGAAACAAGAACATTCTTTTGCAGAGAGCAGGAGGAATACATTCTTGTAGGAAAACATATCAATATCTAATTTTTGTAGTGTTCCCTGGTGTTCTTGTAGTTGATTATCTGCCAGTATGTTTAGGTATCTTCTTAGTTTTATTTTTAGATATTTATAAATCAAATTGAAAGATTTATTAGAGGTTGAAATTTAGAAAACAGCATTTCAGACAAAAAACATTTTACATATGACATTCGGTTAAAAAATGTAGCTTAGACAATTTTGCATGAACATAACACAACATACAACTCCTCCTGCATCTGATACATAAACCAAAAGGAAAATACAATTCCTTAAATGTTTTCACTCTTTGTTTTTAAGCCTATTGGTTCATATTTAAGCTTTAGTTAAACCCTTTCAGATCTTAATGCAAATACCATTACCCTCAAAAAAGAAAGTCATTACTAATTATAACTATGGAATTGTCCCGCAGAACAAAAAATATGCTATCATCTGAAGTATATTCAAAATAATCACAGATAATTAAAACTAGACTTTAAAGGAAACTACATGCCTAGAAGAACAGTTAAAAGTTATGTGAGTTAAATACTGTTGGAAACAACAGTTCTGAGTCAGAGATTGAGTAAAGCAAGCTAGATATCTAAAGAATGGGATTTGGACAATGCAGTAGTCAGAGGATTTTCCAAAGCTCCCATAATATCCAGAGGTACCTGAATCACCTTCTCTATCTCACAAAGAATTTCAACTCTTGAAGCTGAATGCACAATCCAGGTTTTCATGTCTCCTGAAAAAGTCCAGCATAAATTCTCCCAAACACTCTCATTTCTTCAAAGAGAAAAAATGCATCATAATGATTTTTTTTTTTTTAATTGGAGCAACTTCACAGAGGAGACTAAAAAAGACTCAATGCAGAGCATCCACAGAGCTGACAATAAGAGCTGCTGTCAGTGCTTATGGGAGGTATATCTGGTTCTTTTTAATTTCCAGGAAACATTGCTGTTGCTGCGGTATTTAACATAATTAGTACTACCTCTACTAAAATATTCCAATTTCTTTTCTATGCAGGCTGATGTATTGAAATGCCCCCTAGATTGGGCAAAAAAAGAGAAAAATTCAATCTAAGGAACTCAGAAGGTGTTAGACAGGGGCTGAGCTAGGGCTTGGCAACAAGAGTAGGAACTCTCAGGTGCTGTACTAGATCCTCAGACATTTTAAACCTCCAGGTAGCTTTGTTAATCAATATATTTGCAGTGATAGCCAGCTACTCAAAGGTATTTACGCAATTCACGCTCAACAAAATTAATATCTTTGAGTATCTGGATTATAAAGCCATCCACCAATGTCTGAATAGTTTTGAAGGTATTAAAAGGACAAATGGCAGTTAGGCACTTGTACAGAGCGAGTCCTTAGACTTTCCCATCAATAACAAAACCAAACAACAAGGGTAAAATTCCTCCTTTCCATTTCTAGTCGCATTAGCAGGAAGATTTAATATACAGTCTGTGAATGAAAACAATCCAGAAGACAGGAATGGGAGGTAGAAGACAGTATTGGATTGCAAAATACCCCATATTATCTGTGAAATGCAAAATGCCCCTGCAGGAAAAACACTGTGCCGGGGCTTCAGAGCGACAAGATGATATGAAAAGAGAAAGACCATAAAACATGATAGGCAGGGCTGTCTGAGGCACTTTTGGTTGCCAAGGAAGCTTGCAATGTTCAGAGTGTTCCCAAGGGAACATTTTAGTCAATCATTTAACATAAGCTGTGAATAGAGTGTGATGGGTAACAGTGACAAAGCTGTGCTATCAGGGAGTTTGTTCTCTCACCTATAAAAACATACCTCCTGCCTCTGCCAGTAGTCTGTCCTCCATAGCCTAATAAAACACTAAATGGAGTTTACTTAATGTCATGTTCTTTTATGTTTATTTAAAATGGGCAACTTATTATGCTTTAAAGTCAGACCAGTGTTTTCTTCACAGTAGTCTTCTTGAATAATTTTCTATTTTTTTAGGAAAATACCAATATTTTAAAGAACAGATTCTATTCTGGTCTATTAACAATTTCCAGTACAGTTTATTAGTAAATTGAAATACTGTATACTCATTAGGGTATTCTTTTTTAAATAATTTACGTATTCATCAGTGTATAGTTAATGCATCAAAAATAAACAAACTACAAATATTTTCATTTCATCATTTCCAGTAAGACATAGTGAAAAGGTTGTGAAAGAAAATGTGATTATCTATAATATATGTAACAGGTAATTAGATTCTGTGTAACAAAATATGAATTCATTTTATTGAGAATAATTTAAAAACATAATTCAAAATTAAGACAGGAAATAATTGATGTAAGCTGAAACTTTTGTTTTTCAATATGATGAATGGTTGACTTAAATTGCAGGTTAAAAATTATATGTATTTTCTCTCCTGTTAACTTAAAGTGATCTAATACCTTTTGACATTAACGCAATTTTGCAAAATGTGTAGAAGTACAAAAGAAACTTAAAGCTACCCATTACAAAGCATAAAACAATGTTTGGGGGGAACAAAATATTATTAGCAATTAAAATATGGTAAAAAATTCTATTTTTCACATCAGAGAATATTTCTGTAGGTGGATATATTTGTAAGTCCCATTAATAAAAACTAAATCTCTCACAACAGGGATCCTGTTCCATTAGTTAGTCTCCCAGGTGTTATAAAATAACAAATAATAAATGTAAGTTTATTATAGAATTAGAAGAGGTGCCTAGGGAGGACCTCAAAAGAACATGTGGTCAATCCCTCTTCACTAAAGTAAGATTGCTTACATTCAGAATCAAACTTGAGAACATCCAATTAATTTCCCTTAAAGCCCTTCCACTTAAGGATATTTCTCTGCACTGTCATGTAGCCTATTCCACTCCACACCAACGTTACAATTAGACCATATTTTCTTACTCTCAAACTGAAATATTTGTTGTCAATTGGTAAGATGATATATTTTTCTATTTCTGGTAAGATAACTCCTTTGTAAGTACAACTTACATTTTGGAAAGTTATCACTATGCCCCTTTTTTCTCTTATTCTGTACATCACCCTTTTCTTCAGTGTTAACATCCAGTTCCTTCAATGTTTCTTCATTGATTACATTTCTGAAGAAAAAAGGGAAAGTAAGGCACCTTTGATTTTTCTCATTAGTACTATACGCTGTTTGTCTGGGATTTCCAAATCATGTAGGATCTTAATCGCAGCAGGGTGTCGGGTGGCACTCTGATGTCAGACAGTCCCAGACATAAGGGTGCATGTCCCATTTGCTTATTCAGAACACATGTGGTATGGACAACATAAAAAAAAAAATCAGAATTCTGGTCTTCCAAAGCACTTATAACACCTCCTATCTTGACGCCATCTGTACACATTATTGTATATCAACAGCTACTTAATGAATGAAAATATTAAACAGAATCAGTCGTAGAACAAACGCTGGAAAGACCTCACCTGAAATCTTTCCAACAGACACTGAATCAATAATAAATACTGAGTGTAGGTTTTCATCCAACTGTACACCAATTTCATACCCATAAATAAGAACCATATTTCCTGAGGTTGCTCATGAGACCATGTTATATAGGAGATTCCTCAAATCCTTACTATGACCTTAGTAAATATCATAGTCTTTTCTTCCTCCTCATTCATTATCCTGTTAACATAACAGAAAGGAAATTGGAATAGGACATAATATGTTCTCAACCAATAGTAGATGCTTTTTAGCACTTCTATATCTTCTAGTTCTTCTAGTTATTTAATAGCACTGCTCCACAGACCTTGTGAGGAAAACAGTTGGGTTACTATTCTTTTTTTTTAATTGTCTTCTCTCATTTTTATTTCCCTTTCCCTCCAATTTTAAGTGTCCTTTTCTTTCTTTCAGAAATTCTCAGTCATGACCACAGGTTCGGAGTATTTCAATGTTTTTAATGTAGTGTTGGTTTCTTTAATTCCTCAGTTCATCAAACACTGAAGACCTGAACTAAACTGTTCCTCAGTGTCTTCTTTCCATATTCTGGTCTACAATCCTATTTCTGTGCTAGGATTAGTGTTGTTATGTGTTTAGACACAATTAATTTTGTAAAGACTGAATCAATTTCTACTTGAACCTCCTTTGTTTAAATCAAAAATTGTTCTTTTTTCCATAAGTAATTAAGCTATATTTTTTACTTTGTACTATACATTCATAAAAATTTTTTTATCTTTTCCTTCTATTACAAAGAACTCATTTTGTCTCTTAGTCTTTCTAATTTTATCCCTTTTTTGTTGAGGTACCTTACATAATGAAACCTATCCACTAAGGAACAATGAGTTATGAAGAGCCATATATTGTAAACGTAATGAAAGCCAAACTATTAACTGGACTTCCTATTTGAGTAGGATGATGGAAGATGTGTCTGTGAGAACAAAGAATAGATTCAAAGAGAATGGAAAGAAAAAAAATAAAATTGCAGAAGAAACCACATTCAAGAAAATCTCCGTTATCTACAATGGCAAGCAGGATTCTGAAATCTTATTACTCTTCTACTATGAGCGAGTGTCTGTGAAATTTATGAGCAAATATCACCAAGTTCCCTCTTCTTCTTCTCCATGTAACTAATGAACATGCACTACTAGTACATTCTTTTAAAGAACAGATGTCTCTGTGATGGATGGAAAGCTTCCAACCTTTGTAATAATGTCTAGCAGTGGTAACCAGGTTAAATTTCATAGGCAAACGTCTTGTTCAGCCCCTGCTCCAGATATGTGTCAAACCCTGTCAACACAGCATTTACCACTAACTTCTATGTTAGCAAAGAGTGCTAAGGCTGGGTATATTTGCTTCTGCTCAGAGTTTTGTTAATTCTGCTCATTGTTCTCGGAGAGTAAACACACATGGAGCTCACACATGTATGTAAAGGCACAGAAGCACTTAGAATAGTTAAAAAGTCTGTTTTTTCTTGTGACTTTTCATAAACATTTTCAGTTCCTAGTCCCGTCATGCATACATGAAGTTTTAATAAAGTTTCTTAAGTTTGAAAACAAAACCTCAGATGCTATTGAAATGTCAGTGTTAATTTTTTCTGTATAGCACATGCTTCGATTGATCAAGATCAGATAAACAGGCAGCATAACCTGTACTCAGGAATACTATATTTTGTTTTTTGTTTGGACTTAATTGCACTTATCAATTTAACGTATGTTTTACATATGGGTATTCTTGAAATGCAGTAAAAGTATGTTTGTTCTCACTAATGAAAAAAACCTGGCCTGAAAATTAAACCTTCCCGTTGGATGACTTGCAATTTCTCCCGCAAATAAGTAACTGCCAGACCAGTTCATCTTAGAACTTAACAAAACTGAACTCATTATATATAATTTGCATGTGTCTACTTAGATCTATTTTATGGTTTTATGGAGGGACAAATATGGGAGAAATAGTCTTTGTGCATACTGCAATGTATAATGAAATATCCATATGCCATTTTCTGTCCCCTGTGTATTGAATCTCAATCTATATAACTTCAGAACATTGTCCTCAAAGAAGAGTCAGAGCATCTTAGTGCTGAACAGTCCTCCTATTTGGGATACTTTAAGGCTTCAGAGAGCCTAACCCATTATTCTGTCTAATACTTTCTATGTTACTTTATTTTATGGCTATAGTTATTCAATAATGCCCTGGGGAAGGAAAAAAAAAAATTAAAGCTTTGAGAGCTCATAGCTAAGTGTATTTTTAAATAAGAAAACTAAAAATTACAATTCCTTTCAAAGTTAGCCAGATGTATGAATGCAGATTTCAAATACAATGTAAGCAGAAATACCATTTTGATTTTAGAGAACAGCATTAGTCATACAGTGCAGAATACACTTCATATCTTTTCCCTTAATCAGCTTTGCTAGAACATAAATACCTGGACTAGCTTGACTGCATTGTGTAGTCTGAGAAAACTACTTCATTTACCAACTGCTTGTGCCACTGCTTTCCCTCATACTGCTGTTTACAACCATTGATATTGTCTGCTACTATTATGAGCACAGTCATATAATGATGGTGTGCAATACAAATTTATTTTCCTTCCCCAATACTAAACAAACATGCGGGAGCTAGGCAATTCTGAATGTTCAAAGTTTCTGTGGCTTCGCACAGGTTTCTGTTTCAGCAGAAGGTGAGTTCATTGTGAAAAGGAATGAAGAGGAAGGAGAGAACATGCAGATACTTTACTTTACATCAGAGTTTTGCTCTGCATAGCTTGGGAAAAAAATATGGGGAAGATTAAGTTCTTTTATCCCATTGCATTTTAGTTAAAAAGACTCCAAACCTTTAAAAATAAGAAACTAAGCTTGTACGGTGTGGGTTGTTTGCAGGCAGTTTTTGTTTGGGTTTTGACACCTACAAATCTTCAGCCAGTCACAACGTATGACCAATTAAACTTTTTGACTGTATTGTCCTATTGCTTTAAGAATAGAAATGCTATTAAATTGCTATTTCTTTTTAAATAGTTCAAACACTAGGAAATAGGAAAAGAAAGGCTTCATTAAATATGAGGTCAGCCTCAACAAACATTAACATTGCATTTATACTGCACTTTTTATGATGAAATTGTTCTGTTTCATGAAACCAGAGAGTCTGGCAAATGCTGCATCTAGATTGAAAAAAGAAGCTGTGAAACAGAATTTTGTGTCTGCTGTTGTAATGTTGCATCCAATTATTCATTGAAGCTTTTAAATAATTTACCTTGAGTGAGTTTTCAACCTACGTTTTTTCCAATTCTGTTGTCCCAATGAATATGTTTGTAAATTATTTTCTAGCAAAAGAACAAGTCTTGAAAAACAACCAGAGAACACTTCAGACTTCAAAATACCTCTGAAAACTAGAAACCAGATACTGTAAGACTTTTGCTAATCCAATCACACAATTCAATTAAAAGATCCATAATTTTATATCTCACTTACCAGAATGGGGATATTATTAATTAAAGATTATATGTCATTAATAGTTTAAAATATCTTGAAACAAAGCTTTCATAAAATTGCTTCAATACACATAAATACACATAGAAAAAATATAGGAAAAGTAGTACTCTCTAATATTAATTCTGATGACTGGAAAGACAGAGTAAACCAGAAGGTATTGTAAAATATGTATTGCCTTTTTTGTAACTCCACAAAGCTGCAGAAGTGCAACTGCTCAGTGACTAGACGATTTAGATGATGTATCACATGCACTGTCTGAGTCACAAGACTTTTTTTTTGTGAGTCTTGTATTTTATAATTTCATATTCAAATAACTGTTTCAGGAAGCCAAAATCAGCCACAGGCAGCAGGTTTTACAGTTATGAAACTTGGTTGCATATTATATAACTTTACATCTTTAAATAAGTGTGTTCTTCTCTGTCATCTAGGAATCTTTTTTTTTGAGCTAAGAATCTTTTTTTTTGAGAGTGAACTTTGGATGGAAGTCTAATGATAGGAAAAATGCACTGGAACTAAATGTCATGGTGGAATTTTGAAAGACAAAAGGGACAGTTAAATGCTTAGATGCCACAGGAATGTCAGTCCTATGAAAGTGCATGTCCCCCATTTCAGTATAAACAAATTCATGTGGAAGTTATTATCTATACTAAGCCTTTTTTTACTAAACATACATCTTTTCAGGCCATCAAACAATGTCCTCAAAGGAAACATGACTAGTGGTACTGTAATAACATATTAGATAATACTTGAAGGTTATGCTAGATTAACTAAGACTTCTTATCTTCCTCTTCTCTTTTGAGCTGGACTTTAAAATAATAGAATACATTTCAGAATTTTATTGAAATTTAAATTGTTGAAGAAGAAATGAATTCTTGCACAAAAAAAATTTCTCTGATATGTATGCCACCTTATTAATTGCTTGAGATTAATTTTGTATGGTCAGTGGAAAATCCTTATAGTTATAGATGCATTAAGCCATCCATATTGCAGGCATTAATATATTCTTGAGTGAATGATTACAAACACAGTCAAAATCAGTCCTAATAGGGTTTAAATATATTCAGAGAGAGCTTTCTTTAGTCATCATGAAATCCTGAAATAGAAAGCAAACAAAACTAATGAAAAAGATCTTTGAAATATGAATACAGAATACAGAGGAAATATTGAATTTCCTAATCCTGTGCAGAAAATTTCTATGGGGAGAGAAAGGAAAAAATAAATATTTTATTGTTAAACTTTTCCAGTTCTTTTCATTTTATAAAAGGAAATGGGAATATTTTTAACCACTACTTTCAATGGACCATGAATTTTCTAAATTCTTTGACTTGATGCGTCTTTCTTGGGATGACCTGTTCCTGCAACCCATTAAAAAAGAACATTGTGTTTCCTTGCATAATGCAGCATGCTGACATAACAGCAAGCAATGTATCATTCTGTGGGCCCTTCAGGATTGAGAATTTTGAGATGTGGTTCACTGAAAAACAGGATTTAAATAAACTTTATTTATTAACATTTGCAGTGACACAGTTTTGTGTTATTTAATATAGATTAAACATTTTATATGAATTTTCCATATTTCCTCTCAGAAAGTTATTCTTTACTTCAGAATATAACTAATGAAACTGTACAATATATAATTCATACTTACTTTAACAGTTGTGCCAGCTTTGGAGAGATACACTGGAAACACTTTTCAGGATATATAAAACCCAAATGTTATTCAATAGCATTGGTAGCTTTATGTTTGGCACAAAATATTGTTGTTGTTTCCTGTCCATTCTGCGACAGTCCAAGGTAATTGTGTTGCCAGACCTGTAAGTATGGAACATACTAATTCCTGTGACACAAAAAGCCAGCTTGCAACATACCACGTTTTACTATTAGCTTATGTTCCATAATGTCCAAACAGCCAGGTAGAACCACAAGTTTTGAAATTAATCTATGAAATGTGCTAAACAAATCTTGTATTTGAAATGTGAATTTGCAAATTTCATCGTTTTGTACTTTGAACTTCTGTACTTTGTATAAAGATGATCAAGGGACTGGAGCATCTGTCACATGAGGAAAGGCTATGAGAGCAGCTCAGCCTGGAAAAAAGAGAAGGCTTAGGGGAATCCAGTCAACATGTAAAAAATATATGATGGGAGGGAGTAAGGACAACAGAGCCAGGCCCTTCTAAGTGGTGCCCAGTGAAAGAAGAAGAACAAATGGGGACAAACTGAAATACCGGAAATTCCTTTTAAGCATAAAGGGAAAAGACCAACTGGTTTTTTTTTGCTGTGAAGGTAGTCAAACACTGGAACACATTGCCCAGAGAGTTTGTGGAGTCTCTGTCATCTGAGATATTAAAAATATTACTGGACATAGCCCTGAGCAACCTGCTGTAGCTGACCCTGTTTTGAGCGAGTGGTTGGACTAAATGATCTCCAGAGGTCCCTTCCTACCTCAGGCATCTTCTCATTCTGTGACCACTTGTATTTCCCTCCAGTGACAGGTAATATGGTATTTTTATTAAACTCTAGAAAAGCCTCATCCATTTGTAAAAATGCATCCAGATCTTGCAGAATGAACTGTAAATATTATGCATGTTGGAACTATATATCTAGTTTTTTTCTTTCCCGAGTCCAAAATCACTGCAAAAAGCATGCTATCCCATTTTTGCTGACTGCCTGGTGTTCACAAATACAGGTTGTAAATAACATCTGGCTAGAAAATAATAGCTTTGTTTCTGGATATGGCACTAGAAATTTTCAAAGGATTTTTTAAGGGTTTTTTCTGGATTTTCATGAGGAATAAATGAGATTTCAGAGGTTGAAACCTTATATGGAGTATTGGTGACATTTCAATACTTTCTTTGTATTGTTTACAGACTAGAATTCAGATCTACTTCATGCCACACTCACCAAAATTAGCAAGGATTTAGCTTTTTCCACATATGGAAAAGTCTTTCTCCTCCTTTTTTGCTCTCCTTTGTCACTGTATACAAAATTTTAAGTGTTGAATTACTCTTTTGGAGAATTTTCTTCAATCTTCAGCAAGATTGATTGTCTTATTGAACTAAACAGAAAGGTAAACTATCTGCATATTTGGCAAACAGCACAGATTTGTGTAAGAAGTACTTCTGCTTATGTATGCCATGTTCTTAGCTATTTCAACAGTTTGTGAGCTTTGCAAGTGTTGGCTCTTAGACTCTTCAGGATTTTTAGCTCTCTGCATGAAGTACACATGTCATTAAAACCTCAATGTCTACTGCAGTGTAAGACCAGCCTCCTCAATGTATGTGTTAGTCCTCTTGTTCAGCTAATGCCTAACATTCTCAATCCTAACTCTCAGATATGTCCATCCAGCTTCATTTATTATCTCCAGATTTTTTTATTCAAATTAAGTGCTTTCTTACTGAGGTGTGCCAGACAATATTGAGAGCTTGTTTTAGAAAATTCATTGCTATATTTTTCATATTTTGGTTAATTAAATTAGGTTTGTAATAATGAATAATATTATTTGAAGGGAAAAAAAATACAACAGAAACCCTTTAGTAGACAGCAGAACTAAAATTAAAACATTTATAAATATTATTAGACTTGGAAAGATCTACATTTCAAAATTTTCAGGAAATATTAACAGAATAGCTAATAACAAAGACAGTTCACTAGTACTGAATGAAGCAAAGTTCTAATTAGAAGTGTATGTTCCAATATGGCCAAATGTGAAGTCATATGTCTAGTGTTCACTTAACTTTGCTGCTCTCTAATAAAGATGCAAATCCAATTAAATGTCTATCAGGAGAAAAGAGTGTTGAAGATCTAAGCATTTTGTTTCTTAATGCCTTACTATAATTTCTTTTTAACCTAATTATAGCTTCTATTTTTCTCATTTCTAGCCTGGAATTTGCTAGTAATATTTTTGTCTTGAAAACAATGAACACTTGCTAATGTTGATTGTCAGACAATCCCAATGTTTTAGAATGTAATAATCTGATGCTGAGTGAAGATTTTGTGTTTGTTTTCATTGTTTTGTTTTGTTTTGTTTTTTCAGGCTGCTGAATTGTTTCATGTCTTGCTTTACACAGCTAAAGAATTGTGCTGCTAACAAATCTTAATGACATAGGCTTTAGGCATACTTGCCTATTGCAGGTTAACTTATTTCAGGCCTTATTTACTAGGAAAAAACCCACACTATAATACAGTAATAATGTATTTTTTTGAATCTCTCTTTCTGGCTATATTCCAAGGTGTGAAAATTAAGGATAATATAATATACATGCTATACAAGTGGTAGAAACAAAATACTTGGTGCATAAAGAAAAAGTATTCTAAGAATTAAACTACAGCATTCTTGTCAGCCTTGTAAAAAGTACAGCACAATAATTGCATACTGAATCAGTGTCTTTAGAATCACCAATCCAATTTCTAATTGATCTTTGCCTTCTGTCACAAACTATGACTGGGGTTTTTTTGTTTGTTTGGGTTGGGGTTTTTTTTGTGGTGTTTTTTTTTTGTGTGTGTGTGTTTTTTCCCCAAAAAATATACTTCCCAGGACAGTCTTAAGAACAAACAAAAACACTTAAGGAACACATTTGGAACAGATATTCTATTTTCATATATATAAACTGTTATACGTGGAAAATTTGAAAAATTATATATTTTTAAAAATATGCAGTTAAAATGTTCATTCATAGGTTTGCATAACCTTGTTAGTAAAAATGTCCAACATAGTTAAAAGTGTCTTTTAAAAATCATCTGCTAGTAAAGGAAAGGAGGAGATGGATGTGTAAAATAGAGATTGGTAAGGAAAAACTAAATGGTCTAATAAGTATGAAAGGTAATAGCAACATTTCTGTGGCTAGAACTGTCTAAGGAGATATCCTATAAAAGACATAAACTTCAATAGTTGTTAATAATTTTTCACAGGCATTTTTTTAAAGAAAAGACCTTTGTAGAAGAACACAAAAGTAGCCCAGGAACCAGTAGTCAGACAATAAAAACAAAAATATATACCATTTAGAGTAAAAGTGTGTCATTTAAATGTTTTTACATGATCTCTTTCTGCTCTAGATTTCAGAGCATTTTAAAAAGACAGTTGTTATCTTGCATATAGAGAAGAATAATGTGTTACCATGAAGTGATTTCCCAAAGGGACATAATAAATAATATTAAAAAAATCAGGTTCCCTTATTTTAGACTAAATTTTTTTTTTAGGTTTATCTAAAATAGGAACTGATGCAGAACTTTCTCAGGGACACTACCAGGACACATCAGGAAGATGTCTCAACCTCGGGAAGACAGAGCGTACTTACCCATCTATATTTTTCTAAGAATGGCAGGGAAGAATGAGGTTTCTTTTAGAGCAGTATGATGTCACAGCAATCAGTAAAATTGAAATCAAGGACTGTACCAAGGTATGACAACAAGCCTCATTTGGGTTTTTAGGTGAGGTTTTTGCTCGTGAAGAGTAGATGCAGTATGATTCTAAGTGAGTGTTGAGTGCGTGGAGCAGGACCACAAGATGACACAATCTATTCACTTTCATACAGCCTCTATTTAGTGAAGAATTAGGTTTGAATACTTCTTCCATTTTTCTTTCAGAATCACAGCATTGCAGCGTTATACAGAAGCAGCACAGAAACTAGATATGGCTAGTAAAAATAAGTTATATAGCATGTCTTTCTTTTAAATAGACACCTTTCAGGATAGAATGGTACGTTATAATTAAATGATACATCTCTGCATAAGAAGTAGAATGACGCAAACCTCACAGTCAGATTAAAGGCCTAATTACTCATTTAATCTCTCTCTGACAGTGGCCAGAAAAGAACGTTTAGGGAAAATGTGTAAGAAATTAGTCAGGTACAGATGGTTCTTTCCAACCTTACAAATTTCTCAAATGATAGTGATGACAGAAGACATTGATGACAGAAGACATCAATGAGTGTGTGAATAAACAATGCAGGAGATTCAGAGATAAGTAAAATTAAAGCTATGTTAGATTTATATTTGGTAAATTAATATATTGAACAAGGACTGGTTAAAATAGATATAAAAGAGACAGATTTGGTCTGTCTTGAAAACAGTGGAATTTCTGCAATGTATATTTTAATGAATAGTTATGTGAAAGTATCTCAGAAAGGAATTAGTCTCATTATATTTTATTATAAAAGAATGATCCAATATAATAAATTATTTGAATCCACATTTAGAGATATTTTGAATTAGTGTTGGACTGAGAAATTCAGTCTCTTCCTACAAAACTTTTTTGAAAGGGAAATACAAACAATGTGTGTCAGCTGGCACTACATAAGAAAAAAATAAAATCTTGCATCAGCTGACAAACCCCTCTCTAATCAGAAAAGTTTGCACTGAGGAATATTAGAGATTCAATTAAATACTTAACTTATGAACCAGAACTAGTAATACCAGTTAACCTATATATTTTAATGTATTTATTTTAGGACTGGAAAATCTGAATTTGAATCTTTAATCATCAACTCAAATTCAAGTGTTTTTTTTTTTAATTAATTACTAGTATTAATTACATGTATTTAGGAAGGTTTCTGGGCAAAAAAACTTGCAACCTAAACATGTTCCAATAACCTGATATTAAATTATAGAGCAATTTATTGCATTACAAACTTGTTCTCATTAAATTGTATGTTTTTGGTGTAAAAAAACCCAGAATTTGGTGTCAAGTGAACGGGCAAACCCAAATAACTTTATACTGACATTTTTCTCACATACACTAGTAAATTTTTTCACAGAATCACAGAATCACAGGTTGGAAAGGACCTTCAAGATCATCAAGTCCAACCATTAATCTAGCACCACCATGCCCACTAAACCATGTCCTGAAGTGCCACATCCACACGTTTTTTGAACATTCCCAGTGATGGTGACTCCACCACCCTCCTGGGCAGCCTGTTCCAATGCTTGACCACCCTCTCAGTGAAGAAATTTTTCCTAATATCCAATCTAAACCTCCCCTGGTGCAACTTGAGGCCATTTCCTCTCGTTCTATCGCTGGTTACTTGGGAGAAGAGACCAACACCCACATCGCCACAACCCCCTTTCAGGTAGTTCTAGAGAGCAATAAGGTCTGCCCTCGGCCTCCTCTTCTCCAGACTAAACAACCCCAGTTCCCTCAGCTGCTCCTCATAAGACTTGTGCTCCAGACCCTTCACCAGCCTTGTTGCCCTTCTTTGGACACGCTCCAGCACCTCAACATCCTTCTTGTAGTGAGGGGCCCAAAACTGAACACAGTAATCGAGGTGCGGCCTCACCAGTGCCGAGTACAGGGGCACGATCACTTCCCTACTCCTGCTGGCCACACTATTTCTGATACAGGCCAGGACGCTGTTGGCCTCCTTGGCCACCTGGGCACACTGCCGGCTCATATTCAGCCGGCTGTAAACCCACAAAAAACCCGTTCTGACTTCCCAACTGTATTGAATCTGTCTGGGATGGAGTTAATTTTCCTAATAGCAGCCGTCATAGTGCTGTGCTTTATACTGGTAGCTAGAACAGTGTTGGTAACACACCAGCGTTTGGCTACTGCTGAGCAGTGCTTGCACAGTACCAGGGCTACCTCTCCAACCCCCCCGCCTTTCCAAAGACCAGTAGGCTGGGGGTGGGCAAGAAGTTGGGAGGGGACGTAGCCAGAACAGCTGACCCAAGCTGACCAAAGAGATATTCCGTACCATATGACACCATGCTCAGCAATAAAAGCTAAAATAAAGGAGGATGCAGGGAGGCTTTCCTTATTAAGGCCTTCATCTTCTGGAGCTCTGCATACTGAGGCCCTGCTTCCCTGGACATGGCTGGACATCGCCTGCTGATGGGAAGTAGAGAATAAATCTTTTTGTTTTCCTTTGTTCCTGTGTGCAGGCTTTGCTTTTTCTTTATTAAACTGCCTTTATCCCTACCCATGAGGTTTGTTTTCATCTTATTCTCTTCCTCCCTGTCCTACTGAGGAAACGGGGTGATAGAGGAGTTTGGTGGGCACCTAGCAGCCAGCCAAGGTCAAACCACAACCCTGACTCAGACCAATCCCAATCCAAATGTATTCTGTCTTATCTATATTATCCATTCATATTTCATTGCAGATTATAACACACTGTTGTGCTTACTTGTGTCTTTTAATTCTGGACACGACATATACTTTAATATTGTTTTGCAGACATGATGTTTTGCTAACTATGACGTTCATGTTTCTGTTAGCCTTACAATGACTGATTACTTCAACTTCCTCCATTTTGTTGCATTCCTCTATTAAATTGCAAGTACACAATTTAATATATGTTTTTATGAGTTGTTCTTCTCCCAGTAATCTGTCTCTTAGCTTGATTTGGCATAGTTTTTTAGCTGTCACTATCTTACTCCAACTGCCATTAATATTAGCATTTTCTCTATTTTTTCCTTATTCATTTTCTTTTCTCTAAGTAGAAGCAAATCCATCCTGCTGAAGCTGTTTCACTTTTTTTATTTTTAATAGTTAAATATTCATTAGTCTGGGGAGTCCTGGGGTCACTTCTGGTTTTGTTCAGTGACTATTAATATAAAATGCATGAACAGTCTTGGCAGCAAGACTGACTTCAGATTATATCAGAACTGCAGGTAAGTAGATGCTGAAGATCTCAGTGATATTTAAAAGTTGGAATAAGAAACTGAAATTCAGAACTGGTTACCGTTTTATGCAGAACAGTGGACTTAAGGAACTTACACCCAGTGCAAAATATCAGGAAGCATCTAAATCCTTTATCAATATGTAACTCTTTAATCTAAGTAAAACTATTATTGTACTTCTCTACAAGATTTTTTGCTTTACACTACACAAAGTTATTGACTCACTAGGTCTAATAAATGATAAATGACCTAACAATTTGTTCTACATTTATAATGTATTATAACTATATATTAGTTACATAATAATTATAAGCAATGTAATAAATAAGTAATTATTACATATTAGAATAAGTAATAGCTTAAACCTTAAAAATACACAATTGGTCTACAGATATACTATTTGCCTGATTAGGCTCATTACTTATGGAAAATAAGTATAACAATAAAATATGATACTGCTGAAATGAAAGAATTGACAATTTATATTATCATAAAAAGATGGTGATACACAAATTAATACCTTAAAGAGAAAATTCTTACAGTACTTAATCTGTGGTGGATCCATCTTTGAACAATGGCCAATTTATAAAGTTTATCCATTCAGATTTTTGTTCTATTCTAGAGATTAACATGTTTTCTTTAATTTAACTACTCAATTTTTCAGCTAGATATTACTTCTTTGTGCCATCTGAAGGTTGCAATTATGCTGTAACTGAAGAAAACTGCAAGATGAAAGGATACCCATTTGTCAAAACCTTTAAAAATCGGTATTTTATATTCAAATCCATTCATGAAGAGCTAAAGGGGAAAGGAAAATCTGTGCTGAAATGGAGTTAAACACTGAAAACTATCACTTACCAACTTTTCTCCTGAGAACTCCTATTTGTAGATAAATATTTGTCTGACTGTGACATGTATAGATTACTATGTTACTGCCAGGAGGATACTCCTTCAAGTTTTTTCAACTTCAGTTAAAATCAATAGGTGGGAAATATGTATTATGACTCACTTTTAAAGGTGTTTTTTGCATAAAGTGAAATTAATTTAGATAAAATATTGTTCACCGTGTTTAAGTAAATTTTTAAAAGTTACATAAATTGCATTTCTCTTAGAGTTTAAAAGGGTCCTGAGTAATCACCCACTGAAGTCAATCACTGAAATCACTGACTTCAGTAGTGACTGGAGTACAATTTCTCTGGAGAATTTTATGCAGCGAGTGTTGTATGTTGGTCTCACGGCAGATAGGATAACATACATGTGAAGTAAATTCAGTGCATCTGGAAACTTCTGCACTGGATGTGGCTTTCTATCAAGCTGGATTCTTGGCCTAAGCCAGTACATATCTTGAGAGAGTACACATCAGTCCTAAATGCCCTCAAATGTAAAATACAAACCTACAGAAAAATTCGTAAGACCTGACAAATACAGAGCAACAAAGAAAATGACTCAGTAACTGCAGATTTGCAGCAGTATTTTAAAGTAAGTCAGATGCCCCTCCAGTCTAACTAATGACAGTCACTAAAAACAAACAAAACTAGGTATTTTTTTTTAGGACTTGCCATTGATTTTTCCTTTCTTTTAATAGAAATTAAACTTTTCCCATGTTTTATTATGCATGCTATATTTAACATAATTATGACAATTATAATTTATTTTCCTAGTGATATCAGAAAAAGGAAACAAATGCAATTTCTATGACAGATATTAAAATTTGCCTTACCTGTAAAGATCCCAAGTTAGCTTTCATTGGATTAGTAGGTTTTCTATGAATTTTCTCATTGCCTGTTCTTTTATTAACTGTTTTGCTCCTGCACATGAGTTTCACCAGTGTTTATTTGTGATTATTTTCTCACCTTTGAAAGATTATATATAGACATGAGATTTTAGATATTTTCTACACAATTTAAAAATATATGTACTTGACATTTTTTGTTAAAATTTACTGTTATAAGGAACTTCAAAGATATTTCATAAAATTTGCAAATATAACCTTAGATATCACCCAAGATCATACCATTGCTTGGGATAGAAAGAAATATTATATCAACTGTCTCTTACCTTATTACTTTGCATATTATATCACACTGTTGTAATCTGAGGTGAAAGACTGTATCAAACATGTCAGCTAAGGTATTAAATCTTGTAAATTTAGGGTTGAAATATTTTAAAAGTCTACAGATTAAAAACCCAGACCAAAATATCTGGACTGCTTGTGTACATTTCCAGTAAGTAATTAGACAGGTGAATGTCAAGGGTAATGCATCCCAGCAGTGCAATCCCTTAAGGACAGTGAAAACCTGTCATATGTACTACTCGCAGTTTTGAACAAGTAACTGAAAATATTTATGAAGTGTTGTAAGTGGGAACCGTATGTTATAGGTAAACAGAAAGAGAAGGTCCTAACCTGCAGTTACTTACTGCTTTAATATTAGAGGCATGAATGCTTATTTTCATAATGGCATAAATTGAGTGGGTGCAAACATGTAAATAAAATAAAGATAAGTTTTTCTTCTTTACAGTTTAAAGTATTAATCAATTATTAATTAATGAAAAAATAAAGGAAATTCCAGATTTTTTCTCTATATTTCATGGGCCATTTTGCTTTAGACAGAACATTCCTCAGCCAGCAAATCCTCCTTTTTTATCATATTGACTTCCTTCAAATGTATGCTTACCTTTGTCATTTTTAAGAAGTATTGATGAGTGTTAAAGATAATTTGCACTGAATGAATTTCTCTATATTATTGCTCTCTGTCACCAAAGACAATCAGTCATTTTTAAAGGCGGGTTCACAAAATAACAGTTTAGGAACTGTTCCTTTTCATTATAATTTGGCAACCACACATAAAGTTTGGTTTTATGCCCCTTTACAGATAATGTCCTATTAACATTACACAAGAAAATCCAAATTTGTCTTTAGAAACAAAATCTAACAACCTATGTTTAATGGTTTCATCAGAAATAGATAAGAAAAGTAAATAACCTCTTGCATATTGAAAGTACAAATATTCCAAAATATATCATACTGGAAATACCTCGCACACCTGTGGTCTCTTGTGTCAAAGTATTCTCCTGCAATAGAAACAAGTAAAACACATTCAATTCCTTTAGATTTCCAGTGATACATTTAGACTGCTTGTATCCTCACAGGGTCTCCCCTCTTGGCAGTGCAGTGGCAAAAAAAGGTTAAAAAGAAACCCAGAGGACATGTCCCCGTATGTGGGCAGCTACAGCACTGCCCCAGATGGGGCGAGCTGTAGCCTGGTGAGACACAGGAGCCAGATTTCCCCATTCCTACACAAGCACACTAATTCTTAGCTCAAATCCTCTCATGCAGTCTTTTTTTAAGGAAATGAACTGAACCAAACTTTCATCTTCTATGGAATAGTTAGACAACTAAATCCCAAAGAGTGCTTTGTACTTGGAGTTACAACCTCATGGGCCCTATTTGGAGCTACAGGTAGGTGCTTACCTTTGGGAAACAAATGCTTTCTCTGTCCCTTCTTTTTTGGTTATCTCAAAAAGAGGTACTGCCTACTTAACCAGTCACAAAGGACTTTGAAAATACTTTGGCTGAGGTATGAAAATACTTTAATCTATCATATGACAACTCAGTATTTTATTTTGAACTTGAGGTACCCAGTAATATGAATTCCTTTTGCAGGAAAGGGAACTTGGAGTGGGATATACTAAGCATCTCCTTGTTTTGATTTTGTCCCAAGCTACTCGGAAGAATATGACAGCTTTCACTTCTGAGAAATGACAGTGTAGCTATATCTCTTTTTAACTGGAAACTTCAGAGTATGAGCATGTAAAAACACTTTTGTCTCTATGGCTAAAATCACATACTACTTTACAAATAATTTATATCTTGAAATGTGACTATTTTACTCAAGAATTAACTTTTAAGTTTGAAACTAGAATAAGTCTTCTAAATATTTTTTTGTAGTTGAAATGCCTCTATAATTCATGCAGTGCTATGTAAGGTATGTTAGACACCCTTTTAAGATATTTCTTGGTTAAGAGTTTATAGCTTCCCTTTAAAAATGTCACACATTCAGTTATTCTTATTCATGGGGCATCTGATTCAAGTTCAGGAATTTTAGTCACGTTTACCTAATGTAAAGTAAGAAGGTTTATTGGCTACATGTGGCAAAGTGTTGGAAGTGGAGGGAGCTGCAGGGGTAGCCTCTGTGAGAGGAGGCCAGAGCTGCCTCATGCCGGACACAGCCAGTTCCAGACACTTCCAACCAGATCCAACAGACCCACCACAGGACACAGCTGAGCCCCTCAGCCAGGCTGGTGGCACCTCAGTGAAAACATGTTTAAGAAAGGGAAGAAAATGCCAGACAGGCAGAAACAGATGGAACAGAAAGAGTGAGAAACAACGGAGGGAACACCATGGTCAGAGAAAAAGGAGGGGGAGGAGGGGCTCCAGGTGCCCCAGCAGGTATTCTCCGTGCAGCCTACAGAGAGCCTGTGGTGAAGCAGAGGAAAAGACTGAGGAGAATGGAGAAGCATAGAGAAACCATTAAGTACTGATCCTAACTGCCTCTGCCCAACCTTCCTGAGCCACCCGGTGGCGGGTAGAGAAGTCAGGAGTGAAAGACTAAAATTCAGCACGGGAAAGGGGAGAGGAAAGGTGTTATTTTAAAGTTTGTCTTTATCACAGAATCACAGAATCATTGAGGTTAGAAAAGACCTTTAAGATCATCAAGTCCAACCATCAACCCAACACCACCACACCCACTAAACCATGTCCCAAAGTGTCACGTCTACACGGTTTTTGAACACCTCCGTGATGGCAACTCCACCACCTCCCTGGGCAGCCTGTTCCAATGCCTGACCACTCTCTCATTTTTCCTCATATCCAGTCTAAACCTCCCCTGGTGCAACGTGAGGCCATTTCCTCTTGTCCCATCACTGGTTACTTGGGAGAAGAGACCAACATTCACCTCACCACAACCTCCTTTCAGGTAGTTGTAGAGAGCGATAAGGTCTCCCCTCGGCCTCTTCTTCTCCAGACTGAACAACCCCAGTTCCCTCAGCTGCTCCTCATAACATTTGTGCTCCAGACCCCTCACCAGCTTCTTTTCTACTCTTTTCTACTTAAGTGAATAACAATGCTAATCCTCTGGGAATAAAGTCTTACTTCAGACAAGAAGCACTCAGAATGTCTTGGATTTCTGATTAACACACTTACACAATTTTCTCCTTGGTATGCAATGATTGCAGCTAGTGTATTTACCAGCACTAGTATACTGAGATTAAAAAAATATTAAAAAAATATTTATGCAAATACTGGGGAAGGATATTTGTGGCAGAGGTTTTGTGGAGACAGAGCGGAGATCTGGGAACAGACATTATGCTTTCTTTCTGTCCCCCAAAAGACCATATTAGAAGTACTCAGGCAGAGGAAACTTCATGATGACAACCAAACTGCTGCCTCAGATAATTTACACTCCTATTCATCTTCCCTACCTGCTCCTGTTTCAGAAGATCCAAACTCTTGCCAAACCACCAAGTGCAGTCTCCAATGTTTCCTCTGTTGAGTTTTTAAACATCAAGTTTGTAATGCAACTTGAATCTCTGCTTCTGACTTGATTTGTGTGCTATTCATTCCTGTGAACTCACAGTTGATTGCATGTGCTCAGTGCCCAGGCTGCACCAAAACTCATGTATTATACCTGTACATGTGTTAAAGCTGTGCTACATCTCTTTTCACACTCAGGAGGAAGCAGTCAAGGACATGCTAAACCACCTGGACACCCACAAGTCTATGGGGCCGGATGGGATCCACCCAAGAGTACTGAGAGAGCTGGCGGAGGAGCTTGCCAAGCCACTCTCCATCATTTATCAGCAGTCCTGGTTAACATGGGAGGTCCCCGAAGACTGGAGGCTTGCCAATGTGACGCCCGTCTACAAGAAAGGCCGGAAGGAGGATCCCGGGAACTACAGGCCTGTCAGCCTGACCTCCGTACCGGGGAAGATTATGGAGCGGTTGGTCTTGAGAGTGCTCACAGGGCATGTGCAGGACAACCAAGGCCTCAGGCCCAGCCAGCATGGGTTCATGAAAGGCAGGTCCTGCTTGACCAACCTGATCTCCTTCTATGACCAGGTGAGCCGCCTAGTGGATGACGGAAAGGCTGTGGACGTTGTCTACCTGGACTTTAGTAAAGCCTTTGACAGCGTCGCCCACAGCATTCTCCTGGAGAAACTGGTGGCTCGTGGTTTAGACAGGTTTATTCTTCGCTGGGTGAGGAACTGGCTGGATGGCCGAGCCCAGAGACTTGTGGTGAACGGTGTTAATTCCGGCTGGCGGCCGGTCACAAGCGGTGTTCCCCAGGGCTCGGTTCTGGGGCCGGTCTTGTTCAATATCTTTATTGATGATCTGGATGAGGGGATCGAGTGCTCCCTCAGTAAGTTTGCAGATGACACCAAGTTGGGTGGGAGTGTTGATCTGCTGGAGGGTAGGAAGGCTCTGCAGAGGCATCTGGACAGGCTGGATCGATGGGCCGAGGCCAACTGTATGACGTTTAATAAGGCCAAGTGCCGGGTCCTGCACTTGGGCCACAACAACCCCATGCCACGCTACAGGCTTGGGGAGGAGTGGCTAGAGAGCAGCCCAGCAGAAAGGGACCTGGGGGTGCTGGATGAAAGCCGGCTGACCATGAGCCGGCAGTGTGCCCAGGTGGCCAAGAAGGCCAACAGCGTCCTGGCCTGTATCAGCAATAGTGTGGCCAGCAGGAGTAGGGAAGTGATTGTGCCCCTGTACTCGGCACTGGTGAGGCTGCACCTCAAATCCTGTGTTCAGTTTTGGACCCCTCACTACAAGAATGGTGTTGAGGTGCTGGAGCGTGTCCAGAGAAGGGCAACGAAGCTGGTGAGGGGGCTGGAGCACAAGTCTTGTGAGGAGCGGCTGAGGGAACTGGGGTTGTTTAGTCTGGAGAAGAGGAGGCTTGGGGGAGATCTTATCGCTCTCTACAACTACCTGAAAGAGGGTTGTGGCGACGAGGGTGTTGGTCTCTTCTCCCAAGTAACTAGTGATAGGACGAGAGAAAATGGCCTCAAGTTGCGCCAGGGGAGGTTTAGATTGGATATTAGGAAAAATTTCTTCACTGAGAGGGTGGTCAGGCATTGGAACAGGCTGCCCAGGGGGGTGGTGGAGTCGCCATCTCTGGAAGTGTTCAAAAAACGTGTGGATGTGGCGCTTCAGGACATGGTTTAGAGGACATGGCGCTGGATTAATGGTTGGACTTGATGATCTTGAAGGTCCTTTCCAACCTAGTGATTCTGTCATTCTGTGATTCTGTGATCCTTGTTGCAAACTCAATAGAGGGAAAATGATGAAGGTGGAGACCAGACTGAAGACTGAAATAAGCATGCACTGAGACAAGGCTAAATGCAGTGTATTTAATCTACCTATAAAATTAGAACCCTGAGATAAATGAGCAAATGTAAGAAATTCCACCAGGATACACCTCTAAGCAGAAAACCAAAACATATGGCCCGCCTAGCTTCTGGGTATGTAAATTTATTGCACTATGCCAACATACACAATATTCAGTTCCGGATAATTATGAAACAGATTAACTGTTCTAAATTGTCATATGTCTTGGGATCAAGGATGATACATGAAATCATGAGAACATAGCTATGGATGTTAAAAAAAAAACCACCACACTAGTGAATAATACTACTGTATCAGGAAAATAACAACAGCGGGAAAATATTATGCTGTACAGAGTCAAAATAGCATATTTTGCATGCTTTTTATACATCAATTGAACAGGTTTACACAAACATTCAGGTAGTGAAGATATTTATTCAGATGGCATACTTCTACATTTGTACAAAGGCTATACCTATTTTTTTTATCCTGTAGTTAATGAGGTTCAATAACTACAATAAAATCATAGGACTTCTGTCGTTCATTCTTTAAGCATACTAGAATATGACTGGAACATTTTGATCTATTGTGAGAAAACATCAAGGAAAGATCAGTAATGCTCTCACTAACCTGTTATGGAATGATAAAAAAGCTTCATTTAGGAAGACTGATCAACTGCTATGGAGTATGTTGAAGATGAATTCACACCACATGCGCAGTTAAAGATAAAATTTGGAAGAAATGGTTAGAAAAGATGAGAATTGCTGCTCCAGATCAGTATCAACGTAGAAGAAGGGAAGTCAATGCCACAACATGATTTTGCAGTGTTCATACCTGAGGTCTCTTTTCAGGGGGCATGCACTAAGAAAAATGTATGTAGATACAGAATTTTGGCACCATTCCTGAATTTTAACCTCAAACAGACAAGAAAGTATAAATTAATGATAAACCAGTATTACTTTCCAGGTTTGTTGTTGGTTTTTTTTTCCCCGAAACAGTGTATGATTCCAGGATTTAAAAGTTACATGTCACACACAGCTTTTTTGTAATTCTAGAAGAAAATAAACCAGGAAGCATATTTAATGCCTGTAACCTGTTCCAAAAATGCAGCAAGTACTCCTGGGATATTCAGGAGTGTACATATGTCAGGCTTTTCACTCCCATTGTAAGTATTTAGTACACATTTTCTTCAACTAACCATTGAAGAAACAATTATATTAGGACATTATCTCCTGTGTCTGTCTTCTCCCATTAACAGCAAATTTTGCATGGCTAAAAACTCATGTTGGAGAAATAAACAACTCTACTGGGAATTCAAGAAAAGAGCTGGTCAGAAAATTTCTGTGAATTGCTTTTTAGTTATTATTATTTAATTCATAAATATGTTTCAATCCATTTCAGTATCTATTAATTTTAAACAGGAGAGTTCCAGATGAAACGTAGGCAAACTTGGGCAAAAAGTGTTCTGAGGAAGCAGCAAAGCTCTTAATGTCAAGCAGACAGTTTTTCACAGAACAAATTTCTTCCATTTCTGACATTCATAAGCAAAATTCAGACTTGGTATTCTTCAGAGAAGGCTTGTTTTTTCCTAAGTCTATAAAACTATATGTCTTCCTGGAAATAAAGAAGGCTGGACACACTGCACAGAGTCTGCTCTGATATACAAATCACTTTGTAGTCCATCAAGTGGCATGTTGCTGAGCATGCTAGCTGCATGTGGGTATAAACACACTAATCACAGAATCACAGAAACACAGA
The DNA here is from genome assembly GCF_964289735.1 of Phaethon aethereus. Classification (NCBI taxonomy): domain Eukaryota; kingdom Metazoa; phylum Chordata; class Aves; order Phaethontiformes; family Phaethontidae; genus Phaethon; species Phaethon aethereus. The sequence goes on along the minus strand of NC_138578.1, from coordinate 63,576,091 downwards.
ATCATAGAATGATTGAGGCTGGAAAAAACCTCTAACATCATCAAGTCCAAACATCAACCCAACACCGCCATGCCCACTAAACCATGTCCCAAAGTGCCACATCTACATTTTTTTGAACACCTCCAGTGATGGTGACTCCACCACCTCCCTGGGCAGCCTGTTCCAATGCCTGACCACTCTCTCAGTAATGACATTTTTCCTCATATCCAGCCTAAACCTCCCCTGGTGCAACTTGAGGCCATTTCCTCTTGTCCTATCGCTAGTTACTTGGGAGAAGAGGCCAACACCCACATCGCCACAACCCTCTTTCAGGTAGTTGTAGAGAGCGATAAGGTCTCCCCTCAGCCTCCTCTTCTCCAAACTGAACAACCCCAGTTCCCTCAGCTGCTCCTCATAAGACTTGTGCTCCAGACCCCTCACCAGCTTCATTGCCCTTCTCTGGACACACTCGAGCACCTCAACATCCTTCTTGTAGTGATAGGTCCAAAACTGAACACAGGATTTGAGGTGCGGCCTCACCAGTGCCAAGTACAGGGACACAATCACTTCCCTGCTCCTGCTGGCCACACTATTGCTGATACAGGCCAGGACGCTGTTGGCCTTCTTGGCCACCTGGGCACACTGCCGGCTCATGGTCAGCCGGCTGTCAACCAGCACCCCCAGGTCCTTTTCCACCGGGCAGCTCTCCAGGCACTCCTCCCCAAGCCTGTAGCATTGCATGGGGTTGTTGTGACCAAAGTGCAGGACCCAGCACTTCATCTTATTAAACTTCATACAGTTGGCCTCAGCCCATCAATCCAGCCTGTCCAGATCCCTCTGCAGAGCCCTCCTGCCCTTCAGCAGATCAACATTCCCGCCCAGTTTGGTGTTGTCTACCAGCTTACTGAGGGTGCACTTGATCCCCTTATCCAGGTCATCAATAAAAATATTAAACAGAACTGGCCCCAAAACTGAGCCCTGGGGAACACCACTTGTGACCGGCCAGAAACTGGATTTAACGCCATTCACCACAACTCTCTGGGCTTGGCTGTCCAGACAGTTCTTTACCCAGTGAAGAATAAACCTGTCTAAGCCACGAGCCACCAGTTTCTCTAGGAGAATGCTGTGGGAGACTCTGTCAAAGGCTTTACTAAAGTCCAGGTAGACAATATCCACAGCCTTTCCCTCATCCACTACGTGGCTCACCTGGTCATAGAAGGAGACTAGGCTGGTAAAGCAGGACCTGCCTTTCAGGAACCCATGCTGGCTGGGCCTGATCTCTTGGTTCTTCTGCACATGCCCTGTGAGCACCCTCAAGATGAACCGCTCCATAGTCTTTCCCAGTACTGAGGTCAGGCTGGCAGGCCTGTAGTTCTCCGCATCCTCCTTCCGGCCCTTCTTGTAGACGGGCGTCACATTGGCAAGCCTCCAGTCTTCTGGGACCTCCCCTGTTAAGCAAGATGGCTGACAAATGAGTGTAGCTTTTCAAGGTCCCCCACCAGCTCCCGTAGTATTCTTGGGTGGATCCCATCTGGCCCCATGGACTTGTGGGTAACCAGGTGGTTTAACAGGCCCTTAACTCTTTCCTGCTGGATTATGGGGAATTTATTCTGCTCCCCATCCATGTCTTCCAGCTCAGAGGGCTGAATACCCTGAGGATAACTTGTCTGGTTGTTAAAGACTGAGGCAAAGAAGGCATTAAGTACCTCAGCCTTTTCCTTATCCTTGGTGACAATGTTCTTTACCGCACCCAATAAAGGATGGAGATTCTCCTTGACTTTCTTTTTGTTGTTAATATATTTGTAAAAACATTTTTTGTTATCCTTTATGACTGTGGCCAGATTGAGTTCTAGCTGGGTTTTTGCCTTTCTAATTTTCTCTCTGCATGACCTAATGAGATCCCTGTACTCTTCTTGAGTTGCCTTCCCCTTCTTCCAAAGGTAATAAACTCTCCTTTTTTTCCAGAGTCCCAGCAAAATCTCCCTGTTCAGCCAGGCCGGTCGCCTTCCCCACCAGCTCTTCTTACGGCACATGGGGACCGTCTGCTCCTGCACCTTTAAGATTTCCCTCTTAAAGACTGTCCAGCCTTCTTGGATCCCTTTGTCCTTCCCAAGGGTCTCTCTCAACCAGTACCCTGAACAGGCCAAGGCCTGCTTTCCGGAACTCCATGGCAGTGGTTTTGCTGACACCCCTCCTTACTTCACTCAGAATTGAGAATTCTCTCATGTCATGGTGCTAAGCTCAAGACAGCCTCTGACTACCACATGTCCCACCAGTCCTTCTCTGTTTGTAAACAGAAAGTCAAGCATGGCACCTGCCCTGGTAGGATCACTTACCAGCTGTGTCAGGAAGTTATCCTCCACACACTCCAGGAACCTCCTAGACTGTTTCCTCTCTGCTGTGTTGTATTTCCAGCAGGCATCCAGTAAGTTGAAGTCACATATTAGAAGATGTGCTAGCAATTGTGAGACTTCTGCCAGCCTCTTGTAGAATGCTTCGTCTACGTCTTCATCCTGGTTGGGTGACGTATAACAGACACTCAGCAGGATATCTGCCTTATGGGCCTTCACCCTCATCCTTACCCATAAACACTTGACCTTGTAATCACAGTTATTGAGCTTTATACAGTCGAAACACTCCCTAACATACAGAGTCACCCCACCGCCTCTCCTTTCGTGCCTATCCCTTCTGAAGAGCTTATAGCCATCTATGGCAGCACTCCAGTCATGAGAGTCATTCCACCATGTTTCTGTGATGATGACTAAGTCATAGCGGTCCCCCTGCACAATGGCTTCCAGCTCCTCTTTTTTGGTGCCCATGCTGCATGCAGTGGTGTAGATGCACTTGAGCTGGGCTATTCATTTCGTCCCCGACACTGGCATGCCACCCCTAGGCTCATGTCTATTGGGCCTGGTTTTATCCCCTTCCCCTGCCAACAATCCTGCCAACAACCTGGAGATCTCATTTTCCCTCACCACTAGGAGACTGGCAGTGGAAATAATATTTTTTCTTGACCTATCACCAGGTTAGTAAGTAGGTAAGACAGCTAGATCTTGTGATCATTGTCTTACTTTCACTGTTCTTCTGTTCTTAAACACAAAACATCTGCTGGTATCCACACAAAAAATAAGGCAATGGCAACAGGTCTTAAAGGAAAGATAAGAATATTTGTTGTGTACTTGAGAGATAGTCACAAAGCTGGAAATATGTGATGAAAAAGAAGGAACAAGATAAATCGCTATAGAAAAGACAATTATCTTGATTTATACACTAGCAGGAATGAAATACACAAGACTACAGACTGAAGTCTGCTGTCAGAGCCAAGACAGCCTGGAATATGAGGAAGAAGTATTATAAATCACATCTAATAGAGTAGCCTATAGGGAAAAAGCCCTTGCATCTTCTGTGAAAACCTCACGGTATCAATAGTTTCTGTTGGAAACCTATTAAAACAAGTCCATTATTTTACCTTGAGTCTCAAAACAAAAAAAGGTCATGACTGGTAAATAGCATGTTTTAATGGTTAGCTTTATACCTCTACTCTTATGAAAAACACTGGGCCAAATTTGTTAAAAGTTGTCTTTTTCTACAAGATAGGGAAATTAAAGCTTATTTTTGGGGAAAATGAAAAATAGAGAAAAGAAAGGAGATCCTACACTAAGTGAGAAAGGCAATCACAGCAAAAATGCAATTCTTGGGTATTTTTCATTCTATTCAGAAACAAGTGTGACTTTCAAAATAGATAGTGGCTGATGTTCAGAAGGGATGAGTACATACACTGTATTATTATTAGTCTTTACTTTAGACTTGTAGTGTTAGTATCGCTTCATTAATTCTTTGGAACATGTGAAGTTTTTTGTTCAGGTATAAAGAACATTCAGCAGATGGAATCAGAGGTGAAATGGAAGCTGAAAGAATTTGTGTTAAAACAATTCATTGTCTCTTAGAAAGAAAAAAAAGTTGTTATATGTAAAAGGAATACAGAAAATAATATTTCCTCAGTGAATACTTTGAAGAATAATAATAATAAAAAAGTGTTATGGGATACTTCATGCTGGTTTTGAACTTTGAAAAAATTCTGTTTACAAGTTTTTATTACTTTAAAGGTGTGAGTATAATGACTGTTAAGCTTGTAGCATGGGCAAAATGTTGTTACTAACATGACAAAAATATTACATTTATCATGCTATCTATGCAACATAGATGTGGTTTATCTGCTCAACTCATTTTGTCAATACATTTTGATAACTAAATAACCAAGTAATAAGGTTAATTTTAATTCATAAAACATTTTTTCTATTGGTGCCTATAAGCATATGAGAAATATATGCATTTCTTAGGTTATATTCTTTCTTCTGTTAAATAAATGGCATTTTGACAATGACTTAAATGAACCTCAAATAACACCCATTTTCTTCATTATAGAGTTTAAAGCAAAAATGAGTTTTAAAACAAAGGAATTTAAAAGGCAGAATCAGATATAAGGAAGCTACAGTTCAAAATAAAAATATCTTAGCAGAGAAATGTTTTATGTTCTTCTTTGTCTAGGTTTACTCTTTGAATGGATTAGTTTTCATGTGAAAAAGAACTTTTCCAGGCTAAATGTATTGTTGTTGCATAAGAGTTTGTAAATATTCTATATTGTGCTGACAGATGATAAATGATATTCATGACAACTGCTGCTATTGGTGTGGGTAAATCATATTGGTTTGCTTATGAGCCATACTCTCTTACATTTAATTTGTAACACTCTCACAGTTTAAAGGCAATGAAAATTTAATTTGTAGCTTGCAAATACATTGGTTTAAGCAAATATTTTTTATTTATTTTTATTATAAATAATTCCTTAGGAAAATTTTTTTTTAATTTAAAGTATTTCTCCTTGGTTTAATTTTCTTGACATGTATGGGGTTGCTTGGGGGTTAACTTCCTTAGTTTAAAAATGAGAGTGATAAAATAATTACCAGGTTTTCTGCCATCAACTATATTTCAGCATTACATTATGCTGTATGACTGAAACACTGATTTTTGTAAGAAAGGTACAGAATTGACAAGGTAAGTATGCTCAGTAGATTTTGGGTAATGTGCAAATGACAATGATTCTCTTGTTCCTCGCTAGTTGGTAACACAAAAGCCTAGTCTATCATACATAATTGTGGCGTAGTAATATATTTTCAGAATACTGAATCAGTAGAAACATGTAAATTTAAAGTAATTAGAGTAAATTGGAATCAGGCCCTATGTATTTCTCCTGGCAAAACTGATATGCAGGACAGAACTAGTTCTGACAACTCTTTCCCAACAGTTTTGCATGAACAACTGAGTCCTAAATTAACCAAACTAGCAAAATTGGAAAAAAATGTGGTTTTGGATGTCATCCTATGAATTACTACATGTGCTGGGAGTTTTTATGTCTGTCATTCACTATAATCTGCAAAATCCCATTACGTACAGCCTCCTGCTGTGGATTTACTTCCTATACAGCAGATGTGGATTATCAGTTTAATAACAAGATGATATGCACAGTGTAGCTACTCACCACCCCTTTTTTACCATCAAACAGGGAAAAATATCAAGCTTTTAACAGAAGAAAATTTTTTGTGATATTATAATTACAAATAAACTTTTGTTCTTCTATAATCATTCTAGAAGTGACTATAGCTCTGGAAATTATAATCCAGGAGAAAATACCCCATGTGAATTGTAGGATGATTTTGCAAAACATGTAACATTGCAAATATCACCATTTCAAAGTTATTCAGCAGAAGTTTTATCTACTAGTTATTCTGCTCTTCTGGTTTTTGCTTTCTTATAACTATTCTTTTCCTTATAACATTCTTGTCCAGAGTTCTTGGAAGCATATAAGAAACTAATGCAAAATCATTACAATCTGAGTTAGGCAGCAAAATGAATGATAATGAACTAGCTGTGCAATAAAAACAACTTGTGGGAGAAAATCTGCTCCTCATGGAACCCTGCCCTGCTTACTACATGGACATTATCTTGCTTGTTTGTTTGTTTTTATTTTAAAGGCTAATGTTTTGTGCATTATGTAATGAAGAAGGGACTTTGAAAACTGATTAGAAAAACAAGTTATTTTAAGCCGTATAGCTAGCTATTTATATGAAATTTCACTAGAAAATGTGAAACCGGAATTTTTTTTTACTTATTCAAGAGGTCTGTGTCAGTGGGATAGCTCAGACCCAGACATATAGGTGAAAGAACTGTAGACTTTGCAGACATCTGGAACAGGTCTGGCAAAGTTTTAAATCAGATACTTTCCAATTTGTACGTCTGCTATAAAAGTATATAACTCTGTGGGTTTTTTTAGTAATCTTCACTTTGCACTAGACTGCTGACTATATGAATATTGATCACTATTAGTGTAATACAACAGCTTATCTTAGCCTGGCTGAACAGTACACTCTCTTATATATGTCTCAAACTTTCTAGCATCAATCTTCACCCAGAAGTGAATCAACAAAATAAATATCCATCTGAACATGAACAATGTTCACCCAGATTTTTTCCTAATGAAGATGATGCTAAAAGCATGATCTCATTATTTGATACTTAGTATGTATTGAGAATGCTAAAATATAGAAGTGCTTAAATAGTATCTTTATTACACAACAATCCTAATGATCTTATTTATTCAACAACACTTTTTCTTTGTGTACAGGTAACTGTCACCAGATAAATAAAAAAATTGCTTCCTAATCCTGTCAAACATCACTATTTTTAATGTTACATTCACAGAAAAACTTAGTTCAATGTTCAAGTAAAATAATCTGAACAGGAAAACTTCTTCTTTTGCCTGCCAGGCTGAACCTCATTTCCTATAAATTTACATATATAATGGGATTCGAGTGCCTCCTAAACCATTATAGACAAATTGGATTCATCCCCCCAGTATTTTCTAAAAAACATTGTCTATTGTATCTACTCTTTCCAAAGTCATGTGCAAATCTGAGAGCAATCTTGATACATATTACATTTTAACTATTATTACAGATAGAAGGTATGAAAATGTTAATATTAATGATTAATGTATTAGAAATACTGAAAATTTGTAAAGACTTCTCTATATATAGAGTCTGCCCTAATTATCAGCATTACAGTATTATGTCTTTAATCTTTGATACATACCTGTAGTAGAACAAAAAGATATCTACGATGACACTGTATGCTTTACATGGTGTCTCAAGTAACTTTCCTGTTATGCCCTCTTTGCCAATTAGGATATTTGCTAGGTCATGTTATCCCTTGTTTTACATTTTCAGACACTCCAAACTGTGGCATTCTAAACATCAAGGTCTATCATTCCAGATGATGGTGCTGCTACTATGGAGTATTCTAAGTGTGTGGGGAGGTTTACTGTTCCTCAGACTTGTTTAGCTCTGTAACAACCTAATGGATTAGCGTGGGATCATTCATCAGTCTGGCAATACCCAGGACTGAAAGCATCCGTAACATTTCACAAAGGCTTTTTTTTTTTTCTTTGATCTCTTCTTCTCCTTCAATTCAATCTGATAGTATCAAGATATCAGATCAAAACTACTAACATTTTTTGCTACTTCTGTTTCATCTGTGGTGTCAGTTACACTAATAACTGTCTTGAACTGTTACAGAACAGAGTGACATATCCTATGCTGATATAAACTAATATTGTCTCAATGATTTCTACAGAGATATGATAATTTAAAACTGTTGAGGTATTTCCTCCTTGTTTTAGCAGGCCAAAGACACTTGTTACAACAGTCTCATCACTGGAATTACTCCTTTCCTTAAGGCTCCTAAGAAATTTGCTGATGCATATAATGAGCATTCCATGTTCTTTCTTTGCTTATTACTTCTCAAAGCTTTTCAGCCTTCATATTATTAATATTATTATCATCATCATCACCATCATTATCATCATATGATTTTATTGTTTTTGATCCACATAATATCACATAATTAAGTTCTCAGTAAGTATAGGTTCTGTTACTGGGAACATTGACAGACAAAATCTACATGTGTCCCCATTGCCCCTGTTTTTGAGTGGTCTGTGATAGAACGTGTACTACAGTTTGTTCCTGCCTTGTTTCCTATTTGGTTTCCAAACACCTTAAACCAAGTTCTTCCCCTCCTAATGGCATTTTGTTTAATTTTGCCACATGTATAAATCATCTTTGTCATCTTTTATGATAGAATTATTATATTGGAAAAGACCTTTAAGATGATCAAGTCCAGCCATTAACCTAGCACTGGCAAGTCCACCACTAACCCATGTCCCTAAGCACCACATATACATGTCTTTTAAATATCTCCAGGGACGGTGACTCAACCACTTCCCTGGGCAGCCTGTTCCTTGACAACCCTCTCGGTGAAGAAATTTTTCCTAATATCCAATCTAAACCTTCCCTGGTGCAACCTGAGGCCATTTCCTCTTGTCCTATTGCTAGTTACTTGGGAGAAGAGACTGGCACCCACCTCGCTACAACCCCTTTCATATTCTTAATGCAAGAAGATATTGTTTCAGACCTTAATCTCTTGCTGTGAGAGTAACAGAGCAACCTGAGATCAGATCCTAATAGCAGAATTACCTAATAAAAATACAGTGTATATTCTGTTACACTGAAGTAATGATTTCATGGTCACACTTGTTGCATCCAAGTTTACCCAGACTTGGTAGTCAACTACCTTGTTATGCTGGAGGGCTGAAGGAAAAAGCACACACAAGCACATATGGCTCTTTAAAATTCTAGTTTACTTAACTCGGTTATATTGAAAGTAATTTTAAATTTGACTGCTGAGTTACAGTTGCAAAATGTAGTAAACCTCTCTCCCTGTCTCCACTGAATGAGAAAGAGGAAAAAGTAGCTTTGATGAAGTTCAGCATCCCTGTCCAGGGCATAAACTGCTGGTGTAATTCTTTTCTTTCTGTTCTTCCTTTGCTCATGATGGGGCAGAAACTGTCTTTCATCCTTTGGGATTTCACCATGTATGGGATGATTTCTTTCTGCTCTTTGCTATGAAATAGAGCACTCAAGGCTGCATTATTTCAGTGACCATTTGTGATTCATGTTTATATTCCTTGAGCCTCTGTTATCATCCTGTCCTGTATTTTCACAGCCTCTGCTATCATTTTATGCTTAAACTCTCAGGAATCCTTGCCTCATTGTGGTAGGTTGACACTGGCTGGAAGCCAGGTGCCCACCAAAGTGCTCTATCACTCCCCTTCTCAGCAAGACAGGGGAGAGAAAATGTAACGAGAAGCTTATGGGTTGAGATAAGGACAGGGAGAGGTTGTTCAGCAATTACCATCACAGGCAAAAGAGATTCAACTTGGAGAGATTAGTTTAATTTATTGCCAGTCAAATCAGGATACGGTAATGGGAACTAAAACCAAATCTTAAAACACCTTCCCCTCACCCCTCCCTTCTTCCTGGGCTCAAATTACTCCCCATTTCTCTACTTCCTCCCCCCTGAGCAGCACAGGGGGATGGGGAATGGGGGTTGTGGTCAGTTCATCACACATTGTCTCTGCTGCTCCTTCCGCCTCAGGGGGAGGGCTCCTCACACTCTTCCCCTGCTCCAGCCTGGGGTCCTCTCTCCACAGGTCCTGCCAGGAGCTTGCTCCAACATGGGATTCCCATTGGGTCAGAGCCTCCTTCAGGTGCATCCACCTGCTCCACCACCTCCATGGGCTGCAGGTGGATATCTGCTCCACTGTGGACATCCATGGGCTGCAGGGGGACAGCCTACCTCACTATGGTCTTCACCATGGGCTGCAGGGGAATCTCTGCTGTGACACTTGGAGCACCTCCTTCCCTTCCTTTACTGACTCCTTCACTGACCTTGGTGTCTCATTCCTCTCTCCAGCTGCAGTTGGGAACTGCCTTTCCCACCCCCCCATTCAATCTTAAATACGTTACCCCAGAGGCACTACCACCATCACTGATGGGCTCAACCTTGTCCAGTGGCAGGTCCATCTTGGAGCCGGCTGGCATTGGCTCTATTGGACACAGGGGGAAGCCACCCCTGCAGCATCCCCACTGCCATGCAAACCCAATGCACTCACACTACTGTTAATTAGTACGAAACCTAACTATGTGTACAGGGGGAATTTCTGAAGACTTTCTAATGTGTAAATTTGAAAAAAGCAAATTGTACAAATGAATTTTCCACATAGTTAACTTTGTAAACTTTGTTCCTAAATTTATGTGGATAAATTTGTAAGACTAAAGATATTTTGAAGGATGTGAAAATGCTCTAGTCTAGAATATACACCACCAGTGAAAATAATTTCTTCTGTTATTTCACCATAGAAAATCCTATTTTTGCATAGTGGTGTAAAGCAAACTGAAAGTATTCAATGATGACGTATTTCAAGTCATCATTGTGTCCAAGTAATCCTTGGAAATATTTTTTTAATTATTTCCATCTTGCTGAAGTTTGTAGTATTTGAACTTCCTCCACCTGTATCACTAAGGTTACATTTATATATGAATTTATAAAATATATATGTACAATTTACAGATCTATTCTATATTTTAAAGAGATCTCTCAACATTATTTATAGTGCATACACTAGATATAGTGTGTGTGTTTGGATACAGATACAAATACAGATACAGATAAAGACACAGATACAGATACATATAGGCTGCAGGCCTTCCACTCCACTTCCATGCCCAGGACAGGTGAAACTTAAATTTGCCTCTCTGTCTTTATTAGGAATAGCATTTCTAAATTGTGTTGCCTGTTAACACAAACTGACTGCAAGTACTGATACTCTCAACAATTTTCTATTGTCACATAGTTTGTTCTACTGAGCCTTGGGGAGAGACGACTGTAACATGTTTTATGAACAAACACTATTTGGCATGAGAGGTTTGGAAACTAATCATCAAATGACAAGTTTTCCATGCCAAAACTTTGGAATCAATCAGGCTGTAGCAGATTTCCCTCTAGGCTGCAAAGATCCATCTCTTCTGTCTCCCAATTCCCATGACCTAATTACTGGGAATATTACAAAACTGCTGCAAGGTAACTCTGAACACTGTTTTCTGTCTTAAACAATAACAAATATATGACCCTTAGTAGAGTTATAATAAGAGTGGGATAAGAAAGGTATAAAATGAAAAAAAAAATCCCAAAAATATAGTTTGTATTGCTTCCAGGGATAAGACTTTTCAAACCCATGGGGAGTAGGCGGCAAAAACACCTTGAAGGATCTCAGTTTGAGAATGGGAGATGGGCACCAGTTTTCTTGTCTCAAGAACAGAAGAAAAAGGGAGCAAGCTTTATTCTTTTCCGTTCTCAGGATTCAAATCTCAGTGAACAGTCTATATAATTGTGTTTTAAATTCTTGCATGAAATTAAATGAAGCAGCACAAAGAAGAGAAAAACCCACTTTGAGAAACTATCAGGTAGAAGAAATAATTCCAGAAATACTTTGGGTTTTTACCTTAAACCAGAGAAGTTCTAAAACACAAGCCTTTAAAACAACTCAGGTTTAAACCATATTGCAGAAATAAACAGAAATAATATTGGCAGACTAACATCACTGTAAAAAGGACCTGACAGATCTAGAAATTAAATGCGAATCCAGCTGTAGCACAGCTAGATTCACATTTCTTGAAATGATACATACATCCTATTTTTTAAATAAGCAAATTACCAGATGTGTGATGTGAATTGTCAGAAAACACTTTCACTGAATTTTAGTAATCGGTTTGGATTAAATGATAATTTTCAGCCATGCAGCTCTACAGGATCACCACCATGATACCCTGCCTCATTCTGTCCATTCTGATGATTCTCCTTCTCCTTGTTTGTTCATTCTACCCTCCACTCTTGCTCCCAATGGCCTGACTTTTTTTTCTCATTCCTTAACTTTTTGTACCAAATTGCATCAATATCTTTTATATAACGATGTATATAATCATATATATATAGTCAATATGTATATAATGGATATACATTGTATATAAATTATATACAATGTATATAAACAATATCTTTTATAATATCATGTACCCATGCCACTCCAGCACTAATTCTTCACTCTGTTCGCTATTCTAATGTCCATGTTACACCCCTTCATCCTAGTCTCTCGATGACCTTCTCATGTACCTTTATATGACAGTGTTTTGATTGTCCTAACTTTTTTGGTGTTTTTTGTTTGTTTGTTTGTGGTTTTGTTTGTTTCTTTTTCATTTGTAAGCTCTCCCTGCTGCTCTCAGTTCTCTCTTATGCTCCCATCTATATCTCATCTCAACTGATTTCATACCATGCTTTTTCCCAGGAAAAAAATTTTGGGGAGAATGTGGGGAACAGCTGCCTGTGAAATTCTTGGGATAGATTTTATTTCCTGAGGATACATTACAAGGTCTATAGATTCTTATGAATCTTCTATCTGGAATCTTCCATCTGAAGGCAATTTCAGGTGGCCTACAAAGACAGGATGGTATGAGAAAGGACTATAAGATTTTTATTTTCAGTCAAATTCTTGCTTGAAAGGTTCTATTTAGGAGCTGTAATAGAAGGACCAAGTTTCCTGGGAAAGAACATTATTTGTTTTATATTTTATTTCAGATTCACTCTACTTCCCCCGCACATAGAGTTGGTTTTTACCCATTAACAAACAAACAAAAAAAGGTTAAATCGTTGATGTTATCAGAAAGAAAGCACCTTTCAAATATGTCTAAACATGTCACATTTTTTTGTTATTTGTACTGGTGTATTACACTGGTGTATTTTTTAAGCTCCAAGTAGATACATCAGCAAAAGGTGGTTGACTAAAATTACATACAGATAGTAGAAGTTCATAGATCATACAAAAATTGCAACATTGCAGCTCAGAAACAATCCTGTTCTAGAAAAAAAACCAAAAAACAGCACGTACACTTAAGAACCATTGTGAAGAGAAAAATATATAAATAAATTTATACTTTAGGCTATATGGCTATGCTCAAAATTATGCCTGTTCAGAGGATGGTTTTATGTAAGATTCCAAGCAGATATTTGAAAAAAGGAACCAACTAATTTAAAAAATCTGGAAATTATCAGAGGATCAGTTCTTTGTAGTGTCTGGTTTAACCCCAGCCAACAACTAAGCACCACTACAGCACTGCGTAGATGCCCAAATACCCAAGAATCGGGCCACTGAAGAACACAAAATCCAAAATGGTGTCGTACTAGCTTCTATGAAGAAAATAAATTCTATTCCAACTGAAACCAGGACAGCATCCACCCCTTATTCCATACCATTTACGTTATGCTCAGGTATCACACTATCCAATACAACATCATTAACCACAACCCCCCTCCTATCCTTTGATATAATACAGGTATCATTCCTTTAGTCTGTGGACCACCCCTGTCAAATGTCTGTAAAATGTCGACAAATGTCCATTGAGTTCATTTAGTCCATGACTTTGGGCTCCGTCTCTTATGGTGGTCACTCAGGACAGGGGAGGTGGTGTGTTCTGTGGAGTTGCTGGGCACCAAAACCAGCTCAAGTCCAGTCACTGCTGCATTTACACTGCTGCTTGTAAACCTTGTCCTCCATTCTTTTAGGTGGTTCCTGCTATAGTAATTCCTATAACATGCAGCTCAAATCATGGATTACAACGATTTAAAGGTATTTCCATTACAGTCTCCATCCCTGGCTCCTTTGGACAGGGCCATTGGTTTTAACATTGCAATGAACTCCTCCCCTTGCCCCTGCTCCAGCTTGGATTTATCCACAGACTGCAGTCCCTTAAGCGAGTACCTGCTCCAAGTGAAGCTTTATCTATGAGCCACAGTCTCTCCAGGGCTATACCTGCTGTGGCAGAGACTAATCCTCAGCCACAGGTGTTTCGAGGTGCACCTGATCGAAAGCGGCGTTCAGCATGGCCCACAATGCCTTCAGAAGTAAAACTGCTCCAGCGTAGCCTTACCCATGGTTGCAATCCCTCCAGGGGTGGCTGACCTGCTCTGTTGAGGGCCTATCCATGGCCACACACTTTGAAGTGCTCCAACATGATCTCATGCACAGCCACAGATGCTTCAAGGTGTACTCTCTGCACTGTGGAATTATCCCTGGGCCACGATCCCTTCAGAGGTGTACCTGCTGCATCACAGATATAACCATGACCACAGGCACTTCAAGATGTACCTGCTCTGCCATGAGATTGTCCATGGCCACAGATGCTTCAGGGTGTCCTGCTCCCATGTGGACTCATCTGCATGTCACTGTCCCTTTGACTCCAGTTCATGCTGGAGTTCCAGCCTGTCCAGTACGGCAGCACAGAAACAGCAGCGATGCCCTGGCCATCCGCCAGCCCAGGCACATGGACATTGCTGTTATCAAACTGTTATCCCAGGCCCAGCAGAGTCGGACGATGAGCAGTACAGCAGCACGGCAGCAGCAAAGCAAAAAGCAGCCACTAACGAGCACTAGACTCTAATATACAGTGAGGCAAGCAAGCCCCATGGCAAGAACAGGAGCCTGCTAATTAATAGCTAAACAGCAAGAACAGCTATAAATTCGATCTATCTAGCACATTCCAATCAAATCTGTGGTTATCTGGAACACTTCGAGCCCCCTGTTGGGCGCCAAAAGGGGCTGTTGTGGTTTAACCCCAGCTGGCAACTGAGCCCCACGCAGCCACTCGCTCGCTTCCCCTCGGTGGGACGGGGGAGAGAATTCAAAGAGTAAAAGTGAGAAAACTCCTGGGTTGAGATAAAGACAGTTTAACAGGTAAAGAAAAAGCCACGCACGCAAGCAGAGCAAAACAAGGAATCCATTCACCACTCCCCATGGGCAGGCAGGTGTTCAGCCATCTCCAGGGAAGCAGGGCTCCGTCACGTGTGGCAGTTATTTTGGAAGGCAAATGCCATAACTCTGAATATCCACCCCTTCCTTCTTCTTCCCCCAGCTATATATGCTGAGCACAACAGTGTATGTTATGGAATATCTCTTTAGCTAGTTTGGGTCAGCTGTCCTGGCTGTGTCCACTCCCAGCTTCCCGTGCACCCCCCACCTTCTCCCTGGCAGGCCAGCACGAGAAGCTGAACAGTCCTTGAGTACTTAGGAACAACTGAAAATCTCAGTATGTTATCAACATTATTTTTATCCCAAATCCAAAACAGCCTCATACTATCTTTTATGAAGATTAACTCTATCCCAGCTGAAACCAGGACACATACACAGAGAAGTTCTAATTAATTACTTCTATGTGGACTTGGGGAGATATGATGCTATACTGCTCAGCATCAGTTTTTTTCAAACTTACTAGAAACAGTCTTGCAGTAGAATTTGAAATGTGCTTGTATAGGATATTAATATGAATTAAGCACACAAGAGGTCACATGTGCAAAGCATAGGAAGGCAGAAAATCTTGTATACACAAAAGTAAAATGAAATTTCAGTTTGGAAGTGCATAACAAGTAACAAGGTACAACAACTATATAGATCAGTGGGAAGGAGGAAGCTACAGAAACTACGTACCAGTGGGATTTTTTTTCTTTTACTGCAAAATTCCAACTGTTATATTTCTGTTTTCCAGTGATATCAGTAGTGATTCTAACTTAGAAGATGATAGGAAGGTAAATGTTATCTAAATCTAAAATGTGTTCATCTTGGTTTTGAAAAGCCAAGTACTAAATGCCATTTGGTAAGGAACCTGAAAGTGTTTATGATGTTTGTCAGAGTTCCCTCATTCCTGTGTTGCCTGGTTTCAGGCAAATAACCAAATATTATTATAAATGAGGCATATCTGCCTTTGTGGCAAGTAATATAGAAAATCAGTATGGCTATACTAGGTTAGTTCAAAGGTACATCTAATTTTACCTTGTCTCTGATAATAGGCAAAAGCAGAGAGAGAAGAAAGCACAAGACTATAAAAATACATACTAATACTTCCCCTGAACACTTTCTTAGTCTCACTGAATCAGTCTTCTGAGCTGTAAATGCTCTACACATATTTAATAACTTTCTCTTGTCCATCCCCTTCTGAAGATTTTGAATCCACACAAGATACCAAGTTCCACTATTAAACATATTCTATGAAAAATTATTACCTTTTTCTTGTTTTCATATGCATGTGTAATACAAAGAGAAATATGCTGATCTCAAATACCACATGGAAGGAATCGTACAGTGTTGCCTACAGAAATGAGTACCCTCATGTAGGTTTGGATCCAATCACTGGCTTTAAAAGATTTGCCATCATTGTTTCAGCACAGTGAAACAATAGGCCCCAAACAAAATCACAAATGTACACAAAGGCTTTATGGGTCCATAAATACTTTATGGGTCAGTGTGATTTTTATTAAATAAAAATATAGAAAAATAAAAAAGATCAGACAAATAAGCTTCATGGATTGTATAAATGATAAACAATATTAACGATTCATAAAAGTTCTAGATATAACATAGAAATACTTCAAGAAAAGTGGAGTGTCCCTATTTCCAATATATGACAGAAATGTTATTGCATAATTAATCTTTATGTAACAAATGTAATTAATCATTTATCTTCTTCCACATTGGTCCTGTTTTCAGCAGGTTTATAAGAAGAAACACTTCAAAAAAAAGGAACATATTCAACATGTGCTATTTACTGTTTAGGTTATTACATTCACATTTATAGGTTCAGAGTTTAGGTGATGTCATTTTACTAAGAAATATCTTAGAAAATCAGCAATATTAAAACTATTACCATGACACGTACTTACTAGAAACCAAATTACATATTAAATGATTCTATCTAAACTTGGAAAACTTGAGCAAGACTGTTAATTTTCTTAATATATCTTTTTAGTTAAAAAATAGCTAGAGCACTGTAAAGACAGTATTACCATTGGTGACAAGAGCCACAGACTTTTTACTAACTTTGCAAAGCGTCTGGCTAGGCTTTGAGGCTTGCCTTTTTTGGACTCAATCTTTACTTGCTTGGAGCTTTGCCTTAATCTGTTAAACTGAAAGAGCAATTATCTAATTAAAATTAGATAATTATACCAAGTGACTATTACTTGATTTCGTTTTGGTTTGGTTTTTTTGGCTTTGTGTGACTCTGTGTGTCACGGCCCGAAAGGAGTCATTCAGGACGACCTCCTTCCCTGTGGGGCCAAAGACCAAGTCTGTGATCCCCCTATGCTGAATTAAGATGAAATGACACCAGTCAACCAATGTAACAATTTAATACAAAATGCAAGGCATGAGGTTACATAAATGACTCAATGGCAACTACTCTAACTAAACAAGTCAACTAAACAAGTCCTGTGCAACATGTCTTTTACACTTCGACAAGGGGGGGAGCAGAGAGAGAGAGAGGCAGCAAAGAAGATATCACCACCCGTGGATCCAGTGGTGTCCTGTTGGTCCTCTTGATGTTCCTTGGTGGTGGAGATCTCCCCTTCACTTCTGATGGCATCATTTTTATACAGTCCGAGTCCCACAGTCTCCGTCTGATTACAAGAAACTTCATGCATATGCAAGAGGCAATGGCACATCTGCAGGCTTTGGTGTCTCTCACCTACACTGTATCTCTGCTCTGTGGGAGCCGGTATCTCTTTCTTCTTTGTGGTTTCCTCCGTTGTACCAAGAAAGGTGTGGTTTCCTGGAACCACAAAATGTTTAAGACAATAACCGCGTATCGGTCTGGCACACTGTGTTATAACATCGTTAACAATTTCTACATAAATAGGAACAACAATTAGTTATGCTGTGGAGAATGAATGATCCATGGTCCTATAATAATCATGAAGCATCTAGGAGTACAGGACTAGGGTGATAGCAGAGGTGTTGAGGGTGTGGACATTGAATACCATACTGGACTTGACAAGGATATCAACAGCTCAGTGCACATTGCTGTTAATAACGCAAATTTAAAGGATGGGCAAAACTGATTTTAGCGGTAACGGAAATAACAAAGATAAAGTATCCAACATATGCACAGCGCACCATTTACCATAAAGTCAAATGTAACACAGAGTTATAGAACAGTGAAGAAAAAGCAGAGCATAAAGTCTGTTAGAAAACATACAAAAATAGTCCCAAGTAGACCCTAGAGCAAGAAGGAAAACTATCACTTTCAAGAACATGTTTTTCCTGGCAAAGAAGAAGAATTGAAGAATCAGGTTGGATGGGGTTCTGAGCAACCTGATCTAGTTGAAGATGTTGGGGTTGGACTAGATGATCTTAAAAGTTCCCTTTCAACCTAAAGATTCTATGATTCTATAAGAAGCAGCCCTAATTAATATCCCACTCCTGGGGTGCTGAGAGAATACAGAATCACAGAATCACAGAATCACTAGGTTGGAAAGGACCTTCAAGATCATCAAGTCCAACCATTAATCCAGCGCCACCATGTCCTCTAAACCATGTCCTGAAGCGCCACATCCACACATTTTTTCAACACTTCCAGAGATGGCGACTCTACCACCTCCCTGGGCAGCCTGTTCCAATGCCTGACCACTCTCTCGGTGAAGAAATTTTTCCTAATATCCAATCTAAACCTCCCCTGGCACAACTTGAGGCCATTTCCTCTTGTCCTATCACTCGTTACTTGGGAGAAGAGACTGACACCCTCGTCGCCACAACGCCCTTTCAGGTAGTTGTAGAGAGCGATAAGGTCTCCCCTCAGCCTCCTCTTCTCCAGACTAAACAACCCCAGTTCCCTCAGCTGCTCCTCATAAGACTTGTGCTCCAGACCTCTCATCAGCTTCGTTGCCCTTCTCTGGACACACTCCAGCACTTCCACACCCTTCTTGTAGTGAGGGGCCCAAAACTGAACACAGTATTCAAGGTGCGGCCTCACCAGTGCCAAGTACAGGGGCACAATCACTTCCCTACTCCTGCTGGCCACACTATTTCTGATACAGGCCAGGACGCTGTTGGCCTTCTTGGCCACCTGGGCACACTGCCGGCTCATGTTCAGCCGGCTGTCAACCAGCACCCCCAAGTCCCTTTCCGCCAGGCAGCCCTCCAGCCACTTCTCCCCAAGCCTGTAGCGTTGCATGGGGTTGTTGTGGCCAAAGTGCAGCACAACCATCCCAGAACCCATGCTGAAAGCATTGGCTTGGGGCCTCTGACAATAATGGGAGTGGCCTTATCATCTGCTGGATATGGCTGCTGGGGTTCAGGGTCGAATTAGACATGGTGCAACAGTGTCCTTGAAAGAAAAATCTAGCAGAGGCCTCAGCAGAGGCTCTCAGCGGGGAGGCTGCGGCTTACCTCCTGTCCGTGGGAGCTGCTTTCAGCTGAGACTAACCCCGAGCCCCATCTCAGCTACACTACAGCTACATCGCAGCCATTCCTGGCTGGGCCATTTATTTATCTAGACAGGGACCCTGAGCTGCTGGCTGGCTTCCTGGCCTGAACTCAGCCCCACCTTGGACCCAACAACCTAGTGCAATCACTGGGCTGTATCTGACCCTGGTCATTGCCTCTGAACTTAGCATGTGACAAAAAGGTTGAGCTTTTATAAGCTTTTTTTTGCATGTAACAGCTTCTAACTGTAGCTTTGCTAATGAGTTTTCTTTTGTACTAATTAGAAAACTTGGAGTCTGAATGTGTGTACCGCTGTTAATGAATTAACAGTAATAGCTATTTGTATTTTGTTCACACTGTTAAAATTTGAGTTGACTGGTTTAGGTTTTTCCCCACTTACAAGGTGTTTTCTCTTTCTGCCTTTAGCTGGATTCTGAACAACATACAGGTTGTCCTAGAAATGCCAGGCTCCTAGTTCATTCAAGCCCTAGTTGTTCATCAGGAGATTTTCAAAGACAACACTCTGGTGGGCATGAGACTACTTCTCAACAATTGTTTTTAATAGTGACTAAACTGTTTACGTTAATAATACTTGGTTGTCTCAGGCTTTTAAGTAAACTTAAAACTTTCAGTGCTCCACCTGAAACACATTCTTTCTTCTTCTGTCTTATTCCTGATTTTTCATGTCTAATGCAAAGAATTTAAGTGTTCATTTTAAAAAAGACAGATCCTAAATTATTAATTGATTGTTTGTTTGTTTTATTGTTCCCTTTAACGGCAAAGAACATAACGATTTAGAGACTGAATATTAGCTTTGTTAATGCTTACACTTTTCAACAGTATCAGTGTTGTCTTTTACAATACTCCTAGAGAAACTCTCATACAATAATTAATTGCCATGGTTTCTAAATCTTAAAACAATGCTCATTTTGCCAGATTTCACCTATTACCACATACACTGCTTGACGGAACAGCTGTTACCTTGATTATGTACTTATCAAAGCTTTATCAAAACAAAGGTACATTTAAGCATTCATAATATAAAGAATCATATTACTTGTGACATGTCATACTTCATCCTCATGGTCTTGCTGTTAACAGTCATACTGAAGCATATACACAGAAACAGCTAACCCTTAGCTTTAAATTTTCAGGTGATTTTAAGAAAATCATGTCTTAAGGAAATAAGTTGAAATTACAATTTTCATTTATAGCAGTCTGTGTTTTAAGTATATACATTGAGTTTACCAGCTGCATACTGCTTGTCATTTTTCCTTAATTGAGATAAGGAATTCTTAGGCACACTACTTCATCATCCAGCCTTCTTAGTCAGGTGAATCTCATTTCTTCCAATCCATTCTTAATCTGCAACACATGCACCATAGTGATTAAAACCATTACATTTATTCTTCCTTTCAGAATAGCTTTACATTTGCAAACCTTGTATCTAGAAATAAGTTATTGAATCTTTAAAATTTAAAGCACAGGGGGTTTTTTTCATCTTTTCACTGATTTTTTTTTTTTTTAATGAAAATGTAAAGAGAATTTCTTTTTTTTTCTGCTCAGAGGACGTTGTTCTGGAAATGTAATTTTCCTAACTAAAAATATGTGGGGAAAACACAAATAAGATATCCATTATGAGCACATCTCTTCCTGCTTCAAATCAAACTGTAAAACCAGTTCAGCTGTAGATGCAAGGTAAACTTAATAAACTGCATAAATTAATACGGCCATGTAGCAGTGAAATTAACACGCATCATCCATTTAGAGAACAATATTGGGTTGTTTCAATTTCAAACTAAATACATCTCACCTGTGATATTCTCTCATTTTGGGACATTTTCCTAATTGCACTTCCAGCTCTGAGTTATCTACCCAACTTTTAACTTTTACTAAAAGGTCATTTTGTACAGCATTCAGTGTCTATGAGCTCTAAGAATGGTCATAATAGCAGTTCCAACATCTAAAGATGCTATTTAAAATCCATTTGGCAAGGTGGTATAAAGCAAAGAGAAAAGGTAACACTTTTTCCAAGAGCTTAAATAGGGTGGACATCTAAATGGATTGACATCTAAAATGGATGTCACTAGCTCACTCTGAAATACTTGCTGGATTATTACTTTGCTGCTAGAAACCCTTAAGGATGTGCAGGCCTCTCACAGTTAGGCATCAGCTACTCTGATGCTAACCTAAGAAAAGTTACCTGTTGCAAAGGTAACTGGTAACCTTTATTAAGCAACAGAAGGTTGCTTCTGTTGCTTAATAAAGCAGCAACACAGAAGAATTGCAAATTCTTCTGTGCCTGTGTTATCTGAAACAAAATACCCCTTGGTTATTTTGGTTTCAAAGAGAAAATAAAAAACAAAAAAGAAAAAACTTTCTCTTTAAAAGTATAACTTCTCTCCCTTGGTTAGACTTACCACCAATATTGCACAAGGGCATTCTTCGGAAAGCACTTTGTTGCAAAGTGTTTACCCAGTGACATGTATACTACAGCAATATTAGCAAAAGCACTAGGAACATTATGTCTTACGTAACAAATAAATATAAACTAAAGAAACTGAAAATCCCTTGTAGTGCTGGGTCTACTTTTAATATACTATGTACATGTATGTATAAATATACAATGTATATCTATATATTTATATATTAAAAAGTCATTATGAGCTGTTCACGAAACATGCCCTCATACTTAATGGAATTTGGGTGGGATTACTTCACTATACAGAATGGAAACATGTAAAAAGCTGGAGAGTTTAAGGACTGTATGTTAGAAAAGGGCTATAAACCTACACTGACGTTTACTCTCAATTCGGAATTTCCTGTAGGATGATATTTGTACTTAGTATGAAGCATTGGCTGAACTGTATAGACTGCAGCAGTGTTCTTCAGGATGAAAAAGGAAAAAAAAAAGGCACATGAAAGAAAGGTGGTCCTGTCTTGCACTCATATTGTATGATCTGGGGGAAAAAAAGAACAGTTAAGGTCTAGGCCCCTCTGTCTTGGAAAAAGGAAACAAAAATACTTCAGCTGAAGTTTTCTGAAGTGTATAGAGATAGTTGTCATATCTCCATTTCATCTGTCCACAGGATCCAAGGAGACTTTAGAAGTCCCACGTAAACTTAGGATCTTCAGATATCACTGCCTGCACTGAAAATTATACTCCCTCATGATTTATTTTCATTGTAGAAGCATTTAGAAGCTTGTGTAGAGATGAGTTGCACTGTAGTTGTTATCCAAATACACAGAAAGAGGGAGCCTGAATTTAAAAAAAAAAACACAAACATGCAGGTGGGTCTGACAAACAAACAATTGATTACATCCATAATACAAATGAGGAGTTTAGTCAAAGAGAGGATAAAGAAGGAGCCTAAGATCTTAGAATATGCATAGTGGAATGATAATTAAATAATTTCTTAATATGTTACTGTTAATTCACAAAATCTTTATAAGATAATTAATAAGCTACATATTCTAGACATTTTGGGTTTATGGTACTGAAATGTGAAGAATTTCTATGATATGACATAGATTACATAATACTGCTGTATGTATCATTTTCTATATTTTTGGTTCTTTACCCTCTTTGCATAACAAAATTAGAAGACAGCAACCTTATTATTAACCTCAATATTTTTGGCTTCTAGCAAGATGCACCTTTTTCTATTTCATTAAGACTATTTGTTTATTTATTTATTTTCAGCTGGAAATACTTTCAAGAAAATTTATGAAGCTGTGAGTAGACAGAGAGCTAAAAATTCATTACCTTGCGAAATCTACAATAAATATATTTCTTTCAGGGTTTACTAGTCTGGAATACTATTCCTTGGATTGTTTTAATGTAAAATTTTAAAAAGCACTTTAATGTGCCTCTCATTACGAGTTCATGTATTGATTGTAGATGAAAAATATTACATTGGTTTTGCTAATATAGGTTTACAAATTGAGCAGTAAGTATGTATATTTCATACATGGGAAAGCACAGATAACATTCATTTTCAATCACATAATTTTACTGCCATTATTTTCCATGTATTTGAAGAATGATTACATAATTATTCATGCCATGGACTCCGATTCAGAATGAAGCAAATATAGCTAGAAAATCTCTGCAATGTGTTTTGAATTATTGCATTTAGGAAGAGTACATTTTGGTTTATTTGGTTACATGTAACAAATGTGTGGTTTGATAGGCTTATTAATTCTGTTGAATTTACAGGAAGTGTATATATCTTCAACTCTCCTCTAATGAATAAAAACCGGACTTTCTGTTACACTCCGGAGTCTGGCCAGTGCCACCTAAGTAGGAAGAAATATTTGCAATACATAAAGCAACTGCCTTTTAATTATGCAATCTAAGAGTCATTACTTACTGTTGTATTATATTGTTGCCCTTTTGGAATGTTCAGAATTTATAGTGTGGCAACTATTCTCCAACACAGCATATTTCTGTATTTTTGTTTCATTGCAAGAACTATGGCCTTTGAACAGTCCAATGAACTCTTAAAGCAAGACAACAGTTTAAAGAAGCAATATCTACCAAAAAACCCCCAACCAGTAGATGAGGCAGTATTCCCCACCACTCCTCCAAAATGGTGTCAAAATGACCAATACTTGCCATTTCGAAGAAAATGGCTCAATTCCATTAACAAGGAAATTCACAAATATACACAGTGGGTAATGTGTTAATAGCACCATTATCAGCTGATAACATGGTGCAGTAAATGTATCTCAGCATGAGTTGACTTTACCACAAGCCATTGTTTCCTTTTAAAACAGCATGAGATCTTGAGAAAAATCTCTCAATATCTCACTATGGAGACTTAATAAACATTAGTCACCATGGTACAGAAACAGGGAGGAAAAAAAGGTACTTTTAATATCTTCTGTTCCATGCTGTTCTATTCAACCTTGTTTAATTAATTAGTCCGTTGAAGCAGTGTATCTGTTCCTGGGCTCACTGACTTTTACATTACTATGATGGACACTTTTTAAAAAAACCTGAAAACTCAACTCAGCAAATATCAGAACTGCTTAAGTAATACAAGGTTGTATTTCACAAATATCTTACAAAACCAGAAAATAGGACCATCTGCTTTGCACTTCAGTACTAAGAGATCTGTAAGAACAGATAAAACCCTTGTGGTGGACCTGCATCTCTGAATCCACAGTGTCCTTATTCTGGGTTTGAATGTCCAAGTCATCCCTGTGTTGTTATTCTGTGTTTCTTTGAATCCTAGTTAAATTCATATTAAGGGTTATACTTGCAATTTGGGAGCATTTTAAGACAAAAATATATCTTCTTTCTTGCTAAATAAATCCAAACAAGATATTAAGTACAATGAATTTCCATCATTTGACAGAGTTGAAAAGCAAATGGAACTACCACTTACATATTAAAGATGATTAAGTGCCCCAAAATACAAATAAGGCTTGTTGCATAATCCATTAGCAATTGATTTCACTGGCAAACAGGACTGTGTGTGAAAATACTCGTAGCTGCCCAGCTTCATGTTTTTGTCACATGAATCACTAGTAGCATAATGTTGTACCTTCATTAAATTAATGGTTAACATATAAGTATGAAATGAGGCATTTTTCCATCGTTTCTAATTGGGCTTTATTTTATGAGAAATTTGCTTAAGTTTATATTAGGATTTAATTCTACATACCGTATTTCTTATTACATGCAAGAGGCCATGAAAAGATTCTGAAATTAATCTAATGATTTACATCTATGTTACCTGAATCTGCCGTCTGTTCCTTTATCATCTTCCAGCCATCTTCCTCGTCTTTATTTTCCATCTTATGAATTTGAGAGCTATTTTTACAGTTTATCTAACTGAACAATAAGAAAGAATTTTCCTAAGTAGGTGATACCTCTTTGTCTTTTTTCAGTAATTGGAAGTGCTTTATTCTGTAAAGAACAGTTTACCTTGCACTATTCTTCAGGGGAAAAAAAAAGAGCTTTTTTGAAAACAATTTCATAAAAGAGTGGAGAAAAACTTTTCAGCCTTTGAGCTACTATAAGATCAATTAATTGTCCTAACATGGATCTTCTCACTGCTGAAATGAGGCAAAGTTCAAGATGTTTCTGTTGCTTTATGCGGTTATTTGTTTTAAGTATGAATTGAAAGCAGTAAGTATGTACCTCTCTCTCAAAGGAATTTTCTAATGGGTTAAAATTACATGATAGCTAGAGAATATTTGTTGTCTTGAGAAGAAAAGTTATTTCAGTAAGAAAATGCCATTTACAAATTGTGACCATATGTGAACTCTTAACAGTTCCAAGAATAAGTCTGTTCATTTAGATATGTGCAATATAAGATGAGGGAAATGGAAAACTAATGGACCCTAAAAAGCAAACTGTGATGCCTAAAGTAAAATTTAGGTAGATTTTTTTGATTGGGGGTTGAGGGGAGGCAATAGTTCGCATAATCTCTGCCCAACTACTTGGGCTTCTAAAAGATTAAACATCTAAGATATCCCAAATTAAAATGCCTTCTCTCAGAAGAAACATTGTTTTCTCGGGACTAAACTGAACATTTCAGCAACAACCTCATACATTCAGCATTTAATTTGGGTTCCCAAGCTAAGTATCACTTATCTTACGCCAACTTCAGTGATAAGGTTTAGATTACTGCTCCGTCTGAGCATACCCTGGGCTAAACTAAGAATATCAACAGCACCTTCCTTCCAAAGAGAATCTTACTGGTATTGGCTTGTTTAACAAAGTTATTTTTCACAACTAGAAGTTTTTTTAAGCCACGGTGAGTGTCACTATAACCACCTTCACACAAGGTATGTCTATATGTTCAGCTGGAGTCAGCTGTACCTACCTGCCATCTCAGTAGGCCAGATGTTAGCCAGCTCTGGCAGAAACCCTGTGGCTGGGTTGAGATAACTCAGAGAGTATATTAGTATATCCTGATAAGTTATAAAATACATTCATATCTGTTTGGGACCATGATACATGTGTACAAATGTGATCGATCCTGGCTAAGACACGGGAGAGGAATCTGAGCTGTATGACATTGTGCTGCTGTTTCAGAGTAGTAGCTTAGCTGGTCACTGGCAGTAAATTCTCACTAAATCTACATCTTCTGGATGAAGAAGTAATCACGTAATACTAGCAAATCAGCAAATAATTTTATTGAACCCAGAAACATGAGGAGCTTGATCCTACAACTCTTTCAAAAGTGACAAAGTCACATTTGATCATTGAACTTTCTATGTGTTTTTTCTTTTAGTTACAAACTACATCTTATTTTTAAGGTTTTCTGCATTTCAAGAACAAAAGGCATTCAAACAAAGGAATTTTTTAAAATTAATCTTTTCTTCATTCTATCATAATATAAAATAGTGAAAATAAAGCAGAAAACCAAGCTGTTTTTGAATGGTGAAAGCAATAAAAACTCTGACTTCATGTATTTTGTCACCTAGCCAGCTCTTCTGCCAAACCCTCTTCCCTCCCTTTTTCCAAGTCTTCCCATATTTCTGCAATATTCATACTAGGCAAGAAACAGCAGCATCAATGCTAGTCTACAGCCAAATACAAGTTAATGAGGTGATGAAAAAGTGTGTGCTTTTGGACGGACAGCTGATACTAAAAGAAGAATGCAGACAGGTTTCTGCCCTCTCCCTTTCAGGGGACATCTAACATGGGTCTCTATACGTAAGTGGTAATTCTCTTGCAGCTTTTCTTGTCATTTTATTTTGAATTAGGTTCAGAAAGATATTAGAAACAGACAGCCAGACAGATTGAATAAAATACTTTTCTTTAGTAAACAGGCTAAGAAAGAGCCTTTAGCTTTACACAGGATGTCACATTCCTGTGAAACTGGGAATGCAGGTGATATGCGTAAGAATAACGTTTTTTTGAGGATATAGGAAAACTGTGAAAGATGTTTAAGCAGCAGGTGACATAATAAAGATTAAAGTCATACCTGGTTTTACAAAAAAAGTGAATTTTGAAATATTTTTCACTGCTGTCATTATTGTTGTTTTGAAATGCAAATATATCATGCACCTTTACAGGAGTCTTTAGGATTAGGATTTTATTCATCTGGAAAGAATAAGATTTTTGAATTACTATAGTATAGTTTAATCATTTACAATTGCAATATGGCTGTATTAGGTTAATATTTAATACAAGCTTCCAGAAATATCGCAGCTCTAGACAGACTAAATTGCATTTGCCACCAGTGAAAATAATAACTTACTAGAAAGGATAACTTTTGCATGATCTACAAGTTAAAAATTGATCTGCTCTATCAGATGATAAACTACGTTTTTCATTTTAGTCATTGCAGAGGAACATGTGAAACAGAGGGAAATCGTCTAAGATGAACATTAAATAGCTTCCTTTGTGAGCAGGTAGGGGAGGAGAAAAATGTTCTCCAGCCCACTGAAAAAATGTAAGTGGGGTCATTCTATATATTCACACACAGATTGCTTAATCCATTGTGCTGTGTACATTATACTTCACTTTGCTAACTAGTATTACTCTGCCATTTCAGTTGTATGTGTATTTTCAACACTTGAAAACTAATCTTCAATGCTAAATTCTGGGAATTCTGCTATCACTTGTTCTATGATTCCACTGCGGAAGTAACTGTACATTCATAGGAGAAGCAGTTTGCCTAGATGGGACAATAGACAGAATCTGATAGATTCTTCTTATGCAGAAGTTCAAAAAAAGACTAATAATGTTGCTTTGAAACTTCCATGTATAAATTGCTCTTGCTAGTAGGATATGTAATCTTAAGAAGTGTTATAGCTAAAAACAAGGTTATATATGAAGTATGTAGAGTGTTTCTTCCAACTTCTCAGACTTTTAATAATAAGCTGTTTCTTTAGTTTGAGCAGAAAGGTTGTGATTTCATCCCCATTTTTTATTCCTCTTATGGTTTTCCACAGAACAGTTATGTACTATAAACTACATTTTTTACTAAGATTTATAAAATGTTTTGATTACATATCCTGCATAAATAAATACAAAAATATAAACCATAATATATAGTTTTAGCCAAGATGCATTTTAGGTTATTTGCTTTTCTAAGTGCAAGGTTATCACTTGTGATGAGTTGACATCAATAAGTATGGCTGTCACGTAAGCAATTGCTATCCAACATGAATGTGGCTCTTTGTTTTCTGTCCTGTCAAGAGATCAGTACAGAGATATAATGGTAGCTTTTTAAACTGAATTAATATGTGTCATATATGTGCCCTACAGTGACTCTTATTTTCCTTAATTATTTCTAAAATATAATAATTTTTTTTTCCTATAGTAAAATAACAGTTCAGAACCTTTCGATTTACAATAGATTTTCAATGTAGCTAGGACCGTAACTGAAGAGTAATGAATTATTTCTGAAAGAAAACAAACAGCAATCTATACCAGTCAAGAAATACCAAGTACAAAGGAGTTGAAGACTTTTTTTCTTTGTTTTTGACTATTTTTTTGATATATCTTTAGAGAATATAAAAACTGTGGAGAAAACACTATCACAAGCCTAAGAATTATCTGAAGTAAATTCCACATCATTGCAGCTGTACGAAATTAATGTGACAGACATATGTTAATTGGGCATAGAGATCCTTAGAGCGTTAGGATTAACTGATTGAATAGAAGAACACTTCAACTGGAACCTCTTTTCTCAGATCCACTACAGTTTCTAATAAATTTAAAATATAAAAATAAAATTATCACACACAGGAGAAACAAACAGTGCTATCACCTGGCCAGTTCATAAATAGACTGCCAAGTTTTATGTCACTGGATTCCTAAGATGTCAGGATGGACTGCATGATTTTGGTTCTGAAGTGTCTTCAGCTATCAGAGCTACCACACATACATACATTGATCTGTGCAAAATGTGCATTATCTTGTTTGAACTAGTTTTTTGGATTTTTTTAATTTGAGGAGAAAATGATCAACATCTTTTTAAATTGATAGGAATCAAAAAAATCTAACTGCTTCAAAATTAAGGTTGTGCTCTACTGAGCTCTACTAGTGAGCCTAGATTCATAACTTATACCTGATATCAGGTATAAACATTAATACTTGTCTGCATTTTGGATAGTAGATACTTAGCCAAATGTTGATATTAGTAGTTGCACCACATTGTACGTAAAAAGTCAGTATGATATTTTATTAAGTATGTAAATCTACTTATTTCCGTTAATAACACTGGAGTACAGGAGACTGTTGCTGCGTCAGGTCTCTTCAAGGACAAAGCCATTTAAAGCTTTATTGCACAAATCCACCAAGAAAACAATACCACATAAATGGGTATATTCTTTAAAATAGTTCTTCCTGAAATTACATACATACTACGTATTCATCTTGTTACAAAATACACATTTCATCATTTTGTTTCATTATAGTTAAGAATATCTGTTCATCATTCAGTTATCATCTTTGAGATAAGAATTGCTCAATTCTTATGCTACTTACTTGACTCTTTCCTAAATAGTGAGATATCTCTAAGTAGCAAAGTAGGCTTTGCTAGGGGCAAATCTGAACTGCGGTGTACTAATTCTGAAGTAAGCACTAACCAGGGATTTTATGCTATTATGGCATGAAAGAAATGTTTTGTTTAGAGATCCTAAAAAGTTCAAGCTATAAAATCATGTTGCCTTCGCTGTTTATACTTACCCTAGACATGACATAGGTATAATAAAAAGAAGAACAGACTTGCAGGGTTTACGCATTATTGCAATACTCAGTAATGCTATTTGAAAATCCTATTACTTTCCATATTATCCAGGAGTACATCATCATTAACAGTATTTTCTTCAGCCTGTCTCCATCATGTTATAGATAATCAGATATGAAAAACCTGACACTTTCCATGCACATCTTTCCAAATTGCTCTTCATATTTATACATTCTCTCTCACATTGATTACTTGAGCAACCTCTGCAGAGTTAACTCCTGTTCCAAAAATTTTCTTTATCTTAATTTTACCTGCCCATTCTATTTCACCATGACTTCATACCTTATGTTATCAGCATTCCTTAAAGCAGTCATGATACTGTGTTAAATATATTTTTCCTCATTTGACTGCTTTTGACTGCTCATTTAGGGGTTTCCCACAGTCTCTGAAAGGTAAAGATTTCCAGTGGACTTTGTTTTAGCTTCCCTATATCAATAAAAAATTAGTAAAAAAATTCAAAATACTCAGCTACTATGTAAATTTACAAGCTACTATATAAATTTACATTCAAAATATTATATAAGAAATCTATTGTTAAAGTTAATGCTGCTGTTATCACTACTGAAACAGCATTTCACAACACACACACATATAGAGCATATCTAATGAGTCTGTTATACAACATTCATCTATGTCTTCCTACAAGAAATTGCAGATTTTCATGTCGTACATTCTGATTACATTGGTTACTAATCTCTGTTCAGCGTATGTTTGATGTACTTTCTAATAGGTTTTAATTTGGTTTTACACACTGCACTACTTGGGGTAGTAAACTGGCCTTTTATTTTATTTGAAGTGACATGTATAAAATAGCTCAAAATTAATATGACCAACTCTGTGAAAAAATCCATGCTAAATATGATGAAAACAGTAACATACTCTTAGTTTCACACTTTCTGTCCAGTCTCAACACTTCCAGAAAATCCCTCCAATTGGCTTTTATGTGATCCCTTTTAGAAAAACCTCAGCCTCAAGGCTTAGGTTCTGTTTTTAATAGTGTTGTGCTTGAAAAACATGATCATCAGGCTATGACGACAAACTACATATAAATTAAGAGGAGACTAACCAAAATAATTCAGGAAATATTTGTCAATAAAAGATTAAAATGAATGATGTTGCTAGTAACATTTTATCAGGATAGTTACTAAACCTAACACATTTCACAATTTTCATCAGCAGCCTGGATAACCAAAAACTTAACTACAGAAAACCATATTGGCAATTTATGAGAGAAGGGTAGCTACAGCAGTCATGTGAAACAATGTTTTCTTGGATAAGCTACGTCTGTTAAAGCAAATGCAGTTATGTATCCAAAAGCAAAGATGTATTTTCAGAATGGATGACTACAAACAATCTAGGGATGATTATAGGAAAACAGATATATATCTCCCTTTTACACTACTGTATGAAAAGAAAGGTGATCTGGTGGTTTGATATATAGATAAGAAAGTAGAAAATTCAATAAGGTGTTATCGTTTTGTATGTGGCCCTGTGAGACTGAGTAGGCTACTGCACAGAGGTCTACTGTTCACATTTTCAAGAGGTGAGAAAATTTTGAACTGACAGGAAAGAATGATGGAAATAACTGACGACCAAAGAAAGTGTCACACAGCAAAGATGGGGGTTATAGTTCTAGTGCCCTTCATGCTAATCTAGGACCGAGCTGCTGCAGGTTCTGCCTTTACATTTGCCCCTGCTCCTATACTGCCTGTCACTTTCTGCTAGCAGCAACATTCATGTGAGTGTGCACTAACCTGAATCAGGGAACTGCTCAGATTAAAAGTAATAATTTTTTTATCCTGGGTTATTTTTCAGGTCACCTCCCTGACCTCGCTCCCTGCAGGAGGTGTTAGGTAAGGGAGGAATACGATTGCATGGCTGAAGAACACAGGAGTCCAGATTTAAATTGATGTGGGCTGACATTAAGTTCTGTTAAGAAACTTAAAAATCACATTTCAATCTTCTTAAAAATTGTATCTCAATCTGTTTTCTTTTGTTTCAAAGTGAAGAATTCTGTTGCATACAAGTAGAGAGTCAAGTACTTAATCAGAAGGGAATAGCAGAAGGCTATATAATCTAGATATAACAATGATCCACTGGAGGTGGAAGCCAGATGAAACAAAATACCAGGAAATATTTTTCCATGTTAAAGATGTCAAATAGTTTGATATTGTGATCAATTTTCAGCTAATTAAAACTGCATACTTTTCTTGAAAATATACAGGAACTACAAAGGAGGTAGGTATCTAGACAGAAATAACTAGAAAAAAATTATACATAATATGTAGCCACGTGGTATTTTGATGCTTTCTGTATTCTTTTAACTCTGAGTCAGTCAAGATTCAACTTTATATATGCTTTCTATAATATTCTCTTTAGTTACAAATCTCTTCCAAACTATGATAAAAACACTTGCATTTTTTGACATGTTGATTCCCTGAACAATGTATAGTTAAGAAACATGAATTATGTTACTTACATTATTTAAGTTCTTCCATGGAGAAGTTTCTATCCTAAAATACAGCGTTACATATATCTATAATCATCACTCATTAATAAAATGTAACCCTTTGCTGAATATTTTTGATTTAATAAAATGATTTTATGTGAACAAACCTCTGTTCTATAATCTTAATTTGTACTAAAATCATATCAAGAATAGCCTTTCAACTTAAATCACATTTTTTTCTTCTTTATTTATAAAGTAATAAAAGGATACAGGTAAGACAATTAAATATGAAAACCCTCTCAACATTTTTTTCAAGTTTTGGATAAAGTTATATTAAACCTCATTTGCACTTCTTCAATCTTATTAGCAGATTTTGAAGACAGGACTGAGTAAATTTTTTACTACTTTGAGGAACTCAGATCATATTTCTGTTGGAGCATAGGAGCTTGCCAGGTTTGGGTTTTTGAGTGGTTTATTTTGTTGTGGATTTGGTTTTTTTTTTTACTTTAAGATGAAGCATCAGAAATTAGCCTTTCTTATTTAATTAAAAAAAAAAATAATCTCCCTTTCCTCTTTCTTTCTTCTCTCTGCAACAAACAAAAAAAACCCCAGAAACTTTTTCTTACTGTACTTAATTCTGATACAAACCTGCCCCAAACCTTCAGCCAGCCAAAGGAGCACATGGTGCCTCTGATCAAGCATGTTTGAGGAAGGGTAACAGCAGCTGGGGGCAGGAGGCACAAAAAGGAGATATGTGAGAGGAGACACAGAAAGTTGTTCAAAAGGGGACCTCTGAGGAGGTCTTTGGAGAACAGGGAAGAGGAATGTGGAAGAGGACATAGTTGTGACACAGCTGGAGATGGTCTTTTGGAAGGAGGAACTTCTGATGCAGAGGGATACTAGTGAGGGACTGTGAGCCATGGAGGACCCACACTGGAGCAATGACATGCTCAGAGGGACTGCGGCCCACAGGCAACCCATGCTGGAGCAGGGAAGCAGCAAGAAGCAAGGGACAGCAGAAAGAAACCACTGCACACTGACTTCTACCTCCTGCATCTCCCACCTCTCCTCACTAAAAGGGTTGGGAGGGACCAAATGTAACGTATGGTGAAAACAAGGGGAAACTGATGCAAGGAAGGGAGAATCTGAGCCTGGGGAAGAGGAAGGAAATGTTTTTCTGAAGTGTTTAATTGTTTATAGCCTTTTTTTTTAATATGTGAATTAGTAATTAAAAGTTTGGTAATTGGCAATAAATTGAGTGAAATTCCCTAAGTTGAGACCATTTTGCTTGTGGTGATGATTGTTTGGAAAACTGCTGGAATCACAAGTATTTTTCTTCACAGTGGCATATTATCATAATATTTTCTTTGGAACTTCATAAAAGTGTAAAAATTTGAATAGCATCTCTTTTTACTTTCTGAAACATGTATTTGCTGCTTTTGTTATTGTGATCATAAATACTCTTTTTGGATCAGAAAAATTAAATTCTATTTCACTTAGCATAACCAAAGCCTAAAATAGTACAAAACTTTGGAAATCCCCAAGTCTGCAGAAAAACTGCATAGTAATTTTAACACATGGGGGTACCATTCTAATCCAATTTAAATGACTTTCCTGCTTTTTGTCTGTCTGCAGTATTAGTACTTGCACACTGCTTTCAAAGGTTAATAAATCACTTGCCATAAAGCAGAAGTATTTCCATTTTCTATGATACATTCACCCATGTATCTTATCTATGAATAAAACAAATTATCATCTTGATTAATAAAATGTTACTTTTTCAGGTCCTGTTGCCAGTTGCAGAGCAGGATTATGATAGGCAGAGGTTATTTGTGGCACTACCAGAGTATAAAAAATACAGTGTGCGAGTGTAAATCATATCCTGAAATATGGACTTGAACTTCAGCTTGTATTGCAACTGAAAATATGGATTTTGCAATAATATTATTAATACAAAATTATTCTAGATTATATTACTATCTACAAGGTATCTGAAGAAGAAAGGAGATGTCCTTGACAAAGACTACAGTTTTGAAATTATTTTTTAGTATTTGAGGGACATTTTCTGGAGGAAAATAAACAAACATATGTGCCTCACAATTAAAAGATCACAATATTATTTATAGAAGATCTATACTGTAGATTATCTTGTGAGAAAAGAGCAAACTGGAGTTAAATCTTAATTTTTATGAGGGTATTTTAACAATATCTTGTGGCAGACAGTTAGGAAACAGCAACAAATGGATCTATCTGAAAAAATAGGATTAACCTATTAAATAAATTTCTAAGTATCAGACAACTGATTATAACAGAGTATTATATGGAAATAATTACAGCATAAGTAACTGAAATGTAATTCCATAAAATGGATGTCAGAACATTTCTGTTAACAATAAAATATGAAGGAAAAAGAGAAAAAGATTAATTAGTCATCAGACGGAACAAAAGACAAACAAAGATACTATATCAGACCATTCCAGTTTCACAGCTTGGCCATGTTTGTTTGTAACAAGCCATCTGCTGGTCTCCCTGCTACGAAAAGAATATGGTAGAATTAGAATAGGCACACAGAGGGACAAAAAAGGATAATCAAACAAAGGAATGGATCAGCTTTTGTCCAGGATATGATTAGATGGAATAAGTCTAAGACAACCAAAAAAGTCAATCCAGGAGGATGAAAATGCCTATAAACCCAGGAGTTATGCAAAGAACATGGATAAGGAATTACTAGAAATCATCACTTCTAACACAAGCACAAGAAAGCAACAATTAAACTAACTATAGTTTTCAAACAGGAAAAGGGAATTACACAACGTAAAGTTAAGCTGCAAAAGTCCTTCTCACAGGATGTTACTAAAAACTCAGATGAATTAAAAATTGGATTTAGATAAAACAAGTAACTCTCACGAGATTGATTATTATTTTTTCCATTTAACCAAGATACTTCTTCTGGTTCAGACGTTCCCGAAATTCACTTTACTGGAGACAAGGAAAACATACTGAGCAATTATTGCTAGAAACTTGCTTTGTCTTTATCCTTTTTTTCCTGAACATCCACAGTATTCACCATCATCAAGCCTCCTGTTTAATTAGGTGGCCTTCAGTTTGTACCAGTAGATTAATTTGGTTTTTTTACATATAAATCTCTTTTTTATAGATCTTTGCACACCTTCTGACACAGATCTGTTTTATATTCCAGTTGGTTATACTTTTCTGAATCAGATTTTTCTCAATATTTTAATGGCATTTGAAAATGCCATTCTACAGTTCATGGGATAGGCTGGGATAGGCTGGGATAGGCTAGGCTAGGCTAGGATAAGATAGGGTAGGGTAGGGTAGGGTAGGGTAGGGTAGGATAGGATAGGATAGGATAGGATAGGATAGGATAGGATAGGATAGGATAGGATAGGATAGGATAGGATAGGATAGGATATTTCAGTTGGAAAGGACCTACAGTGATCATCTAGTCTACCTGCCTGACCATACTGTAAAGAAAATCCTTCACAGAACACAGGTGAATGAGTTGGCCTAAAATAGCTCTATCTGCAAAATCAAGAATTTCTGTGAATTTGTAGGGAACTTTTCCTTTTATGGAGAAACAAAGAGCAGAACTCCAGCCAAGTCTCTTTTTCCTTGTATTTATAGAAACCCACTTATACGGACGTATGCCCTTCAGACCCCAGTGGAGATGATCTCAATCTCTAGTGTACACTAAAGGAGAAAATAAAAAACCTCCTTCACCCTACCCAGGAAGCAATTTCTTATTTTCAATAATTGTCTGGATTCCCTTTTTATTTGAAATATACAATTGCTTGCTTATACAACAATCACCTGTTGTATGTACTAACACTCATGGAGAACAAAGTATGTGGTTATTATCAGTAGATAAGATAATTCTTTTGCTTTTACCTCCAGGTATCTAGTTGTTAATGGCTGTTTTATATTTATATTTGTATTTGTGCTTGTATGAACCATTGCAACTCCAGAGGTAATATACCTGAACTGTAAACATGTTTTTGTATAGGATGATGCAAAGTGAAATGTTACAATCCAGAAGTACTTCATGGAGAACATTTCTGTGCCTTTGAAGTACCTTTTGACAGTTCCCGTTTAGAGAGGTGTGAACTCTTCAAAATAAAAACTACCTTGTGACCCCTAGTATTAAGATGAATTTCTTTTTATATGCTTGTGTTTCATTCAGTTAATTGTTTTCAGCTAACATGAGCGAGATCTATTTACTTTATCATTCCCCAAAATAAAGTGACCACACAAAAAGAGAAAATTTGCATGGAGGATGGAAAGGTCTGTTAAATTTCTGTAGAATTACAAAGCTCAGCAGAAACTACGGAGTTTGCAGAAAGAGAAAAAACGTTCCTCCAGAAACAAGTTTGTGAAGTAGAAACTTCCCAACGAATATACAGAAAGAAGCCTGCAGGAACAAACAAGCAGGCTCCTAAACTTGTAACCATGTTGCTTAATAAATCTGTTAAAGCAACTTGTTACTTCAGACAGCTGATTATGTAGAGTAGGATTGCATATGATGATGGGATTACACAATTTACACTATCTAAAATCTACTTCTGAGTATAACAATAGGATTGAGTCATCTAGCACCTTCACTCCTTTTTGAGGCTATCTTTATCAAAGTTGTGCAATTTTAGTAATTGAGAAAGCAGTGTGGTTTAAGATAGTGTCACTATAATTCTGGTATTTGGAACCACCTTACTATCTCATATGCTCACTACCTGTCCTCAGAGATACTGGTTTACTCTTATCTGACATGACATACTAGGTGATAGGCAGACTGATAAAGTTCATGAAGGACTATTTATCTTACAAGACAGTGCTGCCACAGTACTATGCTGAAGCTTAATAAAACCTTATTGTTCCTCATTTATCCCAGAGTTGCTACCATGTCCTCTTTCACACATTATTTATCAGCTTCACAAAATGAGTATTTTTACTCTTCTTTTGCATGATAAACTCTCCATTCTCCTGACCACCTTATTACTTTTCACAGCACACTGTATCTAGTTTGAGTTTTTCTATCTTAAACTCATAAGAGTAGACCTCAAATGTTCCAAATCCGTGTTCACCTTAACTTCTCATCTGAGCAGCTCCAGCTGCTTCAAGTATTTCTTGGTTTTCAAAGCATGAACAGACAACTGCATATTTCCCTTCATTCTTCTGCATGTGTTGGGCTGGAAGGAAAATACAGGGGAATTGTAAATGCCATAACTGTATTAAACAATCAAGATATGCAACACATATTCAACAGTAAAATAGTTTTTTGTTTATTACTTCTATTTTGTTTAAGGAAAAAAAATAATCCTGGTCTTATGGAGTGATTCACCACATACAGTTTGCAGGCCAAACATCCAACCAGCAAAAATTATGAGAAAAAAGAAAATGCAGTGCTATCTATGCTTCTGTAACTATTAAAAGAATAAAATGGACTAATGTGAACTACGGGTAGGGCTGCATCTCTGTGAAAGAGTGTGCTGAAATTGATAGATCATACCTTTATACATACACTTAAAGTGTAAAAACGTGGCTTTATGATACTATTCTGTGTATAGAATTTACCTGATTAAAGTTTACTAAAACATCAATTTACCAGGTCTTGGTATTATGAATTATGCTGTCTGTACTTCCGTTTCATTTTAGCTGATAAACAATTTATTTGACCTATAGCTGCTGACAGCTCCTGTATTTCTATTTGTATTTCTATAGTCATACTATCTACATCTTTTTTTGCAAGATGCTTTGCGATAGTCTTTGACAATACTTTTGGCAGCTATAGCTCGCCATGTGACAGACACAACATGTTCTGAAGGTCTGATTTACTTGTATTCATATTTGGGTCTAAACAATTGAGAAGCCAGTCACTTATTCAAAGAAGAGGGCTTGTGTTTTGTATTTCAGAATGTCTAAATAAACATAATGTGAATCTTTGATGAATGAAACAATCATGTTTTATTTTTAACAACTCACTGATTTTATATACTAAATACTGGTTTTTAAAAGCCTGCTTATAATATGCCAATATTTTAAGGATGTGGAAAGTAGGAAAAAAGTAAATAATTATTCTATCAATTATGTTTACATGTTTCTCATGGGCTTGCAACACAAAAGGCACTTTGGTTCTAACAGAGTCTTTTGATGTGAATTTTTCCTTAGATTAATTCCACCTTGGTTTTTTCATCCTTTGCACTGAATATGCTAATAGAATTTACTGAATACTGCTCTTTTCATAAGTTTCTGTCTTTTTTCCTTTACTGTAAGCTGTAAATCAACAGTAACAGATTCCTGGGGCCAAATATGTTGACAGCAGCTTAATCAACTTGTGTCCATGCTACTTTCAATGTCATCTCTAGCCACAAGGCAGTAAATTCTTTCAGAGCATTTTCCTTTGAACCATTCTGCTGTATTTTCTTTTTTTGTTTCTTTTGGAACATATTCTTGGCCCTTTCTCTCAAGCAGTGCTTTTAGTCAGCAGTTTCAGAGAGTGCCTCTTTCCTCCCAGCCCTCATTGTCTTCATGCGTTTTTCTCCTAAGAATTTCTACAAGTTCTCTTTGGCAAGATTACTATGCATGATCTTAATAGGCATTTTATGCTTGTAATATCTGTACTATGATTGAGGCAATGTACTTCCTACCTGTGCTATATATTCTTGTGTCAGATATCTGGCTAAATTACACTCATAATTTCTCAAAAATATTAAATGAAATAAATTTTCAAAAAATCTCAGCTGGAAATATTATCTTGGAGAAGAAGTAATGAAAGGAGAGAAATAAATAAATAGGAATATTCAGTATTTACAAAGATAAAGGAAAGAATCTGGTATGTCTTTCCATTTGTTAAGTCATATTTTTGTTTGTAATGAATAGTCTAGTGACATGATGTGTATCACTAGGTGATCAACAGTATCTTCTGAACATCTTATGTTTGAAGCTTAACTGTAAACAGCTTGATACGCACAATTACTAAAAAATTATTTCCTAAACATAAAGACTTTAATCAGTCCTCTGGACAACTTGATGTTGCAAGGGAAAAGCCCCACCAATTCCTCTGCAGAAAGAAATGCCACATTCTTAAATCTATCAGAATAATATTAATTGCAGAATAGGAAAGTGATACTTTTATAACTGATTTATAAAACATTGCATGTATCCCTGCCAGCATGTATCCCAAAAACCAGCCTTACAGTCACTTTGTTAGGTACAGTCCCTAAAATTCACTACAGAAATATGTTTTTTCGTTCTGGCAATTCAAAAGGAGTGTCTGTCATAGGAAGGAACTTGTAAGCAGGAGCCAGGAACTTGTAAGCAGGAGCCATTCATGCATCAACAGTAAAGTTTACCTGTGGAAAACCAGTATTCTGTATGCAACAGAATCTGTGGGTTCGCCGCCTTTTTTTTTTCTTCTTTCTTCTTAGAACAAAACTAAGGTGGGACAAAGTAAACAACCTGTAGTGGATGTGGATATCGGGTTAGTTTCAGAATTTACAAGATTAGCCCCTCTACTTTCCTAGGTTATACCCTTTCCTAGAGGGGATCTAGACCTATATTCCCTAGATCTAACCTTGCCTTCCCCAAGCAAGGAGAGTGCTATTGGTCAGGTAGAAAATCACGTTGGTTTCTGCTGTGCAGCTGCTTGCAGTTACTAGTCCCAGGTATTACTAGTTAAGCCCCTGGACATATCCAGGCATTTGTCTTCATACATGTCCCTGACTTCCAGGATCTTTCCCCACTTCACAGATCTTTTCTTCAGCTAAGATCTTCACCTTCTTTCCAGGACTCTAAGACCAGAATTTTCTCAATCCAAATAATATATGTGTAGAACATATGATCAATCTTCTAATTGATAATTCCGTCTCATTTTTTTTATTTGGAAGATTCAGCACTTTTTTGTTTAGTCCAGATGTTAGCAAAATTTTACAGCCAGCCCATTCCAGTTGTAGCTTGCAAGTAGCAAGCAGGCTTCTTCTTGAGGGATCAAAGGTTCAATTCTGAACATTTACACTCACAATTATCTGGTCCCTGTCACAATTCACAATTTAAGTTACTTTTTGCCAATCACAACTCCCCAGCAATTTGGTGATTTTGAAGTGAGGTTCAGGTGTATTGCACTTACTAAAGCCACCTAACATTTAGACAAAGATACAATTGGCTGATTTGACTTAAGGTGTTGTGGTGGACCGATACGCGATTTCTGTCTTAAACATTTCACAGTTCCGAGGAACCCACACCTTTCTTGGTACAACGGCTCGAACATGTCTTGGTATGGAGTGGACCCCAGGGAAGAATGAGATCCTGCAGAGCAGAGATACGATGAGAGGAGATACC
This sequence comes from Phaethon aethereus, assembly GCF_964289735.1. Classification (NCBI taxonomy): domain Eukaryota; kingdom Metazoa; phylum Chordata; class Aves; order Phaethontiformes; family Phaethontidae; genus Phaethon; species Phaethon aethereus. The sequence goes on along the minus strand of NC_138578.1, from coordinate 63,535,341 downwards.
AAGGCCTGCAGATGTGCCATTGCCTGTTGCATCAGCCTCTTGCATATGCGTGAAGTTTCTTGGAATACAGAGATTGTGGGACTCAGACTGTATAAATATGACCCTCACCACCAAGGAACATCAAAAAGACCAATGGGATGCTGCTGGATCCATGAGTGGTGATATCTTCTTTGCTGTCTCTCTCTCTCTCCCCCTCTCTCCCCACCCCCGCCCCCTCCTCCTTGTCGAAGTGTAGAAGACGTGTTCCATGGGACTTGTTTGTTTAGTTGAATTGTTTAGTTAGAGTAGTTGCCGTTGAGTCATTCATGTAACCTCATGCCTTTCATTTTGTATTAAATTGTTAAATTGGTTGTCTGGTGTCATTTCACCTTAATTCAGCCCAAGGGGATCACGAACTTGGTCATTGGTCCCACAGGCAGGGAGGTCATCCTGAACAACTCCTTTTGGGTCGTGACATCTAATTTGGCATCACGGACAGGATACCCTTGCAAAACTGAACCAACCAGAAAGGACCAGGGCCCTTAGCGTGGCCCCTTCCTTGGGAAGTGCCTGACAGGAGAGAAAGGGCAGAGGATCTTGTTGTAAAGATCCACACTGGGTATGTGAACCCACAGTAGGCTGAGTACTTTGGAGTACTCCTTTTGTATTGTCTGACAGTTGTTGTCGGGATTGATTTGAGGATCCGATGATGGGGGAGAATCCCCTCCTTGAGCAACTGAAGGGCTATAAAGCCCTACCCTCTCTTCCTGGCATGGCTTGGGCTCAAAAGAATTGGCATGACTCGCAGGCAGTGGTGGACCAGATCACTCTTTTGGCAAAGGAAAGACAACTGCGATTGGGGAAAGGAGAGGCAACAGTCTGTGCTGTGTTGGGAGCAGCACTAATTGCTGCTCAAGAAGAAAAGGAAGCAAATAAAGAGGCAACTGAGTCCTTGCAAGAGCAGATAAGAAACTTGCAAAGCCAGCTCACTGCTGAGTGTAGCACTACTCAGCAGCTTCACGCAATTTTGGCAGATTCACTAGGCTGAGAGAGAATCTTATGGACTGAATTGCAAGAAAACAGACAGGTGTTTGCCGATAGGAGAGAAACGTGCTATCTTTCTCCCACCGGACTTGAACAGTCGGACTGTTGGGACGCCACAGCTCTGTGGTGGTAGCTATTGCAACTAATTCTTTCTTTCTTTCTTTACCTTTCTCTTTCTCTTGCATTTGCAAGCCTGTTGTTAGGCAAATAAAGTTACCTGGCACTTGACTCTGTTTTGAGTCTTAATTCTGTTCCCAAGAATACGAACAAAACCTCGCTCTGGTCTGACCAGCACGCAGCAGGCGTCAAAAATTAAGAATTTAGTTTAAGCTGGTAACCTACTTCCTTTTGATCACTCTAGCATACAATCCAAGCATGTAACATAAGTCATCCTAACATAGAAGCTGAAAGCAAACAAGATGAACTAGTAGATCAGGAAACAAGACCTTCTCCTGAAGTGTGCCCTTTGTCTAGTGCAGCCTATTTATTTAAAACTGTTTTTCCCACGTATAAAGCAAGTGCAGGAGTCATGTGTTCTTTGCCAATGTTTCCTGAAGATTGTTTTAAAGATCTTTTTCTGACTAAATTTCTATTTCAATGCACTGAGAAAGCAAGTATTTCTCAAGATTTATTTTTTAAAATATAGCTCTCCTGACTATGGGCTAGAAAAAACTTCTTTAATACACAATATTTCTAAATATTGTCACACAGGCATTGTATTTAAAAAGACATGGAAGAATTGTGTGTACACAAAATAATATGCAAAAAAACCCACATTCTCTTGCATAAGGAAAAGTCAAATCCATTTTGCTCAGGGAGGAAGACACTGAGGTCAGAGCCTTTGACTACTGTTTCTGAAAGTTTCATCTTTTTCATCTTAAGTCACAAAAAAATGTCTTTTATTTTTCTCCCATTGTACAGGAATATTTGAAAATGTATTTTTAACGGCATCAATGTAGCAACTTTCCTAACGCAAATGTATAAAGTTGTAGAAATTGAATATATATTGGTCAGTTTTAATAAGGACCAACAATAGCTTCATTGATATATCATGATAATATAGGTTCTTTTTGGAGAGGGTGCAGAGAGGATTGTTTTGAGTTGTTGGTTTTGCTGGATTTTTTTAAGGTTGAGAAGCAAAATAATTCTGAATTTTCTGATAATATTATAAAGGTGGTATTTTTATAGCTGCAGCGTAGACATACCACTTTACAACTCTCTTATTACAACTAGTATTTTTATATGACATTGATTACAAAACTCATACTGTATTGCATGATGAACTTCAGGAGAACAGAATTTGGCCTTTTTAAGGATCTGCTTGAAGGAGTCTTATGGGACAGGGCCCTCACCAAAATAGCTAGTTAATGTTCAAGGGTCATTTCCTCCAAGCTCAGGAGCAGTCTATCCCAATAAGTAGAAGGTCAAGCAAGAATGCCAGGAGGCCTGCATGGAGGAATAAGGAGCTCCTAGCAAAACTCAAACACAAAACAGAGGGTGGAAGCAGGAGCAGGTGACCTGGGAGGAATATAGAGGCATTGTCCAAACATGCAGAGAAGCTGTTTGGAAAGCCAAAGTCTACTTGGAATTGAATGTGGTAAGAGATGTCAAAGGAAACAAGAAGGGCTTCTGTAAGTACATAAGTGGCAAGAGGAAGGCTAGGGAAAACGTGGGCCCACTGCTGAATGGCACAGTGGCCATGATGACACAGGATATGGAAAAAGCTGAGGTGTTGAATGCCTTCTTCACCTCAGTCTTTAGTAACAAGACTGGCCTTCAGAAATCTGAGGTCCCATAAACCAGGGGGAAAAGTTGAATCAAGGAAGATGTACCTTTGATGGAAGAGTCTGAGGTCAGAGAATACTTTAAAAACCTGGACATACATAAGTCCATGGGTCCTGATGGGATGTTAGCTGAGAGAGCTGGCTGATCTCATTACAAGGTCACTCTCAATAATTGTACAATCATGGCAATTGGGAGAATTGCCTGAGGACTGCAGGAAAGCAAATGTCACTCCTATCTTCAAGAAGGGCAAGAAGGAAGACCACAGAAATACAGGTCAATCAGAAACGGCTGAGGCATCTGCGATTATTCAGCCTGGAGAAGAGAAGACTCAGGGGGAATCTCATCAATGTATACAAATCCCTGAAGGGAGGTCATAAAGAAGTGTGGTGGGTGGCTGGCTACCAGACCCCTAACCAGCTGCTCTCTCACTCCTCCTCCTTAACAGGATAGATGGACAAAATGAGATGGAAAAACTCATGGACTGAGATAAAGAAAAAAGCAAAAATCTGCACGTGGAAACAAAACAGAAAGAGGAATTTATTCACTACTTCCCATCAGGACGCAGCCACTCCTAGGAAAGCAAGACCTCAGCAAGGGTATCGGTTGCTTGGGAAGACACAGTAATGACAAAAGTCCCTGCACCCTCCTCCTTTCCCTCAGCATTTATGGTTGAGCACTATGTCATTTGGTATTGAATACCACTTGGTCAGTTTGGGTCAGCTGTCTCAGCTATGTCCCCTCCCAGGCTCTTACCCACCCCCAGCCTACGAGCCTTTGGGGGAGGGAAAGGTGGAAGGGAGATTGGAGAGAAAGTCTTGACGTTATGCAGTGTTCAGCAATTGCCAAAACACTGGTATGTTATCAGCACTGGTTTAGCCACAAATACAAAGCACAGCACCATAGGGGCTGCCATGGTGGAAGTTAACTCCATCCCAGTCAGACAGGCTCTTTTCAGTGGTATCCAGTCACAGGACAAGTGGCAATGGGTTCTATCTGAACATAGGCAAACACTTTTTAAACGTGAGGGAGACTAAGCAAAAAGACAGGTATAGGTATTGCCCATATATGTAATGGAGTCTCCATCCTTGGAGATATTCAAAAGCTGTCTAGACATGTTCCTGGGGAACCGGCTCTGGGTGGCCCTGCTTGAGCAGAGCAGTTGAACAAGATGACCTCTAGAGGTCCCTTCCAAGCCCAGACATTCTGTGATTCTGTGATAATGTTGTCTGAAAAGGCAGATTGATTACTTGGTGTGCAATAAGCCAATTCCACACACAGATACCAGTTTACTCTAAATCTGCACCGAGTTGGGTGCTAGGTAGTAGGTCAACAAAGCTAGAACACCTAGGGACTTTTCACAGCACTTCTTACACACGTTTTTATCTATAGCCACTACCTTAACTCAGCCCCTTTTCACACTGATTGGTCAGTTAATTTACATACGGTTACACAATCATTTCTACATACTATGCATGCTCAGGGGTGGGAGTCTGACCTGGGCTGGGGTCTTCTTGACCTAGCGTGTGGTTTTTAGTATTATAATGAGGATAGTCTGCTTGAGGATACAGTTTAATCACACTTTTGGCTAACTATTCTAAACTTACAATTTTCACAGCACAGTGAGGCACACGAGACATTTACAGCTTGGTTATATTGGATTTTCCCTAATGAAAGAAAAATGAAGTTCTTTCTTACTTATTATACCGACTTGATACATGTTGAAAGTAAAATGATTCTATTATTAGGTACCTCCTATGAACAATTATGGAAACATCATTGCTGGAATTCTGTACTTATGTTCAAAAGAACCTATACCAGATATGAGCTAAAATTATTATTAAGATCAAAGTTAAAAGTAAGAAGCAAGCATAGTAGGAAATACTTTTAAAAAACATGCACAGATTCCTTATTATAATGAAAAAAGCCATCTTTGAAAAAGCTGCTTCAAAAAAGTCCTAAAAGATACCTTAAGTTCTCACTCATATACATATACTCTGTCATCTCACCTAAACCATTATCTATTTATGCTTCCATCACTTCTTCACTAATCTGGATATAGTCACTTTGTTATTATCCTCACCTTGTAGGGTGTCTTACCATTATATTCAGTGCCAAAAAAGTCTGAGGACTATATGACACATCTTTCAATAAATAATACTTTTCTTCTTTATTCTCATTAAATACAAACCTACACTATTCACAAAGTAAAATAATCTTATCCATAACCCATTGGTATGTGCACAATAGAAATGTTACTATATGATCAGGCATCTCAGGACTTTCAACAATCTGTTTCTGTTTGGGTGTGCCTACATTAGTGGTTTAATTCCAAACAGGAGCATGTTTTTGAGCAGGATTTCCTCATCAGCCCATTTACTTAATTTTGGTTTTCACTGTGGATTAACCTTGGATCCTGCATACTTAATTCCCTTTCAGATGAAATCAAATTCCCTTTCAAAGGAAACGAAACTCAAAGAAGTGCTCAAGAAATGAATTTGATGTATAGCAACTGATAAAGAGCTTTCAGTCCATGGGACCAGAGTGGAACTATCTAGGATAAAGCTATCAAAACACATATAATGTGATGGCTCCACAGCCTGTTAAAGGAAGGTGATACCTTTAATATTTGAAGGCAATTTTGTTTTGCAAATCAAGGGTGTGAAACACAAGCTGCTTCATAAGAGTGCAGTTAGATTATGACAGTGAAGTATGTAAACTTTACTTAACTTTACTTCTTGATTTCTACTGAAATAAAGCTACAACTTCCTGTGGTGAATTTAAAGTAATTGATCATAATCAAGCAGAAAAAATGTAAAAACTTTAAAAGGGGCCTTGCCAATTGCAACTCAGTATAATGACTAAGAGCCTCTCTCTGCCTTATAAGGCCTTTATGTTGACTCATCTACAGTACATGTGATGGAATTTCCACAGCATCTATGTAGGAGGAACCATCTGGAGAATATGGTGCTCAGCTATTCTAACATTTTTTTATTGCTGAATATATACACCCAACATACTAAAGTTGTAACAAAAAATATCATTTGGCAGAATTTATGATAACATAATAAGGTCATAGAAAAATTTAAATTTTTAATAACTTATCATTACAGACTGTCAGGAACAGGCAAAGTTATTTGACATAGGTCACTGCAAGCAATTAACTACTTCTAAAACTGTAACTTGAGTTTTATGAGGATTCATTACTGTATTTGTGTTAAATATTTGTACAGCTCGACAGAGTTGCCTCATGTTTGACCAGAGAAAGACAAAATGATAAACAAAAGTACCAATGCTTTGAAGTTAACGCTACTGCCTGTTTGCATTATGTCCTCAGAAAACATCAAACAGTTGTGAAGACACCATGTAACCTCAGTTTCTTTCTGAAATTCTATTACTTTCAGATACAGATATTGCAGTGAATGTCACTGCAGGAACAGAAGGCTACTCCTTCTCTCAGGTGATTATTTTATAATGGAGATCATAATTTTTATCACTGCTTTATTACATTTTAACTGTTCTGTCTTGCTTGGCTGCATGCAAACACTTAATGAAAGTTGCAGCTGTTTTTGTATAAAAGATCTTTGCTACAAAGAGGGCTGTTGCATGCCAAAGTTCTATGTATTCCAGTCAGTCACAGTCTGAATTCAAAGTCTTAAGGATAATCTAAAAGTGCAGCTATTGAGTACTTCAATAGTGAATACACAAACAGAAACAACTTTTTTTTTTTTCCCTAATGATTATGCACATTAATAAGGAAGCCAGAGAAGACCTGAGCATGAAAAAAAAAGACGAAGATATTTCTTTCAAAGTTGCTAGGCTTCCTATTCTGAAGTATTCAACTGACATTGCAATCAACCTGAATTCACAACCACCTCACAGTGACATCTGGATCAGAGTCGTCTTAACGGTTTTTACCTCAAAACATGTTATTCATAGCAAGTGGGACAAAGGAGAAACAATGCACAGAAACTGAAGGAAAAAAATGAAAAAAGCAAAGATAAAAAAAAGGCTGAAAAAACTTGAAAATTTGAAAGAGAGAAGAATGAGATTTTTTTTTCCTGATATTGCTTACTTGCTCAATGTAAAAATGGGAGCCTAAAAGGCAGTGCATAATAACTGCAAGAACTAGGTGGGTTTGTTTTGTTTGTTTCTTAAGGATCCTACTTACAACTTCCTTATTAACTATCTTGTTTGTAAACATATTCACAAACACAAAGATGCTGTGAAAATGTGATTTTTTTAATAAGACCTATATTTGTCCAAATTCCTAATGGATTGACAAAAGTTCATTATGAAGTAATGCAATTGGGAAAAAAAGGAAACACGGTGAGTACAAAAGTCCCAAAAATCAGTCTTAACTGCTTTATGCCTTTAACAAGCTGTCATTTAAAAATTCCTATGTATAAGAGAGCCTTTTGTCTGTGTATAAGTATATTCATTCATACGCATGAATCTCTCCTTGATCCAGAAAACTTTTCAGGTTAATTTTCAGGACTATAAATTAGCTTCCTAGATTCATAATTTACTAATTGTTTTTTGTTTCAGAATGACTTCAGGTGGGAAAATATCCACATTATGTCCTCACCTGAAACTGATCTACAATTTTAGATAACACTGTGTAGATTCTTCTACACAGCTAATGCTGACAAATCTTAAGAGTATACATATGTACATATACAGGCAAAACAAGACCACCACCACCACATTACACACCTCAAAGGGGTGATTCAGCTCACCTGAATTCTGGGTGGTTTCCCATCTTTGGACTGTATATGGACTGAAGAACTCTTTGATATATAAAAATGGGTGAGGTGAACTTATGCCATGGTACTTAATGTAATGGGACCTATGGGTATATAGGTCATGTACTCATGAAGTGCATGTACTTCAAAGTAAAGCTGTAGAGAACACTGTGAATCAACAGGAATATACCCATTTCCTTGCTGATTACAGCTGTACTAGGAGGCTAGTGACCCGTTCCCTAGGCTTTAGACCAACAAGAACAGCCTATACATGTGTAGGTTATGAAACTTAACTGTCAAAACAAGGTGGCTGCATGTAAATGGAAAAGATTCTTCAGCTGTGCTAAACCTTTAATCCTGCCAGGGATTAATTTGACAGAGAGCTCTGTGCCAAAGCCATACCAAGAACTACTGTAATATTTTAAAAAATAAAACATTTGACTTTCAGTGTCTAGGACCATGCCTTGTCATGGTTTTTGCTACTAATGGATGTAGCCATTATGTCTTTTTCTTCAGTCAATACACACAAGATAGCTAGTTAAAACTGTGGCTACTAAAATGATCGTATAATAATGCTGTGTATTTGTCAATAATTAGCTAATTCCTAAATTGCTAAGTAGTCACAAAATCTCCAACTTACAAATTTCTGGATTTCTTAAAATTAAGCAGATAAATAGAAAATATATCACCACCACCAAGAACTTCTTCATGTTATTGATTTGTATCTTTAACACCAGTAATTGCTGTCTTTCTGACTATCAAACACTAAAGACCTTTATATACCAAGGAAAAACACAGTAGTAAATACTATGTTATACAATTTTGTCAACTATTCTGTTTTGGATCAAACATACAGTAATTTTAATGAAACAATATTTAAATGTGAATGAGCATTTGTACTCCAGTCTGCTCTCCCTTCTCCAATTAATATCTATTCATCCTACATGTACTAAAATAAAAAGTAAAGAACTGCTGTGTGAACTCTAACATCATCACTATGACTTTCTTGGTTCCATAGTATTTTTTTATTATTTTATTATTCCCAGGTATGACTATTTTTTTCTATTGAGGGTTTTTTATTTTCTCCAACAAGCAGATAATATAATTATTTATCATCTCATTAACATGCTTGTTGATATTAAATACAATAACTGTGCAAATTTATTTTTGTTGCTTGACAGTGATTTTCACATCTTTTGATCTTTTTATCCCCCTTTGGTCATTATCACGAGTTTATAAGGCCGCAATTATTTTTAATTTAATGCCTCCGATACAGATCCTTTATTTCAATATTTTTAGAAGATAAAAAGGGCAAGATACAAGAAAACAAAACAAACTAATCTATCTTTGCATGAGAAAAAACAAAGGAAGAACAACAATTTGAAATGTCCCGTTTTAGTAAACATGTTTTATCACCAACAAAATACACTAGTTGTAATTTTTAATGTGTTGTGGTTTTGTTTGGTTTTTTAAAAATCTCTGAAGAAGAGACTTTCCAGGAATTTTAATATATTATATAACTATAATAAATAAAATACATAAATACATAAACAAATCATAATAGTGTTACTTAATATATTAAAAATAGTGCATTTATGATTTAACTAAGTTTATTATTTAACTATTTAATTTTGTCACTTGTAATTATATGCAGCTATTTCCATCTATCTTTCTGTGGCTTTTCCCAAAATGCTGCAGGTTGCCTGAAGCTATCCCAGTCTTCAGCGTAAGGTTTTTACAGTTTGAGGATGTGCTTATTAGCCATTCAGGTGAGAGGCTGCATTGCAACATGTTCCATCGATTTCAGAAGTATTCCATGAGCACTGTTGTTATGCATCTTCTCTTTGCAGAATAAAATTACCAAACTTGATAAGGCAACTACAAACTTACACTGTATCTGAAAGAAAGAACTGATAAAGTATTAAATCTCTCACAGGTCAATAAATCAACATTTCTATGTACAATATCCTTTCATAAAGTAGGTATTCAATCCGTGCTATCAGTTATAAGGCTGGATTACTAAAGAGTCCCTTCCATCTGGGTTAGTTAGATTTAAATTACATTAAATTATTAATGCAATTACACCATCACTGAGCCCAGTAAAACGGAAGCTGGTGGAGCTAGAACACCTTTCTCAGCAGTGTCTGACTGTTAGACCAGTTGATCAGACATCATATATCTAACAAAGTCTGATTTTGGAGGGAGGATGCAATCCAATGCTTTAAGGTGGTATTTAGAGGACGTGTATTTTAAAAATCAAAACTGTGAAGTTACAGTGCTAATGAAACATCATTTACAGAAACACAAAGGTGTGACTTCAACACTCATTCAGTAACAAGTGCTGCTGCTTCCAAACATTTGCAAGCTGCTGCATATGTGCCATGGAGCACCATCCTGAGAAAAAAGCCTACACAATAACAGCAGAATCAGAGAGTAGGCAATTCATTGGATTAATTTACTATGTCTCCTAATAATTAGTTTGAACCTTACAATTCAGTAGTATGACTATACTGCTTCTGGAAGCTGGTGCTACATCTACAAATTTTACAAAAGAGTAGATGTCATATCATTTAAGTAAGTAAATTCATTTATTAAGCAATATTCTGAACAAAGAGTAGAAAATGGATATTGTAATTTACAAAGTGTTTTAATATGTGCAATGCCCTTTAAGGCCTAACAAAGATGTTTTATATTTTCATTATATTCTTTAGCTATGAGTCCTTTCTCTCCCTGTATTGTATAGATCCCTCTAGTCCCTTTCTCATTCTGCTGCCAGCCCATTGTGCTCAGAAAGAAAACAGCATTCAGCAGTTCTGCCAGTTGCATATGAACACTGTTCATCTCTTCTATTTCATCTCAGTTGTCAGGTATGGCAAAGCTTAGACAAAGCCTCTAAACTTTTCAAAATATCTAAAAATCTGAACAAAGCCAAGACTTTGACATACAATGCAGAGGTGTAGCATTTAATGTAAATTTACTGTGGAATGACTATTATTCAGAAACCGTTCATTTGGCTATGTTGATACACTTTCTCTTTCACAGCTTTCACTTTCTCTCCAAAATAAAGACTTGCAGACAGATGGTAATTCACCACAACGTATTTGTGTGCTAACTGTCCTTCCTGAAACAGATTTCTTCTTTTTTTTTTTTTAAGAAAAATATCTGTGAAAAAAAAAGGAAAAAACTTTTTCTGAACATGTTAGATGTTGTAAGCTTTATCTTGCACCATCTGCACCTTAGAGTAACTAGAGTTGCTACTATATGGTAACATTTGTTTAACTTTGTATGTCTTTTAAACAGCTATTACAGTTGCAAATATATAAAGTTACGTTTTTTTATCTCCAATATCCCATGCTAATTAAAAGCAGAGTCTGTACGGATATCACTATCAGAGAAATTACTAACCATTCTACCATAGCTATATATTGTACAGACCTCATGGTGAAAATGGGATAATAATGGAAAATTACAAGTGTCAGCAGAACTAAATCTGGAATTTGTTACAGGAAAGAAATCTCAAATAAATAACCCAAATCCCCTAAACAGTTCTGACACCTGTATTTTATGTTTCATATCATTCTTCATCTTAGCTTTTGAACAACTTCATGTAATACCAGGTAGTGCGACACAGTTGTATCCAAAATACAACCAAACCTGAAGGGTTTGTACCAGACAAACCACATCATAAAATTTATGTGGCATAGAGAAACATACGAAAAACCATTTGTTGGTAGTCCAATTAGAGTATTAACAATCTAATCGAACAATTATTGTTAGTCCAGTTACAGTAACAACCATAGACCAGAGTATCCAACTGCTGGTAATTCGATTTCATGATACAGTCAAAAGTGGTCAAACTGTCTAGTATATGCAAGTTTCTTTGGTGTTATTTTCACCTTTCCTTTTTTGTAAAACAAAACAAAACAAAAAAACCCACCAAACCACAGCCAAAACAAAAAAAACCAACCCCAAAACAAAAAAATACAAGACACACACCCACTGATGACAAGTCATTAGTATTCCCAAGTTCTTCACTGGAAGGGGAATGATGTCATACTCACTCCATCATCTGTTTACGGTCATATAAGCTCTACACCTTCATCTTTCTTTATTAGTCCACAATCCAATTTTTATGTAACTGCTGCATGTTATACGAGTGGTTGACATTTGCTCTTCATTACTTTGTAACCTCTAAAACTGGTTCTACCCAACTTCCAAGGTAGCATTTCTTTAATGCCTAGTAGTTGACCACGGGTGATTTCTTTATAGCCCTGGGGACTCTGCTCTTACCCTTTACCCAGACTTTCAGGGTGTCTATCCTCTACATTGTTACTCTAGAGTCATAGATAATTCACTTTTCCACAGAATAAGTACTGATTATTACTAGCTATTAGTAATAGTATTAGTAGAATAAAATTAGTATCCATTAGTTACAGAAACATATCAAAATTATTATAACAGTAGGTGTTAAGACTAATAAATTATGCTAAGCTAAAACTGAAATAAATTATGTAATATATTGTTAGCTTTTTAGCAGTAACAGGGATTGGCAAAATTGCTTCAGGTAGGCCAAGTTTAGACAAAGCAAGCCTGATCAGTTCAAATTCTGAGTCTTTGTGGTGTTAAAGCAAAGCTGTGGCCTGTTACTAGAATGATAATATACTGACCATTTTTACATTAGTGCAATTGAACATGCAGTGATGAAGAGCTCTATTTCTCCTTAAAGCAAAGGCTGAAGGTAGAGGGGAATTGCTCTTTCTGTTTTCAGAGAGAAGATCCCAAGATGCCCAATAGATACCCAGATAAACTGCACTTAAATTCTTGACAGCAGAAGTCAGGTCCTGACACTGAAAACTCTGTAAGAGTTCTAACAACATAAACCAGCTTCCTAATTGCTGGTTTAAATCAACACAGCTCTGCTGAAATCAGTTAAGCGCAATGTTTGGTAGGAAATAAGGACATTACACCAAAAACCTTGTTACAGAAAACAGAAAACACACTTTTATATGCAAAACCAAAAATTTTTATTCATAGAATTGAAACCTTAAGAGTCTAATCCATGATTATTGAGCCAGATTTAGTTATTACAGAATGAGAAGAAAATAAAATAATACTATTAAAGGCTTTGCACTTTCCTTTTCTTCACTGAAATTCTACTTTACAGCCAAATGTACTAAGTGTCTTACATATGTTGGATAACAATTATTTTTCTTTACTGACCTTAAAATTGCTTTTGCCCAACAATCAAGTCCACAGTTTCTTAACTGACCACTGGCGAGTTATTTATAGATATGGGATCTCCTATACCATCCTGTGCCTCCACTTCCATATCATATGCCTGTACTCTTCTACACTGCACTGCGTCCCTTTCCAGGCTGTCACTGTCATGATACCTATATTACTTTATACTACTACTACCATCAGTGTGATAAATATTTCCTTCTATACAGAATAATTACTTTCTACTGCCATCTATAGAAAAATTATACCACATGATTATAAATTTATTATAATTTATATATTTTATTAATTTAAAGCTAAATTAATACTAAGAAATTGAGTAGTAATTACCTGGTCATCAGAAAGCTGATGATATCGCTAAACAAGTACATTTTATTCAGACGGGCCAAGATGAAGTCAAACAAAACTTGCAAAGTCCTAAAGACTTGAAAAGTTGTACAAAGCCTGTCACCTGTGGCAACTTCATATTTACTAGGCTACAAGAATCCAGCACAATATTTTATTCTTAATATTCAAAGAGAGGTGACAGAGTCCTTGTTAGTTCACAAGATTGTAGAGCACACTTTCCTAGGTTTAATCCATCGCACTGGCTAGTGGAAAAGCTACCTGTTTAGCAGTTCTCCAAAGGAAAGTTCAGCCCTTGTATCTTAGAACTGTTGACTGCGCCTCACAGGCTCAAGCTCTGCAGTAGAAAGAACTTCAATAGTTACAGCTGAGTAATTACCATGCGATGTTCACAAAAGGGATTTTGCCTAATACTTGGGGATATTGCAGATGTTTGTAATTCACTCCCACTTCATGCTGGATTCACATGCTATGAACAGTATTTCAAAGCCTGTCACACTTGCAGAAATAAGTAGGTTCCGACCCACAATTGCTGAACAGAAGAGGAATGATTTCGTGAAGCGATTTTAAGAGCAATTACTGGAGGAAAGTTCCCTGGGTCATACCTGTTCTATAAAATCTAAAGGAAACAAATCATAAGAATTCCCTCAAATCCTCTGTGCATTTCTGGCACAATCCCATAAATTCAGTGGCTGAGCTACTGGCTTTTTTCATGTATCACACAATTTCAACTTCTCTTTTATGTTAGCTTTACGTTCCCATTTAACAGTCACCCATATCATCAGTGGTGCTACACAGAAGTAAATGTGTATCTTATCTTCCCTGAAAACTGGAATGGTAAATTTGCCATCCAAAGGAACCTGCAGTCAAACATATTTAGAAAGCCAAGGATCCATATTCAGTCCCAAATATGCAGGAACAGGTTTAGATTTAAGTGTCTGTTGAGGAAGTGTTCAAAGACCCTTGTCTGTATTCAGTCTTGATATTGATATATCAGTCAATTGATATTATCTGAAACAGGGAATAAATCACAATTACTGTTGTGTAAAAACTACGTCAACTAACACCACTTTAACACTGTTACTAAGGTAATATTGCTAACATAGTGTATAGGGACTGGTATTGAAATGCTGATCATTTTGCTTTTATATTTCTTGTAATAGTAAAGTTACTACTGCTATAAGTAGAAAAAATGTCTTAATTTCTTCAAAAGAAGAGAGAGATAAGGAACTCTAAACAAGTCTAGAATTGAGTATCTGAACTTAGAGTCCTAGCCATGTTAGACACCTTGACTCTGTAAAAACTTCATAAGAAGTTTAACACAACTGAGAACAGAAACCCAAAGCTGGATGTTAAGGACATGCTTTTCTACACAAAGTTCCTCATGGAAGCAGATGACTACACAAGAGTACTTTTGCACAGCGACAGCATTTTGTATGATCACATTACATATAAAATACAGGTTAAATATTTTGTATCTGCTGAAGAGTATTCCAGCAAACAAATTCTAACTTTCTGGATAACAGTCCAAAATATATTTTTTTTTTTTTTTTTATGTGGTAAGAGAAGGACATTCGTCATTTTCTTCCTGTTAATCTTTCCTGTTAAGCTCCAGATTCATAGACCAAAAGAGAGAATAAATGTGTGTAACAGTACTCTTTTGGCTATGACACTCACTTATTTACAGTAACATCTTGTATAATGCACAGTCAGTATTAGGATAGAATGGGAATGAATAAGACACTATAATTTCCATAAATAGAATGCAAATTTTCACCACCACAAAAGAATCCCTAAAAGCCAGGTCATATAGTGCTGTTTCATTGGCACACAGACAAAACTTCCTTTTCTACCGAATCCATTTTCCCTCTTCCAGATACAGGAAGATCATCTACATTTAACTTTAATCTGAATTTCTTTCTGAAGTCTATTCACTAAGCAGTCCAGGTAATGGGACTTGTAGGCAACGTGTTGACTGTGATTTTAAAATGATAACTGGACTAATCAGTTCCATTCAAGAGTGGAAGGAACCAAATGGCCTACAACATGTGCCTAGCTACTCATACAGTTAGGAGGGATACACATACTAAACCAAATTTCTTTAGGACCTTTGAAATAGCAGGGTATAAAGACAGATGTTTGCTGGGTTTAGATGCAATAATAAATAGCAACAAAGAAGAGGTTTTCCAGTATCTCACTAAACATTCCACTTTAACTGTTTATGTCCAACTTTAGAGAAAGTTGTGTTTGGTTTTTGGTTTGGGTTTGGTTGGTTTTTTTTTTCAGCATGGTAAAGCTACTTTGTGTATAAATAAAGAGCAAAATAATTTAATATCTGTAGCCTTTTAGTTTTCTACCCACAATCCAACACCAGAATGAGTTTTTTAAAAGTGGTTATTCAAAGAATGATAAGATTTCTAGTTTCCATGATTTCCCAGTATCTGAAAGGTTTTTAGTAGATGGCAAATTATTTGATTTTTTTTTGGTAACTCATAAAGTAAAAAACAAACAAGCAAAAACAACAAACAGACTTGCAGAAAATTTTACAGGAGAAAAATTTATCTATTTTCCTAACCAAAAAAACCACCCACCCTTTCAGTGTAATTTGCATTTTATAATATAAGTGAAACTAGTAACAACAAAATGGTTGAAATTTATTTTCCAACACAACATTTTTCTAAAGGAAAAATTAGGCTAAAAAGCATCACAATAGGAAATCTTGTGTGAAACAATGTGTACAGTACTTGTGAAAAGAAGACAGACATAGTAGGTAAGTAGCTTTACAGAAATCTCTCTGGAAAAATAATCTTATTGCTAAGTGCAAAAATAAGAAATAAGTTAGGTTATTGGAACAACTTACAGAATATATTATTTTCCTAGAACTACAATATAAATTAACATACTAGAAATGCTGACTTCCTCATATGAAAGGAAGACTAAGCAGATAAACTAATCAAAAAGTTTATTACTTATACATCACAGTACTTTGCTTCTCTTGCACACTACAACTATGCTTCGCTCTCCAAAGTATCATGGAATAAACATTTCTTCTAAATCAAATATTTAAGAAAAAAAGACCCTGACAGTGGTATTATACTAGAAGTTGAAATTGTTTCCTCACATCTTCAAACCCCACTGCCTGTGAAACCTTTACAAAAAACAAAACAAAACGAAACAAAACGAAAAAAAACCACAGCAGAACCCCCAACCCCGCCTTGTCCTTTCTTTTACCAAATAGTGCCCAGTACAAGCATCTTTTCTACATACTTTCTTTCAAAGCACTTATCCATATGAGGGAGGACTTTATTCAGTATTGTGAATGAGTTTTTAGACTGACTTTATTTGCCACCCAAATGGAATAATCAAGCTACAAATTATAAGAAAAAAATGTAAGAGATTGGATAATTGTTAGGTGCAAAGTAACACCTACAGTTTCTAGAGGTCTAGATATTATAGAATACACTATTACAGAGTATCGTTCTATTGCTGCTTCATAATGAAACATGAGGAACTAGGCTAAAAGTCCATTCCAGATAGATGAGTTATTTTATATCATTTTAGTTGTGTTCAGAAAGCATAGTAAAGACTGCTAGAAAGGTAAAGAGATAATAGTTTAACCAATCAGAGTTCAAAACAAAATGTTAATTTGCTTTAAATTGTATTTGTAGGTCTCATGAATAAGGTATCAGCTCTAAAGAGCAAAGCAAAAAGTAGCAGAGCAGAAAGGTATGTGCTTCACGATGCAAAAAAGTGGTATTTCCATCAAAACAGATGTTTCTTTGCAAGCTTGTTGCAAGGACAACATTTTGAGAATTTCAGTCAGTGAAAATATGGATTTTGCTTAATTTATAAAATTTATAAGATTTATAAAAAGATTTGTGCATTGCAAGGACAAGAATTTACAGTGAAGCTAAAAGTTTGAAATACAGAAAAGGATCTGGGTTTAAGATCACAGAACTCACACAACCATAGGATAATTTAGGTTGGAAGGGACCTCTGGGGATTATCTGGCCCAGCCCTTCTGCTCAAGAGCCGGTTGCCCAGGAACATGTCGAGGTGGCTTTTGAATATCTCCAGTAATGGAGACTCCACAATCTCCCGGGCAACCTGTGCCAGTGCTTAGTCACCTCCACAATGAAAAAGTGTTTTCTGATGTTCAGACAGAGCCTCCTGTGTTTCAGTTTGTGCCCATGGCCTCTTGTCTTGTCATGGTCCACCACTGAAAAAAGTCTGACTCCATCTTCTCTGTACCCTCCCTTCAGGTATTGATATACATTGAGAAGACACCCCCGGAGTCTTCTCTTCTCCAGGCTAAACAGTCCCACCTCTCTCAACCTTTCCTCAGAGGACAAATATTCCAGTCCCTTCATCATCTTAGTGGCCCTGTGCTGGACTCTCTCTGCACGTCTTTCTTGCACTGGGGAGCCCAGACCTGGACATGGTGTCTTACCAGTGCTGCATAGAGGGGAAAGACCACCTCCCTTGACCTGCTGGCAGCACTCCTCCTAATGTAGCCCAGGACACTGTTAGCTTCTTTGCAGCAAGAACATATTTCTGGCTCAGTGTTCAACTTGGTGAAACTCATCTGTTTATTTAAACTAAATAAAATCTAGACATAGTTGCAGCAGAAGTTACCATTGGCAAACCATTCCTGAAAACTCTTATAGATTTACCAGGTAGGAAGAGTTTACCAGGTAGGAAGAGGGACTTTGACTACTGGAAATATTCTGATATACCTTAGGACAAATAGCTTTTTCTTTTTATAACTGTATCACATTGCTAGCCTATACTCTTGATGCAATTTACTAGATATTTTGACTCTTCTGTTTCCAACTGATGATTCCCAGTGTAAAGCAAACTTTTCTGAAACTAATTTCTAAGTCTGTGGCCTTTGGTTTGTATATTAAGTTCCATCCCATTAGAGTATCAACTTAATCTCATTGATAATTCTATCCCAGTAATACCTCTTCAAGTTCTAGATGATAATTAGTACCTCCTGCTTCAAAAATGGTTTTTTTTTACAAACCTGGTTTCTTATTTTGGCTAGATTATGAATCCAGAACTTTTGCTTGAACACTTGGACTTCAAAGTTTATCCTCAGATTACATTTCCATCCCCTCCTTCACTGCAGCCAAACTAGATCTCAGAATCTATTAAAAAGATAAAATAATACTTATTTGTGGGATAAGATTTTGGTATCAACTGACTGTTCAACATGAAAGATATAGGGCCAAGTAATTTTTCATTTCCAAATATTTCAGGATACAGGATATTTGGGATTTTCTTACCAGTCTCTAAAACTGGACATGTTATCAAAGATCGTTGTCTTTCTCCCTCAACAATTAATGTAGGGTAAGAAAAAAGAGAGGTCAGTCACTCAACTCTATAGAGATACATCCTTCATGATGTTTCTGTGGAAAGTGGGATGAACTGCCCCTGAAAGTGTCTGTCTGCAATTTAATTACTGAGAAAGCTTAAACCTGGGTTAGTTTAAAATAGACACCTAGTTTGCAAACAACTAAAATGATATGGAATCTTCTCCAGGTCATATATGATTTATTGAATAAGAATTTCAGTTGCCATTTAAGATACATGTTCTCTATTTCTTGTAGTTATTTTAGATATCTACATTAGAGTTCTTTGCAAGTATTCATATTTTTGTGGTTTGCATGTGAGAAATACCATTCAAAATGGAAAGAAGGAGAAAATTATAGGATGATAGCACTCTTATAAAGGGGCAAGAATCAATTTACAGGACAAGATTTGTGCATTTTTTCTCTACTTTCCTACATCTGGAGCCATATATAAGTTTTATGCCATTCAAAAGATTTACATTTTAATATAGCAGAAGGATAATTGATTAAGCTGAAGACAGTACATGCCTGCTTTTAATGATATGAATCTTGCTAATGAGAAACCACTTACAAAAGTACCAATATTTTCCATTTGTTGAAGGTTTGGTACTTCATGACTATATTGAAGACTGCTTTTGGTGGAGTTTGATGTATGTGCTATTGGTCGGAACTAACTTTCACTGAAATGTTTAGGAGACTTTCCAAGGATTTTAATTGGATTTTGATCCATCCCTTTGTATCTAGTATAACAACATACATACTGGTAGGTATTTAACAGTTAAAAGTAGGACCACAAGCCCTGGGAAATAGTTTTCAATCCACTGCCTCATCTCAGTGTTATTACCACAGGGATTCTAGATTAACATTAAACTGGAGCCGGTTCTCTTGCTGTGATCTGAAATTCTCTTGGAAAAGGTTAATGGGGAGTAATAACTCTAACTGAGCCACACTTCGCCCCATCTATCTTTCTGTTCTCATTTGTACTAGGCTCATCACTACCACAGAACAGGGACAATGAAAAGGCTCAGATCTCTCAATCTCTGTGACTCAGGTATTGATCAAACCGCCTGCCAGTTGAATGAAGAGGCACACATGTATGCAGACAGACAGGTTTATAGAAAACTCCAGGAGTTTCCAGTCTACTTTATGGGAATATTGAGGCTAAAGTCTTTTGAGATACAGTGTTTCCAAAGACATTTTTGGCAGCAGCAGCTTCAAGTCATTTTTCAACAGTCTAAGTGTATGTTAGACCTGTCAAGACTTCTGTTTTCCCTGAAGACTTTAGGTTTTAGGTTTGTTCTACAAGGAAGCTTAATCAATCAACTTCCCCTCCCCTCCGATATTATGCTTGAGTTAAATCATTCCTTTTTGCCCAGAGAATGTCCTGCACTTTCTCAGTTCTCAGACTGTAGGTAGGTCAAAACAAATTTGATACCAAAGATTTAACTTGATTGACTGGGAGAAGACACAGTAGAAAACAGTATGTTTACATTTTTGACGGGTTTAATGCATTGCTTACAGTTTTCCATGTTCTGCAAATGATCACTTATAAATCTTGCAATTCTATTTTTCTGATCTTAAAAACTTCCCTTGAAAAACACTCACTCATTTCTTTCAAAAACAGAGTGTTTACAAGTATGGAATACGATACAGCTTCATTACCTTGAATACTAACTCCAGTAATATCCAAGATTTTTTTTTCCGTGACAGAAATTTTGCACAGCCCTAAATACTCTAAATATGATAAGTAATTTACAGTATTTCTAGATGATTGATCATGGCTTTTTGCTTCAGGAACCCAATGAACTGGATTACAAAAATATGAATATTCATTTCTCCAAAACCATGGTCAATAGCTTTGTATGAGGCCTTCAAAAGCTATTGCCATTCATATAGCACCATAACTGACATTGATAAAATTTTATAGAAGACAGACATACAGGTAAACTGTCTGACCTAGTCAGTCATGTTAAACTTTTAGATCCGTATGCTTTCCTTTTAATCCCATCTTTGCCTCAGAGACTTTGGAGAACAGAGGAAATAGGTTTTCAATTTAATGCTTCATCACAATTATCTATCATACAACAATTATTTGAGTAATTGCCTTTCGAGGTACTGTCAAAACTCCTGTGTAAACTATGGGAAATGACTGAATATAGAATATGAAATAGAATATTTTTAAGATTCTTATCTCAAGCAAGAGATCAGCTCTAGGTTGATTCTGAAAGAATGGTAGAATTGCAAATACTATTTCTAAATTCCTGTTTAATGTTTTGATTTCTTAAAAAATATTTAATACAAAATAAAATCATGGAGAAAGGGGATATCTCATCATCCAACATTCGGCATTTCCACTCATACTCTTCTCTTTACGCTGATTAAGACCTACTAACATGATCCTAATTCACCACTGCAAGCTCTACTTAACTAGTCCAGGTAATAAATGAATGATACCCAATCAAGAGTAAATTTGAGTGAAGCTAGGTTTCTATACCAAGAAATGAGACAATAAAAGATTAGATCTTTCATTTGTTTCATTTTTGGGGGTTGTCCCCCCCCCCCTTTAATTCTGATAACTGCTTAGGTTTCCCTTTTGAAAAAGAACCAATCCTCTGAAGGTTTAAAAAATAAAATAAAATTTAAAAATCACCATACTATAAGAGCCATTTTAATTTTGAGGATGGCAAAAAGTCACTCCTGTAAAACCCAGGAAAAAAACATGGTTCAGTGAAGAAGTGAGGCAGGAAGTTTGATGTCCTAATTCTCAACACAACAAATATCTTGACTTCTAGGGATTTATGCTGCAGAACAGTGCAAGTGCCTAAAAGTCAACTCTGTTACCACCAAGTCTAAATATTCTGTTTTAGAAGTACACACAGAAGCAATGCAATCTCAAACCTACTCAAAACATGAACTACATTTAGAGAATACAAGGCTCAGCCTGACTTCTGGCTGTGAGAGCCTGTGGACTTTTTGCTACCTGAGGCTTAAAACTTCCTAAGGATCTGTCCTTCTATTTCCCTGATACATAGGTGAGCCCAGGCTGCCAACCTACAACATATAGGTAAAATTAAGGACATCAAAGGTGGAGCCAACTTAACCTTTACTTTCAGACATGTGGAGACATCCAGGCCAGAAAAAGGATCCCAGACCTTATTTTATTATAATCTAATCCTTAAACATTAATGTCCAGTGGGAAATTAATCCAAAAATATTTCTGAAAGTTTACTTCATTACCTTAATTTCCCCCCTATACTCAATTGTAGTAATTTTAAATAAGTTGTTAATGTAATGGAATTATTTCCCTTCCTCCAAATTGCACTGCTGGAATAATGTTAAAGTTATTTGATTATGTATAAACATTACAAGTTAATAATATATAAATACATAAAAATAATAAAGGACAGCTTGAGAATTCCTCTGCCTATCCTCACAATGCCATGAAATGCACAGCCTAAGAAAATTCAAGGTTACTTGAAATTTCATATGCTTATAATTTTCTAAGCTATGATTTGGATAAATACAAATCAGTGTCTGTTTAGCTTATGATAGACAGAGAATTATGTGAAAGTACTCAAAGAGAGGATAAGGATGGAGATTTTAAATAGCAAAAAAATACAAATTTTTATATAGACAACATGAAAGTATTCAAATCACAAAATTTTAGTCATAGAACAAAAGATATTAATCAAATGTACCTTGTTTCCATGAGTTCTGAGCATCAGAAACATGAAATATTGCATAGGTAACCCATTAGAAGTCAGAAGATGAGGCAATTTCTAACTCATAATGAAAAAAGAAAATATTTAAAAACAGGCCAGACATCAACCTCACTCATAAGGGGGGAACCATATATGCACTACCTTCCAACTTGTCCATATTTTGGAAAAAAGTCTTAAGATCTAATTCTAATACTCCTGTTCCTTTGTTATATGGCTTTCAGGAAATCATTTTACAAAATTTCATTCAGAGTTTCTCATACTGTACTTACTGTTTTTCTGTAGCTTAACTGTCCTATTCAGTAATTGAACTTTGCTAATCTTTTCCCTTCGCGCAAGCATTCAAATTACTGTAGAAATTGACAAATAAATTTGTCCATGTCTGATACACATATTAAATGTCATTGTAGCAAACAAAAGCAATAATAGTTTTACCCAGTACATACTGACTGGGTAAGAAACACTTTTGTTTTGCAGGTTCTAATTCCATGATAAGGATTTAATGAATCCTTTCTATCAAGGTCAATTAAAAGGGGACAGTAAGAAACTAATAAATGTTGTGTTGCGAAAGAAGCTACTTCTTGAAACTTATCTCTTACTTCCTAAAAACTTTTGTTCATAACCACATTAAAATATACTATATTGTAATTTAATCACATTACAAAATAATTTCTATTTTTTATCACTAGAATTTATGTCCATAAAGGGCCCACAGTCAAAAACTTTTTTGTCAAGTCAGTCTTTTAATATATTTCCCTCATACATCATTTTGGCCAAGAAACAAGGTCAGTGTATACTAACTATGCCCACAATCTAACTACCTGTGCCAAGCAGCTGCCTTATGCCAACAGAATTTGTAGTTAGCTAAATCAGGCAGGAGTCTGATCTCCTCTGCCTGAATTTCCACAAAGCTAAAAATAATTTTCACAAAAAAAAAAGTATTTTATTAGCACATTGCTTGGATATATAATTCATTTCACTGACTTAAAGGTCATCTATTGTTTTAGGTACACATGTATAATCAAGCTGTATATGGAATAAGATAGATATATTTATATATTGATATCTATGCCTGCATTGTCAAAGATGTTTACAGATGTCAGAAATTATCCTCAATTTTGTAAAAATACCTCTTCAGCTTCAGTTTTTATAATCCAATTTTCATTGTAGAGAAGAGGAAACATGATTATAAAAGGTTAAATGTGGTCCTCCATTGGGTAGAATTATCAACGTCACATTTAATTTCTCAATAGAGGAAGTCAGTGCAATGTTCAGACTCATTCTCTATTACCCATTAGTGTAAGCATAATGTAGTTACTAAATTTCATACATAAGCAGGAAGCAATATCCATCAAAGATCTTGAAATGATATTCCACTGCAGTCATCTATGCCTTTACAGCCATTTCAGGAAACACATGCTGCCACTAAAAGGGCAAGGGAACACAATGCTTCAGGACAGATTACAGCACTAAAGAAATTCAGAGACTCAACAAACGGAGTATGTGGAAACATATTTAAGCCTTTGATAGGGAGAATACAGACCCTTGGATCCCACTGAAAATAAATATAAATTATAGAACCATAGAACATTTGGGTTGGAAGGGACCTTTAAATGTCAGCTAGTTCAACCCCCCCTGCAATGAGCAGGGTCATTTCAATGAGATCAACGTTGCTCAGAGCCCTGTCCAACCTGACCTGGAAGGTTTCCAAGGATGGGACATCTGCCACTACTCTGGGCAACCTGTCCCAGTGTTTCACCACCCTCATTGGGAAAAATGTCTTCCTCGTATCTAAACTAAATCTACCCCCTTTTAGCTTAAAACCATTATCCTTTGTCCTATTGTTACAGGCCCTGCTAAAAAGTCTGTCCCCAAGCTTTCTTATAAGCCTCCTTTCAGTACTGGGAGGCTGCAAGAAGGTCACCCCAGAGCCTTCTCTTTTCCAGGCTGAACAACCCCAACTCACTCAGCCTGTCCTCAGAGGAGAGGTGTTCCATCCCTCTGATCATTTTTGTGGCCTCCTCTGGACCCACTCCAACAGGTCCATGTCTTTCCTGTGTTGAGGGCTCCAGAGCTGGATGCAGGACTCCAGGTGGGGTTTTACCAGAGTGGAGCAGAGGGGCAGAATGAGCTCCCTCAAACCTGCTGGCCACACTTCTTTGGATGCAGCTCAGGATACAGTTGGCCTGGGCTGTGAGTACACATTGCTGGCTCATGTCCAGTTTTTCATCCACCAGTACGCCCAAGTCCTTCTTGGCAGGGCTGGTCTTGACACCTTCATCCGATCTTCATCTGGACATTGAGCCACTGACCACTACCCTCTGGATGCACCCATCCAACTAATTCCTCATCCACCCATCAGTCCTCCCATCAAATCCATTTCTCTCCAATTCAGTGAGCAGGATGTTGTGGGGGACCTTGTGAAAGGCCTTACAGAAGTCCAGAGAGATGACATCTGTAGCTCTTCCTTTGTCCACTGATGTAGTCACTCCATCCTAGAAGGCCACTAGGTTGGTCAGGCAGGACTGGTCCTTGGTGAAGCCATGCTGGCTGCCTGGAATCACCTCTCTGTCCTCCACGTGCCTTAGCATAGCTTCTAGGAGGGTCTGTTCCATGATCTTCTCAGGCACAGAGGTGAGGCTGACAGGTCAGTAGTTCCCAGGGTCTTCCTTGATACACTTTTTAAAAATGATGCATTTTTTCCCTTTTTCCAGGGGCTTTACCTGACTGGAAAGACTTTTCAAATATGATGGAAAGTGGCTTGGCAACAATAACTCTGGGATGCATCTTGTCAGGTCCCATAGACTTACGTATGTTCCTGTTCCTCAAGTGGTCATGAACCTGGTCTTCTCTCACAGTGGGAGGGACTTTGCTCCTCCTGTCCCCATCTTGCAGGCCATCCCCTTGAGAGGTGTGGGAAGAGACACTGCCAGTGAAGACTGAGCAAAGAACTTGTTGAGTACCTGTCTTCTCCACTTCCACTGTCATCAGTTTACCAGTTGTGTTCATCAGAGGACGTACACTTTTTTTGACCTTCCTCTTCTGGCTGACATACCTGTAGAAGCCCTTCAACCCTTTGCATCCCTTGTCAAGTTCAGCTCCAGCTGCACCTTGGCCTTCCTGACCCCATCCCTACACAACCGGGCAGCGTCCCTGTACTCTTCCCAGGTTACCTGTCCCTGCTTCCACTGCCTGTGCATTTCCTTTTTGCCCATTAGTTTGACCAGCACGTCTCGACTCAGCCATGCCAATCTCTTGTCTTCTTTAATTATATCTGCTCTGACCTATTTGACTACTAGGGCAAAATATTAAAGAATTATTACAGCTTCTCTTTTTCTCTTCTTTTTGGATTACTGCTGTTGGCTCTGATAGCGATAATGATCATCTGCATATGAGATACTCTTTGAAATACGTGCAATACCTGTCATCATCTTATTTTTGCTCACAGTGGAAGTCCCACAGACTACCAAGTATACTAGCAACTAATTAACTAGAGGAACTCTAACTTGGTACTCATTCCTCCAGCTATGATAAGTCAGGTACAGAGATAATACAAACTGCTCAGAGAGTACCTCTGCTTGATGTTTTCTGCTCCCCTTAGAATTGCAAGCAAAATGTAGAATTATTCAACTACTGAGCTTTAAAAGATACTGTACTTACAGACATCTATAAGGCCTCTGACACAATCCCCCAAACATCCTTCTCTCTAAAGTTATAACTTAGAGAGTTATAGTTATAACTACTATGTATACACATATTATATATATATATACATAATATATATAACTATAGTTATAACTACAGAAGTTATAGTGCTCATGCCAATGATGATATTTACATTAACATTGCAAAACTAAAACACTGTGTGTGTAATTTGATTATATTGCATGTTATTGTAATTTTTAACTAGATCTTCAATATGTAATTTGGTAAGCACAAACCCAGGGCAATAACCTCATTAATCTTACCAAATATATTTTCAATTAAATCTGTGACATTTTTAGTGATATATTTATTATTGACATTTATAGTACCTGATGCACACATTGAAGCTGTTATCTTATGATATGTAATCATGTACAGAAAATCCTTAGTGTAAAGATTTCACATTTCTGCTGCTTTCTATACCATAAATAAAAAAATCTAGTAAAACATTTATTATTTTTTGTTGCTATTCTTATCAGTAATAGTAAATATTTATGCAGTTGCTATAACTTCGAGTTCTTGGAGTTTAAATAGAAATTTGTAATACTTGGGAAATCATCATAATTGAGGCAAATAGAGAAAAGAAGGACAAAAATTATAAAAGCTACACTAATAGTAGCAAGTAAAAAACCCCTATTTTTTAATAAAGAGAATAGTCTGTGAAGGGAAGGTATACACACATAGAACTTGCTAGAAGAAAGTAAAATAAAGGCAACTGGCTTATTGCTTTATCTACCAGATCAGCCATCTGTAGTTACCTGTCAGAGAAATTCTCTTTACAAAAAACTTTACAAGCCACTGTATTGTCTGGTTTTGGACATCCTGCCAGAATTTCAGATACCATGGCATATTTGACCAAATGACAGAAAATTGGGAATATTTCCTGAGATTTCCACCCTATTCACAAAAATGAGAATGTTTGCTTTAAGCGCTAAAAATCAAATGCAATACTTTCTAGGAAGAAGGACCACAGAATAAAATCCATATGAACACAAATTCTGAAAATATGAAATATTAAAAATTCAGAAATAGCTTCTAGATTTGAACCATGTAGTCACTACATGGTTATTGCAGACATTTAGCAGCTCTACTGATTTTCTTCTTTCAAGTCCAGTAAAACAACAGCAGGCAATGTCAGTTTTTCCCAGAGGAAGACAGGAAAACAAGATTCAGATAAATAGTCTCTCACCATCTTGAACGTTTATTTCTAATAACATACACTTCAATAACAGAAGAGTCTTTTTGACTCTATCTCAAATAAGTCACAGAAATTATTGGGGGGAAAACAGTCACTATACTGTGATTAACCTTTCTATCCATGCAAGTGGATGTATATCATAGTCCAGCAGCGAGACACCAGCAGCACTTTAGGCACTGCCAGAATAAACAACGCATCTGACATCTTAGTCATAGGGGACAATTTGTGGCTAAAAGCAATTTAATAAACTCAGATAAAGAAGAACAGAAGGAATACTTTTCAGAGCATTTGACGAATCTGAACCACTCTTTCAGAAAACCTTTACCTAATAACCAGATATCATCGTGTGCTTTCAAGAGCACTGAAATAGGCTTATTGCTTTGTCTTTAAGTGAATACAGGGCATGAAAGTTTCTTGACCTACAATATATGAAAAAAACAAGGTTAAGAAACAGAAAACTATTCCCTGCACCACCCTCCATCCTTTATATGATTTAATAATAATTAAAAAAGAATAACGTTCTGGACTTGTAACATCTTGGGCATGCATGTTCATGTCTTCTTCACAGTCCTGGGGAAAATAAGAATTTATCAAATTTTTTAGGATTTTGTTTTAGATGAGGACTGATGCGTTAAACTGTGTAGTAAGAATAAGGAAACATTTCTTTCTAGAAGATAACTTCTGTGACAGCTGCCCACCTCTTAGTCCTTTCTTTCAATCAGTGAGTTTTGGGTTTGGATTGTTTTTCCAAACACTTATGCTCCACTTTCTCTTTAAGAGGAGAATCATGAAGTATAAAATTTTTTACAAGAAAACCCCTTTGCCATGACATTTGGTATTTAAAAAAAGTTAACACTTGTGATCAGGTAATTGGGCACAGTGATTACAAGAACAGAACCACATCATCACCCTGACATAATCTAAAGTTTATTTACTAAACATATTGAGTAAAGTGATGGATAGCAATATCTAGTCAAGTGTTTTTATCCTACATGCTTGTTCTCCATACCACATCCTACAGCCACAGTCCCTGCCCTTGTAGTCCAGTTTAGACTGGCTGCACAGACCCAGGGGCACAGGACACTCATGCTGACCACTGGATGGGTTCTAGTCCTGGCTGGTGGCCTGGCCCCTGCAAGAAACTGTTCCACTTTGGGCTTAGCTTTTGACATGGTGTCTGAGGTCCACTTGTGGCGTGCTGATCTCACTTCCCATTGGGCAGGTCTCTTCTCTATTCTTTACATTAGAAACAATAACATCAGCACAAGCTGCTAATGGCCTTGCTAATCATGTAGCTTGAGGCCAATCTCTTTGACTTGCTCTATAACCTATGACAATTAGCAGTTGTCAACGTTTTTATCAGGCTTTCTCTCACCCACTGGTCTCCAGCCTTAAATACATTACAAAAGTGTGAAGTCAGCAAACGTCACATAATTTAACAAATTTTGTCTATTGCTTCTTTGTTTTACAGCTCATCCTGGGCTAATCTAGTCAGAGTTGGTAAATTCATCCAAGGTCTCATTTATCTGGGCAGTGATTTAGGGTAGACTTCACACCATGATGATATTTAAAATTAAATTTGCCACAATGTTTTTAATTGAAAATAAGCCATCTATTAGATCAAGTTTCCTGACATTCCCTAAAAATAAGCATAATAAAATAAGATGCTGTTACTTTTGCATGGTCAGGACACTACACATACAGGTCGTTTAAGATTTTAATACAGTTAGTTTCATAAAAATCCTTTAAAGCCTAGTCCAATTACATCATTGCAGATAAAATCAAGCAGAAAGGTTCACCCTGGCTTGTTCCAAAACTGTCAGCTATGAGATAAAATAAGAAATTACATGGGTAAAAAAATACATAGTAGGCCAAGATAGCCTTTGGTTGTTTGTGATGAATTCTTCCATTTTGTGTTGGAGTCTTCACCACATCACTCCATGTCTATTTACTCTTAGTGATCTACTTTCATCATGGACTCTATTGTCCCACTACCTTAATGTGAGAAGTATGTAATGCTACATTCTTAGGCTGTCTTGAGTATTTCCTAAGAGTAACTGCTTTAAAGTTTAAGATTATTAAAAAGGAAAAAATAGTTGGCATATCAGTTATGTGTTGTTTAGCATATATACTATAGCAGTACAGGGAAACAATAGATATGTGGTGTGATAGGTGCTCCATGTGACACTGAAGGAAGAAACAAGGTCAGTTTTGTAAGTCTCAGCCTGAATGGAGGGGAGGTAACAAAATACAGCACTACTGCTCAGCATGAAACAACAGATTTTGGCACAGAAATACCCCCAATATGGGCAAACTTTTGATCTTGTTTGTTGTGATAGACAGTACAGAAAACAACTCGTCAAATAAACAACAAGATAGATAGCTTTAAAAGAGCAAAAGAGGAAGATTAATCAGGAGAAATAGGCTGGCAAAAATCATAAAAAGTTATTTTAAAACATACAAAAGTTGTATGTAGATTCTGGTGGTGGTCTTAGTACTCTATTACATGACAGAGTGGTATGAGTGTGTTGCTGTATTGTGTTTGTGTGGCAAGGTTTTGGTAGTGGTGGGGCTGCAGGGGTGGCTTCTGTGAGAAGCTGCTAGACGCTTCCCCTATGTCTGATAGCACCAATGCCAGCCGGCTCCAAGATGGACTCGTTACTGGACAAGGCCGAGCCCATCAGTGACAGTGGTAGTGTCTCTGTGATAACATATTTAAGACAGGGAGAAATAAACATCACAGCAATTGCAGCCAGAGAGAAGAGTGAGAATACATGAGACAAACAACTCTGCAGACACCAGGTTCAGTGAAGAAGGAGGGGGAGGACATGCTCCAGGCACTGGTGCAGAGATACGCCTGCAGCCCGTGATGAAGATCACTGTCACAGAAGTTGTCCCCTGCAGCCCAAGGAGCTCCACGATGGAGCAGATATCCACCTGCAGCCCATGGAGGACCCCCCACCAGAACATGTGGCTGCCCAAAGGAGGCTGTGACCCCATGGGAAGTCCACAATGGAGCAAGTTCCTGGCAGAGAGGAGCCCGCACTGGAGCAGGTTGGCTGTCAGGACTTGTGAGCCTGTGGGTGACCCACGCTGGAGCAGTCTTGTTTCTGAAGGACGGCACCCCATGGAAGGGACCCAGGCTGGAGCAGTTCATGGAGAACTGCAGCCTGTGGGAAGAACTCACATTGGAGAAGTTCATGAAGGACTGTTTCCCATGGGAAAGACCCCATGTTGGAGCAGGGGAAGAGTGTGAGGAGTCCTCCCCCTGAGCAGAAAGGAGTGGCAGAGACAACGTGTGATGAACTGACTGCAACCGCCATTCCTCGTCCCCCTTGCTCAGGAGGGAGGAGGTAGAGAATTCAGGAGTAAAGTTGAACCCGGGAACAAGGGAGGGGTGGGGGGAAGGTGTTTTAAGATTTGGTTTTAGTTCTCATTATCCTACTCTGATTTGATTGGCAATAAATTCAACTAATTTCCCCAAGTCAAGTCTGTTTTGCCCATGATGGTAATTGCTGAATGATCGCTCCCTGTCCTTATCTCGACCCACAAGCTTTTCATTATATTTTCTCTCCCCTGTCCCTCTGAGAAGGGGAGTGGTAGAGCAGCTTTGATAGGCACCTGGCTTCCAGCCAGGGTCAACCCACCACAGTTACACTGTTCTACTTATTGATATAGTCTTCTAAACTCAAAGCAGCTTATTTTTCAATAAACTATTTTAAAAATCCATCGATAGTATGTTTAAAAACGGCTGACCTCAGTCAAATTCTACAATGACTTTACATGTCACTGTGGAAGTTTTATTTACCAAAAACCAAAATCAGTTAACTACAACAGCCAAAAGGTAAACTACACCTAAAATTAAAGGGGACATTCGTATTTATAACCCACCTATTTTAAGTTTTTACCCACAGCATACTTGACGGATCAGTTTTATTTATTTTCATAAGTCTACAGACTAATTGACCTTTTTCTTAACTTTCAGTGCGTTAAACTAAACATGTAGTTTGACTTCCATATTAAAAACCCCATTCTTATAGCTTCTATTTCCATATATATTTGAAGTCACTCAATTTAATTACACCCTTCTATAATCTCTACCAGTACTATTTCAACAATTTATTTTTTTTTTATTTGCAGCCTTAGCTTTCGAAATGTGGTTATGTTCCTTCCAAAGTCTTTTGTTCATACTTATATCTATTTATATTTAAAAATAAATTATGTTTTTAAAAAATTTTTACATTATGAATTCAACTATAATAATTATTAAATTCTAAAAAACCTATAACAACAATGTGTATGCTTTTGTGAGCAGAATTAGCCATGATATTTAGTTCTATTACAAAATGCATTTTCACTTATATTAAATCTCATTTTAATACCTCATTATATTTAATATAGAAAGTGCAATTTTAAATAACTTCCATGCATCTTTTATATTAGTGCAGGTGGATTTTACCCATGTAATGAGATTTTCTTGTTTCCTCTTTTTGAGAGAGGGAAGTTTTTCCTCAAATACTCAATAACATAAAAGAGATCCAGTCACCTTGTTGTCAAAATTCTCTATGGGCATTTTAGCAAATAACTTCGGCTTTCTACTGTCTCTCTTAGGATATTGATCTAAGAATGATTTAAACATCATTTACCTCCAAGATTATTAAGCATCTAGACTGTCAGAAATTCAAAAACTAACAAAAATACCCAGGTAATAATATGTTTGGCAGGATACTGATCCAGCTCCTGTTCAACACATGCAGGCTCCCTAAATAAGACAGGAAAATAATTTTTACATCTTAAATATGCTAAATCTTCCCAAAAGCTTTCCAGTTCTCAGATTCTCCATTTTATAATCCACGCTTCTGGCAGCATGTAGATTTTAAATGACTTTGTGATTGCTTGTATTCCCAGTAATAACTCCTCACATCCACTTCAAGTATTACGGGATTTCAGCACTTATTTATGTGTGACATCTCTTGCAAAAGAGAAAAAATAGAGCTCTCGGAAACTTTGTTTGTTATCTTGGCGTTCTCTCCCTGCTGGCTCTAAGTTTCTCTGTTACCATGAACTATCTTAAAGTCATCCACTGCTAACTACAATCTGAAAAGAGTGAAATCTTTTTGCCTAGTAGCTTGAGACTTGTTATAACATGAAAGTAACTTCCTGGTAGCTACTTTGGGACAGACTGAATCCATTTAGTCTAATTGATTCTGTAGTTAGCTAAAGGTATATCACAATCATTGGTATGCTTTCTACTACATTTTTTATTTACATGAAAAAACATGTCATGTATGTCAATTTATGCATTTATCTAGACATTTAGCTACTCTGATTGCTATTGCTTAAGTTCTGCTATTATGAAGAAAGAATTCTGCAATTGGAAATCACTATTGAGAAGTTGCAAACACGAAAGACAGAGAACAGGCCATCACTTTCACTGGGAGAGATACTCATTTGCTTCATCTGCATCAGAAGTGCCACTGAGATAAATATCAGAAGCAGAATGATTTGTACTTTCTTTTTAAAAATATATATCTTCCTTTGTAAACATGTATACAATCCATCAAGGAACAGATGAGACATGATAGGTTCCCATGACTATATTGATTTGTTTGGACTACAAATGTCAAACAAATCACTGATGAGATTAGTGAAATTAAATAAAACATCAAATGCTGGTTTTACTTATTTTTGTGTCCACAGTATTCTTAGTCAAAGACACTATGCTGTACACCAGTGAATGAAGAAACAAATACTCGCAGTGAATGCACATAGTATGGAGAATGGACAGCTGCACGGAGAAGGCAGAGAGCTGCTTAATTACTAGAAACGAGTGTTGAATCTCTATGAAGGCATCTTGAAAACAGAATAATATGCTTTTAAGTTCAAGGACTAGTAGTAACAAATTATGTCAATCCAAATACTGATCTACTTCAGCCCCTTGGCATCTTCTGTTTTACTTTGGTTTCTAAATGAAAACACAAACACCTGTTCTTGCAGCAGGTGGTATTTGTTTATTATAGCTCTTCCTGCTGAGTTTTAATCAGCCTGCAGCTGCAGAATCCATGGTAAGTAAGAGTTTATAATACCAGATTTTCACATATCAGCAGTATTGGTCCAGAAAAAAATTTTCATACTTCATTTCCATCATATGTTACCAATCATGTAATTTCCTTTGCACACTCCAAGTTGCTAATTGAAGAGTGAATTCATTTATAATGCTAGCAAATGAAGTTTTGAACATTGTGCCCTGAGGATGATATTCGATTATGTTCTCCTACTGCAAAGTCTCCAATTTTTGGAAGAAGATTCCCAAACCTCTGCCAATTTGTACTCTTGCCATTCTTTACTTTGAAAAGTATAGTTCAGGGAGAATCAAGAAGCTTAAAAAAAAGGTCCAGGAACAAATTAACAATATGTAAATCCCTCCATTCAGATGCAATTGGAAGAAGAAAAAGGTACTCATGGGATAGGAGAAGTAGGGTAAAAACTGTCTATACAGAACTATAAGGTAAGAATACTAAAGCAATTATATGGAGGCATTATTAAGAAAGTGTTCCTATACACTGAGATATGTTTTAAAGTTTTGATCCATATTAAACAGTGTCTGCTATTCATGATCAGTATGCAGTGTTACTTAGATATATTTATTGTCATTAATAAAAAGAAGTCATGGGCTTCAGACTTCTAGATGCTGTGTAAAAACACTATATTAATTTTGCTTAATTTTAAAGCAACTATTCAACAAGGCTTACAGAATACAAGAATTCGTTTAAAATACAAGTAGATAAGGGTTAAAAAAGTGAGATTTTACTATGTGGAATGACAGACAGTTGTTTCAGTGAATCAGTTCAACTTCTAACTTTTAAGTTTCTGTATTTTGAAAACAAATGAAAAAAAACACCTTGGTCTAGGTGTTTGAGTCCTCCTTTTAGGAAGATAAAAAGAAGAAAGTATACCAATTCAAAACCAAATAGAGTGAATACAAGAAAAATCTCATGCAGATAAAATTACATTCCTAATCTAAGGTGGACTTCTGTGTTATCGAGCAAAGAAAGCTTTAATGTCTTCAATCAAAGTGAGATATCACTATATCTGGAGTTTCTACTTCTGTAATTGGCATTTTACAGCTGTAAAGATTCACCTCTTGAAACAGATGATATAATCTCCTTGTAATCAAAGAAATCAGACTGACCACAGAACATATGGTAAGTAGAACATAAGAAAGGCAGGAGAATATCATGACATTGTAAGGTTTACATGCTGTGTGTATGGCTCAGTTTTTAGCTGTAAACTCAAGCCTTGTAAAATTGCTCAGCTGAAGCTGAAAGATGAAATATCATATAATCCCTGTGATATTTCATAGAGTGTGTTGTGTTTTGGTATCATCTCACAGGCTAATGCATGGTATGCTTAGAAAGGCAAACATGAGATACCAAACACATTGGAAAACAACCTATAAGCTGAGATTCACCCTCATAGTCAATGTGTATCTATAAAAGTTTTCTGAATTCAGATTAGAAATGTGTTTTTTAAGCAAGTTTTCTCATCACTTTTACTTACTGGGTTTGGCTTTCAGTTTTAGAATAAACAAACTAGATTCCTTCCAGATGCAACTAAGCAGTTAGATATGCTCCAGAAGCACATCTAATGATCACAGGTATTCAGCTCCTTAAACTAACCTGAAGTGAAATCCCCTGAATCATGCCCAGTGCAGATGTTAGCTTTCATCAGCAACAGAATTTCTTCTACTGCTGGAGTTAACTGAGATGAACCCAGCCAAACGCTATTGTTGATCACTGGACTTGATAGTGATAATCAAAGACCATAAGAACTGCTTTGCATTATACAGACTAAATCTACCCTCTTTTAGTTTAAAACCATTACCCCTTGGTCTATCATTACAGGCCCTGCTAAAAAGTCTGTCCCCATCTTTCTTATAAGCACCCTTTAGGTACTGGAAGGCTGCAATAAGTTCCCTCCGCTACTCCTCATAAGACTTGTGCTCCAGACCCCTCACCAGCTTCGTTGCCCTTCTCTGGACACGCTCCAGCAACTCAACATCCTTCTTGTAGTGAGGGGCCCAAAACTGGACACAGGATTCGAGATGCGGCCTCACCAGTGCCGAGTACAGGGGCACAATCACTTCCCTACTCCTGCTGGCCACACTATTCCTGATACAGGCCAGGACATTGTTGGACTTCTTGGCCACCTGGACACACTGCTGGCTCATGTTCAGCCGTCTGTCAACCAGCACCCCCAGGTCCTTTTCTGCCAGGCAGCTCTCCAGCCACTCCTCCCCAAGCCTGTAGCGTTGCCTGGGGTTGTTGTGGCCAAAGTGCAGGACCCGGCACTTGGCCCTATTAAACCTCATACAGTTGACCTCAGCCCATCGATCCAGCCTGTCCAGATCCCTCTGCAGAGCCTTCCTGTCCTTGAGCAGATCAACACTCCCGCCCAACTTGGTGTCATCTGCAAACTTACTGAGGGGGCACTCAATCCCCTTGTCCAGATCATTGATAAAGATATTAAACAAGTCCAGCCCCAAAACTAAACCCTGGGGAACACCACTTGTGACTGGCCACCAACCGGATTTAATTCTGTTCACCACATCTCTCTGGGCTTGGCTGTTCAGCCAGTTCTTTATCCAGTTAAGAGTACACCTGTCTAAGCCACGAGCCACCAGTTTCTCTAGGAGAATGTTGTTGGAGGCACAGTGTCAAAGGCTTTACTAAAGTCCAGGTAGACAACATCCACAGCCTTTCTCTCATCCACTAGGCAGGTCACCTGGTCATAGAAGGAGATCAAGTTGGTCAAGCAGGACCTGCCTTTCATGAACCTGTGCTGGCTGGGCCTGGTGCCCTGGTTGTCCTGCACATGCCCCGTGAGAGCTTTCAAGATGTACCACCCCATAATCTTCCCTGGTACTGAGGTCAGACTGACCTCAGTACTGTAGTTCCCCAAATCCTCTTTCCAGCCCATCTTGTAGATGGGTGTCACATTGGCAAGCCTCCAGTCATCTGGGACCTCCCTTGTTAACCAGGACTGCTGATAACTGATGGCAAGTGGCTTGGCAAGCTCCTCTGCCAGCTTCCTCAACACTCCTGGGTGGATCCCATCAGGCCCCATAGACTTGTGAGTGTCCAGATGGTGTAATAGGTTGTTAACTGCTTCCACCTGAATTATGGAGGGTTTATTCTGCTCTCTGTCCTTGTCTTTCAGCTCAGAGGGCTGGATACCCTGCAGATACTTGGTCTGGCTATTAAAAACTGAGGCAAAGAAGGCATTAAGTAGAAAGAAAGAAAGAACTTACAAAGAAGCCTTTTCCTCATCCTTGGTGACAGTGTTCCCCCCATCCAATAAAGGATGGGGATTCTCCTTGGCTCTCTTGTTGTTGTTAATTTAATTGTAAAAACATTTTTGTTATCTCCTATGACCGTGGCCAGATTGAGTTCTAGCTGGGCTTTTGCCTTTCTGATTTTCTCTCTGCATGACCTAACGAGATCCCTGTACTCTTCTTGAGTTGTGTAAGAGCCAGATTTTTCTCTTAGTGTGCAGAAAGATATGATCAATGTGTGTCCCCAAGACAGGAAACCCTCCTGCATCATTGTTAGTGACATAAAATCTACCCCATGGGACTCTCTCAGTACACAGCACAGTTACCCATTATAATCAACCTATTCCAAGAAGTGAGTCCCACCTTGAACCCTGAAGACCTCTCTTACCTAAAGTCCTCTTATCAAATCCTCTAAGCTTTCAAAGTGCTTCTCAGACATCTGCTTTCCCCTGCCTCCACCAATCTACTTGCAATTCTAGTAGACTGCATGATATCCATCCTCTCTGTCACAGAATCATCTCCAGGAAGCTTCTACACACTTGCTTCACACACTACCTTTACTTGTCCTCTGGTTCAGCCCACATAAATAGTAAAAGGACTTGCCCTAAGAGAAGGGCACAAAGCTCACATAGGGCAGGATATCCTCCAAGCTGGGAATTTTACTTCAAAAATTCCCGATAGACCAGAAGTCATAGTTTTGTTCATGACATGCAGTAACTGTATTTCTTCATGGGGTGCCCTGACACACGTTACTTTGGCGAAGAAGAGAGACAAGGTACACACGCACAAGGAATAGAATATTTTGCAGTCTGGCTTTTCCAGATCCTGTTTTTCAGGTGACATCTGCATTTTTACATGATCTCACAGAGTCATAAGACCTAGTGCATAATCTATTCTGTTCAAACTCACCTTTCATTGCAGCAGGGGAGGAAGCTTCACAGGGCAAAGTATGGAGAAAAGGAAGGTCTTGGGTATTTCCATCCCTGTGTCTTCTTGTGCCTTGGGCAGTACCCATGAGCATAAAGCCATCTTTAACATTGGGCAGAAAGAAAATAAGAAAGAGGCAAGGTTGTCAGGAGTTAGGGTAATCAACACTGTCAGTGGTTTAGGGATTCAGTGAATCCCCGAGTTCAAAGTTTCACTGAGGTCATTATAGCTATTAAACACTGAGGCACTCCCGGAATTTTCCTCTCTATTTCTGAACCCCTATATTACTTATGGCTTGTACTTAGTGAAAATAATGGTAATGCAATATGATCTATGACAACATACTTTTGGATATTAGCAACATGTGACTCTCCCACTCACTGGTCTGAAGATACACAATTCTTGTCCTGAGAAATGGTACAAGAATGCTACTCATGCCTTTTTACAGTCTACAGAGTGTTTTGTGTTACATTACTACATCTCTTTTCAGTTACCTACTTGGTCTTACTTTATGTAGCAGCTATTTTTTAGTTTTTGACATGTATTTCTCAACCTTTTACATTCTACTACATCTTTAGAATAGTGCTGGCCAGCCCCAGGAGAGGGTGTATGTGTTTACAACCTACAGGTCCCAAGAACGGGTATGTGTGGGAGGATGTGTATGCACATGTGCACACATATAACTATAGATACGCAGATGTGTATCTGTATGTATATCTATATCTATAGATGTGCGCACATATAACAGATACAGTTTTGAGGATTAATTATGAAAAAGTGTTTGGAAATGTGTAGGTGCTTATTAACATTTTAAAAGTATCTAGTATTGCAGTTTCTGTTATACTGCATATTGACTCTGAAAATGTAATTCACTGATTGATTTATGGATGATATGTAGTTAACCACTTTGTCTCTCATTAGATAAAAACAGTGTTTGAAGTAGTTTTTTTGCTGTGATACCTCATCAAATGAATAAATTTTATTAGAATTTTATATTGTTGATCATTGCAGCAGGTTGGGTACAGTGAACTAGAAATTTACAGTCATACATAATAAATACCTCTTTACACATTGTTCCCTGCTCAGACACCTGTAGGGTGTATTTTAATAAAAGTGGGGGAAAAAAACCCCATTGAAGACTAACCATTTCTTCTTTTTCACACCAAATCCTGACACTATGAAAGAATGCTAAGAACATACATTAATACTGAGTATTTCTTATAAAAACTTATAAAATAAAAAATTCCTTCCTCCTCACGCTCTTACCCTGCTCCAGCATGGGTTCCCTCCCACAGGACACACTCCTTCATGAACTTCTCAAATGTGGGTCCTTCCCATGGGCCGCAGCTCTTCAAGAACTGCTCCGGCACGTGTCCTTTCCACAGGGTTCAGTCATTCAGGAACACACTGCTCCAGTGTGGCTCCCTGACAGGGTCACAAGTCCTGCCAGCAAACCTGCTCCAGAGTGTGCTCTCCATGGGGTCACAGCTTCCTCTGGGGCACATCCACCTGCTCCAGCATGGGGTCCTCTCTGGGCTTCAGTGTGTCTATCTGCTCCACTGTGGACCTCCATGGGCTGCAGGGTGACAACCTTTGTCACCGTGGTCTTCACCACGGGCTGCAGGGGAATCTCTGCTCCAGTGCCTGGAGCACCTCCTCCCTCTCCTTCTTCACTGACCTTGGTGTCTGCATGGTTGTTTCTCTCACATATTCTCACTCCTCTCTCCCAGATGCTGTTTCACAGTATTTTTTCTACCCTTTCTTAAATATGAAAACAGCTTTGGCTATTGGTGGGTCCATTTTGGAGAACTCACAACACAGGGACAGCTCCTGGTGTCTTCTCACAGAAGCCACCCCTGCCTGCTACGAAAACTTTGTCCCACAATATAAGGAATGTGGCAGTGTGCACCAATATTCGACCTGAAACAGACTTTGAAAAGCTAACTTTCTAATGGAATTGCTTGTTTATAGTTCTTGTTAATGCAGCATCATGAGCACAATATCATCGTATATAGCAATTTAAACATCTTCATTTAGTTTGAAGTTCTGCTGTTTGCGGAGATTTCCACTCTTATTTTGTTGTTGTGGTTCCTCTGAAGTCAAGTGTTGGGGGGTTTGTTTTGGTTTTTAAAGCTTCATTGTTCTTTTTTATTATATTTCTGAGACAGGAAGGACTAACCACCAGAAGTATTGTAAAGGAGAGCAAGTAAAGAATAGATATGTGGCTCTTAATTAGACACCAAATTAGGGCAAGTGCTATGAAGGACACAGTCATTTCAAGCATCTCTTGAGAGAGGAATGTCAATGATCAAGACATTTTTTCCTTTGTGAAGGGAAGGGGGAGGGCAGAAAAGACAGAATTGAAGTCTTCTAGTCTGTCTTTTTTTAGCCATTCTTTAGTCATTCTTTTGTACTTCGTGGGAAAAATAGGAATTGTTTCAGTTTAAAGTATTAAAAATATACATTTGTAAAATGTTTTCATTAATTATCACATGCTAACAGCATTTCTTTAAAATAATTCAATTAGGTTTTTATTTTTATAAAAAATGCCATCCTTATCCAAGGTATCACCATGCTGAAAGGTTAGATCATTACTAAGAGTACTGCAAAGAGACACAGAAAGCATTTCAAATTAATTCATCATTATTTAGCTGTTGCATCTGCTTTTCATCATAGATGAAACAGACACAGAGAATATTTTTATCTTTTCTACTAGCTTTAAGGCATAACAAGAACATCACACAATAACGAATCACATGAATGGACATTAACAGAGGCAATATTTGTCCTGGGGAGTTCTTGCTTTCCTATGCTGAAATTTATAGTTCATTTTGACATTGAACTGATAATATTAAATATTAACCCTTAATATTAAATACCGTATTTCGCCTCCCCAAAAAAAGTTAAAAACCTGAGCCTGAAATTGTTAGAAACCAGGAAAGGATCATGGGAAAACATCACTGAATTTGTTCTGTAAGGTCTGTCCTAGACAACTTCTGTTCCTTGTTACTGAAAACATGGTACTGGGCCACAGGCACTGCAGACATTCTTAGAACTCATGTCTCAGTTCATCCAAAAAAATCCAATAGTTTAACAAGTTCCAGTTTGGGATGGATCTAAGACCTAGGAAAATGTCCAGGTATCTGCTTGTCTGTTAAACCCAATAAATGAAAAACATACTATAAGATTTGGAGCTGTAGCCTTGAAAGCACATGGGAAAATTGAGTGGTTTTGATGAAAAGGTTTGATCTATGTTCTCAGTCAACTGAATTCTGGCAATTACAACACTTCCCAAGTACCTGGAGAACATGTATGGCACACAGAAGACTATGTAGCAGAGCTGCCTATTAGCTGTGTAACAGGCAGAAGCAGAGCTGCCTATTAGCAGACACTTAACAGTTTGCTTTGTGGAAGTCTTGGGTCAGAAAATTAATTTAAATGAAAATTCATGGTGTGTGTGTCTGTGTACATTTATGTATATAATAATATCCATATAAAGATAAATATGTAAGATATTACATACAGAGAGAAATATAAAACACTATGAAGATATTCTTATTGCAGTAAATACTTCTCTAGTACTTGTTTTGTTTGAGTCACCTTGACCAGATTTACAACTTTTAAGACACGGTCTTAAAGACACTGGCCACTTACACTGCATAGCATGCATCATCCAAACATGTCCTGTCCAGTAACCCACTTGCTACACACGACTTACAAACCCACCAGATTTGAATCAGATCCAGGTTATGATGCATTGCCTTTGCTATATTAATTAGCACCAGTTCAAAGTTCTAATTTAACTTTAGGAAATCACACAGAATCACAGAATCACAGAATCACTAGGTTGGAAAGGACCTTCAAGATCATCAAGTCCAACCATTAATCCAGAACCACCATGTCCCCTAAACCATGTCCTGAAGCGCCACATCCACACATTTTTTGAACACTTCCAGGGATGGCGACTCCACCACCTCCCTGGGCAGCCTGTTCCAATGCCTGACCATCCTCTCAGTGAAGAAATTTTTCCTAATATCCAATCTAAACCTCCCCTGGCGCAACTTGAGGCCATTTCCTCTTGTCCTATCACTAGTTACTTGGGAGAAGAGACCAACACCCTCATCGCCACAATCCCCTTTCAGGTAGTTGTAGAGAGCGATAAGGTCTCCCCTCAGCCTCCTCTTCTCCAGACTAAACAATCCCAGTTCCCTCAGCCGCTCCTCATAAGACTTGTGCTCCAGACCCCTCACCAGCTTCGTTGCCCTTCTCTGGACACGCTCCAGCACCTCAACATCCTTCTTGTAGTGAGGGGCCCAGAACTGAACACAGTATTCAAGGTGCGGCCTCACCAGTGCCGAGTACAGGGGCACAATCACTTCCCTACTCCTGCTGGCTACACTATTCCTGATACAGGCCAGGACGCTGTTGGCCTTCTTGGCCACCTGGGCACACTGCCGGCTCATATTCAGCTGGCTGTCAACCAGCACACCCAGGTCCCTTTCTGCTGGGCTGCTCTCCAGCCACTCCTCCCCAAGCCTGTAGCATTGCATGGGGTTGTTGTGGCCAAAGTGCAGGACCCGGCACTTGGCCTTATTAAACCTCATACAGTTGGCCTCTGCCCATCGATCCAGCCTGTCCAGATCCCTCTGCAGAGCCCTCCTACCCTCCAGCAGATCAACACTCCCACTCAGCTTGGTGTCATCTGCAAACTTACTGAGGGAGCACTCAATTCCCTCATCCAGATCATCTATAAAGATATTGAACAAGACTGGTCCCTGAACCGAGCCCTGGGGAACACCACTCGTGACCGGCCGCCAGCCGGATTTAACGCCATTCACCACAACTCTCTGGGCTCGGCCATCCAGCCAGTTCCTCACCCAGCGAAGAGTAAACCCGTCTAAGCCACGAG
This sequence comes from Phaethon aethereus, assembly GCF_964289735.1. NCBI lineage: Eukaryota > Metazoa > Chordata > Aves > Phaethontiformes > Phaethontidae > Phaethon > Phaethon aethereus. The sequence goes on along the minus strand of NC_138578.1, from coordinate 63,493,059 downwards.
CTGCCAGTTTCTCCAGGAGAATGCTGTGGGAGACACTGTCAAAGGCTTTACTAAAGTCCAGGTAGACAACATCCACTGCCTTTCCCTCATCCACTAGGCGGGTCACCTGGTCATAGAAGGAGATCAGGTTGGTCAAGCAGGACCTGCCTTTCATGAACCCATGCTGGCTGGGCCTGATCCTTTGGCTGTTCTGCAGATGCCCTGTGAGCACTCTCAAAACCAACCGCTCCATAATCTTCCCTGGAACAGAGGTCAGGCTGACAGGCCTGTAGTTCCCAGGATCCTCCTTCCGGCCTTTCTTGTAGACAGGCGTCACATTGGCAAGCCTCCAGTCTTCTGGGACCTCCCCTGTTAACCAGGACTGCTGATAAACGATGGAGAGTGGCTTGGCAAGCTCCTCCGCCAGCTCTCTCAGTACTCTTGGGTGGATCCCATCAGGCCCCATAGACTTGTGGGTGTCCAGGTGGCTTAGCATGTCCTTGACTGCTTCCTCCTGGATTATGAGGAGTACATTGTGCTCTCCATCCCCGTCTTCCAGCTCAGGGGGCTGAATATCCTGTGGATACCTGGAGTGGCTATTAAAGACTGAGGCAAAGAAGGCATTAAGTACCTCAGCCTTGTCCTCGTCCTTGGAGACAATGTTCCCCGCCATATCCAGTAGGGGATGGAGATTCTCCTTGCCTCTCTTTTTGTTGTTAATATATTTGTAAAAACATTTTTTATTATCCTTTACGACTGTGGCCAGACTGAGCTCTAGCTGGGCTTTTGCCTTTCTCATTTTGTCCCTGCTTGACCTAACGAGATCCTTGTACTCTTCATGAGTTGCCTGCCCCTTCTTCCAGAGGTGATAAACTCTCCTCTTTTCCCTGAGTCCCAGCAAAATCTCCCTGTTCAGCCAGGCCGGTCGCCTTCCCCGCCAGCTCTTCTTACGGCACATGGGGACCGCCTGCTCCTGCGCCTTTAAGATTTCCTTCTTGAAGACTGTCCAGCCTTCCTGGACCCCTTTGTCCTTCAGGACTGTCTCCCAAGGGACTCTCTCAACCAGTGACCTGAACAGGCCAAAGTCTGCCCTCCGGAAGTCCATGATAGCAGTTTTGCTGACCTCTCTCCTTACTTCACTCACAACTGAGAATTCTATCATGTCATGGTCGCTAAGCCCAAGATGGCCTCCGACCACCACATCTCTCACCAGTCCTTCTCTGTTTGTAAACAGCAGGTCCAGCAAGGCACCTCCCCTGGTGGGCTCACTCACCAGCTGCATCAGGAAGTTATCCTCCACACACTCCAGGAACCTCCTAGACTGTTTCCTCTCTGCCGTGTTATACTTCCAGCAGATGTCCAGTAGATTGAAGTCCCCCACAAGAACAAGGGCCAGCGAATGCGAGACCTCCGCCAGTCGCTTATAGAATGTCTCATCCGTCTCTTTGTCCTGGTTGGGTGGCCTGTAACAGACTCCCAGCAGGATGTCTGCCTCATTGGCCTTCCCCCTCATCCTTACCCACAAGCACTCTACTTGGTCTTCACAATCTTCGATTTCTATGCAATCAAAACACTCCCTAACATACAGAGCCACCCCACCGCCTCTCCTTCCCTGCTTATCCCTTCGGAAGAGCTTATAGCCATCCATTGCAGCACTCCAGTCATGAGAAGCATCCCACCATGTTTCTGTGATGGCAACTACGTCATAGCTGTTGCGCTGCACAATGGCTTCCAGCTCCTCCTGTTTGGTGCCCATGCTGCGTGCATTGGTGTAGATGCACCTGAGCCGGGCTATAGATTTCAACTCTGGCACGTTGAACCTACCCCTAGGTTCAACTCTAGTGAGCCCCGTTTTATCCCCTCCCCCCTCCAATTCTAGTTTAAAGCCCTCTCAATGAGGCCTGCCAGCTCATGAGCAAGAATCCTTTTGCCCCTCGGCGTCAGTTGCACTCCATCATTTGCGAGGAGACCTGGTGCCGTGTAAACCGCCCCGTGGTCAAAGAACCCAAAATTCTGACGACGGCACCAGCCCCTGAGCCATGTGTTGATCAGGTGTGCTTTCCTGTTCCTTTCAGCGTTCTTCCCCGTCACTGAAGGGATTGACGAAAACACTACCTGTGCTCCCGCTCCATTGACCAGTCGCCCCAGCGCTCTCAAGTCCTTTTTGACTGCCTTCGGGCTTCTTAGCGCAACCTCATCGTTGCCAACCTGCATGACCAACAGCGGGTAGTAATCAGTGGGCCGAACCAGACCAGGGAGTTTTCTGGTGATGTCTCTCACCCAGGCCCCAGGGAGGCAGCAGACTTCCCTGTGAGTTGGATCTGGTCGACATATTGGGCCCTCTGTACCCCTTAGGAGGGAGTCACCTACAACAATCACCCTCCTCTTTTTCTTAACTAAGGACGTCTTGATGCGTGGGGCTGGTTGACTCACCCTAGGCACCCCCTCGGACGGACCTTCGTCAGGGTCCTCATGTTCCTGTCCCTCATGTTCCAGAGCCCCATACCTGTTGTGTAAGGGCAGCTGGGACGGTGAGGGAGGCCGGGAGGGAATTCGCCGACCTCTCCGAGGAGGGACCTGCTTCCATTTCCCCTCATCTCTTAGGTCCTCTCCTTCTGCCCGGCAGCAAGAGGACAGGGGATCTCCTGCTGCTTGTGGAGCCTCCACCAGCTGCCCCTGCCTCAGGGCCGCCAGGGAGTGGCTCCACCAATCTATCTCCCTCTCACACTCCCTAATGCTCCTCAGCCTCTCCACTTCCTCTTTCAGCTCTGCCACCAGGCTGAGCAGGTTGCTGACCTGGTCGCACCGCACGCAGGTAGCGTCCCCATCGGTCTCTGGGACAACCGACAGGCTCAGGCACTCTCTGCAGCCGGATACTTGGACAGCCGCGTGCCTGAGCAGGAGCTCCGTCTGTGTCGCCACAGTCTTTCTGGCCCCGGTTTTCAGCCGAGTGGCGACGATGGCTGCACCTCCTCTAGGAGGACGATGGCCACTTGTACTGTACCCCGCCCGCACGCCTTCCCTGCACGCCCTGCCCGCGCGAATATTTAACATTAGGAAATAATGATTCCCTTAAAGGATAGTATGAGCTACTCGTGATTAAATAAAACCTTAAGAAGTTGAGATCCTTTTGAAAATGTTATAGACATTCTGAACCCTAGTTTTGCAAAAATATAAAATAGTTGACTCTAAATAAGTAATATTATCAAAATGGGATCTCAAGAATTCTTGGTGAAATGGTGTCAGATCACTAAGTCTAGACCACTGCCCAAATTCGAAGTCCCATGATATATAGCAATATTCAAGGGAGTCTGATGAAATGTGGATTTTAAAAACCATACAAAAATTGTTTAACTTGCACTTTATAAAGCAGCCTGATTTACAGCACAGTAATTTTTCTTAAGCTGGATAGCATTCCAAATAGCCTTGAATATCAGATAAAGATCCAAATTTCAAATCTGGGAAAAGTAAAGGATCTTTGTCACATTATAACAATCCAGTCTATTCTCCTTTATAAGCCATAGAACTTCATCTTGAATTGCTTGATTAAGTCTGAATTTGCTCGAACAACAACCCATGTTCCAGAAATATTTGAGTGATAGATTTATAATTAAACTGTCGAAGTGGCATGCAGGTAAGACCTAAAGGGCAATTTTATGAACAGTACCACATTCCAAATCACCTTCCTCTAAGCCCAAACAACTATATATCATGGCCACTTTTAGTTCAATCTCAAGAGGGGGTTTAAATCAGTCATCCAAAGCTATCCTGTAATAATTCAGCTACTATAGAACTGTGCACCTGAAAAGCTGTGATGCCTACAAACTGTATGCTTTCACATTTTGTTTGAAAGTTAAATATTTCAGTGCCCTTTAAATTTCTGTTTTCTTAATTTCAGCCCTGCAATCTCCCTTTTGCATGTGCAAGGGAACTCACTAGGTTTTCTGTGCACACCCCAAAAATTAGCTTCACAGGTGTCTTCTGCATATAAATGGTAAATCACTGGATGGTAAGCTGAGCAATGAATAACAAAGGAGGTAATACTGCATAAAATTCTGTAAGTCTAAGGCAATAACTATGCCATATATCATCTCCTTAATGAGAAAGTGGGCTACAGTCCTTCACACTTCTTGCCCTTGGCTTATGCACCCACATTAACATATAATTTCTACTTTGTTCACACCACACAAAGTTTAGAAACTTCCAGAAAGAAGTCCAGATGTTTCATCTGTTTAACACCAACCAACAGAATTTCCTAAAAAGATAGGATGGGATCCCTGGTGAGATGTGGATTGGCACAGGATAGTTGTTTTTTCCCTAATTTTTAGACCTTTTGAAAGATTTTGTTTGTAAAATCTTTGAGGTGCCTCATGGCACTCTCAGCCAATCTTCACGTGTATGCTTGAAAATTATTCTATATTCACAGAGAATGAATGAGCAAAAGATTTGGACAAACCAGATTAAGTACAAACCAGACCTTAATCCATTCTCAATGTAATAGAGATGTGACTAGGATGAGCTGTAAGCAGCTTGGGACCCCATGAATTTCCAAATTCTACAGACCAAGGAAAGAAAGGAGTGTTAAAACAATGTAACAAAAAAGTCACAGTTTTATTTTGAGTTCAGAACCTACCATCTAGGTTCTGGTACAGCATTTTAAGTAAACCTCTGGATTTAACATGGTTGTTCTTTTCAATAACAGAGGTGGAATGACATTGTGCCCCTCCCCATTCCACATTTAACAGAAGTCTAAACTTCATTTTAAGAAAAAAAAATCTCCATTTTATAAGTCACTGTTTCTTTATTTCCAAGGAGTACATTGTAATCTATAGTCTACAGACACTTCAAAAACTGATGTTTTAAGACTTAAAGAAAATTAATTATAAAGTGCATAATAACATTTATTTCTGAAAATAAATTTCTTTAAACTTTTTTTTTCCCCGAACGAGCATAAATACATCTGTATCTGCTAAGAGGTTGGACATGAGGTTCTTAAGTGTTTTCTAAAGCCATTTGATCTCTTAAGTGTCAAATAATTGTCGTGAAAGTCTAAAACATGCTGTCAATGGCATTGCACTAGAGAGGAACAATAACATAGTGATTTTGTGAAAAAAGATAATACTGATTCTTTAACAACTGTGGCAATGTGCAACAAAGAAATATATATTGATTTCTCCTTACTCACTTGAGACTTCATCCTAAAGAGACTGGGATCAAATAAATAAATTTTTAAAAATATTAAAGTCCCTCTAAAATAAAGACTGCAGCAAAGTGTTTTTGTATTCTTTATTAACTTTAAACACAATAAACCTACACAGCATCAGTTATCTTTCTGGGTTTTTTTCATACTTGGCATATAGAAAAGCATAGTGTGTGTTTAAGCCATGAATAAATTGTAATGGTTCTCCACAATATTATATAACATTAAAGAGTCAGACACTTTCATAACTTTTTTTTTTTTTTTAATTCACTGGAATTAGCAGTTTAAATGCTTTCCTGCAGGTCATTGCTGGGTCAACATATCTGAGGACACAGGTTTAAAGTTGGTTGAGCAATTAGAAAACATTAGTTTTCTTTAACCACAACTGACATTTATATGAAGTAGTTTAAGTATTGTTAATTAGTCTCAGCATTTCCATATGAAAATAAAAATACCACTTGACATTTCTAGAGCACTGCCTGGTTGTGGATATCAGAGCAATCCAGCATCAACGTATTTCTTTAGAATTTGAAGTTCCACAGTAGCTTAGTACAACAGGTAAAATTTTTCCTAGTTGTCACACTGAAAGCCACCACAGAATCATCTCAGGGAAATCAGTACCAGTTTTATCTTAAAAGCTCTCTAGCTAAGCAATACAGCAAAGATTTTATAGACTGTTATAGACTGGGGCTTTTGGTGACATTGATCAAGTCATTTGATCAATGGATCGATGGGCCGAGGCCAACTGTATGAGGTTTAATAGGGCCAAGTGCAGGGTCCTGCACTTTGGTCACAACAACCCCATGCAACGCTACAGGCTTGGGGAGGAGTGGCTGGAGAGCTGCCTGGCAGAAAAGGACCTGGGGGTGCTGGTTGACAGCCAGCTGAATATGAGCCGGCAATGTGCCCAGGTGGCCAAGGAGGCCAACAGCGTCCTGGCCTGTATCAGGAATAGTGTAGCCAGCAGGAGTAGGGAAGTGATCGTGCCCCTGTACTCGGCACTGGTGAGGCCGCACCTTGAATCCTGTGTTCAGTTTTGGGCCCCTCACTACAAGAAGGATGTTGAGTTGCTGGAGCGTGTCCAAAGAAGGGCAACGAAGCTGGTAAGGGGTCTGGAGCACAAGTCTTATGAGGAGTGGCTGAGGGAACAGGGATTGTTTAGTCTGGAGAAGAGGAGGCTGAGGGGAGACCTTATCGCTCTCTACAACTACCTGAAAGGGGGTTGTGGCGACGAGGGTGTTGGTCTCTTCTCCCAAGTAGCTAGTGATAGGACGAGAGGAAATGGGCTCAAGTTGCACCAGGGGAGGTTTAGATTGGATATTACGAAAAATTTCTTCACTAAGAGGGCGGTCAGGCATTGGAACAGGCTGCCCAGGGGGGTGGTGGAGTCGCCATCTCTGGAAGTGTTCAAAAAACGTGTGGATGTGGCACTTCAGGACATGGTTTAGAGGACATGGTGGCGCTGGATTAACGGTTGGACTTGATGATCTTGAAGGTCCTTTCCAACCTAGTGATTCTGTCATTCTATGATTCTGTGATTTCTACATAAAGTAAAAGTCTTAGTTTCTTGCTATAAAACATGGTTACCTTCCTTCAAATAATTGCTATAACTCTTTTAGCTATAACCTCTCCAGTTTCTCAAGCTCTCATATCCCATACTGGTCTCATTAATGTACAGAAGTAATACAAGCTCAAAATTCCTACTTTGCATTTTCATGTAAAGGGATTTAAAATATAATTCAGAAATTGTGTTGGCCTCCAGCGTTACAGCATCAAAGAACAAATGGTCAGCTTGTCAACCATGACGTTAAGTCCTTTTTCATACTTTATATTTGGTAACAGTCACTTTAAAAATATCTTTAAGTAAAACTATGCTCAAAAATTAGGCCACCTGCCAACGTCAGTTTAATTTTAAGTATTGTGGCAATACTGCATGTTTTTGTGATACTGTGTAATTCAACGTAGTAATCTGAGTGCTGTCCTTTCTCTGAAAAACTCAAAGAAACAATAAAACACTGCATTGTTAAACATACTTAACAAAAGATAATGTGAAGTTCTTAATTTGTATGCTATGACTTATTGTTTTTACTGCATATAGAAAAAGAAGTGGCCCCATTCTGCAACACCTTAATGGAAGTACTCATTTTCACTAATTTGCCCAGAAAATAGTTAAACAAAGAAAATTGAAAGTCTCAGGTTTAGTTTTTTCTAAATATTTTTGTTTATTTGCTTGTTTTTTCAGGTTAGTCTAAATTGTAAGTTAGCTCTTACAACAAGATTTCTGTTTAGATTCAGCTAGTGCAAGGCTCTGGAGAATCACTTCTTCAATGTAACATGGACTGTCCCTCAGGAAAAGTAGAGAGTACTGAGGGAGGGCCACTCTAAATACAGGTTTCTGTATGGGACAGTTGCAAAGAACACACGTTCTTCTCATGAATGCAGCAATAATTTTGACTGGGGTTTTTTCACTCAAAAATACTGAAGTAAAAATGTCTTAGTACTTTTTGGAACGTCATTCTATGAAAAAAAGCAAAAGCCAGCATTTTATTCCTGTATGTTATGAACACAGTTGTTCAAAATTTGGGAGCTCTTTCTGTGAATTTGGAAGATAGACAGAATTCCATTTAGAATTAATTTTTATGTAACATTTTACTAAATGTATAGGTCTTACTGCAAGTGAGTAGGAAGCCTTAAGGATTATATATAAACCAGCAAAATAAATTGTGCTACTGAAAATGTGCTAGACAAAATATTGTAAAAGATGAGTATAAACATGATTGAAAGAGTAATAAAAAACATAAAAAGGGGGAAAAGCTCAGGTTTCTGTTCATGCTGTCCTCATTGTGTCTTTGATTTTTATTACTAACCTTATAAAGCACATGTGGGAAATTTACTTCTGTTACTATTCGCACCAATAAAGGTAAGGTCAATCGAATTGACTCAAGACTTGACTTCAAGTTATCATTACAAAGCAAGTTTAGGGATATTCTTTATCATTATTTTCTTTAACACCTAACACCTACAGAATTACTGTTTCAGGACTACCAGACTGCAAATGTTTGCACATACATATTCAACAGAGTTTGATTCAATACTTTGGCTTTCTCACACAGTAGTCATATACAGGCTTCTGAAGATGTTAATATTTTTGTTCCTCCTTAATAGTTATATAATTTAATATTAATACTCCCATATATTCTAAATTACTCAAAAAGAGAAGCCCATATGACAAGCGCAAACTTTAGAAATAGAGCTAGAGAACAAAGAAAACAAAGGAAACACTGAATAGCCCTCACTCTACAACTGAAAATCTTAAAAAGGCAAGGAAAGGCAAGCTTCCTTTAATTTTGATGTTTCCCTGTAGATTCTTCAGTGTTACAAGTCTCTTTTCTCCCTCATACTGATAAAGAGAAATATATATTCGTACATTATATGTACACAAGCCTAAACATACACTGTATGTTTCTGCTTGGAGGTGTTTGCTCTACATTTCTACTAACTTAATTTTTTTTTTTTTAACTTTTAGTTATGTTTTGCTTATAAATATATATTCCATAAATTTTGCACAAGCTTTGCCCTATGTAAGTTTTGATTAGCATAACATTATAAAGTGTTAAAACATATGAACTCTCAGGCTGGAAACATAGTGTTAAGTTACTCATAATTTTATTTTTAATAGCTTCTTTCCAGTCCTGACCATTAGTCGTATTTACCCAGTGAATAGACTTACAGATGTTATTTATCTCCAAGTTTGCTTCAGTCTTATTCTTTGCGTCATTGTCAGCATCTTTGTCTCCTTCACTGTCTCACATTCTTATGAACATATTAATTCTCCCCTCTTTAGTTTCCTTGATGCTTTCCCATAGTTCTGCATTTAAATGTAAGAAACTTACAATATCAATTTCTTTTCTATGCAATCTCGATAAACATGCATATCATGCAAGTGTTTTTTCTGTTTATTTCTCTCTCTGCTTTAGCCCAAGCACTTATAGAAAACTAATAAGGGAAATGGAGGAGATTTCTTTCTTTTTTTGTCATCTTTTCTTAATTTAAACTAAACATTAGATTCTTCCCTCCTGCAGGTCTCTGGCGTGACTTGGTGCCATCTTCTTTATTATTGACACCTCTGTCTTCTTGGCTTCCAGGACATGAGGACTTCATTTAGAAGTACAAGTTTTTGAACATGTTCTTAAATCTCTAGTGAATTTCAACTTAGGAAAAGTGTGAATCATCACATTTGCTAGCGTTTACAAAAAAATTGATCACTCTACATCACTGTCACAAAACCAGTAATACTGTCTGCTATTTGCTACCAATATTTTATAAAATTTATCTTGCTCAGCTGTCATAAGCTGTCATACAATAATCAGTACTGTTTTGAAAAAAAAATGCTCCTTTGCTGAACAGTTTCCCTGAAGAGGTTTTATTGTATTGGTTTTGTTTCTGTTTTTTTTTTTCTTTTCAGTTATTAATTTCTTTATTGTCAGGCATTCAAAGAATTCAATATGTCTTCTTATTATACTTAACTATTGAAGAATAACCTTGTTTGCTTTTAACACACTTTAAAATATCTCATAGTGGCTGATTCTATCATTCTAAATGTAAGTATTCTGACTGGCTCATCACTTCATTTTTTTACATAACACTCCGATGAATGTTTTTTTGGATGGAACATAGTCTCTGAGTATGCAGAGTGTCAAAGCACTTCTAGTTATGTATCTTATTGTTCATTGTACTGGGTCTGGCTGGAATGAAGATATAAATTCTTCATAGCAGACCCTACGGTGCTGTGATTTGTATTTGTGGCTAATACAGTGTTGATAACACACTGGTGTTTTGGCTACTGCTGAACTGTGCTTGCACAGTATCAAGGTTTTTCCTCTCTTTCCCCCTCCCAAAGCCAATAGACCTGCAGTGGGCTAGAAGCTGGGGTGGGACACATCTGGGACAGATGACCCAAATTGATCAAAGGGATTTTCCATAGGATATGATGTCATGTTCAGCAATTAAAGCTCTCAGAAAGGAAGAGGAAGGAAGGATGTTCATGGTTGCCACATCTGTCTTCCCAACTGTTACATGTGTTGACACTCTGCCTTCCAGGAAAGTGGTTTTGCTTTTCTTGTTAAACAGTAATTATCTTGATCCACAAGTCATTTTGGCTTCCTTCAATTGTTTTCTTCCCATATCCTGGGAAAAGGGCAGTGATTGAAGGGAAGGATAGATGTTCGGTTGTATATTTGGTTTATGTGGGGCAAGGTTTTGGTAGCAGGCAGGGGGGCTGCAGGGGTGGCTTCTGTGAGAAGGGACCAGAAGCTTCCCCCAAGTCCAACAGAGATGGTTCCAGATGGCTCCAAGACAGACCCACTGCTGTCCAAAGCTGAGCCAATCAATAGCAGTGGTAGCACCTCTGTGATAGTATATTTAAGAAAGGGTAGAAAAAATACTGTGAAACAGCATCTGGGAGAGAGGAGTGAGAATATGTGAGAGAAACAACCATGCAGACACCAAGGTCAGTGAAGAAGGAGAGGGAGGAGGTGCTCCAGGCACTGGAGCAGAGATTCCCCTGCAGCCCGTGGTGAAGACCACGGTGACAAAGGTTGTCACCCTGCAGCCCATGGAGGTCCACAGTGGAGCAGATAGACACACTGAAGCCCAGAGAGGACCCCATGCTGGAGCAGGTGGATGTGCCCCAGAGGAAGCTGTGACCCCATGGAGAGCACACTCTGGAGCAGGTTTGCTGGCAGGACTTGTGACCCTGTCAGGGAGCCACACTGGAGCAGTGTGTTCCTGAATGACTGAACCCTGTGGAAAGGACACGTGCCGGAGCAGTTCTTGAAGAGCTGCGGCCCATGGGAAGGACCCACATTTGAGAAGTTCATGAAGGAGTGTGTCCTGTGGGAGGGAACCCATGCTGGAGCAGGGTAAGAGCGTGAGGAGGAAGGAATAGCAGAGACAAAGCATTATGAACTGTCCACAATCCCTATGTCCCATCCCCTGCACCACGAAGCAGGAGGAGGTAGAGAATTAAAAAATGAAGCTGTGCCTGGGAAGATGGGAAGGTGTTTTTTGATTTGTTGTTACTTCTCATTTTCCTACTTTCTTATTAATTGGTAATAAATTAAATTAACTTTCTGTTTTGTGTAGTATATTTTGCTCATAATGGTAATTGTAGAGTCATCTCCCTGTCATTATCTCAACTCATGATCTTTTCATCATATTTTCTCCCACTGCCCTGTTGAGAACAAGGATTGATAAAGCAGCTTGGTGGGCACTTGGCAACCAGCCAAGGTCAACACACCTGAGGTTGCTGGCCAGGATCAACCCACCACATTTATAAGAGAAAGGATGCAGATGTCAGAGAATTTGTTCTTTGGAATTGTATCTGGTCATAACACTGAGAAAATTCAAGAGGAAATTAAAATGAATTTTACAGTACACAGGCCACCACAGCTTTGTAAGCGCTGAAGGTTTTCCTTCATAAGTTAGAAAGTCTCATAGAGAATGTAGCAAGTATATAACAACCAACCAACCAACAAAAAGATCCAGTTGTTAAAATCACATAGAAAGATAAAGATCTGTCACAGGATCCACATCAGTCAAGTCACCTAAAATAGAACCTTTGCCATTTGTAACTATGTCACCTTTTTCTGGCTGAATAGTTAATCCCACCTAAGAGAGATCTTCCTGAATAAGGTGCAGTAAACAAAACCAATGGGTAGAGCCAATAATTTGTGCATGTCACATGCCACCTGTGGGGAGAGGGAGAATGACTCAGATTTGCAAATCCCCTCGGTGTGGATTAAGGTGAGATAACACTCAAGGCCCATACATAAACATCAACTGTAATGGGAAATTTCTATAGAACAAATATTCTGTAAACGTTTTTCCTCTCACAATTACATCCACCTAAGCTGCGTGGCGTTATGGGAGATAAGGTAAGCCTTGCATTACTTAACAACTTTCGGAGGCAGGGAGGGCAGAGAGAGAGGGAGAGAAGGAGCGAAAGAGGGGGCCAATCCTGGATCCAGCCTCAGACCTGCCAGTGGGGATATTTGGTGTAGAGCCCCCCAAGAATCACACCTGCCCCTATTTATGGGCTCCACTCCTGGACCTCTGGAACCTTCTCTCACCCCAGTCCCAGGAGTGGTTGAGACACCCGTTAGTCAAATCAGGAGAAGTGACACCAGGCCCCTTGCCGTGATTTAACCTTTCATTGTTCGGGATCACAGTACAGTCACTTCAGGTTCGTCCCTTACAGTGCAACTGGCAGTTTGGAGAATAAAGACATAGGAATGAGACCATCATGAAGAATCCTCACTGTGACAGTGCGTTTGCAAAAGGCTTGTGCAGTTTCCGTATCTGCAGTGGAGGATATGGCAAAAACTCATACAGTACAATTCTAAAGGAGAACCTTATGAATAAAATAATAATTTCTGCATTCAGGGTAGACCTTTGACACTATGCAGAAATACATGTTAGAATTATGCATTGACTGGTGAAGATAATGAGAAATGCTATCCAGCTGCCTTACTTTCTAAATATTTATTACATTCTTTATTACATTTACACAGAAACCATGTTTCTCTCACTTCACATGTATCTATACACACAGGCAAAAACCTGTGTATCTATACATGTGTCTACAGATCTTACATCTATACATACATTTGTATATATGCATGTGTATGTACATGTGTATATATAAGCACATATACACAGCCACAAATGCTCTCTTTTTCTTTGGAACACACAGCATGGCTATGCGTTTAGTATATCTTCCAGAGAAAAAAGTCTATCAGCTTTCCACCCCAAATCCAAAATAAACAATAACAAAATTTCTACTGAGGTTTAATCTCAAACAAATAAACAAACAACCTGAAATTGTTGAAAAATTTATGTAAATCTTAAAGAAGAAGAGATTTCTGAACAGACTTTCTTCTTTTGGCTTGGTGCCTGAACTTTCTGGAGCATTCTGGTCCAAATTTTGCCAGTACCCATCTATTCCAGTCCTGCAAATATTACAAAGAGAAGCCAGTGTGACTGTAAACAACAATCCATGTAAAATGGGTTTTTAATCTTTAAGCCTGAATGGTTTGAAATAAAACTCTGAGTTAAATCTGAACATGTGGATTATCTACCTATAATCATCTGGTAGAATCTCTCCCTCAGTAGAGAATCTGCTCTCCATCAATATTTTATCGTGTGAGGCAAGACTGCTTCAGTGTCCTAGCTTGTTTCAGCTTGTTACTTCTCATAAACCTACAGTTGTCATGCATATAAAAAAAATTAAAAAGTATATGAGGAAGTCATATTGGCTTTGGAACAATAACTTTTACAAAAGGAACTAGTCTTGTTTAGAGAAGTAAAATATCTGGAGACAAGAGTGCAAAACCAAATAGAACAGGCAATATTTTTTTTCTTAGTATGTATAGGAACTTGATTATTTTTCTCTTTCTACATGGGTATAACTTACAGTTAATTACAAGCTTGAATCCTTTTAGAAATAAATTGCTATTTCTATTAATTTTCTGTGGAACTTCTGTGGGATGTGAATCACTAATTCTCTTTAACCTCATGAGTAACAGTGCTTTTTCTCCACTTTCTTTTCATATTGTTGATTGCAGTACGACCTGTTGAAAGAAAAACTATTTCTTAATGTTTGTTTGGAGTTTATTTAGAACAGTAGGGTTGTGAGCTAGATCAGAATTTTTAGAAAACAACAATATCAAAGCATATTTTCCGTTTGTGTCATCAAGATATTGAGGTATGTGGGAATTTTCAGAAACTAGAGTAACATCAAGATATATTCTAACTGGAATATTCAGCTCTTCTTGTGAAATTTTAATCTGAAAATAATTTTGCACTGACACATTTCTAAATATATTAAGGACCTACTTTTGAAATTAAGATCTAAATTTAACAGACATTAATAGAGTCCAGTTCAGATTTGCTTCAAACACATTCTTAACTTATGAAGTCAAACCTATGGCTATGTTGAGCTGTTCTATTATGACTTATTTGTTTCTATTAATGAAAATAATGGCTTTTCTATTACAAAGAGTAGGAAAAAAACTAAAACAAATCTCAAAAGTGCAACCTGCAATAACAGATAGACCACATCTAGACTGGTATATTATTATGATGAAATAATAGAACGATGGAATCATAGAATCATAGAACAGTTTGGGTTGGAAGGGACCTTTAAAGGTCATCCAGTCCAGCGTCCCACTGCAATGAGCAATGACATCTTCAACTAGATCAGACCTCAAAGACCCGTTCAGCCTGACCTTGAAAGTTTCCAGGGATGGGGCGTCTACCACCTGCACAACCCGTGCCAGTGTTTCACCACCCTCATTTGGAAAAATGTCTTCCTCATATCTAGACTAAATTTACCCTCTTTTAGTTTAAAATCATTACCCCTCGTCCTATTGCTACATGACCTGTTAAAAAATCTATCCCCATTCTTCTTATAGGCCCCCTTGAAGTACTGAAAGGCTGCAATACGGTTTCCCTGGAGCCTTCTCTTCTCCAGGCTGAACAACCCCAAGTATCTCAATCTGTGCTCACAGGAGAACTGTTCCATCCCCCTGATCAATTTTGTGGCCTCCTCTGGACCAACTCCAACAGGTACATGGCATTCCTATGCTGAGGGCTCCAGAGCTGGATGCAGTACTGCAAGTGGGGTCTCACCAGAGCAGAGTAGAGGAGCAGAATCACCTCCCTCAACCTGCTGGCCACATTTCTTTGGATGCAGCCCAGGGTATGACTGGCCTTCTGGGTTATGAGCGTACATTGCTGGCTCACGCCCAGCTTTTCATCCACCAGTACCCCCAAGTCCCTCTCAGCAGGGCTGCTCTCAATCGCTTCATCCCCCAGGCTTTACTGATACCAGGTGTGGCCCTGACCCAAGTGCAGGACCTTGCACTTCGCCTTCTTGAACCTCATGAGGTTCACATGGACCCATTGTTTGAGCTTGTCTAGGTCCCTCTGGATGGCATCCCATCCCTCAAGCATGTCAACCACACCACTCATCTGGATGTCATTGCAAATTTGCTGAGGGTGCACTCAATCCCACTGCCTATGTCATTGGTAAAGATATTAAACAGTACTGGTCCCAACGCAGACACTACTCATCACCGATCTCCATCTGGATGTTGAGCTGCTGGTCGCTATCCTCTGGATGCACCCATCCAACCAATTTCTCATCCACCCAACAGTCCACCTATCACATCCATATCTCTCCAATTTAGAGAGAAGGATGTTGTGGAGGACCATGTCAGAGGCCTTACAGAAGATAGATGACATTGGTAGCTCTTCCCTTGTCCACTGATGTCATCACTCCATCCTACAAGGCCACAAGGTTGGTCAGGCAGGACTTGCCCTTGGTGAAGCCATGCTGGCTATTTCAAATCACCTTTCTGCCCTCCATGTGCCTTAGCCTAGCTTCTAGGAAGATCTGTTCCATGATCTTCTCAGGCACAGAGGTGAGGCTGACAGGTCAGTAGTTCCCAGGGCCTTCCTTGCTGTCCTTTTTAAAAATGGGTGCAATTTTTCCCTTTTTCCAGTCACCAGGGGCTTTACCTGACTGGAAAGACTTTTCAAATATGATGGAAAGTGGCTTGGCAACAACATCAACCAGTTCCCTCAGGACTCTGGGATACATTTCGTCAGGTCCCGTAGACTTGTGTATGTTCATGTTCTTTGGGTGGTCTTGAACCTGATCTTCTCTTTTAGTGAGAGAGACTTCGCTCCTCCTGTCCCTGTCTTGCAGGCCATCCCCTTGAGAGGTGTGGGAAGAGACACTGCCAGTGAGGACTAAGCAAAGAAGTTGTTGAGGACCTCAGCCTTCTCCTCCTCTGTTGTAACTAGTCTGCCAGTCTTGCTCATCTAGGGGGGAACGCTTTCATTAACCTTCCTTTTCTGGCTGAGATACTTATAGATACCTATATATGTTATTATTCTTTGCATGCCTTTTGAAGTTCAGCTCCAGCTGCACCTCAGCCTTCCTGACCCCATCCCTACACAACTGGGCAGCGTCCTTGTACTCTTTCCAGGTTACTTGTCCCTTTTCCATTTCCTTCTTACCTTTTCATTTACCGATCAGGTCTCAATGCAGACATGCCAGTTTCTTGCCTTCCTTCCTTTCCTGATTTCTTACACATGGGGATTAAGAGCTCTTGTGCTCTATGGAAAGAATCTTTAAAGGTCTGCCAGCTCTATTCTGCTCCTTTGTCCCTGAGGGCAGTTTCCCAGGGCGTCCTATTGACCAACTCCCTGAAGAGCTGGAAGTTTGCTTTCCTAAAATTCAGAATCCTGACTTTACTCTTTGCCTGCCCCATATCCTTCAGGACTGCCAACTCCACCAGTGCATGTTCACTGCAGCCCAGGCTGCCTCCAATCTTGATGTCACTGATTGGCTCACTTCCGCTGTTGACCAACAGGTCCAGTATTGCATGCTCTCTGGTAGGGTTTTCTATTTCCTGGCTTAAGAATTTATCTTCCATGCATTCTAGGAGTCTCTTGGATTGCCTACAGCACACCTTGCTACTTTTGCAGCAGATGTTGGGGTGGTTGAAGTCCCCCAGCAGGACAAGAACCTGAGAGCGTGATGCCTCCTGTAGCTGAGTGAGAAGGTGAGAAGGCTTCATCGATAAACTCCCCTTGATCGGGCAGCCTGTCATAGACACCACCTACAAGGTTCCCTTTGTTGCCTCAGTCCCTGATTCTTACCCATAAGATTTTGACCTTCACATGGATATATTTTGAGACAACTCTTCACATTCTATTCATTTAGTGATGTAGAGGGCAACACCTCTGTCCTTCCTTCCTCGCCTGTCCCTTCTGAACAGCATGTAGCCATTGATATCTGCACTCCAGTCATGGGATTCATCCTAGCCAGTTTCAGTAATGGCAACAAGGTCATAGCTTTCTAATAACATGGTGGCTTCCAAGTCCTCCTGTTTGCTGCCTGTGCTGTGTGCATTGGTGTTGAGGCACTTCAGCTGGGCTGTTGGCCATGTCACCCTCTTAGAGGAACACCCCTTAGTTCTTTTGAGGTCTTTTGCTGGTGTTGACTCCTATTACCCCAGAAGTCCCTGGCTTATCTCTGTAAGACTTCAAGTGTGCTGCAGTGTAGCTAGCATGTCTCACAGCAGCAGGCTGAAGGCCCTCACTAGTACCCTGTCCCTCTAACCTTGGCGTGTCATCCCACAGCTTGTCATGAGTAAAGCTTGATATTGTCCCCCTCCCCCTTCAAGCCTAGTTTAAAGTCCTTGTTGATAAGTCCCGCTAACTTGTGAGCAAAGACTCCCCCTTTGTGAAAGGTGAATACCATCTGATGCCAGGAAGCCAGGTGTCATGTAGGCCATCCCATTATCAAAAAAACTGAAATTGTGGTGGCGACCCCAGCCACGGAACCATGTATTAATAGACTGGGCCAGTCTGTTTCTTCCTATGTCTCAGTCTGCAACTGGAAGGAGAGAGGAAAAAACCTGTGCACCAGATTCCCTAACCAATTGTCCCAAGGGCCTGAAATCTCTTTTGATTATTATATGTCATCAAGCTTTTTTGACCCATTTATATAATACAAATGTTTGTGGGTGCCTTCTACTTTGGGAATAATAAGTTATGTAAGCTGAGAAGTATTCCAGATATGACCTTATGTCTCATAAGTACATAATGAGCATTCTTCCACAATTATTTTGATAATTAAATATTCTGCCAAATTACATTCTAGAAACAGCTTTTGTTATTGTTTTTACAAGCAACCCAATAAGCTGGAACAACTGGCATTGTCAGGGAAGATTACCAGATCTCATGTGTATTGCAAGAGAGCAGAGTGTGGTTGAAAGAAACGAAACCTATACAGAAGCAGTTATACTGATTACCTATTCTGTTTCTACAGAAACTAGGAAGCTTTGCTACTTCATTCAACCAGCTTTGTTAGAGAATAGGAAAATTTGCAACTACCATCAAAGAAAGACTGTAGTTTAGAATTCTTTATATCTACAAAATTAACCAGTAGTATTCACAGTATTGTAAACCACCAGAGGTCCACAAGAGCTTGACACCAAGCCTCCACAGAGTTTAGCCTCAGATTTGACACATATTTGACCTAATATTTAGTTTCTGTATAATAGTCTAAGGGAGTGACCTCTGACACTTTTACTATAAGCTAGTATGAGTAAAAGTAATAGCAGCAAGTTAGTATGGAAATATAAAGAATAGACAACCTTTTTAAGAGGCACAGAGCCTTAAGAATCATAGAATCATAGACTCATTTAGGTTGGAAAAGACCTTTAAGATCATCGAGTCCAAACCATAAACCTAACACTGCCAAATCCCACTAAACCATATCCCTAAGTGCCATATTTACACATCTTTTAAATATCTCCAGGGATGGTGACTCAACCACTTCCCCGTGCAGCCTGTTCCAATTCTTGATAACCCTTTCAGTGAAGAAATTTTTCCTAATATCCAATATAAACCATCCTTGGCAGGACCTGAGGCTGTTTACTCTTGTCTTATCACTTGTTACTTGGGAAAAGAGACCGACACCCACCTCACTACAAAAAACCAAAAGAAAAAGATAGGATGTTAAAGTGGCACAAATAAGCATTTCCTAGGAAAACAGTTTTCAGGAAAGCTGTCAAATAGCTAGGAAGAAAACCAGAAAAAACATATTTCTAAAAAACTGTGAAAGGTTTACAAAAACAATTTTTTTGCTGATTTTTACCAGAGCCGTTACAAAAAAAGGTGGTCCTGGGCTTCCCTAAATTGAACTTGGCTACTTCATATTCCTAGAAGATGAGTTTATCAAGGACTGTATTGGACTGCTAAATTGTATTTCAGCAGATGTGGGAACACGGCATGATAAAGCTTGAAAAGATTTAGGCTACAAAAACAGTTTGGAAGTGGTTTAGATTTGAATATTTCAAAATCAGAGTTCTTCACAAGGAAGTGGTTCTCATTAGAGTACTGAGAGAGCTGGTGGAGGAGCTTGCCAAACCACTCTCCATCATTTATCAGCAGTCCTGGTTAACAGGGATGGTCCCAGACGACTGGAGGCTTGCCAATGTGACACCCATCTACAAGAAATGCCAGAAGGAGGATCCTGGGAACTACAGGCCTGTCAGCCTGACCTCCGTACCGGGGAAGATTATGGAGCAGTTGGTCTTGAGAGTGCTCACAGGGCATCTGCAGGACAGCCAAGGGATCAGGCCCAGCCAGCATGGGTTCATGAAAGGCAGGTCCTGCTTGACCAACCTGATCTCCTTCTATGACCAGGTGACCTGCCTAGTGGATGAGGGAAAGACTGTGGACGTTGTCTACCTGGACTTTAGTAAAGCCTTTGACAGCGTCGCCCACAGCATTCTCCTGGAGAAACTGGCGGCTCGTGGCTTAGACGGGTTTACTCTTCGCTGGGTGAGGAACTGGCTGGATGGCCGAGCCCAGAGAGTTGTGGTGAACGGTGTTAAATCCAGCTGGCGGCCAGTCACAAGCGGTGTTCCCCAGGGCTTGGTTCTGGGGCCGGTCTTGTTCAATATCATTGTCGATGATCTGGATGAGGGGATCGAGTGCTCCCTCAGTAAGTTTGCAGATGACACCAAGTTAGGTGGAAGTGTTGATCTGCTGGAGGATAGGAGGGCTCTGCAGAGGGATCTGGACAGGCTGGATCGATGGGCTGAGGTCAACTGTATGAGGTTTAATAGGGCCAAGTGCCGGGTCCTGCACTTTGGCCACAACAACCCCATGCAATGCTACAGGCTTGGGGAGGAGTGGCTGGAGAGCTGCCTGGCGGAAAGGGACCTGGGGGTGCTGGTTGACAGCTGACTGAACATGAGCCAGCAGTGTGCCCAGGTGGCCAAGAAGGCCAACAGCGTCCTGGCCTGTATCAGAAATAGTGTGGCCAGCAGGAGCAGGGAAGTGATCGTGCCCCTGTACTCGGCACTGGTGAAGCCACACTTTGACTACCGTGTTCAGTTTTGGGCCCCTCACTACAAGAAGGATGTTGAGGTGCTAGAGCGTGTCCAGAGAAGGGCAACGAAGCTGGTGAGAGGTCTGGAGCACAAGTCTTCTGAGGAGCGGCTGAGGGATTGTTTAGTCTGGAGAAGAGGAGGCTGAGGGGAGACCTTATCGCTCTCTACAACTACCTGAAAGGGGGTTGTGGTGAGGTGGGTGTTGGTCTCTTCTCCCAAGAAACCAACGATAGGACGAGAGGAAATGGGCTCAAGTTGCACCAGGGGAGGTTTAGATTGGATATTAGGAAAAATTTCTTCACTGAGGGTGGTCAGGCATTGGAACAGGCTGCCCAGGGGGGTGGTGGAGTCGCCATCTCTGGAAGTGTTCAAAAAATCTGTGGAGGTGGCGCTTCAAGGCATGGTTTAGGGAACATGGTGGCGCTGGATTAATGGTTGGACTTGATGATCTTGAAGGTCCTTTCCAACCTAGTGATTGTGTGATTCTGTGATTTCTAAATGAAGTCTTTATGTGCAATTCCTTAGTTTCATTGAAAAGAAAGATTCCTTTTTTTCTCACTGCTTATTAAATTGATTTTTTTAATAGATAGGTTTGAAACTATTGTTTTCTTATTTTGTTCATGACTTAAATATTTCCTGTTAATTATTTCCCTTTTCTGCATCCCAGAAACGCATTCTGTGTTCATTACACTTCTGAAAACAGAGGAAGAACTTCCATTAACAGACAATATTTTGTTATTCTATACTTTTATTTTTCTTTTTTATTACTCAATGATCTTTGTAAAAATAGATATTGTATAGCTTAGCAGAGAGTGAGGCTTTTATTAATCTTTCTGTGACTAACATTACAAAAAAAATAATGCAATTCAGTTAAGGTTGCTTCAGAAATTAGAGCGATGTATCATAGATTTACTGAGGAACAGAACTGAATAAAAAATCATGCCAAATGTGGAAATGCACACTTAGGATCTATCTTAGGCTGTGTAGCCTGCTGCTCATTTCTAAATTGCGAGTAAGCCGAAAGGAAGCCTTTATGCAAGTGAGTTAGGTTTCTAGTGCCAACAGCTATGTCACTAAATACTTGCATAAATTAATTCCAGAACTTTAAAATAAGAGTCAAAAAATGTCAAAACAATACATGCTGCAGCCAGAATGTTAAGGGAAAAACACTAACACCATTGATTTGTAATAACATGCTAAAGTGTTCTATATAAATAACAAAGACAATTTGTCCCTTCAAGCTTTGCAACCAACAATATCCAGCTTTTGACAAGACTGCAAACAAACTCTTAGTTGGTAATAATATCAAGATATTTTAAACAAACATTAGAAAAAATAGTAATACATTATGCTCTGTTGCAGGAAAATCAAAGGAACACTAAACTATACCAAAAAATGTGGGAGGAATTTCTAGGGAATGAAACGCGTATTTTCTATTTTATGTGTATGAGGTTTGGATCCAGTGGGGTATGTTTGCAAACAAAGCTGAAATATGTGAATATGGATGAGTGGTTTGGTGTGTGTTGTGGTTTTACCCTAGCCAGCAACCAAGCACCACACAGTTGCTCGCTCACTGGTGGGATGGGGAAGAGAATCAGAAAAGTAAAGTAAGAAAACTTGTGGGTTGAGATAACCATAACTCAAAATGTCCCCTCCCTTTCTTCTTCTTCCCCCAGCTTTATATGCTGAGCATGATGTCATATGGTACGGGCTATCCCTTTGGTCAGTTGGGGTCAGGTGTCACAGCTGTGTCCACTCCCAGCTTCTTGTGAATCCCCAGCCTCCTCGCTGGTGGGGTGGGGTGAGAAGTAGAAAAAGCCTCGGCTCTGTGTAAGCACTGCTAAACAATAACGAAAACATCCCTGTATTATCAACACTAAATTAACTCTATCCCAGTCAAAACCAGCACAATGTGTTACAGGAAGAACAGGATACAGACTCATATCTTTTGATATTTTTATCAAAAGCACTATTATCAAGGTTTTGAGATTTAGACCTACGATTTATTTCTGTACTCCTAAGGATGTAAAAGCCTCTGTTCTGTACACATTTCTCTTTTTCCTTTCTCTCCCAAATTTCCCTTGTCTTCTTCCTATTTCTCCAAAGTTTATATTCCACTAAAAGCATGTTCCTATCGTCTTCCATCAGCCCAAATACTTGTTTTTCTCTTTCAAACCTATTTCATCCTCTCACACTCCTTCAGAAGCTTTCTGCGTTCTGTTGTTTGCCATAAGCTCCTTTTTAATTTCTTGCAGACCAGGCATAGATGCTGGCTGGATGAGTGATAATTAATTAGAATAGAATAGAATAGAATAGAATAGAATAGAATAGAATAGAATAGAATAGAATAGAATAGAAATGGAGAAGAAGACAAGACAAGAGAATACAATGCAATATAATGCAATACAACACAATATTTCAGTTGGAAGGAACCTACAATGATCACCCAGTCCAAATGCCTGACCACTTCAGGGCTGACCAAAAGTTACAGTATGTTGTTAAGGGCATTGTCCAAATGTCTCTTAAACACTGACAGGCTTGGGGCATCAACCTCCCTAGGAAACCTGTTCCAGTATTTCACCAGCATCTCCACAAAGAAATGCTTGATAATGTCCAATCTAAACCTCTCTCGGCACCGCTTTGAACTATTCCCATGCATTCTGTCACTGGATACCAGGGAGAAGAGATCAGCACCTCCCCCTCCACTTCCCCTCCTCAGGAAGCTGAAGAGAGCAATGAGGTTGTCCCTCAGCCTCCTTTTCTCCAAACTAGACAAACCCAAAGTCCTTAGCCTCTTAAAGGACATGCCTTCCAGCCATTTCACCGGCTTTGTTGCCCTGCTCTGGACGCATTCAAGGACCTTCACACCCTTCTTAAATTGTGGGCCCAGAACTACACACAGTACTCAAAATGAGGCAATACCAACGCTGAGTACAGCAGGATAATCACCTCTTTTGACTGGTTATGCTACTTTTAACACAGCCCACAACACTTGTGGCTTGTGGCTCCTGGCTGCCAAGGCATGATACTGACTCATCCTGAGCCTGCTATCAACCAGCACCCCCAGATCCATTTCTGCAGGGCTGCTGTCCAGACACTCTCCCAATTTATACTTATGGCATTACTCCAAGGTGCTGATGTTTTGAGTTGATGCTAAGCAGTCAAGGACTGTCCAGCTTCTCGTGCTGGCCTGCCAGCGAGAAGGCTGGGGGTGCACGGGGAGCTCAGAGGGGACACAGCCAGGACAGCTGACCCAGGCTGGCCAAAGAGATATTCCATACTGTATGACATCATGCTCACTATATAAAGCTGAGCTGAAGAAGGAAGGAGTAGAGGGATGTTCGGAGTGATGGCATCCATCTTCCCAAGAAACCATTACGCATGACGGAGCCCTGCTTCCCTGGAGATGGCTGAACACCTGCCTGCCCATGGGAAGTGGTGAATGGATTCCTTGTTTTGCTTTGCTTGTGTGCACGGCTTTTGCTTTACCTATTAAACTGTCTTTATCTCAAACCATGAGTTTTCTCACTTTTACTCTTCTGATTCTCTCCCCTGTCCCAACATGAGGGACTGAGCAAGCTGCTGCGTGGTGCTTGCTTGCCAGCTGGGGCTAAACCATGACACTGAGGTAAATATTTTGAAAAACACCAAAGAACTTTGTTGAGGGAGGTGATGAGTGGATCTAAGTGAACAGTTTCATCAAGCAACTGAGAATCCTCCTCAAGAAGTAGAGACTAATAGATCTGCATATGTAAGGAAAGCTCTTTTTTCACATGGACCTATGAGACATTCTGTATCCCAAGACAGTAACTAAAAAAGGAAGAGATATTGCATATGAAAATAATATTAAATTTTGTCAATATTACGTGTAAGACAGGAAATGACACTTGAAAACATTTTTTCATTTTGCAGCATTGCCATAATAGTTTAATTGCATTGACTGAAGTATTTGAATACTTCAGTCTTTCAGGTGAAAAAAACCCCCATATTTTATCTGAGACCATAACAAGAGAAGATGATTTCAAGTCAAACTCCCTTTTCATTAATAAAGAAAGTAGACTGGGATGTTGACTCTTTAAAAAAACAAAAAAAAGTACTTTATCAAACAGCAGGGGGCAATGAGGCATAAATCAAAATAAAAAAAAATCTTCTTTACAAAGCAAAGGAAACGTAAAATAAATATTACTACCCGAACATTCTGTTTGCCTTAGTGTATGTTTTATGAGCAGATAAAAATACAACTGGGATTTTTTGGAGAGGAAAAGAAAGGAGAACTTTTCATGTAACCTACAAAAGTATATAACCAGAGGTATATGTAGTTTCTTATATGTCAGAAGCTCAATAAATTCTTTCTGTAGAAATTTTTAAACATTTTTAACTCTCAGTTTCAGGTCTGTAAACATCCTTATCTAGCTGTAAGTTGACTCATATAAAAGCTATATGGAAATAAGATTCCACTGAAAACAGGAGTTCTGTTTCCTCTAAAAAAGCACATTATACTCATAGAATCATAGGATCATAGAATCTTTGGGTTGGAAGGGACCTTTTAAGGTCATCTTGCCCAACACCCCTGCACTGACCAGGGACATCTTCAACTAGATCAGGGTGCTCAGAGCCCCATCCAGCCTGACCTTGAACATTTCCAGGGATGGAGTATCTATCACATCTCTAGACAACCTGTTCCAGTGTTTCACCACCCTCATTGGGAAAAATTTCTTCCTTATACCTAGTTGAAATCTGCCGTCTTTATTTTAAAACCATTACCCCTTGTCCTATTGCTACAGACCTTGCTAAAAACTCTGCCCCTGTCTTTCTTATAGGCCCGCTTTAAGGGGCCTGTAAGTTAATAACTTATCACTCTTTCATTACAGCATGTGTTCATGTAATTAGATATTATGTCATTCTCATTAATTATACAAAAAAGTGTAGTACTTAGACATTTGAAAACCTTCTTTATTATAAAAAATACTAACTAGTTTCAAATTTAAATGCAATTCTCCATACATGCTGCAACTTATTTTCACAAGACATATTTCAGAGTTAAATGTGTAATTATACATTTTGTCATTCAAATGAAAGATTAGTCATCTCCTTACCTTACTCTAAGCTACATATATATATGAAGTATATAGAATATATTTTTGTGTCATATAGTCACTTTTGTGAATAATGTGTGTCAGAACTTCTTACGTTTGTAATGTCAGGCCTTTAAGATACATACTTTTACTGGTGGTACACACGTACCATCTGTCAGAAATATGTATGGTGAAATAAATTTATAGTAGGAGGAAGGGAGGTATTTACATATAAGAGTGTTAAAGCCCCCCACAAAGAAAAAACGATCTATCATGTCAGTCCTACTGCCCATTTTAACAGCTGCATTCCAAGGGAATAATTTGCTGTGAGTGAAATCCATTAAAACGCCTGAGAGCCAAAGCTGACCTACAACAAATGCCAAAGCAGTGTTAGGAGATGATCTATATGAGAGCCTCCTTAAAAATAAACTCTCTCAGAGGTTGTAAAGCTTTCCATTAGACTTAGCACTTAGTTTGTACCAGCCTTTTTTGCCTATAAGTACCAGAAAGGAGAAAGCTTGCCTCAGCCCCTTACATAGGATAATGAAAATATCCAGTTCCCTGGACAACTCCTTCATGACAAGTTAACCTGCTCATACCTCTTACTAACCAAGCCTATGCGTGCCAGAAAAGTAGGCGAAAATTAAAAATGTTTAGTTTGTTTCAATTAAAAGATTGGGATGAATGTTAGCTAATATCAACCGTAGCAGATATTAATAAAAGGAAAAAAAAAAAAGTTTTTCAAATCAGTCTTGGATACTTTCTGATCTTCTCATGTGATCTTACTCTTTTTTGAGGTAGAATCTTTTTAACCTACTTGCTGGAAAACTGGCCCTTTGTTGATTTCTATTTCCTGTGCCTATTAGCTTTAGTAAATAGGACCAGTTATCACTCTGGACCCCCTAACTGGCTCATCTATGTTGCTAGAGACCACTTCATATTGTTTCCAGCATTCTCTTTGCTCTCCCTAGCCTTTTCTCTTTCATCTACTCTGGTAAACCAGTTAGGTCTCCCAGTTCTTGGGCTAGGTTTCACAGGGACCTCCAACAAGACACCCGCCAGCAACACCACCAGTTGGAGACAGCAGCAACTCTTGGCAGCTCTGGCACATGCAGGATCGTTTTGTTGTTACTGCTGGAGTGACAAATATGGGAAACTGCAGTAAGTTTTTACATAATATACTTAATCTTCCCTGAATCATTGAGAGGTTATCAGGTATAATATTTTTTTCTGTCATTGTCTTTTCAAAAACAATTTAAAAATGTAGCATTAAAAGAAAACATAAAGCAAAACCAGGAGATGCTCTCTACCTATGTTGTTATGTACCATTGCATAAATAACCTTTAAGGCTGTGAAATGAACAGTTTGTACTAAATAATAATTTATGTATAGATAAATATAATGTGACAACCCTGAATTCTTTTGTTTACATGACCACATACTGCATTCTTTGTGTACTTTTTTCTTAAGGAGATAACTACCTCTGTCATTGTCAGGTAGAAAACACTGAGAAGTTGCAGTGATATTGCATGAGGTACAAATCTGTCATCTCCTAATTTCTAAGTGCCTAATTTTTGCAAATTTAAATATATTCATTTAATGTATTTTTTAAAATTTGAATTACAATTATTTTTTTAAAATGTTATTGCATATAGATGTTTAATGCAGTTATGATATTGCTGTTTTAAAATCTATGCTACTTTATTATTCTAGATAAAAGACTTATGTAAATACTGTTGTCTGAAAGAAAATAATCTCAACATTTTAAACCCGTGAGGCAACAAATGGTAACTTAAAAGCCCTTGAAGGCTATGCTGCCACTGTTATAACAGGAAGAATTGTATTAATTTCCAAGGAATTTGGATTGTTTCTTACGAAGACAAGGCTTAAAAAACTGATAGTTTCTGTAATGCCTAAGTTTCATATGTGTGATGCCTAAGTTTCGTATATGTAATTTATATTAGTAATGGAAAGATAGTGTGTAAGCGCATACTTTGCAAAGCATAAATAATGTCATAAGTAATGGAAGGTGAGGAAGTACACACACATGTTACACGATATCAAAGTTTTAGAAGGAATTAGAACAATGATTGTCTCTGTGTATGTACCTAGCTGAGTCAAAAGATACTCTCAGATATAGTCCTTCTGTCTGGTAATGTGTACTTACATGTTTATGAAGATATATCTGTTATAACCAATAATAGACCATAACCTTTACAATGTTCTAGATATAGCAGATATGCTTCTAAGTAGTATCTGCAGTGTCACAAACATTTGATGCTACATTTTGTATTCTACTGCAAAGCTGTAGTGTTGTCATATTGCATATTTAGCTTCTAAAATTGATTGATTGCTTCAGAGAAAAGTGTATATGGTATTCCACTTCTTATCTGAGTCAATGTTTTTCTCAATTCTGTGAAGTAAATTAAAATAAAGTGTTTAAATCTACTGTTTATGATAAAGAAGACCAAATCTCATTCGAATAAATGTGAAATACAACTTGTCATGTTCCTTTCACTTTATAGAAATGCTACCACAAGGCTTAGCCAGTTAAGTCTAATATGTTGACATTTATTTTTGCTGCAATAAATGTTAGGATTATATTTTTGCATTAAATTCTGGCATTTTTAAAGATCACGATGACAAGTAATTTATTCTTCAAATCACTCTGGTTTGTTTTTACTTTTTGAATATGGATTTGGCCATGTGTCTCCAAGGCACAGTACAAAGCATATTTCATATGTTTTTCAACCTATTAGTTTGATTTAAATCCACTTTTTCTGTCAGGATTTATGCAAGCTTTTCTTGATGTTATTTGCTCTGAATTATTGCCCAGAAATAATCACACAAAATCCAATTTCACACAGGCTGTGTGGCCTATAAGATCTGTCACTGTAAAACTCTAAAGCTTTTAAATATTTTTTCAGTGGAGGCGATTCTTCAAATTTGTTCAATATACAGCACTGTCTTGCTTTGTTTTTGTATTTACCCCTTCCCCTCAAAGTGTGATGAATTTGCATGCAGTAAGTACGTAGCAATCTTTCCACATGTTTTTACATATTTGCATGTTATCTTTCAACGGTTTCAAATTGGAATGTGTTCTTCTGAAGGAAACGTGAAAAAAAGGATTCTTGAGTTTAGGAAATGTACTAAATTTCATTCAGAACTGATCTTTACAAAGTGTTCCACAAGTTTTTATTTTCCAAAACACTTAATAAAAGCCCTTGTAATATCCTATTGCTTATTTTGCATAGCTAAGCATGCTCAGAGGAAGACTTAATTTACTTCCTGACTATTTCAGATTATTTTCTTCTACCTCATCTTCATTTAGTACAGGTATCCATGCTGGCAGTACTTGCACTGCAGGAAAAGATTATTTACCATCAACATTAAAACAAATTAACAACCCCCTGAAACAGTTAAAGTTAACAAAGTGGGTTCTTCTAGGGTTTTTCTTTCTTCTTGTGTGTCTTTTTTTCTGTTGTTTATTTGTTTTGTCTTCAGAAACCATTTTAATTTTTAACCAAATACTTACAGGTTGCTTAAGTATATTTATCATAGATTAATAAAGCCATCAATCAGCACAGCACAAGAAGTATGAGGTAATTCAAAGGATATGATGTTTCTCCGAGAGAACTACAGTACTTATTTATTCACTAGAAGAGTAGCCTGATATCACAGTTTTTATATATTTCTCAAAGATCTCAGAATTTGACTGCATGAATTCTAACCACCTTTAAAACAAACAAGCAACCAAGCAAAACCACAAAATCAAATATCATTTATAGCTTTTACAGCAGTAGATAGAAAAGCTAGGGAAAGGAAGACAAGGGCAGTCTAGAGGCTTGGGAAGTAGAAGATGAGTATTAGGAGTTCCAGAATTAAATTAGTTGTCTAAGGCTATGTCTGCACTTGCAGTCTGGATGGGCACAGTAATGAGGTTTTGAAGAAAATCCCTTTATTGTCTCCACTTATTATGTGTTGGGTTAGTTCTCAAAGCAGCTTCAGAACACACACTCACTGGAACCCTTCCAGAGGAAATGAAACCAATAATGCCTCCACTCAATGAATGTCAAAGTACTTCACACCTATCCTGCAAGTGCACTTGAATCTTCAAAAACAATTCTGACACCACAAAGTGCTTTTCTTAATATATAGAGACCAAATGCTTCATATTTGCCATTGACTGCCAGCCCTACCATGGACCTGTTGGAGCGGGTCCAGAGGAGAGCCACAAAAATGATCGGACGGATGGAACACCTCTCCTCTGAACAAAGGCTAAGAGAGTTGGTGTTGTTCAGCCTAGAGAAGAGAAGACTCTGGGGAGATCTTAAGGGGGGCCTATAAGAAGGATGGGGACAGACTGTAGCGATAGGACAAGGGGTAATGTTTTTAAACTACAAGAGGGTAGATTTCAACTAGATATAAGGAAGAAGTTTTCCCCAATGAGGTTGGTGAAACACTGGAACAAGTTGCCTAGAGAGATGGTAGATGTCCCATCCCTCGAAGCATTCAAGATCAGGTTGGACGGGACTCTGAGCACTCTGAACTAGTGGAAGATGTCGTTGCTCATTGCAGTGGGAGGTTGGACTGGATGACCTTTAAAGGTCCCTCCAATCCAAACTATTCTATGATTCTATGAGGTCTTCCTGCCAGAGCTGCCACACCATATTTCTGGGTAATAATACTGGGCCACCTATAGGAAGAAGTGGAGATCAACCTGATCAGCTAATATGCAGTCCTAGACTATGGAGCCACTGTACCCGTGTGCATTAGATGTCCAGATCTCCTGGAAAGACACAGGAAGCTGTTGGATCTGGAAAATGTGGCAGTTACTGGGGATTCTTTCATTCTTACCATCACTGCAAGTGTTGCTTTTGTGCCTTTTGTTTAGACCATATTGGCCAGATTTTTTAGTGTTAGTCTCTAGGGCATCATGTTGGCTAACAGGATGATATTGATTTTGGTCATGTAAACCCCACATCTTTCTCCCAGTTTTCCGCCTCTGTTCTTGATTTTAGTAATTTTATGCCATATTACTCCTTTTCCTCTACCATTCATACATTTACCATTGTCAGATGAGTCGCATGACCCAGTGGCACAGGGGCGTGCAACCTCTGCCACAATGCAGAATGGCACCAGGATGTCACTTACAGATTTTATTGTTCTAACTCAGAAAGAGAGCACCGGTTTCTCCACTGTGTCTTAGTTCAGGAAGCTGTTAGTCCTTCCTTTGAAACCTGTCATGGTTTCATAGATACACCTCAGTCATACACAAGGGTTTGCAAAACAGGTCAGTGATAACCCTTGAAATTTAATATTCACATACACCTCGGCTTCAACACTTTATGGTGAATAGATTCCCTCTAAGCTCTTTACCCTCCTATCCCCACAGCAGAGAAACCCATGGAAAACAATGTCATGAGTGACCTTATTTATATCACCCCTCTGCTCTGTTCCAGCAAAGAGGGTGTCCTGAACCTTGGAGCCAGCACTTTGCCTATTCCTTCCCAGCCAAATATGTTGGCTAGGGGTTTAGGATTAAATCACCCATACCCTGTCTAGGGTGCCTCATGCCTAACACCGCCAAATTCAGTGGGGATATGGAGGAGGCAGCAGGTACATGGTGCCACTTGAAAATTGCACAGGACCAGAATTAAAGTTTCTATACATTAATCTTTATATAGACAATGGTGGTTGGGGCATCTGACAAGTCTGTTGATCTTCTGTCATCATCTTCATGAGACAGGAGAAAAAATAGCGTGGTGCATCCAGGGAGGTTCTCCAGAGAGCCCACACTCAAGAAAGCAAAGGTTTGTGAGATGATAGTTCTTCAGAAAGCTTTGAACTACATGTATTGTGGGTAATTTACACCTAGGAGACCAAATTAAGCCTAATCTGAAGTGAAATCTTCCAAACAGTATAAGATGGAAATAAAAAGAGACCCAGCATTAACTTTGATCTACCAATGGACTCGTTTTGTGCCAAAGTATTTGTTAAAACAAATATAGCCTATACTAGTCATGGTTTTCTTCTTCATTTTGCATAATGATTACAATGATTTTGTTAGCACTTCAAGAGTCAATCTTCAGTTCTGTGCTGCTTTCTACAGCCGTCTCAGTTTTTCACATCATTCCTGCATGTCAGCTACAGATAATCCATCATATTCAATGGTAGCCAATATGCAGATTATGCATTCACTCTACTGATGTCCTGTTTATACAATATATTAGCCCCTTTGGTCAGTGTCACATTGGCAACTTTCTCTTCAGTTAACTTTTCCCTGTGACTTCCAAGTTCTTTTGAGAAATAATGGTGTCTCCCATCACGAATTACAGTCTACACATTATTAGATATATGATTGAGGTTTAGTTATACTGGAAAACAATTTGCTTGCTTTCCTCATCCAAGCCACTGATACAGATCGCTGTAAATCAATCACCAGCCCTCTTCATCTCTTCAGAAGAATACCCTCTGTCACTCAACCAAAAGGTCAAGACTCATTCAGATCAGGAACTCACAAGAAATACTTCCGCTAAAAGTCCTGTGTTTACTATTCTAGTTTTGAGATGCCATATAGAGATAATTTGATTATTTTGATTTCATATTATAGTTTCTCAGTAAATTTCTAAGCATGTTCCTCTTTGTGCATACGAATGTACATATGTACACCTTCTTGCTACTGCTACAGATTTACTGGCCATTCTATGTATATAAATAATGAACTGACACTAAGATGGAATATAATTCACTCCAGTTCATTGTACACTGCTTTCAGTGGTCTTTGAATCAGGTTGCTAGTGTTGGAGTTTTACTGCAGGAATTTGTATTTTAATAAGAATATTGTGAAATTCCTGCAAGCTCAACTTTGGCCAGTGCTCCTCTAACAAGTGGTTTCAATGAATATGTGCTATCAGTTGTGATATAATATGTATTTCCAATTCTGTAGGACCAAAAAAAGAACAAAAGCTTCAGGATATTGTTGACTTATTTTGTCCAGAGCCAGTTCTACTCCTGGAAGTTCCCTACAACTTTTTCAAAGAGGTTTACACAAAGATTACACCTTTGGTTAACATAATCTCTAACCTTCAAGGAACTGGAGACAGGGAGATGATGAAGGAGTCATACCTAGGTGCATGGTACATGGTTATATAGCCAGTTGGTATTCTAAGCTGTACAGTATTTATTTTGTCCAAAGTCCAAAAGTTTGACATTCTACTTGCTGAAATTCAATACATTTCTGTTGGATCACTTGTCAACTTTCTTCGGGTCCATCCGAACTGTAGCTCTGACATTTGGTACATCAGCCACTCCCCTTATATAGTAATATCCACTCATTTCCTGAGGGTGAATTCTATGTTATTATCCAGATCATTGATTAAGATATTGAACACTATTGATCCCAGCATTGACCCTTGAGGTATTCCATTCATTACAGGTCACTGATGGTGTCAAATCATTGATGACTACCCTTTGATTCTGGTGGCTCAGTCAATTTTTACTTGATCATTTATCTTTACTTGTTAAATGTATTTGTATCATTTTATGAATACATGTTGTAGTTTATGTAGATCTCAGGGTTACAGCAGATCAGGTCTGTGGTAACTCCTCACATCCACTGCTTTCTTGTCCTCAGTCACATCAATTGAAACACTACTGTCAGTGCTTCTGCAATTGAAAGCCCACAAGGGGTTTAATTGTTGAGAGGTCTGGTGGAGAGATTTTTCTTTGATGGGGTAGCATATGTACAAATAGGAGGAGAGATATATTGGCTTTTAAATGGCTTGTGCACTTTTCATCTTAAATATATATGAAATGGACAATATCATGACATCCTGAGTAAAACTTACAAATTGAAGCATGCAGCCCTGAGTGGAGTGCAACCCCTTGCCTCCCAAGCACCCTCCGCACCAGCAAGGTGAGAAACAGAGAAAGTGAGTTAGATGAGCTTAAAAAAGAGTATGTCCTGTTGTCAAACAATGAAAATATGCACCTTCCTTCATGTCATTACACTTCCCTAAATCTGCATTCTTTCTCATCTCTGTACTGCTTTTCTTCTCTTCTTGTATAAAGCACATTCCTGTCATTATCAACACACCATCCAGCCTTAGGCAGTTATGATTACCATATACCCAAGAAGAAGAATCTTCACTAATTACCAACACATATGACTTTCTCACTGTTCATCAAGGGTAAATTGTGATACTATCCTTGAATCTTTATAAGACACTTAATAATCACTTTATGTTGACATATTTATTGGAAGATTAGGTCTCCACATCAGATATGTGAA
The DNA here is from genome assembly GCF_964289735.1 of Phaethon aethereus. Taxonomy (NCBI): domain Eukaryota; kingdom Metazoa; phylum Chordata; class Aves; order Phaethontiformes; family Phaethontidae; genus Phaethon; species Phaethon aethereus. The sequence continues at coordinate 63,459,534 of NC_138578.1, read as the reverse complement.
AAAGGGGACAGAGGAAAAGGGAAAAGATATAAATTTCAATAAATTTAAATTACAAAAGGTATAATTGTTGTGGGAAATACATTATTTGATTAAACAAGAAAGCATTTTCTCTTTTGGAAATTATCAATAAATTTTCATTTTAAAACAGCAGAGTATATGAATGGGGGGCCTAATTTCTTTCATTTTTCCTCTACTCCTGTTTCCTTCCACTTTTGGGCCCTAAAAACTAGGCCTGTCCAGCAGGCCTCAATCCTCAGAAAGGATCATGTGATATAAAAGCTAAACCTCTGTCTGACACCAGCTGTGCAACCAGTTACTGACCTGCCATACCCATCTGCTCCTAACCAAGCCTTTCCCTTTTACCGTCAGGATTGAGGAGAAACTGTGTGGGTTCCAATGGCCTTCACCCTCACACCCAGAGCTGTGATGCAATTCTTGGTGGGGTTAACATCTCCCCTCACAGAACCACTGGTGCCCACAGGGATGAACAGCAGCAGATAATGTTCCAAGGGCTGGACAAGCCTCAGCAGTCTCTCCACATCATCTGGTATTTGAGTCTCTGGCAAGCAATAAGTCTCCTTAGACAGCAAGTGGGACTGGCAGATGGGGGCCTCCGTTCCCCACTGTTCCCCTCCAGCTAATACTATCTGCTGCTTTTTCTTGATGTTGACTTGTATTTCAGGCTTGGCTAGCTCTTGTTCTCTAACCTTCTACCAGTGCAATGAAGCTGTTCTGAAGCTTCAGATCTGTGCCTTCCTCCTCTTACTCTTTCTCAAAGACAGCAGCGTCATCCAGTCTCTCCTTGTCACTTTCTGTTTGTTTCGCTCATAGAAAAAAAATAAATTAAAAATTCCAGCATAAAGATTCTACAAAATGTCTCAGATCTGAGCTCCAGAGAAAAATCAGTCAACTCACAGGACTGTGGGTGGCTCTTCCTCCCTTTTACCTCTGCTCAGCTAAGTAAAATATATATTCATATGTTCAAAACATACAAAACATACTACAACAAAAAATTCAAAGCATACATTCAAGCCTTGCATTCTTACAGCTAGATAAAGCTAAACAAGTAATGTTTTCATGTAAAGATTAGTTTTGTAGGTCTTGTAGGTTTGGGGGGTATTTTACCTTTAAACTGAACAAGTTAAAATATGGAATTGTTCTGAAGACTTGTGAGTTTACAGAATTAGAATGTAAGTGCTAGTTTCTTCCTTCAAGTGACTAGCTTTTTCCTCCTTGGAATGAAAGAAACCAGTAATATAAAATAGGTGAGCACCCAACATTCACCTGGAGAGAGGAAAAAAACTAAAGCTTTCCATCAGAAATTTTCATGAATGGAAATGGCGTTATGCTCAAAAACAGAAAAAATACAAACAGATTTAGGAGAAATCTGTATATGAAGACTAGTCCTATTTTTGAAATATAAAATAAGAGTCAATATGATGTTTTAACTCATAGTGTTAAGGCTAACTGTGCTCTCACAAGCCCAGCATTTTTTCTCCTTTAAGAAATTTAGGAGAGGGTAAAACAAGGTGGTTGACCATTCCAGTAATATACCCAGATGAGAGCATATTGTTTAGGTTTCCACATGTTTAAGAATGTCACAGTTACTGCTTGGATTCCATGGAGACCCAGCGTATTCTTAAGTTTTCCTTCTTGAATGTAAATGCATTTGTGTATGAGAAGGATCAGGGAATTTCAAACAAGGTTTACGTCTAAGCTTTTTACCATACTTTTCCTCAAGCTCTTTGCTAAATCCACATTAAATGCAAAGGAAACTACTAGGAAAAAAAACCTCATATATCATTGAAAAATTGTTTGGTCATACCTTCCAGACAAGCTATTCCAGACAAGCTTCCAAACAACAAAAAAAATCCAAATATATGAACCATATGTGTTGTACCTCAATTTAAAGAAAAAGGTCAAAGCTCTAAGAAACTTGCACTGTAATAAATAAAATTAATCATAGGTATACTGTTAAAATAACCTGTATAACGTAGAGGTTTTAGATAGACTACCAAGATACATGAAAAGAAAGAACAAGAAAAAGAAAGACTATGTATCCAAATTAAACTGTGAACACAAAAAGAATTAAAAAAGCAACTGAGAAAAGATCTGGACAAAAGGAATGTATCCTTTCAAGTATAATTCTGAAATAAAAGGTATGGGAGTGGATACAATACAAATCTAGAGGCAGAATAAGACAAAAATCCATGCATTTTGTATAGCAAAAATTCAGATCTTTTCTCCTGAGATTCTTGTTTCACTATTGTATTTTCCAAGTTTTGCTTTTTCAGGTTTGTTTTTGGAATATTAAGTATTTATTAAGGGTGGAGGTTTGGGTTGTTTTTTTATGTTACTTCAGAGCTTATACTTGAGAATTTTTATGTCTCTGCTGGCAGGGAAAACATACTTTTCTCAACAGAGGAAAGCTTTTGGGGGGGACATATTAAGCTTTCTGCAGGTATCTAGATTTTCAGGGAAAAGAAAAAAAAAAAGATGATCTGGATTTTTTCCCCCTGGGTTATGTTTTTCTTAATCTTAGCCTCCCCAGTACAGAAGGTTTTGAATTCACTCATAGCCAGAAAATGGAGTAGTGGAGTTCTTTGCAGAAATCCCAGGTAAATTAGAATTATCAAGGGCAGAAAACTTATTTGTTCTTTGGGGTTAATCTCATTCTTGCAAGAGCAATGTTGGGAAGAAATTTTTCACTAGAACTCCTTTATAATTGCTGCTTTTACATATTATTTTGCAGAAAGGTCTATACTACACCACGTCATGTCCCATACTGATGTTCTGGACAAAAACATTAAAAAAAACCCCCAAGAATTCAGCAGTTTAACTTTTATTCAGCCTTTTCCAATGTCTGTAGAACATTACAGACTTCTCAAAAAGTACTTAAGTATTTTATCTTTAACACCTAATTCAGCCGATATGAAACCTACTTTACTACTTCTTTTTACTTCCAGAACACTAAGTCTACTGCTTTAGATTAAAGATTAATAAAAGAAAACTACAGTTCTTCTACAATTTGACCTTTAGTCTGAAGTAAAATACTTTCCTACATGTTAAACCGAGCAAGTCAATTTTCAATTGAACTCACTCTTGTCCATCAATACTTATGGCTGGTTCTGAAATTTGTATACTGGTGAACCCCAGAATTAATGTTACCTAGTTCTTTCATATTCTAACCAACCTGACATCAGGAAAAAGACAGTATATAGAAAGATATATTCAAACCTGCTATTCTTCCTCTTCCTGACTTAAGAAGCAAATTTAATGTTCCTTGCTACTGTAACTTTTATCGTGTCTTTAATTTCTTAGTCATACAGAAAGGCTGTCTCTGCAATAGCTTGATAATGAGCTACTAATGAAAGAAAGTTTATTCAAGAAACAAATCAACACAACTTTGAGAATTCCATAGTAAATATTACTAGCGCTAACATAAAGCCAAAGAAATCAAAATTATCTGCTGTCAAAGACAAAAACATTGTCCATATTTTTAAGTACCATGTATCATTAAAAATGGGACAGGGAACTTTGATATTGAAAAGAGTCAATTTTGTGTTACATTCTCCCTCTTTAATATTTGTTGATAAGTATTTGCTGTTCAAACTGGCAAACTGACTTTCAGACCATGCAAACACTCAGTGCTTTATAAACATGCAAGTTTTTACCAGACCAGGGCTCAGGGAAAGGCAGCTGGTGAGAAGGATACAACTTTTTCTCAAGCACACAAAACCCTTCTAATTCCAAACTGAAAAGGCTCTTCATAACATTGAAAATTGTAATGATTGGCTTGTGAAACTAATGACAGACTTTAAAATACATTTATTCAAGGTTAATGAATTTAAATTCTCATATCAAAAACCTTCCTTGCAGTAAAATACTCCCACTTTGGACCATTATTAGTATGATATTTCTAAATGTTCACCTCAACACAAAATGCTGCATTATACATTTCAAAAAAACCCCATATTTTTCTGTGGTATGTAATATATAAAGAACAGTCTCCTCTGCAGCAGCCTGCAAGCAAACTTTCAAGGTTTAAAAAGCAGCCTCTAGAGAAGCTTAAAAAGATGACAAAGTCAATTAAGTTATAAGAAATCTTTTATTTTTATGAAGAGGGAACATAGTAGGAATTTTGTTATCAGCCAGTGCTGTCGTGCGCATGTTTCCCCTTTGCATTTTAGAAATACCGACTTCTGTTGCAAATTAACCACTACAGTTCAAAAAACTGAGATGCTCCTTAGAGGAACATTATACAGGGTTTTCAGTCTCTGTTGAAAAAAGGAATGTATCTTAATTTAGAGGCTGAAGCCTACTCCAAACTGTTTTATTACTTAGACCTTGATAAATATCTTAGAAAAAGATTTTATTATTACCATGAAGCAAGACATTTCAGATAATGCACAAAATTACCTACTGAACGCACAGTAGGCTGCATCTTTGAAACAATCAATTCAAAATACAGTACCAAGTGTTACAGTGATAAATGAAGCAGCCAGAGACTGTTGCTAGCACTTTTTACTGAATGACAAAGCACAAGAAACCTTCCACAGATGTTGAAATTATGAGGGGGCAAAGCAGGTGCTTAAATCCTATTTACTAAAAATAGAACCAATCATCAAGTTACAAAAAGAGCCTACATTTCATATGTCAAGCTCAACCTGTGCTGTGCAGTGTTTAGTGCTCCACCATTTTATGATGAGCCTAATACTCCACATTTTGGTTGATAATAGTGCATCTGCTCTAGATTTTACAGGTAAGGTAAAGACTTAAATAAATCTTGTTAAAGACTTGTTGAAAAATTAAGCATTATATTAAAATATATTTAATATGCCTACCACAATATTGTTTGCCATCCTATTAAACATTCCCACTAATTCTTCTCTGCTATTTGAACTAAATATTAATAGTATCTGGGGATAAAACATTTTGCTCATTCTGAAATTTTAAAACAAGATAAAATCAGATTTTAAATATAAACTGGGGAAACATTACAGTCACGTGACATTAACAATGAAATTGTTGGACTTCTCTATTACTGGTATATCAAACTTGCTTTCACTGTGCTATGGTCTCCTTCAGATATCCTCCATATCCTTCATGAAAAGCTCTTTTTTCTCTCTCTCTTACTTGAAATCAAACTTCCAACAATTAAAGAAGGTCTTTTTGTCTAGCTTCCATCCACCTAAACAAAAGAGCACCATGAGCTCTATGACTTCTCTGGGAGATAAAGATCAGAACCATAATTCTATGCGATGCTTGGGTTGCTAATGTCGTGGCTTGTCACTTATCCAGTCTAGCCTACCCACACTGCAAATACATCTATTAATAACAGCTGCTATCATACTTTCATCTTGATGTGATTATATAGGAAAATATATGTGTGTATATATATTTATATATATATAAGCAATTCCTTAGTATGGACAGTATTTGTTAATCTGCCTTTTGAATCTTACCCTTTATGAATCTTTTTAGCCTCATCATTTGCAGCGGTAGTAGTATCACAGAAGGGTATAAACAGAGAAAGTGCCACTAAATGGTTCTGAACTTCCTTATTCAACAGATGAAGGAGTGATACTAGTCCTGGGATTGTCTTTATTGATTTTTCACTTAATCAAGATATTTTCTGCAGGTTTCTTGTCACTTTTACTTCTGCTGCACTTTTGGGAGGCTGGATTAAGGAAGGACCTTTTATAATTTACCTGCCATATCAAATGCTCTTCTTAATTTTACAGTTTTGGATAAAACATTTGCTGCACTTGATAAGTAACTTGGGCTGGGTATAAATATTTTGGCAGAAACTGTTATTGCCTTTGGAAAGCAAAACCCCTGAGAACCAAACGATAAGGAGGAAACTGCTTTACAGGAATTTACGTGGACATTTAGTGCACTGGCTCATAGAATGATCCATGTTTGAATAGCTGAAAAGACAAATAACTTCAAGCCTAGAGAAAGAGGAAACATGTTAAGAGAGAAAGATTTAAATCTGGCAAATGCTCTTGATATAGTTTAAAGTATTAAAGAAGCCATTAAAAATGCAAAATCAGTACCTACTATACAATCCAATGAGGTTTCACAGACAGTACCAGCTATAGGAGAGGCACAAAGAAGAGGAATAATAATTTGTGTTACAGTATTAGGGCACTTTTTAAAAATTTTTATCTATTCCTTCACTGAAAAAAAAATTTTCTAAGAGCCTGCAACTGTTTTAATGCTGAATCACAGTACCATAAAAGTGATCTAAACTTAAGCTTATGAGATATTTTTAAAATTAGTTAACTTATGATTGAGAAGAATATGTCAATCTTTTGTGTACTGAGATTAACGTATCTGATACATGTAGCGTGCATAAACCAGTAGGAAGATGTATTTCTGAATGAGGTTGGCAAGTACTATTGAAGCATTAAACACAAGAACATTAAAATATTGCTATACTTTAATGATTAAGTAAATATATACTTACATTTCTTATTTTTAGCTTTAAGATTATGTTGTTTTATAAGAAGGAAATCTACTAAGCCAGAAGTTAATCAGACTTGTCTAAGAAATAAGCTAAACTCAGTGAGTAGTTTGAGCTCACACCCTGGAAAAATCAGGGATAATATTTGAAAATATGAAAGTATTTTACTTTCTCAGTAAAATGAATCCAGCTGGAAATGCCAGTATATTTTATTTTCACATCTTAAAAAATAATCTGTTTATATTTTTACTTTATTGCTTACAGAAATGAACCTAAATAAAACTAACAAACAAAAACCTAGGAAGAAAAATATTTGAGATAAATAACATCTGAACAATACGATTTTTTTTGTTCTAAATAAATAAAGCCTTTTAAGTTTATAGAATACACAGTTCTTGTTAAAAATAAATTCATTTACACTAAAATGTAGAAGAGCATGGTTTGTGTTGAACTGAAGCAGCTAAGAGATTATATAGAAATATATTGTTTGATAATGGGTTCTTAGAATTATCTTGGCTTGGACTATGGTCAATAAACCTTTATACTTCACAGAACAGCTGATCATAGGATTGGAAAGATTTCTCATGGTCATCAAAGTAATTATCACTTATGGAAACAGAAAAAATAGAGACTTCTTTAAAGATCTTTGCTTCTTTATTATTTCATCAATAAAAAAAAGAATGAGAGGGAATAGACATAATTTAATTTAAAAAAAGTTAACCAATTAATTTAACCATAACCAATAAGTTAACCATAATTTAACCAAGTTAACAATTTAACCAGGTTTCAGCAGGTAGACTTATTTGGTTTTATAAACTTTTTTATTATCTCTTCAGCTGCAACATGAAAACACGCACTCAAATTCCCACAGGTGAATTGTGGTTTTGACATCACAAGGGCAATAGCCACAGTCTGTAAAGGCCAAACATGTTTATTCTCAAACTTCTTCAAGGATTGCCTCCGTACGGGAAGAATGAATCCTCCTGTCTTGTGAATCAAGCCTCCTACTCTTCTATTAGAAATTTTCCACCATGCCATTCCCCTTGAAGCAGACCTCTCTCCTGTCCTTAGACTGGAGGCAGAGGCTTGTTTGCCTTGCCCTCCCTTTCTGAAGATAATGGCTCAACCAAACCAACACTCAAAACAGACGTGTACAGTTTTCATGGAACAAAACTACTGGACAGTCTTCAAAAAGGTCTACCAGACTACTTGCTCAGAAGGAAGAAATGTCTCCATAAAGCTCCTGAAAGTGTCTAGGTCCCTTTACCTAGATTTAAGCATCAGGAACTTCCAGTGATTGAGGACTTGGACTTCCTGCCCAGTAAGCTTAAGGAAATGGTGACTAAACTAAACAGATACTGACACCTCTGTTGGAGCCAGATTCTTTATTAGATAATTTATTACTGATGAAATGTTATCTAATTGTCTATCCTTTTTATCAAACATTCAATCTTGCAATTTAGCATATTTTACACTTAATTAGAGCTAAAGAACTATGCAAGTGTTATAGTTCTCTCTTCTTAAACGGGGACTACCTTTTATAACATTAACATGATCTTCATGTTAATCTTCATTAGTTGCTATGTGCATGACCAAAGAATAACAGAACCTATCAGAACACACGTCTTTGGCAAGGCAACAAAGCCACCCTGATACCAGGTTACTCCGTGTTAGTTCTGTATTAAAGTTTTGCATACCAACAGTAGTTTCATTTCAACAAGCTAATAATATCCCACTAAAAATCTATCAGCAGAAGAAAAGCTCTCAGAAAACACAAATTTAAGATTTTACACTGCAGAAGAATGAGTGACAGGGAAGTCTCTGTATTAACCCACAATAATGCATAGGTCTGTTTTAGCATAAATAGACTGATGTCAAAGTTTTGGCAATATAGTATTGAGTTTGAGAAGTATTTGGCACTGGGTTACTAATTACTGGGTGGAAGGAACCTCACTGGTGCTTTTTTTTGAAGGACCTTAACTAGTATTTCTTAGTTTAAAAATATCTTAACATTTAATAAAATGATGTGAAAGTCTGATACTTTATTAGAAAGTGTTATCTTACTATATACCACTATCTTAAATGTTTTACTCAGAAAGTTTCACCAAATGCCATATTTGGAACTAAAATAAGTACATGTATTTTCCAGAAAAAAAATAAACCTTAGCTTCTGTGTATTTGACTGGCAAATTCATGCCTTCTGTCACTTTTTACTGAAAGAGAACTGACCTAGAAGTATATTGATTCTTCATATCTCAGCAGAGGAATGCAGAACCCATCAACTTTAGCAGTGATCTTAGTGCTGCAAGTTTTTCTCATTAGAAGTTCCTCAGCTTCCAGCTATAAGAAACCGAAAGTTTCTTTTTTTTTCTCTTGTTTTTAAATAAACTTTATATACTAGTTCCAGCCTATGTCCAGAAATATCAAACTGCCGAGTAATGCAACTTTCTTGCACTAAAACACTTCCATGTAAAAGAAATATTTTCTCATAATGAAACTGGACTTCAGAAATCTGTGCGAGTACTACCAAATTAAAAAAAAATGTAAGCTAATAGAACTGTAAAAAATTGCCTTGGGTTATTTTACAAGGTTCTTTCCTTGTTAGAAGTTGAATATAATTGGAGCAACATAATTGGAATATTTAGATATTTAGTTAACATTACTTTGATTGTTTTTAAGGGAAAAAATTTCTCGGTACTTCAATTTTGTTTAGTAGCAGTGTTGTTGATTTTTAATGTTTCTTAAAAATACATCCTCTTTATGCCATTGAAATTTTTTGTGTCCCTGACATAATTCTGTCTCTTCTCCTGTATTTTAATGACACTAAATTCTGAGAATTGATATGCAAAAAGCAAGAAAAACACATTAAGAATGTAAAGTGATTGCCATTATGTACAGCTAGCTACAGTGATCAAAGAAAGATGCTTCTCTTCTCTGATCTTCTTCCACTGTCTACAACAATTGCATCACTATGACCAGTGTCTTTATCTTTTTTATACTGTTTGTTTATTTGCTTTTTTCCCCCTCAGATAAGTAACAGGGAGCTCTGTTAGGAATAGAATAATGATGTTCTGTAAAAACAAGAATTAATAATGTAAGTGTCAAAATTAATCTGATCCAGACACTTATCTTTATTTTCAGTGACACAAATTGGAATGGGTAAAATATGACAATAAAGTTCAAAATCTTGTGCAAGAATCACATAATCCATCTGAGAAGGAGTACAGGGTAAAAAAGGGAACTTTGGGAAAAAAGACAACAAAAAATTTCCTTCTCATTATTTGCAAAGCTATACTTTAATTAGGCACTTCATAACAGTTAAATATAATCCATTAAGAAATGAAGCACAAAACTTTTGCATATAATCAGGCCATTTGACTGTATAGTTACCATATTTGTACAGCCAGTGACAAAGATCATATTACCAATCCATCTAAAAAAGCTGTATGAGACATTTTGGTTTGCTTTTTAAAATATATGTTATGCAGGACATTGAATGCAGAGCATTCAAACAGCAGTGGACTTCACTCCTGCAGGACCTTTTTTTTTGTTGTTTGCTTGACAACCAGACACACTACCACAGACAGCTTAAGAAGAGTTTCTTAAAACCTAATTCTCTAATGTTATATTCTGGCACTGTACTTCAAAAAGGCAAGTTTACTAGGGCAAAAGCTCATTAAATGAACAAAGACATTCCCTGTTATTTTGGCGTGGTTTAGGTCAGGCCCATCAAAGGTCATATTTGCAAGTGATTTTGCATCCCCATTCCTTCTGTGTTTTACTGTTAGTAGTAGCTGTCCATGCAGAGCTATAAATTCATGTATCACTCTTTAAAAACTAGGGCTATATATCTTCGCTGGAGATGGAAGAGATGCTTCAGGTTCCATTTATTCCATTCAATAATTTAATGGATTTTTCTTAAACAGCATCTGTAAAACCTGTTTCTCCTGTTTCCTAAATCACAGTCCTGTGATTTCCCTTTCCCCTTCCCAGGACCAGATTGCCCTGTGTCAATATAACAAAAGTGTACTTTGCATGCCAAGTAACGTTGCAGCTGAATAGGTCAAATTTCCATGGAAAACACCACCTGCCACGTTTTTACGGACTTGCTTGGTACAGAAGGTCACAGCTACTTTTCAGGTGAATTGAACCCTAAGGGCTCAGTAAGAATTTGTATCTTAACTGCTCTTTGAAAGGAGATGGAGATGGTAGGGGAAGCAATTTTAATCTGTGCAGGACTATTTCAGGAAAAAAAAAAAGAGACCCTTAGAGATGATTATTTATACAGTATTAATTACCCAGTTTGAAGCCTATTTTACACTTCTATCTGATAACATTAAGCAGGTATTCAAACTTTTGTTTCAAAAACTTCTCTGAACTTAGATTGCTTCAGGCATTCCTTTTCTATGGTTTAACTGCCCTTCCTGAACTAGGAGTACCTTGTGAACATGATAATTTAAATGTATTTAAAGAGACCTTAATAACTCTTTCTACACTAAGTTCCATTTTTCCTATAGTTTCTTCACCTATCAGTTTTATGAAGTTGTAAAATGTACATTCATGTGAAATTTAATATTTAAGGAATTAAAAATCAAAACAAATTATCAACAAACTACAAACTGACAATGGCAATAAAAATATATTGTGACTTCTATTGCTGGCTAAAAATTGTCTAAACACACTGTCCTTCACCTCAATCTAACCTGTTTGTCGTATCTGTTTATAAAGTGTTATATGCTAGATGGTAAGCCCTTGGGAAAGAATTACCATTTATACCAGGTTTGCTAAATAGTCTGCAATCATTTCTCACTAGGTGATATCTGATATATCATATTACTGCATGTTTTATGAATGTGAAAGAAACCCCAGACTATTCTGTTTCTCTTCTCTGCCACTCCATCCCACCTCAATATGAACTCAGAGACCATAGAATCGTAAAATCATAGAATGGTCAGAATCATAGAATTATAGATGACCTATATTGTGAACACCGGACAACAAAGGGAGGGAAGAAGAGCTGCAGGGAATTAGGTCTCACATGTTCTAAGATTTACAGAACTACTTATTCAAAATTCACATACATTAGTACTAAGAGCCCTGAAACCTAGTTGTGACACTCAGTATAAATGCCATATATGAGTAGCCTCAATACATATGGACAAAATGAAATAATATATGATACAGAATCTAGAAATTGAATGGCTAACTATACATGCAATTTTCATATAATCAGTAAATCATGTTCAGTGTGTTCCACTTCTAACATGGTGAATGTTCACATTGATGTGAACAATATACTTTCACATTCACAAACAACAGTTTTATTATCAGTATATATTTTTCTTTATTCACAATTTAGAAACAAAAAAAAGACTAACATTTGAACTAGGAGTTATTTTAGACAATTCATCTGTAAGATGGTGAAACTTGGGTATCCTTGGAGGTTCTTGGGACACAGATTTACAATAAAATGAACATGCAAAGAACAAGCCGCTGTTTGCCCTGGACATCTCTGAATCTGCATGGTTTAAAAACATACAATATGTGAGAAGTATTATGAAGAAGAACACTTCAGGGAGGAAGCATATCAGAATAACTTAGTGTAGATATTTAAGTTTTACACGGCTAAATCTTCGAGAGAAGTCACTGTATGACTTGCTCAGATCACACTAACAAAGCTCACCTGCTCGCCTGTTTTTGCCATAATGAAGAGATGTCAAAAAAGGGACCAGGTAACCTCAAATCTTATAACTTCTGGTGCACAACAGCATCTCTCCAAAATGGGAAATTTAAAATTCTCATAAATGTCCATAAAACAGTCATCGTATTTACAAGTATACTAGAAAGCCTTAAAAGCATCTGGTACTTCTTTTATAATCAAGCTTTTACATATGAAGAGCAATTTAACTGTCTTCACAGCACTTCTCCCTCCCAAAACAATGACAGGAAGAACACATTAGATTTACTTCTACGATAATCTTTCTTTAGCAGAAATCACTGAGAGTTGCAGCTGTTTAATACTCCAAAGAACATCTTCTTAAAGTATACAAGAAATGAAAAATAACATAAGGATTAGAAAGCACTCAAAGATGTGAAAAAATAAAGAGGTTTCCTGGTTGAAAAAAAAAAGGAAAAAAAGTCACAGAAAAATGATATGCTAAAGAATGAAAAGGTTTTAGTTTTGAAAATGGAAGAATAACATGTAATACAGTCACAAACTGAGAGCTGCTTTTTAGACCAATGACTTTGAAAAAGGACCTGTTAGATAGGTTGCTATAATTTTGCATATGAAGCTCATACTCTCTTAAAAGAGAATAAATTTTCCAAGAACAGAAAACAACAAGAAAATCTCTACAATCTTTTCCTCACTACTTGCAATCATTCACACATATCCACCAAAAAAGCCTTTTTAACTTTGTATTTCCCTTAATAGGGATTATTAAACTTAAAGTTTGGAAAATAAATTAACTAGTCTTTCAAAAGAAAAGAGGCTTATTTAAGATTTTTTAAATATGAAATTTTAGACAAATAAATTTTTGCATTTCTTTTTGGTACTGACAAATTTGAAACTTTTTTCAACTTTTCTAAGTTTCCTCAAGATATGACTTTAAAACATTATCGGAGCAGTAGCAACTTCAAAAGAGTAAACAGCACAAGAAGGTCCACAGTATGGACCTCCTATGTATCTGAATTGCCCCTAAATTCCCATGGCTTATTGATCACTGAATGGCAAATTGTGCTTAGAGAGACATTGAGTTTGACTCATTGTCACATACGCAGACACACATACATGCACACACTCGCTATACCATTTCAAAACCTCTGCATTAGCTCTCACATTATTACAAATAATAACTGCTTTTATGATGCAGTAGAAAGGTATTAACATGCATATTCAAACCTTTCATTGCAATATATGTTGTTTAAAAAAACTAGTCTTACTTAGATTATAAAGCCCATGTAGACTTAAGTTACCATGCTGCATAAAGAGGTGTAGTATAAAAGAAGCCAATGACCTGCTGCCCTTTCTCTGTATTTCTTTCTTTGATTTTTGTATATTTTTACTTTCTCAGCTCCTCTGTGCTCAGATTTTGACAAGTCAGATGCCCTAAAACATCTTCTTTCTACAGTATGAGGTATAAATTAATTTGCTTTTCAGTAATTCACTGTTAACATTTAAAGAATATTTATTTTTGGCTTTCTGTAAGTATTTAGAAGTTTTATATTTCTTTCAGTATTATTTACTTGGAGAAAAATGGTGCCTGAAATCAGTTCTGAAGAGTTTCATAATTTTACTAGTATATTCAAAGACCTACTGAGCTTTATATCCACCGCATTCTCATTTTACAATGACTTTCCGGATGTCATCAAGTCCTTTCTCATGTGGATTGGAAAATCAACAATAAGCGTGCAAATTGAACAGGCTTCAACTTACTATATGACCCTTCACTGAAATGTTGTAAAGGTACAAACTGTAAAATGTACAAACATAAACCCTGAAATGTATGAGGATATGTATTCTAGAGCAGTAATATGAAGGCATATCCATAATACATCCTCCAAATATACAATGTACCATAATCACTTATATTCCTGAAAGATTCACCTAAATTCATACTAAGTCTGCGAGGAATTAATGAACAAAAGGGCTATGAGGATTACCAGGAGAATGGAGAGGAGATTGACTCACTTGGCTTTTATGACCAAACAAAAGAAAAGCTTACAGCGTGGCTCTGTTTATTTTTTATAGATTTGCAAAAGAGAACATAAAAGCTCTGGAGAACTGAAAAACAACAGACTGAAAGGTACTGGCAGAAGAATGTACACATGCAAAGAGGCATAGATAGTTCTACATTTTTTGAGAAGATGGATAGAAAGAATATATTCAGATTTTTTCTTCTCCTTTAACAAATGATGCATTAAAGGAAAACAATTTCACTATGTTTCCTAGTGTTTACATATATATAAAAAATTTTATTTTTATATATATATATTAATTTTGAATCAGTTTTATTATCTTTATCAATCAGCTTCAAATGACATTTCCATTCACACCGATAAATCACACAACACAACAAATACACAATGGCAGAAACATAATAGCACAAGACAGACTTCATACTGGCAATTCTTAATATTAACCAAGCTTGCAACAGTTTTTCAGACAAGGCTTTCTATTTGCTTCATTAGACCTTATATCAACACCAGAATGACATTAATTGATGTATCATCATCAATTAAAACTAGTCTTTTGATGAGCTAGTGAAATTTACCACCTCTAAAAATGTCCTAAAATAAATTGTTTCTATTAAATAATCCTATCAGCCTGTAATTAGACAGTCACAGACAAATTGAGACCCTATATTTTTAAAGATATAAAATAAACTTTTCTAACTGCCTCACCAGTAGTATATTTAAAAATAATTAGTTACTAAAATAAATTAAGATCTTACAATGCAATAAAATGATAGCATTTAATTTTTTGTTGATGCCAAATTCCTATGTGGAAAATGGTGACCTATCCATGTGGTACTGCTATGATACCAAAAAGTTAATTCTTTTGGCAGTTTATTAAAATTAATTAGTACTATTTCCATAACCAGAACCTTGCTTTTATGCATAGCAGAATACATATCCAGCGCAACTGAGGAAGGAAAGACAGTAAATGTTATTAACTCTGATGTCTGTTTCCTTCACCCTGGTCTATCAGAGTCCATTTGAATTCCAAATGTACCTCTGAATAAATGCAGAATGCAAAATCTAAAACCAGAATCTAAATCATTATAACTTCAGCCAGTTATACCATGACAAATGTGCAAAATTAAAAATATAATTTATAATAAAATTCAATATAACTGAAGAAATTCAGTTTCTTAGAGATAACAGACATATCCTACCTTTTTTTTTTTTTTTTTTTAAACTGGTAAGGATCACCTTCCAAAACACAAGAATTTAAAATTCAACTGTCCTTTTTTTGTATCTGCAGAAGTATGCAATGTTTACCTTCACTGAAATTTTTGACTGTGTGAAAATGCAGAATTATAATCTTCTTTTGTGGAAAATTCAGTTGTCATTTTATTCTACTGGTTACTTTAAATAAGTTTAAAATGCACCCAAAAGAAAAATATAGTCACAAAGAGCTCAGGAAGAAAAGGTGTCAAAGAAAGAAAGAATTTATATATAATTTACTATCTCTTAGGAAGAAACAACTACATTTAGAAAAAGATTAAGAAGAACATATAAAGTTAAAAATAAATTTTTTTAAAGTTTGCTAAGCCTTATTAAAACTGAAGAAGGAAAGCACTTTGAAATGACTGCTTCCTCTTCTTACTTTTACAGTTAGTAGGGGTCTGAATCTGAAGTATTATTATTCTTTGTTTTGTAGTTTTGTTATGAGTCTTATGAAGAAAACTGCAGCAGATTCAAGCTTTAATGAACACAATCTCATACAACAAAGGACTCTTGTCCATCAAATCTTTCTTCAAAAAAACAAGGGTCTAAGTCTTACATCACTTACCAGCCCTGAAAGCCCACTTCAGTTAGTGAAACAACAGAAGATTGAATATGGTTCTTACCAGTATCTTACAGAATCATTCCTTAATGGGAAAGGGGAAACAAGAAACAAGAATCTAGGAACATTTGAAACATACCAAGGCCAGTACATCTTCTTAAAATAATGTTAATGTTAGTGCTAGGAAATGGAACAAGTCTTACAGCCTCACAAAATCAGAGATGAAGAGGAAATAACCAGGGTCAGCAAAGCTATTTTTTTAAAAATATTTATAAGTCTACTGTGCTGTTTTTGGCTGGTATAGAGTTACTTTTCTTCATAGTAGCTAGTATGAGGCTATATTTTGGATTTGGGGTGAAAACAGGGATGATAATATAGGGAGGTTTTCGTTACTGCTGAGCAGTGCTTACACTGAGTCAAGGCCTTTTCTGTTTCTCACACCACCCCACCAGTGAGAGGGCTGGGGGTGCACAAGAAGTTGGGAGGGGACACAGCCAGGACAGCTGACCCAGGTTGACCAAAGGGATATTCCATACCATATGTTGTCATGCTCAGTATATATAGCTGGGAGAAGAAGAAGGAAGGGGTGAACATTTGGAATTACAGCGTTTCATCTCCCACAGTAACTGTTACATGTGATGGAGCCCTGCTTTCCTGGAGATGGATGAAGACTTGCCTGACAATGGGAAGTGGTGAATGAATTCCTTGCTGTGCTTTGCTTGTGTGCACAGCTTTTGCTTTACTTGTTAAAGTGTCTTTGTCTCAACCCATGTATTTTCTCACTTTGACGCTTCTGATTCTCTTCCCCATCCTACCAGGGGGAAGTGAGTGAGAGGCTATGTAGTGCTTAGTTGTTGGCTGTGATTAAACCACAGCATCTACCTATAGATTTTCTTGGTTTGAGACTTCTCCAGTGTCAGAAGTTCACACACTTTTAAATAATGTAAATACATTGGCCATAAAATGCTTTTTTTTTTGCCAATATGGGTACAGATAAAATGATTGAATGAGTCGCTTAAGCTTTGACTTCGAACATATCTGAGAAAACTGGAGAGTGCTGCAGAATTATTTTGACTCCTACTTTGCCTGAGAGAAGTATGACACTTACATTATTTTAATCAAAGTTATTTTATAATTCCAGAGCAACTGTGAAATTGTTCTTGATTTTATTTTGTCCTGCTCCCCCAAAACATGCTGCTCAAATTTATCCATTTGAATTGGATACATTTCTCCACCAAAGATTGAGATGTATCTTTACCTTTAGGAAAGCCATCAATGGCAGATAGAAAGTACAATAGATAAAGCATTTTGAAAATTTATTTAAATAAAAAGAACATTTTAATGTGTTGATGATTTTATTATATACTTCTTAACAGTTGAAAAGTCCCATATAATCTTCCAAAACATTAATTAAAAAAAAAAACAACAAAAAACTTAACTGCTAACACCTCCTAAAAACTGCAAAATTATAACTTATAATCACAGACTCCTTTGCTAGTTAAATAAAATTTAATTGATAATGCAAAATGGAGATATACCTGTGAAGTAAGATAACCTCATTAAAGTTACATAATTGATTCAATTTTAAGGACAGGGTTCAGAGTAGCAGCCTCAACATTGAGTCCTACTTAGGCAGCTTTCTAAAAGAACAGATCTTTGTGGGTTTTTTCAGATCTTTTTGAATTTTGACTACTTATGACTAAAATGAACATATTTTTTTCTCTGTTTTTCTATCAGAATGTGTCAGCTTGACAAAATTGTTAAATTTTGTAGGAAGGTGTTGATTTTCTTGAATCCTCTGACAGAAGTCAGGCAGATTTCCCAGGATAAGGTTTATTGCCACCAAGCCTATCTCTTTGGCGATCTGAAAATGTTGACTACCTGCCATAAAACTGGATGCCTCATCACCTAGTAGGTCTACCTTTAGCCAGGATGCTCCATGGAGAGAGGGTTTCTTGTCAGGATATTCAGGGCATCTAATTCCTTCAACTGAGCTGGCAGGAAGATTTGCATTTCTGATGCTCTGGCAGCATCTGCTTGAGTAAGATTTCTTTGGGCAGAGCCTCATTCAGCTTTGCAATGGTAGTAGGGAAGCTGAGGCTTCAGATCTGCAGGAGGCATTTTATTTCCAAGTTAAAAAAAAAATTTTTTTTTCAAATTCTTTCCAAATAATTTGTTACAGTGTGAGAATTTAATGGAGAAATGGATTTCTGAATCTTTAGTCATACAGTTTCAGGGGTTACCTAGAGTTAAAAAGAACAACACAAATAATAAAGGCAAAACAAATTAAACCATCACAGTGAAATAGCGTTTTCTCTTAGAAAATTGAACTTACCTCACTCCTTTCCCATCAGCACACATAACTGATTTTTCAACATGTTGTCAAACCATTTAAATCTATTTCCTATTTGTGCTGTTTGTGCTAGCAGGATCAGAAAGCAGATTTTAGATGGTCAGGTGTACATTGACATGAATAGAAGAATTCAACATGCTCATATCTATTGGCATGGAAAGAACTCTGGGTTTAATTTTACTCTTTTCTGGTATTATAATTAAAGCTGATCAACATTTATCTTTTTTCATATTTTCCTGAAGAAAATGCTGTGTTTCAAAAATAAGAATTCTTCATAGCTAGACTTTTTTAAATTAAAAAAATAGAAAAAATAGTAGACTAAAATATCTTGGGGTTTGAATATTTTTCCAAAATATATTTTATAATATAAAAATTATAAAATGTCAATGTTTGAGCCATAAAAATATTTTTGTTTTCTAAAAAAATTTTAAATGTTTAACAAAATTTTCAAAATATTTTCTTTTTCTTCAGAAGAGATTTTAAATTTTATTTAGCTCTAGGGGCAAATGATAGCATACAGTTTGTGGATAATAAGCTTGTTTATTTGTTTGTTTGGGGTTTTTTTCCTGCTTGGTAAATTCAACCTTGCTTTAAAACTGGTGGGAGAATAAAGATGCAGAAAAAAAATTTTCTAAGTTATTATCTTACCAAGAAGCAACACTTTGTTTATCTTTGGAGAACATATTTTTATTATTCATAGAAGGATTAGTGACAGTTTCCTTGTATTTTTTTGTTCTATACCACATTTAATTCCTGATTACGATGATGAGTTTGGAAGCAAAATATTCAGTCTTACATTTTTGATACCTACCTAACATCATGGCCTCCCTATGAGGTTTTAAAATTTAAATAGACATTTGTGCTGTGAGTTCAGGTGATTTCCCTTTCTGTTTTCTTATTATTACTTTATTTTGGTTACAAAAGAGTGCTGTGAAGCTTCAGCCTTGTAAACATAGCTGTTACTGGCACTCAGGAGGAGGAAGAGAGGAGGGAGACAGAAGGAAATACAGTCCTGGATCAGTTGAATTGGTGAATGAAAAACGACATGAGCCGGCACTGTGTGCTCGCAGCCCAGAAGGCCAACCATATCCTGGGCTGTATCCAAAGCAGCGTGGCCAGCAGGTCAAAGGAGGGGATTCTGCCCCTCTACTCCGCTCTGGCGAGACCCCACCTGCAGTGCTGTGTCCAGCTCTCGAGTCCTCAGCAGAGGAAAGACATGGACCTGTTGGAGCGGGTCCAGAAGAGGGCCACAAAAACGACCAAAAAAAATTATCAGAGGGATGGATCTCCTCTCCTATGAGCAAAGGCTGAGAGAGCTGGGGTTGTTCAGCGTAGAGAAGAGAAGGCTCTGGGGAGACCTTATTGCAGCCTTACAGTGCCTAAAGGGGCCTTGTAAGAAACATGGGGACAGACTCTTCAGCAGGGCCTGCAATGAGAGGACAGGACAAGGGGTAATGGTTTTAAACTAAAAGACGGCAGATTTAGACGAGATAGAAGGAAGAAATTTTTTACAATGAGGGTGGTGAAACATTGTGACGGGTTATCCAGAGAGGTGGTAGATGCCTCATCCCTGCAAACATTCAAGGTCAGTTTTTATGGGGCTCTGAGCAACCTGATCTGGTGGAAGATGTCCCTAGTCATTGCAGGGGGGTTGGACTAGATGACCTTTAAAGGTCCCTTCCAACTCAAACTATTCTATGACTCTACAATTCTACGTAGTTCTCCTCACCCTCACATGCAGCCCAAGCCTGTCGCTGGACCCCTGGACACAGCTGGGAATGAAAGATGAGGAATCAATGACAATTAAGCTCTTTCTAAATAGTTCATAAGACACTGATGTATATAACGCAATACCAGTATCTTCCCAAAGATTTCCCAAAATTGTTTCTACAGAGAGCTCTAGAAGCTTTGTAACTGTATAAACAGAGCACAGCGCTGTTGGGCAGCTCATGCTCTTCTGGAATCAAGCTGGTGTCCTTGTGTAGCATTTGACTCTTCTATGTAGACCTATCAGCTCATTCATAAGTAATCTGGATATTTCTGCACAGGCTTGCACAAGAAATCTGGTTACTAGATTCTCATTGCGTTCAAGGTCATGTACCTTAGTGCCTGAGCATATACAAAGGCCGGAAGAGACGGGCCCAAAGAAGTTTAAGGTAAAGAGTTCCATGAAACATAGGCAACTGAAAAGGAATTCAGCTTGATTTGAGTTTGTAGAAGTTTCACTTTCACTGTTTTTCTAATTTAATTCTAATTCTAATCTAATTCTAATTGAAACATGAGAGAAAGATCTTATCTATTACATATTCTTGCAATCTGTTCACATTTTGAAACATAAACATTAGTTGGGAAGCAGAGGTGGGAGAGAGGTAACGTACTTTCACTACTGTTTGTAATTTTTTTGCATGGAAAAGAATGTGAAATTTGTTTTGTATGACATTTAATTAAGAATAATCTTTGCATTCTTTTAATATTTCATATGAATATACATTTCTTCTCTGTGCTTAACATTAAAAACTGTCAGGAAATTCACAGTCCTATAATTTATTGCTTGGACATTAAAAACTATATATCTCTATGTAATATCTGACAAATTATGGAAGCATTCTATTTTCATAAGTCTTAGTAAAACTTTATTCAACTATGTGCTACAAACAAATTATCTTTTTGGTACCTTTTAAGAGAGACAAAGACATGCCACTGAAACAGCTGTGACAGGATACTGAGTATTCTAGCGTATGGGGAGGGGCGTGTCAAAAAGTAGAAATAATTAAAAACGGAGAAGCCTAGAATGCAAACCTTGAACCATATGTAAAACTTCAGTCTAGAGCCAAATGCATTGCAAATACTTGACCGTTCTGTCTGGGAAATAAAATAGCCCATGAAGAGTTTGAGATCTACACTTCAAACATAATTAATTTTGGTGCCCAAGGTATTTTTGCTCTCTATCACCTCTTAGACTGCAAATTTGCTATTTTGGCCGATAATATATATTGAGTCCTGACAGGAATATAAACTTCAAATAGCAGTTACATGTAAATTGTGCAATCCATCTATTCCCATTCTTCTCATCTTCTCTACATACTCAAGAAAGCACAAGGAGGTAAATCTAGTGAAGACACCTTCTCTTCTCTCAATCCATAGCAATGTTTGCAGTGACTCTAATAGGGAAGTTAAACACATCCAGCTGTAAAAGACAGAAACATAATTTGATATTTCATACCCTTTGGTAATCCCTTGGCCTACTAGACTGAAAAATCCTATTTCTTTACAGTTGACTGAGGTGAGATGGAAAAGAAAAAAAACTCAACCTACATTTTGAAAGAATATAAAATATACTTTTGTTACCATTTTCTTTCCTTTTCCAAGGACCGTTACTTTGTCAGAATTATTGTCTCACTAATAAGTTTCTGATATTCTGCCTTTGCAGTAGGTCAACATTTAGAGTTGAACAGTCCTGTGCTGAACCATACCGATGTCATATGATGGAATTATTTTGTCTCTTCTCTTCTATTTTTAAACACAAAATATTACACTAAAAATGCAGAAAACAGAAGCAAAAAATATGCTTATGAAGTTAAGTGTTCGTAATTAAGAAGAAAAGGAAAAGGTGAAGTATATTCTAGGATTTGTATAGTTGAAGTAAAATAATTAGTGGGAAAGTGTATCTCCACTGAGTTCATATTGAGGTTGAGACATGTGATCTTGGCTTTCAGTAGCTGCAGGAGTGATGTAGATTGTATCAACAGCTGGAGTGACAATTCATCGCTTTACTTCTGGGATTTTTCTCAGGTTTCTAAACTGTGAAGTATCTTTGTACTTTTCAGAACAGAATCACAGAATCATTAAGGTTGGATAAGACCTTTAAGATTGTCAGGTCCAACCATTAACCCAACGCCACCATGACCACTAAGCCATGTCCTGAAGCACCACATCCACACGTTTTTTGAACACTTCCAGAGATGGTGACTCCACCACCTCCCTGGGCAGCCTGTTCCAATGCCTGACCACTCTCTCAGTGAAGAAATTTTTCCTAATATCCAATCTAAACCGCCCCTGGCACAACTTGAGGCCATTTCTTCTTGTCCTATCACTAGTTAGTTGGGAGAAGAGACCAACATCCACCTCACCACAACCCCCTTTCAGGTAGTTGTAGAGAGCGATAAGGTCTCCCCTCAGCCTCCTCTTCTCCAGACTAAACAACCCCAGTTCCCTCAGCCGCTCCTCATAAGACTTGTGCTCCAGACCCCTCACCAGCTTTGTTGCTCTTCTCTGGACACGCTCCAGCACCTCAACATCCTTCTTGTAGTGAGGGGCCCAAAACTGAACACAGGATTCAAGGTGCGGCCTCACCAGTGCCGAGTACAGGGGCACAATCACTTCCCTACTCCTGCTGGCCACACTATTTCTGATACAGGCCAGGACGCTGTTGGCCTTCTTGGCCACCTGGGCACACTGCCGGCTCATGTTCAGACGGCTTTCATCCAGCACCTCCAGGTCCCTTTCCGCCGGGCAGCTCTCCAGCCACTCCTCTCCAAGCCTGTAGCATTGCATGGGGTTGTTGTGGCCAAAGTGCAGGACCCAGCACTTGGCCTTATTAAACCTCATACAGTTGGCCTCTGCCCATCGATCCAGCCTGTCCAGATCCCTCTGCAGAGCCCTCCTACCCTCCAGCAGATCAACACTCCCACCCAACTTGGTGTCATCTGCAAACTTACTGAGGGAGCACTCAATCCCGCATCCAGGTCATCGACAAACATATTAAACAAGACCGGCCCCAGAACTGAGCCCTGGGGAACACCGCTTGTAACTGGCCATCAGCTGGATTTAATTCCATTCACCACAACTCTCTGGGCTCAGCCTTCCAGACAGTTTTTTTACCCAGTGAAGAGTACACCTGTCTAAGCCACGAGCTGCCAGTTTCTCTAGCAGAATGCTGTGGGAGACGCTGTCAAAGGCTTTACTAAAGTCCAGGTAGACAACAGACACAGCCTTTCCCTCATCCACTACATGGCTCACCTGGTCATGGAAAGAGATCAGGCTGGTCAAGCAGGACCTGCCTTTCATGATCCCTTGGTTGTCCTGCAGGTGCCCTGTGAGCACTCTCAAGACCAACCGCTCCATAATCTTCCCCGGTACAGAGGTCAGGCTGACAGGCCTGTAGTTTCCAGGATCCTCCTTCCGGCCTTTCTTGTAGACGGGCGTCACATTGGCAAGCCTCCAGTCTTCTGGGACCTCCCCTGTTAACCAGGACTGCTGATAAATGAAGGAGAGGGGCTTGGCAAGCTCCTCTGACCCACTCTTGGGTGGATCCCATCCGGCTCCAGGGACTTGTGGGTGTCCAGGTGTCTTAGCAGGTCGTTAACTGCTTCCTCCTGGATTATGAGAAATTTATTCTGCTCTCTGTCCCTGTCTTCCAGCTCAGGGAGCTGAATACCCTGAGGATAACTGGTCTGGTTATTTAAGACTGAGGCAAAGAAAGTCTATTGTGTTTCAGTTATTTATTAAGATTTAATCAGTTTGTATGAATTTGTCACCCTCCAAGACACTGTCAATACCACTAGTATTTTCTTCCCTGAAGGAAAAAGGGAGAAATGGAATAAAGGACATGATTGGGAATACTGAGAGGGAAAAAAAGAAAAAACAGAAAAAGTGCAAACTGACTAGTTAAAACCTGTTGAGAATATTAAAAAATACGTGTTTAAATACTATGGAAGAGGAATGTATTTTAACATATTTTGTGTGTGCATTAAATACACACACATTTATGTTTTCAATTAGCATAATCTTTTAAATAAAAGCAACAATTATTGCAGGCAAGTAAGAATCCTGAGAAAGGAAAAAATTATTTTACAGTGAAGATAGGGATAAGTATAGGTTAATCTTTTGATAACAATTATGAAGTACAGATATTATGAAACGAAGGAAAAGTAAATAATATATTTCAAAGCAAGTTTATTATACTAAATATACTTTTAAGTTGCTAAACTCCTATTTCGATATGGAAATTTCCTTCTGAAATCCTCTCATTTATACAAGACCAGAAATTGCAATCCTGCATTACTGTTACACCAACACACATTTCTCTGAAAGTTTATAAAATTTTTATTATCTGAAAAAGTATTTTGCAATAGACTTACAAATTTTATTCCTTGCTGTATGTTGCCATTTAACAAGCCTCAAGAGAAGTACATATCTCAGCACCAGTAACTACTCTCCTTTTTTCCTGAAGTTTTCTATCATATTGTAAAAAAGTGTTAATTTTATCTCTTTAATCCATACTCCTAATATAAAATAAGGAATATAATTCCAAATTATTTCACTAATCATTATTTTGTCTAGGTAAGAGGGCAGTAAGTGCAAAAACTGCGCTGAAGCCAGTAACAAGGAAGGAATAGTTTACATGAGATAAGGAGATAAATTTTTTGGGAGGTCTTCTAATAGTCATGAAAGGGAAAGGATTGACATCTTAAAAAAAATCTGATTAAAAATATTTAATCTGCCCACATAATACACTATCTGCCCACTGCCTTCAATATCTGGCCACTCATATCATATAAACCAAATCATATCCAAATGCACAAAACCAATTCATTTTTACAGAATGTCAGAAGGTATAATAAAACTTAATGCTGATGAATCATGAAAGAAAGCAAGTGCAAAAGACAGTCCTATGACAGATAATGTGCTCTGACACTTGCAAAATATTCATTGAATCACTGATGTTCCACTGGAGTAACAGAAGCACCAAAAATGCTTAAAAAATAAAATTGTTGTAATGATGATTTTTATTTCTAGTGTTACGTTACTATTATTAGAATGTGGCAGTATTTAGCATTTACCACACCACCACCCCCCCCAAAAAAAAGCCAAGCAAACCCACCCAGTAAAGAAGTTATATGAAAGAAACAAAAAATAAATACAAAAATTAGAATGGATGGCACAGGGAAAAAAGATTTTTCAATGTACCATTTTCCTTCATGGCACTTACCAACAAGGTTAGCAAATAAATACACATTTGACTAAGGACTGTAAAACATATGCTTATCTTGCTAACTTCTTTTTTTTCTTGTTTGAAATTTTGTATAAATTGAAAGACACTAAATTTAGTATATATAAGGCTCGAGTAGTAATTGACCATGAAAGGCTGAAGAGAATTTGTAGGTGCTGGGAAATGTGAGAAAAATGAAAAGATGGTGGAATATACAGGAACCAGAAAAATATGTCCAGACAGAAAGAGTGAGACAAGAAAAGGCACTGATCTAAATGTCCAGAAGTAGTGATATGGTTGACTCAAATTTTTGCATAACCCTCTTGAAGCATTGTCAAGGGAAATAGTCTTCAGATGGTTTGTCAAATTTACCTGAATGTAAGTGTCCTGGTTTCAGCCAGGGTAGAGTTAATCTTCTTCATAGAAGCTAGCGTGAGGCTATGTTTTGGATTTAGGATGAGAAAATGTTGATACGGTGCTGATGTTTTGAGTTGTTGCTAAGTACTCAAGGACAGTCCAGCTTCTCATGCTGGCCTGCAGCGAGCAGGCTGGGGGTGCACGGGAAGCTGGGAGGGGACACAGCCAGGACAGCTGACCCAGGCTGGCCAAAGAGATATTCCATACCATATAACGTCATGCTCAGTATATAAAGCTGGGACAAAGAAGAAGGAAGGGGTGGAGGGACGTTCGGAGTCATGGCGTCTGTCTTCCCAAGAAACCATTACGCGTGACGGAGCCCTGCTTCCCTGGAGATGGCTGAACACCTGCCTGCCCATGGGGAGTAGTGAACAAATTCCTTGTTTTGCTTTGGTTGCGTGCGCGGCTTTTGCTTTACTTATTAAACTGTCTTTATCTCAAACCATGAGTTTCCTCACTTTTACTCTTCCGATTCTCTCCCCCGTCCCACCATGGGGGAGTGAGCGAGCGGCTGCGTGGTGCTTAATTGCTGGCTGGGGCTAAACCACGACAGTCCTTTTTGGACGTCATGCCCAGTACATAAACTGGAGTTGGCCGGGGGACGGAAATCGCTGCTCGGGGACGGGCTGTCGATCGCCGGGTGGTGAGCAATCGCTGTATTGGGCATCACTTGTTCTTGTACATTCCTTTGTTGGTATTATCATTGTTGTTTCCTTCTTTCTTTCTGTCCTATTAAACCGTGTTTATCTCAACCCACAAGGTTTTTTTCCTAATTCTCTCCCCCGTCCCACTGCGGGAGGGGGAGTGAGCGAGCGGCTGCGTGGTGCTTAGTTGCCGGCTGGGGCTAAACCACGACAGTAAGGAGTCTGTTAAGATATCTCATAGTAAGCTATCACAGTGACTATTTAACTCCTAACACAGAAGACATAGGTTTTTAACTGTCTCTAGCATTGACACACCATGGCATCAGTCATGTATTGCATTAGTCAGAATCCATTTATCTTTTCACAGTTAAGAGCTGTTGAACTAAGAATAAAATCTTGCTGTTAGCCATTTGGTAAAATTAAAAAAGCCTCAATAAAAAAATTTGAGGCAAGCATATACAGTAAAAAAAGAACAAGAGCATAATTAAAATACCTCTGTATTTCACTAGTTTGCAAAGACTTTGCTTCTGATATTTTACAAGTCTCTCAAATCTTACCTTCTAGGAGGTTAGACAGAGAAAATAGCAGACCTAAGCGTATGACTATCAGGTTTACAGATTTTAAACACAATTTATGCAATGACTCAGTACGGAATAGTCCTTATTTTAGAGAGCCTTTTATTCTCCAATTCAATGTATCAGAAACATGCCTTAGGACTGTGTTGAACCTTGATGTGAGAAGGGAAAAAAAAAAAAGAACACCTGATCTTTTACAATAATCAAAACATATTTTCTCAAGAATGAAATTATTCAGATTCTGCAAAAAAGATTGCCTGTCAAAAAAAAGGGGCTTTGGAAGCCCAGAGATACTGTTTAATGGAGCAGTATTTTTCCCACTGACTGCTCATTGCCCCTTGGCATAGACTAATCAAATGTAGAGAAAGGACGCTTGAGTTTTAAGATGACACTGAGTTCTGCAGCCTTTTAAATTCACAATTAGTCATTGAACTGACACTAAGTATATCAATGCAGACAATTTATTCTGATATGAAACTATGACTTGTAGCAGACTTAAATGTTCAAGTGGGAAGTATGTATGTCTAAGAAAAGGAAGGAGCTAGTATTTCTTTCAGTGATCTCTAAAGTATAAATCACAGTTTTTATAGTCTGCATGTGTATTCTAAACTAGTATCAACATGGAGATTCCAAAGAAAGAGACTTTGGAGCATTTCCCTTGTTTTTCTATATACAGACTTTCAAAGAAAAGCCAGAAAATGTAACCTGATAGAAGCTGTAAAGGAGCAGAAAAATATCTGTTTATTGATTAGACCAACGGTAAAGAATTCAGGAGTTTCCATTCTGTTCTTGAGTTTCTCACTAGTTTAATTGGGGTCTTAAAGTGATTTTTTTTTTAACTTACTGCATCTCTGTGCCTACATCTGTAAATCCGAGAATAAGTAAAAAAGATTGTACAGGGTTATGAAACCTGGACTGAATGTTAATTGAATCAGTCTGCTTCTAAAGAAAGTGAGGTACGTACAGAGGACATAATGCAGTTTAATTCTCTTATGATAGTACTGTATTTTGATAGTGAACCAGTGCGAAGTGGAAGATTGAGTTCTATAAATATTTGATTTAAAAATCCAGCATAGAATATTGGTTTAGTTTGGATTTTATAATGTTGATTTGGTTTTTTACATATTCTCTTTTTTTTTTCCCCACCACTGTATTGGAAAGTGGTCTCTCTATGTTTTCAGGTATGAAAGATTACATAAACCATGATAAATTCACAAAATTTTGCTGCATGTTTTGCAGAAAAGGTATTTAATGAAAACAATAATTATTTTTCCCAATAAATTCATACTCATTACATTAACAATTCTATTGTGCTAAACAAGAAGTATATCTGATTTTGTGTTTATGACAGATTACATAAAGAGGATAGATTTTGTTTAAATCTGTATAATTTAGATGTGAGTTAAACCAACTGATGATCCAATCCTCTTATTAAATATTTTTCCCTCTTATCTGTAAGTATACCAGGAAAAATTTCTAAATGCATTTTTTTAACAGTAGTTTCACTTTTTTTTTCAATTTATGATTTACATCTGTACAGTAGCACATAAATATTTATTACTAATGTAATTTTGCTATTGGGAAACCTAGAATTATCATCACTTCAATCTGCTAAGGCCAAACAAATAAAATAAATAAGGTCAGTGATGTTTGTTTTACTTGAATAAAGAAACAAATTCAAAATTAATGCCTGTGACTTTCTAAAATTAAAAAAAAAGTACACACAACATTTTAAGTTCTAAATTGCAGATCACT
Organism: Phaethon aethereus; assembly: GCF_964289735.1. Lineage (NCBI taxonomy): Eukaryota > Metazoa > Chordata > Aves > Phaethontiformes > Phaethontidae > Phaethon > Phaethon aethereus. The sequence goes on along the minus strand of NC_138578.1, from coordinate 63,430,819 downwards.
TCCACAAACTTTATCTTGTCCTTGCAGTCTGTATTAATTCTCTTGCAAAGATCCCTTTATTAGTCCAAATTTGAAGAACATTCAGTACAAGTCAACAATACTGACAAAAAAAAAAAATCTTATTTTCTGAGTTCTTTGGAACAAGGTAGGGGAGTCATGCTTGTAACTTCTTTTCCTTTTCAACAAGTGCCCCCAGCTGACCAAGCATTGTATATAGCAAGTTTTTGTATTTAAAGAAATCTACTTGTTAAAAAGAGCATCAATAAAGGATCCCAAGTATCCACCTTCACCGTTGCTTAAAATAATTTGGGAAATTGCATTTTCTTGCCTGTGTTTGTGCAACACAACTCCTGTCACCAAGTTCTAGCCATTTAAGTTTTTAGGAAAATATCCCCCGGTGGTTTTGTGTACAGTGCTACGATTTTCAAAGGTACTCTTCATTAACCTACCTGCCTCAGGATCTCCAGTGTTTATCTGCCTTTCCATACAGGAGTGACATCTACTCAGTCTCCCCTTCCAGACCTTGTTCCTTTGCTAGAATTATCCAGTCAGTCACAATGATCACCTCAACAAGTTTGAATTAGTCTTGCACCTGAATCTTGGACAATCATAGGACAAAATTCCATTAAATCAAATCTCACCAAACAACATTGATTTTTTTTGGAACAAAGGTAAACCAGAAAAGATGCATTTAAACTTACTAATAACAGATATCTGTTTCTGCCTTATGAAATGATAATCCATTTTTCATATGAAAAGTATTCCAAAATCTGAAAAAAATAAAATTCTCTAACTAAAGTTTCAGTTGGTCATTGATTCAAAAGTTTCAGTTTTCAGATGACACCTCTATCTATAGGTCAAAAGACATCATTCTATGAGCACAAAATATTCTTTCCCACTGTTATTACTGTGTTAGGTAGAATTGTTATTATAATTTTCTTTAATAACAGTCTCATAAATCTTGGAAATTTCTTACGTACATTGACTCTTTTTTGTTGTTATTTCATTAGATATATGCCATAAAAAAAAATCTGAAAACACTATACTGAACATCATCTTTAGTTCCTGTAGGAGGCAATCTTTATCTTTCCATTTAACCAGGAATTTATTCATTGGCAAGGCCATAAGGCTGCGAAAACATTTATTAAATTAATACATTGGTCTTTGAATACTGCATGATGCCACAGAATCTGTCACAGATTCCTTCATGCACCAGTAGGTGAAGAATGGAGGGTGTTTTGGCTGCAGTCTCTAATATGACATCCGCCAGAGAGTAGATATAATAGAGGAAGAAGAAAGTTGGCAGAGGACTTGTGGTGATAACTTTCCCACAGCGGAAATGAGGCTTTCCTTGCTGACTCTGTTATACAGTTCTGCACTATTCACTGCCCCATTTGTGGCTGTTTGTTGATGGGAATTCCTGTGTTAAATATTGATACTGTACCTCAAAATACCAATGACTTATTTTTAATTAGTAAGAAATTCAATGCAGATGTGAAATGCCTCGAAGGAGTCTGCCAAACTGTAATTCAGCATGACTAACAGCACAGAAAATGTTTCAGTTTCCAGTTCCTGCATTAATATTCTGCAAGATAGTCTTAATACTACCAAATTAATGAGAAAAGAAGACAGGTATAAAGTGTTGTTCTACAAAAATATAATAAAACACCTTCCCTAAACTATATTTGAAGAATGAAAGATTTATTAAAAATTATCACAGGATTCTTTATATTCATCAGCCATTGAACTGCTATATATGTAAAAGAAAAAAACATCAACTTTATGCTCTTGGCTTATATTTGTCAGCAGAACAAGCAAACGTTTCTTTTAAAAATAATTTTGTTACTGAATGTTCCATATTTGGAGGTATCTAAACAGGTAGCAAGTCTAGAAAGGAAAACACTTTTTCTAGTCTTCTAAAAAAATTATTGCTAAGCAAATACTGCAAAACAAGCTGTGATCCATGTATTTTCTTCATACTAGTACTTAGATTTCCTGTGCAGCCACAAAGGGAAATAAAGTCTTCCAAAATTAGTCATCGAACTCACTGTCTCAGAGTGAGTTAAATAAAACCTGAGAAATACTTATTTATCACCATCAACTAAAAAGGAAGCCTAGAACATTTGCTCATTTTTTTACTTCCTAATTGTAGCTCTTTAAAAGTTATACAGCATGAATCTCTCTATACTTAAAGCATTCTCTATTTTTCTAGGTTAAAAGAAAAAACAGAAAAGAATTAGAAGATTAACAAAGAATGAAAATATTTTTACTAGAATTAGAATACTAGAATTATTTTTATATACACAAAGATTAAGAAGTTGTGTCAAATGGTATATTAAAAGAAATTATGCTGTTTCATGCCACACTTTGATTTCAACTTCCACTTCACTTACTGTAATTGCATTCTGGAATGCACATCATCTGCACACAATAAAAAACACTTTCCAGTATCAAAGTGCAGGTATCACCGAACTCCTACATTTAGCATTCAGTCAGCCCTTAATCAGCAAATAATAAATATAATTGTGACATTAAAATAATTGTTTTAGAATAATACATATGAGTAGACAGCAAATTCTATGGGTGGGATAATTGTTTTATTGTTATTAATGAATGCTTCCGGGGATGGAGCATCTACAACCTCTTTGGGCAACCTGTGCCAGCGTTTCACCACTCTCACTGGGAAAAAATTTCTTTTTTATATCTAGTCAAAATCTGCCTTCTTTTAGTTTAAAACCATTACCCCTTGGCCTATCGCTACAGGCCCTGCTAAAAAGTCTGTCCCCAGCTTTCTTAGAAGCCCCCTTTCAGTACTGGAAGGCTGCAACAAGGTCTCCCTGGAGCCTTCTCTTCTCCAGGCGGAACAACCCCAAGTCTCCCAGCCTGTCCTCATGGGAGAGGTGTTCCATCATTCTGACAATTTTTGTGGCCCTCCTTTGGACCTTCTCCAAGAGGTCCATGTCTTTCCTGTGCTGAGGACTCCAGAGCTGGACGCAGAACTCCAGGTGGGGTCTCACCAGAGTGGAGTATAAGGGCAGAATCCCCTCCCTCGACCTGCTGGCCACGCTTCTTTGGATGCAGCCCAGGATATGGTTGGCCTTCTGGGCTGCAAGCGCACGTTGCTGGCTCATGTCCAGCTTTTCATCCACCAGTACCCCCAAGTCCTACTCAGCAGGACTGCTCTTGATCCCTTCATCCCCCCAGTCTGTCCTGATACCAGGGGATGCCCCAACTCAGATACAGGTCCCTGCGCTTGGCCTTGTTCAGCCTCATGAGTTTCACATGGGCCCATCCCTGGAGCTTGTCCAGGTCCCTCTAGATGGCATCCCATCCCTCAGGTGTACCAACCGCACCACTCAGCTTGGTGCCATATGCAAACCTGCTGAGGGTGCACTTGATGCCACTGTATATGTCACTGATGAAGATATTAAAGAATACTAGTCCCAATACTGACCCCTGAGGGACACCACTTGTCAACAGTCTCCATCTGGACATTGAGCCGTTGACCACTACTGTCTGGATGTGACTCATCCACCCAACAGTCCACCCATCACATCCATACCTCTCCAGTTTAGACAGAAGGATATTGTTGGGGACCGTGTCAAAGGCCTTACAGCAGCCCAGACAGATGACATAGGTACCTCTTCCCTTGTCCACTGATGTCATCACTCCATCCTAGAAGGCCACTAGGTTGGTCAGGCAGGACTTGCCCTTGGTGAAGCCGTGCTGGCTGTTTCGAATCACTTCCCTGTCCTCCATGTGCCTTACCATAGCTTCTGGGGGGATCTGTTCCATGATCTTCACAGGCACAGAGGGGAGGCTGACAGGTCAGTAGTTCCCTCCTTGCTACCCTTTTTAATAATAGGTGTAATATTTCCCTTTTTCCAGTCACAGGGACTTTACCTGACTGCCATCACTTTTCCAATATCATGGAGAGTGTCTTGGCAACTATATCAGCCAATTCCCACAGGACTTGGGTATGCATCTTGTCAGGTCCTATAGACTTATATATGTTCATCAGTACGTGACATAAGTACTTGTCTTTAAGAACATGAAATGAAAGCAAGATTCAATGGATCTATTTCTTGAAAAACTTTTGAAATACTATTGTGCTTAAGTTTTCCACAATTTAATTGAAAATGTTGAAAAAAAAAAACAACACAAAACCCAACACAGCACCACCAACAAAAAGGCCTCCCTCCTTATGTTTATTTTTACTGTACTATATGGCAATTTAATCAGGAACACCCTTGCCCTTGTGAGAGGAAAGCACTTAATTAGCCAGAGATGAACAACACACAGTCCATTTCATTGAAGAAATGTTAGTCACTTGAACCAACCTTCATTCTGTTGCAGGAATATAGATGCCAGCAATAATTTCCACTCAGATAAATGCTTGATACCAGTCAAGACCTAATTAGAGGAAAAAAAAGGTCTCTCATATCTGAGTCTAGCTTTAGCAGCTATTGATGGCTATTCACAGCTGAGACTAAAACCTAGTTACCTGCAGTCCTGGTGGGCATGCAATGGTACAAGGCTTGACTTGACACAAGACAGTCATGGGGTATAAACATAGCTTTTGGTAGACAGATGAAAGTACTTTTCAGCTGAAAGTATCATGAGATACCTAAAGTTTAAGTTTTATGATGGACTCAGGATTTTTTTTCACTGATTTAAGGCCGGAAGATTTCATGTACCTTTTTGCAATTTACTGTAGGAATATGGAGAATGATCCTCCCAAGTACTATCATAAGTTAGTAGGGTACAATCTGATGAAAACTTCTTATCTTACACTTGCAGTGTGTTACAAGAACATAGAACTTCAGTCAATTCTCATTATTTAGCTGATAAAAAATCATAACAGAAAATCAGAATTAAGCAAGTAAATTTGTTAAGGGTGTGCTGTTTTCTGCCTGGGACCATCTGAAACAAGGTAGAAGAAAACTAACACAAACCACTACAGAAATACAGAAATTTGAATGTAAACTGCATGCAGTGGTTCATATGTATATCCCATTGACTATTAGGGATGGTTTATGCAGTCTTTCACATGTCTGTGTAGCCAAGAAGAGAAAACTGGAAGTGTTTTACTCTAGTTTTTCAAATAGCCTACTCAAATTCTGAAGTAATATGAGATGCAACTGAAGTGAAAATTCTCACTTCAGTGAGATTTTGTTATGAATCACAAAACTGATCAAATGGAAATGGGAGGGTCTATAGCTTAAAAAAAAAATCATATCCTGTCTGATTTGGTTATATAGATACAGTTTCAGTGGGACTTCTTACATCAGTCTCTGCACCAATTTAGCTTTACAACTTCAATCAATATCAACCTGATTTGCACCTATATGGTTTTAGAAGCATTATAGGTCAACATATCCTAGAAAAATGAATTATAGCAAAGAAGCCTGAAGGTGAACAGCAGACTTGTCTGCATATAGTCAGGATCATGAAAATAGCTGTCCTGAAACCTGTTGTGTTACTCTGTTTCCCCTCTGCATCATGATGTTTTTTTTTTCATGGTGAAAAAATCTTTTTTCTAACTTTATTTTTTAAATTTACCTGTATAATTCAGTGGTAGCTATAAGCATAGAGAGGAAAGAAGTAATTTCAAATAGAACTGAAAAAAGATGACAATATGATTCTGAGAAATTCAAGAGCAATAATCTCTACCACAGTTTTGAAAGAAAGTTGGTTTTGCCACAGACACCTGTTTCAAATTCAAAAACCCAGAAGTTAGTAATGTGGTTTTAGGTACTGGTTCGCTGCAAAATTCCTCCATGATGTTGGCTTATTCACCTGTCATCTGTGACACCTGGCCTGTCATCTATCCCTTTCTTTATTTATCATATGGTGATAATAATGCTGATTTACTTCACAGGAGTGCTGTGAAGATTAATTAGATTCCTCAGAAAGCAAGTACTTCTGAAGTGTGAATTATCATCTACATACAGCACAGAAAAACTTTTTTTTTCTCTAACACAGACTGTTAATTATCTGCAAAATTGTGCTTGGCAAACATTTGATCTGAAACTTTGTAGATAAGGTTATGTGGGTTTTTTACAATTTCTTTTTTCTCTTCTCTTCCCCTCACATACTGTAAAGCAAGGCAATTTCTAATGCTAACCTTGCATTTTTGCGTAACTTTAAATTAACTTTTAATTAGATTAGATATTGACCTGGTGGCTATGTTGTACATTAATAATCTTTACATGTAGACTGTTAAACATTTATAAATTTCATGTAGGTGATTCAACACAGATTAATTCACAGAATTCTATGAGTGGGGTAATAAAAGTTCAAACCTTTATAGTACGGTTAATTATCAAATTATGCTGAGTGTTTGGACAAGCACTTTGCTGTATGCAAAGGAAAAATACTATACAGGGAAGTATTATTAAGTGAATATTTTGCTATCTGGCAAGCTTAGTATCTGGAATACTTTAGGTATACCCTAATTTTTTTTTTTTTTTTTTTTTTTTGGTAGCAGAGCTGTACCTAGCAAAGATCTAACTGAAGCAGGGAGGGCAGGAGTTCCCCTGCTTTTGTGACAGTATGGATAAATTCTGTGACAGAATTTTTAACAGGTGATTATTCATTTGTTCAATACCTCTAACCAGAGTGTCCCTTTAGGACCTGTTTTTTCAGAAGTGAGAACACTTGGCCCGTGGTGGTAACAGCATTTATTTACATCAGTTGAAGAGATAAAATAGTTCAACGGATAAAATAGTTGCACTCACTTCTATTCACAGCTGAGCATCTGGTCCATCAAACCTAAATGTTGTCATATGTGTATGTTGTCACTTAATGTGTCTCATCAAATAGATCTACAGATTACAAGCTGATAGGCGAGCTATATAGATTCAAAAAATATTTCTTATTTATTTTGCAGAGAAGAATCGTATTGATTCTCATACCAAGCCAGTTTTCATGTTTGCACAAATTGAAGCAAGATCTGTTCTCTGGGTGCTCTGTCAGGACCTTATCCAATCTGTAGCTGTACAGTATTTTCAAGAAGTCAATTCCAAAAAGATAAAAGGAATTATTTAACATTGTGTGACTGTATTAGTCATATGTTAAATATGAGGAAAAGGCATCAGGTGTACAAGAAATTGTCACGCGTACTATTTTCATGTGTATGAAATTTCGAGTATATGCTCTTTTAAACCAGAACTCTGTATGTTATTATTTTCATTTGCTCCAGGATAACATGAAAACAGAAAATTGCAAGAATTTTTAAAAATTGTATGTTTTGTATATATACAATTTTTAAAATGTATGTATAAGACTGTTATCTGCAACATCTTGATATGATTTGAAAAGAAAGGCAAACTTTTCATTGTCTGCAGAAATTATGCTCCCACTTTTTGAACAAGAATGATGTTCCTGAAGTAATAGCAAGACTTTTTGTAATCCACAGTCTTTCAATGCATTCTGTATGGAAGTTTCTACCGTGGAAAACACTGTTAATATAATCATTACTGAAATAAAATATTTAGTAATTTCTTAATATTTGCAATGTGAGTTTCCCAGATATCATTCAGTCATATCTCAGGTCTCACTAAATAGTAAATGCTTCTGAATGTTCTAAAACTTTCTGCAATGTAATCATGAGATTTTAAATCATTTTTCAATCATCGGAGTGCAAGCATAGCTACCATATTTTTCATGGCATTTCATAGCACTCAATCTGGTGGTATAATAATGTACCACGGTAGCATATAATTGAAACAAGTGCATTTCTCTGTTTAAAATCCAGAATGCTGTTTCAGAATGCCCAGGTAATCCCCAGCTAGGTAAGCGGGACCCAAGGTTTGTGTGTCTTGGGTGGGGGAGGCGGGTGGTAGTGGTGGTGTTTCCATTTATAAAATACATGTTTTAACTCTCCTGATATACAAATTAATAGTCAGTTTAAAAATACATTGTTTCAGAAAAGGAATTCCCGTGATCTGTGTCAGATTATTAAGAAGTGCATTATGATGTAAATATAGGGTCTGTTTCCCTTCCCTCTACTGTCCTCTGCAAACCACAAGCACATGTAATTTATTATGGATCAATTAATTGCATTTATGGAAGGATTATACTGAAGGTTTGCACTAATAAAACACAGTACACAAGAAAACAGAGAGAATTGTTTTTGACAAGAAATCTTGCATTAGTGGAGAGATGAATTAAATAACAATTTTGATAGCTTTTATCTAAAAGCATTAATATCAACAAAAGCATCCATAATTTCATTGCTTTAAGTGAGGCCTTGGGCCTTAAATTAGATAATCATTTACCATTTTTTGTTTGGTGTATTGTCTTTGTTTTTCAAGCAGTTGGCCATTACAGCAAGCTATAATTGTGTCCTATTTGCTGTATTGCACAATATATGCTTTAAAGGAAGCACATCTTCATTGTAATTGGCTTTGAGTATCTGAAAGAAAAACAATATCCACTTTAACCACAGAACACTGAAGAGTTCATCTACCATTGAATATCAGAAACTAAGAAATATATTACTTTTAGCAATATAGAAAAATCATGCTTAAGGAAACTATTGCCCTCTAACATACACTGAAAATGAAGGAAAGCTCATCATTATCAGTATGCATGTAAATTCTTCTGAATAGGAACTATGGGTGGGTTTTATGGTTCTTTTTTCCAGTCTGAGGTCTTCTATTCGTAAGTAATTTTATGGAAAAATGGTCTTTCTAAGCTGAAGAACAAGGTTTAGAAATGTCTAATCTATTTTTTATAAGTCTATAATTATGTTAAAGCTTGGATTACCCACCAGAAGAAAGTTTTTCTAAATGGTCCTTGAGACTTCTAGGTTGAATATTATACAATATAGGAAATAAAGCAGCATATGGCTTTTTTAAAGATCAATTTTATCTATTATTATATGTCTAACAGGTTTTTTTGTCTTTTTTACAATGCCTTTTTTTCTTATCTATGACCTTTGGCATTCTCATCCTGAATGGCTTGATTATATTAATTAGCTGTTACTTTTAAAGAAATCCTCAGAAAGCCCCCATTTCATTTTTCATTATTCTTCAGTAAAATGAAAAACATAACTTCTTGTTTACTCATGAATGGAGATAAATTTTGACAATTTCAGTCTAACAGGTGACATCTTCAGAAACTTATGAGTGACTGAAGAGTTAGACTATGCTGGCTCCAGTTGACTAAGGTCAGCAAATAATAATTACCAGAAATTATACAGTATGTATTCAGTTAAACTTTCCTGATGAAGCTCTGACCTGACTCTGGCATAAGACATATTGACATAGCTGGTGTACTTGAGGTTTAAATGCAGGTTTACCCACTTTTCATTTGGTTAATGCCATGTTTACCTGCTTCCTATATACAATGAACAAGAAGAGTTTACTCATTCTTCAATTTCCTAAGTCACTGGCTACTCTTAATTAATTTAGTGACCGGAGGGTATTCAACAAACTCTGTCGCAGAGACATGATCCACAGTTACCCTTTATTTCTATCAGCACCTACTGTGTTGCAAAAATGGAAGAATCTGGTTCTCCTGAGTCAGTCCTGGGGATTAATGTCTAGACGCACTATTCTTTAATGCTCAGTCAAGGCTGATTCAACTTCCTACCTAACCTGACAACAGAAAAAGATTAATTATAACGGAGGCTCTAACCGGTCTCTGAAATTCCTAATACAGCACTGAGTTCAGTCTTATAGGAAAAGAATGCATATCGGATATTAAATGCTATCATGTCTGAGCCTCTGAGCACTACTTTGCACCTCCCAAAATGGGAAAAAAAAAAGAAAAAAGTATAACCTTCTTTTAGAAAAGTCCATTTACATCTTTAAGTAGTAAGTGTATATATATAAAATAATATTAGCAATGTTTATTTCTTGAGAGTCTTTGTATCGATGTAGTTACACGGAGGTCTCAGGCAGCATATCAAAATTCTCCTCAGTTTATCACTTGGAATGGACTTCTTCAAAATATCACTCTTACATTTCTTTCTGAATCAAAGTACCCCAAAATCCTTTTAGTATTTAGCAACAGATATTCTCAAAATATGTGGTTGCAGCTACACACAAGGATGTAAAGCTAATTGGAGAAGGAAGCATTAAAGGACAAAACATTGTCCCTCTGTGATGGATGCATTCAACTCCTTAACCAAACTAGGGGTAGTTTGGTACTGGCTCCAAAGGAGGTAAAGGCCTAAGCCGTAACTGGGTCAAGAACTTACCCATTCCCCGTCTGTTCTCTGAAAACCCACAAAGGAACAAAGTGAGGTGATGCGCATCGATGCGTATGAGTTTGGAACACCAATCATGCAATTGAGAAGTGAATAGCAGGTGGCTCTTCCAAGACTCATTTATCAAGGAAAAAGTTGTGGGTACAAGGAGTCTCATGCATGTCTTTCCCATCCCTTGAAAATTGACTACAAGCCAACCACTATTATTCTATAAACATGACATCATAAGTGGGCCTTCATTAAGCTCTTCCTGCTAAGCAGCTGGCTGCATGGTGTTGATCTGTGCCTGAGCTGGGATATGTCTCAAGGTTGCTCATCAAGGCAGAGGTGCCTCTTACAAACTGCAGATCTTTGGTTAAGTGACAGAGATTGCACATAACCTTGTATTATAGTGCACTAAGATTCTGCATTGGTAACTTTGATCTTTTCTTGATAACTTTGATTCTGCCTTGATAGCTTTGAATCATTGTCATATTCTTTGAGAAGTAAGTAATAGACTGAACCTTGCCACTGCACTTTGTTAAGTCACACTTTTATAACATATTTCAATAAAACTCTTGCTGGTGCTTTTGGCAATGGTTCTTTACGGGGTCTAAATCACCCATTCAAAACACCCTCATACATGATTGTAGAGGTTTTTGTCTTTTAGCCTTTTCACTTAAGCATATTCTTTCTCACCATTACAAGCCACAATGATACATGTTGATTGTTTAACAACCCCTTGCTACCACAAATTATATTCAACAGTCGGAAAACAGACAACTATTTGGCTCTTTGTTTTGTTTTTGTTGTTCTTCCAATTTATATTGATTTAAATTTTTAGAGCAGGGTGCCAAATACTTACTCACTCGCGACATCCACTCTCAACATATGAGCTGAGGCAATGGCCAGTGGAGGGATCCTGCAGTATATCATTCCTTGATATAAATTCTGGCAAAGCCCAGACTTTCCTTCCAAGCTGTGTGCTTGCTATATTTTTCTCTTACTTTTAACTCTGCCAAAACCCAGCATCTGCTCCCATATAGGGTGTTGACAGTTGAAGCATTTTTCCATTGTGTTGTAACTCTGCTGAGACCTGGCATCTGCTCACAAATAGAGGTGTTGACAGTTTGAGCTCTAGCACTTTCCCTTTGTGCATCAACTCTGTGGAAATCTGGCATCTGCTCACACACACAAATTTTGACAGCATAAACTACAGTCTAACACTAAGTTACTCCAATGTAGGGGAACACATGTAGTTATAGTTTTGGAGGGAGACTACTTCCTCGTGACATCAAAACCTGAGAGATCAGAAGACAAAGTAAGTATAGGGATTGGAGCATTTTTATGTAGCAAAAGTCTTCATGGGATTGACATATTGTATCAATGAACTATATGGAGAATTTTTCCTTCATAATAGGTACTAGGAAAAAATTAACCAGCACTCTAAAATCTCACATTGTACCTTTTCTCCATGACTTAGGCAGTTGCACTGTGAGTGTTTAATACTTGAGTAAGATCATTCTTGTTTCTCATTATGCTGATAGACTGAACAGCAGAATTACTGTGATCTTGTTGTTTTCTGTTGGAACTTATCTTGAATCCTTAGCCATTTTTAAGTTCTTAGTAACCTTTCCTGTACATTTTAAAGATATAGGAAGAAAAGATAATTGTGCCAGAGAGTCAGAACTGACATGACATGTTGCTTATTATTATAGGAAGCACACCAGAAAAAAAAAAAAGTCAGGTAATAATATTCTCTTTTATATTGTTGGGCATCAAAATAATACTTTAGATGAACCAAGGCTAGCTTCTGCATGAGAAGCAGGCTAAATTGTAGTTCAGTAACATTAACATGTATTGGTTCTGAACTGTGATGTGAAAGCAGAGTTAAAGTCCCTACACTTATTTTAGGATAAACAGAAAAAGACCAAGTAAATCAGTTCTCCCAGATGTGTTTTCCTCAAGTAGAACAGCAGATTCTTGTTTTTACCACTAACTCTGCAGAGATTTGTTTCTATAATAATGTTTACTATTCATTATAGAAAAGTCTAAAAGGATTCTTAGATATCTTAGTGGTAGGGTACTGAATATAAATTGAAAATACTAAGGGAATCTATATTTATTTCTTAGATTACTTCATGTGAAACAAAATGACAAAGTGAAAGAGAAGCAGTTTTTAAGAAACTAAACACATTTTTTTTGTGTGACTTCATTATTTCATCAGCAAATAAGTAACATATTTGGAATATAATATTTTTTAACCATGTCTTGCCCTAATTTCAGATTAAAAAAAGGTTTAACTACATTGTGCACATAAAAATGATCACATTGATAAAATTAAATATATCAAAATAGAACAAAGGTAGCAAACAGTCTCCCCCTGAAAAATAAAGTTTTGACAAATACAAAATTAAACCTAAACATTCTTGTACGTGCAGATTTTGACTTAGACCTAGGACTGCTCTATTACTATTTCTACACTTGTGAATCAGTATTATACTGTACAGGAGAACAGAAAACATCAGATAAATAAGTAGCTGTTATGGGCATTAAACATGACATGCTTTGAAAAGTTTCTAATAGGTAGTTTTTTAAAGGGATAATATGATTTGACTATCTGCTGAACTAGTTTTTACGATGAAGCATGTGAAAAATAAATGCTGAAGTTATACATTGGAATTTTGCTGCCGTAAGTAACATTCTTCTGATATATTTAACTACAGACCTATATCTGTAGTTATGAATATATGTATACATGTACGTGTATATTTATCTCCTATACAGATGATATACATATACATACACATACATATACGTGTGTGTGATTCTGAAGAGTTCCTGCTTTTAGAACTTGGTAAGTTTTTGCATATGAATTTGTAAACACAAAACCATGTAAGACTGCTGCCACCATGGTTTTTCATCCGCACATGTTGCACTGGATAATGTTAACACAGGTCAAGATGGAACCATTTAGTTTCAACCAGGAAATCCGTGCCTCTTTCATTGCTGTAATTTCAATCTGTGTCTTGCTGCAGACAGTCGTTTGTTAACTGCTACACAGATAGAGATGATTCAAGTGGTGTCTAGGCAGCCACGGAAGAGTTGGATGGTTGCCTGGAGACTAACTTTCAGTGTTCAGAACCTGCCTATTTAAATAGGAGAGAAAAAAAAAAATCCTATGTGTCTCACTCTAACGAAGATACTAAGCAGCTGTACAGACACTTGTCAGTTTTGAATGCTGTTCTTAAGGTTTGCTGCATCCTGAAACTACACACAAGCATAAGCTAGAGCATAAGAGTTTTTGCATGTTCACCATACTTCTTACTTCACGTTACCTTAATCTTGAGTCAATATTCAGAAGTCAAGTGAGACATTTTGATGGCTGAGCCACATCTTGCCTTCATCCTTTGCATCTCCAGCATTCCACTGTCACCAAAAATTTCTGCCCCAGCTTCTTATTGTAAGTCACAGGATCATAGGATAATTCAGGTTGGAAGAAGCCTGAGGAGATTATGTATTACAACTACTTGCCCAAGGATTACTTAGACATAATTTTGATAAACAGCATAACACCACAGAAGACGTATTTTTGCAGATGGTCTCTAGGCACTTAATTCAGTGAAGTAGTTTGGAAAACCTCACTTGTGGTTTGGCTGTAGTTTTAATTTCCATTGATTTTAGTCTAGTCAAATGACCTTTTAAAGCAAAAGAAATTTTGATTATTTAAGCAAATAGAACAAGTCTTTTGAACACATGCTAACTTAATTGTTAACTAAAATCAGCCATAACATCAAGCCCCACAACTGACAAAGTTGAAGCACAGAGCAGTTTAGGAAGATTAAAGAAAAAAAGTGTGTTCCTGTCTCAGGTGTTTCTCTGTACTCGTATTGCATTAATTCTGGCCTTTTTAAGGCTTTGTTCTTGGTTTGTCTCTGTTTTGAGAGGAAGTTTCTGTCTCTGTTTTTGATGAGGATTCTCTTCAGGTTTTTCAACATAGCTACTTTCAGTTTGCTGTAAGATAGAAGAATGCTATGGTCATATTTTTTAATATGAATGCAAATACCTTGTTTCAAAAGCTAAGCAGCTATGGCTAACTGCTCCTTGCCCTTCACTTCAAAGTAAACTAGTCTTATGGAATACCCACCTGCAGTCACCTCCTCTCCAAGTCTAAGACCACAAAACTGGTCTTTGGCTTTGCACACAAGTACCTCTGTGGGCTAAGAGTGACCTAAAGATAACTGAAACTCTTTGTCAAGCTGTCAGGTTGGCTGACATTGTCACCTTGGTGGACCTGATGCAGATGTTTGGAGACATTCTGCGGGACATTTCAGTGAGAAAACCATTAATTTCTTGGTTGAGGATATATTTGAGATTGTAGTAATATGTGAGCAGTTTTGCTTTGTTTCCTGGAAATAGGTGTTGGATGGTGTCATGGTGTCACAATGCATGTCAAAAACCAAAGCCTATATTCATAGAATCATAGAATTATCTAGGTTGGAAGGGACCCTTAAAGGCCATCTAGTCCAACCCCCATGCAGTGAGCAGGGGCATCTTCCACTAGATCAGAGTGCTCAGAGCCCTGTACAACCCAACCTTGAATGCTTCCAGGGATGGGGCATCTACCACCTCGCTGGGCAACCTGTTCCAGTGTTTCACCACCCTTGTTGTAAAAAATTTCTTCCTTATATCTAGTCTAAATTTACCCTCTTCTAAGATATAATAAAAACCCACAGTTTACATTATTAAGGATAAAATATTTTAATAGAATAAAGGTGTTATATCTTTCAGGACTGCATTCTCCATGTTACATTTTTCAGTTTCATTAATATTCTTCTTCTAAATGTCATGTCCAATGACATTCTCATTACTAATTTAAGGGAAATCCTGTGTCATATTTTATCCCCAGCTGGCAACCAAGCACCACACAGCCGCTCACTCACTTTCCCCTCCCCCAGTGGGATGGGGGAGAGAATTGGGAAAAAAACTCGTGGGTTGAGATAAAAACAGTTCAATAGGACAGCAAGAGAGAAGGAAACAATGACAACAATAATAATACCGACAAAGGAATGTACAAGAACAAGTGATGCCCAATACAGCAATTGCTCACCACCCGGTGATCGATAGCCCGTCCCCGAGCAGCTATTTCCACCCCCCAGCTAACTCCAGTTTATGTACTGGGCATGACGTCGTATGGTAGGGAATATCTCTTTGGCCAGCCTGGGTCAGCTGTCCTGGCTGTGTCCCCTCCCAGCTTCCCATGCACCCCCAGCCTCCTTGCTAGCAGGCCAGCACGAGAAGCTGGACTGTCCTTGACTACTTAGCAACAACCCAAAACATCAGCACATTATCAACAGTTTCTCATCCCAAATCCAAAGCATAGCCTCACACCAGCTTCTGTGAAGAAAACCAGCTCTATCCTGGCTGAAACCAGGACATCCTGCACTAATAGAAAATCATGTTTCACTACACATTGTTCTAAGAGATACACAGCAGGTGGACATTGGATTAGAAAACAAAAATAAAGAGACCAGCCCTATAAAACACTTGACCATGAAAATCACTTTAAAAAAATAATTATCAGTTACAGCACAGACTTCATTTTCTAGAAGTTTGAGCCATAATGTTTGTACTTTTGTGGCTGCTTCATAGACTACTAAATATGATTTTTGTCATTACTAAATAAGCCATAGGCTTCTTATTGAATCTCTCAGGACGTCTGTGGAACTTCCTTGGCATGATTTTAGCTGTTTTATGTGTTTTTAACAACTGTCTAGTAGTCAAGTTATTATTACCTAATCTAAATGACTTGCTGTAGCAATACAATATATGCTAAAGATCTGACAAACCTAGGCAGTCATTATAAAACAAACAACAGATCTTTACATCAACTGAAGTAGGGAGACGCTAACACACAACTTCCAAACTTCAGCTGGGAATCCATAAGAAGAAAGTAAACTGTGATAAGGAAATGTAAAACTAAAAAGACACCAAGACTGAGAAGGAAAGAGGCCCCACCAACACCTTTAAATTCCCCCTTGTGAAGAAATGGTATATTGCTGACTAGCTGGACATCCCACCACTTCTCTGCTTCAAGACAACTGATGTCGATGACCGCAGGACTCAGAAGGACGATAGAATTATGAGTCCAACACCAAACAAGAGGGGCAAAAACCAGGAAATTAGTATGGATAAACATTTTAAGGGTATTATTGATAAAACTTTTATGTATTGATTTGGGCTGTGAGTATTATTGTGACTAGACTAACTGATGTGTTTTGATGGGATTGCTAAATTTTTAACTAGACAAACAACAAATTCTCATCTATATATGTATATATGGCGCA
Organism: Phaethon aethereus; assembly: GCF_964289735.1. Taxonomy (NCBI): domain Eukaryota; kingdom Metazoa; phylum Chordata; class Aves; order Phaethontiformes; family Phaethontidae; genus Phaethon; species Phaethon aethereus. The sequence goes on along the minus strand of NC_138578.1, from coordinate 63,414,274 downwards.
CCTTCCGCCCATAGCAAGTTTGTAATGTATAATATCACTTTTGTCTAGTATGTCTGTTTGGCCATCAGCAGAAGTCTAAAGGAATTTTGTAGTAATTTTTATTACTCTAAAGGAAAACAAATGCAATAAAGTTTGGGGTGTTTGGTCTAGAAAGTACATTTCAAAAGCAGATATGAAATTTTTCTTGTCTAAGTGATGCAAGATTTTTTTTTCCTCTCTAAAAGCTGTTAGAAATTTAAAAATTCTGACCTGCATATTTTTTCAAGCTACCTTTTTCACATTTAGAAATCACGTGTCAGCATTTTCACATAAATTTATTTCACCAATAAAATTACATAACTTAAAAAAATACATACACATCTAGATAGATATTGTTTATAGAAATGTTGCTTTTTACCTTTTTTTTTTTTTTCATGAAGACACACAGGGATCTGTTTGACATGGGAATAAGCTGTGTGGAAATTTATAAGCTATAGCAATATAAGATGATATTGTCTATGGATGGAGGTTGTTCCTTGGAAGAGTATCTCTTTTTTTTGTACATGTGGGAAGTCATATGCTGAATAAGACAGCTAAATACATAAAGGAAAGACTAAGTCATGGTTACAGCAGCTGAAATCTGTGTGAGGACTTGGATTTGATCTGCTGGTTTCCTATATGATGGTTTCTTACCTTCATTTTTCTTATATGATGTTAGCACTTAAAGTTTTACTGAGTTTTATAATGTGTTAATGGTGAAATATTCAACTGTTGAGTTCGAGATACTTAGATCTGACAATCAAAACTTTCTAGCTTTTCAGGCTCTAATTGAAGTCAGCAAGAGATTTGAAACATCTAGTTAGTGGCACTAGTTTAGGAAAGGAACTCACAGGCATGCAAAATTAGTGTGTGCTTTTCACCATAATTTTGCTGTATCTCATAACTAAGCTGTAAAATGGGAATAATTACACTATGCTATTTTGGAAGAGTATTGTAAAAATGAAGTCCTTGTTCTAGTGGTAGACATTCAGAAAATAATACCTGTATTCACAGCAAAGTATAAATAGTTTATGTAAGCAAATAGAAGAGCATGCACCACATGAGCAGAGAACAAAAAGCTTCTTTTTAAGTGGGCATCATCAGTTTTGTTGACTCAGTGATTCAGGGGTAGGGTCATAGCACAGGAAAAATTGGCAAGGGCTCATGTAATGAGGGACTGCACCACACTGAATTTGTAGTGAAGAACTGTCACAGCAGCGGTGGCTGGCAGCTCCCTGGAGCCAGGAACCAGGACCAGAAGGGGCCCTCCAAGGGGCAGCAGGGCTCGACCTTGCAGCCAGGCTTGTCCCACTGCCCCAGCCAGGGGCAGCCATGGCAACTTCAGCCCCAGTATCGGGCACCTCCCTGGGGCTCAAGAGAAGCCAAGACTGGGCTGGGATGTGGGCCTGCAGGTAGGCCCAGCTTGGCAGGGCCCATAGCCAGGGAAGGCTGTGGGCAGCTGGAGCCCAGCCCTGCTGCAGCATTACTGGGGCAAGGACTTACAGTCCTGGGGGGCTGAAATGGGGTGCTGAGCCCTGGGCAGAGTCAGAGGAGGCTCTGGGGAGGCTGAATGGGACCTGTAAGGTCTGGTGGTGCCTTCAGGGCTCTGGCATGGAAAGTAAATGACACAAATGACATACAAGACCTTTTTTTGCTGATGTGAATTCTTGATGTATCAAAGAGTATTATTATGTTATCATATTGTCATGGTTTAACCCCAACCAGCAACTAAGCCCCACGCAGCCGCTCGCTCACTCCCCCACGGTGGGATGGGGGAGAGAATCAGAAGAGCAAAAGTGAGAAAACTCATGGTCTGAGATAAAGACAGTTTAACAGGTAAGGCAAAAGCCGCGCACGCAAGCAAAGCAAAACAAGGAATTCATTCACCACTCCCCACGGGCAGGCAGGTGTTCAGCCATCTCCAGGGAAGCAGGGCTCCATCACGCGTAATGGTTTCTTGGGAAGACAGACGCCATAACTCTGAACACCCCTCCACCCCTTCCTTCTTCTTTGTCCCAACTTTATATACCGATCATGATGTCGTATGGTAGGGAATATCTCTTTGGCCAGCCTGGGTCAGCTGTCCTGGCTGTGTCCCCTCCCAGCTCCCCGTGCACCCCCAGCCTGCTCGCTGCAGGCCAGCACGAGAAGCTGGACTGTCCTTGACTGCTTAGCAACAACTTAAAACATCAGTATGTTATCAACATTTTCTCATCCCAAATCCAAAACATAGCCTTGCACTAGCTTTTATGAAGAAAATTGACTCTATCCCAGCTGAAACCAGGACACATATCTTGTTCTATGTCACAAATCTGTGAATTTTAATATAAAACAAATTACATTAGGCACTCCTACTGTTCTAATTATGTGGACATCTTTATTACTCTGCACTGAGGTATTCTTCAGAGAAAGAAACCGTATCCTTTCCTGGCTGCCCAGCCTCCTTTTTTCTCTGGAATAAGATTGCCCTTTGATCTTAATACTTCTGGTGAACTGTTAAAAGTTAAACTAATTTTTCTTTTTGAACCTTCCTGAATTCCGTCAATGTCTTACTATTTCCCCTCATTCTTACAAATCACCTTATCTTCTTTTCTGTAATCTTTGAAACATTCAGAATAGCAGGTTAGGCTCTGTTTATCTCATCGTATTTACTATCAGCATATATTCAGATTTCTACCACTAGTTTGTTATGTGTTTTATTTTCTGATCTATTTTTGACGATGCAACCTTTCTCTGTTTTTTATAAATCCTTCCATTTGCTCCTGTGCAATCCCGTGTGTTTTCAGCGTCATTCCCTGAAATCTTAAATCTGCTTTCATGTAACATAATGTTCTTTTTTTTTTTCTTAGCTAATTTTTGTGAATTCTATGCAAAATCATATTCCAAATAACATGGGTATTTCTTGAGTATTTTGCCTTATTTTTATCTTTTACTTTCTACATTTATGTCTCTGCATTTCAGAGAGATTTGCATAATGTATTTTGTTTCCTCTGAACCTGTATCATTTACAACCATATCTTTTTATTAAATTACTTGAATTTTTTCAAATTCACCATGGCACCTCTTCTACACTCCTCTGTAATTTTCATTGGAGACAGGACTAGCTCCATAAAGTATTTTTTGTTTCTATATTTACTGCTAACAAAATTGTACAAGAGGAAAGTCTTTTCTAATGTAGGATATCTGCTTCAGTTTCTGTAGTTATCTCAAAATCCATACTACTTCTTGAGGCTTGGCTTTCTGGGAATATGGTTTTGTTTCCCTTTGGTATGCTAATAAATTACACATCATTTTTCCTGTGTTGACTCTATATCTCTGCCGGTACCGCTACTCATTTAGTGTTCAAAAATCTGTGAGCCATGAGTTCTGGCTTGCAGGGAGCTTGCTCAGATCCTGGATAATAAGTAATGACACACGATTTACATTTTGATTGAAGGATCCAGCTCAATACACTCCCATGTGCATGCCAATTGGTACGATCTGGCAGGAAAGCTGGTCAGTGTTTCATCGCCTTTTGTCTGCCTTGCCTGAAGACAAATGTTTCATAAATCATATTATTTCTTAGAGAGAAAAGGTCATCTGGAATACTAAAGGCATTTTCAAGGACATCTTCATCTCTGCCACTTCTTATTGTTAGTCAGTGAATCACATGTCTTCTACATCACTGCCCATGCAGTGCAGATGAAATGCGACTTGTAATGTACTTTCGATTTTCGGTGCATCCAACATTTATGTGCTTCTTCATTTCCAACACTGTTGAACAATATCTCTGTCCTAGTGAGAACACCATGCTTGAAATAAAGCTATTGCAAATATCAGATGGCTTTATATCACTTTTGTTCTTATTGTGCCTCTAAATTTTTCTCAGTCTTTATTTCACTGTAATGTGTTGAAAATTTGTTCTCACTGAATTGTTATGATTTTGTTACTGAAGATTTTATGACCTACGCTCTTTTACTTAATGTTAAATGACTTGAATCTGTGTATTAATGACCACATCAAAGTGAACAGAAAATTTATACTATTAGATGGTTGCCCTTTGAAAAGGTGCTTTTGAAGATGTACCTGTTAACAACTGTAATCTCACAACTGTAAGATAAAAGGTCTTGTAATCAGCTAGCTTCTTCTCTTGGGTGCCATGCTGATGATTATTTTGGGGTGATATTTCATTAAACTATGTATACTTCATTATTTTTCTTCATTTTTTATTTTCTCTGATAATTTTTTTTTCTTTCACAACTGCAAATCAACATAATTGTATTGGTGATAATAATATATTGGGAAAAGTGCCTTATAACACCTTGTAGCTTATGAATGTCAATGTTGGATCCAGTGACGCATGAGGCATCTAGCATGAGAAGAAATGGTCTCAAGTTGCACCGGGGAGGTTTAGATTGGATGTTAGGAAAAATTTCTTCACTGAAAGGGTTATCAAGCGTTGGAACAGACTACCCAGGGAAGTGGTTGAGTGGCCATCCCTGGAGGTATTTAAAAGACGTGTAGACGTGGCACTTAGGGATGTGGTTTAGTGGTGGACTTGGCAATGTTAAGTTTATGGTTGGACTTGATGATCTTAAAGGTCTTTTCCAACCAAAATTATTCTATGATTTTATGTTTCTTGGCTATATAGTGTTGGTTGGATAAAGAATTTTCAGGAATGAAGATCAGAGGTATATGGGCTTATTGTCCTGTCAGGAAATACCTTGGTATAAGACTTTTTACTACATACATTCTGGCAGCAAAATATGTTTATACTGTTTATTATTTTTCATCTTCTGCCATTATCATGTTTGTACAGATTGTAAGAAATAGTGCAGGATGGTTGTTCAAGGGACTCCATACGATTTTCTAAGCTTATTAAGGGAAGTGAAAAAGTAAACTGGGTTGTTTCTTTCAGAGTAAATGTGTCTTAATGGCACTTTACCCAACAGAACTCTCTCTGAAGTGTATCATGAAGAAAATCTGCTGCCTTCATTGACTATAAAATGATCTCTTAACACTTTTATTTCTGTCTGAACTGCAGAGTCAGAACGTGTAAAGCTGATATGGTTGGATTCCATTTCTCCTTGTGCGTTACCAACATAATCATTGTTCTGAATGCCATAATATCAAAGATAAAATAGTAGTTATAGCTAATAAGTTAACTAAACTCTCACTTTATTAGGTGGCGATGACTTGGCAGTGTTTTTTTCCAGAACAGAATATAAGCCTTTTAATCATATTATTTAATACAAGTATATCACCTCCTTGCTCCTCATTTTTGTCCATCAAGTACATGAAAACCACAATCCCCTTCCCACTCTAACTGCCATTGTGTTCTCAGGTTTTCTCTCCTTTTCTGTAAAGAACTTATACTGTGGAAATATGGATGCCTCCAGCTCTGTGGCTGCTTGCTCTGCAGTTCCTGACCTCATGCTGACCCCATGAATAGTGGCCAAATTGCCAGAACTGTAAGGGTAGCTTGCATGTCCTAATCTATAGACATCACCTCTATACACCAGATATCAGGAATCCCACTACAACTGTGACAGAGGAAGTAACACTTTTGAATGATTTCAAAATTTGATTATTTACATTGGGTAATTTTTACATTGGTACAATAAAGTTCTTAACCTCCACATCACAGACTCCCTTCACTGCTGAACAAAAGACGAAATATCTTTCCTCCACAAGGCTAATCAGAAAAGGAGAGTAAAATTCTTTCTAAACCTAAAATGTGACTAAAATGAATGCTAAAAATAAGGTGCATGAAGACTGCCTAGCTAGTCACAAAGATATTGTGGGCTTTGGAGAGAAGAAAAATACAGGTATACATGATGTTACAAAAGATACTGGAGGAGAGACTTGAACTCATATTTCCTATGGTTCCCTGAGCAGTGAGTTGAGTAATTTTTTCTCATTCTGAAACTTTTAAATATTTATGTTAAGAAAAGACACACCAAAAAATTACCCTGGAAGGGGTATTCCTCTGTATAGAAAATAGAGCACTCAGTCTGCAGCCAAATCCTGCACAGCATCAGACAGACTGATAATTTTGAACTACGTTTCTTGAATTCTTAGCAAATTATTAGAAAATTGGCACACTGGGAATCCCAAATGAATAAGCAGGTGCAGCTGGACACATACTAGTGCCTATTTCTATGACAACTGGCCATTTACTTCACTTCCTTTACATTTCAGTACTGTCCAACTTGGTTAAGTTCCTGCTTGAGCAGGGCAACTGATTTTAAGCATCCAAATCTTCTGTGCAATGCATAGGAACAAACTGCAGACAAGTGAAGATTCTTGGACTGCTTAGGAAAAATTTTTTTTTTTTTTTTGTGGAGGAGAGAGGGAACAAGATTCTCAATTCTTTCTGCTGAAACTTTCTGACAAGTGATAGTGCTTAAAAAAGAAAAAAAAGTAAAACTGTAAATTATTATGTTCCTGATGTGTATATTTCCTTCTAATTTATTTCAGTAATTATTAATTTTTATGCAAAACTATTGTACTAGTATTATTTCCACACCTACTAAATGAATACCGGCTATTATTCATTAAGTTACTTAAGATAGTCAGTTTGAAACAAAACTTTTAGTTAGAGTAGTATCATTATAAGATTCCTAAATACATATATAAAGAGAGAAAATATGACATTTGTCAAAGGAGCTGGAAGGTGGAAAACAGCAGACAAATATGTTGAGAAGTCAATGGATAAGCCTGTTTTATTTCTAGTGGCATAGTAATAACTCCTCCTTTCACAAAAATTAATTTTATATGACAGTTACATATGACGTGTTTTAAAAACTGTCAATTTTGCATGAGAGTATACTTAAGAAGTTTAGAAAGTATGGTAAGCACACATAAATGTATATATGGAAATTGAATTAGCTTAATAATTTATATTTTTACCATTCAGATCATCTGTATTAATAAAATTCTCCATCCAATGAATATAACTCCTCATTTCACTTCACAGATAGAAACTGAGGGCAGGCATGCTCCTGTTATTCTTACAGCACTTAATACAGTAAGTTTCTGAACTAAACTGGTATTCCTAGGTGCTACTAATCACTGAAGTTCGCTGGAGTAAAATGGAAAGACCAAAGAAAATTACTCATCCTGAAAGAAAACAGTGGGAAAACAATAGTGTTTTCAAATACTTTATTAATATGCCTTACTCAGAAAATCTGAGTTTACTCTATTTCAAACATTACCTTCTTAAAGCTTGTATTCCAAAAAGGCTAGTGTCAGAGCTTGCTAACCTTTCCAGACTTTGTAGAAGATTTCCAGACTCACATATTTCATTTCATGTGCCTGGCTGAGTTCGAAGCCTGTTAAGTTGTGACACTCTCAGAAAATCCAGTAAGACTGACATTCACAAAGTGATTATAGTGTGTAAGCACGCTTTAGGCAAACCATAGGTATTTTACTCAAAAAGAATGGTTTGAAAAAAAAATCACTTAGCTGCTTAAGCACCTCCTCTTTTGCAAGTGTCATGACCATCAAAATATATTACACAGTGTTCAAAGCATTAATATAATGAGTTATTAGTTTAGGATAACATTATATGATAGAGTGCAGACTGGTGCCACTGTCCATAAAAGAGGAAGAGTTGTGATTCATTCATTTCTTCTGTTCCCTGTTGGATTCTACAGCTATTTGTGACCAATCAATTACAACCCTACAACAGAATAAAGGTCAGAGATGTTGGGCAAGGGCAATGTGCTCATGAAGCTCAGGGAAGTGACTGACCACTCCTGTTGCAAAAACAGACAGGCTTAATACAAAGAGAGCTAGAGGGTGTCTTTGATCAGTTGATTGGAACATCTGGTTGAGTAAATGTTTGACCCTAAATTAATCAAAAGAGTGGAAATGTCTTCTGGACTCAGCAAGCATGGGATCTGAGGTGGAGGGTATATGTGCCTCAACTTATCATAAAGTATAAAAAACAAACAATCAACAAAATGACTTGAAGAGAGCAATATGCTTGAGACAGCTTCAAGCCATTTATTCCTTCCTGGAGACAGGGGACACTCAGCATCATGACAGTGAGCATATTACAGAGATCATTACTGAGACTCACATTCGTATTGCAACTGGTACACTCTGCTAAGTGTCCTTTTTAGTTCACTGTGATTTAAGTACGTTGCCATATCATTCTGTTAAATCAAAATCCTGTGTAAAGTCAAATAACTTGAAAGAAGTAAATTTGGTATTCAAAATTAAACCATCATTAAACCACATTAATCATTAAGCCCTCCACCGTCTTGTTCTAAAAGAACCTGGCAATATTCTGAACAATCGTCTTGTTTGACATTTTCTTCCTAATTTTCTTCATAAGATGCTTATGGAGTCCAACATTGTGAACTCCAGTCCCAGGAAGAGATTACAAAATTCTACTCACTGAAATGCTTAGCATGGCACAACATACATTTCTGTAAGAATCTGAGACTAAGAGTCTGTGTAACTTCTCATATCAGAAAGTTAAAGCAGTCAAGTTAAACTGAAATTCCATAAATCTGAAATATATAGCTGTTTTGCCAACCTCACATTTTTGCTACATCTCAAAGAAGCTAGTGTGTCTCCTGAAGCCTTAGGTTCTGAAATAATTTCACTGCATGAGAAATGAAAGCTGGGCTTAGCTTTCATTTTTAAAAGTGAACTACTAGTCCTATGGTTACAGAGAAAAGCTTGAGGCCACTAATACTAAAGCATGAATACCCAGAAAGCAAAAAAAAAGACCACAACATCTCCTATTTTCTAAAAATAATAAAATAATAAAAACTTTTAAATGAGTCATGAGCTTCTCTATCTGCCCAATTATTTTCTGAATGTATGAAAAATGTCAACACCTAGGGTGATTTTTTGTCGTGTTTATCATTATTAGCTCTTCCATTAATTATTTCATTTATATTACAAAAATAATACTCCACCGCACTGACTTTGTACAGTACAAGGACAAAATCAAGATTTATATAATGATATTCAGCAGGTTTTTATGCCATCATTTTCACAACTAAACACCATGCCAAAATTGTGGTCAAGAAGCTAGATCCCTGAATTTGTGAGGGTGTTGCTTCTATAGGTATTTCCATACCTTAGTAAGACATCAAGAAAAATCATTAACAGGGTGCTACAGTGAGAATGGACAGTGGATGAAGATGTGTAATTTGGATACATATATTTTTCCTGGCTTTCATCTACTGATCAAAGATAATAATTTCTAATAATTTTATACTGTACTGCAAGCTCACTGGTAACGCTAGGAATGTGTTCTGCTCTGTTGCACTATACTGAAGTGCGTACCATGATGTCTGTTTCTCAGTGACTGAGCCTGGGATGGCTATGCCAACTCACTGTTCTAGAGCTTTCTTTTGTATGTGCATCCATAATTTTTATGTGTATATATATACAAGGAGAGTTTAATTTTGTCTAATTTTAGACAAATACCATGAGCCTCAATGCCTGTTCTTCTCTTATAGTCCATGGAAATCTAGTCAATGGAAATCAATGGAAAATACAAATCATTCACAGAATCACAGAATAGTTAAGATTGGAAAAGACCTTTAAGAACATCAAGCCCAACTATCAACCCAACACCACCATGACCACTAAACCATGTCCCAAAGTGCCATGTCCATGTGCTTTTTGAATACTTCCAGTGATGGTGACTCCACCACCTCCCTGGGCAGCCTGTTCCAATGTTTGACCTCTCTGTGAAGAAATTTTTCCTAATATCCAATCTAGACCTTCCCTGGCATAACTTGAGGCCATTTCCTCTTGTTCTATCACTAGTTACTTGAGAGAAGAGACGAACACCCACCTCACCACAACCCCTTTCAGGGAGTTGTAGAGAGCAATAAGGTCTCCCCTCAGCCTCCTCTTCTCCATACTAAACCACCTCAGTTCATATCACTTTATCATAGATATCTGCATTTAGTCAAATATATTGCATCAAAACCTGCATAAAGTCTATTGATTAGATCTCCAGAGATTATAATCAGAGCTTAGAGACAGTGTTTTCATGTAGGCAACTACAAGACAGATATCTAAATTTAGGCAGAACAAATTCTACCTATATTTATTTCAGTATGTTATAGACTTTTCCGTATCAAACATAAATAAGCTTTCTCTGTGCAATGTCTATTTAGTAATGGCTCTTTCCTGTGTTTATGATTTGATAAAGCTCCTCAGCGATAGTTCTCTCTGTTTTCACTGAAAATATGAATCAATATTCTTTGTGTTACTGGCCTAGTATTTATCATGAGTGCATAAAGTAGACAATAGTGAGACTGAAGGAAACAGAGGGAAATCCAGTTGAGTAGATGAAAAGAAGTACCATAGAAATGGCAAATGATCACTTTTGAAGTCCAAGATATCTGACAGAAATAGATGAAGATGTAATGTTCATAAATATAACTGAATAATTGCATAAACATGTATTTGAATATTTAATTTGTAAGTAGATGAAAGTATTGAGGCTTTTTGTATGGCAGCTCAGTTATCTCTACCACTTTTATAACACGTTGCATTCACACAGAATAATACAGCTATCTGTTAATATATGTTTTTAATAGCACCAGCAACAAAAATTATCTTTCTATGGATGACCCAGAGCTGGCACTGGAAGGCATTGTTCAGCTGTTACTTAAATGGCTCATTAATGTGTTCATATTTTTAATTAAAAGGGCTGGGTTTTTTTAATTGCTTTTGTTTGAATTTAAACAGTTTCAAAAGTAGTTTTCAAAATTATTTCCATCATTCTTGGGGTAGAAAGATACTTAGTAAATTTTTACTGCTTATCATCTCATACCTCACCCTTATTGAAATTTATCTGCATATCTTAATGTTTTTCAAAAAGGAAGTATTATCTCTGTTTTACAGATAGGGGAGCCAATAAAGTCCCTACAGCAACCCCATCATGCTGTGTTGCAAGCTTATACATCTTAATTTACACATTTTCTCACATCCCTCCTCTACTTTTTCATGCCTCTTCCCCCCCCCCAACAGAAACACTGTGAGAAACAATCTTACTAGTATGACACTCTTCCTTTGTTACATGCTTTAAGAATAAGTAAAATAGTTAATAATGCTAAACTGTAAAATCTCCTCCTCAGTTTCTGCTTCTTATGAAATAAACAGGACATTTCACAGCTCTTAATTATGGCATCTGGCCTTTTACTTCCTCAGGCAAATGCCTCTCTAGGTAACACTTTATCACTTGAATTTCGAAGGCTTGCCTTGCAAACACAGCATCTTTTGGGTTTACTTTCATTTTTTTAATAATAAAAATAAAGCTGTGGAGAACGTCGGAGTTTCATTTTGGAATCTTCTATACTACCGTTCATGTCCCATGAGGGAATATACTTTTGGAAACACAGTTTTGAAACGTGGATTTAAGTAAAAATGCTTTTTTTTTTCTGCAAATATTATTCCATTATATATCATTATGACAATATCAATAATTTTCTCAGGAACTACATGGAATAAAAAAATATCTTAAAAGTTTTGGGTAGCACTGAAAGACCCATGTAACCACATTTTTTAAGCTTGTTACTAACATCCCCTTCAAATATAATTCCACACCACCTTTCATGGTTGTATGAACCAGAGACTGATGACTGATGTTAGATGTGAGAATTACTGCAGACTTTTTTCTTGAAAACATCTGAAATCAAGAAAGACAACACAGTTTTCACTTCTTTGTGTTAAGAGTCCTTTTTGGATTTGTTTTCTTAATCTCTATCCAACCAATTAAACAACCAACATGTTGTTTAATTTATTGCTCTGTGTATCCACTTTTCAGTTGACTTTACAGCAGGGCAGCATTTCAGGATCTCTTAGTGTATTGGTAAAAAACACTTTTATCTTAACACATATAGATGTGAATGTTAATATTAAAGTGCAAAAGTTTGGTCCATAAAAAATTATATAAAGTTTTGTTGGAAATTTTATTTTCAAATGGAAAGAAGATCTAGCTGATTGACCATCAGCTAGCTTGGCAAGCACTATAACACTTCCTTTTGTTGTACTTCTATTATCTAGGAAATACCAAAGAATACAAACCAGTAAATCAGTTTACAGAGCAGAAAGGAGTGATTGTTTGCTTTCCCCAAGTATACATAATGGAATTCTATTTATCAGTCTATGGAGCTTGAGAGGAAGATCAGTATTATATGATTTATGTCTTATTGCAAATATAAATACATATAGTTTTCAATAGACTTTACCCTGAAAAGATTTAAACTTTTTCCTAAAATAATTATTTCAGTGCAGTCTTGATCAGGCTCTCATTTGTCTGTCATTGGCATAGAGTAGGTAGGTAAGTAAGGTGGGTGGAACTCTAGCAACATAAATCTTAATGAGTACCAGTGCCTCAGGGAACACCACAAAGATTTTGATAATTATTCTGATTACTTTTATCTGAATATATTGTGCTAACAGGCTGTATTCTGTACTGCTGAAATGTATGAATGTGTTTTGACTTTTAGTCTATTAAGTGAAATAGCATTTATTTTGTCATTAATACCTTGGTTTTTTTAGTAGGAAACAGAAATGGATAGCACAAAAATATGATTTCTTCACAGTTTCATTAGAATGAACCCTCATGTACATCATCTGTTTTTTATTGCCATGGCAATTTTTGTAAAAACACAGGCAGATAAACTTTTATAGAAAGGGAAAGAACAAAGAGAAACACAGAAGAATAATATAAATTCTTCCTCACCTGGCAGACAGGTTTTTAAGATCTCTTCCTTTTAGGTATCCCTCTAGGCAATAATTCTGACAGATATTGACAGACTAGGAAAGTCCAGGTAGTGCTTTGAAGCTACCGATGTACATTTTTTCAGCAGAAATTCTAGGCAATTATGAAAGCTGTTCATAACATTTTATGAATAGTGCCTTAAAACAAATTCCAGCAGAATTAATTTAAATATATCCTGTGGGACAAATTCACTGCAGGTCTAAGTCAATGCAGCCTCTTCTTGCAAATCTTTTTCCAATGCAAAGGAGTCAAACCCATTCTAGGTGTGTTGCAATGTCCAAAACAAATTTTGACTCCTTAAATCTGGATCCAAGACATCTGAACTCATAGTTTCAAGGAACAAAGTTCAAAGGATAATTTTCATAAATATGTGTTCTTGAAAAGATACTACTCTCATCTCTCTGTCAAAATGTAACACTCATAATCCTGTTTATGGACAAAGAGAAAACACACCTTGTATTTAAAGCGAGGAATTTATTGATGGTATAACTGAAATTTTAGCAGTCTCACCAACATTAGTCTGGATCTAATTCTGCAGAAAAAGAATACTTTTATGCAGAAAAAGTTTCAGTATTAATTACAGAATTAGAATTGTTATATGTGCACTTCTTAGTTCTTACTTCGTTGCGTGGTCTTGTGCTCACTCTCCACCTATGTTTCTGGATCTTAGGGTCGGTGGTTTCATTCCCATGGTGGTAGGGATGTTATGGTGAGTTGTCAGCCTCTGGCGTCATTCACTGGAGATAATGTGATGCTGGTATTGATAGTTTCTTCCTCCTGTCTCTAAAATCTACTCAGGGTTATTTTTTCACGTCTGATGACATGCCTTCACACTTTGTGTTATCTTTGTTGGTCTACAGCTTCACGTTACACCCAGTTTTACTTTATATGATGACTTTTACTTGTGTTTAGCCTAAAACCAGTTTCGTCCAGCTCTATGTTTGAGTTTCTTTAACTGACAACAGGTGAGTTGCTGATAGCCATGAGGTCTTTGGTTCCAGGGCCTGTGCCCCATCCCCTGTCATCCCAGGGCTGGGCTCCACTTCTCAAGGCCTGTGCTGTCACACCAGGCCTGTTTTCCCTATTGACTTTTAAAGCCATGGTAGCACCATACAAAGATAAACAAGTAAGTCATAGCTACCTGGCCAGTTAGAAGAATTGGTGTTACATCTAAACCAAGCGGCCAAGGTAGGTCAAAAAAGGTTAAGAGAAAACAAGCCTGACAAGCCTTAGTCCTGAGGCCTTGAAAATTCAGTTGAATGTCTGTGGTCTGTTGCTTGCAATGGCAATACAATGTAACAGGTCCACAGGGTAGCAAAGAGGATATAAACAGCAATTTGAAAAGATCATACCTGAGAATAGAAGGAAACTGAGCAAGCAAAGGAAGATGCCATGAAACTCCTTTATAGCATTTAGTATGTTCCTCAAAATTACCCAGTGGCCTCTAACATTTGATGAATATATTAGAACGTTTGCCATAATGCAAGGAGAAAAGCATCAGTCATTGGGGATGATAGCAAAAGAACTGAAATAGATTTCAAACAGATTGGATACATCCCTAAGTATTTCATAATGTGGTGTGCTGACCCTGGCTGGAAGCCAGGCGCCCACCAAAGCTGCTTCATCACTCCCCTCCTCAACTGGACAGTGGAGAGAAAATATAATGAAATACTTGTGGGTTGACGTAAGGGCAGGGAGAGATCATTCATCAATTACCACCATGGGCAAAACAGACTTGACTTGGGGAAATTAGTTGAATTTATTACCAATCGAATCAGAGTAGGGTAATGAGAACTAAAACTGAATCTTAAAAAAAAACCTTTCCCCCACCCCTCCCTTCTTCCCAGGCTCAACTTTACTCCTGAATTCTCTACCTCTTTGCCCCCAGCAGTGCAGAGGGATTGGGATTGGGGGTTGTGGTCAGTTCATCACACATTGTTTCTGCTGCTGCTTCCTCCTCAGGGGAAGGACTCCTCACACTCTTCCTCTGCTCCAATGTGGGGTCCTTCCTACAGGAGACAGTCCTTCACGAACTTCTCCAACATGGGTCCTTCCCATGGTCTACAGTTCTTCACAAACTGCTCCAGCGTGGGTCCCCCACTGGGTCACAAGTCCTGCCAGCAAACCTGCTCCAGCATGGACTCCTCTCTCCACAGGTCCACAGGTCCTGCCAGGAGCCTGCTCCAGCATGGGCTTCCCACAGGGTCACAGCCTCCTTCTTCACTGACCTTGGTGTCTGCAGAGTTGTTTCTCTCACGTATTCTCAATCTTCTCTTCGGTTTCAAAATTCCCCATGATCATTGCCCTCTCTAACATTATTCAGTCCATGTTTTGCCTGTTACGTCTCCCAGTTATTACCCTTATCTCAAATTCCTCATGTCCCACATTGGGCGCCAAAAAGGACTGTGGTGGGTGGACACTGGCTGGACACTAGGTGGCCACCAAAGCTGCTCTTTCACTCCTCAGCTGGACAAGGGAGAGAAAATATAACAAAAGGCTTGTGGATTGAGATGAGGACAGGGAGAGATCATTCACTAATTACCATCATGAGCAAAGACAGTCTTGACTTGGGGAAATTAGTTTAATTTATTACCAATCAAATCAGAGTAGGGTAATGAGAAATAAACCCAAAACCTTGCCACGCAAACCCAATACAAATAATTATTCTTTCTTTGTCAAGGAGTTGAGAGCACTTCTGCCATTGTCTTGTCCATGTCAAGAGATAATCTTGCCAAATTGATTTTAGAGATACTTCTCCATATTAAGTTAATATTTGAAAAGTGGTTTAGAGAGAACAAAAAAAATGTTTTCTTTAAGAACAGTTGGTCATCAAATTTAAAATCTTTTTTCTTAAAAAACTGTGGCAAGCTTTCTCCATTGTTCCTTAATGTGAATTTTATAACCCCTGAGGGAAAAAAATAATGTCATATGAGGGTCATCTTTAAAGTCTGGCTTCTCCCTATACAGTTGAAAAAGGTACCTCTCAGTGTCTTTTGCTCCGGTGGTTTTCTTTGATATGGAAATTTGGTCATTAGACTTGTATCACAACATATTTACTGCAGGAAAAAAAAAAAAACAAAACAGGGAAGAAACACATTTTAATCACAAATGTGTGCACAGAACTGAAGCTTTTTGAACATGTTGGGATGTAAGGCCTGGATGTGAATGATACAGCTTCTCTCAGTAGTGCTGTTGTCAGTGGCATACTATTTGCACATTTGGAAATTGTTGTGGTTGAGCTCACAAACTGAATTTACTGAAGACAATAAGGTTAAATGAATACTGAATATGAAATGCTATTTATCTGTGAAATAAAGGGAATGAGGGGAAATACAGATCTCTGCCCACTAGTGGGTGCCCCTCTTTGAGCTATGGCACCTTATTTCTTCTTTTTCTTTCGTGGTCAATTAATATTTGGCTATTCCATGTAAAATGAAGTGATTTCTAAAAAACGAACTTTGAAGTGTTTCCAAAAGACCCATAATTTAATGGACAGGGCACTATAATGGAGGGGACAGATCCAGATCCTCTGAGATAAGGAGGGTAATAGAACCTGTCTCTTTAGACAAGCAGTGTAATCACTGAGATGCAAAAGAACCGACAAAAGAGGATATGAGGGGATAAGGAAGGAAGATATTTATGACCCCTCTCGTTTTGGACTACAGGTATAGGATATGTCCATGAATTTTGAAAGAAGAAGGTTACTTAACTGAAATCTGGAAAAGAGCCAGAAGGGATAAAAAAAAAAATCCCATGATGGGATAAAAAAGCTCACAGGTACATTACCACTTCCCCTCCCCAATACTGACTTTTTCCTCAAGAACAGATCCATCAGTTCCTTTCTCAATACACTGGGTCCCACTCCTACCTGAGTATGTTTCTCTGTGCCTCTATAGGGAACCTAAATAAAGAATTTGACTTTCATTGCAAACATGAATTACTAGTGATAGACTCAATAAGATAAATACTCAAAGTGTGTTTGACTTTGTGCTGTTCTGTTCATAGCCTGACAAAACCGACTTTACAGTTCAGGTCAGAATATCGTATGTAATCATTTATGATCTTTGATCTGCACCATGGAATGCCAACAGGCCAGTTATGCTAATGAATGGAAAAAGTCAATAAATTCATGAAAAAAATAGCCCTTTTTGAATTAAAAAAAAATACTAACAACTGATTTTGTGAAAATATTTTTTTTCAGCAGAATCTAAAATAAGAATTAAAAAAGATTAAAATTTCAAGGATACATGGACAACTTGTAACTATTAGGGCTGTGACCTTCTCAAATGCCTATGTGTGTGTGTTTGGGATTTTTTTAGGAGTATATATTACAATGTGTGTTCTTGTGTTACATAGTGAATTCTGTTTTCAATATGGATTGCATTAAATATATCTAACAGATTCCCAGGGAGATAGTCACTGGATTGCAAATTTAACCACAGCTTTTGTCTCTGTGGCATTGAAAGAAGGTATTTAACTGTTTCTAATCTCTTACAATGTAATTTGTTTTAACTATGCAGAACCTGATCCAAGCAGTACTGCCTATGTAAATTGATTTTGAATTAATTTCATCAACTTCACTAATTTTGTAGCTGTGCTAGGTTTTAAAATTAAAAGCATACTATTGTGCTAAAGCAAACAGGATGGTTTTTACATATATACATATATATATACACACTATTATGATGAGAGCTGAAAAGAAGAATATTGATGTGCTACCACTATATTCAATTTATGTTGTGTTACATTCTCATTAAAGTAACCTTACATGTATCTTGATGTTTTAATTATTATTTTTATATTTCTGTTGTAAGAGTGAAAAGTAATTATGATTCATTTAATCTAAAGTAATTATATTGGTAAAAATACCATCAGAATTCTTTGTTATTATCTTTTTTTTTTCCTAAAATGTTTCAGTTCTGATATTTATTTTGAAGTAGAATCATAGATGTTTTCTGTTGAGAATTTTCTGTCACATATTTTGTATATTTACGGTAGTGATGCATTATCCAATGCGGCACACTGTATCATTTCATATAATGTTCCACTGATGCTAGTGTGTCAATGTGGTTTGAAAGTATCTTCATGTTAGTTTTCATTTTTTCATAAATAATTAAGCATATCACACACATGTACATGAATACATATACTGATCAGCAGAGCTGGATATTCAATATCATAGGCTGGTCTGAAATAATGTTTGTATCGTAAATAGATGTACAGATACGCATGTATAGTAAAAATAATTCTTGACTAATCAGTTCAATCTGATATATTGGGAGGTGGTGGTTATTTATTTTTTCATTTCCTCGTTCTCATAATGACACCCATACAATTAATATTTATTTGAGCTGACAAACTTGTATACTGATACTCATTCTTCATGGATGTCAAAAATAAAGATAAGGAAGAAACAACAAAAAAATCAGCCTACCTTCTTTCAGCTGTAAAACAGTAAAACCAGAATGGAAGCCAATCACACTAAGGCTGGAGAAGCATAACTCAGTATGTATTCTCTAAATGCATACACACTATTTTGACAAAATGAGCTGTATATCAATTAGTGTCAGCAAGTGAAGTCAAGTTTTAACTAAAGTGGAAGTAGTCAGATGGAAATAAATGTAGAAAAATCACTGAAACTGTCAAACATAAAAATAAGGTCAAGATCAACACAGCATGATTTCGCAGTGCAAAAACGCAGTGCGTTTTGAGAAATGTAAAAATCTTTTGCCAAACAGTGGGTCAAATACTATAGTACTGATGTGAATTCATTGACACATTGATGCATCCCCCAATAAGGATCAATGATAATTTCAGTCCAAGGACTTAACTTTGGTTTATATTGTTGTAATTGGAAGTAAAATGTAGTCCATTTTCTTGCCAGCTATTTGATTATGCAGAGAAAATATTCATCGGTCTAAATCACTTGCCCAGCCACTCTGTCTGTCATGATAGCTATTACTACTGCTTACAGCAATTAAAGGCGTGAAAAACAATCTGAAGGAGAATTGACCAGTGAAGCTGAGAACTAGAGAGGAAAGAGGATTAAATGGACTCAGGAAATTATTTTGTGCAATAGTGCTATGGCAGTACTTTCTTATTCTTGTTAAATAGTAAGAACAAGGTAACCCCGTGGAGTTCCTAAATGGCATTCTTAATGATGGGATTTGATGCTTTCCAATGAGGTTTGATGTCTCAATAGTTCCTTGGGCAATCTAGTATTGGTTTAAAAGTTGTCAGTCAATAAAAGATACTCTTTAAGTATAGTACTTGACTGACACTGAAGGTTTTCATTACTAGGGAAAATTCTAGCCTTGTTCAAGATTGTGATGAACAGTATAAAGTTCCACAGAAGATCTAGCTAATGTGTCTGTCATTCTCTGCAGTCCTGTAGTGAGAGGAATATAGATGTTTTTATATGAATCAAAGCTTGCTTCAGAATAACAGCTCTCTGCACCTCCCCACCATTAACCCGTTTCCTGGAATGGATTTCATTCTTAGATCATTATGATTTGGATAAGCCATAACTTATAAATAAATTGCTGCTGTCGTTATATGTTCTTTTACTTCTAGGAAGTTTTTACATAGTGTCTTTTTTTTGTTGTTGTTAATCTTTTACTTCAAGTAACTACCCAAGTTTTTTAGATTTCTCTTACAGCACTTTAGCTTACCTTTTTTTACTATGTGAAGACGATTGAGAGCCTGTCCTGGTTTCAGCTGGGATAGACTTAATTTTCTTCACAGAAGCTGGTGTGAGGCTACGTTTTGGATTTGGGATGAGAAAGTGTTGATAATGTGCTGATGTTTTGAGGTGTTACTAGGCAGTCAAGGACTGTCTGGCTTTTCAGGCTGGCCTGCCAGCGAGAAGGCTGAGGGTGCACGGGGAGCTGGGAGGGGACACAGCCAGGACAGCTGACCCGGGCTGGCCAAAGAGATATTCCATACCATATGACATCATGGTCAGTCTATAAAGTCTATAAAGGCCGAAGAAGAAGGAAGGTGTCGGGGGGGACATTCGGAGTTATGGCGTCTGTCTTCCCAAGAAACCATTACGCGTGACGGAGCCCTGCTTCCCTGGAGATGGCTGAACACCTGCCTGCCCGTGGGGAGTGGTGAATGAATTCTTTGTTTTGCTTTGCTTGTGTGCACGGCTTTTGCTTTACCCATGAAACTGTCTTTATCTCAACTCATGTGTTTTCTCACTTTTACTCTTCCGATTCTCTACCTCATCCTACCATGGGGGGAATGAGCGAGCAGCTGCGTGGTGCTTTGCTGTCTGGGGTTAAAACATGACAGAGCCTAATTGCCTAGTAACATTTTAAAAATAAATCATTTTTATTTGTTCCACTATATTTAGTCTGTACTTTGACATTTATATGCCTATATCTAATTGTGATACAGAAATTTTTCTACATACATCTCTGATGTGAAGATTGCTGGAAATCTGTTTAGGTTTTAATACTTTATAAACAATAAAAGGTTTTCAATCTCTTCTTCTCAAAACTTTATTCTTGCTTATTTAATTCTCCTTCTAAAGGGTAGCTTTAGACATTTGTGCAGTAGTCTCATGTTATCCAACAAAACTCATATTGCAAGTATGATTCTTACATTTTTGTTACAGAATATATGGCAACAGGTTGTTAGTACTCTGTTATATAGACTAGGCTAAAACCATTATTCAGTTCTTGCTTAGTAAAGCACACATTATTTTCACAGACAGAATTTTGTTCTGTCTGTGAATTCAATTTAATTACTTAATTAATTAACTAATTCAATTATGTTAAATTAAAATAATTTAAAGCTGTAAAGTCAACCAGGACGAGGAGGTGGAGACAAGAGGAATAGGTAAAGGAAGTGGCTTGTTCTATTATCCTGATTTAAGAAGTTCGGCAGTGTCTATCTTATTACATTACCTCTCTTAATATTCAAAGACAGACACAGATAACTTTTGGATTGGCCTCTTGATATCTCCATGTTCCTTGAAAGTTATTCTGTCACACAGTTAAGTGCTAAAATGCTTTGTTTTCAAACTTTTTTTTTTCATGTGTAAACATCCATGTGTATGTTTAATTTAATTGATTGAATGGTCCTATTAGAGTTAATAAACTAATTCCTTGAGCCATTACAGTGCATGTACAAGTCTTTGGAGGACCATTGCTGTGTATTTCTAGTGGAGGAGAGTAACTTAATCTCTGAAGAATATATGGTATATAAATAAAAGTATATGTGATTGCTTCTGAACTCAGTTTAATAAATTCCAAACAATTTACTTGTCGTCAACACTGAAATACTGACGTGATGTGTTGCATGGGAAATATAATTTGATAAATGGGCATATTTTAGGTTCCATATTGAGTCCAGATGGTTACAGATTCCTTAATATATCTATCCATGTGGCATTTGCACATTTGTGTATCTCAGTCTTCCTCTCATTTATGTTTAATGATGGATTGAATCCAAACAATACAAGATGTTCTTCAGCATGCTAAGCTTCTGTTAAGTGGACTGATAGTCAGATCCTTCTGCACAGGATCCTCTTTCTTTCACCGTACTCTATTCCAAGACAATCAATCTTCATTTGAAACAGTTTTATTGACGACATTTCATGTATAAGGAAATGATAACACAAAGAGCCTCCCCAATTATCCAGGCACGAGTCTGACTTGACAGTTGTGTGCAACACCCTTGCTAGGTTATCAATTATATTAGACATCTGAACCAAAGTTATAGTTTTGTATATATTATCATTTGCAGACCTATATTTGATTATTAAACCAATCTGCAATTTTCAATAAAATTGGAGTGCTCAGATTATTCATGAGGGTTTTTTTTTAGTGTGGTTTTTTTTTTTAGTGTGGTTTGGTTTGTTTTTTTGAGGGAAAGCTGAAGACTTCCACATTGTCCTACTGCTTTAATATGTCTCATCTTCTCACCTCCATTGCCCCCTATTTCTCATCCACTGATAGGAGAGCTGTTTTCCTTTTGCTGAGGAAATAGAAGGCTAATTAGTTGGATTCCCACCAAAGAATTCAGTTAACTGAGATAACAACTTTTTCCCTCAGGTCAGGAAGTCCTGTGAGACATCAGCTGAACTTTACTTTTCTAATGGAAGAAATATCATGTTCACTTGCACTAAGTTCTGAATTTGTTGGTAACCATAAAAATAGGATTATCAAACAATAGCTTTTTTGTGTGTGTTTTATTGCCTTTATAAATCAATGCTTCAGTGTTTTGGGTTCACAATATGTTATCGTTTTTACTACTCATTAGACCTTTGCTGAGCAAATAGAAGTGGACTCTGTAACCTTGAGTGATGAAGGAATAATTTGTTACATAGTCACTTTAACCAGTATTTAAGTTTAGAGTTCCTCTCTTCAAATGAGTCTTAGTATTGGTTTCTCATTTGAGACACACTTCATTGCCATGTCACATATTTGTCATTATTCCTGTGTTTATTATGTTATATGGATGAAAAAAGTATATGAAATACTGCTGAGGACAATTAAGTTTTATTAATAAAATGTGGGGTCTTTTGTAAAATATATTTGCTCCATAATATAATTCATTGTTTTTCATTTGGAAAGCATAGATTTCCTCACTCTTCAAAACAGTCTCAGTTTCAGGTCAAACAGTTCCATTACTAGATCATTAGTTCGTGTATTTGACATAATTCATGAATTTAGGAATTTCAGTGCAAATTCCCGCTATTTTGGGGGAAGTTCAATGTGTATGATTTAACAAGTTTTTACCAGATTTATATCTAAAAAATATTCTGAATTATCATTATCCTGAAATATGTGGGCTACTTTTGGAAAACAGCTTTGTAAAAAAGCAGAAATTTTCAGTTTGTCTATTGGAAATTTCCATTAAATAATAAATTATGTTAACTTCATTGGATCCAATAAAATTAAAACAGAGTTAAGTAAATATTCATTAATAATGGTGGAGATTTTAATTACAGTTAAATAAGCATCTTACTATAATATCTTTTTTTTCTGGTCTACTATTGTTTACCTTCACAAATAGACTTGACAGCCTATAATCCGACCTTATCAATATTGTTCCTGACACCTGTCATAAATTTTATTTATTTTACATAGAACATCTCAAATCAAAATGGTATGATTTAGAATCTGATATAAAATGAGCTTTATTAGATAGCTTTGTCTTAAGTAAATATTATGTAGAATTTTTCAAAATTCCATATTTTGCATTGTGTGACATTTTAATGTCTTTTTCTTGGTCAGAAATATGGAATGGATACCTCCACAGGATTACTTCCATTTTCCATTAGCTGAATTTCAGGATTCTGTCTTCCTCACTTAGATGCTCAAGACAAGGGTGAAGGTTCACACAGTGTTTGCTCAAATGAATTAATTTAGAAATCCTGTTGATAGCTGGGTCTAGCTCCTTAGTGCAGAAGAGACATTCATCTTTTCAAGAATGGTGATCTGAGTTATTCATATATATGTATCAAAATGTGGAATCAGTTTTACTTACAATTTACATTGTATATTTATGTTGTCTCGAACTGATTTGAATTGTACCTTTTTAACTAGCTGTTACTTTTTTTTAGAAAGAGTTAATTTCTGTATTTTGCACATCTTCAAAATTGCCTTTTTGTGATTCCGCTTTCATTGTTTTACATTTATTATTTGTAAGACTTTGTGTTTTGTGTGACTCCACGCTTCTTTTCCTGTTGATTCTTTACTAACAGACAAAATGAAATGCTAATCACCAAACAAAAATTCTGTCCCATAAAAATGATTTTCTAATATTTTTTTTACTGTGTCAGAAAGCCAAATTATGAATAACAGAAGTGTAATTATTTCTAGACACAAATAGTAAGCATACAATGCTTCTAATGAAGTTAAAGTTGATACAAATCGCTTGTCTACTGCAACATAAAGGAACCAGCTCATCAGCCTACTCCATATCCCTTTCTGACTGATGAAATACCGTTTCAGATATGACTTACAGTATTCCAGGTACTATTCTTACCTGCTTCTCTAAGTGCTCATCTCCCTGTGCATGAAAATTTCCTCAGCAATCCTTATCTAAGTCAGCTAGTCTCTTGGACATTTTAAACAATTCTGCAGAAAGCATTAGGAATCATGGATCTCAGAGTAAACAATTTATAATTTTTCGGGTCTGTAATAAGCACATCAGCTGACAAAAGAGAGGCAGAAACTTGAAGTCTTTGTGTGTATTTGTCAACTCTTGGTAAGCCTGTTTGAACATCGCATTAGCAAAGCAACATGGAGGAAAAAATTTGTCTCTGCTGAAACAAATGGCAAAATTCTTATCTGTTATTATATGGCACAGAAGATATGTTATAGAAGGTGTAGAGAGGGCAATATTTTGAGTTGAAAAGTTGTTAATTTTGTTACAATGGGCCTGGTATCTGTCAAGTATTAATATTAATTGTGAACTAAAATTAAATATAAAAGTCAATGATTTACATTATGAAATTCAGGACTAAAGCCTTGTATATGTCAGTTTATTAGAATCCATTTTAAAAATCATGATCAAGACCCCCAGAGTTGAGCTGTGCCTGAGGATGGATGCGAAAGAAAAAAAAAAATTAATTATGTCTGAGATAATTTTACATGCAGAAATAAAGCTTAGGAACCTTCATGCAGAGGAGGAATGATCTTATAATAGAAGAAGATGGATTAGTGTTTGACTTCAGCAAAGTGTTTACTCTGGCTTAAATAGCATGCAGTCTGAACCAGCCAAAGTCGGAATTTTTCAGTGCAAAGGTTTTCAAGGGCTAGCTGCCTTCATATTATGTTTCTGGAAGGTCTGAGCAAGAAAGGTTTCCATAGTAACTAAGTGAAAACTTAAATGCTGAGATTTAATTTAAATTGTACATATAGGAATCTTACTATGTCAAAAGAAGAAAGTTAATAGTATTAAAAAAACACTCCAGAAAAAACGCCATTAGAAAACAGATTCAGTAAGCTGAAGAAGCACAAAATACTTACAAAACATAAAGATTGATACATACTCTGTATGCCAATGTGTTTGTGTTTTTATTAGTTTTGCTTGTTTATATTACAATTTTGTAATTTTTGTGTCCTTTCAAAATCTCTTCTTTTGGTATGATGTAAACCTGGGGTCAACAGAACTAATGTCAGCTGCTCTGAAGTTGCAAATCTTCTCCAAAGAATCCAAAAGTCTTTGACCTCTAAGGAATGCAAAGAAAGATACAGGATATTTTGAGCATTTCCCCATTTAAAGTTGCCATTCAAAGGGTACAAATCAAAGGATTTCTGTCCCTGAAGAGCTGTCATGCGGAAGGCTGTGTCAGAATGAAATACGCAAAAAATCCCTTTGGAATCAAGAAGGCATGCATTTTAAAGCAAAAAAGACTGCGTTATTAATTGTATCTCCATTATGACACTCATCTCAATAGCTATTTTTTTAATAGAAGAGAATATCCACATATTTTAGAACTATGTCAACCATACTCTTTCTTAGGCTATGAGGACAAATTCATTATTACAAGATTATTTCCATTCAGTGGAGAGTTACACTGTATCAGCATGCCTTGTGATTATTACAAAGAAATAGTACCTGAATGCCTTTTTAAAACCTACTGAGACTAACAATAATGAAATAACTAGTTAGTATTATATAAATCTTTCCACATTCCTGGATAATCCGGGGAATATAGTTTTAGCAATACGCAGGAAATAATGACATTTCCTGAACTACTGAGCTACCTCATAATCTCATTCACAACCTGATACTTTATTTTCGTACTCAACAAGTTGTAAATAAAATCCTACAAAAACATTCATTAAATCTGGGAATATGAACTGTCTTTCTATCCACAGAAATATGGATTTCAGCTCTAATTTCATCCTTTCTCTAACCAGCAGAAGTTTATCCAAAAAATATTTATGTCCCTTAACTATAGAAGGAACAATTTTTCATCCCAATGTGTATTTTTTTGTTCATACAATTTGTCATGGTTTAGCTCCATCCAGCAACTAAGCACCATGCAGCTGGTTGCTCACCTCCACCCAAGGCGGGATGGGGGAGAGAATCAGAAAAAAAAACCTTATAGGCTGAGATAAAAACAGTTTAATAGAACAGCAAAGGAAGAGGAAATAATAATAACAACAACAACAACAGCAACAACAATGGAATATAAAAAAACAAGCGATGCACAATGCAACAATTGCTCACCTCCCAGTGATCGATAGCCTGTACTCGAGCAGCAATTTCTAGCCCCTGACCACAATTCCAGTTTTAAGCACTGAGCATGACATTACATGGCAGGGAACATCCTTTTGGCCAGGCTGGGTCAGCTGTCCTGGCTGTGCCACTTCCCAGCTTCTTGTGCACCTCCCTGCGGGCAGAGCATGGGAAGCTGAAAAGTCCTTGACTGAGTATAAGCACTACAGCTACTTAGCCACAACTAAACACATCAGTGTGTTATCAACATTATTCTCGTATTAAATCCAAAACACAGTGCTACACCAGCTATTAGGAAGAAAATTAGCCCTATCCCAGCCAAAACCATGACACCATTAATCATTTCTTTAGACCATTGTTTATAATGAATCTGTAGATGTTTTTGTTCAATAACATGAGTTTTGAAAGTAAAGTTATATAATATGAATCAAAGTATTCTTCTATGTTACTAGGTGATTAAGTCAAACTCATGTGTTCAGAAGGATCAGTCAAGCCCATCAGAAGTCTAGTGAGGTAGAATAATCTGAAGGGAAACATTTTGCTCTTACAGCCTCAGTCTGTAATACTAGAATTTACTTTTTTTTTCTCTAATTCCTTTAGGAACTGTCAGTTGTGAAAAAATGGTCTGATTGACACACAATCTATAAGTAACTTTCAGTTTTACATCGAGAACTTTGTTTCACTGTTATACAAGGTCTTTTATGCCACCAATCTAAGACATGAGATTTTATTCTTTTCTTTACAAAGACTGACACCCTATCTACACTTCTTATTCTCCCACTCAGCTGGAAGTTGCCAGCATCTTATCACTTAGTATTTTGTTTCACAGAGTTGTGTCTGTTTTACAAGGACAATTTTTCCTGCTAGTTAACCTTGTGTCATTGATTGATACAGAAAGTACAAATACTGGATAGGTCAGGAAAAGGAGGAGAAATTTCAATGAACAGAATATTTGGTAGCTTACAGTGTTACTTAAAAAAAAATAGGGGCCCTATCATTTCCTCACAGTAGAAAACAGAGCAAGTGCAATTGTGACCAGCATAAACTTGTACATTTTGCAGTAAGATTACAGGATTCAAAGAGTTTTTATAGGTGTGCAAAGCATATTTTGTTCAGCATGCACAGACAACAAATTGTGTCTATCTAGGAGTAGTTTTTGCTCTCATGTGAATTCTCATATTAACAAAAACAAACTGATGCTACAGATAGACATTGTTGAAGAAGGCATCCCAAACAATTCTATCAGGGAGTTTCTGGTTACTTAAGAGCACAAGAATATACTAGTTCAGACCAAGAGTCTGCTTAGACTGATACTTCTGTCTCTGGCAAGGAGCATTGCTGGATTTTCAGAGAAATGTGTTTAAACAAAAAGTTGTATTTTACCTATGTACAGTATCATCATCTAAATCTAGAAAAATAGACACACTTAAGAAGTTATTCTTCTGATCTATTTCAGCCTTCTGTTGGGGACCAGCAAGAGCAGAGCTGTCCACAAACAAAGGTGAGTTGGGAGGTAAGGATGAACCCAGCACAGGTAAGACAAGTACCCTCCCCAGCTCAGCACAGTCCTACAGCCTCTGTGTAGGATAAGCATGGCAGGGACGGTGATAACTGTTGGTCCTATTGACAGTTCAGCAACCATCACAGAAATACATGGTAACAGGTCAGGTTTGAAGTTAATTTAGAAAAACCCAAACAAGTCAGGATCTGCATAAGGCAGGGCTGAGTTACAGAAGAACTCGAGTAGGGACTCCATGCTCCTGGGTACAGGGGCAGTGTATGCGTGTGTGTTAATTTTATGTGAGGCTGGTTGGGGCCACTGAGGCATCTCCTTGCACTGAGAGTCCTTATAACTTTTTAGAATTATATAAATTATAACCTGAAAAAATATATTTCTTCCTTCTGATTGTAAAGGTATTCCAACTAATTTTTGAGATAGCTATCTGAATTTATACTGATATGTTTAATAGGCCTTGGTGGACTTTTTGCACTATTTTGTCCATTTTTGTTTGAACTCATAGTCTTCATATCATACTAAAAGTTCAACAGTTAAGCTATATCCATCTTCATATGTTTTGAACATGACACCTGCTAGAATATTTTTGTCACTTTATTCTTTAATTTGAAGAAACAATGAAAAATTATTCTGTATTAATTTTTATTCATATGGAACACATGATTTTTATAGACTTAAACATATCACTTCATAGTCATGTCTTTTTCAGTCTAAAAGATTCTTGTCTATTTAATTATTCCCTGTACAGAAGCCAGTCAAAACTTTGATATTCTTTGTTACCCTTCTCATGATCCTCTCTAGTTCTTACCATTTCCTTTCTGAGATGAATGGATCAGAACTGGGCTGATAAAGATACTGAGAAAATAAAGAAGTTTATCATATCTGGCAGTAGTTCTTAACTGTCTGTCTACACCAAGCTTAGATGGCACCTGGGCACCTATGGCTGTTGTAAAGAAAGGTACTATCACAGTGCCACCTCAGATCTGGAAATAAGAAAGCAAACAACAAAGCATTAAAAAAAAAAAATTGGTAGGCCAGAATTTTACAGAAAAATTAATATTCTTGAATGAGAAGTTTTGGAAGAAAAAAAAGAAAATCCTTTTTCTGTTTTGGTTGATTGGTTGGTTTGTTGTTTTTAACTTATATTTCATGAGGTTTACAAAAAAATGAGTAAGAAATCCACTGCTATACTAAGCAGGCAATGAAATACCTTGCATTTCCAGGAGGAATGAAGCCTTTTCCTACAATTTTCCTATGATATGTTGCACATGTCTGGTGTCAGCCGCCAGAATGTTACCAAATAACAATCTCGAGGTAGGCGAACAAGTGAATCCTGGCTATTCTAGTTGAAACATAGGAGAGAAAACAAGACAATTTATTTATCTGCCATTTTACATTTTGCTGTGGCTACATTATCCACTTCAAGGTAAGCAACAAAGTCTGAAACATTACAAAAGAAAAGATGTTTTGCCATCAATCACTGTGACATTTGAGATAACTAGAGGAAGTGCAGAAATCATAGTGCTTTAACATTTTCCAGTAGACAATAGAGGTTTTAATATGTCCACTCACTAAAGATCTTCAGCTCGTTAAAATACCAAACACAAAAGCCCCACTTTTTTAAATTTAAAGAAAAGGCACTGAGCTTTAACTCTTTGGCAGCCAAGAACCTCTGAGACCATTCTTCTGTTGCGTAACTGACACACATTCTGGTGTCTAAATATTGCAGCAGCTACTGTGACAAAAATTGTTCTGTTTGATAGTATTTATTGAAAGGAATATAGGGAGGTAAAATGCAAGAGCTGGAATTAGGGGAAAGGCTAACAAGGCAGATATCATTGTGGGAGTCTGTTATAGACCACCCAACCAGGATGAAGAGACAGATGAAGCATTCTATAAGCAGCTGGGAGATGTCTCACAGTTGCTCGCCCTTGTTCTCATGGGGGACTTCAACTTATCAGGTGCCTGCTGGAAATATAATACAGCAGAGAGGAAACAGTCCAGGAGGTTCCTGGAGTGCATGGAAAATAGCTTCCTGACACAGCTGGTGAGTGAGCCAACTAGGGACAGTGCCCTGCTGGACCTGTTGTTTGCGAACAGAGCAGGACTTTTGAGTGATGTGATGGTTGGCCATCCTGGGCATAGCGATCATGATAGAGTTTTTGATTCCCAGAGAAATAAGGAGAGGTGTTAGCAGAACTCCTACCTTGGACTTCCAGAGTGCGGACTTTGGCCTCTTTAGGGGCCTGGTTGACAGAGTCCCTTGGGAGTCAGTCCTGAAGGGCAAAGGAGTCCAGGAAGACTGAACATTTGTCAAGAAGGAAATCTTAAAGGTGCAGAAGCAGACCATCCTCATATGCCGAAAGACGAGCTGGAGGAGAATAAGACCAGCCTGGCTGAACAGAGAGCGTTGGTGGGTACTCAGGGAAAAAGAGAGTTATGACTTTTGGAAGAAGGGGCAGGCAACTCAGGAGGAATAAAAAGACGTCATGAGGTTATGCAGGGAGAAAACTGGAAGGTCCAAAGCCCAACTAGAACTTAATCTGGCTACTGTGGTGAAAGACAATAAAAATATTTCTGTAAGTACATTAGCAACATAAGGAGGGCTAAGGAGAATCTGCATCCTTTATTGGATGCAGAGGGGAACATTTTCACCAAGGACAAGGAAAAGGCTGAGGTACTTAATGCCTTCTCTGCCTCAGTCTTTAATAGTAAAACCAGTTCTTCTTGGGGTACCCAGCTCCCTGCGCTGGAAGACAGGGATGGGGAGGTGAATGAAGCCCCCAAAATCCAAGAGAAATGGTTAGCGACTCGCTACACCACATAGACACACACACAAGTCTATGGGGCCGGATGGGATCCACCCAAGGGTACTGAGGGAGCTGGCAGAAGTGCTCATCAAGCCACTTTCAATCATTTATCAGCAGTCCTGGTTAACTGGGGAGGTCCTACTTGTCTGGAGGTTAGCAAATGTGACATCCATCTACAGGAAGAGCCAGGAGGATTCGGGGAACTACAGGACTATCAGTCTGAGCTTGGTAGCAGGGAAAGTCATGGAGCAGACCGTCTTCAGTCCCATCACATAGCACATTCAGGACGAACAGGAGACCATGTCCAGACAGCACAGGTTCATGAAAGGCAGGTCCTGCTTGACCAACCTGATCTCCTTCTATGACCAGGTGAGCCACCTAGTGGCTGAGGGAAAGGCTGTGGCTGTTGTCTACCTGGACTTCAGTAAAGCCTTTGACAGCATCTCCCACAGCATTCTCCTGGAGAAACTGGAAGCTCATGGCTTAGACAGGTGTACTCTTCACTGGGTAAAAAAACTGTCTGGAGGGCTGAGCCCAGACGGTTGTGGTGAATGGAGTTAAATCCAGTTGGCAGCCAGTCACAAGAGGTGTTCCCCAGGGCTCAGTATTAGGGCTGATCTTGTTTAATCAATGATTTATCAACGATCTGGATGAGGGGATCGAGTGTTCCCTCAGTACGTTTGCAGATGACACCAAGTTGGATGGGACTGTTGATCTGCTGGAGGGTAGGAGGGCTCTGCAGAGGGATCTGGACAGGCTGGATCGATGGGGTGAGGTCAATTGTAAGAGGTTTAATAAGGCCAAGTGCAGGATCCTGCACTTGGGTCACAACAACCCCATGCAACGCTACAGGCTTGGGGAGGAGTGGCTGGAGAGCTGCCCGGCGGAAAGGGACCTGGGGGTGCTGGTTGACAGCCAGCTGAATATGAGTCAGCAGTGTGCCCAGGTGGCCAAGAAGGCCAACAGCATCCTGGCCTGTACCAGAAATAGTGTGGCCAGCAGGAGCAGAGAAGTGATCGTGCCCCTGTACTTGGCACTGGTGAGGCCGCACCTCAACTACTGTGTTCAGTTTGGGGCCCCTCACTACAAGAAGGATGCTGAGGTGCCGGAGCGTGTCCAGAGAAGGGCAACGAAGCTGGTGAGGGGTCTGGAGCACAAGTCTTATGAGGAGCGGCTGAGGGAACTGGGGTTGTTTAGTGTGGAGGAAAGGAGGCTGAGGGAAGACCTTATCGCTCTCTACAGCTACCTGAAAGGGGGTTGTGGTGAGGTGGGTATCGGTCTCTTCTCCCAAGTAACAAGTGATAGGAAGATGGCCTCAAGCTGCACTAGCGGTGGTTTAGATTGGATGTTAGGAAAAATTTCTTCACCAGAAACATTGTTAAGCATTGGAACAGGCTGTCCAGGGAAGTAGTTAAGTCGCTTTTTTTTTTAAATACCTCGTAAGGAGGTATTTAAAAGACATGTAGATGTGGTACTTAGGGACATGGTTTAGTGGTGGACTTGGCAGTGTTAGGTTTGCAGTTGTATTCAAATGATCAACCTAAATGATTTTATGATTCTATGATTCTATGAATTATAGTCTAGAAATATCTTTTCTTCATTGTCCATTATGTCCATACCTCTGAAAGGCCATGAGGAGTTGTATTCAGTTGGACTTAATTAGAACTAGCACATCTGAGGAAAACAAAAGTATTATTTTTTGTCCTCATTAGAGGATTAAAATGTCTCGTGTCTCTTCAAATGCTAGCTGAACTATCTCCATGGGATGGTCTGATGTGACAAAAGAGACATGTTTCGCTCCAAATGCTACTCTGGGACTAAACTGACACATACCCAAAAAAGTCCGTTTTTCTTACAGCAAACAAACTTTTCACACGAAAATGACTCTGAAACTATCAAATTCCTCTCACTGAACTGTCCATATCCGTTCATACACTGGATACATAAATACATACTGCTACATGTAAAAGTAGCAAGTGAGTATTCAAACTGGAACGTATCAAAATGCATTCTTAGCATTTATTTATATAGATTTAGATCTGTATTTAGACTAAAGAATAATGTTTGTTTTAAATGATCAGCAGTTTTCATTGCCAATGAAAAATATTTTGCCTCACATAAAGAGAGAGACATTTCATTATAATCTCACTTTCAATAATCAGTTAACTTCCAATAATCGATTCCTTCCCATTTTTAAATATTAAGGAATGGATAGAAGAAAGATGAGTCATTCTGTCATCTGCCACAGAAATTATTCAGACAGAGATGTTCACACTTTTCCTTAGTTTTATAGAAGCACCCATGCAATGATTTAGATCTCATAATCTCTCTCAAAGGTAATACTAAGATCTACCATTACTATTCTAAGAAAATATTCAAACTCCCAGCAGCCTAAGCCTCAGCTTCTGTCACAAAGTCTTTGGGAAGAAATAAAGAAGTAACCAACAATGTTCTTATTTCCTTCATTCAAGTTGGAGATTACCAGTAAATATACTTTTTGTAGACAATGTTCCAGAGAAATATTTTTTGGGTTTTTTTAATAGGTTTTGTATAGCGGGTTTTTTCATGTCTTAGATTAAAATTTCGAGAGAGAGGGTTTTGAGACTGTTTTTTGTGCATTTACAAAAATCTGAATGCTCTTTATGAACACTGATTTTGTTGGACACCTACTGCTCTTAGATGTCTTTGAAAATTCGGATGCTTTATTTTAAGCTCTAATGTTTAAAAGTATATTCAGGAACCAGTAAACGGGAGAATGGTTAGCAATATTGGAAAAAATACTCTAGGTAGACCTACTATATATATATTTATTTAACTAGGTCATACAAAAGCTTCTTTTTAAGTACCTACATTACTACTTCACAGTATAGGTCAAAAGTTGGAATTGCTTTATGAATGAAATGCAGTGTTGATCAAATATGATATAGTTTTTGTAACTGCAAAAGTTCTTCCAAATACCAATAAAAAAATGTGTGAAGTACATATTATACATATTAAGATACCAAACTCAGAAATTCACATTGTATATTTAAAGTGTTTTCTAATAGAAGCACAATGAGATCCTTGATAAGACATTTAGTATGAGTAGTATGTTTTCCATCCTCCCTATTGGTTTAGGCAGAACATTCCTGAAAAGCACAATTCTTGAACAGAAACAACTTCTTCTCTCTCCATTTCTGTCTTTTGAACCTTTTTTTTCCTTCAAAATAATATAGCGAATAACATCCTCATGTTGAAATGGACAATTTAGACAACTTTATGAAAACATCCAGGTGTCTGAATGCAGGAAAGCAAAACTTTATGTCCAGATTGTTTACAAATCTTTCTGTCACATATAATGTTTTATAATAAATAATC
This sequence comes from Phaethon aethereus, assembly GCF_964289735.1. Classification (NCBI taxonomy): domain Eukaryota; kingdom Metazoa; phylum Chordata; class Aves; order Phaethontiformes; family Phaethontidae; genus Phaethon; species Phaethon aethereus. The sequence continues at coordinate 63,380,619 of NC_138578.1, read as the reverse complement.
CCTGCAATACTGTCTGCTTCATTTTGTACTAAAGACATGTTTCAGTTCATCAAATTTAATTTCAGATTATGCTGACCACAACAGCAATGAAGTAAATATAAAAACCAGAAAAAAACCCCAAAACATTGATAGTATTTTCCACACCTCTCTCTTTATTTTACTAGAATGGAAAAACTTTAAAAGTGTATAGCTCATAGTATGTAGTGAAATTCAGCTGTATCTTAGCTTAGCTGCAACTAATTCTCCAAATTGAGCCATCTGCAAGGCAATTTCCCTTATGATAATTTTGTACTAAAACATTTCCACGATAAGTGTTAGCAGTGCCTTTTAGAACCTTATTGTTGGTACCAAATGTGAGATATCTTATAGGCTGTTTTGGAGATCAGAGTTTTATACCCCACTATGATATTTTAATTTTAGTTTCCTGCTTTATAGGTATGCAAGAGAGGTGAGTTGGAGAAGTACTGAACTTTTCAAACAAAAGATTTTTCCTTTAGGAAATATGGTTTTCACAAAACTGATTTTTTTTCTTTTTAGTGTTGTATAAACTGGACTGTTTACTATAAAATATTATAGAAAAATCTGTCTAATATTTTCAATATATAATAACACTTCTACTGACATATCCTGAGATAATGAAAACATAAAATATATTTCCAAGAAAACATTTCTTTAAAATAGAAGGAAAATCCTGATTCACACTTAATTTTTCTATTTGTTTGTAGTTTCACTTCTGTGCAGAAAATTTTTTTTTTTTTTTTTGAGTTAAGATCAGTCTGGGACAAACAAGTTCAGATTTCTGAAGAGCTTTACTAGGTGCTTTAAGAAAAATAGGTAATTAATTCCAGTTGGACTATTATAAGACAAATATATGTGGAAATCATTTTTTCCAATAGAAGGATTTCATATAGCTGTAGAATAAGTTCCCTGATATTTTATTAATATAATTTGCATATAATACATAGCTCGTATAAATGTATTGCAGTTTGAAGCTAGACAGCTGGGAAAATCTTTTGTCTTCAGAAGATTTAAGTAATTTGTGATTAATTTTTCACAGAGAAATGACAATTTCATATTTTGTGCAAAGTTAACATGGTTTCCCAGAATTTTAAGGGACTTTGTCTCATGCTTAACAACACACCTTTGTCATGGTATTATCAGCCTGTACACAATATGTAACATTTTCTAGCTTAAGTGATGTGATTTAGGAAAATGTATGCAAAATAATCTTCAAAAATAAATTATACAGTAGTATAATGCCATCTTTGCAATATTAATAAAGGTCCTAAGAGACAGCTGTTAATTTTGCTCCAAATATACTAAATTTATCCTCATGTTTTATACATTGTTTAAATTTGTGTAATATAAATAATACATAATAGCTAATAATTTATTTATAAGAAATAAACATAATTTCATTTTCTTTTGTAGTGTTAAGCCACATGGTTATTCATGTACTTCAGTTACGCCAATTAGCTATGCTTGCTAAGTGTAATATGTGCAAAATACAAAAATTATTTCAAGCAATCCTTAAGGTCTGTCAGAGATATTATGCACAGCAATAATGTTTTATTTAATCAAAACAATAATGTATTTGTATGTTATTTCAGGCTCGGGTTCTGGATTCACCTCTAGTGCCTTTACATGCTCAATTAAATATACACTTACAGACATGCATGCGCACACATACAGAGTCACCTGGCCAATCACACATCCAAACAAAAAAAAATCCTCTCAATATGATGAAATGGAGGAGTGAGTTAGGAGAAAGGTATCAAACTTTTTTTTGGTAAAGAGTTTTCTTTTAAGGTGCTGTCTGAGCAATGAATAAAGTGCTGATGTATGGGTGAATTTACTAAAATTTCATTGTGTCCTGGTTTAAACGCCATTAAAAAATAACTTTAAAAATGATATTTCACTAATTGTGCTTCTATGGAGAAAAATAGGCTGTCTAGAGGAGTTTGTACCTGGTAAGGTTTTTGTATAAAAAGGCTTGGAATATTATACACACATGCATATTGTTCCACTTTTGCTTTTGTCTAGATTTATTGAGATTCCATGACCAGAATGTAGACAGATTATTATCATAAATTCTATATAGAAAAAAATCAATTAGGAATATTTTATGGATAGACTACACTTATCATAGAAGAGTTGAAGTCATAAACACATCTTAGAACAAATAGCTATGATAGGTAATATGAAAAAACCCCACTGAGGCATGCCCTTACTACTACCATTGAATTTAAGCACTTCACCCTCACATATGATTAAAGATTCTTGTGGGTCCTGAAGGGAAATTTTTCACTTGCAGTCAAAGCTACATTTTTCTGATACTTCCAGCCTCAAGTTGTACCAGGGGGGGTTTAGATTGGATATTAGGAAAAATTTCTTCACTGAGAGGGTGGTCAGGCATTGGAACAGGCTGCCCAGGGAGGTGGTGGAGTCGCCATCTCTGGAAGTGTTCAAAAAACGTGTGGATGTGGCGCTTCAGGACATGGTTTAGGGGACATGGTGGCGCTGGATTAATGGTTGGACTTGATGATCCTGAAGATCCTTTCCAACCTAGTGATTCTGTGATTCTGTGTGTGATTCTGTATCTTCATAATTTTTTAATATGGGCGTAGCATTGACCATTCAGGAAAGCAGCAGAAAAAGGAGTAAAACAGAAATAACTAATAGTAAAAAAACTCCTAATTATCTCCTTAAAAGAGTGAGAATATTTGGGGAGAAATAATAGCTGTCTTTATAATAAACTTCCTAATGTAAAAAAAATACAATTAGTTGTGCAATAAGTGGAATCCACATCCCATCTTGCCTTATTATTCATTAAAAATGATGGTTCAATACTTCCTTTAGAAGGATCAAGAAAAGGTGCCTACTTGTACATGGTGCATTTTAAGCATTATACCAAATCATTTTATTTCCACCACACCAGATGTTGTTTGATTTGCTATTATTAGACCTAACGCAGTCGGCCTTAAACAATTTAACATCACCAGCTTAACAAATTCATTTAATCAACAGGAAAAAAAAAAAAAGCAAGAACAGATGTTCAATACAGGTCCCCTTTACTTACATCCTCTTTTTGTCTACAGACTCCTTTTACATGTCTTCCTTAAAAATAGCAAAAACATGGTCAGAACATCAGTCTCCATTGACATCAGCTGTTTAACCTCATTAAAGCAATGGTTTAAAAGGTTCTTACTTCTCAGCTTTGCAATGTGGCACCTGGACAACCTGTCTTATATTCCTCAAATCTGGACCTGTGAACCTTTCAAATTCCAACAAGATTTCTTTCAGAACTGTAAGACAGTTACAGCAGAACTCACAATACTGAAATGCTAATGCATGCCATGCATATGCAGAAAACAACTGGGGTAGCTGGCTGCATTCTCATAAGCTGTTTCACAGATCAGCAAGGGAAAAGGACATTGTTGTTAGAGGTAATATGATGAGGCATGGAATAAGAAAAGTATTAGAGGATTAAATGTAATTTTATCTGCTACTTGAAGCCTGTCTGTGACAACCATCAGTCTTAAAAACCTGACAAAGATTTTTTTAATTATTTATGATGATAGTGATTTAGTGGTAGACATAGCTGATTGACAACTTTTCATCTAAACCTTTTTTAAAAGCAGAAAAAAGTCTTGTTTAAAAAAGTGGCAGTATTTGTAAGAAATAGAGCTATATTTTTTTTTCTTAGAAAATGTTAGAAGTAGAGCACTTCAAACATTTAAAAGTTTAAATGAGAATGCAATTATTTTTGTGGTATTCTGTGTAAATTACAAGGCAGACTGTGTCTGGAATTACACATATATGAGAGGAGATTGTGCAAGGAGTCATTAAGGTGTCATTTGGTGTCATTAAGGTATGTAGACAGATTATGTCCATGTCCTGAATGTTAGGTGGTGGAACAGAACAGAAGGAATTACTGAAAATGAAATAAGAAATTTCTGGACACAACAAACAATAGTGTGAGAAGCTCACAAAAACAGTTTTCAGTGTAAGAGTAGTACCATGAGGGTGAGGAATTTCAGAAATAGTTAAGGGCAAGTTGGACACATATCACAGCTAATTGAAGGGGAGCATTTTGGAGTCACACAGCATCCAGGTAACCATATCAGAAATACCACCTATGTCTGAGATTATGTCATATAAAGATTATAACTATCAGAAATAATTAATTTGGGTACAGAGGAAACAAAACTGGAACCAATAGGAAGAAAGTCGTTGGGGTGGGGTTTTTATTTGGGAGGAAATAAGGACAAAGAAGAGGAGAGATAGAGGTGAATGGGGAAAGAGCAAGCATGGGAAAACGGAGGTAAGTGGGGATAAAAGGGACTGTTGGAGTGTAAGCAAGCTGCTGGTCAGTACGATTGCCTGACTGAGCTCTACAAATGATCACTGCAAACTATCCTACCTCCTTATTAAGGTCTATTCCTTAAAGGAGGGTGTGTATGCCTGCATGTGTGTAACCAGCAAACTTCAGACTAGCCAAACAGAAGGAACAAGATGGGTCCTTCTGGTGGCTCATGCGAATGCTGGTTCTGCATATGTGAATGCTGATAAAGGCATTGCTCGCTGTGTTCATCTGCGTGGCTGGCTGGCCATGTTGGTCTGAGATGTGTATCTGTACCTTTGTAATTTGTGCTTCCTAATCAGACCTAGAGACTGGTGACTGCGGCAGCCACATCTATGTGATGGAGACTGAATAAACTCCCCTGGGTGTGAGCTGTACTAAATCTGCGCCAGGGACCAGAAAGTAGAACTTCCCTAATTTCCAAAGACCCCCAGTTATGGCTTCCCTTAGAAGCTGTCGGTTTCATTTTTTTTAATTATGAAAAAGTCAAGAGTAATATCTTCTTGTTCCTTTGAAAAAATCAAGACCTGTATAACCTTAAAAAGGAAATACCTATTGTCAGGTGTATGTGAATAGGATTTGTACTCATTTTTCCAGTAGCTACCCCACCTAATCTCACAAGGAGTGTTTCTAAGTTTCAAGGACTCGCATCTTTTGTATGTCTCTTTCTTAAGGCATCTTCTGACATATAAAAGTTGATAAACTGATCAACCAATCCTACCACATTATGAATTGATCAGTTTTAAGGAAATTAGGCTTTCATGTGACAAAGCCTCAGTGCCCTTTTCCTGTCAAACAAGGTACAAAAAGATTGTGTTGGAGTCATGTCTGTAGGTTTTAAACAGATCTATTGCTGTCGCTTCTCAATAGCAAAGCAATACCTACCTTGTGCTCTCTATTGGAAAGCTTGTGTATGCGTGACATATAAAAATCATGGAAGAATTAAAATCATTATCAAAAGACCAGTGAATATATTTAGAAATAATATCTTCTTTTAAACAAAGGATTTGAAAGTTCCTTCCAATATCATAAAAACAGGGAATAACAGGGAAGAATGGTGATAGGGAGAAGTCCTTCTAAACTGAGTTACATGAGTCAGGATGAGATGGAGAAAGGGGATCAGCAACCCTAAAAAAAGAAAGATTTCTAATGATGACAGGAACTTCCTGAATTACCACACAGCTAGAAAGTGATTGACACATGTAATGTGTTTCTTTGGGGGGCGGGGAGGGAAGTTTTAAGCGATTTTTTTTTTTTTTTTTTTTTTTTAAGATTTCATGTACATGTATTTTAATTTACTCTTTTGTGTTTTGTACATGATGTGGTTTGTACACATCACTGCTTATTTAGAATATACTCCACAGCACTAAGCACAAGAACATATATTTTGCAGGTCAGTGGAGGAATAAACTTGAGCTGGCATATGACTACCTATATGCATGCTCTGCTTTCTTTCAGAGTCAGTATTTGCAAAGCATAATAATAGGAACCGAGAAAAAACAATACTTTGACATTTTATTTTAATCTTGTAAGTCTGTTTTCTTATACAGAAACTTAGTGTGAACAGTAACTAACAATAAAAACAAGTCTGTGCTAGACTTCTCTCATGACACCAAATAACCCACATGTTGCTGGATAAGGCAAGGTCTAATATTTGGATTTGTTCAGGCAAAGATAATTGCATTTTGGTATTCCACATTCTGGATAAATGCTATGGCATTAAGTTAAAACAGTTTTTAGTATCGTAGCTATATTTTATAAGTAAAAACACTCAAATATTTAATACTGAGAAATCATTTGTGGTTTTATGTTCCATCTGGAAATAGCACCTCTTTGAATGAAAAGGATGGCATTCTGGATCTAAGGAAGAGATCCTTAGGACACATAATGGACCTAAGAGCCTGTTAGGGCCCATCCTATTGCCTGTGTTCTTTGGTTTATTTATGTAGGTTGGAAGGCTGGGTCTGTGACTCCTGTACTTCATATACGGAAATTAGAGGTATTCATCAAGGAAGAGATTCTGACAAGAAGCAAAGTATAAAGTGGATCTTAAACACTGGGCTTTACACTCCTATTTAGAGCTTCAGCAATATGTTGAAACTGAAGTGCCTAAAATTCAGCACCTATACATAGAGACATAAAATACTTTTTGTGGAAAGCCTTGAATAATACCAATAAGCACAGAATGAGATGGGTAGATAAACACATTAGGACAAAGTCTCAAAAACTGCCTCTTCCTAGCTGTCAATCACAACTATCACAAATTATGGGACAGAACCCTCTGCAGTAGCAGAATTTTTCAGAGCTCTATATTCTCTAAAAAACCCTGATCTACTCAGATATCTACATTACAGAATATAGTATACATAAAAGAATTATGAGGATGAAAGAGAAAACTTGTGGGAAGGATGAAATAAAGAGTGTACTTCTCAGGGGTTATGTCTGACATAAGTCTGCTTTTACAAGTTTTTGTTGCCACTCAAAAAATTTAAGCATAACCAGCCCTGTCACTCTTCTCAGTGTGCCCTTTGGTATCTTTGTGTCTCCATTCTGATTACATGTGCCAGTCTCTTTTTCTCTCTCTCTCTTTGTTATCTTTTTCATACATGTCAGTGTTCAAAAATAGCCATTCTCCCCAGTCTGTTCAGGATGGGAGCGTACACAGGCAATGGAGGGACAGTACTGTGGACTCAGTAAGGCTTCTTCATTTAAGGGATGAGATGAGAGGGAACTAGTGGGAAACAGGAAGAGTCTGAGATAGGGAGTTCCTCTTTTATTTCCCTAATATATTACAAAATTGCCAAAAAATGGTAGCACTGCCAGAGAGTACCTTAACAAGGTGAGAGATTTAGAAACTTTCAAAGTCTGAAGCTGATCTTTTATTCATGGTAATCAGAAACAGAGTACTGTGTTATTGTATTTATAAAATAAGGATAAATTGAAATGCTCCATTTGTTATGGTGCCTTGAAATGAAATATCCATGCTCGGAAAATACAGGCAATGATACACATAAAAGAAATTATGTTTTGTGGGGAGATGTAATATTAGTGCAGCACAAAACAAAAAAGACAAGAAGAATTACCAAAAGCCTTTGGTCATCTGTGTGGGTGTACAGTGTAAATTGTTTTTTCAGCAGTCACTGAGCATTTCAGAGGTAGTCAGTCAAGTAAACTATCCAGAGGCAACTCTAGTTTCTCATAAATCCTAAAGAACCTGAAAGATTCTTACTATTTCTGAGGTGCTTCAGACTCTTGTTTTTTATACAGAAACTGAAATATTTTGTGTCTGTACTTCCGACATTGCCTGTATCTTTCACGATTTCAAAAGACAGATTTTATTTTACAGTATTTTACTTTTTTGTGTGTGGAAGGCAAAGGCCCAGTGTTGGTGATCTGTCTTAATTTAATTTGTCGTTCTAAAGCAGGATTCCTGTAGGACCACATAATGCACTTAGACTAATTGTATCTCAATTTCCTACTGATAAAATAAGCAAACCAATATGGGTTTTTTCCCTCTCTCCTTTATCTATTCGGAATAGAACTTTTTTTGCGGCACTATATTTTACATTTACAGTAATGTCACAGTGAAACTTCAGTTTCACTTACAAGTTTCATAATAAATATAATAAAAACAATAGTTCCTTTATGACCTGACTCGAGTTCCAGAGAACTCAGCTGGTATACAGTTAATTTTTTAAGTAAGAATAGACTTAAGCTTCAGTGGGTGTCATTTCAATGCAAAGATTTCTGTTTGCCTGACCCTGTTGGAAAGTTTTATTTTCAGATAAAATTACCAAACAAGAAATGCCTTTTTCATCTTGGGAGACTTTTTATGATAAATCTCAGGAGAAAGCTCATAACTACAAGTACTGCATTCATCTGAAGGGTAGAAGGAGGACGGACAATTGAAGGTGAAGTTACTGAAATTTTCAGCACAAACATGAATTAAATATTACAAGGACAAGAAATGTTAGAAGAGACTTGTGAGGAAAAAGAATCTACTTTTGTTTCTTCATTAAATTACAAGTATAAAGACATCAAAGATTTCATAGTGTTTTTTCTAGTTGGTTACATTATCTTAAATTCTGCATCTGTTCATTAAAACCTGATTTTTTTTCTGTTTACATTATATGCTTTTGCACTTTTAAGTGTATTTTCTAGAGACTTAGACTTACTGCCCCAAATTTGCAGTCTACTCTAGTTCATTGTAAACAGGGGACCACATTGCTGAATTACCTTATTTGAAGCTGGGCCAAGTTCATCTAAAAGATTTACAAAACCAATTAAAACTTTTAGCAAACTCTCTTGATTTTTTTTTTTTTTTTTTTCTCCTCCTGTACTTGAGTATATCCCCACATTTAATGTATCTTCATAGGCAAGTAAGACAGTAAGCCCTACAGGTCATTTATCTCTGTTTAGACTGTGACTTTTTAAACCTCATTTAGTCCCCTATGTCTAGCACTACCAGAGACAGTTTATGCTGGATTAAATTACTCCTTATCATCCTTGACTGTCTTGCTCCCTTGCATCGCTATAACTATGGAATATTCCAACATTTGTTCACTGAAAGGATCAACATTTGGAGATAAATCCTTTTTCTTTCTGTCTATTTTCTAATACAACTGAATGGTTTACAAATCATGCAATAATTCTTTTGAGAATATCTCCAAACTGTCCCTTTTTAATCACTTCTGCTGCCATGCTAATATTATCTAATAGAGTTAGTGACACGCTGAGAACTAAAACTACATCCCCAGATTGTACGTGGATGATATGTTTCAATTAAAATTAATTGTCTGTAATGTATACCAGTTTGTTATATCACCCTTTTCTCCATATCAAGTCTCTGCCAAATTGAAGACTTCTACAATGCAGTCGGTGTTCTGGAGTCCCTTTTTACTTTCATAGAATTCTGCTCTCACATCAGCTTTGATCCTTTTCCCAACCTGAGTGGCTTATACTATCTTATCTTGTGAACTTCATAACCTCATACTCTTGATTTTTCCGTATTAACTGTTCCTCTTAGAAGTACTTACTTCTCAAGAACTGCTTCAGTGCCATCGTCCCCCATTTTCCCTCCATTTTTGTTCCCATATTTCTCAAAATATTAGCTTTCTATTATAATCAATTATGACATAGGGGTTTCAAGTCCAATAACCCAGTAAACACAAAGCTGGTACAGCTCTGTGTTCACAGGTCCAACAGATATTCCAGACAGGAACACGTACGCACACTTACACATGACCAGCCACACTGATCAAAACAGATGGAAAACACACATCAGACACAAATATGATGCCCTAATCCTCTTCCTTCACTACAGCTGTTCAGGACCGAAGACCTTTGGTGGATACAAATAGATATCCCAGTAACTAGTCCAGACCTATAGTCTCTCCAGCCCCCCTGCCCCCAATCTCTTCAGTAGCCGTTTTGGACAATTGGACCCTCCAGTAGCTGTTTCTCAGGCGCTTGCTCTTTCCAGGATCCATCCCTCAGACCTCCAGTTTCTGATACCTGACTCCTAGACCTCTTGTTCTAATTGCTGCCCACTCCAGCTTGAAATCTACTAGTGACATACACGCAGAATAGAAGCAACCTCATCAAGGAAAATAGCTATGAATAGAGTTTAATATTAGGATAGGATAGGATAGGATAGGATAGGATAGGATAGGATAGGATAGGATAGGATAAACTGTGGAGATTCAAAGTGGGAGTTGGCCAGACAAGCCTGTTTACTCTTGACCAGTCCTTCATTCCCTTTTCTCCTGCTTTCCCATGCTATTTCTTCTTAACCTACCTTTCTCCCTCCTTTCTCTGCTTTTGATCCTTCCCCTAAACAGCTCACAATAGATTTCTCACATACTTACAAACTCCTTAAAAATCCCATAGTAAATTTTACATGGTCCCAAAATGATCTTCCCCCCTGCATCTCATAATGAATGCTACATCCCTGTGGGATTTAACCCCTCCTGTCTGCAAGATTCTCATGGAAGAGCTTCTTTGATTGGCTCATCTTAGTAGTTTCACACCAAGGACAATAGAAAAATTGTTTTATTTTGAGAATGATTTCAAAATCATGGCTTAGAAGTAACCAATTCAGTGAGCTCCCTTTTCACTGATTAGGTTATCTGGGGTCCTTGGCCTGACACTTCTTTTTATCTTTGCTGAGCCATTGTGTTTACGGTGACTAGCCTTTAAATTAATTTTGGTTTAAATATATGTAAACATAATAAATATACTAAGAAACAAGCAACTAGTAAAGTGTATATTCCGTGAAAGCACATATACCACAAACTGCCAAAATGATTCATGCATGAATAATTTTTATTTAGAAACAGACCTCCAAGGCAATACGCTGAAGTCATAGCTCTTTAAGGAAGCTGGTGACCTCCTGCAATAAAATAACTGCTTGATAGGATAATCTGCACAGGAAGTAATTGTTCTCTCCATTCATTTTTTATTATACATACAGTATTCAGAACTGTAGGATCTGGGAAACTAAGTGTTATACCTGTGCAGTATTATTCATAGTTTTCAAGTAGAGAATTTAAGTAAAAGAAGAAATAGATTAAACACATACCCAAAAAGTCTGCAGGCTATGCATGCTAGCAAAAACTATCCACATCTCCACTTCCAGCTTTCCTGGACCAAAGCCTGGGAGCAAGATAACAATTAAACTGTGGACAATTTACAAACTGGGACTCTGAAGGAAAACAGGGAATTGAATCAAACTGACAATGTAGAAAAATATAACCTGATTGTCACAAAAGAAGTCCAAGATAAAGCAAGTAGAACATACTTTGCTTGATAGACCATATAGGCATGCAGTCTTAGGAAAATAATCCAATTTGTCGCTACTTTCTTTAAGGAGAGACGGGGAAAAAATGTAGATCTGCTTACCTCCTAACACCAGAGCATCTATGAAATCCTAAAGACATCCTTGTAACTTTTCTCACATGTGCACACACTTGTATGGAGAAACACACCCTACTTGGGCATTATTGTTATAGCTTTTCAGAGCTTTTAGCAACAATTTTAGTTACTAATTATAGCAAAAAAATTAAATAACTATTTTCAGTAGAATGAATAAAACAAACTCAGTGAAATAATGTAGGTGGCACCTTGGAAATATAAACCACATACTCTGTATATCTAGATTTTTTTCTGTAAGTGGATTACATTTGACTTTAATAATTTTCTAAATAATAAGATCACTTTTCTAAATAATATATCACAGTTTAGGGCACATGTTTCACACTGTGTTGTGGTGCATTTCCAGAGAAACATTATTAACCATACTTTTTGCATAATCCCATTACTTCGTGTTATGTAAACTGACAAGACTTAGATTTTTCTTACATCTTCCTTATTTCAAATGCATGGATGTTGTGCAGTCATTACAGTCTTTCAGATTCTTTTTTGTATGCTTCCCACTGTGCCACATGAGTTTTACACACCATTACTCAATTAAAAACTGCCGTAAAAACTTATTATATTTAGCCCTCAGTCACTTAGATGGAGCTTTGGAACCCATGCATATCTGTGCATTTCAAGAACACAATGGATGTTATCTTCTTTAACAAAAGATTATTTATAAAAAAATGCAGAAAACCAGTGAAACCCAGTATCACAGTTAACTATGTAAACCAACAGCATATATTTTAACCAGAGAATATAGAGAGGTTTGTTGTCTATAACAAAATGTGTCTGAAGAACTGCTTCAAGAGACAAGAAAAAATCAGCAAAAGAAACTGTTTTTCTTAAGGAAGGCACAGAGAAACCCAAAAGCTATAGCAGCAAAATCACTTTATTACGGCAGATTGGTGGTCTAAATACCATACAGCAGCAGTTATCTCCCATTCTCTGCAGTGCTGTCACAGGTGTCAATGACATGAGAAAAAATGAGGATGAGATTATTTTATCCTTTTTAACCTCCAGTTAAAGCAAAGAATTCAGATGAAGAATACCTCCTCATGTTAGCTACTGTGCTTTTTCACATTCATAGCTGAGATTTGAATCAACACAAACTAGGAAAACTATGATTGAAAACAAAACTATAAAAGCAAACTTCTTTTTTTATTTAATGTGAATAAGTTAATTTTCCATTACCTCAATTCAAACATAATTACTATATGTCTGCAAGAAATATAATTGGGATTTTAGTGTCACATACTTGCAGAAAACGAGCAGTATGAAGCAAGTGGGGTGCCCTGTAAAAATAAAGTACTATCAAAAAAAGGAAAACTCCTCTAAAAATAAAATACAAAATTGTTCTTTCTAGCTTCTTCAGTATAAAGTATGCAATTATGCTTTGCATGTTGCAAAACTACAAGTCAAACTATACAGCAGGGGAGTGAAAGTTGGAGGCATAAACATGGAAAGAAATACAAGATTTCAGCTGAGATTTAAAATGAAATTAAATGGAGAGGTAAAGGTATGTTGTTTCAGCTGCCAAAAGCAGCAGAAGAGAAGTCTTGTGCACCAGATTGTGCAGAAAGAGGGAGGGAGGCCAAAACTGGATGAGTAGGGAATGAAAGGAGGAGGAAAAGTTAAGTATTAGACAACATTCGTCAGTAAGTATCATAGCATGTTTTTGTGCAAATGTTTATTCTTCAAAAAATCTCATTTTAAAGATTTACAAAATAAAATAATATTTTTTAAAAAGAGCTGAGAAAATACCCCAAATATGCACACTAGTTTAAAAAAAAACCCGAAAAGATGTGTTTGAATAGTAGCATGATATATCTGTATTTTATTTTTCCCACTGAAAATGCCCAGTGGTCCCATTTGGGCCATAAAATGGTGTGTTGGCAAAATATGCCAAAGAATATAGGTATCTCAACATTTCTTGTGAAAGAAATTCATAAGCCAGACCTTGGACAGACACTCATGACATATCTGTAATCAAACATGCAAGACATATTCTGCATAAGGAATCTTCTCCCTGTACCAGTCTTGGAACCTTATAGACAATATCCTATTAGCCTTTTCCTGCCAGAACTGTGGTCCAGAACCCAGTCTTCATTGCCAAAAGGTGCTTGGTTTACTTGGTTATTCTCTTAAACACAGATAACAAAGCAGAATGTCAACTTGCAGACTACTTCAGCAGTGCTGTCTCTGATATGTCTAGGACCAGCACTGATTTAGCTGGATCGGTTACTGCCAGCAAAACTGTTAAATTCCAGAGTGTCATCCTAACTTTTGTAATATATGGTAGATATTTTTTTCTCCAGTGCTTTTTTTCTCCTAAAGCTATATTAGTAGTGTCATATGCTAGCATAAAAGGTATGTGTAGATTGTTTGTACATGAATATCCAGGGAGCCCTGAAGTACCAGTGAATCATGAGGCTAACAGAAGTGTTTGGAATGCCTGTTAGAGAAACAGATACCTACTTGGCTCCCCACTTTTGTCTTGCTTCAGAAAGAAGACATGTAACACGACAAAATCTTTGAATCCTTTTCTCTGCATTTCTCTTTCTTTTCCTCCCCTCAACCAGTTTTGTATTCCCCAGGCTCCTTATCATAGTCAATACACTGACTTTGTTTTCCAGTTGTGCACCATTTTATTATGAAAGATAAGAAGTTTAATTTGCCTTTGCAATCTAGAACAACATTGTTTCTCAACAGAAGTTAATTTTTAAGGTCATCTTAGCTTGCATACAGAATTCTAGTTGACTTCATTACATTAAGAAGAAGCAAATCACCCCAAAATAGCAGAAGCCAAGAAGAAAAATGGAAGAGGGGAACACATGTATAGAAATAGGAGCCTATGTCATTCCTGTTAATTGATATCTAGTTATGAATTTAATAAAAGAAACAAAAACATTCTTTTAATTTGTTATGAGGAAAATATTTGTCTGGATTTTTTTGGCCTCATGAGAAAACTGAAAGAAGTGATGACAGGTTTTAGACTGAAGAACAGCAAGTGCAGCTTGTATTTGTGGGATGATTATTAGCCAAATTTTGTTAAGAGGTGAGGAGAGAAATAAAACAAGTACATCATACTGTTATATGAATCTTCTTTGATGTATACAGTTGAATTCATTTTCTACTTCTGATAAGACTGATAAAAATACATTATTTTTACTAGTGCATCTTGTAGTATTTGCCCCAACTTTCCTCTCAACTTTACTGATAAACCTGGATTTGAAGGAAGAGTGCTTTTAGCCAACGCATGATACTCAACAGCTATTTTTAAGGAAATTGTGAGAGGATATGAAGTCGGTGAAAAATTGGCTGCACCATGAGGCCTGAAAGGTGTGAAGAGTGGTTTGAAGTCTGAATGCAGCTAGCTGTGAATGGAGCTCCTCGGGGGTCAACACTATGGCCAGTGTGGTTAAAAGTTTGCATCAGTGACCTGAAAAATGGGACATAACCCACCGTTACCATTTCTACATATGGCAAGGTGCTGGCAGCGGGGTGCTGCCGGGGTGGCCTCTGTGAGAAGAGGCCATGGGCTGCCCTGTGCTGGACACAGCTGTTTCCAGCCACCTCCAGCAAACCCACCACAGGGCACAGCTGAGCCTCTCAGCCAACTCAGAGGCCTTTTCTTGTTTCCTCATGGACCATGCACTTAGTTTTCACATTTCAGATTTTTAAAAAAGATTTCACTGTGTGTACATCTAGCTGCAGATGCAAACGTTGAGATCTCCAATACGGGCCTGTTTCAGTCAATATCTCTGCTCCATGGCGCTTATGTGCAGCTCAGAAATAACCACAAGCCAGTTCAGGGCTAAATACACTTAGTAAGATTTTGTGCCATTGATTTTTCTGGAACCTGACTTATATTTTTTCCTCTGTTTACATCACTGTCCACAGCAACTGTAATGCATAGGTCAGTGCTGTTTGTATTGTGAAATCTCATACATGTTTCTCATCATCTTGCTACTTAATAAACACTGGTGCTCTGACATGACGCTTCTGTCAGCAGGTTTTATGGTTTGTCCTTCTATATCCCCAGATTATTCTTACATTTACTAAAATCAAACTGAGTGTACGCGGTACCAAGTACACAATGACAAAAGCCATTTTCGAGAGATAAATATATGTTATCTGTAGAATAAGTTATAGCCTGAAGCTTGATTACTGTGGGAGGAAGGATCCCCTCCCCATACCTTTATTACTTGCATTTTCTTGCTCTCCTCCATGTAAGAACACCTGAATAATCTTGATCCAGGACTTCTTTCAGTTTGAAAGTAACAGCAGCCAAAATAGAGCCCCTCTCCCGTTGTCAGATGTGCAAAGGACTGTCGTTTGAAACCCCATCCCCAAAGACAGATCTTCCCTGCCAGCCCATATGTAAATGGACGGCCAGGTATTCGTGGCCAGTAAAAGGCATCTCAGTGAGAGGTTAGGCAGGTTTCCTTCTGCAGAAACATGTTTATCTTCCCCGTATTAGCAAATTAGGTGTACATAGATTTTTGTTCCCGGATTATACATTAATTAATACAGGACCTCATAAAAGAGGGAGCACGTGCAGTTTTAAGAGCATACAAGAGCGGTGAGAGAATGAAGAAGAGGGGAAGGGACACAGAAGGGATCCTTGGGAGGAAGAGCACCAAGAGGCGTATTTCCTCCTGCTGCTGCTGTGTGGGGCTGTGGCAATATATAATGGTATTGGCAGAAGCCAAATCCCACCTATAGGTATCTACTGTCCCCCACATACCTCTGATACCTCTTTCAAGGGCAGGAAATCACAAACCAGCTTAGATTTCCAAGCACCTGACACTAACAGAGCAGGCAGCCAAAGCATGGCTATTTGTCAGACTGCTTTAACATCGTGCTCACCTGGAATCTGTTTATTTTGCTGCGGTCTAGCACCAAGTCTTACCTGATAGCATAGGAATAAAAAATGGAAAAACAAAAACCAGAAAGGGAGTTCAGTATTTCTTCAGTTGGACTGATAGAGTATCAGAATTCTCACCTTTCAAGTTAAATAATGTCTGTCCATAGTTTTTTGCATATCTTGTTTCAAAAGGCTTGCTTTTTTTTTTTTTTTTAATGTGAGGCCAAATTTTGCAGCTCCATAGTTAATATTTGTATTTTTGAGACCTAATTCTACAAAACACTTGGAAATATAATAGCTTTCTGTAAGAAAAAAACTAATAAAATATTTGATAAATGAATAATAATTAATACTTGTGTCACATAACAAATAGAAAACAATTAAGGTTAAATCTAAATCATTTATGAAACACTCCAAGACAGAAAGTACAAAATTACTGTCAATGAAATGGACCTGTAAATTTTGAAGTCGTATTAAATGGGTGCAAATAATGATGAATTTAAAAAGTCTCTCAGAAGCTTACAGACAATGAATAATTCTCCTGTAAGTATGTTCATTATTAGAGCTTCCAAAATGGTTTAGCACCTCAAGTCAGTGAGTGACACTGGTGTAGTAAATTAAATCTATCAGTGCACTAGATAAAACAACCATATTTTCTTTCAAATGACTTTTTTTTTTTACATATAACATTGCTGAATATCTTGGTTTAGCAATTCTTGCACATGAAATGAAAATGTTCAGAATTTGAACAATGAAACAGTGATATAAATACTGAACAAAATACCGAACAAAATAGTGGTAAAAGGATAATTTCCCTCTTTTTTATAGTTTTAAAAAGAATTATATTATTAACGTAAATGCAAATCTGTGTATCTTTGGACACAAGGGTATATTGAAAACTCCAACGGACACACACAAATTTTCTTACATTAATCCATCTCTTCACTCCATAAAATAATTTCATAATAATAATATTGTTTTTACTCCCCTAGGTCCTGCCCTTTATTGTTCAATGATGTGTGTGCAGGAGCTTTGCTTTTGACCATGGGAAACCTATGTTGTTCTGTGACTGCTGAAGTATCAAGAAATTACAAGATCTTTTACACCTTTTGTAGGTGGCTGAAAGAGAAAAGTTTTATATCTCAAGACTTATTTCAAAAGCTGATGGTCTCACATCTGCCACACAATCCAACAGTGTATGTATGCGAGTCTCAGGGAGTGAGGAGATGTGTAACTACATAAGAGAAATAAGGAACCGAATCAATGTCCAGAAGGCATAGGAAATACGTTATTCATAATTAACATTCAAATTGGATCTTATAAATTCTATAAGGAGTGCATCACTTTGTACTAGGAAAGTACAGATGGACAGATTCACTGAAATGAAAGAAGTCTCATTCAGGAGGTTTGGCAAATGAGGGATTTATAAAGAAAAGAACTTGAAAATCTACTTGTACAAATACCTGATTTCTAAATAGGACTCTTTCTTGTAGAGAAGGAATTGCAGTATCTTCCTCATACCTTCAGCAGGTGTCTTGCATACAAGTGGGTTGAGACTTGTGGATTTTAAATTTACCAAAAATCTAGTTCTAATACGGAGGAATGTCCTCTTGGCTGAAAATGGGTTTGAATGGAAAACAGTTTGGATAGCAGACTGTATTCCTAAGGATTAAATAAACAAGATAGCGTACCTTTTTCAAAACCGGAGAAGAGAAATAGGTGTTATACTGGTCAAAAGAAGGCATTGTAATACACAGATTCACTGTCTGAGTAAGGTGATACCACATTTTAAATAGTTTAACTACCTCTGCTTATTAAAATATGTAAGGCAGTTCAGATCTAGTTAGTATGGTTGGAACAGTTTCCTCCAACTTCAGTGTATAATATGGTAATTTAAAAAATAAATTAACCTCTCTGGCTTTAACACCTCAGTCATGAAACTTAAGTTTGGAAAGGTCCTCAAGTGATCATCTAGTTCAGCTCCCTGAACTAATCAGGATCAAATTTTTATAGACTTTCCTTGACAAAAGTTTTATATTCTTTCATATTCAATTTCCTTATTTTAAAAAAGGAAAAAAAAACCAACAGTAAGAAGAGTAATACCCACTGATCTGATTGTTAAATAGTAAGAACATAAGAATGGCCAGAATGGTTTAGGCTGGAGGTACACCTAGCCCCAAATCCTACTTCAATTGGTATCGATAAACATATGCTTAAGGAAGAAATAAGAACCTAGAAAGTACACATGATTCACTTTAATATTTTTCCAGAGTCCTACTAGTTTCAGCTCAGGAATTTCCTGATTTGGCCAAGGTCACTATGGATTTAGTAACTGACAATGGTTTTCTCCTCCATGGATTTATATAATAGCTTGTCTGCAACATCCTTCAGATACAAATTCTTGTCTTTTATTAAAAAAACCTGTGGGTGTTTTTTTGAACCTGACTTACATCAGTTTCATTTGTTATCCTTTAGGTCTTGCACCTGAAGAAACAGTAAACTATGTCTCCCTATAGAACTTTGCCAAGCCAGTCATGATTTACAAATTCTTAGCATATTCCCTTTATTTTACTTTTTACAGCTCATGGATCCCAGCTTATCGATCATTCCCAGTACGGAAGACGTTCCATAACTTTGAACATTGTGTTTTGTAATGTTTGTGAAGCGTTTAGTACTGCAGGGATGATCACTATATAAAAAAATCTATGAAGAAATAAATAATTCTGTCTTCAGGGCAGGATTTGAATAATCTTCAGTGAATAAGGCTGGGTACAGACTATTAAACAAGATGAAGGCAAAAAAAGGGAAAACTGCTCATTAACGAGAACTATCTGCCTCTAAACTGAATGAGGCAGGGATTTGGGGGATAGAAAAAGTATATCATCACGTCATAAACCTAAAAAATGTAAAATGGCATTCACAAAGAGGGATACAGACAATCTTGATTCTGGTATTTCTACACTTCTGTGTGTTTGCCATTACAAGCTAAATAATAGCCTTTAGACTTCTTTGCTATATCTAAAAGACTAAGAGAGAATAGTGTGTTACAGCTTTGACATAAACAGAAGGAAAAACAGAAGAGCAGTGAGTTTCATCTGATATTATTACAGAATGTGATACTACCCTTTATGGCAGTCCTCAAGAGAATGATATATATATTGCAGATTATGATATTATTTATAGGATGGCAGGAAGAGAATGGTGTTTTACACTGATAGACCTTCTTTCGTTCCTCTTTCTCACCTCATTACTTATATATTTCAGTGTAACTGTAACAGATAGGAGAGCCAGGAGAAGAGGATGAGGATGATGTGACTTTGCTTTTGGCTGGGGAAGTGCCAGTAGAGGCAAAGAACTGTCAGAGATATGTGTTAAAAGCTGGTTTAGAGCCTCAAAGGTGTGAGGATGAATGCTGGAAAAAGAGCATATTCTTAGGACCATTTTAGAGGTGAACAGGAAAATAAAGCAGTAACTGAAGGACAGGTACGTCTGCACTTAAGTTTCATGATACCTGGATATTCATCTAGATTTTTCAAAGTTGGGTATCATGAGTAAGTTTCTACAGTCACATAAAAATGTTCTAGACTTTACAGATATGGATTAACATTTTGATAAATACTGTACAAGTTATGTGCATAGATTATATTTTAAAGTCTGCTAGAAGAGATTAATCATAGTGATTCAATGTACCAGCCAATCACTTCTTGAAAAAAAGGGCAAATCATATTCTTCTTACTAAAAACTCATTTTTGCAGACAACTGGGTTCTTCCCTTGGGTAGAATCACGAAAGGTATTTCAGAGAATGTCCAGCTACTGTAGATGCCTAGAAAGTCACCATGATTCATTTAACCATCTTTTGAGTATAAAAGTTGTTTCTGAGTATGCAAGATGTCTAACATACAATACTTGATCTGTATTCTACATTGATCAGACTGGCTGTAGCTCTCTAATCAGCTGCTGCTTTTTTTTCTCCCCTCAGGAAAGGGGAGAATGCTTGCATTGTGAAGCATGACTGAAGAGTTTTGTGTAAGGCAAAATGCTTTGGCATTTATCCTTCACTTTCTGCTGCCCAGTCTTATCAGGTTAAATAGAACTCTATGACTGTTAAAACTGCAAAGAAAATGGGAAGCATAACATCCTATGTAACCCCCACAGTACACATAGTTTCACAAAGATGACTTGTTTAGCTCACAAGTTCTTTCATTTTCAAGAGTAAAGTTTTTTAATATTTAGGTGTTACCTCCTAGGTAGAAAGGAACCAGTCTGCAAACTGCTGTTAATGAACATAAACCAAATCATCCATTTGGTAGACCTTAGTTCTGAGGTAATTGACCTTGATTACTGATCATTTTGACGATGTGGTGCTTCAAAACTTTTAGAGTATGAAACAATATCAACAATTCTTCCTTAGTGTTGATCTGGAAATACGCAAGAGTGTCATTCACAAAGTATGGTGGGAAAAGAACTGAAAATGCTTCAAGGGGTCTGTTCTTCTCAAGAAACCTTCTCTTACTTTTTCATCATTTATGGTCTGGTCACATTTTAAGAAAATTTACTAATCTTTTGGGAAAGTGAAAGTTTTGATTAAATTATTTTTTTTTAAAGTTGATTAAACCATGTCCATAGTCCCATGTATACATTTTAAAGCATCAGTACACATGTACAGTGGTGCATTCCACACACTGCCTACCCCACCCCCCCCCCGCCTTGTACCTGGGCTGCTCTAAGTTGCCTGGCAAGCCTTGGCCTCTGAACAAAGGGTTTGGTGGCTGAGAACCCCTCAACCATACCAAGCACTCTTGTGTAGCCAAGGAGAAGAATGGCACTGAGTGTATCAGAGACGCGATTGCCTAAACAAGGTATGGAATGAGAATAGAACTAACCAATTATCTCTTCACAATCCTGGCAGCAGTACTTTAAAACTTGAGAAATCACCTGCCTGGATTGTGGGAAACTCACTGATGCCCAAACTCAATCATCTCCCAGTCCTATAAATAGTGGTCCCAAGTGAGACCCTTTGAGCTCTCCTGGACCGCAGCAGGCTGTGACCAGCACCTCCCTCTGAGTGGGATGACCCTCAGAGTCCATGAACCCGCAAATTTGTGAACAACTCAGAGGCTCGTGTCCTGTGCACCCGTTGAGCAATGCAAAGCATTCAGTGTAAGTATTTGACTGAATTCGAGGGGGGTGTTTAACAGGTACCTTTGTACATATCTATCTCTTTTCTCTGTATCTCTATGTGTCTCTATTTCTACACATATATCTGTGTGTGATTAAGGAATCGTAGTAAGTTTAGGTTGATTATGCTGCTAAGTTTTATATGATTTGATACTGTGATTTATCTCAATAGCGTTAATGAATTTGACTGCTATTTTGTCTTAGATAAATTGCCATCTTAAACGTTACACCAAGCACAACATATATCGCTACACCAGGATCCCTGATACTCCATTCCGTTAGTCATAAACTGTTGACCAAGTCTGGCACTAGGAGTGGATTCAGCTGTACCTAGACTCCTCTCTGAGAAGGAGTTTAGAAAGCAAGGGGGTCCACTTTGAACCTTGTGACTCAACAGGAGGGCATTCCTTTACTTTCCTTACCTAACCTTAGTCATAAACTGTTGACCAAGTCTGGAACTAGGGGTGGATTTTGGTCCACTCTGAACCTCGTAACTCAACAGGAAGGCCTCCCCTACTTTCTCACCTCAATATACACATTAACCTAATTTGATTCATGAGTAAATCATTCCAATTTGATTGTAATTTGGTTTCTCTCTGTATACATTTTCCATGTTGAATAAGTAATAGAGTGGACCTTGCCATTGAATTCTGTTGTCACACTTTTTACAAATTTATATTAAAATAATTCACTTTCTGATACCATTGGTAGTGATTCTTTAAGTGGCCTAAATTATTCATCTGTGACAACATGGCATAATGTAAAATGTTTACAGCAGTGAAGTACAATGTCATCAAAATACAGTCCCAAAACTGTACTCAGATGCAGTTCTACTGTCTGACTATTTCAAGAAAACACTTTTTTTTTTTCTTCTGTATGTCATCTCACTGTAAAACTGCAGTTATCCTGAACTAGGCTTCCACTAAAAACAGAGTACTCCGTACTTACTATCAGCCAAGTATTTACCACGTAACATATGTAAATGTAATAAGTAATAGTGTCCTGGTTTCAGCCAGGATAGAGCTGGTTTTCTTCACAGAAGCTAGTGTGAGACTGTGTTTTGGATTTGGGATGAGGAACTGTTGATAATATGCTGATGTTTTGGGTTGTTGCTGAGCCGTCAAGGACAGTCCAGCTTCTTGTGCTGGCCTGCCAGCGAGCAGGCTGGGGGTGCACGGGGAGCTGGGAGGGGACACAGCCGGGACAGCTGACCCAGACTGGCCAAAGAGATATTCCCTACCATACGACGTCATGCCCAGTACATAAACTGGAGTTGGCCGGGGGGGCGGAAATCGCTGCTCGGGGACGGGCTGTCGATCACGGGGTGGTGAGCAATTTCTGTATTGGGCCTCACTTGTTCTTGTACATTCCTTTGTTGGTATTATCATTATTGTTCCCTTCTTTCTTTCTGTCCTATTAAACCGTGTTTATCTCAACCCACGAGGTTTTTCCTAATTCTCTCCCCCGTCCCACTGCGGGAGGGGGAGTGAGCGAGCGGCTGCGTGGTGCTTAGTTGCCAGCTGGGGCTAAACCACGACAGTCCTTTTTGGCGCCCAACGTGGGGCTGTTAAAGGGTGAGCGAGTCTTGCTGATCACTCCTTGGCTCTCCAGCCGACGAATCAGCTCATGGATGGGGATCAGGGAGTCTCTGTTGGTGCGATATTGCCGCCGGTGCACTGTTGTGGTAGCGATCGGCACCTGTTGTTCTTTGACCCTGAGCAACCCCACCACAGAAGGGTCCTCTGAGAGACCAGGCAAGGTGGACAGCTGTTTAATTTCTTCCGTCTCCAAGGCAGCTATACCAAAAGCCCACCGGTACCCTTTTGGGTCCTTGAAATACCCTCTGCTGAGATAGTTCATGCCGTAGCCCTCGGGCCAGTCCAGGCAGGACAAGATGTTAAAAATGTGCTGTACATGGCAGCCAGGGAGAATGGCCCTACCGGGAGTCTCTGGCAGAAGGCACCAGGAGAGACTCGAGGTCGACCTCTAGGGTTTTGGAGTCGAGGATATAGGGGATCTGAGTCCCGCTATACTCCAACTGAAAAGGAGATATTGGCGGCATATGAAGGAGTTCGAGCTGCCTCAGAAGTGGTTGGTACTGAAGCACAGCTCCTCCTGGCACCCCGACTGCCGGTGCTGGGCTGGATGTTCAAAGGGAGGGTCCCCTCTACGCATCATGCGACTGATGCTACGTGGAGTAAGTGGGTCGCGCTTATTACACAGCGGGCTCGAATAGGAAATCTTAATCGCCCGGGAATCTTGGAAGTGATCATGGACTGGCCAGAAGGCAAAGATTTTGGAATATCACCGGAAGAGGAGGTGGCGCGTGCTGAAGAGGCTCCACCATATAATGAACTGCCAGAGAACGAAAGGCAATATGCCCTGTTCACTGATGGGTCCTGTCGTATTGTAGGCAAACATCGAAGGTGGAAAGCTGCTGTATGGAGCCCTATACGACGAGTTGCAGAAGTGGCTGAAGGACAAGGTGAATCAAGTCAGTTTGCGGAGGTGAAAGCCATCCAGCTGGCTTTAGATATTGCCGAACGAGAAAAATGGCCAGTACTCTATCTTTATACTGACTCATGGATGGTAGCAAATGCTCTATGGGGGTGGCTGCAGCAATGGAAGCAGAGCAACTGGCAACGCAGAGGCAAGCCCATCTGGGCTGCTGAATTGTGGCAAGATATTGCTGCCCGACTAGAGAATCTCGTCATAAAAGTATGTCACGTAGATGCTCACGTACCCAAGAGTCGGGCCACCGAAGAACATCAAAACAACCATCAGGTGGATCAGGCTGCTAAGATTGAAGTGGCTCAGGTGGAT
The DNA here is from genome assembly GCF_964289735.1 of Phaethon aethereus. NCBI lineage: Eukaryota > Metazoa > Chordata > Aves > Phaethontiformes > Phaethontidae > Phaethon > Phaethon aethereus. The sequence continues at coordinate 63,356,469 of NC_138578.1, read as the reverse complement.
CTGGACTGGCAACATAAGGGTGAATTATTTATAGCTCGGTGGGCCCATGACACCTCAGGCCATCAGGGAAGAGATGCAACATATAGATGGGCTCGGGATCGAGGGGTGGACCTGTCCATGGATGCTATTGCACAGGTTATCCATGAATGTGAAACGTGTGCTGCGATCAAACAAGCCAAGCGGTTAAAGCCCCTCTGGTATGAAGGACGATGGTTGAAATATAAATATGGGGAGGCCTGGCAGATTGACTATATCACACTTCCACAAACTCGCCAAGGCAAGCGCTATGTGCTTACCATGGTGGAAGCAACCACCGGATGGCTGGAAACATACCCTGTGCCCCATGCCACCGCCCGGAACACTATCCTGGGCCTTGAAAAGCAAGTCTTATGGTGACATGACACCCCCGAAAGAATTGAGTCAGACAATGGGACTCATTTCCGAAACAACCTCATAGACACCTGGGCCAAAGAGCACGGCATTGAGTGGGTGTATCATATCCCCTATCATGCACCAGCTTCCGGAAAAATTGAACGATACAACGGACTGTTAAAGACTACACTGAGAGCAATGGGTGATGGGACATTCAAAAATTGGGATAAACATTTAGCCAAAGCCACCTGGTTAGTCAACACTAGGGGATCTACTAATAGAGCCGGCCCTGCCCAATCAAAATTTCTACGTACTGTAGAAGGGGATAAAGTCCCTGTGGTGCATGTGAGAAACATGCTGGGGAAGACAGTCTGGGTTACTCCTGCATTAGGAAAAGGCAAACCCGTTCGTGGGATTGCCTTTGCCCAGGGACCTGGGTGCACTTGGTGGATAATGCGGAAGGATGGGGAAGTCCGATGTGTATCTCAAGGAGACTTGATTTTGGGTGAAAACAGTCAATGATTTGACTTGTATTATGTTAATTGTTCAGAATGACATTACTGCTATGGCTGCTATCTACCATATCAATGGTATTATAGTAAGGATCACCCAGACTGATGAAGAATGAGCTTCACTGAAACCAAGCAACGTGCAGCAGTGATGAAACCAGAACTGGCTTCAGCAGCTTGCGCCCAACAAATCCCTCGAGATCGACATCTTCGACCTGCAGATCATGGACATGGACCGTGCCAGATGACAATCCAACACCACATACCATCTCCCCTGCCCTGAGAGACTGCTATGATGGATGAAGCCCAGAGTCATGGACTGACTGAACTTCATAGACATTTTAAAGTGATGGCCCATGGACTAAGAGTGATATCTATGTGTATATATTAAAAGACAGGAAGAGTAATAATGAATAATTGGAATGTATTGAAAAGTATAGGACCTGGGCATGACGTAAATGGTATGGAATAAGGGGTGGATACTGTCCTGGTTTCAGCCAGGATAGAGCTGGTTTTCTTCACAGAAGCTAGTGTGAGACTGTGTTTTGGATTTGGGATGAGGAACTGTTGATAATGTGCTGATGTTTTGGGTTGTTGCTGAGCAGTCAAGGACAGTCCAGCTTCTTGTGCTGGCCTGCCAGCGAGCAGGCTGGGGGTGCACGGGGAGCTGGGAGGGGACACAGCCGGGACAGCTGACCCAGGCTGGCCAAAGAGATATTCCCTACCATACGACGTCATGCCCAGTACATAAACTGGAGTTGGCCGGGGGGGCGGAAATCGCTGCTCGGGGACGGGCTGTCGATCACGGGGTGGTGAGCAATTTCTGTATTGGGCCTCACTTGTTCTTGTACATTCCTTTGTTGGTATTATCATTATTGTTCCCTTCTTTCTTTCTGTCCTATTAAACCGTGTTTATCTCAACCCACGAGGTTTTTCCTAATTCTCTCCCCCGTCCCACTGCGGGAGGGGGAGTGAGCGAGCGGCTGCGTGGTGCTTAGTTGCCAGCTGGGGCTAAACCACGACAATAGCAAATACTATTAAAGGACACATACAATGCCCACTTCATCAACCATATAGTGAATAACAAAAGAAAGTGATGAAATAGGTTTTTTTTCTGAAGAATAATTAGATAACATACTTGTAGATATTTAATGACCTTCATGTGTTTCATAAAGACAGGAAAGCTACATTCAAAGCCACCCATGAAAACACTTAGTTCATCTGTAGACTGAGGATCTGAAAGTAGCCTATGACTGAAGAGGACATTGGGCAGTAAGAGGAAGGTGTAGCATAATTTTAATTTATCTCTCTTATTCGAAATACCATGCAGTCTTGCCTCTAGGTTTTCCTAGAAAAATTTGATTTTCCTAGTTCTACTTCCAGCATCTCAATTCACTGGGTGTTTTAAAACAGAAATAATTTTTTGTTCTTTGTGTCCCAATCGAAAATCAGTCTGGAATGTCTGTCAGATGTGAGACCAGAAGGCAAAGCAGAAATAGCAGAAACAGTGCCGATCAACGATGGATTATTTTAAAAGCATTTCTTTACCTTCTTCCAAAAACCAGAAATACAGATGAAATTACAATGACATAGATTATGCAAGTTTCATTAAACGCAACTCTAAAACTCTTTTCTGTCATTCTTTATAAGCTTTTTGGCTACTCTTCCACAGTGTTTTGTGTCAAATCAATATTTTTCATAGTTTTGGCTTATCCTTACTGAATGTGTGAAAAAAATGCCTTAATGATATTCTTCAACCGTCTCAATGATGGTTGTTGATTTTTAAGGTATTGATGATCAGTGATGATAAGAGATGGCATTTTTAAAAGTGAGTATGAACATGTCCACTCACCTGGAACAGAGACAAAAAAAGCCCCTAGGACACAGTATCAAAATTCTTGAGAATATAGTCAGCATTTACTTCAGTTGAATGTAAAAGGCTGAAATTTCTATGGCACAGAGATGTTAACAGAAAATCCTCAAACAAAATCCATTACCTTACATAGAGTTTAACAAGTTAGGTTTTCTTCAACTTGTTTTGATACCACAAATTTATCAACAATTTGTAACACAATGTATAGACAATGAAATTGGGAAATATTGCCCTCAGTGGGACTACGGGAAAACTTCATCACTCCATATACTACCCCGCATTCAACATGTAGCTATTGCTTGTAGTTACTGAAACTGAGGCAACAGTCTCCACCTAATTGCTAATGTCACTCTTACGCATTTGCTCACAATGATAAATGCACAGATCAGCAAAATTTTTGAAGTTATCAGCGTAATTGTTTGACAATATAAAATCATTACTTTTATTTGAGAAGTCAAAGACTGCTGTAGTATTTCCAAGGAGACATATAAATCCTACCTTGGCCTGAAGGAAAGCCAAGGGTGACTACTTGCTTTATCAGTTCCAGCTGATACCTTATTCTTTACATCTTTACTTTTAGCACAGGAAGTGGGTCCCAAGAATCCTACAGAGAACAGCTCAGTTAGTATTGTCTGCAGTATTCCCTGTGTTTATCGGATGATCGGTGTCCGTCACAATCCAATCCAATCATCTCATAGCAGTTACAATGACTTCTGATGTGCCCCTGGTTTCCTAACTAGTTCACAGTCCAGAGACTATATGCATCTGCAGAAATTATATGGTACTTTGAAATATGCTAATACAAATCTTTTGAACATATCTATGGTTTACCTACTTTAATCTTACTAAAGAAAAAGTGAACCATTTTCTAAAAATGGAAATGCACTTTTCAAGTATGTAAGAATTATTTCAAATGTGTATTTATTATACAAGTACCCACACAGAGAGAGTGGAAAAAATCCTGTTAAATGTTAAAGGGAAATGAAATAGACACTTTCCTTTGTATCACTGGTTTAATATTGGGGCATATAGGAAGTCTCCAAGGCCATCAGTTCCATTTAGCAGCCCCTTCCACTGTTACAGATTGAATATTTCACTCTAGTGTGTGAGACAGTTCATTTTACTGCCATTGTAATGTACTCTGACTCTAATACCAAAGCAAATACTAGAAGAAATGAACTGGTATTATATTCTCATTTAGCTGCAATCTGAATCTTTTAATCCTTTTAAGTGACAGAATGGGAACATACAATATACAAGGTGTTTTTCCCTTGAGAGAGCAGAAATATTTGCAACTGCGTAAGAGGTTGGATTTTTATAGCGGCACAATAAAGTGACATTTTAATTACTGTAACAGGAATGGGCAAGAGTTTTTCTGTGATCATGAGAAAAAAAAATCAAACCATAACCCATGGAAGTTGTGCCTTAATATAAAACAAAACAAAACAAAAAAAAAAAAGAAAAAAGAAACAGCCAAAGATATGTTGCTATTCTGTATATTTTACTTTTTTTTTTTTTGCCACTGGGTACCTGTCTGATATGAAAGTTGAATCAAGTTGCAAATTAAGTACTTACAGATTTTACTCTGAGAATATATAGTGACACTAAGCTCATATATACAAATCACATCTGTAAAAGCTCAAATAATGAAAAGGTAACAAGTCTGAGGAACTGAGACAATGAAATTCTTTTTCATTGTATTTCCATTGACAATTGCATTTGCATGTGTCATGTTTAAACGCAGATTTTAAAAAGGAAGCCATATTGCACTTTGTGATATTTGTGTCACCTATCCTTTGTTTATCAAAAAACCCTGCATCAATGAAAGGATTTAGGATGTTATGAATTTTAAAAGATATCTAAACGATTTCTAGATGCATATTTTACACATTTTTTGGTGGCAAAACCAGCGATCAGTAATGTTTAAATATCTAAGCTCTGTTTATTGAAAGTATTCATGGAAGTCATTTCAGAAATGCCTTAGTGCAAGTTTGAAATGTCATGGACAAATGATGAAGCAGAACTTAACACACAATGTTCCTGCCAGAAGTGCAGACTCTCCTTTTCTGCACATGGGAGACGGATCTTCAAGAGCCATGTAAAGTGGCAAAGTGGCAAAGTATTTTGATGTAGACCACTGCTACCAATTAAATATGGGTCTAACCATTACTGGCATTTTAGTTGAGACGTATGTTTGGGACATGAATGTTTTCCTTAATCTTCTTACTTTGTATTTAAGCAAAACATTAAGATATTTTAAAATATTTTAGAAGTATAACTCAGTGTCAAAACAGGTCATGAAATTTTATTTTTCTTTTTGAAAAGTTCAGGATTACTTATTTAGTAAGTAGACCTGGCCATGGATTCCTATACATCTCATACATTTCATGAGAGAGGAAGTATGTGCCAGTATGAGCAACCATTCATCAAAAGCTGATTTTGAAATCTGAATTGCTGTTCTCATCCCACATGTTAAACTCCACATCCAAAAATCTGGTTAGAGAGCTGCTGTGTAGTACTTAGCAGTCACTTTTAATAGTAATTGACTTCATGGTGTATTCATGTTCTCATGAGTTTTCAGATTAGACTTTGTTACTATTACTCTTCATGTCTTTTCCAGATGAGCTTAAAGTAAAATTTCATCCAAATATACATCCACATTTTTTGGATAAGATTCACTGAACAACCACTGACCGTAAGACATTATGTTCAGTGCTTTCACATCAGTTTTCTTATTTAGGTAAAAGGTTTTTGAAAAGTCCTTTTTACTGAACTTTTGGTATTAGAAGAATTCTGTTCTTATTTCAAAGTAAGTACATGATGAGTCCATTGTGAGAACAACAAAAATACTTTTATCAATAAAAAATAACTTTAAAAATGGTCCTTTTAAACTTTTAAAAATATAGTAAAGTATTACTATAGAATATGAGGTATTCTGAAGAAACCTTTATATCTGACTTTCCAACCGACAAATTCAAAACCCAATTCTAATTAACACCTCCATAAATCAATCTAAAGCTTTGTCAAGGCTATCTATCAGGAATAATGTGGAGGTAAAGTTTCTAAACAAGGTAATGTTTGATGTACTGCAGAAACTTTACTGACATCTCTTTGGCATAACACATGTGCCTTATAACTCAGGAACAGTACCTTCATTTTTAATTGATGCCCAGAAAAAAATTGTGTCAGAATTATTCATGCAGTTTCTATGTATTTTGGCTTTATATTTAAAAAGCATTTTTCAAATTACATGAAAAATACTTCTCTGTCAATACAGCTACCAGATTTCATTTCTGTTGATAGAATGATGTGAGTGTTAGTAACAGTAGCAGTTATGGCCTTTGCCTAAAGCCAGCCCTTAGAAAGTGTGTGGCACATATTTTCAGACTTGTATTGGTTATATGCCAGTCTGGATTCCAAATGAGGCACCCGGCTTTAATAAAGCTGACTTACATATGCTCTAAAGCAAGCTTCCCCATGCTTCCAACTCTGTGTTCTGCAGGCTTGACTTTCAATGCCTCCGTTCTTTTGGCCCCAAGTTTTTCAAGAACAAAGCCGGCTAATTATGCCAAATTGTCATTAATTATGTAATAAGGACAAATGTCGACCAAAAATTAGGATAAACCCACACAGTTTGCTTGAATTGACAGAATGTTTGACCACTTGTTTTCAAAAGAGGAAAGAAGTTGCATTACGATGTTGTTCCATAGAGTCTTGCTTTGTTAAATTACTATACAAAATATGGCAAGTAAATATGAGTAATTTTCAGTTGTCAATTTTAGAGGTAAAAACTTAATGTCATTTTTTTTTATCAGTCCATCAACTGGTAAATTGATCTGATATCTCAGGTATGAAAGAAAACTCTTGTTAATATATTACTTTCTTCCTTAAGTGTTTGGCCTACTTGAAAATTCACTGTTTCAACGCACATTTCAAATATTATACACTAGACAGAAGTTTAATTCCCCTGTTCTCCACAGCTTGTTTGATCAATAAACTGATGCAAATTATACCTAACAAATTGCAAAAAACTCCCAATAAATGATTCTTATAAGCATTACTCTGCCTTATATCAAAGAGCTTCTTATTTTCCTTTTCATTTATGGTACTTTTACAATCCAATTCCTTTAAGACTCCAAAGTCAGAGTCTAAGAAATCGACTTTTGCTAATTTACTTTTTTTGTCAATTGATTTTGGTACACTACATTAAATAGTTTGCTTCCAATAACCTATACCCTCCTGACCCTACTGCAATATTGATCTGATGCACTTCATGCCAGAAAATCTCACTTAGCTAAAATTTGTACTTTCTCACACTAGCAGCTGTGTGGCCCAAACCTTGAAAACTATTCAGTTAGCTGGCTCCCACAGAAATTAGAACAGAAAGACAAAATAATCAACATAAGAGTTAGTAGACATATATTTTTGATAACTTCGGCATCTTTGCACATAAACTGGTTCCTTAAGCTATAAATCTATACAGGTTCCTTGATGGCATCATATTAATATAACTAAAATGACAATACACAGATACTATAATAATAAATAATATAATTGTTGTGTTATAACTAAGAGAGAAATCCAGACTTGATATAATGGGACTTCTAAATTTCAAAATTCTACTCCAGTCACTCCAGTTGTAACTGCTTGTTTTTCAGCTTTCCAGGCAGCAAAACTCATTCAAAACCCCATTAAAAAAGCTTTGAATGTCTAGTCTTGCTAGATTATTGTTAGTACATGAATTTATATGATTTCACTTTAAAAAAAAAAAAACAATTTTGTGGACTGATTAAGGAATAAGAAATCTGCCTCTGTCATTAATGGCATGTTCTAGGGGTTTTTGACTATACAGTTAAGCCTTTTCTACTTGAAGGTCATCTCGTTCCTTTCAGTCTTGTGAATAGAAATACGGCATTTGCTTAGAATACCAGTACCACATTACTGGAACTTTTTTGGAAGTTCTCTACCAATCACTCATATTCCAGAGCACTCAGACTGGACTGGACTGGGAATTGTAGCCTCACATGCAAATATGTATTCATATGTAAAATACATTTATCTTTTATTGAACAGAACATTTTATTCTTTAAAAGTTTAAATACTTTGGGAAAGACCCAGATCATACCAGTATTACACAAAAATTGCAGATCTCTAAGGTTCAGGTATACTTTTGTTTGATTATATCAGTAGAATCTGTTTCTCCCAAATCACTATACTGAATTAATCACCCAGTTTGTTGAGGAATACTCCAGTATCTGTTTGTCATCCTTAAAAGTTGAACTGCATTGTTACACGGAATGAGAGGAGTCTAGCATTCCTGCAGTTGTTGGTTTTTTTTTTTTTATCCTGTAGTGACTCTGAGAATTAGGTAAGAATTAAATATGAATTTATATGCTACAATCCAAATATTATTATGAGGTTTAGAAACTCTACAGAATTAAATGAAAAACACACTTATTACTATAGATACCTAATTTAAACTCCCAAGAGGTTTTCTCTCTCAACTCAAATGCTGTCAGAATACTTACACAGATTCTGTAGCTGCAATTTAATTCTTTGGCAAGACTGTTTTCTTGGCTTTTACTTCCACTGACAAGGATGAAAATTCCTCTTTCTGCTAAGCATTCCATTCAGTTTAAAAACCTTTTGTCAATGATTTTCCTAATATAGAGACTTAATATTTAAACAAGTGGGATTCCAAAGCAATGCATAAAATAACTATTCAACACACAGACACATAATTCTATATATATAGAAAAACTTGCAACAAAAGTCTTCATAACACATAAGTGTTTATATTGTAGAACTACATATAGAAGACAAATAATTAAGTATTAACACTAACCACAATGGTCTCCAAGGTAGTTACTAAATCCTAATCCAATATCTGAAAAACCTTGTGATATCCTAACAAATCTCATCATGATAAAATGTCCAAACTTCTAAGGAAATTGTGAAATCAGGGATTATGCCTCCAATTCTGGAATCTCTGTGTGCTGCAGTAAACAGAACTAAAAAAAGGAAGAACTTCCTGAGTTTACCATTACAATGACAGGATGTAGACAGCTAGAAAGCTATATTAATTTATATTGCGATACTAGAGATGCTTAGGATCTCCCTAGAAACTAGAAATAAGAGGAATTCCGGGAGTTATGTTTCTTTTTATGCCTATGAATTAATGTATAGAAAAATATGTAACGCAGGAATGGTTGCATGTTAAAGTTTATGAGGGAAAGTATCAACTCCAGCCAAACTGCACAAAGCAACATTCTAGATATTGATACTGTACCAGCAATGTTCTGTGTATGTAAAAAGCAAATTTACATAAAAATGCATTGTTTCAAACTTAATGCTATTCCAAGGCAAGCATGATCGACAATGAATTCAGACAGTTTTTTGTCATGATGCAGGAGAAACTCTCATTGTTTAAGTATCTCTAATCTATGTAACTTTCCTGTCTTACCTTACAAACCATAAAACAGGATTAGAAGTAAAACGTCTCATGGAAATAGTGCTGAGGAGATAGCTTTTTGATGAAGGAGCCGGCAGAAAAGGCCTCACAAAGCCCACTAGCTACAGCATCTTTATTTGTTTTCTTAGTGTGCCTCGCCTAAGCTTAGGGTCATTGAATTACAGATACTAGCATTCTTGCAAGCTTCTGCTGAAAGAAAACCCCTTATCGTAATTGAAGGATGTGGCTTAAGCTCAATGAGTCATCTCGCTTCTATATAGCATTACTATTAAGTGTCTCATAAAGGTAATTATTCTATGTTACACTGTTCAAAGTTTTGTCACACTGTTAATATTGACAGCTAAAAGCATACTTTGGGACAATGTGTTATCCTCCAAGAACAATATCAAACTATTATGAACCACACAGAAGTATTTAAGCATCAAAAAGTAATATACATGAGGAACTAATCAAATTCTTAAAACAGATTTGTTGAGTTATGAGCATATATTGAGTCAAAGGAATGAGCTCATGCAGTTTCTTCTGTGTTATTTTAATAATTCTGCTGTTTAAATCTCATATTTTAATAATTTAATTTAAATAATATAATATTATACTTAACATTATGAAAAGTTTATTCAATGTTCAAAGATTCCAATTATAAAAGGCTTAAATGTAATCTGAAACTTGTAATTACCATGATGACTGAAAAGTATGTGACACTTAGTAAAACATATTCTGAAACTGTAAAGCATCATCAGATACACCTCTTTTCAAAATGTCACCGAAATTGTAGGACCATACCAACTTTGTACAAAAGAATCACATTGTTCTGGAGAAAAAATAAGAATATTCAGGTTTCAGTAGCCGTTTAAGGCTTCAGCAGTCTCTGAAATCATTCTTGGGAGTCGTACTGGGAAGGATTTGGCGGTTGAAAAGTAGTTATGAATCTGATTGCAACTCCCTGCTTCGTCACATAGATCTATTGCAAAAACAAAATGCCTTATTCCTGCTTTTGCTGCAACCCACTCAACATCAGGAAGCAAAGGTAAGGATGAACTGTGGCGAAACAGAGCACTGTATTCTGTAGGCATATATTCCACAAACTGCATTAACAAAATACTGGGTAATAGAACCTTTACTCTGCTGAAGTCACTGCCAAAATTCACTTGGGTAAGAATTTCACTAGAGTAAGGATTTCAACTGCTGTGTTTCCTGAAAAGTAAAGAAACATTTTCATGACTTCAGTTATGTCAGTCATGTTAATGCTATGCAAGAGCCCCCAGGTCCCTTTCCGCCGGGCAGGTCTCCAGCCACTCCTCCCCAAGCCTGTAGCGTTGCATGGGGTTGTTGTGACCCAAGTGCAGGACCCTGCACTTGGCCTTACTAAACCTCATACAGTTGACCTCTGCCCATCGATCCAGCCTGTCCAGATCCCTCTGCAGAGCCCTCCTACCCTCCAGCAGATCAACACTCCCACCCAACTTGGTGTCATCTGCAAACTTACTGAGGGTGCACTCGATCACTTCATCCAGATCATCAATAAAGATATTGAACAAGACCAGCCCCAGAACCGAGCCCTGGGGAACACTGCTTGTGACCGGCCGCCAGCCGGATTTAACGCCGTTCACCACAACTCTCTGGGCTCAGCCATGCAGCCAGTTCCTCACCCAGCGAACAGTAAACCTGTCTAAGCCACATAATGAGAAAAAAAAAGTCTTTCTTTAAGTGATTTTTAAAAATTATTTATGTTAATAAAATGGCTAGGTAAAGCTGCTGAGGAGGTTTGAGTGTTTGAGATAATTCCAGTGGAGAGCTATTAATACTACAGAAAAAGAGTTTAAGTTCCCTGACAGAAATCACATAGTATATTTTAAAATTGATTTTCAGAAGCAATCACATAAGAGATATATATATGCACAAATGTAAGTTAGATTTCAATTTGTATGGAATAATTTTGACAACATTCAAATGAGAAAGGCATGCAGTCTAGTAAGTATATGCCGTCACAAATATATCTAATTTTATCTGTAAAGAAAATGATGGGTTAAAACATTGCAACTAGTTTTCTTCCTATGAACTACAATGGAGTTCAATTAGGTAAAGCACAGTTAGAAAAATCTTGGAAGATTTTATTTGAAGTTAAGACCCACAATACTTACAAATGGGCTGCATGTGAAAGTTTCATTCATTGTTGTGGTTTAACCCAGGAGGTAGCTAAAACAATGACACAGCCATTCACTCACCCTCTCCTCCCTGCGGCAGGATGGGGGAGAGAATCAGAAAAGAAAAAAGGTGAAACTTGTGGGTTGAGATAAAGACAGTTTAATAGGACAGGGGAACAAAAAAGAATAATGATAAAGGAATAGTCAAACAAGCGATGCACAGCACAATTTCTCACCACCCATAGACCGATACCCAGTGAGTTCCTGAGCCATAGTCCCTCCGCAGCCAACTTCCCCAGCTTATACACTGCAAATGACATTGTATGGTATGGAATATCCCTTTGGCCAGTTTGCGTCAGCTGTCCTGGCTGTGTCCCCTCCCAGCTTCCTGTGCACCCCCCACCTTCTTGCTGGCAGGCCAGAGCATGGGAAGCTGGACAGTCCTTGACTGCTTAGCAACAACTAAAAACATCGGTATGTTATAAACATTTTTTCAACCCAAATCCGAAACACAGCACTATACCAGCTATCAGGAAGAAAATTAACTCTATCCCAGCTGAAACCAGGACATTTGTGTATTCTGCAGTGGACCTCAAAACTTTGACAAGATTTTCCAGTTTCTTCTATAAATGAAGATTTTGTTGCTATCTTCAACAAATTATTAGTGCTTAAAGGAAAATGTTATGGTTTTTTACTAGAATAAACTTCAATATTGCAATGATACTCATTCTAAACAACTTTATAGTCCACAGAAAAACCTTATGACTTCTTTCATATAATTAATCAAAGAATTTTCTGTTTGTTTTTTAATTAAAGCCAAGATAGAAAATCGTACTTTAAAAAACTTGGGACGGCCACATATATTTATACAGAGCAGTGTTATGCAATGAAAAGAGTGAAAAATAATTTCTGACTTTGTAGTGATAAAGTGATACCAGTCTTTATTAATTGGTGCTTAGTCACAGATGGAAAGTGAGTGTATATATAGCATATTTACCATCTCTCCTGGTGCATTATTAGTAAGCCTAAGATTTCTATATAGCTGGAAAAAATTATTTCACGGGACATCTGTAGCCATAGACTGAATTAAATGAAGTCAGAAACTACATCTGTCTGGAAAAATTTTCTTTTGAGGAAATAGCTTACAGTTTTGCAGCAGGTATTAACAGAATGTATGGCTTAAATTCATCTGACCTGGCATGTAGGTTGACACAATCTGGTTATGCAAGTTGCTTTTTATAGATAATAGAGCATTATGACTATGGCTGTGATGCAGTTTAGCATACTGTACTGTTTGTATCCAAAATAGGTTAAGAAAATCGTATCCTAAAAACTTCTATTGATTATGAGAGGTTCTTCACTATCTAGCTGAGATGTTACTTTACTAGATGTTTAAAGTTAGGTCTGTTTTGCTTTAAGTCTTAATCACATTACTTTTTAATTGTATGTATTTCTATGGGATAAACTTACACTGCAAAGAAAATCATGTCCCCTTTCAGAATATTAATAGTACTGAAATGTCCTCTGGCCAGGCACTTCTTACTATAAAAATAAAAATACAGCCTGATTAGGAAAACCCAGATAATGCATGGAAATTCTGCTTTAGCACTTGTTGAAAATGCCTTTCAGAAGCAGAATATGTAAAGAATAAGAAATTTACATCAGGAGAAAGATTTTATGTAAAGTCCCTTACTAAGTACATTCATCAGTTTCTCGTTTATAACTCCAGGGCCTCTACTGCAAGAGCATTTCTAATTCATTCTCATTTGTGGAGTCCATTCTTTTTTCTGCTTCCTCAGAAAGCAATGTTACCTAATGTTATTTCATGCTGAGATGAAACACTGACTGCATCAGTAAGGATAACTGCTGAGAAAGAAGACCAAAAGAATTGTATACATCTAATAGTGCAACATCTTCACTGGGGATATGCTGAGATAGTGAATTTGCATCATCTGTCCCTAATGAATTATCTCATGCGGTATTGGTTCCAGCAAATTGTGCTAAGGCTACGCAAAAAGTTTTATCAACACAGTGAACCTGAAAAATTTATTCTTCCTGACAAAAAAATAAACAAACACAAACTTTTTGTCAAGTTCGTTAGTTTTTGTTAGGATTCACCATAAATTTTTGCTTGTTTGAAATACGTTATTGATTTCAGCTATTGGGGAATCAGTCTTCTGATCTGACCAGCAGTTGTTTAATATTTTCTACATTTTCCTGGTTTAGGCCAGGATAAAACTAAGTTATGCTGAAGATGCGGATGAGATTTTTGCCCATTACAGATTATCCCACAGCCCATTGTCAAGGGCATTTAACCTAGACTAACTTTGTGACCATGACACTGCTGTGGGAATCTTTCTTATCCAATCATTAGAACTTTCTAAAAGTGATAACATTTGAATTGTGAATGGATGTCCTAGTTCATCGGTGGAAATTAGCCTACAGAACCAACATCTCACATCGGATTCTCCATCTAGCTCACAGAGAAAGCTGTACTAAAAGAGCCTGCTGCTTCATTGGATCCTTGCAAAATTTGAGACAATGTGAGGACAAGTTTCCATAAACTTCTGATAATTCACAAAAGTGTCATGAAAATACAGTGAATAGGACACCAGGAAAAGTTTCAACATTCTTTCATACTAAAAAGTTTCACCATATTATTTCTGTGTCTTCACGGGACAATATTAAATGCCTTTCATATACCTTTGGAAACATAATTTCCATTTAGACACACCACTTCCCTCCCAGTCTCTCTTAAAAAGGTGTTGGTTGGGTGGGGGGGTTTGGACTAGATGATCTTTAAAGGTCCCTTCCAATCCAAAGATTCTATTTTTCTGTGTGAGTGCCTGTTTATCCTTCTGTTTATGTAAGTACTTGCAATAGTGACCATTATGGCAAGAACTGAACTCCTTTCAAAGAGCAAAGATATGTACAATACGTAACAAAGCCTGATTATTGTTGTCGGTTCAAAAAGGCACTGAATTATTATTTTTATAAAATAATAAAAAAGTTAATTTCATGTTAATCATTTCTCTCAATCATAAAAATGGAAAAATAGAAGAGCTTAGCAATTTCATGGTGACTCACCTGAAAGGCATTTTATTTCCATATTACTGATTTGTTTATTTTAGCTTAAGAACTGCTGATTATTAGACCATTTACATGGTATTTTTGCCTGCTTGTTTTTTTGTTTTCTAATTGCTAAATTATTAACTGGCATCAGAATGGCCTGAACAAAGATGAGTATCAGCCCTTTAATTCTGCATTATTCTCGAAATTGTATTTGATGGATGAAAGAAAAGTTAATTAGGCAAATATGAACATTGAGAGAACAGATATGGTGATGGTATGGTATGCAATTAAAAATTGCTCAGTTCAAGGAGATAAAATTATTTACGTATTATTTTCTTTTAGATCTGACATTTTTTTCCCTCAGTATGATATTATTTCCTATATAACATTTGATTTCTTAGAATATTTCCATCTGTACTTAAATCTGATAGCCTTATCTATAATTTTTGGCTAGACTGTGACTGTAGAACATTCAAGGGTTAGAATAATTTAGAATATCATAATTCCTATCCTGCCTTCTCATGCCTAGCAATTTCCTTTTTCCTTGTAGGATCTGTCATCTATAAGACCTCCAGTGCTAGCTTAGTAATCCTGGCCAACAAACCTTCATTCTTCTCACCGGATGAATCTGAAAGGGAAACAAGGAATATGCAAGCAAGATGCACTTAGCTCGCTCTACTCATCTGTAACCTCCAGACTGTATATATCTTCAAGCCAGGCTGGTCAGTAATCCCACCCTGCCTTTAGGCCATTATATAAACCACCCTTAGGTATCTAGTCTTAGATACTCCTTGTAGAATAAAAACATGCTCTCCCCCATCCCAGGGGGAGGTGGATTTGACAGATTTGGAAATAAATACCTAACACAAACGAGAGATTAGGAACCTTTATTCTGAGCTTTATTTATATATATTTATAAATATATCTTTATTTATCTTTATATATCTTTATATATCTTTATCTTTTATATCTTCATTTATTTATATTTATATCGATGGGCAGAGGCCAACTGTATGAGGTTTAATAAGGCCAAGTGCTGGATCCTGCGCTTTGGCCACAACAACCCCATGCAACGCTACAGGCTTGGGGAGGAGTGGCTGGAGAGCTGCCCGGCGGAAAGGGACCTGGGGGTGCTGGTTGACAGCCGGCTGAACATGAGCCGGCAGCGTGCCCAGGTGGCCAAGAAGGCCAACAGCGTCCTGGCCTGTATCAGGAATAGTGTGGCCAGCAGGAGTAGGGAAGTGATTGTGCCCCTGTACTCGGCACTGGTGAGGCCGCACCTTGAATCCTGTGTTCAGTTCTGGGCCCCTCACTACAAGAAGGATGCTGAGGTGCTGGAGCGTGTCCAGAGAAGGGCAACGAAGCTGGTGAGGGGTCTGGAGCACAAGTCTTATGAGGAGCGGCTGAGGGAACTGGGGTTGTTTAGTCTGGAGAAGAGGAGGCTGAGGGGAGACCTTATCGCTCTCTACAACTACCTGAAAGGGGGTTGTGGCGACGAGGGTGTTGGCCTCTTCTCCCAAGTAACCAGCGATAGGACAAGAGGAAATGGCCTCAAGATGCACCAGGGGAGGTTTAGATTGGATATTAGGAAAAATTTCTTCACTGAGAGGGTGGTCAGGCATTGGAACAGGCTGCCCAGGGAGGTGGTGGAGTCACCATCTCTGGAAGTGTTCAAAAAACGTGTGGATGTGGCGCTTCAGGACATGGTTTAGGGGACATGGTGGCGCTGGATTAATGGTTGGACTTGATGATCTTGAAGGTCCTTTCCAAACTAGTGATTCTGTGATTCTGTGATTTAAAGTAACGTATACTCTCTTAAATCAAGGCATTATTTGAATGAAAGCATGTATATATGTTATTTACATATTAAGAAAAAGGAATATAATTATCAAAAAAAATGCAAAATGCTGATTATCTTCATGCAAATATCAGCTTGTGATCGTATAGATTTATTTTAACTGAATGATACCCACTCATAACAAAACTATATGTAGAGAATCCTACACTTTCAAAATAAGGTGATTTTGATCTAGGAATACTTACATCTTGAAATTTAGTTATCAAAAATTACAATGAATATTTTCTGATATAATTCCCTCTGATCTTGAAGTTTGAATGTATTCCTACATTAGAATTTACTCATCCTAGATGTCAAATAGTCCAAATAAAAAAGGAGAAAAAGAAACAAACAAAAGAGAGCCTGAAATTTACAAATTTACAAAATAGTTGTATGTCAAATCCATCAAGTGGATCCATCAAATAAAACATAGATGTAAAAAATACATCTTGAAACAATAAGATTTACAAGAATCCAGCTTTAGCTGATCTGTTAAATATGTATGACTCCTGTAAAACTTCCTTTTCACATGACAGGACACTATTAAAGTGAATGATCTGATAAGAGTTTGTACAAGACACCATTCTCATGCATTCTCCTGTTGGATGTGGCAGAGTAAATGGCATGGCTTTTCGGTAGATTTCTTTGACGTTAATTCTATAATAAGAGATATTATCCTTATCCACTGCACAACATGCAAACACCAACAATTGCCAATAGCTATAGAGGAAAAGAAAGCTTGGAAGAATATGCCTTATCTTAATTACATCTCAATCCTTTTAGAAATTCATTACCTGCTTTTTTACACTAAGAAAATAGCTTTAGTATCAGTAACACTGTGCCACTTGTTATTCAAACCATTTTTAAAGAGAAAAGATAAAACAGAAGAAATGGTAACACATTTTAAATCTTGCAGGCTATCCAACCTTTTTTATCTGAAAGGTGCTCTTTAATTCTGGAGATCTTCTATTATCCCTCAGCCAGAAAGGTCACAGGTGAATGGCATGAGACTTGCTCATCCTCCAGGCAATGAACATATTACCTGTCTTTTCTACTAGCCTCTACACAGCAGAAAACAGATTACTAAACTATTTTAAAGAGAAATATTTTTCTTGATCTTCCTCTTGATTATTTTGGTCATTCAGTGTAATTAATCCCACATTTTCTCGGAACATCCTAGCAGAAATTGACAAAGAACTGCAAAGTCGCAGGATATAGGGGTATGATTTATACTACTAAAATTGAAATGATGGTTGGAGGTTTTCAGCTTCTAGTTATAGAGATTTTTTGAATCAGTTAATCATCCATGTTTTCCAGATGGGTTCATCAGATAACTCTATCCATTATAGGATGAACAGAACAGTGTATTAACTTCTTATCCCTACCTGAAAAAGTATTTAAAAAAATAATTAGGGTTATTATTTCAAAGGCTAGTATATCTAGTCTGAATTTGTACAGTGACGGTGCTCCCATAATCAAACTCATGAAAAGAGAGACTTTTGGAATCATTGAAGATATATTTAAGCAGTTCAATTGCTTATGTGAAGACTGTTGTCTTAGTTTTGTTTTGTTTAATAGAGCTTTGTCAGCAAACAAATGAAGTTAAACTAAACTAGATTCTTTGGAATTAAATAAAAAGAATATGTTACATTAACCAAAAAAAAAAAAAAAAGGACAAGTTACCCTTTCCAGGCTGAACTTCTAGTTCTGGAAATACATACTTTAATTCTTGATATTTACCAATATATATTTATCAATGTGTGACAATGGCTATTCATGGAATAATGACTTCCTCTTTGGCAGAGGAAGTCAAAGTTGGCACACACACCGTGTGCATATACTGTACAGCAGACAGCAACAGGTTCACCATGACTTCACAGGGAAGAAAGTCTCTAAATGCTTAGATAATTCCAACAAGCAGTAACACTTTCCTTACATTTCTCCAAGTTTGCTAAATAGGTAAATAAGACATCTTTATTTTAAAGAGGAAACGCTAAGGTAATGTGAAATAGTTCCTTTCAGGTAACAGAAGTTATGTTTTCTATGACCTCAGTTTCAAGAAAGGGAAGCATGGGAATCTGACCAAAAGGCAGTATTCTGATCATATTACCAGGACTGTATTGTTCACAGCAATATGTAGAATGCTTTGCAGCGTATACACAGCCAAAGCAAGTTGATTCCTTTGGTCTTCCCAGATTCTTGAGTTTAGCTTACAAAACCTCTTCCTTACATACCTCATCTTCATACCACATACTGAATGAAGATACTCATAATCTTTCTCACCACATTGAACCTCTAATGTAACCCTATACTATACCATGCATCACCGTGGCTAAAGCACTTCTGAAACACAAGTCAGCTTGTTGAGCAATTGTCTAGCTGACTGTATGAAGTTGTACACACATTCCCAGAAGCTGAGTCCTAGTTCATGACATGGAGCACTAGAAAAAAAATATTTTTTCAGTGTCTATACATTACGCATTCATGTAGTATTGTCACAGTAATGTATTAATAGTTGACAATAATTATAACAGGGCAAAGAATTAAATATATCACTGTTATGTATTGATAGACAGATGAATTCAGTTTGTCATTGCCTAAATGCACTGCATGAATAAGCTGATCTTATTTTTGTAACTTTAGATATGCTTTAATAAACATTGCTGTAAAACCCAGAAACCTTCTTATTACACTTAAATAATCTGTAATTGTATAAGAAAGATTTTTTTAGTGGTTTTAATTACTTTATGATAAATATAAAGATATATTGTAGAGCATATACTTTTTTTTAAAAGGTGAAATTGTCTCAATAATACTGCATGCAAAATGCTAATAGCAAACAGATTCCATGTATGGTTAGAATCAGATATGCTTTCATGCAATATGTGAGGCAGTTTTCTTCTTTTCATTTTATCATGTCTTGCAGAGAGTTTTAATAATAACCCTTTGGGATAATATGCAGTTCAGCATTTAAATACAGTTGCCAAAAAGAAAGAGAGGGTTCACTTTTATTCACCAATAAGGAATAGCACATACTTTATTGTGTGTTATAAATGTGTAAATGTTATTAATTTTTCAGTACATTTTCTAGGCAATGATATATTCATAATCTTTTTTAAAAATGTGGTTTTGACTGTACACAAAATATTTTCTTCTTTAGGTTTATTCATGTATCCCTTTCGTAGTTCAGGGCTCAATGAACATATGAGAGATTTTAGGCCTGAAATTACCTAAAAAGTGTAGCCTGTCTGTCTTAGAAATCTGCTTTCCATGAGAGACTGCCTGCTCACAAAACTGATTCCTGTCATCCATCTATCACTTGCATCAATCTTCTAATGGAATAGGCTAACTCATCACTAATATTTTGATGACATTCAGCTCTATCTTTACCCTACTGATTCTATTGGGGCCAATATACTTCCTGAGGAGTATTCAAATTCACAAAATGTCTCAAAATAATATCCGCTGGATGGAGTTTCTGTAGATCAATTCTATTAGTTCCAGTACTATCACTCCTTTTGTGATATATAGCCACCCCTTAGGTGTTGTTAAACACTTAACTACAAATGCTGATAAAGGCTATGGTGAGACCTTATCCAAAGCTCATGTAATCAAACAACTAGTGTATTTTGGGAAGCATTTTTCCCTAATTTTATCTGCATGATTTCAGACCTCTAAGTGAGGTCTAAGCTTGCTTGAATCTAAGTACGACATATAAATTTCAAATAAATCTAAATATGGTCATGTTCTCAAAAAAAATTGTTTGGCTTCTGAAAATAGTGTCATACAGTTATAGTAGAAGCTTCATATGAAATCTATGTTCCTATCTTCCTCCAAATCTGTGCAGAAAAGTAGTTTGAAATTTCCCTGAGAATCATGAGTTTTGGCAAATTGAATTTTCAACAGTTTGGGTTTGGTTTCTCCCAATGTATTTAAAACAAAACAAAACAAACCCAAAAAACCTCAAAAAAAAAAAAAGTTTTGCAGAGAGTGCATTGTTTGAAGGTGGTTAATTCTGAAGCACCTAAATTTCCTAGTGAATTAGGAACGGAAACTTAACACAGTACTGTATTTTAAGAACCAGACATGTAAAAGTGAGGATTCACAGTTCCTCTTTCATAACCTATTTTTGGGGTTTATCTTCAAGTTTTCATTAGAAGATACAGCTGATCAGATAAAGCTGTCATGACACCGCAGTTCTGCTCTCTGCATAATAAATAGGTGTTCAAATAAGGTCCTTTTGCCTCACTCCCACTGAATTATCATCTTTGAAACATTTTGATTGAACTTAAGAGGACAATAATAAGCTTTACTGTCCTTAAGTGAACAAAAGAACCACAGTACTCAAAGTGTCTAATAGAAACACCCACATATCCTTGGGTTTGCTGTATTACAGTCACTTGCAAGCTTTGGTCTTTTACTTTGTTCTTTTACAAGCAGAAATGCTGTGATCTGGGGTCAAAGGTTCTCTGCTTTCAGATATGACTGGGTAAAACTGGATATTAACTAGCTGCATCATATAAGCTTCCTATTGCTGGTGGGGAAGAAAAAAAATTAGGAAACATAGATATATTGCGTTATTAAATACATCAGTCCTCAGTCTGGTAGACCATCTCTAGTTCTGACAGTCATTTGGACTAGTTATTGAAAAATGTTGAACCGGTGACTGAGCAGAGAGGTTCCTCTTTTCTCTTACTAAATTATTATGAGTTTGTTTTCATTCAGTATTTTTTCACAAATCCCTTCTTTAGTCATTTCAGTCCTGCTTGATTAAAGTACAGGAAATTCACACAAGTGTTTCAAACACAATTTGCACCTCCAATTTTTTTTCTCTACTTTAAGATCAATTAAGAAGCTCCTAAATCTACTCACAAGTACTAGAGGATATTAATTTACAGAGACAAGGAGTTCACTCTTTTTCAACTGAGGTATTACTAAAGGTTGTGTGTTACTTTGATGAAGGTTATTTGGGATAAATACAAGAAACAATTACGTTCCCTCATGGCACTGAGAAGCCGAAACTTTAATCTTCATTCCCTACATAACCTCATGGAAAAAAAATAAGAAACTATAAATCAGAAATTGAACTGTAGGAGCAGAGAAGTGTGAGGAGCAGGAGCCTGAGGGGGCAGAAAGATCAGGAGAGATGACAGAGAAGAGGGAATGAGCATAATGAACAACAGCATGATAGCATTATAAGTGCCTACAAATGGAAGGGAGAACACTTACCTCCTTGATAAGAAATGAAATTTATTCACGTGTGTTATGAATCTCCCACATATATGTGCAAACTACAGATTTTCTCAGGATACTATTCATAATGTAAAGTTGTTGACAAATAGATGCATCTATTTAGAGGACCGAGAGCATGGGAACAAAATTGCCAAAGACAGTGAGGGTTGGCTGCTCCACAGGAGGAGGTAGGATGGGAGCTTATCGCAGTAGCAGGGCAGGAGGGAGCAGTGCCTGCACCAAGGAGCAGGGATGCAGAACAGCAAGCCTGGGTCAGAACCAGGTATCGAAAGAGGGATCAGATCAGACACAGTCCACTGATCACCCAACAAGGCTGCAGTGAAGAGGCAGGTCTGAGGGTGTCCTGGTTTCAGCCAGGGTAGAGTTAATTTTCTTCACAGAAGCTAACGCGAGGCTATGTTTTGGATTTGGGATGAGAAAATGTTGATAAGGTGCTGATGTTTTGAGTTGTTGCTAAGTACTCAAGGACAGTCCAGCTTCTTGTGCTGGCCTGCAGCGCGCAGGCTGGGGGTGCACGGGAAGCTGGGAGGGGACACAGCTGGGACAGCTGACCCAGGCTGGCCAAAGAGATATTCCATACCATATAACATCATGCTCGGTATATAAAGCTGGGACAAAGAAGAAGGAAGGTGTGGAGGGACGTTCGGAGTTATGGCATCTGTCTTCCCAAGAAACCATTACGCGTGACGGAGCCCTGCTTCCCTGGAGATGGCTGAACACCTGCCTGCCCATGGGGAGTGGTGAACAAATTCCTTGTTTTGCTTTGCTTGCGTGCGCGGCTTTTGCTTTACTTATTAAACTGTCTTTATCTCAAACCATGAGTTTCCTCACTTTTACTCTTCCGATTCTCTCCCCCGTCCCACCGTGGGGGAGTGAGCGAGCGGCTGCGTGGGGCTTAGTTGCTGGCTGGGGCTAAATCATGACAGAGGGCAAGCCAGGAAGACAAACAGGTGAGTTGCATCTCTTGTTAAATGATATTCAGGCACCGTTTGGGGTATGCATTTCTGATGCACATTTGCTACATACAGCAAATATATCATGACTTCAAATATAATCTATTTTTTGATTATTATTTCTCCTGAAATCAAAAGTAGGTGGTCATCTTATATACAAAGCCTCAAAATTGAGAATGAGTTAATCTTCCATCAGCATGTGTCAAATAGTTACCCTCACTCCCTGTAGTTATGTGTGTGCATGTTATGTGTATAAGTGAATGGGATGGAGGAGAGAAGAAAGCTGTGTGGAATCTAAATGGTGATTTTACATAAGTAGAGACGTTACAGGAGTGCTTCAGTTCACATTTTCCTTCACCTAAGTAAGTCAGAATATAAGGTACCTATGCCAGCATCTATGCCAGCATGGGTACTCTGTTGGGATGTCAGCCAATTTCAGTTAGTTGAAATAGGAAGATGGGAGCTACCTGTCATTCTTTCTACATCTCTTTTCACTAACATACGTATCATAACATAAATAACGTCACTTAATCAAGACACCTTGTTGGTCACAAACTCAATTCAATTTACATGAGTTAAACATTTAAATAACCATTATCTAAATGTTATGTCTTAACATTATAACCACATGCGTCTACCTTATTCCACTGTGCTAAAGCATTTGTGACCTTAAAGCATTGTGTCAACACTTTAATTGTCATTGACAAGGCAATTTTCTGCCTAGCATTGTGTAAAACAGACAGAGACCACCAGCCATGAACTTTTAACTGCCATGTTAATACTTCTAAATATAACTGGCAGCATGATTAACTAGAATATTGCCTCACAAAAGTGTCTTGTGTTATTATTGTCCCACCATAGTAAAGGTTTGGGGTTTTTTTCATTCAGTTTAATCAGTAAAACATATTCTTAAAGTTTCTCAGATGATACAGGTTTTTATTATTCACTGTGCCACAGTTACGCCTCTTTTTACCATATTCCAGTATAGTGTATATTCCAATACCTCCACTTGCCCATTGCTGTCTTTTTAAAAACTGAAGTTTCAAAACCAATAATAAACGAACATAAACATTCAAATTCAACACCATCTTTAGCAAAAGTACTTCTGGTTTATCACTTATGCTAATTGTATGTTATCACTCTTTTCATGAATCAAAAAAAGGCAATGAAATTAATAAATTTAGGTATTTTAAATTTAATTTAAAGACAGGTGTAAGTAAATTGAAACTGTAATTATCTTCACTAACTAAAATTCCTTATTACTTTGCCCGAGTAACTAGTCTACGTAATGTAAATACAGGAAATCTACCCCTTAAGACAGTGATTGCTGTGAATTTAGTTGTCCCAAAGTATCAAAGTAGCTTTAGACCTAAAACAGTCTCCATAGCTAAAAGGTACCTATAAAGTCCTTGCCTCTTCACCAACATCCTTTCTCTTTTGGAGTTTCATTATCCTTGACATCAGATGAAGCTCACTGTGAGCTCTGCCATCACATCTGCCAACAAGTGAAGCAATTTTAGCAGTTGCACTTCGAGATATTCCAGAACAATTATAAAATATGTCTATATGAATCATACCCTTAAATTCCTACTCTGTTTTCACTCATCCTTTACTCAGTCAAACTCCTATAGGTTTGTAATCTCTAGAATTTGGACAAACGTGCAACGTAAGTTGGTTTGCTTCTTTTCTTCAAATGTTTACCTATCTTGATTAAAAATTGATCTTACAGTACATAGCATGGCTTAGACTTTATATATCTCTGTCTCACTATGGAAAATATTTGAACTTCTATATCAGAAGAGTTTTGAAGAATTAAGGATTTTAATATAAATTATTTTTGATTGACAGTTTGATAAGAAATATCAGTATTGTGGAAATTCAAGAAAACTGTCATATAAGCTATCTTTCTGTCAAGATAAACAATGTTGATTTTAAAAAGGTAGTCACTTATGATTTTTGAAATTAAAACTCATCAAGCAGTGCACCTGATCCACTATATATGGTGAAAGGAATTTACTGTTGCTTCTCAGTATTGAAAAATTTCATGCTGTCATTGATTAACCTTTAAAAAGAAAAATGTAGCTGGCTTATGGGTAAAAGCATTTTTTCCCCCTCACTTTCTCCATTAGAGTTCACTGCATAGTTTCACAACACTTTTTAAAGTCTGCCAGAATAAATCAAATGTTCTGTTGTCACAAGAGCACGATGATCTGATTGTATAAACCCTTGATTAACACTAATGTTTCATAACCATTAATTTCAGATGAAGCAGTCAATAGGGCATGTGGTAGCCTACTAACCACCTGTATTTTGTCTAAATGATTCCAGGCATGGCCATCGAAGATTACTACAGCAGCTAAGGAGGTGCACATTCTTTCCTTTTTCTTTTTTTTTTTTTTTCCTTTTTTCTTTTTCCTAATCACACAATAAAACACCTATCACACTTTTAACAAATTGTCAGTATATTCCTGATCTTTCACTTGAGAAGGAAGCATACATACCTAGGAAATAAAGACTGATTGCCAGATTACCTGAAAAATTATCAGTCATAATTAATCTATCATTTCATGTACTGCATGATTATTGAAATTTGACACTAACTTTTGTTACTTCATCTGCCAGTTGGAAGCAGTATCTTTTCTATTTCACTTGTGCTTTTCTGAGTCATCTGTGATGCTGTATTTTTATATTGGATTCCAACAAAATAATGCAATGCACTTCATACGTAGCAGTCTCTCTCTTATAGTATTAAAGGAATATAAATCAACTTGTCCAGAAGGCAAGAGATATCTCTTTTACAAGAACACAGTGTAAATCAGTGAAATTCACTTTTTAGGTAGAAAAATAAGCTGCAAGACAGGTAGAAATGTTAAAATGTCATGACAGTATATCTGCCATGATATTTAATTAGAAACAGAGCAAAGATTATCAATAAATGAATCAGAAATACCTCTCTGAAATATTTTTTAATCAATAGAAAAGGATTTTTGATTTTTTTGCTAAATATGAAAATGTCTGTTTCCATATATTTGTTAGCATGTATTGTAACCAAAGCTAATTGTACTGGAACCATTAGTGGAAAACTAATGGGTAGATTGCTCTTCCAAAGACATAAAAAAAAGAGTATTCCATCTGGAAACTTGTCTTAATTAAACAGAAAACGCTATCAGTTTTGTAGAAATTTCTTCTGTCTTGAAGATAATAATGTGTATTTGCAAAATAATACACAAATTAAAATTGTATTTGCCGAGTGTTGTACAAATGAACAGGCCACAGCTCACCCAAAATCAAAACAATTGTCAATAAGTTTTATGAATAAAAATATAGTTCTCAAATTCTAACATAAAAAACAAATGTGAGAGAGAAATGTTTTCTCTAACTACTAATTACATACTTTAGTAAACTTGCTGTAAAGCGGAGGCAGATGAGGGAAAATCTGTCCCTACCATTTCCAGGTTGTTTTTTTTTTTTTATTCCCAGGGAAATAGAAACTTTTTAAAAGGCTACTTTTCTATGGCTTGCAAGTCTCTTCTTTATTATAACCAAGTGTGAGGTCAGCCAGGGGACCTTTTCTACATAAAAGATTTTTCTCTGGTTCTTGATGGAAGTTATAAACTAGGTTTATTAACAAAAGTAGTAGCAGCATCTACAGTTCTACACAACTATTCTATAATTTCCATATTATTGTGTGAAGTTATTCATGTGAAATGGCTTATAAAATGTTTCAAGAAATAAACTGTTTAGTATTCAATATTTACTTATGTTTTCTGTTTCTGAAAATTCAAACTTCACAATATTAATACTTGAAAAACTAAACAAAGATGGTCCTTTTTACATTTGGAATTAATTTTTTACCATCTTGTAAGAAAAATTTTATTCAGACTTTCAAAGGCATAACTATCCAGAATATTTTAAAACTGACTACAGTAAGCTTTATATGACTAATCTGAAAAATGTATCTAAGTAGAAAAATTATTTTTGTGAATGCAATTCTCCTATTTCTTTCATTAAATGCTTTCTATTTATTTTTCTAGCATGCAAACTAAACCTAGAATTACATAGGTAATCTAATTTTTCCTGCTTCTGAATAATTATCAGTAATAAGGATTAGTTAGTTCTTTTTCTGTCCTTACAACCACCTGTTCTGTCACATGTATTCTGCTTGCTATCATCATTTACTAGTAGTTAATAAGGAAATCACTTAAGAATGGACTTTGACATTTCCATGATTGTGTGTTTTAATCAATACTGTCAAGATTCCAGTAATTCATTTAAACAGTATAAGTAATCTGAAGAAGAAATGCAGTGAAAAAAAGATTGCTGAATACATTGCTTCAATTTCCTGGCAGTTAGTAATTTGTTTTCACTGAAAATTAAGTTCAAATATATCTACAAATATATAAGATTATCAGGTAAATTGCTAACTGACTTCATGTCTCGGGTAGAAATCACACATATAAATGAAATTGAATTAGATTATCGAAACAATTTTAGTTAAAGATTTATGTAATATACAGTACAGAGAATCACTTGTGTTTCAGTTCTTAGGTTATTTGCAGTCAAAATATTTGGGACAAAATTGCTTGGGTGTGATTTTAAGTTAGACAGTTACACTTACTTTTCTCATGTTATTTTATTTGCTAGCATTTACATGTAGAAAAGAAGTAAGAGTGTTTAAGATAATTGGAGGATAAAACCAAGTCTATTTTTTTAAATCAGAAGGAATTAACAAAGTGCAGAATGCTTGACAGTAGAGAGGATGTACAGGTATAGCTATTTCCATGAAAGATGTTGAGTCTTCAAATGTTCATCACATTGTTATAAATGTACTTTGGAAGATGATAAATAAGGAAGAAGATGGCCTCACAAAACTATTTAAATAAGGTGATTTGTTTTTTTCCTTTTTTTAGTGTTGAATGGATTCTTACATTCCACCTGAACTTTTAGTTAAATGGATATAATAGCATTTACTTCTTTGAAAGGTGGTCCAAAAATTTCTAGGAAACTTTGTTTAAAGAACAGCTATTCTTCCTCAGGATATTTAAATTTTATGTATGTACACACAGACGCAAGAATATTTGTATGTGAAGTTGACTTCACCTAGGAGAATTAATTCTCATCTAATGTTGAGGGCCTCGTACTGTGGAAAAATGAAAGACCATATTAAAAAAAATCTGTGTCAGTACACTGCACATTCATTATTCTGCTGCAGTTCAGATTTGTTTGGATATCTATACCTGGCTAGACTTGCTTAGACTTGCAACCACTATGCAAATTATATTACCAACGTCCTTGTGGCAGCAGGTCAAGTATCTAAAGGTTGAAAGGATACAAGGAATGAATTTGACCCTCACACTCAATATTGTTATATATATACATATATATATGTATATGTCATATATGTCAATATGGCTGAGAAGTCTTATGGCATCCCAGTGTAGTAGTACAACATTGTACACCAAGTGCCCTTGTTAATAGGCAGTTTTATAGATCACTTATAAGTATGTTTAATCAACTGATTTTTTTATCTCATGAACTCTGGCTGTAAAAATAAAAAGCACATCCTTTGCAATGGTTCAGGTCCTTGTAAAAAAACACGGAAGTGTTAACATAAATACATCTTGTCAAACAAATAGCTTTACAGATCAGGTCTGCGGGTTGATTACAGATGACCAGGTGGAATGAATGCTACTTCCACCAATGAGCAAAAATATTCCATGAACTCCAGTGGGAGGTATTCTGAGTAACTATAGGTTTACCTAAATAAATATATGAGTTTGGCATAAAGATTAAGATTCTGATGTAGAACAGCAATTTATTCCAAGGGTGATTACACTAAAATCAGCAGGAGTCAGATGCCCATTTTTCAACATATGTATATCAAAAACTGGCCTCTGCAATCTATCATCTAACATATCTTTTTTTACCGTAATACACTTTCTCAGACTTGGGTAAGCACTACATACTCACATCATATGAGATTTTCACCATGGAAATTAATTACTTGAATATGTATTTTTGAGAGGGCAACGTCTGACTGTTTACACAAATGCATTAATTACATTTTCTTTCCATCAAATCTTTCACAGTGTTTGTCAATCATTTTTCAAACCTGTTTTCATTCTCCCACTTCAGCTCTGGAGCTTTGTTTGATTTTTTCTGTCTGTACTTTCCCTGCAACTCTTTCTCTGCCTTTTGCTTTATTGTTTCTTCTGGCTCTGTTGATTTTATTTTAGGAAAATAATATATCAGACTTATTGTGTATGTCTATGTGTTAGGGAAGATTCAAGTTGTGTACTGCCTAGGGCCTGTGCAGCTAGCAATAAATAAATAAATATATAAAACTCAACTGATAAGTGATATAAGTGTAAAGATATTGCAACTTTTAGAAGTTGTAATAGCTATTTTTGATGCTGATAGCAGCGGTCTTTTGGGTTTGGGAGCATGACAGAGGAGTTATGTTCCTTGTAAGTTTTTTTTCTCTGCCATAGCCAGTAATAAAGGGAAATTGTGTTTCTTTCAACATGTTAAAACATGACATCTGAAAAACACACAGATGTGTGCACATATGTGTGAGTTGTTAGTCACCTTTAGATCCATGGGTTGGAAATGTTTGGTTCAGTTACCTGGGCAGACTGCAACATAGGTTGCCAGGGCTCTAAGTGTGACTCGTTCAGACAGCAACCATTTACTAGCCATGCTACAGTCAATTCAACACACAGCAGTTATAACACACTGCTTCCTGTGTTATTTGTTGTTGTTCTGGTGGAGCTGGCATATCTGTTGTTATTAATATATGCTATTTTTAATTTCCTGAAAGAAAAAAAAAAGAATAATTACTATAGTTCACATGATTTTTCATGTAAAGTACTGAATACTTAAATATAAATACTTAAAATATTTAACAAAAAACAAATTACAGGTTCCAAATTATGTGAGAATGGAAGTTATGTGAAAACTGATCAGACAACTGTGTTTTGTACTTTACTTATATCCAGCTGTAAAATAATAAAAGTAATCATGATCTTCATCATCACTAAATGACCTTTAAAGGTCATCTAGTCCAACAACCCTGCAATAAGCAGGAACATCTTCCACCAGACCAGGTTGCTCAGAGCCCCATCCCACCTGACCTGGAATGTTTCCAGGGATGGGGCATCTACCACCTCTCTGGGCAACCTGGGCCATTGTTTCACCACCCGCACTGTGAAAAATTTCTTCCTTATATCTAGTCTAAATCTGGTCCCAATATGGAGCCCTGAGGGACACCACGATAATAATAATATTAGTAATAATAAACTTTTCCAGGTTTGGAAACTAAACTGACAAAGTAAAATCACTTCTGTAGAGTGAGGCTACAAGATGTAGAGCAAGATCTGTTCCAAGGGTATCCTATTCATTTGAGTACAGAGCAATAAATTATTGGGAAATTATCTCCTGATATTATTCTAGTGTAATGATTGATAAAAACTAAGTGACCTTAGGAATTGACGGATTCATCTCTAAATAGTTTTTCTGTTAATATATTATTCTAGTATTTCTATTTGATACTTCTGCTGAAATAAGCTATTGCAGTAGCTATTTTGTTCTGCCCTTGGTTTGCTTAGGTTAACCTAAAAAAAACTTTATAAGGAAGTCATAATTATCTGCTATAATTTATATCAGAGCTCTCTTAGATTTAAATACAATTTAAACAGTTTAGATAATGAGTAGTATATACAGAAAAAAAAAGTTGTTGTAGCTGTACAGTATGCCTGACTTTCCGTCCTGGTGTGAATAGATCTCAAAAAAAGATATCAAAAAAGCAGTTTGCTCCAGGATCACATCCTACAGTTCCAACCAATTCAGATCTTAGACTTGAATGTCTGTAAGTCCCAGTGATGCATTAACTGGTATTGTTTGAGAATATACACAGTTCTCCTCACTAGCTTGCCTCCCCAAATAAATTAATTATTTGAGTTTGATACTAGTATGTCTGAACACAGTGGAGTTCAGGTACAGCTTTAACCCAGAAAAGGATCATAAGAGTTAGTCAACAAAACAGTACAACAATACTTAAAATCATTTAATAAAAGGCAAGACCTTGCAACAGCAGGAAAAGAGAACGGATACATAAGTTATATGCCTATATTGCCATCTCTGCTGGTACTGTAGGTCTATACTCCCCTTGGTAGTTAGCTCAGGGATTGCCTTCTGTTCTTACTTCAACTCATATGGGAATGACTCTTGTTCACATTCCTGAAATCTTCTATTTGGAAAGATTTTAGAAACAACAATTTTTGCCTAAACCATCATCTAACAGGAATAAACAACAGACTTCTCTAACAGAGCCATCTCACTCCAATTGTTCTGTTTCAAATTTAAATTGTGACCATACTGGAAGGCTCTGGGTAAGTTGCCAGAGTTGGCACAATTCACCCACTCCTTTTTGCTCTTCGTAAAATGAAGGCATCTCTTTGCACTCGATGAAAACTGCTGGTAATTCTGACAATGATCAAACTGCACAGACATTTACCTTTTCTGGCAAAGAAATGAGCTGTAAAAAGCTCTGAAGAGCTTTGGTTCATTGAACCTTTCTCCACCCTAGACTGTAAGGGAAGAGGAAAAGTCCAGCCAATGTGGTAAAAGTTATGCATCCCAATTTTCCCAGTTGTTAGCTGGTCCAGAGTTAGGAATCTGGTCAGCTATCTCCTCTTTGGACAACTGATTTGACAGAAGGAGATGAGCACCTGCTGGTGGAATTATATCATCCCTGTAGCCTCAGACCTTGGTCTACTTGGCACAAATGTTTGTTTCACCCTGATTTGGAAAATGTTTGAAGAGCCCTACATATGTGTATGTCCACACATTGTGTAGGGATGGGGTCAGGAAGGCCAAGGCACAGCTGGAGCTGAACCTGGCAAAGGATGCAAAGAATCAAGGAAAGCGTACCCCCCTTGATGAGTAATACTCGCAAACCAGCAACAATGGATGATGAGGACAAGGTACTCATTGACTTCTTAGCCTCAGTCTTCACTGGCAATATCTTTCCCCAAACCTCTCAAGTGGATGGCCTGCAAGATGGGGACTGGAGGAGCAAAGTCCCTCCCACTGTAAGAGAAGATCAGGTTCAAGACCACCTGAGGAACCTAAACACACAAGTTTATGGGACCTGACAAGATGCATCCCAGAGTCCTGAGGGAATTGGTTGTAGTTACCAAGCCACTCTCCATCATAGCTGAAAAGTCCTAACAGTCACGTGAACTCCTTGGTGACTGCACAAAGGGAAACATTGCATCCATTTTTAAAAAAGGTAGCAATGAGGACCCTGGGAATTACTGACCCGTCAGCCTCACCTCTGTGCCCGTGGAATAGATCCTCCTAGAAGCTATGGTAAGGCACATGGAGGACAGGGAGGTGATTCGAAACAGCCAGCATGGCTTCACCAAGGGCAAGTGTTGCCTGACCAACCTTGTGGCCTTCTAGGATGGAGTGACTGCATCAGTGGACAAAGGAAGAGCTACCATGTCATCTATCTGGACTTCTGTAAGGCCTTTGACATGGTCCCCTACGACATCCTTCTCTCTAAATTGGAGAGATACGGTTTTGATGGGTGGACTGTGGGGTGGATGAGGAATTGGTTGGATGGTCACATCCAGAGGGTAGTGGTCAACAGCTCAGTGTCCAGATGGTGATCAGTGATGAGTTTGACTCTTTAATATATCTCATCGATGACATTGTGACATCAATGACAGCACAACATCAATGACAGCACGACATCAATGACAGCAGGATCAAGTGCACTCTTAGGAATTTTGCTGACAACACCAAGCTGAGTGGTGTGGTTCACATGCCTGGGAGACGGGATGCCATCCAGAGGGATCTAGACAAGCTCAAGAAATGAGCCATTATGAACCTCATGAGGTTCAAAAAGGCCAAATGCAGGATCCTGCACCTGGGTCAGGGCAACCCTTGGTATCAGTACAGGCTGGGTTATGAAGGGATTGAGAGCAGCCGTGCTGAGAAGGACTTGGGGGTGTTGGTTGATGAGAAGCTCAACATGATCCAGCAATGTGTGCTTACAGACCAGAAGGTCAACTGTGTCCTGGGCTGCATCCAAAGAAGCGTGGCCAGCAGGTCAAGGGAGGTGATTCTGCCCCTCTGCTCCGCACTGGAGAGACCCCACCTGGAGTCCTGCGTCCAGCTCTGGAGCACTCAGCACAGGAAAGACATGGACCTATTGGAGTGGGTCCAGAGGAGGCCACAAAAATGATCAGAGGGATGGAACAGCTCACCTCTGAGTAAAGGCTGAGAGAGTTGCTTAGCCTGGAGAAAAGAAGGCTCTGGGGGGGATCTTCTTGCATCCTTTCAGTACTTCAAGGGGGCTTATAAGAAAGATGGGGACACACCTTTTAGCAAGGCCTGTAGTGGTAGGACAAGGGGTAATGGTTTTAAACTACAAGAGGGTGGATTTAGACTAGATATATGGGAGAAATTTTTCACAATGAGGATGGTGAAACACTGGGACAGGTTGCCCAGTGTAGATGCCTTATCGCTGGAAGCATTCAAGGTCAGGTTGCACAGGGCTCTGAAGTAACCTGATCTGGTGGAAGATGTCCCTAGTCATCACAGGGTTGTTGGACAAGATGACCTTTAAAGATCCATTCCAACCCAAACTATTCTATGATTATATGGTTCTATATGACAATGATGAAGAATGTGTCATAAAGAGTAGAATATGAATGCTTTGCTTTTTTTTCTCTCATATGAATTTATTAGTTAGATAGATACAAAATTAAGAAACAGCTTCAGGAAATTATATTACAAGGAGGGTTCAATGCATGTGTTCAGCTTTGCAGTAATTCAGCTTTGCAATTAAAGAAGCAAAAGTAGCACTTCTGCCTCCCTCTAAGTTCTGTAAAAAGAATTTTTTAAGGGAAACCTATGACCACAGGTCACGATCATGGGCAGAGAGATTAGCTGATCATAGTGGCTGCACATATAAAGAGTAACCATTTGGATAATTTTATTGCTTCTTGTTTAGATCTCATATTAATTTTGTAAATGACCATGAACCCTGAAACATGGCTTAAACTAGTCTTCCTAAATACCAAAACTCCTAATTGAATTAACATTGGTAGGCATCTACTGACCGCTTGAAAACTCAGGAAATTAAGGATTAGTAGGCTTGCATTTGAAGGCCTTTGTGAAGATCAAGAAAATTCCCAACAACTAAGCATGCAAAAAGCATAGTCTGCTCCTTTGGAAAAGCCCGTATGTCACCGCCATCGTGGGGAACATGGACAAGAAAGGAGTCTGTTTGTACAATCATGATTCCTTCGTTTAGTATGACCTAATGATGCTCATCTCTTCACCAGCAGAAACTGCTTGCTACATTAGTCAACATGTATTGCACGCTTAAACCTTTTCTCTTTTTCTTTCCCAGATCTCTCCCAACCGCATAAGCTGTGTTCCTGCACTATGCTGGAGATGTGCTCTGATGTTAGGTCTTTTTGGATTATTTTCTGGGTGCTTTCCAGTGTCTGATGATTTGTATTTATAAGTATTTGCCTGTGTAGCAAAAGAATACACGTCAGCCCTGATCTCACAGGAAGAAAGTCCTCTCAAAGGTTTTGTGTAGCTTGATTTGGAACACACAGCTATGACTAACTGTAGGTCTTGTCTTCCAAGCATATGATAGTGACTTTTTTTTTTTGCTTAGAAGCAATATGCCTCACTGTTTTGTTTGAAGTCTGCCTCTGACACATCAATGGCTATCTATCTCACCTGCCACTTCCTGAAAATCCGCAAAGCTTATCAGCAAAGCACACATTTTACATAGGTATTTACCAGATCCATGGTTTCCTCCACTCATAGATCCTCAGTCCACCAGATTTAACTCTGGGGCTTTTTGTAGCGACTCAAGTAAAATGGATGGGCTTTCGGCACAGCAGTTAAGGAAACTTCAAGATACGCCTTCTGGAGGACAAGGTGAGATAAGGACAGATCTGGCACAGATTTTGTCTTTATTCATATTACAGGTGAAAATGTACCCTGTCTTAGTGAGGAAAGTATTCAGTTTGCCCTTGAGTGAAACCCAGGTATGAATTAATATAGCGAAAAACTGGTACTCAAGGACACTGGTCCAAAGGGCGAGTAGTTAACCATCTGTGACATTTTTCCTATATGAATAACTGAGTAGCTGTCCCATTCTGCTTGACTTGAGAAAACAGGAACAGGTCCTGTATTCCTTCATTCAAATGATTCTGTAGAGTCATAACAGATTATCAGTATGACCTCAAAGCAGTTGGGTCATAACTGCTTCAGGAGGATCAAGACAATTCACATATTTTTGAGGAGCAACTCGAGACAACTGAAGTCAGCTAACTGGCTGATGATATAAGGAAAAAAGAAGCAACCCAGACAAGTATTATTTCTGAAAGAGTGGTTGTAACAATGGTTGTTGATGATGAAAATTGAATTAATCTGTGTAGACATGTAAAAGTGCAGTACAGAAAACATCATATGCACATTTCCAAGGTCCCTAATGTGTCTTTATGCTAACTTCGTGAATGACAGGTTGTACAGTCTTCATCATCTCCCAGTTTGTATTTACTGAAGCTGCAAATAAATTGTTTGTCATTGATCATGGCAGTTTTTTATAGACTACATTTCAGGTAGGCTTGTTCTCCTAGTTCCAGCTGGGATAGAGTTAATTTTCTTCATATAAGCTAGTATGAGGCTATGGTTTGGATTTGGAATGAGAAAACGCTGATAACATACTGATGTTTTGGGTTGTTGCTATGCAGTCAAGGATGGCCTGGCTTTTCATGTTGCCTGCCAGCAAGTAGGCTGGGGGTGCATGGGAAGCTGGGAGGGGACACAGCCAGGACAGCTGACTCAAACTAGCCAAAGGGATATTCCACACCATATGACATCATGCTCAGTATATAAAGTTGGGATGAAGAAGGAGAGGGAGGAGGGAAGTTTGGAATTATGGCATCTGTCTTCCCAAGGAACCATTACTCATGATGGAGCCCTGCTTTCCTGGAGATGGCTGAACACCTACCAGCCAATGGGAAGTGGTAAATGAATTCCTTGTTTTGCTCTGTTTGCATGCACAGCTCTTGCTTTTCTTATTGAACCGTCTTTATCTCAAACCATGAGTTTTCTTAGTTTTACTCTTCTGATTCTCTCCCTCATCCCACCATGGGGGAGTGAGCGAGTGGCTGCGTGCTGCTTAGTTGGTGGCTGGGGTTAAACCACAACACTGGTGTAGAATGTCATTGGATGTCTTTGATCTACAGAAGCATAGACTTGTTAATGTTCTGGGCACGCTGAAGCCTCCTCCTCTCTTCCCCCTTTCATTTCCCTTCTTCTTGAAATTGTTGGTAATGTAAGTAGAGTCTGGTATATTTATAGACAAACATTTATTTATGTCTTGGACTAATTTATGGGGGAAATTGCCCAAAGCACTGGATCAACACTTACAATTCCCAGCTTTAAATAAATAAGTGTAAATACATACTGCAACGGGAGTAAGACCAAACTCAGTTCTAGACTGCCAAAGACATATCAGAATGTAATAATATTCAGTCAATTAAAACTGAAAATCTACTTTACAGTAAGCTACATAAACATGAAACTTTATGATGCCTCTTGCATCTTGCATTCTCATACAATATTACAGTATTAAATTTCAGTATTACACATTATTAAATACCGTGTTTTCCCAGTCCACACAATTCTTTCCCATAAAATGCAATGAATATAAGAAACCAGAAGTCATTATGCAGAGATAAGCAAGACTGTTATAATTACAGTGAACCCAGGAGCAAAAACCAGAAGATTGTAATAGAGCCCTCAGTCTTGATCTTCTTGTAAGACAAATTCTCTTCTCACTTTAAGGTGAATTGCAGGTCCTTCAAAATATATTCTCCAAAAATGGTCAAGATTTAAAATCCAGAAGATGACAACAGTGTATAAAATATTTAACTGATGCGTAATTTGAAGACTGATGCATCAATAAATCAAGCCACAGTAACACCAACTTTACAAAGAAACACACAACATATTAATTGAACTTTGCTTAAAATAATGAAAACCTCTCCAAATTTTTTGTAAGAAATACATTAGTATTACAGCAAATAGAGTATTGTTCCTGTGCTGCTTTTGGCTGGGATAGAGTTAATTTTCTTCATAAAATCTATTGTGGGGCTATGTTTCGGATTTGTGCTGAAAGCAAGGATGATAATATAAGGATGTTTTCATTATTGCTGAGCAGTGCTTGCACAGAGTCAAGGCTTTTTCTGCTTCTCATGCCACCCCACCAGAGAGTAGGCTAGGGATGCACAAGGAATTTGCAAGGGACACAGCTGGGACAGTTGACCCCAGATGACCAAAGGGATATCCCATACCATATGATGTCATGCTCAGCAATAATAGCTGGGGGAAGAAGGAGGAAGGGGGGGCATGTTCAGAGTGATGTCATTTGTCCTTCCAAGTAACCATTATGCATGATGGAGACCTGCTTTCCTGGAGACCTGCTTTCCTGGAGACAGACTAACACCTGCCTGACAATAGGAAGTAG
This sequence comes from Phaethon aethereus, assembly GCF_964289735.1. Classification (NCBI taxonomy): domain Eukaryota; kingdom Metazoa; phylum Chordata; class Aves; order Phaethontiformes; family Phaethontidae; genus Phaethon; species Phaethon aethereus. The sequence goes on along the minus strand of NC_138578.1, from coordinate 63,319,415 downwards.
CGAATGTATTCCTTGTTTTGCTTTGCTTGACTGCTTGGCTTTTGCTTTACCTACTAAACTGTTTTTATCTTGAGTCATGAGTTTTCTCACTTTTACCCTTCCAACTCTCTCCCCCATCCCACCACCAGGGGAGTGAATGAGTGGCTGTGTGGTGCTTAGTTGCCAGCTGTGTGAAAACTCTTAGTTGCCAACTGGTTTTAAAGCACGAGAGCTCCTTATGGTGTAATATAGCTGTTCGTGCAAAATAAGACTAATTCTGATTCCTTAACTGGTTTACAATGACTGTAAAAGCCTTATATGATGTATGGCCAAGTTTACTGTATAGCAAGGACTACAGATTTAACTCTGCACTGAGTTTCATCAAAAAAAATCAGGAAAAATATCATTCAAGGTACATCAATTTCACTAGTCAGACAGCACTGTGCATTCTGGCTCAGCTCAAAAAGAGGCTTCAGTTTTACAAATCATAACAGATTATAAAATGCACAGTAAGTGAATGGTCAATGTAGCAACATTACCTCTTACATGAAAAATACTCACAAAATCCAATATTATTAGAGAACAAGGCAGGTTCTAAATGTGAATTTTGCCTGTGAGGAACAATGGAGGGATTTTCAGGGATCTTTACTAATCTACTGCTTCTATAAATATTCAGTACATTATTGTTGTTAGTAATGTATTGGTGGTGCTAAACTTAACATTTGCTCAATTCTTTCTTCCTCCATTCTTTAGGTTTCTCACTTCTCACTAAATAGTATTTGAATACCTCTCTTTTAGCATTTTCTTTTGCAAATAGCATGAGACAACATAGAACTTTCTTGGCATTCTAATCAATGAGAAGCAGGGTATTTTACCAGCACAACGAAAACCTACTTTAAATTGGGAATTATTGTTAGCCTCTTCATCCTTACTGTTGAACTATGCAGGCCCTTATCACATTTGTACTGCACAGCCTAGCAGAAGAGTAATTGCATCATCAGTCTCTCTTGGTCTCTGCCTCAGCCCTTTTAACATGCTCATCCTTTCCATTACTTCATGATTTCATTTAATATTCTCCTGGGTTGGAATCATATCAGCAGCAAGAATATGCTGAATTAACAGTTGCTGCATGATCTACTCTAGAATGTCTTTCCTGTGGATTAAAGGGCAATTGACCTTTTTTAATAAATAGTGTCCTTTTGAACTTTTATGTCCAAATAAATGGATATTGAATTTTTATTTTAGAATTTGAATTTGAAATATAAACAGGTAACATAATCCTCTCTTTAATAAAATTACAAAGCATGGCTGTCTATACAGTATAATACTTTAGGTAACTCCTGCACTTGCATTCCCTTCAGTTAAAGCTATTTAAAGGCCTCAACATTGTGGCAGTTACATGCATGCATGTTATGTCTTTTTTATTTTCTTCTATTACATTTTTTGAGTGGGCAGATAATGCAGTTGCTGAAAATGAGAAATGTTGATTCTTGCTTCCAAATTTACATTGGTATCCCCGCTTTTCATTATTTCAAGGGACACATTACATGGGAATGTAGGGAAGCTTATTATTAATTGATGCAAATCTTCCCTTTTTAATTATATTGTTTATTTTCAGGTGTCTATGCCTGTGATAATAATAAGAAAAAGATACATAAATAAAAAAAAGATAAAATGTATTAAAAAAGGTATCTAAGAGATGACAGAGATAGCAATTGATATGCCATTTTTATCTCAAATGTCTTTTGCTCCCTAATGATGCATATGTGTCTCTGTATAGACAGGCATAGATATTATATAAAATACAAAAGTTTTGTGTCTGTAGGTACAAAGCCTTAAACAGGCACAGTCCCCTTGATAATTACAGGAAAGGAAATGAAGATCCAGATCTTAATGATAAAAATAAAACTTTCATTCAAGTCCTCTCAAAGGTCAAGGTCTGTCACTAGTATTCATAAAAAGTGTTTGTATAGTTTTATTTCAATTACAGAGTTGAATACGGTCTGTAAGAGGGGAAGAAAAAATATAACTAAAAGACTTAAAAATGTTTGGTGTGTCCTGGTTTCAGCCAGGGTAGAGTTAATTTTCTTCACAGAAGCTAGCGTGAGGCTATGTTTTGGATTTGGGATGAGAAAATGTTGATAAGGTGCTGATGTTTTGAGTTGTTGCTAAGTACTCAAGGACAGTCCAGCTTCTCATGCTGGCCTGCAGTGAGCAGGCTGGGGGTGCACGGGGAGCTGGGAGGGGACACAGCTGGGACAGCTGACCCAGGCTGGCCAAAGAGATATTCCATACCATATAACGTCATGCTCAGTATATAAAGCTGGGACAAAGAAGAAGGAAGGTGTGGAGGGACATTTGGAGTTATGGCGTCTGTCTTCCCAAGAAACTATTACGCGTGACGGAGCCCTGCTTCCCTGGAGATGGCTGAACCCCTGCCTGCCCATGGGGAGTGGTGAACAAATTCCTTGTTTTGCTTTGCTTGCGTGCGCGGCTTTTGCTTTACTTATTAAACTGTCTTTATCTCAAACCATGAGTTTCCTCACTTTTCCGATTCTCTCCCCCATCCCACCATGGGGGAGTGAGCGAGCGGCTGCGTGGTGCTTAGTTGCTGGCTGGGGCTAAACCACGACAGTCCTTTTTGGCGCCCAACGTGGGGCTCGAAGGGTTTGAGATAATGACAAGTTTGATTGGAATGTGCTAGATGATAATATTTATAGTTGTTATTGCTGTTTAGCCATTAATTACCAGGCCCCTGTGCTTGCCATGGGTTTGCCTTCCCTGCATATATTAGAGTCCAGTGCTCGTTAGTGGCTGCCTTTTGCTTTCGCTGCTGCTGTACCGCTGATCGTCTGACTCTGCTGTGCCTAGGAAGATTCTGATAACAGCAATGGCCTTGCACCTGGGCTGGCAGATGGCCGGGGTATTGCTGGTTTTTCTCCTGTGCTGCTGTACTGAATAGGCTGGAACTCCACTGTGAACTCGAGTCGAAGGGACTGTGACCTGTGGGTGAGTCCATGTGGGAGCAGGACACCCCGAAGCGTCTGTGGCTGTGCATAAGCCCATGCCAGAAGCAGGTATATCTTGAAGCATCTGTGGCCATGGTTATGTGTGTGCCGCAGCAGGTATACCTCTGATGGGATTGTGGCACAAGGATAAGTCCACGCTGGAGAAGGTACATCTTGAAGTGTCTGTGGCTGTGGATAAGTCTATGTTGCAGCAGGTGCACCTCAAAGCATTATTGGTTGTGCATGAGGTCATGCTTGGAGCACCTCAAAGTGTGTGGCCATGGAGAAGCCCTCAACAGTGCAGGTATATTGCTGGAGGAACTGGAACTATGGGTAAGGCCACGTTGGAGCAGATTTATCTCTGGAGGTAGTGTGGCCCGTGGAGACGGCCGTTTTGGAGCAGGTGCACCTCGAAGTGACTGCAACTGTGGATAAGTCTATGCCGCAGCAGATATACCCCTGGAGAGACTGTAGCTCACGGAAGGGACTGCAGTCTGTGGATAAGTCCAAGCTGGAGCAGGGGCAAGGGGAGGAGTTCATTGCAATGTTAAACCCTATAGTCCAGTACAAAGGGCCCAGGGGTGGAGATTGTAATGGAAGTACCTTTAAACTGTTGTAACCCATGATTTGAGTTGCATGTTATAGGAACTACTATAGCAGGAACCACCTGAACGAATGGAGGACAAGCCTTACAAGAAGCAGTGCCAGTGCAGCAGTGACCTGACCTGAGCTGGCTTTGGTACCCAGTAACTCCATGCAACACCCCACCTCGCCTGTCCTGAGTGACCACCATAAGGGATGGAGCCCAAAGTCATGGACTAAACGAACTCAGCAGACTTTTCACGGACATTTTGGAGGGAAGCCTATGGACTAAGGGGATGATAATCTGTGTATTATATTAAAGGATGGGAAGGGGGGTGGTGGTTGATGAGGTTATATTGGATAGTGTGGTACCTGAGCATAACGTAAATGGTATGGAATAAGGGGTGGATAATGTCCTGGTTTCAGTCAGGGTAGAGTTAATTTTCTTCATAGAAGCTAGCGTGAGGTTATGTTTTGGATTTGGGATGAGAAAATGTTGATAAGGTGCTGATGTTTTGAGTTGTTGCTAAGTACTCAAGGACAGTCCAGCTTCTCATGCTGGCCTGCAGTGAGCAGGCTGGGGGTGCACGGGAAGCTGGGAGGGGACACAGCTGGGACAGCTGACCCAGGCTGGCCAAAGAGATATTCCATACCATATAACGTCATGCTCAGTATATAAAGCTGGGACAAAGAAGAAGGAAGGTGTGGAGGGACATTCGGAGTTATGGCGTCTGTCTTCCCAAGAAACCATTACGCGTGACGGAGCCCTGCTTCCGTGGAGATGGCTGAACCCCTGCCTGCCCATGGGGAGTGGTGAACAAATTCCTTGTTTTGCTTTGCTTGCGTGCGTGGCTTTTGCTTTACTTATTAAACTGTCTTTATCTCAAACCATGAGTTTCCTCACTTTTCCGATTCTCTCCCCCATCCCACCATGGGGGAGTGAGCGAGCGGCTGCGTGGTGCTTAGTTGCTGGCTGGGGCTAAACCACGACAGTGTTGGGATAGTACAGTTTTCTAATTTCATTACATTTGTCTGAACTTGGTACTCAGATGAGATGAAACTGTTTCCAAAAAGCCCTTCCTTAGGAACCAGTTCAGGTTCCTACTTTACTTGGAATGCTACATATTTCATTCATTACTTTAATGCTGTCCTTCCATGTTATAACTTGTAGTTGCAGCAATATTTCTTCAGAGAGTGATGGAGGGAGCAGGATGGAGGTAGGAACCAGACACTGTCTGCTGCATGAATCTTAAGGGAAGACATTACTTCAGGGAGAAATCCCCGAAGACCTAACGCTTCTGTAGCCAGCCTGACTTTTTTTCTTTAGCTTCACAATTTGTCTTTTGGGAGAAAGAGGGAGCATGTAGCAGGAAGTAGTAAGACAATACTCTAGGGAGTCATGTCACCAAGGAGAAAGCAAAGGAAAGCATAAACATGCTGTGAATTGAGACTGCTGGCAACTAATACCAATGATTTTCAGATCCATTTACTGACAAGGTGCGTTTCTTTAAAGAGGAATGTGCATCACAGTGGGGAGGAAAGATGTGTAGAAGAAAACTTTATATTCATATTCACAAAGTAGTATTTTTTGTTTTCAGATAATGAGTATAAAATAGCCAATTTAATATCATTGGAACTGCTTATATGTTCACATGAACACAACTAAGAATGCAACAGATCCAGAATTTTTAAAGAGCATTTTCATTCTTTTCCTCAGTCATGTCTTCCATTTTATTCTATTTTACTTGGAAACAGTATTTTTAACTTCATTACTTACTAACTGTGTAATTTTAAAATAGCTTGAAGATTACATAGAAAGATGTCTCCCAAAACCTAAATTTATGATATTTTGCAAATGTTTGATGATTGAATTTGAACATGTTAGTTTAATACTAAATCAAATCAACTTAGGTTTCACAAAACAAGAACTTTGAAGGTAAATAATGCAAGATACTGCATCAACTATAAGCTCATATCATCATTTTTATGATCACTTTAAACAAGATCAAGTATTCAGATATGAGCTGGCAATGTGCACTTGCAGCCCAGATATCTAATCACATCCAGGGCTGCATAAAAAGAAGCGTGGCCAGCAGGTTGAGGGAGGTGATTCTTCCCCTCTACTCCTCTCTGGTGAGACCCCACCTGGAGTACTGTGTCCAGCTGTGGGGTCCTGTTGTGGTTTAACCTTAGCCAGAAACTAAGCACCACACAGCCGCTCGCTCACTGCCCCCACGGTGGGATGGCAGAGAGAATGGGAAAGCTAAAAGTGAGAAGACTCATGGTCTGAGATAAAGACAGTTTAATAGGGAAAGCAAGAGCTGTGCACGCAAGCAGAGCTAAACAAGGAATTCATTCACCACTTCCCATCAGCAGGCAGGTGTTGGGAAGACAAAATGTCATAACTCCAAACGTTCTCCCCTTCCTCCTTCATCCCAGCTTTATATATGGAGCGTGACATCATCTGGTATGGAATAACCCTTTGGCCAGCCTGGGTCAGCTGTCCTGACTGTGTTCCATTCCAGCCTCCCGTGCACCCCCAGCCTTCTCTCTGTCAGGCCAGCATGAGAAGCTGAACAGTCCTTGATTGCTTAGGAACAACTGAAAACATCAGTATGTTATCAACATTATTTTCATCCCAAATCAAAAACATAGCCTCATGCTAGCTTCTGTGAAGAAAATTAACTCTATCCCAGACAAAATCAGCACAGGTTCTCAGTACAGGAAAGACATGGACCTGTTAAGACCAGGTCCAGAGGAGGCCACAAAAAATTAGTAGAGTGACGGAACACCTCTCCTATGTAGGAAGGCTGAGAGAGTTGGGGCTGTTCAGCCTGGAGAAAAGAAGGCTCCAGAGAAACCTTATTGCTTATAAGAAAGATGGAAAGAGACTTTTTAGCAGGGCCTGCTGCAATAGGACAAGGGGTAATAGTTTTAAACTAAAAGAGTGTAGATTTAGATTGTATATAAGAAATTCTTTATTATAAGAGTGGTGAGACACTGGAACAAGTTGCCCAGAGAAGTTGTGGATGCCCCATCATTAGAAGTGTTCAAAGTCAGGTTGGATGGGGCTTTGAGCAATCTGATCTAGTGAAAGACATCTCTGCCCATGACAGAGGAGTTGGAACTAGATGATTTTTAAAGGTCCCTTCTAACCCAAACTATTCTATTATTCTATGATTCTATCATTACAGAATTATTACCTTCAAATTCCACATCTAAGATGATAAAATTGACCTTTAAGCTTTTGCCCTATTTTTTTGTCATCCTGTGAGAACAGCAGGAATTGGTGGGGAAATTAAAAAAAAAAGAAATTTAAAAAAAAGGACTGATGAATTCAACATCTTTGATTCCATAATGACTTAAGCTCCAAGTGTCCAACTGAAGATGGAAAGTTCTATCCTTTAGATAAATTGCAAGGTAGAAAAGATTACACAGTATACAAAAAATGAATATCACTGAGTCAATCAGAACTGTTGAGTTTTATCTTTTTTCATGGGTTTGTTGCTTGGTTGTACCCTCAAAAATTCATGAAGGTAGAGCAATCTCTTGGAATAAACACTCAGGCTGATAATTTCCTTGTGCCAAGAAACCACAGAAACAGCCAAACAAATACCATAACTGAGGCAATATTAAAAACTCAAGGAATTACTAATGCTGTCCATTTTAAGTTTTCTATTACTTTTTGTTTCTCTGCATTCTGACCATTACGCATCTGAAGTATAATTTAAATTAATATAAATTCTTCTCACATGCAAGGGAGTAATAAGAAACTCATTTTCTACATACAGATAAATAAATCCAATAAATCAGAAGTAAGTTTTATTTTTATTATACCTTTCCAAAGCAGAATTGCGCTGAATAAATCATCGATGCACTACAGGTGTGAAATCCATTACATTTTTCCTATATTTTTGTGCACTCTCTAATTCCCTTAAGTTGCTAATAATAATTTCTAACCAATAAACTGCCTGTGGTTCTAGGAAACCAAAAATGTAATGCCATATTATTCTTTTCTCCTTGAATAAATATCTGCCTGTACTATAATAGGAACTGTTGTTTTTATCAAAGGAGGAATATACCAGTACTGTACTGAAAAAAAACTCAATTTAATAAAAGTCAAAGAAATGACAGGCTTTTGAGAAGTCTAAAATAAAATATTTGACAGCAATATTGCAATTCTCAGTGACATGGCCAAAAGTTAGAAAAGACTCTGAATGTTGTAGGTTTTGAATTTACTAATATAACCAGTGATATTAATCTAAATTATATTTATTTTGAAAAATGTACTTGTTCAGAGGCCGTAGCAAACACCTGCCACACTTGTAGAAGGTATAGGATCCTATTTATAATTTCTTATGCAAGAAATTCCTAGTAGTACAAATTTTAGGTAAATAGTAGAAAACCCAAGGGAATATTAAAAACCCTGCTGAGAATTTAAACGTTTTATCACCGATCTGTTGGCTTGCAGAGGGCACAGGACTGTCAGTAGAAGTCTGTACCTTGAAACAAATCACTCATATGCAGACATCTAAATATCAGAAAAACAGCTTTAAAATCTGAGGATTAAATCTCTTCAATCAAGTAATAAATGCATGTCAGGATTTGAGGTGCAGATAAGCAGATATAGGTGAAACATTTAGCTGAATTTGCCATGTGAGCAAGGATTTAAAAAAAAATAAATCAAGCAGCATTTTGCTCAGCAGAAAGTACATGTAAGAAAAGAAACAAATTTCATGACATTACATCCAAGCTAACAGTTCAGATAAAAAATTCCTAATGATATAACTGGGATTAACAAAACACACATTTTATATGTACATAGTTAAGTGTATCCTATACAGGGAAATCTGTATCAATCACGGTGGAATAGTACCAATATAATCAATATCATGTACTGAAATGTGCCATTGGGACTCTGAATTAAGAGGAGGATACTGCAGAAAAAGTACTTTCCTTGCTGTCCTATGTCCTTTCAGATTTACTTTTACTCTTTCCTTTTAAAGACTGAAAGGGTAGCCAGCAAACACAGGAAGGAAGAAAAATCAGGTGTTGATCTTCTGATACCTACGCAGATGGGAAGAACTATTCTGATGTACTGCTAAGCACTGCTTTTCACTGGGTGACATATCCTCCAGCCTCTATTTCTGCACAAACAGATTTGATAAATCCATGAAGTACACAAAATAAGTACATTCTTACTCTATTGCTCAGATATGTTGAAATTTCTATTACATATTTCCAGGTGCAGGAATTCTCAGTACTGTGCTTGCTCTTGAGGCTATGATGCAAGGAGGACATGTATTTTCATCCTTTAATAATAATATCTTCACTCTGCATGTATTTACTCTGGTGTCTCTTTTCAATAGTCTAGTCAATAGTCTGTCTGGGGACAAACTTTTTAGCAGGGTCTTTTGCGATAGGACAAGGGGTAATGGTTTTAAGATAAAAGAGGCTAGATTTAGACTAGATTTAAGGGAGAAATTTTTTTATAATGAGGGTGGTGAAACACTGGATCAGGTTGGCCAGTGAGGCGTTAGATGCCCCATCACTGGAAACATTCAAGGTCAGGGACGGAGCTCTGAGCAACCTGATCTAGTTGAAGCTGTCCCTGCTCATTACAGAGGTGTTGGACTAGATGACCTTTAAAGGTCCCTTGCAACCCAAACTATTCTATGATTCTATAAAAAAAATTAAGAAGCTGGCTTTTAAGTAAATTATTTTAACAGAGGTATAGGACCAATTTTTGTATTGCAGAATTTTCAGAGATTATACAATCTTATTTTTAATAATGACATTTGCATGACATAACTGAGATTTACCTTAACTAACTTTAGCTTACTTCAGGAAGAATCAAGTCTGGGTCTCAGAAACAGGTGTTATGTAAAATAATAATGAAAGTGTGTGACTTCTGAATAATTTTACCTTGCTCTTCTATAATTTTGTTTTAAAATGCTTTACGAAAGACATAAAAAACAGGGAAAGAATTAGTCTGAATACTTGACAAAACTTCAAAATGTGAAACAGATTGGATTTATATTATCTATGAGTTTCTGTAAAGAACTCTTAGAACATCCTATTTATTTTAGATATCTAAAACTAGACTAAACAAAAGACAAATATATTACCAGAAAGAAACTTTATGCAGTAGTAACATCAACATTAAGTACCTGTTCTCTTCCCATCACATTTAGAAATTAATAAAACTAAGGAGGATTCTATGGTAAGTTGCTCACTGTTCACTTTCTCTTTTCATGTCTTGTGCAGTATTAGATAGATAGATAGATGGATGGATGGATGGATGGATGTCCAATGTTTACTAGAAAGTTTTACAAAACTAACAGAGACTTTCATGGTACAACACTAGGTCCTAATTTTTTAAATCCAGGACCACAATAAAAAAGCCCATTCAACTCTTACCTATTTTGGTAGTCTACCTATGCATAAATATTGACAGGTATTTATTTATTTTCCTAATGATCCAGGTACTAAAGTAGGTAATACAGATTCTGCTAGTTGGTTTAATTCATAAAATGGTATCTATTTTTGTCATTTTGCTATAAGTATTGTGGTATGCATATGACGCAAGCCTTTTACTTCCATTTAAACCAACGTTGTTGTACATACATTAAATTTCTTCTTATACTGATCAAATTTATTTACATTCCATAAAAATATGGCAACAATTTAAAATGGACTGCTTATTTCTAGCACAATACTTTCTAAAACATACATTCAGTTCACACAGTTTTGGTATGTGACAATCTAGAAAGATTTAAAGTACAGGTGGCATTTTTATTTCTATATATCAGAATGTATGTTAGGAATAAATATTTCCATCCTTTGGTTTTATAGAAGATGGAGTGAAAAAAGGAAACCAAAAAAGGCAAAAAGTTTTGCAATTTTGTTTTGTTGAGATGTAGGGTGGGTTTTTTTAACACTTGAATTTGTCTCAGAACTACTCATTCCAGAACGTGTGTTGGATCAGATACTGTAAGCTAGGAAGAACTGGGCCAAAGCTAGCTAGACAGGGTAGAGTTAAAAAAAATTTTAAGCATAGCAAAAATGCTGAAGCTGTCAGTCACAGCTTATTAACTTAGACATTAGTTATACCATGTTGACTAAAATTGCTCTTATTTGTCAATTTCATGTCCTTCCTGTTCTAACTGCAACTCAAAAAAGCACCTTCAAAACTCACAAATCTTTCAGTTCTCTTGTGCAGAAGGAAAAAAAAATCCTGAGAGGTTAGAAACCAACAAATTCTGACCACTGGAGTGAAAGCAGGCAATACAAGACAAAGCATGAACACCGCCTCCACGACTAAGGCCAAGAACAGAAAAAAAGAGCAGGAAAAGAAGTTAAAATGCATGAAGAAAGAAAATCAAAGATGTGAAGGGAAAATGACAATGAAGGGACAATATATAGAAAGAAAATAAGCTTAATATGCATCTCCTACTGATTGATGAAAAACATATTTGTGTATATCAAATTATATGTATTTTCCCAATAGGCTTTTATTAAAAAGATCCCACTTAATGATGTTGACTTTTGTATTTGTGACATAAACTACCTCACTGACCATATTTTATCAGCTCTACAAGTAAGATTATACCTGAAAAAATAAAAATTGATGTATACCTCTAAATATGCGTATGATGTGCAAATTACATATCAAAAGTCATTTTAGCACACAAAAATGCATATCATTTTACGGGTTCAAATTAGCATTTTCATTTCTGTTCAAGTGCCCATTGAAGTGAAGTTAAATGTTAAATAAGCTTCCACTTTCTCCTACAAAATATCCTTCAACTCACAAGTAAAGATCAATAGAATTTTTTGAGATTAAGAAGCTAAAGATGTACAAGTGTTTTATAAATAGCTTACATTTCCATTGGATTTTTTTTCTATGTTTCCAGTTTTAGTAATTCAAATACTGTTTGGCCTTTAGAGCAATTTCTATATATGCAGTTTAGAAAAATAAATTCAAAACAAGAATTATCACCCTTGTTTTTATGTATTCAGAAGAATTCCTTATGTGTAAACTTACTCAGGCAAAGGTTTTGCTTCTTCCACAGGTATGTTTACTTCTTCAACGTGAAAGGACAATGTGAGTGAAAAGCTTGGTTAAACTTAATTAAGCTTAATCTTAAGAATCACGCACATCGCAACCATTTTCATAGGTTCATAACATCACTGAAAAACACCAATTGCAAGGACCTTAGGAGGTCTCTAGTCCAACTCTGAGGTCAGACCAGATTGCTCAAGCTTTGATCCTGTCACGTTTTCAACCCCTGAAGCATGGAGACTGCACAACCTCTCAGGGCAGCCTGTTCCACTGCCTGACTGTCCTCACAGGGAAAAAGTTTTTCCATATACCCAGTCTGAACCTCAATTTATGCTTCTTGTCTCTCATCCTCCCACCATGCACCACTGGTCTGTCTCTGTCTTCTTGATGACCTCCTGTAGCGATCCTGACTGAAATACCACAGTACATTAAGGAGTTAGTCATCTACAGTACAGTTAACCCGAGTATGCCGAGCCCTGTGCTGTGCACCAGTGACTACACCAGTCACACAGCCTTGCCTTTATCTGAAAGTGCAGCAAAAAGCTCTCATGAGAGCATCATTTCTGTTTTGACTGTAGAAATTATTAAGAGAGCCATTTCCTTGTAAGAAAATCCTATAATAACCTGAATGATGGAAGGAAGAAAATCTCTACTACGCATGGGGTCTGCATGGCATGCTGCACATGGGTTGGAGTCCTGTTCAATGTTACACCTCAGATTCCCAGCATCTGAAGGAACGTAAGATTATCTATATGTTTCTCTTCTTATAGCAATAGCTCTAATAAATAGCATTTTAAATGACACCTTAGAGTCTGAGTGCCTTTCTTACTTGGATCATAATGGACCAGCACGTCCTGGTGCAAAACACCTCTCCATAGGTGCTAGGTCTCCCCAAAGCCATCTCTTCTCCAGGCTGAACAAGCCCAGCTCTCTCAGCCTTTCCTTAAAGGATAAGTGTTCCAGCTCCTGCCTACCTTGGTGCTCTCTGCTGAACTCATCACAATTTATCAATCTCTTTCCTGTACTGGGTGGTCCAAAACTGGATACATTACTCTGTGGTCTCACAGGTGCCAGGCACAGAGCCCAGGAGACTTTGGTGAAGACTGAGGCAGAAATAGCATCAAGTACCTCAGCGTTACCTTCATCCACTGTTGCTAAATCACTCATCCCACTCAGAAACTGGACTAAAACATTATTTGATGAGCCTTTTATTACTAATCTAACAGCAGAGGCTCTACTTGTTGGCCTTGACATTCTCTGCATACTTTAATTCACCACACATTATGTAAGGCAATAAAGAAACAGGCCAAAAATACAAAATATTGTAGGATTTGATTGTAAGTATTTCAAGACTAGTTTAACAAAAGATTAATTTAATAAAACTGGTTTGCACAAGTACTGAACCTCCACCACTGGAGTCAGTGAGCATTTTAACAGCCATTTAAAAAAGTATTAGTTCCATCGTGTTGAGAAAAAAAGTATACTAGTTTATCCTCCTATTAGCCTGCTGTTATGGAAAGATAAAGTCTTAACCAAAGAATACAACAGTAACAGAAAATTTTCTCCTTATAGGATTAATTCCACCAATTTTTATCTTGGAAATTTAGCCACCAAGACTGAGATAGGCCTCCTGTGTAGTGCAGGGAGAGGAAAAGGCACTTTCAGAGGACGTGTCAAACGTAAGATGAACTGCCATTCTTGTTCTTTCCAGTAATGATGGAGGGAGCCTGAACAACTAATTTACACTCAACAATAAAGTTTTAGGTAGTGAAAATCAGGTGAGATGGATCTACCCTCAATGTATTATCTAACCTTGTAAAATTCAATGGCACTGCTGTTCTATTAATAGGTAAGCAGATTCTTTTTCATTCTTTTGCTTTTTACGTTGTTTGAAATCCTAATATTATTACCTCCAATATTGGTATGACATGTGTCACGAATGAGTGGTTTAGACTGCTTAAAGAATTACTGCCAAAGATATTAGAAAGCAAATAATTTTAATATAAATTTGTAAAAAGTGCGATTTAACCGAATTCGATGGCAAGGTCCACTCTATTACTTATTCAACATGGAAAAAGCATACAAAGAGACAAATCAAATTAGAAATGGCTTAGAATATTTACATGTAGATTGGGAGGAATAATTTACAGAGTGAGCAAAACTGTCAGAATCAGGTTGATGTGATTTATCACTTGTGATTAACACTATTAACTCAAATCATAGGTTATATAGTTTTCTAACTAAGCTTAATAACACAACAACTTAGTTAAAGACTTAACAAGGTTCTCAAATTACACACACACAGATATAGACACAGAGATACATAAAGAGATATAAAGAAAGATACATATATAAATATGTATTAAAAAAAGGTACCCATTAAAAATTCCCTTTGAGTCCAGCGAAATACTCAAGTTGAATGCTTTTGCATTTCTCAGCAGGCAAGGGTTGAGCCTCAAGGAGTAGGTGTTTCGGCCCAGGTCCCATGCTGGTTTTCAGCAACAGTCCTCCAAACTTATTGCAAACTTAAGAGTTCACAACCTCGGAGAGGCATCCCACTCAGAGGGAAGTGCTGGTCACAGCCCGTTAAAGTCCAGAGAGCTCAAATGGGACCACTGTTAATAGGACTGGGAGACGACTGGCTTTAGGCATCAGTGAATTTCCATCCTGGCCACAATCACAGCATCACAGAATCATTGAATCATTAAGGTTGGAAAAGGCCTTTAAGATCAAGTCCAACCATCAACACACCACCACTAAACCATATCCTGAAGTGCCACGTCTACACATTTTTTGACTACTTCCAATGATGGTGACTCCACCACCTCCCTGGGCAGCCTGTTCCAATGCTTGACCACTCTCTCAATAAATTTTTCCTAATATCCAGTCTAAACCTCCCCTTGGCACAACTTCAGGCCATTTCCTCTTGTTCTATTGCTGGTTACTTGGGAGAAGAGACCAACACCCACGTCACCACAACCCCCTTTCAGGTAGTTGTAGAGAGCGATAAGGTCTCCCCTCAGTCTCCTCTTCTCCAGACTGAATTCCCTCAGCCGCTCCTCGTAAGACTTGTGCTCCAGACCCCTCACCAGCTCGGTCTGGGACGCCTCATTCCTTCCGGCCACGGCTTTCAGCCGAGCGCAGACCACGGCGGGGCCTCTTCCGGGCGGGCGATGGCCACCCTCCGAGAGAGCCTCTAGTGCCGGGGGGCGGGAGGGGGGGCGCCACTGAGCCCCGCCCGCGCGCCTTCCCCGCGCCAACCGCCGCGCCACGCCCTTCTGACGCGCCACGCCCTGTTTGCTCGCCCTGGTCGCCGCGCGGCGGGTCGCTCGCGCTCCCCGGGGCTGCTCTGGCACGTGCGGGGCTTTGGCCGCCGCTCCCGTCCCCGCCCGCGCTGAGCCAGAGCTGCCGCGCGCCGGGAGCTCGCGCTGCCGGCTCGGGGCGGGGGGCGGGGCTGGGGCACCCTCGCTCTCCCGGCGCTGCCGCCGCCTGCGCGGTTTGGCCGCTGCAGGAAGGGTCCCGCGGCACCACCCTCCGCTCCGGAGCCCTTCGCCTGCAGACAGGTGGTTACTCAAGTCTCCAGTAGCACTGGTACCGTTCCAGGGTTAACAGAGATAATCAGTTTGCCGTGTTCTCATTCCTCACCCTGGTCAGACAACCGCATTCTTGACACAGACAGTGCCAGTGTCCACCTCAGCGATGCATCTGTGCTCGGTACGGTCGAGGGGCTCTCAGCCGCCAAACTCTTTGTTCAAAGGCCAAGGCTTGCCAGGCAACTGAGTTTCTCGGGTTGTAGAGTGGCCCAGGTGCAAGGTGAGGGATGGGGGACGGGGGAGGAGCGGGGCGATGCACCACCACATGAGATGGAAATCTTCAGAAAAATAGAAAATTTCTTTCTGATTTTTCTTCAAGTGGAAATATTAAAAACTGTTTTTCACTCAATCCCCCACAAATACTGTGACCATCAAATTCCTTCTTTTTTCTTGAAAACAAACAAACAAAAGAGACTCATTTCATAGAAGTTGAAACTATTGTCAAAAGCAGAGTGGCTTAGTGGGAGTATTAGCTGTACCAGAAATTGTTTTGGTTTTGTGCTTACAACACAAAAACATTTCCAGGAATAACAAAATCAACCCTCTCTGTATTTTTTAAATTAAAGTATATCTGGTTTTATTTCATCTTTCGATTTTTTTTCCTCTTGTTTGTTAAATATTTCCTTTTCTGATCTTTTCGGAGTGGCCCAGGCGTTACAGAAATGTATCAGCTGATAAAGAATGTAAGTCTATTTCTCTACGTACATCTATGTCTGCTGGCAACAAGGTGACAAATGGACAGGAATTTATCCTCTGAAAGTTCAATAAGCTGGTATTGTCCTGACATTGCAAACTGTTTACCACAAAAATCCTCTACATCTATCACCCAGAGCCAGCCTTTCCCTGATTCTAATTCTACTGACGTTGAAACCTGAAGCCCTTTGTGGGTAATTTATCACACTTATTAAAATGTTCCATTGTGGATTAGAATAGCAATTCACCATCACTTCAGAATGCTGCCCAAGGGCTATTCTATGCAGGAAATTCTAACGCTTTATTGAAACAGTGGTTTGGTTTTAATAAATGATTCTTTGCAAAGGTATCACATGCTTTCAGTTGTGAAAAATGATGCTGGCATTTCAAAGCTGGCATCAGTACACAATACTATGCAAATCCTCTTACTTATTACTGCATTTAAATCTGGCCTAAATACTTCACACTTAACATTTTAACAAGTATATGTCAATTGGATTATATAGAAATCTGTAAGTAAGGAATGGCTTTCTGCTTACTGAACTATAAACAGGAGTCCAGTCCTTTGGAACAGAAGATAAATGATAAAATCATAAATACCATCCAAAGGAATGTTCTTTTCCCATTAAAAACTGACATAATCAGAGACCTTTTCATTATTATTTTCCTAAACAGCTTAATCTTGTTCTTCCCAAAACAAAGAACTCAGTGGGAGCAAAGGAAGCTCATGAAAGAAATTCTGAATTATGTCTTAAGTGATTGGTTTACTTTACCCATGTATGTATTAAAGTAACTATAGTTATATATTTGACAAAAGAAGATGGATATTTAGATGGCTGGGTTATCTAAAATACGCGGTACATGATTGACCTTTATACATGTGAAGATGTATAAATCATGCATTCATTCAGCTCATTGAATTTATTTCTATACTTAACTGTATGATACCTGTTCATTTTGCAGACTTTAAGTCCCCTGATATTGCTTACTGACATTGCTTGTGAGAAATGTTCAAAAGAAGTTGTGACCCTTTAAAGTATTATTCCTGTACATATATAATGCCTTTATTTAGAAAGTTTCTTCAGCAGCTAGCTTTCAAACTCTGAAACAAATTTTTGTTCTGCCAATCTTTCACTGTATCTATGACTGAGTCACAGATTTTCAAGACCACTTACATAAACTTAATGTTTTACACAACAATCTCACTTTTGTGTCTTACTCTTCTCAATTTTAAAATGAGATTAATAACACTTCTCCATCTCAAAAGAGCGTTTCAAGAGTAAATACCATAAATGCTCTACAGGTCTCAAAACACTATATATAAGAAGTATAAAAAACACCTGAGATCAACAGATTCATAGTAACTTGTATGAGATTGCAATCACTTGACCTCTTTCAAAAACATGTGAAAAAAAAATATTCATCATTGTCCTCATTCACCACCAGTACTTTTAAAAAGTGAAGATCATGGAATACTCTACTGCAATGTGCTAGCTGGGAAGAGTTCAAATGAACTCCTTTTGGAGGAATTTTCATAAGCAAATGACAGTATTTCAATGGCTGAAAAACAGAAGTCATATTCTCTGATAAATATTCTATATCGTTAGTGTAGAAATAAATACAATCTAAAAATATAAATATTATATATATGTACTATGTATGGATATATAGTTACATCTATTTCATGGGTGATTTACTTTTTATGTTCTCTTATTCGTGGAAAATATTATTTTGCTCAATCAGAAATACATATGTCTGCAGTGAAAATACTACAGTGCAAAAGTAGAATAAGACAAAATACTGTTAATTCCTAGATGCCTGTCTTTATAGAATCATAGAATATTTTGGGTTGCAAGGGACCTTTAAAGATCACCTAGTCCAACCCTCTGTAATGAACAGGGACATCTTCCATCAGATCAGGTTGCTCAGACCCCCATCCAGCATGACCTTGAATTCTTACAGGGACGGAGCATCTACCGTCTCGCTGGGCAACCTGTGCCCGTGTTTCACCACCCTCACTGTAAAACAATTCTGCCTTATACCTCGTCGAAATCTGCCCTCTTTTAGTTTAAAACCATTACCCCTTGTCCTATCACTACAGGCCCTGCTAAAAAGCCTGTACCCATCTTTCTCATAAGCCCCCTTGAAGTACTGGAAGGCTGCAGAAAGGTCTCCCCAGAGCCTTCTTTTCTCCAGGCTAAACAACCTCAACTCAACCCTTCTTCAGAGGAGAGCTGTTCCATCCCTCTGATCATTTTGGTTGCCCTCCTCTGGACCCACTCCAACAGGTCCGTGTCTTTCCTGTGCTGAGGGCTCCAGAGCTGGATGCGGCACTCCAGGTGGGGTCTCTCCAGGGTGGAGTAGAGGGGCAGAATCCCCTCCCTTGACCTGCTGGCCCCGCTGCTTTGGATGCAGCCCTGACATCCTTTTTAAAATAAGGATATGTAAGGTGAAGTGAGTAAAAAGCTGAGTAAACAAGGCTATTAATTTTATAAATAACATTACATTTAAAAGGCACAAATGAGAAGTGAAGAAATTAT
Organism: Phaethon aethereus; assembly: GCF_964289735.1. Taxonomy (NCBI): domain Eukaryota; kingdom Metazoa; phylum Chordata; class Aves; order Phaethontiformes; family Phaethontidae; genus Phaethon; species Phaethon aethereus. The sequence continues at coordinate 63,300,955 of NC_138578.1, read as the reverse complement.
AAGAGTCTAAACTTGAGTCCTTGCTTCACAGTGTGGCTATGTCTTTTTGAACTTTTACCGTAATATATAACTGAAGTTACCTACAGGTCAGAAATATGATCCAGTTCCAATTGGACCAAGTGCTGTGCTCAACTTACCTCTGACCAGGATTCAAACACTGACATTGCACACAAATGAATTGTGCCACAGGATTTCCACCAGAGTGAACCAGGTTGGTCTAGTTCATGGGCTGTAAATACAGAGGAAAGCACTTGCTTTAACTACAAAGTGCCTCAGATACTGGGCATTTCGGCCAGTGTCATAAAAGATGAGATACAGTAAGTATGAGTAATAAAAATCCAATAGCTGCATCACAACAGGAGTATTTAAGGAAATATGCTTTATTTTGTTTACACAGATAATATTTTCCCAGGGGAGTGAGTGGGCCAGCAGGAGAATTTCTGCTGCCCTACATGTACTTAAAATCCCGTGTAAAATATGAGGATTTCTGGAACCACAGCTTGGGTACAGAGAAAAGCCTTGTACATGGTAGATTTTCAAACCCAAACATTTGCCTTAGCTTTGCACAAGAATGATCTCAAATGGCAATCTTAGCAAAATTTCTGTTGAAAACTTATTAAATATTTTACTTTTACATCTCTTCCAATGTTTGTGGTCTACACCTGATTTTCAATACTGTCTGAATTATTATTGTGAAAATGCTTTCATTTCTATTCTGAACATACTTTCTTTAATTGTGTTTTGAATTTAAACTTCAAGTAGTGAGAAACCTCTATGAGGTACCATTGTGAATAAGAGATTATACTTTCTTACACATGCTTTCCCAGTTTTACCAGTGCTGCCCTAATTGGATCAGATCAATGGTCTATGTCAGTGTCGTGGTTTAATCCCAGCCGGCAGCTAAGCCCCACGCAGCTGCTCCCTCACTCCCCCACGGTGGGATGGGGCAGACAATCGTAAGAGTAAAAGTGAGAAAACTCATGGGTTGAGATAAAGAGAGTTTCATGAGTAAAGCAAAAGCCGCGCACGCAAGCAAAGCAAAACAAGGAATTCATTCACCACTCCCCACGGCCAGGCAGGTGTTCAGCCATCTCCAGGACAGCAGGGCTCCGTCACAAGTAATGGTTTCTTGGGAAGACAGACACCATAACTCTGAACGACCCACCTCACCCCATCCTTCTTCTTCATCACAGCTTTTGTTCCAGATGTCACATGGTGCGGAATATCCCTTTGGCCAGCCTGGGTCAACTGGCCTGGCTGTGTCCCCTCCCAGCTCCCCGTGCACCCCCAGCCTGCTCGCTGCAGGCCAACACGAGAAGCTGAACAGTCCTTGACTGCTTAGCAACAACGCAAAACATCAGCACATTATCAACATTTTCTCATCCCAAATCCAAAACATGGCCTTACACCAGCTTCTGTGAAGAAAATTAACTCTACCCCAGCTGAAGTCAGGACAGTCAGGCTCACTCCCTCTTGCAGAGAACAGGATACTATTATCTATTTGAGACAATGGCAAGAGGTGCTATTTAGGGAGAGCAATTAAAACCATCGATTTTCTGCAGCTCATTCTCAATGTGGTGCTCCAGATGTTGTATCAGAGCTCTTAGCAAGTTATTTCCTATACCTAGGTTTTTTTACTATTAGTCAATGGACTTCTTCTGCTTCTGCTGATAACCTTGCTCTCAACAACCTGTGGTGGAAGCAAGTTCCAAAATTCATTGCTATGGGTGGAAAGAAATGCTTCACCTCTTCTGCAAGTCACAATGAGGAGGAATCAAACAGTACTTCACATGAGGAGTCTGGCTACAGGATAGACAGAATATCCCAGGCTGGGCAAATCATGACTGCTACATTCTAAAAACAGGCTTATTAACTATGCTAAAATATTCAATTTTAGTTACCTTTCTTCATCTTTTTCATCTAACCTCACTTTTATTTGTTTGTCTCATTCAGCTACTTGATTTCAAGGTCAGGAACCGATATGTCTGTGATTAGAACACTTCATACTTAACCTATAACTGTATATTGCTGCTACTATCTATGCAGAGAAACAGCCCTTTCTGGTTTTAATACAAGCCTAGGGAGTTGTTTTCCTCTTTCATTTAACTCTGGGTTATATCTGACCTTGTTATTGGTATTTCATTTTATCTTTGCAGATCTTTATATATTTTTTCATTGCTGACTGTTCATAATTTGGTACCCTCCTGTGAAAAAGCTTAACCAATTACCATTTTTTCTTTTATTCCTCTATTAGAAGGTGAGCTTTTTTAAAGCAAGCTAGTTACGGTTCCATTGGTAAAGTGAAATGTCAAATTATTTCTTTGAACCTTTCAAAATAACACTTCTAGAAAATACTTGCTCACAGAAGTGGATAGGAAAATGCTGTCAGATGCAATTTTCCTCTGAAAATTAAGCACTGGTAAAATCAAAGTGCTTCACAGAACTATATCGATTTTGTTATTAAGTTTTGGAAGAAAAAAACCCTTATAACAGTAAAATGCATCTAATGTTTGTGGTTTTGAAATTAAAGAACTAAATTATCTCACTTTGAAACAATCATCCATATATTTGTAGTAAATACAGTTTTTATAATATTAAGCAGAAACATAAAAAGAATCAAAGATGTTTTAGCTGGAGAAGGAAGGTGATGGTCATTTAAAATCTTGCTAAAAATCAGTCTTCAAATAAATTTTGAAATCTCAAATTCCTTTAATTGAATTACATTTATATTGTCTGTATAATTACAGTCCAGTCAGAATTACTTTACTCTTACCTTGCCTTCCTTTACTTCCTCCCACTTTTCCCTTTGCCTGCTACCTATCATCATAAAGTACAGCTCTCAGCTCTTTTAAGGTCAAATGCTTCATTAGATCTTCTGGCTTTCTTTGTAAAACAAATAAATAATAATGGATATAAAGGATAACTGTATGATCTTTACTATTATTTGTCAACCTCAGCAGCACCATGCATGTACAGTGAATATTTGAACTTTTGGAAGAAAAAATGGTAAAGAGGTTAGCAAGATGAACCTTTTTTTCCCATGCCTTATGCTTTCACCTCTTGCAGAGCTCATTTTAGACAATGAATCTGCTGTCTTTGCTTCCTCTCATTGGTTAGATGCACCATTTAATAGTTCATTTAAAAAATATGTCTTCTTTCCCCTCCTTATATAGTGTAAGGGCTCATTAAAATTGGATTTGTCTGTGGGTTTCCTTATAAGTTTCACAATACAGGACCTCATTTAAATTGAAATGTACACTACTTTCTTTCTAGACTCCCTTCCAAGTCTTGATACCGTATAATGAATGATTTCTTAAAGGGTAATCTTGCAGTTTTTAACATCTAATAGGCCTACATTCTGAAACAAGGAAGAAACTGAAATAACTTGCTTCACAGCACACAAGGATGGCATACACCAGTATAACTTGCTTCACAGCACACAAGGATGGCATACACCAGTATAAAACCCTATCTCTTCTCTCCCATTCTCCCTCTTATAGTATCATTGCTTTTTATATTAAAAATATCTGCAAAAAGGTCTCTCTCTCATTGACAGTATAAATGTGATTAAAGGGTGTTCTGATGAACATTTCCCCTGCCTTGGTGGGGGAATAGACTTCTTACTCAGATTCAGCTTTGTATTTTCTTATGCTTCTCTCTTTATTCAAATACCCTTTCAAGTGTCTAATAATGTCACAAACATTCCTTATATTGCAATGTATACCTGCTGTTTATTTATGTCCCAAACCAGTATTTACTGCAATATCATGGGCATATGGTATCATATTAACACAAATTCATAACTTATTGCACCATTTCAAGCTACCATCACTGTTCTTGGGTTTGTTTCTATTGCCTGGACAACTCTCATTCTTATTTTCTTCTGATTCTTTGAAAAACTTTGCAATGCTCCCACCTTTAAAATCAAAATTGCCATTAGAAAAAAATCTCACTTCAGAAATCTTGAAACTGTTGAGATGTTACTTGAACTACCCTTTCAATCCTCAGTTCACTTCCAAAGAACACAGATTAAAATCACTCCCCACTCCTTCCCTTACCTATATATATCCTTTCTAAAAAGCTGTGTGTGGCTTTTGAATAAGCAAGAGGAAGTGTGCTCTGTTGCTGTTGATAGGGCTGGATAGTTTTGAAATACGTTTGGAGATTTTTCTACTATGATCCAAAACCAGCTAATCAAGCAACTTAAATCCCAAGTAATACAAGATCTGCTTCATTATTATCCTCCGTTGCTATCCACAACTGTGGAAGTAAACTGGTCTGCTTTCCTTCTTTGTAGCTTCTTGAGAGACATTCAGCAGATTATCTGTCTGAAACAGGGTATTTCTACCTCAGTACAGGAGAACAAAATATATGGGTTGCTGAAGCAAACGGATTTGTGGGAGGGAAGGAAAATCTTTTAGCTCATAAGTTTAGGAAGTAGGGACTATGAGTTAATGAGCTTAGGGAGTACGAATATATCTTGGGAGCAAACAGATTTATGAACACCTGAAATGGAAGGATTTGTGAAAGTGTATGAAACACATTAAAAATTATGATGGATGAGGGGTGTGGTACAGGCAGAACAACAGGGGAGAAACTGAGCTGCTAACATCATATTTAAAGGTAAACCAATAAGCTTCAGCAAATGCCTAAAGAAAGATGACATGGATGAATATTACATTGGTGTATACACATACATATGTACAAACATGTATATACATGCATAAAATATTATTGTGGGCAAGAGAGAACACACCATATATACATGGAAATTACAATTGTCAGCTTAACTGAAACCTTAAGAGTCTAAACAGAATACCTCAAATTATCTCTAGTCCAGCTAAGGTAATGCTTCCACTAAGCACCCATATTAATACAGAGGAGCTGCATTAATAACACCTTTAAAGCTGTCATGCAAGAAAATTTTCTAATATTTATGCCTATTTCTTGGTGTTATGATGTCTAACCAGTGTGATTTTGGTTCCAAAGACCAGTGGTGCCAGTCTTCCCATGAACTGGGGAGGAAGCTGTCTACAAGAGCCATCAGCCAGCTCTGTAGAGAAGCATGATGTTCATGATGTTCATGGTGGGGCTTTCTATGTCTCCAGGACTGGGATCAATCTGTGACTATTTTTATATCTTCTCAGATCATAGTCTGTATCATTTGCATTGGTTCCCAGCTACAGTTTGGGAATTGCACAACAGCCTCCTGAGCCACAACAATATAAAGAAGTTTTGTTTGTTGTTCAGTGACTACATTGGTGGGTTGTATCTTTACCATAGGTGAAATTCACAATGTTTCAGCTGAAACAGATGACGAGGTTGTCAGATGGCCACTTGTCAACTGTTTAACCAGAGTAAAATCAGTTCAGGACAAGGCAATGCCAAAGCAGTTCTGAGACCCCACAGTGCCCGTTTAATACAAAATATATGGCCTTTTACTGGTAATGGCCAAAGAACCTGTTTACTGAGATACATGACACATAATCATATGAAGTGCATATTTACATAGAAAGGACATAAACTGAAAGTTCAAATGGATTGATGGCTCCTTAAAATGTTTTATTTAGACTGCGTAAAATGTGTTTTTTACCAAAGCTTTTAGACACCTAACTGTGCAAATACAAGAGAAGCCAGTATATGAACTCCTACACTTCCAAAATAAATTCTGCTAAGAAGGGCAAGGCATGATTTGACATATTCCTCCAATTCAAAATTGCACTAAAATCTATCGTTCTGTTTTTTTCTCCTTCAGTCATAGTTAAGAAGTTATTAAACCCAAAATGCATATTTTAAGAATGGCCATACTCATTTGAATTCTTTTTACTGCAAAAAAAGACTGTATTTCCAGAAGTATATTAATCTGAGTAATTCTAGTCCAAATTTACTTGGGGAACAGAAATAGTATTCCCCTCTTTCTGTTGCTGATGTTTCAGTGGAGAACTGAGAAAAGGTAATTGCAGCAAAAATTAATAGAAAATTTGAATGGCAGTTGATAATCTCATGCTATATCAAATACATACAAGGGAGTATTCAGCAGTAACCCATAATGCTAACAGCAAACTAAGAGTCATTAATAATATATTTATGAGATATTCTACCTTCAAGAGTTTTTGAAACAGACAAGTACTGCATCTGTTGCCATTCCTGGGCTCATTAAGCTGACAGAAGTTTCTACCATAACTTTAGATACATTACCTTCATTTTGGATTGAATGTAACATTTTATAGCACTGTACATGAGTAGTACTACAGTATTGTGAAATTTGGGGAGAGGTGTGGCAAAGATAGTAGAATCTTCAGTTGATACTGATCTCAAAAAAAGATTCCTAAGGGTGGAAATACACCCTTAAGCTCATAGACACCTATGGCCAAATTTGACTTTTTTTAGATCTTGTGTTTTATTCTAACCTGCTCTAAAACATAAAGACACTTTTGAAATGGATGAGTGTTATTTTTCAAAAACTTCAATGTTTCATAAGCTTAAGTTTTGATTTTGAAACATCTGTTTAAAAAATGAAAGTAACGTTTCCAGCTTTGAAGTATGTTAAGATTTTCATTTATCCTGAAGCTTCATCAGGACTCATTTTAGTCGTAGGTGAAGAGGCAGTGAACTCCTGAATTCTGCTGAGGAAATTTTAAAAAATACAAAAGGTATTTAGTTTATAAGGTGCTTTATAACGGAGGAAAAGTTGTTTGTATGTGGTCTGTTAAAAAGGTGAGAAAGGCAAGTATACGGTTGTACTCACGTATATTTAATCAATTTAAGTAGAATTTTACAATCTTGCATAGGAATTAGCTGGATTTTTTTTTTTATTAAAAACCTCATGGAACTCAATGATGTATTTTGCAAATTAAAGGTGCTGGTTTTTGCTTCTTGACTACGATAAAAATTGTACCTTTGCATCTCACATGGCTCTAACTACAGCCTCTTCAGGACCATGCCCATGACTTTTGGCCTTTAGTCTGCAGTACAAATATAATGATTGTTAAGTGGGGAAAGAAGCATTAGTAAAAAATAATCACTCCCTACAACCAATCTAGAGTTCAGCCTGAGTCATTTAAAATAGCACACATGCCTCATTACCAAATATTTTGCTTTATATTCCTTTAGCAAACCTTAACCTCTGTGGAAGAATTGACATTTACTGAAAATAATAAAATTCAGCATAAAGCTACTATTTTGTTCGAACTTACCTATTTCAGTGTAATTAGCTGAAGTCGGCTTCTTTGGTTTTTTTGCACTTGGGACACATCTGGGAACTTGTCAAGAACAACATAAGGAGAAAACAGCCTGGACTGTTATGCAATTTTGTCTACCTCATATTTTTTGCACAAGTAAAAAGTATTGACATTAAAACTAATTTAATTTATTTGTTAAATACACAAATGAATCTGATGGTTATTGAAATTTAACCCAAGCAGTATGACAGAGCTGGACAATTAGTAAATTCATCTCTCAAATCTCATTGCGGGGATAGTTGCCAGTCTTTCATGCTGTCCTTTTGTGCATTCACCATCTCTTCTGCAAAGTTAAACAGCAACAAGTTAAAAACAATGAACTCTTTTTTTTCCTGTGTAATAATGCTGAATTTTGTATGATTCAGTTTGATTAAATTTTCAAAGCCTATTTCAAGCCAATGCTTCCTATTGCTTCTGTGGTGTACTTATTAACATAGTTCCATAGATGGCCATTAAACCAAGATTTAACAATGAAATATAACAATATAAGTGACTAATAGACCCATGTCCAGAAAAGTAAGCAGATATCAAAAAGATACTCTGGCAGAATTTATATTCCTTTTCACTACATGGTAACCTTGAAAAACACTATTCAGCTAAGTGTATTTGCTTATACTCCCATTCATCTCACATTCAGAGCTCCCTTGACAAATCATGGAACGGTTTGGGTTGGAAGGGACCTTTAAAGGTCATCTAGTCCAATCCCCCCTGCAATGAGCAGGGACATCTTCAACTAGATCAGGTTATTCAGAGCCCCATCCAACCTGACCTTGAATGCGTCCAGGGATGGGGCAGTTCTTCACCACCCTCATTGTCCTATTGCAACAGGCACTACTAAAAAGTCTGTCCTCATCTTTCTTACAGGCCTTCTTTCAGTACTGGAAGGCTACAATAAGGTCTTCCCAGAGCCTTCTCTTCTCCAGGCTGAACAACCCCAACTCTCTCAGCCTGTCTTCACAGGATCATCCTATGAAGATCTGATCTTTTTTGTGGCCTTCCTCTGGACTCGCTCCCGCAGGTCCATGTCTTTCTTGTACTGCTCTAACAAATACAGTTACGGTATTCTGCGCAACCTGACTATCATTCCAGTTTGAACAGTATTAAGTTGACTTAGGTAAATGTGATCAGAGCACACAGTCCTGAAACAAGGGTTTCTTCACAGGAGCTTCCTTCAGGACTTAATCCATTAGATCTTCTTAAAACATATCTGGGTTTTACCAGCCATTTAAGGCTTTTTCCAAAATGAAAACATAATATTTACTTCCTTCTAAAACAGTAGCCAAGAGTGGAGGGCTCTCCTTTTATATAATGCAAGCAATAGTATTTTTCTTTTATTCAGTTTTAGTTCCTTCCTATTTCTAAGGGAATCCAAATCCATAGCTTTCACCTCCCAGGAGATTATTCCAAACTTAGTGTTACAGACAGTTCTGAAACAGAGAGCTATTCTCTATCCCTGTTAAAATTGTGCTGTGGGGTATAAAAATAAATTGAGAAATATTGGAAAATAAGAAAGCACACAGGCAGTGGCCAGATAAGGGGATTTTTGTGACACTGTATCTAGGTCATAGCCCCAGACCTTTTTATTCAAAAATGTTTGATACAAATACAGGAACATTATTTGAAGAACTGTAATTGGAAAACTCCCTCTAGGTTCAGTGTCTCAGCCAGCACACTGCATTCTAGTTCTGGCTTCATCTTGCTCTCTTTGGTTAGTAAGTCTTCATTGTTTTCTATGCAGTCACATAGCTTCAATAGTGGAGAAAAAAATTCTGATGGACTAGTTGAGAAAAGTGTGATAATTAAGGCAGAGAAACAGCTAGACTGGTAAGAAAAGTGTATTTGAAACACCACAGGCTGAGGATGTTATACATGTCTTTCTGCCCTCTTGCATGTGTATTCTAATGACTGGGAAATCATTTGCTGGTGGCTGAAAACATCACCTTTACACAGAAATTTTAAAAGAGAAAAGCTACTACTCTCTGCCTCTATAAGAAATATTAGCCTGTGGGTATTGGTGGAGCAATTTCCCACTCTTTCCAGGTGTGTTGGGAGGTTTTAGGACTGATTCGGTCTCAAAAACAAATCTTCCTCTAACCATCCTTCTAGATTGCTCAAAGCTACTAGAGATGGCTGTAAGTTACATCCTGTACAGGTTGCTTAAGACTCTGTTCTGAAGCAGTCATTCTACTTGCACTCTCACCCAAAGATGAAAGCCCGTCTTCTGACTGACTTTCAGTGACACCTAGAATTTGTCTACATGGAAAAGAGCAGACAGAAATGAGCTTAAGGATTCAGTTTGGCCTTGAAAGCTGCACAATGACATATGCAATGTGCTTTGATAATGTGATAATATAGCAAGGCTTTTCTATTGCACTGCACTGATGAATTTGTACTTTTCCTAGTATTTATTGATATGGACAATGTGTGTTCAGAAGCCCTGTGTTCCCCACCACTGCATATTTCTTAAATCATACAGATATTTTCCCCTTCCTCCCTTGCCCTCTTAAATGACATATTGCCAGAATTGCAGAAGCAAGCAGGGTTATTTAAAACTCCCAAATAATTCTTCGTCCTCAATGTTTCGTAGATCATTAAACTCAAAAGAGAAATGAAGGAGTTAATAAAATCTATTCAAATGTGAACTTTGTTATGTAAAACATCTTGAAGGATGATGTTGCATACAGATCTTACCAATTAGCTTATTACTATAAAGAGATTCCTACAATTAACAGGACACTATATACTCTACCCACAAGCTCTGCATAAAACTGTTTTGCCATGGGGAAATGTAAAACCTTTAACATGCCAATGAGACTATAGAATTAGAATTGAAATTCCCAAACTTTGTGTAAAGTAATAATAAATATGGGAGAACACAGACAGCATGTGAAAATTTTAAGCTCAAACTATGCTGAAAACTGATTGTGTTAACCTACCTGATTTTCCTGTAGTTTGGGCCTAATTTCAGTATCACATATGGAAGTACATTATTACCATGTATTTATTAATAGACACAATACAAAAGTCTAAACATAATTCTCAGCTTTGCAATTCTTTTGAACCATTTGAAAGAACTTCAGAGAAAAAGTTAGTACTCCAGTGTCTTGACCTGCAAAACACTGACATGTACATAGTAAAAAAGGATAACAGAAATTCTTATCTCAGATACACTGAAATTGTATTTTCTCAAAACTTAAAAGTCAGCAAACCAACCCCTTTCAAACATAGTGCATCCCTTCATTCAAGTGCAATCTATACAACAAACCAAGCCTGAAGAAATTGTTTAAAGTGCAACTGTATCTTTGATCAACAATACTTCTGACGGGCAGACAAGAAAGAAGATTTACATTCTGACCTGCTTTGAAACAGAGAAAATAAAGTTTTAGTCGAGAAACAGACTATTATAAAAAAAAATCCCCCCAAAATAAACTCATTGTATTCATAATCATCTTTACTTATGAAAACACAAACAAGAATCTTGTAAAACTTGCAACAAATAAGAACAGACTCTAAAACAAAGTATAGTATTGCTATTACTTTTAAGAGGCCACAGGCATTACAATGAGTTTGTAAAACCTCAGGATGAAGACTTGTCAAATTTGCTTTGCCTGAAATTGTCTTGAACTGCCAACAATTTGCTTTTGCTAAGTTTGACTATAACAGGAATTTTTCTAATTATAACTAGTTTTTTAATTATAATCATGCTGTGCTATGCCTAATTTGTTTTATTTTGATGTATTCCACTGCAGTTTTTATACAGATAGTAGTAATCACTTGCTATTCTGTGCAGAGTGAGATATTTACAACTAACATAGTGATGCAGCGCAGAGACAGACCTGGTATGACAACAGAGGTCCTGAGAAGATAAGACACAAGAAGTGGCACAGAGCATCATAGGCCTGGCATAAGGAACAAGTCATAGGCCTAAAACTGGAGGTCACATGTCTATAAACCATTCACCCATGGTCAGTCAAAAAAATTCAGACCTATAGTGGACAAAAGTGGTTTTAGGGGCACCACCAAGAACAAAGAAGAAGAATTTAACATACATAAAATGCTCCATAGACAGTGAACCAATGACGAAAGATGCAAAAGTATTTTAGAAAGAGTGCAAAAATTACACCAAATCATTTTCTAGAAGAAGGAAGAAAACATCCATATTAAACTCTCCTTAGGGAGGATGCAGGATTTTGATAAACTGACCTATGCTGCCCCAGCAGACAGAAACCACCAACTTTAAGATCCCAGCTGGCAGCAGAACAGTGACAAAAGAAGTAGAAACTAGGTGTGTGTTCACAATAATTTTAATTGCATCATTATTGAGACTTTTTCTGTAATAATGGTATTCTTAATTTCTTATTTGTCATTCCTTTTTCTGCAATAATGTAATTTGTACTAGTAACACTTTGATTGGACTCCTAAGAGTTCAATTGTACTAACAATTTCTTGTCTTTGTATAAGAGCTTCTTGTTTTTTCCCATAACAGGATTTTGAGTGTAATATCAAAGGATAAAACCAGCATTTGCATCTGTCTAGGGAAAAGGGCACTCACTTCAGAAAAATATGACCTGTCTTTATTAATGCAGTTATGGCAGAGTGTGTTTTGCCCTCTACAAAATAGTACCACAAAGAACGCCTTTTGTTGATTCAGCCTTCTAAATTGCAATTCATAAGTACCATGTGAAATTTGACACATGTTGGTATTTCTGGTAGAAATCTTCTCAAAGAAGATGGAGACAGATGAGGTTCGGGTTCTCACTGGCCTTTTTCCTTACACTAGTGATCAGTTATAATCCTTCATTGGTGGAAATTACACAACATCAGACAAAAATGTAGCTACTGTCCTAGAATTCTTTTCTAAGGACATATCTATGCTCATCACCTTAACATCTTGTCACCACAGATCCGCCTGAAGCTCTAAGGAATTATGGAAAAAATAACTAGGAAACTTTAATCTTCTCCTTTTCATTTCAATCCTGTCTCTCCCTCCGTCTCCCTTTTTCTCACACAGACACACCATACATACTCAGTAAAGTTATTCTCACATTACTGCATTGTTGTTTTATATCTACCTTTTTTTTTAATTGTCACATATTTTGTCTATTCACAATTTATTTTTTCCTTAATCATCCTTTTATATGACTCCTTTTAATCCTGGATGAAACTTAAAATTTAATTTTATTTTGAAAGACTTAGTAAAACCATCTCAGGTGTTTCTGAGCTAAAAATTAAACCAGCTCCAGAACCAGAAAACCAGCTCTTTTTCAAGCTATAGTGAACAGTAGTAAAACATGTGTATTTTTGTATTTTTTCATTCTTAATGAAATAGCATATCCACATATTATGTTGGCATTTTTTAAGGTGGAAAGACACAAAATTTTTGCAAAATTGTTGTACTATTTTTATCTTCTTCACAGTAAAAAGAGTAAACACTTCACCGGCAAAAACTGCTGAGTAAAATGTATTATATTTCAGGTATATTAAGATTCTAGATGACAAATTAAATATTTATTTAAAGTAAGCAAACTTGAGATAAGTTGTAACTTTTATTAAACTATAACTGTTGTTAACAGAGATACTTTTGAGTATCAAATACTTCTTAAAGTTGTTGGGCAGTTAAGTTATTTTTAGTTTTTGCTTCTTTCTCTGATTATATAATCTGATTTTCTTCCTTCCTTCCTTTTCTTTCTTCCTCCTTCCTTTTCTCCCTCCCTCACTCCCTCCTTCCTTCCCTTTTCCTCCTTCCTTCCTTCCTTCCACACAGGAATATTTGTCAACTTCCTCATCTGGTACTTAGGCCACATTACATGCTTGGATCAGCTTATCGTTTCACCAACTACTCCATCAAAGATACTCTTTTATGAAAAATGAATGAAGAACATTTGCCTTTCTTAAGTACGGAAAGAAATTAATAATAAAGAACTTGTCATCTTATAGGTCATTCATCAATGTTTGGAGTAGCAAGGAATTACATTTAATCCTTCCCAATTCATTTGAGACTACTTTAAAATTACCAATATAATAAGAAATTGGCCTCAAGTTATAGGTTTTTTTCCTATTAGCCTTCAAATTATGGCTTTTATGCAAATTATAGTTATCACCTGAGCTTAGCTATTAAGTAGGTGATCAAAAAGAAAGGAGAAAAACTTTTCATCAGCAGATGATATATCCCAAAATACTTCCCCCCCCCAATTCTATCGAGTATAAAAATAAACATTTATGCTTTGAATTTGTAAAGGCTGTGAAGATTCCTTCATTTTGTCACCAAAAAAAAAAAAATCTCTGAGCCACTTTGAACTGAATTAACATGAAACACAGCTATTGAATTAACATGAAAACAATACCAGGTATACATTTTAGATAATAAGTAGAGTAAGGGAAAGAAATCTGTTACAACAAAAATTTTCCCAGTGAAAGAGTTCAGAATCTCAGTGCTGAGAAATACACATCTTAGAGCTTTCTTTCTTATAAAATTATGCATTAATTTATTTAAAGACAATATTAATCTCTAAAAAATTTTTAACCATAACTTGGGGGTTGCAGATCAGTTTTCATTCTGGGGTAGAATGGAATAAAGGTATTTTCTTAGCTTAATTTCTGTTGCATGTCCTCTTCATTTCCTGAAATCAGTACAGATCTGTAAGTCTCAGGAAACTTCATTCTGCTAGAACCACTGCCTTTTCAAATCTGAATGAAAATACCTATTGCATAACATGGAATAAATAAATATGGTCTTAGTCAGAAAAAATAAGAACAGCAACAGAAAAGGCCATTAAACACCCTAAAGAATAGTAACTCTTGTATGGGTGTGGTTTATGATTTGAACTAGCTGTGTTTCATGGCTTTTCTGTGTCCTTTGCCAACATTAAAAAGTAATACAGCATCAGTGCTGAATTCTTCCCACACTGAAAAATAACCAGCACAGACACTTCCTCTTATTTTCTCTATTGTTATTACCAGAATAATTATATTTAGGTGCTGCAGAAAATTTTAGAGTGAATATAATTTTTTTTAAAAAGCTGGATATATCATTACTATTTGACTTCATGTGGCATAACAAGTGGATGTTTTGTGATAATCTATGCTACTGTAGTCTACATTTAAAGAATAATTATAAGTAAGACTAATAATAAATACCGTCCCATTTAAAACAAACAAACAAACTCTTACATGATCTTGGAAGTCACCTAATTAATCAGTTTTCTAAGTTAATAATATACATGTAGAAGTACAATTTAAATTCTAGTCCTATAAAATGTCCAGGGAAGAAAAATGTTTACATGAGACTATCACTTCATCTACAACAACCTTCATTTGTGTACATTTGTCTTATTTAGTTATTTCACTGGTTTATTCCACATCCAAGGGAGAAAGGATCCAGAGAGTCTTGTCAATTTTACTTAAGAAAAAGTCATCAAACAGAAGGAAAGAATGCAAAAAGGGCTTTTGCAAGGAGAAATCTTACTGTCACACGAGAACTATATCTACTGTATCTGCTAGAAGGAGAATAGAAGTATGACAACGGCACAAAACACAGTGACTGTAACGGTGGCCTGCAAATATATGATGTACCACAAGCAAGATTGTCTCAAATAATTCCACTGAATTAAATACTAAAATTTATACTTATTCTTAAAATAAAACCAGTTCTTGGATATTTTTGAACTAAGCGAGTTTTTCTTTTATTGATATTCAATCTTAGTGTAATCCTGAAGAAACTGGGAAGTGGTCCCACTGGTCTTCTGAATTTCAACTATCCAGCTGGAGAACATCTGCTGGAAAAGAAACATAGAGTGCTATAGCTAATCCAGAAGACACCTGGAATGCATTGAGGATAAATTCTTAAGTCAGGAAATAGCGCTACCAGAGGCGATGCAATACTGGACCTGTTGGTCAACAATGCAAGTGAGATAATGGCTGACATCAAGATTGGAGGCAGCCTGGGCTGCAGTGATCACAGACTAGTGGAGATCACAGGGGCAGGCAAAGAGTAAAGTCAGGACCCTGAATTTTAGGAAAGCAAACATCCAGCTCTTCAGGGAGTTAGTCAATAGGACCCTTAGGAGATTACCCTCGGGGACCAGAGAGCAAGAGAGCTGGCAGGTATTTAAGGATGCTTACGCTTTTCATAGACAGCAAGACCTCTGGATTCCCAGGTGTAAGAAATCAGGAAAGGAAGGCAAGTCTAGTTTGACCTGCTGGTCAAACTAAAGAACAAGAAAGAAATGCACAGGCAGTGGAAGCAGGGTGTACTGGGATGAGTACAGGGATGCTGCCCGATTCTGTAGGGATGAGGTTAGGAGGGCCAAGGTGCAGATAGAGCTGAACTTGGCAAGGGATGCAAAGAGTAATAAAAAGGGCTTCTACAGGTATGTCAGCCAGAAAAAGAAGATAAAGCATAGTCTCTTTGATGAGCAAAACCGGCAAACTGGTAAGAAAGGATGAGGAGAAGGCTGAGGCACTCAACGACTTTTTTGCCTCAGTCTTCACTGGCAGTGTCTCTTCCCACACCTCTCAAGTGAATGGCCTGCAAGTCAGGGACTGGAAGAACAAAGTCCCTCCCACTGTAAGAGAAGATTGGGTTTGAGACTGCCTGAGGAAACTGAACACGCACAGGTCTATGGGACCTGACAAGATGCATCCCAGAGTCCAGAGGGAATTGGCTGATGTAGTTGCCAAGCCACTCTCCATGATATTTGAAAAGTCCTGGCAGTCAGGTGAAGTCCCTGGTGACAGAAAAAAGGGAAACATTGCACTCATTTTTAAAAAGGGCAGCAAGGAGGACCCTACAAACTACCAACCTGTCAGCCTCACCTCTGTGCCTGGGAAGATCCTGAAGCAGATCCTCCTAGAAGCTATGCTAAGGCACATGGAGGACAGGGAGGTGATTCGAAACAGCCAGCATGGCAAGTGTTGCCTGACCAAACCAAGGGCAAGTGTTGCCTGACCAAACTTGTGGCCTTCTAGGATGGAGTGACTGCGTCAGTGGACAAAGGAAGAGCTACCATGTCATCTATCTGGACTTCTGTAAGGCCTTTGACACAAACCCCCACAACATCCTTCTCTCTAAATTGGAGAGATATGGATTTGATAGGTGGAGTGTGGGGTGGATGAGGAATTGGTTGGATGGTCACATCCAGAGGGTAGTGGTCAGTGGCACAGTCCAGATGGAGATCAGTGATGAGTGGTGTACCTGGGACCAGTACTCTTTTAATACGTTCATCAGTGACATAGTGGGATCAAGTGCACCCTCAGGAATTTTGCAGACTACACCAAGCTGAGTGGTGTGACTGAGATGCCTGAGGGATGGGATGCCATCCAGAGGGACCTGGACAAGCTCGAGGAATGGGCCCATGTGAACCTCATGAGGTTTGACAAGGCCAAGTGCTGGGTCCTGCACTGGGTCAGGGCAACCCCCAGCAAGAATACAGGCTGGGGGATGAAGGGATTGAGAGCAGCCCTGCTGAGAAGGACTTGGGGCTACTGGTGAGAAGCTGGACAGGAGCCAGCAACGTGCACTCGCAGCCCAGAAGGCCAACTGTGTCCTGGGCTGCATCCAAAGCAGCGTGGCCAGCAGGGTTAGGGAGGTAATTCTGCCCCTCTACTCCACCCTGGTGAGACCCCACCTGCAGTGCTGTGTCCAGCTCTGGAGCCCTCAGCACAGGAAAGACATGGACCTATTGGAGTGGGTCCAGAGGAGGGCCACAAAAATTGTCAGAGTGATGGAACAGCTCTCCTGTGAGGACAGGCTGAGAGAGTTGGGGTTGTTCAGCCTGGAGAAGGGAAGGCTCCGGGGAGACCTTGTTGCAGCCTTTCAGGACTTCAAGGGGGGCTTATAAACGGCACATGGGGACAAAATTTTTAGCAGGGCCTGGTGTTATATGAAAGTGTTAATGGTTTTAAACTGAAAGTGGGTAGATTTAGACTAGATATAAGGAAGAATTTTTTTAGAATGAGTGTGGTAAAACATTGGCACGTGTTGCCCAGAGAAGTGGTAGATGCCCCATCCCTGGAAACATTCAAGGCCATGTTGTATGGGGCTCCGAGCAACCTGATCTAGTTGAAGATGCCCCTGATCATTGCAGTGGGATGTTGGACTAGATGACCTTTAAAGGTCCCTTTGAGCCCAAATTATTCTGTGATTCTAAGTGTGTTAGAATTCAGCCAGCTTTATGAGGCAGTTTTAATACTGAGTAAAGGATATTTTCAATTTACAAAAAAATATAACAGCTATCCTTAAGCTTAATCCTCAAAATATTCTCAAACTTAATCAAAAGTTTGGCACCCAGTGACTGCATAATTGGAAGTAGCATTTAGAGAACAGAAATGATTCAAAATTCATAGATAATACTGAATGCATACTAAGGCAAAAGTGATTATGAATTTTGATGACTGAAAAAGAAAAAATATAGTTATTTTCAAAAAAACAAACAAAACCAAACAGCAGAAATAACCCACACTGAAGCTGTAAATCCAGACAACTAACCTCTTTCCACTCACTGTTCTTCCCTTAAGCTGAATTTTAAGCTGTGCAAATAATTTGTGCATGTATGATTGAGAAAGTTCTTATAGTAACAACTTACGCGCTTCAGCTATTGATTGGCAGAAATTAAGAATTGCCCAGATAAAATCAGTGGAGGTACGCTAATGGTACAACATCAAATAATGGTCTGGCTTTTTACTTTATGAAAGTCTGCTTCTTGTTTTCCCTTACATTTCTAATATTTTAAAAAATTTCTTGTCTATTACAGAAATTCCTGCTCTTATGAACAAGCAAAGAAAGAATCTCTGATGCATGTAACATTATTTTCGGTAGAGCAATGTATTCACCGTTTTAAAAACTCAGCACACCAAGGTATGAGTTACCACATCATGTACAATATTTTGACAGTCTGATCTTGCTAAATGCCAAGGGAACATGAAGAACACTAGGTTGAATGGTAAAGCTAGTTTCAGAGTAGATTCAGTTGCTGCTTGGTATTTACACCTGTATTATCTGTCCTGCAGTCCAAAAATTACTTGTCCATCTACTCTCTATTCATGAAACATGGACAAGGATATATTATAAACAAGCCATTCATAGGAAATTATAAAATTATGAACTTAACACTCCTCTAAAGTATTACCACCTTTTCATGTCAGTATTCTTCTCTGCTTAATAAGGACTGGGAAAAGGCCTTCTAAAGGCTGTAAGCTGCAGACAGTTTGGTGGCTTTTCATCACATCACATAATTGACTCTCTCAAAATTTAAATATAACTTAAGAATTTTAGAAAATACATGTAGGGTCAAAGACTTAGTGTTAAGAAAATAAATTTACAAAGTGTCCATCTTTGCCAAATATCAGAGTATTTAAATGCCTGAAAATATAGCTAAGCACAAAATAAGTGTATTTTGGAAAGATAATTTAAAAAATCACCAGATTAAATGTGGTCACTAAGTTATTAACTCAAGGTGTGTGAATTACTTGGAAGTGACATTTTTGATTTTTGAAATAAAATATATCTCTTTTCTAAAATAAAAAAAAAAAAAGAAAAAGAAACTAAAGTTGATAACATAACCCAAAAACCCCAGACAAAATAATACCTCAGATTATGGTAACTATTCTATGAAGATTGATGGTCTATTAATGTTCTAGAATCCAGAGTGACTTCTTCTAAATAATTTATTATTTTCATTTTTTTTAACATACCAGCAGAGGCTGCAGGTAAACCATAGCCAGGTTCCACTATACCTTATACACATAATATGCAACAGTGTTTGAAAACTTACCCTGACTATCCAGTTGGAAAAATTCAACTACAGAGTTGTCACAGCATCGAAATAAAACAGGATTTTTTTTTTTTTTTGCTTTCTGCCGTTATAGCTTTTCACTGTGCTCTATAAAAAGTTATAAAAAAGGTGTGTTTTTCTTGCATATAGAGGGTACTGAACTTGAGAATCTTGTTTCAGGAATAAATAGGTCAAAGAAACAACTTTTTATTCTACTGGTATTTTTCACACATGGCAAATAATAGAATGTGCATAGAAAGCAAAATTCATTATAACATTAAACGATATGTTTGCAAATATTTTTGCCTTTTATAATTCACATACCTTCAATTATAAGTAGGAAAATTACCAGCTACTGCTCTAAATTTGGACATCTTCCAAATTTATCTATTTATCCTCACAGAACTACTTAAGCTGAGAACATTCTTAACTCTGTGTTAACCAGTGTAGCTCACCTCCATGTATAGTCAAAAAATTCAGAGAAGTAAGCACCACGAACAAACAGCAGCTGCATTCAGTAAGAAAATCTACATATGAACCTAACATACGTGGTTCATTTATCCAATATAAATCATGCATCCCTTCACCTCTCACCATCAGTTTTGCAGAGTTTTCTGGGAAAGATAATGGCATAATATCACAAAGATAACAAACGTTATCAAGCCTGCTTCCACGGGGAATAATCAATGAGAACCATACTATATTTCTAAATGTTGCTGCTAAAATCTTCTAACAGTATCTATGAGTTCTTATTATAAATCAAAACATTATGCTAGATGCTGTCCTGAGTAAGAAGATGTATTTGGTTTATATGGCAAGGTGTTGGTAGTGAGGGGCTCCAGGGGTGGCTTCTGTGAGCTGCCCCCATGTCAGAGAGAACCAGTTTCAGCTGGCTCCAAGACAAACCCACCACTGGCTAAAGCTGAGCCATCAGTGATGTTCGTAGCACCTCTGTGATAACATATTTAAGATGGGGTAAAAAGTGCTGTGCAGCAGCAGCTGGAAGAGATGAGTGAGAGAAACAACAAAGTCAGTGAAGAAGAATAGGGAGGAGGTGCTCTAGGCACCGGAGCAGAGATTCCCCTGCAGCCCTTGGTGAAGACCATGATGATGCACATTGTCCCCCTGCAGCCCATGGAGGTCCACGGTGGAGCAGATATCCACCTGCAGCCCGTGGAGGATCCCGTGCTGGCGCAGGTGGATGTGCCCTGAAGGAAGCTGTGACCCTGTGGGAAGCCTGTGCTGGAGCAGGCTCTTGGCAGGACCTGTGACTCCATTGGTTACTCATGCTGGAGCAATCTGTTCCTGAAGGACTGCATCCCATGGAAAGGGCCCATACTGGAGCAGTTTGTGAAGAACTGTAGTCCATGGGAAAGACCCACAATGAAGAAGTTCATAAAGGACTGTGTCCTGTGGGTGGGACCCCACACTAGAACAGGGGAAGAGTGTCAGGAGGAAGGAGTGGGAGGGATAAATTGTTATGACCTGACTGCAACCCCCATCCTCCTGTACCATTTGGTAGGAAGGAGGTAGAAGAGTCAGGAGTGAAGTTGAGCCGGGGAAGAAGGAGGGGGTGGGGGGAAGGTGTTTTTAGTTTTGTTTTTATTTCTCATTATCCTACTCTGTTATTAATTGACAATAAATTGAACTAATTTCCTTAAGTCAAGTATATTTTGCCCATAATGGTAATTGGTAAGTGATTCCCCTGTCCCTATCTCAACCCACAAGCTTTTTGTCATATTTTCTCCCCCTATTCTGTTGAAAAGGGGGAGTGACACAGTAGCTTGGTGGGCACTTGGCAGTCAATCAAGGTCAACTCGCCACAGAAGACTAATCATACCCTGCAGAAAAAATAGGAAATAGATACAGAGAATGCTAGAGTAGATGCAGAAATACTAAACAAACAAAATACTCTTGATGGACTTTCAGCAGACTTAAAATGTTTGATAAGTTACAAGGAGAAGTGTCAAGGGAACAAAAATCAAGGGAAATTGTCCATTGTCCCAGCTTGTCCCAGGTGAAAAGCTATAGGAGAAAATTTTTAACCCTCAAGTAAGAACTAGTCATAAAAGAAGGTCAGACGGATTCAGATTATTAAATAAAAAGAAAACAGGAAACATCACCTAATTGTAATTTTTAATAGTCAAATTAGATTACAAAAATAGACCAAAGCCTAGAACAATCTACTGTGTAACAAGTTAAGTCCACCTATGTGTCATCTTTGTAATAGCACAGCTTGTATTAGTAATAAGTTATTAATAAACTTGTTACTGCTGATGTTCATGTTCACCACTAAGGCTGCAATGAGACCCTTGCTGTTATAATCTGAAGTCTGGAAAAAAGAATCCTTAATAGGCTGTGCAATTATTATTTTTTATTGGCATCTTTATATTTTTACAGTGTTTTTACAGCAATTTAAAATTCTCTTTATTAAGATACTGTTCCTTATGTTACATTTATATAAATGAAATGACATACAGTCATTAATGGAGTACTAATTATAATTTTTTATTCCTTTTCTTTATTCAAAACTAATAAGAAATAAATTTTCTGAAGCATGATTTTGTTTTCAATTTGATTACTTGGTCTCTCTTGGGTCCAAGCTCATGACTTTAGTTCCACCCAAGCTATAAAAGACCCTATATATACAAACAACATAATCCAAATACCTATAGGCCTCAAAACTTTTTGAAATTTTTCTGACAAGACCTCCATCAATAAATTCATTAGGATCAAAATGTCCCATAGAAATTTTTTGCCCAATATTTTCAGTCTGTCCAAGAATACCTTGACAAGGGACTATTTGAATGGCCAGATACTTTAGATATCTCAGTCCCTCATGCTCCCACCTGCAGAACAAACAGTTGGTTCTACACGCAATTCTGAGGAATCAGTGCTTTACTTGTAAAAAAAATCTGATTTTTGTGACCTCCATTGTCTGATGAGTATGAAAACCATGACCTATGGATCACGGCTGAAAAACAATTCTCAAAGAGCTGTGTGGAATTATTGCTGGGGGACAACTTAGAAATTAAACATATGTTCACGCTCTAAGAACAGCATTGAAACAGGGTGGAAGGTAGCTAATGTACAACGAGTCTGTGCCATGGCAATTCCCCAGGCAACACTAGATGTTGGCACCATCAGGGGAACTTGGTGTGCCGACTCTGGGAGAAATTGCATGGAGGGTGGAGCAGAGTGGAGACATTGCGGCCACGCTCTGTGATTACGAGGGAACCTAAAGGTACACGATATAATTAATTAGCTGCACATTCGATGCCCTGGGTCAGCAGTCTGTCAACTTTCGATGAAATGTTGTACTCGGAGTGAACTTTGCTTATATATTATTATATATTATTATAATATCATAATACCAAAACGCACACCCATCTCAAAAGTTACCCACCTCCCAATGTGCGACCACCCCTCAATGAGCTTGCACACTGAATTTTTCCTAGTCTGTGCCTTTAAACACGAAGCAAGAGAATTTTGGACCAATCTTGATAAAGGTATGTATGACTAGAGTCGCTCAAGCTCCACCTGCAAAGTAAAACACTATAAAATAGTTTGAGAAGGGCTGGATGTCAGGGAAAATACCATCACTCTGGATCTTTAGGATCTGCCGACGGGCTGACCCTCTCTTCCCCCGCATTGGGACACCTTTGGGTAAGATTTGAACACTCGGCTATCCCGAGTGGATCCCTGGGAACATTAGGAATCTCTATGTAGAGTTGCTCTATAACCCCATGTGAGTGTAACCCGGCCGTATTTAATTTATTGCACATGCTTTGCAGACAGTGAATTTATCACCGGCAGTCTAAAAGAATTTGTGCATCTGTTGCTTCAATAAATCGCACCATTGATTGACTCAGCCGCATGT
Organism: Phaethon aethereus; assembly: GCF_964289735.1. Classification (NCBI taxonomy): domain Eukaryota; kingdom Metazoa; phylum Chordata; class Aves; order Phaethontiformes; family Phaethontidae; genus Phaethon; species Phaethon aethereus. The sequence continues at coordinate 63,278,063 of NC_138578.1, read as the reverse complement.
GTTGTCCCTGAATGCGACTGTACCTTTGAGTGTGGCCGTGCTAATTCAGGAGGTGTCCGGCTGAGCAGGTTGTGTGATGTTAGTAGTGCATCCAGACCCGTGATAGTCCAACGAGGTGTTGGGCGCGACCAGACTACTAACGCTGACTTTGGACATCACTCAGAACCTAAACTCAGCCACCTCCAGTCCCTCTGATATCTGATATCTGAGGATCTACTCTTCTGCCAAATAGCTCTGCCTCAACACAACAAGCAGTATCCCACCCCATTAATACAGACAATGAATAGCAAAACAGAGACCCTTAAATAGATTATATACCTATACTGTGGTCAGGAGGAACAGCAAATCTTCATGCTTTCAATGCTAAACCTATAACAAGCTATGCTGTTAAGCAAATATAGAGCTATGTTTCATGCTACATAATGTCATCTTTGCATCGTTAGCCTTCATCCTCATGCATCTAGCCTCTTCCCCTATCTTGAAATGGTGACTCAGTTTCTAGTATAATTGCTTGCGATTATCACGTCTAGATATTATATACAGGAAATGTCAGGAAAATCTGTATTTGTAATGAGGCACTATGATTGCATGTGATCTGCAATCAAAAATGCTGTGGTGTTTTCTTTTTTTCACCCTCTGCCATATCACAAATTCACAGAATGGCTGAGAGTCGAAGGGACCTCTAGAGGTCATCTGGTCTAATCCCTCTTGTTCAAGCAGGGCACCTGGAGCAGGTTGCCCAGGCTGTCTCCAGACAACTTTAGAATATTTCAAAGGAGGGAGACTCTATAAGTGCTCAGTCACCCTCACAATGAAAAAATATTCAGATGGAACCTCCTGTGTTTCAGTTTGTGCCTGTTGCCTCTTGCCCTGTCACTGAGCATCACTGAAAAAAGCCTGGCTCCCTCTTCTTTGCACCCTCCCTTCAGGTATTTATATTAATAATGTGTCCCTGAGCCTTCTCCAAGCTGAACCATCCTAGCTCTCCCAGCCTTTCCTTACATGAGAGGTGGTCCAGACCCTTTGTGGCCTTTTGCTATACTCTCTACAGTACCTCTGTGTCGCTCTTGTGCTGGGGAGCCCAGAACTAGACCCAGCACTCCAAATGTGCCTCACCAGTGCTGAATGGAGGGGAAGGATCATCTTTCTTGACCTACTGGCAACATGCCTCCTAATGTAGCCCAGGAAAACCTTACCCTTTTTGTTGCAAGGGCACGTTGTTGGACTATGTTCAACTTGGTGTCCACCAGGACCCCCATGTGTCCACTAGAATCCCCTACTTTATATGAGGTAAATGTTTAATTTCTGGTGTTCAGATTATCATATATGGTAAGCATTTTATTTTTTACCAAGAAAGAATCACATAGCTAAGAAAACACAGAAATAGAAGCTCAAGATAAAAGTGATTTGATTTCACTATTCCCAGCATCCAACATCTAGAATTTCAGAGACAAATGGAATACAGTCCTTTTGCAAGACAATAACCAACAAAGTTTCATAGCAAAGATGTGGAGTAGAGTGGTAGTAGATTCTGTAGATTCTGAGGTAATCTCAAGAGTGAAAAGAATATCTGATGAAATCTCAGCTAAAATGATGTAGTTGATGAGTTCAGAAGAAAATAAGAGAGCAGTAAGAGGAGACGGATAAAGTAATGGAAAAGTATGCATGTGACAGCAGCAGAGAATACGGCAATAGGCACAGAAGCTGACTGAGGGGTGGCAAAGACTATGAGGGAAAAACAAGGAATTCAAGAAAGTGGGAATATTTCTTAGTAATGGATACTTTTGTGCTTCTATCATCTTTTTCTATCTAGACAGCTCTATCTTTATATGATATTTTATGAAATTGCATACTTTCTTTCCTTTTCCCTATTGACTAACCTCCAGCTATTTCTTCTCCCTCTTCTATTCTGCCTGTTTCTGTCAGACAAGAACTCAAATGAAATGCCTACATTCAAGTACTGTAAAAAAACCAGAAATACTCTATATGAAAAAGTGCTTTTTAAAAGACTGTAATAAACTGTATGTTCACTATTTGAAATGTGTTATGAAAATTCCATTTGATAATTTTATGCATTTTACTATTCAGAAAGTCAAATGTATAGACATGGCAGTGACTGCTAAAGTTAAGGCTGCATAACAGTTATGGATTGAAATTATCTATTTTCATTTGCTATAACTTCTGAAATATTTAACTTACAGTTTTCTATGATATGTCTTTGCCTGGAGTGGAATTTCTTTGGGAAAAGACATCAGCAAAGCTGCAGAATTCTTCTGTCACTGAAGTGAACAAAATATATTTTCCGTTATAAAAAAAATAAGTAAAATCTTGCAAGCACTTTATGAACAGCTCTAGAAATAAAACTGCTGGGGTTAGGAAACTTTTTGAAGTAGAAGACATTTGAAGATTCTCCTGAAAACTGACTTTGATTCAACAGTTATGACTTCTTGCCACAGTACACTGTGCTTGTCCATTTCATTTTGCATGAGATTTTTCTATTAAATTGTAGCATATGTTCCCATGAAAAGAAGATATGAAGGAAATTTGTAGTCTAAAAGAAAACCTAGGATAACCAAACCAAATATATTAAAAAAGGGTTAAAAATCCCTGCATATATTATAGCACATAAATACCATCACAATCTACCCTGGAGTCTTAGCACCGGACGGATATGGAAGTATCTGCTGGTTACACTGTAATTAATAATTAATACAACACATATGCTGAGATGTACTTTTTGAGAAATAGTATATAAACAAAAGTTATAATTATTGCAGCATAGATATTGCTATAAGTTTTATATTACTATACAATCATTTTAAATAATATTATTGGTCAGCCACATTGTCCTAAAAACATGTTATAAAACAAGATAGACAACTTCATGAAAATAATGACAAAACTTCGTATCCTGTGAAGTTCACTTCACTTACAGAGACTAAGAAATCATTATTGCAAGAAGATAAAAAAAAAAATTGTACTGTGAGTGGCACAAGAATAGTCATGTTAATAGTTAATATGTTTAATTGGACATTTTAAACATTCTAATTTTAGCTGAAATGAAATGATGAACCTATCTAGTATTTCGTAGCATGAAACTCTCACTCAGGATTGGAAGCAATTTCAAATTGTCCAGGACTTCTTAAAATCAAGGTTAAGAGGAAGAACAAGGTAAACTTTGTGTCAGAACTGAAATAACAACTTCAGATAAAAATGTGACTGATATCAACTTTCAAAGGAGAAAAGGACCCATTTCTGCAAAAAGGCTGAATGTTACAATGAAAGATCCCATCAGGCCCCATAGACTTGTGGGTGTCCAGGTGGCATAGCAGGTCCTTAACTGCTTCCTCCTGGATTATGAGGAGTTTATTCTGCTCTCCATCCTGGTCTTCCGGCTCAGGGGGCTGAATACCCTGAGGATACCTGGTCTGGCTGTTAAAGACTGAGGCAAAGAAAGCATTAAGTACCTCAGCCTTGTCCTCGTCCTTGATGACAATGTTCCTCCCCCCATCTAATAAAGGATGGAGATTCTTCTTGCGTCTCTTTTTGTTGTTAATATATTTGTAAAAACTTTTTTTGTTATCTCTAACAACTAGACTGAATTCTAGCTGGGCTTTTGCCTTTCTAATTTTCTCTCTGTATGACCTAACAAGATCTCTGTACTCTTGTTGAGTTGCCTGCCTCTTACTTCCAAAGGTCATAAACTCTCCTTTTATTCCTGAGTCCCAGCAAAACCTCTCTGTTCAGCCAGGCCAGTCATCTTCCCTGCCAGCTCGTCTTACGGCACATGGGGACCTCCTGCTCCTGCACCTTTAAGATTTCCTTCTTGAAGAGTGTCCAGCCTTCATGGACTCCTTTGCCCTTCAGGACTGTCTCCCAAACGAAACACTACCCTGTGTCTGCTTTAGCCAATGATGCAAATAAAAATGAGTAGATCAATAAAGCTAAAGAGGTGCTATTGAGAATCTGATGGATGACATTTCAGGTTTTTCTTGTGGTGGTTTTTCTTGTGGGTTTTTTTGGGGGGGGAGGAGAGGGATGTGTGTGTCTTGTTTTTTCTTAAATCTTTAGACTATCCCTGATGAGGTCCTGTGATGTGAATGCCCATTTGTAGCTGGACTACATAAGGTGTGCTATGGGACGACATTTCCCAGTTTAGTTTCATTTGAGAGGAATCCTGTTCATTCAGACTGCTTGGTTCTCATCATGAAAGCACAATAAGTAGAGACCATTAGGAGGACTGTTTCAAAAACACATTACTGATCCATACTAAAACACTGATATAGAAAAATTCTAAGTCCTCTCAGTTCCAGTTCAACTTTGTAGTTACTTTAAATTCTGTTTTGATGTGGTAGCAAAATTCCTGGAAACTGTTACAAGGGAGTAAATACAGTTTGAATTTAAGCTCAGTTGTCTGGATGTACAAAGTTGTGAGGTACCAGGCACCCATCTTATTAAGAAGCTTGAATGAAGACACACCGAAAATAAGAATCCTTAATCTAAATACTGAATGATGTGAAAAAAAATGCTAATGTCTAATATCACAAATGCCGCAGTAACTAGGGCGTAATGTCTAACACAGCTTAACCTTGTAGTAGCGAGTTTTGAATGACTTCATTCTGTATTACTGGGAAGCCATGAAAGGTAGCTGAAAAAAGATAAGGAAGACTACTGAAAAACATTTAACTGGATAAAATAATAAACAGTTTTAGTATCCAAAGTTCTCAATTTCAACTTTAATTTTTAAATCATGAATAGTTGCATTTTAAATCAACCTTGTACCAATGCAGATTTTATCTACTGCCATTTTAATTTGACATTATTCTGTAAGCATTTTCTTCCATTTGCCCAATACTCCGTCACTTTAGACTGGATATCATTTATTTATAAATCTAGAAAATCATATCCTGAGGCAATGCACTGCAGGAAACTTTCATGTTTAAATGACAGCTATTGAAGGAACAAGACATGCTACAAAAATAATGCTAGTGAATAAGAGCTTCCATTATAAGAATACATTAAACTGATGCATTACCAAATCTCTTTGATGTTCTGTATCATTTATCAACAACATTAAGAACATGAAAGTTTCATTCAGAATTACTGGTTTATTAAATCTGTTTCTTAACATGTTTCACATAAAATATTAAGGGTAAAAATAATAATTATACTTTTTAAAAAATTTGGTGAGTATTTCATTACAACAGATTAAATATAATGTTTCTTCTGAGTTTAAGTTATCCTGTTAGTTAGACTATTAGTTGAGATTAGCCAATGTCAACAGAATAAAGGCTGACTTCCTAGCACAAGAAAGAATATGCTTTTCCACAGCAAAGTTCATAAAAATCAAATATATTTCATGTCTATGAAAAAGGAGATGACTTAGCAGGGGAGTGTGAAATAATATATTAATAAGGACCAAACTGTTCCAAGACAGGGAAACTGCAACTGTTTAAAATCATTGGTGATCTCAAATCTTTATGGCCTCTTGGTCTCAGTGTTAACTTTCATCTTAAATTTTTTCCTTTCTTCTTCACATTCTTGTATTCCTACAATAACGTAAACGTTTACATAGTCTCAACAGCTGATTCTGTTAGGTAAATTAATATAGTTATTTCAAGGAAAATTCTTGCAGAAGAATATAGTAGGCATTATGTTAACTTTAAATTTTACTGCAGAGCATAAACCTAAACTGTGGTTCTGGACCAGCAATCTTACAAATTGAATCTAAGGGTGAATGCTAAAGACAAGCTAGTAATGGTGGGGATATACAGTGACAAGCAAAACATCAGCTCCAACCACCCAGAAGGATTTAGTAAGAAGACATTCTGCAGAAGTCAATAATAAACCACACGTTTTGGGTCCTTTACTCTCCCAGACAGTTAAAGAGGACTGGCTTTTTAGCAATAACCTTGCCATTTGCACTGTCCTTCCTTCAGCTGCATTGCTAGGACATCGAATGAGACTACAAATGTGAAACGTTTATGAACAGTGCTAATGCTTCTGGCTGGCAGTCTGGCATAACAAAACTGGTACCACAAATTGCCCCAAAAAATCTTAGAAACATTTTAAACTTGTGACTGTGTTTTCCAAATCTCTATTTATTTTCATATTTCAAAGGACTTTCAATTTAACTGAGATTAAGAGAAATTTATCGTGGTAAAACTATCTACTCTTTTTAGATCATTATGCTTTTGTCTGACAAAGATATGTCAACAGCAATATTTTCTGAACTACAGTCTCATGAAAGAATGAATAAGGCTTTCATGGACTTTGGAAATGCTAAAATGAGTAATTTGTGTGCGAGATTCTGTGTATCTGCAAAAGTGTTCGTAGCTGAGTAGCTGGAGAAACTGGGATGGCAGTTGGCTATTTCAGCTGCTAATATTATCACAGAGATTGAAATGGATGTGCACAAGAAATGTTATGATTTTTTTTATTTAGAATTTAAATGTATGCTCATGATTGTTCTGCTTCTGCTTTAGTAAATAGATTTTTTCCTCAAAGAAATCTTGTTTAAGTCCTTTATCAGCTTCAGATTTTTTTTTGTTTGCTTTCAGTTAATAGAATTTAAATGCAAGACGGTTCTACACAGTCAGAAATCAAAGGTATTTGACTGTAAATCCAGTCCTTGCTTGGTAGTAGAAAAGGAATATTTTTTTGTTTAAATCCTAATGTCATCCATAAGGAATTTATTAGACAAACAAACAAAAAAATCCTTCCAGGAATAATAAACACTGAATTTATATTCAGTTGAAACAACGGGATTCCCTCTGGTATATCAAGCACAAATGGGATCGGATGAAGATGAAGGAGTACTGAAACAGTAAACCTTGCTAGATGGCAGGAAAATACCCACAGGTATGATTTCTTTACAGATGCTTGTCAAAATACCATGATATTTGAAACTAAAATGTAAGTGTCCTCCATTATGAAACTATACTGAAAAGAACCCTGGAGATTTTCAGTGACTTTAATGATATAACCAAACTTAAACCAGCCTGTAGAACACAAGTAAAATTGCCCATGCTGCCAATTTAATGTGAGGTAATCAATACAGATGCTGAGATGTCAAAAAAATGTGGGGAACTTATCTGTCTCTTAAATTGGAACCATCACCGTGGAACTCAATATGGCAACAATCCAGAACTGGTACGAGCTTCCTCCCGTGCTTCAGAGCAGACTGATTTTTTCTCCGCCTTTGCATCACACACTTCAGAGTGATGAAGTTCTAACATTTTGCTTTCCAATATGCACTGACCTTGCCACAGACATGACACCATATTTAATGTTTTAAATGTATTTTAAAATGTACAGCTCAGAAAGATTAGATTTCCAGGAATAAACCTAGGGAAAATTATCACAGCTTTATTCTTGAAGAGAACTTCAGGAAAAACCTTTCTGAAGAGTGTAGCTGCACACCTAACACAAGAATCTAAAGAAGAAAAATGAGTGAAAGAGAAGCTTTTCTTCAACTAAAAAAAAAAAAAAGAGAGAGGGAGAGGGAGAGGGAGAGGGAGAGGAGAGGAGAGGAGAGGAAAGGAGAGGAGAGGAGAGGAGAGGAGAGGAGAGGAGAGGAGAGGATGATACCATTGTTATAGCAGAGCATGCTCTTAGAGGTATCATGAGCTGTTCACAGAATCTGCCTGCTTGGGATAGCCAAACTGTCTCAGATGCTGCTAAATTTTGGTTTTAATTCTAGAAAAAAAATTCTTCAAGACCTTTTATATCTTACACAAGATGCTCAGATTCTTTCTTTCCACTAAATCTCACGTGATCAAAACTTCAAATAAACGGCTGTTCATAAATTAGTGTGTTCTTAAGACTATTGACTGGCATCCTTGGTACAGGTTTTGAGATTCCAAACAGAAATCATCACGTATTTAACAGAAACCATAATTCAAAAACCAGTTAGTGAGGTCTTTACAAATTCGGTGTTATCCACTCTCCTAATTTTGTCCCTGGAATACCTGCTTTCCCTAAGTGTTTTAAAACATAACACTGTTAATAGAACTGGACCAAAAATTAAGGTATCTTGGTACCATTACATAATTTTTAATAGATACAATGAAGCGGTTTCTTTGGTCGGTTCCCCTACCCCCACAACAGAAGGGCAGAGTAATTTCCATTACTACATTTCCATTAAGAATTTGCAAAGAGAAAGATAGCCTTTAATCATTAAAACTCCTGTAACATTGAGAAGTAATTCAGTGCCTACCTTGGCAACCTCAGTGGGCCGCCTTATTAATTTGAACTGCATGCTTTCTTGGCAAAGGAAACATTGCTACTGATTTCTACCATTTCTAACACAGATCCCTCTTCATGGACCCTAAGTCTGGGAGTTCACTAGTACAATCTGGTACCAAGCACGCAGTGTGCAAATGTACGATGTGTGAAGCATTGGAGCATCGGTCTCAGGTGGCCTGAGTTGAAGGGACTTCAATTCTACCATCCAGTGTGTGCCAGCTCTTTCACACTGCAAGATAACTGTTTATTGACAAACCCAAAAGGGTATTTTATATTAGTAAGCCTCTTTTCTACCTGATTTGTAAGAATAATCAAGGTAATTAGGTGCACATTTAGGTGTCTAAGTAATGCCAACTGTGCCTGCAAATAATTGTGTGTTAAAATAAAACATTCACTTAAAATAAAGATCATGTAGTTATGCTGCACAGCTTATATAGAGTATGTACTTTTTTTAAGAATGAATCATGATTTTTGTACAATAAAAAGGAAGAAAGTACATAGATTTTTACAAAGTGCACAGGCATGTGGGCAGAAAAATTCATCATGTAAGGTGCCTGAGCAAATCCAGGGGGAATTAATGATCTGCTCTATTCAAGAATATCTAAAAAACAATGCCATCTGGTATTAAGCAGAATTCTAGCCAAGAGCTGGCAGCAAAATAGGTTTGACAACCTTGACATAAAAACTACTTACTCTCAGTGCCAATTATGCTATCCTTGCCAGTTCAAAAGCATATCTTTCCAAGAATGGCATTTAGCCCCTACTGGCATCTGAAACACCACACGATCTTTACAACTCAGAGATTAAAGTAAAAACACTTATGCAAACCACCAAACAGAAATAACAGAAGAATCTGGATAAACACACCAAATAAAAAAATCACAGTTCATTATGTTTAGAACTAGTTAAGAATTGACATCAAATAAGAAAAAGGAAATAGTGGTATTGCTTTAGCTGGGAACTTTGGAATACAGTTTGTTTTACTTATTTTAATAATTTCTAAGTCAAAATTCTGTTTTCTCCTTTTTTTTTTTTTTAAAAAGGTCCTAGCTGATCCTTGCTTTCCCTACAGGAATGGAATTTTGTCTCAGATATCTGTGCCTTACCAAATGCATTTTCTTAGGCTAGCAACAAAGGAACACATAAATCTGAGACCAGCTTCTTTCACTGCATTAATTGTCTTCAGTATTAAAAGCCAAAAATGTACTTTTTAGTTTTCAGGTACTGTTTAAATGATTTGAAATAGGTATGATCACATGTATCAATTCCCTTTTTTTTGCTTCCTAGGCAAAGCTAAGTCAAAAACATGACCTTAAGTTATCTGTTATCAAGTCTTAGAGTTTCTGTGGCTGGCCAAAACTGATAGACATGACTTCTCTTCCTTTAAGTGCAAGAACTCTATTTCAGTAAGTGGCACTGAATAATGGCTGTGCCATCTATACTCATAATACAAAAGTGAATTTAAGATGAAAGACTAGGATTTCAGGGAGAGAGCAATGATCACATTCCAGTTTAACAAATCTCTATGCTAATCTGAAAGGAAGCCACTTCTAATTTTTAAAATTCTCAGATATAACAATATACAAGTTTTAGAAGCAACATCTGGCAGTTCTCAAGCAATGGTTGTCCACCTCTAAAACATGAAAACTATTATATAGGATTCAATTTTCTGATTTGTTTAAAACTGTACAATATGTTATTGAAGGTGTTATGATATAAAATACACAATATCAGTGTATGCAAAATTTTATCATGTAACTTTTAGTATCCATTGGCATTGCTGGAGGGGTTCTTGATGCTGCTATTTTGCTTTAATTTTTACAAATTTTGCACCAATTTCCAAGTGAGGAATCTAAAAAAATATGTTGCACAGAGGAAAAAAAAAATTGCATTTGAATTTTGACTTGTATAGAGTATTTGTGTCTTAAGAATAAATACTTGTTTTAGATGGACACAAGTAGTCACCCATTAAATATGAAAAATTAATCCTTTTTTAAAATTTGTGTATAAAGCAATGGCAATGATATTTGTATCATATTCCAAGTGACCCTACATAATGTATAGGTTCCCCTGCTCTTTCACATTCTCTGGTGCTAGACTTTTTAAAGTGTATCATTAGCTCTTTCAGAACGGAAGTAGGAATGAATAAGGGAATAGCAGTGTGGTTATGCTTAACCGAATTATAAAAGAGTAGGAATAAACATCTCTATCATCTACATACATTGCTGTAAACAGCTTCTGTGCATATGTATTTGATAATTCATAAGACTAAAAACAGTTCAGGCAAAAATTTACAAAACTTTAAAAAGGAGTCAGAAATAACAAATAAGAGCGAGTACTAAATCTGAACTGATTTGTGACCTTTGATCTGACTTACAGACCTGAAATGAATTGCAAATATGACAGTAGCTTATGAAAATTTTACTTTACGGGCCTCAATATCACTGAAATAACAAACTAAGAATATTAAACCATAGAGAAGACTTAAGGCTCATATATTTTAAAATGTATTAAAAATTGATGTGTGTAATTATTTATCTTCCACAGATGATATATTTAGTTAGGTGTCAATGAATATGATTTTTCAGTTAGTTCTGTCAAACACAGCGTTTCAAGAAGCCAATAAAAACGTGTGGTTAATGCTTCCTCTCAGAAGATTATGCTTCCTGGTTTCCTATGATTTCATGTAGTACTAGGGAAAAGAGATGCTTAAAAAAAAAGAGGAATTGATAAATAATGCTTAATTCAGAATGAACACTCAATTTCCAAGCAGCAAGTAAGACAAAACATCAACAAAGAATATAGATTTGATGGAACCCATTGACATTTTGTAGCTATATATTCATATAGCACAGTGTTTCAATATTTCATGTAAGTACATAATGAACCTCATCCAGTTCGCACTAAATTATTGATGCTATGTTTTTAATGAGAATTTTATTTTAATCAATGCCTGCAAGTAAAATGCAAATGCCATTGACAGGTCCCCCCAAAATTAGGCTTTGTGTTATTACTTAACAGTATCATTAGTAAAACAAAAAATCATACAGTTCAGCCCTGCTATACAGCTTCCTGGAAAAAAAAAAGTAAATTAAATACGTCTACATAAACATTACAGATGCTCAGACATTTCATGACTCTGTTCTACTTTATGGATTGGGCTCTCCAACCAGGCCATCTTCTACATGCTAAAATCACTTGATGCAATATATTCCTCCCAAAAAACCCCATGAAACTAAAGAGGTATTTAAACCAGGCTACTTACCCTAAAGAAAGGGTAAGATGTGAAATGTACGAAAAAATTGTGGATGACTTGACCAAACTTTCTGCTCCCCCTGCCCTGGCATATTTCTGCATGTATTTTTGCATTTCACAGAATCACAGAATCATTAAGGTCAGAAAGGACCTTCAAGATCATCAAGTACAACCATTAACCCAACATTACCATGCCCCCTGAGCCATGTCCCAAAGCGCCACATCCACAAGTTTTTTGAACACTTCCAGAGATGGTGACTCCACCACCTCCCTGAGCAGCCTGTTCCAAAGCTTGACCACTATCTCGGTGAAGAAATTTTTCCTAATATCCAATCTAAACTTCCCCTAGTGCAACTTGAGGCCATTTCCTCTTGTCCTATCACTAGTTACTTGGGAGAAGAGACCAACACCCACGTCGCCACAACCCCCTTTCAGGTAGTTGTAGAGGACGATAACGTCTCCCCTCAGCCTCCTCTTCCCCAGACTGAACAACACCAGTTCCCTCAGCCAGTCCTCATAAGACTTGTGCTCCAGACCCCTCACCAGCTTTGTTGCCCTTCTTTGGACATGCTCGAGCACCTCAACATCCTTCTTGTAGTGAGGGGCCCAAAACTGAACACCAGTTGAGGTGCGGCCTCACCAGTGCCAAGTACAGGGGCACAATCACTTCCCTGCTCCTGCTGGCCACACTATTTCTGATACAGGCCAGGACGCTGTTGGCCTTCTTGGCCACCTGGGCACACAGCTGGGTCATGTTCAGCCGGCTGTCAACCAGCACTCCCAGGTCCCTTTCCGCCGGGCAACTCTCCAACCACTCCTCCCCAAACCTGTAGCATTGCATGGGGTGGTTCTGTTAAACCTCATTAAACCTCATACAGTTGACCTCTGCCCATCGATCCAGCCTGTCCAGATCCCTCTGCAGAGCCTTCATACCCTCCAGCAGATCAACACTCCCACCCAACTTGGTGTCATCTGCAAACTTACTGAGGGAGCACTTGATTCCCTCATCCAGATCATTGATAAAGATATTGAACAAGACCGGCCCCAGAGCCGAGCCCTGGGGAACACCGCTTGTGACCGGCCGCCAGCCGGATTTAACGCCGTTCACCACAACTCTCTGGGCTCGGCCATCCAGCCAGTTCCTCACCCAGCGAAGGGTACACCTGTCTGAGACACGAGCCGCCAGTTTCTCCAGGAGAATGCTGTGGGAGATGCTGTCAAAGGCTTTACTAAATTCCAAATACTCTCAGGACCCTCAACCTCTAACATATGAATTCCATGTTGCTCAGTTTAGTGATAGAAGTGAAGAAATTAAATGTTTCTGAAGAATTAGAGCAATTATTCAAAATCTGCAAAAGCTTTACTTTCAGTAGAAACTAAACAAGAAAATAATTTACTAAATTCTGTATCTGCTGTCATGGAAAGTTGAATTCTGATAGAGTAGGGACCTTGCTGCCAAAGTACAAGAAATAGTAGAGAAAAATCTGGGAAAAGAAACCCCCACAGATATCCTCAGTGGGTATAATTAGCTATAGGAATAGCTTTAAGGATTTGATAGAAGCTCTGTAAATTGAAGGGTTTTTTTTCAAAATTAAATTAGAATATATGTATTAGGAATGACAAACAAGCAGAAGTTTGGGGGTTGGTACAGATATTACAAGTAAAACTTTATAGCATGTTATCCAGCAGGAAAAATTAAGTGACCATAACTGTTCCTTCTAGCCTTGAATATCTAGGACTCCAGAATGTTGAAAATGTGGTAGTTAAATTTATCACAATGATATTGAAATGGCAAAAATCTCTATAAAAATAGAGACTAATATGATGCTACACCATATTCAAAGTAGCATATTTGGATAACAGTTTAGGTTACTGCTTCATTGATTTTATTTTATATCATAATAGACATAATAAACTCAGTTTCACCTTTGTGTCAACCATCAAGAACTCCTGATGTTATATTATTTTATTAAGTGGTAGAAATAGACTATATTATCAAACTTAGCCATCTAATGCAATACTTTACTCCTTATTTTTGGTCTTCACATAAATTCTTCTCTGTGTTTGTTTTACTGTGTTTAAATTTTTCTTTAATTTATCATGTAAACCTTTTAGGAAGAGACCATTTTTTTGTTTAATAAGATATCATGCAATCATGACACTAATGTACTGTAGATCTCGTGTTTAACCCCTGTTTCCATATAAATAGACCATAAAAATGTCTTTCATAGTAAATTTGAAAAGTATAAATACGCATATTTATAAAAAGATACAATTTGTGTAAAAAACCACATACATTGGCGTTTTCATGTACATTTAAATAAAAAAGATGCAAAATACTAGCACTAGTATAAAAGACCAAATGTGTCCAGAACAATATTGTGGATAACTTACGAGTAGCTCATTCTAGCTCTATTAGAATAATACGTTACGTAGTATTTTGGAATGACTGAAAAAAAATGTGTTTAAACATATAAAAGCTCTAAGTTTTTCTGCTGCTCTAATTCCAAAAACCTTATTTTATGCCAAACATAGCATTGTGAATAACACTTAAGAAAAACAATGAGTGGCCTAGTCTTATGATGATAAAAATGAACATACATATGCACTACAAAATTGTTAATTTTCAGGTCTTTTTCATTTCCTCAGGCCAGATAAAATTGCTTGCCATTTTACTCTTACTCAGCAATGAGTTACATGAAGAGAGTTTTCAGCAAAAACCCAGATGGCATTCATGCTTAAGAAGAAAATTTGATGTGCCATGTTATTCATGAAAGAACTTAATTCACAAAATCTTGTCTATAATAAAGTTTGTATACTTACACTATGCTCACCAATATACATTACTGAAAAAAAAGGTTAAGAAAAAAATAGGAAAAATATTGTTAGGAAAAACAATATTTAGAACTTAAATTTGCTTCTGGAGGGAAAAACAATCATATTTACCACATAGAAAACTTACTCAAAGTGCAAGAGAAACCTCCCTCAATCTTTAGACGTTCAAAATCTGGACTTAGAAACACTTTTTAGCCTGTTTGTTTGACATGTGTTCAGGGACATGTAAAAAGGTCAGGGGGAAGAAAAGGGAAAAAAAAAAGTGTCTCAGACTTTTCTCCTTTACCTTCATAAAATAATCCTCTATTCATAGCCAACATTTTCAACCTCTGTTACGAGACAGCAAAACAACAAGATTATATCTTAAAAGAGTTTAAGATATATCCTGAATTTATTTTTGGCTGTTAAAACCAGCTCTATTTTAGCCAGAGTTTATCATGGAGCTCTTCTGAGAGCAATTGGATGACTATATAGCAAGCAGCAGTGATTTATATGATTGAAGCAGATCCTAGCATGCTCATTCAATATCTGACATTGGATTAAGTGGTTTAATTCTTAAATGCAAATAATTAAAATAACCAAACCTGGAAATTATTGTGACCATATAAGTGTTCTATAATGGACAGAGGAAAATCATTGGCAAAGTGAGATGAATACATTTCACTGTTCGAATGTCCACTAATTCTGAAAACAGACAAAAGAGCAGTTAGACCTTCCAAACCAAAGTCTCTCCTAGGTAGCTGAAGGAGGCACATCACACCTTCTTTGAGAAAATCGCTTAGAATACTTTTCAAATATTCAGTAGTAAATATTCATGTGTCACAGTTAAGCTGAGAGAAGCTCATTAATTAGTATTGAAAGAAATGACCATAGAGGAAGTTACATACAGCCTTCATCACAGATGGATTACCCACCTCACAGTTCCAACCTAATCTCCGCCTGCTCCATTTCCTAAAATGCATGTACAAAATGCCTCACAAAAGATAATGCAGATTGAGTTTCCCACTAATATATCATAGACATATTTATCACTTGCTTGGGTAAGATTTTTCTTCCTAATTAAAACTCCACAGTGTTTATTCCCCAATTTCACTTTTCCCTCCCTTTGTTTGGTGGTAATCCTCAATTGCATTTATTCAAATGAAGACTGATTTTTTTCATGAATCATTAAATCGTTTTAAAGCTGTAACCTTGTGGTTGAGAATGGTTTGTTATGAAATTCAGAATAAAGCCATTTTTGATTGATTTTATATTTTCCTTATGAATCTCCTTTTTTCTACTAATAACTGTTATTAAACTATAATTGATTTTCTGGAAATTATGAAATTTATGTTTATTTCAAATATCGAAGCAGGTTCTCTGGATTAAACAGTTGATATAACAAACCAGTAATTAAAAGGTAATATATTGAGGGATTTTATATACAGTATTGATTTCCACATGAGGGAGAGTACAAATCTATGGTTTATCAAATACCATGGTAAAGGATCATTCATTCGTATATTTTCTGTGCAATAAATTCAAACTTTAGTGAAGGGAAAAAAAGTACTATGTAAATGCCATGCTTGCAAGACATTATTAAGAAAAGGAACAATGACTCAGTTTATTGTAAGAAACTGACTTGCCATTTGTTAAATTCAGGGGATTGTAGGTTTATGCTTTAAGCATGGAAGTGCTGAAATGACGTATCAATATAAGGTTTTCAACAGAAATAACTACACAAAGTAGAGTCTTCCCGCTCTTTTCATGCGTAGCACAAAATTAACACTTAAAGACTTTAAGATATGTACATTTGTGTAAATCAAGTTCTTATTTTTGTGTTCTGCTCCTTTAAAATAAGTGTCAGTGTTCAACAGAATGAAGTTTAAAATGTTACTGGAAAAAGTAGATTAACTGTTAGTTCCAGTTTTGACCTTGCCTGGGGGCAAGCTTCAGATAAGTTCTGTTTAAACAGGAAATCTTCACCCACAGTTTCTCCTAATTCTTTGCAAAAAAAAATGTAATTGAGTAGCATACTACAGGAAAAACTACCTTGTAAGAATTGGAGATCTGATGGAATTTTTGTGCAATTAAGCAAGAGAACCTTGATATTAGAAAACGAGATATTAACAGACTAGAGAATTTTCAATAAAAGTTTGCATTTTTGTATGTCTCATGTTCATACGGTAATTTTTACCAGTTAAACTTCATTTTTGTCTGAAAATACAATTCATTTGCAATACTAGTAGTACAGCAATATTTCCTAAGAGCCTGCAACAACCTTATATCATTATATGTCAGAGTACTCTAAAAAAGCAGTTAGGTCTATTACCCTTATTTTTATATAAGGGTAAATTAAGTAGAAAAATTAAAATAACACCAATTAAAAAAATAGGTCTACTTTTTCATGCCTCATGTTCTGGGGTATTATTCTCATAGCTACTGAGCACTTGTTATTTCAGTGTAACTGCAGGTGCTTCTTACACCTGAAAAATCTGATTAATGGACTGACCCAAAGAATATTTAAAATCAGTATCTTTTAGTCCTGGTGGCTGATATCAGAAGGGAGTCCTGGGGCTTTTTACCACCACTTAGAATTCACAACTCTAAGCTGGGTATTTAGGAATCTTCCTAGAGCTCATGGAAGCCAGGTTTGAGTAAGTGCCCCTAACATAACCAAAGGAAATGAGAAGATGAGAAGTGTAACTAGTGTCTTGCTTGCTTCTCTCAAACTACAAGGCAAACATTTTTAGACAGAATTCCTTCCCTAGAATTAGATTCCTAAGTCCTCCCACCAACCACTGGGAAGCATCACACTATTTGAAAACAAGGAGTGTGGTAGTGCCTACTCCTTCTAACATTCTCCTTTTCACATATGGAACCTTAAGGTGTTCTTTCCATGCTGTGCCCCACTGTCTAATCAGCACTATCCATCCAAAGATGGATTTTAGTTGTAGGAAAAGGAAAGTTCTTCTATGGTTTACAAGTCTTTTCCTCAGTTTAGTTTAATTTTCTCACTGCTGTTGTAGTTAGCCTTTGTGAGAGCAGAAGGGCCTGAAATGGTTTTCTGTAATCTATCATTCATATGCCAGTGCATAATTGGACAGTTTATCTATAGTTGATATAGTCAGTGTAGCCATATCCCAGACATTTTTAGGGCTTCAGATAATTCCATTTCTGGAGGCTTTGAAATCTTCGTAGACAAAGCAACATGGATTCTTCTCTATGCCACCATATGTTTTATAAAATACAGAAAAGGAAAGCCACGCTGATTTCAATAGTAATGGAAATGATTCCATTCATTAACTCCTTCAAATGGTTTCTTTAATGAAAGAGAGATTTCTCAAAAGTTAAAAAGGTACTATCATAGTATACTTGATATATGGCAGCAACTGCAGGCCACATGGGGACATGGAGTTTCTAAGGAAGTTTTGTGAGAGATGGGTACCCCAACAGCTACTAAACTCATGAACTCTAAGCATATTACTACATGAGAAATGGTCACTCCTGATGAGTTAAAAAAAGCACAAATACAGACTGGTGGATGAACCAGCTTTTTCTAGATTCAGCAGATGATGAGAAAAAAAAATCAGAACTGAGACCTGAAAGAATTCCCCTAGGCTGAGATTAGGTCTAGAACCTAACCCATGTAGTTTGTCTCTTAATACCAGGAGGAAAACACATGCTGTGGGAAAACACCTTCACAAATAAAAATTATGAGGCATTCACCTTGTCAAACCAGTTAAACTGTCTTTACTCATGGATATACCAGAAAGGAAAGATGAAAGAAAATTCCAATAAAGTTACAGAGGGTCCTGAAAATTACTTTGTTTTGTCCATATATGAGAAGCAGATCCATGAGAGATTCCTATTCAACCTTGCCTTTGAGGTCTAATAGACAATGAATCCAGCTATTTGCTGGGTGCACAGTTGAATAACTGTCATGGCTTAGCACCAGCCAGCAACTAAGCCCCACGCAGCTGCTCGCTCACTCCCCCACAGTGGGATGGGGGGGAAGAGTAAAAGTGGGAAAGTCATGGTTTGAGGTAGAGACAGTTTAACAGGTAAAGCAAAAGCTGCGCAAACAAGCAAAGCAAAACAGGAATTCATTCACTACTCTCCATCGGCTGGTAGGTGTTCAGCCATCTCCAGGGAAGCAGGGCTCCATCACGCATAATGGTTTCTTATGAAGACCGACGCCATAACTCTGAACGTCCCTCCATCCCTTCCTTCTTCTTCATCCCAGCTTTATATACTGAACATGACATCATATGGTATGGAATATCTCTTCGGTCAGCCCGGTTCAGCTGTCCCAGCTGTGTCCCCTCCCAGCTCCCCGTGCACCCCCAGCCTTCTTGCTGGCAGGCCAGCATGAGAAGCTGGACTGTCCTTGACTGCTTAGCAATAGAGATCTGCAAAAGATATATACATCGGCCATAAACTGTGAAACTACCACACTGGGAGGAGTATGGACAAACCTCACCTTTGCCCTACCTCTCATCCTCATTCTTTATTGTAGAGAAGGCAAGCAGATTGTATGCAAAAGTATATATTTTGGGATTCCATTTGAAATTCTGCAGTATTTATAATATATATTATGATATATAGTATTATAATATAATATATATTATAATAATTCAAACACTGAGAATGAGGAATATTACACACTTTAAAAGAACTTTTAGCCCTACAATTTCAAAGTACATTTTCAAATATTAAACAAACCCTAGGAGCAAGGTATTTTCATTAGGGTGTAATCCATGGTTCCATCTTTTCATCATTCTTTTAACCTATAGGTTCAGTCAACTGAAGTTTGAGAATGAACTCCTCTGTCAAAGACCTACCATTCCACTACATACAATACTTCTTGAATGAGTACTAACACAAATGCACTTGAAAAAAACCCGATCAACTGTAGGTTGCCTTAGAATTAAAGTGACACTTTCGTAGTGAATCTTTTGGTTCTCATGCATTTTGACTTATGTGTCAGGATAGTGAGAATAGAGATAGGATTAAAACTGTACACTCCAGTTTTACTGCAGTAAAACAACATATTAATGAAATAGTAATAGCACAATTAGAGGACCACACTTTTCTGTTTATATAACATGTAAGACATTTTTGCAATGTAGTGAAGCAAAGCTAGTATAATAGCACGCTGGTTTTGGCTGGGATAAAGTTAATGTTCTTCATAGTAGCTAGTATGGGGCTGTTTTGGATTTATGCTGGAAACAGTGTTGATAATTCAGGGATGTTTTTAGTTATCACTGAGCAGTGCTTACACAGAGCCAAGGCCCTTTCTGCTTCTTACCCCACACAACCAGCAAGTAGGCTAGAGGTGCACAAGAAGTTGGGAGAGGATACAGCTGGGACAGATGACCTCAAATGACTAAAGAGATATTCCATACCATAATGACATCATGCTGGACATATAAAGCTGGGAGAAGAAGGAGGAAGGGGGGGGGACTTTTGGACTTATGCTGTTTGTCTTCTCAAGTAACTGTTATGTCTGACGGAGCCCTGCTTTCCTGGAGATGACTGAACACCTGCCTGCCCCTGGGGAGTGGTGAATTAATTCCTTGTTTTGCTTTGCTTGTGTGCATGGCTTTTGCGTTATCTATGAAATTGTCTTTATCTCAATGCATGAGTTTTCTCACTTTTACCCTTCTGATTCTTTCCCACATCTCACTGGAGGGAAGAGAGTGAGAGGCTGTGTGGTGCTTAGTTGCTGGCTGGGGTTAAACCATGACAAATAAATAGCATGTTCAAACCAGCCAAGAAGTATTTTCCTATTAATTTATAACTATGAATGTTTTGTTTATACAGTTATTTCCATAAATAGGCTGTTTTAAACTTGCACTATGAGTAGATTTATGTTTAGATAGAAGCTACAGAACTTAGAATTTGTATTCTACACATACAGGAAAAAGTTGAGATGGCAGTTTTTTGTATTGAGTAGGTACTTCAGAAAGTTTTTATTCACTGACTCTAAGGGTCTGTGATTCAAAGGTACATGAAACCAGTTACATTACTAGATTTTGTAACTTCTAGCATGTTGCACCACTGTGACAATGTGAAAAATATTAAGCAGATTACAAAGAGTGGAATGGGAAAACTCTCATCAAATGCAAGAATGAAAACAGCCATCTCTTAGCAGAATAACATGAGCATCTTCTAATGAGATTTCTACTGCATGTATAGATAAATTCCCTTTTTTAATCCAAATTTTGGCAGATCCTGAATGCCTACATGGTGCTTTATTGTTGTTTAGTTGTTTCTCCTCTACCTCACACAATCAAAAAAAAAAAAAAGTGACATTATTTTTTCTTGGCATTCTAAAAAATTCCAGTATGCAAGCTGTCTGTTAAGCCACTACTCCTGTGAGGGGAAGATATCTATGTTTAGGTTCTACTGCTAACTCCACAGATTTTATTCAGTGGACCACACTACAACTTTTCTCCAATCTGGTACTGTAAACTTTCTAGTTTTTGTTTAACCTGTAAGAAGACAGAGAATACATAGGCCAAAACGATAAACAGTGTGCATAGTCAAATACTTCATTTCTTACTAGTAAAGCAAATGAAGCTACGACTCATTAGAGAAATGCAATCACCCTGCATATAAAATCCCTCAATCAAACTGCCATTTTTCTTTAAAACTTTTCTTATGACTCCTGTGGGACACAGTTAAAAGCTTGTTTTCTCTGACCCTTATTAGCTATACTACTAATCTGCTACAGAAGTCTATCCCCATTCTTCCTTTCACCTCTCCTCATGCTGAAATGAAGCTACTAAAGGGCTTTCCTGCCCTTTGTAACTTCCATCTTTGTCAGTTACCTGCCTCATCACTTCCACCAGCTGATAACAAGGTTCTGCTACTTAGCTCTATAGCTAAAAAGTTTCTTTTAACAAGCTACTTTTTTCCTGAATGTTTCTGTTTTATAAAGGACAACTTTTAGTTAGTGCTTACTATTCAGCAGCTCTATAAGTTTTTATTCACTTAAAGTGATATTAATGGCAGGCAAAGAACATTTATTCTCAAATGTTAGTTTGATATAGTCTTACATAGAGTTCAAAATATTAATTAGAACCTCAAGGGTTTATGAACAATTCAATGTCTTATATAATCACATTCTGGAATAATATTTTTTTTTAGTCAAGGAGAATAATTTTTTTTCAGTTAAGGAAAGTTCAAAAAATAAGAAAAAATAAAAAGAGAAATTAAGACAATGAAAGACTAAATCTAGTCATCTAGATGTTCTCAAACATCACTGATGTTCTTTTCTTTTTCCATTCAATGAAAAAAAGATAGAAAGTAAGTGAGAGAAAAGATGACATGAAAATTAATAGATAAATAAATATTTTCTAAAAATCCAACTGAAAAACAGTAAAAAACAAGTTTCATTTTGGTAAAGATACTGTTTCCCGTGGAAAATATTGGTTAGTAGTTTTTTTAATAAATTCTAAATTAATAAACACTCTGTCAGCAAAAAACTTTGCCTGTCACTAATATCTTCCACCAAATTTTAAAATTTTTTTATTTGTTTATATCTAGAAAATATACCTACAAATGATCAGAAGAAGCATCACAGTTCCAGTATGCCAATTTTTCTTTGTATCATGGCCATTTATTTGCATAGAATTTTCAAATCAATTCCCTGTTATTTATAAAGAAATAGAAGAAATGTAATTGCTCACTGGACTAGCAACAGCAAAATTCATGTTCTACAGACTTTGCAGAAGAAATTGTTTACATGTAGAAGAGTTCTTTACCGCCTATACAGCACTAGAGAGAAGCCACACACACGCGCTCACCCTAAATAACTGGTAAGATAGTTCTCTAAAGGCATTTTCATTTTCATATTGTTACTGCACTATTATTTTCATTTACCACTTGCTTGATGATGTAGTGTAAATCCTGGATGTATTCCAGCTGTCTTTGCAAATGCATTGCCTTCTCTTAAGAGCATGTTTTTTAAGGGAAGCTTAGAGCCTTAAAATTTGGGTCAGTTTATTGAACTTTCCCTCTTCCTCCTCTCCTTCCATGTTTACTTAAGTAAAAGAGACTTTTTATATTACTTTTTTATTTTTGTCACTGATAATATATGAGAAAAATGTTTTTTCAAAGGAGAAATATTATCCTTTGTGGCTATTAACCCCACCATGTGAGTAACCAACATAGAATTGCTCTTGGCTATATCAACAGCTTAGAAAATCATAGCTTCTGCAGGCTTTATTATTATTATTATTATTATTATTATTATTATTATTATTATTATTGTTGTTGTTGTTGTTGTTGTTGTTGTTGTTTTTATTATTATTATTATTTTACTTCTAGTCCATGTTTACTATGATAAGGTTGAGTATTTTGCAAATATTAATTGTATAAACTTTTTTGATTCTGCAAAATCAGCTTATTTGGTTATCTGTTCCTTTCCTGGCACATCTTTAATGCCAAATAGCTCCTTGGTCAAAAGATTTTATGACCTGTGACAGTTTAGAAATGTGTTAAACTAGTAAAAAATAACCTGCACAGCTGGCAGGTTGTGATGTCCGCTGGTTTACAAACACTGCAGGCCATTCTATGTTTTCTGTCTTTCTGTCCACAGAATAAAACCTTACTGGATACTAAACATCTAAATCATCTCACTTTCCAAATCACAAAAATAAAACTGGCAGAACACATTTTTAGACATCTGGGATTCCAGGTGCTATTAAATTACTTCCAGGAACACCTCATTCTCATTATCTTTGATTTTACATGGAATGGTAAAGTACACACAATATATTTTATTCTAATTCTGAAATAACTATGGGAAATAATGTTTTATTATACCAACTTTTACAATATAATGTTTGGGAAAGAATTTATCCCAGTTATCAGAGAACAAGGTTTGCATTCATCCCTGTTTTACATAGTGTTTACATTTCTCCCTTTATCAAACATGTGCATTCATTTGCCACACTCCTCTCTGAAGCCACTAATGTTTCTTACAGTTTCTTTAGAAGGCTTAGAACTCTGTTATATGAATTAAAGTATAGCAGCTCGGGCTTGTGAGGGTATTTGGACACCATAACTTTCCTTTATGTCAACAAATGGAGGACAAAACAGTCTTCTATCTGACTCTCTTTCTGCCTCTATCTACTGCCTGCCCCACTGCACAGGAACATGGAACATTACATTACACCACCATACATACATATGTAAGTCTGTGGGACCTGATAACATGCATCCCAGAGCCCTGAAGGAATTGGCTTATATAGTTGCCAAGCCAAGCCACTCTCCATCATAGCTGAAACTTCCTGGCAGTCAAGAGAAGCCTCTGGTGACAGGAAAAAGGGACACATTGCACCCATTTTTAAAAAGGGCAGCAAGGAGGACCCAGAGAACCACCGACCTATCAGCCTCACCTCTGTGCCTGGGAAGATCATGGAACAGATCCTCCTTGAAGCTATGGTAAGGCACATGGAAGACAGGGAGGTTAGGCAGTCAGCATAGCTTCACCATGGGCAAGTCCTGCCTGACCAACCTAGTGGCCTTCCAGGATGGAGTGACCACAGCAGTGGACAAGGGAAGAGCTACAGATGTTGTCTCTCTGGATTTCTGTAAGGCCTTTGACACAAGCCCCCACAACATCCTTCTCTCTAAATTGGAGAGAGACAGATTTGGTGGGAGGACTGTTGGGTGGATGAGGAATTGGTTGGATGGTCACATCCAGAGGGTAGTGGTCAATGGCTCAATGTCCAGATGGAGATTGATGATGAGCAGTGTTCCTCAGGGATCCATATTGAGGCCAGTAGCTTTAATATCTTCACCAGTGACATAGACAATGGGATCGAGTGCACCCTCAGCAAATTTACAGATGACACCAAACTGAGGGGTGTGGTTGACACACCCTGAGGGACGGGATGCCGTCCAGGGACCTGGACAAGCACAAAGAATGGGCCATTGTGAACATGAGGTTGAACAAGGCCAAGTGCAGGGTCCTGCACCTGGGGCAGGGCAAGCCCTGGCATCAGTACGGGCTGGGGGATGAAGTGATTTAGAGCAGCCCGGCCGAGAAGGATTTGAGGATACTGGTGGAGGAAAAGCTGGACATGAGGCAGCAATATGTGCTCGCAGCCCAGAAGGCAAACCGTATCCTGGGCTGCATCCAAAAAACGTGGCCAGCAGGTTGAGGGAGATGATTCTGCCCCTCTACTCCACTCTGGTGAGACCCCACCTGGAGTGCTGCATCCAGCTCTGGAACCCTCAGCACAGGAAAGACATGGATCTGTTGGAGTGCATCCAGAGGAGGGCCACAAAAATCGTCAGAAGGATGGAACAGCTCTCCTGTGAGGACAGGCTGAGAGAGCTGGGGTTGTTCAGCCTGGAGAAGGGAAGGCTCCGGGGAGACCTTCTTGTAACCTTCCAGTACTTCAAGGGAGCTTAGAAGAAAGCTGGGGATAGACCTTTTAGCAGGGCCCGTTGCGATAGGACAAGGGGTAACAGTTTTAAACGCAAAGGGGGTAGATTTAGTCTAGATATGAGGAAGAAATTTTTCCCAGTGAGGGTGGTGAAACACTGACACAGGTTACCCAGAGAGGTAGTAGATGCCCCATCCCTGGAAAGATTCCAGGTCATGTTGGATGGGGCTCTGAGCAACCTGATCTAGTTGAAGATGTCCCTGCTCACTGCAGTGGGGTGTTGGACTAGATGACCTTTAGAAGTCCCTTCCAATCCAAACTATTCTGTTCTCTTCTGTTCTGTTCTTAGAGTAGATCATCCCTCAGTCCTGTACCAGTATCTGGTCCCTATTTAGATCCTGAACCATAAGCATCCCTCCCTTGTGTCTCTTTAGAATCACAACTCAAATCTTTACCAGTCAATGGTACTGCTGTTCCTATACCACTTCCAATCATTACCAAAGACAACGCTTTCTCCATCCCCATACCCTACTCCATAGTCTACTCTCCAGTCGGGATAGTTACCTGAACATGTGTCAGAGTTATGCCTGGAGTTTGGCAGCGTTGTCAAGTAATTTGCACAAATTCTTTTTTGGAGCTGTTTTATCTGAATAAGGGAAGATAAGAAAATTCTGCATCTGCTGTCCCATTGGCACATTCTTTCATCCCAGTTTCACATGGTCTGTGTCCTAAATTACCTTAGATAATTCTTTAATCCATAATTATGTCCTTTCCAAAAGGGGGATGAAACTTTGGCACACTGCTGCAAGGAAATACAGACTGAATAGAGAAAGAGGAACTTGCATTAGTTTTAAGGTCAAAAGGAACCCTCATGGGGATTTAGCCTGACCCTTTCTAAAACACAGAAATTCAAATTTACACAATAATTCTCTCATTATCTCTCATATTAAGCTGACAACTTTATCATTCATATTATTGCATAGTGACAAAACAAACCAAAAGATATCCCATTTTGGGAGGCACAGTACAAAAAAAATGGTATTTAAAGCAGCAGGTGGTCCCTCTTCCAAAAGGCAGGCAGTGAACAAAAAAGTCAAACAGAGTGTGGGGAAGGGTATCAACGTCTAAGCGGACTGAGTAATGTGTTTGGTAGAAACATTCTGTTACTGTGTTTACTTAAATGGCAATAATCTAACAGGAAAGACAAAATAAGATAATGAGCATTGGGTAGGAGTCTGTGCAAAACATCCAGGAGATTATCTAAACATTCTTCATTTTGGTAGCTTCCATATTCATTCCTCTCAACTGCAATCCTGGGTTGGATCTCCCTGTGTATACCTCAATGTTTTGTTTCAAAGGCCTACATCCCTAAAGCACTTTATGGAAGAGCCCTTTCCTGAATGCCTCTGTGTGGATGAGGTCCTTGTTGGACATAGCTTTGTGCTCTCTCCTTCGGTGACTGCCTCTGTGGTACCTGAACTTGATTATACCATGTCTCTGGCTGGTTGTATCTGTCTGGTAGAATCTCAAAAGAAGGATAAGAGTTGGAAGAAAAGGACATAGTTTGCACGTTATGCTTGTTGTCTCTGCTTCTGCTTCTATAGAAGTTGATGCTGCCTATTTCATTGGTTGAGAGGTGATAAATATAAGGCCATTGTGAGGTTGCAATTACCCTATCATAACTAGTCATAACTACATCAATAAGTAACAGGTTTATTTTACTATACTATTTTCCATAAAACTATTAATCAATTATTAATCATTGATTATTCTGCTTTCCTGTAATTTTTATATTTGTTTCACACGTATCAATTGTATTACATTGTAAAGAAAGAATGCTTCGGGATCAGAGTAATTCATTTTATCATTTTGTTTTCCAAATTTTCTGGAATTTTTGTAATAGCTCAGGATTCATGAAAACATGCTTAAACAGTCAGAGGGTTCCTAGTCAACTTTTTCAAAAGGCACAAATTTTATTTATATGACTTTCAGGATTTACAATAATAATAATAATAATAATAATAATAATAATAATAATAATAATAATAATAATAATAATAATAATAATAATAATAATAATAATAATAATAATAATTCTTTAATTTAATTTTTGAAATGTTCCCCAAATAATCCTGAAATAAAGGACTTTGAATTACAAGTTTGACATGCTCCATAGCTTACTCAGAAACATTTAGCATTTCTTTTTTTTTTTTTAATTTTCTGCCAAATGATGGATAATTTTGTCTTTCAGACCTAGTAACAGATTTATATCACTGATATGATTTCTTTATCTCCCAGAGTGTGAGTATAAATGAACACATTTTTGTTTCCAAAGCCACCTGGACATCAATTTTCCACATCTGTCTTTGGCCAGCCTTATCACCTACATTTCTTCTGTAAATGTCAATTTACATTTATGATAGCAGTGTAACCCTTCCCTATTTTATAAGTACTTTTAATTTTTTAGTTAATTTTTCTCTTTAATGAACAGTTCCTTTTAAGCAATTATTATTTCTCAATAACATAACCGAGAGAGAAGCGCCACAGAGAGTTCTTCAGGTTTTAAGAAGGTTTTTTTTAGATTTGTGCATAGAATGTACACTATATTCAATCAAAATAGTGGAGATGTACTATAATTGACAGTCCAACACTGAGTTCTTGTCCTAGTTTCAGCCAGGATAGAGCTGGTTTTCTTCACAGAAGCCAGTGTGACACTGTGTTTTGGATTTGGGATGAGGAACTGTTGATAATGTGCTGATGTTTTGGGTTGCTGCTGAGCAGTCAAGGACAGTCCAGCTTCTCGTGCTGGCCTGCCAGCGAGCAGGCTGGGGGTGCACGGGGAGCTGGGAGGGGACACAGCCGGGACAGCTGACCCAGGCTGGCCAAAGGCATATTCCCCACCATCCGACGTCATGCCCAGTACATAAACTGGAGTTGGCCGGGGGGGCGGAAATCGCTGCTCGGGGACGGGCTGTCGATCGCCGGGTGGTGAGCAACTGCTGTATTGGGCATCCCTTGTTCTTGTACATTCCTTTGTTGGCATTATCATTATTGTTCCCTTCTTTCTTTCTATCCTATTAAACCATGTTTATCTCAACCCACAAGGTTTTTTTCCTAATTCTCTCCCCCACCCTACTGTGGGAGGGGGAGTGAGCGAGCGGCTGCGTGGTGCTTAGTTGCCGGCTGGGGCTAAACCACGACAGTTCTTTTGTCCAAAAATTGTGATTAAGTAAAAGAGTGAATTCAGGGAGGTTAAAGAAAAAAAAAAAAGTTTAATTATAGGTCAGCATGACCTTGTCCTTGTCCTAGGTAGACAGTACTGAATTCTGTTACTGACCATATAATCTGAATTTTTACCTTCCTGTAATGGCATAAAGGCCTTTACTCATTTAGGGTGATAATAAGTAAGCCTCTTCACAGAAATTAAAATTACCGAATTAGTCGCCATTCCTAGCTAATTACAAACTAAAAAAAATTAATTTCCAAACACAGTGAAAAGTTACTCATAGACTGTAAAATAACTGCCTATTCTATAGACTTAAATATCTTATTTCTCCCTCGATTAATAAATCCTACCAAAGTATCACCAAATTTGTTTGTTTGTTTGTTTTTGAACCATAATGGAGCAACAGAAACTCCAGAAGTAGAATACGCTTTTCTTTGGTTTTATTTATATAATTCAGAAGTCAAAAATTACAATGAGATAGAGGTTCCACTATTGAAATAACCAAATTTATTTCTTCACTGCATTTTGGTATGAAGTCTGCCAGGAATATTGGTGAATTTATTTAACTCTTCTCTCTTTGACCATTCTCTGCAACTTATAGCAAATAAGCAGTATGTCATCTTGAAACAAAAATTCAGGGCTGTTATCTTAACTTTGATTACAAATGATGAAATATATAAGTATAATAAAAATAGTAACATATATTGTAATCTGCTATTTATAATTAGACCCCTGAAGCTCTTACTGTGAAAATAGGATATTTCTAGAATACATTTTCAATATTTAGTTATAGTTCAATATTAGAATATTTCATACTCACTTTTTTTGAGTGTCAACATTATTGTGTTTTTGCTCAATGAAGTCCCTTTTACTGCTAAGGAATATAAAAGGTCAGAATTTCCAGAACACCCATGATACTGAAGTTCAATAAATTAAAACAATAGAAGGAAATATCCAACCTTTTCATTTCTCTTTGCCAGGAATCTTTAACAGTCATCAATATTCTGGTAAAACTCTTACAACTGCTTTTATTTCATTAGTATGTTAATTGAAGCTCTTTTTATAAGTTTCTTTTTTAAGACCTGTTTTACATTGGAGGATGATTCCTACAAAAATGTTATTCAAGAATGCGGTGGCAACATTACTGTCAATTTTCTTCTGTGATGTTCTGCATTTTTTAATCGGTAGATTAGAATTCAACAGTTGCTCTAATGGAAATGTATGCAGTAGTTTACAAAAGCTACTTCAAATATTTGTTCAGCATTGAAATCAGATCCAAAGTTTCTGAAGAAGATGCAAAGAATAGGATTGTTGTTTTCTTTTATTCCTTGTATTACTTTTTCAAAGGTAGGCAAACAAAAGGTCTATTTTCACTCGGGAACAAATAGGAAAAACAATTAGCAATGATGCAATAGCATACATGGCGGATTAAGGTTAAGATAAGCAATAAGCAATCAGCCTTATGAGCAGAGTCAAAAGTAAGACTGGTCTCTAAAATAAGGAATCCCCTTGGTAGTGGTCAGAGAATTCTGACTTTGTGTTTTGTGAGACATTAAGAAAATACTGCTGTGTGGGTTTTGGTTTTTTTCTTTTCAGCCTTAGTTTTCCCACACCTCCTCTTCAAAAGTCTTTCTGAATGTTTTGGCAAGTAACAGGGTTTTTCCAAAGCAGACCAAAGAAAACAAAAATCCAATGGTTTCACTGATCCTGGACTGAGGACAAGACTGGGAGTTATTTTCAAGGTCTTATTGAGGGCTATTCCCCGACTAAGATTGACATAATATGCAAACATAGGTAACCATAGAAAAACAGCACAGCAAGAAATGTTGATCTTTATCAACATTTTAACATTACAAATATAATGACTTTTTTTAGGGAATTCAAAACATGGCTTTGTTGTCTAAAACATACAAAACATGTAATGGACTGTCATTAGTTGCTTGGCAGCAATGTGTTTGATGTTCTGTTGAATTTCATATTTCATATTGATGAATTAATTAAAAAAATCAGACTCAGAAAGACACTTCTTTAGATCACAATTCAGTGCTTTAATTGAAAAAAAAAACCCTGTTAATATTATTGGAGTTTTGTCAAGACCTGTTATTAAATCAGAAGACAAAAAGGTATATAATCCCCAGTGATACATAACAATATTTAGGTACTATTAGTACTGAGTGTTTCTACTTTTTTTTTTTTTTTTTTTGCAAACTGGTTATTCCTTAAAAAAAGGAGGGGGACAGGTGTGTTGCTGTTCTGTACTTGATTAGAAGAATTGCAGCAGTGAAAATATTCTGCAACAACTGAACACTTAGTCCTCTACATACGTGTTTGAAATCTGCAGTTTTGTCCAATGTCTGAGACAACCTTGAATACAAGTAAATTGTATTTATTTTTTATGTATCATATGTTATGTATTTATGAGTAATGCCATTGCTCCTAACAGGACACAAGTGTTGCATTGAGTTTACAAGGCCTCAGGATGAATACTTGCCAAGCTTGTTCTGTCTGAACTTCTCTTGACTTGCCTGGTGATTTGTTTTTACTTAACCCCAGAGAGTCTGGTAAAGGGATGGATATTACATAGTGTGTGTATAACAATTTTAACTGTGTCATTATTAATGAGATTTTGTCTGTAAGAGTACTATTATTTCTTTTATTTTCTTTTTCTTTTGTTTTTGTAATAACTAAATCTTGACTAATAATTCTACAATTAGATCATTAAGATGTCAATTATATTAATTATGAATTCTTGTCTTTATAATTTTCTTCCTATTTTATCCGTAACAGAAGTTTGAGCATAACATTGAAGCTTAAACTTTCACAGCACTTTCTTTCCCCATTTCAATAAAATTAGTTCAATATCCCACTATTAGAGTTCATCCCACTTTTATGGAGTACTTAAATATTCAGACAGACAAAATAAAGCAAAGGCGATTCTGAAATAACTTGCCTCTGTGCCACTGCCTTGCCTCTATCATGCCTCTATGTGTTTCCTGCTGGGTAATAGCTGAACCTCCATAGCCTCTTTCTGTACACTTTCTTTGCTTCTTTTTTTTTCCCTTCAAGTATTTAAAATATAAAAAAAGATAAAAATAAAGTTGAAATTTGCTTCTGGTTTGCATGAAAAAAGAAGGTAAAATACATTGACTGATACGTTTTCTCCACTTTGGTTGTGAAACTGAATCAGTCAGTTGTATATCTTTAATTCCAATCATTCTAAAATGTCTGCATTGCTTGCACATGTTTATCTTAAGAAGTGGGATGTATAATAGCAAAACATTAGTTAATTGAATAAGTAACAATTCTTCTATAATAAAAGGTCATCTATGGTGTGACCTATTGTCCTGCTCTTTGCCAAGGTTTTTATAGTACGGATTTACCTAAGAACTCGTTGTATGTTATTTCCTTCATACTGCCAATTATTTATAAAAGAAAAGTTCACCCCTCTCTTGATGGTGAACATGTTGAGCCAGCAGTGAGTTCTGAAAAGGTAAGAATAGAAACAATAGAAAAAAATCAGCCACTTGGGCAGCACTCTGTCTCAGACTACTAGACTTGAGGACAAAGCCACACAGAGAACGGCAAAAGCTGACTCAGACTCTGGGAGATGAAAGCAGGGTGTCTGGAATAAGGGAGGCATCTGACTCAAAGCACAAAATAAGCATGCCTGGTGTAGCTGACAATTACTGCTCTTTTATGTGGCTACAAAACTTGCACAACTTCTAGTCCATCCATACTACCACTTAGCCAGTTCCATACCATTAACCTTTCTGTCTGTCCCAATGTAAGACTGCATAATAAGATTTTGAATGCTGGTGCCCTACAGTGGTGGAATAATATTCCTGGAAATTAAGCTATATAGGTTTGGACTGTGACTAAAAGATTACTCAGACTGATACTTTCTGAAACTGGTGGAACTACAGAGCTCGTTGAAATGTGGAACAGCTAACATTGGAAGGAAATACTGGAAACTTGGGACTGGATGCTGTCTGGGAACAGCCCATTCTGTGTGACCATCCAGCTGTGGGCTACACTGTGGCAGGGATCACAGGGATGCTGAGGAAGGCCTAAAGAAAGAGCTAGAACAGCTCAAGTGCTGACAGAGCAACGGAGGCTGAAACATCACATGCCAGACCAGGTGGACACTCCACTAACATGGCTTTACTTTAATAGCTGTTATCATCACCAAAAATGTTCATAAGTAATGAACTTGAAATGTAGGCAAAAAGAGTGAGATATTTCATTACAACCTGAGGACTACTTTAAGGCAAAGTAAGTTAGTACAATTCATGTTGTGAAATATGTTTATCTGATTCGTGTGATGAAGCGTAATCTTCTGTACTTTCATGGATTTCTCCTGCACCATAAAAAGGGGTATTTTACAGGAGAAAGTTAAACTACTTTGCTGGTATATCAGCTCAAACCAGTTTGACCACTGACCGCATAGTATTGTGTAAAGAAAGTGCATGCATAAGGTTTGGGGTCATCCTGGGGGCACGCCAAGGAACATTCGAGAAGACTCTAGCAGGAGAAGAGGGCATGCGCTGAAGAAGACACGCCTGTTCATTAATATGTATTAGAAGACACGCCTATTCATGAATATGTATTAGCGAACAGGATCACGCTGAGGAAGAGTCGAGAAGATTCTAGAAGGAGAAGAGGGCATGCGCCGAAGAAGACACGCCTATTCATGAATATGTATTAACGGACAGGATATAAACCAGGAACAGGAACTGTACCGTGTGCGTCTTGGTGGAGCAGAGGCTCCCGGCGCACCCAGCACTGTTTGCTTGCCTCTATTCGCTTAATAAATTGTAAATTTGAATTGGAATCCTGTTTGGGACTAAATCATTTATAACAATGTTTTCTGCCTGGGTATATCAATTGTGCTATATTTTACCAATATTTAGCAAATCTTCATCAGTTCTCTACCTTGTTTTAATTCCAGTAGTCTTTATTGTTCTCTTCAAAATGGATGTCTCAAGAATGAGTCTTAATAAAATCTCACAATTTTTCCATAGCTACATATTGTATAAAATCTGTTTCTAATAAGTAAATTGCCAAAGGTCAATAACATTTCCTGGTCCTAATATTTTTAAAGAGAAAACATATATGAAGAAACCAACAGCAGCTGCACATCACAAAGATTTATGTGAAATAAATTTTATAAAGTAGTTTCAACTGTAAAAAAGTCTATATTGAGGAATTTCTGTGGCATATAAATTAGACAAAATCTGAAGATTGTATCAAACCTTCTCTTGGCTTCTCAGATGTGAACGTGGAACAAGGCTTTCATTTCTGAATGTACTTTTTTTTTCTTTTATATTTAGTGGTAGACAATCTAAATAGCACAAGGGATAGGCAGCTGCAGTATATGTAACTGAATTACATAATATTTAAGCATTATAAAAAAAACAAACAAAAGAAATGGGATGATGAAGTTAAACTTGAAGTGAATATTGACAAGATGTTTTGGGGCAATTTATTTAACAGTGCATACCCATCCACCAGAACAAAATTGTAGCTCGAGTATTTGATCCTGATAGCTACAGTGTCCCTATTCCTGTATAATACCTTAATGTTCCTTCTTTGTACTATAAATACACACAAAATGACTTGATGCACTATGAACCAACATATAAGTAATGATGTTTATTTATCTTTATTTTATATTAGCAAAGAACATTGCACAGATGGTTTGTAAAGTCTAATTAATAAAATATGACAAAGTGTGAACTCTTATGTAACAATTCATGCTCGTGTGAATTGTTTGGGTTATAAAAGTTTCGTTTCTAAATCAAGATTTCCTGAAGTTTTTCTGCAATATCCGTTTTAAAATAATTTATTTCTTTTAGCATGTAGTCTCTGAAATAGCCAAAGCACATAGTCTTCCTGACTTTAATGAGTTTTGGACCAGCAAATTCCTTCATACTTGCAAGTTATGTGTGAAGTAAGTTAAAGTTACTTCCAGATAGCTAGGGTTTATCCAAAACTGAAAGCTTTGTTTTTGTTTGTTCATATGCTTAATAGAGTTTACCTGTTTTGGAATAAAATGCTTTGTTTCATATAAGAAAGGTTGTTGTTTTGAATAGTTTTTCATTTTACTGGCATTCATATTAATCACTTTGTCTCAGTAATAAATGACCTTTAGTCAAAACAAGAAAACTCTGAGTAAGATTTCTTTAAATGTACAAACTTCAAATGAGGTAGCCTGTTTCCTTTTGTCATAACGTTGTAAAGCTTCGTACCTCAGTCAGATTCCTTTTAACATTCTCTGCAAGAATGTTTGACCAAATGTTGTTTTCTGTTTAAATGTTGGTACACTACCAGATTTTTTAATCTGCCACAACGTGAAAAATTTTTATCTACAGCATTATAAAAAAAAAAAAAAAATCTGGATTATGTTACTTATGCCAAAATTTGTTCTGGGAAACTAAGGACATCTTTGAATCCTAAGAGAGGAGCAGATCCGTACTAAACAGCCAAATATCAGGATTTACAGATCAATATAAAGTTTCCAAAAAGATTGTATTACTGACATCACTCTGTGATACAGGAGGTAAAAAGCACTCTTACAAAATTTGTTAACGCTAAGTCAATTGTCTTAGTACCTGCAAATACTGTAAGGAGCTGCAAAAGATTTTAAGTCGAAGTTGTCTTGAAAAAGAAGTCTGACCAAAAATACCTTTCACCAGAAACCAGGGAAAATTGTACTGACATAAGAGAAGTTGCATTAAATGACTAGGGTTTTTAAGCCTACATCAGATTTAGTGCCAGAGACCCAGAAGACATTACAAATCAAGGATTTAAGCCAAGTACCAGTAAGGAGCTCCTTTCAGTAACATAGTGGCATATTGAGAGTTAAAAAAAAAAAAGCTTGCATTGCATGTTAGAGAAGCAGTATACCTTGGTTTGCGGTTTGCTAATTTTTCAAACTCAAATAATGTTGCACGTAGAATATATCTCAGAGAAAAATTTGAGTGTATTTCAGAAACAAATGGCTCTTCACTGACTGCACCTTACGTACTCATTTGTGCCAAGAACCAGCAAAGCACTTTAGCATCTGTTTAATATCAAGCATGTAGGTAGACTGCTTGACACAATATGTTTAGAATCTTTACTATATTTTATAAAATTACCATAAAATTTAAATAATATTGCTAGCTGAATAGGACATGGTCATGTAACAATGGAAAAATGATCATTTTTTCACCTGACTCAATTATGTGCTCAGGACACTTTATAGTTCGTCTTCAGACTCACAGTTACAATTTGAAGTAAACAGAAACAAAATCACACTTCTAAAGAGCCAGGATGTGGAAGCATTTAAGATCCTAGACTCCCACTTTTTTCTAAGCTCAGAGACCTGTAGGAATCTATATTCTATGCTGTACACATTTGAAACTGATATACTGCTGACTGAGTGCTGTAGAGTATGTTGCTGGTCGTGGAAACATCAATTTGAGACACATCTAGCTTTAGTATCTTCTACTTGGACAAATATTCTAACTAATAGAGCACCATATAATACGTAGGCATTGGAACTCCATCATGGTTTGAAAACCAATTGAGAATAGAGAATTAGTGAAGCAGTCCTGATTTAGGGATGAAGGCTCAGTGATGGTGTTTGAATTGAGAGATTCTAAAGAACACTGTTTACATACATAACTATTATTTTGGGCTAAACCTTCTTGTATTATACTGTGAGTTTCAGATTCTATACCAAAGATTACACACCTAAAAATTAGGCATTATGGTATCAGATTCATAGGCCTACCAGTGCCTTATATATTGCCATGGGGCTTGCTTGCCTCACTGTATATTAGAGTCTAGTGCTCATTAGTGGCTGCTTTTTGCTTTGCTGCTGCCGTGCTGCTGTACTGCTCATCGTCCGACTCTGCTGGGCCTGGGACCATTTTGATAACAGCAATGGAGATGCACCTGGGCTTGGCCAGGGCATCGCTACTTTTTCTGTGCTGCTGTGCTGGACAGGCTGGAACTCCAGTGTGATCTTAAGTTGAAGGGACTGTGACTTGTGGGTGAGTCCCTGCAGGACCAGGACACAGGACACCCCGAAGCATCTGTGACTGTGCATACGTCCACACCAGAGCAGGTATATCTTGAAGCATCTGTGGCCGTGGTTATGTCTCTGCTGCAGCAGGTATACCTCTGAAGGGGTTGTGGCCCAAGGATAAGCCCACACTGGAGAAGGTACACCTCAAAGTGACTGTGTCTGTGGATAAATCCATGCTGCAGCAGGTACACCTTGAAGCATCTTGGCTGTGCATGAGGTCATGTTGGAGCACCTCAAAACCTGTGGCCATGGATAAGCCCACAACAGAGCTGGTACAGCCATGGAGGGACTGCAGCCATGGGTAAGGCCATGCTGAAGCAGCTATATCTCTGAAGGCATTGTGGTCCATTGCAGAAGGCCACTTTGGAACAGGTGTACCTCGAAGCGACTGTGGCTGTGGGTAAGTGTATGCTGTATGACATCATGCTCTGCTTATAAAAGCTAGGGGAAGAAGAAGGATGGTGAGAACTTTTGGAGTTATGGCATTTCATGTTCCCAAGTAACTGTTAGACGTGATGCCCTGCTTTCCTGGACATGGCTGAACACCTGCCAGCTGATGGGAAGTGGTGAATGAAGTCCTCGTTTAGCTTTGCTTGCATGTATGGCTTCTGCTTTACCTATTAAACTGTCTTTATCTCAAACCATGAGTTTTCTTACTTTTATCCTTCTGATTCTCTCCCCCATCACACCGTCGGGGAGTGAGCGAGTGGCTGTGTGGTGCTTAGTTGCTGGCTGGGGTTAAATCATGACAATACTGCAATGAATTCTTACCCGTGTGCAAGCATAAGCATTGTACCATAAGATCATAGGCTGTCTCTAGCAGGTAAAACCAAAGGCCTTTTGAGACCACAATAATGGTCATAAGTGAATATCCACAACAGAATAAGGACAGTGGAAGTTTGTATGGCACTTTCGCTTAATGATGTCCTGTTGACCAATTATTCAGTGGAGGAGAGAGATAGAAGTATTTTCTAAATTTCCAGTAACTGTTGATGGATGTCTTTTCCACTCATTTGCCTACTCTTATCATAAACCTATGTAGAACTCTAACTCTGGTTTCACAGACATCAGCTATGCCTAATTAATATTATCCCCTTTTCAATTCCCTATTTTTACCTGACTCTTTTTTGTTAACTTGTTAAGAAAGTGTTCCTTTTTTTTATTTATCCCCAGCATTAAATAAGGAAATAAGTCTGAAATAAATTCTAAAATAATATTTGTTCTGACCTGTAGGCCAGATTGATAAAAATATGACTCTGCTTAGGCTCTCCACAGTTTAGATCTTATCCCAAAGCTAGTGTTCTAGCATGCTAAAACAGTCTTTTAGGACACTTTCATAACATATCTTTCAGATCAGATTTAGTTCTCCTTTGGTCTGGGTAGAGGACTTGAAAATGTTTACACCTCGCTTAAAAAATTTATCACAAAAGCCAAGAGACTGAGAAAAACTGGGGGAAAAGATCTCTAGTGGATGTGTTAGCTTATAGCACAGATTTTTCATTCTTTGTGGAGTTTTTACCACTGCCATAGCATGACCATTTATTCAGTCCATGCACATATGCACACCTTACACCTCACTGAGCATTCTACTGACCCCATCTGGGCACTTCTTGCCACCACCCATTCTAGCAAAAAACCAAAAAGGTAACTGGTTCAACACATGGCCTTGGGTAGTTTGGAATTATGTCAGGCTACTTTGAATGCTGTTTCCTGTAAAATATGTATCTTAGGAATAATTCTGATCCCATTTCTTTAATTAGAGCTAACTATCAAGCTACTATAGCTTAGTAAGATCAAGACTGGCCATTACCATTATTTTATATTTTTAAAAAAAGTTAGGTTAATATAATCTGCAATTTTTGTGTGATATTAACTTGGAAAAATATTTAAATTAATAAAGGATTATTGAGTCATTTTTTGAATAAATTAAGTTCACCTCTGTTCCCATGAATTATGATGCATTATTTATTTTATATAAGTTTGTAAAATTTACTGTGAATAATTTACTCCTCTCATAGCATTTTCCATATTTAGTATTTCATTATGTATAAATCAATATGTACATTTATATCTGAAATAAGAGCAGAGTTTTTGGACTGAGGACTCTTGAATGCCACCTGCATTCATGATAGCAAGGAATAATAGTTAAGTAAAAAGTTGAACCTATGGTCAAATAAGAAATGCTCTCTATTCTTATAAAGTGAAGTATCCTGAGGAAAATATTTTCAGTTTAAGTTCCATCTGTACAAGGCTGGATCCTGAAATTCTTATTCACAACTTTGTTCCAACTCTCTCAGCCTTTAATGATCTTTCAAAATCTTTCCATATATGTAAAAGTACTCTCTCCTTATCTTCTTCCTCCTCTCTACCTTTAGCATGTTCTTCTCCTTAATATGCTCAGATTTTCATTAAAATTAAGTTCCTTCAGAACATGACTGACTTTTAAGATGTGTTCCATCCTTCCACATTCAGTTTTCTGTTTGCCAGATATTTCCTTTGTTTCTTCTCAGGTCATTTGTAATTTGCACTATGTCATTCATTCATGCTCTCTTGGGATTTTTTGTCATGTCTACATAATTTAATTTCTCTTTTCCAACAAACGTCTGTCTCAATGCCTTTTTTATTTCACAGATGCCATTCCAGACATTCTCCCCACTCACCAACAGTTAATCAGCTGTTGCCTGCTTGAGGCTTACGTTTTCTTCTGAAGGTATCTATGTTGGGTGTAGAACTCTCTTCTCTATCTTGAGATATCTTTCTTCTTTCTAGGACATTTGCCATCTCCTGCTTCTACCAGTGTAAGTATGTATGGTTCCTATTTATCTCCACCACATCCACTAGTTAAAAGCCCTTCTGTTCAGTCTCTTCTTTTTTCTTTCAATGACAATCAGTTCTTAGATCCTGATAGAGAGTTGTTTTCCTTCTATCTAACTGACAGCCATTGTTTTTACCTGGACACTTTGCTCTTCTCCTAAAGTTCTATGTTCTCTTCCTAATTCCTCAGTGCCTTTTATCCCTTTACCCTACAGAATACAAAATAAGGTCATCAATTTGACAAATTGCTAAGCTTTATCTCTGTGTAACTAGATCATCTAGTGAAACCACTATGACAACATTTCTTCTTGGAGATCCTGTCTACACATGCTGATTCATGAAAGTCCTTCAAAGTACAGTTACATGCTCAGCTTACCAGAATCACTGCTGGCATAGCATGATCATATATCAAACACTTTACGTAGGCAAGGGCCTTGGAGATGACACATTATATTCCAGTATGCTTTTAGCTAGCTGCTTGCTTTTCCTGTGGTTAGCCAGTTGCAATTCATGGAAAATTAGGATTTGGGTTGAAGATCCCTGCTGCTCCTACACTCTGATTTCGAGTGTAGCCTTCTATTTACATAGCAATGACACTGTCTGCCCAGAATTTTATAACGGTATTTTGGGCTTAGCATAAGAGGGCTAGGAATAAGCTATATTACTTGTTTTAGAATTCATTAAGCTTGTATGTCAACAGTCTGCCTTTAGCTTGGAGACAGTGTTTTTGAGGTTGGTAATTTTGATGGAACTTGCTAGTGGTACCTGCTGCATTGACAGACGCATTGACCGAATGCACATTCCACAGAATGACTTGGTTTATGAGAGGAACAGAAATGAACAGCAGACGTTGTTGAAAATGTTGCAGAACCACACAACTACAGCCTAGAAAAAGTTATTTCTGGAGATGTCTGGTGAGATGTCTTGTTATGTCATGCCAGAAGATGAACATTTCTACTGTACCACACTGAAAATCTTATTACGGGCAAAAGGAATATAACTTATACATGGAGCCAAAACCTTACTGTTAACCTAATATTAACAATCTAATCAAAACACAGCAGATATATTGTCTAGTTACAATAATACTAACACTCA
This sequence comes from Phaethon aethereus, assembly GCF_964289735.1. Lineage (NCBI taxonomy): Eukaryota > Metazoa > Chordata > Aves > Phaethontiformes > Phaethontidae > Phaethon > Phaethon aethereus. The sequence continues at coordinate 63,238,129 of NC_138578.1, read as the reverse complement.
TGGCCCAAATAAATACAGAAAAACCTCATTAATAGTACACCTAAAATGCCTATACAAGAAGCTAGTATCTATCTGTCTTCTACGGTGTTATGTTATGGCTTCCAGTGCTCCTCTGTGTGCTAAAGTTGATGATCTTTCTCAAGAAAAAGAGAAGAGAGAATACAAAAAGTTGTCAATGGTCTGAGTTGCTTGATGGGAAGACAATTAGATTTATATTTTCTTCTTATACATTTTCTTCTATATTTATGCAGTCCACTTGGGGCTATTTTTGTATGCTCCAAGTTTGTTACTTTCTCATTGTTTCCCAGATTCATTGGAAGTTGCACAACAGATCACCCTAACTGAGCTGACAGAAAGAATAATTTTTTGTTACATGGTGACTTCTTCACTTGCTCAGACTTGACTGACCACAGGAGGCATTCACAGAGCTTCAGGTGAAGCAGGTGTGGCAGTGATCACCTGGCCACCAGCCAGTTGTGAAAACAAGTGAAAATCAGCTCAGGCCAAGACAGGCTCGGGTGAGACTGAGACCCTACTCTTCCATGTCAGTATAAAGGCTAAACCCTTTTATGAATAATGGCAAAATATTATTTACTAGGACATATAGCATCTTCAAAGTGTTGACTGTTGTTTTCCTGGTAAGTGATTGGGCTGCCTGCAACTGCTTCCAGGAAATTAGAAAATATAAGAAAATTATGCAAATAGCCTTAACCATATCCCAGTACTGAGAAAGTAGAAAGCCCCACCATCGATATCACATTTGTCCTACTGAAGATTTCAGAAAGCCTTGTCATAAACTCTCCTCTCTGTTTTGAGAAGACTGAAATTGTCAGCCTGATGACCCAGAGGAATACTGGAAAGATTTTGTTTAATAATTTTAACATTATTTTTAAATATGCTTTTCTGTGATAGATTATCTGGATTATTAGGATGTTACAACACTGAACAATGGGAACAATGAGTGTTCCAATATGTTTCAGCCATATTTGACTGTGGCAGCTGTATGTCAGAGGAATACGTGGTCAACCATATGGTCAATGCTTCTTAGGTTCAGACTTGACACTAACGAATGCTTTGCAGACAAGATCCTGTTTTCCTGATAGCTAGATCTCATCACATAAATGTTTAAAGAAAAAGTGAAAGCTTATGATCCGCATTTTTAGAAAAGTAAAAAAGACATTTAGGTACATGTTCTGCTCTGGGGCAGGTGCAGGGTTCTTTCTCAATTAGAAAGGCTTGACAGCAAATAGTATAATAAAATTGCTTTAATAATAAGGTAGGAAGAGGGGGAGAAATATAGACAGCAAGTAAATCCCTTCAAGATGCTGGGAATCGTAATGTCGTGCAGCACTGAATGGGCCTCTAATGGACATTCACAGCATACTGCACTGGTTCTATTCATGGAGAGGTTCACTCTATGCCGTGGCTTCTTATATCTGGTTTAACAAACAGTACTATATGTCAACCTATGTGTCGAATGATATTGGACCTGTTGGAGCAGGTTCAGAGGAAGGCCACAAAAATGATCAGTGGGATAGAACACCTCTCCTCTGAGGACAGGCTGAGAGAATTGGGGTTGTTCAACCTGGAGAAGAGAAAGCTCAGGGAGACCTTTTTGCAGCCTTTCAATACTTCAAGGGGGCTTATAAGAAAGATGGGGACAGACTTTTTAGCAAGGCCTGTAGCAATAGGCCAAGGGGTAATGGTTTTAAACTAGAAGAGGGCAGATTTAGACTAGATACGAGGAAGAAATTTTTCACAGTGAGGGTGGTGAAACACTGGAACAAGTTGCCCAGAGAGGTGGTAGATGCCTCATCTCTGGAAATATTCAAGGACAGGTTGGACGGTCTCTGAGCAACATGATACAGTTGAAGCTGTCCCTGCTCATTGCAGGGGGGTTGGACTAGATGACCTTTAAAGGTCCCTTCCAACCCAAACTATTCTATGATTCTATGATTCCCTGATCCTACGATTCTATGATGCAAATTTTTCTAGAAGAAAAAATAAGATGATCTAAGCAGAAGTAAAAAGCAAACAGGTTTATATCACTATGTCGTATTTTGTTACAGTGAATTTCTGGTCTAGTGATATGAAGTTTCTTTTGGCCTCATAAAATACTCAATAGTGTCTAGAAGTCAGAAACTTCATGCAAAATCAATCCTGCTATCAACTAGGATTACAATCTGTGACAGTCATGACTTTGTAACATTTAAGCAATTGTAATCTGCCAAAAAAATAGTAAAGGGAGGAATATATTTGAAACAGATCTAAGTTCCTTTTAAGCAATTAATTAATTACACTTAATTTCTATTGTTTAATGCCTGAATGAGCATAAGATAAGCATGTGCCTGGATCTAGGTACATAATGATTACTGTGCCATATCATTCCTGATGAACTGCAATTCCACTCCATGACAATTAACTTTTATGCATTCTTTTTGTCTTTGAGAATTCAGACTATTTTGCAAATCTGTGTTGGAGTGGACTCTAATCTTCTGTGAAGGATAAAAAATGTATAGATGGACAAAACAATCATACATGCCTTGTAGATGTACAGAGTGCCTTGTACAAGATGACAGAATGGAGGTTTTAGTTAAAAATGCAATTCAAATTTTAAGGCAAAAACAACATCTGATTTCATTTATCTGAAGTTTATTGTCTCCAGCTTTTGCTAACAGATCATTTGTTTTACAGCCTTTAAATATCAATGCTAGGATGTTCACCAGAACCTAACCTAATTCCCCATTAAATTAACATGAATATATTGTTTTAAATAAACGTGATTGAGGTTCTTCATTTTTCGGGCTATATGCATACTATAAAGATACCTGATCTTTGTATTATATTATGAACCACAAGTTACTATTGGATAAAAATAACAAATAGTAAGATTGATGTAATATATTACTTTTCTACTTTTGCATTAACAGCACTAAAGTATTTTCCATGCCATGTGAAAATTTATAAACTATAAAGACAAGTCTCTTGGCTGAACATGAATGAGTGTATTGCCTTGAAGTCATCCAGAAGTGTTAGATTACAGTGATTCATGGAAATGAGTGTGTCATCACCCAGCTACAAAATCAATTATTGTTTTGTTTGATACGTTTCAGGCTTCAGAAGTAAACTCCATTTTCAGTTCATTACTTTATAATAGATGTTGTGGTTACTACCACAGAAAATTTTCTTCACTTCTTTCTGGTTGATGACAGTGTATCTATCCACTTTTTTTCAGCAGTTATCCTGTAGGCTGCTTTTTTACAAGTTGAAAGGAAAAGAGACACAAAGTAGATGGCGTATAAATGGGCAAAGATTGTTTTTCGGTATATTTAAACCTTAGGTAGCTGAGCAAGGACAAGATTTTCTTTCTAGGTGTCTGATTAAGTAATTTTTGACTCTCAGAAAGCAAGTTGCCAAAACCAGTACAGCCTTGTTAGTGGGATTTTGTGAAGTTCTGTGAAGTCTCCCTCTTAGAAGGCAATTTTGGATTAACGTATAAATGCTTCTATATGTAAATTTATAAACTGATCTGGGACCTTAATTTCTAAGAATTTCTGGTTCCCCGACTCTTTACAGTGTTATCAAGAGCACCTCTTTTCATCTAATTACTCTTTTGAGTGAAAGCATCAGAAACATTATTTCAGTGCCATAACTGACCATAAGCATAACCATAAGCATAAGCTGTAGGTTTTTCATAACTCCATTGACTTGATATCCAAGGAATACTTGTGCAAAGCTATAATCACAAATCCTTTATTGTAGATAAAATATAAGAATGTATTTACACTGTATAACACATAGGTGATGTAACTATAATATAATAATATAACATTGTAATGCTGAGAATCAAGTCCTTGCTTATGTTAAGTTTTAGATGTCCATGACCTATTGTTTTTTATTAATATTTAGTTCAACACTCTTAACACATTAATGTTGCTGAATTTTTTATTCTGGAGCTAATTTTCCTACCATTGCTTGCATGAGGAATTAATCATTCTTTAATTTGTATTGTATTCTAATATGACAGCTATTTTTACCAAGCAATATTTTCTCACCAAGACTTCTACTTAGAAATAAAATTATATTAAATTTGGAGTTTAGTAATCAACAACGTATGTTCAGATTACCCTTACTTGTAAGTAGTATTGGTATATGGCATTGCAGCTTTATTGTTTTTGATAAAAATCCCATGAGTTTACACAAGCAGTAACTTCCATAAAACCACATGAACTGTATTATCTATATTTCTGAAAAAAATTGATAAATGGAACTGCTTTTATTTTAGATTAGATTACTTACTATATATAGGACTTTTAATTTTATGTTTCTCTTGACATTAACTCTGTCTCAACACAGCTAAATTTTGGACAATGTATTTGGTGTTTCCAATAATTGAAAATTTCTGTCTAGAACCTGTCTTTGCCTTTCCATGTTATTCCTTTGTGTAAATTTTAATTCCCATATAGTCACTGGCTTTCAACATATTTGATCTTTGTTATCTTGAACGGTGTAGGAATTTCAGTTGGTTTGGGGGGTATCTGTTTGTTTGTTTGTTTGTTTGCTTGCTTTTATCAGGTATTCTGTTTACCAGAAGCCTTGCTTCTATTCTTCAAATTTCTTCGGATTCAGATTAATAGACAGCTTTATTTCATGCTTTACGTATTCACGTGACCATCCTTCAGCAGTTCCATAACAGTTCGATCAACTTCTATTAGACCTTTTACCACCCATGCAATCCTGGACTTTTTTAAAAAAAAACATAAGGAAACATTAGCTTCTATCATCTTTGAAGCAACCTTATTTCTTCTTTACATGATATTGGGGATTACCTAGCCACAGTTTAAAGGTAACACGGAACAAACCAAGGCTTTTCTCAACATTTCTTAGAAACTGTTTCCAAATACCAAATGGTTATACTATAATAATATAAATTGTGCTTATTGTAATAAATAGTAGATTAATGGGGACCCTGGAAAGGACTGGAAAAAAGTTACGACTGAGAGAAATAAAAGTGCTAGTGTTTGAAAGGCTGACATGGAAAATGTTGTAATTGTTCTGTGGCACAATGATGGGCATACAATGAAGAACAAAATTATTACCAATCAGTAAAATTATATGAGAAATGTATTTTCTCAAATAAACTTGTACACTTTTTTACAAAGTTTCACATTTGGTTCAGAAGTATATATGTCTGATTTTGTACTAAACCCCTATAATATTAAAATTATAAAGTGTTGCAAGTGACAAAATATTAAGATCATTGTTTCATGGACAATTCTGAAATTTTAAAATTTGTTTTTATTTTAAATGAAATATGAAAATAACCATATGAAAACGAAACAAAATATTAAAAAAGTGGAAATATAATGTAAAATATTACGTGTGCTTAAGAATTATTTTGTCTTTGTTTAATTTCACTTATTTCCTAATGTTTAGTATTTGTATCATATCTTATCCAGTTACGTCAAATAGTACAGCATTCAATAGCATGTTATTGGTTACAGATATCATAACACAGTAATTAGGATAAATTATTTTTATCCTTTTTTTTAGTAATAGTAGATAGATACTGTTTAGTATTGAAGACTCTCAGCTCCTTTGATTAATCTTATAAAAACTTGGAATGTGTCCAAAAATAACTGTTAATAAATATTCAAATTCTGAAAATACCACACTTCTTGTAAGAACTTTAACAGTTTTCTCTCTAATTATCAAAAAGAGGTTGAAAGGTGACTTCAGTTCAACTTTATTTAATTTGATTCGAGACCTTTTTTATTTGACTGAGGATCTGTTTTAGGATGTCAAGATGAGATAAATTTATATTCAAAATAATAGACAGAATATTAGCAATTAGCATAATTAACCATTCAAACAATCTGAGTAATAATACGATATGCTTTACGTCATTTTTAATCTTCAATTTCAGATTGTGTGCCTTGAGAGATTCATTTTAATTCAACAAAAAAAGTCTAATCTTGAAGAACATTTTTGTCTTAAAAATCTTCACCTTTTTTCATACAAAAGGACAGATCAGATTATTCTTTCTCACCACGATAGCTAAAAGTGATAAACTGTGCACACAGAATCATGAATGCAAACTCTTGTAATTGAAGTTTGTCTAAAGAACAGTACACTCAGTTTAAACCTTCTATTTATTATATCTGATACTTCAGCCCCCCGAATTAACGGTAGATTGACCCATTAAACCACTTGCAAAACTCCTGTAATTCAACAGACTCGTGATTTATTCCTACTTTCAACTTCATTATCATCTCTTCCTTAAAAAAAGAGTGTGAAAGGAAGAGAGAGGAAGCTAAATTTAGAAGAAAATAAGAAAAGAAATAAAGAAAACAGTTTTAACTATGCTAATGCTAAAAAAGCATTTTTTTGCCAATATTATTGCAATATTTTGGGAAAAATCCACAAAAACACAAAAAAGCAAAACCAAGCCCCCCCCCCAAAAAAAAAAAAACAAAACAATAAGCCCAAAACATGAATTAATCAAGCTATAAATTATACTATTTACAGTATTCCAAGCTTTTAATTCTTTGCAACAATTCAATTACATACCTGTATTATTCATTTTTTATGGTGGTCATTCCTTAACTTGTGTTTGCTTAGGCAAATGACATGTTAACTCTGTGAAACATTCTTAAGGTTGTTATAAAATAGTCCTACAGTTCCTAGAAGACCTACATTCTTCTATGTATAAAGCAGATAATAGTTTATTTAATGCTGTTGAAACCACCAACAACAAAAACCAAACATCATATATTGTATATATTAATTACGTACTCCCTAACAAGGCAAATTTTCCATGTTGTTATAATATTATTTCTACACAGATTCATAATCCCATTACCAGGCATTAATTATGCATTTATTTAAGCAATTAACCGTGAAAGTGGCTTTATTGTCAGAGATATGATGTATGACCTGAGAGTCATTTGGTTAATGAGGAACAGGAAGTGTTTACTAACCAGGGCAGGTATTTTGTTGGCAGCATCACTAATTACCCTGACAACCTTCTAAATGAGGATTCTGCATCCAGAAATTTTGCTGGTTTTCCTCCCTCTCCACCACCACTGTGGTGGATGCCAGGTGCCCACCACAGTTGCTCTATCACTCCCCTTCTCAGATGGACAGGGGGGAAAAAACGTAACAAGAAGCTTGTGGGTCAAGAAAAGGACAGGGAGAGATCAGTCAGCAATTACTGTCATGGGCAAAACAGACTCGACTTGGGGAAATTAGATTATTTTATTGCAAATCAAATCAGAGTAGAGATACTGAGAACTAAAAACAAATCTTGAAGCGCCTTCCCCCCACCCCTCCCTTCTGCCCGGGCTCAACTTCACTCCTGATTTCTTTCTTTTCCCCACCTTGAGTGGCACAGGGGGACAGGGAATGGGGGTTGTAGTCAGTTCAACACACATTGTTTCTGCCGCTCCTTCCTCCACAGGGGGAGGACTCCCCACACTCTCCCTCTGCTCCAGCCTGGGGTCCCTCCCACAGGAGACAGTCCTCCATGAACTTCTCCAACACGAGTCCTTCCCACAGGCTGCAGTTCTTCACAAATTGCTCCAATCTGGGTCCCTCCACAGGTACAGTCCTTCAGGAATAGACCGCTCCAGTGTGGGTCCCCTGAGGGGTCACAAGTGCTGCCAGCAAACCTGCTCCAGTGCGGGCTCCTCTTTCCATGGGTCCACAGGTCCTGCCAGGAGTCTGCTCCAGTGCAGGCTTCCCATGGGGTCCAGCTTCCTTTGGACATCCACCTGCTCTGGCATGGGATCCTCCCCTGGGCTGCAGGTGGAGATCTGCTCCACTGTTGGATGCTCCATGGGCTGCAGGGGTCAGCCTGCCTCACCATGGTCTTTACCAGGGACTTCAGGGGAATCTCTGCTCCAGCACCTGGAACACCTCCTCCTCCTCCTTCTTCGCTGACCTTGACATCCGCATTGTTGTTTCTCTGACATATTCTCACTTCTCTCTCCAGCTGCAAAATTGCTGTGTGCTCTTTTTTTTTCCCTTCTTAACTATGTTATCCCAGAGGTGCTACCACTGTTGCTGATGGGCTCAGCCTTGGCCAGCGGCAGGTCCCTCTTGGAGCCGGCTGGCATTGGCTGTATCAGACACAGGGGAAGCGTCTAGGAGCTTCTCACAGAAGCCAGCCCTGTAGCCCCCCAACTACCAAAACCTTGCCATGCAAACACAATACACGGAGGAAAAAATCCTTTTTCTTCTCTAACCATCTGTATTATTTATGATAGAATCACAGAAATGTTTGGGTTGGAAGAGACCTCTAAAGATCATTTAGTCCAATTCTCCACCATGGGAGGGGACATTATTGTGCTGTATAATTGTTTAAATGCATTGTATCTTGATTCTATGCTTCTCATGGATATAAAGAGTCCTATTATTCAAATCTGAGGTATTCTTCTTAGATTTAGCATTACATATCTCAGCTACATTTAAAAAATGCTGCTGGGATTACTTTCCATGAAGATAGACCTAATGAACTTAAAGAATGCATAGGACAGAAGAAAATCTACTATTCTCAAAGCTGGATTAAAAGCAATTAAATTTTATGGTGTTGTCTTTTTAAATGTAGCACAAATTAAATTAATGGACTAATCATGTGCTTAAATACATAAAAAATCAATGTCTAACTCTGCTTTACAGTCTCCCAACAGTTATTCAAGTCAAGTACCTGCTATTCAGGTGTCAAGGGCTTATTATTGAAATGTTGCTCAAGTCCAATTTTGCTATTCTATGTTTCTGCAGAAGTAGCAAAAAGTAAATAAATTAAAAATAGTTAAGTGAATGTTTACATTTTATTGCCTTATGAATGAATAAAGGTTTTTCTTGGGGATTTTTTTCAGTTAATGAAAAAAAGAGATCAATGACATGGTAAATTGAAAGTCTGATGCCCCAAGAGTACTAACATTCATGTATATACAATCTATAAATGTACCATACAACATCATATTGCTTGAACATTATTAGATTCTCCACTATAGTCTTCACTTCAGTCAGAGGATTTTAGTAGACTGCAGGAGACAAGTATGTTATAATTCTCTTGTTCAAATTCTAGATTAGATCACCTATACTTAACACCAGTGTTATAAAGTAAATCACATGTAAGATATTATTGTCATATTAGTTCTATTAATAAGCTTAGCACAGTTGCTTTTATTCCAAGCTAGGCTATATCTAATCTATTGTAAAGAACATTTTAACAATCACAAACAATTATTATAATGAGTCATAGTTCTACCCAATAAAATATTCCTTATTGATCTAGGTAGTTTGTAATATCTAATTATAGCTATAGTCAATCACACACCATACACAATAACACCTACCTTTTTGTTACCACTTCAATATGAACAGGAAATATAAAACTGAAAACTACTTGAAACAACACAGCTAATGAATGCAGAAATACACACTCATACAAAATTTATTAAAATTTTTTTGAAAGACATTTTGTTCTGCAAGACACCTGTGTATTATCAGTGCAATGTTTACTGTTTTAGCAGAAATACTGAATAAAAAAATACTGATTCTTTAAAGTCAAAATATAAATTCTGGAATTGTGTATGTGTTTCTGCAAAGCTTTCTACAAATATTTTGAGCCTTCAGGCTAAATCTAGTCAGGGTGCTTACATATTTAACAACTTAATAAAGAAGCAAATTGGAAGTATATTTTTTTTTACTCCAGAGTGATATAAAATTTATTATTTCATAAATGGTTGTCACATACAACATAATCAAGAAGTGTTGTATGCTGAGTTTTAAAATATAGTACAATTCCATTTTTTATGAAATGGTGTATCGGTTTAAGAAATTTCATAACATATTCAGAACCACAGATCTTATACACCTTATATTAAACTTTCATATTTTTACAGATATATTTCATAATAAAGAAAAATTTTCTTCTGCACTTGTATCTATTTGTTGATCTTGTAAAATTGAAAACCTTTCTTTTTAGCAAGGTAAGAGACTAAAGAAGAAACGTAGACCAGGAGCTCAACCACTGTGCTATTATCTTCCAATACTCCTTCTTCAAAGCTCACATAAGGTGAAATAACATATGTGGTTTCTGATGAGTATGCCTTACACAGAGCAAGATACACCTCTCCCACAAGAGGTCATACTATGCTATTCAATGTTGCATTCTTCAGTAACTTATATTTTAACCCACATTATTGTTCTTGCTTTAGACATCTCCATAGTTTCTCTCTAGTGGTACTGTTAGCACCATTAATTAAATCTGCATATTTCATTTAATTGCTCACACTTTAAACAGATTCATATTCTGGGGATACTGAAAAAAACTATACTTCTTTTCTTGTATGATCACAATTTTAATTATAATTATTTTATAATATTTATTTTTACTTGAAAGGAACCTACTGAAACATGCATTAAAGTTATTGGGAAAGACTACAGTTGCAGTTAATATTTTTATACAGCTGTGTCATTACCCCAGCTGGCAGCTAAGCACAATGCAGTCACTTGCTCCCTCTCCCACAGTGGGACAGGGGAGAGAATTGGGAGAGTAAAAGTGAGAAAACTCATGCTTTGAGTTAAAGACAGCTTAATAAGGAAAGCAAAGGGCGCGCACTCAAACAAAGCAGAACAGAGAATTCATTCACTAACTGCCATCAGCAAGCAGGTGTTCAGCCATCTCCAGGGAAGCAGGGCTCCATCACATCTGATGGTTTCTTGGGAAGACCGACGCCATAACTCACAGAATCACAGAATCACAGAATCACTAGGTTGGAAAGGACCTTTAAGATCATCAAGTCCAACCATTAATCCAGAACCACCAAGTCCAACCATTAATCCAGAACCACCATGTCCCCTAAACCATGTCCTGAAGCGCCACATCCACACGTTTTTTGAACACTTCCAGGGATGGCGACTCCACCACCTCCCTGGGCAGCCTGTTCCAATGCCTGACCACCCTCTCAGTGAAGAAATTTTTCCTAATATCCAATCTAAACCTCCCCTGGCGCAACTTGAGGCCATTTCCTCTTGTCCTATCACTAGTTACTTGGGAGAAGAGACCAACACCCTCATCGCCACAACCCCCTTTCAGGTAGTTGTAGAGAGCGATAAGGTCTCCCCTCAGCCTCCTCTTCTCCAGACTAAACAACCCCAGTTCCCTCAGCCGCTCCTCATAAGACCTGTGCTCCAGACCCCTCACCAGCTTCGTTGCCCTTCTCTGGACACGCTCCAGCACCTCAACATCCTTCTTGTAGTGAGGGGCCCAAAACTGAACACAGTATTCAAGGTGCGGCCTCACCAGTGCCGAGTACAGGGGCACAATCACTTCCCTGCTCCTGCTGGCCACACTATTCCTGATACAGGCCAGGACGCTGTTGGCCTTCTTGGCCACCTGGGCACACTGCCGGCTCATATTCAGCCGGCTGTCAACCAGCACCCCCAGGTCCCTTTCCGCCGGGCTGCTCTCCAGCCACTCCTCCCCAAGCCTGTAGTGTTACAAGGGGTTGTTGTGGCCAAAGTGCAGGACCCTGCACTTGGCCTTATTAAACCTCATACAGTTGACCTCAGCTCATCGATCCAGCCTGTCCAGATCCCTCTGCAGAGCCCTCCTACCCTCCAGCAGATCAACACTCCCACTCAGCTTGGTGTCATCTGCAAACTTACTGAGGGAGCACTCGATTCCCTCATCCAGATCATCTATAAAGATATTGAACAAGACTGGTCCCAGAACCGAGCCCTGGGGAACACCACTCGTGACCGGCCGCCAGCCGGATTTAACGCCATTCACCACAACTCTCTGGGCTCGGCCATCCAGCCAGTTCCTCACCCAGCGAAGAGTAAACCCGTCTAAGCCTCGAGCCGCCAGTTTCTCCAGGAGAATGCTGTGGGAGACGCTGTCAAAGGCTTTACTAAAGTCCAGGTAGACAACGTCCACAGCCTTTCCCTTATCCACTAGGCGGGTCACCTGGTCATAGAAGGAGATCAGGTTGGTCAAGCAGGACCTGCCTTTCATGAACCCATGCTGGCTGGGCCTGATCCTTTGGCTGTTCTGCAGATGCCCTGTGAGCACTCTCAAAACCAACCGCTCCATAATCTTCCCTGGAACAGAGGTCAGGCTGACAGGCCTGTAGTTCCCAGGATCCTCCTTCCGGCCTTTCTTGTAGACGGGTGTCACATTGGCAAGCCTCCAGTCTTCTGGGACCTCCCCTGTTAACCAGGACTGCTGATAAACGATGGAGAGTGGCTTGGCAAGCTCCTCCGCCAGCTCTCTCAGAACTCTCGGGTGGATGCCATCAGGCCCCATAGACTTGTGGATGTCCAGGTGGCTTAGCATGTCCTTGACTGCTTCCTCCTGGATTATGAGGAGTACATTGTGCTCTCCATCCCCGTCTTCCAGCTCAGGGGGCTGAATATCCTGTGGATACCTGGAGTGGCTATTAAAGACTGAGGCGAAGAAGGCATTAAGTACCTCAGCCTTGTCCTCGTCCTTGGAGACAATGTTCCCCGCCATATCCAGTAGGGGATGGAGATTCTCCTTGCCTCTCTTCTTGTTGTTAATATATTTGTAAAAACATTTTTTATTATCCTTTACGACTGTGGCCAGACTGAGCTCTAGCTGGGCTTTTGCCTTTCTAATTTTGTCCCTGCTTGACCTAACGAGATCTTTGTACTCTTCATGAGTTGCCTGTCCCTTCTTCCAGAGGTGATAAACTCTCCTCTTTTCCCTGAGTCCCAGCAAAATCTCCCTGTTCAGCCAGGCCGGTCGCCTTCCCCGCCAGCTCTTCTTACAGCACATGGGGACTGCCTGCTCCTGCTCCTTTAAGATTTCCTTCTTGAAGACTGTCCAGCCTTCCTGGACCCCTTTGTCCTTCAGGACTGTCTCCCAAGGGACTCTCTCAACCAGTGACCTGAACAGGCCAAAGTCTGCCCTCCGGAAGTCCATGATAGCAGTTTTGCTGAGTCGTCTCCTTACTTCACTCACAATTGAGAATTCTATCATGTTGTGGTCGCTAAGCCCAAGACGGCCTCCGACCACCACATCTCTCACCAGTCCTTCTCTGTTTGTAAACAGCAGGTCCAGCAAGGCACCTCCCCTGGTGGGCTCACTCACCAGCTGTGTCAGGAAGTTATCCTCCACACACTCCAGGAACCTCCTAGACTGTTTCCTCTCTGCCGTGTTATACTTCCAGCAGATGTCCGGTAGGTTGAAGTCCCCCACAAGAACAAGGGCCAGCGAATGCGAGACCTCCACCAGTCGCTTATAGAATGTCTCATCCGTCTCTTCATCCTGGTTGGGTGGCCTGTAACAGACTCCCAGCAGGATGTCTGCCTCATTGGCCTTCCCCCTCATCCTTACCCACAAGCACTCTACTTGGTCTTCACAATCTTCAATTTCTATGCAATCAAAACACTCCCTAACATACAGAGCCACCCCACCGCCTCTCCTTCCCATTCTATCCCTTCGGAAGAGCTTATAGCCATCCATTGCAGCACTCCAGTCATGAGAAGCATCCCACCATGTTTCTGTGATGGCAACTACGTCATAGCTGTTGCGCTGCACAATGGCTTCCAGCTCCTCCTGTTTGGTGCCCATGCTGCGTGCATTGGTGTAGATGCACCTGAGCCGGGCTATAGATTTCAACTCTGGCACGTTGAACCTACCCCTAGGTTCAACTCTAGTGAGCCCGGTTTTAGCCCCTCCCCCCTCCAATTCTAGTTTAAAGCCCTCTCAATGAGGCCTGCCAGCTCATGAGCAAGAATCCTTTTTCCCCTCGGCGTCAGTTGCACTCCATCATTTGCGAGGAGACCTGGTGCCGTGTAAACCGCCCCGTGGTCAAAAAACCCAAAATTCTGACGACGGCACCAGCCCCTGAGCCATGTGTTGATCAGGTGTGCTTTCCTGTTCCTTTCAGCGTTCTTCCCTGTCACTGAAGGGATTGACGAAAACACTACCTGTGCTCCCGCTCCATTGACCAGTCGCCCCAGTGCTCTCAAGTCCTTTTTGACTGCCTTCGGGCTTCTTAGTGCAACCTCATTGTTGCCAACCTGCATGACCAACAGCGGGTAGTAATCAGTGGGCCGAACCAGACCAGGGAGTTTTCTGGTGATGTCTTTCACCCAGGCCCCAGGGAGGCAGCAGACTTCCCTGTGAGTTGGGTCTGGTCGACATATTGGGCCCTCTGTACCCCTTAGGAGGGAGTCACCTACAACAATCACCCTCCTCTTTTTCTTAACTAAGGACGTCTTGATGCGTGGGGCTGGTTGACACACCCTAGGCACCCCCTCGGATGGACCTTCATCAGGGTCCTCATGTTCCTGTCCCTCATGTTCCAGAGCCCCATACCTGTTGTGTAAGGGCAGCTGGGACGGTGAGGGAGGCCGGGAGGGAATTCGCCGACCTCTCCGAGGAGGGACCTGCTTCCATTTCCCCTCATCTCTTAGGTCCTCTCCTTCTGCCCGGCAGCAAGAGGACAGGGGATCTCCTGCTGCTTGTGGAGCCTCCACCAGCTGCCCCTGCCTCAGGGCCGCCAGGGAGTGGGTCCACCAATCTATCTCCCTCTCACACTCCCTAATGCTCCTCAGCCTCTCCACTTCCTCTTTCAGCTCTGCCACCAGGCTGAGCAGGTCGCTGACCTGGTCGCACCGCACGCAGGTAGCGTCCCCATCGGTCTCTGGGACAACCGACAGGCTCAGGCACTCTCTGCAGCCGGATACTTGGACAGCCACGTGCCTGAGCAGGAGCTCCGTCTGTGTCGCCACAGTCTTTCTGGCCCCGGTTTTCAGCCGAGTGGCAACCATGGCTGCGCCTCCTCTGGGAGGATGATGGCCACTTGTACTGTACCACGCCCGCACGCCTCCCCTGCACGCCCTGCCCGCGCGAACTGCCGCGCAAACTGACGCGCTACGCCCTCCTGACGTGCCACGCCCTGCTCGCCGTGCTCCGGGTCGCTCGCGCTCCGGGTCGCTCGCGCTCCGGGTCGCTGCTCCGAACATCCCTCCACCCCTTCCTTCTTCTTCGTCCCAGGTTTATATACCAAGCACGATGTCAAATTGTATGAAATATCCCTTTGGCCAGCCTGGGTCAGCTGTCTTAGCTGTCCCCCGTCCCAGCTTCCTGTACACTCGCAGCCTACTTGCTGGCAGGCCAGCCTGAAAAGCCGGACAGTCCTTGACTGCTTAGCAACAACCCAAAGCATCAGTATGTTATCAACAAACAGGAGGAGCTGGAAGCCATTGTGCAGTGGGACATCTATGATGTAGTTGCCATGACAGAAACATGGTGGGATGATTGTCATGACTGGAGTGCTGCAGTGGATGGCTATAAGCTCTTCTGAAAAGATAGGCAGGGAAGGAGAGGCGGTGGGGTGGCTCTGTATGTTAGGGAGTGTTTTGATTGTATAGCAATCAATGATTGTGAAGACCAAGAAGAGTGCTTGTGGGTAAGGATGAGGGGGAAGGCCAATGAAGCAGATATCTTGCTGGGAGTCTGTTACAGACCACCCAATCAGGATGAAGAGACAGATGAGACATTCTATAAGCGACTGGCGGAGGTCTCGCATTCGCTGGCCCTTGTTCTTGTGGGGGACTTCAACCTACTGGACATCTGCTGGAAGTATAACATGGCAGAGAGGAAACAATCTGGGAGGTTTCTGGAGTGTGTGGAGGATAACTTCCTCACACAGCTGGTGAGTGAGCCCACCAGGGGAGGTGCCTTGATGGACCTGCTGTTTACAAACAGAGAAGGACTGGTGGGAGATGTGGTGGCCGGAGGCCTTCTTGGGCTTAGTGACCACAACATGATAGAATTCTCAATTGTGAGATTTTTAAGAATTGTCATTCTCAAATTCAACTGTTACCATGGACTTCCGGAGGGCAGACTTTGGCCTGTTCAGGTCACTGGTTGAGAGAGTCCTTTGGGAGACCACCCTGAGGGCAAAGGGGTCCAGGAGGGCTGGACAGTCTTCAAGAAGGAAATCTTAAAGGAGCAGGAGCAGATGGTCCCCATGTGCCGTAAGAAGAACTGGCAGGGAAGGCGACTGGCCTGGCTGAACAGGGAGATTTTGCTGGGACTCAGGGAAAAGAGGAGAGTTTATCACCTCTGGAAGAAGGGGCAGGCAACTCACAAAGAGTACAAGGATCTCGTTAGGTCAAACAGGGACAAAATGAGAAAGGCAAAAGCCCAGCTAGAGCTTAGTCTGGCCACAGTTGTAAAGGATAATAAAAAATGCTTCTACAAATATATTAACAACAAAAAGAGAGGCAAGGAGAATCTCCATCCCCTACTGGATATGGCGGGGAACATTGTCTCCAAGGACGAGGACAAGGCTGAGGTACTTAATGCCTTCTTTGCCTCAGTCTTTAATAGCCACTCCAGGTATCCGCAGGGTATTCAGCCCCCTGAGCTGGAAGACGGGGATGGAGAGCACAATGTACTCCTCATAATCCAGGAGGAAGCAGTCAAGGACCTGTTAAGCCACCTGGACATCCACAAGTCTATGGGGCCTGATGGCATCCACCCGAGAGTATTGAGAGAGCTGGTGGAGGAGCTTGCCAAGCCACTCTCCATCATTTATCAGCAGTCCTGGTTAACAGGGGAGGTCCCAGAAGACTGGAGGCTTGCCAGTGTGACACGCATCTAGAAGAAAGGCCAGAGGGAGGATCCTGGGAACTACAGGCCTGTCAGCCTGACCTCCATACCAGGGACGATCATGGAGCGGTTTGTCTTGAGAGTGCTCACAGGGCATGTGCAGGACAACCAAGAGATCAGGCCCAGCCAGCATGGGTTCATGAAAGGCAGGTCCTGCTTGACCAACCTGATTTCCTTCTATGACCAGGTGACCCACCTAGTGGATGAGAGAAAGGTGTGGACATTGTCTACCTGGACTTTAGTAAAGCCTTTGACAGCATCTCCCACAGCATTCTCCTGGAGAAACTGGCGGCTCGTGGCTTAGACGGGTTTACTCTTCACTGGGTAAAGAACTGGTTGGATGGCCGAGCCCAGAGAGTTGTGGTGAATGGCGTTAAATCCGGCTGGCGGCCGGTTCCAAGCGGTGTTCCCCAGGGCTCGGTTCTGGGGCCGGTCTTGTTCAATATCTTTATCGATGATCTGGATGAAGTGATCGAGTGCTCCCTCAGTAAGTTTGCAGATGACACCAAATTGGGTGGGAGTGTTGATCTGCTGGAGGGCAGGAGGGCTCTGCAGAGGGATCTGGACAGGCTGGATTGATGGGCTGAGGTCAATTGTAAGAGGTTTAATAAGGCCAAGTGCTGGGTCCTGCACTTTGGCCACAACAACCCCATGCAATGCTACAGGCTTGGGGAGGAGTGGCTGGAGAGTTGCCCGGCGGAAAGGGACCTGGGGGTGCTGGTTGACAGCTGGCTGAACATGAGCCGGCAGTGTGCCCAGGTGGCCAAGAAGGCCAACAGCATCCTGGCCTGTATCGGAATAGTGTGGCCAGCAGGAGTAGGGAAGTGATCGTGCCCCTGTACTCGGCACTGGTGAGGCCACACCTTGGATACTGTGTTCAGTTTTGGACCCCTCACTACAAGAAGGATGTTGAGCGTGTCCAGAGAAGGGCAACAAAGATGGTGAGGGGTCTGGAGCACAACTCTTATGAGGAGCAGCTGAGGGAACTGGGGTTGTTCAGTCTGGAGAAGAGGAGGCTGAGGGGAGACCTTATCACTCTCTACAGCTACCTGAAAGGGGGTTGTGGCGACGAGGGTGTTGGTTTCTTCTCCCTACTAACTAGTGATAGGATGAGAGGAAATGGCCTCAAGTTGCACCAGGGGAGGTTTAGATTGGATATTAGGAAAAATTTCTTCACCGAGTGGGTGGTCAAGCATTGGAACAGGCTGCCCAGGGAGGTGGTGGAGTAATCATCTCTGGAAGTGTTCAAAAAACTTGTGGATGTGGTGCTTCAGGACATGGTTTAGGGGAAATGGTGGCACTGGATTAATGGTTGAACTTGATGATCTTGAAGGTCCTTTCTGACCTTAGTGATTCTGTGAACATTTTCTCATCCAAATCCAAACCATAGCTTCATACCAGCTTCTATGAAGAAAATTAACTCTATTCCAGCTGAAACCAGGGCAAGCTGTCACAGTTTTATATGGTGTATTATGCATCTGAGCTTTGCACAGCCCTTTGAGAGAATAATGGTGATAAGACTTCAGTTCTCAAGTACTCCACAAAGGTGAGTTCCATCCTCAGCTATGCTGACGGCTCAGTTTGATACTTTACTCGTCCTTCTCCACCTATCTCTGCAGTAGCAGTTATTTTTCAGTGAAACAAAATTTTGACAAATAAACTTTTATTAGTAAGAGAAATGCAGTAATTTGATGTTGTTATGGTAAAACAACCCCTCCCAAACTTAATTATAACCATACTGTATTTTTGTTCCCCATTAAACAAATGGGGAAATCTATATGTTATTGGCTTTCTTGACACTTCAATTCTGTTTCAAACTGTAGATGTGTTGTTAGTTCCTAAGTTTTGTCTTTATTCCCCAATAATTATTAAAAGTTATTAGCCACTTCAAAATATGGTGTACAACCTTTTTGAATAGATGCATTACATGACAAATATGATTTAATGTCCCCTGAAATGTACTGTGTACCTTTGAAAATTAAGCACAAGATGAGAACTGTAACTATAGTTCCATTCATGATGTATCACTAAAAAGAAATCGAGTGTCACTTGGTAAGCAAATGGATTTAAGTGACTTGTAGATGTCTACCTTTGCAGTTCCAACAAGTGTGCCAATTTCTGACTGGAAATTCTGGTTATCATTTCTGTTCCATCATGTATTCTATCATATAAATGGAAAACAGGCTATTAAAACGTCAAAAGCTAGGACACATATACATCCGTATGCAAATACATAAATAATTACAAACAGTGATATTGGACAACCTATGGTAGTTTACTGATTCTATTACCCTTCACAAGCACCTAGTAGTATTAATACCCAGTAATATTAATGCCTTGATATCTAGGTGGGAATAATAACTTTAAGTATACAGATTAGGAAGAATCAATTAAGTTTTAAGATAAAAAAATTTTTTGACTATTCCCTTTAGTAACATTTTCATTGGCATTTGAAAACTTTAACTATGTAACGAGCAACTTTTCACAATACATGCATAAATACTGTAGACATCATAAATGAAAAAAAAAATAAGAATTAATATTTCCAAGCTCACAGAAAGAGAAGCTCAAGTGTATTTTACATTTTCTAGAATGAGAGGGCCATGGTGACCCAGCACAAGCACCAGCAAGTACATTTTTTATTAAGATAAGATGATTTAGCTGACTAATTGGATGTAGTAATACAGAATCAGAATTATTCCCTCTAAAATCCATCCTTTTTACTTTTGGTTTAATGACAGGATCTTAAGCTTTGTACTTTCCATGAGCAAAAAATATGGAAAGTTTATGCAATCACTTCAGCAAATTAGTCCTGTAGCATTGTTGAAGTAACCCATTGTAATTATACAAAATGAAATATGAAAGGATCATAAGATAATTTGGGTTGAAAGGGACCTTTAAAGGTCAAAGGTCATCTAGTCCAACATCCCACTGCAATGAGCAGGGACATCTTCAACTAGATCACGTTGCTCAGCACCCCATCCAAGCTGACCTTGAATGTTTCCAGGGATGGGGCATCTACCACTTCTCTGGGCAACCAGTGCCAGTGTTTCACCACCCTCATTGGGAAAAATTTCTTTCTTATATCTAGTCTAAATCTGCCCTCTTTTAGTTTAAAACCATTACCTCTTGACCTATTGCTACAGGCCCTGCTGAAAAGTCTGTCCCCATCTATCTTCTAAGCCCCCTTGAAGTGCTGAAAGGCTGCAAGAAGGTCTCCCCAGAGCCTCTCTTCTCCAGCCTGAGCAACCTCAAGTCTCTCAGCCTGTCCTCGTAAGAGAGGTGTTCCATCCCTCCGATCATTTCTGTGTCCCTGCTCTGGCTACTCCCTCCTGGTGGGATGGGGGAGAGCACTGGAAGAGTAAAAGTGAGAAAACACGTGGGTTGAGTTCCCCCAAGTCCTTTTCAGGGCTGTTCTCAATTGCTTCATCCCCAAGTCTGTACTCATACAGCCAGTTGCCCCAACCCAGGTGCAGAACCTGGCCTTGTTGAATCTCATGAGGTTCACATGGACCTACTTCTCAAGCTTGTCCAGGACCCTCTGGATAGCATCCCATCCCTCAGGCATGTCAACCACACCACTCAGCTTGGTGTCATCTGCTGTGATGGTGCATTTCTCCCCCCTCACCTTGCCTTGCACCTGGGCCGCTCTACTCAAAAATTCTGTTGCCTGGCAAGCCTTGGCCTTTGAACAAAGGGTTTGGCAGTTGAGAACTCCTCAACTGTACCAAGGACTCTTGTGTAGCTGTGGTGGAGAATGGCACTGAATGTATCAGGAACTCGGTTGCCTAACCAAAGTGAGGAACAAGAACAGGACTAATTATCTCTTGATAATCCTGGAATGACTGGTACCAGTGCTACTGGAGACTTGAGAAATCACCTGTCTGGATTTTGGTCAGGATGGAAATTCACTGATGCCTCCCAATCCTATAAACAGAGGTCCCGAGTAAGACCCTTTGAGCTCCTCTGGACTGCAGTGAGCTGCAATCAGCACCTCCCCCTGAGTGGGATGCCTCTCAGAGCTTGTGAACCCTCAAGTTCATGATCAACTCAGAGGCTGGCACAAACGTGAGCTGAAATCCCTGTTGAAGCTAAACTCTTCAACCATTGAGAGATGCAAAGCATTCAATGTGTTTCACTGGATTCAAGGGGAACTATATGAACCTCTTTTCCTTGTATTTCTTTATATGTCTCCATCTCTATATCTGTGACTGTGTGTGCGTAACTAGAGAATTTTAGTAAGTTTTAAGTTGTCAGCCTGCTAAGGCTGTCTATTACCTAGCACAGGAAGCTATCCTCAGTGCATTCCAGGAGTCTCCTGGATTGCCTACAGGTTGCCATGTTACTCTTCCAGCAGATGTTGAGTGGCTGAAGTCCACCAACAGGATGAGAGCCTGCGAGCACAATGCCTCCTGTAGCTGGAGTAAGAAGGCTTTGCCAATAGGCTCCTCTATAATAAGCATATTATTGGTGTTCATGTTAAGTACTATCAACAGATTTTTCATATTCAAAACCACTTCATTTATTGTCTAGAACATCTAGAACTACCATTGCACTGCAACCTATATATAATATATATTTTTCCTTAGTATTAATTATGCAGATCTGTTCTGAAATCTTGGAAACAAAGGTCTTTGGGCTTTAAACATAAATTAGTTGAAGAAGGTCATTAGTCTTGGAGGCATAATATGTCACTACACTGTGAAGATCAGATGGATGGGAATCTTATTGGGTAGATGAGAATTTTGTGAGAAACTAGCAGAATCATCTGGATCATGGGACTTTTCCCAGGCATTTCCTGGGAAATAGCAGCAAACCAAACAGAACCAATCGTTACAGAGTAACAAATAAGTTTTTAAAATGCATGCTTATGGCATTGATGGTAATGGCTATTTTTATACTGAAGAAAAAGTTAAGAGAGAGGAGGGTATTACTTGTCAATAAACCCCTACAACAGAAGAAGTCTCAGAAGAGATGGGCAAGGGACATGTGCCCATGAAGCTCAGGGAATAATGCGGGTTGTGACTGACCATAGCTGTTGCAAAGAAGCTGGACTGTATCTCAACACAAAGAGAATGAGAGGGTGGACTTTCTTTCATATAAACAGCTATCAACAGCCAAGTGCATTAAAAAAGTGTGAATGCCTCCCTGAATTAGCCAGACCAGCATGGCAGTGAGTGAATACATGGCTCAGCCCAATATAGAGTATGAAAAATTAACAACTAACAAAAGAATTTCAGGGAAAACAATGGGCTTATATTGTTGTATTAATTGCATTTTCATTGATGACCATGGAATCTGAGGCAGCTAGTCTAAGCTTGAGTAGATGCAGACACGTACATATAAACAAGTGAACTTAAGTAAAATGAAGACCACCCAAGAAGATAAAATAAAACTTTTACGTTAAAGGACAATAGGGAGGAGGATGACTAAAAATCAGAAGAAAAAGCTGCAGGGTTGAAGACTAAGATCAACTTCTTTCTATAAGCACAAATAAGCATTAACAGAAGTTACCTAAGGATTTATTCCATCACTACATTTCCCTACATTTCAGTTTATACAAACATCTGACAAGAATTTCTTAGGCATATTTGATCCGCTTTTATACTCGTATGATGAACCAGGTAATATCTTGAGGCTTCATAAAGTTTATTTTTCATGTTATTAAGAAATGGAATAGATATTATCTGAAGCAGTGCCACAGTTACAGTCTTTGATACTGTGATCTTTAATGTTACATATTCTGAAACTGCTTGGGTTTTGTTTTCAGATATCCTAGATAATAAAATTATTAAACTATGTTGTATATTCAGATACTGGAGGAAAAGATTGTTCTAGCATTTTTTGAGGTGGTTGCACAGTATCATGAGGAAAATCTCAGAATTAATATAAGAACACAGTTCCATTAAAATTATGAATGTAATTTATGAATACAGTTTAATTACAGAAGAAGAATCTTATCACTAAGAAGGCTGTGCTGATTTTGGCTGGGATAGAGTTAATTTTCTTCATAGTAGCTAGTATGTGTCTGTGTTTTGGATTTGTCCTGGAAACAGTGTTGATAATACAGGCATGTTTTCATTACTACTGAGCAGTGCTTACACAGAGACAAGTCCTTTTCTGCTTATCGCACCACCCCATCAGAGAGGAGGCTGGGGATGCACAAGAAGTTGGGAGGGGACACAGCTGAGACAGCTGACCCCAGCTGACCAAAGGGATATTCCCTACCATATAACATCGTGATCATCATATAAAGCTGGGGGAAGAAGAAATGGAGACGATGTTCAGAATTATAGTGTTTATCTTCCCCAGTATATCACCATTATATGTGACGGAGCCCTGCTTTCCTGGAGATGGCTGAACACCTGCCTGCTGATGTGAAATGGTAAATGAATTCCTTATTTTGCTTTGCTTGTGTGCACAGATTTTGCTTTACCTATTAAACTGTCTTTATCTTGAGTCATACATTTTCTCACTTTTAGTCTTCTGATTATCTTCCCCATCCCACCACAAGGGGAGTGAGCGAGCGGCTGTGTGGTGCTTAGCTGCTGTCTGGGGTTAAACCACAATAAAGGTTTATTAAAATAACTTGTGATAGTGTTAGCAGGACTTATAGATATTTTTAACTTATTTTCTTTATTTGTACTGTTTATTCTTTATCTATTCTGTTCAAAACAGATCACTGTTTTTATAGGAGCATATCACATGACCATAAGCACTATATGGAAATCATACAGATTTGAGGAAGGCCTCTGAGAGAGTAAAGGAATAGCTACTAGACAGAATTTTTTAAAAGCTATCGTTCACAATACCTCATCAGTTCTTCACTTTTCAGTGAATTCATTATCGCCAGATAAAGCCTATGAAGCTCTCTTGTATTCAGATCTATCAGAAAGACTGTCACAAAGCATTCTAGGGATTACTAAGCAGTGACCTCATACAACACGTTATTGATTTCAAATTGAAAGCTGATTCGTAACTCTATAAAAGGACCGTAGTCCAGTCTACTGCCACTGTGGCTGTAAAGAAGTGTGAGTACTGTAAATAAATTTCTTTTCTTGGCCATTACACTTGGTGAATTGAAAGTCCTTTGGAGGCTTTCCATTTTGTCTGTGTCCATTTTTGAAAAAGGTAGTTCAGGAATCTATTTAACTGCAAGGTAGAAATTGAGTGAATTAAATAATATCACATTCACTTTTTTCTGTGATACATATGCATTGCTACACTGTTATTCAGCAGTACAATATGGAAATGATGGAAATTCAAGTAATATTTAAGAAGGTTATGACACATTTAGGCCCGAAGTTGGTACAAACCAATAATAGCTCACTGCACCTTCTGCCAAAATTTTTCAATTCCATCAAGGATTTATTTTTCTCTTTTTCTTTTAATCTTTTCTGAGGTAATCCCATGCTGAGTGTTCATAAGTCCCTTCAGCTTCAGTAGAGTTGTGAGCTGAAGACATTCAACAGCTGTCAGGATATACCTCTCTAAGGGTTGGTAAGCAGAGCCAGTATTAACTTCACAGGCATTTGATAAGGCTGAAGGATGTTAACGCAGAGTAAGCCAGTCATATGTCTTCCATACCAAATACATAAGGAAAAATTCTATCTTTACTGAAAACTGTAGAATATTTCCTCTGAACCTAAAGAAAACAAGATTTCATCTGTAGGAACAGAATCTACGTCATCAAAACAAATCACAAGTAAGTCAATCTACCTATTTTTGTCATCTATTAACAAGCAAAACCCAGTCCGAGCCAAAAGGGAAATGGAACATCCATACAGTGGTTTTACATAATCATGTGTAAGTGAAGTTGTAAAAGACACAACCAATAACTGCTATATGGACTCAGAAATGAAAAACTCATTCTCAGTAATGAATGTGTTCTAGTGATATGTGGCCCAGCCAGGTGTAACACTGTGAAAATACAAATTAATATAACCAGTAGCTATGCTTGACTAACCCTGTGCAAAACATTAGCCAGTAACGCACAACCAGTTTTGTGCAAGAACAAATACTAGAACAGATAGTGAAATATCATCACAACCTCACTGCCAGAAGAATTAACCCATCTAGCCAGGGAAAACAGTACTGGCTTCTACAAGTTGAAGGAAGGTAACAGCAAGAAAGTAAGAAGCCTTGAATGAGTCTGAGGTTTGTGGCAAAAAGATATTATTGCAACAAAAATTTGGGCTAAATATTGCTGAAACAAACTCCTCAGAGTCCTGATTTGAAAAAGCCATGAATCTTTCCAACGCTCTGTGCAGGGTTCATCTGCCATCCTCAGTTTATTTAAAAGTACACTGAAACTATTCATGCCATACGTATTCTTGTCATCAGGATCAGTTGCTGTTTCCCTTGTGCCTGTGTCAAAGTGCAGACTGGCATGATTATTTCCCTTTCTAGCATCTCTGAAAATATATCCACATGCTTCAGAATTTCTTATCACAGAACAGTTTAATGTCTGGAAAACAAGTAAGGAAAGCAGTATTTTTCATCATCTTGACCCAAAAAAACCCTGCCTTCGAATAATGGTATACTAGATGAAGAGCCAATAAATTTATTTAATTTAAGTTTCTCAGGATAGCTATACAGATGAAGGTTGACTGATACATAGGTTGCAAAATCTGTTGGCCAGGACATAGGTGAAATGGAGAATCACAGTGAGGGAAGAATTATAACAGTGGTAAACACTAAAACTATGGTTCAAAAAAGCTGAAAACTTTAAAAATAATCAAACCATATGCTATTGTGGGATTTTTATTAATTTTTTTGCTATTTTCATTTTTCATGCTTCTTTCAGAAAACAAGTCTAAGAAATTTCATTTCTGACCTCACATTCCAGTGAGAATGTAATAAAGAACTTTCAATTACATAATACTGTATTAGCAAATTAAACAAAATTCTACTTTTGTTTTATATTTGCTGACCTACTAATACATTGATTTATACCTAAAATTTCAATGCATCTACTGTATTTATTTTATGATCATTATTGCCTCAGGAAGGCAGAGAAAATGCTAGGCAAACAACCTCTTAACTAAACCTCTGATAAGATTTGTTTATTAACAGTAGAAACTTCTGCCACAGTTGTCATTATTAATTATCAGATCTTGTTAGATAGTCTGAACTATCATTTGGGACTCACCTTTGCTGATCTTATTTGTCTTGAATGATACTCATTTCATTGATCATTCCCTGCATTGTTTAAACAGGTTCTATTTGAATCCCTTTAGAATTATTACTAGAGTCTCATCTCAGCCTCTTTTTTATTTTCTCTCAGTACATCATCTCATTAGTAGTCATTATGACACGTCTTGGTCTCAGATAACATTTTCATGCAGATGATGCACCCTTTTACAGTTTTTTTTGAATCTTCCTTGACTTCCTTATCCCACCTTGACTTTCTGAGAGCAACTGTTTAATGTGTAAAAATAATAAATGTTAATATTTTGATCTGCAGTGTTTCCCAAAGAGATCTCTCAGTTGTTGACACTGATATGACTTATGTTTGACACCAAATACACTGTATGAAAATGTCATCCCTAATGCTGAGCTGATGATACGTGGCTTTCCCCCTAGGAAATTACCTTTCTTCAGTAACACTCAGGAAAAGAGCTGATACTTGATACTGACTGACTAGCAGAGGTTTTCTCTTTTTTAAAACCAGGTCTATTTCATAGACCTTCTAGAAAACACAGTGTCATAAGAACTAAATGATATGCTTATCTCAAATGCTTTTCAGTGTTTTTGCTTTCTAGGTAAAACTTCAATAAGTTATCAATATTGAGATTATTCAAATGTTTTATAAACTTATATTATGAATAGAAAATAATACTATTATTCCATTTGGAATGGGCAAGAAATGTTGAGCTGAGTCAACAATACCACTTTAGGGACTGAACATGAAGGAAAAATATTACTCACAAGCAACATAAAGTAGAGACTGGAAACAGCAGCATGTAAAACAAGACAGAGTTTGAAAATCATAAGGGACCATGGACAGGTGACTCTGTTATTCTTATTACCATAATACATAGATGTAGACCCACAGCCCTAGGTGCTGCACAAATACATCATAAAGATCTGTCTCAGAAAGTTTTGATCCAGATATTGTTGTTTTAGAACATCTTTTGGCCCACTTGCAGTATTTATCATTTCCAGGCTTTCACAGACTGAATAAAGGTCCACATCAACAGTCTTGATATAGCAGCAAGTTTCTTCTGCTAATATTAATCAGATAAGGATATGCATGTATCTTGCTCAATGCCCAATGTTCTCTAATTATCAGTAACAGCTACTTCTTCTTTATCTCCAGTCATCAAAGAAAAGTTCCTTAAAAAAAGAGATACTGAAGAGGTTCTGTAATGACGCTCACACATTTTGACTGAAAAGACTTAGACATTGCAGTGACATCTTCAGCTGCATAGAAGAGAATTCAAAGACTTCAGAGTGATATATATAGGAACGATCCCATCACTTTTATCAAGAAATGTCAAGATCCCTCTTCCACCTACCTTTTTGGCTGTTGTGGCCAGATAACCCAGACACCAAGTGTCCCTGGCAGTCCACTGGAGCCATGGCATTGCTTGTGATCCTGTGTTTGCTACCGGGGATTGGGTGAGTTGCCATATGGGCGCATAGCGGCTCATCTTTTCTACTGCCTCAATAAAGCTTTCATTTATAATGTTGTCAGACTCCGTTACTCTTTGGACCACACCATCCTCAGGTGACATCATCCTTTTCTGATGCTATTTGTTTCTCATCTTCTATCATTATGAATATTTTCTATTCAATCTAAATTATTTTTCCATACTTAGAAAAAATGTTGTTTGCATGTCTTTCCCTTTTTTGACTGAAATGAATCACTGATTTTTATACTTTAGACTTTGTCTTAAGATTTTATTAAGTAGTTTTGAAATTACAAACATAAAAAATGCAGAATCAATAAAAAGGACAAACTTATCCTGAGATGTAAAAGTGAAACAGTGTCTCTTATAAATCACAACTAGAGAAAGAAAATAAACAACTAGATAAAGAAAACAACAGTAAACTATTCAACATCAGAAAAGGAATTCAGCAGATAAGTCAGACCAGGTAAAATTGAAACAGAGAAAAAGACATAAAAGAATGAAAGAGATTTTTCAGGATATTACAAGAACAGCAAACAACTTTTTAATAAGGTAAGATAGATGACAAATGAAAATATTTGTCCCTTCTTCTTGACTTCCAAATGGACTATACATTCAAAAGAAAAAACCAGGGAAAAAAACCCCAAAACTTCACTGTGTTACAGCTTAATCCAAAGTTTGTCTGAATCATCAAATGACTTTGTATCAAAATGTACAGACCAAATTCTGCTTTTAAAAAAGTCATATGTTTAGTCCCCAAAATAATTTAATAAAAATGGCCATAGCCACTTCTTTTATTAGAAGAACAAATTGACTCTTATTCACCTTCTCTAATCTGAAATTTATTTTATAGAATATTATCATATCCCTCCTCCCCCAAATTCTTGTGTACAAAGATGTTCTTGTTATGGAAAGATTTTCCATGTTTTCATTGAGAGGACTGACTTTGTTCTCATAGCAGCCTTATCTTTCATAGAATCATAGGATGGTTTGGGTTGAAAGGGACTCCCAAAGATTGTCTAAGTCCAAGCACTCTGCAATGACACCTTCAACTAGATCAGGCTGCTCAGAGCTCCATCAAACCTGACTTTGAATGTTTGCAGGGATGGGGCATCTACCACCTCTCTGGGCAACTTGTGCCAGTCGTTCTTTCACCACACTCACTGGTAAACATTTCTTCCTTATATCTAGTCTAAATCTGCCCTCTTTTAGTTTAAAACCATTACCCCTTGGCCTATCACAACATGCCCTGCTAAAAGGTCTGTCCCCATCTTTCTTATAGACCCACTTTAAATACTGAAAAGCTGCAATATGTACCCCCTGAAACTTCTCTTCTCCAGGCTGAACAACCCCAACTCTCTTAGCCTTTCTTCACAGGAGATGTGTTCCATCCTCCTTACCATTTTTGTGGCCCTCCTCCAGACCCGCTCTAACAGCTCCATGTCTTTCCTGTGCTGAGGGCTCCAGAGCTGGACACAGCACTCCAGGGTCTCACCAGAGTGGAGTAGAGAGGCAGAATCGCCTCCCTCAACCTGCTGGCCACGTTTCTTTGGATGCAGCCCAGGATATGGTTGGCCTTCTGGGCTGCAAGCACATATTGCTGCCTCATGTCCAGCTTTTCATCCACCAGTACCCTCAAGTCCTTCTCAGCAAGGCTGCTCTCAATCCCTTCATTGCCCAGCCTGGACTGATACCAGGAGTTGCCCCGACCCAGGTGCAGGACCCTGCTCTTGGCCTTGTTCAAACCTCATGAGGTTCACAGGGGCCCATTTATCAAGCCTGTCCAGGTCCCTCTGGATGGCATCCTGTCCCTCAGGTATGTCAACTGCACCACATAGCTTGATGTCGTCAGGAAACTTGCTGAGGGACTATTCAATCCCACTGTCTGTGTCACCGATGAAGACATTAATCAGCACTGGTCCCAACGGTGATCCCTGAGGAACACCACTCATCACTGATGAAAATAGTTCTTTTTGTTGTTTAAGTAATAGTGGAAATATTCATAAGCTTTGAGCACATTAGAACATAACTGTACTTCATGGTTAATGAGAATCTTGTACAGTAAAGATACTATTGAGACTAGACTAGGATTTTAAATAACATCACAGTCTTGTATAACTTCATAAAATTCTTTCTTCTTGTCTTCTGTGCTGCACATAAACAGAAAACAAGTGGTTTATGTTACAGAAAATATTCAGGAGGCAATTTCTGAAAGGAATAAAGGGAAGTAGTGTGGAAAAAAGAGATAGAACCATGGTTACAAATCCACCAGCTCTTTCAAAATTTACAGGTGAAAAAGAGGGGCAGGGTTGGTGTTTTCATGACAAAGAAAGTGATACTTCATCCTGCATAGTCTAAGGATAGAGTTTTATCATTTACACAAGCTTCCAGTGGCTTCTCTAAGCCTAATTTTTGCTCTCAGTCTGGGTGTTTGTTAGGGAAAAAAAGAATCACTTTTTCTTTAAAGTTATAACTGTAGTCCTAGAACATCTGACTTTTGAAATGTCAACTTAAGACTTCAACCTGCTGACTTTGGAACTCAAATTATGTAGGTACTGAACTGTCACTAAGAGTGTAAATATGGGAAAGACGACACTAGAAATCTAGGATAAGAACTCATGCCAACCACAAGCTTCCTTGAATTATACATTAATACAGTTTATACTATAAGAGTCTCATCTTGTGAGTAGCAAGATTGAGAGAACTGCAGAGCAAAGCACATAATTTCTGACATGAAAATTGCAAATGAGATGACAGTCATAAATCGATTTCAGGAAAAAGGACTGAAGTTGCTATCTCTTCACAAATTAAAAATCATTCCACTTTAATAATCAGGATTACCTGATATTTTGAGACCTACAGGAGGTAACAGCCTTTTAGAAAAGTGCATCAGGAATTTGGGAAAATATAACAAGCATTGTGAAGGTAATGATGTGTAATTAAAATGTGAAGTTAAATGACTTCTCTGCTTATTCTTTTTCAAATTATGAAATATTCTTATTTTCTTTAAGATTAGTAAAGCATTGCACAAATTTAATAGTTCTTTCAATTGCTCAGTACTCAATACTAATTAGCAATTTCTAGGAGAAATATGCCCAGGATCAATTTTACTCTTATATTGCATTTCAAAACAAAAGCTTCCACATTTTAATATTGTTCTGAACAGACAAGAATAATTAGTATCATCAGTCTTCTGTTTTCAGGGATTGCTTCTATATTGGAATTTCTCTGCGTGCTTTTTCTCTTCTGCACACACACTGCACACACAACTATTATGTCAAAAAAGGTAATGTTTTCAAACAAAAAATATATTGTACAGTGTTGTTTATGAGGATTATGACAGACAAAAATGCTGTAGATAGCTTGCAAATACAGATAATAACAAGATGGAAATACTTAGTGGGATAATTTTCAATGTTTTGACAGGAAAGTGTTCAAAGATCTGCTAAGATGCACAAATGATATTGAATGATTATACACACAATAACTTTGTTAAACACAACCAGCAAAGTCAGCTAAGATATTTTGCAGTATTCTGCTGATTATAAATAAAATACCCTGTGCTATCTTTTCCATCAGCATAAGAGTAATCGTATTTTAAAATATATGAATTTTCTTGAATTAATTGACTATTGCTATCTAATTAGATAGGATTTCAAAAGTAATATTAATCAACTCAATTAACCTCTGAATTAATAACTTTCCATAAGATGTATGCAAATAAAAATCACTAATACATATAGATATCACCAATACTAAAAGATATCAGAAAGACAGAATGATTGTGCTCTACTTTATTTTTATTTTAATTAGGATTTTTAAGTGTGAGCTCATACGGACAGAAAAGAATGGAAGCCTTCACAGCTGAAATAACAAATTTGATGTGTTATAGTACCGATTATAGATTATTACTTCTATTTTACTCTGGCAAATTACATAAGAAGGAGACATGAGCATTGCTAGAGATATGACTACCTTTTAGACAACTTATGCTGCATTGTCTCTTTTGTATCAGGTGACTCTCTGGAAAGGTGTCAAAAGATAAAATTAACTCCAGTGCAGACCCAGTTTTATTCTGGAAAACTTACAAGTGTTTGTCAATGTCTCCATAAAAGAGGATTTTAGCATCCAAATCTTAGAATAATAATCTTTAACCAAAATTTTGCATGTTTTTTACTACTGACTAGACATCAAGCATCCATGACAACAAGAGTGAAATGGAATGGAGTGAAAAAGGAGTGAATGAATGGAGTGAAAACAACAAAGTAGAATTTATCATAAAATCAGGTAGAATTTATGAGAAGATGTTATTAGATAAAAGAAGGTGAAATTCACATGCAACACCACAGTCTCAAATTGTCTTAAAACCGCAATAAATATAATCCATACTTCCTACAACTGCTTTGGTAATTGGCATTTTTTCTGTTAACTTTCTCCAAATATTTCATGTTTAATTCATGTTTACATCTACATTAACTTTTTTTTTTCCTTTTTTGGGGTTTTTTTTTTTTGGTATTGCATTGTGCCTTGTTGCTTTGCTAGGATTAATATCAGCTATTTCTTGGTCTAAAATAAGCAAAACACACTGTAAGCATGAGATTTTTCTAAGGCCATTTTCATCTGATTTGCTTTGCAGAAACTAGTTTCTAGTCCATAACTTCTGAAGAAAAAAGAGATTTGACTTACTGAGGCTATCATTGATTTTAAAAGGCATTCCTGCATCAACCCATTGTCCTAATATTGCCTCTAATATTAGTGTTGCTATAGAAAATCAATAAACGTATTCAGCAGTTATGTTTATCGTGTTTGTTATATTTATCCTTAGGACTGAATAAAGAAATTCTTTTTTGTACCTACAAAATATCACTGGGTTACCTTAATGCTTACCTTTATCAAAAAGGTGTGCTAAATGTTAACAGGCACTTATGACACTTCTAGCACCTGTCATGGTGCTGCTTAAGTCCACTGAAACATACCAAAGTAATATAATGCATATTTGTTTCAGCAAAACAAATGTAACAACATTCTGATCAAGAAATAAAAATTAATTTATCTTCACTGTGTTTTCTTTATCTATTTTTTAACTTTTTTTACATGAACTTCTGCCTTCTCTCTCATGTTGCTGTGTTGATGCAACTTTTCCATTAAATCAGGTAAGTTCTACTATTACAGCTGTTATTATTATGAGTTGAATATTTTCTATCCAAAACCAAGAAAAAACTCAAAATTTTTCTCAAATCATAGGATTTTCTAGGTTTACATCTTAATGGTTAAATTTCAAGAACATTCTGATGAAACTAGTCAAGAATATAAATTAATCTTTTGTAGTAGGCTAAATTACTTCAGAAAAATGTGATATAGCTGCAAGCCTGACTTTCACCACTCCTCACCTTTTCTAGAAATCACATTTCCCAGGCTGTAGTGCACCCTACGAACTCATTTTGAGTTTGGCAATAGGATACACAAAGTATTTAGAGACATAATTATCAAAAGACTAAAGGAATGGCATGGTGAGAAACCTTGAAAGAATCTGAGCTGTAGTGCCAACAAGTATGAAAGCCACATGCACAAAGCGGGCGGATCTAAATAAGCTATTATCACTCAGAAGGGAAATCTTGGAATTGCTGTAGGCAACTATCTGAAAACATCACTTGAACAATCACTACTAGCTGATGTAGTAGATGCAACGCTCACAAGCCTGGCTATGCAGCAGCAAGCAATAAAAGACTGTGGGTCCAAAAACTCATCTGTTTTTTATATTTGTAACAATCTGACTAATATAACACATCTCCCTAAAGAGCTTGCCTCAAATCCCTAATTTATCACTTCTACAACAAAGCTGTTACAGTGTTGAAAGTTTGGAATTATTATGAAGGAAATAAAGATCAAAAAAGAGAACATCACTATATCACTGTAAGATCCATATATATTCACACCATTAATATTAGCTGCATTATATCTAGGAAAAGATAGAGCAATTTTTTTTTTTTTTAAGGTTTCTGGAGAAAGGCAGGAACTGTGATGAGAGATATGGTACTGTTTCCATGCAAAGGAGATTAAAATAATAAAACTCTTGACAAGGTAGTAGGTGAAGGTTATTTCACTGGTGCATAAAAACATGACTAATCTAACATAAGTGCATAGATTCTGAACATTTGTAATTTCCTGCAGTGCTTGAATTAGAGTGTACTCAGTGAAATCTTAAACAGCACCTTCAAAACATGCAAAAAGCAATTCTTCTTCACATGTTCATGAATTGTGGAACTCTGTTCCAAGATGGTATACAGACTAGAAGTATAAATGAATTCCAGATTATTTTTTTCAAATTCACAGTAACTATTGTTATCTGCAGCATTAAAGTTTTTTGGAGTATTATCTTCATTTCAGCACACTGTTGAAACACGTGACATCATCCTAATATCCTTTCTCAAGAAATTGGTATTCTATAGTAACAGGATGCATCTGAGCAGGAGAGACTTTTGTTTTAACTAGGCATGTCAAGCTCTTCCTAATAGCAAAATTAGAAACCAAGGTAATGTTTTTCCATGTAAAACTATTCCACAGCTGTAAGAGAGTGTTTGTTTATTACTTACTTTTGCCAATAAATGGAGACATTTTCCCTTTCTCTCAGGAAAAAAATAGGTTTGTTCAGAAGTGTTGCCGCTAGCCACAGCCAGTATAAGAAATAATGTTAACCATTATGGGACTGGACTCATCTAGGGAAAGTTATAAAAGCCAGTGAGGAGTGCAAGGGTGGGAGAGTGGCCGCAGGGCAGGCAGGGCAGTGCCCTCCCCGACAGGGTGCTGCCGTGCAGGTGAGCATAGCAGGGCAGCCACTGCAGCGCATCCCACTAGCAGTGCAGCCACCACCGGAAAATGCAAGTGATGGAAAAATGATGAGTGAGGTCAAAAATCAATCTGGGGAGCATAGTCAGCAGGGCAGGATTAGCAGGAGCAGGGTTGAGCTTGGGGACACCTACAGCAGGGCTCAGGCAGGGACCTGGTTCTTGGATCTGACCTTAAGGAGAACCTCTGGGAACAGGGGCAAGAGTGTGTGTATGGGGGTGCGTGCATCTTTGAGGGGGTCAGGGGAGGCTGGCTGGGACCATTAAGGTCCATGTGTGTATTCAGGGCCCTGAGAGAAAGAATTCTCAAGAATTTCTTGCAAGTGAAAATAAATTTTTTTCCCAGGTACTCCTAGTTACCCACCTGAATAAAGGGTCAATAATTTACTATTATTGGCCATTTATGCATCTAATTTTGCTGTCAGCAAGTTACAAGTTTTAAGTTTCATAGTCTTTGTGACTTCTGATAACGGTTCTCTTGAAGAATTTTTTCACTTAAATATATATTTTAGTTTTGGAAAGTAAGTAAAATTGCAATTTTTCCTCTATTCTGCCAACTTTCCTTGTCCTTTTAGTTCACTAACTTCCTTTCATAAGGAAGAACTACTTGTCTATAAAATAACAATGAATAAAAACATAGTAGATTCAGCAATGATATGGGTAATATCAGTAAAAGCTCTGACATACATTGTGAGCTTCTGTGCATTTATGGCAGACAGATACAGTAGGTTTTAAATTTGAATTCATTACAGGTTCCCAGGACCTGTCATGAACAGCATTAGAAGAATCTGTTAATGTTGTTAAGATGTGCTGAACTTTTACTTGCAGAGCACCCTGTGTCCCTTGCTTACTTAATTCTTCTACTTCTGCTCAGCTCCTCATAACCCCTACATGCAGAAATAGCTTTGTTTCCTGTGGTAAGACTGATCTGGTTTTCTGCTGTTCTACTTCTGAAGCTGCTAATACGTGACTTAAAGATTCTCCCAGCACTGAAGTACAAAATCCGATACAAAAAATACTACCACTTGGGTTTTTTCTGTTTGTTTGCTTATATTTCATCACTACTTAAGAAATTCTCATTGTCGCTGTAGCAACAGCTTGTCAATTCAACACTGTGAAGACAAACTATGACCATGAGAATTTTCCCAGACTTTGGCACTGTCTGCTGTTGCGCAAACACCTCATGAGGGATCCTGAGGGGGCCCCATCCCTCCAGGCGGTTTGGCTGCTGGGGCTGGGGGACAGCTCAGTGTCAGCATGGCTGCGGGCGTCACTATCCTGTCGGTGGCCATTGGGAGAGGCTCCTGGGGACTTGAAGGGATGCAATAGCCATCACAGCCAGGGCTAACCCCCTGCCCATGGGGGCTGGGCTGTTTTTGGTGGAGATGCTGGCACTTGTCCTCAGCCAGAACATGTACTATTTAGGCTACAGACTCAAAGTGGACTGGACCTGGAGGGCATGGAGCTGTGGCAGCCTCGCCTCTGTTGGCAGTTGCTGGTTTTAACAAATCCCCTAAAACACGTCTCCCTAGAAAAGACCTCTCAGGCAATGATGAAGAGTGCTTTAAAAACATGTTGAAGAAATCATACACTATATTTTAACCAGTTTATGTACCATTATGCACACACAGAAACTAGAATTTTGTCAGTTTCCTCTTTGATTGGTGCTGGAGTTTGGGTCTTGCAGTTCTCCCGTTTTAACATTCTCATGTTCACCCTCCAGTGCCTTTCCTACAGTGGCAAACCAAAATAGCTTGTGATGGCCAAGCCTGAATGAAAAACATTAATCATACAGAAAAGACTCTGTAAGTAGTACTCACAATTTTGTATTCAGTTGTATGTACATGTAGAGACAAATTTTACTCCTATGTACCATGTGCTATCATAACAACCCCTCCTCTCACACCTTAGAGACTGTGTCATTTTAATGGTTTTGTTCAAGTGTAGTTTGGCTATTTCCTCACAAACACAGGCTCCTCATTTGTGTTGTCTGATGCTGCTATTTCTGATGCCAATGAGAACCTTTCTTCCATTTCAAATTTTTTTTTTCTCACTTCTTTTATATTATTTTGTTTTCTTAGGAAAGAAATACAGCTTTCTCTAAGCCTGGCCTTTTGATTAAAACTGTATTTTGGGAAAATATTTTTAGGTACAATATTGGACTGGGTCCTGTTTGTAAATGTATTTTTTGTAATTTCATGTAGATTTTAACTATCTTAAATGTGCTTAGACATTTATATTGCTCTCATCATGCTGTCAGGTGTTTTAGATAGGTTGATGTCTAAATTATATCAGTTGTACTCCAAACATGTTAAAAGGTCACACTCATACAGTCAGCTAGTCATGTCCTAACTGTTACCTTCATTCTGTTGAGAAAAAAATTTGTAGTTATATGACTTATGCAAAAAAACCCACAACATTGTGATAAAATACAGTTGAATTTGATACTTTCCTGTTATTCCAGACAAGTATTAGTGGGAGAATAAGGAAAAAAGAGCTTTCAGAATTAATAATACTTAAAATACTGTTTAATAATTTTATGTGCATTTACATAAAATTAATTCCATTTAATTCAAATTTATGTTTATTTCTCATTTTTTCTCCTTAGAAATTAAAAAAATAAAATAATAACATATAGTTTATCCCCTTCTATCCATGAGAAAATTATTTCCAACTGTTGTAGAAAACGTTGGCTTTTATGTAATTGATCGGTGTATATTTGAAATTACTGTAGCGGGACTTATTTTCCAAAGACGTAATAGACCTAAAAACTGATATAGTACAAAGAAATACACCCTACCTGAGGTCAATACATAATTGGGAAGGATATTTTCTCATTTGTTTCTCTTTCTGGGGTCTTTAGTTCTACTCTATACTCCACTCATAAACATTGATTTGTAATTATTGTCTTCTCTCTTGATTCCTGTTTTCCCATTTTAGTTATCATCATTTTACTCATTGACAAAACTTCCTTTAATCCAAAGCTGCAGTGGAGGTGGAAGAGGAAAAGAAGAGTACAAGGTAAGGGGGAAGAAGGAAGGAAGTGCAGTAGAGAGGAGGAGGCAGATCATTAAACATTGGAAATATAACTGTAGAACACAAATATTGCAGAGATTAAAATAATGAAAAGTGTACATTATCCCAGGTTAGACTTGCAAAAATACTGTACTGACAGTTGACATATGAGAAAGTAGAAAAGTTTATGGTATTTTATTACTTTCAGTTTATTATTTTACTATGCTTTCCTTCCAACTATGTTCTCTTTATCTTTTGTGCCTGAGACCAGTTTTCCTCTTAATGATCTTTCTGAATTGTTTCTTTCAGAATAGAGTTTAATCATATGCATATCCAAAATTTTTGGTTGCAATCCTATCCATTTAAAAAGACTGTAAGAATGCTTTTCCTGAACATGGAAGGGGCAAAGAATGAGAAGCGGTTTTACCAGTCAAAAACCGAAGCACGCTTTCAGCTTGTGCTCTGCTCCCAAAAAAGGCTTTTGGCTTTCTGCCAAAGTTACAGCACCGGTACTTTATGGGCTGCCTTTGACCTTTCCGTTCAGCTGCCTTTCTGATGCTCTTCACACAGCTGGATTTGATGGTAAAAATATCAGCCTCTGAGACTGAAATACACTTCTATGAAAAATTCTTGGCCCGTCTTTTCCATGACAACTCCATACCTTCTGCAGTTTATTCTATGGTAGAGCTATACATCACATCAGAGAGTTTGATTTCTCACTATCAAAGCTTTTCCAGTCAAAAAAGGGAAGCCCCATGAAGCCAATAGCTCAATAGTTAGTATTTTAGTAATCTAGATTAAGTACTGCTGACTTGTCTGATTCAAAGGGGTTTGTTTGAAGGAAGCACAATTATCCACATTCATGTCAGTGTACTAACATTCAAGTAGAAAATGATCCTTGCAACTTTTCATTTTTGCATCTACATAAATATTTATGCATTCAATAAGCCACAGAAAAGAAAATGTTCTTATAACTCAGTGATATTCCTAACCTGGTGTAGAAAGACCTGCAAACTTCAGTTAATCAATTCCAGACTCTGAGGAGGCTCAAAATGAAAACAATGCATATTCACGAAAAAGTTTTATTTTGAGTGATTGATGTTTTTCAAAGGAAAAAAAAATCAGAACATTTCAGTGCAGCTTTATCTTATATTGTATTTCCAGTTGTCATAAAATTTATGAAGATGCCTTTTCCTGTACTTCAATCTGCAGAATTTTGTGTATATAAATAGATATATATACCGATATATGAAAATCTGATTTCAAAGTTAATATTGCATACCTTAATTCAATATCTTTAAATGTCTTGAGAAATACTCGCTTCTCAAGAGAATTATTCCTGTCATTTGTTTCAACAGTTCCATGTCAAATGAGTTTGGTTTCATGTGAGCAAGGAGCACAGGACAATGAACTCACATTGAGATGTAGCATGCTTAAAGCTAATGACTGCTCTGTTACGTATACATTTGGATACAAAAATTACGCATAGCCAATGTTATGTAGACAAAGTGAGGACATGTAGTATGATTATTTCTATAATATGCTTCTTTAAAAAGTTTAAGTCAGAGCTGTGACATTCACTGAATGCAATAAATTTTAAGGTTTTAAAAGAAAAAGTGTTTGATGTTAACAATATGCCATGAAATGTCTACAAGGAAAGCAAGATAATTCAGATATTTAGATTTAATTGCACAGCAATTTGTAACAGGTTTGTTTTCTTCTGTTGTATTGTCATTCAATTTTTCCATACCTGTCAGATAAAGTTTCTTGTTCCATTGCCATAATATGTGTTTATGAGATTACATAAATTTGTAGGGTTTTCAGCCTCCCTTTATACTAACAATTACCTTTCAAAGTGTTCTGGGTTTTTTAGGGTTAATATATCATACCTTCTCAACTATCTGCCCTCTGAGTTTACACTTGTTATCACAAGTATGTTAACTTAAACTGTATTTAAACTTGTGTGTTACAGTGGTAAACAATTGTATAGCATATTTTCCAAAACCATTACCTATGCCATACTAGTAAAAGCAGATGTCATAGAACAACATTTATAAAGTAATTAATAATTTACTTCTAATTACTGTGAATTCAAAGTAGCCCCTAGTTTAAATAGATTTAGTTCCATTTTTCCAAAGTGAACCAAAAGAAACTCAAAAAACAATTCTGTTTTCTGATTTGATTTGCTTGTGCTTGTTTTTGGTGTATTGTACAGTTAAAATACTACAGTTTCTTGTAATCAGCAGCTGAATGTTTAATAATTCTGTTGTGTCACAACAACCTTGTAGCTGTGGCATAATGCAGCTTTAACGAATTTATGTGGAGCTATTTACAAAGACTATAAAATACCACCATTTTGTCTCTATGGAAACAAACCCTCATGAGCTGAAGAATAAAGTCGGTTCCAAAAGATACCAAAAAGGTTCCAAAAGATTAGGTGTCTACTTAGGACTAGGTAACTCCAAAGATGACTGTAAACTGCCAAATTGTTTTTTTTGCCCACAGTCTAGCTTGTGATGATGGTTGTACCTTGTTTAAGAAAGAAGGTCCCAGCTTTAGTTGAAAAAGTTTCACAATAACATTCACAGTTCTAAAATCTTATAAACCAGATAATCCTTCAATTACTTTAATAAATATATTTATAGACACATATATATCAACAGAATCAGACCATACCATAAAAAAATATGTCAGTAACACAGAATTCTTAAAAAATGTTTGGCAAATGTTGATTTGACAGTCTAAGATTTACGCGCTTAAGCAGATTCAAAGGTTCACAGAAGTCAGAAAGCCTCTGGTCAGTGGATGTCACTATACCATCTGTTCTGTCCTTTATAGGGCAGGTTTTTAAATTTAGTCAGTTATCCCCAAACTGATTTCAATACTTTGTGTTTCAGTAAAGCACAGCTTCCAGAAAGAATGTCAATCTTCATTGGAAAGCCCAGGAAAACAGAAAGCCAAACATCTTGTTTAATGGTTCTGGCTATTGCATGAAGTTGTAAGGTCTGAACCCTGCACAACATGAGTAATACACAAGAATCCCTGATACCTCACTGTAAAGAATCACATTTCTAACAGCAAAGCTGTAAATCCCACAGGGAGTTGTAAAAGCCATCTGTCATTCATTTTGAACATGAATACTTCATTCAGTGAAGAGCTTGGTCATTTCTTGGCTTTTTGAAAACAGATGTTTAAAGCAACTAAAAATATCTTGAAAACTTTACTTTCTCCCCAAGATGCACAAGAGAGCTGGCTATGTAACGGCAGTTGTATGACTACAGAAGGTACATGACAGGGATAACCAGAGCAAAGTGTGAAAGGTTAAGCCAGCCATCAACTTTTAATATATAAATCTTTGCTGAAATCAAAAGGGCTATTCCAATTTGACTGTGTATTTCTTACTTTCTATTTCTGAACTATTTCACCTTCTATTTCACAGCTTCCCTATCACACAGGCATGTTTTATAAGCCTAAAAGAAGATGGGATGAATAAAGCAGATGCATTTTCTTATTTCAGAGAGAGACAAATGTCCCATCTGTTTCATACAAGGCTAAGTAGGATTTTTCTCAAAGCTACCTACTAGGCAAATGTCTGCTTCACTTTTAATTTCACTTTTGACTACATAACCACTTCAACTTCAGAATGCTTTTCTTTCAACATGTTTTCCCTTAAGGTGTTCAAAGATGTGAATATGTAATCAATGCCAGTAATTGTACAGTATATTCTTTCCACAGAAATTTTG
This sequence comes from Phaethon aethereus, assembly GCF_964289735.1. NCBI lineage: Eukaryota > Metazoa > Chordata > Aves > Phaethontiformes > Phaethontidae > Phaethon > Phaethon aethereus. Next base: position 63,197,229 of record NC_138578.1, on the reverse strand, counting down.
TGAAGAACCAGCAAAAGTGTTCTTTCAAAAGTGCAAGTACTAGATGTAGACAACACCATTAATTCAATTTTACCCAGTTTTTTCTTCCCAAACTTTTCACATTTTCAATAAAGCAAGAGTGCCTAAATGCTGATGAGATGTTTTATTTTACTGAGAAGAAAAATTAAACAAAATAAAACCCAGAGTTACTAGATACCATTCCCAACAACATAAACTTGTCCTGAATTGGGTCAGATATTTCAAATATAACAAAGTGTTTGGATGCTTACTATTTACAGTCATAGAAGGCTCCTACAGAACCTCTAGAAAGTGTTTCTACCTTGTAACTTCAGAGAAATTTGCAAAGTGATTTTGAAGTGCCAGTTTACATAAGACACCAGGTACAATAATGATCTTCTTTATCCAGACTATTCTGAACATGACTCCATAACATCAAAGTCGTCTTTTCTCATCTTTACAGATCTGGAAACATAATTCTTATGGCTGACTACAATAGAACATCTCAGACATCTGGATAACTGAAAACTTGGAAACTGTATTTTCTGGTCTCCACTCTGAATATCCTGTCCAAAGTTCATCTTTTTGGGCTTTATTTCTGCCACAAGATTTTTCAGAGAAGGAGGTTTATTTACAAGTTGTCTCATTCTGTCTGTTAAAAATTAAGGTTTGGGTTTTTTTAACTTTTTTAAAGTAGAATTTCAGACACATTAACTAAGTCCAGAAATATTGGACTGAATAATGATAATAATTTTGAAGAATCAAAACACATTGGGAAAGTGAAGTCACCACACTTTTCTAATAAATATATTTCTGGCACAAATTCTGAAACAAGATTTAATTTATGGACATCAGTCGTGTCTGTATTTTGTTTTGCTTTTATTTTATCTGGAAAAACCTGTATCCAGGTTTTCCTTTAGAGAAGTGATGTTTTTCCATATGCATATTACAGCTCTTTTACTTAGCTGGTCACATTTAAGTAACTAATATTGTCTTCTTACCGCCTGTCAATCTTTCTTGAAAGATTTATTTTCTCTAGTATACAACAAACCCCTCAAAAAAGCCTGTTTATTTATGAGATTACTGATCCTCTCATATTTTTTGCATAACAGAGGCTTTTACCCTTGTTCTTCTGGCTTTTTCCCCTTTTCATACCTTGGTCAAGTATTTTTTTTACTATGTACCACAGTGGTCCTCGATCTGTGGGGTTTTCTGAAATGCCAATCCACCACTTTGGAGTGAGCATGACGTCATTTCACCATCACCAGTTAGGAATCATTAGTAAAAATCATCAAATTACCTGAATATTTTAAATAAGCAATCTTAACAAAAATATTGCTAGAATACGAGATATTTACAAGCTATGACATTGTTTTTTCATTGCAAACTAGACTGAAAGCTATCTGGGGGCAATGAAAGCCTTTCATTTGACTTTAATATGCTTAGGATGAGGTTTTGAAAGAGGAAAATCGGGTACATAACAGTTAAGTTAAAGTTTCTTAAAGATACTCTGCAAATGTAAAAATGCATGGGAGAAAAGTAAGGGAAGAAAATTGTTCCCTTATGGCTGTGAGGAAACCACTGACATTTGCATGCCTACTGTGTGACCTTAATATCCCCATCACAGTTTTAGTATTCAGTTTCATAAGGTTTTTGCTTTCATATAAGAATTTCAATGCCTTTATAAGAGTATACTGGTCATCCTGTACTGAGAAGTAGCTCATCCATATAATTGGAAACTTGAAGCAGTTTTATTAAAGAATATGTTCTTACTGAAAAAGACCAATGTACTAGAGTTAAATCCAACTCCTAAGACTTAGGAAGGAGCTTTTTAAGATCTTGGCTCTCTACTGTCTCTCCAAGTGTAACTACATATACCTTTCTATGCCTACATAAAGGAAGATCATGCTGAGTCAAACTAAAGATTTATCTGGCACAGCATCCTGTCTCTGAAGTGGGCAACAAAAAGTGCTAAGGGAAAGGATACAGAAAACTGGCAAATATGGATTTGCAGGCTCTGGGAGCTAGTGGTTTAAGAATTGTATCTAATCTCTTTTTTGTCATTTTTGTCTTCTAAAACCTTTTACAAAAATGAATGTCTATAGTTAACTTTACATTGTATGGGAAAGATTCTTTTTTTTTTTCCTGTTATAAACTATTGGCATGATAAAACAGGGATGTTCTGATCACAGAATCACAGAATCATTAAGGTTGGAAAAGACCTTTAAGATCATCAAGTCCAACCATTAACCCAACACCACCATGCCAACTAAACCATGTCCCAAAGTGCCACATCCACACGTTTTTTGAACACATTCAGTGATGGTGACTCCACCACCTCCCTGGGCAGCCTGTTCCAATGCCTGACCACTCTCTCGGTGAAGAGATTTGTCCTAATACCCAATCTAAACCTCCCCTGGTGCAACTTGAGGCCATTTCCTTTTGTTCTATTCCTAGTTACTTGGGAGAAGAGACCAACACCCACTTCACCACAATCCCCTTTCAGGTAGTTGTAGAGAGCGATAAGGTCTCCCCTCAGACTTCTCTTCTCCAGACTGAACAACCCCAGTTCCCTCAGCTGCTCCTCATAAGACCTGTGCTCCAGACCCCTCACCAGCTTCGTTGCCCTTCTCTGGACATGCTCCAGCACCTCAACATCCTTCTTGTAGTGAGGGGTCCAAAACTGAACACAGTATCCAAGGTGTGGCCTCACCAGTGCCGAGTACAGGGGCACGATCACTTCCCTACTCCTGCTGGCCACACTATTTCTGATACAGGCCAGGATGTTGTTGGCCTTCTTGGCCACCTGGACACACTGCTGGTTCATGTTCATCTGGCTGTCAACCAGCACCCCCAGGTCCCTTTCCGCCGGGCAGCTCTCCAGCCACTCCTCCCCAAGCCTGTAGCGTTGCATGGGGTTGTTGTGACCCAAGTGCAGGACCTGGCCCTTGGCCTTATTAAACCTCATACAGTTGGCCTCTGCCCATCAACCCAGCCTGTCCAGATCCCTCTGCAGAGCCCTCCTACCCTCCAGCAGATCAACACTCCCACCCAACTTGGTGTCATCTGCAAACTTACTGAGGGATCACTTGATTCCCTCATCCAGATCATCAATAAAGATATTGAACAAGACCCGCCCCAGAACCAAGCCCTGGGGAACACCCCTTGTGTCTGGCCACCATCTGGATTTAACACCATTCACCATGACTCTCTGGGCTCGGCCGTCCAGCCAGTTCTTTACCCAGCGGAGAGTAAACCTGTCTAAGCCACGAGCTGCTAGTTTTCTCTAGGAGAATGCTGTGGCTTTACTAAAGTCCAGGTAGACAACATCCACAGCTTTTCCCTCATCCACTAGGTGGGTCAATGCATACAGTCAGTCAATTTTAGTACAGATTTAATGTGCAAATGTTAACATTTGGAAATGTTCATGGAAGTTTATGTATGTGGAAGATTCACCCAATTCTCCATTGAAAATCAAGCCCTAAATCTGCATTTTTAAGTGACTGCTCAGTTATAAATTCAGATATACATTGAAAAGAGAAGATTTATTAGCAGTGTGGTTATCTCCCTGTCCTACAGAAACTGACTGAAATGGTGATGATACCTAAGGAATTGACAGAAACACTCATGGCTATTTTTTCACTAAATATATGGGTGTTGCTCCAATTACGTTAGTGAGAATTATGTGTGCATATTGAGAGGGAAATAAATCAGTCTGCAAAGTACTGGAAGTGCACAGGTGTTCCCACTTTTAATTTGTTTTTCATTAAATTGCTTTTTTGCAATTTCCCCATGTACTTGTAACCCTTAGAGCTCTCAGCTGAATATTTTTCACACACTAAATCCTCACAAGCATTTATAACAACTCGATTCTCTGGTAAATAATCTGTATTCCTTAAGAAAAAAAAAAAAAAAAAGGTAAAGAAACAATGTGGAGCAATCTAAAAAAACAACTGATGGAACTCAGTGTTACAATCTGCAACAATTTGTGGGAAAGTGTCCTCTACTTGTCTATAGATGATATAATTTCTTTCAACTGACACAATAAGTTCATATAAGTGTATAATGTAACTCGAGTCTCATTCATTCAGTTACTCGGACTATTCGGTATTGCTCACTCTTCATTTAAGCCTACAAATTAAGGCAGAGTTCTCCATCTTTCAGATTTTTATCTGGACCTTCCAACCTACCCATGCAATGAAAACACTTTCATACCATCTCATATTCTCTCATCTCAATTTCATTCATCAAGAATGAAAGCAATAACGTGGAGTGAGAGGCTGGAGTTATGCCCCAGTATGTTTTACCCCAAAAGATGCTTGATGGTGGGGTGGGAGAATGAGATGTGCAGAGAAATGCCAAGTCTGCCCAGAACTCAGGCTTTCTGCTACTACTGTAATTAGTCTGACCTGTAACTTTCTCTGCTGGTGGTACTGCTGTAACTGAAAAGAAGTAACAATTGTTCTGACCTGCAAAATGTTGATATTGGTTCCTTTATCACTATCTCAGGTAGCAGATGTGCAGAAGATTCATGACTTATTTTTAAAAATCCTTCAAAGCCTCTCATCTTTCACTGAGTATCAGAAAATTATTTGATTTCCATATCACAGACCTTTGACCTTCCAAATGTTGCCTGCTGACTGAATTTTCACACAAGTGTGCTGACAGTCAGTCCTTAGCAGTGCAAGCATATTTTGCACTTCATACTTTTGCCTACATTGGAGTTATCAGGAACAATGCCACATCGTAAGTCTTAGGCATATGGCAGAATTCCCATCTCTCTTCAAATGAAGCTTGAAAGTATTGCTTAAAGCTATGACTTCTTATCAGCAGAATTTTTCATCCAGTTACATTCAAGGCTAGGCTATTTTATCATTTTAGGCCTTTAATTGTTAATTTAAGGATGCTTTAGTGTGACATGTTGTTTATGAACTTAATATATTTTAATAATATTAATATTATTTTAAAATTATTCTTCTATAAGATTATGATACCAGTATTGCATTGTAAAAGAGGCAACAAACTGATATGACAGTAAGACTGAAACCAAAATGCTACATACCAAATACAACAGAATGTCACACTGGGCTTTCACATTCAAAGCAAGCACCGCCTTTTTTAACAAGTCAGCTAACTAAGTAGGAGAAATACTTCCACATGCAAGAAAAAACTTTGTCATATTAGCACACTGTTTACTCAGAAATTTATGTTCTTTGCAAGCTGTTAAATAGATAGGTGGCAAAACGTATTTTCGAGCAACTTACTGGTACCACAGCACTGATCTAAGAATATCAACATTAGATTCATAACTTAAGGAATGAAGAATAATTTGTATTTCTATACATATAAAACACAGCTGATTTTAGAGTCACCAACAAGTTCTTAGCTAATTCTTATGCAATAATTTTCATCTACATTACTATTTATTATATTTATCTAGAGTGTAATAAAACTTCATTTCTTGGTAAAAATAATGACTAGAGTAAATTCAAAAATTACAGACAATCATATTAACCTAGGCTGTTGATTTTCTATCAAAGCGAATAACATCTTCATCAGCGTTACAGCCATTTTGTTGTATTAGTTTCACTGGTAGGATGGTGAAATTACAATGTAATGAAGAAGTCTATTAACGGGCAATTGCAGATAATTATCTACAAAAGCAAAGTAGATAAATGTTAGAACAAAACAATCTTTTTTTTATTTCAGCCTATGTCCTTGTTTCTGACAGTTATATCCTTCCTCCATATTCCGTATTTGTACAACCAAGAGATGGCAGTGCTTCATCAACAATTCCTACAAAGTTTAAGTTTATCCTTCGGTCATCATTTATGATAAATGAAAGCCCTAAGAAAACATAGTGTTTTACAAGTTATCCAGTCTCTGATCAGATTTCAAAGGGAATGAAAGGGGTTCCAGTTTGGTTTTAAGGTGTTTTGGTTCTCTGACATCTTACAAAACTTACTTGATTAATATTCTCTGTCTCACATATCAAACAAGATTTTGTAGAACACAATACATATAGATAACTTAAGTCAGTTTCTCTTATTCTAAGATTTAACAAACTTAGGCAATTCTGTTTCTGGCAGTTACTCATCATCATAACTTTATAGTGTTTCCTCGAAGTCATGCTATTACAACTGATACCGAATCCCTAACCATCTTAAATAAAAACCAAAGTTTAAAACTTTGTATGAACTCAGTGATGACATTTGTAGTATTTTCCTCTATATTTTAAGCACAGAAGCCAACATATTTTTTTTCAGAGAAGCCAAGTTTCATGTATCATGTTTCTGCCTTTTCTTTTTCCATGTTGTATTTTCCTCAGAACATTTTTTGTCAAGCAAAAAGTTGTTCACAACAACTGTGTATCACAAACATTTTGGCAGATTCTATGCTAGTGTTGCTCAGCATGTCTGTATCATAAACATGAAACAGATCTATGTGATTTACCATGGCCATAGATTTGGTTTATTTTTGTGATGCTTCTCAGAGATACATTCTATTTCACGTCTTTCTGTAAAAAGGAAGATAATAAAATAACAAGCCATTGGTATATACATATATGTATATTGGTATATAACAATACCATTGCAAACTAATGAATAGCAATGTTAGAATCAATTAAGTTGTTCTGTTCCAATTCATTTATGAGAAAAGGATTGCATTTACTTTTGTTCAATAGTATTTCCTGTTCTGACCATTTTCATGAAAAGTTAATTCAACCCTCTATGCTTCATTTATTTTTTCTTAAAACGAGGATAATGATACTAATATTTTATAAATAATTTTTGAATTATACTGATAAGGAAAGACATATATATAAAAATATACACACACATAAATACAAATAAGCGTGAAAATAGGAGCTACATATTATGAATAGTGTTTAATATATTTCAACTCCAATACAATCTTTGTTGTGATCTCAGGTATACATTTTAGAAACTGAGTAATCTAGCTTAATATTCATTATCTGTTAATATCCTTAAGAAAGATAGGTATAAACATAGAATTACAAGACTTCTTATTCCTTGAAGGTGAAGTATAACTTTTTGCAAGTTTGTGGGTTTTTTTGAAGTGATGGCCCAGAAATGCTCAATGAACTGTACATCAGAACATTATGTCCTTATTTCTCACTATAAATTCAATTTCTTGAACAGATACACATCTCACTTTTTTGCTAATGTGACTTTATGCATGAGGGGATATGTATAGTGGCTTGAGATATCCATAATGCAGTTTCCAGAAGGTACTACGATAATATTTTTGAATAAAAATTAGTTTTCTGCCATCTCACCTGCCAGTTTCTGGCAGCTGACTCGGATGGCTTGGATGGACAATCAGCTTTTGGTTATTTTGGTTGCATACCAACATTTATATTTGCTCATCATTTTATATTCACGACAGAAGTGCCTATTTTGCATTATGCAAGTCCTTTTTTTTGCCCCTTATGCTTTTAACAGGTGCATGTACATATAAATTCAATTGAACAAAACTTTATCTAGTCAGAACAAAGTAGATTGTTTCCAGGAAGAGCTTGCTGTTAGACATTCAACATCTTCTATATGAACACTTTCTTTCATCAGATGGGCATAATATGGGAAAAAAAAATAGTTTGGGTTTTGCCAAATCTATTCACAGACTTCTGGGGGAAAAATATTTAAAAAATTGGAAACGTAGACTTGCAGAGAAGAGAAAGTGAAGGAGCAAAAATGTCTCTTGCTTCAATAGCCTGGTATTTAAAATGTTGCAGGTTGATTGAAAAGTTCTTTTTTAGCCCAGGAAAATTTCAGTTCATGCCCTTTCACCATACATCTGCTATAGATAAGACCCAAACTCCACTGTTCAAATTTACTTTACTGACTTAAAGTATCTTCTAAGAATGCTTCTGACTCAGAAAAGCCTTCTAATTTCAGGTGGAATTTTGAATCTAATACTATAGAAATAATTTTCTTCAAGTGATATCTTCTAAATAAAAAAAAGACATGACTTTGCAATTTCTGATGGCAACAGATTCCTCTTATACTAATTATTTTTCCTCCCAATCTGTACATGATCTATGACACTTTTTATCTAAGTAGGTTTTTTCTTAAGATAATGATATTCAATAACTCTCAAGACTTCTTCTTCCAGATTAGTTGAAGGAAAAAAAAGTCTAGATATCCATGAGCATACCATTTGCAATCAAAATTAACTTTCTTCGTAATCTCCACAAAGTGTATCCTTTAGCTATTTTGGATGTCACTTGGATACTGTCAGCATTTAGACGTTACTTAAACACATATTTAGTCTAAGCAATAAAACATTACAAAACATATTATGAAACATTACATTGAGATGAAAATTACTATATACAAACTGAGGACTAAGTTTGTGTTGAACGTAACACAACAAGATTATAACGATGTACCATATGGTAAAGGTTTGTATTTTTATTTTATATGTATACAGGCATGCAAGGGTAGCTTCAGAGAAAAATGAAACACATCTCATCTCTTTGCTATCATTTATGTGTACAAATACAGCTCTTGCTCAGATTCCCACTGTCTCACACCTCAGCACATCATACTGTACTTTTGCTTTGGTAAATGTAAACTCTTAGAATATTTTCATCCAGAAGATCCTTTTTCTTGCTCTCTGCATTCATCATGTCATCTTTTTGTTCTTTTCCTGTTCTGTTCCACCACACACAACCTGATTACTTTTTATCCCACTGGCTTCATGGCTTATTCTACTGTGTTTTTTACTTGTCAGTGCTTTTATTCTGCCCATCATGCCAATCTCTATTACAGACAGTCAAATTTTGCAGCACACATCTCCATGTTTTGTCTGTCACATGATAGTGGTAAACTGACACTTCGTGGGAAAAAAAAGTACTAGTGAAAATTAATAGCAGTAATGATATTATTTATGTCCTTCTACTTGTTGTGAAACATACTGTTGAAAATTGTGTGTGAGAAGCTGTCATAAGTGCACAAGAGGTTTTGCTGCAATCTATGGAATGAAGATGGATACTTTTTAATAAGACATAACAATGTTTTATTTACCTAAGCAATCATTTGCAGAGATGTTGGAATACTCTGCGTAGTGGGAACACCTAGGCAATGTAAATGCAAACATGTAGTCTACATACCGGGAAGCAGAGCTCAGAAGTTCCCAGGTTAATGATGTGTTTGAGTTTGTGAGCTTGAGACCTGTTTGATAGTGGCTAAACCATTTCTGGACTTGAGTTGATTCTACAGAAAACATAGCTGCTTTAACACAATACTACAAATGGGTTACTAAGTCCCCTGAATTCAGCTTAGTGCATTGTATTTAACCATCTACAACATCGCATGATTATTTCTCCAAATTCAGTTACTTGTAAACAAATAATCAAATGCTGATTCTGTATCGCCCCCCTGTTTTTAGTGCACTATAGTGACACAAATTGTTTTTCCACTTCTAGGGTTTGTGTCTTAAGCCTTTAACAGTAGCAGATTGTATTATGGGTCTTTTAACCTCTTTGTGCTTTTGTTTCCATGTTAAGTGAAATAGATTTAATATTGGTTGCAAACTTCATGAGTAGATGAAGACGTAAGTCAATATCAGTAAAAATTAGTGAATTACTATGGCAACAAAACCCATCAGAACACTATAAATAGAGGAGAGATAGGCAGGATAAATCCAGCCTAAAGACATCAAGCCATCTCTTTGTCATGCTCGCATCTTTGTAATGTGTCAGTGGAGAATCTAAATCAGCTGACTTACAGCACTGTGGACTAACCACAGAACTGTACCATCTGTCCACTGCATAACTCTTACTGTCCTCCTTCAAGATCAGATTTTATCATTACGATATTTACTTGCTTTTGTTGTTTACTCTTATTTTTTTTAATCTCTCTTCCCTTTCTTTTTTTCCTACCATGCACAAATCAGCATTGATACTCCAGCTGTGAGAATAATCCTACCTACTATATAATGTTATGATTATAGTCTGTGCTCTGAACTATCAATCAAGAGCATTATAAGCATTATAAGCATCAAATGGAGATGTTTAACATATTTTTGGGAGTCTTTCAGCTTTCCTGGTATATCTATTTTTGAGAAGATGAGAAATTCTAATCTGAGAACCAGAATAGAAATATTTTGAAATATCTCATTTTTTTAAATTTTAAATAAAGAAAAATAAAAAATTAATAGCTATAACTGCTTAGAAACAATTTCTAATTGAGGATCTTTTTCAATACATCCTCAGTTTTAATTAATTGAATAGTTTGATTGAAATCCATATTACTACAAATGGATTTTCTCATTCTCTGATTGGTCCTTTCTAGGAAAAAAGGAAAAACAGAAAAAAAGTATCGAATGTTGATACACTTGGCATCAGGTTTGCTTCAAGATTTGTTTCAAGTTGGTTTCATTCACCTATAGCAGTGACTGAGCTGAATTAAAAGTGACTTTACTAAGGCATTGTCCATATAACCTCTATGAGAAGTTACCCATTCTCACTCACACAATGTAATTTAAATCTTTATTTCCACTTAATTGTACTCTATGAGGTGTCATTTCCAAAATGCTTTTTGACCATGGCCAAGTGGCTGAGGGATGTTCTGGAAGTCTGAAAATTCCTCACATTCTTTATTGGCCCTTGTATTAAGGAATATCCACACTGAGCCAAGCCCAGGTGTAGCTTGGGAATAGCTCTGATAAATATATCTCTTGTCCCATTACACATATTGTCTCATGAGGAAGCCTACAGCTTTCCAGCAAGCTAAAGCATTTTTATAAGTATATATACATTCTTAATAACTATATATATTTTTAGGATTACTTTCCACAGATAGCATAAAAACAGGTCAGATTCTTTACTAAGGTAAGTATTTTAAATCAATGGAGTTATACGAGTAAACACATACTGCATATAATTAAGTTTTTAAATTACTTTAGTACTATTAAACCCATTATTTATAAATATAAATATTCTCCTGAAAATGAACCTTTTAAATATTTTAACTGTAGACTATCAGTTACCACCAGGTTGAGTATTCATCAGGGTTATTTTAAGATGGTTCATATGAACAGAAATTACACTATTACACCCAGGAATACAAAAAAACCTACACATGCACATTCAAGTAGCTCTTCCATGTACCTTTAGTTATCTATACAGTTTTTCTACACATTCATTTTCAGAACCTGTTCAAATCCACGACATATGGACTATGATTACTTCTTCATTAGTAATGGGTATTCTGAGATTTATTTTTTTCACAGATTTGGGGAATTTTTTTACTAACTACTTTTTGTTTAGTTAAGGACATATACATCTGGAAAAAGTTCAAATATGAATATTATATCCATAATTTAAAATTAAAATTAAATAAAAATGAATGTGATATATATTAGATTTAATAATTGATAACCACCAAAAGAATTACTATTCCAAGCATTTAGGGTCAGAGTGTGTTTTGGGTTTTTTTGTCACAGTGATAAAAAACAAGTCCACTAAATATATACTGCTTAGCTTTTTTTGGAAATTAGGAGTTAAATATAGATTCACAGAGCTTGTGAAAAAGCTTTGTGAATCAGATCTTAAATTCCTGTAAATCAGCTTACTCCCATTCATTTAACTCAAGATCTGATTTTAAAAATACAACATGGAAGTATCACTCATCCTAGACATGATCAGAAAAGCTCAATTATTTTTTCAGTATATTTTCTGCTCTTTTCACTCTGTCAAATGCCTGTACTGAAGAGAAATTATACAAGGAATAGTGACATCTGAAAAATTCTAAGTAGCCAGGGATTTACTAATCCTCTTTTAAGAGTATTGAACAATGTGGAAAAAGGGAAAGAAAATGAAGAATAGCATTTTCATGCACATCCAGCTCTGCTTTTCTAGATAGAAGTGTGAAGTGAGGATTGCTTAAATGGGATGGAAGAAGGTGATGAAAAACAGCATGAGATCTATCCACCATGTCACTAATGCAAAACACATTACAGAGATAAAATAGAAAGGCTTAAACAGTAAATATTTCCCAATACGTAAAAAGAATTTTCAAAAAATTTTTGTAGGAAGAAAAAAGCCATATTAAAATTCACTCCACTGTCTGTGATACATCATCTGTATTATCTATCTCAAAACATTTGATGTGTTGAATTAAAAGACCAGTGAGTCTTCCCTAACCTCACAATAGTTTTTTGTTTTTCCTTATCAACCTGCTAACTTTTTATTCCTTTCCCCTGGAATTTCCTGCTTTAGTTTGAAATTTTGCCCACATCTTGATGAATGAATCTTAAAAGAAAAAAAGGATTTCTCTTACCTTACTCAAAAAAGTAGAGCTAAGTTTAGCTGAGAGCTAAATTTAGCTAGATCTATGAACTATTATTCTCAAGCATGATTCATGTGCATGAGGCCATTTTCTTGATTGTCAGAAATCCAGGAGCACTTCTTACCCAACACAGTGCAGCAGGGCGCAGCAGGGGCCCACGGCTCCCTGGGACAGGGGGATACGAGCATGGCGGCTCCCCCGGGGCGGGCAGGCAGGGCCTGGCAGCTACAGCTGGCCACACTGCCCCAGCCAGAAGCAGGGTAGACTGAGGGGAAACCCCATCCCTGAGCACCAGGCACCTCCATGGGAATGGGGACTGGCTGAGGTCAGACTGGGATGTCAGCCTGCAGGTGGGGGCCAGGATAAGACCTGATGAAGGGAACCGGGGTGAGGACATGGAATTGAGATGGCCCAGCAGGACCACGGGGATGTGGACGGGATGAGGTTGGAACGGAGGTCAGGATAGGGCTCTGGGTCCTCAGCTCAGGCTGAGACCACGCCTGGCAGCATCGGTTTAAATCCGCTCCTGAGAAAAAAAGAGGGGACCCTCCACTGAGCTGCCTCCATGCACTTTGTCCAGGCCGGACTGTGCCTTGTGTCCAAACTGGTCCTGAGCCCCAGCAGCCAAATGCCTGTGAGCCCATATGCACTCAGGCCCCTGAAAGCATTATCACAGAGGTTTTCATGTTTTGTATATTGCTACTGCGGGAAAGAGCTGCCACCGACTCTTACAAATCACTTCAAATCTTTGACGGCTTCCCGAGCGCTAAAAAGGAGGAGGAAGGTTATTCCAAACCACGTACCATTTACATGGGGGCAATATATGTGTACCTAAATACGTATTTTCAAGTTTCAACCATACTTCAGAAAGAAAATAATTACACCAATATTAATTTTTTCCCTTTCTTTTAACTTTTAAAAAGGATGAAAACTCAAAACATAAAAACTGCCTATGTAAACTGAGATATTGTCATATTATTAAAGCTTTATTAGAACAGTTGTTATCTTTAATTCAGAGACTTAATATACCTTTATCTGCATAGATGGATGGATGGAAACCACTAAACAATGTCTCTGTTGGATTTCTGGTTTTGTGTTATAAGTGCAAGTGCTAGTAAATTAAGGAAAAATTAGTATCCGCTTCCGGTGGAAAGGAAGGATCCACTTTTGGTTGAGTGGCATAACATGGTTTAAGCCCAGCCAGCAACTAAGCACCACACAGCCATTTGCTCACTCCTCTACAGTGGGACAGGGGAGAGAACTGGAAGACTAAAAGTGAGGAAACTCATGGGTTGAGATAAAGACAGTTTCATGGGTAAAGCAAAAGCCGCGCACGCAAGCAGAGCAAAACAAGGAATCCAGTCACCACTCCCCATGGGCAGGCAGGTGTTCAGCCATCTCCAGGGAAGCAGGGCTCCATCACGCGTAACGGTTTCTTCGGAGGACAGACGCCAGAACTCCAAATGCCCCTCCATCCCCTCCTTTTTCTTCTCCCCAACTTTATACACTGGGCATGACACCATATGGTAGGGAATATCCCTTTGGCCAGCCTGGGTCAGCTGTCCTGGCTGTGTCCCTTTCCCAGCTCCCCGTGCACCCCCAGCCTCCTTGCTGGCAGGGCAGCATGACTGACTTGCTGGTCAGTCCTTGACTGCTTAGCAACAACTCGAAACCAGACCGTTATCAACATTTTCTCATCCCAAATCCAAACCATAACCTCATACTAGCTTCTGTGAAGAAAATTAACTCTATTGCAGCTGAAACCAGATATCTTCTATCAAAAGTAAACACCTCTTCTATCCCTAATCGTGTTTTATCTTTTTGAAGCTTTTCACTAGATTAATTCTTTGGGAAAATAATATTTACAGATTAGAAAATGGATATTTACATATGAATATGTTAAACATTTTTTGTCTATTTTGCAGATGTTTTACAAAAAGTCTGGTGAAAACAGGGAAGATAGCAAAAGAGGTAAGTATATCTTACAAATTATTTACCATTACACCATTGAAAATGGTAGAATGGCTTCAACTTCATGGACGTAGAGAAACACATCATACATATATCAGAGGGAACAGTGACTGGGCATTTGTGATACTGGAAATACTGCAATAGAAATTCTTTGGTCTTTCCCACTTGTTATGAATTCCCTAAACCACTAGTAAATTAAACAAACAAACAAAAATCAACTTGAAAACAATAATTTTTGTTTGTTTGCTTTTAAAGTTATTATTATTATTATTACTACTACTGCTACTACTATTATTTCCTCTTCCTTTGCTGTTCTATTAAGCTGTTTTTATCTCAACACACGAGGTTTTTTTCTGATTCTCTCCCCCATCCCACCTTGAGGGGAAGGTGAGCAAATAGCTATGTGGTGCTTAGCTGCTGGCTGGGGCTAAACTAGTACATAAGCAAAATTTGTCTAAGTGGCAAAACATTTTATTTTCAATTTTGCATTAACTTAATCTGCAGTATATGACACACCAGTCATAGTCTTCTTAGAAATAAAGCGCCATGTAGAAGATGGTCATGCTGTGTCAATTGTTTAAAAAAAGTTATCATGTGATAAGAGATCTTAACTTTCACAGTCACAATATAATTTCAAATACCTCTTATAAAAGTTCTGAAGGCTGACATATAACTTCTAAATATAGTGTTCCATCTGTCAGTCTCTTTTGTTCTGCAGAGTTGTTTGTTCTGCTTTTAAAATTCAAGCCAGTTATAAAAATATTGCGTGTCTTCTTTATGGAATAATCCAGACGAAGAATTTTCTTAGTCAGAGGAGTCTGAAATCTAAGAATTATGCACAGAAATATTACCCAGTAAACTTGATGAGGTATTCAGGCAGGAGTGGGTGGTGGGGTGGAGAGGGAAAGGATGTTGCTCTATTCTATAATATAATGATATGAATCCAGAGCATAAAGATAAACTCTTTGTTCAATCAGTTCTTCCTCTCTGTTTAAATTTATATTGTACAATTGTAAGACACTGAGACGCCGTACATTCAAGTTTCTCTAGACACATTCAGTACATCCTAACTGACTCCATTTTTTCCCACTGGGGGCGGGGGGAACAATAAAGAAATAATAAACTTTCCCTGGAATTCTAGTCAATGGCATGCAAAAGTTTTCAATAAATGGCTACTGCACAGACTAACGTCTGATTCAGTACACTTGTTTGGTACATATATAGTGTTTCTGACTCAAGAAAACACACTTTTGATAATCTCCTTATTTTCATAAATACATCAGACTTACACAGCTGGAAAAGATCCATTCATTTTGAGTTTCTTCAGTGTAAAATACACAGTCTATTTGTTTTGTTCTATTTGTTTTTAAAAATATAATTGAAGGAAACTAATTTCTTCTCTAAACTGAAGGGAAAAATCAATTATGCATTGTTTTCTGTCTTTAGAATTTACTTTTAATAACAAATCCAAGCTAAAACTTTAATAATTTTAAATCAGATTTTTTCTGATCCTTAATGGTAATTTTATTAAAGGTCTCCCACCCTGTGTTAAATGTCTGAGCCTGGAGAATCCAGCTATTTTTATATAAAACACTGGTGACAAAGTAATGTCTGAAATAAATGTCATAGAAACAGTCGATGAGACAAAATGGAGTACAGTATTTCATATGTCGTTTTTTCTAATTCACTATAATGCAAAATGTCTTTGGGGTTTTTTTGGGTTTTTTTAAGTGGTTTACTGTATGGGGTTCCTAAGTAGCAAAAGACATTTAAATCTCAAGATGAGGATTTTATCTCAGCATATTGCATCAATCAATACAGGTGTGC
Source organism: Phaethon aethereus (assembly GCF_964289735.1). NCBI lineage: Eukaryota > Metazoa > Chordata > Aves > Phaethontiformes > Phaethontidae > Phaethon > Phaethon aethereus. Next base: position 63,181,117 of record NC_138578.1, on the reverse strand, counting down.
TAATATTAGCATTTTATGTATCTAAAAAATAGTTCTGCATTGTAGTCCGGAGGTGGGGTACCTAGAAGTTATGCATTTTAATGTTTAATTTACATATACCAAAGCCCTTTGGATTAAGGTTTAACTTCCTTGTTACAAACACAGACCTGCAGTTATGAACTGTAGAAGAACTGCGTAGAAAAAATGTGATGTATTATTATTTTATATGTTTGTGCTTTGAATATTCTAATTATGTGTACTCGTGCCCACCTACATTGGACTGCAACTGTTCAAAGACTGTAAAATAAACGATTTATGTGTCCAAACCACAGAAACTTTTTAACAACTGATATGCAGTAAGTTAAACAATAACTGCATACCTTATATATAGAGATACTTTGTAATGATCAGTTTTCTAATATTTTAGTAAGTGTGTAATGAAACCTCATTTTAATACTTCTATTAAAATTATAAACTTTTTTTATAGTATTTTTTGGGCGGGGGGGCAATCAAGAAAGGAGAGGGAAAAGTCTTGAAAAAGTGTTAAAACAAATATGTAGAGTTAAGATACAGGACAGAATTTAAATACCTGTACCTACATCAGATTTTTTTGCAGTTTTTACAGAGTGAGTTTTGAATGAGGGATGTTCTTTCAGACAATAACATAGTTACTAGTAGGAATAATATTTTTTCTGGGTGCATGTATGTATGTGAGTATCTGTATTACAAAACTGTATTTTCTTCAAGTTTTTATGCCTCACTGATTTATACTTGGGTTTTGAGTACCAGCAAGCACATTGTCTAGATGCTTGTTCTACGATCACAGTGTGTTTTATGATTATGTTTTATAATTATGATTACCTCAACTGTATGAGGTTTAATAAGGCCAAGTGCAGGGTCCTGCACTTCGGCCACAACAACCCCATGCAACGCTACAGGCTTGGGGAGGAGTGGCTGGAGAGCAGCCCGGCGGAAAGGGACCTGGGGGTGCTGGTTGACAGTTGGCTGAACATGAGCCGGCAGTGTGCCCAGGTGGCCAAGAAGGCCAACAGCGTCCTGGCCTGTACCCGGAATAGTGTGGCCAGCAGGAGTAGGGAAGTGATTGTGCCCCTGTACTCGGCACTGGTGAGGCCACACCTTGAATCCTGTGTTCAGTTTTGGGCCCCTCACTACGAGAAGGATGCTGAGGTGCTGGAGCATGTCCAGAGAAGGGCAACGAAGCTTGTGAGGCATCTGGAGCACAGGTCTTATGAGGAGCGGCTGAGGGAACTGGGGTGGTTTAGTCTGAAGAAGAGGAGGCTGAGGGGAGACCTTATCGCTCTCTACAACTACCTGAAAGGGGGTTGTGGCGATGAGGGTGTTGGTCTCTTCTCCCAAGTAACTAGTGATAGGACAAGAGGAAATGGCCTCAAGTTGCACCAGGGGAGGTTTAGATTGGATATTAGGAAAAATGTCTTTACTGAGAGAGTGGTCAGGCATTGGAACAGGCTGCCCAGGGAGGTGGTGGAGTCGCCATCTCTGGAAGTGTTCAAAAAACGTGTGGATGTGGCGCTTCAGGACATGGTTTAGGGGACATGGTGGTGCTGGATTAATGGTTGGACTTGATGATCTTAAAGGTCCTTTCCAACCTAGTGATTCTGTGATTCTGTGATTCTGTGATTATTTTGCGAGGTTTATTATTATTTTATGGTGATTTCCAAAAATACATTGAAACTTAAAAATGCTTAAAATACTTAATCCCCTCTTGTGCCATAGTTCACCTCTTCTCGTGTTTCTTTCTGCTGCCTCTCGTTGAAAAGCTCTAACACATGCTGGACTGATAGTCTTACAAACTTCAAATTTGTCCAGTTGTCTGTGTCTCTGACGAGCAGGGATGATCTGGAGGTGGTCATGGATGTCAGTGAAGTCTGCAAATCCTTGATAGAGCTGCCAAGGTTGTAAACAAGGGAGTTAGTTGCCACTGCTAAAAGAAATGGTAAAGCAGTGAAAGATGTACTGTGACCTAGATTGCAACAACAAGTTCATCCTGGGCAAAAAAACATGAATGTTCTTTGGTCAGTATCCATCAGCATCAAAACAGTAAGACAAGGTAATGAGCTATATTGGCTATTTCCATCTTTCTCAGACTTTCATGTTGTTGTTTTGTGTCCTTTTTTTTTTCTTTTTCAGCTTTACATTTCAAAGGTAGTAAACTGCTTCGGTTTCTTATATTTAGCAAGAGATTATCTTCAAATTTCTCTGTGTAATTTCTCACATAGTTACTTATTACTGTTTACATGCATGCCTGTCATGCCAAGGCTCAGCTCTACATTGAAGATTTACTGTCGCTTGGAACAGTTTTTTTCAGAAGAATCTGAGCTCTCAACTGCTTTGAGACCTAAGAAATATGTATAGACAATATTGAACTACCTTATATTTCATGTTTTGCTACAATTTTTATAGCGTCTGTATGTCTGAGGTACACATAGATTCTTACACTTTAATGAGCTATTAATTAAAAACTGAGAACAGCTCATCCACTGAACAACAAACCAAAGGACGAGCAAGCTCAGCTGTTCAGGATACAACAGGCACTCAGAAATAGATTATTGGGCCAACATGCAGGGTTCCTGTGCCTGATAGTGCTGCTGATTTCCATGCTCTTTAGCAAGTCACCTTCTTGCTTTCTTATCTCTCTTTCCCTTTTCTCTTTAGTCTATACTGACTGTAAAAAGTTCAGAGTAAGGACTGTGTGTTACCTCGTATATAAATGTAAACTGGTAGGAATTAGGCTGGTTTGGGATTTTGATTTTTTTTCATATGTTTTTCCTTGTCATAGTTTCTAAAACTAATTAACCATGCCAGTTCTGAAGAAAAGGGGTCTTGATTCCATGGGGACATAATTTTTCTTAAAGATCAGAGAGTATCACAGCCCAGGAGTTTATAGCCTAACATATGTATGTAGGACACAGAACACTGACACCATAAGAGTGGTCTAAATAAGACTGAGCATTAAGTCAAAACTGGTTTTATGACACCTTAAGTGAGCTCCCTATTTATTTGGCCATTCTTGTGTCTCTGCCTATGTTAAAAAGAATGTAAGTATCTTTGAAATGTCTTGGCTTAATCCAGATGTGAAGTAAGAATTTTTCTACCTTTATTTACAGACATTTGTCAAACAGGAAAATTGATCTATGCATGTTTAGTGCTACATTCTGCCAAAATAATTTTATTAAATTTCCATATGACACCGTGATACAAATAAAGTAATGATAATAATGGCAATAATAGTAAAATTTAATTTTATTATTTTTATGAAATAAATGGAGTAATTCTTCCTTGCCTTTAGCACTCTTCCAAATTAAGTAATCATTGTAAATATAAAATCTTCAGATATTTACCGCTATAGTCCAAGTCTATTCAGAAATAATTTCGAGATCAAATAGAGGCCTATGCCAGTTCTTCTGCAAGGTCATAATTTTTTAGATCAACTTCATCCTGATTTCAGTCTTTGTTATGGCAATTACAAAGGAAATTTTGTTTTGCTTTCAGAGTAATTTTTCTGATAAGAGTCAGATGGGATACTGATTGGGAACAGTCAATTCAGTATGAATAAATGAAAAGTAAAAATTTCTACCAGGTTTCCAATATCAATGGGGAAAATGTATACTGAAGTTTACTTTATTTGAGCTTACCCTTTATTTCTTCTTTCACTCTTCACCTACTCTGAGAATATACTGATGTGCAGGTTTAGGAACTTTTCCCCACATTCTCCCTTTGCTGTCTAACCAATCAGTTACTGGGGTGTATAAAAATTTTATTCTCTGGCACTGATGAGGACAAGAGTAATTTGGTCACTGAAACCCTTCTTTTTTATTCATGCTTTTTCTCTTTCCTTATCTTACTTGTTAAGAAGGATTTTGACACAAGAGATAATGAATCCATTCCTGCTGTGTTATTAATTTTGAATTAGGTATTAAACAACAGTTCTTCTGAAGGAAGAAGAGCATATAATTCTTACTAGTGGATTGTATTAATTCTGATTATGTATATAGTTAAAAATACATGGCCTTTATCAGCTCCTGTATAGATACGACGTACTTGCTCACATGTGGTCAAATGTAAATATGGCTAAAATTGCTGGAGAAACCTTTAGGTAATAACCTTGCTCTAGCAATTCCTATCAGCTTTTCTGCCCGCTAGATCTGGATTTCACCAGCCTAGCAATTCCATTTAATGATCTTTTGTTACCAGCTGTTTGCACCATAATCACTTGATATAAATTAGAGTCAATCTAGTAAAGAGCAATCCCCAAAGCTAGGGGAAAAAATACACAGCTTAAAATAGTCTCCCCTCTCCCCTGTTTTATGGTTATAGGCAACCCTTTTCACTTAAGGTCCAGTTCTTATGCTAGCTTTTCTAAGCCTTTCACTTTTTAAAGTGTCATTAATTTACTTAACACAAAAATTTAATTTACTGCAGTCTGCATAGTCTACTTTAAAGCAAATTATTGAATTTTTATTAAATAGATTTATTACTTTCATGCAGATATGACTGATAAATGGATTGTCTCTTCAAAAAGAAGTAACTTCAAAAGCTGAAAAGAATAGCAAACAAAAAGAAGGTCGTTTCATTTGACTTGTTTCAGCAAAAAAACCAACCTGTAATGTTTGCTTCAAGCAGTTCATTACAACTACCTCTGAAACCCAGAACAAGAGTATAAATGCACAGATTACCTTGTTGCTACCCCTTCTACCCCAATTAAAATGATTTTTAAAGGTGTTTAAAACATGCAAGAGCAAAATTTTACACCAGGATAAGCTGGCAGTGTTCTCCTCGACTTCAAAGAACGATGGCTAAGATCACCTGGGAGTACAATTTGCCCCTTAGGAACGTGTGCTGATGGAGATGTACGTTAGCAATTGTTTGTGTGGATTGCGCTGCGTTTACCCTTAGGATAATACAGCGAAGCTGTCTGTGACAAATAGCGACGTATCACTTGGACATGTGATACTCAGATGTGCAGAGAATCCTGACCCCCTTCTGTAAGTGCTATATCATTTCCATACCTGCTCCCCCTATGTCCAAATTTGTCCCCATGTTCCTCCCATTCAGTTACAAGTCGCCTTCCCCAGTGCATTTCTTTTGCAGCTTTTCGAAATAGAGTCAGTTTTGTCACAAACAAGCTGTGCATCTTCTCCTTGGAAAGACTCTGAACTATTTCCCTACTACTTAATACTACTGACAGCAATACACAAAATCCAATGCAATATTTTTAATGGCATCACAGTCAATGGGATTACATGTTAATGTTTTATTAGTTTACTAATTTGCAGCCTAAACAGCTGCATTTCACTGTTTGGTTTTGGTTTTTATTGGGGCGAGTTTTTTTGTGTGTTTTTTTGTTTCGTATTGGTTTTTTTGTGAAATTTTTTTCCAAAAATGGCAAATCATTGCTTTTAAAGGATATTGATAAGATGGGACTTCTACAGGGTTAGAGTCATGGAGTTTGGATGGGGATTTCAGTACTATGAAAACTGATTAAGTCCACCATCTAGAAGCTACCTGCAAATCCTAGCTGACTTCTTGCTTCCATATGAAAAGGGACATCTTTAGACTTCTCAGTTAGCTGTTAGTGGTTTCCCTGTATTTAATTCTTCTATTGTGAGCGTTAGGAAGACAATATTGAATGAAGTAATATGTTTTTAATTACTAATTCCTCATGGAGATAGAAGTAGATACCTTCCCTTCCTGTGGTGTAACCTTATGCTGACATTTCAGATCTCAAAATTCTCCTTAGGAGTATGTAGGGGTACTATGGACCATTAAGCTGACTTAACACATCCTGGGTTTAACTGTATGCAAACGGTGGAAGACAGCAAAATTCCTTTCATTTATGTGTGCTCCTAGAAAATGTTTAGCTGAAGAAGATGGGAAAATTTTGAAGTGTATGCCAAAATAAATTCATTTCCCCACATAATTCGGTAGTTAATGCATGTTATGGATTGATTTGTTTTTCTTCTCAGAATAAACAGAGTGGAGAGAAAATATGTTGCCAAGGACGAAGAATTAGGGCTTTGAGTTTACTTTTTTATATTACTAAACCTGAACTTCTCTCCTATTTTTAAAGTTCAACCAAGGTATACAAGACTGGGCTGACACAATCTCATAAATCATCTCATTTAAATGAACAACCAGGGTTTATTCTCAATATGCTTAACAGTTTATAATAAAATAATTTTTACTGTTGATGGGCTAAAATGAGTAAGATGCTTGCAGCTGCGGTGCACTGTTTTCAACACACAGAAACAAAATAAAATTATAATTCAAGATTGACTGTAAGTAATTACTCCATTACTAATTTTAAAAGAGGTAGTTATTAACAAATTGTACATTGCATAAAAAGAAGATACATTATTTTAAAAAATGGCTGCTATGCAGTTCTAAAATCTGATAAATCAGTTTAATTTATGTCATTATTATTCAAAGAACTCTGGAAAAAACATAAGTTAATACATATATTCTGCAAACCATGAAAGACCAGATATATATTGCATAAAGTAAACCCACAAATTCTAGAACTTTTATGTGGACAGTTATGCAATACAGCCACTGTTATAGTGACTTTGACACTTAAAGAAAAGCTATGTAATAAATTAATCAAGTGTTGAAAGAATCTCGAAGTACCCTCTGAGTTGAAGTACACTTCAGTTTCTCTTGTTACATGCCAGAAATTCATCCTGGTCACTTCTGATTACTGTAACAAGAATTCTTCATTCCTTGACTTCTGTGATTGCAGCTCTCCCTTTGGTCTAGACAGTTTTTATGTGGGAAACACTTCATTCCCTTTTTTGACAGCTAACAGTGGCTGAGGTACCCAGTCTCTCACTATGTCAGACTCTTCAGTTAGGAAAATCCTATTGGCATTTACAAAGTCATCCTGAGCTCAAGACAGGTTACACTCTAGTAAAAATAAAAGTGTTCATTCACAACATCCAATACAAACAGCTATGTTCTTTCTTTGTTTTGATAAAAGGTGCAGTTGAAGAAATACAAGTAAAGTATTATTAAGACAGCATTGTCAGAAGTCCTTCAATTCCTCTGTCCATCAGACCACCTTTGTATATTTGACACTATCATGAGAGGGTTTCTGTCGTTCTGCTTTCCTTGATTCTGAGGTTACATCTCAAGTGAGAACTCTCATACCTTAGCATCTAGGTTTTATAAGTGATTTGCTTTTGAAGTAGTTCAGAGGGCCTAAACAGTTTAAAACCTACTGAACCTGATTCTTTCTTTTTCGCTAGCAGATATAGACTGGACACTCTTTTTCACTGAAGTATGCATGTCTTAATATCAGTGCAGATGGAAATGTCTCTTTTTTTATACTAGATATCAATTTTTGGACTTGAGTGGCCAATTTGTGACTATTTGACTCCAGATGGCAAAAACCAAAGTCTGTCTTTACCAGCTCAGGTGTAATTACACATGAACTACAGCCAATCTAGCCTGGGCGTGCAGCAATCCTACCCTCTGCAGCCCTCAGCTGCACAGTTCAGTTACTAGCGCTAGCTGTCACACTCATAGTCATTTGGTGAGATGTTTTGTTTAGCTGTTGTGGCTGAAAACTAACCACTTTTTTTTATAGGACTGTTTTCAGGCAACTCTGCTAACTCTGAACTAGCGTACTACACATGTGCAGAAGGGCTGGCACAAGGGAGGGACAGAGTTATTCTTTCAAAATTGAAAAAATAATAGTGTTGAAGCAAGGGAATCATAAAATCATAGGTTCTTTGGGTTGAAAGGGACCTTTAAAGGTCACCTAGTCCAACTACCCTGCAATGAGCAGGGACATCTTCAACTAGATCAAGTCACTCAGAGTCCCATCCCACCTGACCTTCAATGTTTCCACAAACGGGGGCATCTACGACCTCTCTGGGCAACCTGTGCCAGTGTTTGACCACCCTCACTGGGAAACATTTTTTCCTTATATCTAGTCTAAACTACCCTCTTTTAGTTTAAAACCATTGACCCTTGGCCTATCACAACATGCCCTGATAAAAAGTTTTTTTTCAAAAAAAAGTTTTATTTTTAATCTTTTTTACAAGCCCCCTTTAAGTACTGGAAGGTTGCAATAAGGTCTCCCCAAAAACTTCTCTCTTCTAGGCTGAACAACCCCAACTCTCTCAGCCTTTCTTCAGAGGAGGGGTGCTTCATCCCTCTGATCATTTTTGTGGCCCTCCTTTGGATCGTCTCCAACAGGTCCATGTCTTTCTTGTGCTGAGGGCTCCAGAGCTGGATGCATCATTTCAGGTGGGGTCTCACCAGGGTGGAGTAGAGGGACAGAATCACCTTCCTTGACCTGCTGGCCACGCTGCTTTGGATGCAGCCCAGGATACAGTTGGCCTTCTGGGCTGTAAGCACACATTGCCAGCTCATGTCCAGCTTTTCATCCACCAGTACCCCCAAGTCCTTCTTGGCAGGGCTGCTCTCAATCTCTTCACCCCCCAGCCTGTATTGATACCAGGGGTTTCCTTGACCCAGGTGTAGGACCCTACACTTGGCCTTGTTGATCCTCACGACGTTCACAGGGGCCTATTCCTTGAGCTTGTCCAGGTCCCCCTGAATGGCATCCCATCCGTTAGGCATGTCAACTGCACCACACAACTTGCTGTCCTTTGCAAACTTGCTGAGGGTGCCCTCGATCCCACTGCCTATGTCATTGATGAAGATATTAAAGAGTATTCGTATAGACTCCTGAGGGACACCACTCATCACCTATCTCCATCTGGACACTGAGCCATTGACCGCTACACTCTGGATGCACCCATCCAACCAATTCTTCACCTGCTGAACTCTGATTAGGTTTGGTTGAAGATGCTGTGAAAACATATCCTCATGATGTGCCTGCCAGTGTGAAGCACCTCCTCAACTGAACGTTGCTTTCTGTATTGGTTTGTAGATTTGTTAACATATTTAATAAAAAAAGATGAGTAAAATACATTTTGATCACTAAGAAGCCACAGCTGATTGAGATTTACACCACTTAAAGTTGACAATGTGGTTGCTGTGACTGAACATTTACTACCTTTCTTTTAAGGATACTCCACCTGGCACAAAGCAGTTTATTTTAGACAGGAATTAAACCAAAATTCTTGCATTACAGAGGTTTTATTAATTAGGTTATAGTCTTTCTGTAAAGCAGAATGAATAGACAGAAATATAATCTAGAGTTTCCATCCAAGGGCTTAGCTTAACATTTACTGACACTTTGATCCTCTACCAGTTGTGACGAGATTCAGATGAGTTAGAAATTTAGTCATCAGTGTTGTTGACTGGATTATTCTGACAAGATAAACTCATCACCCAGGAGTGTGATGTCTGAACTGTTAGGGCTGTTGGGACTTTTTCTAAGGCTTTTCTATAGCTTGTTTTAAGATATTGGTAAATCTAGTCTTAAGAGATGCAATAATTTTTGAGATAATTTGAAGAATAAAAAAGATATGAAGGACCTAAAAACTTTAAAGTGCACAGAAACAAACAGTTAAAATGTCTGCATGACTGGAAATGACTGATAGTCTCTTCAAAATTTTGCCAGGATGAAGAAGATGTATTCTCAAATAGTTTCAAATTCTTTTTGCAAATAAGGACAGAAAATGAAGAATTCAAGCTAAATCTAATGTGGGGGGTTTTTGTAAAGAAAAAATACCTAAAGAGGGAACAGGATCATAGAGAGACTGAACAAGGCAGCAAATACAGTAGGACTGACACTAGAGAGGGGAGATACCAGTAAAATAGCTGAAAAGAAAGCCAGCAGAGGTCAGGGGCCCATGAGAGAAGTCAGGTTTCTCTTACTACCTCTGGCTGCGTTTCCCTCGCACTACCCATTTTCTCCATGTCTAAGTCCTGGAAATAAAGTGAAGAACATGGATGTACAATTTGTAGATTTCTGTCATTGCTACCAATTTCCTTTGGAATTCTGAGCAAGCCCATTATCTACAGGACTCATCTGACGCTCTGTGAAAGTGGCACCCCTTGCCAGCAGTATCGTAGGATATTCTGAGAAGCATATTAAGAGGTATTCCAGAAACTGTAACAAATTCAGAAATACCAGCAAAGGCATGTGAAATTATTCAAGAATTTATCAAAATACATATCTGCATAGTTATTTAGCCGGTATATCATAGTGTCTGCCCCACACATGAACTGGGACCGTTTACTTTTCTTTACAATGAGTGATATGATGCATTTGCTTGTAAGGGGAAATCTCTCCTTTTATCAAGTCAGGACAAAATTTAAATGCCTGTGTTGATACACACTGAGATAACATGTTATTGGCATATAGCGTAGTTTTTCAACTAAAAGTTCCATGACCGTTGAGGCAAAAATAGTTCAAAACAAGTTCTAAAATTCTACACAATACATAAAAGATAATCAGTCCCCATCTGCATATTGTAGCTGATTCCTTACTGTAATCCATTTACAATATTTTAAATAAAATTTTTATTTCCTTCATGCCTATTAAAGTTAATAGGCTTTTTGTGGGGTCTTCTTTGGTTTTGTTTTTCCATAATAGCACCCTACAATCAGCATTGCATGAGAGGTACAGCAACCACTTACTGTATGTATGTATGAATGCACTAATCAGTTATGTCTGCAAAATACCTGTAAAGGACAAAGGAAAGAGAATGACTCAAAAAAGGAAAATACTATAAACAGACATAGGAGCCATGACAGAAAAAGAAGACAGGAAAAAAATTGCACAGATCATTAGAATTGAATTAGAATAAATGAAGAAGCCTAGGGAGTGCAAGCAGAGGTTAAACACTCATAATTGAAGGGGGTTTTGTGTCTACAGACCAAACATAGTCCCATGTTGTAATCCACTTGGTCCCAGACAGGAACAAGATGTATTCTGGCAATAATACTGCAATAATACTGCTGTGTCCATCATTCTGATTTCTGAACAGCTAAAGAAAAAACTCAAGTTCAAGCCCTCCTGACCCAACAGAAAATTTGACTTACTATGAGGAATCATGTAATATATCTGTCTTACATTAAAATACGGTGTTTGTTTAGCAGATGAGCTAGGAGCTGAGTGGAAAGCTAGAGATATAATTCAGTAAAGCACTGATCTTTATGCTGATTGTTTAATTGGTTTTAAGCTTCCTCCTAGTGATTTTTACACACCTTTACTTTGCTATAAGTCTACTCTAAGTTCCTCCAATTCATACTAAGAGTTTTCATGAGTCAGTCTATTAGCAGCAAGTTTTTATGTGCTTTTTATATTTAGATTATGTCATTAATTATTCTTTGTATGATAATGTACTTATCCAAAGTAGTTAAAAGCTTTCTCCACAAATCTTGAATTTTCAGGACCTATATATTTGATATTCACAAGTAGAGTAGTTGTCAAGTGTAGAATGTTACCTCTCCTAAGATCAAAGCAACATTCTGTAAAACACATGAGAATATTCTTTCTTTCAATGAAACACATATCCATCAATGTAAGGTGCGTATCGTAATATCCTGAAAAAGCATTTTTGGCGCAAACGGATGAAATAGTTTATCCTTCACAAGCACTGAATATAAATAATTACATATGTATGTATTAATAGTACAGTCTCTATTCATTTTAACGCATTAATATTAATATGAACTAGAGAGTGAGATCCTAAAGTCTCTCAGAAAGTATCAACCAGCGCACTTCTTACTACCAGGTAACTTTTTCCCCCTTATGCTGTCATAACTGACAAGTTGCATTTTTAATATGAGAGATATATCTCTGTGTAACATTTGTGTCTACCTTAATGCATAATGCCTGAGCATCCTGACTTTGGAAAGAATATGAAGTGTTAAAAACAGTCAGTTTTAATAAGGCCTTGTCATATTTACTTCCTGGTGTGTATCTTCTATTTGTATTGTTTCCATAGTTAGCTTATATATTTATTTATTATGCCTTACTGAAACTGAGCTGAATCAGTAGGGGGAGCCTTAAGACCCATGAGCCAAAAATCTGCTACTAAATGCTTAAAATGCCTGAGGGCTTCTTTGTTAAACATATTGCTCTGCCCAATGAATAGTGGCACAGATATTTCTACAAATGTATGTTTGTTTCCAAAGCACTTGTAGGGTGCCTATAATCACCTCCTCCATTGTAACATTGATTTTTAATATATATGGTTAGCCTGGGATATTTTATAACCCAAATGAAAAGCTCCTGGAAGTAAATATCACAAAGGACTGGAGGTGTATAGTTTATGTATCCAGAAATAGAAAATCATTTGTTTAAATAAACTCAAGCTGAGCACAGTAATTGATGGCTTCTTTACCCCCTGAAGTTCCATGAAATGACTGTGCCTTTATATAGTAATTAAAATGTGCCAACAACTATTTTATTGTCTCCAATGGAATTATCAAGCATTGTTCCAAATACAAATCGGAGGCAAAGCTGCTAAACATGGTATTATCTGCCATTGTAATCTGGAGGTTTGTGTTAAAAAAAGACCAGCTGTCACATCATATATATGTCTCTATTAACAATTAAGGTCCTGAGACCCTCTGTTCCTTTCTTATGTCTTAGGTAAAAGGTAGTTTATTTCTTCTTCTTAAATAAAAAAAAATCTGTTATTACTACCTTGTTGTTCCTCTTTAACCCTGCAAGGTGCACAAGAACCACTGTCTTTGTATCCTGTGGACAATGTTTTATTTATTAAAAAGGAAAATTATAAACCAAATTTAAAGAATTGTTCTTGTTCAATCTTACTTGGAATGAAAGGTCTGAATACCAAAGTATATCATCAAAATGGTCTGGGGAAAAAATATGTTAGGGATTAAACTTAGGTATAAAGAATTCTGGAAATATAAACACTAAATACCTATTCAGTATGCTGATTTAGTTTTCATTTTCACTAAAACACAGGACTAGAAATGCACAGTGTCTGTACAAATCAGCTGTTTTTTTTTCCATGGAGCCTATAACCAACCCAAAAACAAAACAGGAAGCTCAAAATTGACTCATGGATTCTTATTTTTCAGCCAACGTTTTTTTACTAAGAAAGGTTTTACTTCATTTTAAAACATTAATGTATTTATAAGAATTAAATACTTAGAATTATTTTTATATCTTACTTATTAAAAACAAAATTAATTTATTTGCCAATCATACTGTTCCAAACATTTGATACCATCAGGTATGTAGAAAAATGAAATATCTCTTCCACATAAAGCACGCTGCACTTGTTAATAAGCCTAAAAATTACATATGCAAAATCCACATACCACCTTAAATCTTTAGTTAGTGGTTTTTTAGCAATCTTCATTTCACTGTGTGCTTTCTTTTACTTCCACAAGACTTCTTTCTCAGACAGTAACATGTTGGAATGTGACCAGTGAATAAGGTAATTTTAGAATATATCCATGTATTCTTAATCTGTAGAAGTAATGTTATATCACTATGCAATTCTGCTTATTTGTAATTTAGAGGATCATCACACAGTATCCACCTTAAAGGTTTTACACTGACATCCTCCAGTTCTGTTTTCAGTTAAAACATTGTACATCTTGAGTTACTTAACAAACTCTCAAAATAGATCTCAGGATTTCTCTCCAAGCAATTTGGCATGACTTTATTGCTGAGATCCCAGAACTGTAAGGATATCTCAGATGGAAGTGGAGTAACTTTAGGGTTTCGGTATCCTTTTTTAGTGCTTATCTGAGTTTATCCACAACTTTGACAATAAAGTGATCTTGGGATTCTGGTTGTTAGGTTGTTGGTTTTTTTTAATACCACCTGTATGCTTATAAAATGTTATTGACTGTAGTAGGTCAGTTACTGCACATACAAGAGAGAATGTTCTATTGGATTGCAATAGGCTTAAAGTTAGCAAATGTGCCAAAGTCCTAAGCAGGATGTAACTACAATAGGAATGTTGATGATATGGTACAAACTTGGTATAAGTAAAACAAGTCCGCACACAGAAAATGCAAAGAAATAAAATCTCTCCTTAGAGAATATGATAATTTTTCTATCCGGACACTGAAGTAAAATATGAATGATATTTCCTATAACATAAAGGTAAGATTTTTAATATCAAAAGCCTATTGAGTTGGACACAGCAGAAAGAAGAATGATCATCTCTTAATGTAGTTTAATTGGACTGCAACTTCATTAACTTTTTGTAATTATATATTTCCAGGCATAATTGACCCAGTGTGAGCCAAACTTCTTTTAATAAACATTCCCTGAGGAAAGCTACGTTCACAAATAATTTCCCTTTTTCCACCCTGCAGCAAACCTACCGACTGTCTTCACTGAGGCTGAAGACAGAGAATGGGAGGCTGCCCTCTCAGCTGCACACATTTCAAACTTTTTGTTCTCTTATTCTTTGTTTTCTTTCCATTTAACTTGGGACCCAAATTTTGTCTAAATTATTCAGTAGATGTTCATAAAGTTGAAACAATGTGAAAAATAGTCACATCTAGTCTCTTCATCTCACATTTGTGTCACTTGCCAGGGAAGGAACAAACTTCCCCCATTGCTGTGCATCAGTTTTTATCTAAAATAGCTTATGTTAATCAAGAACGAGGAACTAAAAAGGAATAATTTTGAAAGCAGGCCTAATTCAGCAACAGAACAAAAGTCTTTTTCACCCTTTGAAAGAAAAGAACAAATACACAAAGCAGCAGCAGCTCTGTTATCATAGCTGCCTTTCCCATCTCTGCCTAAACTGATGTATTAGAGCTTCCAGATAGTCTATTTAGGAAAAAAATGTTAAAGACCTAAATTAAACTGTGACGGCTGTCGTTTTGCTAAATGGCTTCCTGAGATTTGAGATTTTTCACCCTCACTTTGTCCTCTCTGTGAGGCTGCTTAACATAGAAGTAAGTCCCACCTCTCCTACCTCCAATGAGCTGGGTAACTTGTAAGCAACACTTATGTGGCCAGAGACAGTGTGCGTAGCACTTATGGTAGTCTCAGACCTAATGTAGTCAAAAAGAACCTTTGCCTTTTTTTCTGCAGTGTATTTCAATACATGTTGTTATTTTTTCAATTAAATTTTGAGTTTCATTTCTAACTGCTACTTTTATCAGTTTTTGTGAAGTTTTCAGAACCAGCTGAAAAGGAAAGCTATGTTTCCTAGTGTTTTCCTTTCTTTTCCACGCTGTTTTTTTCTCTTTGCTACTTTTTTGTCTCTGCATTCTGTTTATTTTAAAAGTGTTAGCCTTAGTCATTCAAGAGTCTTTTTTACCATATTGGGTTTAAGTGTCAAGGGGGTGGGAGGTGGAGGAGAGAGTGTGCTGCTGCGCAGCCTCTGTGAGGAGGAGCCGGGGACCACCTTGTGCTGGACACAGCCAGTGCCAGTTGGTTACAGCTGGCTCCAACAAACACAGAGCAGGGCAGAGCTGAGCCCATCAGCCAAGCTGGTGGTACCTCTTTGAAAACATTTTTAAGGAAGGGCAAAAAATGCTGGACAGACAGAGGCAGATGGAACAGAAAGAGTGAGAAATAGCAGAAGGAACACTGTGGTCAGATGAGAAGGAGGTGGTCCAGGTGTCTGAGCAGGTATTCCCCTTGCAGCCCATGAAGAAGACCATGGTGAAGTAAGTTTTACCACTGCAGCCCATGGAGGGCTATGCTAAAGCAGGTATCTACACTCTAGAGAACCTCACACTAGAGCAGGTGGATATGACGTGAAGGAAGCTGCCATGGAGAAAGCATGGAGCAGGTGGATGTGCCCTGAAGGCATCTCTCTACGGAAGAAGCCCATGGAGAACCTGCATGCTCTTTGCAGGACCTGGACCCCATGGAGGACCTATGCTGAAGCAGTCTGTTACTGATGGATTGTGGAAAGAACCCAAGCTGGAGCAGTTCTTGAAGACATGAAGCCAGTGGGAAGGACCCATGGTGGAGCAATTCATGAAGGACTGTAGCCTGTGGGAGGGACCCTACTGTGCAACAGGGGAAGAGCATGAGGAAGAAGGGTGAGCAGAGATTCATTTTTATGAGCTGACTGCAACCCCAGTTCTCCATCCCCCTGCACCACTTAGGGGGGAAAGAGGTAGAAGAGTCAGGAGTGAAGTTAAGCCTGGGGAGAAGGTGGGGAGGGGGAAATATGTTTTAGTTTTTGTCTTTGTTTCTCACCAACCTATTCTATTTTTAACTGGCAATAAATTAAACTAATTTTCCCATCGTTGAGTCTGGTTTGCCCATGATAGTAATTGGTAAGCAATATCCCTGTCATTAGCTTGACCCATGAGCTTTTCTATCTTATTTTTCCTCCTATCCTGTTGAGGAAAAGGAGTGAGAGAGCAGCTGGGTAGGCAACTGGCAGCCAGACAAGGCCAACCCAGCACACACATTGCTGTTGTGATTCTATGTCCAGAAATACAGGGGTGAAAAAGTATTAAACAGCCTGACATTATGACAAGCACGCTGTGTCTTGGAGCTAAGACAATGCGTATTGCTCCTGCTTACAGGAGCAAATTGTATTTAAGAGCAAGCACAACAGGCAGAACATTGCTTATGCTATTGCTGTGCTTTTCTCGTTTTGCATATTTCTTTTTACAGTTTTCTTATGTGTTGTCTTCCAGAAGAACCTGGTCAGACCTCTCCTTAAAAAAACAAACAAAAAAATATCCAACTGGTATAACTCTTCACACATGTATAACAGGGAGTTATTTCTTTCTTTGTTTTCTGATTTTCCTTGCCTTCCCTTATCCACTGTAAATTTTGTACAGCCAGGAGAGGAAATCTTTTATCAAAAGCTTGCCTTCTTTCTTTCCTCCTCTTTCTATCTCTTTCCCTGCCTTCTTTCCTTCCATCCTCTTTCTCCCTCTCCCCCTATACTTCTCTCTTCCTTCCTTCCAGAATTCCTTTTTCTTCCTTCCAGTGTATATCCTTTCTTTGTATATTTAATGAAAACTTTTAAAGAACTTTAATGGTGGCTGTTGCTATGGACCTATGTGGCCACACAAGACACTGAAGACATTTTGTAACATTTCTAGCGGGTCAGTACTTGATAACATTAGGATCAGGTTAGAATCCTGGATGTTGTGTCCTATTTATTTCTTCAAAATGAACAGAACGAGTCTAAAATTAAGCAAAAGTTGCATGGTTTAACATCTTTCATTACAACACAATACAAAATATTTGCTGATTTTGGAAAAAATATCTGAAGCATTTAGAACATTGGAGAATGTGAAGTTTCTAATACTTAGGCAGTTATTAAATAGCTCTTCTCCCCCACCTCTTTTCTTAAAGGAAACTCTTTCCTGAACATCTGGTTGAATTTATTGAAAATAACTGATCATAGAGAGGGGAAATTGAAAAGATACATTAAAACCTTTTGTTACTGTACTGAGTGCTAAATACAGTCACTAGAAATAAAATCATTCTAAAATATAGACTGGCAACAGGAGTCAAATCCAGAATGGAGCAGGGTAAACAACAGTCGCTGATTATCTGCATTATAAATAAACTAACAGGTAAAGACATCTAGATGATGGGTGTGGTGACGAGGGTGTTGGTCTCTTCTCCCAAGTAACTAGTGATAGGACGAGAGGAAATGGCCTCAAGTTGCACCAGGGGAGGTTTAGATTGGATATTAGGAAAAATTTCTTCACTGAGAGGGTGGTCAGGCATTGGAACAGGCTGCCCAGGGAGGTGGTGGAGTCGCCATCCCTGGAAGTGTTCAAAAAACGTGTGGATGTGGCGCTTCAGGACATGGTTTAGGGGACACGGTGGCGCTGGATTAATGGTTGGACTTGATGATCTTGAAGGTCCTTTCCAACCTAGTGATTCTGTGATTCTGTGTCCTGGTTTTGTCTGGGATGGAATTGTTTTTTCTTCCCAGCTAAACCACGACAATGGGTGCTCCACTATGTTAGTAAAAATTTATTTCTCTAAGCTACATGACAAATAGAAGCATGACGGTCCTTATGCAGCTGTCAAATGGAGTTAGCATATTCATATGCTGGAATATAGCACTTTGCCCATGTTTATTCCCAAAATAAATGTAATTAATGTAATGCCATGCCAACACTGATGAACTGTGCTGCATCTGGTGCAGGAGTTAGCATAGTTTGTGCTGGCTGAAATATTATTGTATTTCTCAATATTGCACTTTTTTTTTTTTAACAAAGCAAGCTAAAATAGTTCAAGAACAAAGGCAGCAGAAAATAAAATTGTGTGTGCATAAAAATGTGCAGGTCAGCTATCTGATTGTGAAGCTATCAGAAAAGAAATTCACATTTGTCTGCTTGGAGATAATAAGCATAAGGATGTATGCAAACTGTCCATCATTTGAGCCAGTTCACCTTTTTTTGATTGTGCTGAGTAGACTTAATTGACTTAATAGAGTCCAGGCATGTCTATAGGTCCATTTGCACTCGAACTCGAGACTGATTCAGAAAGTCACTTCACTAAACTCCCAAA
Source organism: Phaethon aethereus (assembly GCF_964289735.1). NCBI lineage: Eukaryota > Metazoa > Chordata > Aves > Phaethontiformes > Phaethontidae > Phaethon > Phaethon aethereus. Next base: position 63,162,726 of record NC_138578.1, on the reverse strand, counting down.
CCAGAACAAGGAGTCCTATAATCCCAGGTCCTGAAATTCTCCAGAGTCCTTAGGGTCAATAGGTTGCAAACTACTTTATTTTGGATTAGCATAAATGAATTAGCTTAAGGGACTCCTGTGGTTTAGTCCCAGCCTGCAACTAGGCACCACACAGCCGCTCTTCTCCCCTCCCCAGGTGGGACTGGGGAGAGAATTGGAAATAAAAACTCATGGGTTGAGATAAAACCAGTTTAACAGGACATCAAAGAAAGACAAAATAATAGTAACAGTAATACTGATAAATATACAAAAACAAGGGACGCACAATGCAACAATTGCTCACCTCCTGGTGATTGATAGCCTGTACTTGAGCAGCAATTCCTGCCCTCCAGCCAACTCCAGTTTTAAATACCGAGCATAACATTACATGGTAGGGAACATCCTTTTGACCAGGCTGGGTCAGCTGTCCTGGCTGTGCCACCTCCCAGCTTCTTGCCCACCTCCCTGCTGGCAGAGCGTGGGAAGCTGAAAAGTCCTTGACTGAGTATAAGCACTACAGCTACTTAGCCACAACTAAAACCATCAGTGTGTTATCAACATTATTCTCATATTAAATCCAAAACACAGCACCATACCAGCTATTAGGAAGAAAATTAACTCTATCCCAGCCAAAACCAGGACAGGGGTTCATTGATGTCACAGAATTCTCATTTTTGAGTTGTTACAGGTGTTGTGCATTTTTCTCTCCATTACTCAACTGTTGCCATGATCCTTCAGCTTTGGGAAAAAAAAATTTGTCTCTTTCTCTGTCATCTCCAACTTCTGCATTGTAAGATGATGACAACAGAAGCAGGAACCATACAATGGGTCCACAGTATTTAAAAGATTCCATTAAGCACTTTTATATTGTTAGTGAGTAACCAAAAATTAGAAATAATGTGACTCTTGTGATGGGTTGACCTTGGACAGCTTCTAGATGCCCATCCAGCTGCTCTCTCACTCCCTGTCCTTCACAGAATGGGGAAGAAAATAAGGTGAAAAAGCTTGTAGGTCAATAGAAAGGGGGATCACTTACCAATTACCATCACAGGCAAATCAAACGTAATTTGGGGAAAAGAATTTAATTTATAATGAAGTAAAATAGAGAAGGCTCAAGGGGGAACCTCATCACGGTATTCTAGTATTTAAAAGGTGGTTACACTGAGGATGGCAGCTCTCTCTTCAGGAGAAGCCACATGGAGAATACAAGGCACAATGGGTACAAGTTGCACTGGGAGATATTTCACCTCGACATAAAACAGAAGTTTTGTACAATGGGAATAATCATTCATTGGAACAGCTTCCCCAGGGATGTGGTAGAGTCCCCATTGCCAGAGGTTTTAGGGATGCAATTGGAGAGGGTGCTAGCTAATCTCATCTAGGCTCTCTTTCCCACAAAAGGTTGGACCAGGTGATTTTTCGAGGTTCCTTCCAACCTGGGCTATTCTATGATTCTATGATGACTGATCTCTAAAAACCAGCTGATCATCAGCTGGTAGTAAATGTATTTCAAAATTTCTGCCCACACCCCTGTAATAATTTCATATTTGGATAGTTACTGTTCTTCTGCCACTATCTGGACAACTCCAGACAGTTTCAAGTCTGTCAGCAGTTTGTTAACATAGCAAACGGGTGAAATACTAGGAACAGTGCATGACAAACATTAAACTCCTGTAAAAGCCAATGCTTTGTATCAGATGTTGGGATTCACCAGCAATATTCAGGAGCATGCAGCACCTGACTAAATTCACAGTTTTAATACAGACATTTGAGCCAGAAAGTGCTTTTTCAAGAGGTTCAGCAATGAAAAACCTCAACTTATGATGGGAATGACATACAAAGGGAACAAAGGCAGCTGCTCTGAATTATTGCTTATGAGTAACATGCAACTGCAAAGATGTGGAGTGGGAGTCATTTAGCTATCACCACCAGATTCAGCTAAGAATGGTCCATTATCTTTACAACTGCTTGATTCAGAAAACTATAAACCAGGTGTTGTTTAAACTATTTTATTTTATTGTATTTTATGTTATTGTATTTTATAATTAGGAGAACTATAATTGGTAACTTTTAACAAATTGATGTATAGGTGCTGTTTCTGTAATTTAACAGTAGTATTTGTAGCAAATATTTGAAGCGGTAACTTTACATTTATCCTCGCAGACTATACCACAGGCATATGAAGATGACACCCATTCCATGGATATTATTACAGAGAAGGTAAAATGTAAGTGAATCAGAATTTCACAGATTTATGTGTTGTGAGGCTGGATGAGAGGAAGGAACTATATTTATTTCAAAAAGTTTTGAGGGAGAGTGAACTGGACAAACAAAGTGTAAAATACCTACAAATTATTTTAAAGAAAACTATACAATTTGCACCCAGAACAGAAGTTCATACTCAAAAAATTAGAATAAAGCTCATGTCATATGTTTTTAACATGTATGCCTGAGACTTACATTTTAAGAAAACAAATATTGTACTTGAAGAAGAAAACACTAAATTTTCCTAATCAGTACTAAAGTTAATATAATTCTTTTTCCTTACGTAGAGTTAAAATTTCAGCACTTCCTTGACTGGAAATTTTCCAGGGTCAGCTGCATCTAGCAGAGTCCCCCTGCACCTCCAATAATACAAGATTGTTTTAGTGCATAGTGATTTCTAGGTTACAATTAACCTGATATTACATGTAAAATAGTTATATACTAGGATATAATGAGCAGGAAATACCTTTCTATAGTAGAACTAGGATATATTGATCTACAAATTAACACCACAGACAAATGAAAAAATACATCTCATTTTCTAGGTGTGGCTGACTCCAAGACAAGTCTTGTTTAGAATATAATTAAAAATACACTACTTGAAATTAAGCTGTAGATCAAGTGCTATATTGGTCCTTTCACTTAGGATTATCTGAAATATATGCAGGTCAGAAGAACTTTTAAATATGATGCCTAAAAGTGATCTTGAAGCATGTGAGCAGAAAGGTATGATTTATCTGCATGGTCCTATCAGAAGAGAAAACTGAAGACATCCCTATAGCACTTCAGTGTCCCTAATGATAGGGCTCTCTTCTGAAAGTCTTCACTTGTTGCTGCATTAGATATGAATCAATGACAACAACTCTAAATAAGCTTTCGTTCTGCAGATAGAAATTGTGTTGGCCCATTTATCTTACAGAAACCTTTGAAGGTTCATATCACTCCATAGTCCATATGCACTAGGAACTGTCTTTGCATATTAAATCAGTCTATGTTTCTTCATAAAGAACAGCGTAACTTCATTTCCAAATGGAACTCACATTGCAAGACAAAACGGTTTTCCTTTTTGACCCCTCTCCCTTGGTAGGGGGCAAGACAGCTCTGAATTGAGTCTGGAGACTATAAAAAGTCTTTTTTGTAAAGAAGGAAAATTGTGGTACTCCTGGTTAAAATATGGATTTAAAAACCTGTACATGAATGTGAATTGCTTTTTGTGATGCTACTGATTTGGTCAGCTAAGGATAATAATGAACAAACAAGAGACAAGCAGTACATTCTGTTTGCCTAGGGATAAATGACACAGGGCATACTATGGAAAATGACTGAGTGCTACTAGTGTCTGAGATCATGAACAGTCATGTATAAAAATACATTTTTACTGTCTTGCTAGTAAAGTGTATTAAAGCAGGTATTGAGGTATGTGTGGACCACAATTATTATTCTAACGAACAGTTAATAATAAGTATGCCAAGAAAAAACAGGGATATTAAAAAAATGAAGGTTTTCTACCCATCATAGATTGATTGATTGATTGATAGATTGATAACCCAACATATAAAATGGTAAAACAGCTTCCAAACTGACAGCAGATGTGAAATTCTTACTGCTCATGAGGATTAGTATCAGGTTAATCTCTGAGTTGTTTTTCTTTAATGGTACATGGACAGTTTGTTTCTACTGACTCCAGGAAATTGTGGGTAGAAATAAAGGACACAAATGCAAAAAAGTTAAGCATCCATATTCTGGTAAAAAATACAAAGGCTTGTTTCTTTTATGGATAGAAATAAAGAAACAATAGGCAGTGGTGGCCAAATCCCTTTCTTAATGCAAATGGCAGAAGCTGCAGAATCCTGGTACAAATCCAAATGACTAGAAAGAAAATTTCTGCTCTTTATATGATCAGGAAGCTTACATATATTTCCTGCCATATAGAAGTGTCTCCAACAGTATTTAAGTCACACAAACAGATGCCCTAGTCTAACTGAACCATTTAGTAGCCATAAGTATCTTGAGGAGACAAGCAAAAAGAAGAGTTATGCATAGCCCTGGGAAGACCCATATGACATATTTTTCTCACTAAGTGAAAGGGTGGGGGGGTGAGCGAGCGGCTGTGTGGTGCTTAGTTGCCAGCCAGGGTTAAGCGACAACAACAACCAAATTACTCCATATTACTTTTGAAACAGTAAGGGTAAGGAAGAGTTGCATTTGCAAAGCAGAAAATAGAGTACATGGAGAATGAAAAATAATTTAAGAAAACATGGGGCTGTAAATAATTCATTCTTTGGCTACGGCTAAGGAACATTTAAGTTGATACATCACTGAAAAAGAGGCAAGACAAAAACACTTTCTGTGGCTGTTAATACATTTCAGAATTCTGCACCTTGGAAAAGTACAATAGCGTTATATACCTGTCGTGGTTTAACCCCAGCCAGCAACTAAGTACCACACAGCTGCTCACTCATTCCCCCCATGACAGGATGGGGAGAGAATGGGAAGACAAAAAGTGAGAAAATTCATAGGTTGAGATAAAGAAGGTTTACTAGGGAAAGCAAAAGCCGTGCATGCAACCAAAGCAAAACAAGGAATCCATTCACCACTTCCCACGGGCAGGCAGGTGTACAGCCATCTCCAGGGAAGCAGGGCTCCATCATGCATAACGGTTACTTGGGAAGACAAACACCATAAATCCGAACATCCCCTCCTTCCTTCTTCTTCCCCCAGCTTTATATGCTGAGCATGACATCATACGGTATGGAATATCCCTTTGATCACTTGGGGTCAGCTGTCCCGGCTGTGTCCCCTCCCAACTTCTTGTGCACCCCCAACATTCGTGAGAATGGTAGGGTGGGGTGAGAAGCAGAAAAGGCCTTGACTCTGTGTAAGCACTGCTCAGCAATAATGAAAACATCCCTGTATTATCAACACTGTTTCCAGCACAAAACCAAAACATATGCCCATACTAGCTACTATGAAGATAATTAACTCTATCCCAGCCGAAACCAGCACAATACCTTATGTGCTATTGATGTAAAATGTGTTAAAAATTATTGTTAAAGCACAAACATAACATGGTAGCTGTGCAGAGCTTTCTTATGCAGCTTCATTGATTCTTTTGTCGGTTGAATAATGTATTCAAAGATAATCTTGCCTATATCCTCACATTTGTACTGTTTATTTAACAACTGTATGTATTTCATTGTTTTATTATCATTAAACGTGAATTTACATTCCTGTATGTATTGCCCCATTCAAAATACCAAGAATAAGAAGAAAGTATCTGATTGATTTCAAGGACTTGAATCACATCCTTCCTTTGTACTTTTTTTTTTTTTACAATTGTTCAGAAAGAAAATGTGCTTTTTTGCATTATCTCCTTCCATTTCCTGGAGACAATAAAAGAAACTTTCCTTACACAATTAAATAGAAGCAAAGAGATCAAAGAGAAACATCTGATCCTCACCTTCATGTAGAATGAGTTCCCAATAGCTCAATAAGTTCTTCCTTTTTTCAGAGCTGAGAGTTTGCAGTTTAACTGTTTGCCAGCCTAGTTATCAAAGGTAAGGACTGTTGAAGAAAGATTGGTCATGCTAATTCAACTGTGTCAAAATCCTGTTCTTAAAAACAAAGAATTATTCTGGATCAAATAAAGCCTATTCTTTTAATTGCTGAATTTTTGTTTCATGCATTTGTACACTTAAGTATGATAATCAGAGCCTTAATAAGATCTGATGTATTGTAACAAGATAAAAAGTTTGCTAATATGAGACAGAATTAACTCTGATCTTACTGTAGCAGGGAACATCAAATCATATTATATTTTTGTTTTTCTTCCTTCATTTCAGTGGTTATGTACTCTGCTTCACTGATTATCAGATTAGTGTGAAAAGAAATGTTTCTTTATTAAAAAGGTTGATTTTACACAAACTCATCATGATGCAAGATATCCTAGTTTGTTATAAAATTCTGAAAAGACAAGCAGCTGTATGGAACAGTTTATATTTTCTAAAAGAGCAAGCAGACACACAAAAAAATGAATAAACCGTATGTTTTAATCTAAAGAAGAAGAAAGGGTTTTGGACAGGACATATTTAATCTTTTACCTCATATAATTTCTTTGTTTCTCTGAACCTGTGAGTAAAAAAACCTAAATTATTTACAACAGTTCCAAATTCATTAAAATAGGAACATAATTTGTATACAATTTGGACAAACTTGAGGAAAGTTTGTCCAAAATGCACTTTCAATAGAAGATATTTGTGCACATATACAATGCATACATTTAGGTGAAACAGTAGACATTTTTATTAATGCAAGTCATTTTCTCATATACTCAGAAAAGTACAAAATAAACAGATATCTTAAAAAGAGAATATCACACTGGCTCAAATGTAGAAAAATCACATAATTGATATGGCTTAGAGGGAATATTTTGAAACAAGGATTGTGCTATTGTTCACAGATGCATACATACTGCAATGAAGATTCAGATGTTAACCAGATCCTCCTTGCAATGCAAATACTGCAGTGCAAATTCTCATAGAAGTGGTAGTTACAGCAGCAATAATGCATTGGAGCAGAAGCTGTATGAGGGGGATATTGTAAATGTCCTTTTATAGATTTTTATTGTTTAGTTATAAAAGTGAAGATGAAAATTAAAGTTGTACAGCTGTAATGGAAACCAATTTGACTGCTATATAAATGAGAAGAATAGTCTAAAAATTAAACTATCTATTCTGCTCTTATGCAAGCTGTTATAAATAAAACCAGTAAGGTAAGGTAATATACTTTGTATTCTCTAATACTGTCTATAGCTTCTTAAAAATACAAACTAATGTTTAAAAAGTTTGTTATGCAGACAGCAACATTCACCTTCAGGCAAAAATCAATACTGTGTCAAATATGCACCCAGTCCCACAATATTTTCTCCAGCAGTTGATTCTACAATAACAACCAAAAGATGATAGCATAGGTGCTGTTATAAAACCTTTTTTGAAAGCTCTTCCACACAAGACAGATTCTACAGGCACAAGGAGTTTATTAAAAGCTACTTTATGCTAGCAAAGTTATCTGAATTTTCTTGAGTACCAGGGACTATTACTTCAAAATTTGCACTTAGACATCCTCAGTTTTTGTTGTACCTGAAAGGTCAAAATCTCAGCAGAGGAAGGAATGTTGCTTATTTGCTTGTTTTTTAAAGCCAGGTAAGTCAAGTATGAAACAGCAAATAATCACAGAATGGGAAAACAGAAACCAGGTACTGCAATGGAAACAGGGAGTGACTACAAGGAAACATTCAGAAAATGAGCCCTTGATACCAAAAAGGGTAATAATACTGATCTTCTGTTCGCTTCTAACCCAGGAAATTAATTGTGTCTCCTTTATGTTAATGTTAGTGATCATGAGGATGTGCAGGGGATGAGCTCAGTCTAATAATCCTACTGAAAGCTTCTCCTTTTCCCCCAGTAGATTTTTAGTAGAATTGTCAAACTCCGTGATTACCACATGACTCAATAATTATTAGTTTATACACAGAAGAGGATATGTGAAAAGCTGGGCCATCTCTTTAAAAGGATTGATTTAAAATTAATTGTGCAACTGCACCTACAGGAAAGGTGGGTGATTTCTCTTCATCTGAAAGGAAGTTATTAGGTGAAAGCAAGTCAGCTGAGGAGTCATTCCAACTGTGGAACCTGTTTCAAGTGTCATCTTTTCTGATGTTTTCAATTACATGTTCAGCTCAATACAAATAACAATGGAACATTATTAAAAAGAGCTGACACACTCCTAAGTTTTTCTTGGTAGATAAAACTTTTGATAATGACAGAAATGGATCTTCTGCATACACTGAACTTAAGGCAAGAGAAATTAAGAAGTCTGCGGGAAGATTGCGTGAAAGAATGAAAGCTGTTGTCAAAAATATCAGAAACTAATAACAATTTGGATTTCATCAAAGATGACCTGAAAAATGCATATGTGATAAAAACCCCAAAATCCTATCAACCTCAAGGAGTATCATTCAGAAAGACAGGAAAACTTTGTTTTTTGGTAATCTGCTAGAACTTGTATACTTTTTTGTTGCAATGGTATATGTAGAATTTGTTATATTCTTTGGTTAGACTGGATCCTAATTGATTCAGTCATAAGGTATTTTAACCAAACATTACACACTTGTTCCAGTTTAGCTAAAAGGTCAGAGCACAGAACTGAACTCATTCTAGCAACATCTTCCCTCTGTGATCTCATCTGTCATGTATCCACTGAACCAACTCTTTCTACAAAGAAGTGTCCTTCTGATAACTGAGCTCAGTATTTTGTTAAAACATGGTGTTGCCATTGTTCAAAAGTTCTCATTGTGTCTGTCAAACACTTTGTAGGAGTATGCCTCAGGCTACAGAGGTCCTGGTGAACTATGACCAAAAGATGTAATATGCAAATATTTTGGTAAGTGGTATCTGATCTTCTCACTGTTTAGAAGCCAAACATCTACTGAACTGTACACGTATTTAAAAAGCTTGTGTTTAAGTCTTATGAGGAGCGGCTGAGGGAACTGGGCTTGCTTAGTCTGGAGAAGAGGAGGCTGAAGGGAGACCTTATCGCTCTCTACAACTACCTGAAAGGGGGTTGTGGTGACGTGGGTGTTGGTCTCTTCTCCCAAGGACAAGAGGAAATGGCCTCAAGTTGCGCCAGGGGAGGTTTAGATTGGATATTAGGAAAAATTTCTTCACCGAGAGGGGGGGCAAGCATGGAGCAGGCTGCCCAGGGAGATGGTGGAGCGACCATCACTGGAAGTATTCAAAAAACCTGTGGATGTGGCGCTTCAGGACATGGTTTAGGGGACATGGTGGTGTTGGGTTAATGGTTGGACTTGATGATGTTGAAAGTCCTTTCCAACCTTAGTGATTCTGTGATATTCTGTGATATTGGCCTCTCAGTATTGAGGGAAGAGTTAACATAAAGTCACAGGAATGATGATCTGATCTTAGATAGATACAGTTTTACCAAAGCATTCCTGTACTCACTGTAGGAAATATTATAAATATTGCAAAACATAAGGTTTTTTTTGTTTTATACTAGCATTTGGACACTGACTGCTATCTTTCTTCATTTGGGACAGATGGTAGAGTTTGCTCATAGCTTTAAATACAAGGTGATGCAGATTCATATCTCTATGCCAGAGAGGCATTAAGTTAAAGTGTTCAAGATAACATGAAAATGATTTCTTCTCTGTATTAGGCAACATAATTCTCCATGAGACTGGGAGCAGGGAAACCATTGCATAATTGACCCAGGTTTCAATTCACTGACTTTGTGACTGCTGTGTCAGGGTCAAGCCTGTGAGGTTTCAGACATTGAAAGGCAGAATATATTAGCAACTGGTTTCTCATAACAAACTGGTTTTTTTTCTCTTGCAATAAGATCTCTTCTGCCTTGATCTACAGGTAATTTAAAAGAAACGGTTTCATTATCAGCACCAGATTTGAGAGATAGTTGTTGCCAACAACCCCGTCCTAGTGCCTGTCACCAGCTTAAAATAAAGGGCTCATAGAGTGGGCACTCATGTAAGCATCAGTTTCATCCTGGAGGCAAAGTTTAATGGTGCTAGAAACTAATGGTATTTCCAGTGCATATCAGAACAGAGAATTAATCACACAGCCAGCTTGATGGAGGAGCAAGCAAAGCAGCTACAAGCACCACTTCCCCAGTTAGAGGAGATCCTGACTGCTTGAATGATCATCCTTGCTCAGCCTGTGAGAGTGCAGTTGCTAGATTTAGCTTGCAGATATGACTATTGGTGAATACTTCTCTAAAGTGGTAAGGAAGAAAATCTTGGCCAGGCTCTAGCTTCAGTTGACATTCCTAAGGGTGTCTCAGCCATCCACGCTGCATATTTAAGTTCTGTGGGGTTGGTTCTGATCCTTTTGATATCTAGGGAGTACTGTAGTCCAGGTTAGAAATTGAAACTCTGCACCATAAGTTTCAGTTCAGATGAAATATGAGTAAACAGTGTTTGTGGCAAATGCCTCCCAAACTGTACTAGCTGGTAATAACAGTGCTAGAATAGATTCATTTGCTGCTGGTTAAGTTTCTGCACATGACAAAACATCCGGTATATATATTTTTACACTTATTTCTTCATGTTATTTTGCATTTATGATTGTGAGAGTGCCAAATACAGATGTTATTTGTACACATGGTTGTTGGTGTTAAGTAAACATGAATAACACTTTAAATGAAATCAATGTTGTAATTATATGAAGAGATTTGCAGTCAGTAGGGAAAGGGATTTCTCTACCTACCCCAGTTCAAGTTTGGACGTTAAAAAATGGGTAGAAATGGAACAGATTTTGGAGCAAACTGAAGGAACTTGCTCAGATTCATAGTCTACTTTTTGAAGAAAAGTAACTATAAACCAATAATCATAAAACGGCCAGAATGGGCCACAACAAAGGTCCACTTATCTAAATACTCTGTTCCTAAAAGTGTGTGTATTAAGTGCTTGCAGAAAGGGTATGAAAGAGAGCAAGCATAGAATATGCCGTCTATAATACAGCTTCTCTGCCTATGGCAATCAATAGTTTAGGGAATTTAACTATGTGGTCCAGTATTAGCCCTATACCTGTTGTAATGTGTGTGTGCTTTTGGATGAATCATTGAACTTTTTTACATTTTTAAACTCTCTTATCTTTCAGCACTAGCTTATACTTTTAAAAATGCATTTGTACAGGACTTAACACAATGATGTCAGTGGGGATCTGTAAATATCACTGTAATTTAATGCATTTTTTTCAGTACTAGTTTAAGATCTAGTTTTATTTATCTTGTACAAAACTTAGCAGAAATGTACATTCAAAATTGTTAGCAAAGCAGATTGAATTTATCAATGGCTGCTTTAGGACAGACTAATTTTGTCCTAGAAAATAAATATACATAACTCTGCCTACCTTTCTTTAATCTCAGATTTGTTTAAGTGGCCCTTACATGTGTCTTAAATCAAATACCTAAAAAACACTGCAAGAAGTACATTTTTAACATTCTTGGTTTCTATTTAAATGGCTACTATTCTATATTCTTTCCTAGTTAAGAAAGCTCTAAGCTAAGAGCAAGCAGAACATATTGCAAGTCAGAAAAGAAATTACTTATTGTGGTGTCAAGATGAAATTCAAACATTCCATTGCAAGGTATGATTGAGATGTGTAGTACCCAGAGTCAATTGTGACAAATTTTGATTACCCAAAAGACTAAATATCTAATGAGCTCAGTAACACTTCTTACTGAAGCTGACTGTGATGCTGCAGTGCAACGTGCTAAAAGAATTGTGTATCCCTAAAACATTTAAAGTCTTCATATGAATCATGCATTAAGAATGCTGCAGGCTGAACTGTCCTTTGAAGGCACAGCTTATATGGATCATTTACAGGCAATCTGAAGACTATTTACGTCCTGGAGAACAGAAGCAAAAGCCTTTTCTTTTTTCTATTTTGATAAAAAAAAAAGACTCTGAGATGGAAAGAAATCTCAGCATTTTGATGTGATTTGATGTGATAATTTAGGAGTTTTGGTGTGATATAATTATAAACATTAATTCACCATTTGTGTCTAGTCCTGTCATAAATTGGTGAGGCATGAAATGGCTTATCTCCCGGTGATCAAGGAAGATAAGACATTAGTGTGGTTTGCATGTGTGAGAGATATGGATATACATTTATAAGCATTAGATCTTCTAAATTAACCAAAAATCAGAACAATAGAAGGAATAATGATATTAATATGTGTTGATTTTTTGTGCAAATTCTCTCTTCCTCAAGAGTAACTAAAATTCTAGCTCATTTTCATTAAAAATCTTAATTTAATAAATATAGAGAACCTGCTATAGTAGGTTCTTTTTAAAATGAAAATTATCTGGTAAGAATAAAACTTTTTTTTTCTTCTTGAAATCTGTATCATTGTCCTAGTTCTTCAACATACCATGTATTCTGATGTACTGAGATGGTTATGCAGATCTCTCTATCCTACTATTTGAACACCTCCCACATGAATGAAGCAAATTAAAATTATGATGTTCATTTTACATCAACCCTCTTTCATTATTAGACTTTCCTTTTTTGGTATCAATAATAAAATATTTTGATTGGGGAATGCAATAACAAATTCTCTATAGAGCATGCATGTCCAGAATTATAGAACTATAAAATTTTATTATATAATTTAACATCTAAATTTATAATCCATGTGGGAGGAAAACTTCTTTTAAACTAAGAAAACTAAATCTTTTTACATATCATTAATGTTCTTGCAGCTGTTTTGAGACATACACAAAATACCAAAAAATACGTATTATAACCCTTTTTTACTTTCTTATAACTACCCCAATATTCATCTCACCGGCTGACATATTCTTTACTTGATATCTACTGGAAGATAAATTTGGTTTAGATAAGTTTTTGAATAAAATACTTTCAGCTTTGTTTTGTGGGTTTTTTTCTTTTTAAATATTTTACTTATGTGTTTATTTATTTATTAGTTTCAGGACTATTAGACAAAAACAACCAACTTTTCTTAACCGAAATCCTGACTGCAGTTAAAATTTGAAAGTAGAAATTTAATGGGATTTTATTCTGGTTTGGAATGTAATTACATGGAGCGTGAAGCACAGTTTTTCATTAAATCATCACATGTGGTCAATAAATAAATACAAATTCAGAACATGAGTGCTTTTAAAAGTTGAACCTGTTTGTTAACCCCTCTCTATATGGAAAATGCTTTTTGGTGTGAGGTTTTTTAATTTAAAATTATCAAAGATTTACTGTCTTACAGCATTTAGAAATACCATCAAGTTGCTGCATGTCAGCTTAGAGGCAATAACTGCCTGTGTATGCATTCTTAGCCCATCATATGTCTGCAAGTCTGTTTAGTAGAACACTATTCCAAGTCTGTCTCTGAATACAGTTTCCAGTCTGGTTTGATTTCTAGTGTTCTTATTTGATCTTAAATATCATAACTCTTATTATGCTTTAAAAACTGAATGTAATAGCTATTGAGTCTGACCTTTGACTCCATTCCTTTTTGATGGTTCCAGGTATGAGACAGCAAGATTTTAAATTGCATCGTTTTACAGTTTAACCAGTTTGGTAAAGGGAGAACTGAGAAACAGAGGCAAAACTGAATTCTTCTACTACCCTTGACTTCTGATCAACCTGAAAGCTGATACTCACTCATTCCAGGCTTAAAAATATGTTTGACATTTCCAGGTCATGCCCAGTCTCTACTGGTTAAAATATAGTAACATAGTTTGAAAAATGTTCTTGGAAACAGCATATGCAAAAATTCTTAGTCATATGCGTATGCAATTGAGTGTTGTAGGGAAACCAAATTCATTTCCTCAAAGTCTGATTTTTCAAAATACATAGTTCATAAAGAAAGACTGGACACAGACTATGAAAGATCCATCAGTATTCTCACTTCCGTTCAAATTGTCTTCTGATTAAGGACAAGGTATTCCTGCACAGAAGGATGTGTGGATTACATTTGGACAGATTGTGTTGGGTCAAAACATGTTATTTAGATAAGGAACACTTAAGGCTCATTTCTTATCAGAAATGGCATTAAAAACTATCCATCTTATTCATCTGGACTCAGTTACAGAAGGAAATGGAAGGATAATACAACAATTTGAAAGCGATAAAGACAAAATAAATGAAAGGGTGATAAAATACTTAATTTTACATTAAAGAATCAGATTACATTTAGTTATTATTGTAAGACATTCCTGACTCAAATCCATGATGCCAATTATTTGTTCACTCTGCTGTCAATTTGTTCCATCTCAGAGAGTTGCCACAAAACCAACAGATTTTATATCCAGGAGATGACAGTATAGAACTCTCCTGAACACGTGTAACGGAGTATGTCTGGAAGAGACACTGGAGAAGCCATGAACATCATCTACAGCTAGTGTGGAAAGACCAATCCTTTAGTTCCATGACTACACTCTTCCTGAGGCTATAGAAGCCTTTGGCTGGAGGACGGGATCTTGCAATTATTTTTTGTAATCACTGTTTCCTTGTTCAGAACTTTATCTGAGGGGACTAAAGGACTGAAATCATATTCAGGAAGGTTAAATGAGCAACTATAAAAGCTTATAGGAATCTAAGACACCATGATTATATGCAGCTATTGTTATGAACTGTAGATGGTTGCTTTACACACCTATAAACAACATAAGCACTAACTTCAGTTATTCTACATTACATAATTAACATTAATAATGAGTTAGAATTCATCTTGGTCAGGTTCATAAGCACAGCTGTCTCTTTAATTTTATGATATTTTATTTCCACTAATTGTCAAAATAGGAGTTTTTTTATTATTATTATTAATATTATTTCTTAATGACTTTTTGAATTGCTGAATTATAAAACTATGCATTATTGCTTTTCTAATTTTTGCAGGTGTTACTTTTGGGAGATGTATCTACTATTGTGATGTCTCCATGTTATTCTAAGATGCCCTATAACATCGGAGAAAGAAAATATTTTATGTAAATGGTCTGTACAGGGAAAATTCAGGAACATCTGATTTTAATTCTTGATGAAATTTGTCATTTTAGTGGTTCTGAAGAAACTACTTGGTTAAATTCATGTTTGAAGTGGACTCTTATCATCTCTGTCTCACAGGAACAGTGAAAACTATTCCATTAATGCCTGTAAGACATTTCTAAACAGACAAACATTGCAGGTTTTGTGATGTCACAAAGTCCTAGCATTTAAAGCAGAACTGTTCATCACGTGTTAAACAATATAGGACAGTATTTCTAATAGGTAACTATTTCAATAACCATTGTAAACACTGAAAATTACAGTTTCGAGTAATTAATCTGTTTTATTAATCATGTCCTGAAATAATGTCCAAGGTTGACATTTTGAATATTTTTTTTTAAATTCCAGTTAAAATGATTTAAGAATATTATTGGGGCTTGAAACTATTATTAATATTGATGGGAGTTACAGCAATGGATTAACTGGGAAAAGAGTCTTTTATAAGATAGTGTTTGTATGATAATATTTGCCTTAATTTTACTATACCTTTAGCTTAAGTAATTTCCAATACTAAAACCATCACAGGTGAAAATAAACAGGGTCCTAAGCCCAGTATTATATGCCAGGGTTTTTTGGGGGGCAGAGTGGGGAGGGTGTTTGCAAACAAAACATTTTTAATTTGTGCCGATTAAGTAATTTCTTTCAGTGCCTTCGTTTTTGAAACCGGGCTTCATAGTTATCCAGTTCTAATGCATATAAGCGTCACAATTCTAGTCCATCACTGAATACAACTCGCAGTTTTCTTCCTTTACCTCTTTGGATCCTCTACCGAGCTGAGGTGAGTCGAGGTTCTCAGATTAACGGGTCAAGCCTCTGAAGTATTAAGGTAAGAGATTCCAGCTCTCTGAAACTTTGTAAGAAAGAGACAACATGTCTGAAGCAATAGAATAGGATTAATGTTTTACAATGCTGAAAAATGTCTCCTCATAATTTTCTACTTGTTAGTTTAGATAATTTTTTCTCTTGCAAGTATTGAAAAAGTAGTTCTCTTGGGTTCCTGTGGACTGTACTGAGGACAGGATTTCTCTTACTGCAGGAGTGGACACCTAAGTAGTCAGGAGTTTCTTTGGCTGAATTTCTTTGTTGATAAAATTGCTTTATTGAGCTACCTCCAAAGTACTTGTCTATATGAAGTATAATAGATCTCTTAAAATGGTTATGAGGTTTTTTGTTTGTTTGTTTATGTGTGGGTTGGTTTGGCATTTTTCCTTTGGGAAGCTGTTAATTCTTGCCTTGTACATTCCAAGGTTTCTTATTTTCTATAAATTCTAGTATGAAACTTAAAATTAGATAAAGGCAAGTTACACAAATTCTGTTCAGGAAAGACTTTGAGAAGCACTACTTGACTTCAAGGTATTGAATTACAGAACACCTCCTTGGGGTTCTTAGTTCCAATATTATTATTTGCATTTATATTAGAGAAGTGCCTAGTAGTCCAAAGTAAGTACAAGTTTGCTGTATTTTGCGCTTCCTGGATAAACAGCAAGAAGCAGACTGTATCCAAAGAGCTTAAAAAGTAAACAGGCAAGGCAGACTAACAGAGATCAGTTTAAAAAAGCCTTTTTGTTCTAAGTTTTATAGGCAGAAATGGGGAAATAAAGTGGTCTATGCTCTAGATCTTTTTTTAAGTACTTTGGTTATCCCTGAAAGAAGCTTCCTCACTCTGCTTGGGATCTGCACCTTGGAAACTTGCCTTGAAGGTAAGCAGCTACTTCATTTCACTCTAAAAGTGAAAAGGAACAGCCTTCTATTTTTAAACGCAACCACAGAATCTGTTACCAATATGTAAAAACAGATTACATGCCAGGTAATTCTCAAAGAAAGGGTCATCTGTGTGTGTACATGTCTATACATGTTTGTGAGAGAAAGAACAACTAGCTCATAATAAAGATACTTAAACTGGAGGACAGATTCTTGTGCTTTAATTCCTGACAATCAGGTAAGTATATAAACAGTTCTGATAAGAGGGTTGAATGTAAAGGAATAAATTCAACCTTTTCTTGTGTACCATGGATGAAAGGTGCCATCTCCCCCTCTGTATTTCAAACAAAAGCCAGGGTAATAATTGTATTTTGTACAGAACAATAGATCAGGTTGAATACCAACATGCTGTGTAAACGTGATTTGATTACATTTCTCAGGATTCAGGTGAAAAATTATCTTTCTTCTAGACCCTATCTGGTCTTAGAAATGAGAATAGTAATGAACAGATAGTAAATACATCAATACAAACAGAAGAGATTTTTATTATATTAAGAAGTTTAAGTCAGAAACAAGTTCTCTATGCTATAGCAAAGTTTTTCAGGATCACAGCTTTGGGATTAACATGCAGACTGAAGTTTAGTTGGTTAAACTTAAGTGTCTAGTGACATTTAAGATGTCCTTTTTATCTGAAGCATCTAGAAAAACTATGACACAGGAACCATGAGATGTCCCAGATGGAGGCCATTTTTGTGGTCTTAGGACATCCAAATTGGCTGATTAACATGGGCATCTACTGCCAATTTCCGTGCCTAATAACTGTATTGGATCCACAGAATACTTACATTACCTTTTGGATTTTCATTTTCTCTTTTGCCTTGTCCCTAAATCTAAGGCCAAACACAAAGCAAAACCACTTGAAAATCGGAACTTCATTTCTTGAATGCTGCTTAGATAATTTAAGCATAAGGCATTTTTTCTTGCCTTTTTTTTTTTTTTCTCCTTGTTGAGTTGTTGGTTACATGGATGCTAGAGAAGTCTCTTTTAGAACTTCAAAACTGACCTTGAGAGGACACAGGTAAAAGTAATTTAAAAAAAAAAGGAAAAGAGAAATATAAAACTACCATTTATTGGCATTTTAAATGTGGCTAAGACAAAGAGAGGCAACCATTGCTGCTTCTGAAAGTGTTACAAAATATTTAACCATAAAATTGGTTATACTTTCTTTGGAATATCACTGAAAATTCCACCAGTGTTCAAAAAAACAACAAACAAAACCCAAACAGAAAACTCTAAAAACCAATTGTCATTAGTCTTCACTACCAAATATTGCTTATTTGGAGTTCCTCCACATTTTCGTGCACATTAACATTATGCAACAGAGCATAAAATGCTGATATATATAATTAGGATCAAAGCAATGAAAGTCCTGCTTTGTCAAAAGCAAATATTTTTAGTGGACATTGAACCTATTGAACACAAAAAATATTAAATTGTCTACAGATTGTTTTTATTAGGTCTGCAGATAATTAATTAAGCACAGATGTCTCGAAGATTAAATGGAATGAATTCAAGGAAGAGGATAAGGAATAACGAGATACTGAAATATAATACATCAAATGAAGAAAATAATGTAAAATAGGGCTTAATCCCATTCTGCATTATACATATGCTCCAAGAGAGTATGTGGACCTTCAAGGCAGGTTGTGCATCTAGTATTCAAATCTGTACAGTGCTGCTCTACAGCTGTTCCACAGCCTCTAAGGAGAACACATTCAGCAATTTGGCAAATTTTATGTAGTAAGAGGTACAACATGTGCAAGCTGGAAACACTCAGGGTTTTTCACTTTTCCTAGTTGGTAAGTATCTCCCAGTGACTTCAGAGAAGGAAGTCCTACAAAGTTTTAAAGGAATATTCAGGCACCCATTTCTTCTAATTGTGGCACTTTGTTTCTTCTCCAGTTGGAAGCCACACAGTAGGCCAATGCTAATCAGACTATACCTTTACCACTGAGCGCATAGTGGGCATGTATAACATGCAACCAGCTGATACTCCTTTAGCTCTGAGTCTCCTTCACAATCCTACCTGTTGCAGAGTTTCATCAAAATTGAGGTAGAAATTAAATACAGAAATTAGAATCATAGAATCATAGAATTAGCTTTCTCATTTAACTTTAATGAATCATAGATGAATCCAGAATGTTACAGACTAACAAATATTTATTTTTTTACGTCAGAGAGGTCATAAATTCAGCATGCCTTTAGTATCCTCAGGATTAAATGAAGTCTAGTGAAAGATTGGTAGTGAAATGAAGTGGGACAAGGATTCCAAAACAATTATGACCTCCACCAGAGCATATAGTTGTTACAGAGATATTTCTTTCTGCCCTATGAACACTGACCTAAGAATTGTGGACATTGCATATTGTATCACTAAGGACTGACTGAGATTCTAATTATACACACTGCAGCTTTAGAATACTGATAATAGTGTTTCTGAGAGAGTGTTACCAGAAATACAGTGAGTAGCTGTACATATAATATTAGTCATGTCTTTCCTTGCATTTGGGGTTTTTGGAATCAGTTTAAGAAGGAATCTAATTAAGTGATAATTGCAACTTTTTTGTATATCCATCAAAAATTATGTTTGCTAATCAAATTTGTACTGTACTTCCAAATAAAGACTCATCTTTGTGTCTGTGAAATTTCAAATATTGTTTTATATAAATGTATAAAGAAACAGTATTAAAACATTGCATTTTAAGTGTTCTATAACTTACAAAATGTGAATCAAAAAATACAGTTCATTTGATGACCAGACTAATTGTTTCATTGTAATTATTACATTAAAATAATGTTTAGATCACCTTTTGTTCAAGGAAATTTTCTTATTTCTATGTTTGAACATATGAATTTTCCTTAAAATAGCAGCAGTAGAAATGTCAGGAAAAATATGAGATTCTATATGAATAGTGCTATTTGTGACTGTTACTACTGCCATTACTGGACCAGTTCTCACATCACTAGCTGACTACTTTTGCCAGTTGGGTTTGCTTAACCATCATGGTTTCCCAGCCAAAGGCACAAAGCGTTGAAGGTCTGTAACTGGAGGTATTGGCAGGAGCTTTACTGATTATAATATGTGTGAGAAACTAACAGACCAAGTGCAGTCTTAAAGATAATGAAGCTGATATTGCAAAGAGAATTCAGGGTGACAGTTTCATGGTTGTTTTTTAACTTTTCCATTGTTAAAATTGGTTCTAAATGGTCTGTAAAGCACAAAGCGATATTAACATGCCATTCTTTGCAGCCAAGTTCTCCAAGACATATACTGTGTTGATTAATTTGAAAATATAAATTATCTTATAACACATAACATGCAAAGAAATTTTATCTTTTTAATCCTGTACACTTCAAAAAATTTACTGGAATGGGAAAGGAGTGGATAAATATTGTTTGGATATAAACATAAATGTAAATGTAAACAGAAGAACCATATAAAATATGGATATTAAATGACTGAAGAATTCATATTCTGTAAATCATAAATGCAAAATCTGTAAATTTCCGTGTTGCACTGAAAACAGTGGATTTATGGCAAAGTCTACCCTTTAGAACTGTGCATGCAATATTTTAAGAAAATTATCCTGCTGTTCAGAATGTTGCCTGTGCTTCCAAATGGTTGTTCAGTATGTAACTGAGAACAAGAAAGATGTTAAGCTTCTGCTGAAACTTGAGATGTTTGGAAAACAAAAACTTCCCTTGCATTGGAAAATGAAATTTCACTTCTCATTTTTCATCCAGGCAATGAGAATGTTTTGATTTAGAATATAATAAAAATAGCTTCAAAAAAAGAGTCATATTTTGCCATTGTTAAAAGTAAATTGTTCAATCTTTTTTTCACATTGATCTACACATGAAAGTATTAAGACTTTTGAATTCAGTTCTTAACATGTGAGCCACTAAAGGTGGAGAACAGTAAAGAATGCACCAGAAAAACATCATTTAACAAAACTGTACTTTGTCATTGAATGAGAGAGGAGTGGAAGGAATGAAAAAACAAGGTTGGGAAGAGAGAAAAAGAAGATAAAAGAAAGGCAATGCGAGGAGTGGAATAAATATTCCCATATTTATGAAGGAAGACAAACATAGTTACATGACTTTAAAAGAGGTGGTCACATGCACTAGGGGCAGAGGTTGTCATACAGATGGTCTTGGTCTCATGGCCTCAAACGTCATGCGGCACAGTTGGTGTACACATGATGGTGCACCATCTCAGAGCATAACAAACTGCGCTGCTATAACTTTAGCTGTTTTATGATCCTAACCTCCCACGTCTACAGAGCTTTTCCCTGTCATCCTGCCAGTTCCCACCTTTGTAACTTTGTAATGGGGCTGTAATTGTATTTGGAACAATTTTCTTTTGGGCAAAGAAGATGAATATGATTCTTTTTAATTACTGATGGACATGAGGCCGTAAAAAAGTATTTATTTTTAATTACATTTCCTAAGAAAATGAGACAGTGGCCTGTTCCTGTGTTTCTATGAAATGCTCTCATTGTTTTTTCAGTTTCAACCATATAGGCAGTAGAGGTCTTAAATAAAGGAAGTTTCTAGATGTTCTGTGAAAAAAGGAAGCTGACTGAAGGAGACATACTGAAATGGATGATCCTTGGGGACAGACAGTTACAGGAATAACTTAGGTACATTCTGAATCATAGCAGCTAGTTATTATGAACATATTGGCAAGGGTTGGGCATAATCTACATTGTCACAAACACAACCAAACAATTTGAATTATATTATTAGGTAAAAATAAGAGAACTGTGTTTGCTCAAATATCACATCCCACATAAAATCTCATTATTGCTTAGCAAACTTTTGTATTCTTTGTTTTTATTAAGACATTAATCTTGATGGACTTCTTTCTGTGGACATATATATCATTTTTTCATGTCTGTACTGTCTCATTATGACATGTGTTTGTGTCATCTTCAGAATATCACAATATTCAATGCTTAAGACACCAGTGTGTCGACACAACCCAGTGTTAAAAGGGTACAGATTAACTGAATTATAGTATGTAACTCCGTGCCACCTTCTCCCCTTTTTACCTATGGGAGGGGGGGAAAGTGAGTGAGGAAAAAGCCACTGAGGATCCATTGGACCGTTTCCCTTTACTTACACCAATAAGCACATTATCTGCTTTAGTACCTTAATACATTTAGTACATATTTAGCTTTCGTACATTATCTGCTATTGTTGTCTCACGGAGATGAGGATGTTGCTGTTCTTGTCTTAGAGAATCATGGGCAAATGATTCCAGAGAACATATGCACAGCTGGACTCTGCCTGCTTCTTCATACAGGGGGAAGGCAGGAGAAGCTAGATTGTTTTCTGTGGGGAAGCATGAGAGCAGTAATGCAATGTTACTTTCATGTGAATACTACAAAATCTAGATAGCTGCTGAGGTCTATATTAAGGTCTTCAGCTTCAGACTTCACATAGTTTAAAGAGCAGTCAGCAGAGCTGGAAGGGATAGAGTTACTCCGTTTTCTTCCATTGTTCTTTTATTCCATTTTGTTAATAATGCCAGTTCACAGCTGTGCAATTACAGCTATAGTTTCAATGCTTCTGACTCAGGTAAGTCATATAAAGAGATACCACTCACTTCTGTCACACCAGTAACCTCACAATCAAAGTAGCCAAAGCAGGCTCACAATCAAACTCACTCAATGAAAGAAAATATAAACAACGTGAGACTGCCTGGATAAACCTACACATAAAGTGGTTTGAAATGAAATTTTATCAAAGTGAACAAAAGTAATGACTTATAATAAGATGCTCTGTTACATTTTTAATGGATTCTGTTCTGTTTCTAAACTTTGCATCAGTTTTTACATTTTCTTTCAACAGATGGAATTCTTATTAAATACTTTTCTGAGAGAAAAAGTAGTTAATCAGAAATATTTATACCCAATGGTTATGACAATTTGTTCCTAATAGTTTACATGGTATTTTATAATCATCATATGTACTAGTATAATCCAGCACACACAAACAATAGATCTGGTTCTCATATACCTTGATTTTTGAATTGTACAATCCAAAAAATACTATAGAAAGATGCTTCACACTGGTTTAATAGTGATTCAAAAGCTGACGTACAGGGTCATCAAAGTTCTCCTGAGAAACCAGTCTATTACCAGCTGCTGATTGCTGGACCTGGAAAGTAATGTCACAGGTATATAATGCTGATTACTTGGAAGTAATTGATTACAGATTACTTTTTCTTTGCTCAGTACAGCGGTTAGCATGCCAGCTACTATGACTAAGTACAATGATATTGCACACAATCAAGACAGGAGTGGTAAGATTGCCAAGAAAAGTAACAGAGAGTAATTAGAGTTGCTTTTTCACTTGAAAAGTGCACAGATAACATCTTAGAATAACATTTTTTAAAAATCATTTCACTTACTGTTCTTTATTCTGCCAAAGCTCTTGCAAGTCGTAGTCTGCCTTCTTCATCTCTACTATGCTGGTGCTTTGGAAGGATTGCTGGTATGAAACTGAGTAATTTAGGTACCCTATTAGACAAGGATATCCCATGTATTCTTTTTTTTTTCTGTCCTAACTTATACAGTCATTTCAGTTATTTTTTTCTCTCACGACTGTCGTATTTATCAATCCCCCAGGACTGGGTCTAGCCATGTTGAGGAAGGGAGATGTGCAATATGAACCATGCAGCTTCTCCCTTCTGAAATGATGTGGAACATGTGACACTCTACACAGCATTGATTAGGAAACCATAGTACCCTGAATCACCTTCACCAGTCATTATGTCTTCCATTTCCTTTCAATCTCAACTTTTCTTTTCCTAAAATTCATTAGTAAATGTCTGTATAACCATGTTATCTCTGACCTGAGAAAGTTTTTTTTGTGGGAAGATCTTGTGCTAAATGAATAAAAGATGACCTGAACTTATGTGAATTATCACAATAGGTTACGAATAGGCTGTCCTTGATAACTTCTGGTTCTAATGAAATTGCACACTGAAGAAGACAAGTCAGACAGCCCAGAGACATGTCAGTGTTATTGATTTTGGCTCTCTGATTTCCAAATGATTGGTTTCTATCCCCTATGGAAATCTCTTTGCATTGTCAATACTAATGTATCACATAAAGAGAAAAGATAGCAATATAAGATTATTAAGACTGAAATGGAGAGACAAAACGATGTACCTTCCCTCAACATAAGCTGTGTCTGTATCTAATATAGACTCAGAGAAGAGTCTACTCAAAGCTCACTTTATATAGAGGCCCAAAGAAACTTTTTTTTTTTTTTAATTCTGTTCACCACCATCAATTCACCAGCACCTCTGTCTAGCCTTCATTCTCATTCCAGAACTGTATCAGAATTGTTTTTGCAAAAGAACCAATAATTGTATGCTGGAAAAACTATACAGATCAAGAACCCCACCCTCACACCCACCACCTTGAGGTATATCTGTGTCTTCTGTATGTCCAGCAAGGAACCTACCCACAGGCATTGTATTCACTAGGAGTCTAACACAAGGCATGTAAATCTGGCTCATATCCTACCTGGCTGGTGAAAGGTTTATTATGTAGTATATTGTATAGTAGTATATTTATACTACTAACTGTGAGCTTAATGTACAACATAGTTCCAGAATAACTTAGATAACGTTATTAAAGGTGATTCTTATATTGAAAAGAAACACAATTTAACTGCTTATATTTCACCTTAACAAATGAGGTAAAATTAAGTTCCTACTAATAATACTGTCAGCTAACTTTAGAAAATAAGAAATACAGAAGATAAAAGATTTCTGAATATAATGTTTTAGTATTTCTGAAGTAGAGGAAGGGGAATAATTCATTGCTATTTGTCAGATTTTTTCTAAAAAGCCATCTTAATTAACATACAGTAACTAATACAGCTTTTCAGTACATTACAAGCTGGCAATGTTCTCTTTCCCTGGTGTTTCATTTTTTTGTTTATTTTTGCCAAGTGAATTATTTTTAAATACGTTTATTTAAAAAGACCCAGGGACTGTGTAAATAAATTCAGCTTTGGCACATGGATAATATATCCTTTTTAAAAAAGAAAATACTTGAAAAGAAGCCTTTATTGCAGCTTACATTTGATGCAGAAGAGGCTTGCTTTTTTAATAGGCTTATTACTTTTAATATATACTCATTTAGCTGGACTACACTTTCCTTCAGTGCATTATAAAGCATATGTGGTAATAGAAGTTGGCAAAGTAGCATAAACATATTTTTCTTGATGTTAGCTATGAATTGGTGGCAAATTCATGCAGTAAAACTTTTTCTTGTGACTTCATCCTACATAGCTCTATATAAAGAAATGTCTGTGAATGTGCTATTTGCTTTGCATTTCATTCCGCATGATAGATTCAGCTGAGGCCTACTATATGGTGTGTTAAAAAAAGAAATGAAATAAATGTCAATAACAATAGTTTACCACAGATGGAATGATTGCTAGAGAAAAAAGCAATGTGCAGATTGTGCTGATAGTACAGGCAGCAATACGTACAGTGTTTGGACACAGATAATGGTTAATACTTTTTAACATTGTTTTCATTAATCACTGATAGCAAAATCAGTTTCTTGTTGTAGTGACACACATAAAGATAAGTAAGTTTTATGAGGTTCATTGCTTTGCAAATACAAATTTAGTGAAGGATAATCAAAGTTAGTATATAATATTACACCCATGCATTAAGATATCAAGGAAGTAATACTGAGAAATAATGTCTGTGAAATGCAACACCTGACTGTTTAGAGTCAATAGTACCTTTTGAGAAAAGTACTTCAGGAAGGGGAAAGAAGCAGCATAACAAGAAATAATAGTTTTATGGAGCTAAAGCAGAGTTCACTAATGATATGGCTAAGAGCCAGTCCAGTGATAGCCAAAACATGAGAGTCTGTAACAAAAAGAAGATGATAACTTCTCCAATTGACACTATAGAAAGTGTTCTGCAGGACTTTCAAGGCAGAGCTATAAAATATTCTTTTTTTCATTTATATGAAGATTCTGTTACCTTTGATGGGCCTTCCAGGCCTGTGAACCTCATGCATTGAGTTTTGCAACTGATTAAATGGATCACTTAAGAAATTAGAGATTGTTGGGATATGCGTGTTTAGAAGACTGATAAATCACTTTTAATCTTTAAAATAAAACTTAGCGAGACTGGCTTTCATTAATGAAACACTACCTGCTTATAGCTCTTACGTATTATTTATCATTATCACTACTTACTCCAAAGAGTCTGTTCATAATAATCACATCCTACATTAGCTGAGTATGTAACAATATGCATAGCTTGGCTACGCATGGCTACAGCCCTTTATAAATCTTAGCTACCAAAGTAGCCAGCCTTCAGAGGTTGTTGATAAGAGAAACTGGAAATGCAGTAGTTGTTGGGTTTTTTCCTTTCCCCCCAGCTCCTCAAATTTGGTATCTTTGCCTTTTGTAAGACAGCTGAGTTTCTAGAGAATTCCTAACCTTTAGTCTCCCCTCCCTCTAGACTATGCGCTCTGCGACACTGAGGCAGGATTATTTTCCTAGGCCATGGTATGTGCCTTCTCCTGCTGCTCTGCTCTTTTTTGACTTTGCTCAGCTGCTGCTCCTTTTCTAAAAGCAAAATCTGTCTTCACCCAGCTCTCAAGGTTGTGTTTTCTCAGTGATCAGTAATTGACCATCAATGGATTGTTTATCATTCTGGGGCTTCTGTTTTCAACCTGTGCTCATATTTTCAAGGCTTTGTTGTTATCCCGTGATAAAATTGTACATCGTAAGGAGAGGTAGCAGATACCAAGCTCTGATTCACACAGCAAGTTCTCATAACTAGATGATAATAAATCTAGTAGGCCACAAGTAGGGCCTTGCACGAGAGGTACAGTTAACATGAGGCCTCTCTCCCACAACAAAGAATGGAAATTCTATTTTTACTGGGCCATTGGGTACAAAAACACTTATACAATTATAATATACTAATGTGCTTAATGTTTAAGTTCAAAACAAGCTAACATTAAAATCTGCTTAAAGTACTCCTACTTTTACAGATGCAAAAGGCCTCTGCTTTAGCTACACACATTTAAGCTTTCCAAGCACCTTCCATTTACTACTGGCAATGTCTGTCGCAGTTCCTTAGGAAGGATAATGTAAGTTCTTTGTTAGGTCACATTTTACAGTCAGAAGGTCTTTGGATAGTTAAATACACAGCTGTGATTCAAGGTGTCCATTCTGCAGCCATCCAACCCAGCTTGTTTTGGCCAGGGAATTCCCTAAGCACTTGACATTTTTTGTAGTGCTCATGCCTAGAACTGCATTGATAGAGCAGTTAGAGATCTCGGTCCTGCATAAGCCACGAGTGTTTAAACAATAGTCAGATTAGGCTATTCAAAGGCCTGACCCATTAGGCGTGCAAACTTGCTGTTACATTGGTACAATCTTGTTTGAAATCATGGATCTAATGCCTTAACTATTCGTATTGCATGTATATTAGTTCAAATGTATTATCTGTTCTGGAATAAACTGTACAATATAACCTGCCTAATATCTTCGTGCATGGGTGTTTTATTTTGATTTCTATGAAATATAAGCAGGCAAGGTATCAACTAGTTGTGCTTTAATACTTCTTTGATAAATGGATTATTACATGTAACCGTATTATTCACAGGATCTGTTTTCATACAGGGTTATATCATGTATTCTAGCCGCAATCTAAAGTCACTGAACCTTTTATGATAAGGAGAATGACTATCTTATTTCTTATGGAAGAAGCTGTTTAGTTGCATCACCACACAGTGCATCCAAACAATGAACATTGAATGTGAATCTGTATAGCAAAAGACTGCACATTTTCAAAGGAGACTTTTACTTCCACTATTAGCTTTGACTATAATTTGAAAGAAAGATATGATTCATCCTTCTCAGAATTATGTCAGTATTCTAATTCTTGCTGTTTAAGGGGAAAAAAAGAAACAGGGAGAGAAAAACAACAACAATAGAACAGTAGAAAGCGTTCCAGAAGCAGATGTCAGACAGAAATGCAGTACGATAATGAAAGCACTTCGTAAAATGTACCACCACAAGAAGAAGGAAATAGCTTTTATGTTTACAGAGCTTATGTATTTCTGTTTGCATGTAGTCTCCAGTAATATATTTCTCCAAAGCCTCAGTTTATATGCTCTGCTTTTTCATCTGGTGAAAAACTATATGCTTTCTCAGAATCCTGTCTCACTTATGGAGATTTGACATCTGTAGGACACCACGTAACAGCAATCTGAATAGTTTCTTAGAAAATATGCTCTCTTGGGGGAAAGAATGTATTTTGTTTAGCCTTAGTTTACTAATTTCCATTTATCTTCTGCATATACTTTCACAGATTACAGGTATTAATACTCAAGGCTGAATAAAGTCCACATACAGCCATAAAAATAAAAAAATATCTAACATTTTAGATTTCCCTCTGAGGCTTTAAAGCAATTTGAGATTTCCCTCATGCTTGAGGTTGTTCTCTGATGTTGTTGTTATGTGCAACTGAGGAACTTTGGAGAGAAATTCAAGACATAGAATGACATTTGAAGTTGTAACATTACAATAATTATGTTAGTAGTTTATTGAGAAACTGAAGTAACGAAACCTGCCTTCTTAAAGATTCAGACCTCAGAACTGATCTCTTACTCTGGTCCTTTGAAATCCACTAAATGGTGAGTCCATTCACAATTTTCCCTGTGGAGGGATCCCGTGATCAAGCCCATTCCCCTGCTCTGGGTTATTCTGTAGTATAAACTTAGCTTAATAAACATTTTCTCCTCTAATTTGGCCATCTATTTTAAAATAAACATATGATAATTTAATAGTCTTGAAATTTCTTGTCCTCTGACCATTAGGAGAAAAGTTATTTAACAAGATGATTAAACATATTACATTCCATCAGAACTATATCAACATAGATTTAATTCAATGTAATATGCCATTTTTGCATCAGCTAAGAGTTTGTTTTGGTTTTTCATAGTATGCTGCATTCAATATTGTGCAAATACACCATGTGATGGATACATATGGTGAGTATTTCAAACTAAAAGCAGTAGTTTCACTAAAGTATACTCACAAAAATTGGTTTTGTGGTTGGTTATGCTGATCTAATGTCATACTATCACTTAACAAAGCAGCTTTTTTCTTCGTGGTATCCCTCTACCTTTCCTGTTCCCTTATAGCTGCCATTTATGTTATACTAAAACTGGAGCACAACAGATCTCTTCCATGAACTAATGTTTTAATTAGTTTAAACTAATACCTTTCTCCTCACTCTCCCCACAGAATGAATAGCACTTTCTGTGTGAGGGGAAACTAGATACCATACATGAGGAAAAAAGAAATTTGGCTGAAAGAAATATAATATGAAAAATCATGAATGGGTGGAAAGGAACCATTGTTTGTAAAACCACAAATGAATGCAGTTTAGATTAACTGTAATCTGAGCAAAGATTACACTCTTAATATGCTTCTCTGGGAGAATTTATGATGAAAAAGTAGGGTTGTGTTGATACATTTTGGTCTATGTTTATACATAACCATACACGGTTTTCAATTAAAAAAAATGAAGCTAAAGATCTGTTCTCTGGATTGCTAGAAAGGCGTACTAAAGCTATACCAAAAGCAACCGGAAACGCAGGTTTAGAAATATATTCAGGTCTTCCTATGAAACAACAGTGAGTCCATTTTTTCCTCAGATTCTTTTGACTTTATCACGGTTTATCCCCAACTGGCAATTAAGCACCACACAGCCGCCCACTCGTTCCCACCGGTGGGATGTGGGAGAGAATCAGAAGTGTAAAAGTGAGAAAACTCATGCATTGAGATGAAGACAGTTTAATAAGTAAAGTAAAAGCTGTGCACACAAGCAAAGCAAACTGAGGAATTCATTCACTACTTCCCATTATCAGGCAGGTGTTCAGCCGTCTTCAGGAAAGCAGGGCTCCATCGCATATAATGGTTACTTGGGAAGACAAGTGCTGTAGCTTTGAACGTCCCCTCCTTCTTCCTTCTTCGCCCAGCTAGTGTTGCTGAGCATGACATCATGTGGTATGGGATATCCCTTTGGTCAGCTGGGGTCAGCTGCCCCAGCTGTGTCCCCTCCCAAGTTCTTGTGCACCCCCAGCCTTCTCGTTGGTGGGGTGAGAAGCAGAAAAGACCTTGATTCTGTATAAGCACTGCTCAGTGATAACAAAAATATCCCTGTATTATCAACACGGTTTCCAGCCCAAATCCAAAACATATCCCCATACTCGCTACTATGAAGAAAATTAACTCTATCCCAGCCAAAATCAGTACATGCTTGCATATCTGAAACAAATATGTTGAACTTTTTCCTTACTTTGGAAAAAAATAAACAAAAAACCCCAAATCTTCTAGCCACACACCACGATTTGGGAGACAGAAGCATTTACTATCACAGAATTTGTCACTTGTCATTGTCTCACCATCAACTGTACCCTGAGCTGCATCAAAAGCAGCATGGCCAGCAGGTTGAGGGAGCTGATTCTGGCCCTGTACTCCCCTCTGGTGAGACCCCACCTGCAGTACTGCATCCAGCTCTGGAGCCCTCACCACAGGAGACACATAGACCTGTCAGAGAAGGTCCAGAAGAAGGCCACAAAAATGATCAGAGGGATGGAACACGTCTCCTATGAGGACAGGCTGAGAGAACTGGGGTTGTTCAGCCTGGAGAAGAGAAGGTTCCAGGAAGACCTTCTTGAAGCCTTCCAGTGCTTAAAGGAGACCTATAAGAAAGATGGGTACAGACTTTTTAGCAGGGCCTGTTGCAATAGGCCAAGGGGTAATGGTTTTAAACTAAAACTATTGACTACATATAAGGAAGAAATTTTTGACAATGAGGGTGGTGAAACACTGGCACGGGTTGCCCAGCGAGGTTGTAGATGCCCCATCCCTAGAAACATGGAAGGTCAGGTTTGATGGGGCTCTGAGCAACCTGATCTAGTTGAAGATGTCCCTGCTCATTGCAGGGGAGTTAGACTAGATGGCCTTTGAGAGTCCCTTTCAACCCAAACTATTCTGTGATTCTGTGATTCTATGGATATCTCCCACACGTTTAGAGGTATTCTGGTGATTTGAAGTAGGGGTAATATTTTATACTTTCACAATGACCCCACTGCACTATATACTCTAACATTTTTTAAAATGTAATTTTACTGTAGTAATCCAAAGTATATAATTTGTAAAGCAGCTAAAATATTTCATATGGTCTCATGAACCTGTGGTTTAGTGATCAATTGGTAAGCTCTTGATTAGCAGCTATTGAAGTTTTTAAGAGTCTATCACTTCCCAGAAGTCTTTGACTGGCTTTCCAGGTCCTTGAAGACAAATGAGACTCTCAAACTAATCAAAAGCAATAAATCATTTGGCTTTCTGCTGATTGGGAATCATGCCTTCTACTTTTCAGGTTGGTTGGCAGCTAATATCCTACTGAAACATCTAATGTATCTCAAGGGGGTTTCTATAAAAAGTGTGGAAGAAAAAAAATGGTCTGCTGAGATTAAAAAAAAAAAAGAAATTGATGGTAAGAAATCAGTAAAAGAATTATATTTTATGCTTACATGTATCTGTGCCCAAATTAGAACAATTTTACTTTGTTTGCTAATACTAATTAAGTGAATTACAGCTACTAATTGAAATGAAAATTATTTATTTTGCATTAAAACTGATTTCAGGCTTTTATATCGCCAGACACTATGTAATCCACTGAAGTGAATGCAAGTTAAAGCCCCAGACATAACCATATTCCAGTATTTAAATATGTATGAAAGATTAGGTGCAGCTTTTAAGGATTTCCTGGTATTACTTAAATTCCCGACAGTGTCTGACTGCTGAATTTTTCACGTACAATAAACCTGATAGACAAACAAAAGTAATGTGTTACAAAACAGGTGTTAATCTTTCGCAGAAGATATGGGTAAGGTAGATATGCTTTGCTGTTAATGTATCATTAAATGATGGTTTTCCAATGTCTCTTATTCAAAATATGTCAAGGAAATTTTTAGTTGTAAAAGTAAATCTTTGGAAAGCAGCTGATTAATAGTTCAGATCTATAAGGAACATAAATATAAATAATATGCATTAATTATTTTTACATACTGAAAAGTATAAAGAGGACTGAGTTTTCACAGAATATTTATTTAGATCAGTACTGTTCAGATGCTGAATCCTGCATCATGTAATACAATTTAAAATGCATAGATCTATGACCTTCTCCTGTTCACCTCTCAAGTAGAGTAGTGTTCACCGCTGCCTGTCTGTGCTGTTGATCTGAAAGGAAGGGGGGGCACATAATATTCTAAAAGAAAGGTGTAATTTGCAGGTTGGAAGCATTTTTGATACAAACAAGGCTAGATAACATTATATTAAAAAATTAATGAGGGTGAAGATAAGTAGGAAAAATAAGTACAGAATACTTTAAAGTTTTATTTTAGCTGTTACATAAGCATAATTTAGATATTACACAATTAAAATCTGGGAGTCACATTGACATCCATGATCCTTTTGTTTTGCTCTTTGTCTCCACTTTTTCAACTCCACTCACTTTATTCTGACTGTCCCTAAGTTAAAAGAAAATGAACTGAAAGACAAAACATGCTATAAGCAAATGGACATACTGAAACATCCAGTGAACATCAGGAGGGAAATTATAAACTTACATGAAATATTTGGTTTTCTTCAAAACTAAAAATCTTTAGAGTCATTCTCAGAACTCTAAATCATCTTTGAGCATCTACACCAAACTTGTTCACATCAAGGTGCTATAAAGTTTAATTTTTCAGTGGTTAAGATTTTTCTACCAGGTTTTTTCTACTTTTTCTTCATAGGATTTTATTCTATGGTATACTTTAATTCATAACTGCTTTTATGGGGATGAAAATATGGAAGATTCTATGGGAAAGAATAAATTGACACAAATACATGGAAAAAAAGACGACTTCTACCCTAGAGAAATTTTATAGAAAACTAGTTAACTATTTGATCATACTAATCTTGTCAGTGTTTTCTTTTTCTTTCATTTATTATTGTGTTATTACTATGATGATTATTATGTTTATTAGCTATGATGGGTATGATTTACAAAAATAATATTTTGTTTGTTTGTTACATTCAGTATTGATTTTCAGATCTCTCCTGACTTCAAGAATTTGATAGACTGCTTTTCTTTTGAATTCCGTGTGGGCATGGTCACAGATGTTTTTGTCTCCATTCTGTCTCTTGATCCATTTTGTATTCTCAGTAAGGAAAATAGATTACCCTTCTTTGACCTGTTAGCGTCAAAGGCTTTGTATTTCCTATCAAGTTATAAGGTGTCTTTTGGTTGGCTGCTAAGTATTTTGGTATTTTTAAAGTGCATGTGACTCTGTTAGTGCATGTTCTACCTATGAGATATTAAACTGTCTCCTAGTTACATTTTGCAGTTCTATGTATCTCTTCATTTGTTTATTTAGATTTTTTTCAAGACCCTTATAATTTCAGAAGACTCACTCAATGTTACAATAAATTAGGCAAAAAGGTCTTGAAGTTTTAAACAAGTTTTTGTCTTTATAGAAAAATCATTTCTTTCATCTCAGTTGGTTCAGTTAATAGCAGGCAGTGGTCTCAAAGGACCATTGAAAAATCAGGGAAGCTTTTTCCAATATATGAATAGAAAGAAGGTGTCATAAGAAGAGATCCAAAAAGGGTAAGAAAACGATATATATTTTAATAAATTTGCTAACCTACATATGCTTCCTTTATTATAAATCAAGTAGTTTTCACTGAAAGACAAGTTTAAATATATCTTTTCTTTTCCCAGTGTGTTCAAGACGTATTTTATTTATCAAACTGCTGTTTTGCATATTTACAGTTGAATTCCAATTTCTTTTTTAATGAAAAGGATAAAAATAATGAGTAAAAGTGAATTATTATTTAGATATAATCAAGATCTTAATCCCTTGAAAACAAAATGAAAGTTCAGAAGTATCTACATAAATGCATATTAAGTTACATAATTGCTAAAAAAATCCAAGTATAACGCATAAAGTTGGTAACAACATGTGTCAGCTACTGAGAAACTTCTTTTCTTTGGGAAATACCTAAATTACAAAACAAGACATTAAAATTTATTATTTAAATCAAGATTCACTATCTCCGTACATAAGTCAATCCACACCACGATGAGATATCTTCAGAGAAATAAAAAAAATCCTGCCCAATAAGCTGTTGCAACCAGTACCTTTAGGAACGGAAGTGAGTTCCATGAATTTTTGTTCCTAAACAAATAAAAGATCAGCAAAGCTTTCTATTGATCATTTATATTAAGGGACAAAGGAGGAAAGAAAATGTCTTTGTGGTTGCTTTGTTTCTATTTTTTATTACTCTGAGCAGGTATTTTAGTGACATTGGGCACAAGAGGAATTGTAAAGATTTCTAGGACATGACTTGTCTTGCCTGACATGCCTGACACACACAATTCATCTCCCTAAATTTGTAATCAGAAACAGATTTCATTGCTGTAAATCTGCACATTTTCCTCAAGAATACCAGTGAAAACATTGAAGATATAGTGAGTTATGCTGAAGTCACTACACATTTACTTGGTTCAACATTTACAAATTTAAGGATTTAGCAAGAAAAAAAAAAGACAACTTAAAAGAGAGCCAACATTTATTCCTTTGTTACTCAAAATACAGGAATAGAGAAAACTGTTGTACCATAGAAGAAATAGATTGTTTAAAAACATACCAAATGAAGTACATGGTTAAATAATCTACAGCAGTTGTGAAGTACTTTGCCATATGAAAGTATTAAGACAAACAATAAGTTAAAGGTATTAAGTCTCTTTACAACATAACAGGGCAAAATAATATTTGTAATTACATGGTAGACAAAATATTGTAACGTTACTGGAAGTTTGTGATTTAGAATGATAGACAAATTGTACAGGAAGCAAGAAGTTGTTCTTTTTCACCCCAGAACTTGATAACATGCGAGATAAAGTTTAGTGGAATTGAGGATTTTTTGAAACATTACATACAGGATGCTATCAGAGATAAGCTTAAATTAGGTGTAGTTAGCGGTTATACATAATTTCTTATATGTATATTTCCTTCTACCAGGTATATTAAAAGCCATAACACACACACAAATGCTGTCCCTAATATCTGACTTTTAAGCTTTTTCACTGTTTTAATTTTTGTCCTTTAAAACCATGGTCAGAAAGCAAACCATTTAGAATTTTTCAAGAGAAAAAAAAAAAAGAAAAAAATTATTTTATGTACTTCCCTAAAAATAAAACCCAAACACTTTCACAATCACAGTCATTCAGTTTTGAGAAAGTCCACTTACTTAGTTTTTCTTTAATCATGAGTGAACAGTCCTGATAAAAGTATTTCTGCTAGAAATGAAAATAAGAGAAAACATATATTCACACTGCTAGTCTGTAACTGTCTGGTAAATGAAAAATCTAATACTCCGAATCTCCTGCTAAGACTGAGGAAAGAATTTCAAATTTCAGCATGCTACAGTACAAACTGATGAGCTATTATTAGACAAGAAATGTCTAAATGTACCTAATAAATGTAACTCTCATGCTACAGTGCTTATGTCTATAAATTAGATATATTCAAAGTGACTGAATTTTACTATAGCTAGACTATTATTTTTAAAATTTATATTGTATGTAAACTCATGGGAAGCTGAAATAAACTTTTTTAAAAAAGAAAAAAGAAAGCAAGAAAAAAACCCTCAAGAGATTAAATTAGAGAGGTTGGAGGTAGGTTGCCCAGAGAGGTGGTAGATGCCCCATCCCTGGAAACATTCCGGGTCAGGTCGGACGGGGCTCTGAGCAACCTGATCTAGGTGAAGATGTCCCTGCTCATTGCAGGGGGGTTGGACTAGATGGCCTTTAAAGGTCCCTTGCAACCCGAACTGTTCTGTGATTCTAGGTCTGTTTTGAGGTAGGATGAACTGTAGGTAGAGTATATTACAAGGACTGTTAGGCACCTCAGTTATTTTCTTCTGTCAAAAGGACTTCTAGATGAGAT
The DNA here is from genome assembly GCF_964289735.1 of Phaethon aethereus. Classification (NCBI taxonomy): domain Eukaryota; kingdom Metazoa; phylum Chordata; class Aves; order Phaethontiformes; family Phaethontidae; genus Phaethon; species Phaethon aethereus. Next base: position 63,127,010 of record NC_138578.1, on the reverse strand, counting down.
GAAATTGCAAATGCTGAGTCCTGTCTTATTACACCTAAAGTTAATAGCAACAGCTTCAAAGTCCTATGCACAGTAATATGTCTGATCTGTAAGGATTAAAATGCTTGGATAAATTGATGATGTGAGCCTCTATATGCCACAAAACTTACACATCCACTTATGGTCACATATTTACAATTTCTGGAAGATTAAGTAAAGAGAAAAAGAGACTTGTCATCAGTGCAAAGAATAAAGTTTACTTTGTGCAAAAGGGCAGTGCAAGTACTTTTTTCCATTCTCAGGATGGAGAAAAGAGAAGATAAAAAGTTAACTGGGGAAATGGTAGGAGCACATGAGAAATATTAACTCGATGAATTCCTTTCTGAACTGTTCTGGATTTTTGAATATCCCCTCACATACTTGTTTATAATTGCTTACTTTGGGGAATGCTTTCATTATTAAGGAGCAACTACTCGATGTACATGAAATATTTGAAAGATAATAGAAGCTTAATGTTACTTGCAAAAACATCACCTCAGTCTGAAAGCTTCATAAAAACTTGTGCTAAGCATCTTAACTTTGGTAAGATTATCCAAAACTCAAAGCTTTCTGAGCTTCATTCATCCCTAATTACAGGATGAAGATTCTACATCATTTGGCTTAGGTTCTGTTGCAAATTTCATTTCAGTAACACAGTGAAAAAGGGGAAGTACTGAATTTAATTTATATGAAAGCATTTTTCCTAAAGAATAACAGTTAAGCAAAACAAAATGAAAACTGCTAACCAGTTAAATAATTTAGTCTTCTTATTTGCAACTGTCTTAAATCTGAGCAATAGCAAATAGCTGTTTGCAAAGACAGTCAGCTGACAGTACTTATGAAATCATAACATCTATGGAATGTGCAATGTAAATGAAAGCTCCTGTTCACTGGCACCTCAGAGGAATCATGCAGGCTTGCCTTAGATTGTCATATCTTGCTGCTAGTGCATGTTTTGAATCATTTGCCATCTACACTTCTGAGAGATCCTCATAGACAGTTTGGTCAGCAGTGTTCGTGTTATTCAGAAAGATCTTGCTAAGGATAATAGCGAGGTCTTGCTAAAGATATAGAATAGAGAACTTGCCTGAGAATTTGACATTTCCTGAACATATTATTCTTTTGTTGAAGATATGTAGTTAAGCTACAAGTGTGAAAATCTTCCTAATACAAGTCTGGATTGTTCCAGGGGACATGCTGGGGTTACCTGTACAATCTGCATAGACCAATATAAAATCTTGGCAAAGGAAGGGTTTATATGATCTTAACAGTTCACTTGTCAAGCAGCCTGAGTAATGGCAGAGTTTGTGTTTCACCTAACTCAGCTGTGCAAAGATAAAATAACAAATATAACCTGACTGCAAGTGCTCCTATCAGAGCCAGCATTTTTTCTTCCTTTGCATTAGTTCAACTTTGCTTAGTTGAGAAGAGATGCTAACAAAAGTGTGTAATATATTGCTACTTTGAAAAATAAAAAGATAAATTAAAAAAAAATCTTTAATAATTGCCCAGCTGAAGCAGGCTTCTGTGAATTCGGTGAGTAGAAAGAAGTTACAGAGTTCTTAAATGGGTGTTGTGGTTTAATCCCATGAGGCAACTAAGCACTGCACAGCTGCTCTCTCACTCCCCCATCCCACTGTGGGGAGAGGGAGAGAAATCAGCAAAAAAAGGTAAAACTGGTGGTTTAAAATAAAAACAGTTGAAAAGGAAAAGATTATTAATAATAATAATAACAACAATAAAAGAATATCCAAAACAAGTGATGCACAATACAATTGCTCACCACCCACTGACTGATGCCCAGCCAGTTCCTGAGCCACAGTCACCGTCCCTTGGCCAACTCCTCCCAATTTATATATTGAGCATGACTTTATATGGCAGGGAATATCCCTTTGGCCAGTTTGGGTCAGCTGTGCTGGCTATGCGTCCTCCCAGCTTCTTGTGCACCTCCTCACTGGCAGAGCATGGGAAGCTGAAAAGTCCTTGACTGAGTATAAGCACTGTTTAGCAACAACTGAAGCATCAGTGTGTTATCAACCTTATAGTCATACTAATATTTATATATGTTATAAATATTATACCAGCTACTAGGAAGAAAATTAACTCTATCCCAGCCTAAACCAGGACAATGGGATATATACTTTACAGATTAGGTGTGTCTGTGCTAGTATCAGGGGTTCTCCACTAATAATACAAGAATGGAAATATTTGCATGGAAATAGCATATCAGCAAGATCCTAAGTGCAAAATGTCTTCCCTACCAAATTTGCAAAGTTGTCAAGTTAATTAGATACCATTCCTAGAGATTTCTGTGTTCAAGTACATTTATAATATTTATCAGACAATCGGCATCTCCTCATCCTACCAATTCTCTGATAAACCTAAACCTGAGAAACTTCAAAAACAAGCAAGAAAAATAAAAGAAATATTTTGAGAATTTTGTATTCCAGTCTACACAGACACAGTAAATGATCACTACAGACCTTGAAAAAAGGGCCAAAAGGTATGGTGAAGCACAGTATAATCCACTGAAAGCTGCTTGTGCTCTGTGAAAGAGGAAGCAAAGTCTAGTTATGTCTTCCCTATTTTTAGATGTAAGGGCCCAATAGGGACAGGACACAGAGAAAGAAACAAATTCAAAAGGAAGTATAAAACTAAATTATTAGAAACCACCATTAAAATCAAGGAATACAGTAAGTTCAATAGTCTCTATAGCATTAAGTTTCTAAGAAACAAGGCACAATATATAGCAGTAAGACTACCCACCTTCTAACACCATTCTTAGAACTCTATAGAATAGGTTGGAATGTTTAGTTTAAAACATTTTTTAAAAATCAAAAATTACTTCTAATTATATATCTGTGTTTTCTTTTTTTAAAATTAATTTCATTTCAAAGAAAAGTTAGAAAAATATATTGAAAAATGAATTTTTGTATTTAGCTTCTTTTGAAATTATCTTTGCAGGATATCAGGAATAGTCTTTCCACTGTATGAAAGCAAATTTCAGAAAAGAATCTTAATCTAAATTCTAGGTAACCTTGAACATTCCCTAATGTTATCTTGAAAATGCCAACTGTTTCATTTTATTTCTTCTGAAGACTATTTGAGGAAACTCCAAACACCATTTTGGCCTATAATATCATATTTTTCAAAAAAGGCTTTTGATACTAATTGTCTTGGTTGTGAAGTGATGAGTTTCAGACTTTCACCATGGTGTTCAAACATCCTGCACATCTTCAGTAAAAGTTCCTACAAAGTTTTTAATTAAAATATTTTAACAGAAAAATTAGAATCATAGAATCATAGAATAGTTTGGGTTGGAAGGGACCTTCAAAGGTCATCCAGTCCAACCCCCCCTTGCAATGAGCAGGGACATCTTCAATTGGACCAGGTTTTCAGAGCCCCATCCAAGCTGACCTTGAATGTTTCCAGGGATGGGGCATCTACCACCTCTCTGGGCAACCTGTGCCAGGGTTTCATCACCCTCATTGTCAAAAATTTCTTCCTCATATCTAGTCAAAATCTGCCTTCTTTTGATTTAAAACCATTACCCCTTGGCCTATTGCAACAGGCCCTGCTAAAAAGTCTGTACCCATCTTTCTTATAGGTCTCCTTTAAGCACTGGAAGGCTTCAAGAAGGTCTTCCTGGAACCTTCTCTTCTCCAGGCTGAACAACCCCAATTCTCTCAGCCTGTCCTCATAGGAGACGTGTTCCATCCCTCTGATCATTTTTGTGGCCTTCTTCTGGACCTTCTCTGACAGGTCTATGTGTCTCCCGTGGTGAGGGCTCCAGAGCTGGATGCAGTACTGCAGGTGGGGTCTCACCAGAGCGAAGTACAGGGCCAGAATCAGCTCCCTCAACCTGCTGACCATGCTGCTTTTGATGCAGCTCAGGATACAGTTGGCCTTCTGGGCTGCGAGCGCACATTGCCGGCTCATGTCCAGCTTTTCATTCACCTGTACCCCCAAGTCCTTCTTGGCCGGGCTGCTCTCGATCCCTTCATCCCCCAGCCTGTATTGACACTGGGAGTTGCCCTGACCCAGTGCAGGACCCAGCACTTGGCCTTGTGGAACCTCGTGAGGTTCACATGAGCCCACCTCTCAAGCCTGTTCAGGTCCCTCTGGATGGCATCCCATCCCTCAGAGTGTGTCAATTGCACCACTCAGCTTGGTGTCATCTGCAAACTTGCTGAGGATGTACTCAATCCCACTGTCCATAATATTGATGAAGATATTAAAGAGTACTTGTCTCAGTATGGATTCCTGAGGGACACCTCTTGTCACTGATCTCCATGTGGACATTGAGCCATTGACCACTGCCCTCCTAATGTGACCATCCAACCAATTACTCATCCACCCCACAGTCCACCCATCAAAACCATATCTCTCCAATTCAGAGAGAAGGTTGTTGTGGGGGACCACGTCAAAGGCCTTACCAAAATCCAGACACTTCCAAGCACTGGTAGCTCTCTTCCCTTGTCCACTGATGTAGACACTCCAACCTAGAAGGCCACTAGGTTGGTCAGGCAGGACTTGCCCATGGTGAAGCCATGCTGGCTGTCTTGAATCACCTTCCTCTCCTCCATGTGCCTTACCATAGCTTCTAGGAGGATCTGCTCCATGATCTTCCCAGGCACAGAGGGGAGGCTGACAGGTCGGTAGTTCCCAGGGTCCTACTTGCTGCCCTTTTTAAAAATGGGTGTAATATTTCCCTTTTTCCTGTCACCAGGGACTTCACCTGACTGCCAGGACTTTTCAAATCTCTGGAGAGAGCCAATTCCCTCAGAACTTTGGGATGCATCTCGTCGGGTCCTATAGACTTGTGTATGTTCAGGTTCCTCAGGTGGTCTTGAACCCGATCTTCTCTTACAGTGGGAGGGACTTTGCTCCTCCAGTCCCCACATGCTCTAGACAGATTTATCCACTCAGGAGGTGTGGGAAGCTTTTTAAGGAAGTTTGGTACACTAATGATTTTTCTTTATCTATCTGGTACCAGGAGCTGTGTCTTCCCCCTGCACAAGACCAATTATCCAGTGCTTAAAAGGGCTTTGTATAGCTCTGAGTGTGTGATTACTGAAAAGTACAATTTGTAATCCTTAAACATGTGTTTGTTTATGTGTGTATTTTTGTATGTAAATTATTTTTTTGAAGTACATGTATATTATTTTTTTCAAAAGTTAAAACAATCTAGCTTTAGAGATCTAAATATTAATTACAAGGTTATATTCAAGATTTTAAGTTGAGTGATTGATGAGAAATCTAGTTTTTAGTGGATCCTTCCTTTGTAGAAATGTGATTACTTTAAGAAAATACAAATAGCTAAAATATAAAAAGTGTTTCAATTTACTTTTTTAAAATAATAAAATACTACAATAAAGGCAATGATTGCTTCAAAATTAATGAAAATTTAAATCAATATTATAAAATCACTAAGCTAGTCTCTAAGTATTAGATCAGGATATTAGTAATATTAACAAGACACCTGGGAAATTCTTAGGATGAGTTTCACAAAGTGCAAACACTTGCTTTAAAACCCAGCTTAAGATTTTTGCTCTTGTTGATTTTCTCTAAGTCAATTAAATACAGTTACAGTTCTCACCACAAAGAGCAAATTATTATCTAGTACTTGTGTCTTAACTGCAATACCATTTATAAAGAGTCATTAGGAAATTTGAAATTCTATTTCCATTTATACTATAGACTTCCAGAGAATTCTCTTGTTGATTACAAATCTGGTACAGGTTAGTTACACCACAAATCTAAGACATTATACGTAAGAGTCTCCAGACTCAAGACTTTCAAAGATAAAACTCAAGGCACACTGAAAAAAAAAAGTATTAAGAAATTACATTTTAATATTTTGGAAGTTCTTAGAGGGAAAAAAATAATTGTACATTAGGAAATCTTTGTGAAACCTATGTCAATTTACAAATATATATATATAGATTTAGAGATTCACACTGGGTTTTACTTTTGGTGTATAAATGAGTGTTTTCCTATACATAACTGCCAATTTATTAAACAATATATAATTTATTAAACAATTTCAGCAGCTTCACACACAATTTAATCCACTGTTAAACATTTGGTCTCAAAGCTTTTGGTTACACTGTGTATGTATATATCAAAATCCACTTCAAATTTTAATTTGTGTGAGTACAGCACAAATTTTTATGAAAGCCTGTGAATTTTTATGAAAGCTTCTGTCCTGAAGCGCCACATCCAACGTTTTAATAAAAATAAAAAAAAAAAAAACCTTCAGGACATGGTTTAGGGGACATGGTGGTTCTGGATTAATGGTTGGACTTGATGATCTTAAAGGTCCTTTCCAACCTAGTGATTCTGTGATTCTGTGATTTTTTTTTTTTCCACAAACCAAAATCTTTTTTTTCTGAGGCACTCAGAGAAGCAGACTGTGAGATTATGACTTCTTCTTTGTATCATAGCTAGTAACAGGCAGAAAAGTTTTAATGTTCCTCTGGAATTAAGTAATGTATATCCGCAGCAAAATATTAACTAGCATTTTTCTTTTGGGAATGCCCTGATTTCAAGCAGCTTCATAAAACACCTATTGCATGGATACAGTAGAAGAATGATAATTTCTTGGTGATTAGCCACTTACATTCTGTTACGTGTCATTAATAAAATATAACTGTCAAATAAATATCCATCATGCTCCCTCATAGTTACTCACTAAGAATAACAGCAAGTAATTAGACTGTTCAGTAGCTAAAGGATTAAAAGTCAAGTTTAAAGTGAATGGGGAAGTTTTCATTTCATAGATAGATTTTAATAAAAATTGCTGGGTTTGCGTTAGATTTCAGATTCAAATCAACCAAATATCTCCTAGCAAAATCATTTTTGCAATAAATGGCAGGGTAAAGTAATTGTGATCCCAAAAGCTTAGATGTTTTTAGCCAATAAATTATATTATCTTTCTTTAAAAATTTTGTTCGTAATGAAGGCATCAACATACATGTGTTTGTGTATATGCTAATAAACATATATATATAAAATGGTACTTATGATACTCAGGAAAAGTGTTTTAAGTTGACTTGGAAGAACATGCAGCATCTTTGTGGCAGTATAAATCTGGAGTGCATGTGAACTTTACAGCAATGGTCTCCACCTAATTCCTCATCCAGATTATCAAAACAAATATCTCATAGACTGACTTAAAAGATCTTGTAGATATAATTTCCAGCTTTTCTACTGCTCTGTAGAGTTCTTTAATGAAGAGATAATATCATAATAATAATATGTAAACTCAGTGCTTAAAGCATCTATGATTTGTGCTTCAGTTAACAATCACATCTTTGTTAAGGTCCATTAGACAGTTTTCCCCTCTGTTATGATCCACAGAAAATTAATTTTGGATCATGAAAAAATGTACAGTTAAATTTGTGCCACCCTACAAACTACTGATGAAAAGTAATCAGGTACCAACTTTACTGCATCTTTCTTCTTCTCTCAGAGTCCTTAATATTCATGATATACTCACTGTCCTTAAATCTATGGTTGGACTCGGTCTTAAAGGTCTTTTCCAATCTAAATGGTTCCTCTTGTAATTGAGAGATATCCTGCTCAGCTAAAGCTGTTGCAAGCAGCCAGCTGGTTGGAAATGTAAAATGTTCTTCATGTTTTGGCTGGCACATTTTCAAGCCTATTGATTCATCTACTAAACTAGTATTAGTTTAGATATTCAAGGCTGCTTAGATAAGCAGGAGGTGTACAAATAATTTTAGTGAAAAATCAGTTTTGATTTAATGAGTCAAATTAATCGCTGGAATTAACTCAACTGAAATTAATCAAGCCATCAGTAGGAAGTTATCTCTGCAGTTTATATATGGTCACCTATATTTGGAAGTCTTGATTTACAGAATAGGGTCTGCTTTACAGAGGAATATGAAAATCCTTTACCGAAAGAAACTATCCTGCGATCAACACTGCTAGTATCTATCATAGAAGAAGAGCATCTTTGGTTAAGCTCAAAAGCTTTCACGGCCCAAAGCAAGGCTTCAGAAAGATATCCCCCCTATCTCAGGATAAGAAAGTCAGAATATGAGTGTGAAAGCACAGTGTGCTAGACAAATGGAATATTATACAAACATAGAACTGTTGCTGCTTATAATCAGCATATCTGGCGTGGCACAACATTGAGCAAGGTGAACATGTTGTTGATAAACTAACATAATGAATTTCAGTTTCTATTCTTAACTTACTCATTGTCAGATATACTCGGACTTGAATAGTTTAATCCAATTAATTTACAGAGACAAAAATTCATATTAATGTAAGAACATGTAATTCCACTAAATGTGATGCAGTAGATCTTTATTTCTTCACTGATTACAAAAGTAAAGCCTGTCTTCCTTCCTGGTTTCTTCTAAACTCTCTTGTAGATATATATGGTAGGTATTTTAAATTGTACAATCTAATCTTAGAATGAACTGGCAAAACCATTTTTGTCCTTTCTATTTGAGGATACAGGATGTCTGAAGCTACTACCCTCATACAATGTGCAGAGTTCAATGTACCTTTTTCAGATCAGTTCACAAATGAAAAATTCTGCAGGGTTACTAATATCATTCTAAACTTTAACAGCATCCATTTGAGGAAGTGAATTTTAAAAGAAAAAATCAATCATGAAAGCCAACAATTCTATAGAAACAACCAATGTGCCTATAATAGTGCCTTCAGCATTTACTTTTTTTTGCGAGGTCCACATGTATTCACTATACCTGGGGCTCTGTAACGACTAATCCTGTCCTTAAAAGAAACCTATATCCATGCATTTTATAGTTCAATAAGTCTCTTGATTGCAGGGTAAGTGACACAGGGATAGCAACATAACACACCCCCTAACTACTAACTCAGTACTATTGACATTAGCTTTTGTTAATAGCAAATATTTCTACAGAGGCTTTTATTTATGGCCTCATTTAATGGCTACAAAACCCAAGAAATCTCTGTTACTCCAAAGTGTTCCCATCACTCAGTCACCTGTGCATATACCTTAAGGTGCTTTACCTTTGTGAACTGATGCTGCCTGACTGTGCTTTTAGCTGTATGACATGCTAAGCTTTATCATATTGCAACTGCCTCTTTTAACTTGAACTTGAGCAAATTTTATTTTTCACAGAATAAAATCAAAAAAGAATCACTAGTTCTTCAGAATATGATCAATTTTCAAGTGAACAGAAGGTTCCTAAATCACCCAAACACCACATACATTATTTGGCCACACCGTACTTTCTTTGCAAATATCTACCCTGCTGTTAAGGATGAAAGAAAGCCAGAACCCAGACGTCAGCAGGGAAGCTAAATCTGTAATAACTGATTGCTGGGCAACTTTCACCGTAACATGTTTTTCTTAAAAGCTTAATTCTATTTCAGGGCAATTCCCAATAAATACCACTAAACGGTATTTAGAGCAAAAATAGGCTAACTGTCTTCACTTCCATACCTCTAAAAAAGGAGAATAACAATACCTTCTAGAGGTAATTAGAATTTTTATAAGCATATCTGTTAGTATCCATGCAGTACTTAATTACTAAAAAGCATCATGAGAGTGCACTGTTTACAACCCTCTGCTCCTTCATGGCTCACACACACACACATGATTCCATATAAATAAGGGAAAGAGTCTCACTTCATTTCACAAAGGGAGTGTTGAGCAAAATAGCAGAAAAACATTTAAATTGTGTGGAAATCATTTATCATTCACACAAAGTACTCAAAATATGGATTTGTTATCATTTGCTGGCTTATTTCATAATCTGTCTCTACCACCAGCCATGTAAGTTTAATAAAAGAAATAGAGTAAATAAAGCAAACATAAGTGAATGACAGTACAGTTTCACGTGGTGTTTAGGAGCTGTCCAAGTTATATTCATCAAAAACACAGATCTTGACAATTCCAATGAAGTCGCCCTGTGAGAGCTGCTCCTTAGAAGTGCAGACCTATCACATTTTTTACACCATATGGCAAGCCAATATTAAATCCTAGAGGAAAACAGCTCTTAAAGAGTTCCTTTCCTTATGTTCACCTCATTTCAACTCATATTTCAGTAGCTTCTTTGGTAGGTTCCTTCTTAGTTCTTCAGTCTAGTAGTTTAAATCCTTTTAGTAAGTTATTTGAAAATTACTGCCTGGTCAGTAGAAACTTTTAAATGTAAAGCCTCCCACATCATCACTATCTAAATCAACTTTAAAATATTCCTTTTCATAGCAACGACTTATTTCAAAAAAGCTAAGTTCTTTGCTGCTATAAAAAAAGATTTGTAAAGGCAAAAAAGGCAGAGTCCTCTAAAAGTTATTTCTTATAAAAAAATGATGCATCTGTAGTACTGTTCTACATATCAATGCACATCACTGCATAGCAGAAAACACCTTGTTTTCTGTATGCTCATAAAATGAATCAAGATGATTGTATTTTATACACTACTTAATTTTAATTATTTGCTATCTTGCTGGGCTACTCTAACTACTTTTAGAAAAGTTTATATATAGTAACCATCATCTTCACATTTTAATGATGGTTCTATAATAGTAAATCTATTCATAAGGTCAGTTGTAGAGTAAGTGATACAAAAAGGGATGGAAAGAATTCTTTTTTACATGAACTCATAGGTTTTAGCATATTTAATATCTCATTTCATTTTAAGTCCTTACATGAATAGCATCCACAGAACGAGTTGTTATTATTTTGGTAGTATTTATCTGTAAGTGCATGAAAAAAAGAGAGATATATCTTTCAAAAGAAATAATTAGGTTTAGTTATTGTTCAAATGCTTCTATAATTTAGAGGAAAAACCCTAAAACTACTGGTAAAATAAAGTGGGGAAAAAACCAAATGAAAAAGCTGCTTTTAATATTTCTGTATTTCTAATTAAAATGCTTAATGGTGTTCCTATTAATTTATTTGCGGATTTTTTTATGTTGTAGTCTTTGGGCTATCTAGGAGCTGTTTGCCTGTTTTTTTCTCAAAAGTAAGTGACATGGCTAGAGCGTAGGCCTCTTATAGTCTCTCTTTCCTGGATTTTTCTGCACTGTTTCTCTTTTTTACCTCAAGAACTATTTGTTGAAAGACAAAAATAATCCTTTAGTGCAGAGACTGCAGCCAAGCTGTTCACTTCCATATGTGAGTAGTACTAGACACCAGACTCATGCTCCTCCACCTTACTTACCATCCTTCTCATCCCACGAGTCTAGAGTTGCTGGCTACAGAGACAGAAATACCCTCAGCCTGAATGTTCTATGGACATTAACTTCAGAAGTGACAATTAATTCCTTTGTGCAGTGGTGGGAAAGTGTACCCGGACCTTTTTTGGCATTTGTCTAAGCATTAACCATTCTGCAAAAGCTGAACAGAGTCACTACTGGTTTCCTTTGGCCTGCTTTCCCGAGGGAAAATAAGGTTCAGCTACTACTTGTGACACCCATGCTCTTGCATGCACAGCACAACTGCAAATTTGCTAAAGGGATAAAAACTTTAAATGGTAATTTTGTTGCTTTACTCCTGAGTAGTTCCCGGAAATAAGGAATTAGTACACATCTAGGACTTAGCTTAAAGATCTGGAAGCAGGATCCTTTCTAAGAAAATTAATCAGCCAATTGTTAGCTATCTGCCTTATCTGACATGTTTTAGGTGGAGTTGTCATTAGGAAGACTTAGGACTTCTTTCCTAAGCCATTCACTGACTGCAGATAAAGTTGTACTAAATTAATCCAAAATCTCGGAAATATTTTTAAATTAAACACAAGACCCTTTAATCATATTTTTAATCTTTATCACTAAAATACATTCTATTTCTGGGCATATGTGTATGTGTTTCTGTTAAAATATGAAAATATTTTGTATGAAAATAAAAATGCCTTGTAGTTAATACTTCGTGTCTTCATATTTTGTCTCATTTTAGTGTGCATCACAAACACCGTCTTTATTGATGGCAAAACTATTTTCTATGTATGTCTAATACCTTGATTTGTTTTTTGTTTCTCCCAAATCAAGTGAAGGACAAAATTCAGAAGCTTTTAACTCCAAATGTCCAACTGTGCCTAAAGCTCTAGTCTTTATTTGTATCCTGTGTCCCTTTTATTCTGCTTTTTTTGTGGCTTGGTTTGTGGGGGTTTTTTTCAATGACTTAATTTACTTTCTTAGCATATTATGTGCATATCATGTTTCAGTGATTTGAGTGGGTACATGAAGATTCTTTTCTACATGACTTTCAGGAACTGCTTTAGTTTATGATATTGTTTCTTTGTTTACAGTACTCATTCCCTGAAGAAAACAGGCAATACTTAAAATTGAAATAAAGTAAATCAAAACTATTGGGCACTCAATTAGATTTTGTGAACTTTTCTAAACATAACCATATAATTGTCCAATTCATGGTAAAGATTCTTGTATGAAATTCACCATCTTAAATTGTAGCTAATTTGCTAAAAACAATTATACCTAAATCGGTGTATGCATTAGTTTCTGATCAGCTATTTCATAGCACAGACTAATTTTTCACTGAACTATACATTTTTCATGCTATACTAATGTGTATTACTTAAAAGAAGTGCTCTGTAAATCAAAGGATTTGAGGCAGACTAGTCAAAACCCCTCAATGCCTAAGAAAGCTTGTGTTTCTTTTTGTTAGTTGGTGGAGACATAGCTGTTATTTTATTGATCACATCCATTGGGATCTGACGATGCCCAACTTGCCATTTTATTTCTAAAAACTGGATTTCCTGTACAGGTCCTTTGAGTTTAAGTTGTTCTATGGCAAAACCAGCTTTCAGAACAATCTGGATTATTCTTTTCCCTTTCTCAAATATTTCCTTCACTGTGTTGCCCCATTTGATGATGTCACCAATATATTGCAGGCGTTCAGGAGCTTCACCCTGTTCCAGTGCAGTCTGTATCAGTCCATGGCAAATGGCAGGGCTGTGTTTCCACCCCTGGGGCAGTCGATGCCAGGTGTACTGGACATCCCACCAGTGGCCTGCACTCAGTGGCCAAATGGAGTCTATCCAGGAAAATTATTGCTCCAGTTTCTATTGGACATTTCCCCAGAGAGAGTAGAAGGACTGACCTTACTTCTGACCCTAATGAAGGGACTTCTCTTTTGCAGTTACAAGAATCAAGTAACGAATATTCTGACCTTTTTGGTGCCCCATGTTGAGTGCTGAAAAGGACTGTTGCAGTTTAACCTCTGGTAAATAGCTCAGCACCACACAGCTGCTTGCTCACACATCCCCAGTGGCATGGAGAAGAGAACTGGAAAGGTAGAATTGAGAAAACTTTTAAGTTGAGACAAAGATAGTTTAATATGTATAGCAAAAACTGCATGTGTAAGCAAAGTAAAATCCAGGAATTCATTCACTATTTCCCATCAACAGGCAAGTGTTCAGCCATCTCCAAGAAATCAGGGCTCCATCTTGCATAATGGTTACTTGGGAAGACAAACACCATCATTCCAAACCCGCCCCCTCTTCCTTCTTCTTCCCCCAGATTTTATTGCTGAAGAAGTTGTCATATGTTATGGAATATCCCTTTGGTCAGCTGGGGTCAGCTGTCCTGGCTATGTCCCCTGCCAACTTCTTCTGCATGCCCAGGCTACTCGCTGGTGGGCCAGTGTCAAAAGCAGAGAAGGTCTTGACACTGTGCAAACACTGTTCAGCAAGAGCTTAAATATCAGTGTGTTATGAACACTCTTTTAGCCTCAAATCCAAAACACAGCCCCATACAAGCTACTATAAAGAAAATTAACTCTATCCCAGCCAAAACCAATACAGTAGCTAACCACTTCTTTTTTCTTTCAATGCATGACAGATTTTATTACATAATTTTTTGCTGCTTGGAGACTAGTAGTTTACCTTGGTGTCTTTTCTTTCCTATTATCCTAAGCTTCATTCTTCAATAATATATCATTCCTAGATATATTCATAGAGAAAATCTCATTCAGCACCATGGCAGAATATCCACCACAGTGCGCCATAGATGAGTTGAGAAGAAATATACAAACTTACGCTAATTCGTATTAGTAGAATATACAGAATACTTAATATTTATACTATATTACTGGTAACTTTATTCCATCAACATTTACTGAGATATAGTTGATGTAATACATACTTCAGTGGAAAAGGCTGTCCTGAAAAATGTTAAGCATTGATATTTGACTATTTAATATGAGATTCAGAATTTGCAATCAATATATAATGATTCTTTGTCTATTACAAGTAAACATAACTATATATTCTCTGCTGCAGTTTAAGTTCCATGTTTTTCTTATGTAAAAATCTTTTATTTAAAAATATTTTGTGTTATTTCTTCTCTAACCACAGAAAAGTATTATTAAAACAGAGTGATTAAGACTGTTGATTGCTTCACTACATTAAAACTAGCTTGTTGGCATTCCTCAGAAAGTACTATGTGATCCATTAGCTGTGGAAGGCTTTAAATAATTGATTTGCAGCATGGGGGATTAACATGGAAACTCATTAAACAGGAAAGTTTGCTATAGTTTTCATGTAAGTAGAACTTGTGCTTTGAAAAGTACTTGATAAGGGAAAAAAGCTATAGTTGTCTCAACAGAAACTCATTACTGTTAATATTACAAAACCTCCATCATCTACGGATCTATGATTATTTTTTTAATTGAATGTAAGTCTGACATCATAACAAACCTATGATACGCCCTGGATTTATATTGTCTGATCAAAATATTTGGTTGAGTTTTGTAATTTTTTATTATTTTTTATTTTGCTAAAGTTTATGTAGGTTAGATAAGTCTTACTGTAGATTGACTATAAAGATCAGAATTTTTTAAAACCCGTGGTGAGGTCAAGCCACATGGATTAAACTACTCTGAGGTCCTGGAGATTTTACTAACAAATGGGAGAGGGAAGAGGTTGGGGGGAACCGAGTGAAGACACTTTCAAAGTAATGTTCCTCCCTTAGACAGCTATGCCTTTCTCCTCAGTGTCAGCTTTCTGAGTGTTGCAGGTCAGTTTCCTGAGGAGAATAAATCAATTGGTTAGATGCTGCATATATTTTAGAGGTTTCTTTTTCTATTCAGGTATAACTCTTTTCTGGAAAAGAGTTAGCTGAGTAGACTTCTCTATCTAAAGTTGACTCACATCAGAGACATTCTAGAAACTAATTATCCTGATCCTTGTACAGACCTGGTTTTATCATTAAATAAAAGTATGTGATACCAAAACTATTAAGCGAAAATATTACGACTGTGTTGCAGCATCCCCCCAGGGCCACCTGGAAGAATGAAAATAACTTTTTTTAAGAAAGACTAATATTCTTACTTAATTTATCAAAAATTAATTAATTTATCAAAAAGTGCTTTCAATGTTATAAACATCCCCTATCCAAAGACTACACAAGGTACCATAATATGTCAGATCAGTTTTGTCTAATCTTCCTTTTTGTCTCTGATATCTGACATTATTAGATCCCTTTAAAAAAATACTTATAAAATAATCTGTTCACAAAAGTGTCTTCCTAACTCCAAGTACTCAAGGACTGCTGTATGCATTGAAGCATAAGCATTTATACCATCACAGACATTTCACCCATCAAGCAAAAGAGAGAGTTTTTACATCCTTATACATCTAAGCTTTTTTGTTACCAGTTACTAATGCCTTATTAAATTTAGTTGCTTCTGCTCTCCATGTCCATGTCAAACTTTGTCTTCAATGTACTTTCCCTAACCTAACATCCCATAATAGTATTGAATTTGTTTGCAAATATATTGGATTAAACTCTGTTTTCATTCAGAAAATTTTCAAATTCCATGCAAACTTGTATGTGCAAGGCTGCTCCACCACCTTTACATTTTACTATGTCCTTTATTCATTATTTAAATTTTAATTCAGGAGTAGTCTATTGGTTTTTTTCTAGCTCACCTGAATCAAGTGGTAGTCAAGAATGACCTACCTCTTCTACTAAAATTATTTAATTTTATTTTGTCCATTTAAATTATAGGTATTGACATTTTCGTGTGTGTGTGTGAGTTTTTTTTGCATTTCCCCAGATGTATATTAATTTAATAGCATATTTGACCTCTTCATTTAGTTTTTTTTTTCTGTCTGTTTCTACTACCTCATCTATTTCCTCTATTTCTGCTACCTTCTTCTATTTCTCTCTGTTTCTGGAATATTTTTAATTTTCTGGTATAGTTTTCCACTGTCTTATGCTGACTTAGATGCTTTTCATTGCTTCCTTCAGCTCCTTTTTTAAAACATATCTCCTCAGACATTGTGCATTTTTTGTGCCAGCAGACTAGTACAACTTTGGTTGAGGTACAGAAAATCCTCTAGCAGCTGTCCAAAGCAAAAACACTAGAAATCCTCAATACATCGTAAATTTTAAACTCTTCTCCTTATTCCACCTTCTAAATTGCTCCATAAATTTCTGAAGTTGTTTATGCCTGCTTACTTCTGCATAAGAAAACAGAAATATTTTAGAAAAAACAGTGTAAGAATTCTCAGTTTCAATCTTCACTCAGTTATCTAATTATGCAATCCTAAATGTGACACCAATGTTTATTATGACATTCTTAGTTTAATTCTCTAATAAGTGTCTATTTTAATAAGCAGAATGTTAAATAGTTTTGACAAAAGTGTTAGATATGAATATTTTATTATTCATACCATCAGTTCAAGTTTAGTTCCAGAATAATACAGGGATGATGTGTAGGGATGGGCTCAGGAGGTAGAAGGCATCGATGGAGCTGAACATGGCATGGGAGGCAAAGAATAATAAGGGCTTCTACAGGTATCTCAGCCAGAAAAGGAAGATCAAAGAAAGCGTACCCCCTTTGATGAGAAAGACTTTCAAACTGGCGACAATGGATGTGGAGATTCTATGATTCTGTGATAATATTCTGTAAGCGACTGGCGGAGGTCTCGCATTCGCTGGCCCTTGTTCTTGTGGGGGACTTCAACCTACCGGACATCTGCTGGAAGTATAACACAGCAGGGAGGAAACAGTCTAGGAGGTTCCTGGAGTGTGTGGAGGATAACTTCCTGACACAGCTGGTGAGTGAGCCCACCAGGGGAGGTGCCTTGATGGACCTGCTGTTTACAAACAGAGAAGGACTGGTGAGAGATGTGGTGGTCGGAGGGAACGACATGATAGAATTCTCAGTTGTGAGCAAAGTAAGTACAGGGGTCAGCAAATCTGCTATCATGGACTTCCAGAGGGCAGACTTTGGCCTGTTCAGATCACTGGTTGAGAGAGTCCCTTGGGAGACAGTCCTGAAGGACAAAGGGGTCCAGGAATGTTGGACAGTCTTCAAGAAGGAAATCTTAAAGGTGCAGGAGCAGGCGGTCCCCATGTGCCGTAAGAACAGCTGGCGGGGAAGGCGATCGGCCTGGCTGAACAGGGAGTTTTTGCTGGGACTCAGGGAAAAGAGGAGAGTTTATCACCTCTGGAAGAAGGGGCAGGCAACTCACGAAGAGTACAAGGATCTCGTTAGGTCAAGCAGGGACAAAATTAGAAAGGCAAAAGCCCAGCTAGAGCTCAGTCTGGCCACAGTCGTAAAGGATAATAAAAAATGTTTTTACAAATATATTAACAACAAAAAGAGAGTCAAGGAGAATCTCCATCCCCTACTGGATATGGCAGGGAACATTGTCTCCAAGGACGAGGACAAGGCTGAGGTACTTAATGCCTTCTTTGCCTCAGTCTTTAATAGCCAGTCCAGGTATCCACAGGGTATTCAGCCCCCTGAGCTGGAAGACGGGGATGGAGAGCACAATGTACTCCTCATAATCCAGGAGGAAGCAGTCAAGGACATGCTAAACCACCTGGACACCCACAAGTCTATGGGGCCTGATGGGATCCACCTGAGAGTACTGAGAGAGCTGGCGGAGGAGCTTGCCAAGCCACTCTCCATCATTTATCAGCAGTCCTGGTTAACAGGGGAGGTCCCAGGTGACTGGAGGCTTGCCAATGTGACGCCCATCTACAAGAAAGGCCGGAAGGAGGATCCTGGGAACTACAGGCCTGTCAGCCTGACCTCTGTACCAGGGAGCGGTTGGTCTTGAGAGTGCTCACAGGGCACCTGCAGGACAACCAAGGGCTCAGGCCCAGCCAGCATGGGTTCATGAAAGGCAGGTCCTGCTTGACCAACCTGATCTCCTTCTATGACCAGGTGAGCCGCCTAGTGGATGAGGGAAAGACTGTGGACGTTGTCTACCTGGACTTTAGTAAAGCCTTTGACAGCGTCTCCCACAGCATTCTCCTGGAGAAACTGGCGGCTCGTGGCTTAGACAGGTTTACTCTTTGCTGGGTGAGGAACTGGCTGGATGGCCGAACCCAGAGAGTTGTGGTGAACGGCGTTAAATCCGGCTGGCGGCCAGTCACAAGCGGTGTTCCCCAGGGCTCGGCTCTGGGGCCGGTCTTGTTCAATATCTTTATTGATGATCTGGATGAGGGAATCGAGTGCTCCCTCAGTAAGTTTGCAGATGACACCAAGTTGGGTGGGAATGTTGATCTGCTGGAGGGTAGGAGGGCTCTGCAGAGGGATCTGGACAGGCTGGATCGATGGGCAGAGGTCAACTGTATGAAGTTTAATAAAGCCAAGTGCAGGGTCCTGCACTTTGGCCACAACAACCCCAGGCAACGCTACAGGCTTGGGGAGGAGTGACTAGAGAGCAGCCCGGCGGAAAGGGACCTGGGGGTGCTGGTTGACAGCCAGCTGAACATGAGCCGGCAGTGTGCCCAGGTGGCCAAGAAGGCCAACAGCGTCCTGGCCTGTATCAGAAATAGTGTGGCCAGCAGGAGTAGGGAAGTGATTGTGCCCCTGTACTCGGCACTGGTGAGGCCGCACCTTGAATCCTGTGTTCAGTTTTGGGCCCCTCACTACAAGAAGGATGCTGAGGTGCTGGAGCGTGTCCAGAGAAGGGCAACGAAGCTGGTGAGGGGTCTGGAGCACAAGTCTTATGAGGAGCGGCTGAGGGAACTGGGATTGTTTAGTATGAAGAAGAGGAGGCTGAGAGGAGACCTTATTGCTCTCTACAACTACCTGAAAGGGGGTTGTGGCGACGAGGGTGTTGGCCTCTTCTCCCAAGTAACTAGCGATAGGACAAGAGGAAATGGCCTCAAGTTGCGCCAGGGGTAGGTTTAAATTGGATATTAAGAAAAATTTCTTCACTGAGAGAGTGGTCAGGCATTGGAACAGGCTGCCCAGGGAGGTGGTGGAGTCGCCATCTCTGGAAGTGTTCAAAAAACGTGTGGATGTGGTGCTTCAGGACATGGTTTAGGGGACATGGTGGTGCTGGATTAATGGTTGGGTTTGATGATCTTGAAGGTCCTTTCCAACCTAGTGATTCTGTGATTCTGTGAATATTTACTTCGTTTTTTATCATTTTATGGGAGGATCATGTTTCCTAAACTGACAGTTTTGATCCACTGCCCTCCTATTAGGTAGTATGACTATTTTACAAGAGAGATGAGTTAGAACAATGGTCAGCAGGCTTGAAAATAAATTAAAAATAGTATAAAAAATACTCAACATGAGTCATTATAAATATAAATGATTTCACTTCTCTAGGCAATCTCTAACAGAGGTGAGGTTCCTTAGAACAGGGGAGTCAAGGATCTGACACTGCTGCCACATAGTATGTGCTTCTAGTGCTATTAGTCTGACTGTTTCAGTAAGCAATGATTCCAATCTATTTCTCAAAAAAGACACTTGAAAATTCAGGTGTTAAATCGAAATACAAAAATTAAATAATCCACAAACACACAATATTGTGTCTCTATCTTACTCCTTTATCAACTGTAGCAAAATAATCCTCTTCAGTAATTTATCCCATGTGAATGAACACAGTTTTAACATTGTGGCACTACACAACAGATGGTGATGCAGCTATACAATTAAAGAGTATAAAATGTAGAATATTATACATGTATGTCATACTTGATTCTGTACTATCCACTCATGTAGCACAGAAAAATAGAAAAATTATATTAATAAAATAAATATAATTGGTTTCTGAAATGTTCTAAAGGTTTAAGAACTATTCCTCCTTATTAAACTAGAAAAAGCCAATAGATCTAATCCCTTCTAATTTAACTAAAAAAATAACATTAAATACTATTAGAAAAAATCTCCCATTATCTTTAGTGGAAGGTGGGTAAGAATCAGAATAGCATTGGATCTGATGCCCATATTCAAATTAGGAGCAAAATTATCTAATTTATGTTACTTTCATGGACCAGGCTTTACACTTACTTCAATGAACAGGTTCAGAACTTGTTTTATTAGTTTTTCTTTAGGCTTAATACCTTAACAGAGCCTTGACATTATAGTAGTATTTGCAGACCAATGTTACAACATTCTGTTGTGACATAATAGTATGATTTTAGGATTTTTATTTTGTGATTATGATTCTCGTCTATCCCATTCTTTCTAAAACATTGCTTCTGTAGAAAGAAAGGGAATTTGGAAGAGACATACCGAACACCATTGCCAGTAAGAAATTAAGGCATGGAAAGGGAATCTATGAATAAAGGGGCATAGGAGAAAGGCACCCAGATAATAGTAAAAGCTAGGGGAAAGAAGTGTTGGAGGGCTTTTGTGAATACAGTATACTTGTCGAATAGAAATGTGCAATTTCTCTTTTTTTTTCCCTATTTGCATTTCTCTGATATTCTGTCACTGGCAAAGTCATTGATTCTGCATGTGATGAAGAGGCTTTAACGCTGAAAACTCAATAATCCTCCCCTTTAATTTCTTTTTCTTAATATCTTAGATATCTCAGACACCTAACATGCAACCAATAAAACAAATTCTGTTTACTTTGTCTTGCGGTAAGGAAGAAATGTTATTAACGTTGATCCTTCTATAAAAGTGTTACATTTTGTTTATGTCCTTGCAGCCACCACTGCCCAAAACAAGGTAGATGTCATGTGCCCTCAAATGTTAAATTTTATTATTTTAATTGTTTAATAATAACTAATGAAACCACAGCTCATATAAAAATATGACTAAATCACTTGTGCAAGTTCCAAAATAATTGATGTCAAAAGAGAATCACCGTACTCGACTTATATGATGTTATAAAAAACAGTGAATTTAAAGTAGCTATTGACTGAGTTTCAGACAGAAAAATTGATTGCCAAAATGCATGCAAATAACATTTCCTCCCCAGCACAAACTCACAAACTGTGTTTTTGCCTAAAAATTAACTACTCCAGTGAAACAAAGCCACTTTCAGATTACATGCTTTCAGTATTATGCTTACACACATTCTCTACAGATATACCTGAAGTGCTAAGATGGAGGTTAACTGGATATGGGACAGTCAGTGTCTTCATTCTCCACTTTTCGCCTTATATACAAACCCCACATATCATTCAATTCAAACTGAGATTGTCTATAATACTGCCCTTCTCTGATCTCTGTTCTTTTTCGTCCAACATTTCTCTTTGAAAAACTAAACATAAACTTTGAGAGAGAAATAAACTTATTTTGTAAGACTTCGGTTTTCATTAATAATAATAGATAATGTAAGAGAAATAAACAAAGAGAAGTGTTAAGGCTCTTGGAAAGCCAATATAACACTAGAGAACAGACACAGGGATTTCAGAGAATTCAAACTACAACCATTCCTACTTCCTAGAAAAAATGTGACGTCAACTTGATGCAAAGGCTTAATCATTCATTTCGAATTTGATTAGACTGTTTTAGTGTAGTGTTTTTCTTAAAAAATAGATCATTTCCTGATCATGTTCTTTCATTTCTCAATCTTCTTTTTGTTATTCAAAATTCTCAAATCCAAATTTTATCAAATATCTTTCTCTGTCTTCACCCCATTTATGCAAGTGTATCTGAATAATATGAAAAACTGGGACTAATAAGGAATGCAGTGTGAAAACTTTGTTCTATTTAATTTCCTATTCTGGCATCATGCAGCGTAGTAAATGTGATTTCTGACAATACCAGCAAAAGACCACTGACTTTTTATTGGTCTGAGCTGATTTTAGGTTGAGATAGCTGTGACAGCAATTGCCTAGCAGACAAGTAACTACTGCATAAAATTATTTTAGTTAAACTTTAGTTTATAGTAATGGTAAGAAAAATGTGTATATTGAACTGTTGGCGACTCTCAAATAAAAATTGTTGTAGAAGAGTACGGACATAGCATGATACCTGAGGTCCAGGAAGAGAGTCTTATGAATCAGGCAGAACTGGATTTAGACGTAATTGCACAGTTACCATGAATTTATTTTAACCTAGAAGTGCTCACAGCAATGGTAATGAGAAAATAGCACAGTGATAAACCCTTCATTATATGAGCTCATCAACCCCCCTCCCTGATCTCAGCTGGGAAACAAGAGAATACAGAGAAACCTAGATTTCAAAGTAACACATTTCAGTTACAATTTTAGCATATGTCCTGATTTCAGTCAGGATGGAAGCTGGTGTGAGGCCATGTTTTGGATTTGGGATGAGAAAATGCTGATAACGTGCTGCTGAGTTGTTGCTGAGCAGTCAAGGACAGTCCAGCTTCTTGTGCTGGCCTGCCAGCGAGCAGGCTGGGGGTGCACGGGGAGCTGGGAGGGGACACAGCCAGGACAGCTGACCCAGGCTGACTAAAGAGATATTCCATACCATATGACGTCATGCCCAGCACATAAACTGGAGTTGGCCGGGGGGGGGCGGAAATCGCTGCTCGGGGACGGGCTGTCGATCACGGGGTGGTGAGCAATTGCTGTATTGGACATCACTTGTTCTTGTACATTCCTTTGTCAGCATTATTATTGTTGTTATCATCGTTGTTTCCTTCTCTCTTGCTGTCCCATTAAACTGTTTTTATCTCAACACACGAGTTTTTTCCCAATTCTCTCCCGCGTCCCATTTGGGGAAGGAGGAGTGAGTGAGCGGCTGCATGGTGCTTAGTTGCCGGCTGGGGCTAAACCACGACAACATATAAAGACTTTATCTAAAATTGTAATCACCCACTAAAATAAGAGAGAGCCAGACAATCAAAATAAGAAAAAAGAAAGTGGTCATGTTATACTAACATGAAAACTAAGATTGTGGGAAAAAATAAATGAAGAAAAATCTCCTGTGTCTAAATTAATGTTTTACTTCAAAGGATACTACTAAGTAGTCAGTCTGTTAGCAATGAAATTGCACTTCCCTAACTTAAGCTGAGAGACAGTGTTGGAAAGAAAAACCTGAGAAAGGAAACCCTGAGATGAACACAAATGCTCTATTACAATCCATTTAATTTTTTTTTTACATTATTTCGTCACAAATACAAAATGACTGGTACTATTAATACTAAGTTATCTTGATATGTGTGAGGCATGTGTGTATGTATATATATACACACACACATATATATGCCGCAAGTACAAATCTATATATAAGCTAACAAATATATTGGCCATTCTCCAAACAGGGTAGTTCTCTACTGTTATTCTAAGAATGATTAAAGCTGAGTGGGATGTATTTTGGTGGTTAAATGTCAATCATATTCACTAACCTTTTACTGGTTTTATTTTATGTCATGGTCATTTTACACCATTTCTTGTGCTAAGTAATAAACATAGGCATAATGAGAGACTTATAATCATATTAGGTGTCCAATTAACAAACAGTTTTGCTTGCCCAGCAATGTTGCAGAATTAACAAGATTGAGACTTCTGAAAACAGAGAAGTAATGTCTCTGAAACTACTTCAGTGGAGCAAATAGAGGAGACAGGGGGGAAGAGCTAGTTTTCACTGTTGTCTTTATGAAGACATTAGATATATTGCAAAGCTGTCATTGTGTTCCTCCCAGTCTTTTCTTTTCTCATCTAAATAAACCTGATTGTTCCTCAGAGATCATGTTTTCTTATAATCTTACCATTTGTGATATCCTCTGTAAATCATTTATTTTGGCAGAAGGCCAACTGGCATTTTTTTGCAGATTAGGAATGTGCTCAAGCCACTGTCATAACAGCGGATTTCAGTTAGATTACATTATGTACTGCTATGCATGACATAGAAACATTTTCATTAGTACTTGGAATGACAGATAAATTAAACTGTCCTTTCCACTGTATCTAATTACTTACCATACCAGAATCTGGTGAGAGTCATTACGTTATAGAAACATATTGAGATAAATATATTATAAAATATAACGATGTTTGACTTCAAGATGCAAACTGCACTCCTGAAGCTTTAGTTTTCCTTTCGTCAGAGGTTTGGAGTCTTTGGTCAGACTCCTTATTCTTCAGTTGTTTGTGCAGGGTTTCTCTTTCCAGGGAATAAAAGAAGAGGAAGCCAGCAAGAGGTAACTTGCCAGGTCTCTGCAGACAACAGCTGAGAACTGCAGCTACTCATGCATCATCCTCTGGTCACTCTAAAATCTAATTCTGAGCAGCCAGCTCTCACAGTGCTCAATGTCTAGATTACATCCCATACCCTCTTGTATAGAATTGTACACTGTATAGTATACATATATAAACAAATCGTTTATATATAAACAATATTATATAATGTTTATTATGCAATATTATTATATATTATATAATATATAATACATTGGTTCTATATTATAATTAGAATTATATCTATTAGAGCTAGATAATTATAATATCTTATAATTATAATTATAATTATAATTATAATTATAATTATATCTATGTATAAATTTGTATATTGTATATTGTATATTATATAAATATTCTAACATATTTAATGTATATTATAAAATATAATGTTATATTCTATATAAGCAGAGTATATAAACAAATTGTATAATACATTTCCTCAGGAGTTTCTGCTTTCATTTTTGCTGTTGAGTATCTAAACCTCATAGTTCCAAAGTAAGCCTGACCAAAGGCACAACCATTTTAGGAGCAAAAAGAAAAAGTAAAATCTAAGTTTTGAATTGTTTTAAACTTTGTGATGCCTGACTGTGTTTTTTGATTGTTTAATACTGCAAGTACCGTAAGGATAAATGAGTAGAATAGAACCCCGAGTTGGAGTGGTTTGGATAATACCATAACAATCACAGCCACTTGACTGCTTTTTGTACTTGGATCCCAGAACCAGCTCCATGGTATCTTTTTTTATTCCCAGAAGGAATATAGTCATCCAGTGCAGAGAAGAGAGAAGAAAACCAGTAGTTTTATGTTCATTACAAACTTTTCACTACACTCTCTGAGAGACCATTATTACCTACACAAACAGACCTTAACTGTGATTTAGCAATCAAATTATATTTTGTCTGTTGTTTCAATAATAATGAAAGAATTTGTGGTGTTATATCCAGTGAAGTCTTCATTGTCACTCCTCTTTCTTTGAATAGGTTTATTCTGCTTTACATTCATTCATATGATATTTTCATTGCATAATTGCAAAACTAAACAAAGCAATTGATTAGTAATATTTGTATAGATGTATGAATAGATGTACATGCTTTAATTGTGTTTTTTGTAAGCTGTCCAAGAAATACAGGTTTCACACAAGGTGGTACATCTTTAAAATATAGCTAATTACCTCAATTTCTATTATTATTTTGAAGAAAGGCTGTCTCAGAGCTGTACATAAATCATTACACTCTTCTCTGTTAAATGTATATATCTTTTTCTAGAGTTTACATTCTCTTGTCTCTGGCTTTCTGAGTCCTTATAAAATAATAAAAATAAATATCAGTGTCCTAAGGAAATGCCTGTTCAAAAAAATCATACAAATTTTTATTCTAACATTTTACTGTATAAGCTAAAACACATGCAATAATGACCCGAGGAGTATTTGTTTACATCTATTTTCCAACATTTTGTTTCAAGATTCCTTCACATTAATACATAACCTCATCATTTATTAATTTTCTTACACGGAAGACCTATTGTCAGTGAAGTACTATTCTTACAAAAATTACTTTTTGGCACAATCTGTTAAACATAATATAAGTTTACTATAACCATATTGTATTAACAATATGTAACTATATTTTAAAGATGTTCTTTTGACTAGGAAGAGGACCATTTTACTATATATTCATAACATTTGTCTACTGCAATACACAATTATTCATGTATAAAATTATTAAAAGGTTACTTCAACATGAATGCACACAGCATGGGCAACAAACAGGAGGAGTTGGAAGCCACCATGCTGCTAGAAAGCTATGACCTGGTTGCCATTACTGAAACTTGGTGGGACTAATCCCACAACTGGAGTGTGGCTATCGATGGCTACAGGATGTTCAGAAGTGACAGGCGAGGAAAGAAGGCAGAGGTGTTGCCCTCTACATCAAGAAAAGGATAGAGTGTGAAGAGCTGTCACTGAAGAATAACCACAAGCTCGTTGAAAGCTTATGGGTAAGAATCAGGGACTGAGGCACCAAAGTGTGGTTGGTGTTTACTACAGGCCGCCTGATCAAAGAGGGTCTGTTGACGAAGCCTTCTCACTCCAGCTACAGGAGGCATTGCACTCGCAGGCTTGCATCTTGCTGGGGGGCTTGGAAAAACCAGACATCAGCTGGAAGAGTAGCACGGTGAACTGTAGGCAATCCAGGAGATGCCTGAAGTGTACGGAGGATAACTTTCTAAGCCAGGTAATAGACAGTGCACCCTCAGCAAGTTTGCAGTTGACACCAAGCTGAGTGGTGCAGCTGACACACCCTGAGGGACGGAATGCCATCCAGAGGGACCTTGGCAAGCTCGAGAGGTGGGCCCATGTGAACCTCATGAGGTTTAACAAGGGCGAGTGCAGGGTCCTGCACCTGGATCAGGACCACCGCTGGTATCAGTACAGATTGGGGGATGAATGGAATGCAAGAAGTCCTGCCGAGAAGGACTTGGGTGTACTCGTGAATGAAAAGCTGGATGTGAGCCGGCAATGTGTGCTCGCAGCCCAGAAGGCCAACCATATCCTGGGCTGCACCCAAAGAAGCGTGGCCAGCAAGTCTGAGGGAAGTGATTCTGCCCCTTTACTCTGCTCTGGTCAGATCCTGCCTGCAGTGCTGCATCCAGCTCTGGAGCCCTCAGCACAGGAAATACATGGACCTCTTGGAGCAGGTCCAGAGGAGGGTCACTGAAATGATCCAAGGGATGGAACACCTCTCCTCTGAGGACAGGCTGAGAGAGTTGATGTTGTTCAGCCTGGAGAAGAGAAGGCTCCAGGGACACCTTATTGCAGCCTTCCAGTACT
This sequence comes from Phaethon aethereus, assembly GCF_964289735.1. Taxonomy (NCBI): domain Eukaryota; kingdom Metazoa; phylum Chordata; class Aves; order Phaethontiformes; family Phaethontidae; genus Phaethon; species Phaethon aethereus. The sequence continues at coordinate 63,099,817 of NC_138578.1, read as the reverse complement.
TTCATATAAGCAGATTACCCCCCCTTAGGGGGCTTATAAGAAAGATGGGGACAGAGTTTTTAGCAGGGCCTGTTGCGATAGGACAAGGGGTAATGGTTTTAAACTAAAAGAGGGCAGATTTAGACCAAATATAAGGAAGAAATTTTTCCCAATAAGGGTGTTGAAACACAGGTTGCCCAGAGAGGTCATAGATGCCCCACCCCTGGAAGCATTCCAGGTCAGGTTGGACGGGGCTCTGAGCACCCTGATCTACTTGAAGATGCCCCTGCTCACTGCAGGGAGGTTGGACTAGATGACCTTAAACGGTCCCTTCCAACCCAAAGATTCTGTGATTCTATGATTACTACTAACAATGCTGTGAGAGCTAGGTAATAAAAGCAAATTATTATCAGTAGTTTTTTGCATTGTTAAACATAAATTACGTTAACTAAGAAAATCAGTATAGAGCACAACATTAATTTAGAGAAGAAGGGAGAGGAAGGCAGAAGTGAAGAGCGTTCAAAAGTTGTCAACAACCTCGTCTCAAGCATTTGTATATGCACCACAGAAAGAAAAAGTATTTACCCTTTTGTAGAAATATTTACAAAAATAGAGTTTTCATTAAATATCTTCTCTTTTCTCAAAGTTTTTCTTCTGACTTTTTTTTTAGACATTAATGTTTTCCTTTCACTTTAAAATATTACATAGGTTAATGGAAAAGAATATTCCACTAGGCAAAAACCCACCAAAAAATCCTGTGTGGATACACGTGTCCAAATATTTCCAGATATTGCTTGTTGTTCTGTTCTACAACAGTATCTTAGGTTGTTTTATATTATGTATTACAGAAAATTGAAGTCAAATTCTGTTTTCATTGGTTTCAATATTCATTATGTAATTAAAACTTGTGTGAAGATTTTAATTAAAATAGAATCAATTTCACAGCTATATTTTTTCCTAAATCATTTAAGTTTGTATTCATTTCATCTAAGGCACCAATCTAAGGTCTAGCTCATTACATCTAAATGTAACCTTTCCATCCAACCCAAGGAAAAGAAATTAAGTAGGCCAACTTGTCCTTGAGAAATGTCTTTCTCCCCGTGAGTGATGCAGAGAACAGCTGAAGTTAAACTAAGTTTTCCTCATCTAAATTTAGATGAGATAAAACCACTTCCAGTGAATTCAGTAACATACACTGAAATATGAATTTCAAAATCATCTCAGTAGATTACTGTTAAGCAGAGGATAATGGTGTTAAATGAGAAAAGGAAGAAAATTTAAATGGTTGTTTTTAATCAACACAAGCTATGAAGACAGAACTAATCACAAGTATTGGCAAACTATAAGCAATAAGGATATTTTAACTAATACAAAATATGACCCAGAGCAGCGGTCTTCTTCTACAGCCTTGTTCAAGTTTAAAAACCAGAAATTATCATTAAGTCCATGGAACAGTTTTATGATTCAGATCTGAAGAAAGAGGACAAAATTTTATGTAGCTTTTTGTCGATTTACAGCGAAATTAAAATCACCATGGCAACACTTCTCATATTAAAAAGGATAATACTTTTTGACTAGTTTATCATCTCCATCTTTATTTTCTCAGAAAAAATTGTTACTGTTTCAATTCATTAATGATTACATCACGTTTTCATCCCTATTAATAATTATTAAATTGTTATATATTTTGCATAAATACATCTTAAAGATAAAAATCTTACAAAAGATGTGACTGAAGTGTACTACAAAACAACAGAAAAGAATGAAGTTCTAATTGTCTTCTGTGTTATCTATACACTCCCATTCCTTAAAATTCCATCACTGAACATAATTGGGGTTTTTTTTGCCAAAAGCTAATATTGCTTACAGAGACATTTTCCCTACTATTCACCTATGATATTCTGACCGATTTACTGATGTGCAGTAGTGCTTTCCTCCTTGAGGTATTGCCTTAACTTCAGAGGAGACCACTCACTGAACTTTGCAAACAAGGCTATAGGAATATTAGTGTTTATCATTAAGTGAGTTCATGTTTAGTTACCATTAAAGTGTAATCCTCAGTATATACTGATGATTGATATAGCACGGGTAGTAATTCTCGTTCATCTTGCTGGCCCTGTCCCTTTCCTAATCTTTATTTCTGCAAGGATTTAGTCTCGATTTTTTTGCCATTCAAATGACCAAAACATTGGCTTGACTTTTTTTTGTCTTCAATGGGATCAAAGTAAAAAATATTGCACCTACAAAACATGTTCTTTATTCATGAAAGAGAAAACTATTCCATTAGTAATTAGTAGTTAATGATTAATAATTATTAATTAATAAACTTGTAACTTTTTTTTTTATGCAGTGTTGGCTTTCCTCCATGCTCCTCCTCTTGCTTGAATTTTCCAAGATGTTTTTAAGTAGCTCATAACAAACAGTAAAGAAATTACTGCTGGGGGAGGACGTCTCAGGCTATGTTGCTTCCAGCTGATTACTGCTTATGTGACGACAGACCACATAGTTATCCTAGTTTCGTTAATTGTATTTAACACAATTAATTTGCTCAGTGATGACAGCATTCATATTTCATTTGCTTAAATGCTTTTTCGATATCATTTCTTCTTACGAATGACACTGTTTCTCACTCAAAAATAAAAACTGCAACAATACACTCCTTTGAAAATTCATCCTATATATTAGCAGCTTTAAATAAAAAGCTTGAATATATTACCAGTTTTCAGGTGTATTACAGACTTTATCACTCTTTAGAATTACAATACGTCATAGCCTGTACTTCATTGTTTTCTAGCATTAAGAGGTTTTCCTTTTATTCGCATCTAAACTATGCAATGGACCTTTGCCAAAGTACTGTTGAAATCTAGACATTACCATGGTTGTACAATGAGTTTATAACAACTCAGTGTCTCTTTTCCTCATATATGAGAATAACTGTTATAGTTTTTATTTACCTGGGGACTAGAATTCCAATGCAATCAAAATGCTCAGGGCCACCTCTTCAAGTACAATGCTTGTCAGAGTGTGATAAAAGTCTGGTTTTGTTTCAGTTCTATGTCTCTTCCATCCTCAGAATAAGTAACAGGTAAAATTTTTACCTTTTCCCCAAAATATAATATATGAACAGTGTAGATCTTGCAAATCTCAAATTCCAGATTATCATTTTGCCAATGTTCATTACATATTCACAGCCAAACATATCCTTTGCCATCAATATTTACAGCTGTCTTGTTGATAAGGTAACAATTCCTAAATACAAGCTTCTGGACAGTTTTTATATCCCCTTTAATGCCTGAGTATACACTGTCATAGTAAATGTGAAATATTCTGATCCAACTTCCTTTTTGTGAGGAAAGTTCACCAAATTATTTATATCTCACATTTCAGTGTAAATAATGGCTGAATTTTCTTTCTACACCTATACCAAATATTCCATTAATATCTAATTTCAAAACACGTTTATGTTTAATCTTTGCAACCTGTTTACACTCTTACACTGTTTTTAAGTCATTTTTACATCTAAAATTTTTGTACTAGTTTCCTAATCTTCCTAGCTCCATGTTACTGTATTATTTTGTACTATACAGTAGGATTTGGTAGCTATTATGGCGTGGGACAGGAGTCAAGGGCACAGAGGGATCTCTTTCCATATTGTCTTTCAGTATTGTTACAAACAAGCACAGACAGCCAGTTCCTTAGTGTAATGGGTACTGTAAAGGACTCAAGTTAAAGATAAGATCTAAAAAATGGTTAATAATCAAAGAAGATAGATGACGTTAAAAAAGGTGTGGAAGCTAAATTGAGACATATAGATAGGTATAAACTTCAATGACTAGAACTAGAAATAAAAGTCATATCCCTTCAGCTGTTGATAAATTGAAGAATTCTTCTTTTGAAGGAAGAGTTAAAGTTCATTTGTTGATAGCTGTCACTGTGTTGAGGGTTGAGGTTGATCACCCCTAGGGGATCCTGCTTTGTCAGGGGGGTTGGACCAGATGATCTTCAGAGGTCCTTTCCAACCCCTACCATTCTGTGATTCTGTGATTCTGTGAGGAAAGGATGGAAAAGTAAAATTAATTACATATATTTTATCAATTAAAAATTAACAGTTAACTTGCTTAGAGGACACAAATATGTCAAGGACAAATGATCATTTAAATAAAGGTAAAAAGAATAGCAATTTACTAGTTCATATGTCTAAAGCAACAGTACTAACTATATTGAGAATGAATAAAGAACCATTTCAAAAATTGTATCTGAAGGATTAATTTTCTGTTTCAGCAACAAACTTCTTTTTTCTCCTTCAAATTATAGACTATCTTTGGCAAAAACATAACCGACTGAATGAGAAGATGATCCTTCATATCTGTTGTTTCCCTGTCTTGTACTTTCAGTAGCAAATTAAAGATTTATTTTTTTAATAAATAAACCATACATTGTCCATATGCCTATTAGTCTTTTTGTCACCATTGCATAGCAAGAACCATTCTCACTTACCAGATAACCTATGCACATTACATTTTTGGAGTCTGCTTCTAACAGTTTCCCGTTTTGGACTTCAAGACAGGTCACTGGTCCTATACTAGCAAAGGAATGAGTATAATAATGGTGGCTGACGTACTAAGATAAGACAAATATGGTATCCAAGGCCATTAACTGATTGCACCATTAAGTACTAGATGGACTTACGTGATATCAAATTTATTTCTACCATAAATACAGAAAAAATACTAAACACAATGCAAGATGATTTACCAGAGAATTAATGCATTGAAGACTTATGCTGGTTAATGTCAGATTAATTTTTCGGACTTTTTTTTCCCAACTAGTGGTTTGGCCAGGACTGATTGGAGAAGGTTGACTGATATATCAATCACTTCAATGAACACATCTGTTTGAAAAATAGCTTTTTTAAGTGCAACATCAAAAAAATTATTATTCGGAATAGAAATTTCCCACAATAATTTTCACTATTTTAGAAAGAATATAAAACTCATACTCACTGATTAGTTTAATATTGCTTTTTTGCAGAAATACCTCCTCTTTTTTTTCCATTTAAAGCAATTTATTTCATCACTATTGATATATTGATTACATATTATGCTTCTAAATTTCATAAATGAGCCAGTGGATTTCTATCTAAATATACACTATAGATTTCAAATGGATGTTCAAAGAGTGTGCTGGTCACAATCATCTGTAACTCTGTTTTGCTTTGATGTTTGATAACATTATTTCTGATACTCTTTTTATGCATTCATGTTTGTAGAGTTGAAAAACATTTATTAAAAAAGGTCCTATAGGCTTTGCACTACTCCTTGAAAAGTCCATTGTTATTACAACAGTGCCGAAGAAAATACAAAATAAATGTCTGATTTGGCTGCTGAGAAAACAAAGGATAAATAAGTAACATTATGAAATTCAATACATCAAATAAAATTGTTATTAACATAGGACATTTGGAACACTCTGGAAACAGTAAAATATATTTCATGATCTGTTGTAAGCTGCATGAAATCATATCTAGGAAGCCTGTTGAACAGCGTCCAGAGGAGGGCCTCAAAAATGATGACAATTATGGAACAACTCCCCTCTGAGGGCAAGTTGAGAGAGTTGGGGTTGTTCAGCCTGGAGAAGAGAAGGCTCCAGGGAGACCTTATTGCAGCCTTTCAGTACTGAAAGGGGGCTTACAAAAAAAATGAGGAAAGACTTTTTAGCAGAGTCTGTTGCGATAGGACAAGGCATAATGGTTTTAAACTAAAAAAGGGCAGATTTAGACTAACTATAAGGAGGAAATATTTCCCAGTGAGGGTGTTGAAACACTGGCACAGGTTGCCCAGAGAGGTGGTAGATGTCCCATCCCTGGAAACATTCCAGGTCAGGTCGGATGGGGCTCTGAGCAACCTGATCTAGCTGAAGATGCCCCTGCTCACTGCAGGGAGGTTGGACTAAGATGGCCTTAAAAAGTACCTTCCAACCTAAACTATTCTATGGTTTTATGATTCTATGAAACTGTGGGTAGGAAACAGTCATAGCAGTGAAGCAGTCATAGTAGTTCTTCATAATGAAGAATAAGCAGAACTATTTCTGTCATATTGGGACCAGTATTACTGAGATAGTAGAAGCAATGCTTGGTAGAAACATTTAAATAAAATAAATAAAATCCTAGCTAATTAAAATATGTGAAAAAATACTGTATAATTTGAAACAGATGGTACAAAGGGAGGGGGAAATCAGAAGGAATTAAAATGAAGAGATCAGTAAGGTTGAAAAAACATAAAAAACACATTTAGTGGTCCCCATGTGTACTTTTTTTTCCCATTTTATAAAGGTGACTGTCTTTTCTAAACCTTCACAAATCCACAAGCAGGCAGGACACAAATTTATAGACAATCGTTTAAAAATAACTCACTTCTCCATACATTTAGCCATACGTATATAGTAGCAAAGTCAGCAGAGGCATGTCTGAAAGTAAGAAAGGTGGGTGGTGAGAAAATAGAAAAGAAGGAAGAGTGGGTGCTGAGCAAGACCAGGATGCACAATTCTTGGTAATAGGGGTGTCAGTGGGAAAGAGTGAAGTTTGCTGAAGGTAGGTTTTAACAGGTTCTCGTGGAGCTAAAGAAAATTGGCAGATCGGCACAGCTGAAATCATACATAGAGCTATGCAGCCTGAGATGTTTTCATATTCCAATGTTCACACAAATATTTTTGTTGTGAAGTGTATTGCCGCCTCAAATAGTCTGTGCTGAAATATTTCCAGCTTATTTGTCGGAACTGTGTAATCATTTTGGCAAATAATAGAGCTCAGTCTCTAATGATGACAGCAATCTGTCATCATTAGAATTTCACAGTGTAGAAGAATATACTTTACAATCTGTTTTTCTCAATCGCTTCACATTCTCCATTTTGCTCCACAGAACTTTCTTTGGCACCATCCATTCACTGCTAAAACCATGTGCAAAAAAAATTGTTCCTGTTAAAAGTTAATTACAGCACCTCAAAAGCAGACAGAAAATGAAAAAACCCTGTCCATTCACATTCCTTCAGACTTGGAATTAGTAGAGCAGATTAAAGTTACTGTTTGTACTTTATTGAAAATACAGGCCTATTATTAGGACAATATGTTATTCGTTATGTACATTAGCAAACTGGGAGATTATGATTGTAATTGTAAAGACAGCATTTCACTTTTTCCTCCTAATCTGTTAGTTTCTGTATATTTACACTTTAAAATTGTGTCAAAACTTTTGTATTTAACCCTGATCCGAGTACTACTTATATTTGTAGATATGTTCCCCTTTTCTAGCTACAACTGTTTTCCAAATAGTGACGAAGAGAATTCAGCTGCTAAACCAGTCTTGCCACGTTCCCAGCAGTCTGCTAAAGCTGTGAATAGGCTGCCTTGAACTGGCCAGTACCTGAAACAGAATCCAAGCAAACAATCAATTTATATATTTCTGATCAGCTGCACTTCAGCTGCACACTCCATGTGCCTTCCCTTTAGCTGTATGTGAGATCTGTCAGACCTAATGTGTCTGTTGTAGATCAACTATAGGATTTATGCCTAGAAAATATTTTGTTTGGTATGATGAAGTGCCTGCAAGTCCACTGTAAGCTTGGTCTGTTCATTCACCATCTCTGCAGTGCAAGAAGAAACCTTTCAGTCTTGGGATTTTCCCTCTCTCTTCATTTCATTGAGTAAAATAATTAATTCTAGTCTGAATTAGGAGAAATCATTCTGGAAAGTTTTATCATGGATTTATAAATGCCACTTTATAATTCTTCTAATACTATCCCTCTATTAACAAACTCAGCCGATGTTCAATACAATTAAAGAGGTTATTTTATTAAAAAAGAAAAAAAAGTCAGTTTCTTAACACTGAGTAAAAGCTTGCTAAAGATTTACCTGTGCCAATAAAGTACAAGTTTTTAAATAAACAGAAAAAAAATTATATGTGCATAATTGTCACTTCATGCACTGTGACTAGTTTAGTACCGTACAATCTTTCCTTTGCCAGTACACATCTAGCTTCTGCCAAGCAGCTTTCAGACTATTAACAATAGTTCACTGTCTTAGTGATTGCTTATGAACCTATTAGGGTATTCTAACCAATGCTGAAACAATCTAATTGACAGGACTGGTACTCTGCTATATATGGATTTTCTCCTGTTCTGACTTCCATCAGCTCTTTGCAGGTATTTACAGAGTTGCAAAAGCTAAAGGGGAAATGAATGACAGAAGAATTGCTTTAAGAGTATTGTGCTCAAAAATCTTCCTCAAACTTCGTAAAAGAATAAATTAGATATAAAGAAAATTTTAAAGTAAATTAAAATCTATTTTACTCTCTTCCAAGCTGTGGTAGTTTCTGCATATATTTCTGTTTTTTCTGGTTTTCTTTATATGAAAGTATAGGTATGTCATGTCTGTTCTTACTTAATGCTATATATTTGGCATTGGGCAGGTGGTTGTTAGGTGGGTGTTTGATTCTGAAATGTGTAGTGACATTGATACTGGTGGTAGAATTATTCAGTCTTTGTTCTAATTTTTTAATGGATTTTACAAAATATTTGTCTTGATATTTGCAACGAAGCTTCTGGAAATAGTGAGATGGATCATTGTTTCTTTTAACTGTCGTAACAACTAGTAAGAACTGTGTTATCACAGGGCTTGTTAGTAAACATGGGCATAAACTAAACCAAAATGTAACACAATTTTGGTGTAGGCTTTTGAGATTTTAACTTTCCCTATATAAGCAAGCTGACAACCATAGGATCTTCTCTTTCTTTACAATTATCTTTACAAGGTTACAATGCAAATCTTAAGTGATGGCATATTTTCCAAGTGAATTGACCTTGAAAGCCTGAAATATGTATATAAACATGTGTTTACATTTGTGTACATTTACAAAAATCATGGTTTCATTCTTCTTAAAGGATATTTTGGCATCAGATGCTACCTAACACTTTTGACTGACTGTCTTTCAGAGGCAGATTACAGATGCTGTAGAGAGCACCTTTTCCACAAGAAGTATGCCTATTCTTTAACACGATTAGAATTTTCCTGCAAAATGAGATGTTTCAGGCTAATCAGGTCACTTTGTCATAAATCAAATCCTCAGGAAAAAGCAAATTTGAACCCAGCTGAATGTTTCAACCACTGAATAGAAGTCTTTGTCTTCTTGTTCTCTTTCTGTCTCTAAAAGAACATCTAAAGATTAATTCAGTGAATTCAACAATGAATGCAGGAAACTCCTTTTGCCTGATACTCTGAGGTAGATAATCAGGAAAATACCTTGCTCCAGAAAAGAGATAGCTGCACTAACTTGTCTATGCTTAAGCTAAAATCATCTGCTTTTTGAAGGCGGGTATTGTCTATGTTTTCCTTTAAGAAAATACAGAAAGTGTGGATTTTTTCTAACTCTCTTCTTTATGTGCTTAGTTAGTAAAGTATTATCAACAGATGCCATCATTCATTCCAAATTCCATAGCCAAGAAAACCCTACCTGGTCAGCATAAAAGCCCTCCTCCATTAAGAAAAAAGAAAAAAAAGAAATGTGACAGAAAAATTGTTGCTCTTTTTTTTTATCCAAAAATTCATTAATTAGTACATTGCCAGAAGATAAAGGTTTCCATAGTGATCAAGGCCTCTAGCAGTCTTGAGATAGCCAGGTGCTAAAGCTAGGAGGAACGGAGGCCAAGACAGCTGACCCAAGCTGGCCAACAGAAATATTCCATACTATAAATGTCACGTTCACTATAAACTGTGGAGTCTGCTAGGAATCTCTCTCTCCCTCAATGGCTGCCATCCATGGAGGGTCTCACCCATCGCCCTGCTCCTGACGCCTGCTCTCCCTCCACTGGAGCTGTGCGGCTCGCAGTGCTCACCACCCAGCGCTTACTGCTGGGAGCGCACAGCTCCTGTCTGCTATCTAGGCTGAGTACAACTCTGTGTACTTTATATTGCTTTAGTACTAATATTAGTTTTATTGTTTTATTAAATCTGTTTCTATTTCATCCCATTTGAACCCATGAGTTTCCTTTTTCCCCAATTTCCATTTCTCAGCTGAGAGGAGGTTTTCTGGGGATAGAGCAAATGCTTGAGTTTGGTTTGGCTTTGAGGGGGGCTAAACCAAGACGATGGGATAAGATACATTTCCTAGGGCAAAAAAGGAAAGTGAATTTTCATCTCATAATGTCTTGAAAAGGAACCTAAATTTTCTATAATTGGGAGATATGGTGGCCAGCAATGATTGCAGACATCTGTCTTCAGACTAAATACTAGTGATTCTGCTACTCTGAGAAAGGCATGCAAATTCTTATTTCATACATGTTCTCAACTACCTTATTAACTAACCATATGTAGATTTTGGGTTCTGCTTCAAAGCACCTAGAGACTTAATTCTCTGGAT